>NC_091622.1:60761629-63261629 GCF_027580195.1 Bos mutus
AAGCCAGTGGAGAAAAGTGATGTTCTCTGAATCGATATTTCCCTCTTGCCCTTTGTAATAAAATTTCTAAAACAGGAGTGTGTTTTAGGTCCTGTCTTCTATCAGGGCATTCAAAAGAGGCATTGACTCCTTCTTTCCACTTAAGATCTCATCAGGTGAGAAAACCCCTTCCATCGCATCACCCCAGAGAAGAGCCTAGTCTGGTATGTGGTGGACCCCTACTAGATTTAAACATGCACTTTCCCTTGGAATTCTGGTTATTTGTGATCCTAGGGTGACTGGGAGCAGGATTTTTTTATCAGGACTTTGCTGGACTGGCACACGTGCTTTTAAAGGTCTTTCAGCATAATCAGTGTCACTCTCATTGCACTTGTATTTCTCCAGCCGCTCTCTGACCACGTTCCATCTTCCTCAGCGATGCATTCATTTGCTTTAGCTCCACCTAGTCTTATTGACAGCATCTATTGTTGCTGCCTACAACTTTTGTTCTTCTGGTCTTTATCCCCCAAAATAGGAATGCCATGCCCATCTTTTCTTTCTTTTTTTTTTTTTAAAAAGATTTCTTGGGCTGGTTCCACACAGGACAGCATTCTACATAAAAGGCAGTGGTAAGCCCAGGACATAGAAACTTACACATCCCAGAAGTCCTACTGGAGCTGGACACCAACTAGAAAAAAGGGTTACCCATCGGAGGCCTGGCAAAGGTCAATAAAATACATATGTGAATATACAGAGTAGAGTGATCTTGTTGGATTTTGCAAAGGGAAGAAAGAACATATTTAAATAAGGCCATAACTGTTGTTTTGAACTTCCCTGGTGGCTTAGATGGTAAAGAATCTGCCTGCAATGCAGGAGACCCAGATTCGATCCCTAGGTTGAGAAAATCCCCTGGAGAAGGGAATGGCTTTAGCTACTTGAGATAAATTTTGAGAACTTGAACCAAATCTGGAGGAGGAACTATATTGGGGAGGGTGATTCTGCCTCCAATGTCAACCCTGAAAGGAAGCAATGATCCTCCCCACGTGGGTGGCCAGGATATCTCAATGATTTCCCTCTTACTATCCAGAATTGCCTTGGCAGTTCTGACCTGGGCTTCCAGTCCCAAAGTCTAGGCCATGGTTCTCATCCCATGGCCCATGAGATGCAGTGCCTATTGCATTCAGGCTTGAGGGGTAAGGAGAAGACTCAGTGAACAGTCACTGGAAGGTAATGAAAAGGGACCTTCATATTTGAAGATTATATAGGGAATCTAATCTCCACTTCTCAAGATGACTCCATATTAGTGAAACATGTCATTTTCTCATAGGTAAGTTTGGAGCTAAGGAATATCCATTAACTTGACTAGTAAAGTGTGTGAGTTAATGGATTCTACTGTGCCGTGCTTAGTCACTTAGTCATGTCTGACTCTTTTTGCAACCCCATGGACTGTAGCCCTCCAGGCTCCTCTGTCCATGCGGATTCTCCAGGCAAGAATACTGGAGTGGGTTGCCATGCCCTCCTCCAGAGGATCTTCCCAACCCAGGGATCAAACCCAGGTCTCCCACATTGCAGGTGGATTCTTTACTGTCTGAGCCACCAGGGAAGCCCAAGGAAACTGAAATGCATAGCCTGGCCCTTCTCCAGGGGATCTTCTCAACCCAGAAATTGAACTGGGGTCTCCTGCATTGCAAGCAGATACTTTACCAGCTGAGCTATGAGGGAAGCCCCAATGGATTCTACTAGACATCCTAATTTAGACTTACTCTCTGTTTTATTCTACACCCTTATTAAGTACAAAACCGTGGGGGAATTCCCTGGCCGTCCAGTGGTTAGGGTTCCACACTGTCACTACCAAAGTCCCGGGTTCAACCCCTGTTCAGGAAACTAAGATACAACAAGCTGTGCTGCACAGCACCCCCCTCCAGAAAGTGCAAAACGTTAACCAAATTTTAATATTTTCTCAGCATCAGAGCACATGTCTCTGTCCAGTGGTGATTATCACCAAGGATGTCTTACCTGAGAGCTGCCTATCATGCAATTGCTTTTGTCCCTCAGCTTCCACAGAGAGGCAGTACAGTCAAGCAGGGCTCTATGGGTCAATTCTTTTGTGTTCAACCTAGGAAGGTGCTTCGTGCTGGCGTGCTTCCGCCATGTCCAGAGAAGTGAGCCAGTATCATATGCACATGTACCACTCTCTAGTTTGACTTTTCTTCAAGTAACTTGTCTCCTACACTCTTTACATTTTCCCAACAATCCATCTCTTTGACCATCTTCCATGTTTTATTTTAAAATCTAGTTTTTTGGTGATTGGTGCCCCGTGGTAACTGTGGACTCACCTCTTGAGACTGATAATATTTACACATGGCAGCAGAACAAGCACTGAGCCTGGAGATGGAGGACTCGGCTTTGAGCTCCAGCTCCACACATTCTCACCGTGGACAGAGTAGCAGAGAAAGAAATCTAGGCAACATTCTGATTGCATTAGGCTGGTTTGGAATCTGAACCTCAGTACTTTTTACAACTCACTTGGGCATTCTTAGGTGCATCAAAGATTAAGAACCACTGCTTGCATCTTAAACTTACTCAGTGTTGTGGGTCAATTACATCTAAATAAAGATGGGGGAGGGAGAGTGGAGAACCTCTGCTCTGTACTGATGCATTGACAGAGCACTTGGGAGTCCAGGAAACTACAAGGCCAGGACCCCAAGGCTAGGAAAGCCAGTACTGGGGCATCTGACTTGGGCTCTTACTTTGTTATATTCTTTAAGGAAAAAAATATCCTCTTTATGATACTGTTCATGCTTATCATGATAGTGCCTAGGAGCAAGCTCTAGAAGAGGAGAAAGCGTGCATGAGCCCAAGTCCAGGCTCTAACACTGCAGCTATGTGACCTTGGACAAGTCACTTTATTTCTCTTGGACCTCAGTCTTTCAAAATCTGGCAATGTGAAAGATGCCAGTCTCCAGTGCACAAGTTGGTTGGAAGAACGAACTGTAATAAGTACACCTGCCAATTATCATGTGCTTGCTCTGATGCTCCGGCAACATTCAAGTGCTTCATGTGAACACCTCATTTGACTTGCAAACTTTCATCTGAGGAAGGTCTTCTGGGGAGACAGTGCACTGAAAAGGTGCTTTGTGATCGGGAAGGCTTTATGAAGGCATGAGACGCTCATGCTTCACAGGGTAGAAAGACAGATCTAGTTTGACTTTATTTCTTCCTTATGTCTTAAATTATTTGCCCTTCATAGTCTTCCAGAACTCTCTGACATATATATTTTCCGAGGCTACATAACTGAAAAGCAAAGACACAGAATTCACATTTGATTATTTTAACACTGAGATCGTTGATCTTTCTACTTTACTCAACTAGTTCCTGGTTAATTGCAAGTATAGCACATTTGAATCCAACTGTTAGTTCTCTGATACACAAAGTGTGATCCATGGACTTAGAGCATCAGCTTCTTCAAATTCTAAAAAAATGTTCAAAGTTTAAAATGTTTAGTTTCATTATCTCACTTAGTATAGTTTCTGTATTCTGACAGTGGGGCATGTCTCTTCCAGGCCTAAATATCAATTCTGGGCACATGAAGTATGACCACTTATTCAGATGTGAAGTCCTTTAGGTTGGCCAAAATGTGCACTAGTAATCCTTACGTATGTACTTCCTGAGAAGCTTACAGTTGTTCTCCTTCTATCAGTCAGTTCAGTCGCTCAGTCGTGTCCAACTCTTTGCAACCCCATGGACTGCAGCACTCCAGGCCTCCCTGTCCATCACCAACTCCCAGGGTTTACTCAGACTCACGTCCATTGAATTGATGACGCCATCCAACCATCTCATCCTCTGTCATCCCCTTCTCCTCCTGCCCTCAATCTTTCCCAGCATCAGGGTCTTTTCCAGTGAGTCAGTTCTTTGCATCAGGTGGCCAAAGTATTGGAGTTTCTGCTTCAACATCAGTCCTTCCAAGGAACATTCAGGACTGATTTCCTTTAGGATGGACTGGTTGGATCTCCTTGCAGTCCAAGGGACTCTCAAGAGTCTTCTCCAACACCACAGTTCAAAAGCATTAATTCTTCGCTGCTCAGCTTTCTTTGTAGTCCAGCTCTCACGTCCATACATGACCACTGGAAAAACCATAGCCTTGGCTAGACGGACCTTTGTTGGGAAAGTAGTGTTTCTGCTTTTTCATATGCTGTCTAGGTTGGTCATAACTTTGCTTCCAAGGAGTAAGCGTCTTTTAATTTCATGGCTGCAGTCACCATCTGCAGCGAATTTGGAGCCCAAGAAAATAAAGTCTGCCACTGTTTCCACGGTTTCTCCATCTATTTGCCATGAAGTGATGGGACTGGATGCCATAATCTTAGTTTTCTGAATGTTGAGCTTTAAGCCAACTTTTTCAACTTTTATTGAAACTGAAACTAACTTAAGATGTGCTTTTTTTTTTAATTACAGATTTTATTTATTGTTAACTCTCTTTGGTTTTAATGAGTTGACTGCCCCCTGGTGGAAAAGAACTGTCAGCGCACACGAAATCTAGTGCCATTGCTGTTTAAGATCTGAACTATTACGTGCGTAGGTCAGCCGCTCATTTGTGTCCCACTCTTTGCGACACCGCGGACTGTATAGCCCACCAGCCTCCTCTGTCCGTGGAATTTGCCCGGGAAGAATACTGGAGTGGGTTGTCATTTCCTCCTCCAAGGGATCTTCCTGATCCAGAGATCGAACTCGAGTTTCCTGCACCTCCTCCTGCATTGGCAGGCAGCTTCTTTTTTATTTTTTTGCAGGCTTATTCTTTACCACTAAGTCACCAATGATATGCTGGCTGTTGCACATATCTGGGAGAAGTCCACAAACCAATTTTGTGGAATTTTCCAGGACTCAATACAGAGTCCTGGAAACCCCTCAGGACTCTTTATATAATCATATACTCCAAGGATATATTTGAAGACACAAGTTGGAGGAGGTGAACTCAGTGGCCTAAGCAGAATAACATGGTTTCAAAATACAGTCTAACATATCTAGTAACACAGGCATGTTATTTTGTCTCTAAATTAAATATTGATGGGGCCAGAAAACTTTCTGCTTATCTCTGCTTCTAATAAAGTTCATTTTATAGGATATTTGGTTGGGTTTTATTGATAGTAAATCTAGAAATGGCAAAACAGTGTAGTTTTTCAATACCAGTACAAGATAATACATTTTATGCACATACAGAAATGAAATTCTTATAATCTCAAGCCTGAAGTACTGAGGTAATTAATATTGGCTTTAATTGTTTCCTTTTTTTCCTTTAAAAAAAAAAGTACATCTGCATTCACCCAGAAGCACATGCAGAGTTGAAATCAGACTGTCTGGGTGTTTTGGACACAAAAGGAACCTTTGAAAACTCTGATTTGAGCATATGAGTGTCAAGGACCCCCGCAACAGAGCCGATCCAAAACGCACTACAGTGTTTCCATTCAGCGGGCATCAATGTGCCTCTTTAAGGGTTTTTCAGAATCCCAGGAAATTGTGATTACATGGCATTAGCTTTTCATTTTCTAAAGAATGGGTGAAAAGCATGAAAGTCCTCTTAACAATGTGAAGAAAAGTATTTTTGGTTCTGGTAAACTTCTGCTGTTCTCTGATAAAAACTACACAGAAATGCCTTTAGGATACCACCCAATCCTACATACAATTGTAGCTCAGTCGTGTGGGTGCTGGAGGGAGTACCACCTTATCCAGCCTGAAGAAGACTCCCAAACGCCTATTGTTCCCCCAAACAGTCACTTAGTCAAGGATGGTATTCATTCCAGCGATATCATGAATGTATTTGTCTCTATTAGATGTTCTCACTTTTCCATGGATTTGTGGAAGAAAATAAATCCAAGTAAATCACTGTAGGTTTTGGTAGCAATTTACTTCATCTGGTTGATTCTGTATTTGCTATATAGAGGAGGAAATTATTCAGTACTCCATTATGTGTACAAATTGTGGAAATAATATTGACTTGGCTACATTACATACGTACTAGTGGTATTTACTGGAGAAGGAAATGGCAACCCACTGCAGTGTTCTTGCCTGGAGAATCCCAGGGACAGGGAAGCCTGGTGGGCTGCCGTCCATGGGGTTGCAGAGACGGACACGACTGAAGCGACTTTGCAGCAGTAGCAGCAGCAGTGGTATTTACTGAATATCAACAAAAAAAAAAAACACCAAGAATCGGTTCAGATCATCAGTGGGTTCTAAGCATATTTGTATGAACCCAAAGATTCCTTCAAGATCCTGATAAGAAACCAATGTTGAAATCCTAGAATATTTTAGGGCAATATAAGGATTGGGGCTGGGCTTCCGGGTGGTACAGTGGGAAAGAATCTGCCTGCCAATGCCGGAAATGCAAGAGATTTCGGGTTCAGTCCCTGGGTGGGGAAGATCCCCTGGAGGAGGAGGAAATCGCAACTCGCTTCCGTATTCTTGCCTGGAAAATTCCATAGACAGAGGAGCCTGTCAGGCTACAGTCCATAGGGTTGCAAAGAGTCAGACGGGACTGAGCGCGTGCATGCGCGCGCGCAAGTGTGCGCGCGCGCACACACACACACACACGGATTGGGGCTACCACCATCACACCATTATCAATTTAATGTATTGTGAGATCATCAAATGATAGTCTTATCAGAGAACTCAAAGTCTCTAAACTCATGCTTTTTGAATTTTAATATGTGTAACAATTGCTTAGATGTGTCCTTATTAGAAACAAATTCAGATTCACAGGCCCCTTGCAAAGATCATGATTCATTATGTAAGGTGTGGAGCCCTGGAGTCAGCATTCAAATAACATCCTTTAGGATGCAGTGACCTATGGTGGGCTCAAAGAAACAAAACTCAACCCTTTTAATCCACCTTTAATATTCACCTAATCTGATTGTCCCCACCTGTCCAAATGCTTGTACTCATCTTGTTGTGCTGGTCTCCAGGTTTGGATAAATAATTATTTCTTTTCCACATAGTAGTAAATGGCCACTCCATCGTCACCTGGTGGGGAAAGCTAAGGAAATATTTACTTTATGGAGAAGCCACTCATCTCTTGAACAAAGTCAAGTTAGAATGGGCTTGCCTAGGTATGGATATCTGTTTACTTTTCGATATTTTTAAAAATGTTTTTATATATTTATTTGGCTGCACCGGGTCTTTCTTTACCTGTGGCATGTGGGATTTTTAGTTGCATCATGCAAGCTCTCAGCTGCAGCAGATGAGATCTAATTCCACGACCAGGGCCTGAACGCTTACCCCCTGCACAGGGAGCATGGAGTCTTAGCCACTGGACCACCAGGGAAGTCCCTATTTTTCGATATTGAAGAAAAAGTTATATGCCTTTCCCCGCCTCCTCCCCCATGTTGTATACCTTTGCTGCTGAAAGTGATCCATGGACCAGCAGCAGCTGGGAGTTCATTAGAAATGCAGAATCTCAGGCCTCATCCATACCTACTGACTCAGACTCTGCACTTGATCAAGATCCTGGGTGATCCCTGTGCACGTGAAAGGTGTGTATGATCAACAGCCTTTTTTGGAGAAGAGTAAGTGGGTGAGTGTGGGCTTCTTGACAGCACAACTAACATCTAGGTAACATCTCATCACAAGAGGACCAAAGAAGTTCTGTGGACTAGGCGGACAACTTTTTTCCTTCCAAGATCACCTATTTAACCTAACACTTCAACTTAGAAAAAATTTATTTATTCATTTATTTATTTGGCTGCATGGAGTCTTAGTTGTGGCACGTGGGACCGTCTCTGCGGTCATGCAGACCTTTCCTTGTGGCCTAAGGACTCTCGAGTTGCAGTGTGCCAGCTCTGGGGCTTCAGCAATCGCAGCCCGTGGGCTTAGTTTCCTCTCGGCATGTAGGATCTTAGTTCCTAGGGATCTAACCCTGTGTCACCTGCTTTGGAAGGTGGGTTCTTAACCAGTGGATCAGCCCCCAGCTTTTTCACCCTTGAAGCCTGAGACAGTCCTATAACCTGGATTGCTTCGGGATGCTCACTGCTGGGACAATAGTTTACTCCGTGTGCCACCCCCCAGTCCCTCTAGATGCCCAGTCTCTCTTCAGCAGACTTGAGCAGGCTTTCTTGCGAGCAGGGTTCTGGGAAAGAGGCTGGAAAGAGTGCAAAAGAGAACCAGGAAGGCCGCTACCCTCTAGAAGCGGTGCTGGTTTAGTCGCTAAGTCATGTCCAACTCTTTGCGACCCCATGGACTGTAGCCGACCAGGTTCCTCTGTCAATGGGATTTTCCAGGCAAGAATACTGGAGTGGATTGCCATTTCCTTCTCCAAGGGATCTTCCCCACCCAGGAAATGAACGTGGGTCTCCTACATTGCAGGCAGATTCTTTACCAACTGAGCCACCAAGGAATGCCTCCAGAAGACTGTGATAATAATAACTAATAATAATAACAGGATTGGGACTTCCCTGGGAGTCCAGTGGTTAAGATTCCATGCTTTCACTACCAGTGGTGGGGGCGGGGGGAGGTGATCCCTGGTCGGGGAACTAAGACCCCACAAGCATCACAGTGCAACCACAAAATAAATATATTCAATAAGGTGCAGAGGGTTCCAGTTCCTGTTGTTGGCTCCTCACAAGCATTAGCACACCCCCGTGAAGTATGTGAGAAGTCGCTTGCTAAACACAGCACAACCAGGAAGGGACGGAGGACTGGCTGCAGAGCCTGGGTGGGGGCCCACAGGAGAACAATGCAGCAAAACTGGGGGATGATGGCTGGGGAAGAAGGGTCAGGCTGAGGTCCCACAGAGCCACCTCTTCATAATGAGATCGACAGTGTCCCCAACTCATTAAAGTGTGAAGCAGACATAGCATCAGCCTCCAAGCTCCCACCCTACCTCCCCTCGACTCCTGCACTAATTCCTCCTCAAAGGAGCTTCTGGAGTCTCTACTGAATGGTGGGTGCATGTCCAAACCACTATTCTGCAAGGTGGGTAAGCGCCCTGGAAGGGAAGCAGAGTCCTGGGGGAACATGACTATTCCCATCCTGCTACTCATGGGGGAACATTACAACGAGAGAGTAGTAATTCCTGTGAGGGATCAGACTGCAGTGAAACTCCTTTGCAAATTACATTCCTAGGCTTCCTGGAGGAAGTGGCATTTGACTTACACCTCGTTGGTCATGCAGTCGACCCTGATGGCTCCGATGGTCAAGTGCTTCATGCAATGCAAAAGACCTGGTCAGAAAGATCCCCTGGAGAAGGACTTGGCAGCCCACTCCTGTATTCTTGCCTGGAGAATCCCATGGACAGAGGAGCTTGGTGGGCTACAGTCCATGGGGTCACAAAGAGTTGGACACGACTGAGCTACTTTCAATGTCACATGTGAGTCATGCAGGCCAAGCGGCAGAAGGCCTTCCAGCTCAGATCACCGTCCACTTTAAGTGCTCTCTTAGGAATGAGCTGTGTTTACCTGCTTGGAGGGGCAGGTGAGGGGAGCTGTGAGAAGGGTCTCCCTTTCCTCAGAGCAGGCTCATCTTGCCGTGTCGTATGGTAAGGAAAGCAAAGTCTCGAACCCATTCCTAGCTCACATGCTTGTTCCTCAGGGCCTGGTGACTCCATCTTCAGTTTCACCAGAAAGGGAGGTATTTCCTATTGCATCAGAATCCTCTTCCTCGGTGAGAGAGGGGCTTCTCCTACCTTTTGAGGCACAGTCTACCCAGGAATCTGAAGATATCCGTTCCTCACTTTCCTTGCAGCTCAGGCCAGGCCTTCAGCAGTATTCTGTCAAAAGAAAAAGTGCTGAAAGGTGCAAACTCTGAGGAAAATCCTGCAGAAGAGAGGCAGCAGAGTTGGCAGATATACGCGGTGTAAAGGGCTGTCTGTGGCTTTAGCCCAAGCGTTTCGTGTTCTGCTCCGGGCATGGAGGTGGTTCCAGTTATCCTGTAGCATTTGAACCCAGCGTGGCATCTGCGGTGGCTTCTGGGGCCAATCCAGAGCATGACCTGGGGCATTGTTCCAGCTATGTAGTCTCTTAGGCTATGTTCTTTAACTGAACCGTTCAATATCCTTTAATACATTCCTTTGCTTCTTAAAACAGCCGGATTTGAATCTTCTTGCCTGAAACCAAGAATCATGACGCGGTATGCTAGAGAATGGAGGGAGTGCCTACAAGAATTTCAGAATTGATTCCTTGCTTTTATGGAAAGACCAAATGGTTTTTGCATAGGTAATTGCAAATTCAGTTATTGTCTTGATTTCCTGAGTTATTTGACAGTTATCTTTGGACCTGATTCTGTGATTCTGGGGACCTACGACTGAAGTTGGGGAGCCAATCAGAAGAGCTGCGAAGAGAAATGTGAGAAAAATAAGGTCCTTGTGCTGTGCTTAGTCGCTCAGTCATGTCCGACTGTTTGCGATTCTCCAGGCAAGAATACTGGAGTGGGTTGCCATGCCCTCCTCCAGGGATATCCTTGTGAGAAGGACTCAAATCCAATGTTTTTTTTTTTCCCCAGTGGGCGTTTCATGGAACTGTCAAAAGTAGACAAAGGGCCCATACCCTTTTGTTCTGTTATTGGAAAATTGACTATTCAGTCTGTGTTCATATAGTCCTTTTTTGGACTCCAAAAGTTATCTCCTCTGCATTAGTAGAATGGTATAGGATGGTGTGAGCAAGAGAGGCCCAGAACAAAAAGCAATGTTTACATTTGCTACAAGTGGAAAGAACTTCTGTGTGGCAAAAAAGGATTGTCAAGAACAGTTTCTGGGGATTACCCTGGTGCCCAATGGTTAAGATTCCATATGAGCTTCCACTGCAGGAGGCAGAGGTTCAATCCCTGGTCAGGGAACTCAGATCCCTCATACTGTGAGGCCAAAAAACTAAAAATCAAGTGACAAAAAAAAGAACAACCTTGGCTGTTTCTTTTAAGCTAAGCTACCAACAAAACAGCACTATTGATAAATATCACTCTGTTATTGTCATAATGATCCCAGAAGAAGTAGACTTTAAAATATGGCCTTAAATTTATAAATTTGTTGAAACCATCAAATTTACTTCCTCATATGATGCAATACATTATTTCAGTTGCATAGGTCTTCAAGCAATTTGGTAGAGCATATCATGGAACAATATACCTTTTTTTTTTTTTTGTCTGCTCTGCTAAAATCGTAGCTTCATGAAAAGAGGGTCTTCAATTGCTCATGTCCTCAGAACATAATAGGCGCTGGGTCAAACTTGTTTAGCAGAAAGATTATGCTGCCTTGGAGTTCGTGAAGAACAGAGAGCGTGTGTGTGTATTGTACATCGTTGATTATCCTGATCATATCTTTGCAGCGTACTCTTATCAGTAAGTATTTTTAGAAGGCAAAAATGTTACTGTATAGTCACTGCACCCATCCGTTTCCAGGTAAATGAGCGCTAACCAGTAAGTCATACCTTATTTAGGTCTTACTCATTCTGCAAGTCACTTCTCCATTTTGGTGGTGCTGTTGAGTCGCTGAATCATGTCCAACTCTTTGTGACCCCTTGGACTGTAGCCCACCAGGCTTCTCTGTCAGTGGGATTCACCAGGTAAGAATACTGGAGTGGGTTGCCACTTCCTTCTTCAGGGGACCTTCACGACCCAGGAATGGAACCCAAATCTCCTTCAAGTCTCCTGCATTGCAGGTGGATTCTTTACCACTAAGTCACCAGGGATTCCCGCTTCTCCCTTCAGGACTCCCGTTTTCCACATTGAACAGAGAGGTTATTTACACACAAAAGAACTTGACTTGGGCATTCTTGGATTTTTTTTCCATAAAAGTCCGTAGAGGGTATGTTCTATTTTGTAATGTAATAGGATGTAAAGAAACATTCTATCTTCAAAAATGATTCGAGCAAAGTGTAAGGCTCTAGAAACCACTGTGAACCTCTGAGATTCTTCCTGTAATTGAAGCAAGCAGTACTTCAAAGTTAACTCTTAGACTTTTCAGCGTGAATAGCTTCTATCTAAATTGGCAATTTACTTGTGAGTCTGCGATCCTCCACCTACTTTGCATAATTAATATTGTAAACAATATTAATAGTGTTCTTTGATATTACAGTTGGAGATGAAAATTTCATTTTTAATGCATCCCACAAATAATTTGATAGTTGATTCTGTAAGTGTCATTTTTAATTTACTTATAGCTCTTTCCCCAACAACTGTTCTGGCAATAAGCCACGCTATACAGCAAATGCTTTATTTTCTTGGATTAAATAACACAACATAATTACCTTCATCTTTGTTTGATTTTTACTTGTTGTAACTCATTTTGCCAGCTCTGAGTTTTAAAAATAAAGAGTAAACTTCTGATCACCATTTTTTTTCACTGTATTTAAAAACAAGCAAAAAAAGATAAATACAAACTTAAAATAAGAATATAAAGTGCTCTAGGTAGCCAATTACAACCCAATTCCAGAAGATAGACAACTGTATTAGTTTTATAAGGCTGCCATAACAAAGTATTACAAACTACTGTGTAATACTTGCAAAGCTTAAAACAATGGAGATTTATTGTCTCCTCTCTCTGAAAGCTAGCAGTCTGAAACCAAAGCAGGGCCACGCTGTCTCTGAAACCTGCAGGAGAATTCTTCTTTGCCTCTTCCTAGTTTCTAGTGGTTTGTCAGATCATTGGTGTTTCTTGTCTTAGATGCATCACCCCCATCTTCTGTCTTCACATGGCCATCTTCTTAAAGGACACCTGTCATATTGTATGTATGACCTTATTTAACTGAAGTATGACCTCACTGAACTTATCACACCTGCACTGACCCTATTTCCATTCTGAAATACTAGGGATCAGGATATCAATGAATCTTTTTTTGGCTGGGGAGGGAGCACAATTCAACCTATAACAATTATTTTTTTATTAAAAATTGACAAATATTTGTATAGTACAATTAATGCCAGTTTTACTATTTAAAGTATTCCTTAGAAGAAACCTTTGGTCTAACAATTTGAGACAAAGGCTTGCATGTGGTTCAGCAGCACCCCAAGAAGAGGCAATACCATGTCAGTCCAGATGGAGCAAGAAGAATCGAGGTTTAGGCAGCCAGTGGGTCATTTTTCTCCTGTTTGTTCATGATCCTGTCATCATCTGCAAATATTTGGAAGAAAGAAAAAGGTGGTACATGTGGGTTTCCCAATTGCTATGGATTGAATTATGTCCCACCCAAAATCCACAAGTTGAAGCCCTAATTTAGCCCCCATGTGGTAGTATTTGGAGATGGGGCTTTGGGGAGGTAATTAGGTTTAGAAGAGGTCTTGACACCTCCTCATCTCTTAGCTATGCTGTCCTGTAGTAAAATTCCATATCCAAGAATCAAACCACTAATCTCTAAATAATAACACTTTCCCAGGCACATATTTCTTTTTGGAAATGATACAAATACATGTACTTTTTTAGCTAATTCATACCAGAATATTTTTAGTTACCAAAAAGAACCGAATTATTGAGGAAATGCATTCTTGCCTCCAAAGGGCACAAACTCCTACTTACCCCATAAATCATAATTCAAACAATACTCTGAAGCAGATCCAATTCATGTGTGGTTAATGTCCTTGTAGCTTCCTTATATGATTGTTTAGGCTTCGATGTGCTGTGTAGGGTAAAGAACACACTTATCTGACTTTTTTTTTTAAAGGGGAGGGGTGCGCTCCCCGCCATGGCTCAGTGATAAAGAATTCAATTGCTCGTGCAGGAGATATGGGAGGATCCCACATGCCAAGGAGCAACTAGGATCGTGCTCCCCAACTATTGAGCCTGTGCTCTGTAGTCTGAGAAGCTTAACGGCTGAAGCCCCCAGCCTGCAGCCCAGCTCCACAACAAGAGAAGCCGCTGAGATGAGAAGCCCAAACACCGAAACTAGAGAAAAAGCCAGCATAGCAACAAAGACTCAGTACAGCCAAAAATGAATAAATAAAGGAATAACATTACAAGAGAAAAGAAAACAATAGAGAATTCTGTGGCTCTCCAGTGGTTAGGAATCCACCCTTTCACTGTGACCTCACGGTTCAGTCCCTGGTTGTGGAGCTCAGATCCCACAGGTCAGGTGGTGCAGCCAAAACCGAAAACGTAAATCAAAGCTGCAATGAAATACCACTTCATAGCCATTAGGTTATTAAAAACAACAACAACCACAAAACAGAAACAACAAGTGTTGGCAAGGCTGGGGAGAAATAGGGACCCATGTGTGTTGCTGGCAGGAAGATATTATAAAATGATGCAGCCACTATGAAAAGAGTATGATTGTTAAACCTAGTTAAACATAGATTTACCACATACTCCAGCAATTTGATTTCTGGGTATACTTGTACACCATTATTCATGGTGGCATCATTCATGGTAGCCAAAAGATTAACACAGCCATAAGAAGGCAATGGCACCCCACTCCAGTACTCTTGCCTGGAAAATCCCATGGACGGAGGAGCCTGGTAGGCTGCAGTCCATGGGGTCGTCAAGAGTCGGACACGACTGAGCGACTTCACTTTCACTTTTCACTTTCATGCATTGGACAAGGAAATGGCAACCCACTCCAGTGTTCTTGCCTGGAGAGTCCCAGGGATGGGGGAGCCTGGTGGGCTGCAGTCTATAGGGTCGCACAGAGTCGGACACAACTGAAGCAACTTAGCAGCCCTTCCCTTCTTGGTAACCGTAAGCTTGTTTTCTACATCTGTGACTCTGTTTTTGCTTTGCAAATAAGTTTATCTGTACCATTTTCTAGATTCTACATATAAGCATTGTTATGCAATATTTGTCTCTTTCTTACTTCACTCTGTATGACAATCTCTAGGCCCATCTGTGTTGCTGCAAATAGCATTATTTCATTCTTTTTTATGGCTAGGTAGTATTCAATTGTATATATGTACCACATCTTCTTTATCCATTCCTTTGTCAATGGACATTTAGGTTGCTTCCATGTCCTGGCTATAGTAAATAATGCTGCAATGAACATCAGAGTGTGTGCATCCTTTGAATTATGGTTTTCTCTGAATATATGCCCAGGAGTGGGATTGCTAGGTCATATGGTAGCTCTATTTTTAGCTTTTAGATAATCTCTATATTGTTCTCCATAGTGGTTGTATCAATAGAATTCCTTTTATATAAGGCACATGTGAAATTAAAAGACACTTACTCCTTGGAAGGAAAGTTATGACCAACCTAGATAGCATATTCAAAAGCAGAGACATTACCTTGCCAACAAAGGTCCGTCTAGTCAAGGCTATGGTTTTTCCAGTGGTCATGTATGGATGTGAGAGTTGGACTGTGAAGAAAGCTGAGTGCCGAAGAATTGATGCTTTTGAACTGTGGTGTTGGAGAAGACTCTTGAGAGTCCCTTGGACTGCAAGGAGATCCAACCAGTCCATTCTGAAGGAGATCAGCCCTGGGATTTCTTTGGAAGGAATGATGCTAAAGCTGAAACTCCAGTACTTTGGCCACCTCATGCAAAGAGTTGACTCATTGGAAAAGACTCTGATGCTGGGAGGGATTGGGGGCAGGAGGAGAAGGGGACAACAGAGGATGAGATGGCTGGATGGCATCACTGAGTCGATGGACGTGAGTCTGAGTGAACTCCGGGAGTTGGTGATGGACAGGGAGGCCGGGCGTGCTGCAATTCATGGGGTTGCAAAGAGTCGGACACGACCGAGCGACTGAACTGAACTGAAATGAATGGTTATACAGCAATGTGAATGTATTTAATGACACTGAAATGTACATTTTTAAATGGTAAATTTTATGTCATTTTTTCAACAGAAAAAAAATTTTTTTAGGAAGAATCATGGAGACAGGATCTTGGATACAGCCTCTCTGACTCACACCCTTCACCTTCAGGGGGAGAGTTCACTTGAGCAATCCTTAAAATCAAGGATTTTTCTGGTTCATGAAAATTTGCCAGATGAGGAACTGTTGCCTTTGTTAACCCAGGATACTCTTCTAGAGAGCTAACTTAAATCTTTACAAATAGTTTCCTTTTTTCTTTCCTTTTCCTTCCTTTCAAAAAGTGTTACTGAGGACCTCTCCTGTGTAGGGTGCTGCTTGGGAGATATCACAGAGGCAAAAACAACAGCACAGATAGCAAATACATAGACGCTGGATTTCAATGCGAGTTTTACCACCCACCTTCATTATCTAATGGGCACATTACTATGGATACCTCAGTTCCCACCCCCTGGAGAAGTGAATGGCAATCCACTTCAGTATTCTTGCCTGGAAAATCCCATGGACAGAGGAGCCTGACAGGCTACAGTCCACGGGATTATAGTGTCAGACATGACTGAGCGACTGACACTTTCAGTTCCCACATCTGTAAAATGGGCACAATGATAGTGCCCATTTCACAGGGTTTGTGTTGAATAACTTTTGTTTGTCCCTCCAGATCCACTCTCTACCCTTCTCTGCTCAGTTCCTGGACATGGGGATCTGATTACATGAGCTGCGTCAATAGTCACCCTCGCTCCCTAGCTTCAATTTAGATTTGAACAATCCAAATCCCTGGTAGAAGATCAGTGGGAGGTAGGAATGAGTTGCTGTTGTTCTTTTTTTTTAATCCCTGGCTTTCTCCCTGTGGGGTTGCTGCAGAATGGCTTCCTCTTAGACCAAAAGCTACAGCTGCTGCTAAGACAGTTCTCTCCACATGTCTTTCTTTTCCTAAACTTCCATGAACATTCCCTCCCTTTGTAATGTCAAGCCTAGCCGTAGGAGTGGTCATGTTCATATTAACTAGCTACCAAGGAGGACATGAGTGCCAAGAGAGGGGTAGTGTCTTTTGAATAACTCAGCACAATGTTCTGATTCTTCATCAGCAGCAGCCAGATCCCAGAGGGCGCTGACTATACCATGATAAGCAGTTTGCAGATGACCCAGCCCGCCCTAGAATGACAGCCGTAAGAGGACAGGGCCCTCATTTCTTTTATTCATAGCAACTACTCTCTCTCCAATGTCTGGCACCTAGTTACTGACCCTTCGGTATTTAATGAATAGATGAATAAATATTGAAAAAACAGCTCTGAATAAAATAGAAGGGGCTGGTGCTTAATACTGACTTCCGTTTTATTTTTGTATTTATGTGTTCACTGCCTGCATTTACAAGCTGTTCTTACTAAGCTTATGGTCAGTGATCGCTATATGGCTATTGTTATACAATATGTGTAACAGTGACACCGATGCCAAGGAGGAGAATTTCTTATTGTCTTGAAAACTGTAGATGAATTCATGAACAAATAGTCTAGTGATTTGCATTGAGTTTTAAACGTTTTTTTTAAAGGTTCTGTTGGAGAATATTTAAAAAAAAATCTAAATTTTATATTTTGAAAATGTTAACTACTGAATTTTGCTCTTCATAAACTTTTATTAATTATTTAATAATAAGCAGTAATAAAACAGTGATAAAAAGTGAATAAATATCTTTTCAGCCACCTAAACAGTCAAATTCCTATTACAGCTGTAAAGATAACAAATATACCAATGGAATAAACTATGGAATAGTTTAATAGTTAAGGAATGCCTAACTGGTAAAATACTATGTAGCCAATAAAACTTAAGTAACAATGACATGGACTGCTTATTGTATTATGTGAAAAGAGTAATATAAAAATTTTTTATATGGATGAATTTTACAATGTAATAAAAAAGTCCAACAAAAACTTAGGCATTAATGAAAGCCAGTGGTGGTCTAGAAGGCTGTTCTGTGAATAACTTTTCCTTTTATTTTAAAAATTCTTTTCCAAATTTTCTAATATAATTATATACTAATTTCATAATGAAAAATATTGAAGCATAATAAGTCCATCATCTAACATAACAAATTATTTTCTTCACTAATGGAGAGACAATATGTAGATTATAAAGAAATAAGTACAAAAATTATTCCTTTAGACTCTATTGATCCAAAGGCTGCTGCTGCTGCTGCTAAGTTGCTTCAGTCGTGTCCAACTCTGTGTGACCCCATAGATGGCAGCCCACCAGGCTCCCCCATCCCTGGGATTCTCCAGGCAAGAATACTGGAGTGGGTTGCCATTTCCTTGTCCAATGCATGAAAGTGAAAAGTGAAAGTGAAGTCGCTCAGTTGTATCCAACTCCTAGCGACCCCATGGACTGCAGCCTACCAGGCTCCTCCGTCCATGGGATTTTCCAGGCAAGAGTACTGGAGTGGGTTGCCATTGCCTTCTCCGATCAAAAGGACGAATACACTTAAATGCCATTTAGAACCCAAACTGATTTTTTCAGGTTTCTAACATGCATACAAATTCCATTATGTGATGCTCATTTTACTATCATTATTATCATTGTTTATTACTCATTTGCTAAAATTTTATTATAATTAGAGCACAGTTCCTCAGTGATAAGTATCGAATGAAAAGGATTCGGATTGGTAATGTTAGCCTAAAACAATAAAACAGTCAGTTATTTCACCAGTTATTTCCTGGGTTTATTCAGGAGCAGCAAAGAATTGTTACTGGGGACATGTAACTACGGTGAACCACATGTAAGCCCTTTAAAACAAAGGAAGGGAAACTCAAAGAGGAGAGGTTGGGAGGGACTGTTACCAACAACAAGTCCATTGCAGGAAACTGGGAATTGGAAGCACAGGGTCCCTCACTGGCTGAGTTGAGACAGTCCCTCACTGGCTAAGCTGTTGCCAGGCAAGGAGAATATCTTTCTTCCTCTGAATGACGGTGGTAAAGTAGTGTCACATTCTGCTGGAGATGAAAAGTGCATCGCTTCCTATTGGGGTATCATGTTGAGTGCTGTGTGTATGAGAGCTCCCCCTTCTGGACTCCCGATTCCATTTCAGTGAAGTTTCCTTTTATTAATTTTCAGATGAATAAAGATACATTGAATTTATTGTCTTGTATTTTCCTTGTTTCTTCTAGACTACTGGAAATTTTGATCTATTGAGATGCTGTGCTTCAATAGGTAGGGTAAAACTTAGAGTAACTTACTATGTCAAGGTGAGTTTAGGTGCTTGAGAGGAAAGAAAATAGAGCTAGGGTAATTGCAGAACAGAACTCCCCAACCTCCTTGTGAAGAGTAATGGATATTTTACACTCCTATGTAGAAATGTTTAAAATGTTTATCTAGTCTTGCCCAAAATATTATTTGTTGCTCAATGACCAGAGGTAGGGTGGTAGCTAATTATCAGTTTTCTCTTTAAGATGTAGATTGTAAAACTTCTGGGATCCAGCTGGGGTAATGAGCAGATAATCTGAAACAATTCTGTTGAATTGACTGTGATACAAATATGATTTTTCAGATGTAGGGGTAAGTAACCTGATCTTTGACTTTGAACCAATACAGTCCCAGCCAGGTCCATCTCCCGCCAGTGTTGAAATTTATGAATGACAGGAGAGAGTGGTAGATATCGTCATTTTCTAAAGCCCTAGAACACATCTTGAGTATAGGTATGATCGGACCACCCAAGAGGGCTCTTCTCTTGCTTTCGGTACATCCCAGGCTTGACCAGTGCCTGCTTCACCCATACCCAGCTCACCTGACTGACCTCCCTACATACTTGCCTCAGGCCCCAGCAAAGGATTCTTCTAACTTTAGCTACCAAGCTAGCATATCAAAGGGATGGTGAAGGGTGTTCCTCTCTGCTAGTTTCCCTGGTAACCGATGAACCAACCTAATGTCAACTCCCACCATGACAGGTAACCCTCCCACCCCACCACCCCCCATTCCCTGGAGCGCAAAGACTATTGCCACATCCTGCTCATCGTCAGTGGTGGGGGTTTTGCTCCAGGACCTTGTTGTGAACACGTAAAATCCCCCTATCTGTTAAACCACTGATGTCTCTGTTGCTGACTCTTGGCTACTCTTCCGTCATGAAGCTGGGCAAATACAGAGCTTGCAAGCCAGAGGGGGTGCAGCGCAACAGTATATGTGACACAGGAGGAAAGGGGGCAGGGCACAACCCATAAAAGAATAACAGAGCCCAAGGACACAACACAAACTGATTGGAACCGAATAGGTCCAAGATGGTAGACCTTGAGCCTCAGTAAACTCTCTGTTACACATTAGCAAGCTACATCCACAGATGCCACGACAACTTCAAGGCTGACCATAGAAGTTCAAAAAGTGGGCTGTGACCCAATTCCTGGAAATCCCCACCCCTTCCCCAAAATAGCTGGAATACTCCTCCCACCTATTAGCCTAGGAAATTACCCACCCTTATGAGAACTGACAACCCCATGCCCTGGTGCCGCTCTCACCTTCTGAGATTGCCCACATTCTACCTGTGAAGTGTGTTTCTCTCTAAGTAAATGTCCGTCTTATCTATCACTTTGTCTCTCACTGAATTCTTTCTACAGTGAGATATGAAGAACCTAGTCTCATTAAGACCTGAGACCAGGTGTGTGATTTTAGTTAAAAAAACATGGGTTCAAGTCCCAGTGTGGGTTTTGGCTGCATTGGAGTCCCAATTTGAGCTGGATGATTTCATATATAGGTTACTGTTCAGTCACTCAGTTGTGCCTGACTCTTTGCGACCCCATGGACGGCAGCACACCAGGCCTCCCTGTCCATCACCAACTCCTGGAATTTGCTTAAACTCATGTCCATCCAGCCAGCGATGCCATCCAACCATCTCGTCCTCTGTCATCCCCTTCTCCTCCTGCCTTCAATCTTTCCCAGCATCAGAGTCTTTTCTAAGGAGTCAGTTATTTGCATCAGGTGGCCAAGGTACTGGAGCTTCAGCTTCAGCATCAGTCCTTCCAATGCATATTCAGAACTGATATCCTTTAGGATAGACTGGTTTGAGGTCCTTGTAGTCCAAGGGATTTTCAAGAATCTTCTCCAACACCGCAGTTCAAAAGTGTCAATTTTTCTGTGCTCAGCTTTCTTTATGGTCCAACTCTCACATCCATACATGACTACTGGAAAAACCATAGCTTTGACAATACGGACCTTTGTCGGCATATAGAGAAGACAATTCCATCTCCACTAAGCAAAATTATTTATGTGTTGAGGATGTGAAAGGTACAATAGTGCTTTCCTCCCCTTACCTCCAAGATGTCCAGAGAACCACAGATGTCCTTAGAACGTGTAAATGGGTACAATGGTGAGATGGAATTAAGATTGCTCACCAGCTGACTTTAGTACAGAGAGAGTATCCTGGATTATCCAAGTAGGCCCAATGTAATCACAAGGGTTCTTAAAAGTGGAAGAGGGTAAGCAAAACAGAGTCAGAAAGAAAGTGAAAGTAGCTCAATAATGTCCGACTCTTTGTGACCCCATGGCCTATACAGTCCGTGGAATTCTCTAGGCCAGAATACTGGAGGGGATAGCCTTGGGGACACTGTTAACCCCAGAAAGATGCTCAGAAAAACTGCTACATTGCTTGCTGGCTTTGAAGATGGGAAAAAGAGGATCAAGAAGCCAAAAATAGAGTGGGCTTTAAAAGCTGGGAAAATCAAGGAAATAAATTTCCCCCTACAGACTCCAGAAAGGAATAAAGCCCTACAGGTATCTTCATTTTAGCCCAGGGAAACCTATGTGGAATTTCTCTAGAACTGTATGACTGTAAATTTGCAATGTTTAAGGAACCATAGCAGTGGAAATTTCTTAAAGCAATAATAGAAAACTAAAAAATAAGTATTGCTGTTTGCATTACTTATCAACTATTTACAATTTACAGAGCTTAAAAATAGCTTAGTCAAAGATGAAGACAGGCACATGTACACACACACACACACAAATTAAGACCTAATACTCACACTATAACTGCAGAGCTTATGGAACTACTTCCAGGCAGCAAATAAAAGTAGGAATATATTCCTAATGAGATAAATGACTCAGCACTAAGCAATTGCAAAAATGCCCTATGCAACCACAGGATCATTAATCACTGATGGTAGCAGAAATGAGCAAATTGATGACTTGATGGTTCAATAGAATCCCCCTTGAAAACTGGGAAGAGCCAAATCATCAATAATTCTGGAATCAATTCTTGCTCCATCAGCCAATTTCTAGCCAAAAGGAGTAATGGCCTCTTGGTGGCCAACTGCTTCAGCTACAGAGTTTGTGTTACAGTGGAATTTTCTTTTTTTCAATTAAAGTAAGCTGGGTAACGCTTAGGACTTGACCCTCATCCCACGGAAAACTCTTACCAAATAGAAACTGATTGAAAGGGATTTGAAAAAAATATATATATGTGTACATAAAGCATCAGCTAAAAAATTATGATTGAAGCAGAATTATATTGTTTTTGCTTTCTTGGCATCCATACCTCATTCTTTTCATAGCAACACACTTAGGGTTTCAGATGAAGCTGATTCCACACATATTCTTCTTACCACTGCATTTAAACAAGTATGGGTGAATGACGCAAGCCTGGCTTTTCTGTCTTGCCAATTGGTCTAAGAACTTATGGGACCAGACTTGACCCATTGAGAATCAAGTTTGGGCCATTATTTGAAAGTACCAGGCAAGAAACACTTTCTATGGGCTGGTCTTACTAACCTGGTGGAATATGAATAGAAGTTAAGGAAGGATCAGTTCGGCAATGAAGTCAACTCAGAGGGAAGCAGAAACCAGAACATATATCCACTCCTTTGATATCATTTGTACTCTTAAGTCCTGTCATGCCTGTTACAAGATCATTTACCTCTGGTCTCTTCAAAGTAGCCATTTTGTCTCTTTTCCCCTTGAAGCCTGTTTGGATTTAATTTCTGTTAACTTGCAATCAAGACAGTCCTGACTAAGAAGACCATGTAGATTTGGGAAGTTAACTCACTACTGAGGTACATTAAAAATGTTAACAGTGCATTTGAGCAAAAGTCAATTATAATCACTACCAAACCAGAATTAGTAGGAGTTTCCACTGACAGGAGATAGGGGAAAGGCTTTTATAGAAAAAAAAAAAAAAGGCAGAAGCAAAGCAATAAAGCTAATTTATTGGCTATAGCTTAAATATTTGCCTTATCTGGAAAAGCTTAGTTGACTGTTTGCAATTGGTTGTCCTTAGGTTTTGATTTCTTAACCTTGAGGTATTAATAGGCTTAGATTTTTGGTTTGCTTAGTAGGTTAATAAGGTATTAGAACCACCTTGGTCTCATGGCCTTCTTGTTTAATTAACTTAACATTATGAAACAGACTAATCAAAGAAGAAAGTAAATAAATACACTAGAGGGAAAAGGGCTTCCCTGATAGCTCAGCTGGTTAAGAATCCACGTGCAATGCAGGAGATCCCAGTTTGATTCCTGCGTCGGAAAGTTCCCCTGTAGAAGGGATAGGCTACCCACTCCAGTTTTCTTGGGTTTCCTTGGTGGCTCAGACAGTAAAGAATCCACCTGCAATGCAGGAGACCTGGATTAGATCCCTGGGTTGGGAAGATCCCCTGGAGGAGGGCAGGGCAACACACTCCAGTATTCTTGCCTGGAGAATCCCCATGGACAGAGGAGTCTGGCGGGCTACAGTCCACTGGGTCCCAGAGTCAGACACAACTCAGAGACTAAACACAGCATAGCACTATAGGGGAAAAGACAATTTCCAATTGTTAGAAAACAAAAACAGGACTTCCCTGGTGATCCTTCAAGTAAGAAGCCACCTGCCAATGCAGGGGACATGGGTTTGATTCTTAGTGTGGGAAGATTCCACATGCTCTGGGGCAATGCAGCCCTTATGTCATGAGTAATGAGCCTGTGCACTCTAGCAACCATGTACCACAGGTAGAGAAAGCCTGTGCAGCAACAAAGAACCAGAGCAGCCAAAATAATAATAATAATAATAATTAAAAAAAACAAAGGGGGTTAAATATCATTCATACATTAAGCATAACACAAATCATAAAACTATTCACAATAGTTTTATTTTCACAATTTTCTTCCTACAGAGGAAAAATGATAGATGTCATGGCATTCAATAGTTAACATTAACCACAAAAGCTCTTACACAACCAAATGTCTCGACAAAGTGGCTTCAACTTCTCCCATTACAACCTCAGTACATTTTATGCTGTCCCTGAAGTTCCTGAAACAATGTCCTGGGATCCACATCAGCATCTATACTTTGTCTGAAGTCTGGGAGAATGACACAGAAATGGAGAAAATATACTCTGCCTTTCAGAGGCTTATGCTCTAGGGAAGGGCAATAGAAAAAGAAAATCTAATGTCACTAAAAGTGAGTACCATTTGTAATAAAGGTAGTTACCCCCTTATTTTTATGTATTCAAAACACATTAGTTCTTCTTTGAAATCTTTCTAGAACCTCTAATGTAGGACTACGTCTGTGGTCCTTTTTAGTATATTTTTAGCACATCTGAGAATGCAGAAGAAGCAAAGGGATTGAAATCAAAATAGCTCAGTTCTTAGAATAATATGATTAAGTTGATTCAGTCAGGAAAACAAAGTCAACCTATTAAAAGAGTTTTGATGGGGAATATCATCTTTCATAAATCAACAAGATTTGGAAAGCAACCTGGTTTGTGCCCCCTTTTCATTTATCTTAACAGCTTCTCAGATCCAAGCCTGGCAGTCTCTAGCTCAGCTTGGTGTCTAGGTTTGTCAGACAGCCTGTTTCTCTGTCTGTGCCCCATGTATTCACTTAATATTTTGATTCACCTTTAAAAGGGAGCAGAAAACTTCCAACTCATAACAAAGCACTACTTATCAAAACATAATTTTAACATTTATGCATGTATTTTCAAAATTCAAACAATGAATAATAGATGTTAATAATAACAATAGAGTCCAAAATGCAGTCAGACCAGATCAGTCACTCAGTCGTGTCTGACTCTTTGCGACCCCATGAATCGCAGCACGCCAGGCCTCCCTGTCCATCACCAACTCCCGGAGTTCACCCAGACTCACGTCCATCTAGTCAGTGATGCCATCCAGCCATCTCATCCTCTGTCATCCCCTTCTCCTCTTGCCCCCAATCCCTCCCAGCATCAGAGTCTTTTCCAATGAGTCAACTCTTCGCATGAGGTGGCCAAAGTACCGGAGTTTCAGCTTTAGCATCATTCCTTCCAAAGAAATCCCAGGGCTGATCTCCTTCAGAATGGACTGGTTGGATCTCCTTGCAGTCCAAGAGACTCTCAAGAGTCTTCTCCTACACCACAGTTCAAAAGCATCAATTCTTCGGCACTCAGCCTCCTTCACAGTCCAACTCTCACATCCATACATGACCACAGGAAAAACCATAGCCTTGAATAGACGAACCTTTGTTGGCAAAGTACTGTCTCTGCTTTTGAATATGCTATCTAGGTTGGTCATAACTTTCCTTCCAAGGAGTAAGCGTCTTTTAATTTCATGGCTGCCGTCACCATCTGCAGTGATTTTGGAGTCCAGAAAAATAAAGTCTGACACTGTTTCTACTGTCTCCCCATCTATTTCCCATGAAGTGATGGGACCAGATGCCATGATCTTCGTTTTCTGAATGTTGAGCTTTAAGCCAACTTTTTCACTCTGCACTTTCACTTTCATCAAGAGGCTTTTTAGTTCCTCTTCCCTTTCTGCCATAAGGGTGGTGTCATCTGCATATCTGAGGTTATTGATATTTCTCCCGGCAATCTTGATTCCAGCTTGTGCTTCTTCCAGTCCAGCATTTCTCATGATGTACTCTGCATATAAGTTAAATAAACAGAGTGACAATATACAGCCTTGACGTACTCCTTTTCCTATTTGGAACCAGTCTGTTGTTCCATGTCCAGTTCTAACTGTTGCTTCCTGACCTGCATACAAATTTCTCAAGAGGCAGATCAGGTGGTCTGGTATTCCCATCTCTTTCAGAATTTTCCACAGTTTATTGTGATCCACACAGTCAAAGGCTTTGGCATAATCAATAAAGCAGAAATACATGTTTTTCTGGAATTCTCTTGCTTTTTCCATGATCCAGCGGATGTTGGCAATTTGATCTCTGGTTCCTCTGCCTTTTCTAAAACCAGCTTGAACATCAGGAAGTTCACGGTTCACATATTGCTGAAGCCTGGCTTGGAGAATTTTGAGCATTACTTTACTAGCATGTGAGATGAGTGCAATTGTGCGGTAGTTTGAGCATTCTTTGGCATTGCCTTTCTTTGGGATTGGAATGAAAACTGACCTTTTCCAGTCCTGTGGCCACTGCTGAGTTTTCCAAATTTGCTGGCATATTGAGTGCAGCACTTTCACAGCATCAAATGCAGTACTTGAATACAATCTCAAAAATGACAGAAAGATTTCTGTTCATTTCCAAGGCAAACCATTCAGTATCACAGTAATCCAAGCCTATGCCCTGACCAGTAATGCTGAAGAAGCTGAAGTTGAACGGTTCTATGAAGACCTACAAGACCTTCTAGAACTAACACCAAAAAAGATGTCCTCTTCATTATAAGGGACTGGAATGCAAAAGTAGGAAGTCAAGAAACACCTGGAGTAACAGTCAAATTTGGCCCTGGAGTACAAAGCAAAGGAGGTCAAAGACTAACAGAGTTTTGCCAAGGGAATGCACTGCTCACAGCAAACACCCTTTTCCAACAACACAAAAGAAGACTCTACACATGGATATCACCATATGGTCAATACTGAAATCAGATTGATTGTATTCTTTGAAGCCAAAGAAGGAAAAGCTCTATATAGTCAGCAAAAACAAGATAGGGAACTGACTGTGGTTCAGATCATGAACTCCTTATTGCCAAATTCAGACTTAAATTTAAGAAAGTAGGGAAAACTACTAGACCATTCAGGTATGAACTAAATGCAATTCCTTATGATGATACAGTGAAAGTGACAAAAAGGTTCAAGGGGTTAGATCTGAGAGACAGAGTGCCTGAAGAACTATGGACGGAGGTTTGTGACATTGTACAGGAGGCAGTGATCAAGACCATCCCCATGGAAAATAAGTGCAAAAAGGCAAAATGGTTGTCTGACAAGGCTTTACAAATGGCTGAGAAAAGAAGAGAAGCTACAGGCAAAGGAGAAAAGGAAAGGTTTACCCATTTGAATGCAGAGTTCCAAAGAATAGCAAGGAGAAATAAGAAAGCCTTCCTCAGCAATCAGTGCAAAGAAATGGAGGAAAACAATAGAATGGGAAAGACTAGAGATCTCTTCAAGAAAATTAGAGATACCAAGGGAACATTTCATGCAAAGATGGGCACAATAAAGGACAGAAATGGTATGGACCTAACAGAAGCAGATGATATTAAGAAGAGGTGGCAAGAATACACAGAAGAACTGTACAAAAAAGATCTTCATAACCAAGATAATCACGATGGTATGATCACTCACCTAGAGCCAGACATCCTGGAATGTGAAGTCAAGTGGGCCTTAGAAAGCATCACTACGAACAATGCTAGTGGAGGTGATGGAGTTCCAGTTGAGCTATTTCAAACCCTGAAAGATGATGCTGTGAAAGTGCTGCACTCAATATGCCAGCAAATTTGGAAAACTCAGCAGTGGCCACAGGACTGGAAAAGGTCAGTTTTCATTCCAATCCCAAAGAAAGGCAATGCCAAAGAATGCTCTAACTACTGCACAATTGCATCCATCTCACACACTAGCAAAGTAATGCTCAAAATTCTCCAAGCCAGGCTTCAGCAATATGTGAACCGTGAACTTCCTGATGTTCAAGCTGGTTTTAGAAAAGGCAGAGGAACCAGAGATCCAATTGCCAACATCCGTTGGATCATCGAAAAAGCAAGAGAGTTCCAGAAAAACATCTACTTTTGCTTTATTGACTACACCAAAGCCTTTGACTGTGTGGATCACAACAAGCTGTGGAAAATTCTGAAAGAGATGGGAATACCAGACCACCTTACCTGCCTCCTTAGAAATCTGTATGCAGGTCAGGAAGCAACAGTTAGAACTGGACATGGAACAACAGACTGGTTTCAAATCAGGAAAGAAATATGTCAAGGCTGTATATTGTCACCCTGCTTATTTAACTTACACGCAGAGGACATCATGCAAAATGCCGAGCTGGATGAAGCACAAGCCAGAATCAAGATTTCCAGGAGAAATATCAATAACCTCAGATGTGCAGATGACACCACTCCTATGGCAGAAAGTGAAGAACTAGAGAGCCTCTTGATGAAAGTGAAAGAGGATAGTGAAAAAGTTGACTTAAAGCTCAACATTCAGAAAACTAAGATCATGGCATTCGGTCCCATCACTTCATGGCAAATAGATGGGGAAACAATGGAGACAGTGAGAGACTATTTTGGGGGGCTCAAAAATCACTGCAGATGGTGACTGCAGTCGTGAAATTAAAAGATGCTTGCTCCTTGGAAGAAAAGCTATGACCAACCTAGACAGCATATTAAAAAACAGAGACATTATTTTACCAACCAGGTTTGTCTAGGCAAAGCTATGGTTTTTCCAGTAGTCATATATGGATGTGAGATTTGGACTGTAAAGAAAGCTGAGCACCAAAGAATTGCTGCTTTTGAACTGTGGTGTTGGAGAAGACTCTTGAGAGTCCCTTGGATTGCAAGGAGATCCAACCAGTCCATCTTAAAGGAAATCAGTCCTGAATATTCACTGGAAGGACTGATGCTGAAACTCCAATACTTTGGCCACCTGATCTGAAGAACCAACTCATTGGAAGATACCCTGATGTTGGGAAAGATTGAAGGCGGGAGGAGAAGGGGGCGACAAAGGATGAGATGGTTGGATGGCATCATTGACACAATGGACATGAGTTTGAGTAGGCTCTGGGAGTTGGTGATGGACAGGGAAGCCTGGCATGCTGCAATCCATGGGGTCACAAAGAGTCGGACACTACTGAGCCACTGAACTGAACTGAAGAATAATAAAAGACAACACAATAGAAAGAGAGGCAAAAAAAGAGAAGACTCCTAAATGGCCAATAAAGTTGTGAAAAGATGCTCAACCTCATGTTACTTTAGTTCAGTTTAGTTCAGTTCAGTTGCTCAGTCGTGTACGACTCTTTGCGACCCCATGAATTGCAGCACACCAGGCCTCCCTGTCCATCACCAACTCCCGGAGTTCACTCAAACTCACGTCCATTCAGTCAGTGATGCCATCCAGCCATCTCATCCTCTGTCACCCCCTTTTCCTTCTGCCACCAATTCCTCCCAGCATCAGAGTCTTTTCCAATGAGTCAACTCTTCGCATGAGGTGGCCAAAGTACTGGAGTTTCAGCTTTAGCATCATTCCTTCCAAAGAACACTCAGGGCTGATCTCCTTTAGAATGGACTGGTTGGATCTCCTTGCAGGCCAAGTGAACTGAACTGAACTGAAGTACAGCCACTTGGGGGAGTAAAATTGCAATTATTTTAATATACAAGGTTGAAGATACCCTATGGCTTACCCATTCCACTCCAAATATTTACTCTAGATACATGCTTAAAACTCTTCACTGTAGAATTGATTTTAAAAGTGAAAAACTAAATGTTCATCATTAAGATTAATTTTGGTAATTCATAAACAAGGTACTATAAGATATAGTATTTATCACTAGAATAAACAAACTAAGCCTAGGTATACTAACATGGACATAGCTTAAACACTGAAAAAAGGAGGCTCCAAGAGGATACATGAAGTATGGTACCATCTATTAAAAATCTTAAAGGATTCAAAGCTGTACTGTATATTGTTTACTCTCCATGTACCTAGGTAATAAGCATGTATGTAATAAAACAATAAAAACATGAACAGAAAGAATACAGTAACTTCCGTGAAGAGGTAGCTCTGGGTGACTGGGTTGATGGGATGGAGATGATTTTCAACTGTATATGTATTGCTTTAAGAAAAAGAAAATATATAAAGTAAATATGGCAAGAGATTAACTTCTGGGACACATGGACTCCTGGGAGTTAAAAAAAGAGGTTTTCTGAAAGATCTGCTGGCACTGATAATTTTAATGGAATTGACTAAACCATAAATTCCACTGCAGGTGATGCCAGTTCGATCCCTGGTCAGAAAATTAACATCTGGCATGCCACCAGGTGTGACCAAAAAAAAAATAAAGTTTAAAAATAAATAAATAGTAAATCATAAATAAGTGTACAAGGCTATTCACCAAAAGTCCTCCACCTTCTTCTACTTTCTATTTTCTCAAGTTTCCTTTCTCAAATGTAAGACCTTTGATAAGGATATAAAAGTTATCTTTCTGAGAACATGTCACACTAGTTCTTTTCCAACCTCTTTTTCTTTCTGTAAGAAAGGCATCTCACTCAATCTTCTGAGTCTTAGTAGCTGTCAAATTTTCCAGGGCACTAAACAAAGAGACAATTTAAAATACCAGGCTAGATGTTAGGAAAAAATTTCACTCAATAACCATGTAAACAAATCCTTTTGCAATCTCAGTGACTTTTGTATGGGAGGAAAAAAGTTTTCCCTTAACCCTTCTTAGTTTCATTGGCTGCAGTCCTATAAATCAGACTGACAGAAAAGAGTAACAAGAGAAAATCAAAGTTTATTAACATGGGAAGTTTATAACATGCATGATTCATACACGTGGGAGTAACTCAAAGCGGGTGGTTAAAACTCTGGCGTATTCAGCATCTTAACAAAAAGTGACAAGACAAAGGAAGAGGACTTTTGAGTTTCTAGAGTGGCAAATTGTGGGAAGGCAACTATATAGAGGAATTAATGGAAAATGAGGGCTAGCTAGTAAAGTTTGTTACATAGATTGCTTTGGTGCCATGTCTGCGCTGATTCGGGTAACTTTCGTCCTTCTTGGTAGAGAGAGGAGGAGGAAGAATTTCACAAATTTATGTTCTGTTTTTAGGTAAATGGAGGGGAGAACAGATTCTCAATTGCTGCTTCTCAATTGCCTTCAGCTTAAAATAACCCTTATGCCAAAGTGACATATCCTGCTGCTGTTCACATTCAATACCACTGAAAAAACAGAGTTGTCAGTTGATTTAATATGATATATGATACCTGATAATAAATTACCGTATAATTTTGGGCATACTAAAACTCAGAAGGCATTACATTGCTGTAACAAATTTCCTTTTATTTTCTTCTAAGCTTTTTAATGTGGAAAATTTTAATGCAGATGAAATCAGAGAATAATACAATACTCTTCCATCTTGATGGAACAATTATTAACACTTTGTTGCATTTGCTTTTGTTCTATCTGTCCATCCATCTACTTAGTTTTTTTTTTTTTTGCTGACACTTTTGAATATAAGTTGCAGACATCCTGAAACTACCTCTAAATCACATATCCCTCAAAAAAAAATTAACAAGTCACATAATGTCTTCCAATATTCACTCTGTAATTGAGTGTCTATAATTTATAATTGTCCCCAAATTTCTTTTATTGCTCTCTCCCAGCCTAGAATCTAGACAATCAAACCGTGCACTTGGCTATTATGATTGTGCATGTGTGCATACATCAAGTGTGCTCAGTCATATCTGACTCTGTGACCCTGTGCACTGCAGGCCCCCGGGATGTTCTGTCCATGGAATTTTCCAGGCAAGAATACTGGAGTGGGTTGCCATTTCCTACTCCGGGCATCTTCCCCACCCAGGGATCAAACCTGTGTCTCTTGCATCTCTTGCATTGGCAGGCAGATTCTTTACCACTAGAGCCACCTGGGAACCCCTGCTGGGACTCTGTACATGCTTTTAATTTGGAATAACTCTTTCACCTTTTGTAGTGAGACTTCTTTTTTGAAGGATCCCAGCCAGTTATTTTGTAGAAATCAAAATCGCATTTTGATTTTTGTCTCATGCTGTTGTTTAAGTTGTTAATCTGTCTCTTTACATTTTCTGTAGCCTGGAGGTTAGGTCTAGATGGGCAGGATTGAATTTGGAGTAAATATTCTGCCAAGAATTTCTTTAGGGAATATTGTAAATATTATGTCACATCAGGAGACAGCGTCAGGATAACCCAGTGTATTTATGGTGCTAAATTTGATCTCTTGATTAAGGTTTAATTGACATGTTTCTCCACGGAAAAAATTCATTTTTTTAACTACAAATCTCTGAAGTGACACTTTAGAATTGTGTCAATATTGTGCCATCAACATTTCTCTCAATGGTTTTAACATTCACTGATGGGCCTTTCTATTATTAGTGGACATTAGTCCATTAGTGGACTAACTTCACATTAATATTATTTTATGGCCATTTTTTAATGTATTTATTTTTAATTGAGTATTTTTTTATAATCATAAATACAGGGATTTCCCTGGCAGTCCAATGGTTAACAATCTGTGCTTTCACTGCAGGGGGCTCCCAGTTTGAGCCCTGGTCAGAAAACTAAGATCCCACATGCCACCAGATGGGGCCAAAAAAACCAATAACGTTTAAAAATAAATAAATAAATTATAAATACAGTGTATAAGGCTATTCACTGAAAGTCCTCTACCTTCTTCTACTTTCCACTTTCTCATGTTTCCTTTCTGAAATGTAAGACCTTTGATAAGAATATAAATTTATCAGGTTATAATACAAAAGAGAATCAAATAAATTATCCAATAGAATAGGAATATATTGGGACTTCCCTGGCTGTCCAGTGGTTAGAACTCCGAGCTTTCACTACCACCGACATGGATTTGATCCCTGGTCGGGGAACTAAGGACTTCCCAGTTGGCTACAGTGGTAAAGAATCTGCTTGCCAGTGCAGGAGACACTAGAGACTTAGGTTTGATCTTTGGGTTGGGAAGATCCCCTACAGTAGGAAATGGCAAACTACTCCAGTATTCTTGCCTGGAGAATCCCATGGACAGAGGAGCCTAGCAGGCCACACTCCAACGGGTGGCAAAGAGTTGGACACAGCTGAGCAGCAGGCCTGGCAATGGAGGGAACTAAGATTCCACAAGCCAGGAAAAAAAGAGTCATGCTTTTCAAGCGTGGTACCAGCTGCCTATGTATCTCTAGTCAGCTTCCTCCTTTCAAAAACCTCAGGTTTTTATTCTCAGTCTCCAGATCTTCTAAGTCTTCCTTCTCTACAGCTCTTCTCTAGGTCTTGGAAGATGACCTTCCCTCTCCAGCCTACTCATACCCAGTCAGCCACCAATCTTGAATGGCCTCTCCAAGTCATCTTTCCTCTTCTCTTCCCCCACAACACTCCTTTGGTTCAGAATCCCATCACTTTTCCCCTTGTATATGCAATGGCCTCCCTATAAAGCCCCTGGATTTTTTTAAATTTTTATTTGTGTTTATGTATTTGGCTGTGCTGGGTTTTATTTGAGGCATGCAGGATCTTTATTTGTGGCATGAGAACTATTAACTGTGACCTGTGGGATCTAGCTGTCCTACCAGGGATTGAACTTGGGCCTCCTGCACTTGGAGCTCAGTCTTGGCCACTGGACCACCAGGGAAGTCCGCAAGTCCCTGGTGTTTTAAACGTTTTATTTATTTATGTTTGGCTGTGCTGAGTCTTCATTGCTGCTGGTGGTACTGGCTTTCTCTAGTTGTGGTGAGGGGGCCTACTCTGTAGCCGCAATTCACGTGCTTCTCTTGTGAGGAGCACAGGTTTTAGGGCAGGAGGCCCTCAGTCCTTCCTGCATTCCGGCTCGGTGGTTATAGTGCACAAGCTTAGTTGCCCACTTGTTCCTGGGATCTTCTCACGTCAGGGATCAAACCTGTGTCCCCTGCATTGCAAGAAGGACTCCTAACCACTGGACCACCAGGGAAGCCTGCCCCTGGTGGGCTTATGGGTTTGCCCCTCTGATCATCCCCTTCTCCTGTTTCCAGAGTGATCTTTGTGGTTATACTCAACTGTCCAGTTGCTTCATGCACTTGCTGTTGCTGTCTGCATTCCCCTTCCCCATTTAGCCAACTTCTCCTTGTACTTCAAAACTTTGCGCCAGAATTAGGTTTTCTAGGAACGCTTCCGGGACCCCTCTGATTCAGGCCCCCTGCTGTGTGCCGCCTGTGATTAACTCCGCCTCTGCACGCATTACAGAAGCACTGGGCTATGACTGCCGTTTCTCCTATCTCTCCCGCAGTCTGTGTCATAACCATCTTGAAATATTCCTTGCCAAGTACGGAGCTTGTCACATAGCAGCTCTCATTTAGTGCTTGTTGAAATAACTAATTTTAGAGGCAGCATCAAAGAGCTTCGTGGGCTTCTGAAAGAAAATGGCAAAGAAAACATTTCCGAGGCTTCTGTATCAGGGAGTAGAGAGCCTTTGTGGTTTGGCCACAGGTAGAGTGGACCAGCTCTGAGAGGACGATGAGGCAAAAGCTGCTTCGGCGGCCGGGCTTCTTAGCTTACAGAGCAATGGGCGTGTACGAAATGGGAAGCCAATACAAGAAAAACGACACTTCCCGTCATGCCTCAGGGCACCGCTCCGCTTTCCCCTCTACGTCACCGCCTCTTCCCCACGGAAGCAAAGCAAGCACTTCCGGGTTCGGCAATAAGCTGGAGCCGGTGGCGTTAGGTCGGTCCTGTTCCGAAGCTCCGCCTTCGTCTCGGTCTTTCTGGAAACGCATCTTTGCTCTTGGCCGTGCCAGGCGGGTATTTTCCGGCCGTTGCGGGTGCCCTTGGGACAGTCCGCTACACTGAAGCGGCGAGACCTTTTGTTCTGTGAAGGTTCGGAAGCTCTCGCAGAGAACAGGGAAGCCGGTTCCCGGAGTTGCGGCCCCGGCGCTGACCTTCCTTCTTTTTTCCCTTCCCGATTGCAGCGTCTCAGACGCTAGTGTGAGCGCCCCCATGGCGGATACGGCCCCCAACGGCCCCCAAGGGGCGGGCGCAGTGGTAAGTAAGCGGACAGGATCGTTTGGCTTGATTTGCAAGTTAGGAAGGACCTGGGAGTGTTGAAAGTCGGGTCCCAGGCGTTCCACCGGCTCTTTGCTTTCGGGACTGGGATTAGTGATTGGGGTGGGGGTGGGGAGAGAGCCGATCGTGAGCCAAGACGTTAGACGGAGCTAAAGTTTCTGATTCGGCAGCGACAACAGGCGGGCCTCCAGCAGTGGCCCTCACTTGTATGCCCACCTGAATGCCTAGGACAGAGGGTCTTCTCGTCTTTTCCCACCCTTCGGTCGCACGGTTGAAGGTGCGACCTGAGATTGTGCTGTGACACATGCCTCATTCCGCACTTGGGGGCTGGCAGAGAACAGGTCTGCCGCTTTTTAAGCAATAGAAGGAGAGCGGTTTTTTTTCTCTTTTCCTCCTTCTTCATTTTACGAAGAGAAATATTAAGCTTATGTAAACTTTTATTTTTAGGATGCGTATCTGCTGCTTACTGTCTTTTTTTTTTTTTTGTACCAGAAGCATAATTGTACTTAAACACTAAGCATGTGAATTGAGCCAATCACTTATTTTAAAAATGTGCAGCATCTCTCTCAGTGCACACCTTTTTTATTTTGCTGAACCATTTCAGAGTTACATGCGTCATTATAATTTACCCATAATGTAGTACTTATGTAGAATATTTTTGTACAGACCACAATGCAGTTACCTAAAAATTTTTGTAGTTCATTTTGCAAATGTAACGTTGCTACTTGTTACTACCTAATATACAATTCATATTTAAATTTCCTTAATTGTCCTTTAAATTGCTTCCTTCTTGTCCAAACTCAATAAAAAAACTTGCAGTGTGTTTACTGGCCTTTGGTCCCTTTCAGTCTGAAATAATTCCCTTGGTCTTCCCATTTTTGTCTTACCAGAGTCCACACCTGTTGTTTTGCAGAATGCTCCTTAAATTGAAATTATCTAATTTTTTGTCGTTCCCCCGCCCCCCCGACTAGATTCAGGTTAAATGTTTGGTAGGAATATTAAATAAGAGAGATTTTGTTCTTCTCAGGGCATTTTATATATATCAGGAAGCATCTTATGTTGATTTATCCCGTCACTGGAGTTTGGTCATTTGGCTTTGGTGGTGTCCACCAGATTCTCTATGGTAAAGATAACTTACTCTCTTTGTGAATAAAGAGTATTCTGTGTCATGATACTTTAAGATTATGTGAATAATTTTTCACCTCAATATTTTTTTTCACCCAAAGATCCTTTGATATTTTTTGCCTGAATTATTTGTCATGGTCAGTCAGTTCACTCTTAAAAGTGTAAACCAATACATTTTCTTAGATCTTTTTTAAACTGTGTAATTAAATGCACATGCATAAAAGTGTACGAGGTAAAATGCAAAATTCAATGATTTATCACAAAATGAATACCCTAAACAGATTTTAAAGAAAATGTTCTAAAATTAAATTTCAGACAGTCGTGTACAGTCTGAATATTTGTAGAGAAACTGAGCACTGTAAGCTGGATTCATCCTTCCTCTTGACTTACTGGTGAACATTTAAATTTACAAGAGTAACATGTAGTAGGTTTGGATAGAATAAACTCAGAGGCATGTGTCTGAAATTACCTGCATACTGTTAGAAAGCCTGCAGTAAAATTAAAAACATCCTTGAATTTTAAAATAGGCTTGCGTTTTTTTCCCCAGAGTTTTTTAAACTTTTCTCTACTTTCGAAAGAGAATTAAAGTTAGATTGCTTCCAGCAGTGTTTGAGACTCCAGGTTAAAACCTGTTAGGTTTGAAATCCTTTTTATGTAAACATTGTTTCTAAAACATTAAATAGAATACAGAATAGCAGAATCTATCACACATAGTAAAAGTAAGTATTGTTTTTGTGAAATTTATATACTCACATGTTTATCTTGGGTCTTGATGTAAAAATTGTTTATGTAGATTCTTTTAAAAAATGTAAAAGCCACTTTAGAATTTGAATATGAAATAGTTTGAGAAAATTAATTTTAAGTTATTGAATTTAGTGTGATGGACATATCTTTTAGCAAAATGCAGCAAAAGAAAAGAATGAGGAAAAAGTGGTGAAGAAAGTGGTATGTGGATGTTTAGGGCCACAGAAATCTGTGAAAGACTTGTCAGGGAGCTTTCAGGAGAAGAAAGAAACTCACTGATGAAGAAACAATTGCCCTAAGAGTTATACCTAAAAAAACCAGTTGCTACAGGAGCGTTGAGACATTTTGAATAGGAATAAAATTGCAAAATAGTCATCCTTTAAAACATAATCTGCAAGCTTAATTTAACTACAGTATTTTTCTTTTTAAATTCAGCAATTCATGATGGCCAATAAACTGGACACAGCAATGTGGCTTTCTCGCTTATTCACAGTTTACTGCTCTGCTTTGTTTGTTCTGCCTCTTCTTGGGTATGTATTATACATGTTTCTGCTGTTGGTATTCACTTGTTCAGTCATTTTTTTCTGGAGTACCTTTTTAGATGTCACACTTTGTCAAACAGCCAGGGGTTTGATAAACAATAAAACACGTCTCATCCTTAAAGGTACTAATATTCTAGTAATAGTACCAACTGGGGGTATATTTTATATTACGTGCTTTGTGAAAGTAACATCACATTGAAAATCTGAGAGAAAATGAATGTGGGGATGAGTTCATGTTTTTTCGCCTTTTTGAGTGTTTAAGAGGAAGAATGGCTGCTTTAGAAAATTCAGTTGGATATTGTACATCAGTTATACTTCAATAGAAATAAACGTTCAGTTGGGTATGTATATAAAATGATGCTTCTAAAAAGCTTCAGTAAAGTCACATAATTTTTTTTTCTATTCTGAAGTAATAGATTTAGGTATTAGGTGTTGTGCAATTATGATGCAATTCACAAAGGAGGAAGAGGTATGGTAGCTGTTTACGTCTCCTGATGATCTCTCCACTGTAATTTGCAGGTTGCATGAAGCAGCAAGCTTTTACCAACGTGCTTTGCTGGCAAATGCTCTAACTAGTGCTCTGAGGCTGCACCAAAGACTACCACACTTCCAGTTAAGCAGAGCGTTCCTGGCCCAGGCTTTGTTAGAGGACAGCTGCCACTACCTGTTGTATTCACTCATCTTTGTCAATTCCTACCCTGTTACAAGTATCCTTTTTTACCGTTTTGACAGTGAAATTGCCTGCTGAATGTAGGGAGATCACTTTTGATTATTTTTTTGCTACTGGAAGGATTCAGCAATAAGGGTGTTCCATGAAGCCTGGGTTGGTTGGTTTGTTGGTACTTCTTTTGAAAGAAGATAACGTGAAGTGTAAGAGTGTCTTGACTCTAAAATGTGAAGTCCAAATTTTGAAAAGGTGATTGGGAATTTTGAACTTCAATATTTGATCTTATAAACTTCTCTGTTAGCAATGGATATTGCAAATTTCAGATTCAAAGCACAAGCCCATGGAGAAGTTACATTTTAATATGTAAGTTTATTTCATTTAATTCACACTTTCTTTGGGAAGATACCCAGATGTCTTGCTTTAAGAAAAGAGAAATTCTTAGCTCTATCTTTTAACTTTCAGTAAGCTAGAAACAAAAGGAAATTAATCAAGAAGTAACATATTTAAGCTGAGAATGAGGTAATTAATAAAGTAAAAAGAAATTAGTATTTGCTTTGAATAGCCTGCAATGCAGGAGTGAAGTGAAGAAGTGAAGTCACTCAGTTGTGTCCGACTCTTTGCGACCCCATGGACTGAGGAGTCCCCAGGCTCCTCAGTCCATGGGACTTTCCAGGCAAGAGTACTGGAGTGGGTTGCCATTTCCTTCTCCAGGAGATCTTCCCAACCCAGGGTTTGAATCCGAGTCTCCCGCATTGTAGGCAAACACTTTACCATCTGAGCTACCAGGGAAGCCAGCAATGCAGGAGATGCTGGTTCAATTCCTGGGTTGGAAAGATCCTCTGGAGAAGGGACAGGCTACCCACTCCAGTATTCTTGGGCTTCCCTGGTGGCTCAGATGGTAAGGAATTAGCCTGTAATGCAGGGGACCTGAGTTTGATCCCTGGGTTGGGGAGATCCCCTGGAGGATGACATAGCAACCCACTCCAGTATTCTTGCCTGGAGAATCCCCATGGACAGAGGAGCCTAGCAGGCTGTAGTCCATGGGGTCAAAAAGAGTCAGACACAACTGAGCCACTAAGCACAGCACAGCACAAAGAAGAAAATAAGGACAGACTCATGGATTTTTGGAATTTGTATGTTTATACAGTTCAGAAATATGTTGTGGGATAATAGGTATTTTTTAAATGGAGGGGAAGACATTCTGCAGTTTGATGTTTGGGAAGCAATAGGTTTAACATTGCTAAACAGATTCTTTACTGTGGGACCTTTGATACGGTAATGTGCATTGTGAGACTGAGTTACCAGTCTTTCCTAAACTTAATCATTTGAATCAGTTGTCCACCCATCTACCCAGCTCCCCTTGAATCATCCCTCAGGAAGATATTCTGTACTTTAGGAAGTGCTGCTCTTAAGTGTTCTTGAATATTTATGATACAACTGTACATAATGGAAAGCACAATAAAATATGTCTCTAACACAAGTCTTAAGGAAAAGAGAATGGAAGGAAAATTTTTTTGAGCACCTATTTTGCCAGTGTATATAAACTTGACGTATTTAATCCTTGCAACATTCTAAAGAAAATTATTATGAGCATTGTATTATTGATAGTATACTGAGGCTCAAGGAGTTTAAAATAACCTGCCTGATAGCACATTGGCAAGTAAATAGTAGTGTAGGTAAAACTTGCTAGATAATCCTTGTCCTGCAGCTGTAAGCGATAAGCACGTTTGTTGACATATCATTGGATTGACCTGTTTTTATCAGCCACATTCATTGAGGTTCTTTACAATCAGCAATATTGAAATTCTTGCTTTTCTGAGATATTATAATGGGAAATTATATAGAGATTCTTGTTTCTGCCCTTAGGAGCTTAAAATTTCCTTGAAGAGAAAAATAGAAATGCTAGAAACTGTTTTCTAGATACTAATGTAGAGCAAATTGAACACATCAATTATGACCTCTGGGACAGTTCTATTGAGTGAATCCTGAGATGCTGCCAAATGACTCATAACAGTGAAGACAACCTCTCTGCCTTTTCTGTCCATTTATTTGCTGTGCCCTCTCTAGGGAATGTTGAAGATTAAGGATTTAATGTTCTTTAATTCTTATTGGGAGGGGAGTATGTAGTGGGAATAACATAAGCTATTAATTGGCAAGAAATACTAATCTGATTCCTAAAGTAGTTAGGTATTACATTAGTAAAAGTGAGCCCAAAGTCACGTTCTGATCTTTGCTCTTAGAAAGGTGATATATTGTCCTATTTCTGTTATGCACTCTTTGTCCCTTGAATTTTCTAAATAGTTTAACAATGAATGCTAAAATTATGAGTATCTTATCAAGGATTTATGAACTATAGAATGTTAGAGATAGGACTTATTAGAAACCCCTGGCTTTGATCACTGCAAATTTGTACAACAGAAGATGGAACTTGGCCTAGGGAACTGAAGTTAGTGTCAGAGCCAAGAATGAGACCCAGATATCTTGACTCTGAATTCAGGATTCTGTTAAAAGTGTAAAGCTATTTTTATGTATGTGTGATCTCTTCTCATAAATTGGCGTTTTATTTAGTTCTCAGAAGTGACAGGGAAGGTTTGGTCAGGGTATTAATCGGAGAACTTTTATGTTAGAGAGTTAGAATTCTTACAACACTTGGCTGTGGGTCAGTGTTTTACTTGCCAGTGGGAACTTTGGAACCTTTGGGTCCTAAATGATGAGTTGTGGTTATAATGAATTTGATACTCAGATTGTGTCATAGTGGGCATCATTTCCCTCACACCAAGCTTTCAGTTGGTGTAGAAAAATATCATGGATTATTTTTGATAAATTGCTACTGTTTTGAGGACAAGTGTTTTTGCCATTTATGATTAACAGTCTATTATCATTTCATGGAAATAACTTGGACAAGTGGGGGTTTTTTGTTATCAACCTAGCAGAAGTTGGGGTAAATAGAGTATTTTGAGCAATTTCCATTTTTTTTTTAAAGCTAAAAGAAAATTGTATATATTATCTATCACAAAAAGCCAAATAATGAAACTTAAAATAAGGATTCTTTGTTCATGTCTATTATTAAAACTGATGAAACTCTCAATTGAGTATATATACAAACCAGGTATACAATGTCTTTTTTATTTGTGCAGATTGAGAATACCTTAACCATGAAAGCTTGACTATAAAAGCTTGATTGGAACAGTATCTGAAAATAATGAAGTCCTTGTAGGAAAAATGAATTAAACATCTATAGTTGAGGACAATTTGGGAACTACTTTTTAAACCATTACCCTGTACTCTTTCTTAAGTTGGTGAAAGCAGTACAGAGACTGTGTTGGTATTGGATGGCTAAGGTATTCCGTCCAGAATGACCATTGTGGCGTTAAAAGCCGTATTACTTATCACTTTGAGGTGGCCTAGATTTTAATTTAATTTAGCAAATGTTCACAATATGTTATATACTAGAAATAGGTGAAAAAACTATTTCATTATTCATAAAAAGAACTGTGGGTTTAAAAAAAACTTTGACTTTGTTTACAGATTAAAAAAAAAATTTCATTTTATAAAGTATCAGTAAAACAGAAGCCATCACTGAACTCATTTTAGCAGATGTATACTTGAACATAATACATACCCTGTTGTGCAAAGTACTTGATGAATTTGTAATGTTTTCCTTAATTATTTTCTTCAGTGAGTATTTTCCCAGTCTTGTTATTTTCTTTGCTTCATGCTGCCACATACACAAAAAAGATCCTTGATGTAAGTAAAACAATGTTGGCCTTGTCTTTTGACTCCCGAATTTACAGGTAGTTGACACAAATTTGAGTTCTAAGACATTTGGGCATGTGTCTCAGAAAGTTCCTATGTTCCTTACAGACTTGCTGTAAATTAGTGATTTGAAAATTTTGGAATTTTTTATTGTTTCAATAAAATAGTACATTTTGTCATAATGGATTATATTTAAAATCACTGTCCAATTCCTGGAGGAGTGTCTGAAGTTTGAAATATATTTGATAAGTTGTCAGAAGTCTCTTGTTCTGTCAGTGATTTTAACATAGTAGATGAGTAGAGTGTACTGAATTTCTTTACACTGATGTTCAAAACTGCTGCTTTTCTGAAACATTTTCTTATTCCTGAGTTGGAACATTTAGCCTAATAACCTCCGTGTGCCAGGCAGATTGACTGCGTATGCATGGAAGTTTAAATTAAAGTATCCAAAAATTTGCCTTGTGTTGGCCTTTTTCTTTATCACCATAGTTCTTGGGTTACAGCAGTAACTGAACTTTGTGATTTCTCTCTTTAATTAACTAAGAAATCTCAGATACTTTGTATTTCTGCATAGCCAGATTTTGTTATGGTTGAGAGAAATCACCACCACTTTTAGTGGAATAATCTAATCTTTCTTAAGGAAAACAAAGCATCAGTGAATGAAAAGGGCCTTTATTAAAGTTCTCTTATTTAATCCTTCAAATGTAGAAAATACAGTAAAGCAGGAAAATCTGTTAACTTTTGTCCCTAAATGTATAGTTTGTAAATTTTTATATCATCATTTTCAAGTAATTGTCTTTTGATTATATTGCATGTTAGATATGCCATTCATATAAGGAAAGAAAATAATTGAGTGATCAAAAATGCTTTCATGACTTCTAATATTTGTTTTCTTATGTTTTAAGGCAAAGGGTTCAAATAGTTTACCTCTGCTGAGATCTCTCTTGGATAAATTAAGCGCTAATCAACAGAATATTCTGAAGTTCATTGCTTGTAATGAAATATTCTTGATGCCTGCTACAGTTTTTATGCTTTTCAGGTAAGAATAAAAATATATTTATTTTAGGAGGCTGATGTCTAAATGAATATAATAAATGTATCAACTCAAACTTTACGCTGCTTAAATCTGTTGAAGTAAACCCTGATATGTAGAGCTCGATGGATCTTAGCAGTCACCTTCTCATGTGACAGTGCAGAGCTACTGCGATAGCACTGCTACTGTGGTCGACTGTAGGAAACTAGGAATCTGTCTTCTTCATTGTTCCTTATGAGTTATTTAACATTTTAAAATTATCTTCCAAATAACTACTTTTGAAAGAGTCTTAGAAAGGCTAATTTAGTCCATTGTCACATTACTGAGATTATTTTTCCCATACTGGAGAAAAATCTGAAAAGTTAAGGTTGGTATTGATAGTTGCCTACTGCCACCTCCTTATTTTGTTTGTTAGTTATGAGAAGAATGTGTAAGTAAAGAAAACCTTCCTTTTGAAAATAGAGCATTAGGATAGTATTGACCTCAGTATCTGTATTCTTGCATTTAAGTTATAAAACTACGTTTCTCTCAAGAGGGCAAGGCTGATTCATGTTGTTGTACAGCAGAAACTTAACACAGCATTGTTAAGCAGTTATACTCCAATTAAAAAATAAATTTTAAAAAATGTAAAAATATGTAAAGGAAAAAAGCTAAATAAAACTACATTTCTCCCCAGATTATTGCTTTCTCAATTTTCAGTTTCTCAGGTAATAGGACATTACAGATAATAAACTAAAATATCATTTAACTGTGAATGCTAGTTGCAATTCTGTCCTCTCCTTCCCAGAGCTAAGGAATTTGATATGAGTACATATATGTAGTTATTTTAAAGTACTTACACAGATAGGTAGGAAATGTATCTTATTATTTTATGGGTGTGGGGCTTTGTTTAGTTTTTATTATACATCACAAGCATCAGTGGTGTGCATCTTGCTTTTTTCACTCATACAGTATGTTTTTGTGACCTGTTTATATTGACATTCACAGTTCTGGTTTGTCTTGTTTAATGGCTGTATAGTGTTCCATCATATTATTTTGCTGCATTTTATTACCCATTGCCCTGTTAATGGCCGTTTGTTTTCAGACTTTTACTTTTCCATATGTTGCTGCAGTAACCATTTTTTTTACCTGTCTGCTTATACTTTTGTGTGAATCCATATATACTTTTACTGAGTCTAAGCTGGGTATATTTTATATTTAATAGACCATGTACCAAATTGCCCTCTAATAGATCTGTGTTACCTATTTTCCATAATCTCATTAGTTTGTAACATTTTTGTCTATGAAATATTTCATTTTAATGTTCATTGCCTTGATTAACTAGTGAGGTTTTTATATACCAGCAGTACTTCTTTCCTTAGCAGTGTTTCTTTAAGCTGGTAAGAGAGTTTTTTAGATTTCCTCATAAATACATCTGTACCATTGTTGTAAATAATATTTTCCTCTGAAAATTCCAGGATCACCACATGTTGTTAAGCTGTGGGGTTCCAAACTAGATAATATAATTTAAATAGGGTCCTAGAATGGTACAATGGAAAAACTTCTTACTGGGTGTCAGGGAGCTGGATTCTGGTTGATTTGACAGTTAACTAGGCCTTCTGGGCCTTGTTTTTCTACATTTAAAAAACTAATAGTAGTTGAAATTAGTAACCCAAAAATCCTTCCAATTGTAATGTTCCATGAATATTAAGTATAGAATTTGATGCAGCTGTATTTGTCTATTATTCAGCTCTGGAATTTTCACCCTAGAAGCTAGTTCATCTTTTTTTGTGATCCTCATCATATTGGTGAAAGGAACCTTTTACCCTCTTACTTTCTTGCTCATTTTTCTGTTTCTTGGGTTGCCTGGTCTTGGGTATCCCCAGATTCTGTGATTTGCTTTATGTATCTGAGTGAAAGTTAAAATGTAGCTACCAAAACTAACTCTATATGTGGAGATAATTGGTGTCTATTCAGGTTAATAAGCAGGATAGTTTGTTCTCCTTTTAAGTAAGCTGAAGAGAATTACAGTGAAATGCTGAGATGCCAAGCACACTTAAACAAAAAACCTCATTATGTAGTGAATTTTTTGTTGGCATACCAAGTTTTACTATGTTGGTATATTAAGTCAGTTGTGGTATTTAGTCTTTTATTTAAACACTTAAAACGTACAAATTGATCTTAATTTTTAAGATTATTGTAAAGGAAATGAGAATTTACCAAAATATTTAAATAGAAGAATCATGTTGTTATTTTTAAAAAGGAAAACTAAGTAATAAAGTATTATTCAATTCCCTAATGAGAGAAGCTGTTAATGGTTCAAGTATGTCACTTGACTATAACACAGATTATAAAATTAAACATTTCAAATCATTATTCCTTAAATGCTACCTTTCATGGTAGAAGCACAGTCTAATATTAGAAGGCCTTGTTATTAAGTTAAATTTGTAGCAATAATGCATAAAACTCTGTATTTAGAAGTGAACAGTTTATGAGTTTATCTTAGACATGTAGTCTGTGAATTAGTTTATCTTACATAATACACACACATGTGCAAAGACAGATAAAAGGATGATCATTTTGGGTTTGTTCATTAGTAGAGAGCTTGTTAGTACATGCATAAAATGGAATATTTCAGGTTGTAGAAAGAATAAGATAATTTGTGGGTTGTGATAGGGGATGATTGCTAAGATACAATAAATTTAAAATGAGTTGAGAACTGTGTAGGGTATTCCCTATTCATATTTGAGGTGTGTGTGTTTAAAGGCATATATGTTTCGTTCTGTTTCATCCTTTTTTTTTGGAGTATCTTTGTTTTTTAACGTTGTGTTAGTTTCTGCTGTACAACATTGTGAATCAGTTATATGTGTCCGTGTATCCTCTCCCTCTTGACCCTTCTTCCCGCTCCCCTATCCCACCCCTCTAGGTCATCGCAGAGCACTGAGCTGAGCTCCCTGTGCTCTACGGAAGCTTCCCACTAGCTGTCTATTTTGCACATGGTGATGCATATATGTCAGTGCTGCTCTCAATCTATTCTACCCTCTTCTTCCCACCCTGTGTTCACACGTCCCTTCTCTGCCTTCTCTACATCTGCATCTCTGCTCCTGCCCTGCAAGTACGTTCATCAGTACCTTTTCTAGATTCCATATATATGCGCTCATGTATGATATTTATTTTTCTCTTTCTGACTTGTTCCCTCTGTATGACAGACTCTAGGTACATCCACAGGGTTCTTCATCTTTAAAATAGGAATGATAATACCACTTCCTTCCTAGAGTTAACAGTTCAGTGCATTACAGAGTGAGCGCTGCATGTTAGCCATTATATATACTTGTTTATGTAAGTTTCTGGAAGGCTATATTAGAGACTGCTATAACTTTGATTAAGGAACTAACTTGGATGATGGAAAATTTGTGTTTCATTGGATAGTCTTTTCTACTTAATGTGTTCTGTAATGCCTCTATTTTTCAATATACAGAGTTAAAATTTCATCACATGATTTATTGGAGAAAGTAGATATATTTAGTTATAAATTGTAATCATGTAAATTTTTATTATGAAAGTAATACAGCTGGGGGTGCAGGGAGGCTGAAAAGGAGAATTGCCTGGCAGTCCAGTGGTTAGGACTCTGTGCTTCTACTGCAGGGGGCTGGGATTGGATCCCTACTCAGGGAACTAAGATCCCACAAGTTGTGTGGGTCTGCCAAGGGTGAGTGGGGAGGCTAAAAAAATTTAACCTAAAAATCAAACCAAATTTAGGATCTTGATGCATTTATTCTACCCCAGATTTTTAAAATATAGTTGTAATAATATGTATAGCTTTATATCCTGCTTTGTTCAGAGTTCCTGTGTACTTTTCAGTAGTCAAGATTTTAAGTAATTGCATACTGAATCCATCAAATATACATATGATTTACTTAGCCCTGCTACCCAACTGGGCTTCCCTGGTGGTTCAGATGGTAAAGAATCTGCCTGCAATGCAGGAGACCCAGGTTCAATCCCTGGGTGGAGAAGATCCCCTGGAGAAGGCTATCCACTCCAGTATTCTTGCCTGGAGACCATTAGGTTCTTGCTGTGTTTTATTTGTGGTTGTTTTAGTGAACATCTTAAAATAGTTTTTCCTAGGGAAGGATTCCAGACTTAGAATTTGAGAAACATGTATATGACTCTTGGGGTATTATGATTGTCATTTTAACCAAGAAAAATAAATAATATAGGCTATGTTTAGCCTATTCTCACATTTACTAGTGAGCCTATATGGTTTTATTAATTTTCTTATTTGTTTATACCAAATAAACTACTTTTCATTTTAAATATTTTAAATATTTAATTAAATATTTCAAGTTTTAAAACTTGATTACCAATTATTAGTGGCAGTTGAAGCATTTATATAACATTTTCTGATTTGTTTAGTAGCTTTAAAAAATTTAACAATACCTACATGAATAACTTGGACTTAGATATGATGGATATTATTATGATGATTTGATGAATGGAAACACATTGTCCAGTTAAGTTGCCTTTAAATGTTGAGTATAAATATGAATCAATAATGTGTATTTATTTCCCTTGTATTTGTTTATTTCAGTGGTCAAGGAAGTTTGTTCCAGCCTTTTATATACTATAGATTCCTTACTCTTCGATACTCCTCTCGAAGAAATCCATATTGTCGGTAAGCTTGTGATTAGTTTAAATCTGTTTTATTTATTAATAGTATTGTGAAATATACCATTTGTAACTTTTAAGACTTATTTAACCTTTATGTTAGAATTTAGAAGCAAGCAATGTTTTTGCGAATCTAAGTTCTAGGATTGATGAGGAGGTGCTTGCTTTTCGGACATTAAGACTGGAGTTTTCTTGACCACATCTAAAACAGTGCTAAAAGCGTAAGGAATTTAAAACTGTGTAGGACAAAAGTCTCCCTCTCCTGGTACTGTCCTAGTTAAGGAAACACATCGCAAATAAGAAAGGAAACAGTAGTGCAGGATGTAGTATTCACATGTCAACCTGTGATGAATTTCATGTTTATTGTATCAGTACTGTAGTCCACAAGAGGGGAGAGATCATTGAGCCAGAAGAGAGAAGAGCCCAGGAAAGTTTCACAAAATATTTTAATTTGTTCTGGAAGGATTAAAGACTTTCAGTAGACAGTGAGAACAAGGAAAAGCATTTTAGGTAGGAAAACGATAGGAGCACAAGTTCAGAGGCAGTAAGATAAACACAGTTTAAGGGGCACATATGTAGGCCTGTTTGACCGGAAGGGAAATTCTGAGTGGTGAGTGGTTAGAGCAGAGATTTTAAAGGTATATTGGAACCATATCGTAAAACTTCTTGAGCCTCAGGGTAAGAAGTTTGGAACTTAGTACTTTTTAGATGTAGAGGAATGGTGGTGGGCTACAGTCCATGGGGTCACAGAGTCTTACACGATTCAGCAACTAAATGACAGCAACATTTATTGAGCATCTTCTGTGTTTCCTCATTGAAACTTCACTGTGACTCCAATAAGTACATATTCCCATTTTTCAGATGAGGAAGGCTCTAAGAGGCAGTATGTTCTTTTAAGGAAATGGTAGGAGGGATTGCTCATACTAGATAACTTTCACATTCTTGCTCTCTTTTTTTAGACCTAGTTGAATTTGAGTAAGTCAGATGTGAAGATTATGTGACTCAATTGTGAAGGAAATACAAATCATCCCTAATCTCAGCCCTTAGAGAGCCATTTATTAAATGAATATTTTCCCCAAAAAAGGACACAGGTGTTGATTTGGGGAATTTTAATTCTGTATATTGCCTGCAGTACATCCTGGTTATTACTAATTCAGATTCTTTAGTGGAAAGCCCCTTTATCAGCATTTACTCTTGAATCACATTGCTTTTTCATTGAGTTTCTGAAAGAAAACATATTTTATGTTGCAGGACCTTGTTTAATGAACTGAGGATTGTTGTTGAACATCTTATAATGAAACCTGCTTGCCCACTGTTTGTGAGAAGACTTTGTCTCCAGAGTATTGCCTTTATAAGCAGACTGGCACCAACAGTTGCATAGTGTAGCATCCAGCTAAATTATACATAATATAAATAAGCATTGTTAGCTGCTGGTACTTCTTCTACTAGGGATGGATAATTCCAGGTGTAAAACTGACCTCAATGCAATTTACATAATTTACATAAATGCATCTCAAAAGAAAAGTAATCATTTTCCTGGCATGTTAAATCAAGCCTTTCAAACACTTTCTGAGAAACTTTATTGTGATGTGTTGTTAATAGTTAAGGAAATTTGAATCTTGTGATAAATGTATCAGGAATTCTTTAGATGCTGCTGTGCCTTTGTCATGAAGTACATTTATTTGTCCGGTAAAAATCGCTCTAAACTTTGTTTTCATCTAATTGGTAACCTGAATTTACATCTGGCATGAGTTCATTATGATAATATTAACATGTAAATTCAGTATACTTTGAGACAGTATTCTTTTGCCATTCAGTAATTTTGGTTGATGGTTGTAACAAAAACACTTCCCTCCTTCTGTATTTAATTTCAAAGTGCTTTTATGTAGATTTTGTACTGCTTCATTAGGACAGATTTATTTTGGATTTCTTTATGTATCTTATACTATGACCTTCCAAAATTTTATTTTCATATTTACTTCTGTGGCTTTGGGTTTTTTTTTCTTACAGGCCCAACTGAAAGGTTGTTAACCAACTAGGTAAATACTTGTGGTCACCTAAGCATTTTACATCAGCGAGCAGTAGTCATACAGTTTTCCTCTCAGAGACAGGTTGAGTAACATTTCTCAAAAAGTAAATCCTTTTAGGATTGTGGATACAGTTACTTAGATCAGATTCTTGACTGCCAGTTCTCTCAGTTTCTTAGGCTTGAATTTTCATAGACAGTTGCACCAGTTCAGGTGCCCTTTGAAAGGAATGTAAGTGAAGATTGAGCTGTGACTGAACTTTGTATCTGTTCTGAAATAATAATGAAGATCATACATACCTACCTATCAAATTTCATATAAAAGATTAAATAGAAAGGTTTATAGGTGTTGGTTATTGATTGGGAATGGGGCCAGAGGAGTTGTGGGGGAAATAGTGTGCATTTCAGTCTTGTAATGCATGGATAAATTTAGAGGAATTGAATGTATTATGCAACTGTGATTTGAGTTGTTTAACATATGAAACACATTTGTTGAACTTCCATCAACTCCTTTTTAAAATTCATTCTGACCTTTATTTATTATTGCATGATTGGAAATGTTTAAAACATTGCAAAATGTTAATGCAGAGTAATGTAATGGTTTTTGTAACCAGTTTTCTTCTATGTGCATGTAATTTGGATTTCTCAAATACACTCAGTGACTTAGCAGTAACATCAGTTTTCTTTTTATTCTACTTTTTGGTCTATGGAAATGTGATACCTACTTGATAGCTCAACTGTAACCAGCTATTTTTGTAATTTTGTAATATTATCTACAAAGTTAGAGAAGCTTCATAACACACAGTCGATTGTTGGGGGCACTCTCATTGTCACTATGTGTGTAATCTGATGGTTTTAAAAACTGAATTTTCTAGAGCAATAAAGTAATGTTAAGTAAACAATATATTATTTCTAATGATGTTTTTAAAAATTTGAATTATATCAAGAAATTATGGCAGCTGAAGGCATATTTATTTTTTAAGTTACTAAGTTTCTTTGTTTTCTACAATTTTTTTATCTTGAGATAATTTTAGATTTGTAGAAAAGTTGTAAAAAATAGAGTTTCTTTATATCCTTTACTCAGCTTCCCCTTGTATTAACAGATTCCATAACTATAGAACATTTATCAGAACTAAGAAATTAACTGTGGGACAATATTACTAACTACTAAGATGTGGAACTTAAATTTCACCAGTTTTTCCATTTATTGATTTTCTTTCTGTGCTCTCTTTTAACCACGATTGTTTCTTTTAATGATCCGTGAAGTATGCCTGTTTTTATTTTGAAAATTATTATTGACCAAAAAGATTTTCCTAAAGGAAATAATTTAGGTGGGTTTTAACGAAAAGAATTTAACATTAATACTATTAAAATTGAAAATTCTCTGTGCTTCAGAAGTTGAGGCTTTCATCATATAATGGGATTATACTTCTGATATATTTTTTAAAGAAAAGTTTGGCTTATAAATAAGCTGCCCGGGTGGCTTAGATGGTAACGAATCTGCCTGCAGTGCAGGAGACCCAAGTTCAGTCCCTGGGTCAGGAAGATCCCTTGGAGAAGGAAATGGCAACCCACTCCAGTGTTCTTGCCTGGAATATTTCTTGGACAGAAGGGCCTGGTGGGTTACAGTCCATGAGGTTGCAAAGAGTGGGACACAGCTGAGCAACTAACACTTCACTTTCCTTTCACTAAACTCATAAAAAAATAAATCCTACAATTTGAGCATTGCCAGATGTTTAGTTTGCATGAACTTGTAGTTAGGAATTTTGCAGTATGAATATGTACAGACAGCTAATTTGACATCTGAAAGTACAGTGTAACTTTATGTCTATCAAGTTAAAATTAAAGAAATACAGGAACTTCCTTGGTGATTGAGTGGTTAAGACTCCACCAGTCCAGTGCAGAGTGTGTGAGTTCAAGCCCTGGTGAAGGAACTAAGATCTCACATGCCGCGAGGCCAAAAAAGTAAAATTGTATGTCTTGGATGTCATTTACACAATGCAAAATGTATAACAAAAAAGGAAATTATTATAATAGAGTATATAGAATGAGTATACTAGGAAAAGTTACAGCTGCTGAATTTATTTTAAATACAGCATAGCTGAATTTATTTTTATGTGTTTAAAAACAGTTGATTTAACATCTAGACTATCTGATTGTTTAGGAAGTTATATAGTGCTGCTGTTCTAGCACTTTTAAATATTAAACTTTCTTGGACAAGTGTAGGCCTCCTACAGAATCTACTTTATTCTAACAAAGATTGTGTATTCCTTTTGTATACTTGATTCCTCATTTAATGTCAGTCCAAAGAGGAATTTCTTTAATATATTAAAGTTTGAGATCAGAATGAATGAAACTAATTTTGAGGGATTGTGGTAAAGATCCTTATGTAATGCTAACAAATGTGTTTTAATTAACATAGGTCTGAAGCTCCTCTCCACCCCCTACCCAAAGCCCTTTTTGATCTGCTAGCTTAATGCTTTCACCCAGATTGAGACTGATTTTTATTCTGTGGGGAAAACCTCAAGGGAGAAAGTAACCAGTTATGCTGATGAGCAGTAGGTGGCACTCTTTGCTCAAGTAGTCCCCAGCTGTTTATCATGCCATGTTGAAAGGTTAAATGCCACTAAATCCTGAGCCAGCCATAAAACTAAGGACCTGAATTCCATGATTCTCTTTAATATGTAATTATTCAACATTCAGTAAATATTTAGTAAGCATTTACTCTTGAGTACATTTTTTAAATAAAAAATGTTCAGAAGCTGGAGTAAGTACCCTGTTAATATCTGCTTCCTAGGTAAATAGAATAGGCCACAGTTAGTGGTATTACTCAGATCATAGTCTCTCTGCTGTTTTTGTTTTTGTTTCCCTAAGTGCCTAAGTTACCTAAACATGTCAGTTATAAAATTGTTCTTTCACCTTCATTTTCAGGTATAGAGAAAATGGTACTTAATTTTTTTCAGGGTCATTTTGTAGGTAAACAAGTTACAGCCAGTTCCATCTCTTAAAATTAAGACTTCACAGTAATACAAAAGCATGTCGATAATTTTGGATATTAGGAATGGTGCCTAGATTTGTAAATTCAGTTTGAGTTACAGAGACAGCTAATTTCATTTAACACCTCACTGAAATTTCTCTAGAATTAAGAGAATTCTGAGAGGCTATATGATGGCATAGTTCAATGGATTTAGTGTATACCAATGGCATATATGTTTTGTAAATCCAGGAGTTGTTTCCAGAAATTATTTTAATGAGCAGTCCTCTTCTAATACTCTAGGTGGAAAGTTGTATTTGGATCTGGTATTAAGGATAAGAAAGAAGCTGCTCAATGTTTGGGAAGTTTCCTGGTGGTAGTTACTCTGTGACATGTGTATCTTCTAAGCTGGTGTTCAGGAGGGTTCTTGGAAGGAACGTATCTCTGTGTGAGGGATGAACTCTAGAGTAGTCTTTGTCCTCTTAGGCAGTGCAGATAGGAAAACTGACCTGCACTGAATAGGAGTTGATGTGACCACAGATAAAGTACAGTATTTTTTTAGTCTAAAACAGTTCCTTTTTCTTAGGAAATGATAGGAAAAAATTGTTGCTAGATAATCTTTGCTGGAATCTAAAAATTACCTTATATTCCAGGAGAAGGAAAGGCCCAAGAATCATTTTACTTTTTCCGTCATAGTTTTCTGAAGCTACTTTTAAAAAATACATATATGTGCTCAGTACTTTTGAACTAACTTCTTTTTTCCCTTGGTTCATAACAGTTTAAATTCCAAACTTTTGACTTTTTTTTTTTTGTAATTTTAAGATAAATGCTTTTGACATGAATTTTTGCTTACGTTTATGTTTGTAAGTTGAGACCAAATGGGCAACGTCTTAGGCAGGCAACATTTGTGATATGTATATGTTGGAACAAACGTAAAAGGGCCACAGAGATTAGAGAGTCATAGAAAATGGCTTGATTATAATAAATGCATTGCTCTGGTGCTCTATATAATGGGATATATTGAACTAAATTTGTATATACAGTATGTCAGCATTTCTTAGTAACTTCTCTTGAATCCATTTTTAATATCTAATATTATACAGGTTGGGGAGTTATATACTCTTCAGGCCAATACTATCCAGACTATATAAATTTATAAAATAAATTGAAAAATTCATCATTACTGTGTATTCAAGACCAAAGCACATAAATGCTAATGTAGGGCTCAGAGGGGAAATATACTGCTCCTGAATATTTGAGAAAATGTGAAGTCCTTTCAAGAGAATCTAATAAACATAATAATCATAGCCTGCTGACACTAAGGAAAAAGGACCTCATTCACTCTTTCTTTTATGCAGTGATTTACTGGTCCCTACTGATTTCCAAATTGGATCACTGTAGTGAATTATCTATGCTGGTACCTGTGAAAGTAAGCCCTGGGATCCATATTTGTTTTGTGTTCTGCTTAAATCAGCAAGAATGATAAATTTGATGGTGTGAAATTGGAAGTGTCAAGGGCTTTCTCTGGTGATTGAGCAAAATAATGTCTCCACTTGTAATTTATTGTGACCCTTTTCCACTGTATGTGCTTTGTGTATCTCATATTTATTTCAATACAAATTAAATTGTTATTCTTCATCTGTATTGTTATATCTAAGATTTTATTGATGTAAAAATCAAATTGTGTAATAAAAAATCTCTCTGAATTTAAGCTGATTTGAAAATGTTATGTTGCAAAAAAACATTTACAATTAGAATTTAGTTTTCTATTGTGCTTCATTGCCTTATTGTTAGAATAAGGTGAATTTGAACTCTTCTGTTTTCTTCAGCTCATCACAAATAAGACTGGTATAATTTTGTGATCTAGTATGAAGCTGGATAAAAAATGTGGCCTAAGGTGAGACTGGAAAAAAAAGAAAAATTATAGTTGTATCTCTTAGCTATTGGCTTGCTTGCTCCCCTGTACTTTTTTATCTAGTGAAATTTACAGCCTAATGGATGAGTTATTTGTAACCCTAAAATGATTCACAATATACAATATATTCAGAGTCGTAAGTCAACACAGGATAACATAGAAGATACTCAGTATCTCCCTTCGAGGGAAGTGTTTGGAGTTGGCAGATACTTTCTGTGGCAATTTTAATAACTGTTACCAAGCAATGGCACCCCACTCCATACTCTTGCCTGGAAAATCCCATGGACCGAGGAGCCTGGTGGGCTTCCGTCCATGGGGTCGCTAAGAGTTGGACATGACTGAGCGACTTCACTTTCACTTTTCACTTTCATGCATTGGAGAAGGAAACGGGAGAATCCCAGGGACAGGGGAGCCTGGTGGGCTGACGTCTATGGGGTCGCACAAGAGTCAGACACAACTGAAGCGACTTAGCAGCAGCAGCAGCAAGCAAAACACTGTTAAGGTGAGTTAAATCTTTGTCCACTTAGAGATTATAATCTAAGGCACATAATGGAAATCAGCTGTATAAAGGCGATTTTGATAGGTAAACAGTTTTAGGAGAATTGATTTCCTCAAGATTTAGTGATAAGGTCTTAGAAACTAAAACATTGTTAGTTCATAATGCTCTTTCCTTTAGCATATGGGAATATTTGAAACCGTTTAAGAAGTAATTCTGAGCTTTGGAAAGGGAAAGGTCATCTCATTCTTCAAGCTTGGTTCAATGAAGAGACTCCTCAAAGAAATGGTCATCCAAGAACCTTGAGAGTCACCAGTCTAAACAGATGATTGTCAGCAAGTTTTTGTCTGTTTTTTTTTAACCTTTTATGGTGAGGTGGTTTTTTGTTCGTTTTTGGGGGATTTGGCCTTGCTTCAAGATGCGTGGGGATCTTACTTTCCCAACCAGGTATCAACCTGTGTCCCCTGGCAAGGAAGCTTGGAGACTTAACCACTGGACCATCAGGGAAGTAAGTCCCTGGTGAGTTTTGAACATACATAAAATTAGAACAGTATGATGACTTCCATATTATCATCATCCAGCCCTCAGAATCCTCTGCCATGGTCGTCCCTATTTTTACCTCTGTTTACTTTTTCTTCTAGTTTAAACAACTCACACTATTCTTTTCCACTTAGTAAAAATTATGTTCCTAAAAGATGCTACTGCTAAGTCACTTCAGTCCTGTCCAACTCTGTGTGACCCCATAGACGGCAGCCCACCAGGCTCCCCCGTCCCTGGGATGAGGATCCTTTTAAAGATTGGTATTAAATTAACAATAGTTAACATGGGTCTTTTCGACTGAGTGACTAGAAATGGTTGACTAACAGTAAGGCCTGGACGTGAAAAAGGCTTAACAATTTTATAACAATAAATATAACATGAAGGGAAGGGAAAATTCTAGTGTCTTTCTGTAAAAGAAAGACTTTTCCCCCTGAATTGTTGTCCTCAGAGAAAGATAAAAGACCACCACCTTTAAGGGAAAGTGGTAAGAAAGATTTTGCCTTCCCACTTCACTTTCTCCCTCCTAAAAGAGACAGTGTATCCAAAGATTTTTTTCCTTGAACACAGAGTGTGGGGCTTTGGTGGGCTTACTGGAAACGGGCTAGGTCAGTGCTTCAAATGAAGAGAGTACTTACTGTTAACCAAACATGGAGGTAAATAACTTGGCATTAAATTCTTTCAATTTAGAACTCTAATCATTCGTAGACTTCCAAGAGTAATAGGCCATGTCATTGAAGTAGTAAACCCTCAAGACAGATGAAACTTGCGGTGCATGCGTGCTCATTCTAGATCTCATTCTAGGAATCATAAACATATGTATATGTACTTGTATGTAATTGATTATATAATTATGATTGTGTGTGTGCTCAGTCGTGTCCGATTCTTTGTGACCCCATGGACCGCAGCCCGCCAGGCTCCTCTGTCCATGAGATTTCCCAGGCAAGGATACTGGAGTGTGTTGCCATTTCCTTCTCCAGGGGATCTTCCCAACTCAAAGATCGAAACCTCGTCTCCTGCTTCTCCTGCTTTGGCAGGTGAATTCTTTACCACTGAGCCACCTGGAAAGCCCCAAAACCTGTAGTGATCCAGAATAAAATGGATATCTTTTTTTGTCATTAACTCATTAAAAAAAATACAGTTGTATTACAGTTGTATATGGAGGTTTCTCTGATCTGAAACAACTGACTCTGATAACTTGAGAATTATCAAGTTCATGTTTTACAATTCAATTTAGTAATATCCAAAATGTATAGTTTATCTTTTGAAGTGTTTAGAACTTACCCTTTTTACCACTTTATCTGAAAAACTAAGCTTCCTTTTAGGACATAACTGTATTATTGGGCCTATTCTGAACTGATGTTTATAATATGTTTATAATATGAACTTTGTTTTCCTTTCTTGACAATCCTCAATTTAAAAATGAAAGCAGAACATTTCTTACAAAAATATTGGAATAATTTTTAGAAAAATATTTTAATTTGGGCACTTGGATATAGTTTATAACTTTATAAATTATATAAACTATAATTAACTTTAGTAATATAGATATATTGCTGAGAATAAAATATTCTTTCAAAGTGAGTAAACATTTACCCTTATAATTAGAACCCACTAGAGGACTGACTGTCTTTCTTTCTTAACAGAAAAAATACTAACATCTTAAAGATCTCTGTGCTCCTTCTTTGTCACAAACCTTCTGGCTCAGATGCCTTTTGTGCAAGAAAATACCCAAGTTTTAACCCGACAGTGCTTCAATTTTATTCATACTCTTGCCAGCAATTTTCAGTTTTTACCAGAGAGAGCAGAGGAAGGGAAAGGAAACCAGGCACATCTCAAGGAAAGGGAATCCTCAGGTCCCTGTGGCCTAAGGCTTAGCTGCATGGCTCCCTGACAGCCTTGCCCTCTGCTCTGAGGTATTGAAAGGCAAATCCAGGAAAAAGAACTCTAACCCCAAAGCTCTGCTGAGGTGAAACCCCACCAGCAGCCTTGGAAGGCCAATGGGCGAACCATCATTCCACAGACACTCCTGCTTTCTCACCTTATCCTTGTCTTCATTTCCTTTTTCTCCAAGGGCCTCAAAATGTCGTTTGAATCTTTCTTTTGGCAGTGACCTCAGCATTTACCCAGGGTCCTATTGCAGCCACCTGGCAAAACCTCAACCTCTAAAGACTTCCCTGGTGATCCAGTGGTTAAGAATCCGTCTGCCAATGCAGGGGACACAGGTTGGATCCCTGGTCTGAGGAAGATCCCACATGCTGTGGGGCAACTAAGCCCTCACTCCACAACTGCTGAGCCCCCGTGCTGCAACTACTGAAGCCAGTGTGCCCAGCCTGTGTTCTGCAGCAAGAGGAGCCACCACAGTGAGAGGCTCGCTCACCACGACTAGAGAGAAGCCCTCACACAGCAACAAAGACCTAGCACAGCCAAAAATAAACCTCAGCCTCTAAGTTCAGTTCATTTGCTCAGTCATGTCTGACTCTTTGCGACCCCATGGACTGCAGCATGCGAGGCCTCTCTGTCCATCACCAACTCTTGGAGTTTACCCAAACTCATGTTCATTGAGTTGGTGATGCCATCTAACGATCTCATCCTCTGTCGTCCCCTTCTCCTCCTGCCCTCGATCTTTCCCACCATTAGGGTCTTTTCAAATTAGTCAGCTGTTAGCATCAGGTGGCTATTGGAGTTTCAACCTCAGTATCAGTCCTTCCAATGAACACCCAGGACTGATTTCCTTTAGGATAGACTGGTTGGATCTCCTTGCAGTCCAAGGGACTCTCAGGAGTCTTCTCCAACAACACAGTTCAAAAGCATCAATTCTGTGCTCAGCTTTCTTTATAGTCCCACTCACATCCATACATGACCACTGGAAAAACCATAGCCTTGACTAGATGGACCTTTGTTAGCAAAGTAATGTCTCTACTTTTTTTTTGTCTCTGCTTTTTAATATGCTGTCTAGGTTGGTCATAACTTTCCTTCCAAGGAGTAAGCATCTTAATTTCATGGCTGCAATCACCATCTGCAGTGATTTTGGAGCCCCCAAAAATAAAGTCAGCCACTGTTTCCACTATTTCCCCATCTATTTGCCATGCAATGATGGGACCAGGTGCCGTGATCTTAGTTTTCTGAATGTTGAGTTTCAAGCCAATTTTTTCACTCAACCTCTAAAGTCATACCTAATACCTCCTGAGCTTTTCTTTCACAGCATGCTATTTTTCCTTTACACTTTTTGTTAGAGTCAAATCTTGTATGTCCTTTCTTATTTCTTTTATTACTGAATACTCAGAAAGGTATGCCAGAGTCTCACTGTGATAAGAGATTTGTCAATTTCTCCTGGAAATCCTCTCAATTTTTGCCTTATGTATTTTAAGGCTGTATTACTAGGTGTAAGCAACTTTAGACTTTTGTCTTCTGGTTGAATACTTTATATAATAGCCCTCTAACTCTAGAAAACAATTTTTGCTTTAAAATCTGTTTTGTCTGATTTTAATCAAGTACACCAGGTTTCTTTTGCTTAGTTTTTGCCTGATGTGTCTCTTCCCACTCTTGTCCTTTCTGTTTTAGATGTGTCTCCTATAAATTGTTATTCTGGATTGTCAGCTCAGTTAACCTGGGAACTGTATTTTCCCAGGATTTCTCTTTCTGGGTTAGAGTTGGCTCCAAAAACAAATTTGTGTGAGAGTTGAGTGGTAGATGTGAAGGTTTGTACCTTCACATTCGTGTAGAATTGAGGATATGTAGACATCGGAGAAGGCGATGGCACCCCATTCCGTTCTCTTGCCTGGAAAATCCCATGGACGGAGGAGCCTGCTAGGCTACAGTCCATGGGGTCTCGAAGAGTCGGACACGACTGAGCGACTTCACTTTCACTTTTCACTTTCATGCATTGGAGAAGGAAATGGCAACCCACTCCAGTGTTTTTGCCTGGAGAATCCCGGGGACAGAGGAGCCTGGTGGCTGCCGTCTATGGGGTCACACAGAGTCAGACGCGACTGATGCGACTTAGCAGCAGCAGACAGGGAGATGGATAACTGCAGTAAATGCCCAGTAAGGTCCAGTGTGTTCTTTTTGTGCTTCTTCCTCCCGAGGGCTGCTCCAGGTCGGCTTCTACTGCTTGTCTGTGTACCCACAGAGAAGGTAGCCCCACTAGGGCAATACATTCCCAAATTCCTGTTGTTTGCAGATGAATGGGCTAAGCTTTTTTCATTTTTTCCCTCCAGTCCTCAACACTCATGTGAGTGCTCAGGAGCACTAGACAGTGTCTTTGATTCTCTTCTCTCTCCTTTTGGATGTTCAGGTCTCTACCTCCTCACACAATTTTATAAAATCTACTTTCAATATAAATTTTTTGTCTCATAACACAAAGTTCCATTTCTCTGCCTGAAACTTGACTAGCAGTAATGTATAACTACATTTTAAAAAAGGGTGTGATAACTCTTTTTTTCTCAGTGTAAAACATTGCTTTCAGTTTTGATGTTTATTTCCCCAAGACAGCCTGGCCTGTACTCTACTTGCATAAATTTTACAAGCTAGTTTTCTGCTGCTTCTAGTTTTAAACTTTAACAGTGTTTCTGATGACAAGGAATGCTGCAAAAATACTCTTAATTCAACAGAGTTATGATCACCAAATAATTTCTATCCATTCTACAGTGGTAATTTCAGAATTACCAGCTGATTTTTAAACACAGAGTAGATACAGATGCTAATGGTGGTTAATCTGGTAAGTTTCTTATAGCAAACTGATAACTTCGTTTTTTTTTTTTTTTTAAGTGCATCATTTAGTCCACTTATAATTACTGTTAATACTGATATATGTTGGAAAAGGGCTTGGCAACCCACTGCATTGTTCTTGGTTGGAGAATCCCATGGACAAAGGAGCTTGAAAGACTACAGTCATGAGTTCACAAAGAGTTGGGCACGACTGAAGCGACTGAGCACTGATATATCTGGGTTTATTTCTAGTGTCTTATTTTTGTTCTCTGCCTTTTCTGTTTCTTTTTTCATTGTTTATGCCTTTTGTGTGTGTGTGTTTATTTCCCCTGGACTTTTTTTTAAAACTCATTTCTTCCACTCTACCGTTTTGGAATTTATACACACTTGCTGCCTTTTTTTCCCCACTAAGCTTTAGAAATTTAAACATGCATACTTAACAAAGTTTTGAGTTAAAAGGATTTAAATTTGCTTTTGCCAAGTGCCTTGGGGCACTACCAAACTGGGACCACTTTAGACTGAATTCTTAGCTCTAGGTTTTTTTCCCACACAGGAAGTGTAAATTCAGGGCAGAAGTTCTGGCTTGTAGTTATTGAATTCTTAGGGGAGATTTTTCTTCCCTCCACCTGACACCAAGGTAGAAAAAGGCAACTTTGCTAGCTGTCTCTTTAGATTTCAGATGCAGTCATCGTTTTGCAAACTTCTGTTAGAAGCCACCTTCCCTGGGGACTCAGATGGTAAAGCGTCTGCCTACAATGCGGGAGACCTGGGTTCAATCTCTGGGTCGGGAAGCTCTTCTGGTGAAGGAAATGGCAACCCACTCCAATACTTTTGCCTGGGAAATCCCATGGAAGGAGGTGGCTAGTAGGCTACAGTCCACCGGGTCACAAAGAGTCGGATATGACTGAGCGACTTCACTTTCACTTTCCTGTTAGAACCCCCTCCTTGGGTGGGGCCTCTTCTTTATCTCCTGCCTTCAGTGTCCTGTTCTGGCTCCCACCCCTTACGCTAAGTTTACCAGGAGCTAGAATAGATTCACTCATTCTGAACATGTGTGTTCACTCATTCTGAAAATTCTTTACATTTTGCCATTTGGGGGTTACTTTTAAGCTGTGTGTGAGGGAGTAGCATTTTCCTGTTTAACCTGATTTTTTTTAGGTTGACTTGAGAACCAGTCAGCATTTACAAGAGAAAGGTTCACTTGGTGGTGTTTCATTCTGAAAAATCTGAAGGACCCAGAGCCTCCATCCCAGATAGATGGGAACTAAAGGGTCCTTTATTGCCAGTTCAAGATAAGAGGAGGCAGGAGACAGGGAAAGACTTGGGAGAAGGGATGAATAGAGGGAAAGAGATGGTGGGGAGGTGGAATCTGAGATATGATAGGATAAAAGACTCCATGGGAGAAGTAAATAAATGTTTTGCTCTATACTCTGGGATCTTTTTTATTCAGGGTTTTTCTGGTTTTCTTTTTGGTGATGGATTCAGCTGATATACTAGCTCACATTAAAACATGATCAAGGAGTTTTATACATATAACATCAGAAATAATGTTCAGTTCAGTCGCTCAGTTGTGTCCCACTCTTTGCGACCCCATGAATTGCAGCACGTGTTAAAAAGTCCATAGACAGTAGCTCCAATCTTTATAGACATTCTTTTAATTTCCTTGGCCCTCAGTTTCCTCGTTTGTAGAATGTGGCCAGTTGAGAATTATTTTGAGGATTATTTGAGTTGAACATATTTGTACACTGAAATTTTGTACAGATAGCAACATTTTATATTATGCTTCTCATTTTATTGTACCTTAGGAGCTTCTGGGGCTCCTGGAAATAAAGAACTTCCTTCAGAATTCTACTTGATGGGTCAGTAATGGTTAAAACTTTTTTTAAAACTTTTTTTATTTTTAAACTTTACAAATTGTATTAGTTTTGCCAAATATCAAAATGAATCCGCCACAGGTATACATGTGTTCCCCATCCTGATCCCTCCTCCCTCCTCCCTCCCCATACCATCCCTCTGGGTCGGTCGTCCCAGTGCACTAGCCCCAAGCATCCAGTATCATGCATCGAACCTGGACTGGCATCTCGTTTCATACATGATATTATACATGTTTCAATGCCATTCTCCCAAATCTTCCCACCCTCTCCCTCTGCAACAGAGTTCATAAGACTGTTCTATACATCATTGTCTCTTTTGCTGTCTCGTACACAGGGTTATTGTTAGCATCTTTCTAAATTCCATATATATGCGTTAGTATACTGTATTGGTGTTTTTCTTTCTGGCTTCACAAAAAAAAAAACAACAAAAAACAAAAAACTTCTGTTACCATGTTTTAAGTCAACACCTTTCAGGGCAAAAAAGAAACTTTGGACACTTTAAAAGAATGTTTTTCTTTTCTTCGTATTAAAGTACAAAGCCTTATGTATGTTGACAGGTAGATTTTATAATTCTCATAATTCCAGGGACATAAAGGTGCTATTACTTGGAAAAATCAGATCAGCCTCTCTAATTGCAAGAGCTCTCTCCAGAAGTACTTCTTCAAAATCAGTAAATGATTGAAAGTCCTCTCCAGAACATGCTCTAACTATCCCAAATGAATTAATAAGGATGCAAAAATAGTCTAAGAAATGCTCAAAACTAAATTTATCTGCAATGTACAGAGAATGACATTCAGAATTAACAATTCTGTCTTGAGAGAGTCTGGCAGAAATTGGGTATGACCTGAGACATGTAGGAAGTAGCAGAGACAAGATCACTGGGGGCTTCCCTGATGGTTCAGTGGTAAGGAACCCACCTGCTAATGCAGGAGACATGAGTTCAGTCCCTGGGTTGGGAAGACCCCTGGAGAGGAAATGGCAACCCACTGTAGTATTCTTGCCTGGGAAATCCCATGAACAGAGGAGCCTGGCAAGCTACGGTCCATGGGGCCGCAAAGAGTCGGACGTGACTTAGCAACTAAACAACCCTAAATAAAGCTAAGCTCTGATTTATTTCCTATAATAACATCAACAAAAAATGTATATTAAAAAAATTTCAAAAGATCATTGGAAGGCAGTAGAGCACAGCCGGGTTCTAGGACTCTGAAGTCTAACAGACCTGGTTCCAGTCACTTCTGAGCTGTGTGATCTCTGCTTCTCCCTGTAAAATGGGGATAATAATATGCTATCAATTGTGAAATGATAAAATGAGCTCAAGCATATAGAGTGTTTAGCATAGTGCTTCACATAAAGGGCTCTAAACATTTTGGCTGTCATCATCTTCATCATCTATAATTTAGAACAATTCTATGGAGTGCTATATTGAATAAATTGAGTAGTTGTTAACATAATTTGCCAGTTATTTTTATCCCAAATAGCCAGACAATAACTGTATTTATTTTTCAGGTACTCTTTAGTAATAATTGATGTTTGTAACAATGACCACCTCCCATTTTCTCTCCTACCCAGGTACTGTAAAATTTAGAATTGTCAAAGAAAGTTTAAATTTTGGAGATTACATGATATTGTGATATAATAGTAAGGGAACAGAATAAGGATCAGAACCAGGTTTCAGTAGTAACTACTTCATACAGATCTGTGACCTGGGGTAATCCATTTAACCATTCCTCACATGTGTTCCTGTTTTGAAGAATAGAGAGTAGTATAGGATCCATGGGACTTCCCTGGTAGTCCAGTGATTAAGAATATGCCTTCCAAAGCAGGGGATATGGGTTCAGCCCCTGGTTGGGCAAGTAAGCCTGTGGAGCAACTAGAGAGCCTGTGCACCACAACTAAAGAAAGTCCAAGTGCTGCAGGGAAGACCTGCGCAGCCAGACTTTTTTAAGAAAAAGAGTAATAGAGGATCCAGATTGCTAATGTATGTATGATGGAATAGGGTTTTCTTCCCTACCACTTCTTTCCATTTTCTAGAATGTTGCATTCTAAAAGCTACATTAATAGAAGGGTCAGGAGTTTTTTGTTATTTTCCCAAATAAAATTCACCATTTCTTCTATAAAAGGGTGTGTTTAAAACAGTATTACTTAATGCAGTGAAGGAGAAAAAGTATCAGTGCAATGAGGAAAGATCTAATTGAATTAGATATTCTATCTGGGGGTCAGACCCCCATGAGGAGTTTCCCCCACTGCCTCAAGCATACTCAAGTTTTGAAAACTGCTCACTATCAAAAGTAGAACCAGTTGGAGCAAAGAAAGACTGACAACGTCCTTTGGAAGCAAGACCCAGGAAGAACTGGAGCTGAGACTTTCCTGGAAGGAAGAAGTGAGTGTATCAAAAGGACGAAGGGACTGCGTATGTCTATAGAGCAGCACTGTCCAACAGTAACATAATGTAAGGCACGCATGCGATCCACATACGTAATTTAAAATGTTCTGGTAGCATATTAAAACAGCAAAAAGAGGGACTTCCCTGTGGTCCAGTGCCTAATACGCCAAGCTCCCAATACAGGGGGCCCAGGTTCAATCCCTGGTCATATCCCACATGCCTCAACCAAGAGCTTGCATTGCTGTTGTTTTAGTCGCTAAGTTGTGTCTGACTCTTTGCGACCCCATGGACTGTAGCCCGCCAGGCTCCTCTGTCCATGGGATTCTCCAGGCAAGAATACTGGAATGGGCTGCTATTTCCTCCTCCAGGGGATTTTCCTGACCCAGGGCTCGAACCCACATCTCCTGCATTGGCAGGCGGGTTCTCTACTGCTGAGCTACCAGGGAAGCCCCAAGAACTTGAAACCTACAACTAAAAAAAGATTCCATGTGCCACAACTAGAAAATCCTGCATCCCCCAGGAAAGACGGAAGATCCCACATGCCACAATAAGATCCAGTGCAGCCAAGTGAATAAATAAATATTTTTTAAAAAGTAAAAAGCATGGAGAAGGAAATGGCAACCCACTCCAGTGTTCTTGCCTGGAGAATCCCAGGGACGGGAAGCCTAGTGGGCTGCCGTCTAGGGGTCACACAGAGTTGGACACGACTGAAGTGACTTAGCATAGCATAGCAGCTTTTTTCACGGTCCAACTCTCACATCCATACGTGACTACTGGAAAAACCATAGCTTTGACTAGATGGACCTTTGTTGGCAAAGTATTATCTCTGTGTTTTAATATGCTGTCTAGGTTGATCGTAGCTTTTCTCCCAAGGAGCAAGTGTCTTTTAATTCCCTGGCTGCAGTCACCATCTGCAGTGATTTTGGAACCCAAGATAATAAAGTTTGTCACTGTTTCCAAAAAAAAAAAAGTAAAAAGCAACAGGTGAAATTAATTTTTGTAATATGTTTTATATAACCCACTATCAATAGTTATTAACTATTAATTTTATATTTTTTTATATCAAGCCTTCAATATATATTTTATTCTTCCAGCACATCTCAATTCAGACTTGCCATATATCAAATGCTCACTCTTCACATATGGTTAGTGGCTAATGTGTTGAACAACACAGATATGGAAGGTATGAAGGAGACTGTCTGAGATTCTCTGGTGACATTGGCATTATCACATGCTGTTCCCCCAGAGTCTAGGACTAAGACTCCATGGCTGTGAATGGAGCTTAGAAGCAACTTGAATAGAATAAAATACTCTCTGCTGGCTGGTGGACTTGTGGACTTCGTGTGGTTTGGATGACATGGCCTGAAAATGAAGCTGCAATTGAACATTCTTTGCAATTTTGTATGTATATTAAATTGTGTAACATTAAGACTGTGAAAGTGCTGCACTGAGTATGCAAGCAAATTTGGAAAACTCAGCAGTGGCCACAGGACTGGAAAAGGTCAGTTTCATTCCAATCCCAAAGAAAGGCAATGCTAAAGAATGCTCAAACTACCTCACAGTTGCACTCATCTCATACGCTAGTAAAGTAATGCTCAAAATTCTCCAAGCCAGGCTTCAGCAATACATGAACCATGAACTTCCAGATGTTCAAGCTGGTTTTAGAAAAGGCAGAGGAACCAGAGATCAAATTGCCAACATCTGCTGGATCATGGAAAAAGCAAGAAAGTTCCAGAAAAACATCTATTTCTGCTTTATTGACTATGCCAAAGCCTTTGACTGTGTGGATCACAATAAACTGTGGAAAATTCTGAAAGAGATGGAAATACCAGACCACCTGACCTGCCTCTTGAGAAATCTGTATGCAGGTCAGGAAGCAACAGTTAGAACTGGACAAGGAACAACAGACTGGTTCCAAATAGGAAAAAGAGTACGTCAAGGCTGTATACTGTCAGCCTGCTTGTTTAACTTATATGCAGAGTACATCATGAGAAACACTGGGCTGGAAGAAGCACAAGCTGGAATCAAGATTGCTGGGAGGAATATCAATAACCTCAGATATACAGATGACACCACCCTTATGGCAGAAAGGGAAGAGGAACTAAAAAGCCTCTTGATGAAAGTGAAAGAGGAGAGTGAAAAAGTTGGCTTAAAGCTCAACATTCAGAAAACAAAGATCATGGCATCTGGTCCCATCACTTCATGGGAAATAGATGGGGAAACAGTGGAAACAGTGCTGACTTTATTTTTGGGGGCTCCAAAATCACTGCAGATGGTGACTGCAGCCATGAAATTAAGACACTTACTCCTTGGAAGGAAAGTTATGACCAACCTAGACAGCATATTCAAAAGCAGAGACATTACTTTGCCAACAAAGGTCCATCTAGTCAAGGCTATGGTTTTTCCAGTGATCATGTATGGATGTGAGAGTTGGACTATAAAGAAAGCTGAGCACCGAAGAATTGATGCTTTTGAACTGTGGTGTTGGAGAAGACTCCTGAGAGTCCCTTGGACTGCAAGGATATCCAACCAGTCCATACTAAAGGAGATCAGTCCTGGGTGTTCTTTGGAAGGACTGATGCTAAAGCTGAAACTCCAGTACTTTGGCCACCTCATGCGAAGATTTGACTCATTGGAAAAGACTCTGATGCTGAGAGGGATTGGGGGCAGGAGGAGAAGGGGACGACAGAGGATGAGATGGCTGGATGGCATCACTGACTTGATGGACATGAATTTGGGTGGACTCAGGGAGTTGGTGATGGACAGGGAGGCCTGGTGTGCTACAATTCATGGGGTCGCAAGGAGTCGGACACTACTGACTGACTGAACTGAACTGAAGACTGCTTTATTACAGAGTAAGGGCTTCTCAGGTGGCACTAGTGGTAAAGAACCTGCCTGCAATACAGGAGACTTAAGAGACGCAGGTTCAGTCCCTGGGTCGGGAACATACCCTGGAGAAGGAAATGGCAACCCACTTCAGTATTCTTGCCTGGAGAATCCCATGGACAGAGGAGCCTGATGGGCTACAGTTCATGGGGTCACAAAGAGTTGGACCTGACTGAAATGACTTATTGCACATGCTCACTATAATATAGACCACCTTCTCTTCCATTATCTGGTGTATTCGTCTGCTCAGGTTGCCATAACAAAATCTTGTAAACTGGGTAACTTAACAGGAATTTTATTTCCTCACAGTTCTGGAGGTTGAGAATTCCAAGGTCAAGATGCCAGGAAAGTAGATTTCATTCTGAGGACTCTTGGCTTATAAGTAGTTGCCATCTCACTTTATGGTCAGGTGGCCTTTCTTTGATGTGTGTACTTGGAGAGAGAGAGGAGATTTCTCTCTTCCTCCTCTTATAAAGCCACCTATTGGCTTAGGGCTCTACCCTTATGACTTCATGTAACCTTAATTATCTCCCTATCTCCACAATCACAGTAGGGGTAGGACTTTAATATAAAAATGTGGACACAATCCAGCCTAGTTAATTAAGCAGACAAGGACTTGGCTAACAACCATTAGCCTGGCTAACATTTTTTTAAAAGGTGGGAAGGTTCAGGCTTGGGAGCTCTGAAACAGAGAATGAAGGAGCTTCCTATTGTTGTCACTCTTGCTGGGACACTCTCCTGGACTCTTGTCCCTATTGCCTCTGAATTTGTGTATTTAGGCCTCACATCTCTTCCCTCATCAAAATATGTTGCATGAGATGCCTTGCTTTTCCCATTTTCTTGCAAATTGAGGCCTTTCACAGATTTCTGATGGTTGATTGGAGCTTCTGTCGCATCTGTGGGCCCTCACTGGGAAAGAGCCTGAGAAATCAAGGGTCAGTCTTCTACCTTGGGGAGATAAATCCACAAGGTGGGAGATTGTCCAGACACTGAAAGTATTCAAAATATGCTGGGCAGCCAGAAAATATAAATGTCCTTCACTGGCACTGAGTTCTATTATTGCTTGAAAAAAAAATCCAGTTCAGGAGACATAAATTTAACTCAAAAACAACTTAGTTTGTTAGAATTTGTTTCAAAAGCAACTGTTAAATTGTCTGCTTTCAAATTTACTTTTCTTTATACCTGAATACCTGACCTTGCTTCTAACCTTTGCAGTTGCATCATATTTTTACATCCTGGTGAATAATAGCCAAAATCTACTGGCTGGAGTATGTCAGGGGCTTGTATTCCCTTGGCTGGGAGGTGGAGTGAGTGAACAATGATGTTTCACTTATGGAAAAGGTATAAGAATAAGGAATAAGTGTGAGCCCATTATTGAAAAAACAGCATGGGTGTGAAATAGTAGGCCACCTCGGAGCTTCTCACCTATTCTGTGTGCTGCTGCTACTGCTAAGTCACTTCAGTCATGTCCGACTCTGTGCGACCCCATCGATGGCAGCCCACTAGGCTCCCCCATCCCTGGGATTCTCCAGGCAAGAATACTGGAGTGGGTTGCTATTTCCTTCTCCAATGCTTGAAAGTGAAAAGTGAAAGTGAAGTCGCTCAGTCATGCCCGACTCTTAGCAACCCCACGGACTGCAGCCTACCAGGCTTCTCCGTCCATGGGATTTTCCAGGCAAGAGTACTGGAGTGGGTTGCCATTGCCTTCTCCAATGGTCCCTAACTGGAACCCAAATATTATTCAGCAATGGAATGGATAAACTATGGATACTCACAACAGTGGGATGCTATATAGTGACAGGAATGAACACAGCAACATGGATGAATCCTACAAATATAATGTTGAGATAAAGAAACCAGACTCTTGCATACGTATCATGAGAGTCCATCATATATAATCCACGCATACAGAGTCCCCAAACAGTCAAAACTAACCTATGTTGTTATAAGACAGGATTAGTGGCACACTTGATGGTTGGGAAGATCCTGATGAGAAGAGAGGTCTTCTGGAAAGCCGGTCATGCTGAGTGCTGGTTACAGCTTTGCTCACTGCTTAGAATTTTTAGAGCTCTGCCCTCAAGACTTGTGCTGTTTTCTGTGTATTATACTTCCATAAAAAGCTAAGTTTTGAAAAACTTAAGGAGAGTTTCCTTTGGCGTCACCACTTGTGGCTTTGGGGAAGAAATGAACTCTTCACAAATGCTGCTTTCCCCCAGAACATCAAATCTACAGTCCACATGCTTTCGGTCCACAGATTATTTCTCTCAAGGATAAAAGTTAACCACATGTTTCATTCTCTTTTGCCCTCTGGAGTATTTAGTAACTTGACTTTCCCTACTGTAACAACTGTAATCCCAATCTTGTTCCCTGACCTCTCAGGAAAGGAGGTGGTGGGGTGGAATGTATACATGCCAATTTCACATTTCATTTCCTTTGCTTCGGCAGGATGGCTTTGCCTGTACACACAATGAGTCTGTGCACACCCACACTGCTTCTGCCCTTGCTTGTACACCAGGTAGCGACATCCTTGGTGTGGTCCTTTTCTTTTTGAAGCGTTCAGGTGGGCAAGCTCTCTCCTTTTCTAATCCCACAGAGGAAAAACAACATGATGCCAACAAATATATCTGTGATCAAAATTAAATTTGTGTTCTTGTTAAGATTCAGGATAAAGCCACTGACTATCTCATAAAAGATTATCTAAGTTAGTTTTCCAAATAAGCAGCCAAGTTTGTCTCATGATCAGAATTACTATTTTCCCAAAGCTAAAGACAGGATGAAACTGAGGAACAGTCTGCTCAACTACAGAGGCAAATTTTTGCAAGATGTGGAACTTCTTCAGAGTTAAGGTTAATGGTAATATTCATGACACTTCACCCATTACCTACTTCTATTTCTATCTGTCTGACTTAATATTCCCTGTGTGTGCTTAGTCACTCAGTCGTGTCAGACTCTTTGGGACCCCATGGACTGTAGCCTGCCAGGATCGTCTGTCCATGGGAATTCTCCAGGCAAAAATACTGGAGTGGGTTGCCATGCCCTCCTCCAGGGGATCTTTCCAACACAGGGATTGAACCCAGGTCTCCCACATTGCAGGTGGATTCTTTACCATCTGAGCCACCAGAGAAGCCCTGATATTCCTTTTATTAGGGTATTTGTTTATATAAAAAATTCTTGAGAATTTCCTGGTGGTCCAGTGGTTAAGACTCCATGCTTTCAATGCAAGGGGAGTGGGTTCAATCCCTGGGCCAGGAACTAAAATCCCACATACTGAGCAGTGCAGCCAAAAAAAAAAAACTCCTGAAACAGACAAATTAATATAATGTTGCTCACACAAAATAGATACAAAATCTGGGGAAATGATCTCTTGACCTACATTTTAGACAACAGTGGGAAGAAAAGAAAAAAATGAGATAATGATTTTTTAAAAAAGAAAACAGTGAAAGACATTATATTTTCTTCCAAAGGACAAAACCCACTGGCTTAGAAAGTACTCTAGTGGTTGAGAGATCTTTGTGCCTCAGTTTCTTCATCTATAACTTGGTGAAGTGAAGTTGCTCATTCGTGTCCTACTCTTTGTGACCCCATGGACTGTAGCCTTCCAGGCTCCTCCGTCCATGGGATTCTCCAGGCAAGAATACTAGAGTGGGTTGCCATTTCCTTCCCCAGGGGATCTTCCCAACTCAGGGATCAAACCCTGGTCTCCTGCATTCCAGGCAGACGCTTTAACCTCTGAGCCACCAGGGCTATAACTTGGTAAGGTATGAATGAGATAATGCACATAGAGGGCATGACAATTAGTGTAAATAATCAGTATTACTATGACGACTATCATCATTTGAAATTATATGTGTTTATTTTTGAATTTTCTGTCTCTCCCAATAAAAAATAAGCTCCATGATGCTGGAATCTTACCTGTGTAGTACACACAGGCATCTGCTGAATGTGTCTCAATTTCAGCAATAAGTAAAGGAAGGATGAGATTTCTCAAAGAATTTAAGGTCAATGGAATTTTCCCCTAAGAAACTCTAAAGCTGACACTGTTACCCCAAAACTGTGTTTGCTTCTTGGTGAGTGTCCACCCAAGAGATACAACCAAGCCAAAGAGGAAGAGAGAGAAGGATTTTTTACTTGCAGCAAATAAGAACACCAGGGATCATTTCCAAAGCAGTGTCTCCCTGAACAGCAAAATTGGGGAATTTTTTAGCTAAGGGCACATGCGTATTGGTGAAGGGGCTTGAGCAGAGGAGAATTCAGCATTGAATTGGGGCAGAGATCCACAGAGTCCAGACTTTAGTTGATTGAAGTTATGAGGGTCAGGAAAGTTCAACATCACCATTCCATCCTCCATCTGGGTGGGGGCCTTTGTGCGTGCAGAACTCAGATAGGTGTCAGGTTGCTATGTATCTCCCTTAAGGAGGAACTAGGATTCTGTTTTATCACTGAACTACTGTTTTTTGACTACTTTTGTTTTGTTTCTGCATTTCCTCAAGATCACTAACTACAGAGACCTGTTCAAGGGCACGCACTGTGGCCAGACTTAGAGCACAAGATGGCTTCGGGCCCAAAATAGCTTATCTTATATCAAGAAAGCCACGCCTGGCTCTCTTTCTCTGAGGTGGGGGGTCTACCCTATGTGCTTACAGCATTACTTCAATTTTCAGCACTTGGGGAAATTTTGGAGTGCATCCACCAGGACAAATATATGATGACAATATAGGTATAAACACCAAGACAACTGCAGAAGTATTTTAATCCAAGTCCATGGACAACATATGTGATACAGCATTGTGAGGGTTAAAAATGAAACAGCATGATTTATCTTATTCAAACTTTTAGGCAAGTCAAGGCTTTTGTAGGCTTATTAAAATTAATACAGTGTCTAAGTCAAGTTATACAGTGCTATGAAGTTTTGACTTTTTTTTTAATTTAATGATGGAAACTTTTTTTTTTTTTAAGAATATTTTTTATTTATTTTTGGCTGCATTGGATGTAAGCTGTGGCATATAGGATCTTTGTTACAGTGTTTGGGCTCCAGAGCAAATCCGATCTTAGTTACCTGACCAGGGATCTAACCCATGTCCCTTGCATTTGAAGGCAGGTTCTTAACCACTGGACTTTGACCAGTCTTGATTAAAATGATAGTTGAAACTAGGGGTCAACTTTAAGAATCCAAAGCATTTAAGTTACCAATATAATAAAAGTTCATGATTATTTACATATAGTTACCAGAAAAATCTGGTCCCACCACTTCATAGGAAATAGATGGGGAAACTGTGGAAACAGTGTCAGACTTTATTTTTGGGGGCTCCAAAATCACTACAGATGGTGACTGCAGCCATGAAATTAAAAGACACTTACTCCTTGGAAGGAAAGTTATGACCAACCTAGATAGCATATTCAAAATGTTAGGTAGGTAGAATAGGGAAAAGGAGTCCAAAATGGCAATGGCTAAAAGACAAGGAAGGTCAAAGGAAGGTCCAAGGACCAGAGTGAAGACTTCAGGCAGAACAAACAGAACAAACAGCACTCCTGGCTAAGCCCAATTTGCATAGAGCAGGCCCAGGTGGAGGAAAAAACATATAAAAGGAGGAGCCAAAGCGCTTTCTCTCGGACTCTCTCTCTCCCCCACGTGTGCGTGCTCTTTTCTTTCTTTCTCTCTCTTTCTCTCTCTCTCTCTCCTGCTATCTTCTAAATAAAATGGAGCTGTAACACTGATTTGCCTAAGAGCTGTAACACGGTTTGTCCAAGACCCGAGAGCTGTGATGCGCCGAGGGCTTTAATGTCCGTTGCTCCAAATCTTTGTTGTGACGAGACAAAGAACTGAGGAACATACACTCGCGTGACAAAAAGCAGAGACATTACTTTGCCAACAAAGGTCCATCTAGTCAAGGCTATGGTTTTTCCACTGGTTATGTATGGATGTGAGTGTTGGACTGTGAAGAAAGCTGAACGCTGAAGAACTGATGCTTTTGAACTGTGGTGTTGGAGAAGACTCTTGAGAGTCCCTTGAACTACAAGGAGATTCAACCAGTTCATCCTAAAGGAGACCAGTCCTGGGTGTTCATTAGAAAGACTGATGTTGAGGCTGAAACTCCAATACTTTGGCCACCTCATGCAAAAAGTTGACTCATTGGAAAAGACCCTGATGCTGGGAGGGAGTGGGGGCAGGAGGAGAAGGGGACAACAGAGGATGAGATGGCTGGATGGCATCATCAACTTGATGCACGTGAGTTTGGGTGAACTTTGGGAGTTGGTGATGGACAGGGAGGCCAGGCATGCTGTGATTCATGGGGTTGCAAAGAGTTGGACACGACTGAGCAACTGAACTGAACTGAACCAGAAAAATTAGAGTTAAATCTTTAGGTGTTTTAGATCATAAAAACTGGATTACTGCTAAAATCTATTTACAAGGAAAGGATAAAAACTTTAATATTCAGATTTCTGAGTAATCTTGAGGTTATAAATATTTATGGAGCAGCATTTTTTAATGTTTAACCACTTAATGTTTTAATCTATGTTTGTCATAGAAAGTTAAATTTGCTTACCATTCTTGTGATAATTTAATCAATATGACCTCACTAATCTGGTTGTACTTTTTCAATTATCATAAAAGACTGTTGATTCTCTTAAAATTGGTAACATACTAATTTATTTCCCCTTGAATTAGTTATGTTGTAGTGAAACTGAGAACCCTGTGGGGCCTTTCAGTATTCCCGTTTCTCATTTGTAGGAAAAGGCTCAGTGGTGTCTGACTCTCTGCCACCCCATGGACTGCAGCCCGCCAAGCTCCTCTGTCCATGGGGATTCTCCAGGCAAGAATACTGGATTGGGTTGCCATTCCCTCTGCAGGGGATCTTCCCAACTCAGGGATCGAACCCAATCTCCCACATTGCAGGCAGATTCTTTACATTCTGAGCCACCAGAGAAGCCCAGGAAAAAGGCTATAGCCTCTAAAACCTTCCCTGTGCATGGGATTCTCCAGGCAAGATTACTAGAGTGGATTGTCATGGAGTGGTTGTCATGCCCTTCTCCAGGGGATCTTCCTGACCCAGGAATTGAACCCGTGTCTCTTACTTGTCCTGCATTAACAGGTGGGGTATTTACCACTGGCACCACCCTGGAAGCCCCAGGATATACATAACAATGTATCTCTTCAGATAAATACAATAAGACATACATAACAATATAGCTCTTTGTTCTTTTACAGGAACTAAGGCCCCCACCAGGTGAAAGAAGGTAACTGCAGCCTGGGCTGGTTGGAACCAAAAGGCTGATGATTGAGATTCATGGAACATCACTCCATTTGCTTACCATCAACCAGTCAGAGAAAGGTCACAACCCTGTAGACTTTTCTCCAAATTTTGCCCATAAAAACTCTTCCTTGAAACCCTTCCGAGAGTTTGAGCTTACTGATCATGAACCACCTGTTGCCCTTGTTTGGCCCTGCAAATAAATCTGCTCTAAATGCTGATGTTTTGATTTGTTAGGATTCACAATGCATCAGGCACATGAACTTGGGTTCAACAATGGTAGTGACCTCTGAGAGGCAGCGGTGACCAGTGACATAAAGCAAGATCTTAATTCCCTGCCCAGGAATTGAACCTGGGTAGCCTGGATGGAAACACAGGAATCCTAGCCACCAGACTAGCAAGGGCTAGAGACTAGAAGCTAATTTTCACTGGCTCTTACTCCCAGTGAAAAATTCATTTCTCACAGAGGCAAAAACTGTAAATGCAGGTACAAAGTTTATTATTAGACACAGCGTTACAACACGAGGGAGAGCACACAAAGAAACAGTTTGTTCAGTTAAGAGAGGAGCAAGGCAGAGATGCACACACTTGGAGAGAAAGGGTGCGGGCATCCCCCTGAGTGAGGAGAAGGGCAGTAAAGAGGCAGTTAAGTCATTTATATAGGATAGTTCTTTGCTTACCTTTGGCTAATTGTCTGGTTTCTTTTTCCCCACCTGACCTGCCCTAGGACCCTCCCCAACATGCGTGTGCAACTTTCCAAGATGGATTTCAGCCCAGAGGCCTATGGAATCACATATGCTGGGGTCTGCCCCTCCTTTTTATCCCCCAGGAGTCTTTCTGAGCATGTGAAATGTCTCCCTTGCCCCATGGAGAGGAAATACATGACCTCTTGATCCTTTACTCAAACAATGCTTAGCCCCTCTCTGCTCCTGTCATGACTGTTATCTGAAGGTGTCCATAGGAGACAGTCTGACTACTTACCCTGTTTCAGTTGTTATTTCCATTTCGGAGAGCAAACAGGAGGCTGGTTGTAAATGTCTAAATTGGAGCTCACCTATTCCTGCCTCAGTAGCACTATAGTCAAATGACTCATTAATTTTAAAATCATGTATTCCATTCAATTAATTTATTTGTCAGGCACTGTTTTACCCCTGGGAACCAGCAATGGGCAAAACACAAGACTCCAGCATCATGATGCTTATTTTTCATTCTGAGAGACAGAAAATTATAATAAATGCATAGATAATTTCAAGTATATACAGGCATTTTGAAGAAAAGCATACAGGGCAAAGGGGTAGAGAATAAACAAGCCTATTATAGCATCAGGGAGGAAGAAATTTTCCTCTACCTTTTGAGAAATAGACTATTTCCTGCCATACCAGTAAATAAAGGATATCCCAGTCATCAGCGATTGCAATCACTACTGATTGCAGTCACCATGAGTGGTGAGCTGGTGAGCCCTGGGGAATCTCAGGATTCCTCAGGACATATAGGACATTGTATGAACCTATAGGACACTGGTCCCAGATAGCTGAGTCATGTATCAAGGGTATGATTTCAGTGAGCACAGACTCTTGCATCTTCCCATACATAGACAGGTGCTAAATGAGGTATCTTGTATCCCTTTAATTAACAATAATCTTTTTTTTTTTTAAACCAAGAACTCAGTTTTTAATTTCATCATTTCTTGCATTTGAAGTACTCCTCGATGACATCCTTGGCCTGAGATTCTTTGCCATAGTCCTTAACCACCAAACAACTGCAACCAAACCACTTTACGGGGTTTTCCCTCTCTGTCAATTTTTCAGAGGCCTACCCGTTCCCCTAGTTTCTTGTTGTCATCAACCTTAATCAGGTTGATTTGATGCTCAGCACAAAGGGCCTCCACCAACTTGACATACATGGGCTCATCATGGTTGGATGCAAGCACACATAGATGGGCTTGGCGCTTGTCTAAAGCTTTCACAGCTTCGCCAATTCCACGTGCTAAGCCATCGTGAATGAGCGCAGTCTTCAGCACCTCTTGCAGAGCAGTATTGACGTCTATTACACCTCCAGCAGCAATGCCTTCCTTGGCCACGGCAGTGGGTTATGGGTGGAGCCCAATCTTGAATGCACCTGAGCCTCCGCCTCTGCAGCAGCAGGGAAAGAGAGCAACGATAACCTTTTGATGTTCAAACTACCTGCCCTTTGTAGCAAAACTATATAACCTGATTCTCCCCTCACCTCCTCGGAGCAGTTCTCTCCAGGTTACTTGAGATGCTGCTTCCCTGGCTTGAAGTCCTAAAAATTCCTGCGGAATAAAACATAACTCTCAATATTTTTTAAGTCTACACCTTCTAAGTTCTAGTTGGTCTAAGAGTTAAACTTACATCAGATGGATTACAGGATAAAATCAAACAAAAGTTCAACAACATGTATACATAGGAGAGACCCAGGAAAACTGAGTAACTCTCCAAAATGGCCAACTTGAATACCACCTTCAGTTAAAAAAAAAAGAGGATGTTAGGGGTGGTGGTTTGGGACTTCCAAGGGGAGGAAGGCAACTGAAAAGGAGACAAAAACAGCAGACGTTTGGTAAACAAATGTTTGATGGGTCAGCAAACACAATGGGACACAGAGGGGAATTTTAGCAGACTTTGCTAGGTTCCTCTGAGTCTACACATCTAGTTTGTACTATGGTTATCTATGGTGGTATCACCCTTGGCAGACACATCTTCCACATTCTTTTAAGCAGGTCGGGGAAAGGTCAAAGGTAATGAGTCTCTGACCTTAAAAAAAAATCAGCCTAAACTAATACACATGCCAAAGAAACTCACTTTGGGGTGGAAAATCTTGCTTCCTCCACATTCTTTTAAGCAGGTCGGGGAAAGGTCAAAGGTAATGAGTCTTTGACCTTAAAAAAAAAATCAGCCTAAACTAATACACATGCCAAAGAAACTCACTTTGGGGTGGAAAATCTTGCTCCCATACTATAGCTAGGGCGGTCAAGGCAGGTGTCGCTCTTTTGAGCTAAGACCTGAGAGCATGTCAGATAAACATCACAGTTAATGCTTGGTGAATATTGTTGATTGCTTTCTCCCTGGGACCACACTGACTCCTATTTACTTGTCTGCACACCTGCTCTACCCACATAAATCCTGAGCATGTAAGTCTTATATTACAGACAGGAGTCCCAGGTTCAGAGGTTAGTAAGGCAAGTTCTGATTCTGTGGGTACTTGCCCTCATGGTAATGGCTACACAGCAGTGTTGTGACATACTGTGGAACAGGTTCTGAGAGCACTGAGGACCAATTAGCCTAGTCTTGGGCTTATCCAATAAGGCTCAGGAGAAGGAGAGGCTCAGAAGGCCATTGTCCTTCCTTCCCATCTTCCATCCTGTTCCAACAGCATGGCCCAGGATCTGAGCCCAGAAAAAAGGAGAGTAGGCAGAGCCCCCCAAAGCTGTCACTTCTGCCCAAGTTTTCATGGGCTGTTAAGAAGCAAATAATTCACGTGTAGACATCCAAGCAAAGTGCCACAGTAGAAGCAAGGAAGACAGTTCAGTTCAGTTGCTCAGTCATGTCCGACTCTTTGTGACTCCATGGACTGCAGCATGCCAGGTCTCCCTGTCCATCACCAACTCTCGGACCTTACTCAAACTCATGTCCATCGAGTCAGGACACAATTTAAGTGACTGAACCACCGCAACCATGTTAGTCAGGGATGTTTTCACCTAAAAGTGTAGGCAAAATGTGGCTTCTTGGTTTAAAAGACTTATATAACTAAAAAACACGAGATAATTCAGTCTATTAATGATTTCAGTTCAGTTCAGTCGCTCAGAAGTGTCCAACTCTTTTGAGACCCCATGGACTGCAGCATGCCAGACTCCCCTGTTCATCACCAACTCCTGGAGCTTGGTGAAACATGTCCATCAAGCTGGTGATGCCATCCAACCATCTCATCCTCTGTTGACCCCTTTCCTCCTGTCTTAAATCTTTCCCAGCATCAGGGTCCTTTCAAAGGAGTCAGTTCTTCGCATCAGGTGGCCAAAGTATTAGAGTTTCAGCTTCAGCATCAGTCCTTCCTAAGAATATTCAGGACTGATTTTCTTTAGGATTGAATGGTTTGATCTCCTTGCATTCCAAGGGACTCTCAAGAGTCTTCTCCAACACCACAGTGCAAAAGCATCAATTCTTCAGCGCTCAGCTTTCTTTATAGTCCAACTCTCACATCCATACATAACTATTGGAAAAACTATAGCTTTGACTAGATGGATCTTTGTTGGCAAAGTAATGTCTCTGCTTTTTAATATGCTGTCTAGGTTGGTCATAGTTTTTCCTCCAAGGAGTAAGCGTCTTTTAAGTTCATGGCTGCAGTCACCATCTGCAGTGACTTTGGAGCTCCCCAAAATAAAGTCTATCACTGTTTCCGTTGTTTCCCCATCTATTTACCATTAAGTGATGGGACCGGATGCCATGATCTTAGTTTTCTGAATGTTGAGTTTCAATCCAACGTTTCTACTCTCCTCTTTCACTTTCATCAAGAGGCTCTTTAGCTGTTCTTCGCTTTCTGCCATAAGTGTGGTGTCATCTGCATATCTGAGGTTACTGATATTTCTCCCGGCAATCTTGATTCCAGACATTCAAACAAAGCGCCACAGTAAAAGCGCGGAAGACAGGGAAAACGCCAAAGTTCCTGCGCAGCCACGCCTTCCCCAAGTGGTCAGGGTCTGGCAAGGTCTCGCGATTGGTCCTGCTCGCGCACGCCACTTCCGCTGTCTCCGCAGCTAGGTCTCTAAATGATGTTACCATTTCCGGGTTCGCTGAAGCCGCCTCAGGCGGCGCAAGGGTCGGTGTTCGGTAGTGTCCGGTCTATGGAGTCAGTTGGTGGCGGCGGCGGCGCGGAGGCAGCAGGCGGTGTCCGAGTGGGGGCCTTTGCCCCGCCAGGATGTTACCGGGCTTGGCCGCCGCCGCTGCGGCCCACAGATGTAGCTGGTCTTCCCTGTGCCGGCTCCGTCTGCGCTGCAGGGCGGCGGCCCGGGGCTCCAGCGACCGCCAGGGTGAGTGTCCCGCGCCGACCACTGACTCCGCGGAAGCCGGACTTGAAGACAAGGCCGGGCTCGGAGCCGGGTGCCTCGCCTCGGGCAGTACGCCGCCTTGCCCTTCCCCAGCCAAAGAACCTTCCTTTTGGCCCTCCGTCTTCGCAGTTCAGGATACCCACCCTGCCGTGGCCCCTACAGGCCTCCTTGATCTGGTCTCGCGTACAGTTCTAGCACGGCTCCCGCGGGAATTTGGGGCATTTCGCGGTCCGATGGCATCCATGAAACCGACTACTTCGTTTCAGATGAAAGGTTACGTGAGCATCTTAGTGCATGGCGGTGACGGCCCGCCTCCTCCCCCAGTCAATAGGAAATTGCTGACTCCAAGTTCCAGGGTGTTTTAAGCTCACCGCCTTACCTTTATTGAGCACTTGTGACTCTGGATTTTCTTACCCTATTGCTTTTCTCATATGCCCAGCTTGTTTTATTAAATTTTCTGAGAGGAAGTTGGGAGTTACTACTTAACATTTACGAATAATTATTTAATATGAGACTCTGACAGTCCCGCAATTAATTGAATGAACCCAGTTCGGTTGAAGACTCTTTTTGGTGAAGAAATGTTTACTGGTTTACTGTTTTTATAATTCTTATCCAACAATCTTTTCTGACTCAAATTTCAGTTGGCAGTTTGCAAAATATCATTGAACTTGCAAGTCTGAGTCAAGCTTACCTCCGTTTTTGCCATACCAATAGTCCCTAGCAGGCCGAGAGGAACAATGAGGGAGAGACAGAATCAAATCCACTCCTAACCTAATCCCCCAGATTCTTGTGGGTGAAAAGAGAATTTAAAGAAACATTTCCCCAAAGTTTATGTTTGAAAAATCTTGTAGCATGTTTGTGACTTTGCAATAAAAGTTGGAAGTTGTAGTCATTCAAGTTTCTAAGTAACATAAGCTTTAGAAGCTCTTTACTGTGTAGGTATTTTGGCATATGGTCCTATTTTTGATTTGTAGTAAATGTAGAAACTGGCTCTTAAAATTTCAGAAGGGTTCATTTTAAAAGAGCTGTTTTGGAGACTTAGGTAGTGATAAAAACGTGTAACTGTGGAGTTTTCCTGTAATGGGAAATATACCCGATTCTCTTGTGAACAAGATGAATCATCTAGTTCTACCATACTCCAAAATCCTCATCTAAGCTTTCTAGCATGATTGCTTCTGTTGACCAAGTAGTTTTGGCATTTTACACTTAAATTAGGTGGAGTGGCTGTTGTTGCTTGGTCGCGAAGTCATGTCCCACTCTGCAACCCAGTGGACTGTAGCTAAATTTAGTCTAAACTGCCTTTAAGTGTTGGTAAAAGGAGGTGAAATGGTGTAATTTGTAATTCATTATTCTCTGTTGAAATTTATGTGCTCTTTTCTCATCCCTCTGTGATAAGAATCGCCTGTCTTCACCAGTCACAATGACTGCAAAGTTGTTTACAGTATTTATTACCAAAAAATTAAAGTGTGTTCTCATACTTAAAAATAGTAGATTGAAAAATAACCTTGTTGGTGAAAATTTAGTTTCAATAATACCTAAACAGCTTTTAAAAGGGTGACCATAATTGTTACAAAACTTCAAAAGGATTATTTAGAAAAAGTACTAATCAAGTTGGTTGCACCTAAGAAAGAAATATTGGAAGAACTTTTGGAGAGAAATTTCTAAAAATAAGTGTTTTTACTTTGTCAAGAAATAAAGTTTAGTTTGTGCTTCTGAAAGCCCTGTGTAAATTTAAAAAGAGTAGTAGAGGAAGAATCTTAAGGGAAACAACTGCTTCTTGCTGCTGCTGCTGCTGCTAAGTTGCTTCAGTCGTGTCCAACTCTGTGCGACCCCATAGACGGCAGCCCACCAGGCTCCTCTGTCCCTGGGATTCTCCAGACAAGAATACTGGAGTGGGTTGCCATTTCCTTCTCCAATGCGTCCATGCATGCTCAGGCGCTTCAGTCGTGTCCGACTCTTTGCAACCCTATGGACAGCAGCCCATCAGGCTTCTCTGTCCACGGGATTCTGTAGGCAAGAATATGGGAGTGGGTTGCCATTTCCTTCTCCAAACTGCTTCTTATGCATGCTCAAAGATGAGAAATGCTGGTGGGTCTATTTAACACTGTAAACTGCCGGGGTCCAGCCCCGGTGGATCCAGGGAATTCGAAGCGGGGACGGCATCGGCGAGGATCAGGAAACAACTGCTTAATTAAACGTTAATTAAGGATATAAAGAGTAATAGAATAAGGCTAGCTCAGTGAGGAAATTCAGTGGAGAAAAGAGGCTGAAATAAGGCTAGCTCAGTGAGGAAATTCAGTGGAGAAAAGAGGCTGAATAATTCAGCCAGAAGGTGAGAGAAAGAACGACATGGGGAGACCAAGTTTCGGTGAACAAGGTCCGCACTTTATTTTCCAAAGTAGTTTTTATACCTTAAGTTATGCATAGAGGATAATGGGGGAAGGGGTAGAGTCATGCAGCAAGCCAGGCTTTCTTCCTGCAAACTTATCATATGCAAAAGCTTAGGTGATTTGCATCATCTTCTGGCCCGGAGGCCTGTTAACACTTTAAGACCCTTTCTTCAGAAAACTTATTTTTCTCTAAAGGTGATTGGTCAGGAGCCACCCTCCAAAAGCATTAGATAAAGTTGCATTCCTACAGAGCAAACGTGTGGTGGGCTATAACAAGAAAAAGAATTAACTCAGGGGTCCCAGGTTACAAACATTAAAGCTACTACTTACACCAATTATATTAATCAATACACTGCCAGGGACACAGCAGGTAAGGGATATGGAAACTTAGCAGCAAACATTGGCCCAACAAGTGAAAATCCCTTCACCAATACAATTTTTTTTTTTTTTTTTTTTTTCACCAATACAATTTCTAATCAATCTTTTAACTGCTCAAAGGAATCTGTATTTAGACAGTTTAGAACATCTCATACCTCTCACAGTTGGGAGGCTCTGAGCAATCACATGTGGCTGGAAAAACCTATTCAGGCAGGCTAGAGGACTTCCAAAGGAGTTTGTAGGTTGAAACACTGTCACACCCAGGAATTATTAACTGGAGCTGTAAGCTAACTCTTTTTTCAGAGAGAGGTAGTGGGGGACAGCCCCCAGTAAAGTCAGAGGTGTAGGTGAAAGCACAAAGCAGAAAGTAGGCAGACTCTGGTTTTGGGGGTAGATGCTCGAGAATTTCCAGGGGGACTCCTGAGGCTCGATTACGCCGAGCCTCCTTCCTCATGACCTTTGTCATGGGTGGAGCTCCTCACGCTGGCTCCTGGCAGTGATAGAATTCCAGTTGAGGTATTCCAGATCCTGAAAGATGATGCTGTGGAAAGTGCTGCACTCAATATGCAATATGCACTCAGTATGCAATATGCCGGCTCCCGGCATCGTAAACATTTAAAGGCAACAAGGAGAACAATATTCGAGGGCGGTTCTGTCTGAAAGAAATATAATGTGTATCATGTATGTAATTTTGATAGCCGTATTTTAAAAAGTAAAAACAGATGAAATTAATTTTGTTAATATAGTTTATCCAGTATATTCAAAGTATTTCAATATTATGATCAGTATAAAAATTATTGAGGTATTTTACTTTATCTTTTTGAACTGTTTCTGGAGTCCAGTGTGTATTTTACACTTACAGCACATGTTCAGACTATCCACATTTAAGGTACTCAGTGAACAGTGACTTCTGGGCAGTGCAGATATAGAATTAGTATTCCTAATTTATAAAGAATTTTTACAAGCCCAGTAGAAAAATGGGCAAAGGAGATGAATGCATTCATAAGGGCATTCGAGTGACCAATAAAAATGCAAAAATGTTCCATATTTACTAATAAGTATAGAAATACAAATCTAAAGAGTTTACTACTAATTGCTTTCACATTAGCTAAGTTTTTCATAGTGATACTCCATATTGAGGGTGCAGGAAAGCAGAAACTCTTACTACTAACTGGGACACGTAGTTAGTTGGTCAGTGTTTTGGAGGTCAGTTATTCCTTGTACTAAAAAGAACCTTAAAGTTCTGTGCCTTCTTACCCAGCAGTTCTACTTAAAGGGATTTGCTTTCAAGAAATAACCAGATACATACTAAAGTGTGCACACAAGTTTATTATTAATAGTAATAAATAGGTAACACAGTTATGAAGAGTATATTACAGTTATGAAAAGTATATGGTATAATAAATACACCATATTTGGGTATATTTATTAAGGGCTGGTGATAGATGCAGCTGTTAAAAAAATATAATTTAGAAGAATATTTAGTGACTTGGGAAAATGTTCTTGATGTATATGTCTCACCTGTTTTTCATGTATTTGTACCTTGCCTCATTGACAAGGATTTGAGGTGGGGGGATACTCCCTTAACGACTACAAATCAATAGATGCAGGCTTTTGCTGAAATCCAAGATTAATAAAAGTATTGTTTTTACATAAAAAGATAGAAATTAACCTTTGTATTTTTAGATTTTGGTCTGTAATGTGCTGGTACTACCACATGAAAAGTAGAGTGGGGATTGAATCCCTTAAATAAGCAACAGGAACATTGACAGTTGTAAAAGACCATTTTGGCAGAGTGGCAGCAGGATTCTGTGTAGTTCAGGTTAGTGATAAGGTTGCCTGTGGAGTGAGGTTAGCCACAGCATGTGTTTCATGTGTAGGGTTTTTGTGAGTGAGGATCATTCAGGAAGAGGTATCAGGCATTGTAGCCGCTGATTGTGTTGTGCTGAACAAGACAGACTTTCCACCTTTTTTGGAAATGAGGAATGAGGAACATACCTAAACATTGTAAAAGAAGTAAGCCGAGTGGCAGTCTAGAAGCCTGCAGGGGCCATTTTATCATTTATGCTGGCCTGGGACTCCAGCTTTTCTAAGGAGGTGGTGACTGAACCAAGTCATGACAAATGAAAATCAGCAAGCCAGGTGAAGATCTGGGGCAAAGAGCAATCCAGGCAGAGAAGACCAGACTTATAGTATTCAGGAGCAGAAAGAAACATGCTTTGGCTGGAGTGTGGTTGGAAAGGGAGGGATGTGTGAAGTGAGATTTGAGAGGTATCAGGGAGACCCTGGTTCGATTCCTGGGTCAGGAAGATCTGCTGGAGAAGGGATCGGCTACCTACTCCAATATACTTGGGCATCCCTGGTGGCTCAGTTGGTAAAGAATCCGCCTGCAATGCTGGATACCTGGGTTCAATGCCTGGGTTGGGAAGATCCCCTGGAGAAGGGAAAGGCTACCCATTCCAGTATTCTGGCTTGGAGAAGGTCATGGACTGTAATCCATGGGGTCGCAAGAGTCGGATATGATGGAGCAACTTTCACTTTCATAGCCTTTTGGGCCATAGGTTTAAGGGGCCAGAAAAGGAAATGTTTTAAAAATATCATTCTGACTAATGTTGGATTGGAAAGGGGAAAGGAATAAGGAGATCAGTAGAGGGTTATTAGAGTTAGCCACACAAAGAAGATTGTAGTTGGGCCATGGTACTTAGTAATGGAGATCAGTTCAGTCGCTCAGTATGTCTGACTCTTTGCAACCCCATGGACTGCAGCATGCCAGGCTTTCCTGTACATCACCAGCTCCTGGAGCTTGCTTAAACTCATGTTCATTGAGTTAGTGATGCCATCCAACCATCTCATCCTCTGTCGTCCCCTTCTCCTGCCTTCAATCTTTCCCAGCATCAGGGTCTTTTCCAGTGAGTCAGTTCTTCACATCAGGTGGCCAAAGTATTGGGGTTTTGGCTTTAGCATCCGTCTTTCCGATGAATATTCTGAGAACCCCATGAACAGTATGAAAAGGCAATGGAGATGGAGAGATGCAGATGATTTTGAGGCATACTTTGGGATATAAATTATAGTGTGATAATACAGGTAGAGCATTTAGGACAGTGGCACTTGGTGAATCCTTAATATATTAAATATTCGCCCCCCCCTTTCTAAGAAAAAATTAAGAATTAAGCAAGGAAGTAGAGTTGTGTGCCAAGATGCAGTGCAGAAAGTTGCATATTCTTTACATACGCAAAAAAAAAAAAAGGATTCCTGGTTGCTTAGTCTGTTCTGGTGAAAAATCACATCAGCACTAGTCCTGAAGGTTGAGCTAACTGGTGTAAGTCACCAGGCAGTCCTTTTGCTTGCCTGATGATTAGACCTGAAAGGGATTTTCCTGCATTTTATTTTGCTCGCTGAAAGTATAAAAGTAAACTAGAGACAATCATTGTGCTCCTATTAGCAGAAATAATGTTAGAAGTGATTTAACAGTGCATATATTTTTAATTTAAAATTTTAGGCGTTGGGGAAAATACAGAAAAATATTAAGATATAGAGTAAAAATTATGCATAATCCAGATGCATAATCCATTTAATAGTTGAAATCAACCTGTATTTTGCTTGTTTTTAAAAATGCAGCATTATGGTTCAGTTATACACACACACATATATTATCAGATTCTTTCCCATTGTATGTTATTACAAGTTATTGAATATAGTTCCCTGTCTTATACGGTAGGTCCTTGTTTATTTTATGTATAAAAAGTTAGTCGCCCAGGTCTGACTGTTTATGACCCCGTGGACTGTAGCCCACCAGGCTCCTCTGTCGTGGGAATCTCCATGCAGGAATACTGGAGTGGGTTGTCATTTCCAGGGGATCTTCCTGACCTAGGGATCGAACCTGGGTGGATTTCCTGCTTTGCAGGCAGATTCTTTACTGTCTGACACACCAGGTGTGTATGTTAATCCCAAGGTCCTAATTTACCTCCTTTGGTAACTAGAGCTTCCCTTGTGGCTCAGCTGGTAAAGAATCCACCTGCAGTGCAGGAGACCTGGGTTCGACCCCTGGGTTGGGAAGATACCCTGGAGAAGGGAAAGGCTACCCACTCCAGTATTCTGGCCTGGAGAATCCCATCCACTGTATAGTCCATGGGGTCACAAAGAGTTGGACACGACTGAGTGACTTTCACTTTCACTTTGGTAACTACAGGTTTGTTTTCTATATCTGTTAGTCTGTTTCTGCTTTGTAAATAAGTTTATTTTCGTCATCTTTTTAGATTCCACACGTAAGCAATATGATATTTGTCTTTCTCTCTTTGACTTACTTCACGCAGTATGATAATGTCCAGGTCCATCCATCTGCAGTGGTCTCAAGTATAGAGACTGATCTCTGAAAGACTTAGGTACATGTTTATCTCTTGTCCTGAAACTAGCCTAAAGTAAAATACTTCAAACCATTAAGAAATCTTTTTGTTTTTTAGTTATTGTTATTGCAGAAGCAACACACATGGTAGATAGAATTGTCGGTTTGCCTGGCAGAAAGAGAGCTTTTTGTATTGTAGTCTGAAAAAGAAGGCCAAATTTCCTCCAAAAGCCAGAGTAAGTGGTAGGTGACAAAGCAGATTGGAGAGGACAAGGGGTGATCAGTACCAATGTCATTAGCAGCTGCAGAGACAGTAACAGTAAAATAAAAGCAGAGAAAAGTGATTGTTGCGGTTAGACAGATAAGATACCTAGCTCTGCAGTCTTGATGAAAAAACAACCCTTGTATATACAGCAATGAGAAGTTCCTTTTCCACGCCCATAGAGTAGTGAGCACTGAACTAAAGACTAATCTGTAGCTTAACATAGCTTATTTTAGAAGTCATCTTGAAGAGAGGGTATAAATGATGGGTAATATTTTTTTTACTATCTTTTTGCCTCCCAGAATTAATTAACAAATTCAGTAATTTATTCAACAGTTGAGTTTCTACTGCTGAATTTTAGGTATTCTGTGTATTTTATTGAGTCAAATGTTGTCCTATATATTCTGCAGTTTCCTTGCAGTTTGTCTTGTATTATGCCAAATATGTACGTTGAAAGTTGCTGATATCTGAAATTCTTCTAAAGTTAAAATTTAATAATTTTTTGAAACAGTGAACAAGGAAGCTAACAAGATTACTAGGGTAGTATCACAAGGACACAGGAGTTGGGAATTCCGTGGTGGTCCAGAGGCTAGGATTATTCACTTTCACTATCGAGAGTGAGGGTCTGATCCCTGATGAAACTAAGATCCCCATGCCTTGGAGCAAGTACGCTGGTGAGCTCTGGAGCCGTGTGCCCAACTAGAGAGCCTATGTGGCAGTGAAAGATCCTGTGTGATGCAACTAAAGCCCGACACAGCCAAATAAATAAATATTAAAAAACCCCTCAGTTATGGTTCAGTTCAGTCGCTCAGTCATGTCCGACTCTGTGACCCCATGGATCGCACAATGACAGGCCTCCCTGTCCATCACCAGCTCCCAGAGTTTACCCAAACTCATGTCCATTTAGTCGGTGATGCCATCCAACCATCTCATCCTCTGTCATCCCCTTCTCCTGCCTTCAATCTTCCCAGCATCAGGGTCTTTGCATATGAGTTAGTTCTTCACATCAGGTGGCCAAAGTATTGTAGTTTCAGCTTTAGCATCAGTCCTTCCAATGAATATTCAGGACTGATCTCCTTTAGGATGGACTGGTTGGATCTCCTTGCAGTCTAAGGGACTCTCGAGTCTTCTCCAACACCACAGTTCAAAAATATCAGTTCTTTGGCACTCAGCTTTCTTTATAGTCCAACTCTCACACCCATACATGACTACTGGAAAAACCATAGCCTTGACTAGACGGACCTTTGTTGGCAAAGTAGTGTCTCTGCTTTTTAATATGCTGTCTAGGTTGGTCATAACTTTCTTTCCAAGAAGTGTCTGTCTTTTAATTTCATGGCTGCAGTCACCATCTGCAGTGATTTTGGAGCCCCAAAAAATAAAGTCTGACACTGTTTCCACTGTTTCCCATCTGTAAGTGATGGGACCAGATACCATGATCTTAAGTTTTCTGAATATTGAGCATTAAACCAACTTTTTCACTCTCTTCTTTCACTTTCATCAAAAGGCTCTTTAGTTCTTCTTCATTTTCTGCCATAAGGGTGATGTCATCTGCATATCTGAGGTTATTGATATTTCTCCCCACAGTCTTGATTCTAGCTTGTGCTTCATCCAGCCCAGCGTGTCTCATAATGTTCTCTGCATATAAGTTAAATAAGCAGGGTGACAATATACAGCTTTGACGTACTCCTTTTCCTATTTGGAACTAGTCTGTTCCATGTCCTGTTCTAACTGTTGCTTCTTGACCTGCATACAAATTTTTCAAGAGGGAGGTCAAGTGGTCTGGTATTCCCATCTCTTTCAGAATTTTCCACAGTTTATTGTGATCCACTTAGTCAAAGGCTTTGGTATAGTCAATAAAGCAGAAATAGATGTTTTTCTGAAACTCTTTTGCTTTTTCGATGATCCAGCAGATGTTGGCAATTTGATCTCTGGTTCCTCTGCCTTTTCTAAAACCAGCTTGAACATCTGGAAGTTCATGGTTCATGTATTGCTGAAGCCTGGCTTGGAGAATTTTGAGCATTCCTTTACTAGTGTGTGAGATGAGTGCAATTGTGCGGTAGTTTGAGCATTCTTATTGCCAAATTCAGACTTAAATTGAAGAAAGTAGGGAAAATCACTAGATCATTCAGGTATGACCTAAATAAAATCTCTTACGATTAAACAGTGGAAGTGAGAAATAGACTTAAGGGACTAGATCTGATAAACAGAGTGCCTCATGAACTATGGACGGAGGTTCGTGACATTGTACAGGAGACAGGGATCAAGACCATCCCCAAAAAAAGAAATGCAAAAAGGCAAAATGGTTGTCTGAGGAGGTCTTACAAACTGCTGTGAAAAGAAGAGAAGCAAAAAAGTGAAGGAGAAAAGGAAAGATACACCCATTTGAATGCAGAGTTCCAAAGAATAGCAAGGAGAGATGAGAAAGCCTTCCTCAGTGATCAATGCAGAGAAATAGAGGAAAACAAGAGAATGGGAAAGATTAGAGATCTCAAGAAAATTAGAGATACCAAGGGAACATTTCATGGAAAGATGGGCTCAATAAAGGACAGAAATGGTATGGACCTAAGAGAAGCAGAAGATATTAAGAAGAGGTGGCAAGAATACATAGAGGAATTGTACAAAAAAGATCTTCACGACCCAGATAATCACAATGGTGTGATCACTGACTAGAGCCAGACATCCTGGAATGTGAAGTCAAGTGGGCCTTAGAAAGCATCACTATGAACAAAGCTAGTGGAGGTGATGGAGTTCCAGTTGAGCTATTTCAAATCCTGAAAGATGATGCTGTGAAAGTGCTGCACTCAATATGCCAGCAAATTTGGAAAACTCAGCAGTGGCCACAGGACTGGAAAAGGTCAGTTTTCATTCTAATCCCAAAGAAAGGCAATGCCAAAGAATGCTCAAACTACCGCACAGTTGCACTCTGTTTATGGTATGTGGACTGAATTAAGATCTGTTCACAGATATATAAAAATTACAACACTGGAAATTGAGAAAATTGAGATTATTGGAAGTTGAGGCTATTTTCATGATATTAAGATTTTTTTTTTTTTAACTTGCAATGGTGGTATAGCTATGTTTTATCTTTTAGAATTCATACTGAAAGTTTTATGAGTGAAATTATTTTATGTCTGAGATTTGCATCAAATTAATATGTAGATGAGATATTGGTGAGGTAGAGATACAATGAAGTTGTCCATGAATTGATAATTGTTGAAGCTAGGTAAGAAGTACATGTATGTTTATTGTACTGTTTTTTTCTACCTTTGTATATATTTAAAATTTTTTATAATAAAATATTTTTAAAATTCGGGAGAACTTTGAACAAGATCGAGGATCAAGTTACGAATATATTGTCATCTTCTGAGGCAAGACTTTTAGATTAGTAATCCCTCTTTAAACACCTTAGCACAATGTCTATAGAAGTATTTCATCAGTGGATTAAAAAAATGTTAGTGGTATATTGTTTTTGTTTGGTAATAATCACAAAAGATACTTTGAATAGGGCTGACAAGTCAGAACACCAGTGGTGGTGGTGGTGAAGATGCTTTCCTGGAGGGTGGTTTTCCAGGGAGAGTTTGCTTTAGCCTTTAGTGACATATTTATTTTAATATGAAAGAAGATACATTGTTATATTTGCTTTACTCAGCCTTTAATAAGTAGCATCAAAAAAAAAAAAAAAAAAAACCATACTGGGCCTTCAACAAATATTTGCCAAATGAAAGATTTAAGTTGGCATCAGGAAGTTTTTCAAGAAAACAAGTTCTAAGCCTGAAATTTGAGTGAATACTTAAGGCTGCCTTATGTCCCTCATGCTTTTCAGATTACCTTTGATATTCACAGTAATTGATGTTCCTGATGAATTCTCTGAGCCATTAAAAAAATATTTATTTTCTTTGATTTCAGAAGGCAATCTGCACATGCAAGTACATGAATTAACGTTTTGGGAAGATCATTATTAAGCAGTTAGAAAAGTTTGAACTCTTAAATGTTTAACTTGACTGTTTCTAATGATATAATTTCACTATTTTACCTAAATTTTAGAAAATGTATAAATTGCACCTAAACAAGGTTTTCAAGTTTCAGTCCTCAGCATAAAAAGTAACAGGGAGACAGGGTCACCCAAGAGTAGAGACAGATTTACTTTTCTACCACTTTGATGCAAATGTGGACTACATTTTTCTATTTCAGCCCTCCAAAGCCCACAATCAACCCAGATGTAGCAGCTAACGTGCTTTGTAATTAGACTTCTATTCTTCCCTCAATATATACTCATCATTATTATTCCTCATATACTGAGGAATCTCTCCAAATGTTGATTTATTTATCTGATTTTAAAAAATCAGTGACAGTATGACTGACTGATTCATATAATTCACATAGTGAATGTGAAATGGAAGAGGACCTAGTTTCAGCTAGCAGAGGGAAGACGCAATGTAATTTTGAGTAGAAAGCCCTCATGACCTTTCTCCTTTCAGAGTTCTTATTTTGAAAGGTATATTATGCCATTTTCTTTTAGCATGCAACCAACATACAAAATAAAGAGTACCTTTTATATGCCAAAGACCTTTCAGAATAGCTGAATAATATAAATGTTTATTTGACTTTATGTAATTAAAAAATTTCTATATAAATTTGCAAGTGAGAAAAGAAGCAATGTTATCTTTATGTTTCCTTTACAGAATATGGACGCTGTATACCTAAGGGCCGGTGAAACACCTGTACGGAAAGGGTGGCTTAACGTTGTGCATTTGGGTATTTAACAGAGTACAGATTTTACTGTTATTTTGTTCTCTTTCTAATCATAGGTAGGCTTTATTGGGTATAAAAATCCTTATTACTAGTTTGTTTGAAATTTAAATTTTTTTCTTTTAGAATGGCAGAGTTTAGTGACATTTGGAAGCTTTTCAAACAGTGTTCCATGCTGTACACTGAATCAAGTAAAGTTGTATTCCACAAATGTTCAGAAAGAAGGACAGGGATCACAATCTCAGAAAATGGAAAAAGTACCTTCATTTGATGAAGCAGGTATGTATAAATCTTTTAAAAAAGTTTTTTTCCCCCTGTATATGGGAATAGTTTGCATGAGATTGTTCCTTGAATGTTTGATAGAACTTATAAGTAAAACCATCTGAACTAGTGTGTTTTTCATGAGGAGCTAACTTAATTTCTTTTAATTTTTCTATTTCTTTTTGACTCGGTAAGTTCCATTTTTTTTCCAGTGATTTATCCACTTCAACTAAAATTTTAATTTATTGATATAAAGTTCATTATATTTTCTATATACATTTTAAAATAGCATATGTATTCTTTTTAATTTCATTCCTGGTGGTGGTTGTTTACTTGATTAATTTTGCCTGAGCTTTGTCAATTTTATTATTTTTACTAAGTGATAATTTTTTTACTTTCAATCTTTATATTGTATTTTTGTTTCCTATTTCATTAATTTCTACTCTTACTTAATTATATTCTCCTTTCTGCTTCCTTTGTATTTATTCTGTTATTCATTTTTAAGAAAAAGTATTTATTTGGCTGGGCTGGGTCTTAGTTGTGGCATGCGAGATTGCTGGTTGCAGCATGTGTCTTTTAGGTGTTGCATGCAGACTCTTAGTTGTAGCATGTGATCTAGTTTTTTGACCTGGGATCAGACCTGGGCCCCTGCACTGGAGCTTGGAGTCTTAGCCACTGACCACCAGGGAAGTCCCCTGTTAATCATTTTTAATGACCAGTTAGCTGTTTTGCTCATTAATCTTTAATTTTTAAATTGTTTTAGATCCTCATTAGTTATCTAATATAGTATTATATGTAATACTATATAGTAATATATATATGTCAATTCCAGTCTCCCAGTTTTCCTGTCCTTTGACTTCAAGCTTTTTTGTCCTAGTTTGATAATCTTTGTCTTTTAATGGAAGGTTTAGTCTGATTACATTTACTACAGTCGTTGATATATTTGGACATATTTCTGCCATTATATCATGTGCTTCCCTGTGTGTGTGTGTGTGTTTAATTTTTTTTGCCTCCTAATAAAATCTTAGTTTTCTTATTCCATTATCCTCTTACCCTCATATACACAACGTACACACGCTTGCTTGGGAGGTATATGCTTTATGTATGTGTTAAGTCTAAGGGTAATTGAAAAGTTTACTTTCCTTCTGAAACATACAAAGGGTTTGGAATGTTCACTGTGGTCGCCCATTCTCAACTTACATGTTATTTGCTGGCTGGTAGCTTGTATCTGTTCTCCTCTCTTTTCCTTCTCTAAAATTTATACCATTATTTGTTAAAATTTTTAATCTAATATCTTTGTTAACCATCTTTTCTTATGTCTCTGCTTTTCTATCTGATGTGTCGATACATCCTATAGAAATTTCTTTAGGTGAGACTCTTTCATGGTAAAGGCACATTTAATACATAGCTTATTCCATTGTCTTTTGGCTGACACTGTTAGTGCTGAGAAGTCAGATATCATACCTTTGTTTTCATGTCTTTTCTGTTTGCTTTTAAAATTTAACTTTATTTTGAAAGTCTTTTTCTTTGGTGTAAAGTTTAGTTTTACTATAAATGAGTGAGGTATTACCTTGCCTGAGATTTGTTGGGCTTCCTGGATCTGAGAATTGTTTTTCTACAATTCTGGAATTCTGCAGTTCTCTGTCACTATTGCTGGGCTTCCCCAGTGGCTCAGCGGTAAAGAATCTGCCTACAGTGCAAGAGCCATAGGAGATCTGGGTTCCATTCCTATGTCAGGAAGATCCCCTGGAGGAGGGCATGGCAGCCCACTCCAGTATTCTTGCCTGGAGAACACTATGGACAGAGGAGCCTGGTGGGCCTCGGTCCATAGGGTTGCAAGCAGTCTGACACAGATGAACTGACTTAGCATGCGTCCCTTGAGGTGTGTATTATTACCGCTTCTCAACTCTCTCTTGGCCTTTGGAACTCTATTAAGAAATCTGAAATGTTTACTGCATAATTTTTCATGTCTCTAAACCTCTCTGACATACTTTGTATTTCTTTATCTTTCTGGCCTGACACCTGGATTATTTTCTTAAGTCTACATAGTATACTAATTTTCTCTGAGTAGTTGCCTCTAATCTGCTGGCTGGTACCATGTTGGGCTTTTTATTTCTAATGATTGTATTTTTCATTTCTAGAAATAGTGTATTTTTATTTTTCAGCTTGCTTGGTTGGTCTCTTGTGTGTTTTCAAACTTGTCTTTTATTAGACATTAAACATAGCTATTTTTATATTCTATGAAAATTCTGCTATCTGAAATATTTTGGTTTTATTGTATTACCTTTTTCCTTCATTTCCAGCTTTCATTCATGATGATCTGTTTTTAAACTGAGAATTGTTCATTTTCCATGTAGTTTAATATCTTTGAACTATTTGATGTCTCTGATTGAGAATGTGTTCCTGCATAGAGAGTTTGCATTTGCCTCTCTTAGCTGCTGGGGATACAACTTGGGACCACATTAAATTAAATCGTCAGCTTAAGATTTTTGGACCATGTTAGCAGTATGAATTCAGACTGTAAATTTGTGTGAGCTGCCTTATCCCTAAGATTTCCAGTGGAGTTTTTTCTTCTCCACTACTTAACACGCAAGTCAGGGCAGGCTTACTTCCTTGCTGACTCCTTTTCTGTGTTTTTTCTTGTTGTTGTGTAATCTCTCAGTTGTGTCCGACTCTTTGCAACCCCATGGAATGTAGCCTGCCAGCCTCCTCTGTTCATGGGATTCTCCAGGCAAGAATACTGGAGCGGGTTGCCATTTTCTTCTTCAGGGGATCTTCCCAACCCAGGTATCAAACCCTAGGCATCTCCTACATTCGCAGGCAGATTCTTTACCACTGAGCCATCAGGGAAGCCCCATATGTGTTTTATAGGTCACAGTTATGCCTTGTCTACCTTTGTTTCTGGATATCTCCTGTTACCAGAATTCTAGAGAATTCTGCTAGAGATGGAGACTCTAAGAGGAGATACCCAGAAACAAAGCTAGACACTTGGCGTAACTGTAGAAATAGAACCTCAAAGAGTGTAAGGGTCAACAGAAATCATCAGGGAAGAAACTTTGGTGTGCTCTCTTATTCTATAGAGATCCTGCTTTCCCTTCATTTTTGCCCCCTTCAGATCATTTTGCTAGCTTAGGAATGCATTTGAAAAGATACTTTTTCAGGATATCTAGTCCACTTTGCGGCATTAAAAAGAAGTCTGTATTTATTCATTAATTTATTGAAGAAGTATTTATTGAGCACTTTTTATATAGCAGCACATGAGAATGAGTTTATATTTTTTATTACTGAAACAGAAAATTAAGCAAAAAAAGTACAGTAAGTACTGTGGTGGAAGAAGTGCTGTGTGCTGGAGGGACACCTGGGTCTTGAGTGGCTGGGGACGGTTTCCATAGGGAAGTGCTATCTGATTAGTGACCTGAGAGTAGGTATTGGTGTGATGAATGGTGGGAAGAAAAGATAACACTGCAAGTAGTTCATTGTGATCAGACTAGTGAGTAGAGCACCTCATGGTGGGGTTGGTAGTTTTGAAAGGGGTGAAACTCAAGAGGTAAACAGTAATCAGATCAGGGTTTTGTTCAGGAGTGTGGACTGTTTCAGAGGCAGTGGGAATCTGTTGGAATATTTTGAGAAGAGGAAGCACTTAATCATATTTAAGATTTTAGAAAGATAACTAGATGCAGACTGGAAAACAGATTGCAGAGGAAGGAACTGAAAACAGATGTGAATCAGGCTCTAGACTAGGCTAATGGCAATGAGTTTCTTAAGGGGGTAGGCGAGTGCAAGAAATTTAGGAGCTGAATAATCGACTTGACTGAATTTGGTGGACTAAAAGAGAGAGTCAGTAAAGGACAGTGCATGGTTATTGGATTTGACTGGGCTTTTGTATTGGTGATTTCATTGACTTCTAAAAGTAGAAATACCAAGGCTGGAATGTGTATTAATGAGAAGTTGAGGGCTCAGTCTTGGATGTCTGAACTCTAGGTGCCTCTGGGGCATTCTAACAGATGATGACTAGTAGGCAGTTGTTGTACTACTTTTCTACTGTGAGACATCATCTCTTTGGCTGGATTGCTGCAGTAGCCTCTCTGGGCTCCTTGGTTCCACTCTCACTTTATCACTATATTTTAGTCAAACCATTTTTCTTTTAGTTCTTAGAAAATAAGAAAATACCAAGCTTGTTCTTGTTACAGGGTGTTTGTTCTAGTTGCTTTAACTTTCCATGATGCCCTTCTTCATCTGGCTGACCCTTTTTGGTAATTTATATCTTACATGACATGTCAACTCTGCACACCCAGTCAGTCCTTGATATTACAGTAATTTTAATTCTCTGTGTGGACATCACTTATTACTAACTGATATTTTCAGTATCTGTATTATTTATTTTTTCCCCTTGTTTCCAAACCTCATCATAGCAGGAACTTCAGTGCTTAGCTGCTGCTAAGTTGCTTCAGTTGTGTCCGACTCTGTGCGACCCCATAGACGGCAGCCCACCAGGCTCCCCCATCCCTGGGATTCTCCAGGCAAGAACACTGGAATGGGTTGCCATTTCCTTCTCCAGTGCATGAAAGTGAAAAGTGAAAGGGAAGTCTGTCAGTTGTGCCCGACTTTTAGCGACCCCATTGACTGCAGCCCACCAGGCTCCTCCATCCTTGGGATTTTCCAGGCAAGAGTACTGGAGTGGGGTGCGGTTGCCTTCTCTGTCAGTGCTTAGAGTAGTTTGCTTATAGTTCAGTTCATTGCAGTTGCTCAGTCATGTCTGACTCTTTGCGACCCCATGAACCGCAGGCACGCCAGGCCTCCCTGTCCATCACCAACTCCCGGAGTCCACCCAAACCCATGTCCATTGAGTTGGTGATGCCATCCAACCATCTCATCCTCTCTCGTCCCCTTCTCCTCCTGCCCTCAATCTTTCCCAGCAACAGGGTCTTTTCCAATGAGTCAGCTCTCCACATGAGGTGGCCAAAGTATTGGAGTTTCAGCTTCAACATCAGTCCTTCCAATTAACACCCAGGACTGATCTCTTTCAGAAAGGACTGGTTGGATCTTCTTGCAGTCCAAGGAACTCTCAAGAGTCTTCTCCAACACCACAGTTCAAAAGCATCAATTCTTCTGTGCTCAGCTTTCTTTATAGTCCCAACTCTCACATCCATACATGACCACTGGAAAAACCATAGCCTTGACTAGATGGACCTTTGTTGGCAAAGTAATGTCTGCTTTTAGTAGGGGTTTAATAAATTTTGTAAATGAGTAAATGCATAGAGTTCTAACCTGGGGATAAAGATTTAGGAGTTTTTAGCTATATCCAGGTGGTAACTGAAGTCATAAGTGTGTTTGAGACAGTACAGGGGGATAGTTTAGATTGGGGAGGTAAGAGCTAGTCTGAAATCCCCAGTGAGTAAGGGACAGGTGGAAGAGGAGAAGCTTGCAAAGAATAGTTGAGGAGGAACAGCCTGGAGAAGGAGGAGAAAAGCCAAGGAGAGGATGGTGTTAGGAGAAGAGTGTTTGAAGAATAATAAACATTTCAAGACCATCTTTCCTTTAGTTGGATGTCTTTCACAGGAAAGATTTTACAGATTCCTTGAGAAATCTGTGTTTATGTTTATCTAGGGAAAGAGCCAGAGAAGGCAGTGGCACCCCACTCCAGTACTCTTGTCTGGAGAATCCCATGTACGGAGGAGCCTGGTAGGCTACAGTCCATGGGGTCTCGAAGAGTTGGACACGACTGAGCGACTTCACTTTCACTTTTCACTTTCATGCATTGGATAAGGAAATGGCAACCCACTCCAGTGTTCTTGCCTGGAGAATCCCAGGGATGGGGGAGCCTGGTGGGCTGCCGTCAGTGGGGTCGCACAGAGTCTGACATGCCGGAAGCGACTTAGCAGCAGCAGGGAAAGAGCAAATTAGCCAAGAGGGCGGTGGTCAGGCTCTCTCGCCCCCACACCCTCTCACTCTTGCCCCACGTTTTGTAAATAATGATTATGTAACAGCTGAGATCACTTATAGCACTGTGCATGCACGTGACAAGGTAACCACTTGGCCACAGGCTACCATGCTTTTGTTTTGTATGCATGTATATATAATCTCCAGCTGAAAAAGCCCTTGGGGCTACGTTATGGTTGCATTATGGTGGTGAGGCTGTGAGGACCCTCACAGACCCACAGCTGTGTACGCTGGGTCAATCACGAGAGAACACAGCGTGTCTGCTGCTGCTACGGCTGCTGTGCCAGCCCGGAGAGAATAAACACGTCTGCAGTTTCTACGGCTCTTCTAGTTTTCTTCCAGCCTCTTAGCTCGCACCTTACCTACCCTGGGTTCAGTGAACAGTGTGCACGGTGAGATACTGCAGGACAGTTTATCATGCCTGTTTTTCATCCTTTTCCCCAAGCCGCATCCTCTTTTTGGGCTTATTATCCAGTTTTAGTGAGTTTCTTCTCTTTTCCTTGTGATGAAGAACTGCTGGGGTAAATATTGAGAGTCTGGTATTAGAGGATGAAGGAATGGAGAGGATCATGAGTCCCTAAGTTCCAGAAATAAGCATATTTATTTAGAACATTGAGAAGAAACGGGTCGTGGAATAATGTAATTAAAGGTAAAACATGTTATAATGCTATTGTGAGGTGAACATTGACTCAGGCAAAGATATTTAATGTTGGTTCTACTTTACAGAATGCTTGAAATTGAAATCTGTGACTCAGTTTATTTTTTCTCTGCTGACTTGTGAAATTTAAATATTAGTTTATTGTATTATATTAGGACTACATTGTTTACTGATGGTTTTATTTTGGGCTTAATTTTTCAGAATCTTCTTAGGCGAGATTAGACCTTGTTAGGCATCAGATTGGAGAAGGAAATGGCAACCCAGTCCAGTATTCTTATCTGGAGAATCCCATGGACAGAGAAGCCTGGCAGGCTGCAGTCCATGGGGTTGCAAGAGTTGGACACAGCTTTGCGACTAAACTACCAGCCATCAGATAGACAGCAAGTAATTGCTTGATTGAAAGATAATTTGTATATTTAAGAGTTTGAGATTGACTTTTGAATAATTCAAATCACATGATAAAGTCAGAAACAGCTTATTAAGAGGCAGAGACTTGCTAAGGAATCGTTAAGTTTTTAAGGAGCATTCAGATGTTTTAAATTTTAGTAAAATCAGTTTTAATTTTGCTAATGACAGCAGATGTGTGGCAAACAGCCAGGGCTTGAGCTTAAAACAAAATGTCTGGAGATATTCATGGATAGCATGTCTCGTTGCTTATTGAAATCATCAAGATTCTACTCCAGGGATCCAGTGTAAATTTATTAAGATGTGGTATGTAAAAAAAGTATTCCTATATGTGTTTGAGCTTTTTACTAGCATTTCTTGTTTGTGAGTCTTAACACTATATATTTAGTAATATCTAGACAGTTTGTGCTAAGAAGAAGATCCAAAAATATCAGTATTAGAGCACCTCATTTTATGTGATTTGTTTGAATGACTTTCATCATTGTAGAAAGAACGGCTGTCTGTGAAATTTTAAATAGTAGATTTCAGTTGTTCATACACTAGATGAGTGTTGAAAGCTTAATATTCCACTACCCCATCCCTTCACTTTTATCTGCCCAGGGCTCTATTCCCCAAAACAAAATTTTAAGTAATTGATAAACATAGATTCTGTAGATAAAGATGCTTTAGAATTTGTTTGCTGTATAGCCAGACAGAAATAAAATATCAGTCATTTAACTGATCAGTGTCAAATATTGGAAGCCATAGTTACTAATTAAATAGAAGTGTTTTTAGGCCTCTTTTTTGTTTGTTTTTAACCAGTGTGTCATTATAACTTACTTAGAATCTGATGAACAGTAAAAATAAAGCCTTTTTGGATTTTCTGTATATGTTTTAGTTATGAAAACATAATATACCATGTAAGTCATTTTCCCAGTGGCTTTCCCTGAAAAATAATTGAGAAATATACTAAATATTACAGGTAAGATTTTTTTGCTTATATTTAGAAGAGAGTTTTGTTTTTGATAAATGAATAAATAGGCACAATAGAATAAGTGCCTATTCTGTTGATATTTAATTTATACATAAGAGCGTTAAAAGAAGGTAAATCAATGGATTGGCAGAAATTTGGATCAGATAGCAATAGCATTGTTGAAAGAATACTCTGAGGTAACCATTCAACTTCTCACTTACTGGTGTGATAGACTGAATATACAAAGAGAAAACTGAAGAAGTAAGTGGACTCAAAAAAAGATATGTCCAAGAATTGAAACAGAAGATACTGGCCTCTGGGTTTGTAAGCAGGCACTGGCAGCCAGAAGTTTGGCTCATTTGTGATAATGGATCTGTAAGTGCTACATGCATAGCCAGACTCAGACTGTGAATTTACCCATCCATCCTCCTATAGGAGGCTGAAGCTAGCCTCTTCTATTTGTCATCTGGGGCTCTGTGTTATAGGAGGCTGTAGGGTAGGTGGAGGCAGCAGAAAGAACAGGAACTTAAACCTTTTTGCTGGCTGGCATACTAAACTGGAGCATAGTTATTTCACAGTGGCAGTGTGAGATCTGGTTCAGGACAGAAGGGTCGGATTGAGTTTTGGACAATAGATCATGAAGAGGAGAGTGAAACGATATATCCTATTCAGAATAAGACTGCAAACTCCAAAATTTAGAAGTACAGGAAGGGTCATATTGTAATATATAAGTTAATGAAATCAATGTATTATATATACCTTAACTTTGTGTCAATATATCTCAGTAAAAAATGCACAAAGAATTCTAACACAAGAAAGCCAACAAAATCAACAATCAAATATGAATTAACTCCAGATAATTTTAAAATAAGAGCACAAATTGCTTCAAATAAGTTTAATATCCTCAAAAGAATAAATGAAGTACTCATATTTTGAAATACAAACTGACAGAAATAAAAGCATAAGAAGTAGATCTGGACGAGCCAATGAGAATGCCTAGAAATGAAAGTGTGGTCATTAAAATAAGAATATAGTATATTGAATGGCTATAGTCAAGTAGAGAATTAGTAAATTGAAATTCATTCTGAACGTGCATAAGAAAGTAAAAAGATTTTCCAAAAAAATGAAAAAGCTTTTGAAAGGCATGAAGCTTTAGCCTATATTCAACAGGCATTTCAGAGAGAGGATGGAGAAATTATATATAAAGAGATAATGGATGAGAATTTTTCAGAATTTGAGAAAATGAATCTTCAGATCAAAAGTACACTTTTAGTACTAAACAGGATAAATGAAAAGAAATCCATAGATTTCAAAACGGAAAAAGAAACAACCTAACTTAGCTTCCAAAAAGTCAGGCTGTTGTTAGTACAATTGTTATTACTCTTTTGAAGTAGACTTTTTATCTGCAACAATATACAGAAAATAAAGGAGGAATGATTTGAAGTACTGTCCATGAAATGGTCAGAGGAAAAATAAGTGTTCCCTAGAATTTTACATGGTCTAAATAATCACTGGGGCTTTAGAAGGATTATATCATCTAATAAGTTCAATCTTATGGGCTCTTGGGCTTCCCAGGTAGCACTAATAGTAAAGAATCCACCTGCCAATGCAGGAGATGAAGGTTCAGTCCCTGGGTTGGGAAGATCCCCTGGGGAAGGAAATGGCTACCCACTTCAGTATTCTTGCCTGGAGAATTCCACAGACAGAGAATCCTGGCAGACTACAGTTCATGCGGTCGCGAAGAGTTGGACGCAACTGAGCGCGCAAATAATCATTCCAGGGGAAAGGCAAAATAACATTTCACATGTAAAGATGACTTATCATTTACTACTAAACCACCCATATTAAAAAAAACACAACTATTCAAATACGTGTTTCTTACAGATTGCAGAGTAAACTCAGGCAAAGAAGGGTTGGGACAATGAAGAGCAAGAAATAGTTTAAATGTGTTAGTAAAGTTATTGATAGTAAAAGTAAACTTTATATTAAATGCTGAAATTTTAGAGTAGTAAGATAAAAGAAATTTCAGTGGTTCAGATATTTTTCTTGTTTAGAGGAAGGTAGAGATGGTGAATAACCTTACAGATGATTAGAGAGATTGACAGGAAAGCATGTATGTTAAATTTCTAAATGGAATCATGAAAACAGTAGAACTTTAATCTTGTAAATTCAAAAACCAGCAGGTGGGGTGAGAGGAGAATATAGAAAATTTTATCAATTTTATCAATCTAACAGATGGCCAGAAAGGCAAAAATAAAGGCAAGAAAAAAAAAAGGATGGTAAACCAAAGACGGACAGTAAGGTGGCAGAAGTCTGGTGATGCCTATCATTTATATAGATGCATATTCTAAATATGTAGAAACGATTATTTTCCCTATTTCATTACTTCTACCTCTATAAAAATAAAATCATTATTTTATTTTTGATAAATAATGATTCCTTGATTCCGTTCTCTTTTCCAGCTCTTACTGAAAGTCCAGATACTGCTTTCACTGTCTCATCTCCCTTTCTCACCTCTACCTGTTGCTTCCATCACTACTCTTTCTGCTGAAACTGCTGTTGTCAAAAGGTTACCAGTGATCTCCACATTGCTGATCCAGTTTTCACTTCTGTCCTCTTTTCCTGAAAACATACAAATATCAACTTATAAACCAAATATTATTTTAAATATAGAGGCAGTGTAGGAAAGTGGTTAAAAGAATAGACTAATAAAATGACTTGGGTTTTAATCCTGACTGTGCTTCCATATTTAAAATACTAGCTATGTGACTTTGAGGCAAGTTCCAAATAAGATGAATAAGATGAAGATAATAATAGTACTTACCTCAGAGCAGCTTTGTGAGGATTAAGCGAAATAATGCATGTCAAGGACATAGTACTGTGTATGGCACATGGTAAGTAGTTAGTAAATGTAAGCTCTTAATAGGCTCAAAAATGTTATTTTATTATTGAATGAGGGTATAAATATAATAAGGGAAGATATTTTAAGGATGAGGTTTTTATTACAAACTACTTGATACATGTATAAGAATATATGTAATCAACACCTATAATTTACCACCTAACCTTGTAATTTACCACCTAACCTGACTTTGCATTTTTGATCACATTCTTGTTATTCTTAATACTTCTTTTCATAGTTCCTTTCACCCTTTGTATCCATGTGACTGTCCTGAATTTTGTGTTTCCGTCTCTTGAGTAAGAAAAAAGAAATAGATTTAGACAATTGTATATGTCCTTAATTGTTTAGCTTAGTTTATTGTGATAGTTTATTGTATGCTTCTGTGATTTATTTTTTCATTAAAATTTTTTGCCATGATTTATCTTAATTGTATATGTGTCTGGTTCATTAATTTTCATTGAGATAATTACAGCATATACTTTTGGGGGCTCTTGTGTGAATTAAATGAGTTGATGCACATTAAGTGCTTAAATAATGCTTGCAGTTACCTTAATAGTAAAGGTGCAAAGAAAGATAGCCATTATTATGTTTTTTCTTCTTTATTGATGTACAAAATGCTGCTGAATGAATATAACATGGTTTCTTTATTTGTTCTCATGCCTGTGGACGTTTGGGTTGTTTCCAGTTTGAAACAGCAGAACACAGCACTGCTTTGAATGCTCATCTTTTTATGCCCTTGTACAAGTTTCTGTGTGCCGAGTATGTTGACCTAGAAATAGAATTGCTAAATTGTAGGTTATGCTTGTGTTCAGCTACATTGAAAGTGAAAGTGAAGTCACTCAGTTGTGTCCGACTCTTTGCGACCCCATGGACACCAGGCTCCTCCATCCATGGGATTTTCTAGGCAAGAGTACTGGAGTGGGTTGCCATTTCCTTCTCCAGGGAACTTCCTGACCCAGGGATCGAACCCAGGTCTCCCGCATTGTAGCAGACGCTTTACCATCTGAGCCACTTTAGATAATGCCAGTTTGGTTATCCCTGTTTGTCTTTCAGCCAGTAGTGTATGACTTGCCATTGCTCCATACCCTTGCCAACGTTAGGGTTATCATATTTCTCATATTTCATAATCCAGTGGTTGTTAAATGGCATCTTGTGATTTCATTTGGATTCTGTTAATAACGAGGCTATCATCTCTTCACATGTTTATTAGTTATTTGCATTTCCTGTGCAAGTTTGTTCTTGTATTCTGCCCCTTTCTGTCTTTCTCTTAACACATTTGGAGGAATTCTTAAGTATTCTTCATACTTATCCTTTGTTGATTGTATTTGTTGGAAATACAGTCGCCGGGTTTGCAGCTTGCTTTTCTCTATATATTGTCTGTTAATCATGCATGCATGCTAAGTTGCCTCAGTCATGTCCTATTCTTTGCGACCCGATGGACTGTAGCCGGCCAGGCTCTTCTGTCCATGGGACTTCCCAGGCAAGAATACTGGAGTGGGTTGCCATTTCCTCCTCCAGGGGATCTTCCCAACCTAGAAATTGAACCTTCACCCCTTGCGTCTCCAGCACTGGCAGGTGGATTTTTTACCACTAGTGCCACCTAATCATATAAATACCTTAGTCTTTAATCATTAATTTTCCTGGAATTGGTTATGGTATGAGGTAGATTACAGTTTCATTTTATTAAATGTTTTTTGAAGTGGGGGAGGGTTGTACCGTTGTTCCAATAACCATTTAATAGTCATCCTTTCTTCATTGAAGAGCATCTCTAGAACAGTTTGGGGGTGGAAAAATCAACAGCATGTGCCCTTGTTTTGTTCCTTGTTTTAAAGGGTTGCGTCTAAATTTTTACCATTGAATACAGTGTTTGTTACAGGTTTGCTTTACCCTCCAAGGAAATTCCTTTTGTGCTAATTTTTCTTAAAAAGGTTTGAAACTTGCATGGGTGCTGTATTTTAAGTGCTTTTTGGTTAGCTCCTGAAATGCTTCTACAGTTTTTTTCCTTCGATCTGTTAATGAGAGGAATTAATAGATTTTCTAATGTTTAACTGGGCTTCCCTGGGAGCTCAGTAGTAAAGAACCCTCCCTGCCAGTGCAGGAGATGCAGGTTCAATCCCTGGGTCAGAAAGACCCTCAGGCGAAGGAAATGGCAATCTGCTCCAGAATTCTTGCCTGGGAGATCCCCTGGACGGAGGAGCCTGGCGGGCTATAGTCCATGGAGTTGCAGAAGAGTCAGACGTGACTCAGCAACTAAACAACAATGTTTAACTACTCTTTCATTCCTAAAATAAATCCTCGGATTTATCTTGGTCTGTGATATATTATCTTTTTTATACATTGCCAGATTGGAAAATCCCATGGACAGAGGAGCCTGGTAGGCTGCAGTCCATGGGGTTGCTAAGAGTCTGATATGACTGAGTGACTTCACTTTCACTTTCCACTTTCATGCATTGGAGAAGGAAATGGCAACCCACTTCAGTGTTCTTGGCTGGAGAATCCCAGGGACGTGGAGCCTGGTGGGCTGCCGTCTATGGGGTCGCACAGAGTCGGACACGACTGAAGCGACTTAGCAGCAGCAGCAGCAGATTGTTTTAGCAAATGTTAATTAAGTTTATAGGGTTTATATGAAAACAGCTACTTAAAATAACTTTTAATCTTTACAGCAGAAAATATGGGTGCAGAACTGAAAGCTCCAATTATTAAGCAAGAACCTCTCCAAGTAAGAGGTAAATATATTTTATTCTGTTTTTTATTATAAAGGTGTTTTGAATTAAATATATAAAATTAGTTTATATAGATATCTTTATGGTTATAAAGGTGTATTCATTTTTACTTTTAAAAAAATATATTGACCATAAGGATTTGTTCTATTTATAAACTAATTTTCTACTGAAATTTGCATTCTGGTCATAAATTTTATGGTAATTGTTATTTTCAAAAGCCCAAAGAAAGTAAAGGCAAATAAAAAAGGTTTTATCATTTTTAGAAAAGTAATGTGATTAATAAGGAACTAGAGGCCAATACCTGTGGCATGTTGAAATCGAGATAGTTTGGACATTCTTGATTTCCATTTCTAGGAGTGATTAAGTAATGAAGGAATTCTTGTTTGCAGTTCTCTTCTTTATAATTGGGCTATGGCTCCCATGTCCAAAGTAGCATATTTCATGGAGGTACTAATTCTGTGAGTAGGATCACCATGGCTTTGGCGTCAGACAAAAGTAAATTCAGTTTGTAGCTTTAGCATGTACCAGCTTTATGGCTTTGAGCAGTTCACTTGATTTTTCTGAGTCATAGTTTTCTCCTCTATGGTGGTGCTGAGAATGGGACTTCTTTTTTATAGGATAACTTTGGAGATGATATATACTGTATGGTCACAATTAAGAATACTTAATGTTGTGTTACCATCAATAATCTGGGCCAGGACAGGCCAACAGGGATTTCTAGATACTTTGAAGAAATTATTAAAAAGTAATTAGAAAAAATTAATCTTTTTGAAGAGAGATTATTTCTCCTCTCTGAGAAGCTTATTTGAATTTAATATTTTAGGATTATTACAGTAAGGTAGTTCAGAGACTTAAACTTATGCAAAAAGAAACCTGAACTTCCTTATATACTTTTTTCAAATAAAGTTTTGATTTTTTTATTGAACTTTATTTTTGAAATGTTCTTATTAACTATGATTTGTGAATTTTGACTTTCATAGTTTATGTTTTAAGAGTCTTTTTACCTTCTTCAGTGGTGGATAATTTAGTCTTAATTTATTCTTTCAGTTTGCAAGTACAACAGAAGACTTAGTAGTTACTAGATATGAGAATAGAATATGAAGTAACTTGGCGACAATTTGAAACAGAACACATGAGTTTCTGCTGTATTTCTCCTGCTTTTCCAAGATATGCTTATGCTATTTATCTATATCATGTGACTAAAAGTCTAACTTTATAAAAATGAACAGACCAATGTTGGCTGTAATTTTTAATCCACAGGGTATAACTGATGCCAAATTGGTATTTTGTTATTGATGTGTCATTTTTTATGAACAGTTTGATACTTGATAATAGGGGAATATTTTAATAGAAGGCAGTGTTTTACCTATAATCTATAATTAACTTCCTATAATTTTTAACTAATAAAAATGTTACATATATTTATTTCACCTTTGTTACTTTATGTGAAATCGTTCAGTGAATTTCAGAGTTTTTTGACTGCAACCCACATAGGAAGTACTAATGATTTAGTATATATATAGATTATTATATGTAACTGAAACAAAAGTTTTCACAAAAACTGCTGATTCTTCATTATATGCAATACTCCTTGATTACTTTCTGTTTTTGTTTTTTTTTTTTAATGCTGGTTTCACCGGTGTTTATAAAACACTGAATGAGCATGTAATTTTTTAATTGAAACTTCAGTTCATTTTCACTTAGATTTTCCAAGCAATTTAAATTGTACTAGTACGATTTAACAGACCAGTGATACCTTTGCAAGGTGTCCTTTAGACAAAGGGTTGATCTTTTGGCATCAGTTGGGAAGATCCCCTGACCCACTCTAGTATTCTTGTCTGAAGAATCCCATGGACAGAGGAATCTGGTGGGTCACAAAGGGTCGGACATGACCTAAGAGACTTGGCATGCAAGCATGCACTGATGAACTATGGAGTTAAAAGCTGGGTGGTTGCGAGTTTAATTCTGTCCTATTCTATACTTTCGGAGAAGGCAATGGCACCCCACTCCAGTACTCTTGCATGGAAAATCCCATGGACGGAGGAGCCTGGTAGGCTGCAGTCCATGGGGTCTCAAAGAGTCAGATACGACTTAGCGACTTCACTTTCACTTTTCACTTTCATGAATCGGAGAAGGAAATGGCAACCCACTCCAGTGTCCTTGCCTGGAGAATCCCAGGGACGGGGGAGTCTGGTGGGCTGCCGTCTGTGGGGTCACACAGAGTCGGACACGACTGAAGCGACTTAGCAGCAGCAGCAGCAGCATTCTGTACTTGAAGTAGACTTTATTTTCCCCAGATGCCATCCAGTGCATCAGGAAAAACCTGTTTTCTATGGAACTCACTAGTGACCCCACTTAAAAATTAGTATATGTTTATCTTCAAATGTGACTTCCAGTGTGCATATTTAGTATGTTTTCCTTTTCTTTGGTTTTAGTCAAAGCAGTTCTTAAAAAGAGGGAATATGGACCAAAGTATACTCAGAATAATTTCATCACTGGAGTCAGAGCGATGAATGAGTTCTGCCTCAAATCCAGGTATGGTAATTTTTTTTTTAATGTAGTGGTTTGTTCTATCTAATCTAAATAACCAGTTACTTCATAGAATTTGTTACCAGATACCATCCATTTGGAAACTTTACTGTGGTTCCTTCCTAAATTGAAGAAATATTTTTATTCAGTTAAAAATATTTTTTTTTAAATGTTAAAATTGTTAGCTTATTAAACTGAAGACTGCTCCAGCTTGAGCAATTCCAGTCTTTCTTGGCTCCTTTAACTCAAAAAAGTAGGTTCTTCAAAAATCTGTGTGTTACATAAGAACCTTAGGAGTTCTATTGTTAACATGTAGCAGAATTATCAATAAGAGTATTTGTATATTAATATAGCTTTAAAATTTGGGGTTTTTTTGGTAGAGCAATTTTATTATGTTCACATTCCAGCTGTGGTTTGTGTTGAGTGTAAATTATTTTACTTCTTTCTGGTATCTTATTATTTTCTTCTAACTGAAGAGATTTATTGAGGTATATTTTTTTACAAATTTAAATGTTTTCCCCTCTTTTGTCTAGGAAAGCTATATATTTAAGTGGAAGATTTCTTGGCAATTTAGACATCAGATGATCTAGGCTCTCCCTCCACCACCCCCACCATGGTACATCTTCTAGAGTATAAAGTGAAAGTCCCTTAATCGCATCTGACTCTTTGTGATCCCATGGACTGGAATTCTCCAGGCCAGAATACTGGAGTGGGTAGCATATGGTATAATATCAGTAAATAAGGATTCCTATAATCAGTTTTATAACTTCTATAAATATTGAAACAATAACCAATTGTAATAATGCTATAAAACTATATTTTGTTTCCCATACAAAAACTTTGTGAGTAAAATAGCTTAGGTATAGGTATCTCCATATTATAGGCCAGGAAATATAATAAAGATGTTAGCAATGACCTGGTTCATTTAGTGAGTCAGTGACAGAGTGGGAATCAGAATACGTATCTTTTGCTACCTGATCTAGACCTTTACTTTTTTATTTTTTGGCTGCAGCACACGGCTTACAACATTTTAGTTCCCTGGCTAGGGATTGATCCTAGGCCACAGCAAGAAAGCCGGGATCCTAACCACTAGGCCACTAGGGAATTCCTCAGATTTTTGTTTATAGGTCTTTTATTGCTATTACAAAATTTCCTTAGGAAGACCAATGATCAAATTTAGAATGACTGTTTAGCAGAGTGACTTGATGCATGTATCAACCTTTCAGAATTTAAGAGAAAGGAAAATAATTAAATGGCATGAAATTGACATATACTCTTTATAAATTGATACCTATGAATGATATTACCACTTAGTATTAGTCTGGACATGAATTTGAGCAAACTCAGGGAGATAGTGAAGGACAGGGAAGCCTGGCATGCTGCAGTTCATGGGCTTGCAAAGAGTTGGATACGACTTAGCGACTGAACAATGACAATTAATCTGGATGTAAACAAATGACTGTGAATATTAAGTTTACATTCTCAAATAGAGGAGTAATATTCTAATCTGTGTTCTTTCTACTTTTTTTTTATTCATACTTCAGATATTGCAGTGGTATATCCATAGCAGATAAAGGACAAGCACTGTTTAAGGATTTGACTCACTACCTATTATATTATGGTATCTATATTGAGTCAAGAGTAATTCTTAGGTTTTCAACTCTTTCTAAACCAGTTTTATGTATAAAATATCATCTTTAAACTGATTTTTACAGGCTATCCACCTTTAGCTTTTAAAATGAGGCGCTGCTGCTGCTGCTAAGTCGCTTCAGTTGTGTCCGACTCTGTGCGACCCCAGAGACGGCAGCCCACCAGGCTCCCCTGTCCCTGGGATTCTCCAGGCAAGAACACTGGAGTGGGTTGCCATTTCCTTCTCCAATGCATGAAAGTGAAAAGTGAAAGTGAAGTCGCTGAGTCTTGTCCGACTCTTAGCGACCCCATGGACTGCAGCCCACCAGGTTCCTCCATCCATGGGATTTTCCAGGCAAGAGTACTGGAGTGGGGTGCCATTGCCTTCTCCGAAAATGAGGCTTAGTGGTTTTTATCTGCCCTTAATAATCCTGAACTATATGAACCTTCTCTGAGTAAATTCAACATATTTCTTTCTTCAGTGATCTGGAACAGCTTCGAAAAATCAGACGACGAAGTCCTCATGAAGATACTGAGTCCTTTACTGTATACTTGAGATCAGATGTGGAGGCAAAGTAAGAACATAGTTCTTTTAGGATAAAATACAAGCTGAATTTGGGATTAATAAAAATCCATTTTAGATAGACTCAGAATTTTTAAAATGATATGTTTTAAAAGCAGAATATATACATATTTTTAAAAAGTATTTAAAAATACTTTTTTTTAAATAAAATACTTTAAAAAATACTTTTTTTTTAAAAAAGTATTTAAATAAAAGTATTTACTTTTATTTATTTATTTGGCTGCACCAGGTCTTAATTGTGACACGCAGGATCTTTGATCTTCTTTGTGGCATGCAGGATCTTTAGTTGTAGCATGCAGAATCTTTAGTTGCAACATGCAAACTCTTTAGTTGTGGCATATGAGCTCTTTGTTGCAGCACGAGGGATCTAGTTCCCCAACGAGGGATCAAACCCAGGCCGCCTGCATTGGGAGCACACGGAGTTGTAGCCATTGGACCACCAGGAAAATCCAAAAGCAGAATATTTTTGCATTTGCAGATTTGTTTGAGAGTTACTAGTATATATTAATTAGCAAAAAAAATTAGATTTTTTTTTAAGAAAATTTGCTGTTGAATTTATTCTTATTGTGTAGATTTAATTTAGAAAACTTTCTTAAGTGCTTTATATTTTTCCTAAAGGACCTATGATTTGTTAAATTTTCATATAGTTTTCAGTTGTCTAGATTTAAATATGATTTTCATGAAGTCATTAAAATTATATTACTGAATGGTGGCCATGTGTATGTACATAGATCTTTGGAAGTTTGGGGAAGTCCTGAAGCTCTTGCCAGAGAGAAAAAACTTCGTAAGGAAGCAGAAATAGAATATAGAGAAAGTAAGTATATTCAGTTTAAAGCCGAGTTAACTGAAAAGCAACTTGTAAATGAGACCTGTGTCTATAATAACTGTGTCCTCCCTAGTGGTTGCCTACCTCTTGTGTTTGGCTTTGTTGGTTCTAGCAAATGCCAGTTTTCATTTTGGGGTTTAATTATTTTATAAAAACAATATGTTTGTTTTTCTCTCTATAGCTTTTTAAAGATCATGAGAGCAAGGAAAGCTAATTTGTCGTTTCTATAAGACATATGAATATTAAAACTCAGGGTCCGATTTGAAGATTGTACCTGTTGTAAAAGTGAATCCTAGTTTCTAAGGGGTTTTGGCCTCTCAGAAGAAGCAAACAGCTGTTTAGTATCTTTATATTCACAGATAAGCTAAACAGACCTGCATTTAAATCTACAGGAATGAAATGTTTACTTTCTTAATTTACTTTTTCCTGAGGTAACATTGGTTTACATAACATTTATGTTCTATTTCTGTTTACCCTACAACTTGATTACCACCAAAAATTTAGTTTCCAGCTGATACCACACAGTTGATTCATTTTACCCGTTTTTCCCTCAACCTTGCCCCTTCCCCTCCAGTAACCACTACCCTGCCCCAGATTGGTAATCAGCATTTATAGTAGGAGCCCCTTTTCCTCTTAATAGGAAATAAAATTTAGAGACCTCTGGGCATTCAGTTCAGTTCAGTCACTCAGTCGTGTCCGACTATTTGCGACCCCATGAACTGCAGCACCCCAGGCCTCCCTGTCCATCACCAACTCCCGGAGTTCACTCAGACTCACGTCCATAGAGTCAGTGATGCCATCCAGCCATCTCATCCTCTGTCATCCCCTTCTCCTCCTGCCCCCAACCCCTCCCAGCATTAGAGTCTTTTCCAATGAGTCAGCTCTTTGCATGAGGTGGCCAAAGAACTGGAGTTTCAGCTCTAGCATCAGTCCTTCCAAAGAAATCCCAGGGCTGATCTCCTTCAGAATGGACTGGTTGGATCTCCTTGCAGTCCAAGGGACTCTCAAGAGTCTTCTCCCATACCACAGTTCAAAAGCATCAATTCTTCGGCGCTCAGCTTTCTTCACAGTCCAACTCTCCCATTCATACATGACCACTGGAAAAACCATAGCCTTGACTAGATGGACCTTTGTTGGCAAAGTAATGTCTCTGCTTTTCAATATGCTATCTAGGTTGGTCATAACTTTTCTTTCAAGGAGTAAGTGTCTTTTAATTTCATGGCTGCAGTCACCATCTACAGTGATTTTGGAGCCCCCCAAAATAAAGTCTGACACTATTTCCACTGTTCCCCATCTATTTCCCATGAAGTGATGGGGCCGGATGCTATGATCTTCATTTTCTGAATGTTGAGTTTTAAGCCAACTTTTTCACTCTCCTCTTTCATCTTCATCAAGAGGCTTTTGAGTTCCTCTGCACTTTCTGCCATAAGGGTGGTGTCATCTACATATCTGAGCTTATTGATATTTCTCCCAGCAATCTTGATTCCAGCTTGTGCTTCTTCCAGCCCAGCGTTTCTCATGATGTACTCTGCATATAAGTTAAATAAACAGGGTGACAATATACAGCCTTGACGTACTCCTTTTCCTATCTGGAACCAGTCTGTTGTTCCTTGTCCAGTTCTAACTGTTGCTTCCTGACCTCCATACAGATTTCTCAAGAGGCAGGTCAGGTGGTCTGGTATTTCCATCTCTTTCAGAATTTTCCACAGTTTATTGTGATCCACAGAGTCAAAGGCTTTGGCATAGTCAATAAAGCAGAAATAGATGTTTTTCTGGAACTCTCTTGGTTTTTCCATGATCCAGCGGCTGTTGGCAATTTGATCTCTGGTTCCTCTGCCTTTTCTAAAACCAGCTTGAACATCAGGAAGTTCATGATCGTTTAGATATAATCAAACAACCGGCGAGGGAGCAGCAAACAGCCGGTGGCGGGCGCCGCGGAGGAGGCGGCCGTGGCCATGGCAGAGGCGTCGCCGCAGCCCGGACGGTACTTCTGCCACTGCTGCTCAGTCGAGATCGTGCCGCGCCTGCCGGATTACATCTGCCCAAGATGCGAGTCTGGGTTTATCGAGGAGCTTCCGGAAGAGAACAGGAGTGCAGAGAATGGTTCAGCCCCCTCCACAGCCTCTGCGGACCAGAGCCGGCAGCAACCGTTCGAGAATGTGGACCAGCCCCTGTTCACGCTGCCGCAGGGCTATGGGCACTTTGCTTTCGGCATCTTTGACGACAGCTTTGAGATCCCCACGTTCCCCGCTGGGGCACAGGCTGATGATAGCAGGGACCCCGAGAGCCGGCGGGAGCGAGAGCAGGACTCCTGGCACCCGTACGGCCCCCGGCAGCCCCGCGCCCGCCTCACCGCGCGGCGGGCCACCGGCCGGCACGAAGGCGACCCCACGCTGGAAGGGATCATCCAGCAGCTGGTCAACGGCATCATCACCCCGGCCACCATCCCCAACCTGGGCCTGGGTCCCTGGGGCGTCCTGCATTCAAACCCGATGGACTACGCCTGGGGGGCCAACGGCCTGGACGCCATCATCACGCAGCTCCTTAATCAATTTGAAAACTCGGGTCCCCCACCCGCAGACAAAGAGAAAATCCAGGCCCTCCCCACCGTGCCCGTGACTGAGGAGCACGTTGGCTCGGGGCTGGAGTGCCCCGTGTGCAAGGATGACTATGGGCTGGGTGAGCATGTGCGGCAGCTGCCCTGCAACCACTTCTTCCACAATGGCTGCATCGTGCCGTGGCTGGAGCAGCACGACAGCTGCCCCGTCTGCCGAAAAAGCCTCACAGGACAGAACACGGCCACTGACCCCCCGGGCCTGGCTGTGGTGAGCTTCTCCTCCTCCTCCTCCTCCTCCTCGTCCTCCAGCTCACCTGGCAATGAGAACCCGGCCAGCAGCTCCTGAGCAAACCGGCTAACCAGCCCCCAGGGCAACAGCAGACAGCCCACGCGCCCACGGACTGCAGCGCCACCGGGCCCGCCGCGGAGGAGGCTCGGAGGACCCACCCTTCCAAGCTGCGGAGGGAGCTCGGCCTCCCCAGGGACAACCTGGCTGGGCCGGGCGCCCGCACACACTGCCCGGGCGTCCCACCTTCCCTCCCCTTTGTCTCTGACCTCACCCTCTACATGTTCAACAGCGGAAAGGTTTTTATAATTTTAAATTATTACTGCTTTGAAATAAATGGATGTTTGAGCTCAAAAAAAAAAAAAAGGCAGAAATAGATGTTTTTCTGGAACTCTCTTGCTTTTTTGATGATCCAGCGGATGTTGGCAATTTGGTCTCTGGTTCCTCTGCCTTTTCTAAAACCAGCTTGAACATTGGAAGTTCACGGTTCACATACTGCTGAAGCCTGGCTTGGAGAATTTTGAGCATTACTTTACTAGTGTGTGAGATGAGTGCAATTGTGTGGTAGTTTGAACATTCTTTGGCATTGCCTTTCTTTGGGATTGGAATAACAACTGAACTTTTCCAGTCCTGTGACCACTGCTGAGTTTTCCAAAATTTGCTGGCGTATTGAGTGCAGCACTTTCACAGCATCATCTTTCAGGATTTGAAATGGCTCAACTGGAATTCCATCACTTCCACTAGCTTTGTTCGTAGTGATGCTTTCTAAGGCCCACTTGACTTCACATTCCAGAATGTCTGGCTCTAGGTCAGTGATCACACCATCGTGATTATCTGGGCCGTGAAGATCTTTTTTGTACAGTTCTTCTGTGTATTCTTGCCACCTCTTAATATCTTCTACTTCTGTTAGGTCCATACCATTTCTGTCCTTTATCGAGCCCATCTTTGCATGAAATGTTCCCTTGGTATCTCTAATTTTCTTGAAGAGATCTCTAGTCTTTCCCATTCTGTTGTTTTCCTCTGTTTCTTTGCATTGATCGCTGAGGAAGCCTTTCTTATTTCTTCTTGTTATTCTTTGGAACTCTGCGTTCAGATGCTTATATCTTTCCTTTTCTCCTTTGCTTTTTGCTTCTCTTCTTTCCACAGCTCAGTAAGGCCTCCCCAGACAGCCATTTTGCTTTTTTGCATTTCTTTTCCATGGGGCTGGTCTTGATCCCTTTCTCCTGCACAATGTCACCAACCTCAGTCCATAGTTCATCAGGCACTCTATCAGATCTAGGCCCTTAAGTCTAATTTCTCACTTCCACTGTATAATCATAAGGGATTTGATTTAGGTCATACCTGAATGGTCTAGTGGTTTTCCCTACTTTCTTCTATTTAAGTCTGAATTTGGCAGTAAGGAGTTCATGATCTGAGCCACAGTCTGCTCCTGGTCTTGTTTTTGTTGACTGTATAGAGCTTCTCCATCTTTGGCTGCAAAGAATATAATCAATCTGATTTCATTGTTCACCATCTGGTGATGTACATGTGTAGAGTCTTGTGTTGTTGGAAGAGGGTGTTTGTTATGACCAGTGCATTTTCTTGGCAAAACTCTATTAGTCTTTGCTCTGCTTCATTCCATATTCCAAGGCCAAATTTGCCTGTTAACTCCAGGTGTTTCTTGACTTCCTACTTTTGCATTCCAGTCCCCTGTAATGCAAAGGACATCTTTTTTGGGTGTTAGTTCTAAAAGGTCTTGTAGGTCTTCATAGAACCGTTTAACTTCAGCTTCTTCAGTGTTACTGGTTGGGGCATAGACTTGGATTACTGTGATATTGAATGGTTTGGCTTGGAAACGAACAGAGATCATTCTGTCGTTTTTGAGATTGCATCCAAGTACTGCATTTCGAATTCTTTTGTTGACCATGATGGCTACTCCATTTTTTCTGTGGGCATTAGGGGTACTCAGTTTTTTTTAATAGGTTGATATATTTTTAAGGTATTTCAGTGGACAGAGTTAGGACATACTTTTTGTTTCTTAAGAGAAAATATGTAGGTTATTTTGATAAACTTATTCCCTCCGTTTTTTCCTTTGTATCTCTTACTCTGAAAATCTTATTTCTTAATTCATTAACATCATTAATTACATTTTTTATTTGTTCTTTATGTATGTACACACACATATAGACAGAATACAGTGTTGTTTCAAACTATTAGTATCAGTATTCTTGCTAGTAAGGTGATTTAAGATTTCTATTTTTCTTTTTGTCTTTACTGTATATCTCACTGGGGATGTACAGTCAAATGCCTGTGTTTTAAAGTCACTTGTAATTTCTCACTGTATGGATAAACCATCTACTAGATATAAAAATAGGTTCGTTTGTTTCGTTCTGCTTCTGATTTTAAGAAATTTGATTTATTTTTATTTTATAATTTTGTAAAACATTTATATGGTTCCAAAGTCACCTCAAATACTTTAAAGACAAAATACTTTAGAGAAGTTTAGCTTCCATCCCTGTCTTTTCCACCCTTTCCCCTCCCTCTAGCATAGGTAATTGTTTAAAAAATTAGTTTGAGTGTTATTTTTACTAAAATAGCATACATACTGGTAATTTAGACCCTCCTTTTCATAAATAAGGCATAGTCTATGTACTTTCTGTGCTTGTTTTTTTTTAACTTGATTATGTGTCCCAGAGAACATTCCATAGCAGGAAACAGAGAGGTTTCTTCATTTCTTTTATAACACTCCATTTTGGGGGTGCACCAGAGTTTATTCAGTCCTTTTCACCTAGGTCGTTTCCAGTCTTTTACTGTTAAAATAATGATGCTGTGAATAGCGTTTACATATATTAGAGGACATACTTAAAGTACAGAATTTGAGAAAGCACACTAATAAAATATTTTTTCCTTATTTTTAAACTTTGAGCTATAGATGGAGAATTGGTTCTTATATCAAGCTTAAATAACTCATCTTGCTGCACTCAAGCTGTACTTGTCAACAGTTCTCCTGTCCCTCTAGCTCCTGGTAGCTACTCTTTTTTTCTGTTTCTATGACTCTGACTCCTATAGATACCACGTATAAATGGAGTCATTCAGTGTTTGTCTTTTTGACTAAGTTACCTCACTTAGCGTAATGTCCTCAAGGTTCGTCCATGTGACAGGATTTCCATTGTATGTATATACCACATGGTTCAGCATTTATTTGTCCATGGACGTTTTGGTTGCTTTCACTTCTTGCCCATTGTGAATGGTGCTGTGATAAATTAGGGTGTGAAAATAACCTCTTTGAGACAGTGCCTTCATTTTTTTTTGGATGTATACCCAGAAGTGGTATTACTAAATCATATGATAGTTTTTAATTTTTTGAGGAGCCTCTATATTATTTTCGATAGCAGTTGCAATATTTTATAATCCTACCAGTATAGTCAAGATCTCCAATTTCTCTGCATTCCTTGCCTACACTTGTTATTTTTTCTTTCTCTTTGTTTTTTGTTTTGTGGTAGTAGCCATTCTAATGGCTGTGAAGTGATACCTCATTGTGGTTTTGATTTGCATTTCTCTGATGATTAGTGATCTGAGCATCTTTTCATATGCTTGTTAGCCAGCTGTATATCATCTTTGGAGAAAAGTCTATCCACGTCCTTAACCCATTTTTTAATCAAGTTGCAAATTCAGATTTCTTACCATCACCTGATATTTTTGTTTGTATCTGGGAGAAGACCATTTAACATAGTCTTAGAATAATTGTGTTAATCTAAAATGTGAAAGGATAAGAATATGTATGAGCTAAATGTATTTCGTAATTCTTTTTTATAGGGCTATTTAGAAACCAAAAAATACTGAGGGAATATAGAGACTTTCTGGGAAATACCAAGGTAAGAATATTTTTCTTTTAATGTTATGTTGAGTATGTATTTCACATAAAATCCTAGAATCTGTCCATGATGAAAATCTAGCATGTCTGTGATCCTATTCCAAGGTAGATCTAATCTGCTAAAAAAAAATACGTTATCTTTCCATCACCACATTTACTGCCTTATCTACAAATGTGCCAGAATACTCTTATTTTCGTTCCTACCAGAAGGAAATTAATATTGGGACCAGTATAGAAAGCTTACTTTTACTGTCCACTTCTTATTTTCTCCTGAGTCCTTCATTGGACTTGCATTCCCACCACTCCACTGAAATAGCTCTTGTCAAAGCCACCGACACTTCCACGATGCCAAGTAGTCATGTTCAGAGTCAGCCTTGCCTTTAAATTGAGCTGGAGGTGTCTCTTGTCAAGAAGTGAGCACCATACCTGGAGAAAGGGCTAGCTTTGCAAATTGTCTCTTTTCTTCTGACTTAAATTTGAGTCATTGCTTCCTTCTTAGAAAATTTAGAAATTAGCAATGATGACAACTGTAGTCATACCTTATTTGATATGCTTTTCTTTCCCATTCATCGTATTCAAAGCCTCTTAACTTCCATTTCCCTTTTGAGCCCTGCATTTCTGGCACCCCAGTGCTGCACTGAAGACCTGGATTCTCTTCGGTGGTAGGGCCTTTGTATGTTGTGTGAGTCACTTCTATGCCTTGACAGACTCCGCCCCTGCCTCTTGCTATGGAGTAATTTAGGCTGGTGAGATCTGCCTCCTGGGAAGACTTACTGCTAGCTTTATATCTTTTGCATGGAGGATCATCAGCACCAGATTTTTGAATAGCAGCTGTTTGACTTCTGAAATCTGTGTCACTTAGAGCCCTTTTGAAGATTAATACTAATCAGCCTTGAAATGTTACAGATTTTGAATAAAATTTCTATTATACTTTTTTTTAAAATAGTAATAGAATAAGACTTTAGTATTGAATTTCCTACTGTTTCCATATTCCTTCTAGGAACACTCACTTGAGACTCTCACTAAAGATGGTTGGTTTCCTTCTCTAAAACATAACAGGATTATTCATGTTGCCTGGAATAAAAATATCTTCTTCTTTTTTTTTTTGTCTTTTTATTATTTATTTATTTTTCATTGGAGTATGATTGCTTCTCAATGTGTCAGCTCCTGCTGTACAACAGAGTGAATCAGCCATATGTATAAACATATCCCCTCCCTCTTAAACCTCCTTCTCACCCACCTACTTTGTATCCTTTTTCTCTCTGATCCAGACACTTCCTTCTCTTATTATATTCTTTTATATTCTTCTTCATTTTATGGGAACTCCAATAGTGAAATATATGAACTCACTATATTTTAGGTTTGGCACACGCACTCTCTCAATGTTCAGTGTTCTAACTGATATCTTATTTCTTATCCCTTTAATACATTTTCCCTTTAATATTTCTACTTCTTTGTGCCTTTCCTTCTAATCCTAATTCTCGAACTTCTTGGGATAGTCTTTCAGCATACTGGAGTGGGTGGCCACTTGCTACTCCAGGGGATCTTCCCAACCTAGGGATCGAGCCCAAGTTTCTTGCATCTACTGCATTGGCAAGTGAATTCATTACTACTTGCGCCACCTGGGATTGAAATGATAGTGTCACTTTGAAATTACTTGTAGCTCTTTGAGTATTTTATGCTGATTTTCCTCCTAGTCCTCTGAAATCTATCCATCTACTATGGATCTGTTGCTTTTTGAGATTTTGCTTCCCTTGCTGCTAGATTTCCTTGGACCTTGTCGCTGCTGCTACTGCTAAGTCACTTCAGTCATGTCCAACTCTGTGCGACTCCATAGACGGCAGCCCACCAGGCTCCTCCATCCCTGGGATTCTCCAGGCAAGAACACTGGAGTGGGCTGCCATTTCCTTCTCCAAGGCATGAAAATGAAAAGTGAAAGTGAAGTCGCTCAGTCATGTCTGACTTTTCGATATCCCGTGGACTGTGTAGCCTACCAGGCTCCTCCATCCATGGGATTTTCCAGGCAAGAGTACTGGAGTGGGCTGCCATTTCCTTCTCCAGGACCTTGTCGCTATTTCTGACCTAATTATTACCAACATATTTTCGCATTTCCTACAGCTCTCTCTCTCTCTCTCTCTCTTTTTGGCTGTGCCATGAGGCTTACATAATCTTAGTTCTCCAGGACTCCAGCAGTGGAAGAGCCCAGTCCTGACCACTGAACTGCCAGGGAATTCTCTCTTTCAGAGCGATTTGTGCTCAGTGAATCGTTTTTTCCTTACTATAACATTCTGTTATCGTTTTAAAATCTCATTTTCCTTCCCTATCTGTCTTGTTTACTCCATAAGTTTTCAAAACTTTCTTCTAAAGAAATCTTTTCATCTTCTTCCTTGAGTAGCATGTTTTCATTTTCTACTATTCCTATAACAATTTCATTTTTTCCCCCTGTACTAAGCAAACGATATGGTATATTCTCATTGTAGTAAAATGCACATACACTGGTTTTTGTTTATCAGTAAATGGCATAACTCAGAAATGTGGAACCATGGTCGGACTTTATAAATGAATCACTTTAAAGCTTGCAGCTCCCTCTTTTGTTCCGTTGTCCACAGGAACTTAGTAGGTGCTTTTTAAACCCTAACCTGCAGACCTGACTGCAAAGCATTATCAGAGTGCAAGATAAAAAGAAAAGCATTTTGTTCCCCTCATGCCACATCGGCCTTGTTTTTATCCTTTCTTCACACAAAACTTACTTCTGTCAGAATCTTTGAATGTGCTGTATACTCTGCCTAAAACATTCTTCCAGATTTTTCATGGTTGCTTCCTTCTCATCACTGAACTCCTTTCCCTTAGTATTCTAATCAAAATAGCCCTCCGTGTCATACCCCCAACTCTGTTCTATCAGTCTCTGTCTTAGTTTCTTTATTTATCACTCAGATATGACGGATTCATTCTCCCCTTCCTATGCTAGACCGTGAGATCTATGAAGGCAGGGACTCTCTTTTGTTTACTCTTGTGCTCCAGCATCTAGAACTGTGCCAGGTATGTAGTACTTGCCCAGTAAATATTTCTTGAATAAATTACATAAGGCAGAATACAGGACTTGCTTTAATAGAAAAGTAAAGTACAACCATAAATGTGGAGCAGTGTGAGTATTCTCTGGGGGATCAAGGAAGGCTTTACATAGAAGGGTAACCCTTGGCCAGATATGAAAGAAGATGAGTAAAGCTTAGAGAGATTATAGTGACATATGATAGCATTCCCGGGAGAGGAAAGAGCAGGAAAAGAAACACAGAAAGTATAAATTCAAAGAGTAGCCAAAGAATATTTAACTGAAGAAAAATATTCTCCTTGAATATGTTCTCTACTTGTTTGATTTCCTTTTGTTTTGTTCAGTTTTGGAATTAAACACAGTGTTATTTGAGGGCTTCAGTCTTTAGAGAATAGTCAGGAGTTAAATGAGGGGCAACAGACTTACTGGCTTTGGCTGTTCTTGTTTTAAAATTTAAGAAGTTGCTCAAGAAATGGAAAATTTTAGGTTATTTCAGTTCAGTATATTTTTATCACTTTATTTCTGTTTTTTAATGTAAACAACTCAGAATTTTTCTGGGAGTAGATAGGAAATGAATTACAAGGAAATAAACAACATTCTGGACATGCACTTTCAATTTCCATTTTCCCACAATTTAAATAGGAAAGTCTAGAGAAAAAGAATTAAGTAAATCTAGTTGTGAAGAGGCATTGATAGGGGAGATATTTTCTGGTGTGTCAGAGTCACATATAATGGTCATTGTGCCTTTTGGAAAAATGTTTGAGATTTTTTTGTTTTTGTTTTGTTTTTATAGCCACGCTCTAGAACGGCATCAATTTTTTTAAAGGGGCCAGGGAAAGTGGTGATGGTTGCCATTTGCATGTAAGTACTGAAAAATAAACCTTTAAAAATAAATTACATTGTTTTTAATGTATATATATGAATATAAATTTATTACTTGGTATCTAGATAAAGATAAAAGCGCTGTATGAAAATTTTTCTTCTATTTTCATTGGTGTTTATAGAAATCTTTTTTAAAAAGTTGAGTTGGCCGAAGTTACATTTAGAGTAAACCAACCTGCATTATGACTACTGAAGAGAATCTGCCCTCTTTATTTTTCTGCCATTTAACCCGGTAGAACATAACTGATGCTTTTGCCTCTTTCTTTTCTCCTCTGTCTTCTTGGTCTCTATTATGTTGCCTACCTTTTAATCTATTGTACTGAGTAATCTATTTTAGGATATTTATTTAAGAGCATTAATTCGTAGTTCATTAGTTTGTGCTTTTATTTCTCAAATACATATACTACACGTGTCAGGAATTTTGATGTGGTCTGGAAACATGAAGGTAAAATACGTAATTCTTATCTTCAAGGACTGGAGGGGCACTAGACTAAGAGTCATTTATAATAATACAACACAGATAGTGGCAATAGGGGTGGAGAGACATGGTTAGGTTCAAAAAGAATTTAGGAGGACTGACTAGTGATGGTGCCCAGGTTTCTGACTTGGACAATTGGATAGATACTGTACTATCGCTGAGAAAAAGGGAACACTGGAAGGAAGAGTCAGGGTGGGAGCAAAGAAAATAATGGGTTCCTTTTTGAGTCTGAGGTATTTATAGGGCACCCAAGTAGAGCTGGTCAACAGAAATAATTGTTTTTGTCAATAAAGTGGGATTAGCAGCTAAAGCTTTTTATATTGGAGGAATGTGATGCAGGGTATGTAAATTGCTTAGCATAGTTTCTGTTATATAATACGGTTGTTATATAATATTATATATTAATATATAATATATATTATATATAATATATATTATTATATAATATACTTAGTGTTTATATTATATATACTGTTATATAATACACTTGATGGTTATTATTGTTAATATATATTGGTTTGAAGCTCAGGAAGGAGACCTGAATTAAGAGATAAAGACTAGAGAGTTATTAGGATATAGGAATAATTAAAGTCATAGGAATAGTTAAGATCACCTGGAGAATGTATATGTATATACATTATAATCTATGAGGAAGGAAAAGCACTCCTGAATAAGCCTTGAAGAATGCTCACATTTAAGAAATTGGTAGAAGAAAAAAAAAAAGCCTGCAGAAGAGACTGAGAAACAGTAAAGAGAAAGGTGGGGAAAAAACCAGGAGTCTGGTAGAAATCAAAGAAGACAGTGTTTTAAGAAGATAGTGGCAAATACCTCTATAAGATTAAAGAAACTATTAAAAATGTTTTCAGGAATTTAATAGCAAGAAACAGTATATTGTTAAGAACAATCTTATGAGGTGTTGGTGGTGAAGCCATTGTTTAGGGATTGAAGACTGAATACAGAATGAGGAAAACTGAGACAGCAAGAGCAGACACAGTTCTTTGAAGAAATTATCTGAAGAGGAGAGGAGAAAAGGGTAGCTGGAAGGGGAAGTAAGGCTCCTCATTTATTTTTATTTATTTACTTAAAAATTATTTATTTGGCTGCACTGGATCTTAGTTGCAGCAGTGGGATCTTTTAGGCGCAGCATGCAAACTCTTAGTTGCTGCATATAGGATTCTCTGACCAGGGGTCAAACCCAGGTCTCCTGCATTGGGAGTGCAGAGTCTCAGCCACTGGACCACCGGGAAGCCCCTTGCCCCCGTTTCCTCATTTATAAAATGAGGATGTTATTACTTATTAATATTTGTATAATAGTTATAGTAAAACATAATAAGTGACTAAGTACAGTGTCTGAGATAAATTATACTAGTTATTACTGTCCGAATCTGAGCACAACTAGCTTCCTCAGGAGATAATCATGTTTATTTTAGCATGTATGATCTTCTAGTATGACCCAGACTACTTGGTCTAGCTTTGTTTTCACCTCGAGCATCTGCCTAATTAAACAACCTGATCTTCACCAGTGTCGTGTCTTTGACAGTGACCTGCTGAACTACATCACGTGCTGATCTTCTTTCACCTACCTAAGACACAGTTTCCTTTCTGATTCCGTTTTGTCCAAATGTAGAACACCCTCTTTTCTCATCAGTTCTTAAGTAATTTGTTTGCACATATCATGCCTCTTTCATTTAAATATTTAGTGAAACGATAATCTATATTCTTCAAATTTGTATTCTCTTGCCTAAAGTGTAATAAACTAGAAATCTGTTTTATTTTGAACAAAATCGTGTGTGTGTGTATGTGTATAAATAAGCTTTTGGTGGGAATTTTTATCTAAACCTATGCTAAATTATCTTTTCTTTCTCTCCTAGCAATGGATTAAACTGCTTCTTCAAATTTCTTGCTTGGATTTATACGGGTTCAGCAAGCATGTTTTCAGAAGCGATACACTCTTTATCTGATACTTGTAACCAGGTGAGGGGTAAAAGCTTTCTTACTAATTTAAAGTAATATTTTTTGAGATTTTAGTCTAAAAGTTGACATTTTAAAAACTGAATGATTCCTACAGTTGGGTTGTAAAAGAAAATGGAAGGTGTTTTACTTTTGAATGATGACATACAAAGAATTATGATCATAGTATTTGAAAGCTGATTGTTATGCTTTAAAAGCTTTTAACAATGAAGTATAAGATTATCAGATACTAGGTATTTGGGCAGAGGCTTTTTCAAAAGTGATTCTTACATTAAATAGAAATTTGATTTAAGAATATTAGTTCTTATAACTATAAGAGCCAGTGGATTTGTTTGAATAAATATATAAAATAGTCATATGTGATTGATGAATTAAAATGATTTTCACAATAAACTAGTATTGTGATTTTTTCCTTGAATTTACAAATGGAGAATAATTTTTATAAAATTAAAATACCTTCTTGCTGCTGCTAAGTCGCTTCAGTCGTGTCTGACTCTCTGCGACCCCATAGACAGCAGCCCACCAGGCTCCGCTGTCTCTGGGATTCTCCAGGCAAGAACACTGGAGTGGGTTGCCATTTCCTTCTCCAATGCATGAAAGTGAAAAGTGAAAGTGAAGTCGCTCAGTCGTGTCCGAGTCTTTGAGACCCCATGGACTATAGCCTACCAGGCTCCTCCGTCCAGACTCCCTTTAATTCAAATTTTGAATACTACAAATCTAAGCCTTTTTTTAAGAATACAACATTTCTACTTGTATATCATTTCACATTTTAAAAAAGTGGCCTATTAAAGAAAACCTTTTTAGTTTTTATTTGTTTATCCTCCTATTATATAAGAATGATTTGGGAGAACTTATAACAAAAGACACAGGTACGTACAGTAAGAATATTTAAGACAAAGTTAAAAATAATAATGGTAAGGAGCAGGGAGACCAATTTTAATAAAAATTAAATCTAAGAACTCATGTAAACTCACTGTCAGATTAAACCTTTTGTAAAAGTAAAGAAAAAGGTAGGGACTTCCCTGGTGGTCCAGTGGCTAAGACTCCACGCTCCCAATGCATGGGGCTCAGGTTCAATCCCTGGTCAGGAAACTAGATCCCGCTTGCCACAACTAAGAGTTGTCATACCACAGCTAAAGATCCCACATGCTGCAGAGAAGATCAAAGATCCCACGAGTGGCACCTAAGACCTGGTGCAGCCAAATAAATAAATATTTAAACAACTTTTTTTAAAGATAAGGAAAAAGTACAGACACTTGCTATTAGTACTAACAATCATTTTCTTAAATTTTTATACTCAGTAATTACTTAATAACTACTATTTATATAATATTTTGCCTGTTGAGTGGGGGAGAGGTGGGTGAGAGAGAAATACATAACACACAGTAGCTATTTTGTTTTAAGTTTATGTGAACATGAGAAAATTAAAATGTAAAAATAGTGCATATTATTAATTTTAGTTGTTACTTAAAACACTGAAGACAATTTTAAAGTGTCCATACTCTGATATACTATTGAGGGTTTAAAAGCAGGTGGTAGGGGGACTTGCACTGCAGTCCAGTGGTTAAAACTCCATGCTTTCGCTGCAGGGGGCGTGGATTTGATCCCTGGTTGGGGAACCAAGATGCCGCATGCCACGTGCCACAGCCAATAGATAAATAAAAGCATATGGTAGATAGCTATGTATTAATCTGGAATAATAACCATATGACTGAAAAATCAAGTTGCAAAACATATGTACATAATGTAATGTTTCTAGCCATGGGGACTAGACTCACAGTCTTTTGCTATAAACAGCTGAAAAACTATGCAAAGTATATTTAACAGTATTTTCAAACATTGGACATTAATAGTGCCAAGACTGTGATCCTTGAGGAAGGGGAACAGGTGAATTAAATTATGATCACTCTGATTTTTTTGCTTGGAGGCACTTTTGGGATAGTGGAGCAGGGTGGGTTACCATCATTGAGTTGAGAAGGTAGAAATTAGGGTTCAGTGAGTCTGAGGTGGCTAGAAATTACAAGGCAGATTACACAGAGGAGGGAGCTATGCAGACAAAAAGCTACAGAAGTCTACATAGGGTTTTCCTTGAGTTGAATCTTTGCTGAGGTTTTGTTACGCATGAGTCGGGTAAAGCACCATGAGACTAGGCAAAGAACCAGCAGGGAACATTAACCTGAGTAATCCCTAGAGTTCAGAAAGGGCTTGGATTAAGTTCTGACTTTCTAAGGTTGAAAGTCCTGACGGATTACCCAGGCTTAGACTTTGGTAGTAGGGCTAAATTATCTTAGTTGTTAAATTTTAGAACCTTTCTGACAAAACTCTAGAGCATCATACTGATTTGCAAGTAACTTAATTACCTGCCAGAACAAAGCCCTACGCTTATTAAAAGTAAGACAACAAATTCTAGACATGCAGTATAACGTTCATGGTGTCCATACCTAATTTGAAAAATTTGTATTAGACAACCAGGAAGCAGAAAATTTGACATTCAACGAGGAGAAAAATTAGTCAATAGAAACAGACTCAATTGACATACGATAGAATTAGCAGACAAGGATAAATGGCTATTAAAGATGCATTCATATTATGTATCAAAAGAAAATATGAATATAATGAGAAGAGAAATGGAAGATAGAAAGACGAACCAAATGGAAATTTTAGAGCTGAAAAATATCTTATATGAAAAATCCAATGTATAGAATTAAGAGCAGATTAGACTTTGGAAAGCATGATCATTAAACTCAAGTAAACATACGACTGTAGAAAGCATTCATACTAACACTAGAGTGAAAAAAGACTAAAAAAAGAAAATGAAGGGAGCCTTAGACATATGGGACGTTATCAAGAGAATTACATCAAACATGTAAGGAAGAAACAATAACCAGTAGTACAAAGATTTTCAGATATAGAGGAGAAGGAAACACTTTTCATTTCCTCTAATCAGGCTAGTGCATCACCGACTTGATGGACATGAATTTGAGTGAACTCCGGGAGATGGTGATGGACAGGGAGGCCTGGCGTGCTGTGATTCATGGGGTCGCAAAGAGTCAGACACGACTGAACAACTGAACTGAACTGAACCCTGATTGTTGTTTAATTGCTAAATTGTATCTGACTCTTTTGCAACCCCAAGGACTGTAGCCTGCCAAAATCCTCTGGGATTTTCCAGGCAAGAATACTGGAATGGGTTGCCATTACCTTCTGAAGGAGATGTTCCCGACCCATGGTCCAATCTCCTACATTGGCAGGTGAATTCTTTACCACTCAGTCACTATGGAAGAGCACCTTAACCCTGATCTAAAATCTTAGATACTGCAAGAAAAAAATATGGACCTATATCTCTCATTAACATAGATGTAGATATCCTTTCAGTTCAGTTTAGTCGCTCAGTCGTGTCTGACTCTTTGCAACCCCATGAACCACAGCACACCAGGCCTCCCTGTCCATCAACAACTTCCGGAGTCCACCCAAACCCATGTCCATTGTGTCAGTGATGCCATCCAACCATCTCATCCTCTGTCGTCCCCTTTTCCTCCTGCCCTCAATCTTTCCCAGCATCAGGGTCTTTTCCAATAAGTCAGCTCTCTGCATTAGATGGCCAAAGTATTGGAGTTTCGGCTTCAACATCAGGCCCTCCAGTGAACACCCAGGACTGATCTCCTTCAGAATGGACTGGTTGGATCTCCTTGCAGTCCAAGGGACTCTCGAGTCTTCTCCAACACCACAGTTCAAAAGCATCAATTCTTCGGTGCTCAGCCTTCTGTATGGTCCAACTCTCACATCCATACATGACCACTGGAAAAACTATAGCCTTGACTAGATGGACCTTTGTTGGCAAAGTAATGTCTCTGCTTTTGAAAATGCTATCTAGGTTGGTCATAACTTTCCTTCCAAGGAGTAAGCGCTTTTTAATTTCATGGCTGCAGTCACCATCTGCAGTGATTTTGGAGCCCCCAAAAATAAAGTCAGCCACAATTCCCATTTATTTGCGATCAAGTGATGGGACCAGATGCCATGATCTTAGTTTTCTGAATGTTGAGCTTTAAGCCAACTTTTTCACTCTCCACTTTGACTTTCATCAAGAGGCTCTTTAGTTCTTCTTCACTTTCTGCCATAAGGGTAGTGTCATCTGCATATCTGAGGTTATTGATATTTCTCTCGGCAATCTCGATACCAGCTTGTGCTTTCTCCAGCCCAGCATTTCTCATGATGTACTCTGCATAGAAGTTAAATAAACAGGGTGACAATATACAGCCTTGATGTACTCCTTTTCCTATTTGGACCCAGTCTGTTGTTCCATGTCCAGTTCTAACTGTTGCTTCCTGACCTGCATATAGGTTTCTCAAGAGGCACATCAGGTGGTCTGGTATCCCATCTCTTTCAGAATTTTCCACAGTTTATTGTGATCCACACAGTCAAAGGCTTTGGCATAATCAATAAAGCAAAAATAGATGTTTTTCTGGAACTCTCTTGCTTTTCCAATGATCCAACGGATGTAATGTTGAAGAAGCTGAACGGTTCTATGAGGACCTAAAAGACCTTCTAGAACTAACACCCAAAAAAGATGTCCTTTTCGTTATAGGGGACTGGAATGCAAAAGTAGGAAGTCAAGAAACACCTGGAGTAACAGGCAAATTTGGCCTTGGAGTACAGAATGAAGCAGGGCAAAGGCTAACAGAGTTCTGCCAAGAGAACGCACTGGTCATAGCAAACACCCTCTTCCAACAACACAAGAGAAGACTCTACACATAGACATCACCAGATGGTCAACACCGAAATCAGATTTATTATATCCTTTGCAGCCAAAGATGGAGAAGCTCTATACAGTCTGCAAAAACAAGACTGGGAGTGGACTATGGTTCAGATCATGAACTCCTTATTGCCAAATTCAGACTTAAATTGAAGAAAGTGGGGAAAACCACTGGACCATTCAGGTATGACCTAAATCAAATCCCTTATGACTATACAGTGGAAGTGAGAAATAGATTTTAGGGACTAGATCTGATAAACAGAGTGCCTGATGAACTATGGATGGAGGTTCATGACATTGTACAGGAGATAGGGAGCAAGACCATCCCCACGAAAAAGAAATGCAAAAAAGCAAAATGGCTGTCTGAGGAGGCCTTACAAATAGCTGTGGAAAGGAGAGAAGCAAAAGCAAAGGAGAAAAGGAAAGATACAGCCGTTTGAATGCAGAGTTCCAAAGAATAGCAAGGAGAGATAAGAAAGCCTTCCTCAGCAATCAATGCAAAGAAATGGAAGAAAACAATAGAATGGGAAAGACTAGAGATCTCTTCAAGAAAATTAGAGATACTAAGGGAACACTTCATGCAAAGATGGGCTTGATAAAGGACAGAAATGGTATGGACCTAAGAGAAGCAGAAGATATTAAGAAAAGGTAGCAGGAATACACAGAACTGTACAAGAAAGATCTTCACGACCCAGATAATCACTAAGGTGTAATCATTCACACTCATCTAGAGCCGGACATCCTGGAATGTGAAGTCAGGTGGGCCTTAGTAGGCGTGACTATGAACAAAGCTAGTGGAAGTGATGGAATTCCAGTTGAGCTGTTTCAGATCCTAAAAGATGATGCTGTGAAAGTGCTGCACTCAATATATCACCAAATTTGGAGAAGTCAGCAGTGGCCACAGGATGGAAAAGGTCAGTTTCATTCCAATCCCAAAAAGTAAGGCCAAAGAATGCTGAAACTATCACACAATTGCACTCATCTCACACGCTAGTAAAGTAATGCTCAAAATTCTCTAAGCCAGGCTTCAGCAATATGTGAACCGTGAACTTCCAGATGTTCAAGCTGGTTTTAGAAAAGGCAGAGGAACCAGAGATCAAATTGCCAACATCCACTGGATCATCGAAACAGCAAGATATCCTTTCAGTTCAGTTTAGTTCAGTTCAGTCTCTCGGTCGTGTCTGACTCTTTGCGACCCCATGAATCGCAGCACACCAGGCCTCCCTGTCCATCACCAACTCCCGGAGTTCACCCAGACTCACGTCCATCGAGTCGGTGATGCCATCCAGCCATCTCATCCTCTCTCGTCCCCTCCTCCTCCTGCCCCCAATCCCTCCCAGCATCACAGTCTTTTCCAATGAGTCAGCTCTTCGCATGAGGTGGCCAAAGTACTGGAGTTTCAGCTTTAGCATCATTCCCTCCAAAGAAATCCCAGGTCTGATCTTCAGAATGGACTGGTTGGATCTCCTTGCAGTCCAAGGGACTCTCAAGAGTCTTCTGCAACACTACAGTTCAAAAGCATCAATTCTTCGGCACTCAGCCTTCACAGTCCAACTCTCACATCCATACATGACCACAGGAAAAACCATAGCCTTGACTAGATGGACCTTTGTTGGCAAAGTAATGTCTCTGCTTTTGAATATGCTATCTAGGTTGGTCATAACTTTCCTTCCAAGGAGTAAGCGTCTTTTAATTTCATGGCTGCAGTCAGCATCTGCAGTGATTTTGGAGCCCCCCAAAATAAAGTCTGACACTGTTTCCACTGTCTCCCCATCTATTTCCCATGAAGTGATGGGACCAGATGCCATGATCTTCGTTTTCTGAATGTTGAGCTTTAAGCCAACTTTTTCAGTCTCCACTTTCACTTTCATCAAGAGGCTTTTGAGTTCCTCTTCATTTTCTGCCATAAGGGTAGTGTCATCTGCATATCTGAGGTTATTAATATTTCTCCCGGCAATCTTGATTCCAGCTTGTGCTTCTTCCAGCCCAGCGTTTCTCATGATGTACTCTGCATAGAAGTTAAATAAACAGGGTGACAATATACAGCCTTGACATACTCCTTTTCCTATTTGGAACCAGTCTGTTGTTCCTTGTCCAGTTCTAACTGTTGCTTCCTGACCTGCATACAAATTTCTCAAGAGGCAGATCAGGTGGTCTGGTATTCCCATCTCTTTCAGAATTTCCCACAGTTTATTGTGATCCACACAGTCAAAGGCTTTGGCATAGTCAATAAAGCAGAAATAGATGTTTTTCTGGAACTGTCTTGCTCTTTCCATGATCCAGTGGCTTTTGGCAGTTTGATCTCTGGTTCCTCTGCCTTTTCTAAAACCAGCTTGAACATCAGGAAGTTCATGTTCGTTTAGATATAATCAAATTGAATCTAGCAATATAGAAACATTATAATAGATCATGATCCAGTGAATATTCTAGGAATGCAAATTTAAATATTCAAAGTCAGTAGAAGATTAATATGCGAAAATCTATTGCATTTCTACTATCAACAAACAAATGGAGAATGAAATATTTAATAAATTCCCTTTGTAATATTAAATACTCAGTAAATTTAACAAAAGATGTGTAAGACTTTAACACTGAAAACTTAAAATATAACTGGAGGAAGTAAGACCTAAGGAAATGGATAAAGATACTATGATCATGGGTTGGATTACTGCATTAATATGTCTGATTTCCCTAAATTAATTTACAAATTTAATGTAATCCAGCAGACTTTTTTTTTTGTTAGAAATTGACAGACTGATTAAATTCTATAACTTATATGCAAATGTAAAGAACCTGGAATATTGAAAGCAATCTAAAAAAATTTTTGGAGGATTTTAAGACTTATTTCAGAGCACAATAATTAAGACAGTAGGGAATTCCCTGGTGGCTCAGACCATAAGAATCTGCCTGCAGTCAGGAGAGACAGGTTCCATCCCTTGGTGGAGAAGATTCCCTGGAGAAGGAAATGGCTACCCCCTCCAGAATTCTTGCCTGGAGATTTCAATGGGCAGAGGAGCCTTGTGGGCTATAGTCCATGGAATCGCAGAGTCGGACGTAACTGAAGAACTAACACTTTCAAGGTATTGGCTCAAGGACTGACAAATCAGGAGAACAGAGTAGAGGGTCCAACAGACAAAGGCACCAAAGCAGTTCAGTGAAGAAAAGAAACTCTTCAACAAATGGTATGGGAAAAATTGGATATTCACATGGATAAAAAACAAAGGACCTCGACTTATACAAATGCCTTCATGCCTCATACAAATTTAAGGTGGACCCAGAAGTACCAGCTAACTCTATGAAAATACTGGAAGAAAACCTAGGAGAATATCTTCTAGGCCTTTGGGTAAGCAGAGATTTCTTAAATAGGACACAGAAATAGGACCATAAAATAAGAAAAACTGCATCAGAATTAAATATTCTTACTAAGGACACTTTTAAGACAGTAAATAGGCAAGTTGCAGATAGGGAAAAAATATTGGTAAAGCTTATAATCTGACAAAAGACTGGTATCCAGGGTAAATAAGGAACTTCTATTTTGTTATTGTTGTTCAGTTGCTAAGTCACATGTGACTTTGTGACCCCACCGACTGTAGGACACCAGGCTTCCCTGTCCTTCACCAACTCCCGGAGTTGCTAACATTCATGTCCGTTGAGTCAGTGATGCTATTCAACCATCTCATCTGCTGCTGCCCTCTTCTTTTGCCTTTAATCTTTCCCGGTGTTAGGGTCTCTTCCAGTGAGTCAGCTCTTCGCATCAGGTGGCCAAAGTACTGAGCTATAACTCAGTATTAAAAAAGAAAATCTAAGTTTTTTTTAAAAGGCTGAAGATTTGAAAAGGTACTTCACAAAGATACATGAATGTAGTTGATGGACACAAGGAGGTGTTCAGCACTATTCATCATCAGGAAATGTATATTGACACCCAAACAGGGCCTCTCTACACATCCCCTATAATGATTAAAATTTAAAAGCCTGACAGTCAAATGTTGGGTTAAGATGTAGAGCACCCAAACCTTTTAGATATTGCTGATGGAGTGTAAAATGTTACAACCACTCTTAAATTAGTCAGTTTCTTGTAAACATGTGTCTATTGTTAGACTCAGCAATTCCCCTCTTAAATATTTAACCAAGAGAAGTGGGAACAAAAGTCCACAAAGACTTGTATAAGAATGTTTATAGCACTGTAAAGGTGCTGTAATGGACAAAAAATTGGAGTCAACACAAATGTTCATCAACAGTGGAATAAACAAATTGTGGTATATTCATACAATGGAATATTACCTAGCAATAAAAAGAAAAAATGAAATTCTTATCTGTAACAGCATATATGTATCTCCAACAGTATGTTAAACAAGAGATGGCAAATACAAAAGAGTAGTAATTGCATGATTCCATTTACATTAAATTCTAGAACTTTGACTTTAATCTTTGGAGAACAGTATTAGTGATATCTTATTTTTATAAGAATAAATATGGCCCATATTAAATTTATAGAACTTCTGATACCTCACGCTTCATTGCACAGCCAACCTGAACATTAAGTATTTTAAAAATGATTGAACACTTATTGACTATTTTGTAAACATTATAAACACAGACATATATAGTGTGAATCAATAATGAGTATTTTAATTTTAGTATACAAGTTTTAAAATTGTATGTTCTTAATTTACTCTCATTCTCTTAATTTATTGAAAAGCCATCATCTGTTTTAGGTAGTTTGACCCTCTTTTCCTTTGTAATCAAGTAGGAAAAAAAGTTGAAATATTCTTTGTTTTTAGGGTGGAATTTCCAATATCAAAACTTAAGTCTGGTATTTATGTGTTTTAGTAATTTTCAGGGTGGTATAATGTCCATATATTTAACAAAAGAAAATGTTTTCTATTAAATGCATGGTAACCTACAGAGAAACCTCAACTGTAAAGAATTTGGTTATCTTGAAAGTTTACCTATTTGATACCATACTGAAAATATGGAAAACCCCCAGCTTAGTCGAATAAAATTACATAGGATATTCACTCAGAGGCTTTGTGTTTTTATTAGATAAATAATTTTAATAAGGTAATCTTTTTCAGATTTCTAAATTTACATGAAATTAATAGAAAAGATACTTAGTGCAAACATAATACTGAGCAGTTCCAGTGAATCAGTCTTTTTTAACAAAAGATATGACCGAAAATATCAAATAAACAGAAATAAAGGAAGAAAAGATGAAGGCAAAGGAGGAAGGAAAGAAAGATGGTAACCAATATAAAAGACATTTTGCATTTTTATCATGCAAAATTTTGTCATTTTGTCATGACTTTTTTCCCCTAAAGAAATAAAATTTTTGTTGTAATTAGTCTTCCATCTTTATTTCTTCCTTCCACACTCCAGATAGTCACTGCTGTGTGTACATTGATATGTATACTTCACGCACATAGGTTTGGAGCTTGACTAAAAATGTAAATGTGTCATAGAATAGAATAGTCACTCAGTCATGTCCAATTCTTTGCAACCCCATATCTGTAGCCTGCCAGGCTCCTCTGCCTGTGAAATCTCCAGGCAAGAAAATAAGTGAGTAGCCATTCCCTTCTCCAGGAGATCTTCTTGACCCAAAGATGAAACCCAGGTCTCCTACATTGCAGGCAGATTCTTTACCTTCCAAGCCACCAGCAAAGCCCAAATGTATCATGTGTATACACGGTTTGTAGTCTTTAAATCTTTTATTTGTTCAGTTTATACAAGCTATTCTTCCTGTAAAAAAATTAGGTATTACAGGTTACCCTAATCCTACTTTTCTTCTCAGAGGTTAAATGTGAGTTCTTTCAGGCTTTTTCCTATGCTTTACATTATATGTTGTTTACAGAAGCTAAAAAACACAAGTTCTTTTGTATTATACATACCGTTTCTAAACTTGCTTTTTTCCCTTTCACTGAATGTTATGTCTTGGAGCTTTCACCATGTCAGCACAGAGAGCTGTATCCCAACTCTATTCTTTTACACTGAGGTAGAGGATGTTTATTATTTGGTTGTACCATGATTTATTTTGCCATTCCTTACTGAAGAAGGTTTAGGTTGCTCTCTTATTTCTCAGCTTTATAAGCAGTGTTTTTTAAACCCTTTCCTGGTCATCTTTATGTCTCGATGATAAGTACTAGAGAACAGAATTGCTGGGTTGTTGGACATACATGTGTTAAGTGTTTCTTTGCTGTTGTCAGGTTGTGCCCTCTAGATTGGCTTTACCTTATTATACTCCCTATCTTGCTAATGGTTATTTACTTTTTTTCTTCCATAGGCCTTACTAGCATTGGGCATCAGTAAGTCTGTTCAGACACCAGATCCTACTCATCCGTAAGGACTCTGTCTTTATTATGTTTTCATTTGTTTTGGCAGGAAGTCGTTGAATTACCGATATGTCCTGAAGTTTTATATACCTGCAGCTTTGTGTTAAAGAGTTGGTCCTTTCTTCTGCTGTAGTATCTAAAATGCAGGATTCAACTGCTTTGTCAAAGTAAAGTCAAGATCTAATTTGAAAATGGAGTTCAAATTATTTTTATTCTTTGTAATACAACATAAAAATCTTGTCCTCTTTGTATTTGATAATTAATAACAAAGCACATATTTTGATCTTGGAGTTGTTTTATTTGGTCAGAGGAAATACATATATTTCACATTTGGACTAATAGGCCACTCTTAAATTTTAGTGATAATTTTCTATTAAATTCATGCTTAATGTATTTTAATCCCCTTTTTGTCATTTGGAGATAGTATTGTTAATGTTTCAAAATGACTTATTTTTAAAAGAAATGTGCTCTTTAGCACATATTGTTTTGAATTATATTAGTTATTTGATACAAAGACTTGCTACTGCTTCTACTAATATAACCAGGTAAAATTTTTGGATTCTACATGTATTTTTTTCTTTTTTCAACAAGCTTCAGTAGTAGAATTTGAGCAATGAAATTTGCCTTAAGGCAAAAGAAGTACACTTTTATTTCTGTTTAGGAGTCTGCCTCTGTGCTTTATATATCTTGAAATCCAGGCACTCCTGTCTTCTTGTAAATAATAGCATATTTTGAATATCCTGTAACTGTCAGGAAGCCTTTATATACCAAAAATTTTAAAACAGGGTGAAATTGAAATTTTTTAGGTGTGTAGCTTTCATAAGATATTTTCAACAGTCTGCGTTAGTGCTGCCTGATAGAATTTTCTATAATAATAGGACTATTTATGTATATCTATTCAATATGCTAGTCACTAGCTACATGTGGCTGTTGAGCACTGGAAATGTGGCAGGTGCAATTGAAGAATTATGTTAAAATTTTATTTAGTTTTACTTAATTTACATTTAAATAGTCTTATGTAGCTAGTGACATATTGGATAGTGCAGATCTACATAATTAAAAATTTCAGTAAGAATATACACATTCCTTGAAAACACATAAAATGAAAGTAATGCTATTTACTTTAGATCTTAAATTATCTTAAATATATATAGTCTATCTATGTGGGAAAAACTTGAGAAGAATGTTAATTTTTCTAAATCAAGCTTATAGAAGACTGTCACATCTATAAACTGATAATTTCCTATGGTAAGCTTACATATTTGCAAAAGGAATTAAAAAAACAGTTTTAATTAAGATTCCAAGCAAGAGTACTGGAGTGGGTTACCATATCCTACTCTAGAGGATCTCCCCAACCCAGGAATTGAATCTGTGTCTCTTGCATCTCCTGTATGGACAGGCAGATCCTTTACCACTGCACCGCCTGGGAAGCCCTTTTAAGAACTCTTATTTAAAGTTGCATCTACTCTAGGGGTACCATGTTTGAATTTGGGGGTAAATTTCCCAGAAACTTTTGTATCAATGCGTGATTCTTTCCCTCTTACACTATCTCATATTTTTAAATTTATTACTCATTATTTTATCGGTACATACAGTAATACAAAGTAATGCACATGTTGACCAAACACTGTTAAAATATAATTGCAATTTAACAAAAAAATTATCAAAACACCCAGAAAACTGAAGCTCTTAGTCTTTTAATAATAGTAGTCAGTTACTGTGTGTTAAATTCTACAGAATCCACAAAAAGTATCTAGCATCAAATTATAGGTAATATAAATTATGTAAGACAGTATTTAATTAGAAACTTCATTACAAGGAAATTGAAATGTTACACTCTTCATTAAACATTTGAATACATTAAAAAAATAAATTTTATCTGTGTTTGTGGTATTTAAGAGTAAAGTCACTGTAGTAAATCAAAGCAAATTATAAGAAGGATTAGCAAAAACCTGAATTAAATCATATTCACTTTATTTTTATATAGTTTCAAAGATCTTGCAGTTTTTACCACTTTATATGTTATTTTCTGATTAAATTTGAGTTTGGCACTTACTTTTTACTTAACTATAAAATCATAACATCTTGATATTGTAAGAGGTTTTTCTTCATTGAACTATTAAACATATTTTGGGAGGAAATAATTTGTATTTCTTGTAAACTGTTTTTAATTTTTCAGGTATGGATTTTCAAATATGCGCTATATTGCTTCACTGATTAGTGGTGTTGGTATTTTCATGATGGGTGCAGGATTATCTTGGTACCATGGAATCATGGGATTGCTCAATCCTCAACCAATAGAATCTCTTCTATGGGTAATTTTCTCCTTCCTTCCCTCCTCAGTTTTAAAGTAATATGAAATAACAATTAAGTACAGTAGAATACCTTTGTTATATTAATGTTAATGATTGGGACTAAATATACCTTCTTGACGGTAATATAGGATTATATTACACATAAAAACACCTGTATGTGTTTTTTAGGATGTGACTGAACCTGACCTCTAGATCCATGTGATTCAATGATGTTGAGCAAGAGTATCTCTTTAGGTACAGTTGTTAAGCACTGCATCCTTGGCTAAAATTTTAGACAGTTCTATTAATTTCTGCTGTTACTAAAAGCAGAAAGGCCAGAAGACCTCTGTTCAGTTTTAGTACTAAGAATAATCTGTCAGTAGTTAAAATATCCATTCCCTTGTAACAGTCATATATTAGAATTTTTCTTAAAGCATCTTCTTTTCCCACATTCTGGTCGGAAGCCTACTTGGGAGAATGGGAGTGTGGTTCCCTTCTGTGTTTTTTCACCTCAGGGCCTGTACTCTTCTCTCCTGCTCCCTAGGCTGCGTCTGGCGGCACTGAAGGTAGAGATAGGGAGCAGAAAAGTACTGCTCTGCGGGTACCAGTGGGAGAAGGCAGTGGCACCCCACTCCAATACTCTTGCCTGGAAAATCCCATGGACGGAGGAGCATGGAAGGCTGCAGTCCATGGGGTCGCTGAGGTCAGACACGACTGAGCGACTTCACTTTCACTTTTCACTTTCATGCATTGGAGAAGGAAATGGCAACCCACTCCAGTGTTCTTGCCTGGAGAATCCCAGGGATGCGGGAGCCTGGTGGGCTGCCATCTATGGGGTCACACAGAGTCGGACATGACTGAAGTGACTTAGCAGCAGCAGCGGGTACCAGCATCACCTTGCACTGGTATCCGCTGGCCTTCATAGGTACCTAAAGCTGTCTTTTTTCTTCTCATGGGAACTTCTTGGAGATTACCCTGCTTGGCAGCTGTGACCATAGCTCCCTTGAGAAGTGCAAAGTGGTCATGTGGCACCCCTGTCAGCTTTTGTATCTCATGGTGTAGTTCCAGACTATTTCTGCTGATGTTGCCAGTAAGATTCAGTGGAAGGAGCCTAAAATTGAGATAGGAAAACCTGTATTCTAGTTCTTATTTCAATAACCTTTCCATATACTCAAGCAAATCACGTAGCTTTGGGAAATGTTAGCTTTCCTTAACAGGATGAGGAGAAAGTTGAAGTGGGTTCAAATTTTTTAAACCTCTATTTCAGGGAAGGCTGGGGTTCCAAAAATTCTATATTTGAATTTTTAAATTTCATATAAAATTTATCATTTGAATTTCATATAAAACTTTTTTAAAATCTGTTATTTCTTTCTGTATGTCTTGGACTAAAGCACAAAGGTGTTCTTGATAGTTCAGTTCAGTCGCTCAGTCATGTCTGACTCTTTGTGACCCCATGAACTGCAGCACGCCAGGCCTCCCTGTCCATCACCAACTCCCAGAGTTTACCCAAACTCATGTCCATTGAGTCGGTGATGCCATCCAACCATCTCATCATCTGTTGTCCCCTTCTCCTCCTGCCCTCAATCTTTCCCAGCATCAGGGTCTTTTCAAATGAATCAGCTCTCCACATCAGGTGGCCAAAGTATTGGAGTTTCAGCTTCAACATCAGGCCCTCCAATGAACACCCAGGACTGATCTCCTTTAGGATGGACTGGTTGGATCTCCTTGCAGTCCAAGGGATTCTCAACAGTCTTCTCCAACACCGCAGTTCAAAAGCATCAATTGTTCGGCGCTCAGCTTTCTTTTATAGTCCCAACTCTTACATCCATACATGCCTCCTGGAAAAAACATGGCTTTGACTAGACAGACCTTTGTTAGAAAAGTAATGTCTCTTCTTTTTAATATATTATCTAGGTTGGCCATAACTTTCCTTCCAAGGAGTAATCGTCTTTTAATTTCATCGCTGCAGTCACCATCTGCAGTGATTTTGGAGCCCCAAAAAATAAAGTCTGTCACTGTTTGCATTGTTCTCCCATCTATTTGCCATGAAGTGATGGGACCAGATGCCATGATCTTAGTTTTCTGAATGTTGAGTTTCAAGCCACCTTTTTGACTCTCCTCTTGCACTTTGATCAAGAGGCTCTTTAGTTCTTCTTCACTTTCTGCCATAAGGGTAGTGTCATCTGCGTATCTGAGGTTATAGATATTTCTCCTGTCAATCTTGATACCAGCTTGTGCTTCATCCAGTCCTGCATTTTGCATGATGTACTCTGCACATAAGTTAAATAAGCAGGGTAATAATATACAGCCTTGATGTACTCCTTTCCCAATTTGGAACCAGTCCGCTGTTCCATGTCCAGTTCTAACTGTTGCTTCCTGACCTGCATACAGATTTCTAATGAAGCAGGTCAGGTAGAGTGGTAGTCCCATCTCTTTCAGAATTTTCCACAGTTTATTGTGATCCACACAATCAAAGGCTTTGGCATAGTCAATAAAGCAGAAATAGATGTTTTTCTGGAACTCTCTTGCTTTTTTGATGATCCAGCAGATGTTGGCAATTGGATCTCTGGTTCCTCTGCCATTTCTAAAATCAGCTTGAATATTTGGAAGTTCGCGGTTCACATATTGCTGAAGCCTGGCTTGGGGAATTTTGAGCATTACTTTACTAGCATATGAGATGAGTGCAATTGTGTGGTAGTTTGAGCATTCTTTGGCATTGCCTTTCTTTGGGATTGGAATGAAAACTGACCTTTTCCAGTCCTGTGGCCACTGCTGAGTTCAAATTTGTTGACGTATTGAGTGCAGCACTTTCACAGCATCATCTTTTAGGATTTGAAATAGCTCAACTGGGAATTCCATCACCTCCACTAGCTTTGTTCTTAGTGATACCTCTTGATATCTTTATCTAATTCAAGAGTGTCTGGGCTTGTAAGGAAAATGGTATTGTCTTCCTCCCCCAAATTGATTACTGTGTATAACTGCTGATCCATCTGAATCAGGACCGAGAAAGAATTCTCTTGGTACTGGGCGTCCAAAGAAAATTAAGACATAACTGGGTATGGTTGTGGATCATACTGTATCCACAACCCTAGATTTCAAATGTTTGTGTTCATTTTGAAGTTCAAAAACTTTTTTTACCAGTTAAGTAATAATTCTTTTATATCATGAATTAACTTAGGTCATGGTATAACATTCTACTGTGTGTGTATATATTACTCTTCCAGGTATTAAAAAATGAGATGGTCATCAAATTTTAACTCTTGTTTCTTCTTATGAAGACACCATGTGTCTCATTGTCCTCACTTGAACTATTTCCCATCAAAATCCTTATCTGATTAGGATTGAATTGATGTTTCCTTCCATTAAGCTTATGCATGGACTGTTATAATTCTTTAGTGAAATATTAACTTATGCTTTATTTTAATATTTATTTCCTAGGCATACTGTATTTTAGCGGGATCATTAGTATCTGAAGGAGGTACGTACTATCCCAGAATTTTGTTATTCTTAATAATCTATACTCCATTTTTGTAGTTTGCTATTAATAATAAGTTCTCTTGGTTAAAGAAAACTGTAGAAATAAGAATAAAGTTTTGTCTCCTTTGAGGGAGGAAATTCTTTGTATAATGTACTATGTTGATTCCTGTAATGGATGAGGCCAAATTTGGAAAAGCTTTTTTTGTTCTTGTTCTTAAGTATCAGAACATTTGAAATGGAGTATAAATACATAACTATATAGTGAGTTTTTAACAATCAGGCTTTAGTAATGTTAACCTGGGAAGACTGTCCCTTTTTGCAGAACAAGTATTTTTAAGCTCAGAACATTTTAAATGGAGTATAAATACATAACTATATAGCGAGTTTTTAAGAATCAGGCTTTAGTAATGTTAACCTGGGAAGGCTGTCCCTTTTTGCAGAACAAGTATTTTTAAGTTTTTGAAAGTTTCAGCTATAGAAGTAATATGACAGAGAAGTGCTAGTACCATGCATGAAACTGCCTTATCTGCTGCTCTACTTATAGTATGTTTACTTTTGAAACATTGTCGTTTTCTATGCATTATCACTTCATCTTTGACAGTCTTGTAAAATGTTGATAATACCACCTGCCTCAAAAGGTTGGGAGTCTCAAAAATGATTGTGCTTAGTGTGGTACCCGACAACTAATCGTTTTCTAATAAATTAAGGCTGTTGTGATGGTAATGATATTTAAATTATGGTAGCTAAAAATATGGGATTCATTTTATTATAATGATTAACTGGGGTTCTTGATAATGGCTAGTTTAATATAGAACTTTTCCTATTGACAGCTCTTAGCATTAAAGCATTGTGCCTATTTATTTATCTTTTGAGATGCCATCTTTAAAGTTTGGAGGCATGAAGTTTCTTCCATCTGATATGAGTGCTTTTCTTTCAGCAACACTTCTTGTTGCTGTAAATGAGCTTCGTAGGAGTGCTCGGGCCAAAGGAATGTCATTTTACAAGTATGGTATGTACTTTAGAAATGTAGGTGTATTATATCATCATCGTTATTTGCCTAAAATCACCGAGTACTGTTGCTTTGTTCCACATAGATGTGTACAAAATATATCTCAGTGTCTTCCCTATGGCTCTTATATATTAGCTCTTTTAAAAAGAAAAATGTAGTGTAATTTGAATAGGAGTGCTTTATATTTGGATATTTCTGTGTATGCTTACGTAACTTGAGAAAGTAATTTGACTTTACATATCAGTTATTGTTACCATTTAAATCAAGTAACTATATTTATATTGAACAGTTTTAAAAGTCAGGATCTTATACATTAAAAAAATTTTTTTTAATGGCCATTGGGCACAACTTATGGGATTTAAGTTCCCCAGCAAGGGATTTAACCTGGGCCATAGCAGTGAAAGCCTATAATCCTAACCACTAGGCCACTAGGGAACTCCCTTTTAATTCAAATTAAATTAAGTTAAATTAATGGACATTTTATGTTACCTGAAAACATCAAATTAAGATTTCAAAATTTTCTTTTCTTGTCTCTACCCCAATGACTAAGTAATGGAAAGTCGTGATCCTAGTACAAATGTTATATTACTGGAGGATACTGCAGCTGTGTTGGGAGTGACAATAGCAGCCACTTGTATGGGCCTTACCTCCATAACAGGTAAATATTTCTCGGATTATGGGTGATTTATTTGTACTACTTAAATAATCCTTTAATATGTGGGAATTTTCCTTCTTTATCATTGAAAAAGTTTAAATCAATAGATTGTTAAATGTGAATTTCATACTAACTGTTTGTATAAGACAAATAAGATAGTAAAAGTATTCAGATTTCTGAGTTAGAAATTTCTCTTAGAAATAAAGAAAGCTGCTAATAGAGCATTTCTATAATGCTCTAAACCTTTCTAGCTGTGACTTAGTAAATCACACAACTATTCAGAGCTTTTAAGTTCTTTATGTGTAGATATTGGTGATACTTGTCCTAGTGACCTTACAGGTTTGAGATAATATACGACAGAGAACTTTAATAAACTCTAAAGTTTAAAATAAATATACATTGTGGCTCATTCATTTGTCTTTCTCCACTGTTAGTGCCAATAATAACTGCTTTTGCTTTCCTGTTTCCTTGATTCTTTAGTTGCTTCCATCCTTATTCTGGCAGCTAGTTAAATGTTTTGAAGGCCAGTGCAGCACAGGTGAATAAGACAGATAAACCATTTTATTTTTATTTTCTAAAATAAATGAACCAATTATTATGAAGAAACTAAATTTCTGAGGTTGGAATTCTCTTGGAATGGTATTTCCATTCTTTCCTGTTTGTCCTAGCATATTTAAAATAATTTTAGGTAATGAGCTTCCACCGTTCTGCAGTATTAACATAGTCTGAAGTATGAATAGATTTTTCTCATTTTGAATGTGCATATTGAGACTAAACCATCATTTTCTGATTTTCACTGTGATCCAAAATATTCCTAAATGTTTTGATTGTTTTTCTAGTTGACCTTACCATTTTAGACACTTTTTAGACATAAATACGGAGAAGGCAATGGTGACCCACTCCAGTACTCTTGCCTGGAAAATCCCATGGACAGAGGAGCCTGGTAGGCTGCAGTCCATGGGGTCGCTGAGTCGGACACAACTGAGCGACTTCACTTTCACTTTTCACTTTCATGCACTGGAGAAGGAAATGGCAACCCACTCCAGTGTTCTTGCCTGGAGAATCCCAGGGACAGGGGAGCCTGGTGGGCTGCCGTCTCTGGGGTCGCACAGAGTCGGACACGACTGAAGCGACTCTGCAGCAGCAGCAGCAGCAGCAGACATAAATAATTTCTTAGCAAAATGTAAGGCTTAAGGAAAGTATGACTTGATGAATAGGTCAACTTTTAATAGAGGGGTAGGATGGGATCAGAGGTGGGAGGGAGGTTCATGAGGGAGGGCATATTTACACTTATGGCTAATTCATGTTATTGTATGGCAGAAACCAATACAACATTGTAAAGCAATTTTCCTCCAGTTAAAAATAAATTTAAAAAAAAACGAGGTTGAAAAAAAATCAAGATAAAGATCTCGTTCTACCAAGTATGTATTATTAAAGTTTCACCTTAATTTTTATTTAATTACTTAAGTCATTTACATTAAATGACATGCCAGGAAATAAAATATTTTCCAGCTAATAATTCTGTTCATTTTTATTGTCATTCAGTTATTAAAAATGTATATTTGAAAGTAAAAATAATTAAGTTTAGATTTCTAAAGAAGAACAGTATTTGATTTGAAACTCTATAATTACAAACTTCCTAATGGATTATGTTTTACAAATGGATCATATTTGTATACTTTAGTAGTACAAAATAAGTCATCCCTTTTTAGTGTTATATTTTGACCATATGTTAATAAAACTAATGTAAATTGAGATTTTTTTTTTTAGTAAAACATGCATATTTTATCAAGCATTAAGGTAGTTAAATTTAATACTGACATTTGATCTATGGAATAAATGCTTAATTATAAAAACCTTGTGTGTAAAATTTATTATAAAGATTTAAAGTATAATATTTATTGATACATTCATAGGTAATAAGTCAACTCTTACAGGTTCTGGAAGAGAATAAAGCCCTAACAGCCTAAGGCAAACTTTACAATCAGAATCATCTGGAGGGATTGGGAAGGCATAGAATGCTAGGCCCCTGCTGCAGATTTCTGGTTTGGAAGGTCTTGAGCGAGACCTGAGAATTTGCATCACTGCCACGTTATCCAGTGATGCTGCGGCTGCTGCCGGTCATAGGACTGCATTTTGAGAACCACTGCTTTAAGGTAGCCGTTAGATGCAAATGAACTTCCATTTGCTTTCTGCTTTCTTTTTGTGTATCTAAGAATGTTACTACCTATGTTATCATTCTTGGTTGAAAGAGATAAAAGTGCCTCAAACGTATTTTTTTATATGGCTTAAATCTTTCACAGAATCTTTATAAGACAAAACACAAAAATTTTTTTTAGCTGTTGATCCTACAATTATTTTGTCAACTAGGAAAAGTGCTACCAACATATCAAAAAAGAAATGGACTCTATTACTTTCGTATATATATCTTGTCTCTAATTTGAAAATGCTCTGAACCCTAACCCATGTAACCAGGTGCAAGTAATGGATCATAAGTAATTAAACTGCATAATACTCTTTATGTAATATGCAGCAAGTTGTAGCATTCTTATTTTGTAGAATAGTAAAACTATTAGGAGAAAGTCATTAAAGGAATTAGGAATGAATTTCAGGTCCCTTGATTTACTAATTCAGGTTCTTTGCTCCCTAAAGCTCATTGAAATGGAACATGTTAATTTACTGACTTCTTATGTGCTTTTATTTAGGCAACCCACTGTATGACAGCCTCGGTTCTTTGGGTGTGGGCACCCTATTAGGCGTGGTCTCAGCATTCCTCATCTACACTAACACGGAAGCACTCTTAGGGCGATCCATCCAGCCAGAACAAGTACAACGGCTTACTGAGCTCCTGGAGAACGATCCGTCAGTAAGGTCAGCTTATTCCAGTGATGCTGTTAAAGTTTAGAGAAATAGAAATGCTTGTTTTATAAGTTCTTCCAAAAGAGGTTTTGAATCCTTAGCCTTCAGAACTTTTTCATCTATTACTTTGCAGCATTGCAACCTTACAAGAAAGCAAGTGAAAGCATTTAGCAAACTCCCTGAATTTCCTTTTAAATTTTTTATATCTTTAATTTTTCTAAAAATAAGAAACAGTTAGATCATATAATGGGAACAGAAGTTTGCTAAGTATTTGCCTCTTCAATGTGGAACCACTTATATGAAATCTTCGTATTTATATTTGCCTTATATTTATAATTACAAATTGAATATGTATTTTTAAAAATTTATTTGACTACACTGGGTCTTAGTTACAGCATGTCAGGTCTAGTTCCCAGACCAGAACTGAACCTGGGACCCCTGCATTGGGAGCTTGGAGTCTTAGCCGCTGGACCACCAGGGAAGTCCCCACAAATTGAATACATTGAACCTAAAAGATTTTTATTCATTGGGATATGACTACCAAATTGAATATAATTTATACTTTTTTTAGTATAAACATCTTATTTTAGCTTATTTTAAATGTTTTTCCTTATAATCTTTATCATTAAATGATAAAGAGTTGAAGATTTAATAGATAATCAGAAGAGATAAAGTGTTCTAATAGAACTTAGTGAACTTAAGCAGTAGTATAGTTTCAGAGTGAAGGGAAAGGAACAATCCTTTAAAATTCTAATTTTCTACTAATCTACACACACACACACACATATTTAACTCTAAGAATGTGTTTTTCTTGTGTTATAATTAAAATCTTTTTAATTAAAAGTTATAATTAAAAAGTTATAATTAAAAGTTCAGTCTTTTAAGAATGACCTCTGTATCTACATCACTAAAACAAATGAGTATGTGATTACTATATTTATATTCTAAGCCCTACATGTTTATTCTTAAAAAGTAGTTACCTGCTAGATCAAGATTAGAAGTTGAGCATTTTTAGAATCAATACTAGGCTTAGTGACTTCATGTGAGATTCTCCATGTTAATATCCTTTTCTTGTGATTTCTTTTGTGATTTCTTTTTCTACTTTTAGTATCATGGTAGTATTGACTTTATAAAATGAGTTTGGAAGTGTTTCCTCTCCTCCTCTTCTAATTTTTTAATGAGTTTGTAAAAAAACTTGTTATAATTTCTTCTTTAAATGTTTGGTGCAATTCAGCAGTGATGCCATCTGGGGATGGGCTTTCTGCTTGGTTAGTTTTTGATTACTTGCTCTATCTCTTTACACATTTATTCGGATTGTCTGTTTCATCTTGTGTCAGTTTCAGCAGTTTGTGTCTTTCTAGAAATTTGTCCATTACTTTGAAGTTATCTAATTTGTTGGTACAGCTGTTCGTGGTTTTCCTTTGTATTTCTTTAGGATTGGTAGTAATGTCTCCTCTTTCATTTCTGATTCTGCTAATTTAAGTGTTGGTTTTTTTTTTTCCTTGGTCAGTCCAGCTAAAGATTTATCAATTTTGTTGATCTTTTCAGAGGACTAGCTTTTGGTTTAATTGATTTTCTGTAGTTTTTTCTATTTCTTGAATCCTGGTCTAATCTATATTATTTCTGTCCTTCTGCTTGGTTTACGTTTAGTATTGATTTAGGTTTGCTCTTGTTTCAGTGCCTTAAGATGATACGTTACGTTTTTTATCTGATACCCATCTTCTTTTCTTAATATAGGCTTTTACAGTTATAAATTTCCTTCTAAGTACTGCTTTCACTTCATCCTATAAATTGTATTATGTTATGTCTTCGTTTTCATTTACTTCAAAGTATTTTCTAATTTCACTTTAGATTTCTTCTTTGACCATTGGTTGGTTAGTAGTGTGTGGTTTAATTTCTCAACTGTCTTCATTAATTCTTATTTCATTCCATTGTGGTTGTCAAGCACTCTTTTTATTATTTCTGTCCTTTTGAATTTACTGAGCTTTATTTTATAGCCTAACATGATCTATCCTGGATAATGTTCCATGTGTACTTGAGGATGTTTATTCTGCTATTGTAAGGAGTGTTGTGTAGATGTCTATTAGATTTGGTTGGTTTATACTGCTCAAGTTTTCTGTTTCCTTATTGATCCTCTTGCCTCATTGTTTTCTCCATTAGTGAAAGTAGAATATTGAAGTTGCCTGTTATTGTTGTTGAATTGCCCATTTCTCCTTTCATTTCTGTCAGTTTTTACTTCATGTATTTTGGCACCCATTTGTTAGGAATAATGTGTTTATAATTTGTATATGTTGTTTATAATTAAACTCTAGGGAAGAACTGTAAAAGGAAAGATGGTGACAAATTTGAAATTTCCTGAAAAGTGCTACACTCAATATGTCAGCAAATTTGGAAAACTCAGCAGTGGCCACAGGACTGGAAAAGGTCTGTTTCATTCCAATCCTAAAGAAAGGCAGTGCCAAAGAATGCTCAAACTACCACACAATTGCACTCATCTCATGCTAGTAAAGTAATGCTCAAAATTCTCCAAGCCGGGCTTCAGCAATATGTGAACCGTGAACTTCCAGATGTTCAAGCTGGATTTAGAAAAGGCACAGGAGCCAGAGATCCAATTGCCAACATCCACTGGATCATGGAAAAAGCAAGAGAGTTCCAGAAAACATCTATTTCTGCTTTATTGACTATGCCAAAGCCTTTGACTGTGTGGATCACGATAAACTGGGAAATTCTGAAAGAGATGGGAATACCAGATCGACCACCTGACCTGCCTCTTGAGAAACCTGTATGCAGGTCAGGAAGCAACAGTTAGAACTGGACATGGAACAACAGACTGGTTCCAAATAGGAAAAGGAGTAAGTACATCAAGGCTGTATATTGTCACCCTGCTTATTTAACTTATATGCAGAGTACATCATGAGAAAGGCTGGCCTGGAAGAAGCACAAGCTGGAATCAAGATTGCCGGGAGAACTATCAATAACTTCAGATATGCAGATGATATCATCCTTATGGCAGAAAGTGAAGAACTAAAGAGCCTCTTGATCAAAGTGAAAGAGGAGAGTGGAAAAAGTTGGCTTAAAGCTCAACATTCAGAAAACTAAGCTCATGGCATCTGGTCCCATCACTTCATGGCAAATAGATGGGGAAACAGTGGCAGACTTTATTTTTGGGGGCTCCAAAATCACTGCAGATAGTGATTGCAGCCATGAAATTAAAAGGCGCTTACTCCTTGGAAGGAAAGTTATGACCAACCTAGACAGCATATTAAAAAGCAGAGACATTACTTTGCCAACAAAGGTCTGTCTAGTCACAGCCCTGGTTTTTCCAGGAGTCATGTATGGATGTGAGAGTTGGACTATAAAAGAAAGCTGAGCGCTGAAGAATTGATGCTTTTGAACTGTGGTGTTGGAGAAGACTCTTGAGAGTCCCTTGGACTGCAAGGAGATCCAACCAGTCCATCCTAAAGGAGATCAGTCCTAGGTGTTCATTGGAGGGCCTGATGTTGAAGCTGAAACTCCAATACTTTGGCCACCTGATGTGGAGAGCTGATTCATTTGAAAAGACCCTGATGCTGGGAAAGATTGAGGGCGGGAAGAGAAGGGGACGACAGAGGATGAGATGGTTGGATGGCATCATCTACACAATGGACATGGGTTTGGGTGGACTCCTGGAGTTCGTGATGGACAGGGAGGCCTGGCGTGCTGTGGTTCATGGGGTCGCAAAGAGTCAGAGACGACTGAGTGACTGAACTGAACTGAACTGAAATAGTGAAGATCTATATATTAAATTGTTGGAAAAATAAATGTTAGTTATTTCAGAAAGTTTATACAGTTTTTAAAGCAATGTATTAGTTACCTTTATTGGTCTGTGACAAATTACCCCAAAACTTTGTGATTTAATACATCATTTATTACCTCACAGCTTCTATGGGTCAGGAATCTGAGCACAGTTTACCTGGGTCTCCACTCCAGGGTTTCTCACATATTGCAGTTAAGGTATTGACTGAGACTTCAGTCATCTCCTGGGGAAGGATCAGCTTCTAAGCTTACTCCCACAATTATCAACAGAATTTAGTTCCCTTCCCATGTGGAACTCTCCAACATGGCAGTTTGCTTAATCAAAGTATGCAAATAGAGAAGACAATAGATATTGAGTGTGGACAAGATAAAAGTCACAGATCAGTCACCTGATCTTGAAATGACACCTCATCATCTTGCCATATTCTTTGGTTAGGAGCAAATCACCAGGGGTAGCCTGCATTGAAAGAGACAGGGTTATACAAGGGCCTGAACACAAGAGGAGAGGATCGCTGGAACCATGATAAACACTGCCTATCACAGTTTTCTATCTGCAGTTAAGATATATAAATTAACTAAGAGTATAAGGGGAAAGTATATCAATATTTTTAACTGCTATTTAATTTTAGTCAAGTCATGAGTATTTTAAATCATTTGTTAAGACTGAGTTAGATACACTTTTCTAAAATGAATAAATTATATAGCCTCTTACAAATCTGGACAAGTTCTGTTTCAATTTGGACATATATAACTTTATAAATATTCAGCCACTAATTCTTATTTTCATCTATAAATCTATATTCATATGGATAAAGAATTTTAGACTCCATAGTAACTTGCTTAAGATCTCTCAGGCAGATGTTTTAAGAGTACTTGGTGCCTCATTTAGGCTTGTTTTCCCAGTAGAAAATCTCAATGTCCTTAGAATTCAGAGGGGTTTTAGTTTTCTTATGTATCCTGTAAACAAAAGATATTATAGTGATTACCATAAAAAGAAGGGAATTTATCAATAGTGTTCCGGGGAAGATTGATGCCTAGGATTAGGGCAGGAAGGATAAAAATCAGTTATGCTTGAGCGTCTGCTTCCTTTTCTGGGAGGCAGAATGGTATAACGGGAAGGCCACTAGGTTTGGATATCGAAAGATCTGGGGTGAGGCCTGGCTCTCCTGTTGACTAGATAAATTACCTTAGGTCTCTCATATCCCTCTGGGATTCTTTTATCTATAAATTAAACATGCCATCTTAATCTACTTTGCAAATGTCATTGATTAAAAGCCTGCTGTGTAAGTGGTGCCATATTAAACATTTTATGTATCTTGGTTCATTATTTCCCACATCCATCCTGTTCAATTCAGTTCAGTCTCTCAGTCGGGTCTGACTCTCTGCAACTCCGTGAACCACAGCACGCTAGGCCTCCCTGTCCATCACCAACTCCCGGAGTTTACACAAACTCATGTCCATTGAGTCGGTGATGTCATCCAACCATCTCATCCTCTGTTGTCCCCTTCCCCTCCTGCTCACAGTCTTCCCCAGAATCAGGGTCTTTTCAAATGAGTCAGCTCTTCACATCAGGTGGCCAAGTATTGGAGTTTCAGCTTCAACATCAGGCCCTCCAATGAACACCCAGGACTGATCTCCTTTAGGATGGACTGGTTGGATCTCCTTGCAGTCCAAGGGACTCTCAAGAGTCTTCTCCAACACCACAGTTCAAAAGCATCAATTCTACTATGCTCAGCTTTCTTTATAGTCCAACTCTCACATCCATACATGACTCCTGGAAAAACCATGGCTTTGACTAGACGGACCTTTGTTGGCAAAGTAATGTCTCTGCTTTTTAATATGCTGTCTAGGTTGGTCATAACTTTCCTTCCAAGGAGTAAGCATCTTTTAATTTCATGGCTGCAATCACCATCTGTGGTGATTTTGGAGCCCAGAAAAATAAAGTCAGCCACTGTTTGCCCATCTATTTGCCATAAAGTAATGGGGCCAGATGCCATGATCTTAGTTTTCTGAATGTCGAGCTTTAAGCCAACTTTTTCACTCTCCTCTTTCACTTTCATCAAGAAGCTCTTTAGTTCTTCTTCACTTTCTACCATAAGGGTGGTATCATCTGCATATCTGAAATTATTGATATTTCTCCCGGCAGTCTTGATTCCAGCTTGTGCTTCTTCCAGCCCAGCCTTTCTCATGATGTACTCTGCATATAAGTTAAATAAGCAGGGTGACAATATACAGCCTTGATGTACTTACTCCTTTTCCTATTTGGAACCAGTCTGTTGTTCCATGTCCAGTTCTAACTGTTGCTTCCTGACCTGCATACAGGTTTCTCAAGAGGCAGGTCAGGTGGTCGGTCTGGTATTCCCATCTCTTTCAGAATTTTCCACAGTTTATTGTGATCCACACAGTCAAAGGCTTTGGCATAGTCAATAAAGCAGAAATAGATGTTTTCTGGAACTCTCTTGCTTTTTCCATGATCCAGTGGATGTTGGCAATTGGATCTCTGGCTCCTCTGCCTTTTCTAAATCCAGCTTGAACATCTGGAAGTTCACGGTTCACGTATTGCTGAAGCCCGGCTTGGAGAATTGTGAGCATTACTTTACTAGCATGTGAGATGAGTGCAATTGTGTGGTAGTTTGAGCATTCTTTGGCACTGCCTTTCTTTGGGATTGGAATGAAAACGGACCTTTTCCAGTCCTGTGGCCACTGCTGAGTTTTCCAAATTTTCTGACATACTGAGTGTGGCACTTTCACAGCATCATCTCTCAGAGTTTGAAATAGCTCAACTGGAACTCCATCACCTCCACTAGCTTTGTTCGTAGTGATGCTTTCTAAGGCCCACTTGACTTCACATCCCGGGATGTCTGGCTCTAGGTCAGTGATCACACCATCGTGATTATCTGGGTCATGAAGATCTTTTTTGTACAGTTCTTCTATGTATTCTTGACACCTCTATCTTCTGCTTCTGATAAGTCCCTACAATTTCTGTCCTTTGTTGAGCCCATGTTTGCATGAAATGTTCCCTTGGTATCTCTAATTTTCTTGAAGAGATCTCTAATCTTTCCCATTCTATTGTTTCCCTCTATTTGTTTGCATTGATCGCTGAGGAAGGCTTTCTTATCTCTCCTTTCTATTCTTTGGAACTCTTCATTCAAACAGGTATATTGTTCCTTTCCTCCTTTCCTTTTCGCTTCTCTTCTTTCCACAGCTATTTGTAAGGACTCCTCAGACAGCCATTTTGCTTTTTTGCATTTCTTTTTCTTGGTGATGGTCTTGATCCCTGTCTCCTGTATAACGTCACAAACTATGTATAACATCCATAGTTCATCATGCACTCTATCTATCAGATCTAGTCCCTTGAATCTATTTCTCACTTCCACTGTATAATCGTAAGGGGTTTGATTTACGTCATACCTCAATGGTCTAGTGGTTTTCCCCACTTTCTTCAATTTAAGTGAATTTGGCAATAAGGAGTTCATGATCTGATCCAGAGTCAGCTCCCTCTCTTGCTTTTGCTGACTGTATAGAGCTTCTCCATCTTTGCATGCAAAGAATATAATATATCTGATTTTGGTGTTGGCCATCTGGTGATGTCCATGTGTAGAGTCTTCTCTTGTGTTGTTGTAAGAGGGTGTTTGCTATGACCAGTGCATTTTCTTGGCAAAACTCTATAATCCGTCCTGTTAGGTAGTTATTATTAAGCTCATTCTAATACAGTACTTCTGAGCATTGTGTGAAAAAGGAGCTATTGAAAAAAAGATTATGAGATAAAATGACAGTATTGTAAAAAGCAATTTAGAGTTGATTTTTTAATCTACAAACTATGTGATTAATGTATATTAAAATTACCGTAAAATAGTATTGTTTGCACCTTTGTATGGCATTATATCAAAAAAAAAAAAAACTTAACGAGCAATTTTTTGGAAAATGGTAGGTGGTTAATGGTGAGCACTCTGGAAGCCATCTTAGTCCATTTTCATCACTGGTGGAAAAAAAAGAATTCTAGACTTTTGCCACTAAAAAGTTTGTGTGTGTGTATAAATTTGTATGCATTGTTATTGATTACAGGGCAATTCATGATGTTAAAGCCACAGACCTGGGATTAGGGAAAGTGAGATTTAAGGCAGAAGTAGATTTCGATGGACGAGTTGTTACAAGATCGTATTTGGAAAAACAAGATTTTGACCAAATGCTACAAGTAAGTTTATGTATTTTAAAATTTTTTTTCTAATATAGCCAAGGGTTGAAGAGTTACTTCCTGAGTAAATAAAATAAAAGCTTTTCTTTGTAAGTCTTAAAGTCACTTCAAGTTTCAGCTTCTTAGGGCTCTAAAATTTGACAAAGACCTTTTTACTTAGTGTAAGAGTGTTTCAAAGGAGACAGCAGAAAAGGTAATTTATTATTAAAGTGCTTGTTGGTGCCACACATTTTATATATGTTATTTTATTTACTCTCAACAACCTGTGAGGTGAAGAATTAATATTTTCATTTTTATTTTATTTATTTTTAATAATTCGTATTTATTTAATTTAGGTGTAGTGGGTCTTCATTGCTGTGTGGGCTTTCCTCCTGTTGCAGCATCAGGGTCTACTCTAGTTGTGGTGCGTGGGCTTCTGATTGTGGTGGCTTCTCTTACGGAGCACGGACTCTAAGGTGTGTGGTCTTTGGCTGTTGGAGCAAGTGGCTCAGTAATTGCAGCTCCTGGGCTCCAAAGTGAAGTGAAGTCGCTCAGTCATGTCCGACTCTTTGCGACCCTGTGGACTGTAGCCTACCAGGCTCCTCCGTCCATGGGATTCTCCAGGCAAGAATACTGGAGAGGGTTGCCATTTCCTTCTCCAGGTGATCTTCCCAACCCAGGGATTGAACCTGGGTCTCCGCATTGCAGGCAGACGCTTTAACCTCTGAGCCACCAGGGAAGCCCAAAGCACAGGCTTAATAGTTGCGGCCCAAGGGCCTAGTTGTTCCATGTCATGTGGGATCCTCCTGGACCAAGGATCAAACCCATATCTCTTGCTTTGGCAGGCAGATTCTTTACCACTGAGCCACAAAGGAAGCCCCTTAATTTTTATATATAGGCAAATTCAGACACAGAAAGATTAGATAACTTGCCTAAATTTCAGAGCCATAATATGGAGTCAGATATTCATTTAGATATCTGTATCTCCAGAATCCATGCTTTTTTATTAGGAGTACTTTAAAAGAAAATTTATAGACGATAGTATAATGAATAGAGCAGAGGTTGCTGGTGCTGCTAAGTCGCTTCAGTCGTGTCCGACTCTGTGCGACCCCATAGACGGCAGCCCACCAGGCTCCGCCATCCCTGGGATTCTCCAGGCAAGAACACTGGAGCGGGTTGCCATTTCCTTCTCCAATGCATGAAAGTGAAAAGTGAAAGGAAAGTCGCTCAGTCGTGTCATTCTGATAGTGACCCCATGGACTGCAGCCCACCAGGCTCCTCCATCCATGGGATTTTCCAGGCACGAGTACTGGAGTGGGGTGCATTGCCTTCTCTGAGAGCAGAGGTTACCACTTGCCTTTGTCTAATATTAACATTTACAATACTGTATTTGCTTAAGATTGTAAAAAACGAAAAGAAATCATTACAAAAATAGTTATAGTCCTTGTTTCTCCTTCTAGATCTCATTCTCTTTTTTCCATTCCAAGAACTAACAATTATCTTGAATTTAGTACTTGTCATTTCCATTCAGATTTTTATATTTTTCAAGATATTTTTCTTAGCACAAGATAGAATAACATTTTAGATGTTTGAAAATTGTTATAAATGGTATAATATGATTATCTATATAATTTGTTTAGCAGTGTGTTTTATGGTAATATATACCCTATTAATTTACTTTTACTTGCTATATAGTATTTCATTGTATAAATGAACATACTGCAGTTTATTTATCCAGTCCCCATTTGATGGGAAATTATATTGGCCCCAGTGTTAAACTATTGGAAACAACACTACGATGGCATTTTTATACATGTTTCCTTGTTTGCATGTGCAAAACTTTAGGGCACATGTGCAAGAAATTTAGGGCATTATTATATAGCTCGATTTAAAATATGTGAGCAATGGGCTGAACATATCTTCAGCTTCCTTAGATATTGGCAAATTGTTCTCCAAAGTATGTCAGTTTAACTTCCATCATCAATGTAGCAAAGTTTCTATTGCTACATCTTCAGTAGACTGTATTGACAGAGTTTTAAAAATTTTGTCATTATGATAGATATAAAATACTATCCTGTTGATTTAGTTGATATTTCCGTGATAGTAGTAAGGATAATAAGCATAGAAATTTATTGACCATTGGAATTTCCTCTACTTACTTCATTGTTAATTTACTTTCTCTTATTTTGACAGATTTGTAAATGTTTTATTTTTAATACGCTGAGTACTAATCGTTCCTCAGTTACGTATATGTGGATAACTTCCTAGTTTGTAACTTATCATTCCACTTTGTTGTTTTACAGAAGATTTAATGCAGTTTTTAATTTTATGTCAAATTTGAAATGCTTTTTATTATCTTGATTGAGAAACCTTTCTGTATCCCATTATCATAAAATATTCTTTTCTTCTAAAAATTTTATGGTTTACTTTTATACCTTTGGTTTTCAGTCCACTTGGAATTATTTATTAGTTTAAGGGATTTAGGCTTTTTTTCCTATTAAAAAATAATTTTCTCAGCACTACTTACTGATTTGTCCATTCATTTCTCACTGATTTTGCAGTATTACCTCTGTGGGTCATTGTATTCAATTTTTCTGAGATTGATTTTTTTTTTTTTTTAGAAATAGATGGTCCATTGCTTATGGCTTGAAAGTTTTCCATATTTCATAAAACTCAATGGTATTTGTTATAATTTTTAGAAGAAATTATCAATGTATGACTATGATTTTTTTTAAGAATTTATTTTGTTTTTATCCTATCATTTTCTTTTATAGGAAATTCAAGAAGTGAAGACTCCTGAAGAACTAGAGACCTTTATGCTTAAACATGGAGAAAATATTATTGATACTTTAGGAGCTGAAGTAGATAGACTTGAGAAGGAACTGAAAGTAAGATATATTCATAATAATAATATGCTAACAGTGTCACCTATTTTTTGAATATTTATCTATGTCAGGCACTTTGCTAATTGCATTACTTGTGTGCTTTTATCTTCTCAGTAACCTCATAACGTATCAGTAGTTACGGTCAACAAAATGACCAGGTTAGAGAAGTTAGATAATATACTCAAGGAAACAGGGGACTTGGGATTTGAACCTTTATTGTTTAGTTTAAGATTCAGTATTTTTAACCCCTGTTCTATACTGATTGCTTAGTTTCTAAAATAGTCAGAGGTTTGTCTTTAAGAAGTGGTCTCTAATATTTTTAGAGAAAGGTAAAGGGGAAACCTTAGATTCTGTTCAAAAGTTTAAAGAAAGTGACTTTAAGTATATACATTTTTCTTTAATCTGTCTGACATTAATTTATATTTTCTGTTTGTTTCTGTTCAGTTGGATAGCATTACAACCTATCGTTTTTTTAACTAAAATATTACGTAACCAGACTGCCTTTAAAAATACCTCTGTGTTCTGAAATTGTCGTTTGTTGACGTTGGAGTTCTAATCGTTTGCAGTGAAGAAAACTTGTAAATGATTGTTAACATCTATAGCTTGTTGAAGGCAGTGAATTTTCTTCAGTTGATGTTGATCAATCTTTAATATTGTTAAAAGTTGATGAGGAATGACAAATTGAAGGGAAACATTTTTATCACTATTTTACTATCTTTTAGAATCTACGTATGTGATCAAAGCCCTTCAAAAAAAGATGATTTTGTTAATGTATTTGTTTTAATTTTGATGATTTTGTTAATGTTAATATTATAGTTCATGAGCTCTATCAGGCATGATTTTCAGAACTTCTGGATGAGTAATTGTCACGTATTTTGATATTAGGATTCTACTGTCTTAAATATTATTGAGGACTTGAGCTTTTTTTGGTAGGTTATATTTATTGATACTTAGCAAATTATAAATTACAATTGAGAAATTCAAGAATATTTATTCACTTAAAACGGAAAAGGCAATGGCACCCCACTCCAGTACTCTTGCCTGGAAAATCCCATGGATGGAGGAGCCTGGTAGGCTGCAGTCCATGGGGTTGCGAAGAGTTGGACACGACTGAGCGACTTCCATTTCACTTTTCACTTTCATGCATTGGAGAAGGAAATGGCAACCCACTCCAGTGTTCTTGCCTGGAGAATCCCAGGGACGGGGGAGCCTGGTGGGCTGCCGTCTATGGGGTCGCAGAGTCGGACACAACTGAAGCGACTTAGCAGCAGCAGCATTCACTTAAAAAGCTAAATTGTTATATTCTCTTTTAATATTATATCAAAACCTGGCAATTGGTAACCTCTTAAAGCTTAGTTGTGATGCGAAATATGAAACCATTCAATGAACTTTTCATACAGTGTTTGAAGTTAGAGGGCATAGTCCAGGAGACCATCTTCATTTGTGATACCAGTTGCAAAGTTCAAGGAGTTTCTAAGACTATCCTCAGGTTTGATAATTCACTAGGAGGACTCACAGAACTCACTGAATGGTTTGTTACAGTGAAAGGATACAGATTAAAGCTAGTCAAAGAAAGAGGTGTATAGAGCAGAGTTCTGAACCTGGAGTTTCTCTGTCCTCTCCCCGGGGAGTCATGGACAGTGTTACATTCATGGTAATGATGTGTGACAATTTGCATGGAGTGCTGCCAACCAGAGAAGCTCAGCTGAGCTTTGGTATCCAGGAGTTTTCTCGGGGCTCTGTAGTTGACTGCTTGAGTAGCCTATCTCTCATCTCCAGCCCCTCTAAGGAAGAGCTGACACCTCTAGTCTCCACCCCTTTCTGGAGATACAGCAGCCACCATGTGGCCAAAGATAAAAACATAATTATCAGGCAGGATTTCCAAGGGCCTGAAGATTATCTCCCAGTAGCCAAGAGCAACTGTCAGAACTCTCTTTGGGTACAATAAGTTCTGTCCTATACATTATTATATTAAAATCTGTTAGCCTGTCTTTGTTCTCTGTCTGATGGGATCTTTTAACCCATGCATAATTCTTTAGCATTATGAATTGGTCATTTGGAAAATACTGGCTCATTGAATTTATGCACATCATTCAAATGTTGATACATTTCTAAATATTGGGAAACTGTCAGACTCATCATGGTGGATATGAGTTTTTCAGCATCCTAATTTTGACCTGAAAGCTTGCATTTTATTATTAGCAACAAAATACTATTAGTTGTTTTTCTTGAAGTAGACTCATTTTGTTTATTTCCCAAGAGGGTGCCTACCAAATAACCAGATTTTAATAACCATGGTTTGTTAGTTATTTTTTCAAGTAAAAATGGTGTTCAGATAAAAAGCATCTGATTGAGCTCGTAATTCAAGCAGTCATGGGGGTTCCTTTCCTTGTGACATCAGACTTCTGTGTGGCACTAGAGGGCTTTATACATATTTCCCATTTTATCACAAAACATTTTTTAAAAATTGTATTCACAATTTCAGTTTAATAAATTAGTACTTTTTACTGCTTCATGAAGGACATTTCAGAGTGAAACTGGCTTAAAAAAAAACCAATGGAGTGGCAGTAAAGAAGCAAAATGAATGTCAGTATAGTTTGGTGTAAGTTGTCTTGAGTTGTATGAAGGTCCCAGCAGTTTTATCCACCATTGCTTTTATGCCATTGGAGGAAATGTCAGCATAATACAAAAGGCAAAAAGCGTCTTATGTAATTAGGAAAATAGTTTGACCTCGGAGTCACCCCTGAAAATATCTCCATAACCCAGTAATCCTTGGACCAAACTTTGAAAACCATTGTTCTTAATAAAATGTGAGATGATTCTTTTTATGCTGGGTAATTGGTGAATGAATATATGTTACATTTCCATTCTATCTGCTTTTATGTCCCTGGCAAGGAAAATAATGGATTTTTAAAACTAATTTTTAATTTTGGCTTTACTCTTATTGGAAACAGTACATCACAGTATGGACTGGAGAATACTTAACAAGTTGGCCATTCTTAAGTGTATTTATTCTTATCATAATCATATAAGCTTATTATTTTTAAGCTTATTTTGCTTTAATTGGGACATCCCAGGTGGCTCAGTGGTAAAGAATCCACCTGCCAGTGCAGGAGATGCAGTTTTAATCCCTGTATCAGGAGATCCCTTGGAGTAGGAAATGACAACCTGCTCCAGTATTCTTGCCTGGAAAATTCCATGGACGGAGGACCCTGATGGGCTGTAGTCCATGGGGTCACAAAGAGTTGGATGCAACTGACGGTGCACGTGATTTAATTAGAAGCCATTAAATCATTAATTATAGTCTTTGCAGCCAAAGATGGAGAAGCTCTATACAGTCAGCAGAAACAAGACCGGGAGCTGACTGTGGCTCAGATCATGAACTCCTTATTGCCAAATTCAGACTTAAATTGATGAAAGTAGGGAAAACCACTAGACTATTTGGGTATGACCTAAATAAAATCCCTTACAGTGGAAGTGACAAATAGATTCAAGGGATTAGATCTGATAGATAGAGTGCCTGAAGAACTATGGATGGAGGTTCATGACATTGTACAGGAGGCAGTGATCAAGACCATCCCCAAGAAAAAGAAATGGAAGAAGGCAAAATGGCCGTCTGAGAAGGCTTTCCAAATAGCTGAGAAAAGAAGAGAAGCTAAAGGCAAAGCAGAAAAGGAAAGATACACCCATCTGAATGCAGAGTTCCAAAGAATAGCAAGGAGCAATAAGAAAGCCTTCCTCAGTGATCAATGCAAAAAAATAGAGGGAAACAAGAGAATGGGAAAGACTAGAGATCTCTTCAAGAAAATTAAGAGATACCAAGGGAACTTTTCATGCAAAGATGGGCTCAGTAAAGGACAGAAATGGTATGGACCTAACAGAAGCAGAAGATATTAAGAAGAGGTGGCAAGAATACACAGAAGAACTATACAAAAAAGATCTTCACGGCCCAGATAATCACGATGGTGTGATCACTCACCTAGAGCCAGACATCCTGGAATGCAAAGTTAAGTGGGCCTTAGGAAGTATCACTATGAACAAAGCTAGTGGAGGTGATGGAATTCCAGTTGAGCTATTTCAAACTGTCAGAGATGGTGCTGTGAAAGTGCTGCACTCCATATGTCAGCAAATTTGGAAAACTCAGCAGTGGCCACAGGACTGGAAAAGGTCCGTTTTCATTCCAATCCCAAAGAAAGGCAATGCCAAAGAATGCTCAAAGTACTGCACGATTGCACTCATCTCACATGCCAGCAAAGTAATGCTTAAAATTCTCCAAGCCAATCTTCAACAGTACGTGAATGATGAACTTCCAGATGTTCAAGCTGGATTTAGAAAAGGCAGAGAAACCAGAGATCAAATTGCCAACATCTGTTGGATCATGGAAAAAGCAAGAGAGTTCCAGAAAAACATCTACTTTTGCTTTATTGACTACACCAAAGCCTTTGTGTGGATCACAACAAATTGTGGAAAATTCTGAAAGATACAGGAATACCAGACCACCTGACCTGCCTCCTTAGAAATCTGTATGCAGGTCAGGAACCAGCAGTTACAACTGGACATGGAACAACAGACTAATTCCAAATCAGGAAAGGAGTATGTCAAGGCTGTATATTATTACCCTGCTTATTTAACTTATATGCAGAGTACATCATGCAAAATGCAGGACTGGATGAAGCACAAGCTGGTATTAAGATTGCCAGGAGAAATATCTATAACCTCAGGTATGCAGATGCTGCTGCTGCTAAGTTGCTTCAGTTGTGTCCGACTCTGTGCGACCCTGTAGATGGCAGCCCACCAGGCTCCACCGTCCTTGGGATTCTCCAGGCAAGAACACTGGAGTGGGTTGCCATTTCCTTCTCCAATGCATGAAAGTGAAAAGTGAAAGGGAAGTCACTCAGTTGTGTCCGACTCTTCTCGACCCCAGGGACTGCAGTCCACCAGCCTCCTCCGTCCATGGGATTTTCCAGGCAAGAGTACTGGAGTGGGGTGCCATTGCCTTCTCTGATATGCAGATGACACCACCCTTATGGCAGAAAGTGAAGAAGAACTAGAGAGCCTCTTGATGAAAGTGAAAGAGGAGAGTCAAAAAGTTGGCTTGAAACTCAACATCAGAAAACTAAGATCATGGCATCTGGTCCCATCACTTCATGGCAAATAGATGGGGAAACAGTGATAGACTTTATTTTTTTGGCTTCTAAATCACTGCAGATGGTGACTACAGCCATGAAATTAAAAGACCGTTGTTTCTTGGAGGAAAAACTATGACCAACCTAGATAGCATATTAAAAAGCAGAGACATTACTTTGCTGACAAAGGTCTGTGTAGTCAAAGCTATGGTTTTTTCAGTAGTCATGTATGGATGTGAAAGTTGGACTGTAGAGAAATCTGAGTGCTGAAGAATTGATGCTTTTGAACTGTGGTGTTGGAGAAGACTCTTGAGAGTCCCTTGGACTGCAAGGAGATCAAACCATTCAATCCTGAAGGAAATCAGTCCTGATTATTCTTTGGAAGGACTGATGCTGAAGCTGAAACTCTAATACTTTGGTCACCTGATGCGAAGAACTGACTCATTTGAAAAGACCCTGATGCTGGGGAAGATTGAAGGCAGGAGGAGAGGGGGACAACAGAGGATAAGATGGTTGGATGGCATCACCAGCTCGATGGACATGAGTTTGAGCAAGCTCTGGGAATTGGTGATGAACAAGGAAGCCTGGCATGCTGCAGTCCATGGGGTCTTAAAGAGTTGGACACTCTGAGCGACTGAACCGAACTGAAATCATTAGTAGACTGAATTATCTCATGTTTTTGAGTTATGTAAGTCTTTCAAACCAAGATGCCACATTTTGCCTACACTTTTAGGTGCAGATATCCCTGACTAATGTGGTTGTAGTGGTTTAGTCCCTTAAATTGTGTCCAACTCTTGCCAACCCATGGACTGCAGCCTCCTAGGCTCCTTTGTGCATGAGATTCTCCAGGCAAGAATACTGGAGTGGGTTGCCATTTCCTTCTCCAGGGGATCTTCCCAACCCAGAAACCAAACCCAGGTCTCCTGCAGTGCAGGCAGATTCTTTACAGACTGAGCTATGAGGGAAGCATAGCTACTAAGGTGGTCATCAGTTCAGTTCAGTCGCTCAGTCGTGTCCGACTGCTTGTGACACCATGAACAGCAACATGCCCGGCCTCCCTGTCCATCATCAACTCTTGGAGTTTACTCAGACTCTTGTCTATTGAGTTGGTGGTGCCATCCAACCGTCTCATCCTCTGTTGTCCCCTTCTCCTCCTGTAGGAGGAGAGGAGGAGAAGGTGGTCATAAGGTACAATTAATCTCAAGTCAAAGGAAAAGTTCTTGCGTTACGTATCATATCCATAGTGGGAAAATCCTCCCAAATCTTAACTTGCTCTGTAGTAGCATAACGTTATAATGTCTGCTTACTTAACGTGTGTTTCCTCACTAAAGATAAGTTCTTTCCAGTCAAGTGCTGTTTGTTTCTTGTTCATTGTTGTATACTTCAGTGCTTGCTACAGTCTAGGCCTATAATAATTTTTGTTGTTGAAATTTCTTTAGATTTTTCTACAGTCTGACTTCTGCTTATCTTTCCAGCCTTATCACTAACCCACCCTTTTGCAGTTTCTGTGCTGATCACACTGTGTTGCCAGTGCAGAGTTCGCAGGCTGTCTGACTTTGCTCATGTTTCTTCTGTCTAGACCCTTTTCCTCATCTGTCTGGAAAACTCACTGTATTCAAACCTTGGTTAGATATTATATCCTCAGTGAATTCTTTCTGGATCTCGTGAACGAAAGTAATAGATCTCATGTTATTATAACCAGAATCATTATTTAGTACATAAAAATAGTTAGGAGCTTTGGGGTCTGGAGTCAGGCCTGGAATCGGTCTTGCCTCCATCACTTACTAGCTGTGTGACTTTGGATGGTTAGTTAATTTCTTTAACCTTCAGTTTTCCCATATGTAAAATGGAAATAATTGGTTATTATGACAGTTTTAAAGTGCATACTATTCCATGAAGCCTCTTACACAGTGTTTGACACAAGAGTAACTGCTCATTAAAGGTTAACTGATTATTATTATTAGTTATAATGCTTTAACTCATAAAGGTTATTCATATACTTGCCTCTGAGTAAACTAAGTCCCTCAGGGTTAGAAGCAGAGTCTTATTTAATAACCATAGCTCTACTTTCTAGAACAGTCTTAGATCAAGACTATATGGACCGTTACTGGAATATGTAAAATAAGTTAATATCAGCTTAATTCTGATTATTATTGTTCTGCAGTGATTTTCACCACAAATGAGTATTTGCACTGCTTTGCAATACTTTGCATGTACTAGATTCTTAATTCATTATTGTGTTAATGAACATATGGACAAAACTCAGGGAGGTTGGACTACTTACTGTTACTGTTTATAGTGTATAATTGGTCATTATCTATTGATCTTGTGTTTTTCCCTATGTAAATATTTCTCTTGATACTATGCTACAGCGAAATAGTTTGATCAAAAGTTTTCATTGGCTTTAGGGAGCAAAAGAAATAAAAAGAGCGACTCTCCTGGCAGTCCAGTGGTTCAGACTCTGAGCTTCCAATGCTGGAGGCACATGGGTATGATCCCTGGTTGGGGAACTAAGATCCCACATGCCATATGGTGGATCTACGTAAATAAAGTAAAGTTGATAAAAAGGAACGGGGAGGGATGTGGGAGGGGGGTTCAGGATGGGGAACACGTGTACGCCCGTGGCGGATTCATGTTGGTGTGTGGCAGAACTGATACAGTATTGTAAAGTAATTAGCCTCCAATTAAAATAAATAAATTTAAATTTAAAAATAAATAAAATTTTTAAAAAAGGAATAAAGGAAATAGAAGATTGTCTTTTGCTATTAATAACGTAACGGTGATTTTTTTCCTTCCAGAAACGAAATCCTGAAGTTCGACATGTAGATTTAGAGATATTATAAACTTGATGGGATGAATCACCTTGGAGGGAGCCTTGGAACCAAGTTTGCCAAGACTACTTTCCCACCCTGAGGGAGTCAATGCCATTCAGAAGCCGTTTATTTGAAGATGGAGGAAGTATTTATATGAAAAGGGCAATTCAACAGTCCATAGAACTAAAACAGCTTCTTCTAAGAGACCTATTACAAGTTGAATCAATTTGGAAATCATGTTTTTATGTTTCAATGGAAACGTTTTAGTTACTTAAATTGTTCATAATTTCTTACTTTAGCCTGTCAGTGTGTATTGTACCTGCAATCATGTTTCCTTCCTTCACATGGGTAAAAATAAGCAGCATCCGTAAGATTATGATTTTTTTTTTGTGGCCAGTGAAGATTTCACTCCATCAAAACCTGTCAATCTTGAACATTCTGGCTAAATCTTGTATTCTGGTTTTTGAAACAGTCACTCCATTTTCAAAGTCTGTCTTTCCTTACAGAATGTAGAAATTATTTTGACATAGGTTGTCAAACCTGAGCACTAAGAGGAACACTGTCGTAATAACTTGGTTATCCATAAATGTTCATTCCAATAGGACTCTGTTACTGAATTGAAGGAAGATAACTTCAGTACACTCTTTTAGGTCATGCTAGTTGCCATTTTGTAAAATTTCTTTTCTCTCCTTTGTTTTTTTCCTTATTTAGTTTAATTTTTCTAATGGTAGGAAATATAAAATAACCCTAGATGTTTCCATGGGCCAGTGTGATGACTGGTTTTTAGTTTTTGTTTTTTTTAACTGGCTCCAATGCTGCCATGTGTATTTACTAGGAGATAATGCATTTATAAGTATTTTAACATTCTGTAAAGTGGACTAGAAATATTTATAATTTTACAGACACCACAGCATTTTATTTTTAATTTATTTTAAAAGAGGCACTACTTATGTAAATCTGAACTGTGTGATATTTCTTGCTTTAAGAGATAGAGACATAAACCTCTTATACAAAAACTTGTGACCATGACTTTGTTTAATATCATAGTCAATAGTGTAACATGAGTTTCTTGCAGTTACAAATGGGCATTTAGCATAAAGTATGATTATAAATTATGTAAGTAGCTTTCTGATGATCATAAAGTATCCAGGTGAAAAAACATAATTCAGTAATTAAAAACTGAGTGCAAAACTACAGCTGTGTCTCTCCATTCATCAAACCAGTTCACACGCACTTTAAGTTGTTCAGGTACCGGTGAGCGTTGTCCACGCAAGAGGGATAGCTGGTGAATAATCTCTTTGCTGGATAAGGGGGTGTTTAAGGACCTAGGTCAGTGTCTATAAACTTATTTAGATTGAAGTTTACCAATTATAGCAAATTGTAATGCCAGAAACAAAAAATAAACATTTGATTAAAGGGTTTGTAGTGGTAATTTTTTGACCCAGAATTGTCATTTACTGGAAAATTGTGAAAATCTAGTTTTCTGTACATTTTTTACCATTACAATTGTAGCATTTTGCATGCTGTATATTTTAAGAAAAATAACATTCCAATTTTATTTTTTAAGATATTAAACTCTTTTATACATATACCTGTATACACCCACAATTTGTTCTTACAGTTTCAAATTCTTCACCCTTTTTAAGAAACTTTTTTTACCCATTATAATTCACTCTATATTTTCTATGTCTTCCTCCCTCCCCTTTCCCACCTGCCGTTTTGTTATTCCATGTCAATGCCATATGGAAAGGTACCAAATTATATCCAGTTTCCTCCTAGTAAAATTACTCGGAAAAATATCACATAGCTAGACAAGAATATTAACTTATTAAAAAAAATCTCAAGTTGATGTGCAATAGTTATTCCAAGTGGTAGATTTTGTTTAAAGGACTCCCTGAAAGAAGCCAATTCCTGATACTTCTTTGACTTTTCTAATCTGATTTTGATTGAAGTAATACCTAATTGAAGGTTATGTTTCTGTCCTTTCTTCTTGGTCTTGTCCTGCACTGATACTTTAAGTGAAATCTGACATAAAGAAGTACAGCCTGTCTAGGAATTTAATGTATAACAACACTGGTCCTTTTTTTGTTTTGTTTTGTTTTTTTTCTTTTAAATGAGAGTCAAATTTGAATTTTGAAATCAGGGAATTTGATCCCCTTTCTTTAAAAATAAGATGATATCTAATGTTGGACAGAGAAGAGGTCAGTTAAGGCCACTACTTCTCTTTGTATTAAGCTGAAATCTGGAAAGTAGCAAAGGTGAAATGTACTTGTTAGTAACAGGCCCCAGACTATGGAAGGTGGCATGTCTCTCAGACCACAGCAGAGGATGAGGAGTAGAGATCTGTTTTTAAGTGGACTATGTTAGTGTCCACTTATTATGTTAGTAATATTCAGTTCCAAAGAGGGAGATTCCTGAACATATACTTAGGAAACTGTAAGATAGATTGGAAAACCTTCAAGTTTTTTAAAAAATAAACTGCATACATCCTCCTACACACCAAATAAACCAGAACAACAAAATGGCATTAGATTTGAATTTTGGGTATATGACTTCAGTGTGTTACCTTAATTATCCTGTACTTTGGGTAATGCTTTTTGGTAAAGTTATACCATCTAAAGGAAATGGCTTAAGTTTTAAATCTGATAACTTTTTGAGAATGCTGGAAACTACAGAAAATTGCACAGGCATTTGGAATTTATACTATTTTTCTTAGATTGCATTTGTCAAACTTTGGCATTTCTTTTAAATGTGATGACCCCCAATTTGCCAAACTGTCAGAAGTCACTGAAGCAAAGAATTGAAGGTAAAATGTTGATTCAAAGATTGTCCCCCCTAAATCCCTCATCTTTGTCTCTGAAATGGAACTTTGGAAAGCATTTATATAGAAGATTGGTCTGGCAGCCTTTATATTTGCATTTAAGTTTACTAGCATCTCTAGACTTGGTTTTATGGAAAAGAGAAAATTTTTGTTTCTATTACATTGTATTTCATCTGTCTGATCTCTGTGGCAGGTTAGATTTCCCTGGTCCCTCAGGATGCATTCTTCCTTAATAAATGTTGTATGTAAATAAGAATGTTTTACTTCTTAGTTTGGGATTTTTCCCCCCTGATAAATAAATGTTTGTTAAATACTTCTTGTGCTAACCTTAAATATCATACCTTTGTTTCCAAACAATTTATTATTTCTTGAGCATGGTTGTTAATTTGTGGGTGTCCTCAGTTTTACAAAACTAAGATATAAAAACCCTTAATTGTTTTATAATCCATTTTCCGTATAAAGAGAACTATTATTAATATACTGTTAGAATATCATGTACGTGGTAAGGTGAAAATTAAAACATATATATTTCTTAGTGACACATACTGTATCACTACATTTTAACAAAATAAGATTATTGGAACATGTTAGTTGGTTTATGTCTTTTGAGATATACCTATATAGTATATTTAGGGGGAAAAAAGTACAAAAATTAAAACAACAAAAGATTGAGCCTAGAGCCAGCCTGCAGTGTGATCCAGGTTGAATTCTGTACTAATCCTGCAGGAAGCCCAACTGTGTTTCCTTTTTCACAAGAAACTGAGCCATATTAGTTATTCAAAGTAATTTGGTATTTTGAGAGGGCATATCTCCCTCCAAATCAAAACATATTGAAAATAAAAGCAATACAGTTTAGAATTTGTGAAGCAAAATACAAAATATGTGTGTGTCTTTAAGAGCTCGTAGAAGTTTTAAAATAGACAAAAGTTTAAAAAAAAAAAAATCTGTTGTATAATACGGCTATCAACAGGATAATTTGAGCTGTTTATGCCAAGTGCCATTTTTTATGTACATGCATCCCTCAGAGAGATTGCAGGTTCTGTCCCAGACCACTGCAATAAAGCAAACACTAAAGCAAGTCATACATTTTTTGGCTTCCCGTGGCATATAAGTTATGTTGGACTTCCCTGGTGGTTCAGTGGCTGACTCCGTGCTCCCAGTGCAGGGGCCTGCGTTTGATTCCTGTTCAGGGAGCTAGATCCCACATGCCACAGCTTAAGAGTCTGCATGCTGCAACTAAAGTTCCCCAATGCCGCAGCTAAAAAAAATTAAAAATTAAAAAAAAATTTTTTTTTAATTAAGAAAGGATTGCACATGCCCAAAATGAAGACCCAGCACAGCCAAAGAAATGTTTAGAAAGTTCTGTTTACACTGTAGTCTATTTAGTGTGCACTAGAATTATGCCTAACAGCACGATGTAAATACCTTAATTTAAAAGTACTTTATTGCCAAAAAATGCTAACCATCCTCTGGGCCTTTTGAGAGGCCTCATGCTGATGGAGAGTCTTGTCTTCATGTTGATGGCTGCTGACTGACCAGGGTAGTGGCAGTTGCTGAAGATTGGGAGTTGCTGTGGCAATTTCTTAAGATAATGGTTTCCTTACATCATTGGACTTGCTTTCTTGAACAGTTTCTATGTCATTTGATAGCATTTTACCCACAGTAGAACTTTGTAGATTCTCCTCCAATTTTCTATACAGTAGAAAATTGAAGTTAATCTTCCCAAACCCTGCCCTGCTTTATCAATTAAATTTATATTATATTTTCAGTACTTTGTTGTCATTTCAATATTCTTCACAGCATCTTCACCAGGAGTCAGTCCACCCCAAGAAACCACTTTCTTTGCTCATTCATAAAAAGCAATTCCTCATCTATTACAGTTTTATCATGAGATTGAAGTAATTCAGTCACATCTTTAGGCACCACTTCAAATTCCAGTTTCCTTGCTGTTTACACCGCATCTGCAGTTACTCCCTCCACTGAAGTTCTTGAACGCCTCAAAGTTATGAGGGTTGGAAGCAATATCTTCCAACCTGCTGTTAATGTTGATAATTTGTCCTCTTTTTGTGAACCACTTCTGTTCTTAATAACATCTACAATGGTGAATCCTTTCCAGGTTTTCAATCGACTTTACCCAGATCCATCAGAGGAATCACTACAGCTTTATGAAATATATTTCTTAAATAATTAGATTTGAAAGTCTTGGTCCATGGGCTGCAGAATGGATATTGTGTTAGCAAGCATGAAAATAGTAGTTTTGTGGTACATCTCCATCAGAGCTCTGGGGTGATCAGGTACATTGTCAATAATGGAGAAGCTCCATACAGTCAGCAAAAACAAGTCCTGTATCTGACTGTGGCTCAGATCATGAGCTCATTGCAATATTCAGACTGAAATTGAAGAAAGTAGGGAAAACTACTAGGCCATTTAGGTATGACCTAAATCAAATCCCTTAACGATTATACAGTGGACGTTACAAATAGATTTAAGAGATAAGATCTGATAGAGTGCCTGAAGAACTATGGACGGAGGTTCGTAACATTGTACAGGAGGAGGTAACCAAAATCATCCCAAAGAAAAAGAAATGCAAGAAGGCAAAATGGTTGTCTGAGGAGGCCTTACAAATAGCTGAGAGAAGAGAAGTGAAAGGGAAAGGTATGTAGTGTTCCAAAGAGAGAGAAGAAAGCCTTCTTAAGTGAACAGTGCAAAGAAATAGAGGAAAACAATAGGCAAGACCAGAGGTCTTAAAATTAGAGATACCAAGGAAACACTTCATGTAAAGATGGGCTCGATAAAGGACAGAAACTGTAAGAGCCTAACAAGCAGAAGAAATTAAGATGAGGTGGCAAAAATATACAGAACTGTATAAAAAAGATCTTACTGACCCAGATAACCACAATGGTGTGATCACTTACCAAGATCCAGACATTCTGGAGTGTGAAGTGAGGTGGGCCTCAGGAAGTATTACTTCGAACAAAGCTAATGGAGGTGATGGAATTCAACTGAGCTATTTCAAATCCTAAAAACAATACTGTTAAAATGCTGTGTTCAACATGCCATCAAATTTGGAAAACTCAGCAGTGGCCACAGGACTGGAAAAAGTCAGTTTTCATTCCATTCGCAAAGAAATGCAATGCCAAAGAATGCTCAAAACTACTGCACAATTGTGCTCATTTCATATGCTAGAAAAGTAATGGTCAAAATCCTTCAAACTAGGCGTCAGCAATACATGAACTGAGAACTTCCAGATATAAAAGCTGGATTTAGAAAAGGCGGAGGAACCAGAGATCAAATTGCCAACATCCATTGGATCATAGAACAAGAGCAGTATTTTGAAAGGGAATTTTTTTTTTTTGAGCTGTGTGTGACAACAGCAGATACGTTGTCTTCTGAAGGCTTTGCTCTTCCACTCATAGAGCACAGGTAGAGTAAATTGAGCCTAACTTTTAAGGGCCCTAGGATTTGGGGAATGGTAAAAGAGCATTGGCTTCAAGTCATCAGCTGCCTTAGCTCCTAACAAAAGAATCAGTTTGTCCCTTTAAGCTTTGAAGCCAGGCATTGACTTCTCTTTAGCTATGAAAGTCCTAGAGGGCATCTTCCAATATAAGGCTTTGTCAACACTGAAAATCTGTTACATAGTGTAGCCACCTTCATTTATTATCTGAGCTAGATCTTCTAGATAACTTGTGGCAGCTTCTGCATTAGCACTTGCAGCTTCTCCATTACACTTGCTAATATAAAGTTCTGTATTAGCACTTTTATATTATGGAAATGGCTCCTTATCTTAAACTTCATGAACCAACCTTTGCTAGCTTCAAACTTTTCTTCTGCAGCTGCCTCATCTCTCCCAGCCTTCACAGAGTTGGAGAGAGTTAGGTAGGGCCTTGCATTGGATTAGGCTTAAGGAATGTTGTGGCTTGTTTGTCTTCCAGCCAGACTACTAAAACTCTCTCCATATAAGCAATAAGACTTTTGTTTTCTTATCATTCATCTGTTCATTGGAGTAGCACTTAAGATTTCCTTCAAGAACTTTTCCTTTGCATTCACAACCCGGCTAGTCGGTGCAGACTTTTGGCCAGTCTTGCTATGTTTGACAATGTATGAAATCTTCACAAAATGTCTGGATTTTTATCAATATGCTCTTATGTCTCCCATCATAGAAAATGAACTATAACAAACATCAATCACACACACTCATGAATTTCTAAGAACAAAAAAATCCTTCAACTACTTTCCCAATTTTCTGTTTCCCTTTACAGGAAAAAAGCTCAAAGGAGTCATTATATTTGCTGCTCTTCTTTTTTCCCATTTTCATTCTTTCTGCTAACCCCTTGCTAAACCTCCATACTACTAAATACGATGGTCAGTCTTAAGTGATCATTTGACTTGACCTACCCAGCAACATGTGATGCTGAATCTTTGACTTTCTGAACCCCACTCTCTTGAGTTCTCCTCCTACCTCAGTGGCCTCTTTTCCAGTCTCTTCTGCAAGTTATTCCTCACTTCCCTTACCTCCAACAATTGGCATGTCCCAGGGTTACATCTCTTCTCTGGCCACACTCATTCACTGGTGACTCAATTCTATGCCTTCAAAAACCACTGTTTATTGAAATCTGAATTTTATATCTTGAACCCTAGGTTCATACACCCAGTTGCCAGCTTGACTTTCCACTTGGGTAAATTAGGTGATTGGTCCTGATTATTCACTGCCTTTATGAAAGAACATTACACGTCCCTGTTGAATAATTATCCCATGGCCATAAGACCTACAGTACTTTCCATTAACATCAGGCTTTGTCATGCAACAGGCTTTGGCTAATATATTGTGAGCATGAGTGGTATATGCCATGTCTGAGCAGATTAGTTGATTTAAAGTGTTGTGTTAGTTGAGCAGATGTTTTAAGAGCTATTGCATGATTCTACCATAGCTGTTTTCCCTCTTTCTTGAGAATGGCATGTTCCAGATAGGGGCTGTTTTATTTTAATCTGGTTTCCTGAATAAAAAAGGCACATGGAACAGAAAGACAACCAACCCATAACCATTGCAATGTGAGCATTACTGAGATTTGGGAGATCACTAATATCTCAAATTCAACATATCAAAAAAGAAAACTCCCAGTTTCTTCGTCTCACCTTCAAAACAATTCTCTTGCAGTCTTTTCCTTCTCATTAAGTGACATCTTCATCCTTTCAGTTGCCCTAAACTTTGTCTTTATGCCTGGCTCCTCTTTATTTTTCATACAATGAACATTCAACCCCTTAGCAAGATGTACGGGCTCTAGCTCCAAAATATACTTAGAATCTAGTTCTCAGCATCTCAATTATCTTCATGTCAGCCATCATCATATCTTGCTTGAATTTTCAAAATAGACTCTTCAGTGATTTCCTCCTAATCCTAGCCCTCACATTGCTTCAACACAGCAGCTTGTGCTTTTTTGAAAAGGTATTAGATCATGTCACTTCTTGAAGCCCTCCCTGTAGTTTCTCATCTCATACAGACTAACAAAGTCTGTTCGGACGAAGCTTACAAGTCCTCCATGATGACTTTCTCCACCATCTCTCAGACCTCATTTTCTATTTTCTTCCCCCTGTTCCAGCTAGACTGGCCTCCTTTCTGCTTTTTATACATCCTACGGCTGTACATATGCTCTCCACCTAGGGCCTTTGTACTGCCTGAAATACTCTTTCCACCACATGCCTGCACAGTATGTTGCTTTGCTTCTTCAGATATCTGTTCAAAGGCCACCTTAACAGGGACTTCCCTGGTGGTGCATTGGCTAAGACTCTGTGCTCCCAGTGTAGGGGCCGGGGTTCAGTCCCTGGTCAGGGAACTAGATCCCACACGCCACAGCTTAGGGTTTGCCCACGCTGCAGCAAAGATCAAAGATTCCGCAAGTGGCAAGTAAGACCTGGTGCAGCCAAATAAATATATTAAAAAAAGCATAGATTAAAGGTGAGGCCTTTCCTCACCACCCTTTATAAAGTAGCAAACCCTCTCCATTTCTCTCCTCACACCTCTAATTTTTCCTTGTTTTATTTTTGACAATAGCATTTATTACCTGCATACTACAATTTTATTTTGTTTATTGTCTATCTCTACTAACATGTAACATCCATGAGAGCTGGATCTCCAGAAACTAGATTGGCATCTAGATTGGCATCGTAGGCATTCAATAAATATATGTTGACAAGTTAATATTTCATGTATGGTGCTATCTCTAGAGGTATAAAAATTAAAAAAAAAATAGACTCACAGTCTAGTTAAATGACCAACACAGCGCAGCTGCATGGCACTGCAGCAACTGTGAGGAGATCCCTACACCCCAGGGCAGAGAAGCTCCAGCAAGACGATAGGTGCTGGAGCAGTGGCTAGGCGGCACTGGAGCGACTTTGAGGAGATATCCCATGTCCAGGGGCAAAGGAGAAGCTCCACTAAGATAGTAGAAGGGGAAAGATTGTGTTTAGAATCAAACCCCATACCCGCCAGAAATTTTCAGAGGACTCAAATATACCTATGTGCATCAGGACCCAAAGACCCCACAGAGGCTGAGACAGAACTGTGTTTGGTATCTCCTGAGGAGGTACGGGTCATCAGTGGACAGCTGCGGGGGAAGGGGCTGTGGGTGCAGTAGACCTGGGTGTGGCACAAGTCCTCTTGGAGGAGGTCACCATTAACCCCATCACAGAGCCACCAGACCTTACACAGGACTGGGAAATGGACTCTTGGAGGGCACAAACAGAACCTTGTGCACACCAGGACCCAGGAGAAAGCAGCAGTGACCCCACAAACCACTGATCCAGACTTGCCTGTGAGTGTCCAGGAGTCTCTGGTGGAGGCATGGGTCAGTGGTGGCTTGCTGCAGGGTTGGGGGCACTGAGTGTAGGGTTGCCTGCATGGGACCTTTTGAAGGAGGTCACCATTATCTTCATTACCTCTACCATAGTTTGGCCTCAGATCAATTAACAGGGAGAGAACACAGCCCCACCCTTCAACAGAAAATTGGATTAAAGAGCATGGCCCCGCCCATCAGAACAAGACCCAGTTTCCCCCTCAGTCAGTCTCTCCCATCAGGAAGCTTCCATAAGCCTCTTATCCTTCTTCATCAGAGAGTGGACAGAATGAAAACCACAATCACACAAAACTAACCAGTCTGATTACATGGGCCACAGCCTTGTCTAACTCAATGAAACTATGAGCCATGCTGTGTAGGGCCACCCAAGACAGACGGGTCACGGTGAAGAGTTCTGACAAAACTGGAGAAGGGAATTGCAAACCACTTCAGTATTCTTGCCTTGAGAACCCCATGAACAGTATGAAAAGGCAAAAAGATAGGACACTGAAAGATGAACTCCCCAGGTCAGTAGATGCCAAATATGCTATTGGAGATCAGTGGAGAACTAACTCCAGAAAGAATGAAGGGATGGAGCCAAAGCAAAAACAACACTCAGACTGGCGATGGAAGTAAAGTCCAATGCTGTAAAGAGCAATATTGCATAGGAACCTGGAAGGTTATGTCCAAGAATCAAGGAAAATTGGAAGTGGCCCAACAGAAGATGGCAAGAGTGAACATTGACAACTTAGGAATCAGTGAATGAAAATGGACTGGAATGGGTGAATTTACCATTATATCTACTACTATGGGCAAGAATCCCTTAGAAGAAAAGCAGTAGCCATCATAGTCAACAAAAGAGTCCAAAATTCAGTACTTGGAAGCAATCTCAAAAATGACAGAATGATCTCTGTTCATTTCCAAGGCAAACCATTCAATATCATGGTAATCCAAGCCTATGCCCCAACCAGTAATGCTGAAGAGCTGAAGTTGAACAGTTCTATAAAGACCTACAAGAACTTCTAGAACTAACACCCCCAAAAGATGTCCTTTTCATTATAGGGGACTGAAAAGTAGGAAGTCAAGAAACACCTGGAGTAACAGGCAAATTTGGCCTTGGAGTACAGAATGAAGCAGGGCAAAGACTAAGAGTTTTGCCAAAAGAACACGCTGGTCATAGCAAACACCCTCTTCCAACAACACAAGAAAAGATTCTACACATGGACATCACCAGATGGTCAATATAGAAATCAGATTGATTATATTCTTGCAGCCAAAGATGGAGAAGCTCTATACAGTCAGCAAAAACAAGACTGGTAGCTGACTGTGGCTCAGATGATGAACTCCTTATTACCAAATTCAGATGTAAATTGAAGAAAGTAGGGAAAACCACTAGACCATTCAGGTATGACCTAAATCAAATCCCTTATGATTATACAGCAGAAGTGACAAATAGATTAAAGAGATTAGATCTGATAGAGTGCCTGAAGAACTATGGACAGAGGTTCATGACATTGCACAGAAGACAGGAAACAAGATCATCCCCAAGAAAATGAAATGCAAAAAGGCAAAATGGTTGTCTGAAGAGGTCTTACAAACAGTTATGAAAGAAGAGATGAGAAAAGCTAAGGAGAGAGGAAAGATATACCCATTTGAATGCAGAGTTCCAAAGAACAGCAAGGAGAGATAAGAGAGCCTTCCTCAGCGATCAATGCAAAGAAATAGAGGAAAACAAGAGAATGGGAAAGACTAGAGATCTCTTCAAGAAAATTAGAGATACCAAGGGAACTTTTCATGCAAAGATGGGCTCAATAAAGGACAAAAATGGTATGGACCTACCAGAAGCAGAAGATATTAAGAAGAGGTGGCAAGAATACACAGAAGAACTGTACAAAAAAGATCTTCACGGCCCAGATAATCACGATGGTGTGATCACTGACCTAGAGCCAGACATCCTGGAATGTGAAGTCAAGTGGGCCTTAGAAAGCATCACTACGAACAAAGCTAGTGGAGGTGATGGAATTCCAGTTGAGCTATTTCAAATCCTGACAGATGACGCTGTGAAAGTGCTGCACTCATTATGCCAGCAAATTTGGAAAACTCAGCAGTGGTCACAGGACTGGAAAAGGTCAGTTTTCATTCCAATCCCAAAGAAAGGCAATTCCAAAGAATACTCAAACTACTGCACAATTGCACTCATCTCACATGCTAGTAAAGTAATGCTCAAAATTCTCCAAGCCAGGCTTCAGCAATACGTGAACCATGAACTTGCAGATGTTCAAGCTGGTTTTAGAAAAGGCAGAGGAACTGGAGATCAAATTGCCAACATCTGCTGGATCATGGAAAAAGCAAGAGAGTTCCAGAAAAACATCTTTCTGCTTTATTGACTATGCCAAAGCCTTTGACTGTGTGGATCACAATAAACTGTGGAAAATTCTGAAAGAGATGGGAATACCAGACCACCTGACCTGCCTCTTGAGAAACCTGTATGCAGGTCAGGAAACAACAGTTAGAACTGGACATGGAACAACAGACTGGTTCCAAATAGGAAAAGGAGTATGTCAAGGCTGTATATTGTCACCCATTGCTTATTTAACTTATATGCAGAGTACATTATGAGAAAGGCTGGGCTGGATGAAGCACAAGCTGGAATCAAGATTGCCGGGAGAAATATCAATAACCTCAGATATGCAGATGACACCACCCTTATGGCAGAAAGTGAAGAGGAACTCAAAAGCCTCTTGGTGAAAGTGAAAGTGGAGAGTGCAAAATTTGGCTTAAAGGCTCGACATTCAGAAAATGAAGATCATGGCATCTGGTCCCATCACTTTATGGCAAATAGATGGGGAAAGAGTGGAAACAATGACAGACTTTATTTTTTGGGGCTCCAAAATCACTGCAGATAGTGATCACAGCCATGAAATTAAAAGACACTTACTCCTTGGAAGGAACGTTATGACCAACCTAGACAGCACCGAAGAATTGATGCTTTTGAACTGTGGTGTTGGAGAAGACTCTCGAGAGTCCCTTGGACAGCAAGGAGATCCAACCAGTCCATCCTAAAGGAGATCAGTTCTGGGTGTTCATTGGAAGGACTGATGTTGAAGCTGAATCTCCAATACTTTGGCCACCTGTTATGAAGAGCTGACTCTTTTAAAAAGACCCTGATTCTGGGAAAGTTTGAAGGTGGGAGGAGAAGGGGACGACAGAGGATGAGCTGGTTGGATGGCATCACCGACTCAATGGACATGAGTTTGGGTAGACCCTGGGAGTTGGTGATGGACAGGGAGGCCTGGTCTGCTGTGGTTCATGGGGTTGCAAGGAGTCGGAGATGACTGAGTGAGTGAACTGAACTGAACTGAACATGAGGTACCCACTTTAAGAGCTTTTTCAGCTTTCTAATTTGCTTCAAATACCAAACGACAGTAAAATGGTTGATGTTGAGTTCTTGGGTAACTTCTCATGTAAGTGGATCAGCTTCAATGATGGCTCTTGATTGGTCGTTGTCAACTTCCAATGGCTGGCCATTGAGCTCCTCATCTTCAAGGTTCTAATCTTGTTTTCAAAACATCTTGAACCACCACTGCACTATACATTCATTAGTGGTTCCTGGGCCAAATGAGTTCTTGATGTTGCAAGTTGTCTCGGCTGCTTTATGACACATTTTGAACTGGAATAAGAATATTGCTCAAGTTTGCTTCTGTCTAGCATCATTTCCATAACTAAAACACATGTAAAATAAATAGCAAGTAATAATTCACTAGCAGAAAACATAAAACAAGAAATGTGCATTAAAATGTTGTATAACATAACCACATTTATTTAAGAATGTATTCCAATATCAAATGGCAAATTTCAACAATGCAAAACTTGCACCAACCTAATACATACACTAAGCAGTAACAATGTTCAATATGACTTTTCTCTTTTTTTGTCATTTAGAGATTTCCAGTGATGAATGTGTCTTTCATTGGGTTGATCAAAAAGCTTGTTCAGGTTTTCCATAAGATGTTATAGAGTATAACAAAAAGATAATTGAAAAGGACCGACAATTCTTCAACTGTCCTGATATAATTGAAAACATCATAGAGTATCGTAAAACTAAGATGTTAGAATTTCTGAATTAGAATTCTAACTTTAATACTCCCTTTCAAAAAGAAATAAGAACCAAAAATTTTAAAGGGAAAAGGCTGAAGATAAGATGGTTTCTTTCAATTATTTTTAAAACTTGAGTTTAATACCATTAGATTTCAACTTTCCCATAGGAACTTCCAGCCCTAAAAATAGGGGTATATTGTGCTATATAACACAGGATGCCCAGCCTGGTGCTTTCTGATGACCTAGAGGGTGAGATGGGTGGGTGGGAGGTTCAAGAAGGAGGGGGTATAAATATAGTTCTGACTGATTTGCATTGTTGTACAGCAGAAACCAACACCACATTGTAACACAATTATCCTCCAATTTAAAAATAAATTTTAAAAAACAGTTGTATTTCAAACTCAAGAAGGCCATGTGCTTAATTCTTCATTTATATAATCTGTCATGGTCTTGGAGCTCACTATGGGTTATTGTAAAAACAGATACTTCTCTGTCAGAGAAGCCTAGAGAAATTGTCTTATAAAATTGGAAAACTGAAAGAGAAATTTAAAAAACCGAGGCTTCAATTATTGCATTCACTCAACAGATGTTTTGAGAGCACCCTGTGTCACTGGGCACTGTCCACCTCATTCCTACCTGGGCAGTAGGGATGGGAAAGCCTCCTCCAGGCTGTGCCCTTGGAGGTCAGACAGAGAGCACGGGGTGGTGTGTTTCAGGAAAGAGGAAAGGAATGTGTACAAAAATATGGTATTGATCTTCAACTGATAGCTCTAACTGGGCTCATGCAACCTCATTCTAACAGGAATATCAGAGTGCATTTTCATTCCTGAGAACCTGTTCCTCGAGTGTTCATGCAGACTGTCTCTAGCCGTCAGTACTGAGTGAATTCCACTCTGCTACATCTCTGCTGGATCTGGAGAGGCATAAAGGATGAGACTCTCACGCTTATTTTGCAATGGTAGATAGAGTGTCTCTGGTGGTTCAGTAGATTTAACTTGTTTCCTCATAAGTGTAGCTTCAAGGTATTGTTTCTTGCTGGAGTTCTGAATTGTGATTTATTTGTTCTCAGTAGAAATATTGAATAAATCTGTGAAAACCCTAAAACCCATTTTTATTGTAATTTTTCCTATTGAATTCTAGATGTAGCTTTAAGATGATTTAGTAAGAGGTGAAGGGAGAGGTGGCTGTTAAACTCAGATTGAAGCAGTTTAAAACTTTACAGGCAGTTGTATTTGGTATAAACATTCTCAGTTTATTCCAAATGGGGAACAGTTCAGACCTCCAGAAGGGATGAAATGGATGTCACAGCTCTTTCCTTTGTCGCCTGGGACTTCTTTCCTGCCCCAGCCTGCAAGGCTCCTCCCAGGCCTCTCAGCTCCACCTTCACATCTCTGAAGCCCAAGGCCTTGCTGTGTCCTGAAGATGGGCTTAGTGCTGCAGTAGGAGCACCTCTCAAGCTTGGCAGTGTTTTCAGACTAAGGCACTTCAATTTTCTTACAGGTTATTTACTTACTTAATTTTATTGAGGTATAACTGACATATTACATCATATAAGTTTCAGGTGCACAGGATTATGGGTCACTATGCTTGTGCACTGAAAATGATCACCGCAAGTTTAGTTAACATCCATCACCAGTCATAGTTACAAACTTTTTTTCTTGTAATGAGAACTTTTAAGAACTACTCTTAGCAATTTTCAAACACGCAATTGTTAACCGGTGTATGGGTGGTTCAGTAGTAGAATTCTTGCCTGCCAGGCAAGAGGCATGGGTTTGATTCCCGGGCCATGCAGCCACAGTGTCCCCTCTGGGGCTTCCCTGGTGGCTCAGATGTTAAAGAATCTGCCTGCAATGTAGACACCGGGGTTCGATCCCTGGTCAGGAAGATCCCCTGGAAAAGGGTATTGCAACCCACTCCAGTATTCTTGGGCTTCCCTAGCGACTTGTGGCTCAGATGGCAAAGAATCTGCCCGCAATGCGGGAGACCTGGGTTCAATGCCTGGGTTGGGAAGATTCCCTGGTGAAAGGAATGGCAAGCCACTCCAGTATTCTTGCCTGGAGAATCCCATGGACAGAGGAGCCTGGCCGGTATAGTCCATGGGGTCTCAAAGAGTCGGACATGACTGAGCGACTAACACTTCTTTCTACTATAGTCACTGTGCTGCATGTTACATCCTCCTGACATTTTTTATAACTGGAAGGATTGTACTTTTTGACTCCCTTCACCAATTTCATCCATTTCACAGCCCCTACACCAATCTGCTCTCTGGTTTTTTTTTTTTTTTTTTAAGACTCCACTTAGAAGTGATAGCATATAGTATTTGTGTTTCTCTGTCTGACTTATTCCACTTAGCATAATGCCCTTGAACATGGTTCATCCATGTTGCTGCAAATGGCAGGATTTCTTTTCTAATGGCAGAATCAGTTCAGTTCAGTCACTCAGTCGTGTCCGACTCTTTGCGACCCCATGAACTGCAGTACTCCCGGCCTTCCTGTCCATCACCAACTCCCAGAGTCCACCCAAACCCATGTCCATTGAGTTGGTGATGCCATCCAACCATCTCATCCTCTGTCGTCCCTTCTCCTCCTGCCCTCAATCTTTCCTGCATTGATCTTTTCAAATGAGTCAGCTCTTGGTATCAGGCGGCTCAAGTATTGGAGTTTCAGCTTCAACATCAGTTCCTCCAATGAACAACCAGGACTGATCTCCTCCAGGATGGACTGGTTAGACCTCCTTGCAGACCAAGGAACTCTCAAGAGTCTTCTCCAACACCAGAGTTCAAAAACATCAATTCTTCAGCACTCAGCTTTCTTTATAATCCAACTCTCACATCCATACATGACTCTTGGAAAAACCACAGCCTTGACTAGATGGACCTTTGTTGGCAAAGTAATATCTCTGCTTTTGAATATGCTGTCTAGGTTAGTCATAACTTTCCTTACAAGGAGTAAGTCTCTTTTAATTTTATGGCTGTGATCACCATCTGCAGTGGTTTTGGAGCCCAGAAAAATAAAGTCAGCCACTGTTTCCACTGCTTCCCCATCTATTTGCCGTGAAGTGATGTGACCAGATGCCATGATCTTCATTTTCTGAATGGTGAGCTTTAAGCCAACTTTTTCACTCTCCTCTTTCACTGTCATCAAAAGGCTCTTTAGTTCTTCTTCACTTTCTGCCATAAGGGTAGTATCATCTGCATATCTGAGGTTATTGATATTTATCCCAGCAATCTTGATTCCAGCTTGTGCTTCATCCAGCCCAGCGTTTCTCATGATGTACTCTGCATAGAAGTCAAATAAGCAGGGTGACAATATACAGCCTTGACGTACTCCTTTTCCTATTTGGAACCAGTCTGTTGTTCCATGTCCAGTTCTAACTGTTGCTTTCTGACCTGTATACAGGTCAAGAGGCAGGTCAGGTGGTCTGGCATTCCCCTCTCTTTCTGAATTTTCCATAGTTTATTGTGATCCACACAGTCAAAGGCTTTGGCATAGTCAATAAAGCAAAAATAGATGTTTTTCTGGAACTCTCTTGCTTTTTCAATGATCCAGCGGATGTTGGCAATTTGATCTCCAGTTCCTCTGCCTTTTCTAAAACCAGCTTGAACATCTGGAAGTTCACGGTTCACGTATTGCTGAAGCCTGGCTTGGAGAATTTTGAGCATTACTTTACTAGCACGTGAGATGAGTGCAATTGTGTGGTAGTTTGAGCATTCTTTGGCATTGCCTTTCTTTGGGATTGGAATGAAAACTGACTTTTTCCAGTCCTGTGGCCACTGCTGAGTTTTCCAAATTTGCTGGCATATTGAGTGCAGCACTTTCACAGAGTCATCTGTCAGGATTTGAATTAGCTGAACTAGAATTCCATCACCTCCACTAGCTTTGTTCATAGTGATGCTTTCTAAGGCCCACTTGACTTCACATTCTAGGATGTCTGGCTCTAGGTGAGTGATCACACCATCGTGGTTATCTGGGTCATAAGATCTTTTCTATATAGTTCGTCTGTGTATTCTTGCCACTTCTTCTTAATATCTTCTGCTTCTATTAGGTCCATACCATTTCTGTCCTTTACTGAGCCCATCTTTGCATGAAATTTTCCCTTGGTATCTCTAATTTTCTTGAAGAGATCTCTACTCTTTGCCATTCTATTGTTTTCCAATAATTCTTTGCATTGATCGCTGAGGAAGGCTTTCTTATCTCTCCTTGCTATTCTTTGGAACTCTTACATATGCATTCTTACATAATTAATACATATATATTCTTACATAATTCTTACATAATTAATACATATGCCTTCTTACATAATTAATTGTTGGGAGTTAATCTGGAATTGTATCCAAAGTATGATCATAAAACAATGTCAACATATTTTTAATAAACATTAAAGCGCAAGAGAAACCAATATGCAGGTCAGGAAGCAACAGTTAGAATTGGACATGGAACAACAGACTGTTTCCAAATAGGAAAAGGAGTACGTCAAGGCTGTATATTGTCACCCTGCTTATTTGACTTCTATGCAGAGTACATCATGAGAAATGCTGGGCTGGAAGAAGCACAAGGTGGAATCAAGATTGCCGGGAGAAATATCAATAACTTCAGATATGCAGAGGACACCACCCTTATGGCAGAAAGTGAAGAGGAACTAAAGAGCCTCTTGATGAAAGTGAAAGAGGAGAGTGAAAAAGTTGGCTTAAAACTCACCATTCAGAAAACTAAGATCATGGCATCTGGTCACGTTACTTCATGGAAATAGATGGGGAAACAGTGCAAACAGTGTCAAACTTTATTTTTGGGGTCTCCAAAATCACTGCAGATTGTGATTGCAGCCATGAAACGAAAAGAAGCTTACTCCTTGGAAGGAAAGTTATGACCAACCTAGACAGCATATTCAAAAGCAGAGACATTACTTTGCCAACAAAGGTTCATCTAGTCAAGGCTATGGTTTTTCCTGTGGTCATGTATGGATGTGAGAGTTGGACTGTGAAGAAAGCTGAGGTCCGAAGAATTGATGGTTTTGAACTGTGGTGTTGGAGAAGACTCTTGACAGTCCCTTGGACTGCAAGGAGATCCATCCAGTCCATTCTAAAGGAGATCAGCCCTGGGTGTTCTTTGGAAGGACTGATGCTGAAGCTGAAACTCCAGTACTTTGGCCACCTCATGCGAAGAGTTGACTCACTGGAAAAGACTCTGATGTTGGGAGGGATTGGGGGAAGGAGGAGAAGGGGATGACAGAGGATGAGATGGCTGGATGGCATCACTGACTCGATGGACATGGGTCTGAGTGAACTCCGGGAGTTGGTGATGGACAGGGAGGCCTGGTGTGCTGCGATTCATGGGGTCGCAAAGAGTCGGACACGACTGAGCGACTGAACTGAACTGAACTGAAAGCGCAAGTCAATGTTCCTTTAAAAATAGTCCCTTGTGAGACTCTTGTCTTATTCTAACAATGCTGCCATCTTTAGGATATGTTTGGAACACCTGCTTGGGAGTTTAGTATTTGTAACTCGTTTGTAAAATTAGGCTGATGAAGTGATAGATATCTTCACCTTTTGAGGATAAATGGAATTTCGGGTGAAGCTGTCAAAACCACTTGGATCTAAGACTTATGAATGTGGATGGGTAAGCTAGTTATCATTGTTTGGGGATGATAAATAAGGAGCAGTATAATGAAATCTATTTTGCGTTTGTGGCTCATTATTTCATTTTGTAGGAGAAGCCTCACAAACAACATGAATATTGTCATTATATAATGAGTTCAAGTTCTTTCAAGGTAATTACTGATTTGAAGAATAATGTTTACCTTAAGATATAAATTCCGGTTTCTTGGTTAAAGAAATCAGCCTCATTATCTAACAGAGTTTCAAAATATATGAGGCAAAAACTGATAGAACTGGAAGAGAAATAGATAAATGCACACAATGGTCCTCTCACAATAATCAATAGACACAGATGAAAGTCCTCTATATAAGTATAGAGAAGATGTGAACAACACTGTCAGCTACCTGGACCTATTTGACATTTGTAGTACCTTTCATCCTGAAACAGAAATGCACATTCTTTTGAAGTTCACTCAGGTTATTTACCAATAAAGACCTTCTGCTTCACCATAAAACATGTGTTGATGAAATTAAAGGGATTTGAATCATGCAAAGTATATTCTTTGACCAAAATGGAATTGAGTTTCGAAACCCATAAAATGTAGAATTAAAATATATGACAGCAGTAGCACAAAAGGACAGGAATAGAGACATAGAAGACTCTTACACTCTTAATGAAGTGTTACACTTATATTTCCAGGCAGCCTGAGCAAGGCTAAAGGACAGTATGTTTTAGCAATGCTAAAACACATTATTAGCTAACCCTCATACAAAGAGGTACAGCTAATAAGCCAACAGTGGAGATAAAATGGAAACATAATAAATATTCAGTAAATCCTAAACAAGGAATAAAGAAAAGATGAGGCAAAAATCAAATAGTAAGATGTTAATTCTTGTGTTAATTCAAAGTGGTATTGTACAGATATTTTACAAATAAGCAAAGGTATTTTACAGATAAGCAACCTAAGGTTTAGCTTTAAATAACTTGCCCAAAGTGACATAGCCAGGATGTCCTGGGGCTGGGATTTCAATTCAGGTCCCCTGTCTTCCAAGATCTCTGCCCTTTATTTAATGCCAAGGTACTGTAGTAGTAGTAGTAGCAGGGTGTGTGTGTGTGTGTGTGCATTCTAGCTCCTGCTGCTACTGTGTGGCATGCTCAGTCATGTCCAACTCTTTGCAACCCCTCATGCTCGCTCCCCTGTCCCTGGAATTTTCCAGGTAAGAATACTGGAGTGGGCTGCCTTTTCCTTCTCCAGGGGATCTTCTCGACCCAGGGATCAAACCCCCCGTCTCTTGCATCTCTTGCATTGGCAGGAGGGTTCTTTACCGCTGTGCCACCCAGAAATCCCTTCTAGGTACTATGTGTACAGAATAATTTGGACAACGAAACCTATGTCTTCCAACATTTGTGCATATAATTGACATTTACATTTCTGCATGCCTATATAACTAAAATATATTCTCACTTTTCAAATTACAGTGACGTTATATAGAATTATTTCTTGGGGGTTTCCTGTCTGTCTTCACTCTCCAGCGCAGGTCGGGATATGCCTAGGTTCTCTACAACTGAGGGAGTGGGATGAGATGGTGTCAGTGTTGCCTGGCCCTGCTGCACTGCCCACGGTGAGGATGACCGAAGTCTCTTCTCACAAACCTCTTCAAATCTCTACGAACTTCTTGCTGTGCTCATCATCTATGTATAATACACACATATGAGCATAGTACACTAACACATTAAACATGTTTTGGCACTTCATAAAATATGCAAGATTCTGTGGTAGGTAAAAGATATTAAAAGATGAACAAACTATGTCTCCTGATATTATAGAATTAGAAGTCTGATGAGGCATGCAAACTTTATACAGAGAATCACACAAATATACACAATAATGTCATAAATGATATGAGAGCAACAGGTTATCATGATTGGATAATAGGATGACCTATTTGCAGGGTCATCAATGGAATAGGCATTTTCTTCTTTTACAAATATATTGAAGACTTTGAAACTATTACAAATACTACTATTATTTGTAATACTACTACTATACCATTACTATTCTAGCCACCAAGCTAAAAGTTGATATTTTAGTAATACTACTACTATACTAATACTATCCTAGCTACCAAGCTAGAAGTAAGATAATTTATTAACAAAAAAATTATTTCAACCTCAGCATGCTTGGAGCCACGTGATGTATTTCTAACAGAATATATTTCTATTCTCTTGAATGTGAAGTGCTGTCACTTGCAATTATTTTCAAAGTTATTCAGCCTTTTCCTTCCAATCTGCTAAAAGAATGATGGTTTTTTAAGAGTGAAGATTAGCTAGGAATTTTTCATTACAATGCAGGCTTTAACTACAGGACTTTAGAATAAAACTCTTCACTTCCAGCAGTGCATTTAAAAAATGGCTGTGGATGCATTTAAAAGAGCAGTAAAATCAGCTGTAGCTGATAGAGTGTAAGGGGCTCACCTAGACCCTGCCGTGTTCATTCTGAGCTGTGTTCTGGGGGGAAGCTGAGCAGGAGTGATTTTGGGAGTAGCCCGCTTCCTTGTCTCAACAAGACCAGATCACACTGGGGCTATTTCTGATTCTCTCCAACCAGAGTCCACCGGTTGGAGCCCAGTGACCGGCTGCAGTCGGTGTGAAAGCTGCACCATATCACTCTGAAAAGACCACAATACTCTTTCCTTCAGATCCCATCTTTCCCTGGTGATAGGGAACTGGAGACCCAAGGACAGGCCCAGGACCGACCACTTGCACAGTGCCTACACATACTGAAGACTCAATAAATGCTTAAAAAAGAAAAAAGTAAAGCAAAATTGAGGGTTTGTGTTCAGATAGCTCAAAAGGAAGATGGAAATAAAACTAATTTTTGTTAGTTGTTGGATAAGAACTGGAGCAGGAAGAGACAAAAAATAATATGACCCAACAATCCCACTGCTGCTGCTGCTAAGTCACTTTAGTCGTGTCCAACTCTGTGTGACCCCAGAGACAGCAGCCCACCAGGCTCCCCCGTCCCTGGGATTCTCCAGGCAAGAACACTAGATTGGGTTGCCATTTCCTTCTCCAATGCATAAAAGTGAAAGTGAAGTCGCTCAGTCGTGTCCAACTCTTAGCGACCCCATGGACTGCAGCCCACCAGGCTCCTCCATCCATGGGATTTTCCAGGCAAGAGTACTGGAGTGGGGTGCCATTGCACTACTGGGCATATATATGGAGAAAGCCACAATTCAAAAGACACATGTACCTCAGTGTTCACTGTAGTGCTATTTACTGTAGCCAGGACATGGAAGTAACCTAGATATCCATCGACAGATAAATGGATAAAGATGTGGTACATACACACAATGGAATATTACTCAGCCATAAAAAGGCATGAAATTGGATCATTTATAGAGAGGTGGATGAACCTAGAGTCTGTCATACAGAGTGAAGTAAGTCAGAAAGAGAAAAATAATGTATATTAATGCATATATATGGAATCTAGAAAAATGGTATGCTGCTGCTGCTGCTAAGTCGCTTCAGTCGTGTCCGACTCTGTGCGACCCTATAGATGGCAGCCCAGCAGGCTCCACTGTCCCTGGGATTCTCCAGGCAAGAACACTGGAGTGGGTTGCCATTTCCTTCTCCAATGCATGAAAGTGAAAAGGGAAGTGAAGTCGCTCAGTCCTGTCCGACTCTTCGAGACCCCATGGACTGCAGCCCACCAGGCTCCTCCATCCGTGGGATTTTCCAGGCAAGAGTACTGGAGTGGGGTGCCATTGCCTTCTCTGGAAAAATGGTATAGATAACATATTTGCAGGCCAGGAACAGAGGCGCAGATGTGTCGAACAGACATGTGGACACAGTAGGGGAAGAGGAGGGAGGGACAAATTGGGAGAGGAGCATTGCTGAATATCCACTATCACACGTGAAACAGCTAGCCTGTGGGGCTCAGCGCTATAGCCCAGGCAGCTCAGCTTGGTGCTCTCTGATGACCTACGAGGGGGCTATGAGGGGTGGGAGGGAGGTTCAAGAGTGAGGGGACATTTGGAAACATACAGCCGATTCACTTGATTGTACAGCAGAAAATAACACAGCATTGGAAAGCAATTATATTCCAATAAAAAAAGGAAAAAAGGAAACTGATTTTAAAGACATTTTACAAAAACACTGGGTCATTGTCTGATGACTTGTATGTAAAAATTGCTTTATTTTGGGAACAAATTTAAGTGACCCGATTTTAAACATTCTCCCCAAGTATTTTCCTGGTTAGACACTTAGTACCTAGGCAGTAAGGAACATCTGCTCGCTGAACAGATATCATGGTGTAGAGTAAAGGCACTCAAACAACTGCATTTGCTTTTCTGATTAGAGTGAAGGGGAGGGAGGGGAGGCAGGAACATGGGGGAATAATGTGGGTGGCTGAGTCTGCAGTGCCTGCCTGCTTGCAATATAAATTGGCAGCTTGTCTGCTTAACAAAGTGGGAAGGATTGTTTCTAGCACAGAATAACCATCCTTAGAAAATGTTTCCTAATAAATATTTTTATTAGTATACCATAAAGTTTTCAGTATTAATATTAAAGAACCCACCAGATTAAGGCTGGGCATCATTTTGAGAAGGTATATGCATTCATTTTAGGGTATTTGGGGAGCAAAGCTGCTTTGTTTCAATAAGGATTGTAGCACAATGCTTTTTTGAAAAAAATAACATTTGCTCATTTTGTGCAGGTGATGTTTATTATTATTGATTAATTAATATTAATATTTTTGGCTGTGCTAGGGCTTCTTGGCTGCACGTCGGCGTCTCTCTAGTTGTGGTGAGTGGGGGCTGCTCCTCGTTGCGGTGCGTGGGCTTCTCGTCGCGGTGGTTTCTCTTGAGACACAGCACAGGCTCTGGGTGCGTGGGCTTCAGTAGTTGCAGCACTGTGCGGCAAGTCCCAGGGCAGTGCTTTCTTAAGAGTGAGACTTCAAGTTTGGAACAGGTTCGTCCATTTGTCTTTCTGATGTCCTCTTTCTAGCCTAATAATTTGGGCATAGTACTTTTAATATTTTACAGCAACATATTTTACTGCAAAGCCTTTCAATGTAGCCAACACCTACTAGGAAGAAACAAAAAAGCTGTGGGATAAGCTGCCAGGGAAAAAGCGATTCAGAGCTGAGGAGAAGGCTCTAGATTAGGAGGCGTTCTTAACATGGGGACCATGGATAAAACTTAGCGTAAGAATCCCTTGGAATTGCCTGGAAATTCTGAGTGTATCTAGGGAGAGAGTCCCAAGTTTTTATGATTTTCAGAGTGGTCTTTACCCTAACAGTTAAACTCTTGTAGTGTGTGTGTGAGTCCAGATAGACTAAGTTATGTTGCAGTAACAAGACAATTTTGAGACCTTGATAGCTTAAAACCCCCACTGCTCCTCACTCCCTAAGGTACTTCCACTTCCCACTTGTGTCAGACAACAGATCCTTGTTCAGAGGGGCTTCTGCTCAAAGTCTCCTAACTAACTAGGGCCCCAGAGAGGAGGGGGCAGGTCCCCTGGACATCACATGTCTTTACCTCTGGACAAGTTCCTCATTTTTCCTTATCCACCAGATTCAATTTAAATTATTGAAGTTTAGTTAATTTAAAAGCTGTATTAGTTTACACTGTACAGCAAAGTGAATCAGTTGCGCATATACATATATCCACTTTTTTAGATTCTTTTCCCGTATTGGGCATTAGAGTATTGAGTAGAGTTCCCTGTGGTATACAGTAGGTCTTTGTGAGTTATCTATTTTTTGGACAGCAGTGTGTATATGTCAATCTCAACCTCCCAATTTACCGACAGGGGAGCCTGGTGGCTGCTGTCTCTGGGGTCACACAGAGTCGGACACGACTGAAGTGACTTAGCAGCAGCAGCAGCAGCAGTGTGTATATGTCAATCTCAGCCTCCCAATTCACCCCTCCCTCCCTTCTTCCCCCATAACTGTAGGTTTGTTTTCTACACCTGTGACTCTATTTCTGTTTTGTAAATAAGTTCATCTGTACCTTTTTTTTTTTTAGATTTCATATATAAAAGGTATCATATGATATTTGTCTTTCTCTGTCATCCACCAGGTTCTTAACCTCATTGCAGACAAAGAGGGGAGAGAACCCTGGCAGGGATGTGACCACAAGGGCTGAGACAATAGATTCCAGATAGGTGAGTTGGGACAAGCAGTCTGCATTGTTTTTGTTAGTGCTGGGGGGGTGGGTGGGGCAGCTGGCAGAAAGGGGTGAAGATTTCTAATTTCTGGGGTTAGCTTTTGAATATGACAATATATGTTCTAGGAAGCATTCTAACATACTTACCATCCCTACTTCCTCCATTTCCAGGTAAAAATAGCTCATAATAATAAAGCACTGCTACAATAAACTTTCAAAGATAAATGCAAAGACGAGAATAGAAACTGATGGCCGGTAGTGGTGGAGAATAAGCAGACTGGAAAAGGTGAGCTAAGGGAAGCTGCACTTGGGGAAAAAGGGAAGAGCCCATAAGAAGTTTGGACAAGTAGCTGTAAAAATTTTACGGCTCTAGGGCCTTAAGAGTTTTGATATTCATATAGGCACTGCTAGCAAATAGCTGCATGAATGTAACAGGTTACTAGTAGAATGTTCTGGGCCTCACTTTTCTACGTGATAGTAATTGCCTGCTGAATTAGACAGTATTTAAATTTGTTTTATTCATAACTTCTCAATTATTAATGACCCTTCAAAGAAATGTCTTCCTTTATACATTTCATTAGGATTATTCACTTCTTCATTAAACATATGTTTATGGTTCATAGTAGATTCAGGAGATTTTCCTCATTAAGCATCCTTAAAGGGAAATGTGACAGAATTATCTAATCTTTACTAATTTTAAAGCTAACATATATTTCACATGTCACTAGTTTTTACTTTGACATTCTTCTGAAGTCACAGAAAAAAAGTACCCGAAATTACATAAGAAATGAAAGGGTAATTATTTAGTACAATGTGTTAATAGAAAACATAACACAAGTCACAATCAAACATAATTATTATGTTTTAAAAATTGAATTGAAAATGCTTCTGTGTTGCCAGGAAGGAGAAAACAATCATTGTCATTCGGACCAAGAAGGAGACAGGCTAGAAGACATTTCCCTACCCCTGTTCCTCACATCTTGACAGGCCTGCGTTTCTTCCTAGAATCTGGCAGACACTGAAAAATGTTTTAAATCTCACTTACTGCTGGGAAGTGCACCTTAGCCTTTAAAAGCAGCCTATATTTATACATTTTCTGGTCTCTCTGTGTGTGTATCCAACCACACAGTTTATTGTTCACTATATTTCATTTTCATTAGTGATATTCTTATATACACTGTGCCTTGATGAATTTTTATTTTTTAGTAGTAAAGAAGTTAAAAGAAAAATCGAAACTAATCTGGTCCATGACTTTTTTTTTTGGCTGTGTCACGCAACTTGTAGGATCTTGGTTTCCTGACCAAGGATTGAACCCGGCCCTTGACAGTGAAAGCCTGGAATCATAACCACTGTGGCCCATAACGTTTTTGTTAGGTGAGAATGAAAGTTGTATTTCAATCCCATGTTTTAACCTAATTTATTAAAATTTGACAATGGATCAGAACAAGTTCGAGATAGTCTATTTTGATGTATCTTACTCTACCTTATCTATTATCTATCAATCATCTCTTCACTCATTCATTTATAGAAGCAAGCATATGTTTTAAACATCAGGATCACTGAACACGGAGGACTGCTGATAGAGGCATTAAGATCTCTATGGATCTTTAGGACTGAATCAGAAACAAGACTCACCTGGGACCCAGGAATTCCACCAATATTCACTGGGGCATTTTTTGTTTTTAGGATTTTGAGCAGTTTTCTCAGGCCATATGAACAGAAGAATTATAACTTGATCAGTCAAAGCTGGGTAGACTTAAGAGGTAGTTACGGGCTTCCCTTGTGGCTCAGCTGGTAAAGAATCTGCCTGCACTGTGGGAGACCTGGGTTTGATCCCGTGCGTTGGGAAGATCCCCTGGAGAAGGGAAAGGCTACCCATTCCAGTATTCTGGCTTGGAGAATTCCATGGACTGCATAGTCCACATGGTCACAGAGTTGGACATGACTGAATGACTTCTACGTCCACTATTTTATCAGCGTTATTGTTGCCATTCTTTTTTCAGCCTTGAAGGTCTTCAAAGGTCAGTTTTACTGGCATGGGTGAAAGCTGGGTTTCTCACCTGGAGCTGGACTGCCTGGATGAGCACCTTGCCCTCAGCATGCCACCACCACTAGCTCTGTGACCTTGGGTCCATGCCTCTAAGATTAGTTTACTCATCTGTTGAGCAAGGGATCCTATTAAGTTTTCCTCACAGGCCGTAAGAAGATTCACGACAATGAGAGAAAGCATTAAACTACTGGCTTGATATGGTAACTATTCAAATTATTAAGAACTAAAATGTCATTTATGTAAAGAAGTCATCTCTCAGGATTTCAGGGAAGGGGAACCAAACAGATCCTTTGAATTCTCCAGCTTGTCCCTGTATCAGTTGTGACCAACTTCTTCCCCTGACTCCGTCTCCACCTTGGCTCTGCGCCCGGGGGCTGACCTGCATGGGCTCCCACCTGTTCCACTGCCCTTTGCTTTCCAGGTACTTTCGGCCGGAGGGGAGCATCGGGAGAGAGAAAGAGGGGGCTCAGGTGGTGATTCTTCCGGCTCCTTCCCTGCAAGCTTTGTGGAGTCCGACCACGTCTCCTCGCACGGAGACCACATCTCCTAGCAGGCACTGCCAATTCCAGCCCCACCGCTGCTCACCTCACTTCTTCAGGCTGACGACAGCACCCTGCCAACGCAAGGGCTAGATGCCCCTCCCCACTGTAGTTTCAGGCTAACCTGCTCACACCTTTGGACTGTGTCTTTATCAAATTCTTCTCAAATCGACTGTGCCATCTATTTCCTGACAGGCTGGTTCAAACACCAGGTGTGTATCACTAAGATGGTGTCTTATGTGAGGCCTGAAAAACAGCTTTAAGAGGAGGGAGGAATTATGAGAAAGAGTCAACCAGGGTTTGGGAGTACATTAAATTATATGTGAATAATTCCCTGAACTGGCATGTACTTTGGCTGAGATGCTCAGATTGAATTATCTTAGTGTGACAGAGACAGACATGTATTTTCTCTTTGTATGACTGATGCGGTTTTTAAAAAATATATTCAAAAATGAGTTGCTCAGTGGAACTTAGAATTTTCTCATAACAGGTGTTGGTCCTTTTTCTCCAAATAGTTACTTAGCTATCAGCTGTATTTATTCCATTCCTGGGACACAGTACCTGTATAGTGCCAGGCAATCAGGCTCTCAGTAAATATATTGTATGAATGTATAATCAACTTAAAAAGGGTTCATCCATGGTATAGAGTTCTGACAAGACAATGCACTGGTCATAGCAAACACCCTCTTCCAACAACATAAGAGAAGACTCTACACATGGACATCACCAGATGGTCAACACCGAAATCAGACTGATTATATTCTTTGCAGCCAAAGATGGAGAAGGTCTATACAGTCAGCAAAAAGACCAGGAGCTGACTGTGGCTCAGATCATGAACTCCTGACTGCCAAATTCAGACTGAAATTGAAGAAAGTGGAGAAAACCACTAGACCATTCAGGTATGACCTAAATCAAATCCCTTATGACTATACAGTGGAAGAGAGAAATACATTTAAGGGACTAGATCTGATAGACAGAGTGCCTGATGAACTATGGATGGAGGTTCGTGACATTGTACAGGAGACAGGGATCAAGACCATCCCCAAGAAAAAGAAATGCAAAAAAGCAAAATGGCTGTCTGAGGAGGCCTTACAAATAGCTGTGAAAAGAAGGGAAGCGAAAAGCAAAGGAGAAAAGGAAAGATATACCCATTTGAATGCAGAGTTCCAAAGAATAGCAAGGAGAGATAAGAAAGCCTTCCTCAGCGATCAAGGCAAAGAAATGGAGGAAAACAAGAGAATGCGAGACTGAAGATCTCTTCAAGAAAATGAGAGATACCAACGGAACATTTCATGCAAAGATGGGCACAACAAAGGACAAAAATGGTATGGACCTAAGAGAAGCAGAAGATATTAAGAAGAGGTGGCAAGAATACACAGAAGAACTGTACAAAACAGATCTTCACGACCCAGATAATCACGATGGTGTGATCACTGACCTAGAGCCAGACATCCTGGAATGTGAAGTCAAGTGGGCCTTAAGAAGCATCACTACGAACAAAGCTAGCGGAGGTGATGGAGTTCCAGTTGAGCTATTTCAAATCCTGAAAGATGATGCTATGAAAGTGCTGCACTCAATATGCTAGCAAATTTGGAAAACTCAGCAGTGAGCACAGGACTGGAAAAGGTCAGTTTTCATTCCAATCCCAAAGAAAGGCAATGCCAAAGAATGCTCAAACTACCGCACGATTGCACTCATCTCACACGCTAGTAAAGTAATGCTCAAAATTCTCCAAGCCAGGCTTCAGCAATACGTGAACTGTGACTTTCCAGATAGATGTTCAAGCTGGTTTTAGAAAAGGGGGAGGAACCAGAGATCAAATTGCCAACAGCCGCTGAATCATCAAAAAAGCAAGAGAGTTCCAGAAAAACATCTATTTCTGCTTTATTGACTATGTCAAAGCCTTTGACTGTGTGGATCACAATAAACTGTGGAAAATTCTGAAAGAGATGGGAGTACCAGACCACCTGATCTGCCTCTTGAGAAACCTATATGCAGGTCAGGAAGCAACAGTTAGAACTGGACATGGAACAATAGACTGGTTCCAAATAGGAAAAGGAGTACGTCAAGGCTGTATATTGTCACCCTGCTTATTTAACTTATATGCAGAGTACATCATGAGAAAGGCTGGGCTGGATGAAGCACAAGCTGGAATCAAGATTGCCGGGAGAAATATCAATAACCTCAGATACGCAGATGACACCACCCTTGTCAGAAAGTGAACTAAAGAGCCTCTTGATGAAAGTGAAAGAGAGTGAAAAAGCTGGCTTAAAGCTCAACATTCAGAAAACTAAGATCATGGCATCCGTTCCCATCACTTCATGGCAAATAGATGGGAAACAGTGGAAACAGTGGCAGACTTTATTTTTTGGGGCTCCAAAATCACTGCCGATGGTGACTGCAGCCATGAAATTAAAAGACGCTTACTCCTTGGAAGGAAAGTTATGACCAACCTAGACAGCATATTCAAAAGCAGAGACATTACTTTGCCAACAAAGGTCCATCTAGTCAAGGCTATGGTTTTTCCAGTGGTCATGTATGGATGTGAGAGTTGGACTGTGAAGAAAGCTGAGCGCTGAAGAGTTGATGCTTTTGAACTGTGGTGTTGGTAGAAGCCTCTTGAGAGTCCCTTGGACTGCAAGGAGATCCAACCAGTCCGTCCTAAAGATCAGTTCTGGGTGTTCATTGGAAGGACTGATGCTGAAGCTGAAACTCCCAATACTTAGGCCACCTGATGCCAAGAGCTGACTCATTTGAAAAGACCCTGATCTGATGCTGGGAAAGATTGAGGGCAGGAGAAGGAGAGGACAGAGGATGAGACGGCTGGATGGCCATCACTGACTCGATGGACGTGAGTCTGAGTGAACTCCGGGAGTTGGCAATGGACAGGGAGGCCTGGCGTGCTGCGGTTCATGGGGTTGCAAAGAGTCGGACACGACTGAGTGACTGTACTGATGTAGTATGTAGTTTCCTCCTTTTTGGTAACTGAACACCACTCTGTTTTGTAGATATATCACATTTTATTTGTCCATTCATCACCTGATGAATGTAAATTGATTTCACTTTTTGGTATTGTAAGTAAAGCTCTTATGAATATTTATGTACAAGTTTTTGTTTAGACATATTTTTTCAGTTCTCTTGGGTATATACCCACTAGTGGAATTGATGGGTCAAACGACATTGAGCTTTTTAAGGAACTGCCAAATTGTTTTTCAAAGTGACTTACACCATTTACATTCTTACCAGCAGTGTATGAGTATTTCATCTTTCCATATTCTGATACGTTATCACATTACCTTTTTCATTGCTATTTCACTGTGGTTTAATCTGCATTTTCCTAATGACAAGTGGTGTTAAGCACCTTTTCACGTGCTTATCGGCCATTTGTATATATCTTCATTGGAGATATGTATATTTAGAACCCTTGCCCACTTTTAAATAGGTTATTTGTGCTTTAATTAATTAGGTTGTATTATTGTGTTGTAAAAGATCTATATATTCTGGCTACAAGTCTTTTATCAGATATATAATTTGTTAAGTATTTCCTCTATTCTATGGGCTTTTTGTTCTTTATGTTGCTTTTGGAAATGTAAAAGTTTTAACTTTGATGAAGTACAATTTATCTTTTTTTATCAGTTATACTTTCTGGTGTCGTATTGAGGAAAACTATTGCTTAACCCAAGATTTATTCCTGTTTTCTCCCAAGAGTTTTGTAGTTTTAGCTCTTCCATTTATTTTGAATTACCTTTTGCACATGGTATAAAAGTAGGGGTCCAACTTCATTCTTTTGGATGTGGATATCCTATTGACTCAGGATAATCTGTCCTAAAGGCTATTCTTTCCTTATTATCTTAGCACCCTTGTTAAAAATCAACTGACCACCAATGTAAACATTGTTTGCATTTCCATAAGAACTTTAGGATAAAGTGGTCAATTTCTGCAGAGGTCACCTGAAATTTGGTTAGGAACTACAATGGACTCGTAGATCAATCTGGGAAGTACTGCCATCTTAACAATATTGATTCCTCCACTTTACTATCATGCAGTATCCTCCCAGTTATTCAGAACTTCTAAAATTTCTTCCACTAATGTACTGTAGTTTGCAGAGTACAAGTCTGGCACTTATTTTTAAAAATTCATTCCTAAGGGTTTGTTTCTGATATGATTGAAAATAAAATTGGTTTTTAAATTTCAGAGTGTTGCTAGTGCATAGAAGAGTTGATTTTCATATACTGATCTTGTTTCCTGCAACCTTGCTGAATTTGTTCCTAACATTTGTTTGATTTGTAGCTTTTACTGTGTGACCTGCTACAAAATATTAAAAACCAAAGTGACTTAATAATCCTGTTTCAATGCTTTAGAATAGCAAAATAATTTAAATTTCATTTTAATTTATATTCCAATTCAAACTCAAATTATTTGGACTAAATTGCTTTTCCATCCAAAACTGCTGTTTAGGACACTCACCTTGTAGTGCAAAAATAAAACGTTTTCCCTAAATGAAAAAATGTATTAGTTTTTACTTGGTCTAACTTATGAATGATACATTCAGTCTCAATGTTCAATAGTATTTGGTATTTTAGATTCATTTTATGTAGTAACTAGTGGGAAGCCACCATGCCATCTTATTTAGCCATAGCTACTTTGCTTTTGTAATGAGGTCACTGTTCATAAACAATCAACATCTTTTCACTGTTAAAAGGTCAAGAGAAGAAACTGTAGTATTCGTCCTCTCCCTGAGCAATAGAACTACAGAAGCATGTATGTTTAAAGTGTGAATGCAGAAAATGCTGGACAGAAATTTTGGATCACATGTCACTTTCACTTCATCACTGGTTGTCCCCTTCATTCACTAGATCAAATGGATTTTTTGGACGAGTTCTGGTCAGTTCCCGGACATAACTATCTTTTATATGGGTATTAAGCATGTAACATTTTCTTGGCATTCTGAGTCATGCAGAAAAGCCCTAGTGTCAAGGCAAAAAAAAAAGTTTTGTTAAAGAAAAAAACACCCAGAAAAGCGTCTTGAATAAATTTGAGAAAGATGCAAAAAGCAAGTTAAAACACTTAACATAAACTTGACATTTATTGTGCAACTTTATCTCCAACAGAACAAGTGGCATTCTAGAGGTATATGAAGTAATAAAATCAATACTCCAGTTAGAACACCTGAAATAACTGGCTCTAGTAACAAATGTTGCTTATAATTAAAAATATTGAATGTTTAAAAAACTCTTATAACATTTTAAGTTCCTAAAAGAAATGTGCCTAACACTTAAAAAACAACTTACTCTTCTATATAAATTGTTCACAAAAAATCTTGCTATCCTGTATTACACTATGCATTTATAGCTTTATTAACATATCTCTAGTGGGTATTAACTCTACACAGTACAATCAAATAGAAATTATTAATAAAGAATCAACAAGACTTCAACAATAAAAATATCAGGATCAATGGATTTGTCACAGTTTCTGCACATGTGTTCTTCATAGAAAATAGAGTAAAGGCAAGTTGGCCCCAGTGTCAGGCTGCTACACGAGTTCCAGGGAGGAGACACACACAAAGGCAATGCCTACATGGGGCAGGGTCGGACTGGAGCAGCGACCTTCAGGGTTTCAGGACCCCTCTCACGGCCTGGCATGCCCTGTTCCCTAGAAACAAAGCCAGGCACTGATGGCCGAGGCAAGCTCTTGAAACTTCAAACACAGCCAGAGGTGTTAAAGCCACAACTAAAGGAAAGGATCAACAGATTACTGTATTTTCCTACAAAACCTTCACGACAATTCTCACAGTGACATCATGGTTAGAACCCTCTCTTCCAAACCAGACTCATCAAATCTAAGGCTACGAATACAACTGATGTGAAAAGTGAATGAATGCTGGCTAATGATGTCCAGTGCCACATCTAACATCTATCTGTTCCCAAAGAACATCACTTCACTGAGTTCAAAGTTTTGCTTTTATATCCCTGCATTTTTGTACTGGGAACCCTATGATGGAAATGTGAACAAATTAGTCATTTTATTCACTACTTCAATTAAACAACAAATCTATCCCCAAAGTGTTGATGGGTTTTGAGAACGGGAGAAAACTGGAACTATTGGAGAAAACTGAACGAGTCATTCCACTTTCTAAACCCAAAGATTTCCCCTTACTAGCTGAGTAATAATAAGCTCAATAAAATGGGATAACAATAACAGCCTAGGGAGTGCTTGTGAGGATTAAAATGAGAGGAGGCATAAAGTGCTTAGCAAAACACCTGCACACAGGACTCTGAACTATAAGCTATAGCTTTGTCAGTGGTTCTGAATGGGTCTGAAGAGTTTCCAATGCAGGCAAGACCCATCAGGCTACTTGTACTGGGCCAATTCTGACAATGAACATGCTTTTGAGTAAGTCATCTTAGCAGATGTATTTTTTATTGTAATTTGGGGAACTGTGATTCAGTGAAAGCCTAGTGCTTCTATTAGCCAGTTTTGGACAGTCATGAGGAAATTTAATCTGGTGCTTTTACCACAAAGATACAGTAATTCAGTGCTATCAATAAGCCGTACTGACCGAGCTGGTCGTTAGATGACTGAAGTCCTCTGAGCGTTCTCTGCAACTGAATACACCATGGAGGGTGAAAGTGGTCTCTAACAGGTAAATATACTCTTTATAGTTTTGAATTTTAATTAGGAGGCAAGTACTGGTGAGTTATTACTTCTGCACTTCATGTTGTCCAGCATTAATTCTTCACTGTTTAACCACTGGCTGATAATTCAAGTAACTGCAGAGGGCCCTCAACTGGGTGGCATTTTCCATATTATTTCAAGTGAAGTGGTTATTTTTATCCAGTACTTACATGACTGAAAGAAGCCATCACTATGTTTACAAAAATATATCATAATGATACATACTGCTGTTTAGAGACATTTCCACTAGCGTTCTGACTCAAGCATCCTATTTGACATGTTTTGCCAAGCAGTTTTGGCAAGTGTCACCACATTAAACACACACCAGCAAGACTTGCACCATATGTTGAAAATCACTATTACGTTTTAAAAATTGGTATATAAGAGCTGTCAAAAATTAGCATCTGTATGGTGAGATGACATAGCATTGAATGAGAAAAGTTTAAATGTTTTCTAAAAATGAAGCTATCCAAGAATGAGACTTTTTTAAAATGAATGAAATCTAAGAAAAACTAAGGAGGTGGTCTGTGGGCATCAGGTCAGGTTCTAGAGTTCACGTTGAGTGACAGAATTCAAATGAGGGCAATATTCACTTGTTTTTCTGAAAACAGTGCATGCTTCCTACTTGATACTCCATTTGTTTTCTGAGAGCATCAGGAGGTCAAGCCATTCAAAGCGGCAGGAAGATGCAGACATCATGAACTTGCAGATTCCCCAGTTTGTACTGTTGTCTAGATTTTGGGGAAAAAATCTGCTATTATAAGAATTTACTGGACATAATCATCCTATTGCTATCTGACACACGGGGAAGCTGGATCAAATAATATACTAATATATCACCTTATAATTCTGATGAAGGTCAATGAGTTTATGACTGACAGAAGACTACACAGTCAATGTTTGTGACTAACGAAGGGCTAAGAAAGATCCAGAATATAAAATCACCCACTTGCTCTACGGCTGTGAAGCAGCCACATATATAACATCTCTCAATTTCCCTATCAAAAGAGATGATGACTTTTTTTTTTTTAACAAATGCTCTAACGTTATCCTCTCCATTCCCAGTGAAGCCTAAAAAGCAGCAGCCTTTAATAAAAGCTGCCCATTTAGCCCTAAGCTTTACAAAGAATGCAGTTATCTGGATTAGGGTGATAAAGGAAGCCTCCCCTCCTACCCACACCTGAAGCAGAAACAGATTCTATCATCTCTAGAGCATCTGCTGACACGAAATGGTTCCAAAGACATTACTACAAACTTGAGCTCAACAAATTAAACTGGGTAAAGTAGTGGGGAAATTCAGGGGAATACTGGAGGGAAGCAAGTACAACAACTGGGGTGAAACATTTCCATTGGTGACAAAGAGAAACAAGATTTATGCAAATTCTAAAGATCAACTCAGCACAAAAAGACCCTCAAATTTCAGAGACATTACAAACACGCCCATTGCATAGTTGTCAGAATGGCCTTGAAACTGTGTGTGTACAATTCCAGAACAAATTCAGTGAACACCATCGGCCTCACCGTTTGTTTGGTCCTCAGCGCACCAAACGACTAGCTGATTGAAACTCTCATTGTGCAGCCCCTCACTTTGGCATTGTGTCAACAGAGCCTGATTTAAGGCTGTGGAAATTGTGCATCTATGAACCTACAAAGTTGAGCATTTGAAAATGGTTTTGGATCTTTGGATGTTTCTTGACTAACACAGTGAAAACTTTTACTGTTCGTCAACTCCAGAGATCATATAGTGCCTTCCTTATCAACACAGTAGAAATTTTATTTTTTGGTAAAAAGTAACAGAGAGAAACAGCTAGCTTCCAACTCATCATTGTCTAGAGGTGACCTCTGATCTCTGGTTTCTGTTTTAGTAACAGGTTCTTGTCAATGCAGACACAATATACAATGTCACCTATCCTATGTCTTTGCTGAGAAGTATAAATTCAAGTCTTTGGAAAACATAAAGACAACTTATCTGAACTAAAATGAGAATGCCTGTTCCGTGTCCCTCAGGACAATGCTGCGTCTCCAGCTTCTCCCATGAGCACCACACCAACCTCCATGGGGACCAGCCCTGCTCACGAAGCAGAGCTTACCTGAAGGCATCAGACAGGCGAACAAGAACTCACCTATCTTTTTTCACCCTCACCATCTAACTGAAATCAACTGTAGTTTTTTCTTTGTATAATATAGTATTCTGAAAACCTCTGCAGGCTCCATACACTTTCCAAACTTGTATTGGGAGCTGTTTGGCAGTAGGTCAAGAGAGTTAAGGTTTAGGATGTGTAAAGTCTGACAGAGTGACATGCTTTGGATTCTAAAGTGATGGTAACAGAACATTCACCATTGGAACTCGAGAGGACTGGCTGCTCGTGTGGAAAGATTTTGTCCACTAATCACCAGATCCATCCTGGGAATTTTTATTGAAGACTTCATCCTGGGAAGGCTGGTGATCGATCCCTTCATAAAAGGAACCTCCGTTGTGCAGGAAAGTGCCCACGGCTCGCCCCTGCCGGGCGTGACCCACAGCATCGCTGAACACTTTGTTTATCTGCTCCTCTGAGGGCATCCACCAGTCGGGGTTGGAGGTACAGTGCATCCTAATGAATTCTGTGGGAATATACACAACAGTAAAAAAGAAAAAAAAAAGAGAGAGAGAAACAGCTAGTTTTTGCAGTGGATGACAAGAAGGATGCTTAAACTTTAACAGCAGCTCTATAAGGAAAGCTTTATGGGACATCAGATGTAGTGCCATGATGACGTCACTTATTAGACTTTAAAACTTACACCATCTACATTTTCTACTCACGTGCAAAAATAAAAATTATGTGAGTGATCCCTCTAAGACACATTTGCTATGAATGGTAAATCTGATTTGTGAAGCATGGTCTGCACCATGCTAGGTTCAAACCCTGTTGTTACATGCCCACATTTTTAACTCTTTCCAGAAGCACAGCAAGTATCATTAGTATGGTATTCTTTAACCAGCTACTAATTTGTAGATTAAGTGCAAGAAAATAAAATCTCAGTAAGAACCTGCATAAGTTTTGGTTCAGAAGAGATTTCCACATTATTACAGGCTGTATTTATGTCTCTAATTATGATATCTATACATGTACTGACAAATATTTTTTAGATGAGTTTTCCTCTAAATATTTAATTTCACCAGATACAATTAGGAAGAGATAAGTGTATAAAGAGTAGCTAAGACTCCAGTAAAACAATCTTGGCCTCCCTCCAGCTGAGTTCAGATCAACCTATCCTGTTTTCTCAGTCAGGGGACATGCAGAGTTCCCATACAGCTGTTTCATTAATAACATGGGCATCTGAAAGCTGAACTGAGCACTCTGGAAAAGGTCCTAAGTCAAACTGTGTTTTTTTATTTTTTGCACAGCTGATTCAAAGTTCAGGGTGACTGCTGTTTACACATCATTTCTTCTCCAGCACTGCTCCCTCTATAAGACAATGGTTCTGGTCATAGGATTGGATTTGTCTGAAATTTATTTATGAAACCCTGATCCTATTTGCCCTTTGAAGCTGATGCTTTTAAGAACTTGGACCAGAAAAATCTCATGAACTGAACTGTGTCTATCTTAGCAGATAAACAGGGGCATTCCCTTCAATTTCATGCCTGAGGTGAGAGACTCGTTCATCTCGTTCAAGTCCCAGCTCCGGTGGCCTTCGCTGGGGTTGAGAACTGTGTTTATTCAGCATCTCATCCTGCAAAATCGTCAGGAACCAGATGGCTGATGGTGGGGTGCAAGCCTAGGAAACACCGAAGGACACCTACATCCTCAAACCCGGGTCATGGTCACTACAACGCTGAACAGAGAGAAAGCAAATGGGACCACTAGGGCTCACATAGCTAGATCTCTCCCTATTATCTTCCTTGTGTTCACACTTATTCCCAACTATAACTGTCCTCAGATCACCTCCAGCTAGGCTGTGAGCTCCACAAGTCAGGGATTCTGTTTTCTCCTCCTCTCTGCCTTTCTCAGGTCTCCTACCTCAAGTGTTTACAAGTATTCCATAACTGTTTAAGAAGTTCCCCTACCTCTGTCCAGATGCCCCATTCTCATAGGAACATAAAGAAATGAAAGAAAGGTGCCTGTGAGCAGAAATCAAGGCTAACTGTCGAGGGCGCTGTAGCCCTGCCACTCTGAGAACGTGCTGCTCTGTGATACCTACACTGCCCCCTCCTTAGCACCCACTGCTGTGACAGGACTTACTCCAACACTGTGCCAGATGATTACAAGCTCAAAGGAGAGGTCATTCTGTTACACAGACTGGAAGCATTGTCACATCCCTGACCCCTCTCTTCCTGCTGGAGTCAAACCACCCCAGGGAACAGGCCCGCCTAGAATTTGATTTCACTCCCTGAAGCACCCTGCTCTCCATCCCTCAAGTGTCCAAACATCTGCCACTTCCTTGGCCCTCCTACACTTGCTGACCACAAGGACGTCACCCTGGGAGTCATCACACCTCAGCCTTCAGGAAGGGAATCCCATTTAGGTCAAAGAAGGCCCCAAGATTTCAGCCTTTGGGACACACACAAGGGCTCTAACCAGCTGCCCTGACACATCAGCAGTTCCTGCCTATGCCTTCTCCACCCATGGGCAGGGGAGGCCTGTGCGTCCTGCGCAGCTCTCCTGTGTTGGAGAGTACATGTTCTGATTGGGCAGCCTGGGCTGCATCGGTGTCCCAGCGGGCCTGGCAGCATTCCCAGGGCAGCAACACTAGTGCTTTGGGATGTAAGTTAATCCCTCAGTTTCAAAGACTTGCTCATTAAAATGTAAAATGTTTAACAAGGATTTATGGAAAGGGACAGTGAGCCCCCTTATCCTGATTCTTCACAAGCCGCACGGCAAATTCCTGAATACATACTGAGCACGCTCTCAGCAGACCCCCTCCCCCTGCTAAGCTTACCACCCCTCTGGTACCTCTGTCTGCTCTGACGATATTGGGGAATAAAGGAACGTGTGGCTAGTTTGCTAAGACAGACACTGGAAATGTCCATCACCCAGACACTCTAAATGGAATTTTTAGACTGGCCAACAGGGGGCGCTCCAGCGCACCTGCGCCAAGTTGTCCATAATGGTGGCATCTTCATTCTAGGTGGCCTGTCAAGTCTGGGCCACCTGGATCAATCACCTGGGGAGGCTGCGAGGTGCAATAATGCGCGCCTCTCCTGTCCTCCCCCCCAGACCCGCTCAGTCGGAAGTTCAGGGTGGCTCTGGGGATCTCTGTTGCTAACGAATGCTGCACAGGCACCCTAGTCACTGTGGGCATCAGGACAGGGGTGCGGGAGTGAGTGTCCTTCTGATGAGGAAGGCCTTATCAGTTATCAGGTTTTTCCACTGTGACTTCTTCACCAGGAAATATTTTGATTCCTATCAGGAGTAAATCATTATTAAGTCTTCCAAGCAATAAAATCACTCTTGAACTGTATACAAGTCAACACTCTGATACGGACTTTTCAGGTGTGAACAGAGCCTACGCTGGCGTTGTAACGTTTGCACTTGTCTGTGTTGATCTGCACCCACCCGGTCAACCATCTACATCTGGCCTCTTCCTCCTCACTCTCTGCCTGGCCTATCCGTAGTGTGCATCAGCTAGAGTCATCAGCTCTTAATACTGATGACATGGTGTTATCTGAGCAGTATTTTTTAAATACGGAAACTTAAAAAAAACTAGAACAGAATCTGACTGGGCGAGAAATACTTTAGGCCTATGGAAAATTAACTAAATAAATTTAAGGAGCAGGGGCAAGTATTCTCGACAAGGGTAGCTAGACTGGGGGAGGGTGCCATAGGCTTCAAATGAAAACGGGGTAAATTTTAAAATCCCTTGTCTTCTTTTCCTGTGTGCTTTACCCAGTGTTCCAGCTTTCCTGGAGGTGGCCTTCCCAGGCAGCAAAGAAAATCTGAACTTAAAGCGTGAAACATGAGGTGCTATGCAGTGCTTATGTGCCACTAAGCGCTAAAGCAAACAAAGAATTTTTAAAGAACTTCTCGATACCAAAGAGATGGGCTACATGAAGCCTACAAAGTCTCAGCGGAAAAAAACCAAAATACAGTCAAGGCTGAACACTTGCACGGGGAGCCACAGCCAATGCGGTGAAATGAGATCACAGATGGACACTGAGCGGAAGGATGCAGTACCTCGGAGGCATGTTACTTTAACTGGATCCAGAGGGCGTCTCTCAGGACCTGTCTCTCCTGACTGCACTGACCTTTTCCTTTTTCCAAGGCCGCATGAGTACTTAAGCTCATCGGTAGTGAAAACAAATCTGATGAGGTATCGAAGGAGCCGCCTCCCATCTTTCTTTGAAGAATTTACAGCCTCATCCCACTGTTTGCTCGTTATGTAGACAGGATAGTTGTTCAACAGCTGCTTGCTTCCCTGGAAAAGCGAAACATTTTCTCATTACCTACTTAACTGGCCAGCCGGCAGCCCAGGCGATCTCCATTTCAAAGGCAAACATGCTTTTTAACCAAGTGGCTATGCTGACAATGAACCGGGTACTGAAGAGCACAAGTAATTGCTCACTCTCAAAACGGGCACTTTTCAAATTACATTTGCATTTTCTATAACAAGAGCCAATGAGGTTTAATGAACACCTTTGAAAGAGGAGCTATTTATAACTTGCATTTTAACAGGTAGGTTAAAACGTGTCAAGATCCAATGACAGGAAACACTATTTAAATATAACCTGTAACTTTCCTTTTCAATCTATTAAAATATGCAAAAATGACTTTGAAGAGTGTGATCAAACAGGTCTCCTCATCTTTTGGCTGGTGGTTAAGTACTTTTAGAAATGACGCTGGTGGGTTATTTCCATAAGGTCTTTTTTTTGTGTGTTTAATGTACCTAATATCTGATAGCTGTTGCATTTCAGTGAAACAGCATTAAAAAGTGAATTTAAAAAAAGTGGAATTGTGGAAACAGAAAAAAAATCACTAATAATAATGCAAAACAAGTTTCCTCAAATTATAGCTTCTGCAAATGCCACTATTTTATCAACTCAAAATTTTTCTTACTTTTCACCTTTATAATTTATGTCTGCTATAAAATTCCCAGGCTAAATAGCTGCAATGGGACTAATTATAGGAATTTCTGTAACATTTATAAGCCATGTTTAGTCAGTTGCACCTACACAACCATTATTTTAGTTCTGGTTGTCCATAAAATTCTACAGTCCAGGACAAATTAATTAACCCATGATCTCAGTTTTAATGTACTTCTCCCCAGTAATTAAGGTGTACAAAATAAAGAAGGGAAACTCATTCAGTTTTACAACTTTGCAAATTTACTATAGGTTATAAATTGGCACTGTTTGGGTCTCACAGGTTTTTATTTTAAAAAGTGCTCTGTTCACAAGGTCTGAGGAGGGCAAATGGTACAGGAGCCAACAGGAAAGGAAGAGACAGCAGACACAGCTATGAAACTGTCACTGGACTATACCCACAGAAACTCAGCACCGCAGTGTCATACTCCCGCGAAGTAGCAGGCGTGCGACTGAGTGTCCTTTTTATAGAAAGCAACTGAGGGACAGCGTTTGAGGTTTGAATTTAGTCAGTTTGGGTTTGAACTGAATCTTAGTTCTGCATCTTATTTGGTGTTTCTTGAGCAAGTTACTTCAACTGAGAGGAAGAACTAAGCTATCATAGGTTTAAACTATGAGTATTTGGGAGCATAAACCAGCCCTTGGCTGTGTCCTACATATGATCAAAAGACGGGCAGGAGCCCGGAGGTTCCTAAGGGCCTCTTAGCCCAGACTGCTGTTTCATGGCAGGAGGGGCGAGACAGAGGGTTGACTGGCATGTGTGGCAGTGCAGACAGGAAAGCGAGGCTGAAAGACGTAAGACCAAGGGGGTTAGGCAACCAATCCCGTGAGCCAGGCTACAGGGGACTGAGGTGTTGCCGATTCCCAGGTGAAACAAGACGTCCTCCACAAAGATAAGCAACAGAGGGTTTATGGCTGGGGGACGGGGAGGCAGATACTAATGAGGAACAATGTCTGTCACACAGCAGGTGCAATGAACATCTGTTGAATGACTACTGCAGGGACTCCCCTGGTGGTCCAGGGGTTAAGACTCTGTGCTCCCAGTCCAGGGGACACAGGTTTGACCCCTGGTCCGGGAAGATTCAACACACTGCAGAGCAACCAAACCCATGAGCTACAACTACTGAGCTACACTCTAGAGCCTGGGAGATGCAACAAGAGAAGCCACCACAATGAGAAGCCCACACACCAAAATGAAGAGTAGTCCCCACCTGCCTCAACTGGAGAAAGCCCATGCACAGCAACGAAGACCCAGCACAGTCAAAAATAAAATAGAGAAAGAAAGGGGAAAAAAGAGAAAGGAATGGGGAACCAGAAGGGAGTCCTGACACAAAGGCCTAGAGAAAGAGAGCAGGTGCAGCAGGGAGGAGAGGCGAGACTCTGGGGATGATGAGGGCTGGGAAATGGGCCCTGGACGGGACAACTGGGAGAGTAGCCTGGGGTGGGGAGGGGGCAGCTCTCTTAGAGCATTCTGACAAGGAGTGGAGGTGGAGCCAGACTACAGACAGGGCAGGGTGGGGGCAGAGCAAACGGAAATGAGACTGGAGAAATGAAGACAGATCAGTCTTTCAAGGGTTTGATCACTGAGGTTACCATTCAGCAAGTGCCTTCAATGACAGGCAACAGGGCTGAGGCCTGAACCTACCCTTCAAGGAGCAGGATGCGTTGTGGTGTTAGGATGAAAGTGCCGCAGGGTGCTTTGGGTGACGGAAGGAGAAAGAAAAGATAATCGTTGAGGGAGGGAGGGAGCATCAAAGAGGGGCTGATTTTCAGAGTGGGAAGACTTGGAACAAACACTGTCTCTGCCTGAGGGAATGACAGGTGGGTTCTCCCATTTCAGGTCCCTCTGAGCCAAAAGAATATTGCCCACAATATTGAACTTCTGTTTCCCGCCCTCAGAGTACAGAGGTGAATGTACTTCATGATGCATGGCCTTTCTCTGCAGGATATATCCTCACTCATAAACCTCAGAGTCTCCCAGGTCTTCTGTTAGCCAATCTGTTCTGGTGTATAGGTGGTTAAAAACCGAGATGCTTCATCTTAGGGCCCTTCCACATGGTGTACCGTTTACCTTGCCACTGGAGACCTACCTCGGTCGGCTGGTCAGCTGGCTGTGGGATCATGAGCTGGTTGTGGTGCTGGAGCACCATCTTCAGGTAATCTAAGACAGTCTGGCAGGGCACTGGGTGGAAGAAATTGCAACAATTGCACATGAGCTGAACTGTGCTGGGAAAATAGAAAGCTTTCTTTTAAGGTTTAAAAAGATTTTTGATGTAAACATCTAAAAAAAAAAGATTTTCTAAAGGAAACAGAATCTTCTTTCATTTGACATCCGCAGTTATTTCAGTTTGTAAACATGGAACAGATGCTACAGTTTGGGGAGAAATTTCGGGTTCAGCACAATTTAAGTCAAACTGACTCTAAGATGAATTTGGGTCAATAATAATGATGGCACACTGAACAAGTCACAGAACAGACATGTCTTCTCTGATTCAAGTTGTAACATGAGCACCCAATGGTGCTTTTGAAAATTAAGGTACTGAAGACTGTGATGTTTCACTCATTTAAAATCAATGATACAATGCTCATTATTAGTGCCATTCATCCCTAGTTCTTCAGGAAAGCAGTAAGTCATGCACTTTAGACCTGCTTCCTGACATGGACATGCCTGACCATGTAGCGCATCCTCTCTCCAGACACTCACCTGATCTGGTCCAATTCAGATTCAGTCAGTATGTATATCATTAACTGTTGTATTATATTTTTTGAGGCATAGTCTTATAGAGTTATCAAATAATTACAATAAAACTGAACACACGAGCCCAATATGGAGCCTGACATATTTTTGTACCACTGCAGAAATAATTCTTACATCTTAAGATTTATATTAGATCCCTTTCTGGAGTATTAACTAATTGCTTTTAAAGGTCTCAGTAGATTAGTTAATAACCTAACTGACATGGATCACTGGCATTATCTGTCCTGGCTATGTGTTTTCTTAGAATGTTTTCATCACGTTAGAGAAAATAGTAAATATTTAACCTAAACCTTAATTTTAAAGTATTATCACTGAGCTTTCTTCACTTTTTCTCTCACATTTTTTTTTTTAAGAGAGCAAACTGAAGTTATCATCTTTATCCCCTGCTAACAGCTCTGGGTTTTTTTAGGTGACATTACACTGCAACATAAGAAATCACTGTATCAACATCCTTTGGGAGAATGTGAATGAGTAGAAGTAGGTTAGGAAATTTTTCTTCTTGCCAAGAAATATTTTCTTAAATAACATCCTTACAGATTTGTCTTACACATCAGTGTCACAGGTCACTCTTGCATAGTCATCTGAATATGTTCTTCAAATTAAAGAAGCATTTTGGGGACAACCACAAAAGTCAACAAAAAGAAGGCATATGTGTTTCAGTTTGAAGCAGGACTTTTACTAAGCCAAAGTTCAATAAAACCTGTCAAGTATCTCTAATTTTACCACTCTGTTAAAAGCCTAACTCACTTTAAAGTCCATCCTGATGTAACTAAATCCTGTGATTTACAATTCTGCCAAATCTCACCCAAATTCCTCTTAAGGGGTGCACTTACTGGATAACAGTTCTGTGTTCTGATGGACACTTTTACCCTGGATATGGCTGAGTAGGGAGTTTGAGTCACTGAGAGCTAGAAACTCCACTTTCTAAACCATACCATTTCTGCCCAGGTGTGCAAAGTTCATGGAAGAGTCTGAGCAAGCTAACTGAATGACAAACGGTACTTCCCATATTACTAGAGTCCATAAGCAAAAGTCCAACCACTTGTTCCATAAACAGACAATCCGACCCACTTGCTGACGCCACAGTGAGTCAGAGTGGATCTTCTGGCAACGGGAATCGATTACAGGAAAAGCGTAGAAGACTTGAGAAGCTAATGGAGACAGGAAACAGGTTTGCTATTGAGTTCTGGCTTTTCACTAACTGTGTGGCCTTTGGGATGCCATTTAACTTCTGTGTCTGTCTCTTCTGTACATTGCCAAATATAGGGGTTTCAGTAGCAGCAATGCAACTGTATATATGTCAGTGCATTGCCAAGCAATCTGCGTGAGGTATTATTCTGGATTTAGTTTGGAAGTTTTAGTAAAAGTTGTAAATACTCACCGACTAATTAGGATTTGAATGAAACTCCTTTTGCTGCTTTATCCATATTTTACATATGTTTACAGAAAAAATGTTTTAAGAACAAAATGCTTATAAAACTGAATATTCAGTGTGACCTCAACCGTGTTAAAAAATAATTATGTGCAAAGAGAAGAGATTGGAAAGAAATAAACCAAAGTGTCAATAATTAAAAATGATTTTAAAATTAAAATCATTTTAAAAAATTAATTTAAAATAATTAAAAACTTTATCCTTTACCATCCTTGTAAAGACCAATTAAAAAAAAATTTCTACAGTGGGCATGGACCATAATAACTTCAAAGTTGTTTAAAGAATGTCTACATAACTGTTATCTCCTCTTCCTTTGCCATCTATGACCTTCAGTGTTGCCTGTGTAAGCTTGGAGGCAGACTCTCCCATTTCTACATCCCCAATATTCAGGAGCAGTGATAACCTCTGAGCAAGGCCAGTTGACCCAAACATTCTGGAAGAAAACGGAATTTCACCTGCATTTACCGGCCATGGGGCTCTGCTGAAGGCAAGTGGGTCCTGCGGGCTGATATCTGGGCGCAGGGCTGAAGCCAGGAGCACTGAGGACAAGACTCAGCTCAGGTCTAGCTACTGGAATCGACTCTGGCTGCTGATTGTCTGAAAGGCTTGTTAAGTAAGGTTCTTCACAGAAAACTGCTCTCTTTGCCCTTGTTAAGGATGCTTGGGTGTCAAGTACCTAATTTTCCTGACAGATCATTGCATTAACGTCTTGATCAGCTTCTCTTCTTGTTCATTCTGCATTATTTAATCTACTCTGCCATATCATTGTTTTTAAAGACTCAAAACATTTACTCGAAATCCAGCACATACTGTTTTATAGGGAGAATGAAATTATTTACCATCCCGACAAGCATGCCATCTGTGTGCTGTACTAGTGTCTGTCCTAGTCACACTGTCTCTGGAGAGTATAAGTTCCTGAATTGTAAACATCTAGAAATAAACAGTGAGCTTTAAATATTACTCAGCCTACAGACACACGGCTGTTCTCTTGATAATGAAAATGTTCTGTCTCTGATTAATTTAACTGATATGTATAAATGTTATAACAGAACATACCTGAAACTGGGCTGGAAATCAAGGATGACTCTGACTTAAGTCTCTGCCCTCAAGAACCTTACATGGCCTGCCTCTCCTTGTACCAAGACACCAGGAGAGACAAAGAGTAAAAACTTGCCCTGCTACTGACTTCAAGAGAAGCAAGCATGATGTGCTATAGAAAGTGGTCAATTCTGCCTGGGAACTGGGGGACGGGTCTGTTAGGGAAGTGCCACCCGACTAGGGTACTGAAGGATGAGTAGGAGCTCCTCGAGTGGGGAAAAGGGAGGGTATGTCCTTCGACTGGAGGGACAGCAGAAGTTAAGGGAAGACCAGAAGCAAGCGGTAAAGAATCTGCCTGCCAGTGCAGGAGATGTGGGTTCAATCCCTGGTTCAGGAAGATTCCCTGGAGTAGGAGATGGCAACCCACCTCAGTATTCTTGCCTGGAAAATTCCATGCACAGAGGAGCCTGGCAGGCTACAGTCCATGGCATTGCAGAGTCAGACATGACTGAGTGATTGAGCACGCAGAAGCAAGTGCATGGAGGTTTAGGAATCATAAATTGTCCAGAGGGGTTGGAGCACTCGGGGCATGGTGGGAACTCAGGGGTGAGCCTCCAAAAATGAACAGGAAGACGCGGGTAGTGAAGGACATCATGCCGTGCCACACTACAGGTGCTGGAATTTACTCCGTGGACCACGTGAAGCAAAGAGGCATTCAGCAGAGGGTGATGTGGGCTGTTTCAACTGGGAGAGCCTGGGATTGAACAGATACTGCAAGAGGCCACGTTCTGAGTCAGGCGTGGATGAAAGCCGTGGGGAGAGAGAGGAGGACTCCATACCGATGGGCACGTACGAGGTGGAATCCAAAGGACAGAAGACTGACATGAAATAGGAACAGAGATGCTTATGAATGGAGCTGAAGTTCCCCACCCGGGTAACTAACTGAACGCTGACCTCTTTATCACCTCTTTACAACCACCACCAATCTAAGAAAACCACTTAAGATTTCTGTATTCTCAGGCACAGGACAGTGTCCCTCTCGGTCTCTTAAGGTTGCTCTGTACGGAGTGTTTCCTAGACGATCCTGCAGGCACTTCGTTGTTACTTGATGAACTTAATGCTTCAGCATTCCGGTATTACTAACCTCATGTTACAGAAAACAGAAACTGAGGCTCAGAACGGTTAAGCAATTTGCCCAAACCACTGCTAGCAAGTAGCAGGAGCAGGAATCCAAGCCCAGGTTTGACTCTAAAACCATTTTCTTCGGCTCATGCTCTTTTGTGTCCCACAGTCTCTCTCACAGCTTACAGCAAGAGCGGTGTGACTTTTACCAAATCCTAAGTCAAAGAACTCAATTGTTTACTCCTCTGTTCCTGTCACTTATCTAATTTTTTTTTACTCAGAACATATTTGTGTCTCTTCGTTCTCCCTAGAACGCCCGCATTAAATGTGATCACTGTGTTTGTCAGGACTGGAAGTCGACCTGAGCCTTCTCCCACAGGCACTTCTGGTGCGTGTGAGCTGGAGGGCAGTGCAAGCACGGTAGGCACTACCACAGAGACACTGCAGCTCCTCCAGGGGCTTTTTGTTCTTGCAAAACTAGTTATCCAGAAACTGACAGATTTATCTTTTTAAAACCTTCTTAGAATATCCTTAAGATCAGACTGCGTAATTCAAGGCTAGTTCTCCAGCGTGTAGCCTTGTGAGTTAGTACAATTGATCCTCATTATTTGCAGACTCTGTACATTTGCCTACTCGCTAATGGACTTCACAGGTGGTGCTAGTGGTAAAGAACCTACCTGCCAATGCAGGAGACATGAGAGACTCAGGTTCGATCTCTGGGTCGGGAAGATGCCCTGGAGGAAGGCCTGGAAACCCACTCTAGTATTCTCGCCTGGAGAATCCCATGGACAGAGGAGCCTGGTGGGCTACAGTCCATAGGCCGCAGAGTCGGACACGAATGACGTGACTTAGCGCACACGACCCACTGACACGAATCTGTAATGGTCAAATTAGCACTGGTGGGCTTTGGCAGGTCACCAAGAAACCCGAGCTGCTGGGATCACACACTCTCAGCTGAGGCTGAGCACGGATACGTTCTGCCCGCTTCTTTCAGCCCTCATATGACAGTGAGGGTTCTTTTCATGGTCTAGTTAGTGCCATGCTTTTCATTTTCGTGCTTTTCCTGTTGGTGATTCTGCTAAAGTGGGTCCCAACGCAGGGCTGAAGTGCTGTCTAGTGTCCTGAGCACGAGGCTGGGACGCGCTTCCAGGGGAGACGTGTATTAGATAAGCTTTGTTCAGATGTGAGGCACAGCACTGTGAGTTCAGTGTCAACTGACCAGCACTATATATTAAACAAGGCCCCTTTAAACAAAAATATACTTAAAATGAGGTTATGAATTGATTGGTTGACAAAAACATTGCGACCTGAGGCTGCACAGAATACAGTGAATAACAAGAATCGACTATATTTTGAGGGTGGAAGAGGGTAATAAACTAGCTCTGTAAAATGTGAACATTAATTTTTGGACTTATAAAGATAAATTGAGACGATAAAAAATGTACATTTAAAAAAGGAGAATGTTCTTTAATAATATCAACAGTTAAGTCTACCTTCCCTATATCTGCACTTAGAAAATTTGAAGGTATTTTTAATGTCATAGTTATTTTACTTTGCAAGTTACCATTATTTCTAAAATTTTATTGTAGTTGATTAACAATATCATGTTAGTTTCAGGTGTACAGCACAGTTATTCAGTTATATATGCATGAAAGTGAAAGTCACTCAGTCGTGTCCGACTCTTGAGACCCCATGGACTGTAGCCTGCCAGGCTCCTCTGTCCATGGGATTCTCCAGACAATACTGGAGTGGGTTGCCACACCGTCCTCTAGCAGATCTTCCTGACCCAGGATCAAACCTGCAATTTTATGTCCTACATTGGCAGGCAGGTTCTTTACCACTAGCACCACCTGGAAAGCCCTCAGTTACATATAAATGTGTGTGTGTGTATGTATGAATATATATATATGTATGTATTTTTTCCCAGATTATTTTCCCATATAGGTAATTACATAATATTGAGCACAGTTCCTGGGTCTACATAGCAGATCCTTGTTGGTTATCTATTTTGTATAGAGTACTGTTGGAAGTGGTTTTTTAATTACCATATATTATGTTTTTAATACCAACATTTTATCATATTTTAAAATCTCTAAACTTGGTGTTCAAAGACAATTATAAAGGGCAATTAAGATTTGAAGTGTTTCTTCTTAATGGAACATAAACTATTGGTGTGTCTTACATTCAATGAAGGTTGAAATTAGATGAAATATGGTATTTTATACCCATCTCCTTTATGAGTTCCCTTTAACCAGTGCTGACTGCAAGCTTTCTAAATAAAAGTGACTACTGTAACTTAATACCTTCTCCACTGAGATGTCTGCCCATCATTTTTCTTCTTTTAATAACTTCTCAGCTCTTTGTATCCCTGACCCCAGTATCTTCCTTTTGTGACTTCTTTCTTTTAACCTATTTCTTAAAAAAAAAAAAAAAAAACTTCCAAAGACTCTGTAATTTCTAGTGTGATGTAGTTATCTAGTGTAATGTCAAGTGTAACTTCTAATACAAAAGAAAATGTGCTAATGCTACCTCCTGGGATAAAATGTTAAGTTACCTACATCTGCAAATAACTCTGGAAAGTAAGTTACAGAGTACTTTCTAGAAGCCCCTCGCTTGCATGTAGCTGATACTCAATACAACTTTGTTGGATGTTTCACAAATAATACAATAAACAAAGGCTGTCTCAGGTGGTGCTGGAAAGAACACCTCTTCCCAGTCTCTTTCCTTGAGGTGAGGGCTGTCGCCTTCCTGTCCCCCTCTTATAGCTAAAAGTACTTTCCCCCTGTAGACTAAATAGACTCATTTCTTTTGAATTCTTAGTTCAAGAACTACTCCCAGGTATGAATGCCTTATTTTGGGGAAAAACAAGAAACTGGAATCTCAGAGCTGCTCAACAGCATGACTCTGGAGAGAGGGACGTGCTCGAGGAACTCCGCCCCTACTGCAACCCACGACAGGTGCCCCCATCATGTCCTGCACCTGACTCCCTCTGCTCACTCTGCATGCTCCTCTCCTCTTTGTACTCATCCACCTGCTTGGCTGCAAGAAGAGTGATCCTATGACACAAGGGCAGATCCTACGAAAAGAAAGCCCCAGGTCCTTCCACGGAAATATACTGGCCTCTAGGATAACAAAGGCCCACTGTGATTGCTGGGAAGCATGGATACTGCTTAGGGAAAACTGACCCCAAGTCTCACAGGAAAGTTACTGCTTGCAAAATACTCTTGTTATGTGCAAAACCAGACATTATCTGCCACACTTTTCTTCATATGGGTAAAAAATAACAGATTCCCCTGACCCCCAACACCAAAGGGATACTAGCTCAGAACAGCTAGCCAGACTGGTTTCTTGGGTGATCACCTACAGTCTGGTTTGTGTTTAGCCAAAGATGGAGCTTGGGGGGTGAGGGCAAGAGCTCAATGATGTCCTTTTGATTCAAGTTTTCATCTTAAGTGGCACTTTCAACCTGACGCCCAACACTCATGTCCCTAGGCAATAAACCCATGAGTCAAGTAATCAAAAATAGCTGGTCTTTCCTGCATTTCACACTGTTTTTCACTATACGTAATGGACAAAGTGACTTTTACCTATATAGTTGAGTTTCAGTCTGGGCTAAAAGCAACTAAACTCATCGACATTTAACAAATCAGTGAACTAAAATGGACCTAAAGGGGCAAATTTAATTTAATGACCATTATACCTACTACTGTGGGCAAGAATCCCTTAGAAGAAATGGAGTAGCCCTCATAGTCAACAAGAGTCTAAAATGCTGTAGCACTTGGGTGCAATCTCATGAACGACAAAATGATCTCTGTTCATTTTTAAGGCAAACCATTCAATATCACAGTAATCCAAGTCTGTGCCCCAACCACTGATGCCAAAAAAGCTGAAGTTAACATTTCTATGATGACTTACAAAACGTTCTAGAACTAACACCAAAAAAAGATGTCCTTTTCATCATAGGGGACTGGAATGCAAAAGTAGGAAGTCAAGAGATACCTGGAATAACAGGCAAATTTGGCCTTGGAGAACAAAATGAAGCAGGGCAAAGGCTAATAGAGTTTTGTCAAGAGAACACACTGGTCACAGCAAACACCCTCTTCCAACAATACAAGAGATGACTCTACACATGGGCATCACCAGATGGTCAACACTGAAATCAGACTGATTGTATTTTTTGCAGCCACAGATGGAGATGCTCCATACAGTCAGCAAAAACAAGACAGGGAGCTGATTGTGGCTCAGATCATGAACTCCTTATTGCAAAAATTCAGACTTAAATGGAAGAAAGCAGGGAAAACCACTAGGCCATTAAGGTATCAGTTCAGTTCAGTTCAATCACTCACAAGTGTCTGACTCTTTGTGACCCCATGGACTGCAGCATGCCAGGCCTCCCTGTCCATTGCCAACTCACAGAGTTTACTCAAACTCATGTCCATTGATTCAATGATGCCATTCGATGGATGATGCCATCCAACCATCTCATCCTCTGTCATCCCCCTTCTCCTCCCACCTTCAATTTTTCCCAGCATCAGGGTCTTTTCCACTCAGTCAGTTCTTTGCATCAGGTGGCCAAAGTACTGGAGTTTCAGCTTCACCATCAGTCTTTCCGATGAATATTCAGGACTGATTTCCTTCAGTATGACCTAAATCAAATCCCTTATGATTATTCAGTGGAAGTGACAAATAGATTCAAGGGACTAGATCTGATAGACAGAGTGCCCGAAGAACTATGGATGGAGGTTTGTGACATTATACAGGAAGTGGTGATCAAAACCATCCCCAAGAAAAAGGAATGCAAAAAGGCAAAATGGCTGTCTTAGGAGGCCTTACAAATAGCTGAGAAAAGAAGAGAAGTGAAAGGCAAAGGAGAAAGGTCAACATATACCCAACCGAATGCAGAGTTCCAAAGAACGGCACGGAGAGATAAGGAAGCCTTCCTAAGTGAACAATGCAAAGAAATAGAGAGGAAAACAATAGAATAGGAAAGACTAGAGATCTCTTCAAGAAAATCAGAGATACTAAGGGAACATTTCATGCAAAGATGGGCACAAGAAAGGACAGAAATGGTATGGACCTAACAGAAGCAGAAGATATTAAGAAGAGGTGGCAAGAATACAGAGAACTATGCAGAAAAGATCTTAAAACCCAGATAACCACGATGGTATGATCACTCACCTAGAGCCAGACATCCTGGAGTGTGAAGTCAAGTGGGCCTTATGTCGCATCATTACGAACAAAGTTAGTGTAGGTGATGGAATTCCTGCTGAGTTATTTCAAGTCGAAAACATGATGCTGTTAAAAGTGCTGCACTCAATATGCCAGCAAATATGGAAAACTCAGCAGTGACCACAGGACTGGAAAAGGTCAGTTTTCATTCAAAACCCAAAGGCAATGCCAAAGAATGTTCAAACTACCATACAACTGTGCTCATCTCACATGCCAGCAAAGTAATGTTCGAAATTCTCCAAGCCTGACTTCACCATGACGTGAACTGAGAACTTCCAGATGTTCAAGATAGATTTCGAAAAGGCAGAGGAACCAGAGATCAAATTGCAGAGAATTCCAGAAAAACATCTATTTCTGCTTCACTGACTATGCTAAAGCCTTTGACTATGTGGATCACAACAAACTGTGGAAAATTCTGAAAGAGATGGGAATACCAGACCACCTGACCTGCCTCCTGAGTAACCTGTATGGAGCTCAAGAAGCAACAGTTAGAACCAGACCTGTAACAACGGACTGGTTCATGGGGAAAGGAGGACATCAAGGCTGTATATCGTTACCCTGCTTATTTAACTTATATGCAGAGTACATCATGCAAAATACTGGGCTGGATGAAGCACAAGCTGGAATCACGATTGCTGGAGTAATAGCAACAATCTCAGATATACAGAAGACACCACCCTAATGGCAGAAAGCAAAGAGAAACTAAAGAGCCTTTTGATGAAAGTCAAAGAGGAGAGTGGAAAGGCTGGCTTAAAATTCAACATTCAAAAAACAAAGATCATCGCATACAGTCCCATCACTTCACAGCAAATAGATGGGGAAACAATAGAAAACAGTGACGAACTTTATTTTCTTGGGCTTCAAAATCACTGCAAGATGGTGACTGCAGCCACAAAATTAAAAGACGATTGTTCCTCGGAAGAAAAGCTATGACTAACCTAGACAGTATATTAAAAAGCAAAGACTTTAGTTTGCCAACAAAGGTCTGTCTAGTCAAAGCTATGGTTTTTCCAGTAGTCATGTACGGATGTGAGAGCTGGACCATAAAGAAAGCTGAGCGCCGAAGAATTGATGCTTTTGAACTATGGTGTTGGAGAAGACTCTTGAAGAATCCCTTGGACTGCAAGGAGATTAAACCAGTCAAACCTAAAAGAAATCAAACCTGAATATTCATTGGAAGGACTGATGCTGAAACTGAATGCCACCTGATGGGGAAGAGTTGACCCATTAGAAAAGACTCTGAAGCTTGAAAGACTGAAGGCAGAAGAAGGGGACGAGAGATGATGAGATGGTTGGATGTCATCACTGACTCAACGGACATGAGTTTGAGCAAGCTCCGGAACATGGTGAAGGACAGGGAAGCCTGGGGTACTGAAGTTTATGGGGTCACAAAGAGTCAGACAGAACTGAGTGACTGAACAACACATGGACTAATTAAAGCAATCAAGGTTCTCTATGTAGAATGGCTAATCATTCAAGTTCCTGGAGGTGACTCTCTATAGCAGCAGTGGTAGGTGTTTACACTAACAGTGGGGATCATTAGCCTATTTTCAGCAAGAGTCATTCAATGTCTGGCCATCAAGAGGACTCAAGAAATTGCAGCATTTTTGTTTTTCTGGGTAGTCGAAAAGGATGATTAGTGGCAGGCCAGCAATGATTTACTCCTGACACAGACATTGCACCTGTGCAGATTCAGGAAAAAGCAGGTGGAGTGAACCCCACATTGGCTGAGTAAGTTTACCAAGGACAGACAGCTTGCCACAGATTCAGGATGAGGAGTTGGGCAGCAGTACTCTGCGTGCGAGTCACCCATCCTTGCACCATGAAACCCCTACCCACAGTGCTGAATGGCTAATTCAAGAACCTGCAGTTGGCTGACCCCAGGACACCGTGTTCTCTCCTAATGAAACAGCAGTGGGGAGTGAGATGTGACATACCCTTTTGGTATTAAAACCCACAATTAATGGATCATAATTCACACAACTGTGAAAGCTGTAAAATTTCAGTCTGTTAGCTGCACCCATATCTCTCTGACCAGGAGAAACCAATAGGGCTCTGGTTCTACTGCATTGTTCTGGGTTCCGCCAGTCTCTCTCCTGTAATCAGTCTGCCTGGCAGGGACAATGCCAAGACTTTGCATCTAACTCCAGAGCTCAACTGCAACAACCAAGAATGGATTTACTTCACCTCTTGCTTGTCTCCCAGAAGGACAAACTGCACTCAATCTAACTCCAAGATATTCTGAGCCAAACCTCAGCACTATCCGGGAAATGCTTTAAATGAAAGGACAGGAGCAAAGTAGACTTTTTGTTTGGCACTTCTAATAAACAAGTGGGTAACTTAAGTCAACATTTCCTTCTTTCTACATAAGCTGCCAAATTTTGTGATGCAAAGACATCGAATGAGGAAAAAAACATAACTTCTGTTTATGGATCAGCCTTAAAATTTTTAAATGTATTATGTATGCTTTACTTTGAACATAATATATTAGTATAGTAGTACATGCAGGTAAATAATCAATGGATGTGTACACTGGTGGATACATGCTCAAAATTTTTTATCAATGGGCTGCATGATTACAAAGGTTTTATTGTCTCTTGTTTCTTTGGCCATTCCTTGCAGCTTGCAGGATCTTAGTTCCTGGACAAGGGATTAAACCCAAATCCTTGGCAATGAAAGCAGAGTCCTAACCACTGGACAGCCAGAGTTCCCATAAAAAAAGGTTTTACTGTCTTTTATTTATTTAGCATTGCTATATATTCTTTGAAAAAAATTGAAGTATAGTTGATTTACAATATCGTGCCAGTCTCTCTGCAAAGCCACAGACATGTAGTAATGAAGTCAAAGCTATATACAAAATCAGAACCTTCCCAAATAAGGAAAAAATGGCTTTGCAACCCACAGAAGATCTTGCCATAAAGATGACTTTACTACTCTGCAAATCTAGTGTCTCTGAGAGGCAGTGAATGCCTCATGTTTAGCCAGGAGCACAACTGGTTTGGGACTAGCCTACTGCTACTGCTAAGTCCCTTCAGTCATGTCCAACTCTGTGTGACCCCAGAGATGGCAGCCCACCAGGCTCCCCTGTCCCTGGGACTCTCCAGGCAAGAACACTGGAGTGGGCTGCCATTTCCTTCTCCAATGCATGAAAGTGAAAAGTGAAAGAGAAGTCGCTCAGTCGTGTCCGACTCTTAGCGACCCCATGGACTGCAGCCTACCAGGCTCCTCCATCCATGGGATTTTCCAGGCAAAAGTACTGGAGTGGGATGCCATTGCCTTCACCAACTAGCCTATCTTTGAACTATTCCTTTTAGTTCACAGTAGCTTGTTAACTTTAAGGGGAGTTTGGAGGCTAAAGAAACCACACCTGTTGAAACTTAACAAGAAAGGCGAGAGATTAATGGAATAGAAGAGACAATTTGTTCTCTGAGTGCTGCCTTTGTAGGTGTCATTTCATTTCAATTTCTATCACAGACTGATAAAACACATATATCAAAATCTTTACAGATACAAAAGCTATTTAAAAGGAACAGGATCACTTTTTGAAGAAAACTCAAGCCCACAGCACATGGCCTATTTCAATCTCATTGCACTACACCTTGGGATCATGTTTGTATCAATGGAGACATCTTTTAATAGGACTACAGCCTTCAGGTCTATACCCTAGAGGACTGTGACTTAAACACAGGACAGGATTAGTAGCTCAACCTGAAATTCGTTTGGCGCTGGCAGACTAAAACTGCGCATGCCTGCTTTTCCAAGTTTTCTACATCACTGGTTCCAACAGACAACAACAGAAACCACACGTACATATACACATGCACACACACACACAAATGGGACAACGGAAAATGGGCAGCAAGTGGCTTTTAAGTAACAGGGCAGGGTACCTGGGATGCTCTCTAACTTTCTTCTGAGCTCTTCATTTTCTTGTTGCAGTGAAATCACCTCCTGCTCCAGCTCTTGGCATCGGGGACAGTAGCCTTCCTCTTCCTCCTCTTCCTCCTCCTCAGGCAGCGTAGATGATGATGGGTGACCATGGGATTCAGATGTTGCTGGGGAGGTCCAGCCACCTAGCGTGTGCACGGGGGATGTTGACAGAGGATCCACATCCGCCAGGTGGCCGTACTCGCTGACCGAGGAGGTGTTTGGAGTTGGAAAGCTCCCTGAGAGCAGGTAATTTTGCAGGGAGTCAGTGAAAACTCTCAAAAATGCAGAAGTTTGTTGTTTCCTTTGCATATATTGCATTTCAATGTCTAAATTGTCTGAGGTCTGACTGTGGACCCCTTTGCCAACAGGACATGGTTCCTGTCTTTCAGTGTAACTTGAGCCTTCCTGCTTCACACAAGATATCATGGATTGAGAATGGTTGGAGTCTAGAAGTTTGCCTCCACAATTTAAGAGGCTAAGGACTCGGCTGCATTGTTGAGCAAAAGCGTCCAAGATCATACGACTCTCTGAAACAGAAGAGAAGACACATCAGAGACTCACAGCCAAGACAAGGGACAAAGAGGGTCCTCGACTTGGAGTTCAACATTTGAAACTGTCAGAAACATGGACTTCTACTCTCTGCCGCACAACAGTGTGACATAGTGAATCCACATGTACCTGGATGCACAGCTTCCTGTCACTCCTGATGAGCCACCCCAACTCGATTCTGGGAAATGGCTGGATGGGACTGGGGAACCGAATAGAGACTCCCCTCTCAATGGCATTGGCTGGCCCGCACAGCTCTGGACTCACACCTTTGGCTTCATTAACATCCTCACTCTAATGAATCAAGCCAGCCCTGCAGACTCAACTCCTCATTGACAGCGGAGCTTACAGCAATCATTACTGCTATTTCTGGAGTGCCCTCATGCCCTTGCTATTAATCAGCTGATACAATCCCCACTGAGAGTACGTTGCTCCCAGATGCAAACTGGAGAAGACCGAGAGGTGTCTGTGAAGTGCTCACTAAACACCTAAGAAAAAACAAGGAGTAGGCCTGAGGCAAATGAGGAGGAGCCCCAAAGCAACACTTTGTCATCCACCATCTGGGCTGGCAATCCTTTCCTGTATCTGATACCTTAGCCTGATCTATAGCAGTAGCATCTGAAAAGCAACAAGGCCCTTCTCAGGGCTTTTCCCACCAAATCTCTTAACTGGCACGCACAGACAGGGCCAGTCAGTTTCCACAAATGTATTCCAAAGCATGTTAACTGTCAATCAGTGGAAAGCAAAAAACGGATAGAAAGCAATCAGTTCACCTCAAAAAGAAAAAATATGGAAAGGCCCCCGCGCCCCGCCCCAGTCAGTATTGTGAAGATGTGACTCAATGTTGTCAGTCCAAGGGTTTTGAAAATTCACCCTAAACGTAAATGCTACATCAACATTCTCTTTGTAGACCACCACCCAGAATGGGCAATTTATAAATACCCAGAGAGAGATATTTTTTTAGGGTTTATATTTGGCAATGAGGGTGCCTCTTATTTCCTCTCCCCTCTATGTAAAATAGTGGCAACAAACAAAATACTGTAGATTCTAGATGCCAATAACTATTGTTTATTATAGAAATATAACGTCACTGAAGGACTGACGCTAAAGCGCCAATACTTTGGCCACCTGATGCAAAGAGCCTACTCGTTAGAAAAGATCCTGACGTTGGGAAAGATTGAAAGCAGCACAAGAAGGGAACAACAGAGGATGAGATGGTGGGATGGCATTACTGACTCAGTGGACGTGAGATTGAGCAAGCTGCGGGAGCTGGTGAAGGACAGGGAAGCCTGGCGTGCCACAGTCCACGGCGTCTCAGAGAGTCGGACACGACTCGGTGACTGAAACAACAACTAGCTGCTTGTTGTCCCTGGAAATGTTGTGTAGCTGTATCTTTACTGAGGAAAAAAAGACCTTTAAAAGTGAAAAATGGTGAGATGCTCAAGGGTTTCTTTGGGGACAACAAACCAGAATAATTGTGACTTAAGAAAATTGGTTTCTCTAGAAAACCCAGGTTAATGACCAGCAAAACCAACCTTTAGAAACCTCCATGCAGTACTTCATGCTCTTCTTTTTCTTACTAGTCTTCCTAAAGTAACTAAGATATCAGGGGGAGGGGGTTCAAGTCTCCTTTTCTAATTATTTAATGATTTATCTAAGGCCCAGAGCATATAGGAAGCACCCCTCACATCTCCCAAATCTATAAAATGCTACCATTCCTAAACCCTCAGGAAAAATGACAAGTCAGAACACAGAGGCCAGTACTCTTCAGCTCAGCAGAGACCTAAGAGACTGTATATTCTATGAGTGGACTCGAGCTTGAGGGCCAGCACAGTATCTCAAGAAGTATTTACTGAATACATGCGGGGACTCTTATAGCTAAAATAGTATCTTAGTTTACAGCATTTGTATCCTCACCCTGAATCCCACAAATATTAGGCACAGGCCAGCTTTTTAACCACAATTACTTTGAGTGCTAACGAAAGAACGAGATGCCACGTATAGTGTTCGTCTAGAGCTGACTGATGGGCCGTGAAACTTGACCCAAGTAGCAGCCGAGATAAAGTTGGCTTGCTACTTCGGAGAAAAGGGGATGTGTATATGGGAACTATCTTTCCTACATCAAACACTGGAAGTCATGATGACTCTGCCCCCAGCCAGGTGGAAAGGAAGAAACAAGCTCATGATTTGAACTGAATCGTAATGGAGAAAGACTTCAAATAGTTGGGTATTATATTTTGCAATGGCCAAAACTGAATAAATCAGAAAGTAAACAGCTGAACCATACAAGTGGGGAGGTTTAAGATGTTGCATTCTCATTTTTCACTCCCAGGTTTTTGTTCTTTTATTAGTGAAATCAAAGGACAATATCGATTGGGGATTCTCAATTCTGGCACATTAGCAGTTTTCATTCATTTAATCCTATAATCCCATTTCAGACCTGAAGTTGTACTTACTGTTTGCATTTTAATCAGAACAGTCCTAATCGATTCATAGGCTATACACCTTTAATACAACCCTGATGAAAGAAACAAAATATGAAAGGAAAGACGAAAACAGAATTGCTTAGAAAGAACAGCTAGAATATATTTGTCCAGTGTCCTAAAAGGAGTTCAGTTGTCTGAATACTGATAAGTCACATTACAGTATAGATTTTAAGGGGGAAAAAATCTGATGTATAGACAAGCATGATTTGTTTTCTTAACTGAAGGATAAACTCGTAATATGTTGAGAAAAAGTCATTATGCATTATGCTATATTATGAAGATAATGTATTAAAGTGCATTCAGAACATCAGAGAATAGTTATAGCCACCAAACAGTTCTTGCTTGCAGGTTTTCCAAATGTTTTATTCAGAATTTGTTCTCAGAACTGATATATGTAAAAATAGCCACTGTAGCCATTAAAAGGCTGAATTTTCTTCTTTTCAGTACCTTCTAACATTTGAATAGTATTTTATGTCAATACATTGAAGAGTGTGATGAAAAATGTTACTATTATACTTGGTGGAAAACAGCAAATCTTTCCACTTAACACATATTGCAGCCAGCAATACTTCACCTTTCCAGACAGAATATAATTAGAAATGCAGGTATTGTGTAATGCCCCTTACTGCTAAGAAATGGAGAAAAGTTCTGTTTTTATATGAACACAGTTGTATGACACACTGATCCATGATTCTTAATTGAGCAGTGTGAACGTGTATTTTAAATTTTTTGAACTCCCCGCCCCCCTTAGTCACAGAATGTTCCACTCAAGTGATAGCAAGGAATACAAAGTTAACAGATTACAGAGAGGCTTTAACACAACCTACTTTATCCCTAACTTCTCTAAAATGAAAGATCATAAAATGTTTTTAAAAAAAATCACAATCATAAAGCACTCTAAAATGACCACATTTCTCAAATTTATTTTGCTTTTTTGTAAAACCTGTCTGGAGATAACATCATGTTGCAAATTGTGCCTAGTCTGATTCCAGAATCTGAACCCATGATTATTTTTGTAATTCAAAAAATCATTTCTAGAAATTCTTCAGAATTTAAGAGGTTTAATCCATCCTAAATCTGATAAGTGAAGAGGGATGGGAACTCAGCAATGAAACACAGGCTCCCTACTTTAACATCCTTCTTTGTAAGTAAAGCCTTGAATGGAATTTGCCCATCACAGCAGATCCCCAAGAGTATTCTGCTTCTATGAAGGAGATCACAGTAGTCAAGATTAGTGGTAACCTTTTGATTTTAGCCCAGTGAAGGGTGAAATATATTAATATTAAAAATGCAGAAGCAGAAAAAAATTTCTGTGACCTATACTACCACGTATCCATATATTTATTACAATCTACCAAAAGGATTTCCAACTAGCTCAAAATGGATGATTTTCTTAAAACATTAATATAACTTCTTTCTATGGGAGGACTTTGTGGCGTAGAAAATAGAAGTTACAAAATGAAAGCATCTCTGGAAGCATCATCCTGTTCTTAAATCAATGAACTACTGTATGTCTTAAAAAAAAAAAATGCCATCAGTTTTTTTTTCCCTAATGGCAAACATCAACACAGCAAAACAGGATGCAATTTTTCTAAATAAATAAATCAATGATGTGTCAAAAATTAACAGATGAGTTAATATACTCGGTGCTATCAAAACCAGATGGTGCTTCCTAATATTCATCCTGCTCAGTCAATCCCTGAATATTTTCTGGACCATCGGTATATAAAATAGGATGCTGCTATTTGTGATGGCAAACAAAAGCAATCATGCCTGCCAAGCACATACTATAACAGGCAGCATTTCAGCTCTGCTAGACAGAAAGTAATTAGAATGCTTTTAATGTCCAAAAGAATGATGCTGATAGGCTGCCACAGATGTGTAGATTTATGAATATTTATATGGTGGTTTATAGCTGACACTTTTATCAGTTGAAGAAGATAAAATATCTGCCTGACTCAAAAGCTTGACAGTCAGGTTAATAAAATCTCATTAAAGAGAATGACCTATGCAATTATATAGGATTTATTGTAATTCATTTTTGATTGTACTCTGCTTAAAGATGCAATTTCCCATTTCCTGATGCCAAATTTAGGCTGCATATCAAGATCTACGTGGGTTTTAACTCTAAGCCTCCCACAGAGGAAAAATATGCTTTTAGAACCATGGTATATTACCCCTTTTAAGGAAAATTATTCTCTTCAGGAGATTTTATAAGAACACTGAAAAATCTATTTTAAAACACGTGTCTCCTCTCAATGGTTTATGGCCCTTAATGGCAAATAAGGTTCACTTCAACCCTTTCATCTTTTCACAGCATTTACTCTGGACACTCAGTTCTCTCTCTTCCATCCTTCACTTATTTCATCTCATTGATGTTTTGATTATTTTCAGTTTACCAGGGGGCCTGAGACATTGCAGTAACACTGCAGTGAGGGTGCAACAAGCCAATCACCACCCTGCCTCCACTCCACCAAGTATGCTCACATGGCTGTCTGGGCACACATGCTCATTGGTTCAAAGTGGCGCCACTAGTTCCTCAAAGAGCCAATCAACTCTTCAGGCGCCTGTCCTTCTGAGGGCCACTAATGCCACTGTGCCCATTAAGAGATGGCTTTGTCCCCAATGATTAATATTATGACCAAAATTCATGATGTCTAGTACTAAGGTCTTTTTTTTTTTTTTTGCCCCTGACCATTTGCCAAGACTCACTGGAAAAGACCCTGACGCTGGGAAAGACTGAAGGCAGGAGAAGGGGACGAGGGAAGATGAGATGGTTAGATGTCGTCACCAACTCAATGGACATGAGTTTCAGCAAGCTCCGGGAGTTGGTGATGGACAGGGAAGCCTGGTGTGCTGCAGTCCATGTGGTCACAAAGAGTTGGACACAACTGAGCCACTGAACTGATCTGATTTTCCTTACTGAGAAGAAGAAACCTACAACCCAATTCCTGTCTTTCCAACAAGCACATGGCATCCTATTCTTGGGGCTATCAAGCTTACTACTCCAGGAGCTCTCTTAAAAAAAAAAAATAAGAAGAAATGTTGAAAATAAAGGGAAATAAGAAATACAGGGAATCTGAGGAGCATCAGCAAGCTCCTTTTCACTCTTTTAGATTCAGTGACATGATTTCCACCTGGGGACAGAGACAGACTAACAGGCCATCAGAGTAAATACTGAGAGAGGTCATTCAGAACAAGGTAAGAAGGAAAAACAAAACAACAAAAACTCTTTATGGATAAGAGTGGGGAAACTGCCACCAGAGTAGAAGGGACCCTGGAAAGGATAGCAAGTAACGGTGCAGAAAACAGAATACAGGAAAAACAGCAGGAAAAAGCAAGGTTAAAACTATGGATGAACACGGAAATGAAAGGGGGCAGACTTACACGGTCTTAAAAAAGGTAAAAGACTGAAAGACAGTCAGCAAAGTCTCAAAGGAGAAAGCAAGACGAGATTAAAGAGTGAAGTGGGCGGATAAAGAGGGGGAAACCCCCAATGAACACGATGGCTTGGAGGTTGTGCTAAGGGGTACGCCAAGTACCGAATATGGGAAAAAGACCCTAACTTCTGAACAAGAAAGCAGAGCTAGGAAATTAACAAGGAATGACCATGAAGTAGTTTATAAGAAAATCAGAACCCAAACCCAGAAAGCACACAAACCTAAGAAAGCGGGAAAACACTAGAAAAATAAGGAAAATGAAAGTAGATAGCCTAACAACGAATACAAAAGTACAACAGAATATAAACACAGGAAAAAAAAACCACCTCTTGCAAACAGTGAGGACATCCACACAAGAACCCCTCCAAATCAGTGAGGGATGTGACAGGACAAGTCTTCACTATAACCTGTAATTAGATTTTCTTTCTCAAAACCAATCCTTCATGTGTCAAAATATTGACAAACAACAGAACATGAGCTTAGGCTTCTATAACTCATTTCAAGACAATGCTCCTATTTTCATTAGGGGAAAAAAAAACCCTTTGGATTCACTTATATGCAGGATTCGGAGGGCTCCAAAGTGCAGTAAAAGGCCTGAGCAGGAACTTTTTAGTTCCGAGGAGCGGGATAAACGGGGCTGCGCGTCCTCAGGGAGCAGAAAGCACCCTTGGGCCAGGCCCCAGGCTGCGGCCTCTCCATCAGCCCGCCTCCCTCCCCGCAGCTGGGCAGGAGGACCGGCTTCTACCAGAAGTCTCGTACCCGGGGTGAGCGCTCCCCGAAAGGCATTTCTGAGGGGCCCGGGCCCAGAAAGCTCGAGAGGCGCGGGATCCCGGCGTGCAGCAGCGCCCACCCGGTGCGGGGAGGGCGGCGGGACCTGGAGCGCCCGGGGTTCTAGGTACTGGGGGAGGGGCAGGAGTCTCCGTCCCTGAAGTCGCGGCCGCCCGCCCCACCCGCGTGACTGCTGCGGGGGGAGCCCCGCGTCTTACAGCCACCCGCGGGGACCCTGGGGTTGGGGGGAAAAGGGGCAGGCAGAGACCGCGCGCGCCCACACAGAAAAAACGAAACTGCCCTAGGGCCCGCTGAGTGACCGCGACACAGCGAGGGAGAATCAGAAAGCAAACGAGAAGGAAAGAGAAGAAAAAGCAAATGGAGGGGAGAGAGAGATATAAAGGGAAGAAGTAGAAGGAAAAAGTGAAGCCGCAGAGAAGAAAGGGAGGGCTTCCCCGAGAGTCGCCGGAGAGCGCCAGCTTCTCCCGGAGCGGCCGCCGCTGCCACCCGAGGGTGTCCCGCCCCCACTCCCAGCTCGCGCGCGGCCCCCGGCTCCCCCCGCCACCAGCCAGGTCGCCCATCGCCACCGCCGCGTTCCCCGGGCGCCGAGCGGGAGGCGAGCGGCGGAGACACCTGTTAAGAGGCGCGCGCGCGCCGTCGGAAGCCCGGGACGCGGCGGCGGCGGCGGCCGGGAAGCGCCAGAAGTTGCCGCCAGCGCGTGGAGGCCTCCGGAATGCGCTCGGAGGTCCGAATCCTCCCTCAGCCGGTGTGCGCGCCCCCTGCCCACCCTCGCGCTCCCCTCGCGGCCCTCCCGCTGGGCCCAGCGCGCCGCAGGCTCTCCGCGGTCCCTGGGCTTCTCCTTCCCGGGGCCCCACCCCTCTCCCCGGCCGTGGCGGGACGGAAAGTTGCGCCCGAGAGTTGGTACCTGCGCTGAGCTCCAGACTGGCGCCGTCGCCGCCCGTGCTGCTGCTGCCCGCGGAGGCCGCCGGGCTCGACCCGTACCTGACGACGGCGGCGAACGAGGAGGATGATGACGCGGCGGCGGCGGCCGCGGGCGGCGCCGCCGTAGTCCTCAGGTGGCCCTGGGACGCGGCGGGGGTGCCGGACGGAGACGACGACGACGCGGCGGCGTTGGCCCGGCCGGGCCCGGGGGGGAAAGATCCCTGCGCCTGGAACTGCTGCTGCTGCGGCGGCGGCGGCTCGCTGCTGCTGATGGAGACCACGGCGTGCGGGGCGAAGGGCGGCGGGGGCGGCCGCACGTGCGGCAGCTCCACCAGGGTGGGTCGCTCGTAGCGCTTGGCCAGCGCTGGCCTCTTGCCGGGGAACGTCTTGAGGACGCTGTAGGGGCCGCGCTGCTTGTAGATTTTGGGGACGCTGGGCCCCTCCTCTGCCGGCTGCATCTCTTCCTCCATCCTGCGCCTCCCGGCCGCTTCCCGGCCGCACGCCCCCTCGGCGCCCGGCGCCGGGCTCCGAAGATGCCGCTGCCGCCCGCCCGCCGGCTCTGCCCGGGTGCGCGCGTGTGGGAGGGTGGGTGTCTGTGCCGCGGCCGCCGTCACCGCCGCCGCCTGTCGCGAAGCCTGGCATCGCCGAACCCCTGCGCGGGGGGCTGCCGCCCGAGCCCTGATTGACAGGCTGCCTCGCCAATGCCTGGAGGGAGAAAGGAGGTAAAGAGCAAGTGTTTAGGGTAATATCTGCTAATGATAATGGGGGCGGGGGCGGAGCCTGGTGCCGCCGCTGCCGCCCGCGTGGTCGCCGAGCCTGGTGTGCGCCTCCGACGGGGGAAGGGAAGGAAAGAGCCGGGACCCCGAGGGCGTCCTGGTAACAGCGCGAGGTTCTGGCCGGGACGAGACTTTGGAGCCCCGTGCACTTGAGGCTCCTGCTGTTATGGGCGGGGCCCGGTTTTAGGAAGAAGCTCTTGGCGACCCCTGCACGACCCCAAACTCTCGGGTTGCACCCAGCTGGGAGTAGTTGGGGCGGGGCGGGGTTGGGGTAGCTGGAGTGCGTGTGTACCTTGGGAAGATAATACACCGCGTTCTTCTGCCTATGGGAAATTTCTGCGCCAGCCTTCTGAAAAGAACATCTTGAAGGCTTGACCCAGGTTGCTGCGAGTTGTTTGCGCGCCCAGGGGCTTTTGTCTATATCCAGCTCATGGCCTTCGAGTTCATGTTGTCATAAGAGCACACTAAGCATCAGACTTTTACATTATTTCATTAGATTTCTATGAGAGGGCATAAGAGAATCCGTTTCCCCATTCTACAGATGAGAAAACTGAGGCTCTTTGAGGAAATTGCCCATAGTCAGATACTCAAGTGTGTGGCTGAGTTACACAGATGTACCCAGATATGCAAATTCTCACTTCTTGTAGCAGGTAGACTGCAATTTAGGGGAAAAATTATGACCTGATACCCCCTTTGGGGATGGTGATTAGATACTGGCAACAATATCGTTTGGGGGGTGTGTGTGTGTGTGTGTGTGTGTGTGTGCGCGCGCGTGCCCTTGTTGGACCAAGATTGCCCAAAAGCTCTGGCTCTCTGCGTTGCCCAGGCAGCTCCTCACTGTGTCTGGGGCCACCAGGGCAGGGTTTCTGGACGACACACAATTTCAGTAGTTGTTTGAATGAGGGAAGCGCCTCTGTGTTTCAGAGAAGGATCCCATGGGCTAGAGATGTCTTCAAATCTAGAGGACGGCCCTGGCTTCTCCCAGCCACTTTGGGAACAAATCTCCCCTCCCCTAGGTTAATTCCAATATCAGCAACTCCCTCCCAGGTTTGGTTTCTAGCCTTCAATCTTCACTCTCCAGGTTAGAATTCTGGGTATGTCTCCTCCTTGATGTGTGACTGTCATCTCTCCACTGTGAAGTTAGTTTCCTTTTAGTCTTGGAAGAGTGACCTATTTTCTTCTTCTCCGGGCTGAGGACCTTGGTCTCTCATTCGCCAGACTTCCCTTCCTCTGGAAACCTCTCTCTTTGCGGGATCAGCTTCTGCGTTCCTCCACCCTCCATAGTCTCCCTCTCTCCTGCGGCCTCCTCAGATCCTGCTGCGGTTTTCTCCCCTCCATTTATTAGAGATGAAATAAATAATGCCATAAATAAAAGTATTTGGGAGTCCAGGAACTGTCAGGGCTGATTAGGGCATAGAGGACATTTTCTTTCTCATTATGCAAAAGCATTTCATGGGGAAATAAAAGAGGTTTCATTGTAACTCATGCATGTCATATTTCAAGGAATTCAAGATATTAATCATATTTAACATTATTTGCAACGTTTCTCCCTGGCTTCTGAAAACTGCTAAATGAGGACACGTGGATCAGTAAGAAAAAGGGAGACAAGCATGAGAGGGACAGTTAAGAAATAATGAAATGCTGGTGAAAGACAGGGAAAGAGAATGAGATGCCAGGGAGATGTTTCTTAGGCACATAAGTGAAAAATGGGGGAGCTTCTTCTCAGAGGTGAGACAGCTGAAATTGAATGATACACTGGAGGAAATAAATGATAACAAACCTCCCCACGCTTTTCTTTCTATAAAGCAGTTCTGAATTTTGCATTGAAATGTTTTCCTCCCACTTTACTCCCAGATAATTTGCCAATAAGTCCTGGCTTTTGAAAGGAAATTGGGTGGTGCCAGTGTGAGTAGGTAGGGGGTGGTTAGAGGGGAGAAATTCATCAGTTCTACTACTGAAGAAATAATTTCCTATACCTGGGAGCTTTTTCTTCTCTTATGTATTTTTAATTTGTATCAGCCTCACCACTTAAGCACCTTAAGAGACTGGGAACAGTACTTGTGTTGTTATGGTTTACCAGTGAAAAGGATCTGCCATTCTGTATGTTGAAAAGTGGATGTTTCTGTAATACTGAATGGTAAAATTAGTGGTTTAGCTAAAAAAATAAGAAGAAACCCTAGAGGAAAAATATTAGAATTTTTTAAATGACCAGCTTTTAGGTCCACATGCTAGCAGTCACCTATATCTGGATCCATTGAAAAATGAAGTGCTTAATAATCACGTTTTAGAAAATGAAATTGGCATTTACTCCCAAGTGTGGAGTTGAACTCAATTTTAAAATTGTAAGTGACCACTGTTCCCCGCCTGGGGTTGTACATACCTGAGTACTGTATATAAATGTAATATATTGAGGTGTTTATAAAATCACTGGCAGCACTTTTGTAAGCATCTTACTGTAAATTTTAGTCCAAATTATCAGTGATTTTGCTGATATCCTTTCTTTAGGGTCTAAGGGGCTGACAGGATGGTAATTACACCCATGCTTTAAATCTTGTTATATATTTACTCTTACTTAAAAAAAAAAGATAATGAACTTTTAAAAAGCCAAGTGGCTATTTATGGATAGGGTGATTTTTTGATTGGCAGCATGTCAATTCCTTGAGCCATCCAGAATATAGCTTTTAAATAATAAGTCAGCCATGGGAAATGCTTTTTATTGCACCAATTTCAATGATATTTAATGAGCTTCTGATTGACTGTTTGATCTCCCAATGTTTTGTGCTACTTTTAATTCATTTCGTATAATAGAAAAAAAAAGTAATTGGAATAAAATTTTGTGACAAGATAATGACCTTCCACTTTGAAATTAAATGTCTGATTAGCTTCAACATTTTAATGCTGAGATGATATTGCAGCAGGAACAGGGGTGTGCGTACTATCACTCCGTGGAAAATGACTGAGGAATACTCCTTTACTTTTCCCATTTGCATAGTAGAAAGGGCATGGTAGCCACGGAATCATAAGCTCACAGTCCTAGAGGGACCAAAATGGTCTTTTATTCTTGTGATTGAGTCTATGCCCATAGTTTTACTAAGACCCTGTCAAGTGGTTGTATAAACCATGCTTAAATACCTCCAGGGATGAGGACTTCACTACTTCTAGGAGCATCATTCACCCAGAGATTTATTCAACAAATATTTATTGAGTGCCTACTATGTGCCTGGGATCTTTCTAGGCAGTGGACAATACGCATGCTAAGTGGCTTTGGTTGAAACCACATGGACTGTAGCCCTCCAGGCTTCTCTGTCCATGGGATTTCCCAGGCAAGAATACTGGAGTGGGTTGCCTTTCCCTTCTCTAGGGGATTCTCCTGACCCAGGGATCAAACTCACATGTCTTAAGTCTCCTGAGTTTGGAGGTAGGTTCTTTACCAATAGCACCACCTGGTAAGCTCTGGATATAGTGGAGCCAAATATCAAGATCCTATTATGATAGAATTGGGGTGGGCAGGTAGTAAATAATCAAGTAGCTAGCTGAAGGATATTAATATATTTATATTACAAATATATTTATAAAATAAATTATTATGCTTATATAATATTTAAAATGTTAAATAATATATAATGCATAATAACACTATTATTATTATTTCAGATAGAAATAGTTATGATTAAAAAAACAGCATGGGGATCTTACTTTTGATAGGGTGACTGAGAAGAGTTGTTTGAGGTGGAACCACCCAGTTGAGAGTTACTCCTAAAAAAGAGCCATCCATCAGAAGAGTCTAAAGGAAATCAGTCCTGAATATTCATTGGAAGGACTGATGCTGAAGTTGAAACTCCAATACTTTGGCCACCTGATGCAAAGAACTGACTCATCTGAAAAGACCCCGATGCTGGGAAAGATTGAAGGTGGGAGGAAAAGGGGACGACAGAGGATGAGATGGTTGGATGCCTTCACTGACTCGATGGACATGAGTCTGAGTAAAATCTGAGAGTTGGTAATGGACAGGGAAGCCTGGCATGCTGCAGCCCATGGGGTTGCAAAGAGACACGACTGAGCGACTGAACTGAACTGAACTGATGAGAAGAGCAGTCTAGGCTGAGGGACAATAGTTGTGGAGCCATAAGGCAGGAACAGGCTTGAAGTTCTCAGAGAGCTGGAAAAAAGGCCAGTAGTCCCAGTGTCCTGGCTAAGGGCAGAGTGAGGAGATGAGGTCCGAGAGGCGGGCTGGGCCCTGGCTGGGCAGGGCCTTATCCATCTGAGGAAATGTTTGGTTTCATTCCGAAAGCAGTTTGGAAGTTTGCAGGCAGTTAAGCTGGGGAGTAACATGACCAGATTTATGTTTTTAAAAGATAATTTTCAGAAAAGGTAAAATCATGACTCCCATACATAAAAATGAACAGATGTTAAAGCTTTTATTTAACTTGCTCAGTGCCATCATAGTATTCAAAGGACAATTTGATGTGGAAGAAGGAATGCTGAATTGAATGCATAAATATTTTGTGTATGTTAGTTGGTTTTCCCACGAGGGATGTGGGTGACAGCTGAAAGGGAACCTCTACCATGAAGGCAGGTTTGTGTATCTATCAGTTATCTAAACTTTCAAAATTGTAAAAACAGTTCAAAGACAATGAAAGAGTAGATTCAGATAACTGGGGAAGGTGTGCTGTACGTAGACAATGCAGTTTTCCAATGAAATACAATTTACTTCCTGCAATACTTTAAAAAAAACCTTTTAATTTTGACAGTTATAGATTCTAAACTTTTCATTTTAGAATAAGCTTATTAATAAGCTTAGTATTTTTAAATAATTACAGATTCACAGGAAGGTCCAAAGATAGTGCAGAGAGGTCCCAGGTACCCTTCATCCATTTCCTCCAAAGGGTGGAATCGTGCAACATGTGATCTTCTGAGATTTTTCACTTACGTTAATGCCCTGGAGATCCATCTATGTTGTTGTATCATCAGTTTGATCCTTTTGGTTGCTGACTAGTACTCCACAGTGAATATCCCACAATTTGTTAAACTCTTCACCTGTTGTAGTATATTTGGGTTGCTTTCAGTTTGGGACTATTGCAAATAAAGCTGCTCTGAATAGTCTGGCACAGGTTTTAGTGTAGATGCAAGTTTTGTTTCTCTGAGTGTTTCTACAATATTTAAAAAGATTCCTTCTGTTTTGTGAACAATGGACTGTAGAGGATCAGACAGGAAGCAGGGAGACATTTATTTTCCAAACAGTGACTGAGTAACCCTTTCAAAATACAATCATGTATTTCCACTGCCCTCCATTGTCTTCCCCCTCCTTAAAATCCAGAGTGTGCCATTGCCTGCTAAAGTCCCATTAGGAGCTGCAACTATCCCTTGCCTCTCAGGCCTCATTCCTTCTGTCCCCTCCCCCCGTCACTCCATTCCAGCCTTAATGGTCTTTCAGTTCAGTTCAGTTCAGTCTCTCAGTCGTGTCTGACTCTTTGCGACCCCATGAATCACAGCACTCCAGGCCTCCCTGTCCATCACCAACTCCCGGAGTTCACTAAGACTCACATCCATCAAGTCAGTGATGACATCCAGCCATCTCATCCTCTGTTGTCCCCTTCTCCTCCTGCCCCCAATCCCTCCCAGCATCAGAGTCTTTTCCAATGAGCCAACTCTTTGCATGAGGTGGCCAAAGTACTGGAGTTTCAGCTTTAGCATCATTCCTTCCAAAGAAATCCCAGGGCTGATCTTCAGAATGGACTGGTTGGATCTCCTTGCAGTCCAAAGGACTCTCAAGAGTCTTCTCCAACACTACAGTTCAAAAGCATCAATTCTTTGGTGCTCAGCCTTCTTCACAGTCCAACTCTCACATCCATACATGACCACAGGAAAAACCATAGCCTTGACTAGATGGACCTTTGTTGGCAAAGTAATGTTTCTGCTTTTGAATATGCTATCTAGGTTGGTCATAACTTTCCTTCCAAGGAATAAGCGTCTTTTAATTTCATGGCTGCAGTCACCATCTGCAGTGATTTTGGAGCCCCCCAAAATAAAGTCTGCCACTGTTTCCACTGTTTCCCCATCTATTTCCCATGAAGTGATGGGACCGGATGCCATGATCTTCGTTTTCTGAATGTTGAGCTTTAAGCCAACTTTTTCACTCTCCTCTTTCACTTTCATCAAGAGGCTTTTGAGTTCCTCTTCACTTACTGCCATAAGGGTTCCAAATGTCCCACGTCAAGATTCTTACCTTTAATGTTCCTTCTGCTTAAAATGTTTCTCCAGATGTCTGCATAACTCCGTACCTTATCTCATTCCAGTCTTTGCTCTAGTATCTCTTTTTCAATGAGCCCTTCACTAGTCACCCTATTTACAATTGAAGCCCCGCCTCCCTTCCCCATACTCCCCACCGCTTTTTCTATCCAGCACCTATCACCGTCTGTCATGCTATGCAGACTATATGCTGTGTAACATCATGTATATTACACGGTCAGCCCTGCATATCCTTGCATTCCCCATCTGATTTCAACCAACCAAGGACTGAATTTCAAAATTTGATTTACTGATACGCAGAGCTGACTGTACCACTGCCATTTTATGGAGGGGACTTGAGCAGCCATTTTATGTAGGGTCTTGAACAGCCATTTTGTATATGGGACTTGTGCAGCCATTTTATTTATGGGATTTGTGTAGCCATTTTATATAGAGACTTGAGCAGCTATTTTATGTAGAGACTTGAGCAGCCATTTTATGTAGGAAGTTGTGCAGCCATTTTGTGTAGGGTTTTGAACAGTCATTTTGTATATGAGACTTGAGCAGCCATTTTATGTAGGAAGTTGTGCAGCCATTTTATGTAGGGTTTTGAACAGCCATTTTGTATATGGGACTTGTGCAGCCATTTTATGTAACATACTTAAGCATTGGAGGCTCTTGGTATCTTCAGGGGATCCTGGAACCGATACTGAGGAATAACTCACTCATTTTTTGCTTCCAGTGAGTAGTATGCAAACTCCGTAAGGGTAGGAGTTCTGTTTTTGTTCTGTTCCTTGAGTCTGCAGCATCTAGAGTAGCATCTAGCACAGAGTTGAGGCTCAGGAAGGGCTTGTTGGATGAATGGGTGACTTTAGGACGCGCTGGCAATAGTCCAAATGAGAACTTGTACTGCTTGGACCAGTGCAGTGGTGGTTTCAATGGAAGGAAATAGATAAATGCAGAATATATTCAAGAGGCAGTTGTTCCTTTTTATACAGCTTTGGAAAGTGGAAAGTTTATGCTTATGTCAAGCCCAAATTTTCTTCTTCTAACTGTTGGCTGTTGGGGCTATTCAGAAGAAGTTTAATACTCTCCCTAACTTGAATTTAGAATGAAATCTTACAACGTTTTTTCTTTCCTTCCTGTGATGGTTCCTAGGACCTATTTGAAATGGATCCATCCTTTTAAACAGTAGATTAGGATAGACATCTTTGGTCTAATTACTATTTTTCTCACTAATAAGATTCTGTGTTCATTAGGACTCTTTCAGTAGCATGTGGCAGAAACCCAACACAAATGAATTCTGCATAAAGATGCTTATGGCTGTCATAACCCTGAAGACTAGAAGTAGGCCATGTGTAGAGCAGATATATATGCTCATATAGTATTATTAGGAATCTACCTCTCTCCATTGCTTGCCTTCAAATTTCTTTCTGTTTATTCATCTTCTAGCAGGCTCTTCCTTTGTGGTGTTCATCTGGCCACCAGCAGTTATCACCTGTGTGAAAAGAGAGCCCCTTTTCCCGGTCAGCTCCAGGGAAATGCCAGAATGAACCGTCATTGTTTTGTTGTGTCTTGATTAGTTTACTTGTTCCTTGATCCTTCCAGTGTTATGATGTTGGGGCTGTTTCCCTTAAGGGGAAAAGAACTAGAGAACAAGGAACTGAAGGAATTTTCCCGAAGTAAAAAAGTGAATTAATTGGAATTTAACTCGAGTGAAGATTCTTATGTTTAATCAGAGTAGCAAATATAACTTGTTAAGCTTAGTAAATATAATCTTTTACTCTCTATTGCTCACTTCCCTCCAATTTCTGAACGAACATTCCTCCCAAAGGGCTGAAAGCACCCTGGACAGAAGTATGAGCTTGAGAAGTATATGAAAATCAAGTTGGATATTAAAGCCTGGAGGGCAAAAGGAGGAGCAAGTTATTAAGGGAAAGTTGAGGAGATCTAGTAATAGTAAGTTGAACTGTGGGTGATTCAGGTTTTAAAAAATTTGCAGTCTTCACCAGCAAGGTCAGTTTCCATTTTGCCCTCTCTTAATTTCTTTAATTAATTAATTTTAAAATTGTTTGGCTGTGTGGCATGTGGGATCTTAGTTCCTTGATCAGGGATCAAACCTGCATCCCTTGCATTGGAAGCACAGAGTCAGGGAAGTCCCTCTTAAATTTTTTATATGAGTATTGTATCACAACAGGAAACGATCAGTTCCTAATGTTAATTAGCATTTGAGCCAGAATTTTAGTTCATAGTACCACCAGAGGACCAACTTCCATGCAGAAGGTCCTGAAATGAGCAAGTGAAATGCAATCTGAAGTATTTGGCAGTTAAATATTGAGATTTTGTGACATCACACATTGTATGCTTTACCGGAATTTTTACAAATTGATGCATGCCATATGTCCCCAACCAAGAAAGTTATTTTTCTGTTGTCCTGGCTGCTTGGAGTATTTCATGGTTTGCTAACAGAGCTTCTTTGTTTTATTTACTTTTAAAATTTTATTAAAGTATAGTTGACTTACACTGTTGTGTTAGTTTCTGACATACAGCAAAGTGGTTCAGTTACACACACACACACACATACACACACACACACACATACACATATAAAAGTTTGCATTTTCTAATCCTAAACTGTCAATCTTCTGAACCCCCTTGGGAACTACAAGCGTGTACTCTATGTCTGTGAGTCTGTTTCTGTTTCATAGGTAAGTTCATTTGTATCATACTTTATATTCCACACATAAGTGATACCATATAGTATTTGTCTTTCTCTTTCTGACTTACTTAATATGATAATCTCTAGGTCCATCTATATTGTTACAAGTGACATTATTTCATTCTTTTTGTGACTGAGTAATATTCCATTATACATTTGTATACCACATCTTTTTTATTCATCCATGTATTGATGGACAGTTTAAGTTGCCTCCATGTCTTAGCTATTGTAAACAGTGTTACGAACATAGGGGTGCACGTGTCATTTCGAATTAGAGTTGCATCTGGATGTATGCCCATGAGTGAGACTGCTGGATCTATGGTACTTCTCATTTTAGTTTTTTGAGGGTACTCCATACTGTTTTCCATAGTGGCTGCACTAATTTACATTCCCAACAGTGTGGGAGGGCTCACTTTTCCCCACATCCTCTGCAGCATTTGTTATTTGTTGACTTTTTAATGATGGTCATTCTGACTGGTGTGAGGAGATACCTCATTGTAGTTTTGATTTGCATTTCTCTAATAATTAGTGATATTGAGTATTTTTTCATGTGTTTTTTTTGCCATCTGTCTTCTTTGGAGAAATGTATATTTCGGTCTTCTGCCCATTTTTTGATTGGGTTTTTTTTGTTGTTGTTATTAAATCATATGAGATGTTTGTATATTTTGGAAATTAAGCCCTTAATGAGGCTTCTTTAAATACCCATTTTTGAAAACCAAGAGAAATATGTTTTTCTGCAAAAATTATGATAATTTTCTAGCTGAATTCTATAATGTCCAGGCAGCTGGGCTTTTTGTATCTGTTTTCAAGGCTACAAAACAGGAAAGTTTTATTTTTCCCCCCTGTGCTTTTGTCTTCAAAAAGCAACTGGTAATAAATGTCATGTGTTGCATGAATATTAATGATAACACTTTGGCCTTGTTTTCAGGTTAGTCAGACTTCTAGGTGCCCCACCCCCCAATAGCTTCAAAGATGACTGATTGTAGAATCATAGACTTTGCTTTTCAATAAGAAATGATATTAGTTTCCTAGGGCTGTTGTCATAAAGTAGCGCAAATTTAGTGGCTTTAATCACAGAAATTCTCACAATTTCGGAGGCTGGAAATCTGATATCAAGGTGTCAGCCAGGTTGGTTTCCTTTTGAGGACTATGAGAAGAACCTGGCCCCTACTCTCACCTGACTTCTGGTGGTTGGCTTGCTGGCTGTCTCTGGTGTTCCTAGGCTTGTAGAAACATCACCCCAACTCTGCCTTCATATTCCTGTGGCATTATCCCTGTGTGCCTGTCTCTGTTCAAATTTCTCTTTCTATACTTTCTTGCCTCAGCCCTAGCAAACTAACACACGTACCGTTTAGGCAGATTATATGATAATCTCTAGTAACAAAAATGAATTATGGCAGAAAGGTCAAATGTTTGATTTTTTTTTAAAAGTAAGACTACTAGAACTTGTATGATTTAAAATACATTGCTGGAAGACTTATTTGCACATAATGCTGCTGCTGCTGCTGCTAAGTCACTTCAGTTGTGTCCGACTCTGTGCGACCTCATAGATGGCGGCCTACCAGGCTCTGCTGTCCCTGGGATTCTCCAGGCAAGAACTCTGGAGTGGGTTGCCATTTCCTTCTCCAGTGCATGAAAGTGAAAAGAGAAAGTGAAGTCGCTCAGTCGTGTCCGACTCCTCACTACCCGTGGACTCAGCTGACCGGGCTCCTCCATCTAAGGGATTTTCCAGGCAAGAGTACTGGAGTGGGTTGCCATTGCCTTCTCCATTTGCACACAGTAGATATGCACAATTGGGCATAAACAGTGGCTTCCCACAAGGCTACAGCTCACAGGGCCAATTGTAAGTGAGGTTATGAGCAGGGACCTTTGACTATTCCCATCATGCCCCTTGAATTTAATGAATTCAAGCACATCCCTGAAAATGCTGAACGAGAGTTACTCAGAGCTAATACCTCTATGCTTCTCCAACCCCACCCCAAAAAGTATGGTCAGAGAACAAGTTGAGTCACACATAAAACTTATTAAAAGCATGTATAAATATATATTTAGTCAGCCAGTCTTAATGTTGGCTGATTTAACTTTGCTGGGAGAATTTTCAAACATACTGTTGCCTAGATCTTTCCTCAGACCAGTCAAAACAGTGTCTGGGGTGGGGCCTCGTCATTGGTGGTTTAAGAATCTCTTTGGATGATTTCAATATAGAGCTATCTTTAGACTCACCGACTGAAGCAACAGCAGTGTCACTAGAATATCAGATCAGATCAGATCAGTCGCTCAGTCATGTCCGACTCTTTGCGACCCCATGAATCGCAGCACCCCAGGCCTCCCTGTCCATCACCAACTCCCGGAGTTCACTGAGACTCACATCCATCAAGTCAGTGATGCCATCCAGCCATCTCATCCTCTGTTGTCCCCTTCTCCTCTTGCCCCCAATCCCTCCCAGCATCAGAGTCTTTTCCAGTGAGTCAACTCTTCACATGAGGTGGCCAAAGTACTGGAGTTTCAGCTTGAGCATCATTCCTTCCAAAGAAATCCCAGGGCTGATCTCCTTTTGAGTGGACTGGTTGGATCTCCTTGCAGTCCAAGGGACCCTCAAGAGTCTTCTCCAACACCACAGTTCAAAAGCATCAATTCTTTGGCGCTCAGCCTCCTTCACAGTCCAACTCTCTAGACATCATTATATCAAGGTAGCTGTGTGGAAGCCTAGAATACATTGGGATGCTTGAGCATTTTGCTTTTAATGAGTGAACAATGTATCTCCCTGTTGCCCCAAAGATAAACTGATACAGTTAGAGAGCAATCATATTGGCCTGGAGTCTGAGCTAAGCAGGGCTGAAACATAGGAAGAAATGGACTGAATGCAGAAGAGATTGAGACTAGCCAGAAAACAGGTTTACTGGGTATGAAAGAAACTCAGTCCTTTGCAAGAGAAGAAAATATAGTCAGCTCAAATAGGCATCTTCATGAGAGGTCAAGGCAGTGGTTTTAAACTTTGAGTCTTTAATATTATAACTCTTTTGGTTGCAAGAGACAGAAATCCAACTCAAACCAGATAAGCAAAAAGGGAAGTTTATTGACTCATTCAGCTCAGAAGGATTTCTAAGATATCTCATAGGAAAGGTGAAAGGACTGCAAGAATTAGTCTTTGAGATTAGAAAAAGGGACTCACTGACAGTAGAATTTTTTCTCTCTCCATCTAACTCTCATCTCTCCATGTTGCATGAGAGATGGCCTCCAGTAGACCCAAAGTGTTGTCTTACTAGCTTAAAATCCACAACAGAAAGATGGCTGTCTCAAGCCATCCTTAGTTCGGTCTTCATTGTTTTGGAGAGAGGGTTCTGTTATGGGCTAGGCCGGGGTACTGCACATGGGAAAGTGATTCCCTGAGGATGGGATGCAGGTAGACAAAAACAACTGTTCTCTACCCCATCTTGAGAGTGAATTAATAGCTCTTCTTTCAGCCTTTAATAAAAACCATTTTTATGGGATTCGAATGCTACCTAAATCAAGGAAAAAGCCTTCTTTGGAAATGTAAGGGAAAAATGAAATGACAACAGAAGACAAGCTTGAATATCAAGAGTGAGAATCAAATGGTTTTAGGTTTAACTGTTTCTCTCTTCTAGTTGGTGAAATTTAGGACTGTTCTGGACTTGTTTGTTCAAGGACAGGTGTACCTGTGCAAACAAGGACTTGACTTACTCTTGCCACTCTGTACCTGCTCTGTAAACCAGGTACAGCATTTTCTGTAACATGCATGACAACAGCTGTTACTTAGGTTAGTTATTTTCCCTTTAATGATACAGCCTAGTGGTTTGGTTTTGCTTTTCTCTCCCAGTGGAACTCCAGGCTTCCCAAGAAAGGTCATCCATGAATTTGGAAGGTAAGAACAGACCTATGGATGTGACACCCACCTTGGGGAGACTTGAACTTGGGGGCATGTGTTTTCAGCCTGTTGAAACTATTGTAGATGTTTCTGATTTCCAAGAACACAGGTATGGTTACAAGTGTATAGATTTGTTTTTCTATGATGTAAAGTTGAAAGAGATCTCCTTTTGTTTAGAAACTTGTAAGCCACTCCATATCCCAGGTGTCTCATTTTTGCTAGTAGAAGGATAGCATGAGTAAAAGTCTGAGTGGTACAATGTACAATTACAAAGTTCTGGGCTGGGCTAACCATTCATTATCCATGTGTCTTAGTAGAAAACATAGAATAGAAATTAGGGATATGAGCTCTGGAGCCAGTGCCTTGGGTTTTATGTTGGCTCTTCTGCTTACCAGCTATATATTCTTGCACCAGTTACTTAACCCTTACTGCCTTGGTTTGTCCATCTTTAAAATGGGGATAATAGTAGTGGCAGCTTGGCAGCATTGTCCTGAAGGTGAAAGGAATGTGGCACATAAGCAGAGCCTGGCACACAGAAAACATTTGGTCAAGATTAGTTCTTACCATTGTCTGTAGTTCTTACCATTGTCTGTATCATTAGATACAATCAAGTAAAGTGTTTTGGCTATATCTTAATCCCAAAGGAACAGCTGCCCCAGAGAGGGATCTGTGAAGCTTATGCTTCTCTGCTGGCCTCTTCCCAAGCCCCATAAAGAGCATGGACCTTGGTACCAGCAGCCCTGAACCCAAATTTAGGCTCCACCACTCTTTGAAATATGGGCAAGTCTTGTGACTTCAGGCAGATTAGGCGTGCCTGTGCATCCCATCATCCTTGGTCCTGTAGCCAGGATGGTCCTGCTACACTTATGGCTTTACTGGGCGGGCAGGTCAGTGAGGCGGCACTTGGCAGCTGCCCCAGGCCTGAGGTCAGCAGTGGTGAGCAGCCAGCAGGTCAGAGGCACTCCACACTTGCCTTCCTCTCTCCCCCAACACTGGTAATGTTTCAGTAGACGGAAGACACCTACAGTGCTCTTGTTTTTAACAGTCTCCCATTTTGTCTCTATCTTGCTCTCAAGTTTTTGCTATTCTGGATTTCAGAAAATAGTTCAGCTGCCAAAATTGGTTGAATGAGCTACTTTTAAAATTAGTCAAGTGATACAAAGTATTGCTTTGCGGAGCGGTTCTAGCAATTTCCCTTCACAGAACCATCCTCTAAGAGGGTGTTTTGACAAAAGGGGAGGATTTACAAAATTCACTTTATGAGAAACATCCACACCCAGGGAAATTCATGTCGTAGAAATCTCTTCCCTTCCCTAACTATGATAAATCAAGACATGGATCATCATCCAAAGATAGACATTTTAAATTTATTATTATTATTCACTTCAGCATGAGGTCCTTCTTGGGCTACTGGTTTAGTCCTGTCTGGATGGCCTCAGGTTCTAACCTCAGCTATTTAATTTCATCTCAGTTCAGTAGCTCTTGTTTATGGATAAATGAGCAAAACAGTAAAGATCAAAAGCAAAAAATAAAATTACTATGGAATTCAATATTTCAGAAGCTGGAGCCCAGTAAATGTTAGTGAAGTGTGGCGTTCAGAACGAAAGGCCCGCACTTATGATAATACGCCTAACAAGGAAATGAGATTGACACAGCAATTCTCTGTTTTTGTTGTCCCCTGAGGTTAGAGATTATGCAGTGCGTGTTTCTGTTTTTAGCTTCTTTGGTAATTCCTGTGGTGAGAGACTACACTCTGCATATTTGTCAAGGTTGCACTCCTGCGAGGTGCTGGGTCTTTGAGGTAGCACAGGAAACATGGTTCTCCTCTGAGCCTTGAACTCCATCCCTCCCCACTCTGGTCACCCTGTGATCCAGGGCCCCCCTCTTGTGACTGATTTCTTTATTTATGCTCAGTTGCCAGGGAATTCCACAGAGGAAGCATAAGTCTATCTTACCCACAGTGGTTGCTGTGAGAAATGTTGAAATGAGTGTCCAAATGACAAAATGTTTATGTTCTTTATTTGATATCTCATTGTAATCGTGAGGCCTTTTAACACCAATTGAAGGAAGCCTAAGAATAGGAAACTATGGAACATCAGTGTGGATTTGAATGAACTAGTTTGGCTTCTTTTGTGACAAAAATGTGGGTTTGGGATCAGTGCCTCTTTGATAATAGTTATTCTGGCCAAGTCCTTGGGTTGCAGTGTCATCAATAAATTCAACTCAGACCAGTTGTAGGAGCTTAGGGCTGTGTCAATTGACGTAGCTGGGAAGGATATGGGGTAACAGATTTACTACAGCAGTCAAGGTTGTAGTCACTGGCATCAAGGGGTTGGTGCTGGCAGGCCTCTTCCCTCCTCATCCACACTTTATCCCTGCTTGCCTATTTTTTTAAAAATATATTTGTTTATTTGTCTGTATTGAATTTTAGCTGCAACAGGTAGAATCTTTTAGTTGCGGCGTGCAAACTCTTAGTTGTGGCATGTGGAATCTAGTTCTCTGACCAGGGTTTGAACGTGGGCCCCCTGCACTGGGAATATGGGGTCCTAGACACTGGACCACCAGGGAAGTCCCCCTGCTTGTCTTGCTTCTGTGTAAGTGATCCTTAGTCTCTCCTGTTGAAGATCCACCCTGTCCACATGGCAGAGCACACAGCCACCCTCAACCTCAGCTTAGTACCCAGGTAAAGAGAGTTCCTTTTGTCCACTGTATGCTCAGTCACTCGGTTGTGTCCAACTCTGCAACCCCATGGACTGTAGCCCACCAAGCTCATGGAATTCTCCAGGCAAGAATACTGGAGTGGGTTGCCATTTCCTACTCCAGGGAATCTTCCAGACTCAGGGATTGAACCTGAGTCTGCTACATTGGCAGGTGGATTCTTTTCCACTGAGCCACCTGGGAACCCTTCCTGTGTTTGTATGTAGATCCCAGGTGAGGAAGCAAGTTTGCTCTGCTTTGGAACATACGCCTACTCCCTGGACCAGTCCTTCTCTGTGGATGGATATTATGATTGGTTGGCCTGGGTCTGATGCTTCCTACTGTAGCCAGGACAGAGAGTGAGTTCCCAGAAAAGAGGCAATCCAATAGTTGTTATTTGAATCCAGGACAGTCCACCCCTTGTCTGTATGATGAGCATATCGTACAATCACTAGCATGCATTCACTGATAACTGTGCCATGTTCAACCAAAACGCACTCACATACTCCCTCTGAGAGAAGCAACCTGATGTCACATCCAGTTACCACATCTAGCTCCAATGCGTGGCTCTTTATGACCCAGAAACCTGTGACTAACCATTTCCAAAATACCCAATGGATATCAATGGGTGTATCACAATGGAGGCAAAAGAAGATAGACACATAAAAACTCCTAGTTAGAGAAAAGGGAAAATGGAGAGCAAATCGTGTCAGTGGCTGGTCCTTAGCCTTTTCCATATGCTGCTAGATAGACAGGGACAGGAGGCAGTCCTTCCCCTAGCAGTGAAACCCTTCCAAGATCCAGTGACTTGAAGTGGTTTTACTGGCAAGCTTATAATTAAGCAATAGGATGGGTATGGCACATTCACTTTAGGAGATGTGGAAGACATACTCTGATCCCCAACATCCATGCCATCCTCAAACTAGTCTGTTTATGGGTTAGATTACATGGCAGTCCTATATTCCAAAACCCAAACCCAGCTTCCTGATCAGTGATTCAGGATTTAGATAACAAAACATTAGCTTTGCAGGGACTTGCTTTTTTTATCTGAACCATTTGTATTGGAACCTTCTACAATATAATGCATACTTTCCTGTCTCTTAAAAAAAATGTGAGCAGTCTGTGTTCATTGTGAAAAAGGAAAAAATACAAATGAACAACAAAATGTTACCCATAATACCACTATCCAGAAAGCGACTGTAAACACTTGACTTACATTCTTCTGGATGTTCTTTGTTAGTATGTGCGTGTGTGTTGATGTGTATGTTTAGCAAAAATGAAATCATAGCGTACAACTTCGGAGAAGGCAATGGCACCCCACTCTAGTACTCTTGCCTGGAAAATCCCATGGACAGAGGAGCCTGGTAGGCTGCAGTCCATGGGGTCCCTAAGAGTTGGGCACGACTGAGCGACTTCCTTTCACTTTTCACTTTCATGCATTGGAGAAGGAAATGGCAACCCACTCCAGTGTTCTTGCCTGGAGAATCCCAGGGACGGGGGAGCCTGGTGGGCTGCTGTCTATGGGGTCGCACAGAGTCGAACACGACTGAAGCGACTTAGCAGCAGCAGTAGCAGCCATTCTAAAAGGTGATAGGATAACTCAGGAGAGAGGGAAGAGAATTGGTCTTTTTAAGTGCCTGGGTATATGCACATTATCTTGTTTAATCAGAACTGTGAACCTAGGAACGCAGGAATGAATAGTGGTTCCAGCCTAGGGCTCAACCACTGTGCCCTGCTAAATCTCCTCTGTCCACTTCCTCACCAATCCTGAGTTAGTTTCCCTTGAAAGAATCTCTCCTCCTCCAGCCTTCCATTCTCTTTCCTCTCTCTGTGACAGACACCCCTGATGCTTTCTGTTTGCAGCTTTGTGGGAAGTTCTTTAGGTTCGTTTAGATGATTCGTGGGGCCAGTGGGATACAAACTATGAAACCACGACTGTCCTGGGATTTCTAGAACTGGAGGTCACCATCCAACATCAGAGTAAGTGCTGAGTTCCTGGTAGAGAGGGCATGCTGCCGTCTGGGGCAGTAATCCTTGGTTCTGTCGTCAAGACTGAATTTTAGGATTTGGGTCAGGTGCAGTCTTTTTTTTTTTTCTTTCTTCTCCCCTCAGGTTCCTTTCGGCAACTGTACTTGCAAACCTTTGCCTGGACCAAAACTGAGCTCTGAGTGTGGTCCAGAGGCTATAGACTTGGATGCACACAGAGCCTGGCGTCCCGTGGAGGGGCAGCTCTGTACCCCACCCTGGACTGCTCTGGTCTTCTCTGTAGTATGTGTAAAATGACGGAATGGCTGTTTTCTGCATCTTTGCCAAGTGACCTCTCAGTCCAGTTTTGAATATCTCAGTGGGAATATTGAATTTGAATTGGTGGATGGGTACAAACTTTGGAAGCTGATCTTCATCTTTTTGGGGGAACTTCAGGTCAATGTATCCAGCACCTGTACTGCTGCCCCAGAGGATGATTTTTAGAGGGAAGTTGGGTCATCACTGCTTTGCTCAGATTCCCAGTGGTTTCTGCTCTCACTCAAACCAAAGCCAACGCAATGCCTGCCAAGGCCCTTACTATCCACCCCTCTTTTTTTTAAAAACTGTATTTATTCATTTTAATTGGAGATAATTACTTTACAATATTGTGCTGGTTTTCGCTATACGTCAGTATGAATTGGCCATAGGCACACATGTGTCTCTTCCTCCCTCTTCCCCCCTGACCCCACCCCTCCAGATTATCACAGAGCGCTGGTTCTGGGTGCCCTGCATCATACATCAAACTCCCACTGGTTATGTATTTTACGTACGGCAATGTGTATGTTTCAGTGCTTTTCTCTCAGATCATCCCACCCTCTCCTTCTCCCACTTAGTCAAAAAATCTGTTCTTTACATCTGTGTCTCCTTTGCTGCCCTACGCATAGATGGTTGGTATCGTCTTTCTAGATTCTGTATATGTGCATTAATATCCCATATTTGTCTTTCTCTTTCTGACTTACTTCAATCTGTAGAAATAGGCTCTGCATTCATCTACCTCATTAGAACTGACTCAAATGTGTTCCTTTTTTTTTTTTAGCTGAGTAATATTCTATTGTGTATATGTGCCACAACTTCCTTATCTATCCACCCATCTTGTGCCCTGTCTTGTTCTCACCCTTTTGTGCTCCCCCCACTCCATCCACACCAGCCTTGCTGTTTCTGGGGGTCACTTTAGGGGCTGCCATTTCAGCACTGGCTGTTCCCTCTGCCTGAATTCTCTTCCCTGCATATCCACACAACTTGCTCTTTCAGCAGCAGCTTCTTTTTTTTTGGCCATACCATAGCATGTGGGATCTTAGTTCCGCAACCAGAGATTGAACCCATGTCCCCTGCAGTGGAAGCTAGGAGTTTTAACCATTGGACTGCCTTCCTTCTTTAAGTCTTTGATCAAATTCTCCGTGTAGGTAAAGCAGGCCCTGAGTGAGAGAGCAAACCCTCAGTTCTCACTGAGATCATCTCTGCTCCCCTGACCTGCTCACCACTTCCTGTCCAGAGTTGATCACTACTTCTTTCTGCTTGCCTCCTGCATTTGCAGTGTACCTCCCTCGCTAGAAAGGAAGCTCCTTGGAGATGGTGGTTTTCTCTGCAGTATCCCTAGCATCTGTAACACTGCCTGGCTTGATAAATATTTGTTGAATTAATGAATTGATGGCAATTTCTTCAGAGGCTAAATGATCCTTACCTAGAAACCCCCTTGCCCCCCCATTAAAAATAAATAAATACAGATGTCCACTCACTAATGGAATAGGTATTTTTTTGTAAGTTGGCTATGAAATCAAATCTGTTTACCTCTTGATTTTCATAATGAAATTAAAGATGCATTTCAATGAAAAAAGTCTCCCAGGAGATTAAACAAGGATTAGGAAAGCTTCCAAATCTATGACATTCTGGGCATCATTGTCATACTGTGTTTACTTGCTGCCTTGGCATTCACCTGTCTGTTCTTGCTTCTGTACAACACTTATAGCCCACAGTGACAATTCTAATGCTGCCCCTCTCTCTCCAAGGAGGGTTTGGTTTTTTTTTTTTTGATGCTGCTGCTGCTAAGTCGCTTCAGTTGTGTCCGACTCTGTGTGACCCCAGAGACGGCAGCCCACCAGGCTCCCCCATTCCTGGGATTCTCCAGGCAAGAACACTGGAGTGGGTTGCCACTTCCTTCTCCAACGCATGAAAGTGAAAAATGAAAGCGAAGTCGTTCAGTTGTGTCCGACTCTTAGTGACCCCACGGACTGCAGCCTACCAGGCTCCTCTGTCCATGGGATTTTCCAAGCAAGAGTACTGGAGTAGGGTGCCATTGCCTTCTCCGTTTTTGCTGCCAGGATCCCCTCATTCCATGTTATACATTGTTCTGATCATTCCTCTCCTTTCTTTCTCTGAGAGCCTAATGTATAATGATATCCTTCAAGGTTATCAAGCACACCATCTTACAGTTTACAGTTAGAAATGAAGCACAGCATCAGTTTAGATTTCCTGTTCTTACCCTCATTTATGCTGCAGAGTCTCTTGCCCTGAAACCATCTTTCCTAATAGGTATTTCTTAGAGTCCTCAAAGGTGAGCCCCACAACTTGAATGTCAGCTGTAGACACCATTCGGTGTCTGCTGTATTCTTTCTCTCCTGCTTTAGCTGTCCATAATCCAGGTCCAGTGCCAAAGACATCTCTTGAAGGACTCATCATTATCAGTGCAGGTGGTGTTCACTGGGGGCCGCTGCTCCCTGATGCTCCCAAGGCTGCCAGTCCTCTGGAGTTCTCACTGCTGAGAAGTGGAGGAATGACTGTGGGCCAAGGATATTGCTGCATTTGGTCCTCCGGATATTGAAAAGCATTGTTGGGTGCTTTTTTTTTTTTTGGTTGCTGTTTGTTTATTGTCTTCTTAAAGCTTTGAAGTGATGGTTGACTTGACTTCTACCATTCCTACCAATGTTTCAAAAATCTTAAGGTCAACTTTTAATCAGAACTCAAACCCAAGATTCTACATGAGCTTCTTTTTAAAAATAATTTTATTTATTTTTAGCTGTGCTGGCTGTCTTTATTGCTGCTAGGGTTTTTCTCTAGTTGCATCACTCCAGGGCTACTCTCTAGTTTCAGTGCATGGGCTTCTCCTGTTGCTGAGCACAGGCTCTAGGACACACGGACTTCAGTAGTTGCAGCTCCTGGGCTCTAGATAACAGGCTCAATGGTTGTGATGCTCAGGATTAGTTGCTCCACGGCGTGTAGGCTCTTGCCACATCACGGATTGAATCCATGTCTTCTGCACTGGCCGGCTGATTTTCTTTACCACTGAACCACCAGGGAAGCCCCACATGAGCTTCTTGATGCTGTCTGAGCTTGCAAGGATTTGAATTACCCCATGGGGGGAGGTCTGGGAATGAGAGCCATGAGAAAATGATCTTCCTCTTGCTCTAAGAATCGCTGCTTTATTCTTGTAGAACCCATTACCCCAGTGAAGCCGACTGTTGCAAGGATCCATGGTGGTGGTAGCGCATCGTTCACACTGTGTTCCATTCATTCCTTTATTCACCAGATCCACTGAGCGCTTACTCCATGACCTGTTGAGAAGACAACAGTGAACCATACAAACATGACTCCTGTCCACCTGTGGTCTAAAAAGGGGGCAGGTATTACACAATCAAATGCACGTTGATTACAGATGAGTTAAGAGCATTAAAGGAAAAGCCAGGTTTATTAAGATTGTATGGGGAGGGGGTACCGGGACAGTCTCCTGGGTTGTGGGAAAGGGGTTCTGGGACAGCACCCCCTTGAGTACTGAAAGAGGGAAGCCGAGACCTGAAGCATGGGTAGGAGTTACACAGGAGTAAAGAGGAGAATGATGTTCTAGGCAGATAAAAAATTCTTTAAGATCAAGGTATCAGGGAATCTATAAAATATGTAAAACATTAATTTATCACTAGTAAAATGGCTGACTGCAGCATATTCAGTTTAAACATGAGTTGTAGTAATAATAATACCCAAAATAACCCATCTTATTCCCAGTGACTCAGGATACATTTTCTTTGTACCTGCTTCCTGCTCTGCAAAACCTGTGGTAAGTGAATATTTATGAGAATGTCAGGACCCTTTGGTTGATCAGGGTTGTTTTTTTGTTTTTGTTTTTGTTTAGTTTTTGATAATTTAAGTCATTTTCCAGGGAATTCTCTGGCAGTCCAGTGGTTAGGACTGTACTCTCACTGCCGAGAGCCCAGGTTCAATACCTGGTCACAGGGAACTAAAATCCCACAAGCTGCATGATGCAGCCGAAAAATAAGCCATGTCCAGAGCCTAGTCCTTTGCTTACGCCATGGAATTTCTTGGTATGTTTTTTAAAGTGGTCGTCAGCTTTGTGCTTTGGTGGGCTGGATCAGTGCTTGAAAAGCCCCTAAGTGTACATGTAAGGAAATTTCTGTGTCTTGATGCACAAATGAAGGAAAAAAACATGCTGTGTAAGAAAGGTGCAGCAAGAATTTCAGTATGGAGAGCTTGGACATCAGGGCACAGTGAGGCAGCTGGATGATAAGCACATTTCTTGCTCTTTGGCTTATCTGGTGGCGCTAATGGTAAAGAACACCCCTGCCAGTGCAGGAGATGTAAGAGACACGGGTTTGATCCCTGGGTCAGGAAGATTCCCTGGAGGAGGGCATGGCAAACCACTCCAGTATTCTTGCCTGGGAAATTCCATGGACAGAGGATCCTGGCAGGCTACAGTTCATAGGGTCATCAAGAGTCAGACATGACTGAAGCTACTTAGCATGCACACATGCACACGTACAGGTATAACTGTTTCTGGGAACTGACATGACCTTTCTGGAAGAGGGTGAAGTAGAATTAAGAAGCCTTTCTGTGCAGCCTTTGGACATACTGGAGTTTTCATGAATCATGGTGGATGCCAGAAACATCTAGCAGTAGCCTTTGCTTCTGTCATTCTCATATTCTTTTATCTTTACAGTTTTATTCATTTGTTTATTGGCCGTGCTGGGTCTTCGTTGCTGTGTACGGGCTTCCTTAAGCTGTGGTGAGTGGGAGCCACCGTCTGGTTGCAGTGCACAGGCTTCTCGTGGCGGTGACTATTCTTGTGGTGGAGCGTGGGCTCTGGGCAAGTGGGCTGTGGGAACTGTGGTGGACCAGCTTAGGTGCTCCGAGGCATGCAGGATCTTCCTGGACCAGGGATTGAACTCATGTCCTCTGCATTGGCAGGCCGATTCTTAACCACTGGATCACCAGGGAAGTCCTCATATCCTTTTTGATAGTTCCTGAAGCTTGTGAGTAAAACTAATCTGCATTCCTGAGATTTATTTCCACCATCCACAAACCCATCTCTGTGTCTCCTGCATCTAAGACAAGGATACAAACTTTGGATATCCAAGCAACTTGTACTCCTGGGTGTTATGTACATGATAACACCCAAGTGTCCCTTTTCTATGCCAATTTTCATAAGTTCCCATATTTGTCTATATTATACTCCAGTGTCCCTTTTTTATGCCAATTTTCACAGAGTTCCCATATTTATCTATAGAATAGTATTGACTTATGCATAGCACTTTAAAACTGCCTCATGAGCCATGCATAAGTGTCTCATCCATTCATTCATTCAAGCAGCACATATTTATTGTACTAATTGAATATGGGGCTTCCCTTGTAGCTCAGCTGATAATCTGTCTGCAATGCAGGAGATCCCTATTTGATTTCTGGGTTGGGGAGATCCCCTGGAGAAGAAAACAGCAACCCACTCCAGTATTCTTGCCTGGAGAATCCTCGTGGACAGAGAAGCCTGGCTGGCTACAGTTCATGGGATCACAAAAAGTCGGACATGACTGAGCGACTAAGCTCAATAAGCACTGTTTATCAAGTGCTCTTTTATGAGCTGGTGGTGAACAAAACAAATTTCCTATCCTAATGAGCTCACATTTAACTGAGAGGCACAGGCAGTGAACAAGTATATATGTATTATAAAGAGAGAAATATGTCAATAATATAAGTGCTAAGAACAAAAAAAATGACAAGCGAAAGGGAGTGATGGGAGTAGGGTATACTACTTGGTACAGGGCAGCCAAGAAGACCTCTCTGAGGAGATAACATTTTAGCAGAGACCTGAAAGAAATAAGGGAAGAAATGCCATGGTTTTGTGGGTAAAGAGCATTTTGCACAGTTGTTTAGTCACTAAGTCATGCACAACTCTTCTGTGACCCTGTGGACTGTCTGTAGCCTGTCAAGCTCCTCTGTCCATGAGATTTTCCTGGCAAGGATACTGGAGTGGGTTGCCATTTCCTTCTCCAGGGGACCTTTCCGACTCAGGGATCGAACCTGTGTCTCCTGCATTGGCAGTAATAAGCATTATATACATTGGCAGGCAGATTCTTTATCACTGAGCCACCAGGGTTTTGCACAGGGGGTACAGCAAATGCCAAAGAACTGAGGAATGAGTATGTTTTACTTGTTCAAGGAATAGTAAGCACAGTTGTGGGTGTGGGATGGGGCATTGAGATGATGGTGGGTGGGAAGGAAAATGTGTTGGGACATAAAAGTCTGAGAAGTGGTCGGAGGCCAGAACAAGTCAGGCAAGGTTTTAACAAACTCTCTGTGATGGGCAGGACTTGGAAGGTCTTGAGCAAGGTCTGACATGATCCAACTTAGGTTCCATCCAAGAGATCCCAGAATGGCAGAGGCCTTTGTTGTCAGACTGCGAGTGGTTGTCCCTGGAAGGGCTCCAGGACTCCCACCTTGCTCTAACCAGGGCAACCTCACTTTGGTCTACTTCACGTGTTTGACTTCTGGATAGAAATTTTTAAAAGAAAGGTTCTCATTATTTCAAAAACTTCTGAAAATTGTTGTTTTATATTACTTTTGATATTCATAGAAATGAGTGGCAAGTGGAAAAATTAAAGTAATAGGAAATGAGTATCTCATACATTTTACTCCATTGAGAAGACAAACATGGAAACGACTATGAAGGCAGGGGCGGTCAATCTGAACCTCTAAATGCAGCTGGACCATCTGCATTTAGACCAGTTTGGTTGTTCCTTTGTGTTAACTACAAAGTAAAAGGGCGAAATTACGGGGGAGGATTATGTAGGGAAATTATAATACTTTTCAGTTGGGTGGGGATAGAAGGCTGTTCAAAACAAGTGGATTGTTCACATCCATCTTTAAGAACACATGTAGTCAAGACGGGGATTCCTTGTGCAGTGCAAAACTGAGCTTTAAAAACATAAGCTGTAAATTTACATTTTAGATAGAACTTGTCATTTTTGCCTCTTGCCTTTTGCATTACTTTTTTGAGTAGGAAAAAAATCTAATGTCGGAATTTTAAAAAATTGATATTTTAAAATATTTTCATGAATTTTTAAATTCATTATCTCACAGAGGTATTTTTAAGGTATTATTAAGTTATTGGCTACATTGACTAAGTGACAACAATATGATAGGGTGTGTGTTTTTAATGCAATTGATTTAAAAAGACATAAATCTTTAAAACTCAAAACCTCAGTAAAAGTATGTCATTATTGAAAGGAAGCTTGCTCTCTGCTAGCCTCTGTGTTGAACGTTCATTTTATATGCATTAGGTGTTTTAATCTCCACCGCCACCCAGAATCTGGCATTATTTCACGTTCCACAGATAAACTGAGTCACAGAAAGTAAAATGATTGACCCCGACTAGGAGAGCTGAGCTTGGGAAATGGATCTGTCAGCCTCAAGGCCAGCCCTTTTGTGGCTGCATGGAGCCATTCTCCCAGGAAGGGAAGGGTGGTTTGTCTGGAATTCTCCAGACGTGGTCCAGATCTTGGTAACAGAAATTTCACAGCCTCTGTGCCTTTGTGAAACTGTCTTCACGTGAGCCTGTCATCCTGTGACCACATATGAAAGTCGTTCCTAATGCTCTGGGGTTTGGAACCTTTGCAGATCAGCATCTTGGGGTTCTTCTGGGGATGGATATTTACCATCTGAAGTAACTTTAAAAAAATTACCTAATGAACCCTCAGAATTTTGATAGCCATAAAATAATACTAATTGTGCTTGCCTACATACTGGGTTGCTAGATGTGAACCCCTGATATTAAGATATGTTTGTCAATATCTTTTTCCTCAAGAAATCAAGATATCTAGGAATATCAGTCCTTAGAATGTTCTTTGCTTGAATAAATTTATTTCTTAATCCTGAAAACATAAAAGCCTAGTCTATAGTATTTGGGTTTTAATGTGTAAAAAAACGGAAATGGATTAAAAGTTAGATATTGACACTAAGGAGAAGGAACAGACATTACTTGTGTGAATGCCCCTGGGTCACAGTGTGTTCATTAAATGTTGATGGAATCTGAAGTTCTTCAGCTGGAGGAATCAGGCTGAGGAAGAATGAAAATAGTCAGTTTTCTTCAGTGTCCTCTCTACCTTCTCTGTCTGAGTGTGTCTCTCTCTGTCTCTCTCTATCTCTCTGTTGCCCTCCTTTTAGCTGAAAGATAAAAAGTACTAGGATAACCAACAAAATTACAAAAAAAAAGTAGAATAGAAAGTGGGAACTTAACCTAGTAATTTGAAAACACATTGTGAGATTACAAATATTAAAACAGTAGTTGACCAGGGATTAGGCAGCAGTTGTTCAGTCCCTAAGCCATGTCTGACTCTTTGTGACCCCATGGACTGCAGCACACCCAGCTTCTGTGTCCTTCAGTCTCTCCCAGAGTTAGCTCAAACTCATGTCCATTACAGTGATGCTATCTAACCATCTCATCCTCTGCCGTCCCCTTCTCCTTTTGCCTTCAATCTTTCGCAGCATCAGGGTCTTTTTCACTGAGTCAGCTCTTCTCATTAGGCAGGAGATTAGATTAGAAGATAAGAATCAGATTACTTCCAGTTGGGTAAAGGAAAACAGAATCAGTGAGAAAGTGACTGGATGGATATTTAAAAATTAATTTGTTCTGTCATTTTCTAATTCTTTAGGAAAAAAGAATGACAAGGTATTTTCTCATTGCTTACATCAAAGTAAATTCCATTTGGAGGAGATTTTCATGTAAAAACTTAGCTCCATAAAATATTAGAAAGAAAAGAAATATCTTAGGATGGTAAAAGGTTTTTAAAGCATAACTCTAAAGTAGAAATAGGAACAGTTGATTGATTTTATTAAATTTTAATTAAGAGCTTGTATATGATTAAAAATATAATACCCAATTGAAAGACATGTAAACTTGGACCAAGATATGCAATCTTATAAAAGTTATTATCTTTATTATATGAGGAGCCCTTCTGAGTAGAAAAAAATCATCCCTCCAATATCATAGTTTAACAGAATGATGAACATACTTAACATCAATTTTGCTGGAAAAAAAAAACCTGTTTAGTAAGTGTTTAAGAAAATGCTTTTAATGTCACAAGCAATCACATAGTTGTATATTGAAATGAAGAAGGAGGTGGAAAGTAAATCCTTGGGATGTCCTAGAACTCAGGGGAGAAGTGTGCTAGATCCATGGGCTTAAAACATCAAAGGACAGGAGATGGGTGATGACACAAGATGGGTGAGTGACAGAGAGTGGAGAGAAGAGAGGTGACCTAAGAATGGTACTACCAGAATGCTTCCAGAGGTTTCAGTGGAGAGTGCCCACGGGCAGGAGAAGCTCTGGTTAGTGATGGTGACACTGAGAAAGGATACAGTTCCTGAAGGACGTGCTTCACAGGTTGAAAAGCCACAAAGAGGTTTAGCAAGATCAGGGTTAAAAAGAAAGATGTTTAAAGCTTAGACAGTTGTTGGCAGCCTCCCTGAGAACACGGGGTGCCCAGCCAGATTACAGTGGGTTTAGGAATAGATGGATGAAGAAATTGAGAGATGACTCTTTTGAGAAGCTGGCTGTGAAAGGATGGAAAGAATTCAGGTTATGGTAGGGGCCATTATTATTCTTTAGTTTTATTTATGAGAAAGGATTAGTAGAGCATGCTTATATACTGAGGGAGTAGGGGAGTGTTATGGGGTGAATTGTGTCCTCCAGAATTCATGTGCTGAAGTTCTAACCTTGAGTACCTTAGAATGTGACTTATTTGGAAACAGGGATTTTGGAGATATAATTAATTCATATGAGGTTATATTGGTGTAGGGTGGGCCCTAGTCCAATATGACTGGTTTCACAGGTGGGTTCTTTATGGCTGAGCCACTGGGGAAGCCTTAAAGGAAATGTTGTGTGGAGATATGCAAACAGAGAGAATGCCATATGAACAGGAAGGCAGAGCTTAGGGTTATGTGTCTACAGGCCTAGGACCACCAAAGATTGTCAGCAAACCACCGGACTTGAGGTGGGAGACTTAGAACAGGTCTTTCTCTAGCACTTTCAGCAGGCCATCACCTTGGCAACAGTTTGATTTCCAACTTCTGTCCTCCAAAACTGTGAGACAATACTTCCGTTATTTAAGTGGTACTTTGATGTGGGAGCCCTGGAAAAAAAGAGACAACAGAGGAGGAGAAGGGAGGGATGGGAAGAGGAGACCTGAATAAAGCCTAAGTCGAAGGCTCTGGCTGGGTGGTAATGTCAGCAGCATCTGCTTAGTGACCACCGTGGGAGATTTGTTAAAGGATATGTGGAAATGCTTCCGAACCAACTAGGCAAGTTGTAGAGCCCTACATCCAGTGTTTTGGTTGCATCTCTTTGATCAAATGACCTAGAAGTCACTTCTACATACTGCCTGCTGGAGACAAAAATCCTTGTGATTTTTTTTCTAATTGATCATTTCTTTATTATGTAAGTTCAATAAAATCTAACATCACATAGCATAATTCAGAGTGCTTTTAAAGATAACAATTATAGGAACTTGGCAAGATAAATCTTGGTAGTATTGACAAAGTGTTTATGTAGATTTTTCCAAATACCTCAACTTGAGCAGGAAAGTGGGAGTGAATAAGTAACAAATTACACTCAACAATATTTTAACAAATTGATTTCCACTAAAATGAAAAAAGATTCATATCTTGGCTGAATATTAATTCTTATGCTCTTTATAGAGGGCCAAATTAATCTTTAGAATAAAATTCATAATTCAACCAAATAAAAACTACATACATCAAGCAAAAGAGCTAGAAATTTGTTCAATGAATTGCAGCTGCTGCTTAACTCAACTTGATCTTCATCTGTTTACTTTTGGGGAACAAATGCATTATCAGACAATTGCTACCGTATCTACTTTGCACATGACTTTTAATATTTATTTATTTATTTAGCTGTGCCGGGTCTTCTTTGTGGTGCACAGGCTTTCTCTAGTTGCAGTGAACCAGGGCTACTCTTTGTTGTGGTACACAGGCTTCTTCTTGTAGTGGCTTCTCTTGTAGAGCATGACCTCTTGGCGCTCGGGCTTCAGTAGCTGCAGCACAGGGTCTCAGCAGTTGTGGTGCATAGGCTTAGTTGGCCCATGGCATGTGGGATCTGTGTTTGGACCAGGGACTGAATGCCTGTCCCCTGCATTGGCAGAGAGATTCTTAACCACTGGACCACTAGGGGAGTCCCTGTAAATGACTTTGGATGATGTTGTTTTTGCTAAAAGGATATGAATACTATGATGAGCAGGAGAAGGGCTATTTTGTGTTTATGGATTGCCTGGAAAATCCTACATCTGAGCAGCAGTTATGTTCAGTGGTGGCGTATGAGGTGAAGAGGGGGGAAAAGGAGCACTAAACAGACAGGTTACGGCTTGCCAAACTGTGTGGTCTAGGGCAAGTCACTTCACTTCTCTGCTTCCTTATCTTTGTTGTTGTTTAGTCACTCAGTAAGGTCCAACTCTTCTGCAACCCCATGGACTGTAGCCTGCCAGGCTCCTCTGTCCATGGGATTTCCCACGTCAGAATACAGGAGTGTGTTGCCATTTCCTTCTCCAGGGGATCATCCCAACCCAGGGATCGAAACCACATTTCTTGCATCTCCCACATTGGCAGGTGGATTCTTTACCACTGAGCTACCAGAGAAGCCCTTCCTTATGTCTCAGTTCAGTTCAGTTCAGTTCAGTCGCTCAGTCGTGTCCGACTGTTTGGGACCCCATGAATCATAGCACGCCAGGCCTCCCTGTCCATCACCAACTCTTGGAGTTCACTCAGACTCACGTCCATCGAGTCAGTGATGCCATCCAGCCATCTCATCCTCTGTTGTCCCCTTCTCCTCCTGCCCCCAATCCCTCACAGCATCAGTCTTTTCCAATGAGTCAACTCTTCGCATGAGGTGGCCAAAGTACTGGAGTTTCGGTTTCAGCATCATTCCCTCCAAAAACATACCAGGGCTAATCTCCTTCAGAATGGACTGGTTGGATCTCCTTGCAGTCCAAGGGACTCTCAAGAGTCTTCTCCAACACCACAGTTCAAAAGCGTCAATTCTTCGACACTCAGCTTTCTTCACAGTCCAACTCTCACATCCATACATGACCACTGGAAAAACCATAGCCTTGACTAGATGGGCCTTTGTTGGCAAAGTAATGTCTCTGCTTTTGAATATGCTGTCTAGGTTGGTCATAACTTTTCTTCTAAGGAATAAGCATCTTTTAATTTCATGGCTGCAGTCAGCATCTGCAGTGATTTTGGAGCCCCCCAAAATAAAGTCTGACACTGTTTCCACTGTTTCTCCATCTATTTCCCATGAAGTGATGGGACCAGATGCCATGATCTTCGTTTTCTGAATGTTCAGTTTTAAGCCAACTTTTTCACTCTCCTCTTTGACTTTAATCAAGAGGCTTTGTAGTTCCTCTTCACTTTCTGCCATAAGGGTGGTGTCATCTGCATATCTGAGGTTATTGATATTTCTCCCGGCAGTCTTGATTCCAGCTTGTGCTTCATCCAGCCCAGCATTTCTCGTGATGTACTCTGCATATAAGTTAAATAAGCAGGGTGACGATATACAGCCTTGACGTACTCCTTTTCCTATTTGGAACCAGTCTGTTGTTCCATGTCCAGTTCTAACTGTTGCTTCCTGACCTGCATACAAATTTCTCAAGAGGCAGATCAGATGGTCTGGTATTCCCATCTCTTTCAGAGTTTTCCACAGTTTATTGTGATCCACACAGTCAAAGGCTTTGGCATAGTCAATAAAGCAGAAATAGATGTTTTTCTGGAACTCACTTGCTTTTTTGATGATCCAGCGGATGTTGGCAATTTGGTCTTTGGTTCCTCTGCCTTTTCTAAAACCAGCTTGAACATCTGGAAGTTCACAGTTCACGTATTGCTGAAGCCTGGCTTGGAGAATTTTGAGCATTACTTTACTAGTGTGTGAGATGAGTGCAATTGTGCGGTAGTTTGAGCATTCTTTGGCATTGCCTTTCTTTGGGATTGGAATGAAAACTGACTTTTTCCAGTCCTGTGGCCACTGCTGAGTTTTCCACACAGGGTTAACTGGGCCTACTTCACTATTGTATGGGGAAGCATCTAGCAGAGTGTCTGAGGCAGAGTAAAATTGCAATTGATGTTGGTAGCATCTCTTTAATAATGAGGATCTGTAATGGGTGACAGTATAGTGGAATGGGAGACAAGTGAGTTTTGGAATAGGCTGATCTAGATACAAATTTTAGCTCAGCTTCTTACCAGAGCTTGGTTGACTGAACTCCTTTGAGTCTTGTTGTCTTCATCTTCACACTCTTATTTTGGAAAGTTATATATTGATTAAATGAGATAGCATAAAAGAAGAAAGCATCTGGCATAGTGACTCTCAGAGTCACTGCTGGCCTATATGACATCTTTATATGAATTGCAAAAATCAAACCCTTCTCCAAGTGGTTTGACTTCTGCCTATTAAAGAATCTTCCTAATTTACTGATAATTAGAACAAAGCACTTTACTGCTTACATTAATTTTCCAGAACCATGGAAGGATATCACATGTTGGGTGGCTTTTAAACAGCTAGAGCTTATTTCTCATAGTTCTGCAGCCTATGAAGTCATGATCCAGGTCCTGACAGGGCTGATTTCTCCTCAGGCCTCTCTTCTTAGCTTGCCAACGGCCGCCTTCTCACCCTGTCCTCACATGGACTCACCGTGTGCATACACCATTGCTGTCTCTTCCTCCTCTTGTAAGGACACCAGTCCTGTGGGTTTAGGGCTCCGTCCTTTTGATCTTATTTAACTTAAATTACCTTGATAAAGGCCCTATCTCCAAATACAGTTACAGCGGGTTAGGACTTCAACGTACGCATTTACAAGGCACACAGTTCATTCCGTAACACTACTGTCTGCCAAAAAATTGTCAGACTAAATAGTCAAATCTGTGGTGTTTACACTTTGAGTGTGGTGCTGCTGTGCAGAGTGTGACTTGGAGAGCTATTCACAAGTCTGGCACATAGTAGGTGCTGATTTAATGTATATTTTCTCTTCTTCCCTCTGTCTCCTGTCTTGGTCCCTCTGTCTGCTATCCCGGTCTTCCTTTCTTCCCCCCAGGCAGAGCACTCCCATTGGTAGACCTTGCAGCCTTATCTGAGTTGTCTCCATTCTGATTCGAGTGGCCATGACCCCCTAATGAGGACTCTCCATGGGGAGCAAATATAACTTGATTTTTTCTGGTCCCCACATATATTGAGTCAGAGTTGATGTTTCCACTGTATATCCCACTGTCTCCTCATCTTTATCCCACTGTCTCCTCATCTCCTCAAGCTCACCTGTGAGCATGAAACTGGAGGAAATCAAATGGAGCTCCTCAGCAGTAAAAGGCAGGGGAGTTCTAGGAGCAGAAGCCAAACAAGGAAACACTTGGTGAAGAGGTACTGATGCTGGACCTGGTGCTATGTGTCTGCCCTTTCATCTTAGCTCCACCATTCCTACTCACTTCCTGAAGTCTTTTGTCCAGTGGTCTTTCTGGTCACCCCTATGCTTGTCATCATTGATGACTTCAGCTTCTAAGAGCTGATCCATCCGACATCTGAGCCAATGACTTTCATCTCCATCCCATTGCAGCTGCCATACTACTCATCTTCAAATATTGCAACATTCCAAAATGACTGCTCCACTCATCCCACTCCTTAACTGAAACCTCCTATACTTCCATTTGTTTTGCTTGATTCCCTGCTGTAACATTTCATTGCTGTCATTGAGATGGCTGGTCCACTGATCAAACTCCTTTCTCTGTATCTGCGGAGCCCTCCTGCCCTTTCCTTCCCTCATTATCTAATTTAGATTCCACGACACATCATTGTGATCACCGTCTAATAGATATCGTGAATTCCCTTGATTCTTTCATCTTTTGTTACTCTTACGTGGTAAAATTCTGACCTTGGATGAACCCAAGCATTTGCCTTCTCTAGCCTTACACCTGAATACTTGGGCATTGCTACCTTGTACCTGTGGTGGTCTTACCTTAACATGAAATAAGCTTGCTTTCCTACTTTCCCAGTGACATTTTATGACTCGCTTGATACCCAGACTTCCCAACCCTTCCTCCATTTTTTTCCAAGTAGTTGTCAGCTGGTGAAATTATCTTCTTGGAGAAATAGAAGCTATCAAATGAGATCTCCTTTATCTTTCCCTTATGGTATCTACAGACCTTTCTGTGTCTGCATCATCCTGGCTCTCCCTCTGTCATGTACTTCCTGTACTTGCTATCTCTGTGCCTTTTCCTCTTTCCCTACCTGACTGTCTCCTCTTCTTAATGGAGCATATAAGCCTCCTCAAATTCCTTCCTTGACCCAATCTTCTTCCTGTAATTGCTCCATTTCTCTGCTTCTCATCATTGTCAAACTTCTCAAAGGGGCTGTCTTTTGTCTCTGTATTTCCACCAAAAACACTCTTCATTTTCATCGATTGCCTAATATGATGGACCCTGTTCAGTCCTCATTTTGTTTGGCTTAGTAGCAGCAAGTCAACAAAGTTAAAAAGTCCTCTTTAATACGAGGTACACTGCCTTCTAGTTTTATATCTGTCTTCTTATACAGTCTATCTCTGAGTATCACATTTTCTTAGGAATTGGTCATAGGCCCTCTTTTTTTCCATGCTATCTTTCCACATCATCGTCTCCATTCCCATGCTTTTAGATACCATCTATATACCCTTATGGCAGAAAGTGAAGAGGAACTAAAAAGCCTCTTGATGAAAGTGAAAGAGGAGAGTGAAAAAGTTGGCTTAAAGCTCAACATTCAGAAAACGAAGATCATGGCATCTGGTCCCATCACTTCATGGGAAATAGATGGGGAAACAGTATCAGACTTTATTTTTCTGGGCTCCAAAATCACTGCAGCCATGAAATTAAAAGACACTTACTCCTTGGAAGAAAAGTTATGACCAACCTAGATAGCATATTCAAAAGCAGAGACATTACTTTGCCAACAAAGGTCCGTCTAGTCAAGGGTATGGTTTTTCCAGTGGTCATGTGAGAGTTGGACTGTGAAGAAAGTTGAGCATCGAAGAATTGATGCTTTTGAACTGTGGTGTTGGAGAAGACTCTTGAGAGTCTCTTGGACTGCAAGGGGATCCAACCAGTCCATTCTGAAGGAGATCAGCCCTGAGATTTCTTTGGAAGGAATGATGCTAAAGCTGAAACTCCAGTACTTTGGCCACCTCATGTGAAGAGTTGACTCATTGGAAAAGACTCTGATGCTGGGAGGGATTGGGGGCAGGAGGAGAAGGGGATGACAGAGGATGAGATGGCTGGATGGCATCACTGACTCAATGGATGTGAGTTTGAGTGAACTCCGGGAGATGGTGATAGACAGGGAGGCCTGGCGTGCCACGATTCATGGGGTCACAGAGAGTCGGACACGACTGAGTGACTGAACTGAACTGAGCTGATAGAGTGATGATGATTCCAGCTCCACTTTCTCTTCTGAACTTCAGAACTGATGAAGATCTGACATCTCTACTTGGATGTTTTGCATAGATCTTAGTCATGAAATGTCTATAATTCTTTATAGCCACTTCTCAAAATATTTATCTCAAACTCTTTACCATGTCAGGAAATGCTAATACATAGTAAACCAGCTGAAAAACCTGGGAGTTAGTCTTTTTTTTTTTTTAAGTTTATTTATTTAATATTTTTGGCTGCACTGGGTCTTTGTTGCTACTCATGGGCTTTCTCTAGTTGTGCCGAATGGGGGCTATTAGCAATGCATGGACTTCTCATTTTAGTGGCTTCTCTTGTTGCAGAGCATGGGCTGTAGGGCACATGGACTTGAGTAGCTGTGGCATGTGGGCTTAGTTGCCCCTTGGCATATTGAATCTTCCTGGATCAGGGATTGAACCCGTGTTCCCTGCATTGGCAGGCAGGTTCATAACCCCTGGACCACCAGGGAAGTTCAGGATTTTTCTTGATTTTTTTTTCTCTGCCTTACCTTCCATATCTAATACATCACATTTGGACTTGACTTCCAAAATATTTTTGCAATTAGGCTACATCTCTCCATTTCTACTGCCATCAACAAAGTGCAACCAATATAACTTCACTTCTAGGCCACTTGTTCCTAACCTGTCTTTCTAATTATATTCTTGCAGCTCTCCAAACCACTTTCTACCCAGCTGCCACAGTGGATTACACAATGTAGATTTCATCCTTCCATTTCTCTGATAAAGACTATTTAGAGACTTTCTGTTCTTTTGGAATAAAAACTGAACACTGTTCCATGTCCATACAAGCCTGCCCTGCATGGATTGTTGTTGTTTAGTTGCTAAGTTGTGTCTGACTGTTCTACAACTCCATGGACTGTAGCCCGCCAGGCTCTTCTGTCCATGGGATTTCCCAGGCAAGAATACTAGAGTGGGCTGTCCTTTCCTTCTCCAGGGTATCTTCCTGATCCAGGGATTGAATGCACGTCTCCAGCATTGCAGGTAGATTCTTTACCACTGAGCCATGTAAATGATTCCCAATCATTTAGCTGAAGTGATTTCTAAGCAAAGTATTGAAGGTATGGCTCAACCCTTCCTGACTGCTGATAGTAAATGCCAGAAGAGAGAAATGAATGGAAGATGGAATTGTTAAGGAGAAAGGAACTAGACTTAGAGATTTGGACAATTCTCAGCCTATCCATATCAGAAAAAGTGAGAAAGCGTGTTCAGGAAAGAACTCTAAGGGTATATCCAATTGACCATTGGATAAGGAGATTAGTAAGGGTTGCAACACGGACCTCATCAGCCATCTAGACAGAGGCCAGGTGTTATCCTTTAAGATGAAGGGGAAATGACCTCAAAGGTGACAGAGATCTTTAGGACTGTTTCCTTCGTTTCAAAAGGGAGAACCATTGCCTTACTTTCAGCAGGCCAGCTGACCTCTGCCTAAAGCCATGGGGATAGGGCCATCCAGAACCTGGGAGTCCCCACCCCTGCAGGACAGAATTTCAGGTCAGGGTGGATCACTCCCCCAGTGGGTCCAGAAGGTGGGACTCTTGCCCTAGTGGGTTTGAAAGGTAGGACTTCTGTTTCAATAGGCCTGGGGCACAGAGAATTGTGCTAAAGAGGATTATTTTTGAGCTTTAAGATGAAGAAGAACTAAAAAGCCTCTTGATGAAAGTGAAAAAGGAGAGTGAAAAAGTTGGCTTAAAGCTCAACATTTAGAAAACTAAGATCATGGCATCTGGTCCCATCACTTTATGGGAAATAGATGGGGAAACAGTGGCAGACTTTATTTTGGGGGATTCCAAAATCACTGCAGATGGTGACTGCAGCCATGAAATTAAAAGATGCTTACTCCTTGGAAGGAAAGTTATGACCAACTTAGATAGCATATTCAAAAGCAGAGACATTACTTTGCCAACAAAGTTTCATCTAGTCAAGGCTATGGTTTTTCCTGTGGTCATGTATGGATGTAAGAGTTGGACTATAAAGAAGGCTGAGTGCTGAAGAATTGATGCTTTTGAACTGTGGTGTTGGAGAAGACTCTTGAGAGTCCCTTGGACTGCAAGGAGATCCAATCAGTCCATCCTAAAGGAGATCAGTCCTAAGTGTTCATTGGAAGAACTGATGTTGAAGCTGAAACTGAAATATTCAGCTGAATATTCAAAGCTGAAATACTTTGGCCACCTGATGTAAAGTATTGACTCATTTGAAAAGACCCTGATGCTGGGAAAGATTGAGGGCAGGAGGAGAAGGGGACGACAGAGGATGAGATGGTTGGACGGCATCACCAATTCAATGGACATGAGTTTGAGTAAACTGTGGGAGTTGGTGATGGACAGGGAGGCCTGGCGTGCTGCAGTCCATGGGGTCACAAAGAATCAGACACGACTGAGCGACTGAACTGAACTGAACTGAACTGAAGATCTCATGGAGTTTGCTTGGCAGTTTGGACTTATTTCGGACCCATTAACACTTTATTCTTTCCTGTTTCACCCTTTTGGAATAGAAATGTCTATCCTATGCCTGTCCCACCATTATATTTTGGAGCCATACAACTTGTTTAATTTCACAGGTTCTCATATGAAGAGTAATTTTCCTCAAGATGAATCATGCCTTGAATCTTACCCATGTCTAATTTAGATGATATTTAGATGCGACTTTGAACTTTAGACTTTAGGGTTGTTGCTGGAATGAGTTGAAACTCCGGGGCTGTTGAGATGTAATGAATCTATTTTCATGTGAGAAGAACATAAATTTTGGAGGGCCAGAGGTGAATGGCTATAGTTTGTATATTTGTGTTCTTTCGATTTCATACGTTGAAACTCTAACCCCTACCATGATGTTACTAGGAGATGGGGTCTTTGGGAGGTGATTAGGTCTCTGAAGAGCTCCCCCATCTTTTCTGCCATGGGATGACACAGTCGTCTGTGAGCCAGGAAGCAGGCTCTCACCAGATACAAAATCCGTCAGCACCTTGCTCTTGGACTTCAGCCTCCAGAACTTAAGAAATAAATTTCTTTTGTTTACAAGATATTGGTGCCTACACACTTTCCTTGGGGTTTTGATACATGCTGTTCCTCTGTCTGGGATTATCTTCCCTTCAGTCTTTGTTAGGCTGGTTCCTTCTCAACTGTGAAGTCTCTTTGTACATGTCTCCCCTCCTATAGACAAGAGGGTCTTGGCCACCCTTTATCAAGTGTGTCTCCACCTCTGTTATTCTCTTACATAGCATGCTGCTCTTTGCCCTCACAGCATTGATCACAGTGGTGATTTCATATTTATGCCTTTGTTCTTGTTTATGTCTGGCTCTCCCACTAGACTGTCAGCCCCGTGAAGGCAGGAACCATGCTGGATTGTCCTCCATAGTGAGCCCAACACTTAGCATAATGCTTAGCATCTAGGAGGCACATTTGCTGAAGTTTTGAATGAACCAGCTGTTAGATATTGGTTAAGTCAGTTATCATTTCTGAACTTAAACTTCCTCACCTGCATCCCCTAAAGTATCACCCTATGCTATGCTATGCTAAGTCACTTCAGTTGTGTCCGACTCTGTGCGACCCCATAGACAGCAGCCCATCAGGCTCCCCCATCCCTGGGATTCTCCAGGCAAGAACACTGGAGTGGGTTGCCATTTCCTTCTCCAATGCATGAAAGTGAAAAGAGAAAGGGAAGTCACTCAGTCATATCCGACTCTTAGTGACCCCGTGGACTGCAGCCTACCAGGCTCCTCCGTCCATGGGATTTTCCAGGCAAGAGTACTGGAGTGGGGTGCCATTGCCTTCTCCGAGTATCACCCTAAGATTTATAAAATGATTATGAGAAACCTTATGAGTCATTATGTTTTTAAAATGATATTTCCATTTTAATTAGTACCTGTTAATTCCCTGCTAGGAAAGGTGAGGGAATTAACACTCCCACTTCTTTCTCCACATCCCCCTCTGTTTTTCTTGGTCATATTATTTTATTATATATTGGCAAGTTCCGTAACATCTACACCTGTGAATTCCCTCAGTTACTTATCTTAGCTTTCTGTTTAAATGGATTAATTGCTCACCATCTGTATCAATTTAGATTCGTGATTTCAAACAACAAAACCCAACTTTGGTTAATTTAAGTAGAAGAGGAATTGATCAGAAGGATATTGGGTGTCTCACAAGTGGGAAGGTAGGGGAAGCCTGCTCAGAGGTGGGCAGGAACTGAGAGAGATGAAGCAATGAGAAAACTCAGCTGAGGTCCTGCCATGTGAGCGCCTGGCTAGGATGCACCTCAGGATCCCTCTCCCACTGGACAATCCCTCTCTTTCTTCTTTCCTCCCTCTTCCTTCCTCCTTTTCTCCCCTTTTCCCTCACATTTCTCCCTCCTCCTTTGCCGTAGCTTGTGTGGAAGCTTTCTTGTCATCTCTTTTCATTTTATTGGTATACTTAGGCTTACTCCGAGAAGATTTTCCAAATGATATCTACTCTCATGTCATGTGGATGAATTCCACATGGATGAATTCCTCTCGACCCTTTCCTTCCCCTGTGTCTGAAACCTAATCATCGTCTATTCTGTGTTGTTTAAAGGATAGGTATCTTGTTTTCTTTCCACCTTTTTTTTTTTTATCCTTTGAGAATGGGTAAAAAAAAGAGGGAAGATGGGGCTGAAGATGTGGGAAATCTCCACCAGAAAGCCTATGCTTTGTTTTGTCTGTTAATTTTGTCAAATGTACTTTATGATAATTCACCCCAGTTAGTTGGAGTGGATCACATTCCCATGTGTTAGAGCTCCAGAGTATTCCATCCCCACCCTCTAGGACCTAGATTCACTGGAGGGTCCTGAAGCTTTCATTTCTAGCAGAGAAAATGGGCCCTGGGTGTCTCTTCCTATTTCATCCGTCCATCTATTTTCTATTCTCTCCTCTTCTGTTGGGAGCCGTTCTTATTCCCTCCCAATAAGAAGAGGGAAAATATGAAGATATACCCTCAATCCATTCTCTCCTGGTTGAAAATAAAGGAGCTGAAGTTTAGGATTTTTTTTATTCCCTGTTACTGCATCTGTGGGGGACCAGGGGAGGGTGATGGTATGGCTGGAGGTGATATGGTCCAAAGGTCATATTAGGGAGCTGTGTTAGATCAGAAACTTCTTTCTCGTTCATTAGCTGCCCTCCCCATGTTTGGTTGATATTGGTGAAATTTCTGCTAATTGTTTGACTTTAGTATTGAAGGGGGAGAGTCTGTCTATCTTCACTGGTTCTAGTGTCCTGATCATATACCTCCTGTTTGCTTAATCTGGTTCAAGTTGGAGTTCTTTCGCTTGTGAGTCAAACAGTGCTAACAAATGCAATGTAGTAGATGTAGGAGGCAGCCTACTAGTCAAAAATGAAGGGCCCAATTTGTATCTGATCAGCTCCTAGCCTTTCAGCTCAGAGGTGGGTCAAATGGAGCTTACAACCAGGAACATCTCTTTCTCTAGGGGCAGCATTAGGTTATCTGCTTAAATACTCAGTTTGCAAACCCATAAAACTACCGTTGTTGTTGTTCTTCAGTTACATAGTTGTGTTCAACTCTTTGCAACCCCATGGACTGCAAGATACCAGGCTTCCCTGTCTTTTATGATCTCTTAGCATTTGCTCAAACTCATGTCCATTGAGTTGATGATGCCCTCCAACCATTTCATCCTCTGTCATCCCCTTCTCCTCCTGCCCTCAATCTTTCCAGCATCAGGGGCTTTTCCAATGAGTTGGCTCTTCATATCAGGTGGCCAAAGTATTGGACTTCAGCTTCACTGTCAGTCCTTCCAATGAGTATTCCAGCTTGATTTCCTTTTAGGATTGACTAGTTTGATTTGCTGCCCAAGGGACTCTCAAGAGTCTTCTTCAGCACCACTGGTCAAAAGCATCAGTTCTTTGGCATTCAGCCTTCTTTATGGTCCAACTCTCACACCCATACATGACTACTGGAAAGACCATAGCTTTGACTAGATGGACCTTTGTCGGCAAGGTAATGTCTCTGCTTTTTAATATGCCGTCTAGGTTTGTCATAGCTTTTCTTTCAAGAAGCAAGCATATTTTAATTTTGTGGCTACAGTCACTGTCTACAGTGATTTTGAACCCAAGAAAAGAAAGTCTGTCACTGCTTCCACTTTTTTCTCTTCTATTTCCCATGAGGTGATGGGACCAGATGCCATGATCTTAGTTTTTTGAATGTTGAGTTTTAAGGCAACTTTTTTACTCTCCTTTCACTTTTTTTTCTTTTTTCTTTTAATTGGAGGCTAATTACTTTACAATATTGTGGTGGTTTTTGCCATGCATTCACATGAATCAGCCATGGGTGTACATGTGTTCCCCATCCTGACCCTCCCTTCCACCTCCCTCCCTATCCCATCCCTCAAGGTTATCCCAGTGCACCAGCCCTGAGCACCCTGTCTCATGCATAGAACCTGGACTGGCAATCTATTTCATATATGATAATATACATGTTTCAATGCTATTCTCTCAAATCATCCCACCCTCACCTTCTCCCACAGAGTCCAAACATCTGTTTTTTACATCTGTGTCTCTTTTGCTGTCTTGCATATAGGGTCATTGTTAACCATCTTTCTAAATTCCATATATATGCATTAATATACTGTACTGGTATTTTTCTTTCTGACTTATTTAGTTCTGTATAATAGGCTCCAGTTTCATCCAGCTCACTAGAACTGATTCAAATGCATTCTTTTTAATAGCTGAGTAATATTGCATTGTGTATATGTACCACAGCTTTCTTACCCATTTGTCTGCTGATGGACATCTAGATTGCTTCCATGTCCTGGCTATTGTAAACAGTGCTGCAATGAACATTGGGGTACATGTATCTTTTTCAGTTCTGGTTTTCTTGGTGTGAATGCCCAGCAGTGGGATTGCTGGGTCGTATGGCAGTTCTATTTCCAGTTTTTTAAGGAATCGCCACACTGTTCTCCATAGTGGCTGTACTAGTTTGCATTCCCACCAACAGTGTAAGAGGGTTCCCTTTTCTCCACACCCTCTCCAGCATTTATTGTTTGTAGACTTTTCAATAGCAGCCATTCTGACTGGTGTGAGATGGTACCTCATTGTGGTTTTGATTTGCATTTCTCTGATAATTAGTGATGTTGAGGATTTTTTCATGTATTCTTTAGCCATCTGTATGTCTCCTTTGGAGAAGTGTCTGTTTAGTTCTTTGGCCCATTTTTTTTGATTGGGTTGTTTATTTTTCTGGAATTGAGCTGCAGGAGTTGCTTGTATATTTTTGAGATTAATTATTTGTCAGTTGTTTCATTTGCTATTATTTTCTCCCATTCTGAAGGCTGTCTTTTCACCTTGCTTATAGTTTCCTTCGTTCTGCAAAAGCTTTTAATTAGGTCCCATTTGTTTATTTTTTCTTTTATTTCCATTACTCTGGGAGGTGGGTCATAGAGGATCCTGCTATGATTTACGTCAGAGGGTGTTTTGCCTATGTTTCCTCTAGGAGTGTTATAGTTTCTGGTCCTACATTTAGATCTTTAATCCATTTTAAGTTTATTTTTGTGTATGGTGTTAGAAAGTGTTCTAGTTTCATTATTTTACAAGTGGTTGACCAGTTTCCCAGCACTACTTGTTAAAGAGATTGTCTTTTTTCATTGTATATTCTTGTCTCCTTTGTCAAAGATAAGGTATCCATAGGTGCGTGGATTTATCTCTGGGCTTTCTATTTTGTTCCATTGATCTATATTTCTGTCTTTGTGCCAGTACCATACTGTCATGATGACTGTAGCTTTGTAGTATAGCCTGAAGTCAGGCAGGTTGATTCCTCCAGTTCCATTTTTCTTTCTCAAGATTGCTTTGGCTATTTGAGGTTTTTTGTATTTCCATACAAATTGTGAAATTATTTGTTCTAGTTCTCTGAAAAATACTGTTGGTAGCCTGATAGGGATTGCATTGAATCTATAGATTGCTTTGGGTAGTATACTCATTTTCACTATATTGATTCTTCTGATCCATGAACATGGTATATTTCTCCATCTATTTGTGTCATCTTTGATTTCTTTCATCAATGTTTTATAGTTTTCTATATATTGGTCTTTAGTTTCTTTAGGTGGATTTATTCCTAAGTATTTTATTCTTTTTGTTGCAATGGTGAATGGAATTGTTTCCTTAATTTTCCTTTCTGTTTTCTCATTGTTAGTATATAGGAATGCAAGGGATTTCTGTGTGTTAATTTTATATGCTGAAACTTTACTATATTCATTGATTAGCTCTAGTAATTTAGAGTTTTTAGGGTTTTCTATGTAGAGGATCATGTCATCTGTGAATAGTGAGAGTTTTACTTCTTTTCCAATCTGGATTCCTTTTACTTCTTTGTCTTCTCTGTTGAATAGTAGTTGAGTAGTAGTGAGAGTGGGCATCCTTGTCTTGTTCCTGACTTTAGGGGAAACACTTTCAATTTTTTACCATTGAGGATAATGTTTGCTGTGGGTTTATCATATATGGCCTTTATTATGTTGAGGTATGTTCTTTCTATTCCTGCTTTCTGGAGGGTTTTTTTTTTTTTATCATAAATGGATGTTGACTTTTGTCAAAGGCTTTCTCTGCATCTATTGAGATAATCATATGGTTTTAATCTTTCAATTTGTTAATGTGTATCACATTGATTGATTTGTGAATATTGAAGAATCCTTGCATCCCTGGGATAAAGCCCACTTGGCCATGATGTATGATCTTTTGAATATGTTGTTGGATTCTGTTTGCTAGAATTTTATTAAGGAGTTTTGCGTCTATATTCATCAGTGATATTGGCCTGTAGTTTTCTTTTTTTGTGGCATCTTTGTCTGGTATTAGGGTGATGGTGGCCTCACAGAATGAGTTTGGAAGTTTACCTTCCTCTGCAATTTTCTGGAAGAGTTTGAGTAGGATAGGTGTTGGCTCTTCTCTAAATTTTTGGTGTGAAGCCATCTAGTCCTGGGCTTTTGTTTGTTGGAAGATTTCCGATTACAGTTTTGATTTCTATGCTTGTGATGGGTCTGTTAAGATTTTCTATTTCTTCCTGGTTCAGTTTTGGAAAGTTATTCTTTTCTAGGAATTTGTCCATTTCTTCCAAGTTGTCCATTTTACTGGCATATCACTGCTGATAGTAGTCTCTTATGAGCCTTTGTATTTCTGTGTTGTCTGTTGTGATTTCTCCATTTTCACTTCTAATTTTGTTGCTTTGATTCTTCAACCTTTGTTTCTTGATGAATCTGGCTAATAGTTTGTCAATTTTATTTATCTTCTCAAAGAAGCGGCCTTTAGCTTTGTTGATTTTGGCTATGGTCTCCTTTGTTTCTTTTGCATTTATTTCCGCCCTAATTTTTATGATTTCTTTCCTTCTACTAACCCTGGGGTGCTTCATTTCTTCTTTTTCTAGTTGCTTTAGGTGTAGAGTTAGGTTATTTATTTGATTTCTCTCCTGTTTCTTGAGGTAGGCTTGTATTGTTATGAACCTTCCCCTTAGCATTGCTTTTACTGAATCCCATAGGTTTTGGGTTGTTGTGTTTTCATTATCATTCGTTTCTATGCATATTTTGATTTCTTCTGTGATTTGTTGGTTATTCAGAAGTGTGTTGTTTAGCCTCCATATGTTTGTATTTTTAATAGTTTTTGTTTTTCCTGTAGTTGACATCTAATCTTACTGCATTGTGATCAGAAAAGATGCTTGAAATGATTTCAATTTTTTTGAATTTACCAAGGCTAGATTTATGGCCAGATGTGATCTATCCTGGAGAAGGTTCCATGTGCACTTGAGAAAAAGGTGAAATTCATTGTTTTAGGGTGAAATGTCCTACAGATATCAATTAGGTCTAACTGGTCCCTTGTATCATTTAACGTTTCTGTTTAGTTGATCTATCCATAGGTGTGAGTGGGGTATTAATGTCTCCCACTATTATTGTGTTACTGCTAATTTCCCCTTTCATACTTGTAAGCATTTGCCTTACATATTGTGGTGTTCCTATGTTGGGTGCATATATATTTATAATTGTTATATCTTCTTCTTTGATTGATCCTTTGATCATTATATAGTGTCCTTCTTTGTCTTTTTTTCATGGCCTTTATTTCAAAGTCTATTTTGTCTGATATGAGTATTGCAACTCCTGCTTTCTTTTTGTCTCCATTTGCATCAAATATCTTTTTCCAGCCCTTCACTTTCAGTCTGTATGTTTCCCTAGGTTTGAGGTGGGTCTCTTGTAGACAGCATATATAGGGGTCTTGTTTTTTATCTATTCAGCCAGTCTTTGTCTTTTGGTTGGGGCATTCAACCCATTTACATTTAAGGTAATTATTAATAAGTATGATCCCATTGCCATTTACTTTGTTGTTTTGGGTTCGAGTTTATAAACCTTTTCTGTGTTTCCTGTCTAGAGAAGGTCCTTTAGCATTTGTTGAAGAGCTGGTTTGGTGGTGCTGAATTCTCTCACATTTGCTTGTCTGTAAAGCTTTTGATTTCTCCTTCATATTTGAATGAGATCCTTGCTGGGTACAGTAATCTGTGTTATAGGTTTTTCTCTTTCATCACTTTAAGTATGTCCTGCTATTCCCTTCTGGCCTGAAGAGTTTCTATTGAAAGATGAGCTGTTATCCTTATGGGGATCCCCTTGTGAGTTATTTGTTGTTTTTCCCTTGCTGCTTTTAATATTTGTTCTTTGTGTTTGCTCTTCATTAATTTGATTAATATGTGTCTTGGGGTGTTTTGCCTTGGGTTTATCCTGTTTGAGACCCTGGGTTTCATGGACTTGAGTGGCTATTTCCTTCCCCGTTTAAGGGAAATCTTCAACTATTATCTCCTCAAGTATTTTCTCATCGCCTTTCTTTTTGTCTTCTTCTTCTGGAACTCCTATGATTCGAATGTTGGGGCATTTAACTTTGTCCCAGAGGTCTCTGAGGTTGTCTTCATTTCTTTTCATTCTTTTTTCTTTTTTTCTCTCTGCTTCATTTATTTCCACCATTCTATCTTCCACCTCACTTATCCTATCTTCTGCCTCAGTTATTCTACTGTTGGTTCCCTCCAGAGTGTTTTTGATCTGTTATTGCATTATTCATTATTGATTGACTCTTTTTATTTCTTCTAGGTCCTTGTTAAACATTTCTTGCATCTTCTCAATCCTTGTCTCCAGACTATTTATCTATAACTCCATTTTGTTTTCAAGATTTTGGATCATTTTTACTATTATTATTCTGAATTCTTTTTTAGGTAGACTCCCTATCTCCTCCTCTTTTGTTTGGTTTGGTGGGCTTTTATCATGTTCCTTTACCTGCTGAATATTTCTCTGCCTTTTTATCTTGTTTAGGTTGCTGTGTTTGGGGTGGCCTTTCTGTATGCTGGAAGTTTGTGGTTTCTCTTTATTGTGGAGGTTCCTCCCTGTGGGTGGGGTTGGATGAATAGCTTGTCAAGGTTTCCTGGTTAGGGGAGCTTGCATTGGTGTTCTGGTGGATGGAGCTGGATCTCTTCTCTCTGGAGTGCAACGAAGTGTCCAGTATTGAGTTTTGAGGTGTCTGTGGGTTTGGTGTGACTTTTGGCCACCTGTATTTTTGTGCCCAGGGTAATGTTCCTGCATAGTTGGAGAATTTGCTTCTGAAACTTGTTGGCTCTTGGATGGAGCTGGTTTCAATGTAGGTATGGAGGCTTTTGGATGAGCTCTTGTCGATTAATGTTCCCTGGAGTCAGGAGTTTCCTGGGTGTGTAGCGGAAGCACCATCTCTCAGGTGTGCCGTGTGTCTCTTTTGGGGGAGCTGATCCCTGGCTGCGACCCTCCTGGCGGATGTCAACCGTCCAGGATCCCAGGAAGACTTGGTTAGCAACTGGGAGCCTGCTTGCAGTTTGGTAGAGTATGCCATCTCTGGGGCTGAGTTTGCCCTTAGCCTTCTGGCTCTGGCTGTTGCCCGCCTGCCTCCCTGCCTCTGGTGGGGGATAGGCTGGTCCGCTGCCCGCTAGCTCTCCTCTCGCATTTGCTTAGTCCTTTGTTCTGTGAGTGGGCCTGGCAGTGCCTTAGGTTAGAGCTTTTCGTGAGAAAGTTCTCTCTCTCTCCTCTTTTTTTTCTCCCTCTGGATATCCCACAGTTTGGCTTGCTATCTCACCTTAGCTCCTTCAGATTGCCCTCAGGGCATTCAGGCCTGGTCCTTACCTAAGCAATGCAGCCCGCGCCTCTCTGTTTAGCTCCTGCTTGCTGGTGGCGGATGTGAGTGTCTGGGCTACTTCTCCACTGGGAGTTGCTGTTAGGCACGTAATCTGTGGGTTTTATTTATTTATTTATTTTTCCTCCCAGTTATGTTGCCCTCTGAGATTCCAAAACTCCCCACAGACCCACCGGTGAGAGGGTTTCCTGGTGTTTGGAAACTTCTCCACTTTTATGACTCTATCCCCAGGATGGGTCTCCATCCCTAACTCTTTTGTCTCTCTTTTTATCTTTTATATTTTGTCCTACCTCCTTTCGAAGACAATGGGCTGCCTTTCTGGGTGCCTGGTGTCCTCTGCCAGTGTTCAGAAGTTATTTTGCAGAATTTGCTTAGCGTTCAAATGACCTTTCAATGAATTTGTGGGGGAGAAAGTGGTTCCTCCACCATCTTAGGACCGCCCCTCCTCTTTCACCTTTATCAAGAGACTCTTTAGTTCCGCTTTGCTTTCTGCCATTAGGGTGGTGTCATCTGCATTTCTGAGGTTATTGATATTTCTCCTGGCAATCTGGATTCCAGCTTGTGCTTCATCCAGCCCAGCATTTCACATAATGTAGTCTGCATATAAATTAAATAAGCAGGTTGACAATATACAGCCTTGATGTACTCCTTGCCCAATTTTCAGCCAGTCTGTTATTCCATGTCTGGTTCTAATTTTGCTTCTTGACCTGCATACTGGTTTCTCAGGAGGCAGGTAAGGTGGTCTGGTATTCCCATCTCTTTAAGAATTTTCCACAGTTTGTTGTGATTCATACAGTTAAAGACTTTGGTGTAGTCAAGGAAGCAGAGGTAGATGTTTCTCTAGAATTGCCTTGATTTTTCTATGATCCAACAGACGTTGGCAATATGATCTCTGATTCCTCTGCCTTTTCTAAATCCAGCTTGAACATCTGGAACTTCTCAGTTCATGTACTGTTAAAACCTGTCTTGAAGAATTTTGAGCATTATCCTGCTAGCATGTGAAATAAGTGCAGTTGTGTGGCAGTTTGAACATTCTTTGGCGTTGCCCTTCTTTGGGATTGGAATGAAAACTGACCTTTTCCAGTCCTGTGGCCACTGCTGAGTTTTCTAAATTTGCTGGCTATCGAATGCAGCACTTTAACAGCATCATATTTTAGGATTTGAAATAGCTCAGTTGGAATTCTATCACTTCCACTAGCTTTGTTGGTAGTAATGCTTCCTAAGGAGTGACTTCACACTCCGGGATGTCTGGCTCTAGGTGAGTGATCACACCACTGTGGTTGTCCGGGTCATTAAGACTTTTTGGTATAGTTCTGTGTATTCTTGGAGAAGGCAATGGCAACCCACTCCAGTACTCTTGCCTGGAAAATCCCATGGACGGAGGGGCCTGGTAGGCTGCAGTCCATGGGGTCGCTAGGAGTTGGACACGACTGAGCGACTTCCCTTTCACTTTTCACTTTCATGCATTGGAGAAGGAAATGGCAACCGACTCCAGTGTTCTTGCCTGGAGAATCCCAGGGACAGAGAGCCTGGTGGGCAGCTGTCTGTGGGGTCGCACAGAGTCGGATACGACTGAAGGAACTTAGCAGCAGCAGCTGTGTATTCTTGCCATCTATTCTTAATATCTTCTGCTTCTGTTAGGTCCATACCATTTCTGTCTTTTATTGTGCCCATCTTTACATGAACTGTTCGCTTAGTATCTCTAATTTTCTGGAAGAGATCTCTAGTCTTTCCCATTCTATGTTTTCCCTCTATTCCTTTGCATTGTTCACTTAAGAAGACTTTCTTATCTCTTCTTGCTGTTCTCTCAAACTCTTTGTTCAGACTGGTATATCTTTCCTTTTCTCCTTTACCTTTCACATAAAACTATAATGTTAAGCATTAACACATCCAGTTTAGATTGGATTATTTTAAAAGTAGCTTGTGGTTAATTTTTTGTGTCAACTGGATTGTGCCATGATACCCAAATACTTGCTCAAATACCAGTCTGGATGTCTCTTTGAAGATATTTTAGAAATACGATTAACATTTAAATTAGTAGGACTTCCCTGGTGGGACAGTGGATGGGAATCTCCCTACCAGTGCAGGGGACACAGGTTTGATTCCTCGTCCTGGAGGGATTCCACGTGCCTTGGAGCAAGCTCGAGCCTGTGTGCCACAAGCACTGAAGCCCACGGTTTTAGGGCCCACAAGCCCTATAGCCTGTGCTCCACAACAAGAGAAGCCACTGCAGTGAGAAGCTCATGCACCACCATGAAGAGTAGCCCCCACTCACTGCAGCGAAAGAAAGCCCACGCGCAGCAATGAAGACCCAGCACAACCAAAAATAAAAGAAAAAATACATGGTATCACTCATTAGTTTAAAAAAGTTTACATTAATAGATGTCACATAAAGCAAATTCAGAGAAGGCAATGGCAACTCCAGTGTTCTTGCCTGGAAAATCCCAGGGATAGGGGACCCTGGTGGGCTGCCGTCTATGGGGTTGCACAGAGTCAGACACGACTGAAGCGACTTAGCAGCAACAGCAGGAGCAAAGCAAATCATCCTTAATGTAGGTGGGCCTTATCTAATCAGTCGAAAGCCTTAGGAGAAAAAAGATTGAGGTCTCATGGGAAAGAGGGAATTCTGCCTCCAGAATCTTCAGACTCAATCTGAAACATCAACCCTCCCATATGTCTCCAGCCTGCTGGCCTATCCTATAGCTTTCAAGATTTTGAATTTGCCAGCCCTATAACAGCTTAAGCCAATTTCTTAACCAACCCCCCCCCCCCGCCCCATATACATATATGTATATACACACACATTCACACACCCTAACTAAGTCAAGTAGAAATTACTGAACACCTCCGCCGCTACAGATTTTCAATATATCTCCTAAGGTGTGACTAGCTTTGCCTGTTGCTAACTCCTGTAGGATTTACCAAGATGAGTTTGCTGCAAAGAGAAGAGGCAGACTCTGGAGGCAGACTGCTTCAAGTAGATTTCAGCCTTCAGCTCCACCACTTACTTGCTCTGTGACTTGACAGCTTATTTACTCTCCCTGTACCTCAGTTTTTTCATTTGTAGAATGGGACAGATGTTTGGATAAACCTTGTAAGGTTCTGTGAAGATTAACTGAGATAATAGATGTCAAGCATTTAGAATAGGTTCTGATATGTAGCAACTTTTCAATGTTGTTGTTCAATGTTGTTGTGTCCGACTCATTGCAACCCTGTGGATTGCAGGACGCCACGCCTCCCTGTCCCTCACCATCTCCCTAAGTTTGCCCAAGTTCGTGTTCATTGAATCAGTGATGCTGTCCAGCCATCTCATCCTCTGATGCCCTCTTCTTCTGCCCTCGATCTTTCCCAGCATCAGGAACTTTTCCAAAGAGTTGTCTGTTCACATCAGATGACCAAAATACTGGAGCTTCAGCATCAGTCCTTCCAGTGAATATTTAGGGTTGATCTCCCTTAAGATTGACTGGTTTGATCTCCTTGCTGTCCAGGGGACTTTTAAGAATCTCTTCCAGCACCACAGTTTGAAGACGTCAATTCTTTGCTGTTCTACTTTCTTTACGGTCCAGCTCTTATAAAAGGCCAACTTCTCAGTAAGTCTTGAACTTACAGGTTCACTGTGGTTCCATATCTGAGGCCTACAGAATGTGTACTGTATGCTGCATAACATCCCTGGTAATCAAATACAGTCATATTTCTACAGTGAAATCCACTAAGAGGAGTAAATAAAGACCATAACCTCCTACTCGTTCAGGTCAGTTTTTGCCACCAAATCAGTTTGGGAAAAACTTCGTTTTCAGAGCTCTGGATTTTGGAATTGTGGCTAAGGAATTGCAGACTCACATCACACAATAATGTTTTGAAGCTCCTGAAAAACAATTGACTTGCCAGATGAGCTTAATATTTTCTGCTTGAACACTGGAGTAAATCTATTAGAAAAATGCTTTTTGTTTAGGCATAATTGATAAAGAGCCATATTTTAGACTCAACTTGGCACTGATATCAGATGCTTCTGGAGATCTCTCCTGGTTTCCCTGGCAAAAGCTGTGCCTTCAGTATAAAGAGAATGCTTGTCTTCATGCTGAGCTGTTTGTCACAGCAGAGGGTGTCCTTTCACTCCACACCAAGTCCTCCCTGTTTCTTACACAGGCTGCTAGACTGAGAGACCAGACTAGCCAGGTGCTGGGAGGAAGCCAGGCTCTTGGTGGGATGTGGGGTATTAGAATCATACTCCTATATCTATTCAACATATATATTTTTGAGTACTTGTTCTGTGCTAGACATTAGAAGCTCTATCTATGCAGCATTTTATGTTTAGCAAGTGCTTCCACATTCATTGTCTCTTTTAGTAATTTGATAAGGGGGCTAGAGTAAATGAGATTATCCTTGTTTTATTGGTGAAGAAGCAGAGTCTTAGACCATTTGTGTCACTTTAAGGTACAGTTGTAGCTGACCTTAGGCACAAACCTGGCTCTTTTTTTCTTCATGTGCTTTGTGAAAATAGGGATGAATATATATTTTTAAACTCCAAAAGAGTAAAATGTTTAGCAGCCATTGGTGCCAACAGTCACAATAGGATCTAAATAGCTTTGGCAAAACATTTCATGGAACCTGTTTCAGCTTTAGGTAAATAATCAAATATTTCATATTATATGGGGTTACCCTGTGCTAAGCATGGTGGGGTAGAGACCATGGGGTCACAAGGAGTCAGACACAACTTAGTGACTGAATACAAACACACCCTGTGCTTTGGATGCTATTGCTGTATCACCCAGATCCGCCCTTCAGGACTAAAAGGCTCAGCCCCTTAGCTCCTGGGAAAGTTGTTGGCCTCTCTGTGGGAATTGCCATCAGGTGGAAAGGGAGTCCCACTCCCGCTTTGGGGGCAGCCCCCTTCCCCTGATGCTGATATAGAGGCCCGGCCCCTCTTACCCTGACTACCTGACTGGACACACAGCTCTGAGGTCCATTCCTGCTCTAGACTTGCTGTGGCATTGGCTGAGACCTTGCTGTGCCTGCACCGTCACCCAATTCCTCCCCTGTCCAATCCTCCTTCCCCTCCTTCCTTCCACAGGAGTTGAGCCAAAGGGTGTTCACCTAAATAAACCCCACACCTAAATCATCCTGTCAGAATCTACTTCCTGGGGAACCCAACTGCAGAACCAGGTCTCAGTGGGAAGTGGAAAAAAAATAGTTTCTAGGTTTTTATTGTATGAGAGAAGACCCACTTCTGAGATTTCCTGTCCTTGTTCATTAAAGGAAAGAAATGACCCTCTTGGAATTTACCATCTCTTTTGGTGGAACTACTCTGCTGTTTGTTGTTTCCTTTTATTTACCAACTTTCACTCTAGTTTTAATTTATCTCAAATACAAATAGCCAAGCCTACTTGAATTCATTTCACCATTGAAATTTTTGTGGAACAGAAAATTACACAAGGAACTTAAAGGACAGGGCATTCGTTGGAACAGGAAGCACAGAACATTACAGGAGACTGGAGTACTTTTGGTAATAATGCATGGGGTTGAAATGATGCAAAAGGGATATCATTTAAGCATATAAAGTGAACAAAGGAGAATTCCATGTTAATGATTCCAGGCCTCAGTTTTTAAGAAATGAAAACAGTGGGCATCAGAATCAGATCACCCTGACACATGTGGCATCTTAGATCCATCAGTCCACTTGCATTTGGCAGCCTGGTTTGATTCTCTGCCAGAGCATGAGTTAGTTTTAATCTCAACAATCCTTCCTCTCCTTTGAGGGCAAAAAGTAGGCCCATTTTATAATACACCACAAACTATCTCAGGGTAAGAGCTATTTTAGGGAAGGAGCATTTTCACAAACAAATTGGCAACTCAATTTGCACTGGAGTTTCCAGGTTAAAACAGTTGCATTTACTGGAGAAAAAGAAGAGGAGGCAGGGCTGTTATTGTGATTGCTTTTTCTAATATTTCCTATCAAGCTACTGCTTTGGGATAACAAAATGATTTCAGTATGGAAAATATGCAAAGAAAAGAAACTGGGGCTGTTTGATTGGCTAATAATGAACATAAAGGACTTCATGCTTGTTGAATGGCAGATTGAAATCCAGTGTGTATTCATGCAGATCTTATGGGGGTGGTATTGGATTGGACCACAAATTAGTGCTGGCATTAATGAGATGGAAGCCATAAAATACAGAGAGTTCCTATAACCATGATCTCTGGTAAGGCCCAGTTGAAAGCATCCGGACCTTTCAGACAAGTCCTCTGTGAGAGCAGAGCAGTAAACAACAGAGACAATCAAAATGGGGGAAAACTGGGGGTTACATAACGGACTGAAGTGGTGTTAGACATCTTGGTTAAAAGGACACAGCACAGCTGAATGACAAACATAGCCTTGCCTAGAATAATGATTTTTAGAAACAGACATTGTTTCTAAAACAATGCTGCTCAAATGATCAGGAGAAAAAGGTTATGCACCTTCATTTTAGGGAAATTAGTCTAAATAGGAACTTCTCTGTGATAATACCCCTACTGCTACTATTACTACTACTACCTATACACTTTATATGTGATATGTGTTGTGATTTCGTGTTTATCTCACACTTGACATTTGTTATCCTGTTTAATCTTCACAATATTTTCACATTAACAGTTGAATCCATATCTGCACACCCAGTTAGTGTTTGAATTCCATGACTGCAGGAACTCGATCTTTCTCATTTTATGAAACTCTTCCTCTTTCCATTTAATTGTTCACGTACAAGTAATTTGTCTCAAAGAACACTGCCAGGTGGAAAGATCTCTCTTTGCCAGCATTTTTGGGATTATCTGGCATAAAGAACAAATACTGCTATGGCAAAATCATATGATTAAATTAAGTTGATAAATGAGCAGAAAATACCATGTCACATTAACACAGGTGGATTGAATTTGCACATGGAATTCTTGGATGACCCAGTCTGCAAAACTCATCCACAGCCACTGTCACTGTATTCTCTTTCTCAAGTACACTAACAAGGTCTTGGCGAACATGTGTACATCTTCACTCAGCCTCCTGGTGTCCTAGAACTCCATCAGTAAGTTTTCAGGAATTCTTCTCAGTTTTGTCTCAGGTGGACGAGATGGGACCTCTCCTGTTGGTGCCACCCATGCCTATGTGTTGCTCATCGTCCAGTGTTTTATTTCCTGCTCCTCTGGGGAAGCCCTGGGTAATGAAGAAGCTATGGCCTGTCCAGCATGCTTTTTGTTTGAGGCATACATAGTGGTTGCTGTGATGCTCTGGAAGGAGGATTGGGAGGGAGAATTTGTTTCATTTCCTTGATGGTTGCCATCTTAGTTTTGTTCTTCCATATCATTTCCTCATATAACTTGAGAGTTATTTAAATGCCTATAGGTCCTCAAGGGTATCATTGGGTACACTGTCCTTTAACTTGCCTTTTTTGTAGTCTGTCCTTGTTATTATAACTTGATACCTTTGTGTCCAGCACAAGGCCTGACATACAATGTATGTTTATTTAGTAAATGTTGAAATGAATGGCACAACTACCCTGTGATATAGAGGCCCTTCCATAGTCATTAGACATATGAGGAACAATTAAACCAAAAGACGTATATCAACAATCTTAGATAAAAATTTACAGCTAGGAAAACCCTTAGAAATCAATTAAACCTCTCCACCTCATCTCCACTATTTGTATTGATTAGAAAATTTAATTAAAAGGAAGTTGACTTTTCCAGTATCTAATAGTTAGAGGGTAGATTAGTAAAGTCTAGAATCCTGAGCCATGATCAGTGTCTATCTCCCCCCACGTCTTTCTCAAGGGTAAAGACTGTAGATGTAGAGAGGCTTCTGTGTGCATTGTATCAATCTTATTTCAACATCTTTCTGCCAGTTATGGCATACAGATGGATTTTTATTCCTTGATGACTGCTTGTCTTTCCAATCAGAGAATTTAAGAAATGTCAAGGAAGGAGAGGCTGGAAGCCTTCCTGAACTGGCTGGTTCAGAATCATTGAATCTAAAGGTCAGAAGAGGTTTTACAGTTTCCTCAGGCCAGTCATACTGTGAAGTTTGAATCTCCATATATGACGTTTTGATAAGTGGTCATCAGATGCTATTGGAATATTGTGGCCTCTCTTTGGGCAGAGCTGGCTCAAGATTTGACTGAAATTCATCTTCCTGAAGCCTTTACTTGAGTTACAAGTCCACCACTATAGAGACTCAGAACAACTGAATTTTTGGCCCCCATCGCTATTCTTCTGATTTGGTTTTCCATGATGTTTCTCCTACATGAACAATTTTTTTCTAGTAGTGTTTCCGAGGCTTTTGAACTCCGAGGCTGATACAGAAAATGATATTTGCATGACATCCTGGGGTGAACCTGAAGTGAATTAAGGATGTCTGTCTGGAGATTAATGAAAAACTCATTGTATTTTCTTTTTAGTAGTATATAATTATGATAAGAAAATAAATATAAAATATTAGGCAGGAGATTAACTATTGAATTTGTATAAAGCTTCCAAATAAAATCTTTTTGAAGCTTTGACAGTGAAACTTAGCTTGATTCCATGAATATAACCTGTGATATCAGGTTTGACATTTGAAATGGCTACATATAATTCCTGATCAAGACTTGTTAATGCTGGTTTCTTCAAATTCTTGGTAGCCATAATGGACAAGAAACAATGATTTAAAATATAATACCACTTTTTACAACCTTCAAAATGTATGACAGTTGCAGATATAATTAAAGACTCTCATAGTTCTTTCTTTACTTTCATTGACAAACCCAATGTGTAAATTTCTAATGTTGGTGAGAAAAGACTTCTAATCCAGTTGAACTTTTTCCTATTAAGTGTTTCAAAATATGCTGAAGCTCTATTTTGCAGAATGCAGGTGCATTGTTAGAGCAGCTGGTGCCAGTGGTACCAATGCCTCCCGGAGGGGTATGTGAGCTCCACAGGGAGAGAAGTAGCTGTTGTATGTGAAGAAAGGTTCTGAACAGCCCTGGAACCACATCCACTGGGGCACCTATCAGCTTCCTTCCCCAACCCCCTGTCTCTGACTGGCAGCACCTAGGGTCAGACACATGCTCTTTGGGCATCTGGAATATGAACTACCTCAACATCAGGTTCCTCGGTCCTGCTTTCAGGATGGGCAACAGTGTGCTCTGACTCTGGCTGCCAAGGGGGATGTCTCAGGTGGTACAGCATCTTGTTTATGCTCAGTATATCCAGGCTGAGAATCAGGGCCAAGAGTCATTTTTTGCCCTCGTGCCACAATCACTAAAGCCTGTGCTCCAGAGCACGTGCTCTGCAACAAGAGCATGCTCAGTCACTTCAGTTATGTCTGACTCTTTGTGACCTTAGGGACTGTTGCCCACCAGGCTCCTCTGTCCATGGGATTCTCCAGGCAAGAATACTGGAGTGGGTTGCCGTGCCGTCCTCCAGGGGATGTTCTCGATCTAGGGATTGAATCGGCATCTCTTATGTTTCCTGAATTGCAGGCCAGTTCTTTACCACTAGAACCACGTGGGTAGACCCTGCAACAAGAGAAGCTACTCTAATGAGAAGCCTGCACAGAGAGAGTAGCCTCCACTCACCACAACTAGAGAAAAGCCTGCACGCAGCAAGGAAGACCCAGCACAGCCTAAAATAGTTACTTCTTGTGCTTTCCTTCAGGGAATCATGAAAGGCATCCTCAGACCCATTGTGCTTGAACAATGCAGAGCCCCTACTAGGGTTGCCTTGGCCACACCTGGCTGGTATGGAGTCTTCAGCGGTTCCAAGTCATGCTCAAGGACTGAACAATTCATCTCCAGGCACAGCTGCACACGATTCGGAGCACAGGAATGCCAAGGCACACAGGTTGGGAAGATAGGCTTTCAGTCATTGTTTCCATGATGTGGATTCAAGTTCATTCATCACTGTGGCCTCTTTCTGATGATCATGCTTGATTGATCTCCATCTTTTTCACAGCATGATGCCCAGACCTAAACTCCAGGAGTAGTCTAATTAGCAAATGTATATATGTGAATATATACATTCACATCATTATGAAACTATCACCACCATCCATCTCAAGAACATTTTTCATCTTCCCAAACAGAAACTCTGTACCTATTAGACAATAACTCTCCAGTCCCCTTTGTTCCTCGTTCCTGACAACCACCATTTTGACTTCTGTTTTCATGATTTGACTATTTTGACTACAATATTTATCCTTTGAGACTGACTTATTAGCATAATTTTTTCAAAGTCTGTTAATGTTAGAGCATGTTTCAGAATTTTCTCCCTTTTTAAGGTTGAAAAATGTTCCATTGTATGTTTATACCATACTGTGTTTACCCATTCATACATGGATGGGTTGCTCCCCACCTTTTGACTATTGTGAATAATGCTGCTAAGAACATGAATGTACAAATATCCACTTGTGTCCTGGCTTTCAGTTATTTTGCTATAGACCTAGAAGTAGAATTCTTAAATTATATGTTAATTCTGTGTTTGATTTTTTTGGGGAGCCATATTCTGTTTTCCTGGTGGCTCAGTTGGTAAAGAATCCGCCTGCAATGCAGGAGACCCAGGTTCAGTCTCTGGGTGGGGAAGATCCCCTGGAGAAGGAAATGGCAACTCATTCCAGTATTCTTACTTGGAGAATCCCCATGGACAGAGGAGCCTGGCAAGCTGAAGGCCATGAAGTTGCAAAGGGTCGGACATGACTTAGCGACTAAACCGCCACCATACTTTTTTCCACAATGGCTGCACCCTTTTATATTTCCACCAATAATGCACAAGGGTTACCAATTTCTCTACAACCTTGCCAACACCTTTGAGATTCTATTTTTCTACTTTTGTGATTGCTTTTAAATAGTAGTCATCCTAATGGGTGTGAAGTGGTATCTCACTGAGGTTTTGATTTTAATTTTCCTAATGGTTGGTGACATTGAGCATCATTTCATATGCTTATAGGTCATTTATTCTCCAATACCCATTTTTGATTGTTTATTAGAAGCACATGCTCCCCCTCAACTTTAACATTTCATAAATTTATACTAGGCAAGTCACAACATAATATAGTGGTAATTTCTTTTATATTTTCACGATATGTGCATACCCTCCTAATCACATTTCTGGACCATCTTACTTGTTACTTGTGAGTTACTTGTGATAAATGGCCAAGCTCAATTACTAGATGTTGATTTTTTTTTACCTTTAGTTTCAGAGGGTACTTTTTCATCCACCATGTTGCCATAGTCTGATGAGCAAGAAAGCTTTTGGTAGAGATTACAGCAATGTGGAAGTAGACCCTATGTGTTGAATGAACTCATGATGCTTTCCCAAAAGATATTTAATGAGTATATCTTGAACAGCCCCTGACAATGTTGACCACTTTATTCTTTTTTGAAACTTTTTTCTCCTTTGGTTGTCTTGACACCATTCTCTCTGGCTCCCATCCTACCTCTTTAACATTCTTCCTAAGCCTCCTCCTTTCCTCATTCTTTGTCTCCTGTTCTTCTGCATCGATTGAATTGGTTGGATGACATCACTGATTCAATGGACATGAACTTGGGCAAACTCAGGGGGATGGTGAGGGACAGGGAGGCCTGGCGTGCTGCAGTCCATGGGGTTGCAGAGCCAGACATGATTTGGGGACTGAATGCCCACAGCAACAATGGCAATTGTCTCCTGTTCTTCTACATCCAGTCTTGTTCCCATCAAATCCATTCCTTAAATTCTTTCAGTCAGGACTGATTTTTCTCATAACACAATCTTATCATCTCACTCTCCTGCCCAAAACACCTTGAAAACAAAAAAGTGAAAATGTTTGTCACTTGGTCGTGTCTGCCTCTTTGCAACCACATGGACTGTGGCCTGCCAGGCTCCTCTGTCCATGGGATTTTCCAGGCAAGAATACTGAAGTGGGTTGCCATTCCCTTCACCAGGGGATCTTTCTGAACCAGGGACCGAACCCTGGGTCTCTTGCATTTCAGGCAGACTACCATCTGAGCCACCGGGGAAGGCCCAGAATATCTTAGTGGCTCCCTATTGCCTCCTGATTGTCTTCAAGCTCGGCACAGAATGTCTCCAGGATCTGGCTCCTGGCCCTGTTGCCTCCATCTTTGGCTGCTTCCTCACTGAGCCCCACATTCCTGAGCAGATGCCTTCAGTCCTCTGAACACAGCATCCAGTGACACAAGTCTGTGTCTTTGCCCACACTCCTTCTTATTCATAAAACGTGTTCTTTCCCTTTGTCCTGTGACCACAGCTCATCGCTTGAAACTCACCAGGTGACTTCTACCCATTGCCTTCCCTGACCTCAGGTTTTCCAGAATCACCCCCCAGCGGACCATCCCCTCAATTGTGCTGCTGTAATTTGCACATCATCGCAGGCAGTACAGGTCTCCAATCAATAAAACATCATCGCTGGCAACATTTTTGATGGACGTTTTTCCAACATTGAAAATAATATAAAATCGTAAGGTCCAGTTCTCACTGGCAGTCCTGTCACAGTACCTTTTTTTTTCAGATTGCTTTGTAATCATCTTTTAAAATGTCTGCCTTCTGACTAATGCGAAATATGGGGAAAGACCTGGGTCTTCTTTGCTTTTGCAGCGCTTGGCATGACAACTGATAGCTAGTATTTATTGAGCACCATCTGTATGCCAAGCACTACTTTAGGGGTGGGGGGAATCATAAGGAACAAAATTCCTGCCCTCCCTGAAGGGAGCCTGTGTGCTGCCCATAATTTTCCAGTCTCTTTCCAAACCAAAGGCTGATGTTATTCACTGAGTTTTCTGTGATTAGTAATATAAAGGGGGGAAAAATCACTCAGAGAGAAAATATGAACTGTCAGATGAGAATGAAATTATAAGTGGTAAGAGGAGAATTAAATTAAGAGCAGTAAGCATCATGGATTTATAAAAACAAGTCATGTCAGACAAACTTAATTGCTTTTCCTGATAGAATTACCAAATTAGGGGATGGCAGTGTACAATATCCTGAGAGCAGTTTCCTTCAACAACCAGGTAATGAATATTATTTTTGAAGTTAGCAGAGCCCTTTGAAATAGTATCTGTTGAAATTGTACAAAATGAATTCAAATTGACTTTGATGTGAGTCTGGTTCTCTGACTTGACGGTAGTTTAAAGAGGAGAAGAGCTAAGGCAACTATAAGCAGTGTAGTGCTCAGCTGAGAGATACTGCCGAGCAGGAGCTCAGGGGGGGTTTATTCAGATGGGTTTATTATGATCATTGTCAGGGTCAAAGTAGGATTTTATGGCATTTAAGCAACAATGAAAGAAAATCATAGGACTTTAGGGAAATCATTGCATGGAGCACAGAAATGAGATGGTTTGATGCCATCATTATAATGGTATGGCCTTTGGAGTGCTGGGCTTCCCTGATAGCTCAGTTGGTAAAGAATCTGCCTGCAATACAGGAGACCCTGGTTCAATTCCTAGGTTGGGAAGATCCCCTGGAGAAGGGATAGGCTACCCACTCCAGTATTCTTGGGCTTCCCTTGTGGCTCAGCTGGTAAAGAATCCACCTGCAACCCAGGAGATCTGGGTTCGATCCCTGGGTTGGAAAGATCCCCTGGAGAAGGGAAAGGCTACCCATTCCGGTATTCTAGCCTGGAGAATTCCACAAACTGAATAGCCCATGGGATTGCAAAGAGTCAGACACAACTGAGCAACCTTCATTTTCACTTTGGAGTGATAATACCTAATATTTTGTGTGGTGCTTTAAAACCTTGCTACTCAAAGTGTGGTGTGCAGACAGCAGGAGCCTGGGGAGCATCTGAGAGTTTGTGAGAAATGGGGACTCTCAGTTCCCACCCCAGTGAAGCTGAATCTGCATTTTCACAAGACCCTCATGCGATTGATTTACGCATTAGGTTTTGAGAAGCACTGCTAGGTTTATTTCATATGCTGCTATATGTCTTGATGTGTAGACCCTTCTCAGAGGTACAAGGTGTTAGGTCAGTCTATTGTATTTAACCAGTACATAATATGAGAGCATTTTTTACTACTAAATTAGTAAATATTAAAAGAAAAAAAAAAGCCCTAGTCTCAATAATTTCACTGTTTCCCCCTTTTACTTTCCTTAAAGTCAAGAATATGAAGCTGATGAAGTTGCATCTGTGGTGAAGTTATTTCAGCTCAGTGGGTCATACCATCTTCTTTTGTAAAGGGGGACTAACAACCGGTGCCTCCTCACAGCATTTTTATGTGCAACACATGTTCATCATCTGCTTGTGTCCTTTAACATCACTGAGAAATGTATTATTGTTCCCATTTCACAGATGGGGACATTAATGTTTGGAGTGTTAATGTAATTGACTTAAATTCATAGTTTCAGTAAATGGCAGAGCCAGGATTTAAACCTAGGTTCTGTCTGACTCCCAGAGCCTTACGATTTCACATCTAGATGTTACGGGGGTTCTAATACAGCAATGTGTGAAAAGAATTTCAGAAGCTGAGACCAAGAAGGGGATTCAGTTATAAAATATTTACTGAGCACCTATGATGTTGTAGGAACTACTGAGAGTATTCATTAGGGAATAGAACGAGGGCCCTGCCTTTGTGAGGTTCAGAGCAGAGATGGGAAAATGTGTGTGTGCTTTGCAGCGCTGAGAGTGTGAGGGTATTGCTTCCAAACTTGCACCATGTGTTACATATAACGCAGATGTCAAAGATGCTGGAAAATGGCTCCAAGTGTAAGGTCGACTGGGTGATCAGTAGACATGAGAGTATGGAAACATAAGTTAAAATATGTAACATGCTATTCAGCAATTAATGACAAACTTTTAGCCAAACATTTTGCCAAACATTTAGAATTTATTCCAACCTTCAGTTCAGTTTAGTTCAGTCACTCAGTCATGTCCGACTCTTCATGACCCCATGAATCACAGCACGCCAGGCCTCCCTGTCCATCACCAACTCCTGAAACTCACGTGCATCAAGTCAGTGATGCCATCCAGCCATCTCATCTTCTGTCGTTCCCTTTTCCTCCTGCCCCTAATCCCTCCCAGCATCAGGGTCTTTTCCAGTGAGTCAACTCTTCACATGAGGTGGCCAAAGTATTGGAGTTTCAGCCGCAGCATCAGTCCTTGCAGTGAACACCCAGGACTGGTCTCCTTTAGGATGGACTGGTTGGATCTCCTTGCAGTCCAAGGGACTCTCAAGAGTCTTCTCCAGCACCACAGTTCAAAAGAATCAGTTCTTCAGTGCTCAGCTTTCTTCACAGTCCATCTCTCACATCCATACATGACCACTGGAAAAACCATAGCCTTGACTAGACGGACCTTTGTTGGCAAAGTAATATCTCTTCTTTTTAATATGCTATCTAGGTTGGTCATAGCTTTCCTTCCAAGGAGCAAGCATCTTTTAATTTCATGGCTGCAATCACCATCTGCAATGACTTTGGAGCCCAAAAAAATAAAGTCTGACACTGTTTCCACTGTTTCCCCATCTATTTGCCATGAAGTGATGGGACCAGATGCCATGATCTTAGTTTTCTGAATGTTGAGCTTTACAAGAACCTTATTGGGTCCTTACAGAATTTTGCTCTTCAGTGTGTGCCAATGAGAGCTTTGGAAAGGAAAGTTGAAGGAGGCCCTTAAAATGCCAACAGTGTTATTACTGACTTTGCCCAGTGTGTAGGTCTGACTCTCTGTTGGTATTTGAGGGCTTCCCTGGTGGCTCAGACAGTAAAGAATCCTCCTGCCAATGCAAGAGACCTGAGTTTGATCCCTGCATCGGGAAGACCCCCTGGAGAACGGAAAGGCAACCCACTCCAGTAGTCTTGCCTGGAGAATTCTATGGACAGAGAAGCCTGGTGGGCTATAGTCCATGGGGTCAGACAGAGTTGGACACGACTGAATGACTAACACTTTCACTTTCAAGAGAAAGATACTTGTTTTTGGTGTGAATCTGGCCTTTAAAATACTGCTGGGTGACAAGTATTACAGAAATCCAGAGCCCAAGAGACCTCAGTGGGGAGATGGTGTGTTGAGAAATGTTCCATGATCAAGCATCCCTTAGACCCTTTTCTCCTATGAATTCTGTTTCATTCCTCAAGTTCCACTGAATGCCTCTTCCCCAGGAAGGTTTGTCTGTTCCTGTGGGCTGGGTCAGGAGGATGGCATCTTTCAAATGGTCCTGTACAGCTTTCAATTTTCCTTCAAAGTCCTCATCAGATTCTAGCTTTTTGAAATATTCATCTCTCCCGACTAGCTCTCAGCTCCACGAGCACAGAGCATGGGTCTCTCACGGTAAATATTGTATCCCTAGGACCTAGCTGAGTACAAGGCATATAGAGTAGGTGTTAAACAATGACTCGATAGCTGTATTAGAATTTGAAAATGTGATATTTTTTAGTTTAAAAATGTGGTTCAATAATTATCTTTTATTATTTTTTTATGGTAAAACACACTTAACATGAAATTTATCATCTTAACCATTTTAAGCATATAGTTCAGTAGTATTAAATACACTCACGGTATTGTGCCACCACCATCCATGCACAGAACTCACCTGGCAGAACTGAATCTCTGTAGCTATTAAACACTAACTCCCCACTTTCTCCTCCCAGTTCCTGGCATCTGCCACTGTGCTTTCTGCCTCAGTGAGTGGACTCTTCCAGTGTTTGTTCTTTAAAGACCGTTTTACTTTATCCTTCTGTATTAGCAAGGGACACAAACTACATGGTAGTGTTCGTGGGTGTCTTCTTAGTATCTAATTTAAAAGGATGTATGCGTACTCTTTGGTTTCCCAGGTGGCACTAGTGGTAAAGAACCCACCTGCAAATGCTGGAGACATAAAGAGATGCAGGTTCGATCCCCGGTCAGGAAGATCCCCTGGAGGAGGGCATGGCAACCCACTCCAGTATTCCTGCCCAGAGAATCCCATGGACAGAGGAGCCTGGCGGACTATGGTCTATAATGTCACAAAGAGTTGGATATGACTGAAGCGACTTAGCAGGCATGCACACATGTGTGCTTATTCTTGGCTGTTTATATTGATAGAACCAGAGAATAACAGAGAAGAGTCTTCTTCAGGCACCTGGCATTTAAGCCTCAAGTATAAGGTTTGTTGATAGACTGAAATTTGAGTGGTACAGAAATTATCCAGGTTATTTCTTCTCCAACTGTCGAGCTACTGAATGTGAAAATCCAGGACAATGTAATTAAAACAGCGTTTTAATGTATTTTAAAAATGATGTATTTATTTTTACATTGTACACAGATTTCCAGCATAGTATTGGAGCGAAAGCACAGAGTCAACCTACGGAATGCAAATAAGAAATAAAGACAAAATGAATGTGGCAGAGATCCTTGGGCAATTGTGTAATACCTGAATCTGGGGCCCAAAGAAGGGTGGGCTCTGGTCTATCTGATCGAATGAGACTGGCCAGGCAAGTTACATGATTCCCATTTATGCTTGGGCTGAAATATGCTGATGCTGAAGCTGAAACTCCAATTTTTTGGTCACCTGATGCGAACAGCTGACTCATTGGAAAAGACCCAGATGCTAGGAAAGATTGAAGGCAGAAGAAGAGAGCAACAGAGGAAAATAGGGTGACAGAGGATGAGATGGTTGGATGGCATCACCGATTCGATGGACATGAACTTGGGCAAACTCTGGGAGATGGTGAAGGACAGGGACGCCTGGCGTGCTGTAGTCCATGGGCTTCCAAAGAGCTGGACATGACGAGGAGACTCAACAACAACATACTTGCCAAAAAAAAATTTTTTTTTATTTAGTGGTTTGGAGATGGCAGAGGGGGCTTGTAAAAAGTCAGATCTACAAATGTAACATGTCTTGACAGGCCAATAAATTGAGAACAGTAAAGGTGAGACTTTTGAGACCTGTGTTTAGATTAGTTATCTGTATTACTTAAATTCCCCTCTCTGTGGTATGGGGAGGAAAAGGGGGAGATGGAGTGCCTGGAGGTCACACAGCTCCATGAGCAAGGCCAGGAAACAGGATTCTCCTTTGTGGCTTTGAGCATCCTGAGATTCTGGGGGACACATGAGCAAAGAGCTGAAGAAGACATCCAAGTTCAGTAAGCTGGTTTAAGAGGTCTGAAGGGTTGTGAAATGCAAACAGGGTCAGAGATCATTATCAGAATCAAGAACTATAAAGCTAAGGATTTATTAAGTAACAGTTAAGACATAATTGGGCTGCAGTCTTGGGCAACAGCCAGGATGAGATGTTTTCTGTGATCATGGCCCATGATGAGTGTAATCCAGGCAAGTTTAAAGGTCTAGGAAAATTACAGGCATATGGTGCCCAAATTGCTAAACAAGTTGCAAGTATTTTACTATGTAGACTTGTCCAAGGTGCCATGTCACTATCTCCTTTCCCTAAAACCTGTCTCCTCTAGGTGTGGGACATTAGCCCAAGCTCTGTGACCAGCCTCATATTCCTGTTATGGATCAACCACCCAGATACCAGATGCTAGTGTAATGGGGGAGGGGTGTCCTAACAAGGTAAGTTCTCGACCCTCAACGATTCTGCCTGGACTAGAAATGTGCATCCCACTTTGAGAGCCCTGCAGTTGTCTGAGAAACTTTGGGTCTTACACAAAACCATTTTCATGTCTAATACACATTTAGCTCTTGCAGAAGTGATAATGGGCCTCCATTTATTCTTTTAACTTCCTTTGACTATTGAAAGAAGTAGTTATAGAGTTTGCTGAGAATCTTTGCAGCCCAAGTGCAAGAAAAATGCATATATCATGGATAATATAAATGTTGTATATATGTGTGTGTGTGTACATATATATATATGGCTTCAGAAATCAGCCTTTGCAACCTCAGGTCCTACTTCTGGACCAGATGATGTTTTTCTTCTTGGGTCATGTGATATGTGCTTCAGTCTGAATAACATTAAAAATATTTCTCTTAGCAGGATGTGGTGGGTTGTTTTCTTTTTTAATTTCAAATAACACCACTCCTTGAACTGGGAACAAACAATTCACTTGCAGCTCGGCTCTGCATTTATTTGTAATTTTCACATAAATCAACTTATATGAAAATGTATTCATAATTTGAGCTTTCTCTATAGCGATAAAATGTTTCTGCTTCTGTGGTAGAAAATAGCTTATTATGCAAACAACATTGCCACTCTTACATTATGCATGGGATTTACCTGGAGAACATCACAAAAGCTTCAAGAAAAAAAAAGAAAAAAAAAAAGACTGGGGAGGGTGAAGGGTGCTTCATTTACTGCACCACTTACCTGTAATAATTAGCTACAAATGAGGTAATACCTGTATTTAGCAACTTGTTTAATATTGCTTTGGTTAATTCAGTGAAACAATGGAAGGAAAAGAAAAAAATACAAGGGAGGTCTCCTGACAAATGGTGCCTTTCAGGATGTCAGCCCAGTGAAAAATGAGATCTGGTGGTTTCAAACTTAGGCCAGTGGTGGTGAGTAATTAATGCCTAACTCATTTGAACTTGCGTGCTCGATCTAATTTGGGATATTGAGAGTTCACACTGATTTGCCTTTAAAAAAGAATGTCTCTGTCAAATAAAGTGATTGTATAAGATTGATATGGAGATCTCTGACTTGGATGTATAGCCTATTTTATATTTACAAAGGCAGCAGCAAACAGTATTATTTCTAACTGTGTGTGCAGTGGGACCACCATTTCTGGAGGGAAAGCTGTTGTCCTTTCTAGATAGGATTCAAGCAGGGATCACTTTGGATATAAATGGTGTATGGTACTTATTTTTTCACTCTTATAATAAATACATTTTGAATGCCTTTTCACTGTATTCAGGCCTGTGGATAAAGCAATAGTATAATATGACCTCCTATGTTACCTCCATTGTAACTGGGGAGGGCAGTGGGTAGGCAAAGAACAAGTAGCATAAATAAATGAAATAATTGCAAGATGAGTGATAACTGCTATGAAGGAAACACACTAAGAGCATTATTTAAAAAGTATGGGGGGAAAATGAAGAATATGGAGTGTTGCATCACCTTTAAGATATAGAGTGTAATCCTTGACAAACGATTAACCTCTTTAAACTTACTCTTTGTAAATTACAAAAAGAAGATATGTACATGAATTATCATTATTTAACATAGTTTTATACAACCCTACACAGTTGCCCTTCATGAATCCACTATCTTAAATCACTGTTTGTGGTCCATTTGCTCCATCTGGATGATCCCATTTCAAAGGATCAGATACCAAGGAGATGGTTCTCTGGTTGTGGCTTCTCAGCAGTTCACAACTCTTTTTTGTAAGGCTTGTGACTGCTCCACTGGGTATTCTCCAAAGGTGACTTCTTGCATTGGTCCTGCTGTAGAGTTTCTGATGTCTTTGTTTCGGTCAGGATTTGAGGCTTATCCTGGAGAGAGGAGGTGGTACACGGTTAGACCAAGGTCCAGGCCTGGAATCACGACCCTGGTATTTCATTCCTAACTTCATACATAATAGCTGCTTCATGTTAGTCAGCCTACATACCTTTCTGAACGTCTACTCCTTGTCATGTTTAAAAGTTGCATAACAATAATACCCTTGCTCCAAAGAAAAATAATAATAATACCCTCTCTCATAATATCTAATAATACCTTTCTAAGTTGATGAAGTAAAATTATGAAGTAAAATGAAAATTCCTATGTTATGTAAATAATTTCAGGCCCTAGGAAAAAACAGACAGTCCCTTAGTTCATTTTATAAAACTAATGTAATCTGATAAGTATATATTGATTTCACTTATAAACATGATGCAAAAGTCTAATTAAAACATTGGTTTACCAAATCTAGCCCTGTATAAAATGAATAACACACCATAACTCAGTAGGCTGTATTATCTACATGAAAGTTCTTTAAATGAGCAAACTAAAAGAGGAAACAAGCATGGATTTAAATTATAACATACTGTAACATAACTTTATAAAATTAAATAGCCATTCTTGACTAAACTATAAGCAAAATAGGATTATAGGGATATTTACTTAAACATGAAAAGACTATCAAATCCTTTTAGCAAATCTAATATGAAGTCCAGTGTTGAAGTTATTTTGTTTAAACTCAGGAACAAAATAGAGCTCCCTTTTATGACTGCAATTATTTACATTGATTTGGAGGTACTAGCTAATGTAATAAGATGAGAAAAGTAAGTAATAGATATAAATATTAGGAGAGATAATGTATTTGTAGTGATATTGATTGGTTACTTAGCACACCCATGGAGACTTAAAAAATGTTCTAGATTTGATAAGGTGTTTGGATAATTGATGGGAGAAGGCAATGGCACCCCACTCCAGTATTCTTGCCTGGAAAATCCCATGGACAGAGGAGCCTGGTAGGCTGCAGTCCATGGGGTCGTTAAGAGTCCGACACGACTGAGCGACTTCACTTTCACTTTCACTTGGATAATTGATAAATATAAAAAATCTGTAATTTTTCTTTTTTACTAGTGTCAGTAAGCTAGAAATAGACTTTGAAAAAAAATCCCAATTATAAGCACAAAATTTAAAATACAGAAGAATAGTTTTACATGATTTGAACCCATATTAAAAAAAAACCTAAAACAACTTATTGAATAAATGGAGAGATGTACAATCATCTATAAGGAATACTTAAAGCTGTGTAATTTTCTGTTCTTTCAATAAACAAATATTTGCAGTTTCATTCAGAATTTTTAATGTTTTTGTTGAATAAAATAATTTAAGTTCAAATGGAAGAATAGGTATCTTAAAGTGGGTGCATGCTCAGTCTCTCAGTCTTGTCCAACTGTTTGTGACCCCATGGATTGTAGTCCCACCAGGCTCCTCTGTCCATGGGATTCTCTAGGCAAGAATACTGGAGTGGGTTGCCATTTCCTCCTCCAGGGGATCTTCCCAACCCAGGGATTGAACCCATGTCTGCTGTGTCTCCTGCACTGGCAGGCAGATTCTTTACCACTGAGACATCTGGTAAGCTCATCTTAGAGTACAAAATGCAAAAGAATAATAAGACATACTTCCCTCACTAGATAGTAAGCCTAGTTTTAGAGCCACTGTAGTCAAAATGGCTTGTTATTGGCGTAAAATCAGATAAATGTAGCAGTGAAACAGAATTGAAACTCAAGAAAGAGATCCAGGTGTTCATGAGAATTGCCCATATGTTAAAAGTGGCATTGCAACCTATGAAAAGGGTGGCTTATTTAATAAATGATGCTGGCAAAATTGGCTAAACATGTGGCAGAAAGCAAAATTTGTAATTCCTACCTCTTAATACAAAAGATAAAGTCCAGATGGATTAAAGAAAGTAATATGTCGATAGCTATTAAAAGGAGTAATGTACCTAAGCTCCGACCTTGCAGAGTGAGTAGAATTCTAGCCAATAGAATTAAAGCACCAGTATATAAGGACGTGTGTACTAATATTTATTACAGCACTGCTTTCATTGGCAAACAAACAAAAATTGGAAACAACCTTACTTTCCATCAAAAGAACTATTGAATAAGAAGATCCATACATTGGAATTTTATGCAGTCGTTTCAAAGAATGAATTCCACCTCTAATTGTTCACTTGGAAGGATGTCTATAATGTAATTAAAGGAGAAAAGTAAACTGCAAAATTATGTGAAAAGTATGATTCAATTTTTGTATCTATATATTATATACACATAAAAAGGTTTGAAAGTGTATAGCTGGCCGTTAATATCTGTTTTCTCTGGGAAGAGAGTAAGAATAGAGGAAAATTTAAAGAGAGATGCATAATTTTTTCTTTATACGTTGTTAGATTGTATCACTGGTTACAATGAGCACATGTTCATTTAAAAATTTTAAAAATGATTAAAAATATTTAATGACCGAATGAGAGTAGATGTGATATGCTTTGTCTGATTGGCATTATTTCTTGCCTCTGCCTAATTTTTTTTTTTTTTTTTGGCCCTAGAATAGAAAATCAGCTTATTGAGAATGGGCCAATTCTTTAATTAAATAATATTTTTCCAAATATACTCCATGAAGTAAGCCTTCCTAAAGAATCCTAGAATCTCAGCTCTTCAAATCCCAATTACTTCCCTTCAGACTCTAATCGTTTTTCAGTCACCCTGTCGTGTCTGACTCTTTGAGACTCTGTGGACTGCAGCACACCAGGCCTCCCTGTCCCTCACCCAAGTTTGCCCAAGTTCATGTCCGTTGCATCAGTGATGCCATCCAGCCATCTCATCCTTTGACACCCTTTTCTCCTTCTGCCATCAATCTTTCCCAGCATCAGGGACTTTTCCAATGAGCCGTCTGTTCACATCAGATGACCAAAATCCTGGAGCTTCAGCTTCAGCATCAGTCATTCCAATGAGTATTCAGGGTTGATCTCCCTTAAGATTGACTGGTTTGATCTCCTTGCTGTCCAGGGGACTTTCAGGAGTCTTCTCCAGCACCACAGTTTGAAGGTGTCAGTTCTTTGGTGTTCTGCCTTCTTTACAGTCCAGCTCTCACAACCACACGTGACTACTGGGAAGACCAAAGCCTTGACCATATGGACCTTGTCGGCAGAGTAATGTGTCTGCTTTTCAACACACGGTCTAGGTTTGTCATTCCTTTCCTGCCAAGAAGCAACTGTCTTCTGATTTCATGGCTGCAGTCAGCATCCACAGGAATTTTAGAGCCCAAGAAGAGGAAATCTGTCACTACTTCCACCCTTTCCCCTTCTATTTGCCATGAAGCAATAGGGCTGGATTACATGATCTTAGTTTTTTTAATATTTGGTTTTAAGCTGGCTCTTTCACTCTTCTACTTCACCCTCATCAAGAGGCTCTTTAGTTCCTCTTCACTTTCTGCCATTAGAGTGATATTATCCGCATGTGGTTAGCATCCACATAGTCTCTAATTACTAATATTAAAAAAGTACATTGGACAATGTTGTTTGTTGTTTAGTACCTAAGTTGTGTCTGACTCTTTGTGATCCCATGTACTGTAGCCTGCCAGGCTCCTTTGTCCGTGGGATTTCCCAGGCAAGAATACCGGAGTGGGTTGCCATTTCTTGCTCCAGGGGATCTTCCTGACCCAGGGATCAAGCCTATATCTCCTGCATTGGCGGGTGGATTCTTTACCACTGAGCCACCAGGGAAGCCACATTGGACAATAAGAACAATTGAAAACAATTAAAAACCCTTTGGTTGGAAAATGACATGAGATCAGTCTCCAAAGGAACAGATTGTAGGGCCTGTGGAATTCTGAAAGGATATTGGGGTTCCACTTGGGAATGCTAGGGCCCCCTCATGCCTGACTGAGAATCTGTTCTTTCTAGGGCCCCATACTACCTCTCAGTCTGGACAAAGGGCACCAAACCTACTCCAAAATGGAAATATTTTCTCTCCCACCAATTTAGAAGACCTCTGAACATTTTACAGACTCCTATCCTGAACTGTGAGTATCACATAGCTCTGAGGATGGTGTGTTGTTTTGAACTCTTTGGTTTTCAAGACACTGAAGTAAACATTTTCATAGGCTGGCCCTGACCATTTTCTGCCAGACCTGGCACGACACCTGCAGTCAAACTGATGCCAGCTTCTGTCTTGTTCATTTTACTGCGGATCCGGTGAAAGTTAGAGATGGTTTGCAGTCTGGTGAGAACCGAAGCCTCTTGGTCCAGTGCCATGAATCTCTAGGTGTCTGACATGGGCCAGGGTAGCCTGGGGAGGCAAGCTGGTGAAATGGATGAAGCACATGCTCCAGGATTAGAGGCATGCCAGCCCAGGCCTTCGTGTGTGTGTGTTTGCAAGGCTTAGAATTGCCTCGATAATGATCACAAGCACGTCCTGATGTTTGCAACCTGTGAGCAGATGCCAGCAATTGACTGGCTAAGCTGGATGAGTGTCCCAGAGGATGGGCTGTTGGCAGCTGTTCTTGGTGTACCTTTAAGCATCGTTACTTGTGAGAGAAGAAATAAAATTTGAGCAAGAGAACAGCTTGGCTTCATTCCTTGAGTAGTGGGAAAGGATTGTGACTCAACCTCATCTATCTGTATCCTGATGTTAAGAGTAGCTCAGACGTAAATTTCAAATTAAATAAGAAAGTCTGAGAGAATGCATTATGAGCTCAGTGCTCAATGAACAAAATAGAAAAAGATTTCAGCCAAGGGAGTTAATTTTACTCTGGGGATAAGTTTCTGTTTCCTCTTTAAGCATGCTTGGAATTCAGTTTGTTTGTTTGTTTGTTTAATATAAATTTATTTAATTGGAGGCTAATTACTTTACAATATTGTATTGGTTTTGCCATACATCAACATGAATCTGCCATGGGTGTACTCCCACCTCCCTCCCCGTACCATCCCTCTGGGTCATCCCAGTGCACCAGCCCTAAGCTTCCTGTATCATGCATCGAACCTGGAGTGGCGATTCATTTCACATATGATATCATACATGTTTCAACGCCATTCTCTCAAATCATCCCACCCTCACCCTCTCCCACAGAGTCCAAAAGACTGTTCTATACATCTGTGTCTCTTTTGCTGTCTCGCTGGAATTCAGTTCTGAGGGTCAACTATTGGCATTTACGAGATGACTTCTTGTATTATACAGCATGAATAACTGTAAATACAGTCATCCTTCGTATCTATGGGGGATTGGTTCCAGGCCCCCTGCCCTCACCTTGACTACATGCTGTATTATGAACAAATCACACAAACATAATATCAGTCACAAGAAGCCAGATATGAAAGAATACACTCTATGATTCCGCTTATATAGAATTCAAAACCATGCAAAACTCATCAATGGTGTCAGAAGTCAAGAATGTGGCTGTCCCTGAGGCAGGAATGACAGGAAGGGGCAAGAAGGGGTTTCTGGTCACAATTTCTTGATCTAGGTGCTGAGTTTATGAGTTTGTTCGGTTTCTGAAAATTTCATCTACCTGTATACTTATGATAAGTATATTTTTCTTATGTATATGTCAATAATTATACAATAAGGAAGTAACAAAGATGTAATGTACATTATTGTGACTATAGCCAAACATATTGCAGTGCATATTTGAAAGTTGCCGAGAATAAATATTCAAAGTTCTCATCACACACACACATATATATGTACCTATCATAACTATACAGGTAGATGAAATTTTCAGAAACTGAACAAAGTCATCCACGCACAAAATTTTAACTTCATGTGGTAATTGATGGTAATTAGAGTTACTGTGGTTGTCATTTCACAGTATACAAATATTGAATAGTTATGTTGTACATCTGAAACTAATATAATGTTATGTGTCAACTATACCTCAATAAGAAAAGAACCTCCCCCCCAAAAAAAAAGTAAAAAGAAAAGTCCATTTCTTGTGCCTTTCTTACCTGCTTTAGTGTCTGTGGTAGACGGCAACTGTTCTTTCTCCATGACACTTCCATCCTCCAGGTAAATCTGTAATCAGGGCTGCAACTGACGAAGTGTTACAGTCAGCCCTCTGTATCCTCTGCATCCATGGAGTCACACTATCTTGGATTAAATATATTTGGAAGTAAAATTCCAGAAAATTCTAAAAACCAAAACTTGAACTTGCCACACATTGACAACTATTTACAAAGCATTTCCATGATATGTACAGCTATTTACATTGTATGTACAGCTATTTACATAGCACTTACATTGCATTAGGTATTATAAGTAATCTAGAGATGATTAAAGTATTCCAGATAAGCACAGATTCTATGCAAATACTTCACCATTTTATATAAGAGACTTGAGCAGGCTTGGCTTTTGGTTATTCATAGGGGTCCTAGAACCAACCCCCTGTGGATACCGAAGGATGACTTACAAACTGTTTTGAGTCCTTGACTACTTAGAATGACTTCATTTGTTACAGTTTTTTCCACCTTATATTTTACAGAGGAGGCGGCCTAATAAAGAGAATAGGTGCAGACAGCTTTAAATAAATGTTAAGCATGAGGAAAATAAGGCCCATTAACCTCACACAGTGAAGGGTGCTATAACTGTAGATAGAAAGACAGCTTTCATCCTCTTCACAAATTTGCCTAGGGTCTGGTCAGCTAACTGAACTTTTAATCTTTGTTCTGGATAGTTTCTTTATTTATTCTCTCTAGTGGCAGGGCATTGATTGGAAACCCTCTGGAGATCTTTTCTCCTTTTTATTTCAGATAATTAAACCTATCGGGACAATAATCATGAATGGTAAAGCTGTAGAATCTTTCAAGCATGGTTAGGAGATGAAATATTATTATCTTTCTAATAGAAGGAAGACCTCCAGCATCCTCCGGCTGTGAGTAGACCACTTTTTCTGTGGGTGGTCCCAAGCAGAGACCACATAGGAGTGAATGAAGGCAATGATGACTTCTGCTTGGCCATTAGGTCAGGACCTCTTGCCTTCAGCTCAGTAGCATCTTTTCAGCCCCTATCCCAACCCTTTTCCTCCTGAGCCCATCCCAGCTGCCCATGGCTGACTTACCTGTGGTTTGTTTGCAAATCTTACTTAACCATTATTTATGTTGAGGTCTCCTGGTACCCGCTCTCTGCACAAATCCATCTCTCACCCCTGAATTATGAGCCCAGGCATCATTCTGAGTGGTTTCTTTCAGTGAGAGATGGCCATCCGCCTGTTGGCACTTGCCTAGCATTATACTTACCTTTTCTCTCCAAGAGGACTCCACCCCAGCTTATCTTGGAATGTTTTTTCACTAGGGCTTCTACTATCCCTTCCTCATATATCAATGGATCTTAGCTGGCACTAAATAGACAAAAAGGAGAAGTGGGAGGAGAAGAAGAAGGAGAAACTGATAAAATGTGCTAGTCTGTCTTCAGGGTGCTTTAGTTCAAATGTTAGTTTCTTATACAAACCTTCTCTAACCTCCCTTTCTAAAATGACTATCATTTTCTATCATAGTACTCTCTTTGTTTTTTTCACTACTGAAATTATCTTGTTAATTATTTTACTTGTTTGCTGTGTAATTCTCTACTTCTCCACGACTGTAGTCTCTATAAAGAGATTCTTACCTTTCTTGTTCACTGTGACATCCTAACATGAACAGGACTTGAAACCATGGTAGGACTTACCTGATAATTTTGAAAGAATAGGTGAATCACTAAAAATACACTAAAACATGGAGAAAGTTTGAGCTACTCTTACTCTGAGTATAATACATGAAAATTAAAATAGCCTTGATCACTATCAGTTCAGTTCAGTTGCTCAGTCGTGTCTGACTCTTTGCAACCTTGTGGTCTGCAGCACAACAGGCCTCCTTGTCCATCACCAACTCCTGGAGTTTACCCAGACTCACATCCATTGAGTTGGTAACGCCATCCAACCATCTCATTCTCTGTCGTCCCCTTCTGCTCCTGCCCTCAATCTTTCCCAGCATCAGGGTCTTTTCAAATGAGTCAGTTCTTCGCATCAGGTGGCCAAGGTATTGGAGTTTCAACTTCAACATCAGTCCTCCAGTGAACACCCAGAACTGATCTCTTTTAGGGTGGACTGGTTGGATCTCCTTGCAGTCCAAGGGACTCTCAAGTCTTTTCCAACACCACAGTTCAAAAGCATCAATTCTTCGATCCTCAGCTTTCTTTATAGTCCACTCACATCCATACATGACTACTGAAAAAACCATTGCCTTGACTAGATGGCCTTTGTTGGCAAAGTAATGTCTCTTATTTTTAATATGCTGTCTAGGTTGGTTATAACTTTCCTTCCAAGGAGTAAGTGTCTTTTAATTTCATGGCTGCAGTCACCATCTGCAGTGATTTTGGAGCCCCCCAAAATAAAGTCTGACACTGTTTCCACTGTTTCCCCATCTATTTGCCATGAAGTGATGGGACCATATGCCATGATCTTCGTTTTCTGAATGTTGAGCTTTAAGCCAACATTTTCACTTTCCTCTTGCACTTTCATCAAGAGGCTCTTTAGTTCTTCTTCACTTTCTGCCATAAGGGTGGTATCATCTGTGTATCTGAGGTTATTGATATTTCTCCCGGCAATCTTTATTCCAGCTTGTGCTTCATCCAGCCCAGCATTTCTCATGATGTACTCTGCATATAAGTTAAGTAAACAGGGTGATCATACACAGCCTTGACATACTCCTTTTCCTATTTGGAGCCAGTCTGTTCTTCCATGTCCAGTTGTAACTGTTGCTTCCTGACCTGCATATAGGTTTCTCAAGAGGCAGGTCAGGTGGTCTGGTATTCCCATCTCTTGAAGAATTTTCCACAGTTTATTGTGATCCACACAGTCAAAGGTTTTGGCATAGTCAATAAAACAGAAATAGATGTTTTTCTGGAACTCTCTTGCTTTTTCGATGATCCAGCGGATGTTGGCAATTTGATCTCTGGTTCCTCTGCCTTTTCTAAATCCAGCTTGAACATCTGGAAGTTCACAATTCACATACTGTTGAAGCCTGGCTTGGAGAATTTTGAGCATTACTTTGCTAGCATGTGAGATGAGTGCAATTGATCACTATAGTCATAGTGATTTTGTCTTACAATATCTAACTGGTCAAAGACTGTAGAACACCCACTTGGGTGTTACACCATGATGCCAACTTAGACTTTCTTAGGATAAGTGCAGATCATTGGCCTATGTGGAGAGGTTGCTTCTGACTCTGGAGAGGAGTGTGGCTTTTAGTTACGGAGTTGGGAAAGCATGCAAGGTGAATTCTGAGTTAAGCTTCAGGATTTTCTCCCTAGGGAGATCTAGAAATTGCTAAGACTTTACATTAATATGTAACCAAAATTTAAACTCATATTTCAGCAACAAGGAATAGTAAATAATGCATTGCTTCATGAAGATTTGCTTAGTTTATTTACTTACATTATTTATAGGTTATGTTGGGAATAGACTTGGCTTGCTTTGCTTTGTTCACAGTAACATTCCATAAATATAACAGCAAGCGATAAAATAGCATTGATTCAGAAGTGAGCTCATGGCTTCATAGAACATCAAACATAAAAGCTGTGTTACAATGATAAATACTAAATCTTTAAAATATCTTTAAAATATCATTGGCTTTTTACTGCCATTACTTATGCAGTGTGTATTTCAGATTTTCCTATTCAGTATTGAATATGAAATGTATAATACTGTGAGTTATATCCTGAGCTTTGGTGCAGTCTGTACAAAATTGGCATTTTGAAGTTGTGGATGGTGGCAGAAGAACTTGATTCAGGTTCAAAAGATCAACCTAAATGGTTCAGGAAAATCTCAGGAAAAGAACAATTGGCAATAAAATATATTAGCTTTTTTTCCTATGTGTGACGTTTAAGTGATTTGGGCAAAAATAGTGAGAGTTAATAAAAGTTGTGAGAAACAGACATAGAGAACAAACATAGGGCCACCAAGAGGGAAGGGGAGATGGGATGAATTTGGAGGCTGGGATTTAAATATATATACACTATTGTATAAAATAGATAACTAATGAGAACCTACTGGATAGCACAGGGAACTCGACTCAGTGCTCTGTGGTGACCTAAATGGGAAGGAAATCCAAAAAAGAGAGGATATATGAATACATACAGCTGATTCACTTTGCTGTAGAGCAGAAACTACCAAACATTGTAAAGCAACTGTACGCCAGTAAGAATGAAAAAAGGTCTTTTATTCTTTCTATGGTAGGAGATGCCTTTGTTTTCCTATTTGGTGTCTCCTTGAGTCTTCTCAATTCCAGAGAGTGTCCACATGGCCTCATGTTGGTGTGATGTAAGCCAAGATGGTGCTGTGAAGACCAGGGGAGATTGGTGTGCTAAGATGTAGTGGTGCTAAATCTGGACCTTGCAGTCAGGTAGGTCTGGCTCAGGTTCTGGCTCTGCTATTAACAAGTTGTATGTCCTTAGGCAAATGACCATTTGAGCCCCAGTTTTCTCATCTGTGAAACAGAGATAATCCCATATTCCTAATAACGAGACTATCCAACAAGGTACTGTTTGTAGAGTGTTGTGCCTGATATATAGTGAAGGTCTATAAATACCCTGTTGCCTTGCAAATATGCTGAGGGAGAGGAGATGAAGGTTATCGTGGCCATGTAACCAAACTAGGATTTGCAAATTACTTGGTATTTATAACAGAAATGAATTACATGAAATGGTCATAATTATAGATTGAAACCTCATCTTAACACTACTTGGCATAAAGCATGTCTGTCATGGACTTTTTTTCAAGAAAATTTTTAAAAGCTGGTTTAACAAAAAAGCCTGTCATACAGGTGGATTTATGCATGTCTATTTCTGTGGCAAAGGCCTGAGGGCAGTGTGAATATATTTTAAAAACAGAATCTGTGATATAGCCGAGTCTGAGTGTTGCATAATTTTGTGATTTTTTTTCAAAGCCCTTATGAAGGTACAGTTGAGTTTTTAATATAATGAAAGACTTAAAGGAAAATGGAGAAGATGGAGGGGATTAAGCCCCAGGAGGGATGGCCCCCATATGGAATCAGTGAGAGCAAGCCTCAATATTTATGGGGCACCCCTCTCTATCTGCAGTCAGGTAGTCTGTGCTTGACTCTCAGATTGGAAAGCAGTGGCTCTGATGGTTAGAGCCCCTTGTGAGGTGACCTGAATTACAGCCTCTGTATACGGAGACACAGGGGATTTGTTACAAAATTATCTTTTCTCTCTTATGGCATCCTCAAGACTTACTTAATCCTCTCTCAAAGTTTGAAGAATACATAAAAATTATGGTATCTTGTTGGGAGTATCCTTTTAAAAAACTGTTCACCTTTTAATTTGTAAAGTTTCATTTATTGCTAGGTTCAAGAGTAATGTAGTGAATGGCCACATATCTTAACCTGGCCAACCTGTTATTATTTTTGTACATTTGCTCTATCTATGCATATCTCTATCATAGATGATATGTAATATATTTTATTTCTTTGTTTCATGCTGAACCCTTGGAAAGTAAATTGCAGAAGCAGTGATGGTGGCAGCCAGTGTTTCCTGAGAACATTGACATTGTGAACCCATCAAATCTGGCATATTTTGCATTGATCCAAGGCTATTATCTATTACACCATCCATATTCCAATTTTTCTATTTGTTCTAAAAGTATCCTTCCTAGCAATTGTTTTTTTCCACTCTAGAGTCACACATTGCGTTTAGGTGTTGTGTTTTTTAGCCTCTTTTAATCTGCAGCTTTCCCTGGACCTTCTTTTCTATTTCCTGACATTGCCATTTTTGAAGAGTACTGGCCCCTCATCTGGTAAGATGTCCCCCAGTGTGGGTTTGTCTGATGGTTTCTTTATGATCTGTTCCGTTTTTGTCAGGAATGCCCCTGCTGGGAGGCTGTGTCCTTGTCAGTGCCTCATCACAGGGGATATGCAATGTCAGTTTGAACATTTTCATTGGCATTAAAAAATATTTCTAATAGTTTTACTTCTTATTCGTTAACATGAAGACTCTGGAGTATTTCTTAGTTGGAAAAGTCTCCTTGAAAACCTTACTACATGAAACATTACAACCATAAGACTTGCCACCATTTCTTGGAAAAATGGTTGTAGATTCATCATTCTGGTCTGTATCACTAGCAATAGTGCTGATGTGTTTGAATGTTTAAATATCTTAGGGACTTCTGCTAAGATGCCTTGTTATCAGGAGAATTCAATTGTGCTGGAAGTCTGAGGGTGCTAATTAATCACTGTCCCCTTTCTACAGGTTCTTAACACAAGGAGTAAAATGCTGATCAGCTTTGTTATGAGCAAGGCTGGAGAATGTGGCAACGTCTCTAATCTCCCTCTCCAAAGCAGAACCTTTAATGCTATCCCAGTCCTGACCTATTCATGCTCAGCCCATATTGGAAAGGTTGAGGCCTGACCAGGCTCAATCTGTCCGCTGCCTAGTTGGGAGAGGAAGGAGCCAGCCATTTTGTTGAACCCATGCAGATCTGAGAGGCGGAGGGCAAGTGAGAAGGGTGGGCCCAAGCTGGCCCCACTCCTGAAAATGGCCCATGATTGTCCTAAGGGGTCAGTAACTGAGGAGAGAACGTGCAGATGCTCCAGTGTTCCCCTAGAGACCAGAGATGAAGCCTTGTCTATGGTTCAGGGTAAGAACATGGAGATGGAAGGAAAAGTATTCTTATAATATTGCCCACGTTGATTTCTCAGGTTGTATCAGATGGGGTGGAAAAGGAGACACTTTGAAGACTACTTGGGAAGTCAAGTTACTTCTTTCCAGCTGATGCTACAGATTACCAGGACGTCAACTTTCCTTTTCAACTTGTAAAAAGCTATTGAAGAGAGAGGAAGCATTTGTCAGTTTTGCCAGCCTAGTTAGACCATTACTAAAACAGTGTCTCCTGAACTGTTGTTCATTTTCATAAACAAATAATATTGATACATTCACATGATGAAACATTTTAAAGTCACAAAATTTACAAAAATCGCCTTTTCCCCTTTTCCCTCTACTGTCCACTCTCTTCCCTGAGGCACCAGGCTGCCCTGTACTGTTTTATTTTATGTTTTTAGTTTTTAAATTAATTTTTATTGGCTATAGTTTCTTTACAATGTTGTGTTAGTTTCTACCAGATAGTAAAGTGAATCAGCTATACATATACGTATATCCCCTCTTTTTTGAGTTTCTCTCCCATTTAGGTCACCGTAGAGTGCTGAATAGAGTTTCCTGTGCTAAATGGTGGGTTCTCATTAGTTATCTATTTTATACATAGTATCAATGGTGTATATATGTCAATCCCAATCTCCCAATCCATCCCACCCTCTCCTTCCCCCGTTTGGTGTCCATACGTTTGTTCTCTACATCTGTCGTAGAGATGTCTCTATTCTATTTTTGCAAATGAAGTCATCTATACCATTTCCTAGAGTCTACATATTTGCATCAATATACAAGACTTATTTTTCTCTTTCTAACTTACTCCAGTCGGTATGACAGTCTCTAGGTGCACCCCCTGTACTGTTCTGAGAATTTATTCATCTTTCAGACGAGTCTTAATCACCTGAAGCTTCCTCACCCTTCCCTCCCGGTCCCAATCTTTTGATATTGAAACCATTTAAAATCAGAGTCCACCTCCATGCTCTGAGTGCCTCCTCTCCTGCTCTGGATTTTCCATAGCACTTACCAGTTTCTAAGACATGGTATCATCTAATTTTTAATATTATGTTTGTTGTTTATTTTCTGTCTGTCCCACTGGAAGCAAGTTCTGTAAGGGCAGAGATCTTTGTTTGTTTCCTTCTCTAGTGTAGCTTTGGCACCTGGCTACCAGCCCACAATAGGTAATCAATAAATGTTGTTGAAATCTGAAGGAATAAAGCCATCTCTCCCTTTCCTCCAGACAGAAACTGAGGAGGTAGAGGATCCAATTAAAATACATCACATTACCCCTTGAACTGAAGACTTCTCCTTGCATTTCTAAGGGAGCAGCTATTAAAAATATATGGCTCAGAGCTGGGTGTCTTTCTTATTTTCTGTGGGTCTGAGGAGACATGGTTTGGAAGTGGAAAATGAAGAAAAGAACGGAACAGTGTCCTGCCTATTGATGGGATGCACTGACTCTTTTGAGAGGGCAGTGTCTTGAAATTGCTGAGCAGTTAGAAAATGATTTCTCTTCATCTGTCCAGGTTAAGATGTCGCAGATGAAATGCATCTCTTCCCCACATCAAGCCTGTCCAGCCCCTCAATATGCATTAAATCCTTTCTATCTGCCGACGATACCCATGTTTATGTCTCCAAGCCTGACATCCCCATGTGTACGTTCTGTCTGATTTGTCCCCCTCTCCTGGCTTCACCATCTCTGTAAATGGCACCATCACATACATACACAGTGGCTCAAGTCCCAGACCTCCCAGTCATCCTTGATTCCTCTTATTGCTTCACTCCTCACAGCTCATTCAATGGCAAGTCCTCAGAGTTCTTCCTCCAGAATGTATTATATCCAGACACTGTTCACTGTCCATCTCCACTGCCATCACCCTCGTTCATGTGACCATCAGGTCTCCTCCGGACTGCTGCCAGAGACTCCAACTGATCTTTCTTCTGCCTCCCTAGTCCCCAAGAATCTATTCTCACAGATCAGCCTGAGGGAATTCTTTCAAAGACGTGAATCTGATTCTATCACCCTCCTGCTTAAACCCCTCTAACATCTCCTATGAAATTAGGAGTCAGCCGCTCAGCATGGCCAGGGCTCCACCTGGTCTGGCTCTTGCCTGCTTCTCCATCACATCAAGGTTCTCACACCTCCTCCTTTACTACAGTGAACTCTTTTTTCGTTCTTTGAATATATGGAGCTCATTTCCTGCTTCAGGTCATTTGCACTTGCTTTTCCCTTTGTCTGGAAGGCTCTGCTCCAGAGTATTGCTGAACTCTCCTCATTAGTCACATTACCTACTCAAGAGTCCTTCCTGACCGTGCTGTATAATGCCTTCCCATGCCAAATGCACAGGTTTTATAAACAGTGCCTGGAATCATTTTGATTACTTCCTTACATCAATGAGGTTCTAGAAGGAAACATCCCACTCAAATGAAATAGTGAAAAGGAAATTAATAAAGGGATTGTTTACAAAGATATAGGTGGGTAAAGGGAAAGCAACAAGTGATGATGGTGGTCTTGGTAGCAACATCAGGGAATGCTGCCATCTCTAGATCTGAATGGGGCAGGGGCAGGGAACAGCTATCTGAAACTGGATGGAAGAGAAATAATTTACAGGAGAGGCCATCTGGCGGTACTGTGGCCCAGCAGAGAGGACGTCAGCAGGGTAGACATTCAGATCTGGCTCTGCTGCTTCCACCCCGTCTTCTGCTAGGTCCTCATTGGCCCAACCCAACCAGAAGCCAAAGGGCAAGGCTGCCTATTGATGCGATCTGCAAAGGTGGGTCTCCGTGACACACAGTAGGCTTGTGACAGAGGATCTGGCAGGGCAGACAGAGGGTACTCAATATCCAGCACGTGCCTCTACTAGAATGCAGGCTTCATAAGAGGAACAATGGTCCCCAAAATCTAGGAGAGTTCCTGGCATGCATAGGTGCCCAATAAATATTTGTAGAATGAATGAATGAATAAATGAATGAGAATTCTTTGTCTTTAGGGGATGTGTCTGTGTAGCCCAACAGTTATTAGCTATAAAATTGGGAAAATATATAGATGTGCCTCAGTTCACACTGATGGGGCAGAAGACCATGAATGGACTTACTTTGGCAGATCTGTGCCCTCTGGATGCTATACAGTGGTGAGCAGCTGAGAGCCTGCCTCTTCCAACCCTCCTCTTGAAGCTTGGGTCAAGGTGCTGCTGTGCACTCACCTCTCAGACTTAGAGAGATACACCTTGGATTGGTGTGTGGGAGGGGATTCGTTCAGGATTGAGACCAGTCTCTGAAAGGAGAGGCTGCAGTTTCTGGGTTAAAGTACCCAGAAGATGGGTACTTTAACAGAAATGTGCAAACTAGAAGGTGGGGTTCCCCGGGAACCGTTACCATCTGGAGGTGGCATCTGAAAACCCTTAGCTGCCGTTTTATGTAATACTTCTTGCTTCAAGTTAGAAGACAGAAGGTCAACATTAAAACTGTTTTTCTTAAGGAAGAGATGCCAAGGATCACTGCATCTGTGCTTGTATTAAGGGGCAACAAATGATATATGCAGATTTCTTACTAGGAATTCTCCTCTCTTGATGCCTCTTAATATCATTAGTGAGAGACTGGTTCCTTGTTTAAGATCAAATGGGATTAGACCTTGGGGGAAGAATGGTCACTGTGGGCCTCTCAGTTTTTGCATCAGGAAAAGTTAGAGCGTGAGAGGAGAGGGAGAGAGGGGGCGAGAGAGAGAGAAGTTGGGAAAAGAAGAGGGAGTGGTAGGTGTGTTAGGCAAGTAGTCAGACATGAGTAGGTCACCACCTAATTCTGGATGGGATCTTTGTTCCCTCTCCACCTGGCTGCTAGTGATCAGAAGGCACCAGGAGGTCTCCCACTTCTGGTCAAGGACTGCTACATTTTCAGCCTTATCAGGACCAAACGAGATAAAACTCAACAGCACAGGTTGGCACAGGCATGCCAAGACCTAAAAAGTGACTCAGAGTGACCCAGGGTTCATTAAGCGATATTTGTAATAAATTAGCATTGTGGTTTTTACTGTCCCCCTCCCCCATGGTTTCATTCACATACTTGTGTTTAAGTACCTGTGCTCTAGGAGAGAAGTTATATAACCTAAAGCTGTCAATCAACTTGTCAGTCAAATAACACAGGATGAAGGGAGGGATCACCACTCTAAAACATCCAACTCCACCCTCATTACTTCCCAGATGGCTCAGTGGTAAAGAATCTGCCTGCCAACACAGAAGATGCAGGTTCAATCCCTGGGTCAGGAAGATCCCCTAGGGACTAGAAGGGAGACCCACTCCAGTAGTCTTATCTGAGAAATCCCATGGACAGATCTGGCTGGCTACAGATCAGGGAGTCTCAAACAGTTGGACATGACTGAGCACGCATGCATAGCCCATTACAGAGCTGTTTCTGGTTCCCAGACAGCCTGCTCTCATTCTTTTTTGGAAGTGTATTTTGCTTTGCTTAATAAACCCTTGCTACTTGAAACTTCTCTATGTCTCTCAATTGAACTCTTTCCTTTTGGAGGACAAGGGCTGAAGAATTGCCATTTTGCCTGTAAGATAGATCAGTCTTTTTTTTTTAATTGGAGTTTAGTTGATGCACAATTTTACATAAATTACAGCTGTACAATATAGTAACTCACACATTTTAAAGGTTATAGTTGTGATACAACTCTGGCTATGTGCCCTCTGTTGTGGAACAGCCTTTTTAGGAAGGGGAGATAAATGTTAATATCTTCTTTGTGACATTGCACATATACAGTCTTATTTATCCCTATGACAAGCATATGATGTCAGCAGTATTATTGTTTCTTTTCTATAGAGAGGTAAACAGATTAACCAAGAGATTAAGTAAATCATCCAAAGTCACATAGCTAGGCAGTTGTGAAACAATTCTCTCTGTTTGAGAGAATCCTGTACCTCTCTCAAATCCTTTCTTTCCCCTGCTAGAATTAGAATGGAAGGTTGCTGGGAACTCATCTGGAACCTAATGGACTTCTCCTTTCCTTCCTGGCATTTCTCCAACACAGTAGGCCCTGCTCTGAAAGAGCTTCCCAATGAGAATGAAGGATTGATGGGATGGGGCCACTGAGCCCAAATGGAGTGGGAGGAAAGGAATTGGTTCATTTGTGTTTCACACTCTGATATGGTGAACACAAATCTGTTCTGGTTTAAGAAAAAAGTCTCTTAGTCATGTCTAACTCTTTGTGACCACATAGATGTAGCTTGCCAGGCTCTTCTGTCCATGGAATTCTCCAGGCCAGAATACTAGAGTGGGTAGCTACTCCCTTCTCCAGGAGCTCTTCCCAACCTAGAGACTGAACCCAGGTCTCCCACATTGCAGGCAGATTCTTTACCATCTGAGCCACCAGGGAAGCCCAAGATAAGAGAGAGTGAGTTAAAAAATGTCTTTCTAACCAGTCAACAATGATTAGGAAGCAATATGGATAATGCACTGGTGGTTAATCAAGAGTGAATATTGCAGAGTAGTGAGTGTAATGATCTTCATTTCTTGGCTTTTAAGGACAGAAGATAGAACTCTCTTAGAGAACATGGAAATATTGGCTCAAAGGGCTTCTGCTCTCTGCATGCTGTTTTTGTAGTCAGAGAACATCCTCTATGTAAAAGAAATTTGGGATTGGGGAAGGAGAGGAATATGGTAACCCAAGATTTTTCTTTGGTAAAAATAAGAAAGCATGAGAGGAATAATTGTTGCCAGAAAGGTTTGTGCAGAAAAACACAAAGCCACCCCTAGCTCTATCTGGATAGTATCACATGGAAGATATTGTACCTTCACACCGACCATGTCCATCGAGCATGGGGCAAGGCAAGCCTTGTATAACACTTTTATCCCATATTTTGAGGTCTTTGAGGTTTAGAGATGATTCTATTGCCCTGGTTTCAAACTAAAACAGCACTATGTACTTACTAGTAGATTTCACTAATGCCCACTGATATTTCCAGTTTCCTCCCCTCCTTGGACATAGGAGAGACTATGTATTCCTGCCCCTCCAGGAGTTTTGGGTGGAGCAATGTGACTAATTCCAGCCAATAGGCTAGGAATAAAAATGATGTGTGTCCCTCCTGGGAAAAACAATAAGTGTTGGTGTGTTATTTCCCATCTTCCCTCTCCCAGCAGGGTGAACCAGGAAGCATCATGCTGAGATGGAGAATGCCTAAGATGAAAGCCTGAAATGATGAGCCACTACATGGAGAATAAATGTCCCAAAGAGCCATCTAGGTCTGCAATAGGTTTGGTGTGTTCTGTTGTGTTAATGCCTGGAGATTTTGGGGTGATGGTTATTGCCACAGCCTAAGCTAGCCTATTCTGAGTAACACACACATACACACATGTAAATTGAGAAGAATGTATAAAATATGCCATCGGTTCTGTGTCTAATTATCTTCTAAGTCAGACAAATGGCATAGAGGATGGGGATTCAAGGGTGAATCCCCTCCTCTGCCTTTTGCCGTCCACTGCTCGACTGGGTACTTGTAACCTCAGCTTTTGGAGCTACCAGCTGTTCGTGTTTCTCAGGTGGTCCTTGCCTGAACCCACACTTTTTGTTCTAACTTCCCTTACCTAGGATCTGGCAGCCTCTCCTTCCTCACCTCTGGGGTACATTTCCCTCATTCCATTTTGTCCTGAGGAGAAGACTGAAGGTACTTAGGATTCTTGTGTAAGGATCATCTCTAGGGCAGTCAGAATTTTCCCCTGTTGGGATGTCTCCTTTTAGCAGGGCTTCTAAGAGTTCTGACAGAATCCAGTATCTGGATTGTCTGCACGTTGTTCTGTGCTGTGTCTTAGGAAGAGGTGTTTGTGTGTTTGAGGACAGATGGCAAGAGCAGGGAAAAGGACCGCCATGCTGCCGCCCTGAGAGACAAGAAAATGAGGCTCATCTCTGCTAGAATTCTACAGATGCCCAGAAAATGCTGCTGCTGATGGCACCTGGCTTTTCATATATAAATGCTTTTCATTTTTTGTTTCTGCCCTAACCTGAATGTGGTGTCAAGGGAACTATTAATGGCTGCTCTTTAGGGACATGTGACTGGGTATTTATATATTACCTGCCCACTTCATAAAGTGCTAATGAATGTTTGCAAAGCTCTTTGAAATCCTCTGGTGAAAGGTGCAACGTTAAGTGAAAAATATTATTATTATTATTAGAAGGTAATAGACAGCTTTGAATGATTGGTCGTAGGAATAATTGACACAGCATTAAAAGAAGCGCCAGAAATCATCCAGACTGTTTCAGCTCCTCCAGCCCCATCAGCCTCCACATTACATATATTACACTGTTTCCCTGACACCCATCCTAATAACCATATAATTCACACGTTAAATCACCACTTCCAGGGAAAGGTTGAGCTCACTCATAGCTCTACCGATAGTGACACTGAGAGGGTATTAAGTGTTGAAAGGTCTGAAATGGAGAAGTGCTTCATAGATGGAGAGGCCAGATTTAGCCACTGAATGGCCACCACCTTTAAGAGGAGATGAGCATGGAATGAGTCAAAAATACTTGGAGAGGAAACTTTAAAAATAGATGTGAGATTGGAAAGCCTTGAAAACAATATAAATTTGAAGTGAGATTGCCTATTCAGAGCAATATTTTTTATTGTTTGCCCCATCTGGTTTGAAAAATAGCGGCAAGGGTTTCCTAATGTCTTTAACTTGGAGTTATTTAGAAGTTCTGTCTTCTCAGTAAAATACAGTTTTGGTCAGAGTTGGGAAGTTGGATCCAACTCACTTGCTAGCTCTGGCTGGATGGCAGTAGTTGCTTGAAGTACAGTGTTGAAAGAATGATGGAGGTGTGTTTATACTTGGCCGGAAAGTGTGCTGTGATCTATTAGCAATGTCTGCCCTGGGACGGGGTGGAGGAGCCGTGGCATGTATGTGGGCCAGGCCTGACTGGGTGTGAGTATGGCTGAAAGGATGGCTCCAACTTAGTTCAAGGTTGCTTTTATACTGACTTTTAACCAAAGCTATTAATATTAAAAAGCACTCTAAGGGCTTTACTCTTGGTTAGACGACCCCAGGTCACTCAGAGGATTAAGAACTAGCGGCCTGTTGTCTTTTGTGCTGGGAAACCACTTATGCTACCTCCTAAGGCTGTACTTCTGCCAGTCCGCAAGCTTGTCTCCCAGGCCTGGTGTCTGGGCTCTGGGCCCTCAGCTGCAGGGTCTGGGCACTGTCCACTTGTGTCCAGCACCTGTCAGGGGCAGGCCAGTGCGCCACAGTGCACCACAGAGTGTCTGTGTCAACTGGTTCTGGAGTGGCATTGGGAAGGTCTCTGAGCCTCCTCTGGCCAACAGGCTGCTGCTTATTATTCACCATGAAGGGGTTTATATTGCAAACAACTTTGCTTTGAGAAGCTTAGAATTCTATGATCTCCATTTGGTTTAGAAAAGTAGATACCGCAGCGTTGTTGTATCAATAGAGAAAGGAGGAGGGGTGGCCAGGTGGCCTTTGGGGACCATTTGCTCAGTAACTTTTGTAATAGTACTAACAGCTAACATTTATTGAGCACTTACTGTGCAGGAGGCATTATTTTTCTAAATATTTGTTTTCATTACCTCATTTAATCCTCTCAACAGCTGGACTGTCCGTTGTACAGATGGGAGCACTGAGGCTTGGATTTTCTCAGGCCACACAAGCAGGGCGTTAGGGCTGGTTTTGAACCCAGGTCAGGTGAACTGGCACTCACTGCAGTGCACCCACCCCTCCCTGTGTGCCGACCTGAATCCTTGTTGCAGCAGATAAGGCTATCTCCTTTGACCCCTCCTGGTGGTTATTAAACAGTCTCCACAGAGAACTCAAATGAAATATTTTGGTTGTCTATTCTGTCCCTTTAAAACTTCAGTCTCACATGTAACCTTTGGATAATGTGTCTACTGCAAATGTCACATTTACAGTTTGTCCCAAAGGACTTTGGTTTAAAATAGTGGATAACATTTCCCTTTTTTTCCCCATTATTTGATTTAGAAAAAACCATAACGAGGCAAAAAACGAAATTGGTAACATCTATCATCAATAAACTCGCCCTTGATGCCAGTCGTCTCTTTCATTTAAGTTAATATATAGAAGCAATGTAGCTGTTCATTCTCTTCCTTCTTTAGGTGACATAGAGCCTTTTAAAACAGCATATAATTTCTTATCCTTTCTTATTAGCATCCTAGTTTCTTGTCAACCAGCTTCATTGCTTCAGTGGGTAGACTCTTGGTTTTGGGGTGTCATAGTGACAAAAGCGACTGCACTTTCACTTTTCACTTTCGTGCATTGGAGAAGGAAATGGCAGCCCACTCCAGGGTTCTTGCCTGGAGAATCCCAGGGACGGGGGAGCCTGGTGGGCTGCCGTCTATGGGGTCGCAGAGAGTCGGACACGACTGAAGCGACTTAGCAGCAGCAGCAGCAGTGACAAAAGCACCGAGTACCTTTATAGCTTTCCTACGCATTCTCTTCAAGGCAAAGTTGTTATGTCTATACTGGCACGCACTGACTATGGGGCATATCATTAAAAATCACTTGTCATGGAGGAGCCCATATATCAGAATGAAGTTGCTAATGTATCAAGATTCTAGTGAGGATGATGGAATTACCTTCAGAGATTTCAAATGGGGGTTTATGGATGCCTTTTGACTGTACAAGGCTGAAGTGGTTGAAATTTGATAGTATGAAAAGTCATTGGTTTACTAAAAAGTAGCCTTTGCTTTTATTCTCTCGGGTTCCCTTGGGCCAATTCCACTAGAAAATCATTAGCATGTTTACATGAATAATTTCAACCCACCAGCAGGTAGTGTGGAGATCTCAATCCAGTTTTGTTTTGTTTTTTTAAGTGGAACTTAAAATGAATGTCTAGATACAGTCTTCTCTCCCATCCTGATGCCTGTCCTGTTTGTCTTTACCAGACAGGGAGCAGGGAGAGAAACAAAGATGAAGGAAAACGAGGGGAGCCAGGTTGATCTTGAAAACCTTGCGAGACTGCAAAGAAGTTGTAATTCATAATGCAGAGAATATCATTGGGAAAGCTGTTTGACTTACTGATATCTGTATAATATCAAATAATTTCCAGTAGGGAGTGATCTTAGAATTCTGAAAAGACTAAAGGTGATTAGACAGTTGGAGAGTGACCACGCTAGACCACTCACTTTGGGTGGGATTTAGAGTCACCTCAGTCCCTGCCAAGATCTTTTAACAGTCTCCTTCAGCCCCTTAAAGATTGGAGCCAGGTCCTAATCCTTTCTGCATCTATGCTGAATCCTGTGCTATGATACTAGGTGCTTCATAAATATCTGTTGGGTGATTGAACTCTTAACTCCCAATGTCAGCAAAGGATGAGGCTCTCTGTTCCCACACCACTGTGGTGCCCATGGAGACAATGAGAGCAGTTCAGTTATTCAGTTCTCCCTAAACCTGGTTCATCGGATGCTCTCAGCTATGTATTTGGAACCTCCTTTTCCTGTTCAGTATTGTCTCCCACAGGACTTCTCAGTCTGACTCCATAACTTGTCATCCACTTCTGATTACTAGAATAGCTCCAATTGTATTATTAAAGACTCGCTTCCCAGGTGGCTGCTAGTGGTAAAGAACCCACCTGCCAGTGCAGGAGACATAACAGACACAAGTTCAATCCCTGGGTCAGGAAGATCCCCTGGAGGAGGGCATGGCAACCCACTCCAGTATTCTTGCCTAGAGAATCCCATGGACAAAGGAGCCTGGCAGGCTACAGTCCGTGGGGTCGCAAAGAATCAGACAGGACTGAAACAACTTAGCACACACGCATGCAGGGCTCATCTTTTTTTTTTTTTTATCTTTGCTTTTTGTTTTTTAAATTTTATTTCATTTTTAAACTTTACAATATTGTATTAGTTTTGCCAAATATCGAAATGAATCCGCCACAGGCATACATATGTTCCCCAGCCTGAACCCTCCTCCCTCCTCCCAGGGCTCATCTTTGAAAAAAAAGTCAGTCTTGCATGTGATTTAGATCTGTGCCCTTCCCTCTCTTGTAGTATGGGTAAGAGTGTACCTGCACAGTATGTGTAAACTTGTTTAAGTGTATCTAATTGTATGTGTAAAGGTGTAAGTGTGTATGGATGTGATAACCATGGTATGTGCCTGTGTGTGTGTATTTATGGAGGGGAGTTGGTCTTGCTCTTGGACAGCTCCTCCTTCTTCTAAGAACTCGCTTCTCCAAGGTGCTGGGAGCAAGGGGAAGAAAAGGTCAAATACATCCCTGCCATTCTGGGCAAATTTCATCCGCCTCTCAGCTGGCCATCAACACTCTTCCTGCTCAGTGTCCATGTAGGAAAGGTGGTGATTTTGATGGTAATCATTTGTTATTGTCTATTGACCAAGGGCTCATGCCCAAGCAGTTCCCTGAGCATTAGCAAATCCTTTCAAGATTCTGGGCTTTCCTCGTGGCTCAGACAGTAAAGAATCTGCCTGCGATATGGGAGATCCAGGTTCAACCCCTGGGTCGGGAAGATCCCCTGAAGAAGGGAATGCCTACTCACTCCAGTGTTCTTTCCTGGGGAAATCCCATGGACAGAGGAGCCTGGCAGGCTACAGTTTATGGGGTCGCAAAGACTAAGCGACTAAAACTTTCTCACTTTCAAGATACAGTGCATTATACACAGAGCCTGGCTGGTGGTATACCATTGCATTTCCCTGATGTGTGCACCTCATTGTCCTTCATGCTGTGAGGGTCCCCAGTCTCTGCTCCAGGAGCTAACTCTCCAGCATTATAGGCTCCACCCCCTGTACCTTTCACCTCCAAAAACTAAAGGTCTTGGCTTCCTTTCCCCTGACAGTTTCATGCCTGCCTCTCCTACCATGTTACATTTTCATACTTCTTTTTTTCATGGTCACAAGCACTGGAGCCAAATCACAAGTCTCCTAGCTAAGCAGTCGTCTAACTAGGTGATGAAAGGTGGGTCAGCTCTTCCTTTAGGAACGCTTTTCTCAACCAGTGCATCTCTTGAGGCCTTTGTTGGAATGAATGGAGGGAAACGTCTTACTACAGTCCCCCTAATGCCACCTCCTCATTCTTAAGATCACCTCTTTATATTGACTGGGGTGACGTAAATGGAGGCAGTTGGTGATAAAGCCAGTCCAAAGATACTTCTTGCCAATTCTTGTAAGCCTTGGAGAAAGGAGACCACCCCTACTTACAGTGACCATGCTTACAATGTGGTGTATCGGGCCTTATCTCCAATTCTAGGACAGTAAGAAAAGTGCTAGCATATTTTTGTACAGACTTCAGATGAGCATTCTAACTCTTTATTTACAGACAAACTACACTTAACTTTAAACTTAACAAGTAGCATAAGCTAAGAAGTAAAATAAGAGGCAAAAGGTAAATAAAGAATAAAATGAAACAAATTAAAAATACAAAGCAAAATATTTACTAAAAATATAAGTCCATTTAATAATAATAATGGCTTACTCTATGTCAAATACTGTTCTAAATTGATGTGTATTATCTAATCCTGGCAACAATGCTATAAGTTCTTTTAAGCACTTATTTATTTATTTTATTTTTGGTTGCACTGGGTCTGCATTGCTGCTTGTGGTGAGAAGGAACAGGTAAAATTAATTTAGATAGTATATTTTACTTAACCCAAGAGTTGGAACTTAAAGAAGGCTGAGCACCAAAGAATTGATGCTTTTGAATTGTGGTGCTGGAGAAAACTCTTGAGATTCCCTTGGACAGCAAGGGGATAAAGCTAGTCAGTCCTAAAGGAAATCATTCCTGAGTATTCATTGGAAGGACTAATGCTGAAGCTTCCAATATTTTGGCCACCTAATGCAAAGAGCCGACTTATTGGAAAAGATCCTGATGCTAGGAAAGATTAAGGGTAAGAGAAGGGGGTGTCAGAGGATGAGATGGTGGGATGGCATCACTGACTCAATGGACACGAGTTTGAGCAAGCTCTGGGAGATGGTGAAGAACAGGGAAGCCTGGCATGCTGCGGTCCATGGGGTTGCAAAGAGTCAGACACAACTTAGCGACAGAACAACAATATATTCAAAATGTTATCGTTTCCACATGAAATTAATATATAACTATTAGTGAGGTATTTTACATTCATTATTTTTTGTTCTGAGTCTTGGGAATCTGGTGTGTCTTGCATACCTACAGGCACATTCAGTTTGGACTGGCCTCTTCCACATGCTTAATAGCCCTGCATGGCTGGAGGCTCCTGGAAGGGGCAGTGCAGCTGCAGAACACTTAGAACAGTGCCAGGCACACAGTAAGTGTTATTCAAAGGTTATTGATTATTTTACCTTCCAAATATTTTTCCAATCAATCACTTCTCTCCTTCTTTGCTGACACCCCTTAGATCAATTTATCCTCATGTTTGTCAAAAAAGATGGATGGACCTCCTAACTTGGCCTCCCCGAATTTACTAGCCACAGCCCTTGGCCATCTATTTTTCACCCTGAAACCCAAGAAATCCCTTGAAAATATGTCTCTGGTCACTTCCTCACTCCATTGCCCCTGAGCCTTCCCTGTGTTGAGTTCCTGCTTCTCTGTGTGTCAGCCGCTCACCTTTGTTCTGTTCCTCGGATGGTCAGTTCCTTGCTGAGCTTTGACTGTGTTGCCCTTCCCCCCCACACCCCCATTTCTACTTCCTCTGGCACCTCTGTTTGTACTTTCTCTCTCCTTTATATCTTCCTCAGGAAGCCTTTGCTGGTGGCTTCCAGTCTCTGTCAGATGACTTTGTTAAAATGCTGATGTAGAATCATATTTTCTTTCCAGAGCTCTTATCGCTCTAATTTTGCTTTCATTAGTGCAATAAATTAATTAATCTGTCTACTGCCCCAACTTGACTGTAAATTCTTTCATGGCAGGTGCTGCATTTGTTTCTTTTCACCATTTTTTCCCCCACACCTAGCCCTCAATGCCTGACACCTTGTGGACTATCATGAAATGTTTTAATAAGTAATTGAAATAGGTTAGTGTGCAATTATTGCTCTGCAGGACCCTACAAAATCAAAATAAAGGGAATTTAAAACAAGGAGGAAAATGCTGCAAGGTCAGCTTTTAGTTTAATTTAAATTCTTAAAAGATAAGAGCAAAGAAATAATGCACCACATAATAAGATTTAGAAAACTTCACAAACATAGTAATACCCAGTGACGTTAGACAAAGACAGGCACTGATTGTGCTGTTAACCACCCCAATCATGGAAAATCAGCCTCAAAAATTGAAAAAAAGGAGATAGGAAGCAGGAAGGATACTGTGAGCCTAGTTTTACTTCTCATGTGCCTGAAAAATTAAGTTGTGCTCAGTGAAACACTGGGGATAAAGGTAGCCTGGGGCCTAGATGACCCAACTTTTAAAATGTGACAGTCTTATACTGTTTTCTCATAAATAGTTAAAGTATCATGGAAATTCTAGTATCTCAGCAAATAGCAATTAAATGAAGTTGGTCGATGGATCAACAAATATTTATGTCTTCCATATGCTGTGTGCTGCGAATACAGAGGAAAACAAGACAGCTGTGGTGTCTGTATTATAGATTTAGGAACACCACCATTTCTTTCTTCCTTCCCTCTCGGCCCTGTGTCAACTAAGCCCAGAGCTGAGAACTAGGTTAGGTTTAACGTACAGTATCAGGACATGTAAAATAAGTGACAGTAAAAGTGGTTCAGTGACTCTACCAAGGTGGGCGATTCATTCTCCCCACTCGCCTTCTAGGAGACGGTGGGGAAACGAGTGGAAGAGTCCTCCAATGCTTCTCCCTACGGGAGTGTACGGTGCAGGACCCCTCTTTTCTAAGAACACACGAAAAACAGATGAGCGTATCTACTCACTGCTAGCCCTGAGTTTCTAGCCTCATCAGTTGGGTGGAGAGAGAACACTAGAAAGAGGAGCAGGTTGGAAATGGAAAGAAAAAGAGAGATCAGACGACTTCCATATTGGACAAGCTAAGTTATGCCCCTATAATAAATTACTCACAAAATCGCAGGACTCACCTCAACAACGTTTTAGTTTGTGCTCACACAATGTCTGTTGTGCCTTTGGCAGCTTGCTGGAGCAGCTCCTCTCCAAGCAGGAAAGAAAGCCACTCATTTTCATCTTGTGGCTCTGTGGTCTCTCCCACAACTTCCAGATTTCCAGGTGACTTCTAGATTGCTGACGCAGTGGAAGAGAGAGTGGGCATTCACTGCCTCAGACTGAAAGTGACATTCACTTGCGTTCACAGTCCATTGTGCAGAGATAGTCATATGGCTTTCCCTATCTGCAAAGAGGGCTATAACGTGTTGTCTTCTATGTGCCCAGGAAAAAGGACATATAGACGTTCGTGGACATTAAGAATGCCCATCACACATTTGATGCATTTAAGATACCCCTGAAATGTCCAAGTGGAAATATCCTATAGGCATTTGGATACATAGATCTGGAACGGTGAGTCTCAGACTTGACTGGATAAGGATCATCTGAAGGAGACTGTGAGAATTCAGATTCCTAGGTCCTGGTCTTAGAGATTCTACTTTGGTAGGTCTGGAGTTAAGCTATGGAATCTGAACTTTAAACCTCTGCAGAGGTCATAATTTGACAAACTCTAGTCTAGAACTTTAAAAATTCAGCAGAATAGGGATGGTATTAGTTGCCACTGGGGGAAGTGAGGTCACCATTAGAAAAAATCTTCAGAAGAGGGTGGAGTAAGAAAAAGAAAAAAGATCCAGCCTAAAACCCCAGAAAATTCCAAGGGGAGAGACTAGTGCCAGAACATGGGATTGGGAGTGCCCATTTACGGCAGATGCTGCTGAGAGATCTTCTTGTAGGATAAGAATTGAAAAGATTCATTGTGTTTAGTGACCAGAAGGTTACTGATAATCTCAGCAAGACATGAAGGCTGACATCAAGTCTGTGTTCACTGAAGAGTAAGTGTATTAGTTCCTCAGTCGTGTCTGACTCTCTGCGTCCCCTGTGACTGTAACCCTCCAGGCTCCTTCATTGATGGGATTTTCCAGGCAAGAATACTGGGGTGGGTTGCCATTTCCTTCTCCAGGGGATCTTCCTGACCCAGGGATCAAACCTGGGCCTCCCGCATTGCAGACAGACTCTTTATCGTCTAAGCCACCAGGAAGTCCCACCAGGAAAGAGTCAGTGGGATTAGACAAACTGGGGAAAAGTTTTTGAGGAAGTACAGCTGCAAAGAGGAAACAGGTTGGTAGCAGAAGGGGAGGGGGGCCGGATCAGGAGGATTAAGAAAATATTGGTGAGACTGAACATGATTAAATGCTAATAGTGAGAGTAATGTTGAATAAAGAGGAGATGAAATTGTCAATAGATTTCCTGCGAAAGTGTGTGTGGGGGTGGGGTGGAATTTAAAAGAATGCTTAGGAAGACTTGGCTTTAGCTTGGCAAAGGGAACACTCCTTCAGGAAGAGATGGGTATAGACAACCAGTTGACTGGTTGTCAACTTTGGGTGTTTATTGGAATCACCTAAGAAGCTCAAAAATATGTACTTTGACCTGCCCCAGCCCTGAAATTCTGTTTTTTTTTTTTTAAAGATTTTTTGATGTGGACCATTTTTAAAATCTTTATTGAATTTGTTTCAGTATTGCTTCTTTTTTATGATTTGGTTTTTTGGCCACCAGGCATATGAGATCCTAGCTCCCTGACCAGGGATGGAATCTGCACCCCCTGCATCAGAAGGTGAAACCTAATCACTGGACTGCCAGGGAAGTCCCCTGAGATTCTGTTTTGTGTGTTGTACAGGTTTGGCATCAGGATTTTAAACAGGCTCTCCCAGATGATTCTAAGGCATGACTGAGGCTGTGAGATTTTCACTGAATTAGGAACAGCCTTGTTTATAGTTCTTCTAGATTCTTAGGTCACAGTTTGGACAGTACTTCTTAGAGAAGACTTCCAGGATACCAACTAAATTAGGATCCTGGATGTATGTTCCTATGTTGTTGTTGTTGCTTAGTCTCAGTTCTTTTGTGATCCCATGGACTGGAGCCTGCTGGGCTTCTTTGTCCATGGGATTTCCCAGGCATGAATACTGGAGTGGATTGCCATTTCCTTCTCCAGGGGATCTTCCTGACCCAGGGATAGAACCTGCATCTCCTGCATTGAGAGACAGATTCTATACCACTGAGCTGCCAGGGAAGCCTGTATGTTCCTGTACATACATATATTTAGAATAAATACTTAGATATTTTTTCTTTTGAGACAGGCCTGGGACCTGGGACCCTTTGGTGCAGTGCTGCAAAGCTTGCACCTGGACACACCCCTCCTCCAGCTACAAAATACAAAGAAACTATAAGGGACTAAAAATAACTGTGTGCATGCTCAGTTGGGGAAATTCTGGACCAAAAGATACAAAGACAAAAAGCCCAACTGCCACTTCTGAAAAGCCAGGAGCAAAAACAGGGTGTTGGGAGCAAAAGCAGTGTACTCTGTGTGACCCCCTGCACTGAACACCACCAAAGGGTGGGCAAACCACCTAAGCCACCAATCCCTGGACACACCCTGACCTTACCCCAGGTAAGGAACAAGCTCACAGCTCCCCTCCAACTTGTTATTTGTTTTGGCTTTCTTCAGCCAGTGCAGAAGCTCCAATAAACCTTGCCTGAATTTCTTGCCTGGACGCTATAGTTAATTTCTATTGATTGGGGAACAACAAGAACCCTGGTCAGTATCACTTTCATTTTTACTGTCCTGTTCTATATCTTCCTTACGAGATTGGAGGCATGTAGCAGTAGCCCCCTCTGTCCTATTTACCACTGACTGCCTAGCAGGCAGAGAGTGGACATTCCGTAAGGTGGCAGGAAAGGGCACTGGTAGAAGAGACACTGTGGTGATTTGGGAAACTGTGCCCAAGCGGGCTCTTCCAGTCATGGCTATGTGGGAGCTGCGAGGGTGCTCTGTGCCTCTCCATGTAGAACTCACCCAAACAGCACCCGTGTAATTATAGCTGCCAGGCAAGGTTGTTTGCAATGAAAGGTGATAACAATATTGAGCATTTCTTGTATAATCGAGCATAGTTATTTTGTCTGTAGTTTAAAGTTGTTTGAAGTTCAAGATTACTTAATTATAAAATTCTGGTTTGTTTTCAGAGGCGTACAGGGACTAGGGAAAAAGGAGCCCTATCATGAGACTATTTGAAAGAATATGACTTCTTAAACAATCCACATGTAAGTTTTTGTAGCTAAACTGATAAACTACTTATAGCAAGACATCTGTTATTTCGCCAGTCTTCACCCCACTGCATGCATCCACAGACCCTTCCCTTTTATCTAGTTGCAGTCTGGTTGGGATGTGTGATGCTGGGTCATAATGATACAACCCAGGGGTTTATAAACTTTTTTTTTTTAAATAAATATTCAATGTTTTGTGGGCTATAGCAGTCTCTCCATTGCTAAGGCCCTAAGGTAGCCTTGGAAAATACTTAAAAAATGAGCATGACTGGGGTTTTCCCTGGTGATCAGGTGGTTAAGACTGCGCTTCTGCTGCAGGCTGTGTGGGTTTGATGCCTGGTCAGGGAATTTAAGATCCCACATGCCGGGTGATGCAGCTGCCCCCCCCTCCCCCAAGAAAAAGAGCATGACTGTTGTATTGTTTTATTACTGTGTAATAAATTACCACAAACAGTGGCTTAAAACAGCAGACATTTATTATCATATAGTTTCCATAGATCAGGAATCAGCTTGCTGGGTCCTCTGCTCCTGGTCTCACAAGGATATAATCAGGGTGTTGGTAGTGGCTGCAGTTTCATCTGAGGCTTGGGATCCTCTCTCAAGTGTGTGTTGGCAGAATTCATTTACTTGCAGCTGTCTAACTCATGGCAGCTTACTAATGATAGACAAGGTATCATCTATCTCATCTAACTCATTTCAGCAAGAGGCTCAGGAAAAGCCTAAGCCATTTAAAAATGTTCACCTAATTAGGATAGGCCCACCCAGGGTGTTCTTAGTTACCTTGCAATCAACCGATTAAAGGCTTTCATTACATCTGCAAAATCTTTTTATCTTTGCTATTTAAGGTAACATGATCTATAGGAATGATATTGCATCATATTCACAGGTCCAGAATGTTGCAGAAGTCGGTCCCTTGGGAAACCAAGCACCACACTGGGGGAGTTGGAGAACTCAGGTTTATTACACCAGGGGCCCACAGTAGTTAACACTTGTAGCTCTTAGCCCTAAACAAAGGAATTACAGAGTTTTTATAAACAGTGCATGACACCAGGCATTAGTGGGTAGTGCTGTTAATAGGCTAGTTCAATCTAGGGGTTTCTGGGCATGGACACAGCAGGGGGGATGCCAGACCTTTACACAAAGGAAAGTGGTTAAGCCAGATTTCAGGAACTGGGTAATTGACAAGGGTGAGTGAGGTAAGTTTCAGCTCCTAGCATTGTTTTAAGTTTCTGTCCTTCCCCCAAGCCCCCCACCCAAACTATGTAACTTACATGACTTTGCAAGCAGCTTGCAGAATTGCAGAAGCATAACCAGCATGAGGTTATTTCCACTGCTGCTGCTATGTCGCTTCAGTCGTGTCCGACTCCGTGCGACCCCATAGACGGCAGCCCACCAGGCTCCCCCATCCCTGGGATTCTCCAGGCAAGAACACCAGAGTGGGTTGCCATTTCCTTCTCCAATGCATGAAAGTGAAAAGTGAAAGTGAAGTCTCTCAGTCGTATCCGACTCTTAGTGACCCCATGGACTGCAGCCTACCAGGCTCCTCCGTCCATGGGATTTTCCAGGCAAGAGTACTGGAGTGGGGTGCCATTGCCTTCTCCGGAGGTTATTTCTAGCTGGGTGCAAATTTTTAAGTTTTCCTCTTCAAACCCACACTTGACGGGAGGAGAGATTTCACAGGACATGTATATACTAGAGAGTGGGAATATTGGGGGCTGTCTTAGAATTAATGGACACTGAAATGTGAGTATCAGAAAATAATATTTCTGATATTCTGTCACAAAATAATTTTTTTGATTATTTTTTCAACCCTTAAAAAAAGTAAAAATGATTTTTGTGGGCTGAAGAAACAAAACTCAAGAAATAGGCAGCTAGTTGGATTTGGCTTGTAGGCCATAGTTGACCATCCCTGATATAATCTGTAAAATGGAGTTAAGATAGCCCTGCAGCCTACTAAGAAATGGTTCCCAAAACCAGATGCTGGATCCAGAAGGTATGGCTTTGTAATATATGGAAGCAAAGCTGGAGTTTAAGGGTCACCTGCTGGGGTATAAGACACTAGATCCTTTCTCTCAGAGGTTCTTCCTGTGACTTTGAAAGATCTAAGCCTGAACAGACCAACACCAGAGTCACTACCCTAAGTGTACGCCCCCTGTGAGGACACAGGGAAGCCGGGGCTACCCACACCCCCAGCCCCATATCTCTCAGTTGCTTTATGAATGTGTTGAATGTGTCTCCTTTGTGCTTATTCATGTAAACTGAAGCATCTTTGTATTTTTCTGTTCAAGTGCCCAATCAAATCCTCTATGAGGCTGCTGCAACTTCACATAGTCAAAGATCAGCATGCTTTTTAATGTCACTGTAAATGTAATTCTGCTGCAATGGAATTTATGGCATAAGAAGCAATCGTTTGCTTTTTCACATCACGAGGCACTGTTGTTTCAGATATTTGGGTTGTACATCTAGGCTAATTTTCATATTGTTCAGATCCAAATTTTCGTCTGCACAAACAAAAAGATTAAGGATGTGAAAAACATTCTTGGAGCAGAAGCTAAAAAAAAAAAACCAAACCTGTAATAGTACTGTGTGAAATACTAGATCTTAAAATCGTGATATCCTGTTTTAGCCACAAACGTACTTATCAAATGTTTATATAGTGCTTCAGTTCAGTTCAGATCAGTCGCTCAGTCGTGTCCGACTCTTTGCGACCCCATGAATCACAGCACGCCAGGCCTGCCTGTCCATCACCAACTCCCGGAGTTCACCCAGACTCACGTCCATCGAGTCAGTGATGCCATCCAGCCATCTCATCCTCTGTCGTCCCCTTCTCCTCTTGCCCCCAATCCCTCCCAGCATCAGAGTCTTTTCCAATGAGTCAACTCTTCACATGAGGTGGCCAAAGCCCTGGAGTTTCAGCTTTAGCATCATTCCTTCCAAAGAAATCCCAGGGCTGATCTCCTTCAGAATGGACTGGTTGGATCTCCTTGCAGTCCAAGGGACTCTCAAGAGTCTTCTCCAACACCACAGTTCAAAAGCATCTATTCTTCGGCGCTCAGCCTTCTTCACAGTCCAACTCTCACATCCATACATGACCACAGGAAAAACCATACCCTTGACTAGATGGACCTTTGTTGGCAAAGTAATGTCTCTGCTTTTTAATATGCTATCTAGGTTGGTCATAACTTTCCTTCCAAGGAGTAAGTGTCTTTTAATTTCATGGCTGCAGTCACCATCTGAAGTGATTTTGAAGCCCCCCAAAATAAAGTCTGCCACTGTTTCCACTGTTTCCCCATCTATTTCCCATGAAGTGATGGGACCATATGCCATGATCTTCGTTTTCTGAATGTTGAGTTTTAAGCCAACTTTTTCACTCTCCTCTTTCACCTTCATCAAGAGGCTTTTTAGTTCCTCTTCACTTTCTGCCATAAGGGTGGTGTCATCTGCATATTTGAGGTTACTGATATTTCTCCCGGCAATCTTGATTCCAGCTTGTGCTTCTTCCAGCCCAGCACTTCTCATAATGTACTCTGCATATAAGTTAAATAAGCAGGGTGACAATATACAGCCTTGACGTGCTCCTTTTCCTATTTGGAACCAGTCTGTTGTTCCATGTCCAGTTCTAACTGTTGCTTCCTGACCTGCATACAAATTTCTCAAGAAATATAGTGCTTACTGGGTACTTATATGGTGCTTACAGGCACTGTTCTAAGCATGGCACAAATTTTAATTTATTTGGATCATAACCCTTTGAAGATATATTATTATTATCATCCTTGATAAGGAACCAGAGACACGGAGGACAATTAAGTAGTAACTTGATGAATATCTCCTGCTTAGTAAGTAGCTGCCCTGGGATTTGAACCCTAGCAATTTCATTCCACAATCTGTTCTCTCAGCTACTATCCTATGCTACTTCTCCAGCATATAGTAATAATTTTAAAATGATTCTGGAATACGCTGATGTTATTCATGGTGTACAAATAACTAATAAGATATTTCAGTGAAAATTCTGAAATTGGTATGAAAGTTCTTGAAGGTCACCTCCTGTCAGATGACTGAAGTGGCAAATTAAATGACCATCTTCCCTCTAGTCTAAACGTCAGGCTTGTTGATTAGCTTGTTAGCATGTCATCCAATATTCCTAAGGCCAGCTTTGAGATTCTTTTCCAATAATACCAATATCAGAATATCAGTAAGGATCAGTTGCATGGCACACATTTGCAACAATTGTATTAATAATTCATCAGATTTTCTCAATTGATGTAGACGTTATTGTAAAATTATTCAAAATTTGTTACATTTCTATAATATGAGTGAAGATACTGAAATAACCCTGTGATTTTATCAAAGACAAATTTGGTCCTATTCAAACATAAGATTTCTGATACAGATGCCTGTTTTCAGAATACTAATAATGTTTCAACCATTACAGGCTTAGTTTTTATCAGTTGAAAGAGTTCCATTGTCAAGACATTTTCCAAAGATCCTAAATCAAAACAATACCATTGCAATTTTCTGTGACATTTTTTTCAAAATGGAGGGACAGAATATTTCTCCGTGTGAATTTCTGCATTTTAATAAGAATTGAAGAGAAAGATAATGTTAATGGTTTAATTCTAAAAATAAAAGAATTTCATAAGAAAATAGTAATGTTAAATATTCATTGTGATGTGGATTTAGTGAAACTGATAAGGGAACAGGAGTTAACTTATCAACCTATACAAAAAAAGCCTTTAACAATTTTATATTATTTGGAGAAACAACAGAAACTTGTTAAAAAGAATGATCTGAAGAAGGCATGGAATAGTTTCTAGGATATTTTATTTTCTATTATTATGAAGACTTTTCAAAATGAGATCCTTATCTTTAATTACTTGAATACTTGTTTGCTAAGTAGGAGCAGAAAACAAAATTCTTCCAGAAGTGTTTTCATGGAAAACAATGCTTCAAAATTTCACACCACCTTTTATGACTCCAGTTCATCAGGTCATTTTTAATAACAACTTGGGAATTACTAAAGTAATTGATATAAAATCTCTCTTGATAAACCAAATGAATTACTCAGACTTTCCAAGAGATGTTTGAAAAGATAAATTTTAACTTCCGAGTTGAATTCTACAAATGAACATAAAAATGTGAAATCCTGTTATCAGCTTCAACAGGGATTATGAAAATGACAAAAGTTGTATTAACCCGTCTGTAATTTTTTGCAGAATTTTGTATTCATTCTCATGTACATTAACTTTTGTCAATAAAAGGTGATTGGTTAAATGTAGAACATACAAAATTTAATTTTTCTAATTTTTGAGGCTTTCTAAAAATAAATTCACAAATAAAAAGCACGATTTGTCGGAACATGAATTCAGACTTGGGGCTTGTTGTAAATATGGTCACCATATGAATGTTCTGGATCAGAAAGGATGAAGCTAAGAAGGAGTCGCAGTGGATGGAATTGGAAGAAAAATGAAGTGTGGATGATTTGAAGATTAACGGGACCTTTTTTCCTTGTCAGAAAGAAAACCATTGCAGACATAAGATGATTCTTGTTAAGGTAATAATCACTTACTATAATCAAACTCTAAGTACTTCAGCTAGAAACTTTCTGAGCACCAGGAAAGAGCTATTAGGCATTGTTAAAGCAATTGATCGCTTCCATCATTATATGTATGGCTGAAATTTCATAATCAGAACATATCATACTGCATTATGAGGCCTGCTGAAATTCACAAATTTGAAGAGACAAATTGCCTGGATGCTTACAAAACTGTAAGGCTGTCATTTCTGAATTGAATATTGACAGAGGGTAAAAAAACATCATAAAGTACATACATTATCCAGGCACCCCGTGTTGGGATAATGCTTCTAAATCTGATTTTAGGCAGGAAGAAAAGAAACAAATAGTTTAAAAGATCTGGTAGTTAGTGTTTTGGAACAAGCAAAGGTTTCTGGCTGGGAGGGTGGAAAACACTCCTATTTCCTCAATGGAAAGTTATGAAATGGCTCATTCATTTGTCCAACAAATATTTATTGAGTGTCTGCTACATGCCAGGCACCAGACCAGGCGTGAGAAATGCACTAGCGAAAAAGACGAATCATAGGGCTAAGGGCCCAGCAACAGAGAGAGTGAGATAGAAATACTGTGTGAAAGCTGCATTGTGAGCTGTGCTTTGTCACTCAGTCATGTCCGACTCTTTGTTACCCCATGGACTGAGCCCACCAGGCTCCTCTGTCCATGGGGATTCTCCGGGAACGACTGTAAGAGTGGTTTGCCATGCCCTCCTCTAGGGGATCTTCCCAACCCAAGGATTGAACCCAGGTCTGTTGTATTGTAGGCGGATTCTTTACTGTCTGAGCCACCAGGGAAGCCCTGTAAGAAAAAAACATACTTTATTTACTCTATGTGCCATGTGCTGTGCTGTGCACTGTTGCTTCAGTCATGTCCTACTCTTTATGACCCCATGGACTGAGCCCACCAGGCTCCTCTGTCCATGGGATTCTCCAGGCAAGAATACTGGAGTGGGTTGCCATGCCCTTCTCCAGGGGATCTTCCTCTTTCTGACCCAGGGATTGAACTTGTGTCTCTTGTGTCCCTAGCATTGGCAAGGGACACATTGGGTTATTTACCACTATCACCACCTGGGAAGCCCATTTACTCTGTGTATTGCCACTGTTAAATATTATTGGATGTCATGTAAATGCAGTCAAACTTCTAATTAAAATTTCTTTTGCATGGAAGTTATATTTGATCATTACAGGTTATGCTAGGAAAGTGTATGTGTTCCTTTCTTTAAAAATGTAATATTTAACTATTGCACAATCCCAGAATTTTGTTCATCTAGTTTTTCAAGAGAATTTAAGGCTGTTATACATGATCAACCAAATTAAAAACAATTTGGGAATTTCCTGGTGGGTCCAGTGGTTAGGACTCCACACTTCACTGCCAATGGCTGGGTACGTTCCCTGGTGGGGAAACTTGGAACCCACAAGCCACATGATGTGACCAAAATAAATACAACTGATTTGTAAAAAAGCAGATTTAGCGTATATGACCTAGAAAATTTCACCTTTGAAGAAAACACAAACTCCATAGAATTCTACCTTATATTTTCTTATAGCTAAAAGTGTTTCCAAGGAATCCACACATTAAAAAAAAATCTCTAATGTACTGAATTTAAGATATTTCTATTATTTTTCAGATATACCAGGAAGATATTCTGATAGTTTTCTATAAAGGATTAGTCCTGAAAAACAAATAAAATTTTCTGAATATTTTATACAGTGGTTGGCACATGTAAGAACTCATTTAATATTTATAGACAAGAGTACGCAAATTGGGCATGACAAGTTAACATCACAGTGATTAACTAGTAGAGTCAGATCCAGTTTTATGGAATCTGAAGCTTATCCAATAGGGGTGTTTCTCTTTAAAAGAAAGAATACAAAATTATATATATACATTTAGGCATGAGAGTGAGTATTTACAATGAGAAAATAAATCACTACAAATTATAATATTTAAAAGGATAGACAATTACAACAAATTTTTAAAATGAGTTTTTGGCTTCCACCAGGGTGTTTCACTTCATCATATTTATCAAAAATCTACAAAAATATAAACAATGAATCTGAAATGAAGGCATAAAAAACAGGAATACAAATGCATTTTTTGGAAGGCTGCTATTTGTATTGAGCTATATAATTGTGTAATCAAATTATTCATATCGCATGTAGTAAGTTATGAGTTTTATCACTGGAGCCCTTGTTTCGCGGGCCATTTTGCTGTGTTGGTGGCAGATTTGTGGGGCACCTCTGGAAGCTGCCACACTTGATCAGCACAAGATGTATCAGAAACAGTAAAGTCTGATCTGGTGTACACTGGGGTACACAAAACATGTGACTTCACATACAGAGGTATTAATGCTTACTGTTGAGGGAACCCAAAGCTGGTGCTCTGTGACAGCCTGGAGGGATCGGGTGGGGAGGGAAGTGGAAGGGGTACCAGCAGGAAGGAGACACATGTATGCCTATGGCCAATTCATGTTGATGTATGGCAAAAATCATCACAATATTGTAAAGTAATTATCTTCCAGTTAAAATTTTAAAAAGAAACAAACAACAAAAATAGTCCCTGTTTACTGTGCCACTGTAAGCTTGTACCTACAAATACAGGAATTCTATTGAGTTCTGTTTAATGGGATTCCTGCAGTGCCTGCAATGCAGGAGCCCTAGGTTCGATCCCTGGGTTGAAAAGATCCCCTGGAGAAGGGACAGCCTACCCACTACAGGGTTCTGGGCTGGAGAATTCCATTGACTGTATATCCATGGGGTCGCAAAGTCACACACGACTGAGCAACTTTCACTATAGCAGCTAACATTTAGCAGCTAATGAGGTTCCCAGCAAAAGATAGAACTAATGTATGTTGTGTTTATAATTGTATATACTGCATTATGGGCTTCCCTGGTGGCTCAGTGTTAAAGAATCTGTCTGCAATGCAGGATACATGGTGGGAGCCACGAGTTCCATCCCTGGGTCAGGAAGAGCCCCTGGAGAAGGAAATGGCAACCCAGGCCAATATTCTTACCTAGGAAATCCCATGGACAGAGGAGCCTGGTGAGCTACCGTCCATGAGGTCGCAAAGAGTTGGACACGACTTAATGACTAAACAACAGCAACAACATACTGCTTCACTGAGCATGTCTAACAGAATGGAACTCCTATTTTGACTAAGCATCATTGAGGACTGAATCCCTCACTTAAATTATACATGTCTGACAATTAGAAGACGTAGCCATAGACTAGCTATATTTTAAATCTAGTTTCCCCTCCGTTAACCATAATCTACAGGTTTCTCTTAAAATTCTACCCCTGACCCTGGATTGGAAAAGACTCTGATGCTGGGAGGAACTGGGGGCAGGAGGAGAAGGGAACGACAGAGGATGAGATGGCTGGATGGCATCACCAACTCGATGGACATGAGTTTGGGTGAACTCCGGGAGCGGGTGATGGACAGGGAGGCCTGGCATGCTGTGATTCATGGGGTCGCAAAGAGTCGGACATGACTGAGCGACTGAACTAAACTGAACTGACCCTGGATTTCACATCTGACGCTAAGTGAGCTAGCTCAGGGAGGGTGGGGATGGAAAAGGGTTAAATGGCCCTCTAACTTGCTGCTGCTGCTGCTGCTAAGTTGCTTCAGTTGTGTCGGACTCTTTGTGACCCCATGAATCGCAGCACACCAGGCCTCCCTGTGCGACCCCATAGACAGCAGCCCACCAGGCTCCCCCGTCCCTGGGATTCTCCAGGCAAGAATACTGGAGTGTGTTGCCATTTCCTTCTCCAGTGCATGAAAGTGAAAAGTGAAAGTGATGTCGCTCAGTTGTGTCCAGCTCTTAGCGACCCCATGGACTGTAGCCTATCAGGCTCCTCCATCCATGGGATTTTCCAGGCAAGAGTACTGGAGTGGGGTGCCATTGCCTTCTCTGCTTCTAACTTAGGTGGACCTGTTTATTCATATGTTTCCAGACTTGGGGCCAAGTACCAGTGTTTAGGTTTCATCGCATCTGGCTGGCTGCTTGTGAATGGTGTACCAACTGCTGTAAGACTGGCTTCCTTCCCCAGCCCTGCTCAATGGCCAAGAGAACTTTACCAATGTATGGGCACCTAATGTTGACACTGATTTGCATAATGGTGCAATAAAAGACATTCTTCAAGTCCTTTTTGTGTGTAACCCATCAATAAAGGGAAATCAGAGCTTGTGGCAACTTGGAGATGGAGGCAGCCTGTCAGCAGAGATTGTACCTATGACCTTGACACAGACTCATGCAAGAGAAGGAAGCTGTCAGGAGGGTTCTCACGCTGAATCACCCTCTGACCTCTGACACTCCAGTTATGCCCTGAACCCTTGATGCGGAGCTGTCAGTTCTTTCCCCATCAGGGCTGGATCCTACTGCCCATGTTCTGACCAGGATCCTATTCCATCCTAAGTCCAGCACAGCCTGGACTTAGAAAATTGTCACCCTCTTGCCCAGAGACTCTGCTAGTTCTCCCAGTCTCCAGATCCTTTCAGAACAGACATAACCTGAATTCTCTGTGCTGTCAGACACTCAGATGGAGTGGTGTCTTTTACCTCCCCCTAGAAAGCAAACCTACGACTGAGCTTGCCTCCCGAGCTTGGGCACTGAGGTTGCGGGACCCTTGGTGTCAAGATTAAGGGGGTTGTCCTGGGCTTCCTGCCTGAGCCCCTAACTTCTCTGCTCACACCCAGCCCTGAGGCTGGGTGCTGAGAAAGGTGACACAAGACCTCCCAGACCCAGGCTTTAGCTTCCTGAGATCTACCTGGACAAGAACAGGTGCGTGTGGGCACAGGTGGATCATGGCGGGGTGGAGCTGCCTGCCCCGGGTGCCAAGGGCTGAGGGTGGGCCCAGAGCCATGCGCAGAGCCCTCAGGAGCTGGTGAGCCATGATGGCAGTGGTGGCACTTGCCTGATCCCCAAGTGCTTCTGGTGGGAGGAACAGGAACAAAAAAACTCTGGGAATATCCAGCACTTCTGTTTTTATGGTTCCTGGGATTATACATGGTCTGTGCACCTGTCTTACTCACAGTTAAATCCTGGATTTTTTTAATATGTCTAGTATAGATTTTTGTTTTTTAGTCACTAAATTGTGGCTGACTCTTTGCAACTCCGTGGACCATAGCCCACCAGGCTCCTCTGTCCATGGGATTTCCCAGGCAAGAATAGTGGAGTGGGTTGCCATTTCCTTCTCGAGGGGATCTTCCCCTATTATAGATACACACTGTTTTGTTTGTTTGTTTGTTTTAAGTGCCAAGAATGCAATGCGATCCTTGCTTTTACTCCTGACAATAAGCAATGGATGCTACTTGCTTGAAAATTTCCCTCTCACTCTGCCTGGATTCCAGGGGGAACAGCGTGTCCTCATAGTTCACACTGAAATCAGGCTGGCCAGGAGAAGATTTACGAATAGGATTTGATTCATTTCTATCACAGCTTTACCTGTGTCTTCTCCTATGTCTTTCTCCTCTGCCTGGGTACACTTTGTCCCTTTCTTTATCTTGCAAATTCTTCTTCCCTCAAAACACTCCTCATCCATCACCTCTTCCAGAAAGCCTCTCCTGACACCCCCAAACCTGGAGTAGGTCCCAGCCTGCATGGTCCTGGGACAGCCCTACTTGTCTCTGCTGTGGCACTTAACCACTGCCTTTCTAGGCAGGCTGCCCACCCATCTGAGTTCCCGATAATTCTGGCATCTTGAGGAGAGAAACTGCATCTGTTGTCTGTATATTTCTATGCCTAGTGACCAGTAAGTGTGCAGTAGGTGTTTGTTGAATGAATGAATGAGGTTTATTGACTTTTGGGGCATCAAACCATTCCAGACCCTAGTGGTCTCAAATTCATCATCATATTCTGTAGAAACTGATTGGATATCGATCACATGCCATGGCTTCAAATTCTACAGAAAGATCTTTTGCAAATATATGCAGCTATAAAACAACAAAACTGATTCTACAGGCCACACATAAATATCAGTCTCATTATTTTATAATCATCCTGGGTAAGAGACTAAGAAAATTTGAAATGATTGAGTTGCAGTCAGATTAGAACACATGCTTTAAGAAGCATTATTTTGCTTAGTGTAAAACTAATAGTTTCATTTAAAACTGTTGGGAAGAATCAGGTTGGCCTGGAGAAGATTTACAAATAGGGTTTGATTTCATTTCTGTCACAGCTTTATCTGGTTTGTTCCTAGGTCCTAATCTTCAAATTCTGTTTCTCAGTGAAATCAGTACCTGTGTCCTTGGAGACTCATCGTCAACATAAACCTGCCACACACAGGAGACTCTATGCACCTTATTCCATTCCATGAAGTTTATTGAATACTTGCTACTCACACTGTGCCATTATTGAGATAAGGTCATGGAGTCTGGATATTTGGGTACAGTGTTTTTTGTTTTTGAATCTTTCATTCCTTCATTAAACAAACACTGTAGAACTTCTCATGTGTATTCATTAGGCATTGTTCTAAATGCCATGGGGCTGGGGAAGATCAATAAGTTCCTGATTTCAGAAAAAGTATAGTTTGGGAGATAAAATACACAGGCATAATATGTTTAACATTAACACTGAAGCTTAATAGCAACAGCAATTGATCATATAAGAAGCATCCTATGATTAAGTCCATTCCCTCGTGGATTTCTTTGGCTCTCGGACTTCACCTCACACGCCAGGTTATGCTAGAAAGATAGAGACTTCAGAGACAGACTGGTGTCTGAAAACAGGGGCAAGTTGCTGGCTTCAATTATTTCCTATGTCTAGTGTGCATAGGGTTATCGGGAAGAGTAACCTTAGAAAAGCATCTGAAAGTGGTGGTAGAAAACTCAATTTCCATTTCATTTTTCCCTCCAGTTTCTAGAGGAACTAAATACAGCCAGGTAGCACCGTGGTAAAGAATCCGCCTGCCACTGTAGGAGACAAAAGAGACACGGGTTCAGTCCCTCGGGTGGGAAGATCCCCTGGAGTAGGAAATGGCAACCATTCCAGTATTCTTGCCTGGAGAATCCCGTGGACAGAGGAGCTGCCAGGTGGGCTACAGTCCATGGGGTCACAAAGAATCGGATGAGACTGAGCATGGCATGCACGTGATAAAGCAAGCTGCCAACAATCTAGGTGCCCCATGCTTTCCCTGAGGCTAGGGGTGGCACCAGCACCACGACACACTGAGCCACCAACCACCTCCCCAGAATCGAGCATGGGGTGGAGGTGAGAGAGAGTGGCCACATTCTTCCATCTGCAGAGTGTGGTCTTGGCCACAGAAACATTTCCTCTCTTCTCTGTAGGAGAGGAAAGAGGGGGCCTTCCCGCACCTTCAAGCCTAACTGGAGGCAGTGGGCTTCAAGAGACTCTGTAGAGATTGGGAGTTGTCTGTACCAAAGAAAAGAAGACATCTTGCTGCCCAACTGAGCTGTCATTCCAGCCCTGGAGCTTCTAGTGGGGCAGAATTGGGTGAGTTGAAGGATCCCTCAGGATAACCTGAAGGTGGGGGTTGTGTTCAAACATGGAAATTAGTCCCACATTTTTTATGAAGTAGGAAAGTCATGAGTAAATCTTGGAAGTGAAGGATGAAGGCCATCTTGTGCACATCCCAAAGGCCTCTAGGGTAGGGGTCCCCAGCTCTGGGATCTAATGCCTGATGATCTGAGGTGGAGCTGATGTAATAATAATAGAAACAAAGTGCATATAAATGTAATATGCTTGAATAATCCAGAAACTATCCCTCCACCCCCAGCCCTCCCATCCAAAAGTTGTCTTCCATGAATCTGGTCCGTGGTGCCAAAAAGGTTGGGGATTGCTGCTCTAGAGGATATGGAGGAAATGGAGCAGGACCAAAGTGTTCCCCACAGACCCCAGGAAGGGGCAGGAAGTTAGGGGAGGGACCCTGGGAGCTTCTGGGTCTGGCCAGGCAATATCCTTACTCAGAGAACTGGCTGAAGGGGTGGATTCCTGGTGGGGCCAGGAATCAGGACTGCCTCTTTGAGATAGTTCTGGAGACGAGCTGGAATGAAGCTGAACAGAAAGCACCCCAAGAAAACCACTTCCGTCATCTGTAAGGAGACTGCCAGATAAAGCCAGAGCAGACCAGACTGAGCTCTGGGAAGCTCCCTATGATGGCACCACGCTCCCACCCCGAGAAGCCAGCCATGAGGGGAGGAGGCTGGAAATGTTTCCGCACGACCTCAGGCCAGCGCCCTGCTGCCTGCGCTGGAAGAAAGGGCAAGAAGTGGGATTTAAAGTACCTTTTAGATAAACCCTGCATTGAACTGGACTTTAATAATCAAAAAGGACTGTAAGTTATAAAAATTGACCCAGGATTCATGGAGAAACAAGGAAGGTGATTTGATATAGTAGCACAGTTGGAGAAATTATGGGAAAAAATGAAATGATTTTATGTTCATACCACCTCCATCCAAGAGTCCTTAACAAACTCCGGGCCCACCTGGGGACACACATCAGCAGAGCTACTCATCCCTGGGAGTTAGACTCAGGAGCTCTTCAGGGACAGCCCAGGTACCCTCCCTCCCCTCACCCCTACTACCACCCACCTCCGCCCACCATCTACTCAAAATATGACTCCCTACAACTCAAGCAGCAACAGGCATCTCCAGTTTAGGAGCACGAGGGTTTAGATCAAAATTAAATTGAGTTTTAAAAGGGCTGCCTGCATAGAGTCTGGGGCCAAAACCCTGTGTCCTCTTGGTTTTTCCACCTATGAAATGAAGATGATATTAAAACCTCCCTTTGAAGGTTTTTAGGGCTCTTTTGAAAAGAAAATGAATTTATGATTATAAGGTACTTGAAAGTGTCTGGCATGTTGTTGTTGCTAGACCTCCAGGCTCCTCTGTCCATGGGATTCTCCAGGCAAGAAGACTAGAGTGGGTTGCCATTTCCTTCTCCAGGGGATCTTCCCCACCCAGGGATTGAACCCGCATTTCCTGCATTGGCAGTAATAAGCATTATATATATTTATATTTAATAAATATAAATAAATATAAAATAATGGGATGTTTCTTGCTTGTCCAGATTTATGAAGTAAGAATCATGCCTCCAACTTCTAGTTTCCTGTTTGGCATGGAGGAGCTGAGATGTCACCACTCCATCCTAACAAGTGGAAAAAACGAAACAAACCGGAAATTAACAACTCTTCTTGGGTGTGTCAGAGCAGTGAGATCACAGGGCACTATACCCTAAGCTGGAGAAACAGACACATACGGAGAATCACAGCTTACCAGAGCTGGGACCCACAAACAGAAACTTCTGTGGGAAATTAAACAACATGAATTTAGTAAGAAGCACAGGTTCATTTTGAACCCAGACTGTCTCTCCACAAAGCATGTTTTATTCACACAATGAACATTTATTATGTGCATAAGTGCTGAGCTCCAATACAAAATAGGTTAAGATGGTTATGCTCTTACCTTACCCATGCGGTTGGTGACCTTGATGCTATCTGAGGCGATCCTGGAGAGGATGTGTTTAGGAGAACAAATTCCATGGATAAACCAGAAAAACAAGTGGAGATACTGGCTATGTACTCCCATTCTTACTGGCATCATTGCCTGATTCCCAGGGCTGCAAACGCACAAGATGATATCCTTGTACGAGAGGCTTCTTCCTTACTCTTGTCTCATCTAACCTAAAAGGCAAGGCTATAATGGAGAAAATGAGCATCTGCCCTGAAGGAGCTGAGATAACCTTGAAGGGAATAAATGATCATGCATATTGATGGATCAATTTGAGTACATATTGATTCCTGGTAACTGGTGCTTGGATTCTTAGCTCATATAATAGGTAGTAAAGGTTACTACTTATAATCAAGGCTACAGAATATTTTTTTCTAAACCCAATAAACCCTTAGGGAATCTTTTTATTTTTGTTTATAAATACTCAGTTGATAGCGCAGTGTGGCCTGTGGTTTCATGCTTATTGATTTACAGGCCTAATTAACAGAACCTTAAACATGTAGGTTCTAAAGAATAGCAAGAAGAGATAAGAAAGCCTTCTTCAGCAATCAATGCAAAGAAATAGAGGAAAACAACAGAATGGGAAAGACTAGAGATCTCTTCAAGAAAATTAGAGATACCAAGGGAACATTTCATGCAAAGATGGGCTCAATAAAGGACAGAAATGGTATGGACCTAACAGAAGCAGAAGATATTAAGAAGAGATGGCAAGAATACACAGAAGAACTGTATAAAAAAGATCTTCATGACCTAGATAATCACGATGGTGTGATCACTGACCTAGAGCCAGACATCCTGGAATGTGAAGTCAAGTGGGCCTTAGAAAGCATCACTACGACCAAAGCTAGTGGAGGTGATGGAATTCCAGTTGAACTATTTCAAATCCTGAAAGATGATGCTGTGAAAGTGCTGCACTCAATGTGCCAGCAAATTTGGAAAACTCAGCAGTGGCCACAGGACTGGAAAAGGTCAGTATTCATTCCAATCCCAAAGAAAGGCAGTGCCAAAGAATGCTCAAACTACTGCACAATTGCACTCATCTCACATGCTAGTAAAGTAATGCTCAAAATTCTTCAAGCCAGGCTTCAGCAGTACGGGAACCGTGAACTTCCAGATGTTCAAGCTGGTTTTAGAAAAGGCAGAGGAACCAGAGATCAAATTGCCAACATCCGCTGGATCATCGAAAAAGCAAGAGAGTTCCAGAAAAACATCTATTTCTGCTTTATTCACTATGCCAAAGCCTTTGACTGTGTGGATCACAATAAACTGAAAAATTCTGAAAGAGATGGGAATACCAGACCATCTGATCTGCCTCTTGAGAAATTTGTATGCAGGTCAGGAAGCAACAGTTAGAATTGGACATGGAAAAACAGACTGGTTCCAAATAGGAAAAGGAGTACGTCAAGGCTGTATATTGTCACCCTGTTTATTTAACTTCTATGCAGAGTACATCATGAGAAACGCTGGACTGGAAGAAACACAAGCTGGAATCAAGATTGCCGGGAGAAATATCAATAACCTCAGATATGCCGATGACACCACCCTTATGGCAGAAAGTGAAGAGGAACTACAAAGCCTCTTGATGAAAGTGAAAGTGGAGAGTGAAAAAGTTGGCTTAAAGCTCAACATTCAGAAAACTAAGATCATGGCATCCGTTCCCATCACTTCATGGCAAATAGATGGGAAACAGTGGAAACAGTGTCAGACTTTATTTTTTGGGGCTCCAAAATCACTGCAGATGGTGATTGCAGCCATGAAATTAAAAGACACTTACTCCTTGGAAGGAAAGTTATGACCAACCTAGATAGCATATTCAAAAGCAGACATTACTTTGCCAACAAAGGTCCATCTAGTCAAGGCTATGGTTTTTCCTGTGGTCATGTATGGATGTGAGAGTTGGACTGTGAAGAAGGCTGAGCACCGAAGAATTGATGCTTTTGAACTGTGGTGTTGGAGAAGACTCTTGAGAGTCCCTTGGACTGCAAGGAGATCCATCCAGTCCATTCTGAAGGAGATCAGCCCTTGGATTTCTTTGGAAGGAATGATGCTCAAGCTGAAACTCCAGTACTTTGGCCACCTCATGCGAAGAGTTGACTCATTGGAAAAGACTCTGATGTTGGGAGGGATTGGGGGCAGGAGGAGAAGGGGACGACAGAGGATGAGATGGCTGGATGGCATCACTGACTCGATTGATGTGAGTCTGGGTGAACTCTGGGAGTTGGTGATGGACAGGGAGGCCTGGCGTGCTGTGATTCATGGGGTCGCAAAGAGTCGGACACGACTGAGTGACTGAACTGAACTGAACTAAACATGTAGGTGGCTACGGAAACAATCCTGAGCAGAGAGCAAACGTAATTTTCTTTTGGGACACTGATAATGCAAAGAGGAATTTTTCTAATGGGGAAAGGATGAGGGAGGAAATGGCAATGCACCCCAGCCTTCTTGCTTGGGAAATCCCATGGACAGAGGAGCCTGGAGGGCTACATTCTTTGGGATCACAAACAGTCAGACACAACTGAGCGACTGAGCACACATGCATTGGAAAAGAACCCTGTTGGTTTTTTCTTTCTGAAAGGGGAATTCTTCCTGGAAGAATCCACCTCACTGTAAATTGAATCAAGTGCAAAAACGAGGATCAAGAGTGATTGTAATGCAGCTAGGATTCTGCTTCTATTTCTACTCAGTCATCCACAATTGTTAAATCACTTGTATTTATTTAATGTCTGGCACTCTCAAAATAGCCTTTCAAGAACTTCCTTCTCTTTTTTCATCAGCGTCACACCATGAGCCAGACAGAAAAATCATATTCTTGGCTATGTATGAGAGCAGAGTGAGGCTGAGTGTCCACTGGTAGAGTCTAGGGAAATGGACATTTAGTAATATTGCAATTGAAACATCCACTTATCTGTCCATTCATCCATTACCCATTTACTGAGTTCCTGATATTGCGTTGATGTCTGGAGATATATAGGTAAACAAAACCCAAGTCCTTGGCTTGGGAGGTCACAGTCTTGTTAGGAAGAAGGGAAGATGGCTGTATAAGTGAATGTAGGCATCTTCATCATCCAAATTTAACCTTTTAAAACAGTGCTGGATTGCGTATTTTCAGGTCAGGTGTATTTCAATATACTCCACTGTTTTAAATTGGAAAAATAATGTGTCCCCAAAGGAGAAGGGGACAGCAGAGGACGAGATGGTTAGATAGAATCACTGACTCCATGGACATGCATTTGAGCAAACTCTGGGAGATAGTGGAGGACAAGGAAGCCTGGCATGCATCAGTCCATGGGGTCACAAAGAGTCAGACACGACTTAGGACTGAACAACAAAATCCCATTCAAAAACCCCAATAAATTGCTCCAAAAAATATCTCAAAACACTTCTAAACACCTATGCAACCATCCACTAAAGATTTCTGGTTTAATATAAAACATCTTAAATGTCAATCGTGATTTTTTAGCACTTAATGAACTCTTTATGGTTTTGTGAAGTGTATAGTGATATGGATGGGCACTGGACATGAATCGTGTTTTACTTTTATTGCAAAGGACATACCCTCAGTGTGTCTCATTCAGATTGTGGCCATCAGTCCACTTTGTGTGATCTTTCTATAGATTTAAAAGATGACTTGCCACGTCCAGAACCAAAAACACTTTCAAAATTTTTATGCATTAGTTGGAATTAAGATGGTGGAATAGAAAGATCCTGAGCACAACTTCTCCCATGGAGAAAATTATGAACAGCTGCTGCTGCTGCCAAGTCACTTCAGTTGTGTCCGACTCTGTGCGACCCCGTAGACGGCAGCCCACCAGGCTCCCCCGTCCCTGGGATTCTCCAGGCAAGAACACTGGAGTGGGTTGCCATTTCCTTCTCCAATGCAAGAAAGTGAAAAGTGAAAGTGAAGCAGCTCAGTCGTGTTCGACTCTTCGAGACCCCATGGACTGCAGCTTTTCCAGGCAAGAGTACTGGAGTGGGGTGCCATTGCCTTCTCCAGCTATATGTCAACAAACAGGACAACCTACAAGAAATGAATGAAGTTTTAAAATCATGCAATCTTCCAAGACTGAATCATCTATAAACAGAAAAATATGAATAGATTGATCACTAGTACAGGATTGAAACAGTAATAAAAACATCCGAAAACAAAAATCCAAGATTGGATAACTTCACAGGTGAATTCTACGAAACATTCAAAGAAGACTAATACCTATCCTTTTCAGATTGTTATAAAAAATAGAAGAGCAAGGAACACTTCCTAACTCATTTGTGAGGCCAACATTACCCTGATACCAAAACCAGACAAAGACAACACAAAGAAAATTACAGATCAGTATCTATGATGAATATAGATGCAAAAATCCTCAACAAAATGTTAACAAACCAAATACAAATATACATCAAATACACCACGATCAAGTGGGATTTATCCCAAGGATGCAAGGATGGTCAATCAACTTGGTATACCACATTAATAAAGAGAAGGAAGAAAATCATATGATCATTTCAATAGAGAAAAAGCATTTGACAAAATTTAACAAGTGGGTGTATAGGGAACATACCTCAACATAAAAAAGACCATATAAGCTAACATCATATTCAATGGTAAAAAGCTGAAAGCTGAAAAATGCCATTTACAACAGCATGGTTAGACTGAGAAGGTATAAGTGAAATAAGTCAGCGAAAAAGACAAATACCATATGGTTTCGATTATATATTGAATCTAAAAAAATCAAAACAGAAATAGACTTATAATTACAGAAGACAGGTGGTTGCCAGAGGGCCAAAACATGGGGGATTGGGTGAAATAGGTGAAGCGATTAAGAGGAACAAACTTCCATCTATAGAAGAAATGCCACGAGAATATATTGTACAGCATAGGGAATAATGTCAGCAATATTGTAATGTCTTTGTATGGTGTACTACTGTACATCAAATATACTTCAATAAAAAATAAAAAGGAAAATATTTGCAAAGAAAAATATAGCTACAAGAATAATATTCATAGTAGATGGCGATGTATACAGGGCCAAACTTGTGTCCTCTGTGTGTTTAGCTCTCTCTGTTCTTTGTCACTTCTAATATACGGACTTCTACCAGGCATCCTCCATTAATATGCTTCCTCTGATACATCTCTGACGACATTTTCCCTTAAGACTGGGAGAGACGTGAAAGCAATGATGCACAGTGCAGAACAGTGCAAGCTCGTGATGAGACGGTTTTGGGAGAACAGTTGACATATGACCACAGGGCACTGTACTCTCTATTGCCTGCATTTCCATGCATAACTATGCAGATTTATTGTAATGGGTTCCTGATTTGGATAGAGACTGATGGGTGAACATTTTTGCAAGTCATTACAGCAAATGTTCATATAATGAGTCCTCAGATAACAAGGTCCTCTGTAATTTCCAGAGGAGTGGGCATAAGTTAACATGGTCACACAGAGGAGAGTGATGGACTCTGCCTGGAAAGGTTGTGGAGGGCTGCTCCAAACGGGAGCAGGGCCGGCCAAGGGAGAGCTGCATGGTGGCAGTTCAGCACACAGGTCGGGTGGAGAGGTCCAGTGGAGGGCAATTCAGGCAGAGAGAAAAACGTACCAACTCAGAGAGGCCACACACACATGCACACACCCATCATATTGAGTTCAGGGAATTGAAAATATTTCCATATGGCGGAAGTATAAGGAACAAGGAAAATGAGTCTGGAGGAAGTGGCATCAATCTGAATGGAAAGGGCTTTATTTATTCTGGAAGACATGAACCCTAACTGAAGGCCTTTAAGCAAGAGAATGTTAGCATGACGTCTGAAATTTGGAAAAACACTCTAGAAACAAAAGAGAAGCAGGATCTGAGGACAGATACCTATAGCCAGAGATGACAAGGATCTGAGAAAGGACCACTGCAGAGATGATGATAAAGAGGATGGGCTGGGCCGCCGAGAGAAGCTGACAGGGGTTGACAGGAGTCAGTGATCTCTGACGGGGAGAAGGCAGCTCTTTTTATCTCAATGTCAGAGATTAAGAAGTTAAGATCAGGGGGTTGAGTATTTTACACTGAATATCTCCCAAACCTAACAGCTCCTGGCAGATACCCAATACATGGTAAATGGACAAATTCCATTTTTCAGCCAACACATCTTCAGTGAGGTACTGAGGAGAGAGTCAAATAATGAGTCAGTGAGTTAGTTAATAAATGAAAGTCTGCTTTCTTGGTAGGGTCTGATAGTCTCCCATGGCATTCTGGCTTCTCTTTTTTTTCATTTCTACCACTGTCCCCATCACATGGAGAGCACTGGAATATTGCAATATTTTCTGAATTGATCCTCAGCCTCTATTCTCTTGTCTTATAATCCCAAAGCCACACTGGTCTGGAAGTGGGGTGCCCTGCCTTTCAGCCCAGGATATTCCAGACATCAGCTGAGCACCCCCTCCACTCAACTTTTTTCATCATTTCTCGCTTCCCGATGGAAATAATGATCCTTATTCATCCGCCTCACACAAATGTTGGACAGATTGATTAGTTAATGTGCAAAAATTGCTTTGAGGATGCAAGTGCTGATTATTATTATTATTATGTTGTCTAAGTGAAATATTCTGGCATTTAAAGGGAGCTGCAGAATGGTCACTGATGTTTCATTTGAATGTTCTGCATCTCACAGGTGGAATACTCATTTACCAATAGAGAAAAATATCTCTACATAGAATGGACTTTCCTGGTGGCTCAGACGGTAAAGAATCTGCCTGCAATGCAGGAGACCCGGGTTCGAACCCTGGGTTGGGAAGAAGGGATTGGCAACCCACTTCAGTATTCTTGCCTGGAAAATCCTGTGTACAGAGGAGCCTGGCGGGGTCCATGGGGTTGCAAAAACTCGGACACTGTTGAAGCAACTGAGCATATAAAATAGCTCTCTGAAGCTCTTTCATCTCTTTTTAAAAGACATGACCACATTGCCACCATGGAATGTAGCTGGGAGACCTGGTTAAGGTCCACGTCCAGGCTGTTGTCAGCAAGGGGTTTGTCTTCTTATCCAGAAGCACCGATGGCTTTGCCTTTTGTCAGTTACCTGTTACCTCAAAAGCTACTGACATCGACTGAAATCATATACAGGGTCTCAGAGCTGTATATATAATTTTTTTCCCTTTCAGAACACTTTGAACTTAGAACCTTGGCCAGGAGTGAGTTGTGGTTTCTCAGGGAAATCTTTCTTCTTTTCTTTGTAAAAACGTCATTACATTTTCTTCAATCATGTATTAGTTTAGCTAGATTTAGTGGTGACTTTGTTACAAATATTGAAATGATGAAAACAAAAATTACAAATTTGAGTTTTTAAATTTTCTACCTCTCAAAGGTGATGACGTTATTTCTGTGAACCACTAAATTAATTAGCATTTTAAGTGTTATAAGTGAAAGTTGCTCTGCAGCTGCTGCTGCTAAGTCGCTTCAGTTGTGTCCGACTCTGTGAGACCCGAGACGGCAGCCCACCAGGCTCCCCGTCCCTGGGATTCTCCAGGCAAGAACACTGGAGTGGGCTGCCATGCCCTCTCCAGGGGATTGTCCCTATGCAGGGATTGAACCCAGGTCTCCCACATTGTGGGCAGATTCTTTACCATCTGAGCCACCAGGGTAGCCCAAGAATACTGCAGTGGGTAGCCTATGCCTTCTCCAGGGGATCTTCCCAACCCAGGAATCGAACCAGGGTCTCCTGCATTGCAGGTGGATTCTTTACCAGCTGAGCTACCAGGGAAGCCATTAGTGTTATACACTTCTATTATATTTTACTTCTAATGCCGTTCTCATCTTGATTGCTTATTCTTTAAATATCCACCAAACCTACACCAACTAAATAGGACTCTTTGGGGTGGGGACCAGGCATCAGTGTTTTTTAAGCCTCCCTAGGTTACTACAATACACTGATTGAGAACCAGTGCTCTAATTCAGGAGCACCTTTTTTCATTTTTTTCCTATCCTGAGGTGATTTTTATGCATATACCTCAGAAAGTCCAGTATTGAATAACAGCAAAAAGAACAACAACAAAAAACAAGTGGATATTTTGAGTTTCTTTTCTCTTTTTAAATTTTTTAAAGTTTGGGGCTTGATATAAAGTCAGGGAAAGTTTTAAGAAAGCGTATATTTAGACAACAGGGAAAAACCTTAATCTGCAGTGTGTGAATATAGAACTGATAACTGATGCTGGTGGCTGATATTCCAAACGATTTGGTGCCACTTTTCTTCAGCAGCTTGGGCTTTTAGTGTGATTTATGCCTAAACTTTAAGAGTAAAATTTATGAACTGCATTAAGTGCTAAGGAAAAAGCATAAAAATCAGTAATTTGAGAGTCTAGAGAAGTTGAATGCGGTGTACAAATAAGCTAAATGAAAATAATAGGCTAATAGATGCATCGGAGAAAAGCAAATGGCTTTCTGACATCAAGGAACCAGAGTTTTGGGAAATCCTTTAATTACCATATTATTGGTTGGGTGAGATAGTGTTGCTAAAGATATATAAAACCAAAGAGCTCTCATTTAAAAATGAAATAAGCTTGGGGAGAGAAATGATGAAATGTATGGTCGGGTTTCATGAAATTAATCAACTGGATCAGAATAGAAAGTCAGAGAAACCACCATCTTAGGACTTTGCCCAGCAGGTGGCAGAAGTGAGGCTTCAGGACTAGGTAACTGCTGCTGAGCTATGATCTGTTTTAAAAATGTGGCTGCTTCCCAGGCGGTGCTAGTGGTAAAGAACCTGCCTGCCGGTGCAGGAGACATGAGACGCGGGTTCAGTCCCTGGGTTGGGAAGGCACCCTGGAGAAGGGCCTGGCAACCCACTCCAGGATTCTTGCCTGGAGAATCTCGTGGACACAGAGCCTGGCAGGCCACAGTCCATAGGGTTGCGAAGAGTGGGACACAACCGAAGCGACCGAGCATGCGCATGCGCACTGTGGCGGCAGATGCATTATCCGGATGGCGGGGTTTGGCAGAGCAAGGTAATGAATGGCATGTGTCAGGCTGGAACAGCGCTTATGGGCCTGGTCACTCTGCACCTCTGTTCTTTCCTTTTCCCAAATGTGTGGCAGGCTCCTCTTTCTCCCACTATTCTACCTATGTACTTTCCCTCCAGCCTTTTCTCTGTATTGGAGAGCAGTTGCTCTGGACACTCTGACCTCTGTTCTCTCCTGTCCAGCAGTGCTAACAGAATGAGGAGAGGATGTGGGAGTCAGTGCGCATGGAGCTGAGCTAAGAGTTTCAAGTCCACCCTTCTCACATCCCTATGGGATAGATACCATTTCCCTTTTGACTGATGAAGAGACTGAGGCTCAGAGAGAATAAGGAGCTTGCCTACGGTCTACAGTAAGTTTTGGAGCTGTAATGTATTGTTTTCTCTTCAGTGTTTCTTGATTCTTCCACCAATTCCTGTAGCACCTAGATTCCCTGGCATCACAACCATCATAATCATAGGAAAGGACTTTGCAGGAAACAGACAGGGCACAGAAAAACTTCATGACTCAGGGGAAACCCTCTCAGGCTAGGTAGAGATTCTCTGGGTGTACTAGTCAAGATTGTCCAGAGGAACAGAACTAATAGGGTAGATAGTAGAGGATGGATGGATAAGATAGATGTTGTTGTTTTAGTCTCTAAGTCATAACTGACTCTGCAACCCCATGGACTATAACCTGCCAGGCTTCTCTGACCATGGGATTTCCCAGGCAAGCATACTGGAATTGGTTGCCATTTCCTTCTCCAGGGGATCTTCCCAACCCAGGGATCCCACATTGGCAGGTGGATTCTTTACTACGGAGTCACCAGGGAAGATAGATAGATGATAGACAGACAGATAGGGGTTGGGCACTGCCCTCCTGCACTGATGCGGCTGAACTTTACTTAACCTAGTAGCATTCAAACACTAGTCTTTTTAGGAGACACTCCCAAATATACCCAGAAATAATGCTTCTTTAGCTTTCTGGGCATCCCCTAGCCTAACCAAGTTGACACATAAAATCAGCCATCACAGCTGGGGGGTGTGGGGTGGGGAGAACTGGAGAAATGAAAGGGAGGAGACACTGTGGGTGCCCCAGAAAGAAAGGCCCTTGTGCTTAATCTTCCAGGTGGGTTGGGGGTGAGGATCAGGGGAAAACAAGAGCCCCTCTAGTTTTGGGGGCGGGGCAGAGTCAAAGTGCAGAGCGATCTGTGATCCTCTTTCCAGGTAGCGGTGAGACCTCCAGGAGCTTGGATGTGGTGTGCCTTGGCAGTGGGGCTTGAGGCAGCCTCACTGAGTTCCCCAGCAGCAGAGTGATCTCCCGTTTTTCCCGGAAAGGCATGGATCCTGAAGGGGAGGACCAGACCGGAAGGTAGGAGTCTCTGGGAACACAGGGGATGTTGGCAATGACTGTGTAGTGATGCAGCTTAACACTGGATGGGAAGGGGATAGCTCAGTGGATGTGCCAGAGAGCAGAGGTAACGATCAAGACTAGCAGCCAGCTTGCCATGTTATGTCACGGCAAAATCCCCTTTTCATCCCCATCAGGTGCCAGCGTAGAGAAGCTGTGATTGACTCAGAGCACATTTCTGCCCCCTGGTGGAACAGGAGCTCATTACAGAAATTAAGCTTAGTTGAAAATGAAAGTGAAAGTGGCTCAGTCCTGTCCAACTCTTTGCGACTGTATAGTCCATGGAATTCTCCAGGCCAGAATACTGGCGTGGCTGGCCTTTCCCGTCTCCAGGGGATCTTCCCAACCCAGGGATCGAACCCATGTCTCCTGCATTGCAGGCGGATTCTTTACCAGCTGAACTATCCTTAGACCAACTAAAAAGTTTCATGTTTGTGGACTGGGATCTGCAGCCTCAAACAGCATTGAACCTGGAGTTTTCTGGCTCTAAGAACTGTTCATTTCACTACATCAAAATTACATTAACAGATCCAGAATCTGACATAATCAGAAGCAAATGCTATCTCTGAATTATCTGTGTTTGTATGTGTCTAACCATTTGCAGCCTCACGGACTGTAGCCCACCAGACTCTTCTGCCCATGGAATTTAACTGGAATGAGGTTCCTGGCCATTCCTTTCACCAGGAAATCTTTCTGACCCAGGGATTGAACCAGTGTCTCTTAGGTCTCCTTCATTGGCAGGTGGATTCTTTATCACTAGTGCCACCTGGGAAGCTGCCTAATATTAGTTTTAAAATATTCCACGATTCAAACCAAGTCAATTCATTTCCATTCCATTTATTTATTTATTGGCAACACCCGGGGGCATGTGGGATCCTACTTCCCTAACCAGGGATCAAACCCATCTCTCTGCTGATGGAAACAAACTCTTAACCACTGGACTGCCAGGGAAATCCCCATTTCCATTCAACTTTATGAGATTTTATTGAGCCAAATCACCAGGGATCTTTCAAAATATTTTTAGTGTGTTATACAAAAGAGGTATTCTCTGTCAGTAAAATATAATTTTTTCCCATGAAGACTTAAATAACTTCAAGATAACACAGTTTCCAATCACACCATATATCAGAGCTTCTCACAGAAGAATTATTCATCTATTTGAAGTGAATTTTCACACATTGGTGTTGTTCGATTGCTCTCAAAATTGGGCAGCATATTCAAGCAGAGGAAAGAGTTCAAAATGCATTTCTATCAAGATTTTATTGGCTTATAGCCAGCCCTCTATCCCCAAATCTGCTGATGCAACATTTCCAGGATATTTTCAGCCTTTATTTTAAAAAGTTACCTGACTTGCCCAGGGTCCTGGTGACATTGATCCTAAATGGCATTGATTGGTCCTCTGCCCTGATTTGTGCAACCTCCGAGTAAGGGAACAAGATGGTCTTGTAGGGGTTAGAGATTCACCTTTAGGGCAGTAATGGTTCTTGCCAACATGGAATTGAGGACTGTCCACACCATGGGCTTAACGTTTTCCTGGTTAAATCCCTCTGTGGGGGCTGAGCTGTGCTGTGCTCTGGGATCAGCCCAGCAGAAAGAAAAGCATCTTCACGATAGTTAATAATGTTCACTAAATTTCATCTGGGCTTCCCAGGTGGCTCAAGTGGTAAAGAATCCATCTGCCAGGCAGGAGACACGGGTTTAATCTCTGGGTCAGGAAGAGCCCTTGCAGTAGGAAATGACAACCCGCTCCAGTATCCTTGTCTGGAAAATTCCATGGAGAGGATTCTGGCGGACTGCATGTAGTCCATGGGGTCGCAGAGTGGACACCACTGAGCTACTGGGCATACATGCACACAAATTTCATCCAGCCCAGCTCTTACTATGATCATCAGTACTGACTTCAGGTCTGAATTAAAAAAAGAGAAGCTGAAAATGGACCTAAACTTTGCGCACATATCCTGAGAAATGGACGCTGTCCATGATTCAGCCTGGACAAGAGCGGCTCGATGTACCCCGCCTACCAGTGTGTAGCTGCAATGGAGGCAAAATTCCTCTAGAGGGCACTCACAGCTTCTCCATGAATGAACTGCTCTCGAAATCACGGTTTTACAAAAACGGCAGACTGCAAAAAGAGAGCCACATAAACAGATACGTGGATGTGCAGGTTACTTTTTTCATTATAAAATAATACCTCTTTGTCTTTTTCAAATAGGCATCAGTGAAAACCATGCACATGTGGGAATGTAAAATATGGACAATTTCTTCTTGTTTCCTTTGTGAAAGAATACTGAATCCTTACCTCTAAGGGAGTGTGCTGTAGTTCACTGTGTCATATTTATAATTATCATGAGAAGGAGGGAAATTAAAAGATTCAACTGCTTAACTCTTCAGCAGTTGAGCTGTCGGCCCTGGGGACGTGCTGGGAACTTCATGTTCTGGCTGAGCTCTGTGGAAATCCTCAGGAATGGCCTCTTGACCTCTCACTTGGCCACCTGAGGAAATCAGCTCGGGTTAGATTAGATGGACCATAATTGGCTTTTGAGTTGCTGAAGCACACTCTGGGTACACATTTCTCCATGTTTTGAAAGACCTGTGTTTTCCTTGGATGAGATCAGGGTAGAGCGAAGTCAATCACTCCTTGGGTGGGTGGATGGACCAGGATGCTGTTTCCCAAGATCTGCTCTGCCTCTCAGCCTCCCCAGTGACAGGGAGCTTGCTTGGCCCCTCCATGCCCTCTGCCCACTCCCCTTCAGGGTCAGGGGAAGGGGTGAGTCATTGTGAGTCTGCAGTATAATTTGCAAGGGAAGTACCGGGCTGGATGATTTTTAAGGGTTCTTGTCAACTCTTAGTGGAGAAGGAAATGGCAACCCACTCCAGTACTCTTGCTTGGAAAATCCCATGGACTGAGCAGCCTGATAAGCTACAGTCCATGGGGTCAAAAAGAGTCAGACTCAGCTCTTAGGGCCTATAACTCCATGAATTTTCAGATTCTGAAGTGAGGAGAACATAAAAATGAGTCCATGTGACTTCAGCATTGTAAATGGCATAAGTGTTTTCCTTGCCTCTGGTCATGCCCCTCCCCAAACCATTCTCTAGCAACCAGTGTGATCTTTCAAAAATGTATATGAATCATGGTTTTCTTTTTCACTTAAAATTCTTCAAAGGCTCCATATTGCCTTCATGAAAAAGCCCAAACTCCCTAGCATACACAATTAACAAGACTCTTCGTGATCTGCCCCCTCAGCCCTTCCTCCTGAATGACCTGTAGCTCCCCAGTGCAATGGAGAGCCCTGGGTCTCTCACCGCCAGGTCTGTGCTATCCCTTCCACCTGAATGTACCCTCCCACAACATACATGTTCCTTAGCTTGGCTGATGTTTTTCTTGCTGTAAGTCTCAGCTTGGGTGCTTGTTCCTCTAAGAAGCTTTACTGTAGCAGGAAGGGAGACCCATTTCAGGGGTCTTATCTAACATACAGAAATGAATTGTCCAAGGAGGCACAAAGCAAGAGATTTTATTGGGAGGGGGTGCCCGGGCAGAGAGCAGTAGGGTAAGGGAACCCAGGAGAACTGCTCTGCCACGTGGCTCACAGTCTCAGGTTTTGTGGTAATGAGGTTGGTTTCTGGGTTGCTTGGCCCTTTTCTGGCCTGACTCAGGGTCTTTCTGGTGGCATGTACATCTTTCAGCCAAGATGGATTACAACATGAAGGATTCTGGGAGGTGGGCAGGACAATGTAACGGGCTGGTGTCTCCTCTCTTCTTTGGGCACCTCCCGAATTCTCCTGGACAGGACTCCTGTTGGGAGACAACTCATGCAAGTGGTCATCAATGTGCCTGGCCAAGGTGGCTGGTTTTGATCAATGGTTCACTAACATTCAGTTCAGTTCAGTTCAGTCACTCAGTCGTGTCCGATTCTTTGCAACCCCATGAATCGCAGCCTGCCAGGCCTTCCTGTCCATCACCAACTCCCGGAGTTCACCCAGACTCACGTCCATCGAGTCAGTGATGCCATCCAGCCATCTCATCCTCTGTCATCCCCTTCTCCTCCTGCCCCCAATCCCTCCCAGCATCAGAGTCTAACATTACTGACTCTCAAAGAGTGGGTTTGATGCCCATTCCTATGTTATCTTTGCATTCTGTTCTATCCTTAATCCTGGAGACATAGAGTTTGCCTTCAAAGCTGAAGAGGTTTCTCTGGGATGCCTTTCTGAATATTCAAACCCATCTAGTCAGTCTTCTTATCTACCTCAGAACTAAACCTCTCTACCCTCACACTCAGCCTGGACTCTGAGAACTGGAACCATACTTTCCTGTCTCTGTGAAATTGACTTTTTACTACTCCTCTGCTTTTGTTCAGTTCAGTTCAGTTGCTCAGTCATGTCCGACTCTTTGCGACTCCATGAATCACAGCACGCCAGGCATCCCTGTCCATCACCTACCCCCAGAGTTAACTCAAACTCATGTCCATTGAGTTGTTGATGCCATCCAACCATCTCATCCTCTGTCAACCCCTTCTCCTCCTGCCTTCAATCTTTCCTAGCATCAGGGTCTTTTCAAATGTCAGTTCTTCCCATCAGATGTCCAAAGTATTGGAGTTTCAGCTTCAGCATCAGTCCTTCCAATAAATATTCAGGACTGATTCCCTTTAGGATGGACTGGATGGATCTCCTTACTGTCCAAGGGACTCTCAAGAGTCTTCTCCAACACGACAGTTCAAAAGCATCAATTCTTTGGCTCTCAGCTTTCTTTATAGTCCAACTCTCACATCCATAGATGACTACTGGAAAAACCATAGCTTTTACTAGACGGACCTTCGTCAGCAAAGTAATGTCTCTGCTTTTTAATATGCTGTCTAGGTTGGTCATGGTTTTTCCTCCAAGGAGCAAAGGTCTTTTAATTTCATGGCTGTAGTCACCATCTGCAGGGATTTTGGAGCGGAAAAAAAAATAAAGTCTGTCACTGTTTCCACTGTTTTCCCATCTATTTGCTGTGAAGTGATGGGACCAGATGCCATGATCTTTGTTTTCTGAATGTTGAGCTTTAAGCCAACTTTTCACTCTCCTTTTTCATTTTCATCAAGAGGCTTTTTAGTTCTTATTCACTTTCTGCCATAAGGGTGGTGTCATCTGCATATCTGAGGTTATTGATATTTCTCCCAGCAATCTTGATTCCAGCTTGTGCTTCATCCAGTCCAGCATTTCTCATGATGTACTCTGCATATAAGTTAAATAAGCAGGGTGACAATATACAGCCTTGACGTACTCCTTTCTCGATTTGGAACCAGTCTGTTGTTCCATGTCCAGTTCTGTTTCTTCCTGTCCTGCACACAGATTTCTTAGGAGGCAGATTAGGTAGTCTTGTATTCCCACCTCTTGAAGAATTTCCCACAGTTCGTTGTGATCCACACAGTCAAAGGCGTTGGCATAGTCAATAAAACAGAAGTAGATGTTTTTCTGGAACTCTCTTGCTTTTTTGATGATCCAGTGGATGTTGACAATTTGATCTCTGGTTCCTCTGCCTTTTCTACATCCAGCTTGAACATCTGGAAGTTCATGGTTCATGTACTGGTGAAGCCTGGCTTGGAGAATTTTGGGTATTACTTTGCTAGAGTGTGAGATGAGTGCAATTGTGCAGTAGTCTGAATATTCTTTGGCATTGCCTTTCTTTGGGACTGGAATGAAAATAGACCTTTTCCAGTCCTGTGGCCACTGTTGAGTTTTCCAAATTTGCTGGCATATTGAGTGCAGCACTTGGACAACATCATCTTTCAGGATTTGAAATAGTTCAACTGGAATTCCATCACCTCCACTAGCTTTGTTCATAGTGATACTTCCTAAGGCCCACATGACTTCACATTTCAGAATGTCTGGCTGTAGGTGAGTGATCACACCATCGTGATTATCTGGGTTGTGAATATCTTCTTTGTATAGTTCTTCTGTGTATTCTTGCCATCTCTTCTTAATATCTTCTGCTTCTGTTAGGTCCATACCATTTCTGTCCTTTATTGTGCCCATCTTTGCATGAAATGTTCCCTTGGTATCTCTAATTTTCTTGAAGAGATCTCTAGTCTTTCCCATTCTATTGTTTCCCTCTATTTCTTTGCATTGATCACTGAGGAAGGCTTTCTTATCTCTCCTTGCTATTCTTTGGAACTCTGCATTCAAATGGGTGTATCTTTCCTTTTCTCCTTTGCTTTCTCATCTCTTCTTTTCATAGCTGTAAGGCCTCCTCAGACAACCATTTTGCCTTTTTGCATTTCTTTTTCTTGGGGATGGTCTTAATCACTTTCTCCTGTACAATGTCACGAACCTTTGTCCATAGTTCTTCAAGCACTCTATCAGATCTAATCCCTTGAATCTATTTTACTTCCACTGTATAGTCCTAAGGGATTTGATTTAGTTCATACCTGAATGGTCTAGTGGTTTTCCCTACTTTCTTCAATTTAAGTCTGAATTTGGTAATAAGGAGTTCATGATCTGAGCCACAGTCAGCTCCCCATCTTGTTTTTGCTGACTGTATAGAGCTTCTCCATCTTTGGCTGCAAAGAATATAATCAATTTGATTTCAGTGTTGACTATCTGGTGATGTCCAAGTGTAGAGTCTTCTCTTGTGTTGTTGGAAGAAGGTGTTTGCTATGACCAGTGTGTTTGCTATGACCAGTGCATTCTCTTGGCAAAAGTCTATTAGCCTTTTCCCTGCTTCATTCTGTACTCCAAGGCCAAATTTTCTTGTTACTCCAGGTGTTTCTTGACTTCCTGCTTTGGCATTCCAGTTCAGTTCAGTTCAGTTGCTCAGTCGTGTCCGACTCTTTGCAACCCCATGAATCGCAGCCCGCCAGGCCTCCCTGTCCATCACCAACTCTTGGAGTTCACTCAGACTCATGTCCATCGAGTCAGTGATGCCATCCAGCCATCTCATCCTCTGTCATCCCCCTCTCCTCTTGCCCCCAATCCCTCCCAGGATCAGAGTCTTTTCCAATGAGTCAACTCTTCGTATGAGGTGGCCAGAGTACTGGAGTTTCAGCTTTAGCATCATTCCTTCCAAAGAAATCCCAGGGCTGATCTCCTTCAGAATGGACTGGTTGGATCTCCTTGCAGTCCAAGGGACTCTCAAGAGTCTTCTCCAACACCACAGTTCAAAAGCATCAATTCTTCGGCGCTCAGCCTTCTTCACAGTCCAACTCTCACATCCATACATGACCACAGGAAAAACCATAGCCTTGACTAGATGGACCTTTGTTGGCAAAGTAATGTCTCTGCTTTTGAATATGCTATCTAGGTTGGTCATAACTTTCCTTCCAAGGAGTAAGCGTCTTTTAATTTCATGGCTGCAGTCACCATCTGCAGTGATTTTGGAGTCCCCCAAAATAAAGTCTGACACTGTTTCCACTGTTTCCCCATCTATTTCCCATGAAGTGATGGGACCAGATGCCATGCTCTTCGTCCAGTCCCCTATAATTAAAAGGACATCTTTTGGGAGTGTTAGTTCTAGAAGGTCTTGTAGGTCTTCATAGAACCATTCAACTTCAGCTTCTTCAGCACTACTGGTCAGGGCATAGACTTGGATTACTGTGATATTGAATAGTTTGCCTTGGAAACGAACAGAGATCATTCTGTCATTTTTGAGATTGCATCCAAGTACTTAATTTGTTGACAAAAGTCAACAAAAGTCATTTGTTGACTACGATGGCTACTCCATTTCTTCTAAGGGATTTTTGCCCACAGTAGTAGATATAATGGTCATCTGAGTTAAATTCACCCATTCCAGTCCATTTTAGTTCACTGATTCCTAAATTGTCAATGTTCACTCTTGCCATCTCTTGTTGGACCACTTCCAGTTTGCCTTGATTCATGGACCTAACATTCAGGGTTCCTATGCAATGTTGCTCTTTACAGCATCAGACTTTACTTCCATCACCAGTCACATCCATAACTGGGTGTTGTTTTTGCTTTGGCTCCATCTCTTCATTCTTTCTGGAGTTATTTCTTCACTGATCTCCAGTAGCATATTGGGCACCTACCAACCCGGGGAGTTCATCTTTCAGTGTCCTATCTTTTTGCCTTTTCATACTGTTCATGGGGTTCTCAAGGCAAGAATACTGAAGTGGTTTGCCATTCCCTTCTCCAGTGGACCACGTTTTGTCAGAACTCTCCACCATGACCTGTCCATCTTGGGTGGCCCTACACGGCAAGTTTCGTTGAGTTAGACAAGGCTGTGGTCCATGTGATCAGATTGGTTAGTTTTCTGTGATTGTGGTTTTCAGTCTGTCTGCCCTCTGATGGAGAAAGATAAGAGGCGTATGGAAGCTTCCTGATGGGAGAGACTAACTGAGAGGGAAACTGGATCTTGTTCTGATGGGCCGGGCCATGCTCAGTAAATCTTTACTCCAATTTTCTGTTGAAGGGCGGGGCTGTGTTCCCTCCCTGTTATTTGACCTGAGGCCAAACTATGGTGGAGATAATGCTGCTTTTCTTAGCAAAACTTTATTTTTCCTGAAGTCTTTCTGTTAGGCAAGTAGATTGATTGTTCATCAAGGAACTTCCAAAAGGGTCTTCCCAAGTCTTCAATGGAAAGCAACATCAACAGACAACGAGTGCCCGCGAGCGTCTTTGAATCCCATGCCTTAGCATTCTCGGCTTGTTATTTCCGCCAGGTCTGTTGTGTTATGATCCTTACCTAATCCTAACAGGCTCCCTGCTTTGCAAAGGAGCTTCCCTGATTCCTCCCTCAGAAATACTGCCAAACCATTGCAAGATGACATTCTCCCTTAATGAGGAGGTGATAAAATCAGTTTGTCTTATCGGCAATTTGTGTTAGTAATGTTTGGGGAGCCAACCTTTGGCAAACCTCTGTCTTCTGGAGGGTTGGGCAGCTACCCCTTAAGAAAGGATAACAAGCTCTATTGAGTCTGAAAAGCAGTTTGGCTCGATTTGAGTGTTTGAGTTCTGAACCTAGAGCTCCCAAGGGATGGCTCAGGAAATAATAGTTTGGTAAAGCAAAGGGTCCATGGTCTCTCTCACCTTCAAAAGCTTGTTCTCCATTTACTCCTTAGCTCAAGGTGCCTGTGGATTTTTAAAGTGTTCCAGTTAGGGGTCTTGGTAAGGGGCAAGAATTCATCCACAAAGCTTTATTGAAAGTATGGGGGAAGGGAATCTCTTGCAAATCAAGTCCAGCCTGGAGAGTTATGAAAGCCATGCAAGCCTTGTCTCACTAGGATCATGAGGTCTTTGGGCTTTGCTTTTCTTGGGGCATATGCTCCGTTCTTCCTCCACTTCCCTGTGGTTCTGGGGCAAGTGCTTGAAGTTATCCTGCCAAAATGCTGACCTTGGCTCTGACTCTACCTGACGTTGGGGCCCAGAATCTGTGTCTGGCTCTCATCTCTGTGTCTTTGGTTCATATTCTTGAGAACCTCAATTAGTCAGTGACCAGCCAGTAGAAGCTGGGCTGGAAAGGGATTTGGTCCAATCATACCAGAACAGGAGTTTAGGGTCACCTGGCCTTTTACCCTTTCAGCAAGGGTTGCAGAAGATAGCAGGTCGTGAAGGTTTTATGACTTAAAATTTGCTGATGTAACAGATTCTACTTGTTAGAATACATGTATGTCTGGTTTCCTCTTCACACCCTTGAATGGGCTTTCTCCATACGTAGCCAGAAGCACCCTAGCAGGAATCCCAATATAAAGAAGGAATCGTGTTCAGCTTTGAATTTAAAGCAGGATCTTGAATTCTATAATCAAACAATAGTCTTGAAAAGTGGGCTTTGTTGAGAGGAAAAAAGGGATTTATCAATTACAAAGGCTTCTTTTATATATCAAGAGTGGAAAAGGAATGCATTCAACTTGGTGATCTGAACTGAGAGTTGTATTTTAAACCAAAGACAGACAACTCAGGATGTGCCATAAGGAAAGTTATACAGTTTTGGGAGCCAGGAGTCAAAAAGGAGATCCATGAAAGGGAAAGAAAGAAGCTTGAAATTTCACAGGAGGATCCTGGCCCTTCTCCCTGGGAGAGGGGCAGAGGTGATAAAATATAGTGCAGAGAGAAGCGGGTTCCTAGTGTATCAGTTCGTGTTCCTGTTTCTTAAGAATAACATGGAAAATTGTCAGCCCCTTCGAGGAGCTCTATATTTAGCATGGAGCTGGAGCCTCATGGAGGCACCCAGGGTGTAGTTAGCAAAAGGGAGCTTCCCGGGTGGCTCGGTGGTAAAGAATCTGCCTGCCACTGGTCTGGGAATATTCTACATGCCGCAGGGCAACTAAGCCCGTGTGCCACAACTATTGAGCCTGTGCTCTAGAGCCCAGGAATGGCAATTACTGAGCCCATGTGTTACAGCTTCTGAAGCCCGAGAGCCCTAGAGCCAGTGCTCACCAACAAGAGAAGCCATCTCAATGAGAAGCCCTCACTTCGCACCTGGAGAAAAGCCCTCACAGTAAAGAAGACCCAGCACAGCCAAAATTAATAAATAAAGTTATAAATAAAAATAAAATGGCTGGGGAAGATACCAAGGTGAGAAGCCAGGGAATATGTGTCCTGGGATGCTGGAGAAGAGCGATGAAGAAGGAAGAATCTGGGCTCAGAATGGGCCTGCAGCAGTTGGGGGGTCACCCCACGTGATGCTCAAGAAGGAACCTGTTGGCCTTAATGAGAACCCACAAATCAGAGTAGACTAGCCACACCACAGTAGGGCCATCATGAGGATGTGTGAGCTTCCCCTGGCACTCTGGCCAGACTTTTGGAAAAAGGATAGAGCCCTGACAGAAAAGTCAGTCTTTGAATCAAGTGAACACTGAGAAGACTGAGTTAGATGGAGAGGGTCTGCTTTAAATGAGAAGAGATTGAACTATTTTTAACTTGCAAGTTTAAGTTTCTTTTCTACAATCAATAGGAGAGGGGGCTCAAGATCACAATGTGAGCAGTAAAAGTGACAAAATAGATTATTTTTTTCACTGAGGCATCATGTAAATTTTGCTTTTATTACAGTGTTAGGTCTACTAAACCCCTATATTTCTACCCATCATTATTTAACTATAAGTAATGGAATGGGCATGGGTAAGGTCATAGCATGGAATGAGACAGGTGTCTCAAGACAGGTGTCGACTGGAAAAAAAACACAATGTGGGAGCTGTGAGTTCAGTTTCTTTAAGGCTCTGTAGCCTATAGCCCAGGAGACAGCCTCTCAGACAGCTTTAAGGAACTGCTCCAAAGGTCATTACATATGTGATTTTGGTGAAGAGGGTACATGCATCCAACACACATCTCAGTGGAAGTGACAGGGGCAGAATACACGGATGGAGTGGGCGATTAAATAGTCCAACCAGAGGATTGTAAATAGAGAAAATATTGTAAATATTGTGATATAGAGAAAGAAATATAGATTGTAAATAGAGAAAAAGTATGAGAGACCCATGTAAGTTAATCATCAGTCAAGAAAGCAGGTTGTTTAACAACAAAGCCATGTAGCAGGAGCATGAGACTTGCCCCCCAAAATAAAACAATGGTGGCATGAGCCCCACATCCTGCCCACTGGAAGTAAGTTAATAATTCCTAGGACATGCTTCTCTGGGTTCACCAAAAACAGAAACATAGAGATAAGATGACATTATGCTGAAACCTGAGATGATTTACTATATTTTAGTGTATGTTCTGCTTCTGGTTCAAAACCACCCTTCTGCTGATTGGAATAGCATCATGACAGTCCTGGTTTTGAGGCAGGAGATAGATGGGCTCCTGGGGCAAACAGCTGGAGTTTGTTCTCTGTAGACTGATACTCCAAGATGAAAACGAAATCAAAGGAAGAGGCTGGGTCCTGCCCGGATCGAAGAGACCACATATTTCTCATTCTTACAATCAGGAGACCTCCCTGACTACACATGCACAGAAAAACTCCTGGGAGGTCAAAAAGGGAGGAGGCGCCACCCTGCAGTGAGCCATGCCAACTACCCATAAGCCTTTTTGTTGGAATCCATCTGGACTAAGAGATGCATGTATACATGGGAGGGCCCTGAGATACATGAATTATAGACTCAGAGTCAGGCAAAGCAAGAGGGTTGGTCAAAGTAAATCTGGAAGAAATGTTCCATCAAAGTGATTCAGACTACCTCATAGTTTGACTACTATCTCTCTGAGCCTGCTTCTGTGTCTATCCACATGTACTATACTCTTTTTCCTCCTAGTAAGCACTTTACTTGTTTCACTACTTTCTGTCTCTTTGTGGAAATCCATTTCTATGCAGTTGATGGGCCAGGGCCTTGTCAGTGGTCTAGGATTCAGAGCTCTCACTGTCATGGCCTGACTTCAACCTGTGGCTGGAAAACCCCAACCCTGCTTCAAACCACTGCTGCCCGAGGCCATCCGAGATCAGTCTGACTGTATAGGGACCAGAAAACTGCTGCCCGACGTGAAGGAGGAACTAATAATGGAAGTTTGATGTCTATTCGAGAGTGAGGAAGAAGGTGGTCTTCTCCCTCAACTCCCACTTTTCCTTTGATTATAAAACTGTAGCCCACTAAGTTCTTGGGGTGGTACTACCTTGCCCATCCACTTGTGTCTTTCACAAGTGTCTCTTTCCTTACCTGTCACTCTGCCTTTCATTGAGTTCTTTCTGCACTGAGACAGAAGAACCTGCTTTACCAAGTCCCGAGATGTATTCTGTGGTTTCAGAAGGCTGCTGCTAGTCACTAGGAACAGATGTCACTGTTAATGATTTTAATGCTTCTCTAGGCATGAGAAGATGTAAGAATTTGGACTCTTTACATTTTCTCCTGGAAATATCCTACTATCTGATGGTCTGTTCTCCAGTTTCCCCCCAAGCACAGAGGGCCTCATTTCTGATATGTCTCCACCTCGAAGTCCTTTCAGGGTGGGTTGAAGATCGGTGACTACAGTAGTTGGTGATTTCATTCTTGTAGAACTAGATGGCAAGTGACATTCTTTAGTTGGCCCAGGGAGAGTCCTTTCCCTAAGCAACTGGTGCATCCGTGGGCTAGAGGGAGGGGCAGGTCATTCTTCTTTCTGGTGAAGATTTGTCATTGTTGTTCACTGCACAGTGTGTATTTTCTGCTCACATTATATAAGAAGGTAGCACAATTTATGTATTGGGCAATGTGGAAAGGCAGAGTTAAAACTCCAATTTCAAATTATTCCAACAAGAATTTGTTGATTGATCACTATTTACCCAACAAATATTTGTTCTGCTCTACCTCATGAGTTCTCAGCTGCCAGAGATACAGAGGCGGATGAGGCCCTTTCCCTCCTCAGTTGTTGACTGTTTATTGGAGGACATGAATAAATCAGCGGACGTGGAGATGGGAATGCAGCTGCCTCTACCTGGGTTGTGTGGTGGGGAGGAGGCAGGGCTGCCATTTATGTTGTGCACTGCACAAGGGTGCCAAGCCAGGGGACAGAAACCCAGCCCAAGGACCCTGATGCAACACAACATACACCCAGGGAAGGGTTGCATTTTATGCTAACACCCAGAGGAAGTAACTCCTTTCTAGTTTGCACAGTCATGATTTCCACGCTATCATGAGAGAGGAAAGGACGTTTGAACTGAGTTTAAAATATTGAATAGAGTCACAGGTGTAGAAAACAAACTTAGGATTAGCAAGGGTGGCTCAGGTGGCAAAGAATCTGCCTTCAATGCAAAAAGACCTGGGTTCGATTCTTGGGTTGGGAAGATCCCCTGGAGAAGGGAATGGCTACTCACTCCAGTATCCTTGCCTGGAGAATTCCATGGACAGAGGAGCCTGGTGGGCAATAGTCCATGGTTGGGGGAGGTGGGTCACAAGAGAGTTGGACACGACTGAGTGACTATACTCTAGTAAAGAAAATTTACCTTGAATAAAAAAGACTGGATAGAAATGGACTGAAAGACAGAAGTGCGGAAGGTCTTGCAGGCACAGGGAGTAGTGAGTGCAGACGAACTGGGGAGGGAGAGAGGACGGGTGTATTGGCAGAAAGACACACAGTTGGGAGAGCCTGAGATCCCAGACCCTAGCGGGGACAGAGGCAGTTCTTGAGGGGGTGGGTGTGCTGAAGAGTTCGCCATTTGCCTTGCAGCTTTGGGGGCCTTTAGAGGAGAAGGCAGTGGCACCCCACTCCAGTACTCTTGCCTGGAAAATCCCATGGGCAGAGGAACCTGGTAGGCTGGAGTCCATGGGGTCGCTAAGAGTCGGACATGACTGAGCGACTTCACTTTCACTTTTCACTTTCATGCAGTGGAGAAGGAAATGGCAACCCACTCCAGTGTTCTTGCCTGGAGAATCCCAGGGACAGGGGAGCCTGGTGGGCTGCCGTCTATGGGGTCGCACAGAGTTGGACACGACTGAAGCGACTTAGCAGCAGCAACAACAGCAGCAGAGGAGTTTAAGTCTCACCTCCAAATCAATATATTCAGTGTGGCTTCATGCTTTCTCGCAGGCAGCCCCTCTCCCCCACTGACTTCTCTGTTTCTCTGACCTCTCCATTTCTTCCCTGCCTTGGCCACACGCTTTGGGATTTAATTAGTCTGCCTTGTTCATCTTCTAACTGCTTCCTGTGAAATCTTCCTCTCCTTTTATCTCTCACAAGATGGAAAACTTTGTAACTGTGAAGACTGTGCCTTGTACTCCTAAAGAGATCTCTTTTTTAGCAATATGTCTCCAAATATGGTGTACACACCATTGGTGGTAAGTGTGGCGAGTTTAAGGGGGATGTGAACAAATATTTTTCTCTTAATATATTTATTTTATGGCATTATGTTTTATAAATATTTTAATTCTAGTGTCTAATAAGATAAAAACTACCATGGGCACATCAAGTCTGTAATTTCACTAATTTGTCTGTTTAGAATGAGGCTGAAATAAAGTTGAAGTTAACTAGTTAATTTAAAGAAAAAATATACTGATTATTCAGGGACTTCCCTGGCGGTCCAGTAGTTAAGACTCTGTGCTTCCACTGCAGGGGCACAGGTTTGATCTCTGGTCAGAGAATTAAGATCCCAGCAAGCAGTTTGGCATGGAAATAAAAAAAATAATAATAATAGCAAATAAACTCAAAGAATATTAAAAAACATTAAGGCAGAAATGATAGAAATAAGCACATCAACAATAAATTTCAAGTGAAATTTTTAAAAACACTGATGGTTTGGACACAGGAAAATTTGCAGAGGTGATGTACAAATGACTAATATTTGAGAGCCAGCCCAATGTTGCACCTGCCATTAAGGGCTTAACAAACAGCTTTGGAAAATCATCTTGATTTTAGTTGGTTGAGTACTGCATATTCAGAATATTGTTTCCCAAAGTAACAGTATAAGAACTTGGAAGGAAGGAGAAGGGGAAAGAGGGGAGGCAGAAAAGGATGGGAGAGAACAGGGTCAGTGGTGGGCCTCATGGCCAGGAGGAGCTTCAGGTCCCAGCTGCTGGGCTAGGGAGGTGGGCTGAGTCCTGGGATTTTAGGGGCCAGGAAAAGATGGAGCTTTATCCCTTACGGTTGAGAAGGTTACCCAGAGCAGGGGGCAGGACTGTGTTATCATCTGCTTGTCTTCGCCTTGTGTAACTCTGCTTTGACATCTCTTTCATCCTTAGAGGTGACACTGTCCCCCTTCTTCCCCAGCACACACACACACACACACACACACACACACACACTTTCTCCTTCTCTCTCAAACACACACACACACATATCTCCTCCTCAAGGTTCCACTTATTCAGAGTATAAGGGAGCTGACCCTCCAAATTGGATCCCACCTGGAACCAAATTGTGTTCATTTCAAGGTTTCTGATGCCTGATCACCTGATTGACCACTCTGTCTTTGGTGTCAGTAACTTCAGGTAATAGCTCAGAGAGGGGAGAGAGTGTGGGATTGGGGAGCAGGCCTCACCTTTGGCTTTGAAATCATAGTCTGCCTAAGGTGGTGAGGGGATAAACACACTGTGGGGGGTGTAGGGTGCCCAGCAAGGCTGTCACCCAGCCCCCTGATCCTCTCTCTTGGTTTCCATGTCCACAAGTGCAGGGGGTCCTGTTGGGGGCCAGAGTGAGGTACTCCGCCCATGGCAAAGGTCATGAGGAAGGAGGCTCGACATACGCAAAGGCGGGATCGAGCCTCAGGAGTCCCCCTGGAAATCCCCGAGCGTCTACCCCCATAACCAGAGCCTGCCTACTTTACTACTTTGTGCTCTTACCTACACCTCTGACTTTACGGGGGGCTGTCCCCCACCACCTCTTTCGGAGAAGGAGTTAACCTAGAGCTCCAGTCAATAAAAACTCTTGGGTGTGACAAGAGTGTTTTAACCTACAAACTCCTCTGAAGGTTCTCTAGCCTGCCTGACAGGCTCGTCCGGCCACATGTGATTGCTCACAGCCTCCCAACCGTGAGAGGCACGAGATGCTTTAAACCTTCTAAAAACAGGTTCCTTAGAAAAGTTAGAAAACTATTAGTATAAGTATAATGGGCTAATTAGAAATTGTGTTGGTGAAGGGTTTTTCATTTGTTGAGCCAATGTTTGTTGCTAAGTCTCCACATCCCCTGCCCTTACACACATTAATGAATATGTAGAAGAAATAAGTATTAACCTTTGATATTAATCACGTTAGACCTTAGGCTAAGTAAATTCTTTCCTTAACTAAAATCCACTACACCCTCACCCTGTAGGAATGTAACTTTATTTGGGTGGCGTCTGTTTTGAGAATAATCAGCCCTGGAGAAATAAGTGTCCTGATTGACTGACCGCTGTCACAAGGAGAGGGTCGTAAATTGTCAGCAGGCCCCCCTGGCCAGAAGATGATGTAACACCCCTAAGACCTCTGTATACATTTGTATGAAGCACCTGACTTTGATAAAAGTCAGGACTGCTGTCCCCACGTGACTTTTGTATAACATCTTAGTGTATAAAAACAGACTCTGGAAAATAAAGAATTGGGATCAGTTTCTCGAAATACTGGTCTCCCCATGTCGCTCTCTCTCTCACTCTGGCTGAGTCTCCATCTGGAGCGTGGAACCCACCATGCTTACTAATTATGCCTGGGCTTCTAAGATCCGACCGGGAGGCCTCAGTGTCTCCTCTCCTTCGGGAGAACGGAAGGACGCCTGCGGCCTACATAAGTGGTGCTAACTTCTTGTCTTGAAGTTTTATTGGTCTCCCGCGTAAACCAAGCTACTCAGCCTCTTTTCTCCACTGAATTTTCCTACTGAGCTATCCTTATTCTATTACTCTTTATATCTTTAATTAATATCTAATTGAAGCTATTGTATCCTGATCCTCGCCTACGCCGTCTCTCCTTCGAATACCCTGGATCAGCCGGGCTGGTCCCCGCAGGTGGCGCCGAGACAGGGACTTTCGAAGGTAAGCTCCCCAAAGCAATCAGAGCCATCAGCCCTATTGCTCCCCGTTCTCGGAACAACTGGGTCACCAGCCCTCTTGTTCCCCCACGGAGCAGTTTGGGCCATCAGCCTACTGTTCCTCCCCCGGAACAATCTGGGTCATCAGCCCTATTGTTCTTCCAGTGTTCGGGACGGCTAGGACCCCACTCGAGGGTGCCGCGGACCCCCCTGTAGGATAGACAGGGCGAGAGGAGTGGGAAGTGTTGAAAGTGTTAAAGAGTTAGAGTTAGAAAAAATGGTTTCTGAAGTTAAAAGGCCAAAGAAAAGCCTGATCTTTTGAAAGCTAAAAGCTTTATCTTCTATTATATTTAACTTTCTGACATGGATAACACTGAAACTAAGAATGGCAACTCTTTATACAAGTAATCTGAAACTGTTAAAGAAGCTACTGTTAATTTAGATACTTGGGTGAAGGTGAAAAAAACAACTAAACACTTATCCTATAAATATGATTAAAAATGTTCTGGACCCTCGTCATGAGGCTGTGGGGTGACCTATGGGAGAGGCTATAGCGGTGGATGGTAGTGGGTCTCCACCTTCTGCACAGATCATATTTTCTGCCATTGACAAGGAAGAGGAGGGACACTGTGCTCTACCTCCCGAGGAGTGAGAGGGCTTACAGGACGCCATGGGCGGGGCGCCCTGGAGAGCCCCCTCCCCCTCTACACAAACCTTTAAAAATTTATCCAACAATTTCTGATTTAAGGCGACTACTCCACCTCCGCTTGCACCTCCCAGGGCTTAAAAATTCCCCAGTTTACCTCCAAAGCCTCCCAGAGCATTGCCTAAGGTTGAAAAAGATAAAAAAGTTTTCTTTTAAACAAAGGAGCTTTTAAAAAATACACAATATACAGAGCCTGCTCCTTGCAGAAAACCCCCTGGGGGGGCCTCATCAAGCAAAAGAGAAAAATAAAAAGAAAAAAAAAAAAAAAAAAAAAAAAAAAAAGGAAAGAAAATAGAGAAAGATCTAAAGATAGAAAAAGAACTAAAGAGTGAAAAGGAGAGAGGAACGGAGGAGGAAGGAATCAGGGAATGCAGCAAGATAGAAAAAGGAAAAAAGGAAGTTAGAAAAAGAGATACAGAGAGAAAGAGAGGGAGGAGGAAAGAAAAAGTTAGAGAGAAAGAGGGTAAAGGAAAAGAAACGAAAGAAAGAGAAGGTAGTAAGAAGGAAGAAGGGAGAATGAAAGAGGGAAACAAGAAGGAAATGATAGAAAAAAAGAGAAGAGAAGAGGAAGGAAAAAAGATAGAGTGAGGGAAAGAAAACTTGAGAAAGATTTAAAGAGAAGAAGGAAGAAAAAATCAGCAGAGGAGAGAGGAGAGGACTTACAGGACACTGTGGCCAGACGCCCTGGCGAGCTACCTCCCCTCTGTGCAAACTTTTAAAAAAACTTATCCACCACTTTCTGATTTGGGCGATAGCCGCCGCCTCCGTTCGCCTTCCAGGGCCCAAGAGTTCCCCACTTTGCCCCCAAAGCCTCTCAAAGTGTTGCCTAAGCCTGAAAAAGATAAAAAGTTTTTTAAACAGTGGAGCTTTTAAAACAGACTGCATGCACAATATGCTCCTTGGAGAAAACCCCCTCAGGGGGGTCCCACCCAGGCTAAGAGAAAAGCCAAACGGTAAGGGGATTTAGCAACAATATTAACCCTTGACGAGGTTACTCCAATTCCAACGGGAGTGGCTGGCCCCCTACCTGAGGGCATTGTAGGACTTGTGCTAGGGCGTAGCACGCTTTCTTAAAAAAAAAAAAAGAAAGAAAGAAAAAAATAAATAAATAAAAAGAAAAAGAAAATTTCGGTGGTGCATGGTGTAGTAGATTCTGATTATATTGAGAAATTAAAGTTTTGACCTCACCGCCTACTAAAACTGTGCAAATTAATAAAGGTCAAAGAGTAACACAGCTATCAGACAGGAAAAAACCTTGACTTCTCAAGCTAAGAGCCACAGAGCATTTAGATTTAGTGATCTAGCTTTTTGGGTGCAGGGAATTACAGCTCCAAGGCCTTTAAAAGATCTTTTAATTCAAGAAAATAAAATGTCAGGGCTATTAGACACAAGAACAGACGTCTCTTAACATTGCTGGAAAAGACTGGCCTAGTTCCTGGCCCACGTATAATACTGAAAATGAGTTGGTGGGATTAGAGAAAGTGTTATGCGGGGTGAGAATGTTGTAAAAAAAAAAAAAAAAAAAAAAAGGTGAGGGAGAGTTTAAAACCTTGAAGAGTAGTGAGTTTCCTGTTGCTGGAAGTATTCAAGCAAAGATTAGATGGTTGCTTGTCATCTAAAAAGCTATAGACCAGATTTGGTTTACAAAACTAACTGGAGAAGCTTATAAACATGTTGTGCAACACCTCTTTACTTGCTTCTCATATTTAGGTGTGCCAAAAGTTTTAAAAACTGATAATGCCCTTTGAAGCTGTGGAGAGATTGTTTACTAACTTTAAATGATTTCCAAAAATTATTAGGGGACATTAATTGGATACGCCCTCATTTAAAACTGACTACTGCAGATTTAAAGCCTTTATTTGATTGCTTAAAAATTGATCCTAATTCCAGTTCTAAGAGAAAGTTGACTAATGAGACAGAGTTAGCTCTTGTTGAAGTGTATGAGACTTTAAATGATCAGTTAATTAAGATTAATATTACCAAAAGATGAGATTAAATTATTCTTGCCATAAAACATACACCTACAGGATGCTTGTGACAAAAAGGCCCATTGGTTCCATCTACCAGTGACCCCAAGAAAAATAGTTTTATCTTATCCCAGCTTGGTGGCACAATTAATTATAAAAGGAGGAAAAAGGAAGTGTGGAACTTTTTAGAAAAGAAGTAGCAAATATAGTAATTCCATTCAATAAGGATCAACTGCAAGTCTTTTACAAAATAGTGATGATTGGCAAGTTGCCCTGATAGATTTCAGGGATCAAATTTTGTTTCATTTGCCCTCAAGCCCCTACAGTAGTTAAAAGTTCAAAAATGTTAGATTGGCAGTTTGAGGGTACCTGTGGAACTTTCCAACCCTACGTAGTTCCTACGCTCCCCTTTACCCTATGGGGGAGGGACGTGCTATCTCAAATAGGAGGTACTCAGAGAAGGGTTTTCTCAATTTCTTAGTTATCAACAGGCGGTACAATTAATAATACTGTGTATATTATTGTAAATACATAATATAAATATATTTGCCTAATTGCAGTTCACCTAATTAGGTATGGGTATAAATAAAATATAATAGAGGTATACCTAATTCTATTTATGGATCTATACTTAATTAATTTGTATATAAATTAGTATGTATACTGTATATGCATATTATATATATACTGTATAATCAAATATATATTGCAGTAATATAATGTGTGTGGCTGATATTAATTGGTATGGTTTGATGTGCTGTGATGATATATGTTCTATATACTGTATAATTATATATGTGTGACATGTATTATTACAGTACATTGGTTTGTGTTGGCTGGTATTAGCTGTGTACGTGTTGTATTGCTGTAATATACATTAATTAACATATTAATTATAAAGATTAATTCAAGTATATTATGTCAATAAGCTTATACTTGTTGCCATGTATAAATACATATATAAATACATTTTGCATTTAGATATATTTGTTTACCAAAATGAGATAAGGAGGTTATACATTTATTATTTAAATTTATACACAGACCTAAACTAAACATTAGACCTAAATTAACATATCCCAAAATTTATGCTGTTAAAATGTAAATTTAAAAAATTTTAAAAATTAAATTGACAACTGCTTGACAATTCTTTTACCATAAAACCCCCATAGGTGTAATTGGGGTAGCCAGACAAAAAATTGGTTTTATAGCAAAACGGCCCTCTAGAGTGGGTCCATCTTCCCGCTCAAACTAAAAAAGTAATAGCTTCTTATCCAGGATTGATAGCTACTTTGATATTAAAGGAAAAAAGCAGAGCATTAAATTATTTGGTAAAGAGCCATCAGAAATTGTAATTCCATATAAGAAAGAACAACTTGATGCTCTTCTAATGTTTGATGAGGACTGGCAGATTGCCATAGGAAATAATTGTGGTCAAAATTTTTGCATCATTTACCCTCGCATGTTTTGCTGAATTTTATATCCAGACATCCAGTTATTTTTCCTGTCAGATGTAAACAATCTCCTATTCCAAATGCTCAAATAGTTTTTACTGATGGGTCAGCAGACGGTAAAGCCTCCATAGTTACTAAAAATCACCAAAAGGTTTTAGAAACATGGGAAACTTCAAACAGCATAGAGGCTTTTGCTATGTTTGCAGATGAAGAATTTAACCTTTATTCTGATTCTCAGTATATTGTCAGGTTGTTTCCACACATTGAAACTGCGGTTTTTGTCTGAAAATAAAACTACCATATTTCATTTGTTAACTAAATTACAGCAACAAATTTGGAAAAGAAATAAAATATTTTTCACTGGACACATTCAGGCTTATTCCGGATTGCCCGGCCCTTTAAATGCCTTTAATGATTTGGCTGACTTAACCAGAAATACAGTGGCTACTGTGATTGAGGAGGCCAGAGCCTCTCACTCACTTCATCATCAATATGCTACTGCCTTAAGATATCAATTCCAAATTCCCAGAGAAACTGCTAGGGAGATTGTGCATTCTTGCTTATATTGCCCCACTGTTTATAATATAGTCTACCTACAGGAGTTAATCCTCATGGTCTCAAACCTAACGTACTCTGGCAGATGGATGTAACTCATGTCTCTTCATTTGGAAAACTGTCCTTTGTTATACCTTTTCTCATGTCATTATTGCAACTTCTCGTACCGGAGAGGCAGTTAAAGGTGTTATACAACATCTCTTTACTTGTTTTTCATATTTGGGCCTACCAAAAGCTCTGAAAACTGACAATGCTCCTGCTTACATTTCTAAGTCTTTTCAGGAATTTTGTTTACAGTTTCAAATTAAACACAATACAGGCATCCCTTACAATCCCCGGGGACAAGCCATTGTGGAAAGAGCACATCAAACATTAAAGCTTCAAATTCAAAAATTAAAAGAAGGGGAGTTTAAGTATAGCTCTCCCCATCAAATCTTGCAACTTGCTCTTTTTGTAGTAAATACTGTAAATGCCGATTCGGCCGGAACTACTGCAGTGCTTCGCCATTGGTGCCCGGAACAACAAATACAAAGCCGTTGGTAAAATGGAAGGACCTCCTCTCAGGACAGTGGAAGGGTCCTGACCCATTATTAACTAGCGGTCGAGGATGTGCTTGTATTTTTCCACAGGATGCAAATTCTCCAATTTAGATCCGGGACAGGTTGATTCTCCATGTTGCAGACCCCCAGACATCCAGTTCCCCCATTGCTTCGATCACAAAAGAGGAGCCCGCCGGCAGGGGAGACAAGATAAACATCGAGATCCCGGCGAGACTGACAGGGCTGCTGCAGCGTGAACTCCAACCAGAAAATAATTCTACTTATTCTGTTTTAGCTTATCCACCCTTGCCTTATGTTTTCCTTTTTACTAATGACTCCAACAAACTTAATGTAGGCATGAATTATTCAGGTGGACCTAACGTAGTGACTTGTGAACAATGTATGCTTTCATCTTGTTTAAACCCTCAATGTAATGTTTGCTCCTTTGTGGTGTTACAATGCCCATCCTATCTTATGGTGCCTATATGATAGCTATGGTCTTACTGTGTTACAACAACTGCAGGATTTAATGCGATCGCGATGGTTTGTGGTCTTACTTATTTTAGGAATATCAGCTTTAATAGCAGCAATTAGTTCTGTTACTGCGGCAGCAATATCATTGACTCAACAAGTGCATACTGCGCAATATGTTGATACCATGTCTAAAAATGTTTATTTAACTCTAGCAACACAGGAAGCTATAGATAGGAAATTAGAGATGAGAGTAGACGCCTTAGAAGAAGCAATTATGCATATTGTGACTGAGTTACAGGCTTTAAAGGTGAAGATGGCTTTGACATGCCACACTGATTACAGGTGGATATGCATGACATCTTTGAAGGTAAACGAGACAGATTATGAATGGGAAAAGATTAAAAATATCTCAGGTGTTTGGAACAGTTCTGATATTGGCCTGGACTTAGGGAAACTTCATAATCAAATACAGACCTTGGAACACTCTCAACTGGATTTTACCGCCACTGGAGCAGCTAATGACTTTTTTCACACCTTCTCTAACTTTATTTCTGGAAAAAATATTCTGTCTAATATCCCTAGTCTCTAATTCTACTTCTCATAATCATTCTTCCTTGTATTGTCAGGATTCTCCGGCAGAGCATTCAGAGGCTCGCGACTGAGCTGCATCTGGCTGTTTTAAGAAATAAAAAAGGGGGAGATGTTGGGGGCCAGAGTGAGGTACTCCGCCCATGGCAAAGGTCATGAGGAAGGAGGCTCGACATACGCAAAGGCGGGATCGAGCCTCAGGAGTCCCCCTGGAAATCCCCGAGCGTCTACCCCCATAACCAGAGCCTGCCTACTTTACTACTTTGTGCTCTTACCTACACCTCTGACTTTATGGGGGGCTGTCCCCCACCACCTCTTTCGGAGAAGGAGTTAACCTAGAGCTCCAGTCAATAAAAACTCTTGGGTGTGACAAGAGTGTTTTAACCTACAAACTCCTCTGAAGGTTCTCTAGCCTGCCTGACAGGCTCGTCCGGCCACATGTGATTGCTCACAGCCTCCCAACCGTGAGAGGCACGAGATGCTTTAAACCTTCTAAAAACAGGTTCCTTAGAAAAGTTAGAAAACTATTAGTATAAGTATAATGGGCTAATTAGAAATTGTGTTGGTGAAGGTTTTTCATTTGTTGAGCCAATGTTTGTTGCTAAGTCTCCACATCCCCTGCCCTTACACACATTAATGAATATGTAGAAGAAATAAGTATTAACCTTTGATATTAATCACGTTAGACCTTAGGCTAAGTAAATTCTTTCCTTAACTAAAATCCACTACACCCTCACCCTGTAGGAATGTAACTTTATTTGGGTGGCGTCTGTTTTGAGAATAATCAGCCCTGGAGAAATAAGTGTCCTGATTCACTGACCGCTGTCACAAGGAGAGGGTCGTAAATTGTCAGCAGGCCCCCCTGGCCAGAAGATGATGTAACACCCCTAAGACCTCTGTATACATTTGTATGAAGCACCTGACTTTGATAAAAGTCAGGACTGCTGTCCCCACGTGACTTTTGTATAACATCTTAGTGTATAAAAACAGACTCTGGAAAATAAAGAATTGGGATCAGTTTCTCAAATACTGGTCTCCCCATGTCGCTCTCTCTCTCACTCTGGCTGAGTCTCCATCTGGGAGCTTGGAACCCACCATGCTTACTAATTATGCCTGGGCTTCTAAGATCCGACCGGGAGGCCTCAGTGTCTCCTCTCCTTCGAGAACGGAAGGACACCTGCGGCCTACGTAAGTGGTGCAAACTTCTTGTCTTGAAGTTTTATTGGTCTCCCGCGTAAACCAAGCTACTCAGCCTCTTTTCTCCACTGAATTTTCCTACTGAGCTATCCTTATTCTATTACTCTTTATATCTTTAATTAATATCTAATTGAAGCTGTTGTATCCTGATCCTCGCCTACGCCGTCTCTCCTTCGAATACCCTGGATCAGCCGGGGCTGGTCCCCGGCAGGGTCCTAGGCCTGTTTTCACAAACCTCTTGTATTAGCCAGGATCACGTAAGGGACACATGGCGTGCTTGGAAGGTCTAACTGGGGAGAGTTATTGAAGGGGCCACTTACTCAAGGGAGCCCCCAGAGGAGGTGATGCTCCCCAGAACTGGCAATGGTGGTACCTATTATTGTCCCCAGGCTTGATGAAGCTGGGGTGGGGCAATGTTACTGAACCCATGAGATGGAAACTGTGGCCATAATGGGATGCAGCCGCTGCCGACTCTGTGGCTGGGCAGGGAGGAGTGGAAGGTTGAGCCTCTTGTTTCTTTTTCTTCCTGTCCTTTCAGTTCAGTTCAGTTCAGTCACTTCGTCGTGTGTGACACTTTGTGACCCCATGAACTGCAGCATGCCAGGCTTCCAGGTCCATCACCAACTCCTGGAGCTTACTCAGACTCATGTCCACTGAGTTAGTGATGCCATCTAACCATCTCATCCTCTGTCGACCCCTTCTCCTCCTTCCTTCAATCTTTCCTAACATCAGGGTCTTTTCAAATGAGTCAGTTCTTCGCATCAGGTGGCCAAAGTATTGGAGTTTCAGCTTTAACATCAGTCCTTCCAATGAATATTCAGGATTGATGTCCTTTAGGATGGACTGGATGGATTTCCTTGCAGTCCAAGGGACTCTCAAGAGTCTTCTCCAACACCACAGTTCAAAAGCATTAATTCTTCGGTGCTCAGCTTTCTTTATAGTCCAACTCTTACATCCATACATGACTACTGGAAAAATCATGGACCTTTGTTGGCAAAGTAATGTCTCTGCTTCTTAATAAGCTGTCTAGGTTGGTCATAGCTTTTCTTCCAAGGAGCAAGTGTCTTTTAATTTCATGACTGCAGTCACCATCTGCAGTGATTTTGGAGCCCCTCCAAAATAAAGTCTGTCATTGTTTCCATTGCTTCCCCCATCTATTTGCCATGAAGTGATGGGACCAGATGCCATGATCTTAGTTTTCTGAATGTTGAGTTTTAAGTCAACTCTTTCACTCTCCTCTTTCACTTTCATCAAGAGGGTCTTTAGTTCTTCTTTGCTTTCTGCCATAAGTGTGGTGTCATCTGCATATCTGAGATTATTGATATTTCTCCTGGCAATCTTGATTCCTGTCCTTTAGTCAAACCAAAACAGAAGCCAGAGACCAGGGAGGCTGGTTAGGGTCAACCTCCTGAAGTTTGAGCACATGGTGGGAAGCCCCCAAGAAGAGGAAGATGAGGGATCTGACAGGCAGGCGAACAGCAGGCATCCCTCTGCCTGTCCAGTTTCTGGAGACTTCCAGCCCCACCCACAGCTTGAAAATCACGATGCTCCCCAGAAAGTCAGATTCCCAGGATTAGGGGGAAAAGGGAAGAAAGGAAATAGAGGAAACCTACATATTTTATGCCTTATAGACCTCAGTAGCTTTTTGTTGACTTTTTTTTATCTCGCAACTTTGTGAAAAACATTACAGAAGTGAAGTAGATAAGTGTGTCTTGCTCAAGTCATATTTACTGGAATCAGGCCTTGATTTAACCCTCAGTCTCTAAACTATTTGCTTCGGGCAACTGGCTTTCAGCTGTGGGTCTCCAGGCCTTGGTGAGCCTTAAATCAGCTCAGTGGGTTATGACCAACATTTGGAAAATAATGAAACAGTGTTAGATTAGAAGATTTCAGAGTTTATTACCTATAATATGGGTAGATATTGTTTCTTGAAACTTTCATTTCCATTGTGTACACACACACACACCCTTATGTGCTTGTGTGTACTAGGTTGTGATGCCAAATATGATTTTTCCTGAGGTGTCTGTTTGAAGAAGTCGGAAAATACTGCAGTGAACTATCATGCTGCTCTTCCCAGTCTATAATGTTTATTCTTTTATTCACCTGTTAATTCATTCCCGCTTATTACACACGTTCTATGTGCCACACTCTGAACTTACTGTGCTGATGCGGTGCACATCTCTTTCAGTGCAAATTCCTCCTCCATTCCCTCCTTACACTTCCTGCTTCACTACTTTCATTTCCCTGAACAATCCACGCTGTCTTTCATCTCAGGGGCCTTTGCAAAGCTCCACTCATCCCTCTGCTCTCTCTTTGAGCTGAAGAGTCCTTCCCCTGTCCTCAGACTGGCTTTCATTTCTAAAGCTATTTTTTAAAGAAGGCTGCAAATTTTTTGACACTTGATCCTTAGAGAGGAGGATACCATGTCACCTCCCCTTGAGTCTGGGTGTACTGGTGACTGGTTCAGTCAGTAGAGTAGGGTGCAGGTGACTTCTAAAGCTAAAGGTCATAACTGCTACTGCTAAGTCACTTCAGTCGTGTCCGACTCTGTGTGACACCATAGACAGCAGCCCACCAGGCTCTCCTGCCCCTGGGATTCTCCAGGCAAGAACACTGGAGTGGGTTGCCATTTCCTTCTCCAATGCATGAAAGTGAAAAGTGAAAGTGACATCGCTCAGTTGTGTCCGACTCTTCGAGACCCCAAGGACTGCAGCCTACCAGGCTCCTCCATCCATGGGATTTTCCAGGCAAGAGTACTGGAGTGGGGTGCCATTGCCTTCTCTGAAAAGTCATAAAAGTTCATGTAATTTTCACCTTATTTGCTAGAAATATTCACTTTTGGAGCCCTGAGATGCCATGTAAGGAATCCAAGTACCCAAGGTCACCCAGCTGGAGAGGCCACGTGCGGATGCCTCAGTGGACTGTTTCAGCTGGGCTCAGCCTTCTGGCCATCTTTACTAAGATGCCAGGCATATGGCTGGGCTGCCTTGTACCCACCAGAACAGCCCACCCGTCAAATGCATACCAGTGAGTGACCTCCGTGTATGCCATGATGAATAGAATCACCCAACTGAGTGTACTTGTGATGACAAAACCATGAGCTATAATGAAATGGTGGTTGTTTTAAGCCACTAGTTTCTGGGGGTGGTTTGTTACATAGCAGTGTGTGCGTATGAGCTCAGTCGCTTCAGTTGCATCCGACTCTTTGTGATTCTATGGACTGTAGCCCACCAGGTTCCTCTGTTCATGGGGATTCTCTAAGGAAGAATACTGGAGTCGGTTGCCATACCCTCCTCCAGGGGATCTTCCCAACCCAGAAATCAACCCACATCTCCCGTGTCTCATGCATTGCAGACAGATTTTTTACCACTGAGGCACCAGGGAAGTCCATGTAGCAGCAGATAATTGCAACAATACTATCTATGCTGCTATAGTGTTCTATTTTGTCCCCACCAGAGACCTTATGACACTGTAGCTTAATTTCTTAATAGCTATTGTCGTCTTTCCTAGTAGAAAATATGAGGCCAGAAACGGCATTTTGCTGCATATTATAATTCTAATATCTGGCATCAGTTCTGCAAAAAAATAGGCTTAGTAACTATGTTTTTAAATTTGGCATGAATTGCATTAAATGGAATGAACCAGAGCTGATTACAGGTAGGCTGTCCGTATGTTCATGTTTGCCTAGAACCTACTGACGTGATATAAATATACAGGTGGCTCAGTGGTAAAGAATCCACCTGCAATGCAGGAGACGGGAGCTCAGTCGATGGGTTGTGATGACACCCTGGAGCAGGGAATGGTGATCCACTCCAGTACTCTTGCCTGGAAAAATCTCATGGACAGAGGAGCCTGGTGGGCCACAGTCCATAGTGTTGCAGAGTAAACATGACTAAGTGGCTGAGCACAGCATGCAAGTACTAATAAACTCCTCTCTCACTCTCAAACTTAAAGTATAAAATTTGGGGGCACCCTAATTAGAGGGATCTTTGTGGGATCAGGGCAGGATCCCAAGCAACACCCATCAGAGTCTTTAGAAAGTTTGGACCTGGCTCTAGGTGGATAAGAATGTTGGATTTTTTTACATGAGAAACTTTGAAGAGTGGCTTATTAGTCCTGTTGCCATTATATTTTGATTATGTGCTCTATGATTAGATGTTGAAAATGCTAATGCATAGTAATACATGATTGATTTGATTATCCATCCTAATTATACTTTGATCACTTTTGATAAATATATTGATTCATATTTTATTTATTTCACAGAATTCTTTGTATAACTATGCTTTGATAATATCTGATTGCATCTTAATATTTGATTGCTTTGAGTAGCTCTTGTTTTAACCATTAGGAAGTTGGATCATATTAGCTATGATATATTTGACTAGGTGGTGCTAAGTGATTAAGAATCTGTCTGCCAATGCAGGAGACACAAAAGACACGGGTTTGATCCCTGGATCAGGAAGATCCACTGGAGTGGGAAATGGCAACCATCTCCAGTATTCTTGCCCTGGAAAATTCCATGAACAGTGGAGGCTGGTGGGCTACAGTCCATGGGGTCACAAAGAATCAGACACGACTGAGCATTCCCACGTGCACACACACATATCTGACCAGTGGTTATAAGCATAATATGCAAAACATGCCTGAGTGTGATAATCCCTGCTACTTGTCACTGTGTTACATTTGGTAGATCACTTCTCTGGCCTCATCTGAGAAGTGGACATCATAATAAAATTTACTCGTAAGAGTGCCAAGTGGATTAAATGAGATAATACATATTAATAGGGTAAACTGGATGAACCCTGGTTGACATTCTGTATAATTACAATGTGTAATTGATATTCCTTACTCCCGTCCAAGTGTCTGTTTGCATGAGCTGACATGCATTAAAGTTTGTATGGTTCATGTTGCTTCACGAGGAGGCTCAGGAAAAGGGGAGGGGTAGTTTGGGGTAGGGTGCTGGTGATGGGGAGAAAGGAGAGGAGAAGAATGAAGGGGGTGGTGGCATGGACACCACCCTCCCATGCCGGCTACATGGCCCAGGTGTTAACAGTAAAGAGATCCTATCTAAAGGGGCAGGTGGGCTGGAAATCCATGCCCGGACACAGGGTTGTGTCAGCTTTGAAGATTCACACAGAGGGGCCATAGGAGTTATTCAGAGGAGCCATATAAGAAAAGGCTTTGTTCCCACCGGTTTGAGATCCAGTAGAAAGAGAGGGAATGGCTGAAAGACTTGACTGAGTGAACGACCATGCAAGTCTAGGCACAAGGAGGGCTGTTTTGGAGCCCCCACTCCATCTGCTTCCTGCTGTGGCATTCTGCCCTGGCTTCCAGGGCTGCTGAAAGAAGAGGGCTGTGTCTGGGAGATCAGCATTTTCAGGAAGTTCAGAAACCTGGGTCGGGGGGGTGGTGTTGGTGGGGGGCAGAGTAGGGGGACATGAAATGAGTGAGTGTAGGGGGTGAAGGGTGAGCCCTTTAGGTACTGTAACAACTGAAAGTCACAGGTTCCCTTACTCTGCCAACACTTTACATACAGGATCACTTTTAATGGTCACAGCAATCTTATGACAACAACCACTGGTATATTTATAATCCCTGTTTTACAGATGGGAAACAGAGGCAAAAAGGGATTAAATAATTCCTCCACTGTGATAGAGAGTAACTGGCAGGACCTGTACAGGTCTACCCTGCTTTTTGAATGTTTGCTTTATGCCACTTTGCTTTTATGAAAAACCTCCATTAGTATCTGTTTTTGCAAACTGAAAGAAATATAAAGAGGATTTCCATTTATAAGAAAACAGGTAAAAAGTGCAAGTCGAGTTTAGTGTTTGTTTTGCCTTGAGCAGTTATAGAGGCAGCATGCACCCCCAGCAGAGAGTGGTACCACCAGCCTCCTTCCCCAGGAACTACGCTCAGTGTCTCAGCATCAAACCACCATAGCTTTGGACTGTGTCTGTGAGCATCTGTGCTTTATCCCAACTGAATTTTGTGCAACCATTAGCAAGATGTGTCCTAAGGTAATTGCTTCTTCACTTTACACCATTTCAGCTTAAGAAAGGATTCACAGGAAAGCTTTGCTTTCAAAGAGCAGGGAAGCCTGTATCTGAATCCAGGTCATCAGATGCCAGAGCCACCACTCTTGACCCTTACTCCAGATTGCCTGCTCACCAGGGACCCTGTCAGGGTTCCTGGGCACTGGTGAGCATCCCACCTCTGCCCTTGGAGAGCCCCGGAGTGGGGAGGAGCTAAATTCCTGCAAATGTGTTTTAGTTGCTCAGTTGTATCCTACTCTTTGCCACCCTGTGGACTATACCGCACTAGGCTCCTCTGTCCATGGAGTTCTCCAGGCAAGAATACCGGAGTGGGTTGCCATACCCTTTTCCAGGGGATCTTTGTTACCTAGGGATCAAACCTAGGTCTCCCATGTCGCTGGGTGATTAGAAAACTCAGTGAAATCTGGGCATCTGTGTCAATGTGACCCCACGTCTTCCCTCAGCCTGGGGACCCTTTGTGTTTTTGGATTTATAGTACATTTGCCCAGGACCTGGCCCACACTTGCAACTAAGTAGAGAGGTCCATTTTCAGTTTTGTGGATGATTGGTGTGGCCGCTGTTTTCTGCAGTTATGCTTTTAGAGATGAGAACACAGAACCCCTCTTAACTAAACGAGTGCCCTCTGTGGCCCCCTGTTGAGCCTGTCCCTTCCTCTGACCTGGCTTGAACTTCACGGGATACAAAGGAGACCAGAGAGTGGGTAATGGTCCCTGCTATTGGGCCATCAGACAAGGCCATCAACTGTCAGCTGGGGTCTCTGGCTGCCTTCCAGAAGATTCCAAGACCCTGAGAGTATGCAAAGCAATGACCAGACAGAGCACAAGTGCATGGAGCCCCAGAACGACCATCCTGAGGCTTAAAGTACACTTTAACAGAATCCCATGTGAATAACCATAAATTAGGAAGTACCTTCTATTCTTTCCTTCACAAAAAATCATTTTACCCACGTCCTTGACACAAGATGCTATCTTTCTTTTCTGTTATTCTATTTTATACCTTTTTGAGTACATATAGTATGATTTCACCCCACTCCAGTACTTTTGCCTAGAAAATCCCATGGATGGAGGAGCCTGGTAGGCTGTAGTCCATGGAGTCGCTAGAGTTGGACACAACCGAAGGACTTCACTTTCACTTTTCACTTTCATGCATTGGAGAAGGAAATGGCAACCCACTCCAGTGTTCTTGCCTGGAGAATCCCAGGGACGGGGAAGCCTGGTGGACTGCCATCTATGGGGTTGCACAGAGTCGGACATGACTGAAGCAACTTAGCAGCAGCAGCAGCAGCAGTATGATTTTTAATATGTTTGAGATTTTCAAAATTAAAATGACTTTCTCATTTATATATGAGGAGAAAATTAAAATTAATTTTTTTGCCATGAAGAGACTAAAAAAAACTTGGAGGAAATAATAGTAAAATGCTAGCAAGTCTGTGGGTGATGTGATTATGGGTTATTTTAACATTCTTTTCTATCCTCAGTAAGCATGTTCTGCTTTTATAATATGAAAAGAAGTAGAATTTATTCATATGTGTGGGTGTTTTCTTAATTTTTAAATTATGAGAACAGTTGTTTCCTTCAGTATAGTACAGACAACTTTTATTTCAAATAGTTATGATATTTTTTGTTTGTACTTCGTTTTACTCCTGGGAATTCCTCCACAGCAGATGTGTCCAGCTGAGACAGAGGTAGATTAATGACCAAAAGTACAGACCCAGCCAACTTCTCATCTGAGAGTTGAATGGAAAGAGTTTTGGATTAGGAATTTCAAGGGTGAGTTCTGGTTCTGACACCACCAAACACTGAGGGTCTCAGCCTCCTGATGTACAAGTAGTCTACCACCCCTTCCAGGACTAGGCTGGAGTGAATCTTTGGTGCGTTCTGGAAGTCATTGGGGAAATAGGGCAACCCATTAGCCTCAGCTGACTTTGTTAGACTAGAGCAATTCAATTACCTGGAAAGTTGGCAGTTCAGATTAAGTCCGAGAATAGCTCTTGCACCTGCTGAGTAAAGGAAGTAAAGTCCTGTGGTGGCTCTATAACAGGGCTTCCTGGAATTGGTATTTGGAGTGATGTTTTTAAGGCAGTGTGGGGCGTAGATGGATATGGAGGAAGGAGGACAGCCTAGGACCTGAGGGTAAAGGAGCAGCGGTGGCAGCAAGCCCATCATGTGTGGATGATGGATGGGAGACAGAAAGGCAAAGTGCCAGGGAGGAAACCCGAAATGTCCCCAGCTGGAGGGGAGCCCAAGAGCTTGGGAGTCCGTCGTCTTGCTCATGGTGCCCTGCAGTAGCCACCCAATAGCAGTCTCCATATATTCTGTGACAGTTAACTCATAAACTTTGTTTTTCTTTAATTTAGCTGTAAGTTTAAAGTAAATATTGATATTTTCTAAGATATAAAACCAGTCACTCATCACAATGCATTTCAGTAAAACCAAACAGTTTGGTGCCCTAGACTTAAAGAGGTTTCTCTAATTGGATAAAAAGATGAGGTCTGTGCTTTTTCATTTGCCTGATTAATTACTGCTCTGAAACCCTTGAAAACAGACATGGTCTGTAAGTAGTATCTGTTATTTAATCGAGGACAGATGTTTTCAGAAATCTTTAAATAGGCCTGGAGAGTTACTGGCTCTTAAGCGAAGTGAATCACTGAACTGTATGTTTTAAAAGTGACTGTAACATGCTAGCACGGAGAAGGCAATGGCACCCCACTCCAGTACTCTTGCCTGGAAAACCCCATGGACGGAGGAGCCTGGTGGGCTGCAGTCCATTGGGTCGCTAAGAGTCGGACACGACTGAGCGACTTCACTCTCACTTTCACACATTGGAGAAGGAAATGGCAACCCACTCCAGTGATCTTGCCTGGAGAATCCTAGGGACGGGGCAGCCTAGTGCGCTGCCGTCTATGGGGTCGCATAGAGACGGACATGACTGAAGCGACTTAGCAGCAGCAGCAGCAGCAACATGCCAGCAAAAAGCAATTTTTACTAATGTTCAAGTTATGGTCACTCTAATTGTGGTTTCTCCTAAATCACCAGCATCAAGAAGCAGCACCAAGATAAAGCCAGAAAATGGCATCACCACCCACCCGGGGGTCCAGGCTAAGCGTCATTGCACACAATGGTTGCACTTTTTCCTACCTGCACTTCCCTTTCTGTCCCTGCTGTGTCCAAGTTTTGCTGTCAAGTTCATCCCCTAAGCACCTCTACAGGGATTTCCTTTTGTCTAACCACTACCCAAGTTAAGGCAACAGTATCAGTTGAGTTTAATAGGAAAATAAATTTCACCCCAGACAGTTTGAACAAAGCCTTCAATGGGAAGGCAATGTTGGGGGTGTGGTCAGGGCTAAGGAAGCAAATGAGCCAGAGAGAGGTACCCAGGGAACAGGGGTGTTGGATACCATTACCAGTCCTAGCCAAGGGACCCTGTGAGGACACTGTGCTCCCAAAGCCCAGTGAGAGCCCCAGAGGAAGCTGTTGTGGTGGAGAGGGGGATCTGGAAGGGAGTGCAGCATCAAAGTGGGGAAGGCAGTTCCTTTTCTCCTCCCCTTCTCCTGCCTTCCACTGGCACCTCCTTCTGGCCAAACCCAATTGAAAGCCGTATTGAGGGAACCCCCAAGATGCAGACCCCATGGACAGCCTTGAGCACAAAGCAGGGCAGGGTGCAAATCTGGAGGCTCAAATGATGAGTAAGGAAAACAGGAGACAGCACCACCAAGGCCTCTCCAAAGCTTCCCACCTTATTATTTTCCATAATGTGACAAGAGGGCTCTTTCTAAAGCAGAACTCACCAAGTCACACTGCCTGCTTACAACCCTTGAATGACTCCTGATTGCCCTCAGGGTAAAATGAAAACTCCTCAACATGGCACCATGGATTGAATATTTGTGTGCTCCCCAAAGTCATGTATTGAGTCCTAATCCCCAGTGTGACGGTATGGGAGATGGGGCTTTGGAAGGTGATTAGGTCATGAGAGTGAAGTCCTTGTGAATGGGATTAGTGCCCTTATAGAAGAGATTCAGAGGGTCTTGCCCCTTCTGCCCCATGAGGACACAGGGAGAAGAGGGCCACCTGTGAACTAGGAAGCTTGTTCTCATCAGAATCCAAGTCCTCCAGCTCCTTGATCTTGGTCTTCCTAGCTTCCTAACCCTAACTGTGAGAAATAAATTCCTGTTGTTTATAGGCCCCCTGGTCTGTCATATTCTGTTACAGCAGCTCAAGCTGACTTGACTAAGAGACACAGTGTACAACGTCTTATGAGTCATATTTCCATCTGCTCCCGTAACCCTTTGCACTCAATGCAGTTCTGAGACTGTGAACTGCTGTCTCTCATCACCAGCCTTAGTCCATACTGTCCTCTGCCTGTGACATTCTTTGATTTCTTGTGCCCTACTCTCTATGACTTTTTCTTTTAAAGACTGTTCAGGGTTCTTTCTATTTTTTCTTTTTTGAGATCTTTTGTAGATTTTTTTTCTTTTTTTTTACTTTTGATTTTATTTTATTTTTAAACCTTACAATATTGTATTGGTTTTGCCAAATATCGAAATGAATCCACCACAGGCATACATGTGTTCCCCATCCTGAACCCTCCTCCCTCCTCCCTCCCCATACCATCCCTTATTTTCTAAAGAAGTTTTGATTTTACAGAAACCTTGAACAGGAAGTACAGAGAATTCTCATGTATACATTTCCTTTCTAGCCCTCTCCACAGTTTTACCTATTAGTAACATCTTGTATTAGTGTGGTATATTTACTCCCATTGATTAACCAATTATGATACATTATTATTAACTAAAGCCCATCATTTACATTAGGGTTCACTTTACTGTTGTACAGTTGTATAGTTCTATGGTTTGACAGAGTACATCATGCAAAATGCTGGGCTGAATGAAGCACAAGCTGGAATCAAGATTGCTGGGAGAAATATCAATAACCTCAAATACGCAGATGACACCACCCTTATGGCAGAAAGTGAAGAACTAAAGATCCTCTTGAGGAAAGTGAAAGAGGAGAGTGAAAAAGCTGGCTTAAAACTCGACATTCAAAAAATGAAGATCATGACATCCGGGCCCATCACTTCATGGCATATAGATGGGGAAGCAATGGAAACAGTGAAACACTTAATTTTCTGCGGCTCCAAAATCACTGCGGACAGTGACTGCAGCCATGAAATTAAGAGACAGTTGATCCTTGGAAGAAAAGCTATGACAAACCTAGACAGTGTATTAAAGAGCAGAGACATCACTTTGTTGACAAAGGTCCCTCTAGTCATAGCTATGGTTTTTTCCAGCAGTCATGTACTGATGTGAGACGATGTTTAGCTTTGTAAGAAACTGTCTTCCAAAGTAGCAGTACCATTTTGCATCCCCATCCACAGTGATGAGAATTCGTGTTTTGCCTCACGTCTTCACCAGTATTTGATGGTGTCAGTGTTTCGGTTTTTAGTTACTATAATAGGCAAATAAGTGGTATCTTATAATTGTTTAAATTTGCATTGTCTTAATGACACATGATGTTGAGCATCTTTTCATATTTTTTTTTTTTGCCACTTCTGCTGTAGTTTGAGCTATCAATTTAGTTGACACTTTCTGCAGAAAGGTTACTTCCTCATTAAATGACTAAGACTGTTGAAGATGTGGTTGAGAAGACCAACTGAAATTTTATTCCATTATTTCCCTAAGCATAGTTTTAGGGATTTAAGTAACTTAAGATTTGTACCAAAATATATACTTAATAAAATAATTTATAACAAATATCTTGGTAGTAGGGTGTTGAAATAGATATTTTAATTTCTCCAAATCTATCTAAGTATTTCAGGTTAAACAAGGTGTCTTTCAGCAAAAACACCAGTACAATTAGTATAATTAGCAGCTAACATGTGAGTCCTAAGAAAGTCTTTTTAGAATATGTCACAACCACTGAGAAAGTAAATGACTAATGTCTGGGTACAATCTTTATGCAAATCTAATGGTTTCTAATTCTTTGCACTTAAGTAAATTACAATAGAGTTTAACTGGGTTTTCAATTGATATAATTTTAAATTTAGCTTTGATAAACGGTTACTCTGTGATCTTAGCATGTACTTCAGAAGAATTTCAAAGAATTGAAAGGCATGGCTTTAACCACCTTCTTTCCATTCCCATTAAACTACATTTAAGGGCACAATTTTCTAAGCACATATACTGTTATAAACAAAGAAGAAAATAAACCGAGGAAAAGAACTTTGTGAGTTTTTAGAAATGTCTTTTACTGTTGGTTGCTGTTGTTCAGCCACCCACTCGTGTCCGACTCTTTGTGACCCCATGCACTGCAGCGCTCCAGGTCTCCCTGTCTTCCATCTCCCAGAGTTTGCCCAAGTTCATGTCCATTGCAATCAGTGATGCCATCTAGCCATCTCATCCTCTGACGCCCTCTTCCCCTTCTGCCCTCAGTCTTTCCCAGCATCAGGGACTCTTTCTGTGAGTCATCTGTTTGCATCAGATGACCAAAATACTGAAGCTTCAGCTTTAGCTTCGGTCCTTCCAGTGACTATTCAGGGTTGATCTCCCTTAAGGCTGACTGGTTTGATCTCCTTGCTGTCCGAGGGACTTTCAGGAGTCTTCTCCAGTACCACAGTTAGAAGGCATCAATTCTTTGGCATTCCGCCTTCTTTACAGTCCGACTCTCACAACTGCACATGACCGCTGGGAAGACCATAGCCTTGACCATATGGACCTTTGTTGGCAGAGTAATGTCTTTGCTTTTCAACACACTGTTTAGGTTTGTAACTGCTTTCAAGAAGCAATCATCTTCTGATTTCATGGCTTTAGTCACTGTCTGCAGTGATTTTGGAGTCCAAGAAGAGGAAATCTGTCACTGCTTCCACCTTTTCCCCTTCTGTTTGCCATGAAGTAATGGGGTCAGATGCCATGATCCTAGGTTTTTTAATATTTACTCTTAGACCAGCTCTTTCGCTCTCCTCCTTCACCATCATCAAGAGGCTCTTTAGTTCCTCTTTGCTTTCTGCCATTAGAGTGGTATCATCTGCATATTTGAGGTATTTCTTGCACCTATCTTGATTCCCACCTTGTTATTTATCCAGCCCGGCATTTCTCATGTGCTCAGCATATAAGTTAAACAAGCAGGGTGACAGCAGACAGCCTTGTTGTACTCCTTTCTAGATCTTGAACCAATCAGTTGTTCCATACAGGGTTCTAACTGTTGCTTCTTGACCCGCATACAGATTTTTTAGGAGACAGCTAAGATGGTTTGGTGTTCCCATCTCTCTAAGAGCTATTCTTGTCTACTCATGTGTCAAAAATTCACTTGGTACATGCCTCTCTGTATCTGTCTTTCTCTCTCTCTGTGTGTGTTTGTATGCGTGCTTAGTCGGGGTCTCTCTCTTTGTGATCCCATTGATGGTGCTCCACCAGGCTCCTCTGTCCATGGATTTTCCAGGCAAGAATACTGGAGTGGTTTGCCATTTCCTACTCCAGGGGATCTTCCCCACCCAGGGATCAGACCCGTATCTCTTGCGTCTCCTGCATTGGCAGGCAGATTCTTATCACTAGCACCACCTGGGAAGTCTCTCTCCAGGAAAGTGGAAGTGTTAGTTGCTCAGTTGTGTCCAACTCTTTGTGACTCCATGGACTATAGCCCACCAGGCTCCTCTGTCCCTGGGATTTTCCAGGCAAGAATACTGGAGTGGGTTGCCATTCCCTTCTCCAGGGGATCTTCCTGCCCCAGGGATCAAACCCAAGTATCCTGCATTGCAGGTGGATTCTTTACTGTCAGAGCCACCAGGGGAGCCCTTTTCTCTCCACTGCTGCTGCTGCTAAGTCGCTTCAGTCATGTCCGACTCCATGTGACCCTATAGACAGAAGCCCACCAGGCTCCCCCGTTCCTGGGATTCTCCAGGCAAGAACACTGGAATGGGTTGCCATTTCCTTCTCCACTGCATGAAAGTGAAAAGTGAAAGTGAAGTTGCTCAGTCATGTCCGACTCTTAGCGACCCCATGGACTGCAGCCCTCCAGGCTCCTCTGTCCATGGGATTTTCCAGGCAAGAGTACTGGAGTGGGTTGCCATTAACTTAGGTGACAGTTTTTCCTAGTCTTTTTAATTGTTCCTTGCTAATTTTTTGAGCCTCTGCCAGGTGGCACTAGTGGTAAAGAACCTGCCTGCCAGGGCTGGAGACACAAGAAACGTGGGTTTGATCCCTGGACTGGGAAGATCCCCTGGAGGAGGGCATGGCAAACCACTTCAGTATTCTAGCCTGGAGAATCTCATGGACAGAGGAGCCTGGCGGGCTACAGTTCATGGGGTTGTAAAGAGTGGTACACGACTGAAACGACTTAGTCTGCATGCACACGTCCGCGTTCTAAGCCTAAAGCTAATACTGTGTATTTTAGGCTTTTATTGAGGCACCAGTTTGTGCACGGGTTTGTATTACTGCATGGCAAACCACTGCAAACCTTAGCGCCAAATCAGTAATATTTATTATTGCTCACATGTCCATGGATTGACTGGGCCTCAGCTTATAGGCTCAGCTCCACGTCTCACCTTTTCCTTGGACCAGTCAGTGAGCCCCTGGTCCCCATTCCTCTCATCAGAATGGTAGACGTGCAAGAGGGCAACTGGAAACATGTGACACTTCTTAAGTCCTAGGCTCAGAACTTGCACACCATTACTTCTGCCCACATGCTGCTGGCCAAACAAGTCATATGGTCAAGCGTGAGGCCTAGGGACACCCATCATAAAACCAAGACAAGAGTCTGGATACAGGGAGGGGTAAAGAATTAAGGTCACTATGTCAGTCTGGCGTTGCTTCAAGCATAAAAATAGGAATCTCTTCTACGTGCTGGCAAAACTCGTAAAATTTTCCTCATAGTGCATTGTTTTCACTTCTTTCTCTCACCAATTAGACTGAATTTCAGACAGTACCTGGCATATAGTAGATACTCAATAAATACTTATGGACCAAACAAGTTGACTAGATACAGGAATGAATGCTTTCCTGAAGGGCAGCTTGCCAAGTCAGAGCTACAGAGACAAGGAATTAAGTCTTGATTTGGAATGTTGTCTAGACATTTAATTTGAAACTTCGAGATTTTCATTGCTATGTCTTCTTAGGAAAATATTAACAAGAGCTTAACCTTTTGTTTGACCTTTATTAAAGCAAGGTGATGCCTAGCATTTGGAAGACGTGGTAAATGGAAAAAGAGTAATCAAAGAAAAAAGATGGAACCAAAGGGACGTTGTTGAAAGGGAAGAGCTGATGATATACCTGTGTGGGTTTTCATGCTACTTTCTCCCTTTTTCTCAAACGTTTTCTTTCAAAAAAGATGAGCGAGAGAGTCTAAGTAGCTGTCCCAGAGGTGTCCAGCCTGTCACTGCCTGTTATTTGTAATCTGAGCCAAGAATCAGTCAGGGAGGCGGGTAGTGGTGTAGTAAAACCTCCCTGTGAAATCTTGTTGGCAGGCCGTGTGACAACGTCAGTGAGCCATTTGGGACGGTCCTGTCCACACCATCCTTCCATCTGTGCTCACAGCCTGGCTGTCGCCGCCAATAAGAGCAGCAATATTTCTTCCTCTCATAACCCACTCTTCTCTGTTCTGCTCTTTCAGAATTTTATTGTTGCAAATACGTTGCAGTGCTTGGAATGAAAGGAGAGAGGAATCTTTAAATTCCACTTGACTACCATCTGTGCAAATCAGACGGCTCCTTCCTTCTGGACAGCCTAAGCCTTCTCTGCTTTTCAACACAAGCCCTTTCCTTTGGTTAAGCATCCAGATTTTGCTCATGCTGTGCCTGGCCTTTCCTCCCAGGTTCAACAGAACTCACCCATCCAGCCTTCACGTGGGGAAACATCACACAGAGCACAGGCGAGGGGGTTACCCTCGTGTGGATTCACATGCCCGCGCTGCTGCTCACGAGCTGTCTTATCTGAGGGAAGTTAACCTCTCTGAGCTCCGTTTTTCTCGCTTGTGAATGGGAAGAGCAGTAGATTGTTGTGGTGTTAGACCTCACATGGACATGAGTTTGCACAAACTCCAGAAAATAGTGAAGGACAGGGAAGCCTGGCGTGCTGTAGTCCATGGGGTCGCAAAGAGTCAGACACGACTGAGCGACTGAACAACAACATATTTAGCATATCAAGTGCTCAGTGTGTGACTTTTTAAAAAAGAGATTCATCCTGCCTTCTCCTTTCTCAGACTTCTCAGGCAGTATTTGCCATCTTATATGGTTTTCATTCAGGAGACATAAGAGACCAGGGTTTGATTCCTGGTTCAGAAAGATCCTCTGGAGGAAGGAAGGCATGGCCACCCCCTCCAGTATTCTTGCCTGGAGAATCTCCTGGTCTGAGGAGCCTGGTGGGCTACAGTCCGTAGGGGTGCAAAGAGTAAGACATGACTGAAGCTTAGCATGCACACACACACACGGTCTTCATTATTCCATGGACTTATTCTTGCCTGTCACTCCAGATTAAATTACTTTATGAGTGGGAATCATTGACTGAACTCTTTTGAATCTTTTATGGTAATTGGTGTATGGTAGGTGCTGATTGGCTATGTACTGCAACACGATTAAATGTTTGTTTTTTTTTTAAATAACCAACCTATTTTAAATATTGCACAACGTATTCTGTTTTATGTAAAGTTTCCAGGCGTCTGAGGATACAGGCTAGGGTTTCAAATATCTCTTGATGAATATTTCATGTTGACATGTGATTTTTGGATTAAGAAAAACATTAAAGGAGCCAGGGATTCTGACACATTTTGGTTTGTTTATTTGACACATTTTAATTTATTGCCTATTCTATGCCAGGCTGGCTGTTTCAGGTTCTGAAACTGACAAACAATATAGGGAAAAAAATAGAAATAAACAGGCAAACCCCACTCTGCCTGCAGGGAGCTTATATTCTAGTGGTTTATGGTATTGGAAGATGGCATAACATTTCTTGGATTTTTTGGTTAAGTCAATGCCTTCGAAGACACTGCTTTTGATGTATCTTCTGAATTATCTTCTTTTAAACAAAATACCAGGAGCTGTGATACCTGTGAAAAAAATAATTGAAAAAGCTTACATGTCTAACTGTATGCCAAATATTGTTCAGTTCAGTTCAGTTCAGTCGCTCAGTCGTGTCCGACTCTTTGCGACCCCATGAATCGCAGCACGCCAGGCATCCCTGTCCATCACCAACTCCCGGAGTTCACTCAGACTCACGTCCATCGAGTCAGTGATGCCATCCAGCCATCTCATCCTCTGTCGTCCCCTTCTCCTCCTGCCCCCAATCCCTCCCAGCATCAGAGTCTTTTCCAATGAGTCAACTCTTCCCATGAGGTGGCCAAAGCACTGGAGTTTCAGCTTTAGCATCATTCCTTCCAAAGAAATCCCAGGGCTGATCTCCTTCAGAAAGGACTGGTTGGATCTCCTTGCAGTCCAAGGGACTCTCAAGAGTCTTCTCCAACACTACAGTTCAAAAGCATCAATTCTTTGGCGCTCAGCCTTCTTCACAGTCCAACTCTCACATCCATACATGACCACTGGAAAAACCATAGCCTTGACTAGACGAACCTTTGTTGGCAAAGTAATGTCTCTGCTTTTGAATATGCCATCTAGGTTGGTCATAACTTTCCTTCCAAGGAGTAAGTGTCTTTTAATTTCATGGCTGCAATCACCATCTATAGTGATTTTGGAGCCCCCCAAAATAAAGTCTGACACCGTTTCCACTGTTTCCCCATCTATTTCCCATGAAGTGATGGGATCGGATGCCATGATCTTCATTTTCTGAATGTTGAGCTTTAAGCCGACTTTTTCACTCTCCACTTTCACTTTCATCAAGAGGCTTTTTAGTTCCTCTTCACTTTCTGCCATAAGGGTGGTGTCATCTGCATATCTGAGGTTATTGATATTTCTCCTGGCAATATTAACTTGTTAATTCTCACGGTAACATGAGAAGGTGGATACTACTTATCATGCCCATCTTAGAGATGATAAAGCTGAGGCATGGGAAGGCCCAGTAAATGACCCAAGGTCGCATCCAGAGGTGATGAGCAGCATCTTAGCTGCAGCATCATCTTGAACTTTTATTGGAAAGAAAGCACAGTGGTTTTTGCGTTTCCTAAAGAAAAAGACCTCAAAGCTAGATTTATTTGACCAGAAAGTCTTTTCTCTTCGTACCATCTCATCCCATCTCTTCCAAGGCAGGGAAGGAGAAGTTGGTTTGGGAGGGAGACAGTAACAAAGTAGGAGGTGAGCGCAGCAGGCGAGAAAGGGGTGTAAGTGTGCATGTGCTGGCGGTGGGGATGTGAAATGGTGCAGGTGCCGTGGAGGCCAGATGCTGGTTCCTCTAAACTAAGCATAGAATTGCCATAGGATACAGCAATTACACTTCTGGATATACACCCCAAAGAACTGAAAGCAGTCCTTGAACAGATATATGTACACTCACAGGATTATTCACAAGAGCCAAAAGGATTATTCACAACATCCCAAATGTCTGTTGGTAACTGAGTGGACAAGATGTGTTACATACATACGATGGAGTACTATTCAGCCTAAAAAAAAGGAGATTCTGACACATGCTACAATGTGGATGAACCCTGAGAATGTTATGCTAAGTGAAATAAGCCAGTGACAAAAACACAAACATTGTGATTCCATTGTATGATTCTCTGGAATCATAGAGACTGAAAGTGAGCTAGTGGTTGCCAGGGGCTGAGAAAGGGGAGATGGAGAGTTATTACTTAATGGGCCCAAAATTTCAGTTGGAGAAGATGAAAAGTATTGTAGAGATGGATGGAAGTGGTGGTTGTACAACCATGTAAATGTACTTGATGCCACAGAACTGTACACATAAAAATGGTTAAAATGGTAAATTAGGTGCTATGTGTATTGGTGGCTCAGTTGGTAAAGAATCTGCCTGCAATGCAGGAAACCCAGGTTCAATCCCTGGGTGGGGAAGATCCCTTGGAGAAGGAAATGGTAACTGTCCTGCCACTCACATGGTTCACTGGACCCAGGGTAGATGAGGCGCAGCCAGGGAAGCTGGAAGAAGACTCAGGGTGCTGTGGGGACTGCAGACAAGTTTATTTTCTCTGGGCAGCAGCAGCAGCAGAGCAGCAGCAGTGAGTCTTCAAAGACTACTGATATACAGGACAGACAAAAGTGGCCCTTGGCCAGTGGGCACGCAGGCCCAGTGCTACCAAGGTCAGCAATATAGTTGTTTACAGAATATAAGGTGTGAGGCCATGAGAAAGCAGAGCAGGAGAGCCTGGCTGACGCCATGTTGTCAGGTACTTTCTCCACAGCAACCCACCCCAGTTTTCTTGCCTGGAAAATCCCACGGACAGAGAGGAGCCTGGTAGGCTACAGTCCATGGGGTCACAAAGAACTGAACGTGACTTAGTCACTAAACCACCACCAAAAAGAAAAGGAGAGCTCTGGGACAGGTTCCTTTACACTGGATGGGGGGTTATAGGTTAAGTCTGCCCTCTTCTTTCCTGAGCTCAGAGGGCTGCTCAGAGGGCAGGGACGAACCTGGTGCCACACCTGAGAAGCTTCAGCTGCAGCCCTCATGGTTGAAGTGGTTGGTGTCCAACTTGAAGGAATTCGCTGCTTCAGGACTGAGGTTGGTCCACAAGCCAGAGGGGGTCTCTTGCCCCTCAGATCTCAGTGCGGTAGGAACCATGACCTGCAGACAGTGGGGCCGGGTGGCCTGGGTGGGAGGGGGATGAGAAGCTGTTAACCCAAGCAGTGACCTTTCCCTGCAAGAGTGTGGAAGTGCTCACTGACTACCCGAGTGTAGAAGCAGAGCCCTCCCCTAGGTCGTCAGGACGCTACTTGAGATACGGCCTGTCAGCGAGGAAACAGTAGATGTGTTGAGGGAGAAGCCCGGGCTTCTGGGAAAGGACATGTCCTCACTCAGCCTTCCAAGCGGCTGTGCATGGGGCCCCAGAACCTACCACACCTCTCAGGTAGATCCTGAAACCAGGGCTTCAGTGGCTGCTGGGCTCTGAGTCTCTTTCGTTTTCCCTCAAGCTAAGATGGGCATCGGAGAAGGTACTCTTGCCTGGAAAATCCCATGGATGGGGGAGCCTGGAGGGCTGCTGTCTATGGGGTCGCAGAGTTGGATACGACTGAAGTGATTTAGCAGCAGCAGCAAGATGGGCATCGTGGGGCTAGAACAAGAGGGTGCCTGGGACAAACCAACCCCTTGGAAGGTACCAGCCAGGCTAAGATTTGCATCAGCTGCTTGGCCTACAGCGAAGATGGGCATCAGCTGGGCTGTGCTTCAGGAGGCCTGAGAAAGTCGGCATCCAGCCTCTGCTTCCACGGTTGCCAAGTTCTAGACTCTGCCCTTTATGACTAAAGAGAGTTCTAGACAATAGATTGACTTACTCTGGGAGTAACATATACCAGGCCACAGCAGCTTGCCCCAGGTTTGTGCATATTTTATTTAACCAACATTTCCCTGGCACTCCCCAGGTGCTTTTCAGATGTTGTTGTTATTGTTTAGTCACTAAGTTGTGTCCGACTTTTTGAGATCCCCATGAACTGCAGCACACCGTTTCCCTGTCCTTCGCTATCTCCCACAGTTTGCTCAAACTCATGTCCACTGAGTCAGTGATGCCATCCAACAATCTCATCCTCTGTCGCCCCCTTCTCCTCCTGCCCTCAATCTTTCCCAGCATCAGGGTCTTTGCCAATGAGTCGGCTCTTCGCATTCTGTGGCCAAAGTATTGGCACTTCAGCTTCAGCATCAACCCTTCCAATGAGTATTCAAGGTTTATTTCCTTTAGGGTTGACTGGTTTGATATCCTTGCAGTCCAAGGGACTCTCAAGATTCTTCTCCAGTAGTTCTCCTAACAACCTTATGACGTATCTGTCCCATTGTACAGATGAGGAAGCTGAGGCACAAAGAGGTTCAGTAGCTTGTTGAAGGTGACCCAGCTTGTGAGAGGACACTGTCGCAAAGTAAAGAGAAGTGAAAGTGAAGTAGCTCAATTGTGTCCGACTCTTTGCAACCCCCGTGGACTGTAGCCTACCAAGCTCCTTCGTCCATGGAATTTTCTAGGCAAGAGTACTGGAGTGGGTTGCCATTTCCTTCTCCAGGGATCTTTCCGACCCAGGGATCAAACCCGGGTCTCCTGCATTGCAGGAAGATGCTTTACCATCTGAGCCACCAGGGAAGCCCCTGGTATCAAATGTATTCTCCTAACTACCATGCTTTATCGCCCTTCCCTCTGGACCACCAGCTGTAATATGGAAGGAAGACCTGGGAAGGCTGGCAAAGTCCTTCTGTGGCTCTCTTGTTAAGAGCTGCAACATTGGGTGCCCTTTGATGCATCCACTCAGCTTTACAAAAGCAACCACAGCTTCAGCACTAAAGGCTTACTTTTCTGAGGCTGAGCACACTCTAAGCACACTCCATTTTTCTAACGGAGCTGGCCTTTGGTGAAGCAAACACCAAAGCATTTTGGAGCTGGGGATTGGACTATGGGGACGAATGGTGTGCAGGCTAGCACACCAACCCCCAGATGGCAAAGACCTGACTAACGCTCATTAAAGAGACTGCTGCTCAAAGTGAGTCCTCAGTTTCTTGATGGAGCCGAACAATATGATAAGAAGAACAAAGTTTGGAGATAGAAACCCAGCTGCGTGACCTTGAATAAGACACTATCTCTTTAAGACCAGTTTTCTTGCTACAGAATGGTGCCAATAATATCTTCTTCCAGGGTGTCTGAACAGATGAAACAAGAAAATATATGGCTGCTCTGATGATCTGACATTCAACAGGGAGAGATGACAGACCCCAGGGCTGTACCATAAAAAGACTGGGAATCTGGAAGTATGCTCTGGGATGCAGATGTTCCTGGAAGAGCAGAAACTAAGTTCGCTGGCTGAGTGGTGCCGCTGAATGAGAGAGGAGGGACTTGGGGGTCAACCACTTCAGGGGTCAGCTCCTAGCTCTCTGTCACTTGCTAGCTGTGTGACCCTGGGAAAATATCTAAACTTTCTAAACTCAGTTCTCTCTTAATAAAATTGGCATATTAATATACAACTTTCAGGACTGTTGAATTTTATTCAATAATGAGTGTAGAGGGTGTTAAAAATGCTACTTTTCCCCAACTCCATAGTCTATGGCTTCACCTGTAAAATAACAGTATTAATACCATCTCAATGATTACAGCAGTGAAGCACCTCTCCTAGTGTTCAGTGTACCTATCATGGCTGTTATTTTTAGCCATAAACCTCGTTGAACCACTTATAATTTCAGAAAGCAGAAGGGGAATCACACACAGTGACTGGACCTTACCAGAAACCACTCTAGTAGCCAAACAATGGGGTGCATTTTTCCAGTTTCCCTCCTGCCAAGTCATTCCTGTGTGTCATTGCATCTGATTAACTTTTGTATAGGGACTCAGAAATCTAGGTTTATGGGGAGCACAGAGCAAGTATGTCTCTCTTTCCTTCTCTCCTATCTTTTGCTCTATAAAGTCTCTTCTTGACAACATCCTCCAGTTTTGACCCCAAAGGGGGACACTTCTGTTCCAATAATTATATTATCCTTATAGGATCTCTATGATCTTTATAGGATCTCTTATATTATCCTTATAGGATCTCTAGTGGGTCCACAAATGGGTTTTAAGTGGGAGTGCATGGGCCCCTGAAACTGGTTTACATTTCTCCAGTTAGAGGCTCCACAGCATTAATGGGGTTCTGTGATGCCCCTCCCCAACAAAGGATAGGAAACACTTTTCTGAGAGAAGATGGATGTAGAAATTCTACCCCACTTGGGACCTAAATACAATTTATTTCTGCAAGAGGATGGGAGGCAGATTTAATTGGAACTTTTCCCATTCTTTTTAACACAGAAGTTGTAGCAGTAAAAAAGATCTAAATTTTTGTGCAGCTCCTTTCCCCCACAAATGTTTATTTTTGCCCTCAGGAGAGGAAGTCCAGTGTCTTCGGCCCAGTGGACCCCCATCTTGGGACCTGCCCACAGTTCAGGTAAACTTGCCTTTTCTAGGAGATCTTTGTCCTTGAAACCCTTTACTCAGTGATGAATGTTGTCATTAAAAGTCCACAGCCGAGCAGAAGCCCTCCTGGATTCTGAGTTATTGAGTCTTTCTGCCTCTGTGAGATGCTTCCTGGTTAGGTGGCTCTAGGTGACCTTGTGAACTTCCCTTACGACTGCAAACAGCCTTGCCCAACACGAGTGAGCTCCAGATGCCAGAAATCTAGTTGCATCATTTAAAGAGGTTTCTTCCTCTGCAGCTTCTAGAGGGTCCTAATTTGTGGCTTTTTAAAGCAGCTTGACCCCAAACAAGCACTGTAGACTGATTGGCTGTCCTTGGCATTTGCTTCTCATAAATCCAGCCTGGTTTAGGTGAACGTCAACTTGGACTGGTAGGAGAATTTGTTTAGTTATGCGGGGTTGTAGGCCCTAAATTGGGCCATATTGTCACTTTTTTTGGTAACACAAACAAGCCCACAGACTGCTCAGCTTTTGTCAGTGACTATGATCGGTCAAGTCTGCTTGGTGAGCTATAATTCAGAAGGAAAAAGTCCGATAACTTAGTCTGAGCTTCACCTTTCATGAGCCATCAGTTCATACATCACCCATGACATGAAAAGGGACTCATTCCCACAGAGTTAGCCCCAGAACGTTTTTCCTGGTGTTAAGTTCTTAAAAACAGCATCTGTGCTTCGAATATTATTCTCTAAAATTTCACACAAGTGCCAATGATTCTACTAAATCAGCCTTGCAGGGTAATTCCTCAGGGTTCCTTATGTTTGTTTAGGCCAGAGTGAATACTCAGGAAAGTAATGTTCTGTAGGTCACCATTTTATTGCTTGATCTAGTCTACAATATGTCCTACACCCAAGAGCACTGGTCAACAGGGGCTCGGAGGGTATAGGTTTGCCTGCTTATCATTTAGAACATTCATCATTTACCACACATTGAACATCTGCTCTGTGCCAGGCATGGTGTCAGACACAGGGGCTAAGGCATGGACAAGGGTGGGCAGACACTTAGTCTTCTGAAGCTTGTGTTTGTATGGAGAGGATAGACTAAGGAAACAGAATAATTATGGATCAACAGTAGACCTGTGAAGGAACCAGCTAGGATGATGTAATAAGGAGCAAGGAAGATGGGGATGGTCTGTCACAGGACCAGCTGACCTGAGGGAGGAGAAGGGGCCAGCTGGGCCAGAGAGGAGAGGCCAGCCAACAAGGGACTCCTTTCTCTTCCTAGTATATTGTGGGATAATAGTCATTCAGGGCTCCTTTATCCACCGGATTACTGGAAACCTGAAGTCTACTTAAAATATTGCTTAAAACTAGCTCATTGTGATGTTTGAAGATTCAGAGCATTACCCTGAGTAATTGAGCAGGTTTAGAGGAGCATCTTCTTCTGCAGAGCCCCTGCGGGAGCCTGGGGGGTGTTCTGCCTGCAGAAAGGGCGTCCTCCCTCACCCTTTCCCTGGTCACGGCAGCCCGGGGAGGACACTGAGAACAGTCTTTGTTGATCCACAGGCTCTCGGTGGAGAGATTACTTCCTGGTTGTGAATTAGTCACCAGGGGGAGTTGGTTTTCCTTCCAGGGGTCAGGCGTGCTGTTTAGTACAGACAGTCCCAACTTGCTGAGAAGTGGGATGTCCTAATGTCATTTGTTAGAGTTCATGGTTACCTCATGCTCTGAAAGTGTCAGGAGGCTCGTTTTAAATATTTAACTGGATATAAAATTCATTTCACTTTGAGGATTTTTTGAGAAATTGATGAAACCCCGGGTGTTACAAAACCATTTCTAAGAATTGAATAATACAATGATCTATTCAGGACCTTAACAGCCAGAAAGAATAACTTGTTTCCTAAAATGCTCATGTAGCTCAGGAAGGGAGGCCATCTAATTATCTGCAATAGGGGAAACTGAAGAAAAAAGTGTGAGGCTTATATTCGCATAAAATATTTGGGTAAAACAGTGGTGATTTGCCCCACCTTTGAGAAGTACAGTCAGTTCCTGGATTTATCAGCACTGCTGCTGCTGCTAAGTCACTTCAGTCATGTCTGACTCTGTGCGACCCCATAGATGGCAGCCCACCAGGCACCCCCGTCCCTGGGATTCTCCAGGCAAGAACACTGGAGTGGGTTGCCATTTCCTTCTCCAATGGATGAAAGTGAAAAGTGAAAGTGAAGTCATTCAGTCGTGTCCAACTCTTCTCAACCCCATGGGCTGCAGCCTACCAGGCTCCTCTGTCCATGGGATTTTCCAGGCAAGAGTACTAGAGTGGGGTGCCATTGCCTTTGCACAGATAATTCCCAGAGTGCTGCTTGCCGCAGATGGTAATGATGACACTGGGGCCCCCATTGCTCCCACTGGATGAAACAAAGTGATAATGGGACTATTTGATTACAGGTTAGCAGGATGGGAACTAAATTGAAGCCGGCAAGCTTTCAGTTAGTACAGACACTGACTTTTACAAATTAAAAATAGAGTGACAAGAGAAGTCCCACGAAATCAAGTAACCACAGTTTTTGGATTGGTGAAAATGGCCATTGCCATTCTCTTTTCTCCTTATAAATATTTTATCCAGAATAAGGAATAAGTATAATCATGATTAATTAATGTACAGAATAACTTTTTTTCTAAAAACTTAAGAAACCCTATAACTAAATTACTTAAGAAAATTTAATCATAAAGTTGGTATTGTCATGGATTAGTTATAAAAGTTGGGAGAAGGCAATGTACTTCAGTACTCTTGCCTGGAAAATCCCATGGATGGAGGAGCCTGGTAGGCTGCAGTCCACGGGGTTTTGAAGAGTCAGACACAACTGAGCGACTTCACTTTCACTTTTCACTTTCATCCATTGGAGAAGGAAATGGCAACCCACTCCAGTGTTCTTGCCTGGAGAATCCCAGGGACGGCGGAGCCTGGTGGGCTGCCTTCTATGGGGTTGCACAGAGTCAGACACGACTGAAGCGACTTAGCAGCAGCAGCAGCAGTTATAAAAGTTACCTATTAACTAGTTCAGATGATTTTCAAATTTTCTTGGCCAACATATTTTTGGAGATACTGTATTAATCAGATCTTAATGGTATGCAAATCTCAGAAGCATAAGTCAAATTAATTAAAAAACATGTAGGGGTGGGGAGGAAGTGGGATTAATCAGGTCACCTAATTGAAAAGTCTAGTGTAATCTTTGTTACTTAGTAAAGACAGATGTTTGACCTTCCAAAGTAACCAGTCTCACCTGTTGCTAATAAAAATGTGGCGTGAACATAAATCTAAATCTGATAGTTCTCTGTACATCATCTTGGGATTTTAGGAGTATTAAACTACCCCAATGTCAGTGGAAGAATGGCAGCTTAAAGATAGACTGTCAGTTTCGTGGAATATTTTTGGAATATTTTGGAATATATTTTGGTATATAAAATAAACACTTTCTGTAATGCACTCTTATAGTAGAAAAATGAATTTTAGTTGTGTTTAGAAACTGGGTTATGTAAATAGCACATGCCATAAATGATATACTATTTACTAATATAATTGCCACTGTCATTTAAAAAATCAGAAAATGTTTGTCTCATGTGAAACAGTGGTGATTCCATGATGAAGAAAGAAAGGATCACGGATATGGTTAAGTATAAGCATACATTTTATAGAAGTCAGAAAAAAATGACCACTTCTATCTCAGGTTTGTTTGATTACTATGTGATACCAACATAGATATGTTGAATGTCTTGAGAGGCATTTTTAATTTTGAAAAAGTTTAAATTTGCTCATGAGAGTTACTTTATCTTTAAATGTTAGAAAGAATGGAAAATGGGTACAAAGTTAACGGGAGAACTCTAGCACTTCCAAAGAAAATATCCAGCGTATCCCTAGATAGCACTTGACCTTCATCATGTGCCTGAAAATGGTCAGCTCTGATGGAATTGCATTTGAGCTGCACAATTCTCTGAAGGCATTTTGCTGGCATGTTGGACTCCTGCAGGCAGGAGAATGCCTCCTGTCTTACCTTTACTGTCACGTTAATATGATAGTTTTATACACATGTCCCTACCTGCTGTACCAAACCTAACTTTCATGCTGTGAATTAAAAGATGTGGAGACGTGAGTTAATAGGTAGATCTTGCTGTTTGACAGGGGGAGAAATGCCTCTTAAGTAAAGATATTTTCTTTTTTCAGAGTCATTAAACTTTAAAGAGCCAAATTCTACAGACTTCATTTTGCAAACATTTCGCTCAGGACTGCTAAACACTTTCCCAGTTAGGGGGATACAGTGGGGTGACATGGAGTGCAGGAGTGAGAGCCAGGAAACTCAACAGTCCCAGTCCTAATCTCCATTCTTCCACCATCTTGGAGGCTTTTCTAGAAGGATGCCATTCACCAGGGCAGAAAGTATAGGAGGTGGAGAAAGAGGGAATCATGCAATTCTACAACCACAGCAGAGCTGCCCAAATTTCCATCTTATCTCTACTTTTGCCTCGTTGATCATCACAGCACTGAGGTGGTTCAGCAGTCCTTTTAAGAGTGGGAATAACAAGACTCTCTCATTCCTATATTATATTCAACCAAGGGGTAACCAGGGCTTCCCTGGTGGCTCAGATGGTAAAGAAACTGCCTGCAATGCAGGAGACACAGGTTCGATTACTCTCTTGGGAAGACCCCCTGGAGAAGGGAGTGGCTACCCACTCTAGTATTCTTGCCTGCAGAATTCCATGCACAGATGAGACTGGCGGGCTACAGTCTGTGAGTTCGTAAAGAATCAGACGTGACTGGGCGACAAACACTCAAGGGGTAACCAGGGGAGAACTACCATTACTGAAACTCTGGCCAGTCCTTCAATAGATGCGCACCCACAGATAATGACTCCAGGGCAAATGCCTGGGTAGTTGTGATGGCTTTAGTATGGACTACTCAGAGCCTCTGCTCACCTGGGCTTTCGTGGGTTCTCTGACATTCTGAGTGAGGCTTTCTGAATAGAAACCACATGATATCTTCTAATAGTCTGGTCTCTGTAGGACTGAGACCGGTCTATTGCTTTGCATATTCCTGGTAATGAAGACAGGGATTTAGAGTAAAAATTCCTTTTCTCCAGGAAGTTCAACCATTTTTAGGAATCTGCATAGACACACACTTATACTTATCTTTAGTCACCATCAAGCAGCCAAGTCCCCACTGAGAAGGGAAAAGTTGTGAGAAATAATTTCCAAACACACCATTGGGGCCACCATTGGCCCCACCATTGTAAGGCTTCTTACATGTATGTTCAGCCTCAAAATTCCTCACATTTGGCAAATGTGATGCTGATGAGGAAAGACAGTAGGTCTTTCAGCAGAAATGACACTGTTCACGACAATGTGGTTACTCCGGTTTTCTCATCCAACTGTCTGTCCACGTGCTCTGGCCTAAGCAAATCCCACAGAATATTTTACCATCAGGAATGACCATAACGTTGTTAAAGTTCAAGCTGGGTTGACAGAGCAAAGAAAGGAAAGTCAAGGTTTTCAATGGGACACAGGATAGATGAGTACTTTAATGATAGCCATGAAATGAGAGGCATATGCAAAGACCAAGCATGGAACTGCTCATTGAAGAATACACAACTCTCTTATTTCTTCTCTCCAGACCATTGAATGGGGGAGTGACCATGGCTGTGTGTGTGTGACTTCTTGCTGTTGTTCACTTTTCTTTTCTTGTTTCCATGATCCGATTCCACCTCTACAGGATTCTCGGGAAACAAAGTCACAAAGTAGGAGGAGATTAGAATTAGAATCAGGTCCACAGACAGAAGCCAGGAGCTTGAACATATTAGTTGTGTGACTTGAGCAAGTCCCTTATCCCTGAAAAATGAGGGGGATGGTATCAAACATTCTGTTTGCTGGTGGTGCATATCAAATGAGACTGTGTATGAGAAAATGCCCTGTAAGACAGAAGGCATTGAGCAAATGCTCCTTGCTACTCCTAGTCAACTTGCAACGGAAAATCATTCTACGAACTTAACTGCCATGGGCTTTCGTGGTCCCTCCTTTAGGATCACTATCTTCTAGTAGCTACTGACAGGTGTGCCCAAGCATAGGAATAATCTCATTATCACTCACCTACCATACAAATGGTAGGGAAGCTCCCAGGCTCTCAAGAACACATTGTAGTAACATTTCTGGGCTTCGTATCAAGTTGAGAATACATGTCAAAGACCTGTGCTTGACCAGACTGTTTTTTGGTCACTCTTTTCCAGTACCTAAAAAGGATCATATAGTCCTAATTAGGCCTAGAGAGGCCCACAAAAGAAACGTGTTTCCAAGAGCTTTGGATTTATGAACTGAAAACTGTGGGCTACTGTGTATTTTAATATATTCAGAGAGACAATTAAGATAGCTTTAGTTATGGTTTTGGAAAACAGTCTGGGCAGCATTCAACGGAACATATAGCCTTTCTCTGTCAAAACCCAAACTGAAATGACATATTTGGAATCAGCTCACTCTGTTAAAAGCAACCAACCATCTGAAAACACTCAATGAACTGGAATAAAGTTGTACAACGTTTTGTGATTCTCCAGAGAGGAACAAAACTTTAGAAGTAAATTTAGCTGCCAAACTGCAGGAATATACAATTCACAAAGAAAGGAGTTAAATGGCCTACAGCATGTGAAAAAAATGTTCAACCTCACTGAACAAAGAAACGTCAGTTAAAACAAGAAAACTTTCCATTGACAGAGATAAACACAATTTCCATTACTCAGTATCAGCCAGATTCTGTTTAAAAAAATAAATAAAATAAAAAAATGGGCACTCTTGTACACTGTGGTCAGGAATGTATATTAGCACAATCTTCTTGGATTACAATTTGGCAAGATCTGAAGTGAAACTTTCCCAGTCTGCTTCAAGAACTTTATTTTCAGAAATGTATCATAGATTTCTTAAAAATTTCAAATCAAGGTGTTTCACTGCAATCTCGTTTAGAACTTGGGAAATTGGGAAAACCTAACTGGGCAATAATAAAAGAGTTAAATACGCTGGGGTTAAACATCTGCTATGAACTGCCTGTTTGTGTCTCTTCGTCCATGTGTTGAAACCTACCCCCCAGCTGGATGGTACTGGGAGGTGGGGCCTTTGGGAGGTAATTAGGTCGTGAGCGTGGAGGCCTGTGATATTAGTGCCTTTACAAGGAGAGGAAGAGCGTTAGCTCTCACACTTGTCACGTGTGGGGATGCAGGAGAGAACCGCAATCTGTAAACCAGAAAGAAGGCCGTCAGCAGAACCTGGCCATACTGATATGGGTACTGCTTGCTTTACAGAAGTTCACTTTACACCGCTTCACTTGTAGGGAAGACCTATATGTACGTGTTTTTGCTAATTGAAAGAAATCCTACAGGATTTTCACTTTTATGAAAAATATGGGAAAAGGTTATTGTTTCTTCACTTTACGCCGTTTTGGCTTATGAAAGTTTTCATAGGAACGGTCCATTTTCTGACAGCGGGCAATCTGTATCCTGATCTTGGACTTCCAGCCTCCAGAACCATGAGAAATAAACGTTTGTTTCAGTCATCTAGTCCATGGTATTCTATTATAGCAGCCCCCATGAACGAAAATATTATCCATATATAAGGGGTTCTACAGTCTTTAAATTTTGTTGTTTTAAAATTTGCTAAATGATGTGGGGAATATTGTTCTATAATATTAATCATAATAAAGGACCATGCAGAACTGTGTGTGTAATGCCTAGCTGGGAAATCTATGTATAAAAACAGTGAAAGACATTGTAAGAAAATGTTAACAAGAGTTGCCCCTGTTAAGTAAGAATACACAAGGCTTCTATTTTCTTTTAAAAATATTTTTTGTACTTTCCAAATTATATGTGATTAATAGTGACTCGGACGGTGAAGAATCTGCCTGCAGAGCGGGAGACCTAGGTTTGATCCCTGGGTGGGGAAGATCCCCTGGAGAAGGGCATGCCAACCCACTCCAGTATTCTTGCCTGGAGAATCCCATGAACAGAGGAGCCTGGTGGGCTACAGTCTGTAGGGTCGCAAAGAGTCGGACACGAATGAGTGACTAATAACACAACTCACAATATATTATTATTATTATTTTAACAATAAATAAAAATGTAGTACTAAAAAGTGTAAATACTTGATGTCCTTTCAAAACTTCAGGATGAGCTAGCTTAAGCCGACAGTAGAGCATCCACCTGCCCAGCAAGGAGGGCCAGTTTGACCTCTTGAGAAGGATTCCAGCTGGAGCTGGAGATCCATCATCAAAGGGAATACTGGGACTTTTAGTTCTGTCAGCCATCAAAATCCTATTGAGTACATACGACAAGAATTAAAAGAGAAAAGGGTGAAAAACATCCCTTTGTAATCTTTCCGTTCTTTTTCAGGGTTTTTCCTTCTCTTCAGAGTAAATTCTGTAAAGGTTTATCTTTTCCATTCTGCTCAGCAGATGACCTGAAAACAGAGATAAAGAAAATAATACATTTCGAATTTTCAGGACAAAAGTTAATAACAGTGGCCTGGGAAACACGACTGAGATTTCTTTTCATTTAGGTTGGAGATGAGGTCGTGTATTGCCAGGGTTTAGTTGCACACCTGTGAGTCTAGTTGTTTTTAGTTTTGCCGATAAAAAGGGCTTTCTCCTTCAGGCCGGAAAGAAAACGACTCTAATCTTGTCTAGTACCTCTGAAAAACAGACTCCAAATCACAATGCAGAATCAAGAAGAAAAAAGCTAGTTGGCTTCTGTGCTGGATGTTTTCCATTTGTCTCCCCAGATACTCTTTGCATCCCTCAGCCTGCTCTGTCTGAGAGGACTACATTTAAGGACTGCATCTATGGTCCACACCCTCCGAATTCCATCTGGGTTTGGCCAGTGGAGTCAGAGGAAGGGGAAGAAGAAAAACGCTGGCGTACTTAAAATATTGGAGTGAGTTGCCATTTCCTTCTCCAGGAGATCTTCCCAACCCAGGGATTGAACCCAGGTCTCCCACATTGCAGGCAGATGCTTTACCATCTGAGCCACCAGGGACGCTCTACTTATTCCCCTGGTTCACTGCCACTGGGCAGGGCTTGTCAGCAGTTGCATCTCCCAGGCAGCCTCTTCTGACAGCTACAGCCCTCTTTGGGTTCCAGTAGCTGATTCTGTGCTCACTCCTTCAAGAAGTAGGTAGTATCAACTTCCTGTTGGCATAAGCCCAATTTCGTTTCCATCCTTGTTGGCTTATCTTAAACCCACCCAAGCCTTTTATTTATTTATTTATTTTTAAATTTTATTTTATTTTTAAACTTTACAATATTGTATTAGTTTTGCCAAATATTGAAATGAATCCGCCACAGGTATACCCGCGTTCCCCATCCTGAACCCTCCACCCTCCTCCCTCCCATCCCCTCCCTCTGGGTCGTCCCAGTGCACCAGCCCCAAGCATCCAGTACCGTGCATCGAACCTGGACTGGCGACTCGTTTCATACATGATATTATACATGTTTCAATGCTATTTTCCCAAATCTCCCCACCCTCTCTCTCTCCCACAGAGTCCATAAGACTGATCTGTACATCGGTGTCTCTTTTGCTGTCTTGTACACAGGGTTATTGTTTCCATCTTTCTAAATTCCATATATATGCGTTAGTATACTGTATTGGTGTTTTTCTTTCTGGCTTACTTCACTCTGTATAATAGGTTCCAGTTTCATCCATCTCATTAGAACTGATTCAAATGTATTCTTTTTAATGGCTGAGTAATACTCCATTGTGTATATGTACCACAGCTTTCTTATCCATTCATCTGCTGATGGGCATCTAGGTTGCTTCCATGTCCTGGCTATTATAAACCATATGGACACCTTATCTTTGACAAAGGAGGCAAGAATATACAATGGATTAAAGACAACCTCTTTAACAAGTGGTGCTGGGAAGACTGGTCAACCACTTGTAAAAGAATGAAACTAGACCACTTTCTAATACCATACACAAGAATAAACTCAAAATGGATTAAACATCTCAATGTAAGACCAGAAACTATAAAACTCCTAGAGGAGAACATAGGCAAAACACTCTCCGACATACATCACAGCAGGATCCTCTATGACCCACCTCCCAGAATATTGGAAATAAAAGCAAAAATAAACAAATGGGACCTAATTAAACTTAAAAGCTTCTGCACAACAAAGGAAATTATTAGCAAGGTGAAAAGGCAGCCTTCAGAATGGGAGGAAATAATAGCAAATGAAGCAACTGACAAACAACTAATCTCAAAAATATACAAGCAACTCCTACAGCTCAACTCCAGAAAAATAAATGACCCAATCAAAAAATGGGCCAAAGAACTAAATAGACATTTCTCCAAAGAAGACACACAGATGGCTAACAAACACATGAAAAGATGCTCAACATCACTCATTATCAGAGAAATGCAAATCAAAACCACTATGAGGTACCATTTCACGCCAGTCAGAATGGCTGCAGTCCATAAGTCTACAAGCAATAAATGCTGGAGAGGGTGTGGAGAGAAGGGACCTCTCTTGCACTGTTGGTGGGAATGCAAACTAGTACAGCCACTATGGAGAACAGTGTGGAGATTCCTTAAAAAACTGGAAATAGAACTGCCTTATGATCCAGCAATCCCACTGCTGGGCATACACACTGAGGAAACCAGAAGGGAAAGAGACACGTGTACCCCAGTGTTCATCGCAGCACTGTTTATAATAGCCACCCAAGCCTTTTAAACAGTGCCTTCATCAAACCCTCTTCAACATCCCCTTTTGAGTTTGCCATCTCTTTCCTGCCAGGACCCTGAGCTTTAAAACATGTTAGGGGACAATGCAGCTTCATTCTGTGTCATGACTATGCATGAGAATATTCTGATGACACACTGGTCAGAGTCCACCGTTCATAATTAATGTCATGTGCGGAAGAGTTTGTGAACATCTCCCAGTGTGACAGTGGTCAACCGTAAGTTCCCAGGGTCAGTCAAAATGGACCTTAGCAACTGGGTTTCACAGAATTCTGATGTGTCAAAACAGATGTATGCTGGAGTAATGTGTTAATAATAACGAAGAACAGAGTTTTGTGTGTTAAAAATTAATTAGAGTAGATGTGCTATTTTCATCACTATGCCATTCTTATTCACAGACATTTCAGGGTATTTTCTGGAGACATGGGGAAAGGGCATAGAGAGTTCCAGCAAATGCACCTGAAATTGCCTGTCATCTGCATGTATCCCTAGCTGCATGCCCGTCCATAGGCGTAGTCCCTGAGAATATGTCACACGTGTGGTATGACCCATTTTATATGTGGTGGTGGTGGTTTGGTCACTAAGTCGTGTCTGACTCTCAGGACCCCAAGGACAGTAGCCAGACAGACTCCTCTGACTATGGGCTTTCCCACGTAAGAATACTGGAGTGGGTTGCCATTTTCTTCTCCAGGGGATCTTCCCTGACCCAGGAATCGAACCCACCTCTCCTGCATTTGGCAAGCAGTTTCTTTACCACTGAGCTACCAGGGAAGCTCATCTTATATGCAGTCGTAGGGAAAAAGGAGGGGAACTATTGTTGGGTCACATAGCAATTTATTATGGGAATTCCTTTCACTTAATAGCTCTACTCTTTGTCCTCTGATTTTTCTTATCAGTCTGCAGTATGTTACTGATATTTTACTAATATTTTAATTAATATTTCACATGTATCTTAGATCAATTATCTTACTTAATCCTCGTAACAGTTCACATTTCATTGTTGTTGTTTAGTCACTAAGTTGCGTCCTACTATTTTGGGAGCCCATGGACTGTAGCATGCCAGGCTCCTCTGTCCATGGAATTCTCCAGGCAAGAGTACTAGAGTGGATTGCCATTCCCTTCTCCAGGGGAGCTTCCCAACCCCAGGGACTGAACATGCATCTCTTGTGTCTCCTGTATTGGCAGGTGGATTCTTTACCGCTGAGCTACCAGAGAAGCCCTAGTTCACATTTTTCCAACTAAGAATTCACCAGTAGACTGAAAGGGAGCCATGCTTCAGAGCTCATTGCATACTTCCATCAGAGAGCTCCACCTTGGGTCTCATGGTGCAAATGAGAGCCAGGTAATACTCACAAGCACTGTTTCTTGCTGAGACTGTAACTAATGGATCTCAAACAGTGAACAGAAAAAATAAGTTTAAGTCTCTTCCTCTGGTCAGTTTAATTTATTTGCTGTATCTCGAGGATCTTGAGACGAATGAAAGACATTCTGTCCTCCAGGAATCTGAATCCTAGTTGGTAGAGAGAGGATATAAATAAATAATGAAAGAATTGTAGTGAAGTGTGATTAAAATGATAATAGAAACATGTTTAAAATTTATTGGGAAAACAGATGAGGGAGCAATTACATCTTCGAGAGGTGGAGGAGTGTCATGAAGAATTATGTACCAAAGGTTATGGTTAGACTTGATCTTGAAGGGTGTTTAGGAGTTCAGCATTGAAACTGATTGAGAAGGAGGTGTTACAGGCGAAGGGCCCAGCAGGGGTCTTGCTTCTCATTCCTGCCAAGGCTTAGAGTCTCCGATTGCTTTTTCAACATAGTATTTCCTGTGACCTGTCTAGATTTCTTACTTAGTCCTCTTTGGGTCCAAGGGATTAAAGTACCTTTGGAAGAAAGGTGCTGGGAGAGAGGAGAGCTCAAGCTGGCCTTGAGTAAAATCTAGCCACTGGTCTTGGTTTTAGAAGGACCGTGTACCAACCACACCTGAGAGAGCAGCTGGAGACCCCTGAGTCTGAAATCTGACAGAAATGCACAGCCTGAGATGTGTACCACAAGTCACGGGGCCTGGCTCTAACATGCTTCTGCAGATAGCCTTGGAGACTCTCTGAGACAACGATCTATCAGAGATTCCTCTGGCCACATGGAGTTTAGATTATGAAAGTATTAGGGAAATACTAGGAAAGGAGAATTTATAGAAGAGATTTATCAACTCAATACTATTACTCATAAGTATACTGTATTATATCAGACCAGGAAGAGGAAAGAGGATTTAGAAGACTGTCTAAGATGTCATGAAGATTGATAGAGTTTACTTGACTGAGAAAAGCAGACCAGTTAAATCCAATTTAAGATTTTTAAATATGCGAGAGTCCTGCAACTTCTTATCTTTGCCTCCAGACAGATGTGAATTCTTTCTTGCTAAGACCTGGAGACCTTATTCACCACTGTCTTATGTCGTCTTGTCTTAAACCTTAGACCTACTATTATTTCTTATTCTTCCAACATGGTCAATAGAGAGACCCTCAATGCCAAGGAGACAAGGGAAAACAAAATGAGGGGGTGGAAAAGAATATGCTACTCCTTATTGAGAACCCGAGATCAAGTGCCTGGATCAGCGTGGCTTCAACAAGTAATGGGATGTAGCAACAAAAAAAAGATATAACACTTAGGAATGAACTTAAAAATAATTTGCAGATTTTATATAGAAAAAACCTTCAAAATACTCTTGAAAGGCATACAAGTAGACTTGGACAAATGGAAAGAAATGGTTCTTGGATAACATGGTTCCATATCATAAGGATCATAGAGATGTAAGTTCTTTTTAAGTTAATATGATTCCCAATAAAAATACCAATAAGCCTTTTTTCTGGAACTAGGCAAGTTGATACTAAAGTTCACACAGAAAAACAAAACAAGACATGCAAGAATAGTTGAGAGCTGTCTACCAGATATTATAATGTACTATGCTCAGGTATGCTCAGTCACTCAGTCGTGTCCGACTCTTTGTGACCCCATGGACTGTAGCCCACCAGGCTCCTCTGTCCATGGAATTTTCCAGGCAAGAAAACTGGAGTGGGTTGCCATTTCCTACTCCATAATGTACTAAAGCCTCTATAATTAAAATAGTGTGATACTGGCACTTGGATAGATAGTGACACCAATGGAGTAGGATAGAAAGTCAAGAAAAGGACCCAAATATAAATGGAGATTTAGTACATGATACAGATGGTATCTTGAACTTTATAAATGAATGTTAGGAGGGCCACTGGATAGCCATATTCAAGAATAAACTCCAGATGGATCAAGTGTTAGAGGAAAGTGTTAGAAGAAAATGTGGGTGACTTTCTCTATAATGCAAGTTTGAGAAGGTGCTTTCTAAATACAGCTCAAAATCCAGATGCAACAAAAGAAAAGACAGATAATTTGGACTGAAAAGTAAAATATATTTGCATGTGAAATAAAAAAAAACAAAAACATGTCAAAGCCCTAAGACAATGAGGGAAAACACTTGGAGCATATATCACAGTTAAGGAGCCAGTCCTCCCAATACATAAAAAGTAACTGGTTGTGGGAGGTGAGACGGCTTCTCAGGCTTTCCCCAGGCTTATCATTCAGTCTTCACCCTGGGTTTTCTACAGAGGCCACAGTAATTAGCTTGCTATTGGTTTGGTCTGATTTAACGTTTCGTGTCTACTTTGTTGTTACTTTTTGCTGGCGTGTACTTTCACTCCCTGAGACCTGTTGATTTATAAGTGTTTTCCCGGATCACATTCTGTGCTGGGCTCTGCACCTGGTGTTCTCTCTGGGCTGGCAGCCGACAACTGGTTTGCTGGGCTCTCATTTCACTGAGGGCTCCTAGTGAGATCCACCCCTGTGTGGGCAGGAAGAGGTTCAAGGAAGGGGATTGAACTGAGGGGATTCTTTAGCAGGGATGAATACACCCCAAAATACCCTTAGTTTACAGTCTTGGGGAGCTCCAGGTGTTATCAGACACACAGAGTCCTTTATGGTGTCCCAACAGGAATGGATAAGTTTTCACAGGACTGTGGTAAAATAAATAAATTTTAGGTATAGATATCTATACACAATCTTCATTTTCATCTGTTACTTGAGGCATCATAGTTGAATGCACACAGACTAAATCTCATTGTCATCTAATTTGGTAAGGTGTCATGGATGGACAAGAGAAAGATAATGATGGTCTGGATTGAGAGAATGTTCTGGAAAATTAAAGGAATGCTGCTAAACTGCCCTATCCCCACCCCCTTGTGATGCTGGGGAGCAGCAGCCTTAAGCAGAGATTTATGGTCACATCAGGACAGACACATGCATTTCCTAGAAGTGTATTCTTGGAGATCTAGAGTCTGGATTTTGAGCTAGGTTGACCCACAATTGACCTGCTAATACTACTACAACAGCACTCTGCTTTCTGCTTTATGAAAGCTTGTATTTCACATCACTGATCTCACTTGCTCTTTGCCCAGCTCTGTGAAACAGGCAGGAGCAGATATTTTTTGTCCTCATTTGCAGGTGAGATAACAAGGGCTGAGAGAGGCTAAGAGATGTGGGTTGAGCCCAGTGGAGGAGGACTCTGAGCCAGGAATAGGGCACCTGGGATAGAGTCCCACCTGGCTGTTCACCGCCTGTGGTGTCTTCAGCAAGTCAGTTATATAAAGGTCTCTGAGCCTCCACTCCGGCGTCAATTAAATGAGAGCTTTGCACAAGACAGTCATTGAGGGCCCTCCCAGGGCGGCTGTTCCAGGATTTTATCACTTGCTGGACTTCACTAGGAATTAGTCAGTGGATGAGAAACAGTATACACGGCCCCTGAGCTGCAGAATTCTACCCCACACTGCGTGGAACCTGGGACCCACTTGGGATCAGGGGTAGGCTTTTTCCTTCTGCAGGCTACAGCTGGATTCCCTAATTACAGGAAGTTTTTAAAGATCATGTTATTGTCTTGTAATCTTTTCTACGTCTCCTATGTCTTTTTTCCATAAATATTTTCCAGCTTTACTGAAGTTTACTTTGCATACCATAAAATCCACCCATTGTAAGTATATAATTCATTGCTTTTTAGTGAATGCATAGAGGTCTGCAACCATCACAGTCCAGGTTCAGAACTTCTCCTTCATCTTAAAAAGTGCATTTGTGCCCACTTATTTCAGTCTTCACTCACCTCTCCAGCCCCAAGCAACGTCTGATATACTTTCTGTCTCTATACATTTGCCTTTTCTGGACATTTCCTATAAATAGAATCATACGGTACGTAGTATTTTCCATACGACTTATTTTACTTATCATAATGTTTTCAAGGTACATCTGTGTTGTAGTATATATCAGTACTTCATTCCTTTTTATAGCCAAATAGTACTCCATTATGTGGGTTAGCCATATTTTGTCTATCTATTCAACAGGTGATGGATATCTGAGTTGTTTCCACATTTTAGCTATCACGAGTAATACTGCTATGAGCATTGTTGTACAGGTCTCTATGTAGACATATATTTTTTACTTCTTTTGGGTAAATTCCTAGGTGTAGACATGCAGGGTTGTTTTCTTAAGATTTTATGTAGTATTTGAGTCTCTACTTTTATATACTTGCATAAAAGATTCAGAGAAAATGTGTGGGAGAGTAAATGTGTAGCCTGTTTTAATAAGCTTTCTTAATTCTGGGTAATCCATCTTGAAGGAGTGTAATTATACAGAGTAGTGGTTGCTATGGACTGAATTGTGTCTTCCTAAAATTCATGTGAAGTCCTAACCCTCAATACCTCAGAATGTGACTATATATGGATAGAGGGCCTTTAAATAGATGATTAAGTTTTAATGAGGTCTTAAGAGTGGGGCCCTAATCCAGTATGATTAGTGTCCTTATAAGACAAGGAAGAGACTCCAGGGGTGCCTGCATACAGAGAAAAGATCACATGAGGACACAGCAAGAAAGTGGCTATCTGCAAGACAAAGAGGGAGGCCTCAGGAGAAACGAGAGCTGCCCACACCTTGATCTTGGACTTCTGGCCTCCAGAACTGTGTGAAAAGGAGTTTCTGTTGTTTAAGCCACCCAGTCTGTAATATTTTGTTATGGCAGCAACAAATGAATCCATGGGTTTTTATTTTAAGAAATTTGCTTTTCAGTGCCACAGGAATGGTGTTTGTATCATATCAATTGCCTTTACGCATTGTATCCTCTATTGTCCTTCATGCACCTTGTCACAGCTGGTTTCTCTTCTGTTCATCCACGCGGTGGGCTCCTCCCTGTTTCAGTCTAGTTCATGGGCACATCTCCAGGTACCTTCTGTGGCAGCCCAAAAGCCACCTCTTCGATGAACACTTCCTCCCACTGGGAAGCAATTCTCAGAATCCCCCATCTATTTCTCTCTGTGTCTCCTATGGCAGAGGCTCTAAATACATGGCATGCTGGCAGTGGGTACACTTTATCTCTCGTGATAGACTAAGAGTTCCCTGTGGACAGGGAAAGTGGTGTTTATATTTACTGTCCCTCTAACCTAACCTCTAGCTCAATGTCTGATGCAAAGTCAGAACTGTTTTAATTAATTAAAACAAACAACTCCAGTTACCAAAATATTTATGAAGTTTCAGAACTTTGTGAAGATTCCTAAAATACTGGTTAGTGAGGTATGAGTAGAAAAAGGATTTGGGAAGAGCAAAGTGCAGACCTTACAAATTTAGGAAGAGAAAGTGTAGACACTGGAAAGTCACTGCTGGTGACCTTCAGCCAACTCACTTCCGTGCCTCAAAGTGGATTCGTTTTCAGGGATCAGCACTTATCCCTGAAAGTGCTGATCAGTAAAGGTCTGCTCTACTGTGAACATTTTGTATCCGTATAGCTCTTAGTGAGTTCTGCAGGATTCCTCTCTGAAGGAATGAGAAGAGGATTCCTCTCTCCTTAGTTATGTGGCTGGCTGAAGAAGTTCAAGGTCTAAATTACACTGCAACTCAATTAAAATGAGCGTAACATGAATTTTGAGTTTCTGTTTTCCACAAAAAACTTTTCCAAATATCTAGAATTTAGAAGTGCTTGTTGTTACCTTCCAGAGGCCTAAATCCTTAAGAGAAGATGAAGGCATAGGACTCTACACTGTCCTTTTGACAATGAACAATTTTTTTAAAAATGCACACACACACACACACACACAACCAGCTTAGAACCATAGATCATCACATTCAAATCAGACCCCATTAGGAGAATGGGTTGTATGGGAATTATACCATAAAATAAAACAAAACAGAAAATTCCCCCAAATGATAAGAAAAAAGAGCCTGTGTGGTAAACAGTCCCAGAAGGAGCTGCTATACTACTGGACAAGTGGCCTCTGACTTCTTTGGCCCAACTTTCCACTTCTCCTTTGGGTTTCTTTAATTTTTCCTCTACTCTTCCTACAAGTCTCCAAGGATTTGGAGATCGTTATTTCTTTAGGTGGAGGCACAGAAAAAAATCCTTGTTTTCTTTCTTCACTCTGCAAATTAGAAAAACAAAAAACAAAAAACAGCTAGGAGAAATCGAGAAGGGAGGGCAGAGGAAGGCAGTGCCCCTGGCTGCAGTGTACAGGACTTTGATCCAGGGGATTAAGTCCCTACAGCAGGCTAGAGGAGCTGCTAGTGGTTCTTCAAGTTCTCCTGTGATCCTTTTCTCCCTACTCCTGTCAGCTGTCAGTCTATAATGCCATCTCTCTGCTTACAATGAATCCACTTAGTAACCCTGAACCATCAATAGCAAGGAAGACCAGTTATGTGACCCTTAGGAAGTTCCCTAGTCCTCAGGGACCTCACTTGCCAAGTTGTTTTTTAGCTTCTATTTATAGCTCTTGTTTCATTGGCTGCGTGTCCATAATTGATGCCATTAAAATCCCATCCCTCTCAGTCTGCTTCTCAGCTCCACACAACAGCTTAGATGTTCTGGTTTGCCAAAGGGTGAGAAAGAGCAGGTTTCCAGCCATGATTCTGTTGGCAAGACTTGACATCCTTTTTCCCTCATCTGTCTCTGATGGGAAGGGTCTCTTTGGTAAAGAGTCTGGGACTTGTCTATAAAATAATGTCTTGTTCAGTTCAGTGCAGTTCAGTCACTCAGTTGTGTCCGACTCTGAGATGCCATGAAGCACAGCACTCCAGGCCTCCCTGTCCATCATCAACTCCCGGAGTCCACCCAAACCCATGTCCATTGAGTCAGTGATGCCTTCCAACTGTCTCATCCTCTGGCGTCCCCTTCTCCTCCTGCCCTCAATCTTTCCCAGCATCAGGGTCTTTTCAAATGAGTCAGCTCTTCACATCAGGTGGCCAAAGTATTACGTCTTGAGGTTAAAATAAATAGATAATATCAGGAAGGAAAAAAAAAAGTTTGTCTTGTTTAGAAGAAAATGCTAGTGGTTCTTCAAGTTCTCCAAGCATGGTCCCCAAGCCAGCAGCTTTAGCATCACCTGGGAGCTCATTAGAAATGCAAATTCTCAGTATCCTCTTAAGGCCTTCTAAGTCAGAAACTCTGGGGATACAATGGTCTGTGCTTTTAAGAAAATTATTTACTTTTGGCTGTTCAGGGTCTTCATTGCTACACACAAGTTTCCTCTAGTAGCTGTGAGCTGGGGCTGCTCTCTAGTTGCAGTGTGCGGGCTTCTGATCTTGCTGGTTTCTCTTGTTGAGGAGCACAGTCTTTAGGGTGGGTGGGCTCAGTAGTTGTGGCACATGGGCTCAGTTCCCCCCAGCATGTGGAATCTTCCCAGACCAGGGATCGAAACTGTGTCCACTTCCCTGGTAGTCCAGGGGTTAATTTGTTGTTGTTCACTCACTGAGTCATGTCTGATTCTTTGTGACCTCATGGATGGTAGTTAATAGTCTATATTTTAATAAGCCATACAGTTGAATCAGACACTACTCTGAACCACTGGGTTAAATATTATCCATTCTCTTCCTTTTTATTTTTTTTCTCATAATAATAGGACAATCAGGGCAGCAATGTGTTCAGTTAAAAGACAACATTCCTTTTCATCCTTGCCAGTAGAGGCTTCCCTGGTGGCTCAGATGGTAAAGAATCCACCTGCAATGCTGGAGACTTGGGTTCAATCTCTGGGTCATGAAGATCCCCTGGAGAAGGGAATGACAACCCACTCCAGTATTCTTGCCTGGAGAATTCCATGGACAGAGGTTTCTGGCAGGCTACAGTCCATGGGGTCGCACGGAGTCAGACACGACTAAACAGCAAAGCACACAGCACATGTAATGTCATTGGATGAGGCTTCTGGGAAACCACATAAAAGGGGACTACTTCCACTGGCAGAAATACCCTGTTGTTTTTTCCCCCTTCTTTCTACTTTCTGCTTGGAACCAGAAGTCTAGCAGCCATCTTGGACCTCTAAGATGGAAGTGACAAATGAAGGCAAGTGGAGAAGAGAGACTGAAGGAGCATTGGCCCCTTCAGAGATGCTACTATATCAGCCCTGGACTGCCCCCCCTTCAACTGCTTTAGAAGGGAGAGAAAAAAATCTCTATCTTGTTTAAGCCGTGTGGTTTCTGCAGTTGAATCCAATCCTAAAGATTTTGTATTACAGTTGACCCTTGAACAATGCAGAGGTTTAGGGGGGCTGGCAGTCAGTAATCAAATACCACATATAACTTTACAGGTGGTCTTCCTTTTCTGGGGTTCCTCATCCACAGATTCAACCAACCTCAAACCATGTAGTACTGTAGTACCTATGTATTGAAAAAAAAAAAATCCACGTATAAGTGGATTTCAAACTTGTTCAATTCAAACCCAGGTTGTTCAAGGATTAAGTGTATTATTACTTTGTTATTGCTACTCTGAAAAATATAAGAGCTAAAAGACTTCTTCAGCAGCACATGGTGAAATTAAGATATTATTCTCTAGGGTGAGGCATGGACCTGAAGAAAGGGATGAGGAGGAAGAAAGATAGAAAGGACAGTGGGGGATTAAAGGAAGGTAAGACCAGAGAAAGGGTCATTCTTAGATATCCACCCGACATATACTCTTCATGGATTGAAAGTTGACTTCATAAATAAAAAGATTATTTCTCACCATCATCTGGACTTTATATACATCAGCTGTTGTCTTAAAACAAATAGACTGCTAGAAATTTCTCCAGCAGAGATAGATTTATTTGGGATAAGCAGAGAATTGCAGTTTGGGGTCCTTTAATGATTTTAAAGGCCCCCGTGCTGCTGTCCATGGGGTTGTAAAGAGTCAGACATGACTGAGTGACTGAACTGAACTAAATGACTTTAAATTTAATGAAAGGGAGATAAAGGATGAACAGAAAATTGGAGATTAGGAGAAAAGGAGAGAAAGAATAGTTGGAAATGCAGGGACATAGAGCTTCTCTGCTTAGAAGAAATCACAAAGCACAGCCCTTTGAAGGGAGACTCAGAGTTACAAATCTTTATTTTATGATTTCATTTTCTTAAAGCTCAGTTTGTAAATTAAGCAATTAAAATATTCAAATTAAAAAGCCAAAGTAAATCACAATCATGAGCTCTTAATCTAGTTAGATTTTGTCTTTCCTCCCTCCAAATGGAGAATTACGCGTCATGCCAATGTCCATTGAAATCCCAGTAACAAAACTGTTTTCCATGGAAGGGAAGCTGGGAGGGGGGTCTTTTCATACAATGTCCCCTCAGACACCAGTCCTGAGAAGATCAGGTATGGGGCAGTCTGATTATTCATATGGACATAAGTGTAGAGAGGTATTTTCAAATTAAATACAACAGTAGAAGAAAAGAAAGGCTATTAGGAAAAGGGTATCTCTTTACTCTGACCCCAGCAAGATGTCAGTTATGTGGTGTGTTGGATTTGTAAACCAACGGCAGCATCTTCATTGGAGCTTGTAATGAGGGGAGCTCAGATCTCCCAGAGGGATGGGGAACCCAAGCAGGGGAGAGGAGGATTTTATCAGTGGTCAAGAGGAAAGGCGCATAGGACTTTCTTCTCCAGCCTAATCCTCTACCAGCTACTCACCAGCCAGATGCACAGATAGAGAAATTGCAAGCTGTCCCTTACCACAACCCATCTCCACTGCGGTTACAGACATGAGATGGCGGAGCTCGGGAAAGAGCAGTGAGAGCAGGGTGAGAATCAGGGCTGCCCCAAGTCCTAACGTTCCTTTCCACCAGCGATGAACTGGAGTCTAGCTTGCCCTCAGAGGCCAATCAGCCAACATATTTCAAGACCACCTTGACAATTTCCAAATGCCCTTGAACCAAGCCAAATTCTCAAGAAGCTGCCAACTTAGACTATATTGTCCTCCACTATTTTAATTAAACTGCTCTAATTAAATTTCTCACCACCTTGGAGCATGTGGTCTGGGACTCAGACTTCATTTGATGTATTAAAATAATGTGCTGTTGAGTGAAATTTATATCTGTCTCATTAGATTTGTCTGTAGATGGTTTACACAAGCCTGACCAGGAGAGGGCTTCTCCCTCCATTCTTTCCCCAGAAGCACAGGCTACAAAGTTCCCTGTTCCAGCTCCCTCGGGAAACCTGAACAGAAGCTAAATTAAGAAGTGAAATAGCAGCAGCAGCAAGGCCAGGGACGCAGAAAGAGAGCCTGAAAGACCCAAGGGACTCTGGAGAGAGGACAGAAGGAAACCAGAGAGGAGAAACCAGATTAAACTCAAGGAGAGGAGTTGAGAACTCTTTTACCATCTTTTGGGTTTTGTGCTTAGCCTGAGTATCTCGTGGTAAGATTTTCTGTCTGCTAATGAACTAAACATTCCCAGCCTTACAGTCATTAGGATGATAGCGGGTCACATGACAACCCCTAGACTCAGGCGAGTGAGACTATTGTCAGGCCAGTTTCTTCTATGGGTTGGCCTTCTTCTTTCCTCCTTCACTTGACCCTTTCAGCTCAGAAACTCCAGTAGGAGAAAACTTTGCTTTGTTATATCCACCTTATAATCCCAGGGAAGCATTCTGATCAACTCTTCTTGGGTAATCCAGCAACAACTGCTCCCGGAGACCACTGACCACAGCGAGGACAACAGGGTTGAACAGTGTGGTAATTATAGTTAACAAGATGCACTATAGACTTAAAGTTGATAAGAGAGTAGATTGTAAATGTTCTTACCCCAGAAAAGAAATGGTCATTATGTGAGGTGATGGAGGTGTTAGCTAATACTACGGTGATAATCATTTCACAGTATATAATTTTACCCAGCCAGCATGTTGTATGTGTGAAACTTACACAATGTTATGTGTCAGTTATATCTCAGTATAGATGGTGGGGAAAGAGGTTTGGCAGGTTTCCAGACACACTCCTGAAACATCCATTCCCTGCCATGAGAAGAGCATATCCCCCAGGTAACTGTTATTCCTTTGCTCTGGGTGAAAAGTGAAAAATCTATGGAGCAGATCTCAACCCAAAGTCCAGCCCAGCCTGGCTAATCCCAGAGGAGATCAGCTGAGTTGCAGCTCATTGATGTGTGCTGTCTGCTAAGTCACTTCAGTCGTGTCTGACTCTTTGTGATGCTATAGATTATAGCCGTCCAGGCTCACTGTCTATGGGATTCTCCAGGCAAAAATACTGGAGTGGGTTGCCATTTTCTTTTCCAGGGGATCTTCCTGACCCAGGAATTGAACCCATGTCTCCTGTGTCTCCTGCTTTGCAGGTAGATTCTTTATTACAGAGTCACCTGGAAAGCTCATGCAACTTATTGGTAGGCCTATTATAATTATTAAATAAATGCTCATAAGATGCTGAAAGTTGAGGATGTTGGTTATGCAGATTATGACAGAAGAGATCTAATGTACAAAGAATAGGGCCAACAATTACAGCTTGAGTGATTGGGAGAACCAGGGGCTGACTGTATTGACAAAGAGAGACTTGGAAAAGAGAAACAGAGCAGATCTGGGGGAAAAGAAGAGCACTATGAGTTGTGCTGTGTTGTGTTTTGTTTTAATTTATAAGTAATTGATAATGTCCTGACCTTAAGCTCTACTCAGCTATCAGATCTTGGAGAATGGAAATGGTATTTTGATTATTGCTGTACTTCAGTGTCTTGCGTTGTACATGGCACATCACAGACACACAACAAATATTAGTTAAATAAATGAATAAGTGAAATGTAGGATAATAACAGGATACTCAAAAGGAAAGTCTCTAAACAGAAATGTCAATCAGAACTCAATTGAGAGAACTGAATTTATTGTAATGAGTTAATTAGTGTAGAGATGATGGTTAACCCATGGGAGGCTATGCATTCCCGAGGGAGATGCGTAGGGACAGAGCAGCACACAGCTAAGGATAGGCCCCTGGGGGTCTAGTATGAAAGCATGGGAGATCTAGTAGGGGTCTGTGAAGGAGACAGAGAATGATTAAGGAGGAGGAGCCTGTGTATGTGCTCAGCTGGTCAGTCATGTCCAACTCTTTGCGACCCCATGGACTGCAGTCTGCCAGGCTCCTCTGTCCATGGGATTTTCCAGGCAAGAATACTGGAGTGGGTTGCCATTTACTTCTCCTGAGGATCTTCCCGACCTGGAGATGGAATCCACACCTCTTGTGTCTCCTGCATTGGCAGGCGATTCTTCACCACTGCGCCACCTGAGAAGCCCATTGTAGGGTCACTCAGACCAAAGAAGAGGAGGGTTTAAAGGGTCAACAGTATCAGTCTTAGGAGAGAGGTCAAAAAGAACGAGATTGGGGAAGAAACCTAGAATTTCTCTCAGTGGGTCAACTTAAGCTTTCTATCAATGTAAATTTCTATTAAGATCCAACAGAAAAGATATAAAGATAACTGAAATCATATTCAGTTCAGCTCAGTCACTCAGTCCTGTCTGACTCTTTGCAACCCCATGACCGCAGCATGCAGGGCTTCCCTGTCCATTACCAGCTTCCCTAGTTTACCCAAACTCATGTCCATTGAGTCAGTGATACCATCTAACTGTCTCAACCTCTGTCATTCCCTTCTCCTCCTGCTTTCAATCTTGGCCAACATCATGGGCTTTTCAAATGAGTCAGCTCTTCGCATCAGGTGGCCAAAATATTGGAGTTTCAGCTTCAACATCAGTCCTTCCAGTGAACACCCAGGACTGATCTCCTTTAGGATGGACTGGTTGGATCTCCTTGCAGTCCAATGGACTCTCAAGAGTCTTCTCCAACACCACAGTTCAAAAGCATCAATTCTTTGGCGCTCAGCTTTCTTCACAGTCCAACTCTCGCATCCATACCTGACCACTGGAAAAACCATAGCCTTGGCTAGATGGACCTTTGTTGACAAAGTAATGTCTCTGCTTTTGAATATGCTGTCTAGGTTGGTCATAACTTTCCTTCCAAGGAGTAGGTGTCTTTTAATTTCATGGCTGCAGTCACCATCTGCTGTGATTATGGAGCTCCCCCAAATAAAATCAGCCACTGTTTCCACTGTTTCCCCATCTATTTGCCATGAAGTGATGGGAACGGATGCCATGATCTTCGTTTTCTGAATGTTGAGCTTTAAGCCAACTTTTTCACTCTCCACTTTCACTTTCATCAAGAGGCTCTTTAGTTCTTCACTTTCTGCCATAAGGGTGGTGTCGTCTGCATATCTGAGGTTATTGATATTTCTCTTGGCAATCTTGATTCCAGCTTGTGCTTCTTCCAGCTCAGCGTTTCTCATGATGTACCCTGCATAGAAGTTAAATAAGCAGGGTGACAATATACGGCCTTGACGTATTCCTTTTCCTATTTGTAACCAGTCTGCTGTTCCATGTCCAGTTCTAACTGTTGCTTCCTGACCTGCATACAGGTTTCTTAAGAGGCAGATTAGGTGGTCTGGTATTCCCATTTGTTTCAAAATTTTCCACAGTTTATTGTGATCCACACAGTCAAAGGCTTTGGCATAGTCAATAAAGCAGAAATAGATGTTTTTCTGGAATTATCTTGCTTTTTTGATGATACAGAGAATGTTGGTAATTTGATCTCTGGTTCCTCTGCCTTTTCTAAAACCAGCTTGAACATCTGAAAGTTCACAGTTCACGTATTGCTGAAGCCTGGCTTGGAGAATTTTGAGTATTACTTTACTAGCGTGTGAGATTGTGCAGTAGTTTGAGCATTCTTTGGCATTGCCTTTCTTTGGGATTGGAATGAAAACGGACCTTTTCCAGTCCTGTGGCCACTGCTGAGTTTTCCAAATTTGCTGGCATATTGAGTGCAGCACTTTCACAGCATCATCTTTCAGGATTTGAAATAGCTCAACTGGAATTCCATCACCTCCACTAGCTTTGTTCGTAGTGATGCTTCCTAAGGCCCACTTGACTTCGCATTCCAGGATGTCTGGCTCTAAGTGAGTGATCACACCATCATGATTATCTGGGTCATGAAGATCTTTTTTGTACAGTTCTTCTGTATATTCTTGCCACCTCTTCTTAATATCTTCTGCTTCTGTTAGGTCCATACCATTTCTGAAATCATATAGACCTTAATTAACAGTAGAGACAGGGGTCTGTTGATTTCAAGCACGAAACAGAGGGAGAGAAACTTTGGCTTCTGGGGTCATTGTCAAGAAAATCATAGGAAACTGGATGCACAAAAATCATTTTAAAATAGGAAATCAGACATCTTCACCTCCATCAAATACTCTGTATTTTTTCTTTTTCTATTTTTTTCCCTATGGAAACAAAGAAAGCAGCTACAGAGAATTCCTGCAGAGAAAACATATATATTCTTCTAAGCCAAGTGTTTGGAAACCAGAGGACAGTTAGGCTCTGTTAACAATGTATTAATTCACAACAGGACAGGCTTCATAAATAATAAATGAATGTCAAGGGGTGCCTCTACCATGAACTAGAACTGAGATGAATATCTGAGCGCAGTGTAAAGCTCTTTAGTGAAAATGAACTTGGGGTTCCACTTTAAATGAGTAAGTTTACTTACTTGGTTAAAGGTAGTAATTAACCGAAGAGTGATTATGGGGTCTAAAGGATCCATTTATTTGATAGAGAGTAAAAAGTCAGTTTCACTAAGCTTTGCGAAAAGAAGCATTAAGAATATTTGCAAGCAAGCTGATACCAAACTGTCACGTGAGCAGCTAATTTCAGATAGATAGCCAGGAGACTCTGAGAAAAGACTCTGTTGAAATAACAGTAAGAAATTCTACAACCTAATAAATACCATAGGGAGAAAGGAGTTAGAAATAGTGATATTTTAAAGTTAAAGTATAATGAAATTATTAGTAAGTTAATAGTAATAGAGAAGGAAAGAAAACAGTAACTCCTTAAAAGAGATTGGCCAAAATATCCCAGAAGAGCAATATAACATGCCCATTTGTTTTTTGGTTTCTTATCGTTATAAATGATGGACCATCAAAGCAACAGCAAACCCATTAATCAAGACTGTAAACAATTAAAATCTCTTTCCAGATCCGGGAAAGCATCCGAATGATCATGACAGTGCCAAAAAAAGGAACATAAATTTGAGTCAGCTCTTTGGATCTGGGAAGTGTTTAGGCTACCCCGCCAAAAAGTCAGAGAGCAAGAAGTCTAAACTAAGCTGATAACAACTGATCATTAATTAGAACTGAAGCCAACTATCTCAGTATAGAGAAATGTCTTGGCTACTCAGCTAAGAGCCAGAAAGCCAAAGGTCCATCTTGGGTTCACAATGATTAATCGCAGGCAAAACCACTGCCCAGAAAAGCCCCTATTAATGAAGGGGCGCCGTTGAGAAGAAGCAGCCCCGAGAGAAGCTGGCAGGGACCCCCTTGGGGAAAGAGAATAGAAGATAGGGGATCTTGTCCTCTCTGATTAGGGGCTCAAATTAAGGCTGAGGCCCTCGAGTGAATAATAGTTTATAACAAAAACCAGCATTTCAAGGCAAATTGTGCATCTGATAACTCATCTTCTCATCGTCACTTAATAATTTTTTTTAAGATTCTGATTTTTGAATATTATTGAAATAGAAGGAAGGTACAGGTAGGAGAGCAAGAGAGCAGTAATGGAGATTATTTAAATAAAAGGTGTCCAAAGGGAAATTAAATGCTGATGGCACCAAAAGTCAGACTCCAAATGGAAATATGTAAAATATGTAAAATATGTAAAAATGACAGTGGCAAGGGACTAGGCAGGGATAATTTAGAGGGATTTAAGAACTGGATGTCACTTATCATCTCATGCCTACTGATATTTAGATTCATTTCTGCATCTATAAAAAAGCATTTTCCCTATCTAATCAGAGAAGGCACAAGGACCTTCTTATGCCCACATCCATTTTCCTTATAATAATTTGGTATTTCATGGCTTCTAGGCTGCACATTATTTTTACATTTAATACCTCTTAAGTCAGAGGGTATCTTACAATCATGACATGTCACATATGATTGGAGGTGTTTTTACTTTCTTATTGGAACCAAAACACTGACATTTCTCACAATTGATGCCATTTAGATATGATGTAGTTCATGGGTGATGTTGCTACACATACACAATTTGGTGCTCCAGAGGACCCTAACCCTTGCTCTGTGAGGTCTGAAATAAAGAAAGCTGGGGGCATACGTGAGGGCCATGAGCACATGCAGAAAGCTAAGCAGTCCTGAGAAAGGTTTGCCTGAGTCTCATACAGAGAGATTAGAGGTGTTCCGACTGTGCCCTGAGATCTTTGCATGCAATGTGATTAGTGAACTTGTCAACTCATCCTGTATGCAGCACAGGTACTTCTTGGGAACACAGGAGAGGTGACGGGCTACACTTGGATCCTTCCCTCACACTATATACCTGTACTATTCTCGGGACTCATACAGGTCTCATAACAACACAGTGAAGTTGGCATTATAGCATCCTCTCCATTTCACAAATGAGGAAACTGGGGCTGTAAATAATCTTCCAAATGTCACACGGCTAATAAGTGTGGAAGTCAGTAATTAAGCACAAGACTATGTGGCTCTAGAGCCCATGTGCTTAACCATTACATCACCCTGACTCTACCAAGACAGTCTTTGGACAATTCATGGCACTGGTGATTCACAAGGACTGGGTAGGAAAGGAGAGGGTGGAAGAGAATGGAGAAGACTGATTTTAGGCAAGAGGTGACAGTAAAGGTAAGAGTAATACTCACCCCTGAGTTTTGATATTGCCTATAATTAAGGGTTTTCATTTTATGAAGGTGGCTTTGTGAATGGTGAGGCTGCTGGTTCTAAGCATCCTCCTTCTGTATCCTTGTAGATGGGTCTCAGGAACCTGATTGAGTAAGCGATTAGTATTTAGTCCCTGGGATTCAGATGAGGTGTAATAAAATCTGTGCCATTTTTCCATCACCTGAAAATGCAAGTTTTATTCCTGGAAAAGTTGGTAAAATTTTCAGTGTCTTTTGGATGAATATAGAGTCTCATGCAGAGTGAAGTAAGTCAGAAAGAGGAAAACAAGTATCATATATTAACATGTATATGTGGAATCTAGGAAAATGGTACAGATGAACCTATTTGCAGGGCAGGAATAGAGATGCAGATAGGGACTGGACATATGGACATGGGGTTGGGGACGGGATGAATTGAGAGACTGGGATTCACATATGTGCACTGCGAGGTGTAAAACAGACAGCTAGTAGGAACCTGTTGCATAGTGCGAAGAGCTCAGCTAGGTGCTCTGTGGTGACCTAGATGGATGGGATTGGTTGTGGGGTGGGGGTGGGAGGGAGGGCCACAAGGGAGGGGATATATGTATACATGTAGCTGATTCATTTCATTGTACAGCGGAAGCCAGCACAACATTGTAAAAAAAAAAAAAACTATACTGCAATAAAAATCAAAGTTAAAAAAAAGTTCAGTGTCTTAATTGTCCCGAGAAGGAATCACAAAAGCATTATATTCAAATTTGGACTCTGACTCTGTGTGTGTGTTCTTTCAGAGACACATGCCATTTTAAAAGCTGTAAAATATAATTACTTGGGTAAGCTCTGAACATGTGTGATATTTCACAAATATCACTCTGATATATCTAGGTTATGTTTACACATTTTAAGACACATTAGGGTAATTTCCATGGGAAAGTGTGTATTTTCCCCAAAATTCTATGTAAATGGTAATTTTGAATACATAAGTACATTTTTGGTTAAAGAGAACATCGTTGTCACTTAATATATTACTGGAGATATACACAGATGTTGTTTATGTTTGTGTTTTATGTAAATTGCCTTTCAGTGGAGAAGAAATGTATACATAAGATTTCAACTTGTTATGTTTTACATATTTAGTTTGTGTAGTTTGTTTATGTTTCACAGAATGCAAATATAAGAAAGCAATAGAAACCAGCATATTGCATCAGGCTTTTTGATAGTTTTAAATGAAGTGCTCTGCATTTGTTAACCTTTACAAATGCTGCAGAATTATGAGAGACTCCAGGGAGATTGTCTTCCACCGTACTCCATGCAAAGGCATTCTAGCCTTCAACTGTTTTTTTCACTGTTCCTGAGGGCAGTCATTCCTACTATTGTCTCTCTGCTCGTGATATCTCTTCAGATTCCATTTTCATGTCACCATGCACTTCCTGGGGTCTTGTCAAATCTAACCCATATTAGACACCTAACCATGTCCTGATGCTGCTGTGACAAATTACTACAAACTTGGTGGCTTAAATGAACAAAAATTTATTCTCTCAATGTTCTGGATGTCAGAAATATGAAATCAGTTTCTTTGGGCTGAATCAACATGTCAGCACAGCCATGATCACTTTGGAGGCTTTAAGTGCGAACTCATTCCTTGCTTTTTCAGCTTCTGTTGGCTGCTGGTCATTCTTTTAAAATTTTTTTATTGGAGTATAGTTGTTTCTGCTGTACAGCAAAGTGAATCCGTTATACACATATCACTCTTTTTTAAAGATTATTCTCCCATATAGGCCATTACAGAGTATTAAGCAGAATGTCCTGTGCTTACAGTAGGCCTTTGTTATCTCTTTTACACACGTGCATGTGCTCAATCGCTCAGTGGTGTCTGACTCTTTGCAACCCCGTGGACTGTAGCCTGCCAAACTCTTCTGTTCGTGGGATATTCCAGGCAGGAATATTGGAGTGGTTTGCCATTTCCTACTCCAGGAGATCTTCCCAGGGATCAAATCTGAGTCTCTTGCATCTCCTAAATTGGCAGGCGGATTCTTAACCACTGTGCCACCTGTGTATATGTCATTTCCACTCTCCCAATTTATCACTGCCCTGCTGGTACTTCTTAACTTGTGGGCATGTCAGTTCAGCCTCAGCCCCATGGTCATACTGCATCTGTTCTGTGAGTCTCATATCCTTCTGCCTCTCTCTTATAAGGAAACTTGTGGATGGGTTCTAGCCCACCCAGATAATCTGGGACAACGTCCCCATGGTAAGATACATAATTTAATTACATTTGCAAGGACCCTTTACCTCGTGTTGTTGCTTTTGTTCAGCTGCTAAGTCATGTTCGACTGTTTGCAACCCTACAGACTGTAGAACACCAGGCTTCCTTGTCCTTCACCATCTCCCGGAGCTTGCTCAAACTCGTGTCCATTGAGTTGATGATGCCATCCAACCATCTCATCCTCTGTCACCCCCTTCTCCTCCTGCCCTCAGTCTTTCCCAGCATCAGGGTCTTTTCCTCATGTTAGATCTTAAAATGAAACAGCCAATTTTATTACCAGTTATTTGACCAGCAAAAGGGGTTTATTTGGGAATAGTAGAAAACTGCAGTTATGGACAAGCATGTTGTATTAAAAACTGTAGGCAAGTGTGGAGACATAAAGGACAGCAACTGTGCTTTTATAGAGGAAAAGGGGAAGCTGGAAAGGGCTGGTATAAATAGAGTCCACTGGGGGAGACTGGGAGTCATCGTATAGTGGCTCTCCATTGGCTGAATGTGACGGTCTCTCATGGGCTGGGCTGTTGCTGGGCGAGCAAAAAAATCCTCCTCCTGCTCAGCAGTAAAGGTAGTAACCTTCCTGCCTGGAATGACAAATACCTCTTGCCCTGTTGGGGTCTCTAATTGACCTTGAGAGGTAGCCTGTGAGACCTCCCCCTGCTGGCCTCCCAACTCCATTTTTTAAAAAATATTTTTTATATTTATGTATTTATTTATTGTTGTTGGCTGTGTTGGGTCTTCTTTGCTGTGCGGGGGCTTTCCCTAGTTGTGATACACCGGCCTTTCGTTGAGATGGCTTCTTTCATGGTGGAGCATGGGCTCTACGGTGCGTGAGCTTCAGTCATTGTGGCTCCCGAGCTCTGGAGCACAGGCTCAGTAGTTGTGGTGCATGGGCGTAGCTGCCCTGTGGCATGTGGGATCTTTCCAGATCAGGGGACAAACCCACGCCCCCTTCATTGGCAGGCGGATTCTTAACCACTGACCCACCAGGGAAATCCCCAACTCCATTTTAAATGTGGCTTCCTTTATTTAGTTTCACACATTTAAATTTACAGGTTTCAGGACATGGGCCATTGCCCCACCTACTTCACTACCCATCCGTCTAACCCATCTCAAATGCCACATTTTACACTGAAGTAAGAAAAGGAAAAAGCTCTGAACTGGGAACCAGAAGATCTAGATTCTAGTTCTGACTTAGAACTAATTGCTGTGTTACCTTGGACACCTCACTTCTTTGATTTCAAACATGTTTGGTTAAAAAATAGTTGAGTTAGATGTATTTTGTCAATAGGGATGCCTCATCATTTTGGATAGGATAATTCTTTGTTCTGAAGGACTTTAATATCCTGACCCTAATGTGCATAGGGATCCCAGTCAGTATGATAATCCCCACCCACATTTCCCAGAGTTCTGAGGTGAGGTGGGGGAACCATATCGTCCCAGTTGAGAGCCATTATAATAGGATATCTCTTTTAAAAAGAGTAATATTTTTATTGATATTTCTTCCTGATTTAGAAGTCATGCCAGTGTTTAAAAATATTTTTAAAAAGAGTGTAAATATTAACAAAAAGTAATTGCTATAAGCATTTTGACATTATCCATCCAGAATATTCTGCCCCTACTCCCACTTCTGGATTTGTAGCTTTCAGAGTTGTCTGCATCCAACTGCCAGGAATTCAATTACAGTCCTGGTTTTCCTAGTTTCGTCCTGGTTCTCATGGGATTTCCACTCCTGAGTCTGATCCACTAAGCTGTGATTCCCATTATTCAACTGTCAGTCTTTCTAGTCTTGGAGGGGCAGTGTTTTGCCCTGTCCTTCCCTCTCTTATGGGTCCAGTAAGAGTTGTTGACTTTTAGTCTGTTCAACTTTTTACTTGTTATGACAGAATGGTAGGGCTTCCCAGGTGGCACGGTGGTAAAGAATATGCCTGCCAATGTGAGAGACACAGGAGATGCACGTTCAATCCCTGGGTCAGGAAGATCTTCTGAAGAAGGAAATGGCAACCCACTCCATTATTCTTGCCTGGAAAATTCCATGGACAGAAGAGCCTGGTGGGCCACAGTCCATGGGGTCGTAAAGAGTCAGACATGACTGAGCAACTGAGCATGCATGCATGACAGAATGGTGACTTCTAAAAGACACTTGCTTCTTGGAAGAAAAGCTATGGCCAACCTAGACAGCATATTAAAAAGCAGAGACATTACTTTGCCAACAAAGGTCTGTCTAATCAAAGCTATGGTTTTTCCAGTAGTCAAGTATGGATGTGAGAGTTGGACCATAAAGAAAGCTGAGCACCAGAGAATTGATGCTTTTGCCCGGTGGTGTTGGAGAAGACTCTTGAGAGTCCCTTGGACTGCAAGGAGATCCAACCAGTCCATCCTAAAGGAGATCAGTCCTGGGTGTTCATTGGAAGGACTGATGCTGAAGCTGAAGCTCCAATACTTTGGCCACCTGATACGAAGAGCTGACTCATTGGAAAAGACCCTGATGCTGGGAAAAATTGATGACAGGAGGAGAAGGGACAACAGAGATGGTTGGATGGCATCACCGACTCGATGGAGATGAGTTTTAACAAACTCCAAGAGTTGGTGATGGACAGGGAAGCTTGGGGTGCTGCAGTCCATGGGGTCACAAAGAGGTGGACATGACTGAGTGACTGAACTGAACTGAACTGAAGCTCCTTACACGTGGAATCAGAAATCTCCAGAGGAACAAAAGAAACATTTCAGTTTCTGCTCTCAAGAATCTTAAGGGAAGCCTAGAGGGGAAGCCAGAAAACAACCAAATAAACCTAGGTTAGACTCTCAGGTCGTGATGGCTATTGGAAAGAAAAATAAAGTGGCAGAAAGAGGACCAGGTGGGCTGGGGTAGGGGATGGAAGAGGGTGGCTATTTAGATAGGATGGCTGGGTGACACGTGAGCAGAGCCTGGAAGGAAGGAGCAAGCCACACAAACAGCAGAATCCCAGGCTATGGGACCCTCATGAATCTGACAAGATTAGAAAGCCAGTGTGACCGGAACTTGATAGGCTAGGGGCAGAGTGACCAGAGCTGAGACTGGAGAAGGATTCAGAAGTTAGATCACGCAGGACCTGAATATATTGTCAAAGAATGGCAGGAAGACAGTGACGGATTTTGAATCAGAAAGAGATTAGATTTGATTTTCATGTTATACCTTTGTTACAGTGCCACGTGGAGAATGGATTATAAGAGGACAAGGGTAATAGAAGCTGGGAGATTAAGAACCACTGCACTTTTCTAAGAGAGCGGTGACATGACTTGACTGGGGCCCAGTGGAAGGAGTGAAAAATGGTCAGATTCTGAATATATTTTAAAAGTAGAGTTGATGGACTGGTGGTAGCAGTGTGAGAGAAAAAGAGAAATTAAAGATATTCCCTGTCAGGGGTGGGTTTCCCAGGTGGCACTAGTAATAAAGAACCTACCTGCCAATGCAGAAGACTCAAGAGACACACTTTTGATCCCTGAGTTGGGAAGATCCCCTGGAAGAAGGCATGGCAACCCACTGCACTGTTCTTGCCTGGAGAGTCCTGTGGATGGAGAAGCCAGGCAGACTATAGTATATAGGGTCGCAAAAAGTCAGACACGACAGAAGTGACTTAACAACGTCGCCTGTCAGGGGTAGGTACAAGGTTCTACTGTTTGTTTAGTTGCTCCATTGTGTCTGACTCTTTTGCAACCTCATGGACTGTAGCCTGTCAGGTTCCTCTACGGCTCTCTCATGGGATTTCCCAGGCAAGAATACTGGAGTGGGTTGCCACTTCCTTCTCCACGGGATCGTCCCGACCCAGGGATCGAACCTGCATCTCCATTCTCCAAGTCTCCTGCATTGCAGGTGAGTTCTGTACCGCTGAGCCACCAGGCAAGGCCCACAAGTGGAAAGGGATGCCAAAATGAAATCAAATATGAAATTTGGTTTTCCTATTAGATATCTAAGTAAGATGTTGAATAAGCATTTGGACAGGGGAGAGTTTCATGTTGGAGATCTAATTTGGGGTAGATGTTATTTAAATCTATAAAGCAAACATCTTATCTAGAATTGTGCTTTCCAATGTGGTAGCAACTAGTAGCCACATGTGGTCACTGAGCACTTAAGATGTAGCTAGAGGAACCAGGAACTGAATTGTATTTAATGTTATTTAATTTACATTTAAATGTAAAAAAAAACACAACTCAGTTACTGGAAAACTTAGGAATAGTTTTTAACTGTAAGTGTTACAAAATAGAGTATTTCCTATGAAATGGAGAGCAGACTTTTTTTATGAAAGTGGAGATTCTAAATTAAGATGTACTAAATGTAAAATACATACTATATTTCAGAGTCTTGGCACCAAAATGTAAAATAACCCACTGCTTTTAATATTTATTGATTACATGCTGAAATGATAATACTTTGGATATACTGACATAATAAATACGTCATGAAAATTAATTTTACCTGTGTCTTTTTTTTTAAACAATCTGGCTACTAAAAAATTAAAAAATTACATATGTGGCTTGCATTAGCTTTCTCCTGAATAGCAGAGAGTGTAATAAAAAAGAAATATCTGGGGACTGAATCCTGGGGTAGGTCTATGACTTAGAGGTTTTGCAGAAAGGGATAATCCTATGAAAAAGCCTCAGAAAGAAGGAAGACCAACAAGGACAGTGAAGTGTTCTACAAACCTAGTGAAAAAATACGTGTTAAGAAACAGAGAGTGAGCAACTGTATGAGAAGCTGCTGAGAGGTTAGGTACAACATGGACTGAGAATTGGCAGCTGGATTTAGCAACATGAAGACTGTTAGGGAACTTGATTTCTGTGTGTGTGTGTGTGTGTGTGTGTGTGTGCAGGGGGCACAAAAGACTGACTGGAGTAGATTATTAAAAAATCAAGTACTAATTATTCCTTCAGGAAATTCTGATTTGCAGAGAAGCAAAATAATTGAGATATTGGAGAATAGGGGCTCAAGGAATGACCTTTTATTTAATGAGAAATATATTTTTATAATAGTTACTTATTTTTTAATTCTCTGTTGAGTTTTTGACCTAAATAAGTCATTTTGTAAATATCCATTAACTAGCAGGATAATTCTAATTTTATTTAATCAGAGTTGGAGAAATGCTAAGAATTTTAAATGACTACCTGTGTTTTACTTGGTCCAAAGAATCATTATGAACTAAGGTCTAAGATTACTAAATCTGGCACATGGATTGTACACAGTAACCTAAAATTAAAAAAAAAAATGACATTATCTGGGTTGCAGTAGAAGTGTGTGGAATTCTAGAACTTTGGAATAGAACACAGATGCCAAGTTTGTATTCAACTTTGGTCATCATGTCTTATCTTAATTTCCATAGTACTTCATGTAGGTTCTGGTGCATTAAAAGTGTTATTAATGGTATAACTGAATGAATGAGTAAAGATAATCTTAACCTCCTGAAAATACTAAGGGGGCTAGCAATACCCAAGAATTCACCAACAGATGGCACCGTGCTGTTTCCCATATGAGTTTATATGACTTAGCAGCAGCAGGGATGACATTAATACATTTAATTCTTGATTTCTAGGGCTGGTTAGGAGGGAAAATGGGATCCCTGAGAATATATTTAGCTCATTTAAATTTATAGTTGAATTATTCAAGCATGTTTATATGTATTTATTTATTATAAATGTCTATTATTTTTTAACTTTAACTTAGACCCTTTCCTTAGGTCAGACCTTGAAAGAAAAGAAAACAAGATTGACTTGAGGATAAGAGAAAGAAAATAGTCACAAGTTATCACTATTAAAATATTTGTGAATCCTAAGAAGTCAAGCTGCTAACTCATTCTCCCTCAGAGATTAACATCCGTCAACAGCAATGAAACCCAGGAGGTTTTGCAGACACTGGGAGCGCTGGCATGATGCTTTAGAGAGCAGATGTTGCATTTTGCAGTTCCAGTGTGTTCAGACTGAAAGTGACAAGGACTAAACACACAGTGTGCTTAAAAAGCCAAAACAGACGTAACAAGTCCCAAACCGGTACGGTCTGCACACCCAAAGTGTAAAATATTCATCTGAGTGCCATATGTAAATAGTGTTTCCACCATGACCCCTAATTACTTTGATTCTCTGTAGAACTGCTTGTTATTTCCATAAGTTCCTGTGACTGTTATTTCACCACCTGCAGACCTGAGATGTGAATGGATGTGTCCTGAGACAATAGTGTGTGAAAAGTCAATCCTGGCAGCTCCCATGAGCGTGGAGTCGTGGTCACACATAAGACGGATGGGACAGCAGGGCATCATGACTCACAGTGTTCAGTTATTTGCCTTAAAGTTTGAGAAGAGTGGCTATGGCCACCGTTATTTTTTGGTCTCATCAGGAAGTCTCTATCTCAGATGTGGATACATCCCTGAAATAATTGTGATGGGTCAAAGGTAAGAAAGTAGGTACTTTCAAAGTGACTGTGTCTTGCTGTAAATGGAGCAGGACAATAGATACCCACAGTGCTCAGCGCTGCCAGCACCCCACTCCACATGAAAGCCTGCTGGTTGAGGTTTCAGAAGGGGTCAAGCAGGACTAGTCTGAGCCTTCCTGGAAGATCTGTGAGATCCACCCATGTTCTGGTGTATCTGAAATGGCCACTACTTTGCCAGGAAGGCTATCACTGTATTTCTGGAGAATAGCACCACAAATGAACTTTAAAATTTATGCACACAAGTGACTAAATATTTAAATAACACAGCAATCATTCTCCGTGTGTTTTCTTCCATCTGAGCATGCTCCTCAGTTGCCCTTTTGGCTTTCTTCTGTCCTTCTTTAATGGAGGCTCATCCCAGGGCTTTGTAACTCACTCACTGACTCAATTACCACCCACAGGATGAAGATTCCCGGTCTCTCCTGAGCTCCTGAGTTCTGTCTCCACCTGCTGAACCTTTCTTTTTGAATGTTCCATCAGTGTCTCAAATGCAACATGTGGGGAAAGGAAAAAAACTCATTATTCTCTCCCCAAACCTATTGCCCTTCTGCATTTACCTTTGTGGGTGTGTCTCAGTTATTCAGTATAATATTTTATATTTAAAAAAGGAACATGAGTTATGTAAGTTATGAAGCATAATTATAAGACAGATATTCATGAAGCTTAACAGAAGACTCAGCACATTAACCAATATTGTTGCATTTGTATTGGACTTCACTATCCCAACCTCTTGACTCCTCATGATATATTCATTTCCTGTTGTCGTTCAGTCACTAAGTTGTGTCCAACTTTTTGCTACCCCATGGACTGCAGCACATAAGGGTTCCCTTTCTTTCACTATCTCCCAGAGCTTGCTCACACTCACGTCCATTGAGTCGGTGATGCCATCCAACCATCTCATCCTCTGTCATCCCCTTCTCCTGCCCTCAATCTTTCCCAGCATCAGGGTCTTTTCCAGTGAGTCAGTTCTTTACATCGGGTGGCCAAAGTACTGGTGCTTCAACTTTAGCATCAGTGCTTCCAGTGATTATTCAGAGTTGATTTCCTTTAGGATTGACTGATCTGATCTCCTAGCTGTCCAGGAATCGAACTCAGCTCTCCTGCATTGCAGGCAGATTTTTTTACTGTCCAAGCCACCAGGGAAGCCCATTGGTGTGAGGTAAAAATCCAATGTATTTTTTTTTCCTATGTGGATAATCTATTGTTCCACTAACATTTGTTGAATTTCATGAAAAGTTTTTATAGACTATCAGTTTAGTTCAGTCGCTTAGTCATGTCTGACTTTTTGCAATCCCATGGACTGCAGCACGCCAGGCTTCACTGTCTATCACCTACTCCCTGAGCTTGCTCAAACTCATGTCCATAGAGTCAGTGATGCCATCCAATGATCTCATCCTCTGTCATCCCCTTCTCCTCCTGCCATCAATCTTTCCCAGCATCAGGGTCTTTTCTAATGAGTCAGTTCCTCGTGTCAGGTGGCCGAAGTATTGGAGCTTCCGATTCAGCATCAGTCTTTCCAATGAATATTCAGGACTAGTCTATATAATATTGTCTTTGAAATAGGTAATATTTGGAGATGATTTATGAATTAGTATGTGTTCAAGTTTCAAAATATTCTATATGTATTCTAATTTTTTTTTCTAAGATTGTGTTTTCTTTAACTATTAAAGATAGGGTTTTTTTTTTAACTGCCTAATAAATCAAACTGATGGTTCATTTTCAAATTTTCCAAAGACTTATTCTTGACTTGTGAATAATTGAGATAGGTGTATTGAACTCTCCCAATATGTTATATGTCAATATTCTTTTGTGATCCTATTGAATTTTTCAATGTACATGAAGGTTTCATTATTGAGAACATTCAAGTTTAGAATTATTCTATATCCCCAGTGAATTTATCAAAATATAATGTCAGTTAATATTAACTACATGCAAACGCCATCAGGTCTTGTCTTGGTGGAGCCCAAGACAAGACTTGATTCCCTAATAATGCCTTCATCTCTAAGTTTACTTTGTCTGATATTAATATAACTTTATCTGCTTTATAAAGTTAATATTTGCCTGGCCTTTAAAAAAATCTTTTTACTTTCAACAGTACTTTCTTCTTTCAACAGTACTTTGTATTTTCTAAGTCTTTATGTTTTAAGTGTGTCTCTTGTAAAAACAGTCAAATTAATTTTTTGTTTTTCCTTCCAGTCAAAAAGTCTTCAGTAGTTTTAGTTAATTTATATATATTTTTTGTGATTACTGACATATATGAACTTGTTTTAATTATTAGATAGAAGATACAAGGAGCCTCTGAAATCTTTGTGGGTCTAAATATTTAATATATATTTTGTTATATCTGCTCTTACTTATGGCATTTTCCCTCCCAAGTAGGAAGGAAATTTCCCTCCTTGAAGGTACTTTTTTTTTCCTGAGAGGATATGTATTTGCCAGAGGATCTAAAATACCTGTGGCAATTTTAGCCTCTTTCTAGTTTTTTCCAGCCTAATGTGAGGGTTTGCAGTTCAGCTCTCTCACTTTGCAACGAGTCCAAGGCTTGGACTCACCAAGACACGACTTGATGGCAAAGTTTTGCATGTAGTTACTGTTAAAATTTTCTTTCTTTTTTTCCTTTTGAAAAATTTCCCTCATCTTTAGATCCCAGTAATGCATGGAAAATAATGTTTTATGCATGATCTTCTTGCAGAGCATCTAACACACCAGTTAGGATATGGACTTATATTTGCTTTTTAGTGGAAATGCCACAAAACTAGACCTGGCTGTTATCCTAAATACACTTTCAAACATATCTCCCTCAGCTTTTTCAGGTTTGGACTGATTAATTTTTCTTGAATTACTCAGAATCTCTCACCCAGTCTTTGTTTCTCCAACTCCATGCCTTGTACTGTATCCCCTACAGAATTACTAGACTTGGTGCCTAGAGTGACCTTTTAAGAATCTGAATCTAGGGACTTTCCCGGTGGTCCAGGGGAAAAAAATCCCCCTTCCAATGCAGGAGGTTTGGGTTCGATCCCTAGTCAGGGAGAGAACTAAGGTCCTACATGCCTCAGGGCAACTAAGCCCATGGGCTGCAACAAAGATCTTGTGGACTACAGTTGAGACCCAGTGTAGCCAAAGAAACAAACCTTTAAAAATAAAAATGTGAATCTCATTGATACCTTTTCTATGATAAACATCATTTAATGGCTTCCCAGCATGTTCTTAATAAAATGCAAATTCCTTAGCCTGATGCACACGTCTCCATCTCTGTCTCTGGCTTCTCAAGGGCGTCCTTTACTCCTTGCTCCTCCATGACCAGGCTCATGGCCTTTCCACAAAGTGTTCTTTGCCCTCTCTCAGGGAAATATGATTTCAAGCTAGATATAAGCTATCAGATCCTTTTATTTGGGAGTCTGCTTATTCTTCTCCCTACATAACAACTCTCCTCCAGAGGCCCTTTTTCAACCCACAACATTTAGCAAGAGTTGAGTATTACACAAGTGTGAATGAAAGAAGAAATCCCCAAAGTCAACTTTAATATACTGTATAACTGATCTATTACTGAAAAAAATTGTTTGTAATTGCAGAAAGAAATATCTAAGGATGAAAACTTAATTCAGTTCTGATCCTTGAAATCTGAGCTTTTTAATTAAAAAATGAAACTATGGAATGGCACTCCCTCCAACACTAACACGTTTTAGACTGTCTGCCAGGCTAAGGTGTGTGTAATGTTCCGTGTGAAGGGGCTGTTGGAGAAGTCTAATTTTTTAGCTTTCTGCAAATTTGCCAAGTGACTTAAGAACTGTGTGAGGGCCTGGGCTCCCCAAGTAGAAGCTAATCAATATATTAAATCTTAAACTATGTTGGGTGAATTGAGTAAAAATAAACAAACAAAAAAAGATATTCTATTTTTTGGAAGAAAAGGAATCAACTAGAAGTTTAATATCCCATACATCAAACAGCCTTGATTAATTAAATATTTCCCTATTTTCATTGTACAGCAAACTCATAGTGAGTAGGCCACCCAGGGAATGAATTTAGACTCGAGTTGGTGAGAACATGGCACACTGGGCAAGTTACTTAAATTCTGAGTCTTACGGGGTTGATGTGACCATTAAGCAAGGTAACATGGCAAACAGGTACTACAGTACCTAACACAAAGTAGGAACTCTGTGTATTATTCAGTGAGACCCTCCCCCTCAAGGAGTGTTTTATAAAATTAACTGTAATTTTGTGACCTTTATATTCAGGGGAATTAAAAAAAAATCTATACCAAAAACTTAATTCAATGCAGATAAGTTAATGTTTCATTTACAAAAAAAGTGATCACAAAGAAAGTTACATTTAGTGAATCAAAACCCCCCAATATTCACTGCTGCTGCTGCTGCTGCCAAGTCGCTTCAGTCGTGTCCGACTCTGTGCGACCCCGTAGACGACAGCCCACCAGGCCTCCCGGTCCCTGGGATTCTCCAGGCAAGAACACTGGAGTGGGTTGCCATTTCCTTCTCCAATGCATGAAAGTGAAAAGTGAAAGTGAAGTCACTCAGTCGTGTCCGACTCTTAGCGACCTCATGGACTGCAGCCTACCAGGCTCCTCCATCCATGGGATTTTCCAGGCAAGAGTACTGGAGTGGGGTGCCATTGCCTTCTCCACAATATTCACTAGCTATCATCAATTTTATATAAAGTTCTCCTAAACAGTGTTTCTTGTGTGAATAACTTAATTTTTCCTTCTCATAATGAAACCTCTGATATCTAGCTATGCTATCAAGATGTTAGAATATTTTCATTCAATTAATTTAAATTATGTAATGTGAAAATGAATGATGGCCAGAAGGCTGATGGCCAATAATTCTGGTGAGAAGTTATATTTCACACATTGGTTTATTTAGTTAGAATTTTCTTTGGGTAATAAAAATTTTGGGGGTAATAAAAATAGTGTTATATAAAAATTAGTTGTATCTAACCTCACACATACTGCCATAAATGACTCTGGCAAATCCTACACTCTGAGTGACAGTGACAAATTTCCCAGAAGGCAATTTTGCAGCAAAGTAGGGGTATCCCAGACCCGCTCAGAGTGACTTGTTTTGGATAGCTGAATATTCCAGACAGCTGATTTAGAATAACAAAACAGTGAACACTTCCACTATTTGGATTGGAACATTTTCTAATTGTGTCATACACTTATTTTTTTCTTAAACAGGTTGCAAAAGATTATGAGGCAGACTTTTCTTAATGACTAATTGTGACCTGGATGTTAAGGAATCAGCTCTAGATCTTGGTATTTGAATGATTCCCTCCATGTTACTCCTGGTTGGACTCTTTTCCTATAAATTGTCCAAAAGCTGAAGACTATAATTCCCTTGACCAGCCACAGGAGACGGTTTCAGCAGGGATACCATCCACATCAGCAAAGATGAAAGTTCCAGCAGAATAATGTTATACCACGTTCCTTTTTTTTTTTTTTAATTTTATTTTAAATTTAAACTTTACATAATTGTATTAGTTTTGCCAAACCACGTTCCCTTTTTGCACTTTTGCGGAGTCCTCCATGATCTGGACTCTGTCTTTCAGGGTGCAATTAGGAAAGGAACTCGGGGGACTGGTGCAGAGGCATCAAGAGCCATAGCCCTTTTCTCCAACAATGTCTGTGGGTCAGTTGACTCTAGTTTGCAAATCCAGAAGGAGGTCACCCAGAACGTCCAGGTCACAGCTCACTTTTAGTGCAGGGGTGTGACAGCTCTTCTCTTCTACATGCCAACAAGCAGAGAGGCAATGGTAAAGCTAAAACTGGCCTCGGTTGTTGCCATTGCTACACTAACTTGAATCATAAATGGGAGGAGCTGCTGCTGCTGCTGCCAAGTCGCTTCAGTCGTGTCCGACTCTGTGCAACCCCATGGACTGCAGCCTACCAGGCTTCTCTGTCCATGGGATTCTCCAGGCAAGAACACTGGAGTGGGTTGCCATTTCCTTCTCTAATGCATGAAAGTGGAAAGTGGAAAGTGAAAGTGAAGTCGTTCAGTTGAGTCCAACTCTTAGCGACCCCATGGACTGCAGCCTACCAGGCTCCTCCATCCATGGGATTTTCCAGGCAAGAGTACTGGAGTGGGGTGCCATTGCCTTCTCCCAAATGGGAGGAGAGGGAACATTAAAATGTCTAAATTTCAAAAGGGGATCTAGGGCAGGGCCTGGCAAGTGTAGCTTGGAGGATACATCTAGCCTGCTGCCCATGTCATATAAGCCATGATAAAGAGTGATTTTTATGTTTTTAACATTGAGATGAATCAAAAGAAGAATATTTTGTAACAATTGACAATATCATGAAATTCAAATTCCAGTCTCCATAAATAAAGTTTTATTGGAACACAGGCACATCCATTCATTTATGTTCATCTATGGCTGTTTTTTTGTGCTACAACATCAGAGTTGAGTAGCTATGAAAGAGACCATATGGTCCACAAAGCCTAAAATATTTACTATCAGACATTTTTTATAGAAAAATTTGCTGACCACTGGTCTAGAAAGATAAATTTTCTTTGTCTTCTGTGTAGAAATTTCTTTTTTTTTTTTGTACAGAGAAGTAGGGCTATTCCCATACTTATAAAAGCCCACCCACTCTTATAAATAATGGGTGAAGAATTACCCCTAAATTCCTGGTGGAAATACTAAGAATGTATGTATGTGTTTATGTGTACAAAAACTAAGTATTTAAAATACCTAAGTGTAGTTCAAGCTGACCACCACATGTGATGGTAATTATGAACATAAATTATTCTTGTAAAAGGATAATACTTATTAAATTATGTCAGTAATTTAAACAACATATCTCAATTTTTGTGGTGTTTCCCATAGCCAGCCAAGGGCATCCATTTTTCCCAGGGTGTTCAGAATTTGTTAAAATGGGGGAAAAAAAGAGAAAGGAAAGGTCAGTGTCCAGGTTTAGGCTACCAATATGGCATTTTTCAAGTCCATAGAGAAAAACGGTCCTGAGAATCTTGAGGATTTTTAAAATTCCTTAAGCTCTTCTTTATTCATTAAGAGCTATCTTGTGTGATTTTAGGCTTATGGTAGGTCATTGGCAGAAATAACTCAGTAAATGTAAGGGTCCCCCTGACCCATGGGAAAAAGAGAAAGCATCCTCCAGTGGAGCCCAGGGAAGTATGGATAACCCTGGAATGTTGTTTAGTCTCTCAATCTTGTCTGACTGTTTGCAACCCCCTAGGCTCCTCTGTTCATTGGATTTCCCAGCCAAGAATGCTGGAGTGGGTTGCCATTTCCTTCTCCAGGGGATCTTCCTGACCCAGGGATCGAACCCTCGTCTCCTGCAGATTCCTAACCACTGAGCTGGGGTATGTGGTAGCAGTTGTGGTCCAGTGGTTAAGACTCCACACTTCCAAGGCAAGAGGCAGGTTGTTCCCTGATTAGGAAACTGGGACCCCACATGCCACATGGCACTGCTAAAAAAAAAAAAAAAGAAGCAACTGGTGAGACAGTGTGTTCTGATTGCTGCTTTCCAAGCCCTGTTCCCAAAGAAAACAGAGATGGAAAGGAGTCAGAAAATTCGGAGTGAAGTCAAGAGCAGAGTTTGCCTCCTTCTCTCTTTGGGACTCTTGGGGTAGCCAACCATGGTGTGTGTGGTCTTGCTCCTATACGAGGAAGCCAGTTAAGGTGGCAGTCAGTGTGAACAGGCAAAGAGTGAGACTGAGTTATGATTCTGGAACCTCTCCTGGCACCTGTGTGTTGTGGAAGGATCTAAAAGCTCCCTTGAACTGAATGGAGAAATGGAAAATAGCTGATGATGCTGGTGGGGGTGGGGGCGTTTCTGTGCTGAGGGTGATTTACCCATTAACCAAGGACCAGGGATCCACGGCCCAGGACAAGCTAGACCTGAGGTAGCGGATGGGAGAGGGGAAGATAGAGATGTTCACATCACGGCTGAGAGCCGAGGTGGGGCCAGGAAAGGCAGAATACATCGTGTGCTTGCCAATCACAGACTTCAGTGGAACAGCACCCCCGAGAAAGGTGAGCTGTGAACATGTGGAGAACAGGTTGAGCATTCCAGACTCTCTCTCCTGCCCTTGAAAGCTGGGGTAAGTGGCCACTCTCCTCCACCCCTTATAGCCAAGGGGAGGACCAGGGGCCAGACCAGCCCTGAGAAAGAGATGAACTGCAACTGAATAAATGACTCACTGGAAGCAGTCTTAAACTAGAAGAGCCTCACACCTTTACTTAACTACTTTAATGCCATGCATGACTCCTACCTTCTTGCCCCGTGCATCCCTAGCAAGGTCAGGACTGAAGGAGTAGTTATGGAAGATGGGCAACCACGTTTTCTTGGAACACAGGAATAGTAACATGCTAAATATTTTGATTCCTCTGCTTTATTCAGCGATTTGGTATAGTTTTGTTCCAAGCAGTGACTTTCAAATGTTTCGATCATGCCCCTCAGTGCAAAAATATTTTATATCCCTATCTAGTACATAGATACGAACATAAATACATGAAATAAAATGCTGTGAAATCAAACCTACCTTTACTATGGTGACATACTCTCTACTTTATATTATACTCTATCTTTTAACAAATGCCACTGATGTCTTGGTAAACTGATTTCATAATCCACCCAATATGATGTGACCAAGAGGTTGGAATGTACTATCCTAAAGCCCTGTAATGCAGGGCTTCCCAGGTTGCTCTAGGGGTGAAGAATCTGCCTGCAATGAGGAGGCACAAGGGACATGGGTTCGATCCCTGGATCAGAAGATTCCCTGGAGGAGGAAATGGCACCCCACTCCAGTATTCTTGCCTGGAGAATGGACAAAGGAGCCTGGCGGGCTACAGTTCATGGGGCTGTACAGAGTCAGACACAACTGAGCAACTAAGCATGGAGGCCTAATGAGGTAAATAAAACATTTGTCCCTTCACAATATAGCTACAGATGTTGTGCTTTCCTGTTTTATTTCAAAAACTTTACTGCCCCTCCTAATTGCAGGCAGCAGTTATTTATTAAAGCCGCCCCCATAATATTTATTGTAGTAGTCAAGATGCTTTCCATCACATGTGATCAAATCCCAACCCAAACTGGCTTAGGCCAAAAGTGAATGTATCCTCCCACGTAACAGAGAAGATCAGGATATGGCAAGCTTCAGGCAGTGCTGCATCCAGGGGCTCAAACATTTTAAATCTCTCCCTTTTGATTTTTCTCCTGTCTCTGTGAGTTATGTTATTCTCAGTTAGGCCTGCTTTATAAGGCAAAGATCTTGTCTTTGACTGCTCCAGGCAAACATCTCCACTGTTCACAAGCTACAAAGATGGGAAAGTGAAAGTGAAAGTGAAGTAGCTCAGTCGTGTCCGACTCTTTGCGACCCCATGGACTGTAGCCTACCAGGCTCCTCCATCCATGGGATTTTCCAGTCAAGAATACTGGAGTGGGTTGCCATTTCCTTCTCCAGGAGATCTTCCTGACCCAGGGATTGAACCCAGATCTCCTGCATTGTAGGCAGACGCAAAACTCATGAAAGGTCTCTGATCGGCCCTGCTTGAGTCAAGTGCACACCCCTGAACTAATCACAGATTCCAGGGAGACAGGAATTCTCATTGCTTCACTAAAGTCTCGTACCCAACCTTGGCTAGGAGTAGAGCACCAAGACAGTTTCTTCAGGCTCACATGGAATGGAGGGTAGTGGAGTAGGCTATTAGATTAGGGGGAGAAATTCTGCTCAGGTCAGGTCAAGAGAAAAATCAAGAGAGATGAGTACATAGAGAAAGATATGCCCTGTGTGAGAGTGTAAACCACTCTCTTATCAGTGTGCTTAGTCGCTCAGTCATCATGTTGGACTCTTTGCTACCTCATGGATGATAGCCCACTGGGTTCTTCTGTCCATGGAATTCTCCAGGCAAGAATACTGGAGTGGGTAGCCGTTCCCTTCTCCAGGGGATCTTCCCAACCCAGGGATCAAACCTGAGTCTCCTTCATTCCAGGCAGATTCTTTACCACTGAGCCACCAGGGAAGACACTCTTTTATTAATAAAATTAGCTAAATTTGGTGGCTCAGACGGTAAAGCATCTGCCTGCAATGTGGGAGACCTGGGTCGGGAAGATCCCCTGGAGAAGGAAATGGCAACCCACTCTAGTACTCTTGCCTGGAAAATCCCATGACAGCGGAGCCTGGTAGGCTACAGTCCATGGGGTTGCAAACAGTCGGACATGACTGAGTGACTTCATTTCATTTCACTTGTAACTTCTTAAGCTTTCTTAGGAAAACAAGGTGCTGGGGGATGGGGGTGGGGACAGGGAAGATAATTTCCTAGATTTCCTCTGTCTTCAAGAGGGCCGAGGCTGTCATATAGCTAAGCTGTGGATAGAAGAGGCAGATGGCACACACACTGAAGTATTGCTGAATCCTAGGTTTTTATACTAAATTGGAATAACCGTGCAGACAGCTACAAATGTCATCTCCACTTCAAGCCCAGTTCATGAGGAGAAACTAAAAAAAAAAAAAAAAAGATACCAAGGATGAGTTTTCTTCTTGTCCTTGATATAAAAAGTATGTTGAAGAAGTATAAAGTGGAACGATTGTACAAAATGAATGGCCATGTAAAATGAAATGGTGGAACATAGAAAGCAGAATTCCAAAGCACAGTTCTGAGAATAGGATGAGTTGTGCGTTAGGAAGGTGACGCTGTGGGCCAGTGTGCTGTGAGTGTGGAACACTCAGTTTATTTTCCATGCTGCACAGTAGCAATGTCAGTCACATCCAAGTCCTCTGACTGGTGCCTTCAAACAACTCACAGCAGGTGTTTGCCAGCTAAGGTCAAGTGTGCATTCTGCATCCCTTAGACAGAGGAAACTTAGTTGACCCACAGGGATGGAAATTATGACCTTTGCCTCACTGGCCCTTATGTTGCCCACAGAGCTAACAAAATATGGGCTATTTAATAAAGGAGAACACTTAAATGATACCTTTGACAGCCATTGTATAGTGGCTTTCAGAAGAATTCTATGTGATTTCCAAACTTTAAGGGTGACTTAAAGTTTTTCAAAACATTCTGGTGTGGCTGGTAAGAGTGAGAAGGGGAGTAAGAAGACAGAAATAAGACAAGCAACCTCTGTGTTTTCTTTCTCCTCTGTAAACCTTTCCCCCACCTAAAGAACACATGGCTATTGAGCAGCAACTTACCATTTTTCCAGGGTCAGTTCACTTTCCGTGCTGCTCTAAACCCTGCTGAAAGCCAGCTCCCTGGGGAGCTCCAGAAACTGGGGCTGGCCTCTCTTCAGTCTGCAAGCACTCAGAAGGAAATGCCCCTTGCTGAGAAAGGGGTGGCAGTTGTGTGTGTGTGGGGGGGAATCCATCTACTGTCATGGAAGTTTCAATTAAATATGGATGCCAATTAATTTAATTTATATTTCTGCATGAAAAAATATCATTCTATTATACATGCACTGGAAGGATGCCAGGAGCCCAGGTTAATAAATTACATCTCCACTGACATAGTATGGAATCACAGACTAATCGGATACTTATTAAATGCCCACCTGTGCTTGGGGTTACACCTTATATAATAGAAACCCAACAGAAATAAGATCTGTCCGGGAGGGCCTGTCCCAACCCTGTGATCATCTGACACCCACCCTTATTCCTTCTGCTCCGGGCTTTGGTGCATGACTCAGGAGAACAACTCCCAAAATGAATAATCGATATTCAATTGCCAGGGGTTATGAATGGGTACACTGAATGAATAAGGGAATGAATGATGGAGAACTGTAAATAATCCACTCAAGTTAATCAGGGCATAGGCCCATACTGGTTAGCAGGAAACTTGCCATGATTATTTCACTGGAGATTCAAACCAGCTGGTGGTAGGTAATACCTACTGGTTCTGAAGCCCTTACTCAGAGCCAGAATTGCTATGTTTTATTTTGAATCCTTCCAACCATCCTTCAAGGTAGAGGTTATTCCTTCCCAACTCCCTCATTTTAGAGACAGGAAGCTGAGGTTTCAATAAGTGGAGAATGACCTTGCTGAAGGTCATGTGGTCAGAAAGAGGCACACTCAAGACTAGACTTTTCTGACTCAAAGCTGGAATGTTCTTTCTATTATGCTGGTTGATTTTCTCTGCATCATAGTTCTGTGGTTTTCCCATTAGTCACATATGGATGTGAGAGTTGGACCATAAAGAAGGCTGAGTGCTAAAGAGTTGATGCTTTCTAACTGGTGCTGGAGAAGACTTAAGAGTCCCTTGGACAGCAAGGAGATCAAACTAGTTGGAAGGACTGATGTTGAAGCTCCAATACTTTGACTACCTGATGCGAAGAGCTGACTCATTAGAACAGACCCTGATGCTGGGAAAGATTGAAGGCAGGAGAAGTGGGGGGACAGAGGATGAGATTGTTGGACGGCATCATTGACTCAATGGACATGAATGTGAGCAAGCTCTAGGACATAGCGAAAGACAGGGAAGCCTGGCATGCTGCAGTCCGTGGAGTCACAAAGAGTCAGACTGAACAACTGGCTGGTGACTGCCCTATTCTAAGCAGTGCTGACACTCTGGGTAAGTCTTGATGAGCTACATTTACAATTAAATCACCAGAATTGACTCCACAAATAGTCCCTGCCCAGGAAATTCACCCTGCTGTCCACTAATCCAGCTTCCACTCACTTTATATGGTGGTGAAACGAGTATCAGTCACTTGTCACAAGTTCTTGCCAGTTGCCAATTACTTACAGTCATTCATTCAACATATACTGAGCACTTACTATTTACCAAGGGCTTTCCAGATGGTTCAGTGGTAAGAATCCATCTGCAAATGCAGGAGATGCAGGAGACCCGGGTTCGATCCCTGGGTTGGGAAGATCCCTTGGAGTAGGAAATGTCAACCTGCTCCAGTATTCTTGCCTGAAAAATTCCAAGGACAGAAAAGCCTGGCAGGCTACCATCCCTGGGGTCGTGACGAGTCAGACACTACTGAGTGTCTGAGCACACACACACTATGTTCCAGGCGTTCTGCTAGGTCCCAGGATGCAGTAACAAGAAAGGAGGTCAAGCCAACGGAGAAGATGGATTGGCCTGTCATAAAACTACCATGAGGTGTGGTAAATGTTTGGAGTTACTAAAGGAAAATATCCATCATTCATGCGATCATTCACTGATTCCCTCTATGACTATTTATTTACTGAGTCCCTGGGCTGTGCCACATAACAGGCCCCCTCTGCCATGTGTGAGTCCGGGCACTGGTAGAGGCTACCAGCCTGAATCTGCCTATCCTCCTTCCCCAGCCCATCCCAGAGTCCCTCTTGCACTGCAGGGGGCTTCTCACATCCATGTTTGGACACCCTAGCCTACCTCTGGGGCTTCCTAGGTGGTGCTAGTGGTAAAGAACCCCGCTGGCCAATGCAGGAGACCTAAGAGATGTGGGTTCAATCCCTGGGTCAGGAAGATCTCCTGGAGGAGGAAATGGCAACCCACTCCAGTATTCTTGCCCCGGAAATCCAATGAACAGAGGAGCCGGGTGGGCCACAGTCCATGGAGTCGCAAAGAGTCGGACATGACTGAAGCGACTTAGCACAGCCTGCCTTCACAAGAAGCTTTTGTGAACCCTATGAGCCAGCTTGGGTCTATTTGAGTAGGGAGTGCTTAAGGCCTAGAGGGTGGTACAGGCTTTGGATGGGCCTGCTTCGTTGGCTTCACTCATTCATTCCCCTGTGAGTGGGGACAAGGGCAGAGGAGGCCAAGAGCATGCAGGGGTTGGTCCTCAGACAGCAGCCTCGGCATCACCCGGGAGCTTGGTGGAAAGGCAGAATCTCAAGCCCCTTCTCAGACCCTGGGAATCAAAATCTGCATCTTAGCACTCCAGGTGATTCGCATGCATGTTTGTGAAACACTGCTCTAAAGGCCCTAATGTCTAATCCCCTCTTTACAAACGATGAGTCTGAGGTCAAAGAACATGCAAGGGGAGGGGCACAGCTTGGGGCTGGGCTGCTGGCGGTGTCTGAAAGTACACTTCTGGGCGCCTCATATTCTCTAGTGGTGAATATGTGCCAAAGCAAATTTGAGAAAAATGTACCTTTTTCAGTATCTCAGATTGACAGGGTTCTGGATTAAGAGATTTATAGTAAGTAATCTAAGGAAGAGAATTCCAAGTCCCAGGCAAAGTAATGAAAGGAAGGGTAGAGAAAATACATCACTCAGGAAAAGACTTGAGGGAGGGTTGAAAACCTTATTGTTTCTTATTTCATATCTGGATTCACTGCCCATAGTGGAGGGGATTTCCATAGCCAAAGCTAATTGTCTTTTAAAAATTCTTTAATTTTTTTCACTTCTGCATTCCTTTGGCCTTTTCTCCCTCTTTCCTTAGGATATTTTAGTTCCCAGTCCTTTCTGATGCATTCATTTTGCCCTGTTTTTCCATACTTCTCTGTATTGCTTTTCTTAAATCTTTCACTCTGCTTCAAAGAACATAAAACAAAGAGAAGTGAAAGGGACAAAGGTGAAAAATATGGTCTGGTGCCAACCTCATGATGCTACCGATTCCAAGCTATTAAATTTTTAAAAAAATATATATAATTTTTGTTCATACATAAAAATAGAATTGCATTTCAATTTTGCAAGTACCCTTCACCCAGTTACAATTATCAACACATTGGCTATTGTGTGTTAGCTGCTTTATTCTGTCTTCACATTGACATTTCTCCCCTAACTTTAATTTCCCCTTTCTTTCTCCTTCCCTCTTCTCTTTCTCTCTCCTTCACTCTGTTTTCTCTCTCTCTCTTTTCTTCTCCATCTCCTTCTCCTCCTTGCTTCTTTCTCTCCCCTCTAATCTCCCCCTTCCCACTCTCTCTTTCTCTGGCGTTTATTAAAGCAAATCCCAGACATCATATCATTTAACTCATTTCCTATACCATTTCCCGGAGGCAGGGAGGGCCACAAGAGAATATAAGCTGAGGAAATGATCTCTTATGATTATTTTCTTCACCAAAATATGGAATTTGTGTTACCGCGATAAGGGAAAATATAGAATTTCCCCAAACCTCTACAGGATACCCCAGATGGTGCAGATTTGATTTTCCATCTCTAGGTCTTCTGCCTTGAGTCTTTGAGGGGGTCTATGAGAACTTTTTAATCTTCCTTTACTATTCAAGTAGTAACAAAATAACAGCAATCTTGGATGTTTATAAACCCCAAAGGAAATGCATGTTATCTTCTTGTTTCAAAGAGCATTCTGAGAGCATTGCTTTTGCAGTAGAAATTTGTAAATGTGCAATTGGAAGAGAGTTTCTACTACAGGAACCAACACATTTCCCCCCCAGTGCAAACCCCCTGAGCTGACTGTTATGATGGTTTAAAGGTGCTTTGGATCAAGACCTAGTAAAGAAGGCATGGTGTACAGTTGCTTTCTGCTCACACACATCAGATCTAAGGAGTATCAAGTAATTTGGAGGTGTGGTTATTTTCTATGAGTAAATGTCCAACTAAATTTGAATAAAATGCTTTCTAAATAAGTCAAATAGGCAGGAGCTTTGAATGAGGGAATCAATTATATATAGCCAGTGTCGTAAGGAAAATAATCCCAAGGTGGCACAGAGAATGTAATTATTGGGAGGTACGTGCCAACAAATCATTCCCTAAAATATTAATGCTATCAAAGAACAGCTGGATAATGAGAGAAACTTGACCCTTGGGGGACTAGCAGAGGTTGCTGCAGAACTGTGTGTAGTTGTGATGTCATGAAATTCCTCTAAATTTAACAAAAATATTATTAAGAGGTGTGGTTCTGGGAAAGTTATTAGCAGTAAACATGTCTTTGTAGTTTTGTCATCTTATCACGATCATTATATCTCACTGGTGCTGTGTGGTTCCACACTACTTTCTTCCTTAATTGCTCAGGATTTATACAATCCAAACAACACTCCTTAAAAAAAAAAAACCTCTTTAAGTCTGGCAAGGACTTTTCTTTTTGTAAGTAAAAACACAGTACCTAAGAAATTTCTGCAAAAACAATTTCCCATATGCTTATTTAAGTTCTTTAAGTCAAGAAAGACGTCTCATTGTTTGTTTGTAGATAAAAGCCAGAACTTAATTGGGTTTTACTAAGTAGCATATTATTGTCCCACGTAATATCTAACAGAGCAATAAAGTTAAATATTTACACAGTCCTACCTAACATCTGAAATGTTGGGCATTATTTTTACATTCTTATAACTAAATGCTAATCCCTATATTTAAAGTCAGAAATCAGAAGTGAATCTTTCCTTGTAATATACTTGAACTTATATTTTAAAACAGAAACCGTTTTATTGAGTTACCAAAAAAAAAAAAAAAAAAGCTTCTGTGAACCGACTCGGACCCTCGCGAAGCCTCGAGCGTGGTGAATGCTTTTGACCGCACACTTTCAAGGCTGCTGAGCAGCAAAGTTTGTCTTTTTGTTTCACTCAACTTGCCAACATCTAAATCAGTGACACGGGCATTCGGCGTTTCCTTGGACAAATAGGTCGAGATACGCGGAACATATTCACACGAACCAATATATGGTGAGAGGAAGTTCAAGATGCCGTAAAAATAAATTCTTGAGTTGAGCCCAGGTTTCACATAACGCCAGTTCCATAGGGCACTTACCCGGCTAAAGGCGCTGTGCCCCAGAAAATAGCACACGGGGGACACATCATTTAAATAAATGTGTTTCTTTGCCCGAACAGAAGTTCAGATCTGCTCAGTTATCATTAATTTTGCTCTTTTATATCCTTTGCGGGCGCGAATGGAGAAATTGTGCTCTTTGAGGTTCTGTGAGTTGCCCCGGGCAGGCGGAGGTGACCCTCGATTTTTCACCCGGCGGCACGCAGGTTATGAGGACGGGGGAGAGTGCGAGTGTATGCGCATTTGTCAAACGTGTCGTCCCTTCTGGAGAAAGTGGAAACCCAAGGGGAAAGCGCAGCGCAAATGTGGCGGGCCCGAAAAGTCAAGCCATCCGTCCGGAACCCTTAGAACAGGCGTCCCAGGAACGAGGCCGGATCTGTGCAACAGGTGACAGATGATTCGACAAACCTCAGTCGCCCAGTTCATGTTTGATTACATCCTTAAAAAGCAAACCTCAGGTCCCCACTCGCGCGCCAACTCGCGTGGGTAGACGGAGACCCGGAGGCCTTGGCCCTCTGCGGAGTTTGCAGGACTATGCGGGGTGTCTGTGTGTGTGTGTGCGTGGAGAGGGCCTGATCCCCCAAGTTTAGGGTCGAGTCGAGTCCCGGGGGAGTGCCAGGGGAAGAGGTGGCCCGGGAAAGGCGGAGGAGGGCGCACGAACCAGAGGGCGCGCAGGACACGCAGCCGCGCCGCGCGCGCTCGGGCGGCGCGACCCGGGAGGCGGACTCTCTCTTAACCCTCGCTGTCTCCCCCTCCCTCTTCCTTTTTAAAGGACGTCGTGGAGGCAGAGCTGTCAGCAACCGGGAGGCCGTTTGTACTTGGCCCGGCCAGGCTGACTCCAGTGACAGACAGGGGCGGGGGCTGAGGGGCCGCCTGTCCCGAAGCCCCTTACGTGGGCATCACACATTCTCCTGCTTTGGGCTCCACTCTGGACCCAGCGACGGCGGCGAGTCCAGGTGCTGTGCGGCCCGGGAGTTGCCAGCCCCGGACGCGATGGCTCCCGTGAGGAGTGGGGTGGGAGGTGGCCGAGGGCTGGGCGAGCTCCTCGCGCCCGGAGAGTTATGAGCGGGGCAAAGGACCACAGCATCAGCCCGAGCCGCAGCCCCGGCCAGCGCCTCCCGCGGGCCCTCGCCAACTCGCCCCCGCGCACCATGCAGACCCCTGGCCGGCTGAGCCCGCCGCGCAGCCCCTGCTTCCTCCCTGGCCCCCGCTAACCCGCAGGGGACGGGTTTGGGCCGCCCGGGCAGCTCCCCAGGCCGCTCCCCAGGAGAGGCGGAACCGCGGGGCGAGCGGAGCCCCGGCTCAGCCCTTCGCTTTCCAGCCGCGTCCCCCTCCCGGCCGCCCGGCGCGCCCGCGGCGATGGGGGCGCTGCTGGCGCTCTGCCTCCTCTTGGGCTGGCTGCGCGGGGGGCCGGCGGGCGCCCAGCAGCCCGGAGAGTACTGCCACGGCTGGGTGGACGTGCAGGGCAACTACCACGAGGGTTTCCAGTGCCCGGAGGACTTCGACACGCTGGACGCCACCATCTGCTGCGGCTCCTGCGCGCTGCGCTACTGCTGCGCCGCGGCCGACGCCAGGCTGGAGCAGGGCGGCTGCACCAACGACCGCGGCGAGCTGGAGCACCCGGGCATCACGGCGCGTGAGTACGGGCCCAAGCTGGGGCAGACCCTGCCCGGCCGCGTGGCCGGCTGCCGTGTGTGCCGACCGGTGTGCGCGCAAAGAGGCGTGCCAGGCCTTCCCGGGTCTGCGCAAAGGGGACTCTAGAAAGTGGGGGGATCAAGGGAGAAGTGGGTGGTCGCGTTTCAGGTCAGGGGCGCTGTTCCTTTGCAGTCCCGATTCCCGCCACACGCGGTCTCCGCCGGTCTGCCCAGGAGCTAGTTCACAACGGACCGCGAGGACCGCGGGGCTTGCGCCCAGTGACTCCCGGCGAGAAAGAGGGAGCCCTGGGCGCTCACGACATTTCAGAGAAGGGCTTTGAAGGCAGCGCCAGGCTGGACTTGAGTTTTCAGGGTTGGTGAGGGTGCCCTACTCTGCGCCCTGGGAGCTCCGGGAGCTTTGAGAAGTGCTGATGGCTCAGGGAACGCAACTCTTGGGGTGCGTTTATCTGTACCCCACGGCGGTAAGGAACTTAAGCCACATTTGTGTGTGTGTGTGGCCGTTTGGTAGTGTTTCTAAGCCCCATTCTCACGACTTCCTTTCATTTCTCTGCATCGAATTACCCACTCCGGCCCACCCCCTATTGTCACGCTTTTCAGAAATGCCCAGGTCCTCCGGTTGGATATTTAGAAACTGGGGTCTCAGGGGCTTCCCCGCCCCCTATTCTCACGTCGGAAAACACGGGTCAAGTTTCCGCTTACTTCAGAGCGGAATAAATCACAACCCCAGCAGAGGAACTTTACACCTTAAAAAACAAAAAAAAAACTTTCCACCAGAATCGGAACTTCAGGGAGACCATTTAGAGCTCCAGGCGATGGTTTTACGGCCGAGAAACCGGAGGAGCGGGGGCAGGGGACGGGGCGAGCCAAGAGAGAGCCTTGACACCCCAGAACTCCAGAGCAGGGGTCTGAAGCCGGCCAAAGACGGTCCCCAGGCAAGGCAGGAGAGGCTGGAGAGATGATTAACGGTGCTGGAGCTCCAGTCCCGAGACTGACAACCCAGAGGAAAGGAGGTCCCACCTTAGAACTCCATTAGACCTTCAAGGAATTAACTTTGGAGTGCAAAATACCAGTCTAGAGGATTGAGGAAGTGGCTTCTGGGGGAAGGATGTTCAGTGGAAAGTAGGGAACTCTAGGGCGGCCTGGCCTGTTTGGAAAGTACAAACTGGCTTCACAGTCACTCGCCCTCTGTGCAGAGCAAGTGCTAAGTGCCGGGTCTACCTCGGGGACCCCATCCTGGCCTCCCGCAGTGCTCTGTGGCAGGAAAGGGGGCAGTCTATGCACCTACCCAGACTGGGGTCTGGCAAAGCCTCAGGACCTTCCCTTGCCAGCTTGTCATTTTGGGCAGGTTACTTAACTGCTTTGGGCCGCTTCTCAACTCTAAAGTGGGCATGTTGCTCTCAGAGGAGTTAGGTTGTGAAATAAATGAGTGTATGGATGCTCAGCAAGGTGCTGAGTGAGTAGTCACTTTAGAGACTTGCCTTCTGCAGGGCAAGAAGTAGTAAGAAGTACTAGTAACCTTCTACTACTTCTAGCAGTAGAAGTAGTAGTAACCTTCTTCTAGTAAGACAGGGCAGAGTGGGTGGCACCTGGAAGAGTTTACACCCAGGAGCCCACAGATCTTAGGGTGGATAGTTCCCTGTCACTCATCACCTGTGTGTCTTTGGGAAACTCAGCAACTCTCCAATATGTTTCCACAACTGGAGACTAGACCATATCATTCCTGCTTCACAGGGTTACATGAATCTGATTATAAATACAAAATAGGCACACAGTAGGGTCTTAGTCGGACACGACTGAGCGTCTTCACTTTCACTTTTCACCTTCATGCATTGGAGAAGGAAATGGCAACCCACTCCAGTGTTCTTGCCTGGAGAATCCGAGGGACAGGGGAGCCTGGTGGGCTGTGGTCTATGGGGTCGCACAGAGTCGGACACGACTGAAGCGACTTAGCAGCAGCAGCAGCAGCAGCAGCAGGGTCTTAGTCAATGCAGACTTGCTTTCTTCTACCTCTAAGCCGAGGTTTGCATCCCAAGGCAGCTCTATCAGGCAGGGGCCACACCTGGAGGACTGCTTGGGACGTGCCTCTGGGTGGGAAACATTATGTCTGCCTTAGAGAGAGAAGGGAACTGGGGTTAACTCTGTCAAAAAGGTGCACTCCCAGAAAGTGTGGGTCACCAACACCAAGGACCACACCGCAGTCTAGCTAAAGTTCAGTCTGACCTTCCCAGAATTTGAGTGGGGATCGAGAGGCAGGAGCGTGATGGTTGAAGGAGGCATCCCAAACTGAAAGAGGTATCCAGGCAGGACAGTCTGTCATGTGGTAGGAGACAGTTAATGGGGGCCTGCTATGGATTTCTTTATACTGTTCTTTCTGTAGTCTTGTAAAATCCTGGGGGTTTCACTTAACAGGTCCGGCTGTCTTTGCTCAGATCAGAGATTCTTGGTTAGGAGATGGATTTTCAGCCTTAGCGTCCTTAAGCACCCCACTGTGATAAAACTCCTAAAACCTGGATTGAAAGCCAGTGTTATGGTAACCCCCCAAACTCATCTTTTCCCTCCCTCCAGTGCGTGGACAGGATAGAGTCTGTTCCTTCTGATTTCCAGATGTGCAGTATGATGGCTAATTGCTAACAGAGTCTACAGTATCAGTCTGCTTCCTCCCTGCTAGGAGCAAGAATATTCTATTATCACAGTTTACAATTCAGAGATTACCAGTAACAAGCTCTGAGAAGCCGGGCTGACAAGGTGGTTGAATGGACCTTCCACCTCCTACCCGTGAGCAGCCCAGAGTTTGGGAATCTCTCGTCCGAGTACCTGTGCCTGTTTTTGCCTTCTAGAGCCTGTCTACGTTCCCTTCCTGATTGTTGGCTCCATCTTCATTGCCTTCATCATCCTAGGCTCTTTAGTGGCTATTTATTGCTGCACCTGCTTGAGACCTAAGGAACCCTCGCAGCAGCCAATCCGCTTCTCACTCCGCAGCTATCAGACAGAGACTCTCCCCATGATCTTGACTTCTACGAACCTCAGGGCACCTTCCAGGCAGTCCAGCACCGCCACCAGCTCCAGCTCCACTGGGGGCTCCATCCGAAGGTTCTCCTTTGCCCGGGCAGAACCAGGCTGCCTGGTGCCCTCACCGCCCCCGCCTTACACCACGGGCCACCCAATCCACTTGACCCAGCCGTCCGGATTCCTGGTGTCACCCCAGTACTTCGCTTACCCGCTCCAGCAGGAGCCCCCTCTGCCCGGGAAGAGCTGTCCAGACTTCAGTTCCAGTTGACAGGCCATGGCTACAGATCCATCGTCTAGTGCAATGGCATGCCTGTGGATGCTGCTGCCATGGCCACCAGGAATCCCAAGACAATTTCACTTGGACCAGCAACGTCATGGAGGAAAGTGCAAGGAAAATACAGCACCTCTTAGTCTTGAGGTTCCTGGCTGCAGTCACAGAACAGCTGTATCAAGAAAATTGCTTTCTGGCTTTGAAAGCACAGTGACTATTACGTTTCAACTTATGCTACTTTTATTCAAAATATGCAGTAGTCCGACTTGAAAGTTACAAATTGGCTGAAGCCATTTTATTGGACAATTCACCTATCCTACATAGGCCTATGCATTCTTTTTTCGTTATAAGTTCTTTAGTGAGTCATAATACAAATATATACATAAATAAGCAAAGAAGTTGTACCTGATTGTAATTATCGAAGGTTCATTTGAAAAATTAACTGCTAAGTAAACTGAAGAGACAGTGAACAGCCTGTTTATAATTTGGGGAGCGACTTAACTGGGAATAATATTAGCATCATGAGAACAGTTATTTTTTAAATCAATAGCTAAATTTTGTTGGAAATATAAGAGTGTCTTCAGAAGATTTCAATAACTGCATGAGAAATTTAACATTTTAAATATTTACGTAGATATACATTGTAACAGAGATCTTATGTAAAAGCATTTCCCCCACCTGCCCAAGGGAATATTTATTGCAGACGTTTTGTTCAGCAACATTTAGTGTTTAAATGAAAGTTGAACAGTTGGGTCCTAAAACATTTATTTGTAAAATGAGTTATGTACAAATGTAAAGATTTGTAATTTAATGTATTTACTACACTGATGGTACTAATTATTTAGTAGTCACACTGTAATTTTTTATGTTAATAATCGTGGAGTTCAAAGTTCAGCTTTGGCTATAATCATCTGATATTATGTATCTTAAGTGCCACTGAATTCCATGTCTGATGACTAAATATTTGGGCATATATCCTGCTGGATTAGAATAAATAAAATGCTTTATGTTTTCATGAAATCTGTTTGAAACTTTAGATCAAAGTGCTTCATTGTATCTCCTTAATGGTACTCTCTGCTATTCAATAAAAGGAAATGTCTTTACCTAACACTTCATAATTTGAAATGAAAAAAAAATCCTACATTAATGTTGTATTATATTCTAAAGCTGTTTTCTACATTGGGACGCCTGAAAGCAGCCAAGGAAGTGAACGTTTATAGAGACATCAGCCCGTGGGCTGCAATCCTCAGATGTGTTATTTGCATAAATTTAAAAATTGGGACATTTCTCATAAGAATCTGAATTTTGGCTTCTCGTGGCATGAAGAGGATGCGGCACCAAGGGTGCTGTTTTGCCGGGGGTAGGAGGTCCTTTTCAGATAGGCTCCTCGCCTTCCACCAGCCTTCTGCCTGGTCTCCCTGGCCTGGCCCATCTCCCTCATTTTGTTGCCTCTTGGCCCCTTGGGTGTCCTTCGGAAACCCAGGTTTATATGGGTTCATACTATTGTATGTCATCCTCAATAGCTCTTGTCAAATACAGATCCTTTAGAGGTGGAATGCTGACCTAAGAAAAGTCATTTGGCCTTGACTCTTTGTTTTCTAGTTGAGGAAGCAAGTTGGAAGATGCTGTGTCTTTGCCCAGACTGATGGCAGGAGCTCTGACTTCTGGTCTCCTGCTTTCTCCTGTAACTCATCCAGGTACCCAAAGTTAGCCCAGATAATTAAGGAATAAACATAGGAAGGAAGGGAGGGAGTGGGGAAGGCAGGAAGGAAGGAAAGAAAAGGAGGGAGCGGGAGAGGGAAGGAGGGAGGAAAGGCTGAATGTAAAGGATAAACATTTGTGTGAAGCTCTGGAATTCACTCTCATATCATTAGGCTGGCTTTATTCATGTTTGTTACATATGGTTCCTTTGCTATTTTAATCTTTACTGGGCTCTTATGACTCAAACAGTATTCTAAATATTTATATGCACTAACTCTTCCCCCGCCACCAACCCCCGCAAACAATGCAGCGTGGAGGTATTATAATTCCTATTTTATAGATTTGGAAACCAAGGCACACAGGAGTGAAATAACTTGCCCACGATCCCTCAGCTAGTCAGTCCTGGAGCTGTCTGCATAACCAGATTCCAACAGCAAGGGAACACCAGCTTTGAGGTTTCTTTAATCGTCTCTGGGCACACAATCCACTGACAAGTAAAGCATGAGGCTCAGGGCCTCTCTCCACGACAGTGATTATTAACTCTGTTGGATCTAGTAAGTTTTCCTTACAACAAATATTTTGTGTCATGCCTTTAACTGTCCACAAGCTTTGCTGGTGGCTCAGATGGTAAAGAATCTGCCTGCAATGCAGGATATCCAGATTTGATCCCTGGATTGCGAAGATCCCCTGGAGAATGGAATGGTAATCCACTCTAGTATTCTTGCCTGGAGAATTCTGTGGAGAGAGGAGCCTGGCGGACTGCAGTCCAATGGGGTTGCAAAGAGTTGGACACGACTCAGCGACTAACACTTTCACTTTTAACTTTCCTAAAGTGAAATTCCTAGATCATATTACTCACTACACATATACTTGAAAACAATCAACATAATGTCTTAATGGTAAATAGAAAGGAGAACGAAAAGGAGAATTATTTCATAATGTAAAAGCTTCAGCAGATTTAACAGATGACTCACAGGAGAACCTCTTCACCCAGGAATCAGTGAGATGTGACAGCTCCCCGTCCAGACCTACGCAGGTTACAACACTATCAATTTACACTCCAGAGTTGTCCTACTGTTACTGAGATTTTTTTCCCAAAGTTTGATCTTTTAATCTGTATCATAGTTATATATCTGGAAAATACAGTATATATTTAAGGCAGCGCAGAAACAGAAAATACTTAGATAAAATGGGACTAGATTTTTCCACTGATAGGAATGGAGGGATATTTCAAAGTCCTGCTCATGGACATCAAGTCTTGTTGGGCCAACTGTCTCATGCACTGTAGGATCTCTGAAGAACAGAAGTTCTATATTTTGAAAGGTAGCTATGCAGTTAATCAGTTCAGTTCAGTCACTCAGTTGTGTCCGACTCTTTGTGACCCCATGAACTGCAGCACGCCAGGCCTCCCTGTTCATCACCCGGAGTCCACCCAAACCCATGTCCATTGAGTCGGTGATGCCATCTCATCCTCTGTCGTCCCCTTCTCCTCCTGCCCTCAATCTTTCCCAGCATCAGGGTCTTTTGAAATGAGTCAGCTCTTCACATCAGGTGGCCAAAGTATTGGAGTTTCAGCTTCAACATCAGTACTTCCAACACCCAGGACTGATCTCCTTTAGGATAGACTGGTTGGATCTCCTTGCGGTCCAAGGGACTCTCAATAGTCTTCTCCAGCACCACAGCATCAATTCTTTGGGGTTCAGCTTTCTTTATGGTCCAACTCTCATATCCATACATGACCACGGGAAAAACCAGCATTGACATGATGGACCTTTGTTGGTAAAGTAATGCCTCTGCTTTTTAATATGCTGTCTAGGTTGGTCATAACTTTCCTTCCAAGGAGCAAGTGCCTTTTAATTTCATGGCTGCAATCACCATCAGTGATTTTTGAGCCTCCCAAAATAAAGTCAGCCACTGTTTCCACTGTTTTCCCATCTATTTGCCATAAAGTGACGGGACCAGATGCCATGATCTTTGTTTTCTGAATGTTTGAGCTTTAAGCCAACTTTTTCATTCTCCTCTTTCACTTTCATCAAGAGGCTCTTTAGTTCTTCTTCACTTTCTGCCATAAGGGTGGTGTCATCTGCATATCTGAGGTTATTGATATTTCTCCCAGCAATCTTGATTCCAGCTTGTGCTTCCTCCAGCCCAGCGTTTCTCATGATGTACCCTGCATAGAAGTTAAATAAGCAGGGTGACAATATATAGCCTTGATGTACTCCTTTTCCTATTTGGAACCAGTCTGTTGTTCCATGTCCAGTTCTAACTGTTGCTTCTTGACCTGCATACAGGTTTCTCAAGAGGCAGGTCAGGTGGTCTGGTATTCCCATCTTTTTCAGAATTTTCCACAGTTTATTGTGATCCACACAGTCAAAGGCTTTGGCATAGTCAATAAAGCAGAAATAGATGTTTTTCTGGAACTCTCTTGCTTTTTCCATGATCCAGCAGATGTCGGCAATTTGATCTCTGATTCCTCTGCCTTTTCTAAAACCAGCTTGAACATCTGGAAGTTCATGGTTCATGTATTGCTAAAGCCTGGCTTGGAGAATTTTAAGCATTACTTTACTAGCTTGTGAGATGAATGCAATTGTGCGGTAGTTTGAGCATTCTTTGGCACTGCCTTTCTTTGGGATTTGAATGAAAACTGACCTTTTCCAGTCCTGTGGCCACTGCTGAGTTTTCCAAATTTGCTGGCATATTGAGTGCAGCACTTTCACAGCATCATCTTTCAGGATTTGAAATAGCTCAACTGGAATTCCATCACCTCCACTAGCTTTGTTCGTAGTGATGCTTCCTAAGGCCCATTGACTTCACATTCCAGGATGTCTGGCTCTAGGTGAGTGATCACACCATTGTGATTATATGGGTCATGAAAATCTTTTTTGTACAGTTCTTCTGTGTATTCTTGCTACCTCTTCTTAATATCTTCTGCTTCTGTTATGTCCCTAGCATTTCTGTCCTTTATTGAGCCCATCTTTGCATGAAATGCTCCCTTGGTATCTGTAATTTTCTTGCAGAGATCTACGGTCTTTCCCATTCTATTGTTTTCCTCTATTTCTTTGCATTGATCACTGAGGAAGGCTTTATCTCTCTTGCTATTCTTTCGAACTCTGCATTCAAATGGGTGTATCTTTCCTTTTCACTTCTCTTCTTTTCACAGCTGATTGTAAGGCCTCCTCAGACAGCCATTTTGCTTTTTTGCATTTCTTTTCTTGGGGATGGTCTTGATTCCTGTTTCCTGTACAATGTCATGAACCTCCGTCCATAGTTCATCAGGCACTCTATCAGATCCAGTCCCTTAAATTTCTCACTTCCACTGTATAGTAATAAGGGATTTGATTTAGGTCATACCTGAATGGTCTAGTGGTTTTCCCCACTTTCTTCAATTTAAGTCTGGATTTGGCAATAAGTTCATGATCTGATCCACAGTCAGTTCCCTATCTTGTTTTTGCTGACTGTTTAAGCTTCTCTATTTTTGACTGCAAAGAATATCATCAGTCTGATTTTGGTGTTGACCATCTGGTGATGTCCACGTGTAGAGTCTTCTCTTGTGTTGTTGGAAGAGGGTGTTTGCTATGACCAGTGCATTCTCTTGGCAAAACTCTATTAGCTTTTGCCCTGCTTCATTCTGTACTCCAAGGCCATATGTGCCTGTTACTCCAGGTGTTGCAGATAATGGATAACATTTATTAAAGTATTACATGTATCATTTAATCTTCCTAACCCTGAAGTCGGGACTCTTACCATGCTTGTTTGGCAGATAAACAGATCAAAGTAGAAAGATTGAACACTGTGTCCAAGACTGATGATAACAAAACCAAGATTTGAACCCAGGCCCGCTGTCTGCTTTGAAACCCTACATTCTTTATGGTGTGTACCTGGAAGTCCTAATTTTCTTAGGAAAAAAAAAAAATTTTTTTTATATTTGTAAAATGGAGATGTTCATTGTACCCTACTGCTGAGGGTTGTCTGAAGGAATCAGAAGTCAGAATCTTTGTCCCAGTGACTTGCACTGGGGAGGGAGTGGGGAGGGAGCAGTGTCATCAGTCCATGGTCCATAATAGAAAGCAGATGAAATATCCTCACATATAAAAGCAAGGCTGAGTACTGTGGAAGGGGAGATGTAACACTGATTGGAGGGCATGGAACAGAGAAAATGGCCCGAAGGTTTGATAGAATTAGTCCCTGGTAATCCATGGCCTCCTATGATACCTGGCCAACTCCTTATTGCCTGAGACACAGCAAGCACCCTCCCACCCTGCACTCAGAAAAATGTATTTAATAAACTTGCTTTTATTCACTTCAAAACTAATAGATTGTAATTTTAATTGTCCCCAATGCATAGATTTTTCCTTATTTTTCCACCCTATATTTCACTGATTTTTTTTTTTTTTTTTTAGCTATTCCCCATGGAAGAGAATTTGCCAGATTGAGTTAAATCTATAGGAAAATTTCTTTCTAAAACCAGTTAACCAAAAAGGTTCCTGAGAATATGTACAATCACAATTAGAAGTACGATGCATTTCACTGTGTCTGGATCAGTTTACTTGTGCATAACCTAAAAGGCTTATTTAGTACATGTTCAGGAAGAATAAGGATTTACGAGCATGTTAAACTATTAAGGCAACAAACACATATTTTTATATGTATAAGACTTTCAAAATTTCAGTTAAACAGTTGCTAATGAAGTTATTCTGATAAGAGTTTATATTTGAATTGCTGGTTACATAGTCTGTACTTGAAATAGACACTGAATAGTAAAAAATATTACATTTTCCAACAATTTTTATTAGCTTACTAGTGAAATGATCCAGGTTAGAAAGATCTTTCTTCATTAAAATGAGTGGTTCTGTATACTGAAATAGAAGCTTTAGGTCTGAGATGACTTAAGCACATAAAAACAATCTTTGGGGATGATATACTGGATTTATGTATTTCAAATTTGCTGTTTCCTTATGGTGGTGTTAGATGGTGGTGCTTGTTTTAAGAGGGATGATGTTGAACGTGAAAATATTTGGCATAATTCACAGGTTACTTTTCTGAACATTGTTTTGCTGTGGTTTTGCATGGGGGACCCATACTCAATTGTTGCCCCCAGGGAAAGGCTGTGGGGAGGGAAGCGGGGTCCCAGACAAGGACGCATACACTGCCCCTCACTCTGATGAAACCGGAGGCTCTTCACGTTGCTTCCCCAGGGGGTCTCCGTGAACTCATCCTGTTCTAACAGTTTTCCAAATTGCAGTTTCCCCTGTTCCTTTTATCAAATGGTGATTATTTTGATTGTCTTGTCCTCATTTCCAAGGTTTTCCTATATTTTGTCTCACGTAGCAATTTTACTATTTTCTGGTTACTTCCTTCAAATTTTATGGGCCAAATGTGGCCACTCTGTCATAACACTGAAACAATTTCAGTGGGTTTAGAAATCTTAAGAACTTCATCCTGTGTGAAAGAAGGAGCCATGAGTTAGTTGTTGACTTACAGGCTGATTTAAACCTGTAACGAGGACAATCTTGGAGGCTTTCTGATTGAAGAGTCAAAATATAGTAATTTTATTTAGAATTATTTTATTTTTGTCATTATTTTGGCCACATTGTGCAGAACGTGGGGATCTTAGTTCCTGGACCAGGGATTGAACTCACAGCCCTTGCATTGGAAGCTTGGAGTCTTAACCACTGGACCACCAGGGAAGTCCAAAAATTACTTTTTGATAATTATTTAACTACCAACTCGTATAAAATTAGAGTTAATATACCCCACTTTATATTGCATTGAATGGGATTTACAATGCAGGGATATTTTCAATTATCATTGGGGTTGTAGATAAAATGTCAACATTGTTATTAAACAGATATACACCTGCTCAAACTACAGTTATTGCAGTTTTGAAGGTTTTATGAAGAAATATAGTTTCTAAAACTAGCAATTAAAACGAACAATTTTCTTTATGTAATGGTACAGTTTATTTCATTTTTAATAAGAGGACAAAAATGTTTAAAATTTGCAGTTTAAAACATGCACATTCACAAAAGGCCAGTGACATATAACACTGCATAGAACTGAATATTACTCGACTTTAATAACTATTTATAAAACACAGTGCATTGAATATCGAGATAAACACACCTGAGAAAACTACTATAAACACAGGTTCGGTACTCTCCACTCATGCAGCTTCACAATTTCTATAGCAGTTTCAGCAGGAATGGTTTTTCATGGAGCTGAAAATTCTATTTTATTTTGAATGCAAACTGCAATTTTCCATAGTAGCTGCCTTCCAAGGCTGCCTTTTTTTATTTTAACCTAATAAACTTGAAAATGTGAAAAACGAAGCTTGAAGTAGTAAAACAAACAACAAATAGTATTTACTGCATTTATGGCTTCTAGTCTAGAACTATGAAACAAAAACACATACTTTTAAATATTCTGCTCACATCTTTGCAAGAGCAGATTTACCTATGGAAAGTTGCTGTTAATTCAAAGTAAGCAAGTATGAAATCTAGCTTTTTTCCCCCCTACTTAAGGGAGATTTATTTGCTGAGAAATTTTGTGAGCTTTATTAAGCAAAGTTCTTAGAGGCAAGCTAAACAAAAGTTTCAATTAAATTAGTTCAAATTTGTTTGTAAAATAATTTACTTATTAAAAAAAAAGTTGTGTGGAGGACCAGTTAATTTGTCCATTGAATATTAAGTCTCAGGTAGGCCATGAGAGAATTTTATAAGGCAGAAATAAACATCAAGATTTACAGCAATAGCCATGCGTTGGCCTAGACCACTTTAAATATTAATTCATGCAAACCATAAACCTATCAAAAACACAGCTGCTCTCATACAGAAAATAAATCAAGACGAAAAATGGAAAACATTTATTTCCTTTCCTTCAAAATTCAACTTACATTCCATTTTAATAGCTGTTGAAGGTTAATTAAAATGCAGCAAAGTATAACAGTTTCACAAGTGACTTCACTTATTTTAATGTGAGAAAAATCAGACTATGGTCTCTTTAAGAGGCATTATAGTAATGTTCATCATTAAAAAGCATTTATTAGGCACCAGACTGCATGGTGTTTACATTAAGTAATTTACAAAAGAATTCCATGGGCCTCGTTCATATGATGTGAACAGGGTGGCAATTTGCTCAATAAATTTTGTACATGATTATAGATTTATCAGATGATATAAGTCTTAGAACCAGGACATATCAAGGGGCAAACTGCACAGAAATAAACACTAATGATTATTTAGCTTTGTAATAACGATGATTTTGTTATACATAAAAATTTGTGAATATGCAATCTAGTACATTCAGATTAGTATTCATTTCCTGAAAGAACATTTTAAGTGACAGATAAGTGATGTACAGCGTACACAATGCAGAACAAATTATCACATGATTTTCACACTGGATATTTAGGATGCAGGACTGCAAAATTAAAATATAAAATGTAATGACCAGAATAAATGTAGATTTCTTGAATTCATTTTTTCCCCCCTGGAAATAAAGAGGAATTGCTGATTCCATTCAGTGACCACACAATTCACGTAAATGGCTAATACTGAATATAATACACATTCACCTGACTTGATTAGAAGAAGTTTTCCATTAACTTCACCACGTTGCCCAAGCAGGCTCATGTCAGCCAGAGTGTTGTGTGGGAGGGTGGATGGCGCTTATTCCATTTAAAATTTACTACATTCCTGAGAAACACCGTTTTTCCTGCTCATACTTTCTACCATATAGCATCTTTCTGGGTGTGAAATACCAATATATTTTTATATGTATATATAAAACATTTAGAAAGTTCATGCTCAATATCACTGTGTACTAGTCAATGCTAAAGAAGCAACTTCCAACTTTTCAATGCAAAATAAATGAGGATTTTCTGCTGTGAGTAGTATTTTCTGAACTGTAAACATTGTAAAGCAATGGTGTTAGCATTTGCAAGAGTCCCTATAAGGGACTTTTTAATTGAAGAATGTCCCTTATTTCAGAAAATACACATTAAAAGTCACTTCAACTATTTATTTTAATCCTGGTAAAACTGTGTTACCCACCCCCACCCCCACCCCACTTAGGAAGGTTAAAAAAAGGAGGGTTTTCTCTAACACTACAAAGTCACTGCAGTTGCAATGTTGTCTTTTAAGTTTTACCAAGGTGGTCACTCCCTGCTGCCTACCCCTCAACTCCCTACCGAGAAGCTAAGAGATTTACTTAATGTTGATAACTCAAAAACAGGTCCATGGGACAAAAGGGCATAAATCAGTCATGTTTCACATCATGCTCTTTCACATTATTAACCATGAGTCCTCCACTCATGTTGAAGAGCTCCACAGAAACAAATCATGTTTCAAGGTAAAAATAAAGCTTCCAGTTTTCTTAAGTCAGAAAATTCAGTTCTATTACACTCATCACATTTTTACATTAAAATTATGGAGAAGGATGTCACCTGTGAGGTGAGGGGAAATGGAAGCAGCCCTTCTCTGGAACTGCTATTAAGTGTTTCTCCCGAGGGATGTACTTCATTCTTCTTTTTTTTTTTTTTTTAAAAAAAAAACCCTTTATTCCTTTTACTTGATTCTTGTTTTCCATTTTTTTGTGGTTTGACTTCACCTGTCATCACGGAGGCCCAGATGCTCTGAATAGCCATTCAGTAACAAACACTGTGACATCTGAGTTTTGAAGATGATCTTAGACTCTTAGACCTGTGGTCTTGCATATTTGAATTCATGCTTTTCATAATCTGAACTCCGAATGGAAGGGTGTGGAGAGTGAAGTATGTCACCTTCTTAACCCTTTTAAATTCAAGTTATGTATGTCATAACCTCTCACATTTGTAGAAAATGTGGGAGGCATACATGTAACTAAAGAGCTAAAAATTCAGAGAAGGAAATAATATATAGACTAAAATTTTAAATCTAGATTGAGAAAAAGGGTGAAAAAGATGTGAAATTATCAAACTCAAGGAGTGATTTGAAAATCACCTCTCTTCTTAATTGTAGTTGACTTATTTTTTTAAAGAGGAAGTTCTATCTGTTTTGCTGGTAAGTCCACTTAAAGGCAAACAGGCTTTTGAATACAAGGCAAAAAGTTTGCTTCAATCTCTGAAATGTATCTGAAAGCTAGAATTCTTTTTATTTCTACATGAAAGCATTATGTTAAAAATAGTGTAGAAAACTGGTTGTGGTTTTTAAACAGCCCCTTCTCCATTAATTGTTGGCATAGCAAAATAGGCATTTTCAGGAGATATCTTGGAAATGCCGCAACAATTAAATGGAATCTATATTTTAAAGCATGTTAACAAAATCTACTCATGATGAACAGATCTCTTTGTAAAGTTATAGGCTTGAATAAAATAGGTGTTTTTAAAACGGGGGGAAAGTACTACTTATTTGTTCCAGTAAGCAGCATGTGACTAATTTTGGCAGCTGCTTGACAAGTGAACTGTTCAGCTATTCTTGGTTATAAGTTCAGGGCAGTCATCTTAACCTGGGGCGTGCCATCCAGGACCACAGGCATCTGGAATGGGCACTACTAGGGAAAACCAAGACACAGGACAAAAAGCTGAGCCTACAGGCGTTACAAAAGCCCAGGCATTTATCTGCCATGGTTTTTCAAACACCTCGACAGAAGTATTGGAAATCTCACATAAACACTTAAGTACATTTTTCTTAAAAATAAAAAAAGAAAACTCAAAGACAAAATGACATCACTTAATCTACAGCAGAAGCCAGGTTCTAAGAAAAATCTCAATGATGATGAAACCTCATTAGAAAGGACGGAGACACAATAAGTACAGTTTTAAAAATCAGTATTGTAACGACAGTCACATAACCACTTGTGCACTTCCACTTGAACAAACAGACAAGACAAACGAGAAAGAAGCATTTGTAAGGCCAAAGGTGCAACATCACAGATATTAGTAACAAATGCCTTGAAATACTCATTTTTACAAATCACTCTTAGATTTGAAAAGTCAGGCATGCAGATCTTACAGCAGAACTGGAGGTAAACTTTCTTGTAAATTTCTGGGCAAATGACTACTGAAGGAGAAATAGTAATACATTTATTGAACTTCTTTGGCAGACATTTATCAAGACAATTTTTGACACAAACACTTATCATTAATGTCTTGTTTAGAAATTTTGCTCAGTAAGTTGCTTCCTTAAGAAGGCTGTTTCCCGCCCCCTCCCAGCATGTTCTGAAATCTAAATTTGGATATCAAGAGTCCCTCTAACTTACTACCATTTTACAGACTTTTAATGGTGAATAGCCTTGTGGTGTATCCAAGACACTGATAGTTACAGCTCCAGAGTAACAGCAAAAGAATACTGACCTTTTCTCAGTTGAAAAAAACACTCTGGCAAGATACAAGGTCATTTTCAATGTCTGTTTACAAAGACTTAGCAAATACTTTAGAAAATCTGAAAGAGATGGTGTTACAGTATTGTTGCACAGTGCTTACGTCTATAATATACATGAATCTGAATGTCAGTCAATGAGATGAGCTCAGATCCATTTCCCCTCCTTGGACCAGACTGGAATTGGTCAGCAGATTCTGGTGAAGACCTGGGACTCTCCTTAGAGACGTAGCCAAGCTGGCCTTGCAGCCCCTCGACCTATCACCACTCATCAGGTCTCTGCTTTGTGGTATCATATGCTCTAATCACTTCAGACTGTGAGACGATTCCATTTTCATCTTGAGAGAAAGCATACCCATCTGTAAATTAAAACAGAAACGGTGAGCTTGAAGTCACAGGAAGTCTCTGTTATTCTGAGTTTTGAGTGTTCATTTTCTAACTTGGGGAGCTAATGCATCCTTCCCTGCCTTTGAAAGCATAATGACACTAATTTTTAATGTCTGGAAACGATAGATTCAACTGCAAAATGAAGAGTGAGACGATGGTGGCTTAGATCCTTGGCGTTCTGCTCGCTGGATAAACAGATGCTGTAGCCCCCCTCCATTCTCCCTTCAGCACATCATGTCCAACTCCTCCAATGTCTGCTTCCTGCTAGCAGAGGGGTGGGAAGGGGTGCAGTCAAGCGGGATTGTGTATTCCAGATAGATCAGGCGGATGAGAGTGAAGGAAGAATAAGAGCGAGGAGATAAACACACACAACTTCCCTCAGAAGACATGGTTCTGGACTCTCAGCATCTACAAATAAACTCACTCATGCCCTAGCCTGGTCACAGGGGGCCTGGGGATAAGAGATGACCCCCGAGGGGATCTCATCTTTAGAGAAGGCCTCTTGAAGCATAAAGAGCAAAAGCATTAAACATGAGTATATGTACATGAAAATAAATTACATGTGGAGACAACATGAAACAAAAGACATATTACCAACACAAATGCATTTACTACAGGGCTTTATATATCATATTCTTTTTGAGATCCTTCAAATTTTAAGAGGGCATGATATCTAATAATTTCTTACAACTCTAAATATGCATAAATATTTTTGAAGGGGAAAATATATGTTTCATTGTGTGCTGTTTCACACACATGTCATTGTGTATGAAAGCTGAAAAGGCTCTTGCAAAGTTATTCAAGTAGAAAAGATAACAATACCGAGTAAGCTTTTAAGAGTTAAGATTTATTTTACTGGTTCTTTTTTAAGATTTAAGGAGGTAAGGGGCATGCAGAAATATTTTTTGTGCAGTGAAAGCAGCAAGATTTTCAAATGCTCTATCTTTTCTGCTGAAAGTGAGATGGCTGTGGTCACAAGACTCTGTAAACATTTGTTATTAATATTTATACACTATGTTGCAAGTGTGCATGATTTGTTTGAGGTGTTAATTGTAAATAGTTAAATATCCTTCAAGTCAAAATACTGCTCTTACAAACGCTATGAGGTAATGGCAGAGAATGTGTTTAAAAATCAGAACTCAAATACTTACGGAGCAGGTTTTGTTGCAGTGATTCTGACCGGTACAAGTTCACGTGGTTCTTCTTAAAGACGTTCTTGAGCAGTTGCGCCCTCTCTGTGAGGCTGCAGAGCAGGTGCAAACGTGTGAAATGAATTATCAACTCGGCAGAGACCCCGGCGTGCCCACAGGACCACCAGAGAGAGTCAGACTTAAACAAAAGACTGTTTGAGAAATCTGTAGTCTACTGATTCTTTTTCACCCTCTTTTCTCAGACAGCAAATGAGGGTTCAAGTATTTAGACAGATACTTTAGAGGCCATTTTCCCCTACAGCTCAGAAGAGTTTTGTCCCCAATAGTGCAGGCAAAAGATGTCCGCAACCCCAGTTTTTAAGTCAAACAGAGATACAGAACCTGCACGATACAATTAACAAAAAACACAAAATCCACCAGTAGTGATGGTACCTTCTAAAATCTTAGCTGACTTACTACATATAGCAAGTATGGCATTTGAGAATTAAAAAAAAAGAACCATTACTATACCTTTTTCCTACTTTGCATATATTCTGGTATAAATTAATTTTTTTATACAGAAAAATAAAAAAAAATATGTAAAGAAGAAATCTCATAGACTTTTTAATTAGAAAAAATTCCATTACCACTCTAATATGGTATGAAATGTGTTCCTTAATCTCATTTTAAAATAAAAAAAAGTATTTTCAGAAAATAATTTACTAGGTAAAGTGACAAGGAAGAACACCTATTTTCAATAAACATTTAGAATAATCTTTTCTGCAGAAATGAATCCATGTAATTATATAACTTCTAAAAGCAGAGTGCAAGAAATACTGCGTCTGTTTTTCTCTCCTGCTCATAGAACACTGTTTCACACAGTGGGAAGTCAAATATCTGTCAAATAAATAAATTTGAATAGTAATTCTGAAATGCACTTTTAAACACCATCAATCCTCCCAGTCATGCCATTTCTCCACTGGTTGATTTATAAAACTTTGCTTTGATATTAAGCCACATAACAAGCATGAAGAGCTAATAAGTAATCCACATGTGTTGCACCAAATGTTTATGCAATTTTGTTTTAATCACTGGAACTGACTCAGTGGACAAATTTCCATCTTTTAGCTTCCCCATTTTAAAACTTTGGTTAAACTGCTGTAAGTTATGTTAGTTCTGTATATTGCCAATTTTTTTTAGACCTTGAAATGGAACAATATTTATCATACACAAAAAAAGAGGATCATCTGCAAAATGAACTCATTGTAATTACAGAAACATTTAGGCTTTTGCTGAAGTAAAATATTTGGAAATGTTGACATTTGTAGTAATCTTCCACAGATATTTTTTAAAAGTCTCGGGGTGTTAACTGGTACTTACTAGACATACTTTATTGTCACTGGGAATTAAGACAAGAAAGCTCATCAATCTTAAAACTCTAGCAGTTTTGCAAAAACTTATAAAACTTGTTTCTGCCAGTGAAATAAACAGATATGGGGAATAAGAAAGAGCCATTTTTACAGACTTTTCTTACTCTACTCTTAAAATGATCTACCATTACAGACCTGGGGACTCACAGGGACACTAAAACATCTAACTGCTTTGAGGAAGTCAGCAGCTTTAGCAGCAGGTGGTCTGACTTTGTTAGCAGAGCACTGTGGATGGGGTGCTGGGAAGTCTCTGGTGTTTAAAACCGAAATGAATGACTACAGAAGACTAGAGGACAGCAGTGTATCATGATGGAGCTTCTTCTTCCCAAAATACGTTTTCCAGGTTTTAGGCTGGCCTTCTTAAATGCATGATCCTTCAATATAGAAGTGCCCCTTTCATATTATGGCAACCAAAATATACGAGACAATGTAATTTTGTTTTGTAATGGCCATTTAAGGCTATATTTTCACTCAGCTGTCATGTCGCATTAACGTCTAGGGTTTATTTGAAGAAAGAAGTTTCTTTCTGGGGAAAGAAGCACACTACTGTGGAAAGAGCCTGGGCTCTGCAGTCTTTGATTTAATTCTGTTATTTATTAGCTGGACTGCCTTAGGCAGCCGTTCTCAGACATCTCATGGCGTTTAGGAGGACAGTTCCTAACCTCGGGCTGATGGAAGATTTAGGAAGATGGCACTTAGGAACTACTCAGCCACTTAGAAACACTAGTTCTTCCCACCCTTACTATTCCCTCGATCCCAAGAAAACAACAACAAACCAACTACAACAGAGATCATCACAAGGCAAAGATACTTTGTGAGGATCATTTCTGATGCCTGGGTTCATATTCAACATTGACTCAACAAGAGAAGTCTATTGCTAAACATGAGTTTTAATTTCTAATGTCCCCCACTCCACTTCTTTAGGAAAGCTACTAGGCTTTGTCTTTTGCCTTAGCTACATCGAACCTCTTATTTCTCATTAAGATAAACAACACAGAGAAAAGCTAGGAGACACCACCATCACTGTCTCCATGACCAAATTATCTGACATCTATATTTCCCTACTTTAAAAAGCTCAGGCTTTGGGCCAAACAGTGGTGATGAACAAGTTAATGAGGACTGACCTGAAGATCCTGGGCTAAAATACTATTTAGTAGAGGCTGATGATGTTATACTGGCTAATATCTATAGATAGGTGTAAAAAATTATGACTCTCATTATTCATACTTGGCCTTACTATAAGATGCATTGCTTCACACCCACAGGAAAGATATCCAGTAATAACTGCCTGTCTCCAATGAGCCCAGTGTCCGCAATCCATTACTTTAACACTTTGGGGTTCTCAATTCATATTTTTGTTTTGTTTTAGGAAAGTAATATGTTACACACAATTTATATATGTAATACTCCCAAGTGAGACCTTAGAGACCCGTATCCCCCAAATTAATATTTCTGCTATAAAACACAGACATATTTACACTGCAGAAAAATAAACACTATCAATGTCCTTATATTTTGAGAAGAAATTGTTTTGAAAATCCAGCAAATTTCGCTATAAGCTTGTAGAAAAAACTGAACTTCAAAGCTTGTTGGATTTTGGAAATGTAGATGCTTCTGCTCCTTAGTGTTGGAGCATGTCCATAGAAAGTAACAGCAAAGGACAGTTTCATAGCTTACGAGTTAGTTTCTTTACCCAAAATAACCAGCCATGGCTACACAGTGATCTGGAGGAGGAAATGGCAGCTCACTCCAGTATTTTCGCCTGGGAAATCCAGGATCGTCTTGACTCAGAGATTGAACCGGGTCTCCTGCACTGCAGGCAGATTTTTTTTTTTTTACCATCTGAGCCACCAGGGAAGTCAGGATAATAATATGATAAATGGCATACTTATTTCTATTAAAAAAAGACTAATTCTTTTAACCAAGATGTTTTAATTTTTGAAAATGAGTAGAGATGAGAAATGAATTATTGTAAATGCTAATCTGGATACAGTGCTTACACATTAGTTTCTCTGACACAGAGAAGCTGCGTGTTTACACCTAGCTTGACTTCATAGTAGTGCTTAATGAAGATTAAACAATTGGGGTGATCAACTTATAAGGTCATTCCTAAGAACTGCATCCTTCTGTGACAAAAAGTAAACGATCATTACACTGGAGCTTGCTAGCTGGGCAAGTGCAACCTAGACAGTTCTATGCCCTTATGTATCACATTTCCCGTTAACTACCCACAGGTTGGCCCACTACTCAACCAGCCTTTCACCTACCCTTCCATTAATGAATTTATTCTTTGGTTCCTTCTCCTGACCATTCATTCACCCATTCAGTAAATATTAACTGAGTGTTACTACATTCCTGGCTCTGTGGTTGATGCTGGGTTGCCATTAAGACTGAGACAGAGGCCTCTCCTACAAGGAGCTCAGTCTAGTAGGGGACACAAGCAAACACAGGTTGGAGACATACACTCTGGTATACTGTGGTAGATGCAGAAGCAGAAGAATAAACCAAATGCAGAGACAGCAGAGTGGGAATTGGTTTTATCTGTGGAATGCTGAGGTAATTGCGTTTGGACTGGGTTTTGAAAGCCAGGAACTGGATTACAAGTCTGTAAGAGGGTCTCAGCTTCTAGACAAGGAATCAGCACAGGCTGAGGCCAGGAAGCATAAAATAATGTGCGTGTTTCAGCCCTCAAGGAAGCCTGGTGTCACTCGAATACACAGAAATCATCATTTTTCCCTCTTTGAAAAGTGCAGATGAAATCAGCTCATGTTTGAAAATTTGACATGGACTTCCCTGGTGGCTCAGACGGTAAAGCATCTGTCTACAATGCGGGAGACCCGGGTTCAATCCCTGGGTTGGGAAGATTCCCTGGAGAAGGAAATGGAAATCCACTCCAGTATTATTGCCTGGAAAATCCCATGGACAGAGGAGCCTGGTGGGCTACAGTCCATGGGGTCACAAAGAGTCGGACACGACTGAGCGACTTCACTCACTCACTCATTCTCCAAGGTTCCTAAAACAATTCTGTCAATAAAATCAATCTGACAATTGCTAATCTGCCTTAGAACGCAGTTTGATGTGAAGGCTTTGCCGACCAGTTGCTACTTTTCCTCTCTCATAGATCGTCCTCTCTAGCTGCCACTCAGCAGGGAGACACCATGGCCAGGCTGACCATCACCATCATTTTGCTCACCAATCAGCAGCAATAGCAACATGGGGTCCATACCAAACTAGGAGTTTTTGACTGGGCTATTCAGGTAACAACTAACTTAGTCCTGAGTCCCCGAAACAAGCTGAACCACTATTTTAGGCAAATGAGCTGAGCAGCAGCAGGAAATTTATCAGATGCATTTTCTATGGAGAAGTTGGTGGTCATTTACACAGAATTCACTTCTTTCTTTTTAGGCTCTCTGATTTATTTATTTAATGTAAGGGATTACACATATCACAGACTCATTGACTCTTTAGGACCCAGAGACCAGAGGTCATCACATCGAACCCTCAGTCTGACTTATGAATTGTTGAAGTCACTGAAATACTATAAATGATGAAAAAGAGTATCACGTGAAGGGGCTTAATGTAAGTTTTATTAACATACAAATAGGAGAAATTTACTAAGTAACAGTACTATCAGTGGACTTTCCCTAATAATTGTGAATATTTTTATTCATGATTCTGTGAACTATTAATAGAACTCTTTTTTTAAAAAAAATAAACATTTTATACTGGAGTACAGCTGATTAACAATGCTTTGATAGTTTCAGATGCACAGCAAAGGGACTTAGTCATACATATACATGCACCCATTCTTTCCTAAGAGCGAGAACTCTTACCATATCCTTTTTATAGCTAGAGGGAAAGCGAGAGGACAGTGGAGTTGGTGTAGAGTTGGAGGTTAAGGGAAGAGATGAGGGGAAAGCACAGGGAAGAGGAGCTACTCCTGTCATCTGAAGGTAGGTGTCACCAACTCATCATGTGCACAGGGACGCTGACATGGAAAGGTCAGAACTGTCGTGTTACAGGCAGGCTATGTCTGTGCCACGCCACTACATTCCTGAAAAGCAGCCAAAGGAGGCAGAATAGCGCATGCTTAGGGTTTCTAGACTCAACTGACATGGGCTCAAGGCCCAGCACAGTCACTTCTGACCTGGAGAACTTGGGTCTCTCTAAGCCCCGGTTTCCTCATCTGGAAAAAATGGGGATGATGGATTTGTCCATGAATGTCATGGCGATTCAATGAGACAGTAGCTATGAAGTGAGGAGTGCAGTGCCTAGCCTGCGGTGCCCGCCCCACAGATGCCAGTGCTGTTAATTTTAGGAGAGAGGCGCAGACTGGTGTATGACGTGCTCCTCTGGCCTAATGAGAGCAAGAGCGGGCTGGAAGCCAAGGTCTCAGCCCGAGTTCCCAGTCTGACACTTACTCCATTGTGTCAAACTGAGTAATGACAGTGAATCATGATGAAGGTGACACAGACCAGGGCAAAACGTTTCCTAGGGTCGAGACAAAACGCCAGCTCACTTTAGTGTGATGAGAGAGAGGGAGAATAAATTCCTGGTATTTTCATCAGAATTGTGGATTATTATAGAGTGCTTTCGAATAATTTTAGTTTCTTTTTTGTAATGCTTTATGAAGTTTAGTAAATTCGATTAGCTTTCTAACCTTGCTTTTTTTTTTTTTTTTTGGTTTGGAGGTGGGTGGGTGGTGGTGATGAAGAGGACTTGGAAGACATAACTCACTTCATATATGACCCCCAGCTCAGTTCCCAATAAAGTACTGAACCATGAAGGTAACTGAGAGATCTGACTCTATGTCAACCTCTGACTTTGATTGTATTCTATTGCATTATGAATACTGCATTTTCTTTTTCAGTTTAATAATAAACACTATCTGTAGCCACCATTTATTTCATGCTCATTAAGCCCCAAGCCACCTGCTTCGCTGACACTATTTTCAATTCTCACGACTGGCTGTGAGGGAGGTACGACCACTCCCATTGTGTAGATGAGGAAATTGAGGCTCAGTGGCACCAAGCAACCTGGCTGAAGTCGCAGGCAGCTCAGTGAAGAGAGATTTGATTTGAATCTGCATCTCTCTGATTCCAAAATCTCTCAGCGACACTGCCAGCTCCACGTTAACAGATAAATACAAGTTTAACTGCTTATTTCCAACCGCTAGCAAAAGAAAAATGTAAAGCTCGCTGAGAAAAGAACACAGTGCGTATTTTACCTTTTTCCAAGCACAACTGCTCCTGGGTCTTGAGATTTTGCCTCCAGCTCCTGAACTTCATCTACTAATGTTTTAAAAGCAGTCCTCTTGATACTGCAAAAACATAAAAGGGAAAGAAAAGAAAAAGGATAGGAGTACTTGTGTGAAGATTTAAAACATTATAAAACAAGTTTTTGTCATGCTGCTTCTAAGTACAATAGTAATCAGAGTATAAGGAATTTTTTTCATAGAATCTAAAAAATTATAGTAATTTTGGGCATTAATATAATTATAGAAACAATAGTCATAAATGGTTTAGGTTGATAGTAATAAATAGTTATTGAACAAGCATCACATTAACTAACTTTAATGATATCTTTTCTGTGGGAAGAGAGAACATTTTAAAACTTACAATCCTTGAGAAGGATTAATAAAATTGTGGATTCTTCTGGTCTCTATTTTATATATGTTTAGAATCAGGCAAGCAAAAATTTCCTTTCACAATTATTGTTCACTAAAAATTTATGTGTATGTGTGTGTGCGTGCGTGTGTTTGGAGATAACAGAATTTTTTCTTCTACCTTGAAGGGGTTTTTCAGGCTGATTAATAAAAATGTTAATTGAAACTACTTGCTTTACTTCTGCTGGCTCTTTTAAACTAATATAGTTTTCTAGTTCCTCAATCAGTCCTTTCTCCTGTATTTACATAGAATTAATTAATATTTCTAATTCCTATCTTGTAAGCTCTATATTAGAGTTGACGTTACAACTAGAGAAATCCGAGGATTAATATGCCATCTATATTGTTATGTACATAACTGAGTATTATACTTACACTTTATACACCACATCAAGGAGCAAGGAGGCCACAGGGATAAATAACAGGCCCATCCAAAAGACTCCAGAACTGAACAACATGGCTGCCTAAGTATCAGAAACAGTATAACTTTAAAAACCATAAAAATACGTCAGCAAATAAAAATTCAGTTGTTATATGATTTCAAGTAAAATAATTTTAAGAATCTCATTCTGAAAGAGGGCATAAAATAACTCTGAATTCAAACTTGTGAAATATTTGGAATTAAAAGCCTAATTTATGAAAACATGCCTTTCTATTTTTCCCTCAGTAGCTAATACAGAAAAGTTTTATCATGTACCAAATCTTTTCATATTTTTATATGAATTTTTTATTATTGTGACCAAAACACAGAGTAATAAACTTTGACCTTCTTTTATAACTTAGAATATAAAAAATTATCTTTTTGAGCAAACTTCAAACATATGCTGGATTAAATTCTCTTACAATACAATACATAAAATCAATCCTAATTAGAAACTAAATTTACTATTTCTGGAAAATAAAAATTTATTTTTTCTAAAATATTACACGATACTAAAACATCATCCAGATATATCATGAATACAGTATAAACAAGTTAGGGTATCTATGAAAAATAACAATTTGATATTATGTAGGAGAAGGCAATGGCACCCCACTCCAGTACTCTTGCCTGGAAAATTCCATGGATGGAGGAGCCTGGTAGGCTGTAGTCCATGGGGTGGCTAAGAGTCGGACACGACAGAGTGACTTCCCTTTCACTTTTCACTCTCATGCATTGGAGAAGGAAATGGCAGCCCACTCCAGTGTTCTTGCCTGGAGAATCCCAGGGACGGGGGAGCCTGGTGGGCTTCCGTCTATGGGGTCGCACAGAGTCGGACACGACTGAAGCGACTTAGCAGCAGTAGCAGCAGCAGGAATAATACTAATTTTTGTTCAAAGATTTACATAACTTGTTTCAGTGTATTCTGAAAAATTATTTTAACACACTTTCATTTGTATTAAATCCCAAATTGCTATATCAGAGCCTTTGGGGTTGCAAAGAAAATGATTCTATAATAAAAATTAATAAATTCTGTTAGCTGTTTGTGATTATAATAAAAATCCCTTTATAATGTCATCAGATTACCTAGAGCTTAAAGTGGATAGCGTCATATAAATAAATAAAACCAAAAGTAATATTTTATTTCCCTTTGAGTCTATTTGTTTATCAAGAACAAATTTGCAGTACCTATTTAAATCCATAAACGTATTGTTATAACTCTGTTATATAGTAGCCAACTAATGCATACCCATTTACATCCCACTAAGTATCACACAAGAAACTTTTTTTTTTAAACTAGGTGTGGGTCAGGAATTAAAAATGATCTAGAGTTTAATTTATATAGGTGGTTTCACAATTATACATAAACAGTCCTAATCAATCCATCCTTATCAAATATAAAGACTGCTAATTTTAAGTTGTGCTTCAGATTACCTATTCATTTTGACTCTCATTTGGAAACTGGGAGCTGCTATTTAAAAATTTTCTACATTAACACAAGCTTATTGATACTGACTCTTGGTGCAGAATACTCCAGTATCTAGGATGAAAAAGCTCTGAATACATTAAAAATAAGAACATGCTATTACCCCAAATTTCAGAAAATAAACATCGCCACGTGGATTCAGTGGAACAGCACCCACTTTCCGGACACCACCAAGACGAAAGATATTCACATAAAAGTCATTTTATTTTATAAGCAAAACATGATCTTCGACATGCTTGCTGACATCCTCAATAGTGAAAACCAACAATAACTGTGTAATAGGAAATGTCCATCAAGTCAGTGGGTTTTGTTTAGTTGGAAGGAAGCTTTTGAGTTAGGTAATGACTGCAAAATGCCACATTTCTTTTTCCTTTCGCGGGAAAAAGGTAAGATAAGTCTAAGTCATGTAACTGAAAATAACGTCGTTTCTTTGGTTTAATTTTAATCTCTTTTAATTTGGGGGGCAAGAGAAGAGAGGTTTATTCTTGCCTTTGCCACCTTGTATTAAATGTCCCCTGGTGGGGACAGAGGCTGCTAATTCTGACCATTGTGATGTTAACTATGACGGGGAGACTGGCGCCCACTATTCAGTCCACCAGCCTTTGGCTTTGCAAATGCATACCATGAATTGAGGGGAAAAAAGTTTTTCTGCGTCATATCTGAAAGCCTGTCAGATTTTTTTTTTCTTTTGCAGAGTTAATCCAAACCTAAGAGATTTAAAGCCGACATTCGCATTAAAGACAGAGAGTCTCTTTGTATTTTTTGGATGAAGAGGGGGGGAAAAATAAAATCCCACAGAGGTATTTCCTTCCTTTCTGTACAAGAAAGCTCTCTCTCACTCTGTAGAGACCATTTTTGTCTCTAACTTTTCACATCTCTCCACTTGCAGGCAGGTCAGCTGGGAAAAGACGCCGGGTCCGCAGACAATGGGGGGAACAGGGGCAGCCTGTTTGGGGTTGGGCTCGGGCTCCCGCCAGGGCAGCCTGCAAGTCACTCTTAACGTGGGAGATTGGGGGGATCACGCCAAGTGGCCCCGCCGCCCCTCTCGAGGCCCTTTGAAACCAAATGGAATCTGCCACAAAAGTGGCTCCCAGGGGACTTGAGAGGATCAGCCCAGGGAGCTGCAAAGCCGGCAAAGCGGAGGGCACAGGCCTTGCTCTGGGAACAAACGACTGCGTGTCTGCAGAGTAATGCTGCCTCGGCATCGGCCTCGGCCTTCAAAAGTGAACCATCGCTGCCTGAAGACACAGAGGACCAGGGAATTGTTCTGAAATTTCCCTATGAACTTGCGGAGAAAGAACATTTGAGAAAAGCCTAGCTCCTGTGCAGTGAGCGGATGGGAAGGCTTACCTTCTGACCCACAGTGAGATGACCCCTTGGTACCCATGTTCTCACACAGACAGGAACACTCACTCTTTCACCTGCAGGGTCCTCCAAGTTCAGGCTCGGAAGAGAGAGGATTTCAATGTGCTTACCTGCCTACAAACTTTCAGCAATGCACTTCTTAAATCTGTCCCCTCTTTTACCCTATAAATGTCGAATAGGATGCTGATTCTTTGCTAAAGTACAGATGCTGTAAGAAGGCCCCTTGGGGAGTGCTAAAACTATATCCGTAGACCCCAACTGGACCAGGGCTGGTGATAAACAGCCCTGGAAGCGGTCCTGGCTCTGTTTGTCCCAGCTCTCAGAGCCAGAGGAAGTCACTTCTGGGTCTCTGCTTCCTCAGCTGTAAAGTGGATTATAAGAATTAAACCAATAATGTTTATAAAGTGGCTGCTTTCATTACTAACATCGATTATTAACAAACGTTCCTTTCTTCATTTTAATTTTCAAATTCCTCTAAGCTCTCTAGTCTCGTGTTCCTTTTAGTGATCTCTCCCATGAGCTTCAAGGAAAGAAGTTTTTTTATCACAACATCAAATTAAATGCAAGTTTATAAATGTCATAGTTTTCATCACATTAACATCTACTCCTCTCCAGACTGAAATTGGCCAAGTAACTGAATCTTAATAAATTGCCATTCATCTCAATTTGCTAATTTAATAAATGGAGATAAATGTTTTTTATTTCATAAAAATTATTCAAGATTGTATGGGTACTACATATTAATTTGGAAGGGAAAATTATTCAGAGAATACTGCTGTAAAACTTGGTTAGTTTTCTGGGAGGGGAAGGGTGTAAGATAAATTAATATATTAATAATTAATTAATAATAATTAATTAATATAATTAATCTATAATATAATAATAAAATTAATATATTAATAACTCCAGAGGAGTTAAGAGTTAATGTTAACAACAGAAAACAAGAAGTGATTACCAAGTGTCTAGATAAAACTTTATAAAAGGATTTTCTAAGCCTTAAAATGGTAAAAAGAAACTATAGAAACCACTACAATATTGTAAAGTAATTAGCCTCCAATTAAAATGAATAAATTAAAAAAAGAAACCTACTCAAAAAAAAAAAACTATAGAAAGAACTGCTTTAAAGAACTGATCCATTAAAATGTAGACGCACCACAGGTTCAAAAATAACCTAACTAAAAAATAAACGATACATAAGAACTTGGAAAATGGCTGCCAGAAGTATATGAAATTCTGCATTAATATCTGATTATAAAAATAGACCACTTATTTTCATAAGAGTAGCTAAGATCCCAATAGACAGGCAAAGGATCTGAGAAGGTATTCACAAAAGCAGCAGCAAGTAATCAATAACATGGGAAAATGTCGAGCCTCTCTACAGTTGCAGAAACATTACCAAATTAGATCAGATTTGGACAATTCACAATCACACCTGGGGGAGTGGGAAGGTATGGTGAAACAGGTCTGGGTGGTAATTCACACTTCCATAAGCAACGTACTCACTTTGGGAAAGGCAACTGACATGTGCACCAAGAACACAAGCATTCATTGCTGTTAATTTGATAATTCAATTTCTGAAACTATGTGTTGAAATTTGGTACAGTTTTTGGGTAGAGGTTACTATCCCATTAAACTGTTTGTGGTCACTAGTCCTGAAAGCACTTCCTCCAAAAGCTTGTCATGGCTCAAACAAACCACAGCAGCTTCCAGTCCTGGTGAGTCACAGGGAAGAGGAGCTTTTTTAAGTCTTTGAGAAATCATAATAAAGAACCTACTAAATAGTTTTTTAAACCAAGGTTTCCAAGATGTATTTATTGACCATGGAATACTTTTCCCCATATATTGCTTACTAATATCCCAAGGAACTAATTTTGGGAATTGCAAATATTCACTGTGAGTTTTTTAAAAACAGTAAAACACCAGTGAAACTCATAGGAAAAACTACATGGACATTCCACAAGAGGTGGTGACCAAACCCATTCCCAAGAAAAAGAAATGCAAGAAGGCAGAGTGGTTGTCTGAGGAGGACTTACAAATAGCTGAGAAAAGAAGTAAAAGTAAAGGAGAAAGGGAAAGATATACCCATCTGAATGCAGAATTTCAGAGAATAGCAAGGAGAAATAAGAAAGCCTTCTTAAGTGAACAATGCAAAGAAATAGAGGAAAGCAACAGAATGGGAAAGACCAGAGATCTCTTTAAGAAAATTGGAGATACCAAGGGAACATTTCATGCAGAGATAGGCACAAGGACAAAAACAGCAAGGACATAACAGAAGCAGAAGAGACGAAGAGGAGTTGGCAAAAATACACAGAACTGTACAAAAAAAGTCTTAATGACCCAGATAACCAAGATGGTGTGATCACTCACCTAGAGCCAGACATCCTGGAGTGTGAAGTCAAGTGGGCCTTAGGAAGCATCACTACAAACAAAGCTAGTGGAGGTGATGGAATTCCAGCTGAGTTATTTAAAAATCCCCAAAGATGATGCTGTGAAAGTGCTGCATTCAATATGCCAGCAAATTTGGAAAATTCAGCAGTGGCCACAGGACTGGGAAAGGTCAGTTTTTATTCCAATTCCAAAGAAAAGCAATGCCAAAGAATGCTCAAATTACTGTACAGTTGCACTCATTTCACATTATAGCAAAATTATGCCAAAATTCTTTAAGCTAGGTTTAAGCAGTATGAGAACTGAGAGCTTCCAGATGTACAAGCTAGATTTAGAAAAGGCAGAGGAACCAGAGATCAAACTGCCAACATTCGCTAGATCATAGATAAAGCAAGGGAATTCCAAAAAAAATCTACCTCTGCTTCATTGACTACACTAAAACCTTTGGCTGTATGGATCACAAAAACTGTGGAATATTCTTAAAGAGATGGGAATTCCAGACCACCTTATCTGCCTCCTGAGAAATCTGTATGCAGGTCAAGAAGCAACAGTTAGAACTTGACATGGAACAACAGACTGGTTCCAAATCAGGAAAGGAGTACGTCAAGGCTGTATATTGCCACCTTGCTTATTTAACTTCTATGCAGAGTACATCATGAGAAATGCTGGGCTTGATGAAGCACAAGCTGGAATCAAGATTCCTGGGAGAAATATCAACAACCTTATGTATGCAGATGATATCACTTTAATGGCAGAAAGTGAAGAGGAACTAAAGAGCCTCTTGATGAAAGTGAATGAGGAGAGTGAAAAAGTTGGCTTGAAGCTCAACATTCAGAAAACTAAGGTCACGGCATCTGATCCCATCACTTCATGCCAAATAGATGGGGAAACTGTGGAAACAGTGTTGGATTTCATTTTCTTGGGCTCCAAAATCACTGTGGACGGGGACTGCAGCCATGAAATTAAAAGACACTCGCTCCTTGGAAGAAAAGTGATGACAAATCTAGACGGTGTACAAAAAGCATAGTCACAGCTAAGGTTTTTCCAGTGGTCATGTATGGATGTGAGAGTTGGACCGTAAAGAAGGCTGAGCACTGAACAATTGATGCTTCTGAACTGTGGTGCTGGAGAAGACTCTTGAGAGTCCCTTGGACTGCAAGGAGATCAAACCAGTCAATCCTAAAGGAAATCAACCCTAAATAGTCATTGGAAAGACTGATGCTGAAGCTCCAATGCTTTGGGCCCTTGCTGCGAAGAGCTAACTCATTGGAGAAGACCCCGATGCTGGGAAAGATTGAGGGCAAGAGGAGAAGGGGGTGCCAGAGCATGAGATATTGAGTTGGATGGCATCACGGACTCAATGGACATGAGTTTGAGCAAACTCAGGGAGACAGTGAAGGACAGGGAAGCCCAGTACATGACTTCATGACTGAACAACAACAAGATAATATTGTCCAAGCTATTCACAGAATGTAATTATTAGGAAGCTGATTGTCTGGATGATCCCTGAATGAACAGAGAGGTGGATTATCCTGGCATTCTCTCTGTTATCACATATATACCCTCCCTGGGAAGGTTGACAGTTTCTATTATCTACAAGGGGATCATCATGGTCCCTCCCTGTGGCTCACATCTCTTGCTTCTGCTTCAAACACAGCTTATCCAGTTCTGAACTTGAATGTTACATATGGTGGTTTATTCGCTAAATCGTGTCTGACTCATGTGATCCCATGGACTGGGGCTTTCCAGGCAAGAATACTGGAGTGGTTTGCCATTTCCTTCTCCAGAGGATCTCCCTGACCCAGGGATTGAACTGTGGTCTCCTGCGCTGCAGGCAGACTCTTTACCGACGGCGCTACATAGGTACTTCAAACTTAATACATCCCCAGCACACACTGTCTCCCTCCCAGACCTGCTCTGCCTTTGTGCAGTCTCTTCAGAGAACAGCTTCACTGCCACCTTCGTGAGACAGAAACCTGGACTGTATTCATGAACTGTCTCTTGGTACCACATCCACCCTATAGCCTGGTTCTCCTGTGTTCTAGTAACTTTGGACCTGTCTGCTTCTTTCTCACCCGCTGCCATTATTCCAGTCCAAACTTTGCTTGTCCTCCTTAAAGACACGTGGGTGGACTTGTTGACTCCAGTCCTACTCTGCTTCTAGTCACTCCCCACACTGTAGCCAAAGAGATGTTTCCACAGTGTAAATTAAGATTTGAGCAGTTCTTGGATGAAACCCTTTCAGTGGCTTCACACCACCCCCAGGATGGCATACAAAATTCCAGAATATGATTTCATGACCTTTCCTATTTGACTTCTGATTACTTCTCCCATATCATCTCTCAAGACAGCCCTCATCTCTAGCTACACCACGTGTTTCAGATCCTGGAAGCTGCCCAAGCTGATTCTCATCCTGAAGCCCCAGTGTCTATGATTCTTGTTGGCTTTTCAACTTTCACATTGAGTGTCACTTCTATCCTTAGATTTGGGTTAGCTGACTCTACTTTGTGCTTCCAATTTGGGTAATTATTCCAAAATGGGTAACTATTATCCATTTTCTAATTACAGACTATGATCCTTGTAAGAAGAGGGAATGCATCTTGATGAATTCTCACAACTCAAGTGCTTAACCACCAATCAGGTGTTAATAAATAACTGTTGAATAAGTAAGTTCTTACAACTTAGTGTTTAGAATGATTAAAAGCCAAAAACCATCAGAGCTTTGGGACTATATTCCTGAGATGTTCTTGGTTTTCTTGTGTTCTGGCATGGAGCTATTGTGGGAGAAATCATAACTAGATATTTATGTGATCTGGGGAGAGAGGAGTAGGGCTTGACCCAGCTCCCTGCCCATCTTTTGCCAGTGGAAGTCCCCTCCCTTGCTCTGCTTTCACACTCTGGCCTCATCAGTGTTTGCTCCTCCTGTCTGTGACTATCTTCATCCAGGGAGCCATAGGTCCTGCCCACCCTGCTCTGGTCTTTGCTCAGAGGCCATCTTCAGAGCTCTCCCACGGCCACTCCACGTAGAACAGCACCCCACCCCTCTGCAGGGCTTTCCATCCTCTTTCCTGCACTGGGGTTCTCCATAGCACTCACCATCCGTGTGCTGGAGAATATAGAGTAAGTTCACCACAAACAAACGAGTTCCATTCTGAGAGCACATTTGTATGCCCACTTTGTTCATAGGTCCAGTGAAATTAGCCCAGGTACTCAGCTAACACGGTCAGCTATATAGTACTGTACTGGGATAGTTTCACAATACTTTGAAAACTCCCAAAGCTTGTATTATATGCAGCTTATATATCCTATCATGTGCTGCTTAGGATTCGGTCAAGTGTGGCTTCAGATCCAAGAGTTTAAGTGCTTTTTCTGGCTACAGCTTCTCTGAAACAGTTGGGTAGAACCACTATTCAGAGATGGTCTGTACTGTGATATGGTTTTGTGAGCCTCAAAGCCCACAACCTCCACTGTTCTCTTTTCAGAACCATCTACTCAGTTAATAGATAATTAAACTCCTCTTATCTCCCTGGGTTGGGAGGATCTCCTGGAGAAGGAAATGAGAACCCACTCCAGTACTCTTGCCTGAGAATCCCACGGACAGAGGAGCCTGGTAGGCTACAGTCCACAGGGTCGCAGAGTCGGACACGACCGACTGACTTCACTTTCACTTTTCCATCTCCTCTATGTCTCAGTTCACCCTTCTGATCTCCTCTGAAAGCATCTTCTTCATGAAATCATTTTCATTAAAATAAACAAAAATCAGTGCCCAACTTCAAGTTTGCATTTATTGCTTCTTTTCATATAAACTTTCTAGATCTTTCCCACCAAGCTGTGGATCTTCCCTTCCTATTGCTCTTAAGTGTTTTGTCTCTGCTGTATGAGTTGAACGTTTCTTTGGAGGTTTCTGTTGTTGTGTTTCACTTTCAGTCCCATCTCATTTAGCCTACCTGCACGGTTACATTCTCCTTGAGCTCCCTTTCTCAGGGGATGAGAGGAGCTGATTCACTGAACCTGAGATACAGTGATATCCTTTAGAATCTTGAATGCTAAAAACCACACAGAAGAACTATACAAGAAAGATCTTAATGATTCATATAACCACAATGGTGTGATCACTCATCTAGAGCCAGACATCCTGGAATTCGAAGTCAAGTGGACCTTAGAAAGCATCACTACGAACAATGCTAGTGAAGGTGATGGAATTCCAGTTGAGTTATTTCAAGTCCTAAAAGATCATGCTGTGAAAGTGCTACACTCAATATGTCAGCAAATTTGGAAAACTCAGCAGTGGCCACAAGACTGGAAAAGGTCAGTTTCCATTCCAATCCCAAAGAAAGGCAATGCCAAAGAATGTTCAAACTACTGCACAATTGTACTCTTCTCACACACTAGCAAAGTAATGCTCAAAATTCTTCAAGCCAGGCTTCAACAGTATGTGAACCGTGAACTTCCTGGTGTTCCAATTGGATTTAGACAAGGCAGAGGAACCAGAGGTCGAACTGCCAACATCTGTTGGATCATTGACAAAGCAAGAGAGTTCCAGAAAAACATCTACTTCTGCTTTATAGACTACATCAAAGCCTTTGACTGTGTGGATCACAACAAACCATGGAAAATTCTTCAAGAGATGGGAATACCAGACCACCTGACCTCCTTCCTGATAAATCTGTATGCAGGTCAAGAAGCAACAGTTAGAACTGGACATGGAACAACAGACTGGTTCCAAATCAGGAAAGGAGTACGTCAAGGCTTTATATTGTCACCCTGCTTATTTAACATTTATGCAGAGTATATCATGAGAAATGCTGGACTGGAGGAAGCACAAGCTGGAATCAAGATTGTCAAGAGAAATATCAATAACCTCAGATATGCAGATGACACCACCCTCATGACAGAAAGAGAAGAACTAAGGAGCCACTTGATGAAAGTGAAAGAGGAGAGTGAAAAATTCGGCTTAAAACTTAACATTCAGAAAACTAAGATCATGGCATCCGGTCCCATAACTTCATAGTAAATAGATGGGGAAACAATGGAAACAGTGACAGACTCTTTTTGACTCCAAAATCACTGCAGATGGTGACTACAGCCATGAAATTAAAAGTTGCTTGCTCAGCAATAAATGCTGGAGAGGGTGTGGAGAAAAGGGAACCCTCTTACACTGTTGGTGGGAATGCAAACTAGTACAGCCACTGTGGAGAACAGTGTGGAGATTCCTTAAAAAACGGGAAATAGAACTGCCTTATGATCCAGCAATCCCACTGCTGGGCATACACACTGAGGAAACCGGAATTGAAAGAGACACGTGTAACCCAATGTTCATCGCAGCACTGTTTATAATAGCCAGGACATGGAAGCAACCTAGATGCCCATCAGCAGATGAATGGATAAGAAAGCTGTGGTACATATACACAATGGAGTATTACTCAGCCATTAAAAAGAATACATTTGAATCAGTTCTAATGAGGTGGATGAAACTGGAGCCTATTATACAGAGCGAAGTAAGCCAGAAAGAAAACACCAATACAGTATCAGATCAGATCAGTCGCTCAGTCGTGTCCGACTCTTTGCGACCCCATGAATCGCAGCCCACCAGGCCTCCCTGTCCATCACCAACTCCCGGAGTTCACTGAGACTCACGTCCATCAAGTCAGTGATGTCATCCAGCCATCTCATCCTCTGTCGTCCCCTTCTCCTCCTGCCCCCAATCCCTCCCAGCATCAGAGTCTTTTCCAATGAGTCAACTCTTCACATGAGGTGGCCAAAGTACTAGAGTTTCAGCTTTAGCATCATTCCTTCCAAAGAAATCTCAGGGCTGATCTTCAGAATGGACTGGTTGGATCTCCTTGCAGTCCAAGGGACTCTCAAGAGTCTTCTCCAACACCACAGTACAAAAGCATCAATTCTTCGGCGCTCAGCCTTCTTCACAGTCCAACTCTCACATCCATACATGACCACAGGAAAAACCATAGCCTTGACTAGACGAACCTTTGTTGGCAAAGTAATGTCTCTGCTTTTGAATATGCTATCTAGGTTGGTCATAACTTTCCTTCCAAGGAGTAAGCGTCTTTTAGTTTCATGGCTGCAGTCACCATCTGTAGTGATTTTGGAGCCCAGAAAAATAAAGTCTGACACTGTTTCCACTGTTTTCCCATCTATTTCCCATGAAGTGGTGGGACCGGATGCCATGATCTTTGTTTTCTGAATGTTGAGCTTTAAGCCAACTTTTTCACTCTCCACTTTCACCTTCATCAAGAGGCCTTTGAGTTCCTCTTCACTTTCTGCCATAAGGGTGGTGTCATCTGCATATCTGAGGTTATTGATATTTTTCCTGGCAATCTTGATTCCAGTTTGTGTTTCTTCCAGTCCAGCGTTTCTCATGATGTACTCTGCATATAAGTTAAATAAGCAGGGTGACAATATACAGCCTTGACAAACTCCTTTTCCTATCTGGAACCAGTCTGTTGTTCCATGTCCAGTTCTAACTGTTGCTTCCTGACCTGCATACAAATTTCTCAAGAGGCAGATTAGGTGGTCTGGTATTCCCATCTCCTTCAGAATTTTCCACAGTTTACTGTGATCCACACAGTCAAAGGCTTTGGCATAGTGAATAAAGCAGAAGTAGATGTTTTTCTGGAACTCTCTTGCTTTTTCTATGATCCAGTGGATGTTGGCAATTTGATCTCTGGTTCCTCTGCCTTTTCTAAAACCAGCTTGAACATCAGGAAGTTCACGGTTCACATATTGCTGAAGCCTGGCTTGGAGAATTTTGAGCATTACTTTACTAGCGTGTGAGATGAGTGCAATTGTGCGGTAGTTTGAGCATTCTTTGGCACTGCCTTTCTTTGGGATTGGAATGAAAACTGACCTTTTCCAGTCCTGTGGCCACTGCTGAGTTTTCCAAATTTGCTGGCATATTGAGTGCAGCACTTTCACAGTATCATCTTTCAGGATTTGGAATAGCTCAACTGGAATTCCATCACCTCCACTAGCATTGTTCGTAGTGATGCTTTCTAAGGCCCACTTGACTTCACATTCCAGGATGTCTGGCTCTAGGTGAGTGATCACACCATTGTGATTATCTGGGTCGTGAAGATCTTTTCTGTACAGTTCTTCTGTGTATTCTTGCCATCTCTTCTTAATATCTTCTGCTTCTGTTAGGTCCATACCATTTCTGTCCTTTATCGAGCCCGTCTTTGCATGAAATGTTCCTTTGGTATCTCTGATTTTCTTGAAGAGATGCCTAGTCTTTCCCATACAGTATACTAACGCATATATATGGAATTTAGAAAGATGGTAACAATAACTCTGTATACAAGACAGCAAAAGAGACACTGATGTATAGAACAGTATTTTGGACTCTGTGGGAGAGGGAGAGGGTGGGATGATTTGGGAGAATAGCACTGAAATACGTATAATATCATATATTGAATGAGTCGCCAGTCCAGGTTCGATGCACGATACTGGATGCTTGGGGCTGGTGCACTGGGACGACGCAGAAGGATGGTATGGGGAGGGAGGAGGGAGGAGGGTTCAGGATGGGGAACATATGTATACCTGTGGCTGATTCATTTCAATATTTGGCAAAACCAATACAATAGTGTAAATTAAAAAAAAAAAAAGACACCTGCTCCTTGGATGAAAAGCTATGACCAACCTAGGCAGCATGTTAAAAAGCAGAGACATTACTTTGCCAACAAAGGTCCATCTAGTCAAAGCTATGGTTTTTCCAGTAGTCATGTATGGATGTGAGTTGGACTATAAAGAAAGCTGAGCACCAAAGAATTGATGATTTTGAACTGTGGTGTTGGAGAAGACTCTTGAGAGTCCCTTGGACTGCAAGGAGATCTAACCAGTCCACCTAAAGGAAGTAAGTCCGGAATATTCACTGGAAGGACTGATGTTGAAGCTGAAAGTCCAACACTTTGGCCACCTGATGCGAAGAGCTGACTCATTGGAAAAGACCCTGATGCTGGAAAAGATTGAAGGCAGGAGGAGAAGGGGACAACAGAGGATGAGATGGTTGGATGGCATCAATGACTCAATGGACATGAGTTTGAGCAAGCTCTGAGAGTTGGTGATGGACAGGGAAGCCTGGTGTTCTATAGTCCATGGGGTCACGAAGAGTTGGACATGACTGAGCAACTGAACTGAACATCTGTATTTTTATGGCAAAATACCAATGTCTTATAAATAGAATGGTTTTACTGCATCAAAATTGTGCCTTCTCCTGGCAACACTGCCCTTGATGTATGAAAACCTGATATGAGCTCATCAAAATCAAATCTGCTTTCAGGTAATACTGTGTTACTTGAATTTAAACTTGCAAATGTTTAATAAGTGTCTTTGTGTCCAAGGCCTGGGAAACACCATGGTGTGACAGAGGTCTCCAAGTTGTGGGAGCCTGTCTCTGAAACTTAACTCTTTCTGTCTGAATCTGTTATGGTACCTGGGCACGGAGTTGAACTCAGAGGTACATAACAAGCCTCACTGGGTCAACACTAAATGGTGAATTCATCACTCTGCACGTTAATCAGAGACAAATCTCAAGCTCATGTGGACTTTGGCTTGAAGAGATGAACTTCCATGGAAGGTTTTCAGCGTTTGCTCATGTTGGGTAGTGAGGCTTGAAACTTCCCTCTGATAAAACCTGAAGACAGAGGAATGCACATGCCAAGTTCTATGTTCTAGTGGTTATCACTGAGATAGGTCTTTGATGTCTTATTTTAGTACAATAGCATTCTTACAAAATTTCAATTATGTGATAGATATTCATGCCAAAATACAAAATTTTTTAATCACTCACTGGCTTATTACTAGCATTTATATGACACAATTTGTACTCTATGGCCTCGGTACTTTCTGGAATACTATGTATTTCATAAAGAAAAGCAATCTGCCATGGTTCAAAGAAATGATGTAAATGATAACTGGGTAATTTTCTGTGACCTAGTCCTTGCTAAACTTTTCAGTTCTAGCTCCAACCATCCCCTCCCTCAGCAACTCCAACCTCCCTCTTTGCTTGGGCTGCTCTCTACTTCGAAGGGTTTCCTTGTTTGCTCAGGTGCTAAAGAATCTGCTTGCAATGCAGGAGACCCGGGTTTGATTCCAGGGTTGGGAAGATCCCCTGGAGAAGGGAATGGCTACCCACTCTGGTATTCTTGCCTGGAGAATCCCATAGACAGAGGCGCTTGGTGGGCTATAGTCCATGGGGTCACAGAGTTGGACATGACTAACACACACTGCTTTGAAAGTCCTTCTTTCTCTTGCCTTCCTGAACAGTGTGGGGAACAGTAGTTCCAAGAAACTGTTCTAAAGTCTCCAAGCTATAGTGTGCAGAGTGGCCTCTCCTGGGCCAGCCCTTGTGCATCCTCATCGTAATAACTAGTGTCTTACATTCTAATGTTCTGTTGATCTGTTGGTTTACTCACAACTCAGGCTCCAAAGAGGGACTCTATTTTGTCAACTTTTGATCCACTGACACCCAGTATAGGTCCTGATGCAGAGGCGCTCCATAAATCTCAGTTGCACTGAGCTGAATTGGGCTCTTATACAGGATGAATTACTTTCTCCATAAAAATAGACAGGGCAGAACACCCAGAAAATAACTAAGGAGAAGGGTGTTTTGGATAAACTTCAATATGTTTGCAATTATTACCAGAAGCTCTTGATTACTCTGAGACAAAGAAAGCCCTTCGCTTGGATTATCCCAAACAAACAAAAATTTTAGAAAATATGCAAATTGTTCCAAGCAAAGAAAATCTGAGAAAACATGCAAATGAGATGCCAGTTCACAGCGTTTCTGTGCTCTTTCCCCCTTGGACATTCCTGGGTGGTGGTGAAGAACTGAAGAAGGCATGATCACCCTGTGGGACTCAATCAATATTCAATCCAGCTGAATAGTGCGAGAAACAACCTTTGTATCTCCACTCTCTGCAAACAAATGATTAAAAAAGATTATCAGAGGAAAAGGAGGAAGAGCTACTTGGGACCTAGATCAATCAGAAGCTAACTTTGTTTTAAAGTAAAAGTTGACTGTGTATCAACTGTGGTTGATACAATCCTGTGTATCAACACAACAGGACTGTGCTTAGTCGCTCAGTCCTGTCTGACTCTGCTACCCATGGACTGCCTGCTAGCCTCCTCTGTCTATGGGGATTCTCTAGGCAAGAATAACAGAGTGGGTAGCCATTTCCTTCTCCAGGGGATCTTCCCAACCCAGAGATTAAACCCAGGTCTCCTGCATTGCAGGGAGATTCTTTACCATCTGAGCCACCAGGATCAATCAGATCAATCAGAAGCCAATTTTATTTTTTTAAAGTAAAATTTGACTATGTATCAATAAATACTGAGAAATGAACATGCAAAATAGTCTTTTTAAAAAGCAATCAAGAGCATTAGAAACTGCACAGCTCTGAAACTTTTCTAGGGGTGTAGTTTCCGGAACAGTAAAAGTAATTAAGAACAGAATTTGTTTTGCTTTGTTTTATTTTAATCTTCTTCACTGTGCTATTTAAAAAACTTAAAAGTACCAGAAAAATGAGGACAAAATTAGTAACAAAATATTCTTTTGGCTATGAGAAATACAATTTTAAAATATTCTGATGCTACTGGAGAAGTTATATTAAGATAAAGTACGGTATCTCAGTGGTCAATTTGTTTACTTGTTATATCATTCTTACAAGTTTTTATAATTCTGTGACAGCTCTATATTTTATCTGCTTAAAAGCCATCTCAAAAAAAAAGGTAAAAAAATCAATACCATGAGATAGATACTATTTTATTCTCATTTTAAAGATGAAAATATAAAGGAAAGTTCAAACAAGCAAAAATAAAAAAACAAAAAACCATCTCATAAAGCATCAATTCTTTGATTACTAGTAACTCAATCTGTGAAACATATATGGCCTATATTGCAGATGGCAGGAAATGTTTTTCTTTAAAAAATTTATTTTCCTAATTTAGTGAGATATAATTGACATATAACCTTATATAAGTTTAAGGAGTGCAATGTGTTGATTTGATACATTTATATATTGCAAAATCACCACCATCTAACTAACATCTCCATTCATCTTCTAATTACCATCTGTTTTAGGAAATTATATTTTAAAAATTCAAAACTTCAAAAAAGATTTACCTATGGCAAGACATAAACTGACATATGGCTTATGTAGAAACATTGTTGACTATCACGGCAGAGACTTCTAGTTGCCTCCTAGTATGTCTCTGCTCACTTTCTTAGGTGCAACCACTTGAATCGTGAATCATCTTTTCCTCCAGCTCAGACTATATTCCTCTGGCTGTCTTATTGTAGCTAAGTATGACCATGTGACTAGCTTTGGTTAATGAGAGCTAAGTAGAAATATGGTGGGCAATGTCTAGGAAAGAACTTCAAAGAGAAAGGGTTAATTTTTTCATGTTGGCTGGAATGTTGATAAAATGGCTAGAGCTTAAGCAGCCATTATGGACTATGAGGAAGTACACTAAGGTTCACTATGCAGCAAGATAGAAGAAATCTGGTCTTTGATGACTGTGCAGCTGCCACACCAGTCCTGAACTATCTGGCTCCATTGGACCTTTTTTTTTCATATGAGAGAGAAATGTTTCTATCTTGTTTAATCCAGTTACTTTTTTTAACATCAAAAGTATGCCATAAAATAACTTGCTTTGCATGATACACACTAGGGGGGCTAAGTGAGAATTTGGAGCCAACTAGCTTTTGAACTCATTGACAATGTTTCTTACCATATCACAGAAGGCAAGAGTTGTGTCCAATTATGAGCTTTATTGAAGCAGATGGCACATGACATTCATGGTTTCTTTTATGAGCATTTCTGATTGTTCCCTGGCATGCAACTCAAAAAACAAGCTGTACTTGACTTACGAGCTAGAGGCTAAGCCAGGGGTGGTGATCTACTTTCTGCCCATCTCACTGGCTCCATTTCATAGTGCTCTTTCCTACTTTTTCAACTCCAGTGACATGGACTTTTCAGTCTTTGAACACATTAGCCTCAGTCCTGCCTCAGAGTCTGGGCATGAGTTGCTCTGTCAGCCCTGGAATGCTCTTCTTCACTTGAAGCTATCTCTGGATCATTTAATTGTCCCTTCTTCCAAAAGACCTTCTTGGAGCAGCCATTACAATCCTGTCCCTTATCATATCACCCTGTTTTCTTCCTATCACCTTGTGAAATCATCTTTAATCATTCAACATTTAGCCATTTGTTAACTGATTTAGTGACTTTTCCCCTCTTACTCCCAGGTCCCCTCAACCTGAACACTCATGGGGATCTTGCCTAATTAATCCATTATGCAGACACCATGCCTAGAACCAACTACATACTTGATGCATAATTATGGAATGAACGCAAGAATGTACTGACTCTAGAAAACAAACAGCCAAAGTTCTGTCATACTAAGAGCAGCTTTGTTCAGCTTTTCATGCCTTGCTCCCTATCATGGCACTTGGGGTGCACTGCATCATCCCTCATATTTATGACATCCATATCCCATTATTAAAAACAAAATCCTTAAGGACCTTGACCAATTCTGTTCACCTGTGCATCCTCCACTGCTTAACACAGAGCAACACATGTACCCTAGATGCTCAATACACGTGTGCTCCGTATTGTAGGAAAAGGTGCTGTGCTTACAAAAAGCAATGCCAGCTCTCACAGCGACTCAAAAGAGCACTCTATGCCCATGTGTGTGCCCGTGTCCTGATTTGCCGTTAGTCACATTGATGTCTCTGCTTCCCAGCATTTCTTTAAGACTTCTCTTTACAAAATGGGCTTGGAAGTGGCCATGTGGCCAGCTTCTTTAAGATCTGTGATAGTCTGCCTGTCTCATTCACTGTCAGGGCTCTGAGGACTGCGACCAACGGCACGTTTTATTGGATGGGATCCCAACTGTTGGTTGACTAAAGAACATCTGATAGAGTTTGGAGCAGTTGTTCTCCCCAGGCTACTTGGCTAAACCCAGTAATCTTGGATGAAATTCCTTCATATCAAAACACTGCCCCACCCTATCTACCAGGGCAGGTCTTAGGACCTATAAATTATTACATGCTATCTAGGTAATTAAAAGCTGAGAGATGAATAAGTACTATTTGAAACCAGGAAATTCCTCATATGTAAAGTAACTCACTGTGTTGGTAAAATGGGCAACAGCACAATTTAGGAAAATCATATCACTAATGTGGTTTATTAATACCTTTCCTACAGGGGTGACAGTAAAGGGTTCAACAAAGACTTTTATTGTTTTTTAGAGAGACTTTACAAACCTCAATCAAGAGATCTGAAATTCTGTAAAACACATGCTCGTTCCTTAACTTCAATTTCCTTCAGTAGTTTTATAGATCCCTCAGGCCAGGGAGAGCAGGACCAGATGGCGCTCGGGAAGACTGTACAGTGTGTCTGTGCGGCCGTGATGCCCTGGAAAGTTCTGCCACTGCTAACCTCCTGGTATTCATCGTGATATGAAATGATCCTTGATGGAACTTGCTTTTTATTTTGTAATCTGGTGTACTAATCAGAGTGCCTAAAACATTTCCTTCTGAAACTTCAAGAAATACTCAGTAACATCACTGAGACAAGTCAGAAAAAGCAGGCCAGCATGTGTTTATATAACATAGCACTTCTCCCCAGAGTCTACCTTGCCCCATAAATTGTTGTACTGGTGTGAAAAAATACAAGTCAGGTCTGGAAAAAAAAAAAAAAAAAAAAGTCTTCCCCTTAAATCACAACCATATTTGTGAGAGGAGGGGAAGACAGTGACATATTTAAAGTCGCAGTCAAGCTTGTCATGCTATTTTCTCTTTCTTTTCCTTTTCTAAATAATTTCTTATTGTCTCATTCTCCACCTTTGCGGAATCTACTCTCCCCCTGCTGTGATGTCGTAATTCCTTCTTAATAGCTAAATATTTCAATATTTGTGGTACTGGAATGCTTGTTAATCATTATCATTTGAATCTTATTATGGGCAGAGATGTAGAATTCCTATAGTGGAAACAAAACTATAGGAAGGAATGTTTCCCAAATGGCAACACCCTGCCCACCAACTGAGAAGAGTCCTCTCTGGCCCTGGCTGGAGTGGCTCATGTCTGGCCTAAAAGCTCAGATATCTAGGGGATGGATTTCTGGTAATTTCAGGCATGTAGAATGTGTTGAAGGAAGGAGGAAGGTAACGATGCCTGATTAGTGATACAGGCAGCTGAGCACAGCTGAAGATGGAAATATTATATGCAGATAATGCATGGCTTAGTTGACCAACCAGATGGAAGTAAGTACTTTGGGGAACTGACATTAAAAGGCATTTATACAAACGGCTGGGAGAAAAACGCAGAGAAGTGAAAAGGCGAGAGGAAAAATGTAAAAGGGACAGAGAACAGTGTGTATAATGGTAAAGGGGAAAGACTGGCTGCTTTCCAAAGGCAGCTCAGAGATGATTTACAGGCTGTGTGACCTTGAGAAAATTATTTAACCACTCTGTGTCGGTGAAATGTGTGACAGAAACTGCCTTACAGTGTTGCGTTAAATGTTCTCAGGGTTAAGCGAGTGAAGATATGAGAAGTACTTGTGACAGTGACTGACCCTCAGTAAGTGAGGTCCTACTCTCATCTGAGTGGCAACTGTACATTCTCTGATGATGTGGGTTGATTAGGTTTTCAATTTTATATATATATTATACATATATGTATTTAACGAGTGGGTATTAGACACGCTGATATTGCTAAGAGGACATGAGAAGTTGGGATACAAAGTGAGACACAGTCTCTAGAAGTGTGTTGAGGGAGTTAGGTGGTGTTGAGGGGGGAGAATTAAAAATCTAGGCACTTTTAGAGAGAGATGGGAATGCTTTTGTATCTGACAAACTGGGGGAAATTGATCAGGGCTCTGGGTATCCTGGGAAATAGCAGATATATCAGGGAAATCAACAGAATGCAAGGAAAACGGTTGCAAGGAGAAAAGAAAGAGTCCCCATCTGAGAGTAAGGAACAGGAATGGGTGTTAAAGAGAAGGTATTTAGTTCCTCAGGATGTTAGAGCAACCGAAGGGATTTGAGAGGAAAACCTGGGATGAATTCTCTGGGTGACTTGCTATTGCTCTACTTACTCCATAGCTTTGTGATATGGATTTAAATGAAACAATGAACGCCTGGGATCAAAACCAGTGCCTGGAGAATAAAAGGGTGCACCATAAATGCTAGTTCTCTTCCCTTCCCTTCTTCGTGAACAAGGGTTTTCTTTCAACACAGTGAGAGAAATGGCTCTGTCTCCAGATGGCTGAAAGGACGTGTCAAGAACACAGATTGGAAACAACTATAAAACCCTGATCAGTGTATGGTATGTGTCCAGGCTGAATGTAGAAGCCTGAGACCCATACTTGTAAGTGGTCTAAAATTTGCACCCTGTGCTCCAGTTAGCACTAATTAGAGCAGAATAATCTGTGCCCTTCAACATGTACGATGTCTGTCTGAAGACAAAACACTGGAGAGAGGTCCACAGAGCACCTGAACCCCAGGAGCGGGAAGGAGCTGCACAGCGCAGATGAGCATGGCTCTGCTGAGCAGCGCGAGTGGCAGGGACTGCGGTTGGGGTAAGAGAGGCCAGCATCCTGTTCTGCTGCCGGAAAACCTCTGGATGTCAGCACCAGGGTCTTATCTGAGCCGAACTCTGTCTCTCTGTCACCTCCACGCCACTGTTTCTCGTGTGTTTGTTCAAAACAAACAAGCATGGAAAAAAAGCAGTTTCACCTCGCAATCATTTACTGAATACTAATGGGGCACTCGACATCTTTATGTCAGAGCAGATCAGTGAAGACTCGAAGGGGCAGTAGACACGTGAGGAGGAGGTGGAGCTCAGCGGCTGGGATGCCGAGGGTGGACGGAGGAAGGCCAGGACACTGCCATGCCCACAGGGAGAGAAGCACGGAGGAGCCATTGCTGTCAGGAACCAGAAAATAGAGATCTCATCCACACAGATCCTTGAAATAGCTGCAACGAGGGAGAGTCCCCTCAGATTTCCTCTGAATAAACAGGATCAGAGGAGCAGCACGGGGCAGCTGACCGTGGACCACACGGCTAAGTCTGTCCTCTGTCACTTCAGATTGGGTTATCAGATGAGGCACTTACTTACCTTCTCTAGGCCTCTGTGTTCTCATCTGTAAAACGAGCACGGTAATAAGTTTGCTGGGAGGATTTGGTGAGTTGAGGACAAGCATGATCTAATGGTCACAACCAACACCATGGCGTCCCCCTCGGCTTCATTTCCTCTCACTCCTCACATCCAATCTGTCAGCAAATCCTACGGGCTCTACCTTCAGATTAGCTTCAGACTCTGACCCCTTTCACCATGACCGCTCTCCTGGCCCAAACCACCGTTACTTTCGGCCTAGGTTCTTGCAACAATCTCCTAGGTGGTTCATAACACCGTGGTCACAGTCCTGGTGCTAAAGCACAAGTCAGATCAGGACACCCTCTCTCAAGCCCCTCCAGAGCCTGTGACTGGACCAGGAGTGAAAGCCACAGGGTGTGGGTAACAATGGGAGTCACGGTTCTCAGTTTCTCCTGCCTGCTCTGTTCTCTCTATAGCATTTATATCCCTCTATATTTCACTTATTTTGTCTCCTTCCAGCAGAAACATTGAGAAGGGCGTGGATTTTTATTTATTTTATTCACTAATGAATCCACAGTGCTTGACCCACAGTAGAATCTCAACAAACAGCTGCTGAATCGATAGAATAAATGCATATAAAACACTCAAAGCATTCAATAGACCTTATGCATTTTTAGCATTGTTTTTCCCAGATCTTAGCTGTCTTTTTATTTTTTATTTATTTATTTTTTTAACTAGCCCTGGGTCACACAGCTCATGAGTGGCCGAGTTGGAGACTCCACAGCCAGGCTCTCCAGTCCAACTTAGCTGTCTTTTTAAAGGACTTCTCTATTGTGTCAATTCCTTTTAAACCTCTAGTACCTCATCCTCCAAAATACCACCTGATCCAGGATGGGGGGGACTGGGGTTGCTGTTTTTAGTCTGCTTAACCATCTCTGTTAATGCTTTACTATGCCGGATGGCCTTGTTATGCCTTTTAGACAACCCAAACATACACATGTATTTAATTATTTACTTTAGGGAGGAGCTGCCACCAAATCAAAACAGGAGAGATGTGGAATTCTAGGGGTAGGGTCCTTGGATTAGACACTCACAACCCTGTTGCTGGTGGGGACAGAAAGTTACCTTCATAGCACACCAGGAACCTTTGGAACAGCGTTATTATTTTCTGGAAAATGCCTGGGGTTGTGTTTCATTATATGGATTACGTAAAACATGTCAAGTCAGGGAACGCTAATATTTGTACTTATCCCTGTGTTATTTAGAACACTATATTGCTACTTGCAATATACAATAAAATATATGTAATATACACTGTAATAGTATATTGCTGTGAAAGTTAGAAGGATGAACAAGTAAGTTTTACTCAAGATAGTTGGCCAATGATATATGTGTGTGTGTGTATATATGTGTGTGTATATATATATACATACACACAAGTATAACTCCTGGCACATAAATGAATTTTTCACATATATGCATTTGGCTACATTCTTGGTTGAAATGTAGAATTTTACGATGAAAAATGCAAATCTAAGGGTAGTTATTACTTTCTGAAATTAACTGGATTGTAATAGAATTAGTGACTGTGCACAATAAAAAGATTCAAAAGTAGAGTATTGCTATAATATTTTGGGTTATAAAACCCTGGTGCCCAGGAAACCGTGAACGTAGACTCTCTCTCCCAGAGAATGTGAGTGGTGCTCTTGTCATCTTCCTTTTCTGGAGTGGCCGTGAAGCTCATTTACACATATATGCACACCAAGACACTCTGCAAGCACCAAGTACTACATAATTTTAAAGTATTACTCTTTCCTTTAAATACATTAAACAAATTTACATCTTGGACAAGTTAGCCAAGCCAACAGCTGAATTAATCCATTCTTTCTATTTTCCATGGGGCATTAGCTATTTAAACATTATATTCAAAGTATTAGTAGCAATAAAACAAGAAAAAGAAGCCCTGTTAGCACTTCCCACTGTATATGAAGTGAACAGAAATGTGATGGGGTACTGACATTCATTTCACTTTGAATTAAACACAGCATCACCGCAAATGTCAAGAGACATTATTAAGTCTTGTGTTTGGGTAATACCAGGAATTCTATAGGCAAGGGTAGAATTATATTTGGTTGGCTAAAAGCCAGTCAAACTTCACACTTGTCCTAGAAGTAGGTGGTCAAAAACTCTGTTCTTGTCTTCAAAGTGATTGGCTACAGCTGCTCAAACTATCTCGATTTCAAAATCTTTTGTGTCATTCATTTTGAAAATAAAACATTCAGACATGAGGCAAAATGAGGTCTAATGAAAAAGGTATTAAGTTAGAATCGACCTTGGGGAAAAGCAGGTCCAATCAGACAGTGCACATCAAATAAAAACAGTAGGATTGGAATTTCCAGGTGGCGTAAGTGGACATATACAATCTTTGATTTTATTCCTTCAAGAAAAAAGGACGCAAATCAAGGCAAGGAGACGGATTCACAGCTTTCTTTCTGTTGTCCTTAAAATACATGCTGTAAATTTTCTTGAGTTCACAGTCCATGTTTCAGAAGGAGCCTTCCCTTTGGTGGAAGGAAGTACATACTCCTCGATACGTCTGGTTTTGCTGTAATAGTATATAATGCCTCTCTCTAATAAATTTAGCCACAAATTTTTTTAATGTGTCTGCATTCTGCTAATTTATAAAAAGCAGGATGCTGTCAGATAAAATTTCATGAAAATGATCTATAAACCAGACTGTCAAAAGTGAAAGGTACTCAGGCAGTACTTAGGGAAACAAATAATAGAAACCCCTGGAAAGGTTTCCTGTGACTGCGGGAAAACAATGTGCTGTAACGGAGCTCACGTTACCTCGATTTGCAAGTTACTGTGAGGTCACAGGAAATCCTGAAATGTTTTCCACATTTTCTTTTATACATTTTATGTCAAATTTCCTGCAATTGAAATAATACACTCTCCTACTGCTGGAATCCCTTCTGTACGAAAGGAGATCTTATGACACTCCCCCACGAACACCTAATAACTCAATTCCTACCAGTATAACGAGAAAGTGACAGATGGAATTGAAAGTGGACCATGATAAGGCTAAAATGTCAGATAGCCTAACTCTTTCAAAATGAAAACCAAACTGATGTCATTAAGACAACTCTAAAAGTGCATTTAATACAGGACAGTAGCCTTTTTCTTTAGAATGAAAGATAACAGAAGAAAAGACAGACTGTCCCAAGACATAAACTCACCATTTCCCTAAATCTCTTATTCAAAAAGTATGTGTGGATTGATGGTCTAATTTTAAAATGGCATCTTCTGTATAGATAGTCTTAACAGGATTCAAGCTCCTGACAACCATATTTTATTATCCCAGCAATACTTATGAAAGGGTAAGTCAGATTTAAGTAAAATGCCCAAGTTTAAAATATTCTCTCAATTTTTATCACTCACAACTGTGGAGTTTAAAAATAGCTTTTTAAATTGGTGAATACTGTTTTAATATAAACCCAAGCCAAGCAATTAAGGCTCATTAATGAATGCCAATTCTTATGGTTTGCCAGATTATCTGTTATTAGGATACATTACCTCTCCTGACATATCAGGGGCCATCGGAACAGCAGGCCACAGAGATGAGTAGATTCCAAAAAACACCACCCAGAGTGCGATGCTGCCCCAGATGGCTATGTGGCTGAACTGTGGAGGGAGGGAATCTGTGTCAGAGACTTGCAGGTGGACAGAGGACTCACACACTGGTGAAGCTTTCACAAATTTCCTTATTATTATTATTTTACTGTATCCATAAATGTTACCTATGGCACTTATTAACTAAATATTTGTGTGTTTTAACTGGATCTTGCATGAAATACATCTCCTCTATGATGATATAATACCTGCGGTATGTTCCTTTCCCACCTCCTTTGGTGGGTCTCACCTTTCACTCTTATCAGTTTTATCTGCTACCATCTTTAAGCCTCCCTAGTTTTTGTCTGTATGCTCTGACTGAAAGATGCTAAGACACTTGTGCGAATACTAATCTCTGTGCTAAGGACTGTCAAATCCAAATTTCTTGCGCCCACCTTTCCCTTGAACATCTAACTTTCTTTTTGTTTACTGTGTCTCTTTACCTGGATGTGAATGTACTTCAACACTAATGTATCTAAAATGGAACTTCTTTTATTCAGGCTGGAGATCTGCAAGTGTCTGAGGACAAATCTTTCACTAATATTAATGGTCTTCAGAATCGTTTTCCAATGGGTTTTCCAATGAGCATGTCTTGTGACATACTCTACCGTGAAAAGATTCCTATCAATAGGTTTGAAGGCCTCCCACTTTCAGGCGTATTTACAATGTACAACCATATATTAAGGGCTCTGAGAAGTCTTGTGATACATACACTTATTTTTTACTCAATGTTTTCAAACTAGAGTCCCCTGTTTTCCTCCCTCCAGTCCCGAACCCCCATAGAACCACTTGTGGAACTGGAGTAAAGAGACACATCAAGTTATAACGAAAAACAATGAATATTAATGATAATGCATGAATAAATGTGATATCCTTGGTTGTGACTAAAGATCCTCTTACCCAGGTCCAATATGATGTCTCCAATCCAGCTTTCAAGCACACAGTTATCACCACAAACTAGAACAGAAGGGAGACGTTATTTTACTTCACAAATATGATAGTTCATAAGATGGGCTGGTAGACTATTCACAGCTGGACTTGTACGTCGAACCAGCAAAGAAATGAGTGAGTTAGCTGAGGGCTGAACATTACGACTGTGGCCAGCTGGAACTGCCACGCGCAGCCTTACACTCCTGCCTCTCTTCCTTGCCCTCTCCTCATCGTCGTCGTCCGACAGTCCAGCCACAAGCCTTCTGAGCATGGGCCTGCCTACTTCTCGTAAAATTCATGAGTAGTGATCGACAATTGTCTAAGGTCCACAGTAATCTTGGGTTCCTGAGATTGCTTTAAGTTTATTTTACATCATCTGTAGTACAAGACTTCATTTTCTAAATTTTAAAGATGAATTGTAAGTCATATAACTGGATATTTAGAAATCTGAACACTTATGCTATAACTTGATTTATTAGAAACTCTGCGGAGTGGCATGTAGGAGCGTGTTACATCTCCACGCGGTATATATCCACTGTCATTGGTGGCCATGCTATTAACCCTACAGCAGGGGACCCAGACTTAATGAACTGCCCTGTGTTCTCCATAGGATAGCGCAACGTTTAAATGGAGTCAGACTACATTGCCCTGGAGTCAGACTATGCGTGCTCAAGACTCCATCACTTATTGGCTGTTCTGTTAAGGAACAAGACAGGTTACTTGAGCTCTCTGGGTCTCATCTCCTTCATCTATAAACTGGGATCTGATAAAACTTATCCCTTTATAGGCAAAATACCAAGAATGGCGCTTAGCACTGCAGCATTATCTATGATTATCTATTTGTGATAAAAATAACATACTGAATACTGCTAGTAGTCAAAGGGAATCGGGGCACTTCCAACAGTTTGCCAGGATGGAAGTGTGTGCTTGCCTAGCGCTGGTGATTAGTGAGTGCTTAAGTGCACAGTCTTACTTTTGCTTACTGTAGGGTTTATACATAGTATTAGACGCTGCCCACTGGGTCATAAAGTCAGGATAAAGTGAAGCACTTGGGCTTTCTCAGCAGGATATCTAATAGCAATTCAGGATAAAGAGCTGTAGAAATAAAACATTTACTAAAATTTAAATATTTAATTTAGACTATATAAAAAATTCCAAAATGAGAGAGATTTTGACACAAAATGAAGGAAATACTCTCTATTAAAACTTGGATACTTTAAAATGTCTCTGAGACATCCAATGACATCTACTGATTTATATCTAAACTTAGTCCACCAAGTATTATTTGTTTTGCACTCATGTCGTACGAGAACAAACCACTAGGCTCCCAAATGTATTTTTCCTTTTTTTTTTCTTTTACTACTTGAGTGGGTTGATGTCAATGGAAAGGAGAGCCTGGATTTGCCAAAAACTTTCTCTCTCTGTTACTCAGTAGTCTTAACTACCTATTAATCAGTTATTTAAACATCACATTATAGTTTTTCCACCAACGGAATCAGCCGTATCAGTGCCCGCTTAACATTTAGGACAGCACATGGTCCCCACTTGTGGAGCCATGGAGGGGTCACAGGAGAGGAAAGGACACTGGCCTGAGAATTCAGAGTTGAAGGCTGGAGGGCACATCTTTTGGAGACTAACTATATGACCTTTGGCACTAGTATCCCAGTGGAGCTTTTGACTTTAGATGAAAAAATGGTTTTAGAACATTTTTTGGCTCTTGAGTGGCAGGGTGGGGCTCACACTCATCTGTGCATCCCTCATAAGCGTTTATACAGTGATTTCCTACAGTGGAGTCCATGTCTTGCGTGGCTTAAATATCTCAAAAAAATGGAGATTTTTTATTTTTAATTTTTTTGGCATTTTATTTTTAATGCGACTCTAGAATAATTAGCTGTTAAACACCCAAGTCTAGTACGGTAGTATTTGCCATGAATTTAGGAAAGCAAGGCAATACGAACAAGGGCAATAAAACAATCCTGAGGAAAAAGGGACAAGGGAGACAAAAAGGGAAAGTGAGGCAATAAGAATGAAGAAGGAATACTGAAAATAAGAACAACCAAAGGCCTATACAGTCAGTGAACCTAAATGACATTTTTATAACCTAATATAAGATAATCTCTCAACAGTCAAAACATCTCATCTCATTTTTAAAAGGATGTGCGAACAACCCTTAAATACAGAAATGCACACATTTAAATTTGAAAATAAAATGAGCTTGGTTGAAGTAATTCAATTTCATATGCAAACGAGGCAAATGTCCCACACTCACTGTGTAAACAAAGTTTCCCAACAGCAGGTAATCAGAAGTCTTCCCATTTTCAAATACAGTGCCTACATGAAAAGAAGAGAGGTTTGTTGGGAAAGGAAATAAATTCAGAATCCATTCAAAGAATAATCAATTTAGGAGTGTTGAACAAAAGGAGGGGAAGCGGGGTCACACAATGGAGCCATTGGAGTGGGTTGCCATTTCCTTCTCCAGGGGATCTTCCCAACCCAGGGACTGAACCCAGGTCTCCTGCATTGTAGGCAGATGCTTTACCGTCTGAGCCACCAGGGAAGTCCTCACATATGAGGGAAATCCAATTTCACAGAGAGATGGAGTTAGAAAGGAGAGAAGTGTTTGATAACCTTTTCTAGTAACTGTTACTATTCCCTGATACTACTTAAAAACTCAAGTCATTTCTTAAAGATGTGGAGGTAGTTTCCTAAAGGTTAGCTGCAGTGGAATCTGAAACTGTTTTTCTGGTGAACACGCTGCAGCATATGCAGAACTAGTAGAGATATACTGCTGTACACACGAAACTTGCATAGTGCTCTAAACCCATGTTACAAGAAAAAATACTCCTAACATCCCCTGGAGGAGGGCACGGCAACCCACTCCCATACTCTTGCCTGAAGAATCCCGTGGACAGAGAAGCCTGGTGGCCTACAGTCCTTAGGGTCACAGAGAGTCGGACACGACTAAAGCGACTGAACACACAACCTTAAAAAAAATTCATTGGAAAAATTCATTCTGAATGCATCTTTTACTTATGCATGATTCTGTAACCTCATGGATGTAGTTGGTTCAGCTGATAACTCAAACAATCCCCCAGACATTCTAGTGGATAAAGCTGCTGCCTGTTGATGTGCGGCTGAAGTACTTCATGCATACTTCCCATTTGGTCATGCAGAATATTAGGCAGATGTGTATCAAGTTTCGGGATTTAATAAAAGTATTAGGTTTACAGCTTCTTCAAGGGTATTCTTAAGGGAAACTTTTTTTTTTTTTTAATGTGGGTGTGTGGTAGTGAAGAATATAATGATTTCTAGTACAATTGTACCACTGTTTGTGTCAAGGTACCAGGAATTTTGCCCACTGCTGCTTTTGCAGCAGCAATGAAAATGACAAATAATGTCTTGATAATATAAAAAATGTGAAACTATGAAATTTTGACCTCATTCATAGACCTCAAAAGGTCTTGAGTATTCTCAGGCGTCTATAGACCATACTTTGAGAAACACTGAAGCAAGTGAATGAATGTTTAGCCAGATATTATACAACCATTTCTATCTCTTCTCTATCTCATCTTTTCAAAAGCTAAAGAAAACAAAAACTTCTTATTTGAAAACAAACAAACAAAAAAAAACTGAAAAAAAGTAGAATGTTAAAACACAATTTATGCTATGTGTCATTTATCTCTTGAAAAGAGGAAGTGCATGTTCTCTGGACTTGGCTAGATTTGGGTTCCCCAGGCAGCACCCCTTGTGAATTTCTTCTGCTGAGGCTGGACGGCTTGGCAGTTCCCCAGACAAATGCAAAGGGAATCCTGGGATCTGTTTTTCTGGGGCTGGAATTAGTTGGGAATTCCTTTCAAACCTCTTGTTGCTAAAGTGTTTTGAATTGGTAAGGTGTTTTGGATGCTGTCTGCTTTGTGCTACTTAAAATTTTTTTTTTCTAATTTAGAGTACCTAAAAGCCTTCCTCCGGAGAAGGTGATGGCACCCCACTCCAGTACTCTTGCCTGGAAGACCCCATAGATGGAGGAGCCTGGTAGGCTGCAGTGCATGGGGTTGCCAAGAGGCGGACACGACAGAGTGACTTCCCTTTCACTTTTCACTCTCATGCATTGGAGAAGGAAATGGCAACCCACTCCAGTGTTCTTGCCTGGAGAATCCCAGGGACGGGGGAGCCTGGTGGGCTACCGTCTATGGAGTCACACAGAGTTGGACACGACTGAAGCGACTTAGGTAGCAAAAGCCTTCCTCAGTGATCAATGCAAAGAAATAGAGGAAAACAACAGAATGGGAAAGACTAGAGATCTCTTCAAGAAAATTAGAGATACCAAGGGAACATTTCATGCAAAGATGGGCTCGATAAAGGACAGAAATGGTATGGACCTAACAGAAGCAGAAGATATTAAGAAGAGGTGGCAAGAATACACAGAAGAACTGTACAAAAAAGATCTTCACGACCCAGATAATCACAATGGTGTGATCACTCACCTAGAACCAGATATCCTGGAATGTGAAGTCAAGTGGGCCTTAGGAAGTACCACTACGAACAAAGCTAGTGGAGGTGATGGAATTCCAGTTGAGCTATTTCAAATCCTGAAAGATGATGCTTTGAAAGTGCTGCACTCAATATGCCAGCAAATTTGGAAAACTCAGCAGTGGCCACAGGACTGGAAAAGGTCAGTATTCATTCCAATCCCAAAGAAAGGCAATGCCAAAGAATGTTCAAACTACCACACAATTGTACTCATCTCACATGCTAGTAAAGCAATGCTCAAAATTCTCCAAGCCAGGCTTCAACAATATGTGAACCATGAACTTCCAGATGTTCAAGCTGGTTTTAGAAAAGGCAGAGGAAGCAGAGATCAAATTGCCAACATCCGCTGGATCATGGAAAAAGCAAGAGAATTCCAGAAAAACACCTACTTCTGCTTTATTGACTATGCCAAAGCCTTTGACTGTGTGGATCACAATCAACTGTGGAAAATTCTTCAAGAGATGGGAATACCAGACCACGTGACTTGCCTCTTGAGAAATCTGTATGCAGGTCAGGAAGCAACAGTTAAGAACTGCACATGGAACAACAGACTGGTTCCAGATAGGAAAAGGAGTACGTCAAGGCTATATATTGTCACTCTGTTTATTTAACTTATATGCAGAGTACATCATGAGAAATGCTGGACTGGAAGAAACACAAGCTGGAATCAAGATTGCCGGGAGAAATATCAATAACCTCAGATATGCAGATGACACCACCCTTATGGCAGAAAGTGAAGAGGAACTAAAAAGCCTCTTGATGAAGGTGAAAGTGGAGAGTGAAAAAGTTGGCTTAAAGCTCAACATTCAGAAAATGAAGATCATGGCATCCGGTTCCATCACTTCATGGCAAATAGATGGGGAAACAGTGGAAACAGTGTCAGACTTTATTTTTGGGGGCTCCAAAATCACTGCAGATGGTGACTGCAGCCATGAAATTAAAAGACGCTTACTCCTTGGAAGGAAAGTTATGACCAACCTAGATAGCATATTCAAAAGCAGAGACATTACTTTGCCAACAAAGGTCCGTCTAGTCAAGGCTATGGTTTTTCCTGTGGTCATGTATGGATGTGAGAGTTGGACTGTGAAGAAGGCTGAGCACCGAAGAATTGATGCTTTTGAACTGTGGTGTTGGAGAAGACTCTTGAGAGTCCCTTGGACTGCAAGGAGATCCAACCAGTCCATTCTGAAGGAGATCAGCCCTGGGATTTCTTTGGAAGGAATGATGCTGAAGCTGAAACTCCAGTACTTTGGCCACCTCATGCGAAGAGTTGACTCATTGGAAAAGACTCTGATGCTGGGAGGGAGTGAGGGCAGGAGGAGAAGGGGGCGACGGAGGATGAGATGGCTGGATGGCATCACTGACTCGATGGACGTGAGTCTGAGTGAACTCCGGGAGTTGTTGATGGATAGGGAGGCCTGGCGTGCTGCGATTTATGGGGTTGCAAAGAGTCGGACACGACTGAGCGACTGAACTGAACTTCGATGATGGACATTCCTAGTTTTTCATGCTTACACTGATTTTGCGTTAGGAAAATAAACTACGTAGAAAACTTACCTAAGTCCTATATTGTACCCTGGATTCAACACCCTGGATTTCCCCAAAGTGAAAGCAATCCAAATGTCCATCAATGAGTGAATGAATAAACAAAATGTGTTCTATCCATACAATGAAATATTATTCACCCATAAAAAGGAATGAAGTCCTGATTTATGCCACAATAAGGATCAGTTAAATTCTTGTATCACAACTCCATTTTTATGAAATGCCAGAATAGGCAAATCCACAGAGACAAAAATCAGTGGTTGTCAGGGGCTAGGGGAGAGGGATAGAAAAATGAGGAGTGACTGCTCATGCATAAAGGGTGATGAAACTGTTCTGGCATCAGAGAGTTGGGGCAGTTCTGTGACTATACTAGAGACCACTGGATCATATAATTTAAAAGAGTGAATTTTATGGTATGTAAATTTTATCTAAAAAATGCTATTATGATTCTCCTGGCCCACTGGGTCAATATTTTATATTTAATTAGATTTTACTACAGCTATTTCCAGGGTCTAGTAATGAGAATCTTTTCACTTTGTGCTGGCAGAGCAATGAATGTAGGAAGGAGATGAAAATCTTCGACCAGGCCACGAAGCTGCTGCCTTGTCTGCGATACGCACTCCCCGACTCATGCCGCAGCTTCTCATGAAGGCGTCTGTGATGGACTGGGTGCCCACAGTGAGCCAGGCGCTGTTGTGGGCACTATGGAAACAACAGCGAACTTAACAGACAGTACCCTGCCCTTCTGGAGCTTTGGTTCTAACAGAGGAGCATGGTAATTAAAAAAAAAAAAAAGCAAATATATCACACCCACTAGGCAAGCACCAAGAAGATACAAGAGGATGAGGAGAGAGAGTCAGGGGCAGAGGGCGCGGGGTTGGAGGGTCTCTGAGGCAGGGTGATCCGGGAGTGTTTCTCCAAGCACAGACCTGAGGGTGGGAGGAGAGAGCTGCTGGGACACCTGGTGAAGACGAGGAAGAGCGAATGGATGGCCTGTGGGCTGGAGCACAGCGAGGGTGGGAGCTGGCAGGGGGGGCAGTGGTGGGGTGGAAGGAGAGCCAAGTTGGCCAAGGCTGGGGCTATGTACTTGGTTCTAAATGTGATCGAGTCTGTGGGGTTCTGAGCAGGGAGGCATCTGGTCTGATTTACGTTTTATGAGGATGCCTCTGGCAGCTTGGAGAGGAGGCTGTTGGTGGGACAGAAGAGCCGGCCCTGCACCTTATGGGCCAGTGTTAACTCAGCCGCGAGAACAGCTAGTACCTCTGAAGGGCGCGCAGACCTCGGGTGGCGTGAGTGTCTTGTTTGAGGTACATGTCTGTGAGCTGAATGTTCAGCCGTCTTCCTCCGGATCCCAGGGCAAGGTCTGCTCCGGACATAGCAACACCAGCTTAAGCATCCCAGGGACCTCTTCTCTAAAGTGACTACTTAATCATTTTTATGTGTATAGGAAATTCACCATGATCCCATCTCTCAAAACTGACACAATAACATCACCCCCTCAAAACAAGCAGAGATAAAAGCTTACACTCCAAGACGAACATAAAAACATACTGAAAATCTCATTCAAAGCTGCAGCTCAAGTACTTGAAAATACTAGCATGTCTGATGAGGTTCAGTATAAAGAGCTGATACAAGTCTCACAGGTATAATAAACAGACGACGTAAAACATCAGCACTGTTGTCTCCTAACTATACATCAACAGAGGGGAAAAAAAACCCTAAAATTTCACTCTCTGCAAGTTTGAAAAACATGAGAAGTAGAGAAGAAAGGCTTTGCATATATTAAATCACTTTGCTCCCAAAGGAATAGTAAAAATCTTTAAAGTGTGTACAACTTTTAAATGCATGTATTTTAGGTTAAGGAAGAAACATCATAAAATGAAACACCGCTATAATTTTTAACATATATTGACAATGAATTATTTTTCTAAAAAAGTAAAAAGTCACATCTTAGCATTCATATCCTTCCTACTTACCATATTGAAGGGCTTTTAGTGGAAACCAAAACAGAATAACTGAGTGGAAGAGGCCATTTAAACAATGAACCCAGAAAACCTGAGGGAAAACAAAAATCCATGAGAACCATTTGCGATAAACTAGCTCTGTGAACTCTGACCTTTCTTTTTATCTGTGAGCTAGATTCACAAAACGTGTTTCTGTCGGGCCACCACTGTGAATTAATAGAACTGACAGACACTTTCTGCCTCTTAGACCTTCATGGGTCATTTATTTATTTTTATGTTTCTCTAAATGTTTTTTCAGCTTCACTGAAATTTTTTCTACTTTCTAAAAACCAAGGATTAAAAGTTTAAATTTCTGCCTGAAGAAGAAAATAAAATTTAAAATTACTGTTAGATCATGAAATTCTTTAAGTGGGACTATTTTCATAATTTCAGACGAACAGACTTTTGAAGAGATTGTAATTTGGTGAGATCCCTACTTTTTCTTTTCCATGTGCAATAAAAGTGTAAACTTTTAAATGGTAAGGATATAGTGCATTCTCTTTTTCCAAACACACCCACAGCACAACACTAAAAATAACAAGTGTAACATTTAAATTGCATAGTTCCTCAAAGCAAAGCCCTTTTACCAGGACTTAAGTTACAAAAGACTTTCACAATTTGAAAACACCTGTCAACATCAAACTTCATACAATTATAATATCATTTAATAGTTATTGCTTTCTCATCTATTGTATTTCATTAACAAGAAAGCAAGTATCACTAGCCTTTTCTTTGTAACATGGATGTAAAAGATTAAGTTATAGAAAAACTGTTTAGAACGCTCACAGCCCTTTGAAGGGCTGCAGTTTTGTCCCTCAGAAGTGCTTCTTGCAAACAAAATGTATGCCAAATAAAACTGGCATGTATTAAAATAGTTTTAAGCTGTTCAAACAACAGAAATTAAGTTGCCTGCCTCCCAAAATTTTCCACTGTGATCTCAATCTCCTTTGTTAGTTCACCCAGCCACACTGGATTGTATGATCCAATTTACGCTCCAATACATTACACATTTGAACTTATGTTACTCATTAACCTTTGTCTCTTCTCCTCACTATGTCATTACTGCAAGTTTTTATTTGACAGAAAGCACAGGTGGGTGCAAGAAAAATTAGTTCTACTTTTCCATTTTCCTGACCGATACTTATTGTCACATGTTAATCCTTTAACCCCTGTCACGACCTCAGCACCTCCGACCCTTTTTACCATAACAAACGTAATCGTCATCATTCAGGGTAACAATGCTTCTACACTGGGGACCTGGAGCAACTGCTGTGTATACAACTGTGCATTCTGTAACCATTTGTTCCTGAATTTTAAAATGTTTATATGGGATTTATTCAAACAATTTTCACTGAAATCATTAGAAAAATCCATAAACCCTATAAAAATTGCTGGCAGCTTGTGTATCTATAAATATTTAAATGAATACAGAAGTTGTGTACTCTATTTGGATTGATATGGTGACTTTTCTAAATGCCAGGGCTTTGCAGACTATGAGATACTTTGTATACAAGAAGAGCAAAAAATACAAGGAAGGCTGCTCTCACCTTAAAACTATATATGACCAGTTACACTTTCTCACTGGCCACAAGGCTTTCCAAGTTGCCATATACAAAGGGTACAAAAGGATGTGACTTTCTAGGAATGGTTTTGGGTAATCCTGTGACGATCGGTTTATAAGCAACAGGAGCAAGGTCAAGGCAGTGGCTGGGAAGCTAACTCTCAAGAGACACCATGGAGCCTCAGCAATGGGAGATGGGGACGTGTGGCTGAGGTTGATGTACTCTGGGCTGGTAAGGGTTATTGTTAGCCTGCCAGAAAGTCTGGAACCTTCCTAGCTCTCAGATTACATTTTCAAGGAAACAAGAGCTCATAATCCATTGTATCTGCCCCAACTGTAGCTTTCTGTCACTTGAAAATACTCACCATAGGTAATGGAAAGCTTTTTAGCAAGGCAGTAGAATTTAACACAAATTGGACATCAAAGGTAAATTTTTAAAAAAGCAAAAAATAAAACATTAAGAAATTAAAGCACAGACATTGCATATTATAAATAACAACAGTTTTAAAAGACCACTAAAATACTTTATAGAACTAGTGGGCTCTATAAAAACCCACTTGTTCTCCACTCTACATAAAACCTTGTAGTTAAGTTTTTTTTTTTTTTTTTTTTAACTTAACCAAATTCAGTTATCCCATCCCTCAAGTTGTATGCATCTGCACACTGGGACATGTATGCACAGTGCATTCATGAAGACCTCATCTCAGAAGATGAATAACATCCTGGCAATAAACTTAACACCATCATTTACTGTATGAGGTTAGAGGCGCTGCCACACCAGTCTCGCTCTATTGCCCTGGTATACTGAGAACAAATGTCATTTGACAGTTTTATGAAATAATAAAATTTAAAATATCCTACATTAATTTCCTAAATTCAAAACACCAAATTAAGGTTACATATAATTATTGGTAACATAACATGCATAACATAACCAACATGTACTATATTAAATGAGAAAAAATTCTGTGAAGGTGTATTTGATACTTTTATTATAGTTTCAAAATTACATCTACCTTGACTGTTACAAAACTTAAAAAAAAAAACAACAAAAAAACAACAAACAAAACTCCTCAGTTACACTGGATAGAAACCGGAATTTTTAACAAACACTAGTGGAAACACTTTAGAATACATAATTGCAGGAGAGTGAACTATGCAGGAAATAGATATTTTTGTTGCTGGGATGAAGAAATACTGTGGATCACAAAGATGACAAAAGTCTGTGGCTTGCTATATAGGCTATAAACTCAGAATATGATTTTAGATAAAATGTTGGATATTTTATCTTATGTTAAGTTTTATGGTTTAATAATGATTGTAAATAATGATTATTATTGGTAAATGAGTTATCTACCAGAGACGATATCTTTAATGCTTAATACAATCTAATATTTCAATGAAGACAAAGTTATTTCATAAAACAGAAAATGGGTAAAGAATGATATATCATCCCTCATCACTTTGTATGTGTAAAGACTGTCCATGCCAGTCCTGGATGACTGACCTCTGAGAACAGTGCGCATTCCCCACAAAACTGCAAAAACAGAAAGTCAGAGGGCCACCCCCTCTGCCTGCCAGGCCCACTTTACTGCTGCCTGGCAAACTCCAGTGAATTGTGGTTACAGGTTAAATTCACAGCAAAACCAAACACCTTCTCAGGTCATATCAGAACCTTAAGCAAATCTGGCCTGCCATGGTCAGGACCCTGGAGTTTCCTTGGCTTTAGAAGACTGATGCCCCAAGCAACTGGAGCAATAAAGCAAGTCCCGCCGGGGCACTTGTTCCTACCTTGGTGTTGAAGTCCAGGGCATTCTGAGATGTTTTGTATAATTCAGGATACTTCAACATATTCTCCTTTCTGCATGATCTCTCAAATATTCCCAGAGTTAAGGGTGGCATTGCTGTAAACATCTAAAGTGCACAAACTAGTCATTATACCAGGTAGCCAAACGCAGGGTGATCTTCTATCTCAAAGTATTCAATAGAACAGGAGTAATTAAAAGTCCTAAACTTACCACATTATAAAGACCTATGCACCATCTCTCAAAGAGGATCTGTCCAGAAAAGCCATTCACGAAGGCAAACCAGATCTAGGAAGAAAATAGTCCAAACCTCCAAATTAGAATGCAGAAACCATAAACTCAGTGTTTAAAATCTGCTGTTACTCAACCAGTGCATAAGAGCTTCACTGACACAGTATTTTCATGATTCTCTTGAAAATGGCGTTTCTTTGCTTTACTTTTTAATTTGAAGGGATTCTTTCATAAGGTCTTTGCTATTTAGGTCAGGATTGGTTCCACTTGTTGAATCAAAAAAGAACTATACCAATAGGCAATCATAGATTAAAAAAAAATTAGGTATAATCTTGTTTCCTAAAAGACACTTTAGAGAGTATATTTTATGCCATTAACATTTTAGACCTTTAACTCCTCTTTAAAATATCTATCTTCTGGTAGTTAAAGATTTTTTTAATCATAATTAAAACTTTTGTTTATTTAGAAAATAAAATAATTTCCTATACTAATACCATCACCATTTATTGTCTTCTGCTTTGGTTATATTCATGTAGCTCATTTATATACATTCAACGATTTATCTTATGGAAATCTATATGCAGCATCATGTCCTGTTCCTTTTCTTCTTAACATTGTATAATACATATTTTCTTAAGTTGTTACATACCCTTTAAAAGATGTTAATGGAAATGGATATATATCCCCTACTATTTTGGATATTTAGCTTGCTTCTGTTTTTTTCTACTATACTTAATTCAGAACTGAATTTTCTTTCAGAAATCCTAAATATCTCAATTTCTTAGGCTGAATTACTTTGAGTAAAATATAGCTTAATTGAGGTAAAATTGACATACAAAAATGACACACATTTAATGTATACAATTTGGTGAATTTGGACATATGCATGAAACTATCACCTAATCAAGGTAACAGACATATCCCATCATCTCCCAAAATCTCCTCCTATTCTTTTTCCTTTTGGAATGAATTCTTAGAAGTAGAATTAATGTGTCAACGTATTTAACCTTTTTAAAAAATATTTCTTGATAATTATAGCCATCAGAATGCAAAATTTGAGTTTATAATATTAAAAATATTTTGTAACTTCAATTTATACTTTGATTAAAAACTAATCTTTAATAGAGTGACATATTCTTATATATTTTGCAGTTTCTTAAAAGCAGAAAACTGAACTTTGCCTACAAAATTAAGGGACAATAAAGAGAAACTTTCTCCAGCATATTTAAGACAAGTGGAAAATTTAAGTGAATGTTAGTAAATCCATAATCCCTGTGTTATTTTAAAAAAAAGCAGGACTAAAATGTAATTAAAAATCATATTGATCTGGAAGAGAAAAATGTCTGGCCCAACAAGACATAAACACAAACACAAAGCCAAACTATCACAACAACAACCAAGAACCTGTTAGGGGACAGCAGTCTGGACGTGCTGGTTAAGTGAATTTTTGAACTGGAGTTGCACGGACTTTGCTACACTTCACGTTTCATTTAACCTCATTATGGAAGCATGAATTGCTACAAATTCACCATTTATCAATATGTACCCAGGCTGGCCTCCCTATGAACAGTTTCTGTACACACATTGATCTTTTTCCTTTTTATAGGGAAAGGAATGACTGAGCGTATATAAAAACCAATGTCGGCTTCATGAGATGGAAAAGAGAACAAAGCAGCAATAGCACATGAAAAATAAGTCCAGATTGTGTCAGGGTTGTAACACGCATTAACGACAACAAGAACAAAAGCATAGAAATGGGAGGCAAATCTGAAATTCTCACTTGCTTGCCACATATATTTACAGAAAAGATTTGAACTTGTGCTCTCAACTAGAAGCCAGACCGTTCACTGCTACATGCAAAAGTACTTAGCATCTTCATGTGAAGTTAAATGTATTCCTTGGAGACTTCCTTTATTCCTTGCAGACTTTAAACTTTTTTTTTTTTTTTGGAAAGCGTTAAGTAGACACAAACTGACAGGACAGACTTCAACGCCATCTATTGTGTTTTCACATTTGGCCCTTCTGAGATGTGGATTCTGTAAATACATATTTGTGATACTCTGGGTGACAGTAATGTTTTCCCTGTAGGTGACTGTGAAGCTCATTCAGATTTCTTACGGTATGATGGTAATATAAGGAATTTTTAAACACAAACTTTCAGTTGTGGCCTGAATAGTCTATGAAGACGCAGCCTAATCTTCGTTGGTCTGAAGAAAGCTGAAGCTGCACACATACCAAATTCCTTTAAGGGACATGATTTGGCTCAAAGGTTAGTTATAAATGCATTTGCAAACATCAATACTGTATAATAGGAGACATTTATGTTAATAAATTTGTGTGTGGATAAACATTTGTAAATGTGAATGGTCTCCTGGCTTCTTTGTATGTAAATTTGGTGATTAAAACACCACTAGGAGCTTGAAATTGAGGAATCTAAATTTGAAATTTAGGAATCTAAATCAATGGATACTTATATTCAGTTTCCAATTCAAAATAACTTGCAAATAAGCTAACACACTTGCAGTCCAAGTTTATTTTAAAATGCACTACTTTACTAACTGGTTTATGAGAAAAATGTAGACATTTTAAGTTGAAAGCTATCAAAGCATTTTTGCCTTTTTATTTTTCCTAATGAAAGGTATGTGAACATGTTTCTAGAAACTCTCTTCCTGTGCTTTAAAAAGTTAATATTTTAATTTTTTTAAAAGGAGAAATGACTAGATAGGAATTGACTCTTCTAATATAGTACCCACATCTTAATATAAATATTTTGGCACTGAAGTTTATGTATTTTAAAGGAAAGAGAGATTTTTAACAGTGAAGACGTCTACCAGAAAGCTGATTTCAAGTTAGTCTGAGATTTGCAGTTTAAAGATACATTAGAAATGCATCCCATACTAAATAAAACAACACCTAAATTACTATAAACACATAAAAGTCCCTCCCTTGACTCAACAAAACCATGGATGCAGAAAGAAAACATGAGTCCCTCTGGGGAGGTATCTAAATTATTTAAATTCACAGGAAATCCATATCTCAGCACAACTTGGTGGGAAGGTATCACCTCATTGACTTTAATCAAAGCTTCTGGAAATCAGAAACGCTACACTGCCTTGGGATCTTACCGGAAAACCTGGATGTGACCAACTGTTTGAGAGAAAAGGTCTTACTTTGCTAGCAAGGAGTCAGATGTTTCAGAGAAACTAAAATCTCTAGTGAATGCCAGTCATTCCAATGAACACCTAGAGTCGCTGCTGAGTGGCCACCACAAGCTAGTGCTTTATACCGCCACCTGCCAAATCTGTTTTTATTTGTTTGGCTATAATTTATGGCAATGGAGTAGCTAGACGGTGACATTCCTGGCAGTACAGCGATGGGAAAAGCAGTTTTTACAGATAGTCTCTAAAACCCATAGTGTTCCATACTATTTCTTTATTAGCAAAGAAACTTCAGACCTGCCTGCCCTGGTATTATTTTCTAACTTTCGCGTCCCAGTAGAGGCGTGGCAGTTACAGCTTCACAGACATTTCCCTGATGGAGCATTTCTGCATATTAAACAGCAGCTTACAAACAGTCAATGAGCCCTCTGCTCCCACGCCCGATCAGCACAAAAAACTGAAAGGGGAGATTCGAGACTGGGCAGTTGTCCTCACTAGAGACATTCAATGATGTGTTTTCTGTCTATTCATTCACAGTATTGACATGAGCCATTAACATCTGCAGAACCTGTTTTAGCTGGCAAAAGTTGGGTATCTGGGAATTGATTTAAAAGGTCAATTCATTTCCAAGATAGTTGAATTATATTCAAAATACATTTCCATAAACTGCTAAAAGAAAAATAACTTAAGAATGAGATTTCCAGTAAAGTTTAGGACTGATTTCCTTTCCAATGTGTAAAGAATTTGATCAGTGTTAGTTATCTCTCAAAGAGGCTTTAAATTCAAAGCCAAGTGAAATTTAGGGCTAATCAACCACAAATTGCATAACTGTGGATTTGAAACAGAGCGTGCAGATTTAGTTTTTCATTTGAGTTTGATATATTTTATGTCTCCCATTAGTACGTAATTTTGACCACTTCATTGTTGATTGTCAAATAATCTAGATTTAAAAAGTGGCAAGTTGAGTACTCATTTCATTTTACACAATTATATTTTTGCAAGCAGATTTATTGCTGCCAGTGGCTTTAAACTCCCAGATACTTCAAGATTATATGTAAATAAACTGTATAAACTGGTATTCTTTCTAATGCCGATAAATGTTGAGGGATGAGAAAAAAAATCTAACTAGAAAGGTTAGGACTATAGAGGGGACTGAGAATTGAAAATAATTTTATTAGAAAAGAATAACAAATTTGTATAAACAGAAAATATTTTGTATGATCTCATAAGCTATTTTGGAAGTGTATTTTGTTTCAAAACAGACTATTTCAGACCAAATTCAGCAGTAATGAACAATAACTAAATTCATAGATTATTCTGTTTATGTTTCCAAGTATTTAATTATGGTATATGATTATTTTACCGAGTGGGTTGCAATCTAATTACAGATTTTTAGTGACCAACAAATAAAACTGCCTGCATACTTCGAAACTAAAAAACCCAGGGATCGAACCTGGGTCTCCTGGATTGCAGGCAGATTCCTTGCCGTCTGAACCACCAGGGAAGCCCTTAATTTTATTAATCTGACTCATAATAAGAACTATGCTCAGTCAACATTTTGATAAGAAGGTAAGCATTCTGACAGGCATAAAGAACAGCTGAAGCAAACATACAGCAGTTTCCAACGAACATCTCAGCAGGGGAAATGTAAAGTCTACAGACCGTTTTGTTTATAGTGTTACTTTTGTGGCATAAAGTATGAGATATTATTTTCAAATGGCACATGGGAAGGTTCTGCCTCTTCTGATGGATGTGTAGAAGCAGTCAACTGAGTAGAGGGCAAGGTGGCATAAACAAACATGTGTAAGGGAGCCCAGGGCAGATTTATGAAGGCGTAGGCAGGTCCTCTGACAGGAGTGGAAGATGGAGGGCTTTCTTAACAAGCTATGGAGCGCTCCTTGTTGGGCTCTGTGAAGCTGCAAGAGGAGCAAGGAACTGGTAACGCCTAGAGTTCAAACATTACGAATACAGCTTCTGATGAAAAGGTGGTCATATTTTTTCTTTTTAAATATAAAGAACTTACTTATCGCATCCTGAGTGTTCAGTTTACTTATTCACCTACTGGTGCTGTGCTACCCAGAGGAATAGCCGCTGGCCATGTGGTTCTTGAATACTTGAAATGTGATTAGTCCAAACTAAGATACGCTGTGTGTGTAAAATACGCACTAGACTGTGAACACTTAGTTATGAAGAAAAGAATGTGAAATATTGCTTTAATAATTTTTTATAGAGATTCCAAGCTGAAATAATAATATTGAATATATAGAGTTAAATGAAATATAATTTAAAATTAATTTGGGCTTTAATTTTTACTTGTTGTTGATGTGGTTCCCAGAAAATGTAAAATTACACATGTGGTTTGCTTTATATTTCTATTGGCAAGTTTTTGGAGGATAGAAACCTCGCGCGATTTACTTCAGTTACTGAACTAACCCTGGTGCCTGGCAGCCTGTGGAGACTGCAAAACATGTTTGCAGAATAAAATGCATCCTTTCAGAAATGATATTCCTGACCCAAGTTAAGTTTACATGTTAAAAATGTTATATTTGCCATATGAAAAGGAATATAGAAATTCCTTGTGATCCAGACACAGTAATTGAACTATTCTGATAATTTTTAGACAAATTCCTCATTATCTGGACTCTTGTTTCCTACCAAATCCAGACACCAAAACCGATCTGAAGAGCAAGGAATACTTCTATCCAATTATGCAGGCCTGAAACATAATAAGAACTATAGGATGACCAATACTAGCCAAACTACCTGTGTATTTTTATTGATTAGATCCCTTAGTTGGAGAAGGCAATGGCACCCCACTCCAGTACTCTTGCCTGGATGGATGGGGGAGCTTGGTAGGCTGCAGTCCATGGGGTCGCTAAGAGTTGGAGATGACTGAGCGACTTCACTTTCAGTTCTCACTTTCATGCCTTGGAGAAGGAAATGGCAACCCACTCCAGTGTTCTTGCCTGGAGAATCCCAGGGACAGGGGAGCCTGATGGGCTGCCGTCTATGGGGTCACACAGAGTCGGACAAGACTGAAGTGACTTGGCAGATCCCTTAGTAAAACTGACATCCTCAGTTTTATGTCCACTATTCCTTTCCTTTTTTAAAAAAATCGATTTTTATTGCATAGTTGCTTTACAATGTTGTGTTATTTTCTACTGTACAGCAAAGTGAATCAGCTATATGTATATCCCCTCTTTTTTTTGGATTTTCTTCCATTTTCCCTTCCTTTTCTCTTTAAACACAGTTTTCCTCATGTGCATCCCTTAACAATTTACTGTTTTCTCTCGTATGTTTTTGAACTTTATAAAAACTGCTATGTAGTTTGTAGTTTTTTAAAACTGTACACATTATTAGCAATTATAATTCAACATTCCTTACCAAAGCAACATAATGTTTTAGCCAGAATTTCAACATTATTCTCCACAGCTGACAAACTTTTTAACATATTCAGAAGTTAAAAAAGTGGGCTGATGAAGGATTCATTAAAATTATGAAGAAATGTCTTCCCCAAAACGTTTCAAATATATATGCAAATGACAAGGATTTTTAAACTTAACTTGCAATTACCTCGATAATATAGAGGACTATATTCTTGTAGAAGCAGTATAAGATACACTTGGAGACTCTGTTATAGTTCCAGGCACCATGAACCATCAACAAATTCTTCAAATATTTGAACTAAAATAAGAATGGAAAAAATTAACATTTTCCTCTTCATAGTGTCAGCTGACAAAGATGGATGGTGTGTTTGGCAGAAATGATGGTTTACCTGAGCTATAGAGTAGTCAGAAGAATTAGCTGCCTGAAGGCCTTCATTGCCACTTATTCCTACTCCAACATGTGCCGTCTGTATCATACTGACGTCATTTGCTCCATCACCAATGGCGAGTGTTATGACTTTAACTTGTTTCTTAACCATCTCCACAACTTCAGATTTTTGAAGAGGAGAAACCCTTAAATAACAACAAATTATCACTTTTTTTCTGAAAAAAGGAATTTTAAGATGTCATTGTCTTGAAGAATGAAAGCAGCAGAAGAGCTAAATGAATAGGTCTCTGAAGAATCATCATGGAAAAGTCTTACGTTTAAGTGTTTAAATCTCTGTTAGCCTGGTTTGCCACTTTAAGGGAAAAATAAAGTCACAGAAGCAAAACTCTAGGTGACAGATAGAAGCTACAATGGCCTTGTTAAATATTAGTTTCCCAGTATGTGTGCATAAATTTGTTAAAAGATGACATTTGTGTTCAGAAATCCCATTACTTCCTAACAAATAATATCAAGATTTCTGATTCTTCACTTTTGAATGAGAAAGAAAGCCAGAAAGGCTGTTGAATGATAGTTCAAATACCAATTGTTCTTCTATACCTTGAAAATAAAAGTTTTGGACCTCCGTAAGCTGATCTTAGATGATTCTTACACATTTAAACAATTTAAATAAACAATAAGGAACTGGGTACCTTCCCCACCTGTTCTCAGACACCCGGGTGAGTCAAGTAAAATACCAAGTACTTGATTACATAGTTCACGTGCCTGTTTCTTTTCTAAAGCTGCTGACAATGGCCAAGTAGAATCAAGCATCCTTTTATATAAAGGTGGGTCAGGAATACAGAACACCAGCATCCATACTAAAGTTGTATGGTATTAATATTAACTTTGGAGCAACTTATCATAGACTTAAAACCCCACAACAATTACAGTTCAATGACAAAATATTTATTTGCATGATTAACTTAATCTAGTATCCATGCTATCTCTGTGCTTAGACAGAAAGAAAGGAAAACTGAATAGTGATCTGGCTCAGCAAACTATTAAGATAGTAATGAACTACTGAGAAACAACTAATATAGACAATGTTAGTGAGCAAAAGAAATAATCCAGAGCTAAATTCTTCATCAAGGTTAAATGCGGTAAATACCTGCTGGAACATCTGGTAAACCATTTATTAGCCTACTTAGAAATGAAGATCATTGCTCTGAGACTCAATACATCTTTGCACATTTTCCTGATTATTTCCTTAGGAAAAATTCCTAGCAGTGGGTATTTTGCTCAAATAAGTGCCTTCAGGTGGCCCAGCTGTCCCTTCTTAAATGCTTTAGCCAAGAACAGATTCAGTCTTTATTTCAAGTTTGAGAATCATTGTGTTAGAGTGAGTTGCCTGCAGAGTGAACAGGTCTCCTCATCTTTGTATTACTTGTGCTGATCCAGGATAAGTACTCAATAAATGCTTGCTATATGGAAGAATTATTTTTAATTCTTTCTCTAAATTTCCTTTCAGAGTCTGGCAACAGTACAAAGTGACACAACTGTGAATACAGGGAAGGAATGGATGAGTATCACATCATCAACGGGCTTTTCCACTGTTAGCTCTCATTTTTCTTTGAAGCAATTTTCATTTCATTTTCACATTTTATTTAATTTTTCTTAACAGGCTGTTATAAATTGGTCAGCCTACTGGCTCTAGGCCAATGTTTCAAATATGAACTAGAGCTGACATTTAGTAAATGTCAAAAAAGAATGCTCACCAAGAAATGATCTAAAAAGCAAATGGTAAATGGGCATGAAAAGAGCGAAGCATTTGAAAACATTTGTCAAATTCCCTTTACAACTTAACAGGCTCACGATGCAAATACATTGTGAAGTCACACTATGGGATCAATGGAGCTGAGAAACACAAGTATTTTTTTTTTTTTCATAAGCTGAATGTATAATAAAGGATAAATCTCTGCATGGTGAACTAATACTAATGATTTAGAGAATCATCAGAAAAAAGCTGGACTAAACTTTGTTTTCTTTTCTTCATGACTATTACAACTAACCACTGCTTTCTTTGCTTGTCATCATAGTTTTTAATACCCCCAAATTAAAACTGGCTGAGGATTTTTACCAACACTATGGATGGAATTCCAGCCAACCTATTTAAAATCCTAAAAGATGATGCTGTGAAAGTGCTGCACTCAATATGCCAGCAAATTTGGAAAACTCAGCAGTGGCCACAGGACTGGAAAGGTCAGTTTTCATTCCAATCCCAAAGAAAGGCAATGCCAAAGAATGCTCAAACTACCACGCAATTGCACTCATTTCACATGCTAGCAAGATAATGCTCAAAATCCTTCAAGCTAGACTTCAACAGTATGTGAACTGAGAACTTCCAGATGTCAAGCTGGATTTAGAAATGGAAGAAGAACCAGAGATCAAATTGCCAATATACATTAGATCATAGACAAAGCAAGGGAATTTCAGAAAAACATCTACTTTTGCTTCATTGACTACACTAAAGCCTTTGATTGTGTGGATCACAACAAACTGTGGAAAATTCTTAAAGAGATGGGAGTATTGGACCACCTTACCTGTCTCCTGAAAAACCTGCATGCAGGTAAAGAAGCAACATTTAGAATGGCCATGGAACAACAGACTGGTTCAAAATTGGGAAAGGAGCATATCAAGGCTGTATATTGTCCCCCTGCTTTAACTTCTATGCAGAGTACATCAAGGGAAATATTGGGGTGGATGAATCACAAGCTGGAATCAAGATTGCTGGGAGAAATATCAACAAACTCAGATATGCAGGTGATACCACTCTAATGGCAGAAAGTGAAGAGGACCTAGAGAGCCTCTTGATGAGGGTGAAAGAGGAGAGTGAAAAAGCTGACTTAAAACTCAACTTCAAAAAACTAAGATCATGACACCTGGTCCCATCACTTCATGGCAAATAGAAAGGGAAAAATGGAAACAGTGTCAGACTTTATTTTTTTGGGCTCCAAAATCACTGTGGATGGTGAGTGCAGGCATGAAATTAAAAGATGCTTACTTCCTGGAAGGAAAGCTATGACAAACCTGGACAGCATATTAAAAAGTAGAGACATCACTTTGCTGACAAAGGTCTGTATCGGTTTTTCCAGTAGTTATATATGGATGTGAGTTAGACCATTAAGAAGGCTGAGTGTCAAAAAATTGATACTTTCAAGTTTTGGTGTTGGAGAAGACTCTTGAGAGTCCCTTGAACGGCAAGGAGATCAAACTAGTGAATCCAAAAGGAAATCAATCCTGAATATTCATTGGAAGGACTGATGCCGAAGCTCCAATACTTTGGCCATCTGAGGTGAAGAGCTGACTCACTGGAAAAGACCCTGATGCTGGGAAAGACTGATGGTGAGAGAAGAGGGTGATATAGGATGAGGTGCTTGGATAGCATCAATGACGCAACGGACATGAGTCGAAGCAAAATCTGGGATATGGTGAAGGACAGGTAAGCCTGGTGTGCTGCAGTCCGTGGGACTGCAAAGAGTCGGAAACGACTGAGAGGCTGAACAAACAAAAAACAAACATGGATGTGACTAACTCAGGCCTTAAATCAGAGTATGAATTCCCTAGGCAAGAACAATATCTGTTTTTCTTTAAGAAAAGGCAACGATGTGATGAGAGACAACCCAAATTACACAGCAAGCAGCACAAGTAAGGATATCTGCTTCCATTATCAAGATAAAAGAGGACAACTGGAAGGACAATCCTTGGAAGAGGATTCAACAAACAGCAGAAGCTCTGGTATCTGATGGGTCTGAAATAGTAGTTGGTTGCTAAAGAAAGAGATCAGGTTTAAGAAGAGTTCAAAAAACAAAATATACATACCTTATAAAATTTAACTCAGAATATAAATGTACAAGCTTGTGATGTAAGGCAAAAAACCATACTCTGCAAAGGAGTTTGTGTTTGAAATCCTGCATATTTTTCTTACAGAAACCTCACTTTGAGGCACAATCCATGTCTTGTTTCATTAAGTGGAAACTACAGTGTCATGATACCATCCACCCCAGTTTATTGTAATCTTGTCCCCAGCAATGTTTTCCTGGCAACTCAAAAAGTCCTTCCAGAACATTATATTTGGTTATCTACCAACAATTTTGGCTAGACTATTTTTTGGTGGCTTATGAAACATCTAGGTGATGATTACTTTAAGAAGTACAATAAGAATAAATAGATTAAAGAACGAACACCCATGGATTCCTAGTAAGCACCAAGTCAACTCATGGAAGCAAAAGTGTAGGCATGTACTAAAGACTGTCCTTCCAGCCCCGGGTATGCTGTGCTGTTGGCAGCCTTCAGCATGTCTAAGGGAGGGAATGTGGTTTAATGGGACCCAGGTTAGTCAAGCTGAGACCAGCTAAACAATCTTCTACTATTTGTACAGCACTCATTTAAAAAATTATTTCTTGCTACAAGAGGTATTCAGTCAGATCAGTCCCTCAGTCATGTCCAGTTCTTTGCAGTCCCATGGACTGCAGCACACCAGGCTTCCCAACTCCCGGAGCCTACTCAAACTCATGTCCATCATGTCAGTGATGCCATCCAACCATCTCATCCTCTGTTGTCCCCTTCTCCTCCTGCCTTTACAAGATAGCAAAACCAAGTTAGAAGACATTAGTGTTGCAGAAAGCTTTTTGATATACTTGCCAGTACTTCATAATTTCTGAGGATGTAGAAGTCAGCATGGGTTGCAAGAGCCTCCCTTGATGAGTCAGAATTTGACAAGGAGAGGGGAGTTCACGTCAGGTAAAAGAAATAGCATACATTAAATTTCACGTTAAAAATTCTCCAGAATACTTTCCTTTTCACTGTGTGTTTCCACCATACAAAAAGTCCTTTCCTCACTCATTAGTTTACTTTCTTCACTTTTATATACTTGCTTCTATACATGTACAGTTTTCTGAATAGTCTGGAACAACCTTACCACACAAGCTAATCTTCCCCATATCTATCAGAAACCACGGATTCAAGGTTGAGAATATATGAAACCTAAATTTTATAAATACCGATAGTGACCCAATGCATAACTCATAGACACCATAAAAGTGCTCTGTTTTCTACCCTAGATGTATTTTTACCACCCAAGGGTCCGCATCAGTACTTAAGTTTTTTATGGTTCTCTTCTCTTCCACTGTTGCTCTTTCTTCTTTGGAAGAAGTCAGAGCCTCTGCGGAAAAGGACTGCACATGGAGCACGTGCTGTGGAGTCCAGGTTTCTTCCCTGTGGCTCCACAAACAGAGGGCGGTCCTCTGCGATGCAACCTAGCAGTGCACCGAGTGCAGAATGCTCTTCAGATATTATCTTGGCTGCAGTTTCTGCATGTGTTATTCATTAGTTTTCTTACTTGCTATGCAGTAACTCTCACTGCCCTGTGAACATTAGTTTGGAGTACTGGAAATTTTTACCATTTAAGCTGGAAAGTATATATGGTGGCCCATCTTACATGAACCTCACTTTGCACCCTTTTAACGGGATTAGCTAAATGAATCACCTTTTCAAATGCAATATGGATAAGGATTATATGTGCATGTATATATACACACCCACATATTAAAGAATATTTAAAGGACTTTTTATAGGTAGCTAAAAGTACAATAATTTGTCTTACTGTATTGTATATTTAGGTTAATAACCTAGAAAAATCTCATATATACACTAAAAATTAGGCCAATAATACATTAACTTAAAAACTCATATTATAAACTTAAAAATTACTATAAAGTTGCTTTCAGAAAGTAAATTTGGAAAACACATTGAGAACATGGAGGAATACAGTATTTCTTCGTTATCCTGAAGCGTTTTGTATAATGACCTTGTATTTGTAAAGCCTTTGCATTTAGGAAGCTAGACAGCTGCTCCTGGTGACTATTTAGAGGTCAGGATCATTAGTGGGGAATCTGTTGTACTTTCCTTTGCAACAAACTTCCTAAGTTTTCTCTTTGCGAATATCAGTCTATTCCCCATTGAGTCATATTCTGCTGACTAATAAAGAAATTACGAAAGGAGAAATACCTAAGAGAAAAATTTATGAGACTGAACTTAACTCTTCTTCGAACTAAAATTTGTAGGCTCATTTATAAAGTTTTGAATTGAGGAGGAGTTAAAACATGGCAAAAATAATTTGGGCTACACGTACTAAAATTATATAACCATTACAGTGCTTCCAGAAATTCGCCATCAATTTATTACTGGAATGAAAACAGCCATTTATATAGCAAATCCTAAAAATGATTCTTAGCATAGGGTACATAATGAAACATTCACCCATTACTAGGTAAGAAAGTCGTGTTATTCAAATGACTGATGAGTGAGTGCTTTCCTAGTCTCCAAAAGCAACATCTGCTGATACACTGTGAAGTCAGAGCCATCAAGGGCAACTTGTAATTCAAGGATTCAGTCTACAGAAACAAAATACAGACAGCCCGGCCACAGGACGCAAAAGGAAAGTATCTTTAATTCCTTTTGTAATGCATTTTAGATGTAAAACTTCTCTTTTGTGGAATTATGTGGCTATAAGTAAACTTCAGTTTCAATGGTTCAGATATTTTAAATAATGACTGATCATATTGACAGTAATATATGTTTGCATATGCATGTATGTATGTGTGTACAGGCACACTGAACTATTGACTGGCAAATATACCTTATAAAAGGCACTAAAAAGAAGATACTTCCTAGTAGAAATATTTATTATAGTATTCATACCATAGAACAGTTTGCCCACAGTGGTACTGCTCATTTAAAAAAAAAGAAATCCATCCATCCATCCATCTATCCAGTTATCTGGGACCTAACATTGTACTTAGCATATAGCAGACTGCTGTAAGCAACAGGAATCAAAAAATAATACAGTAGTAATGCCTTAAAATATTAATTTGGATCACTCAAAAGATATATACATATATACATGCCTTAATTAAAAATACTTTTCTTGCTAAAAAATGGTAACCATTATTGGACAACACAGGGTTGTTACAACCTTCAATTTGAGAAAGCATGAAGAATCCAGTATTCATTACCTAGTTCCTCTATACTCTAAATATACAACAGGCTGCCTCCTAACTGTGAACTGTCAAATATGAATAAGAGTTGTAATCTTGGCATCATGGACGAGGTTATTTTCTCTTTTTTGGCAAAATGTCCATTTACTCAGTTCCTTTACTACATGGTGAAATTTCTATGGAAGAATATAAGGAGAAGAAAGGAAAAGAGAGTAGATCTCAGAACCCTCCTTCTGCCCCTAAGAGATATTAACTTAAGGACTTTTATTGAGCTACTGACCCAGGAGTTAAACGTTAAGAGCCTGTAGACAGTGGTTTCTCTATGGACTCTTGCTACAAGGAGATGGTAGTTTCTCCAATAAGGACCGGCCCAGCCACCTCTGTCTAGGAGCCTCACATGATAGCATTGGTGGCCTTTCAACTGGGAAGCACATCTACTCAGGAAGGATGACTGCCCTCCCCCTTCATGCTCTGCCCGATGGTGACCTTGCTCTCAAGAGTGGTAAGACCAATGGCCCCAGCTCCCATTCACTGGATCTGTTTGGAGACCATGTGGGCACTGATTCTCTTCCCTCTTCCCATGACTCTGGGTAGGTAAGGAAGAGCTGAAGCGTCTTAGTTGTTGCTGTTTAGTCACTAAGTCGTGTCCAACTCTTGTGAACCCATGGACTGTAGCCCACCAGGCTCCTCCATCCATGGGATTCTCCAGGCAAGAATACTGGAATGGGTTGCCGTTTCCTTCTCCAGGGGATCTTCCTGACCCAGGGACTAGAGCTGCGTCTCCTATGTTGCAGGCAGATTCTTTACCACTGAGCCACCTGGGAAGCTAGAGCTTCTTTAAACTTAAAATCAGCTTGCCCGTCTTTCTTTCCTTCCTCCACCTCCCTACTCCCTTGTTTTTTAATTTTCTCCTATGTAGATGGGTTTCTCCAAGGAACTTTCTCTCAGAAAGCCCTAGTGGAAGATGGAACATGTGGTAGCAGATGGTATCGACAGACACTGGAATAAAATCCTGATGATGCCATGAATTAAAAAAAGGAATTCACTAGATTTCAGAGTCACAATTACCTGTCAACACAAAACCTGTGAGAGTCCTTTGGGGAAACAGGAAATGTCAGATGACTATCAGCAGATAAATGGGATGGAGAGAAAGAGTGGTGTGCCAGAGGACACAGAGGAACAATCAGGTGGGGAAAGCTTTCCACCCTGTCTATGGTGCCCTGTGCAAGCCTGGGGTGACCAGTGTGACAGGGCTGAGACTGGGCTGGATAGAGCTAAGGAGTTCCTCTCTCTTTGCAACTGTGAACTTTGGCTTAGGCTTAGAATCTCTGGAAACTCAAAGCCCACAAAATAATGTGAGAAACAAAACATGGCAAATTCAGGATTATCTCCAAGGTTCTAAAGCTAAAACCTCAGGACAGTTCTAAACTCTTGCCTAGGAAGAAGAAAGTCATACCTTTCTGGTCAACCTCAGGGCATGAAGCCAGGGCAGGGACAGGTGCCAATATTATGGATGTGCTGAGAACCCTTGAATGGTACCTCATCAGGGCAATTCCATCAGAATGTGGCTGCCTCTAACAAGAGCAGTGCTTGGGTAAAGACACTGGAGTGAAATAAGGATTCCCTAAGCTCAGACTGAACCCTATTTGAACCCTTCCAAATTTGCCTCAACTTAGGACCCAGCTTTCATCTTTCCTCCAAAAGGAATATTACTGCCCCATAGGGCAAATGGGGAAAAGTAGTCTCACAGGAATATTTACAAGACAGGAGAAGCTCAGGAACACAAAGGAATGCAGTAACTTATACGAAAACAGAACTTGTAAAAACAAACCTAACAAGAATTTAAAAGAAGTATGAGGGGAAAAAAACCCTGGAAAGATATGGGAGGATGCTGGACATGTGAGACGGAAATAAGCAGTTATAAAGAAGAATCAATTAAAAATGTTACATAAAAATGTAACTGCTAAAATAAAGAAACCAATAGGAAACTGATATAACCTGAAAGTGTAAATTAAAAAATTTCCCAAAAGATACCAGGAAATTAAAGGATAGATTGTGAGAAAAATTAAATGAAGGAAAAAAGGTGACTACACATATATAATGGGAATCCAAGAAGAGAACAAAAAAGGACAAATGAAAAGAATGATGAGTAACTTCAAAGAATTAAAGAAAGATATATATCTCCTTAGACTGAAATGACTATATTAATATAGCACCAAAATGTAAGAAAAAAAGTTTCCTATCACCAGACATATTATGGTTAAACTAAGAGTAAGAAATATTTCTATAGCCTCTAGACAGAAAAAGTAGATCACTTACAAAATAAGTAACCTGACTAATCCTGGATGCATGCACAAAATTACTTTAATATCTTCAGTTTTTGTCTCTATGAGGGAAGGGAAGGAAAGACATCTTAATACATATAGACAATAAGCACAAGTATGGTTATCAGAACAATAGAGATAATCAGCACAGTATAGATATAGATTGTAAAGCTTTCAAATCAGCTAAAGAAAATTTTATTTAACTTGTATGGAGAGTATATCATGTGAAATGCCAGGCTGGAAGACTCACAAGCTAGAATCAAAACAATCTCAGATATGCAGATATCACTCTAATAGCAGAAAGCAAAGGGGAAATCAAGAGCCTCTTGATGAGAGTGAAAGAGGAGAGTGAAAAACTGAGAGTGAAAAACTGGTTTAAAACTGAACATTTAAAAAACTGACATCATGGCATCTGGTTGCATCACTTGATGGCAAACAGATGGGGAAAAAAGTGAAAACAGTGACAGATTTTATTTTCTTGGGCTCCAAAATCACTGCAGACAGTGACTGCAGCCATAAAATTAAAAGAAACTTGTTCCTTGAAAGAAAAGCTATGATAAACCTAGACAGAGTATTAAAAAGCAGAGACATCACTTTGCTGATAAAGGTCCATATAGTCAAAGCTATGGTTTTGCTAGTAGTCATGTACGGATTGGAGAAGGCAATGGCACCCCACTCCAGTACTCTTGCCTGGAAAATCCCATGGATGGAGGAGCCTGGTGGGCTGCAGTCCATGGGGTCGCTAAGAGTCGGACACGACTGAGTGACTTCACTTTCACTTTTCACTTTCATGCATTGGAGGAGGAAATGGCACCCCACTCCAGTACTCTTGCCTGGAGAATCCCATGGACAGAGGAGCCTGGTGGGCTGCTGTCTATGGGGTCACACAGAGTCAGACACGACTGAAGCAACTTAGCAGCAGCAGCAGCAGCATGTACAGATATGAGAACTGGACCATACAGAATGCTGAGTGCCAAAGAATTGATGGTTTCGAACTGTGGTGCTGGAGAAGACTCTTGAGAGTCCCTTGGACAGCAAGGAGATCAAACCAGTCAATCCTAAAGGAAATCAACCCTGAATATTCACTGGAAGGACTGATGCTGAAGCTGAAGCTCCAATACATTGGCCACCTGATGCAAAGAGCCAACTCATTGGAAAAGACATTGCCACTGGCAAAGACTGAAGGCAGGAGGAGACAAGGACAACAGAGGATGAGATAGTTGGATGGCATCACTGACTCAATGGACATGAATTTGAACAAATTCTGGGAGATAGTGAAGGACAGGGAAGCCTGGTGTGCTGCATTCCACGGGATCACAAAGAGTCAGAAACAACTTAGTGACTGACTGTTTCACACAGTGGAAGTTATGGGGAGAATAAAGAAATAAAAAGCATAATAAATGGAAAACACAAAATAAGACTAAAGAAATAAGGCTGAATATGGCAATAAATATAATATGTATAAATGGGTTACATTCACCGATTGACAACTTATTGACCAGAGATGTATCAACATATCTTATTTTGTTGTTGTTGATTCTTCTAAGATTCAGGGAAGATTTCCTTTAAGCTTGACTGGTTGGATCTTGTCAAAGTCCAAAGGACTCTCAGGAGTCTCCTCCAGCACCACAGTTCAAAGGCATCAATTCTTTGGCACTCTGCCTTCTTTATGGTCCGGCTCTCACAACTGTACATGATCACTGGGAAGATCATAGCCTTGACTATACAGACCTTTGTTGGCAGAGTGATGTCTCTGTTTTTCAATACACTGTCTAGGATTGTTATTGATTTCCTGCCAAGAAGCAATCATCTTCTGATGCCATGGCTGTAATCACCATCTGCAGTGATTTTAGAGCCCAAGAAGAGGAAATCGGTCACCACCTTTTCACCTTTTATTTGCCATGGCAATTAATACGTCTTTTGTTACCCAAATGTTATTGACTGGAGAGCTTTCAGTATTCACTTACATAACTAATTGCTGGCCACAGGTTTAGTTTTTACAAAAATCCCCCAGTCAACAATGTGTTAAAAGACAGAGATTCTCCCATTATTAAAATAAAAAGACTCAGCAATATGGTGTCTAAAAGAGATACACTTCATAATAACAGCTAACATAACATTTATTTGCTCACTATGTTTTGAACCCTTTACTTGTTTTAATTTTTTCAATTCTCAGAAGAACACTATATGAGATAGGTTACTAGTATTGCTAGTTTACAAATGAGGGCACTCAGGCACAGAGGGATTTACATAGCTTAAGATAAAATAGCAACTAAGTGGTAAAGCCAGAGTTCAACACTCAGTTCAGTTCAGTCACTCAGTTGTGTGTGACTCTTTGCGACCCCATGAACTGCAGCACGCTAGGCCTCCTTGTCCATCACCACCTCCCGGAGTCCACCCAAACCCATGTCCATTGAGTCAGTGATGCCATCCAACCATCTCATCCTCTGTCCTCCCCTTCTCCTCCTGCCCTCAATTTTTCCCAGCATCAGGGTCTTTTCAAATGAGTCGGCTCTTTGCATCAGGTGGCCAAAGTATTGGAATTTCGGCTTCAACATCAGTCTTTCCAATGAATGGCTGATCTCCTTTAGAATGGACTGGTTGGATCTCCTTGCAGTCCAAGGGACTCTCAAGATTCTTCTCCAACACCACAGTTCAAAAGCATCAATTCTTTGGCGCTCAGCTTTCTTTATAGTTTAACTCTCACATTCACACATGACCACTGGAAAACCATAGCCTTGACTAGACAGATCTTTGTTGGCAAAGTAATGTCTCTGCTTTTGAATATGCTGTCTAGGTTGGTCATAACTTTCCTTCTAAGGAGTAAGCGTCTTTTAATTTCATGGCTGCAGTCACCATCTGCAGTGATTTTGGAGCCCAGAAAAATAAAGTCAGCCACTGTTTCCCCATCTATTTGCCATGAAGGAGATCAGCCCTGGGATTTCTTTGGAAGGAATGATGCTAAAGCTGAAACTCCAGTACTTTGGCCACCTCATGCAAAGAGTTGACTCATTGGAAAAGACTCTGATGCTGGGAGGGATTGGGGGCAGGAGGAGAAGGGGATGACAGAGGATGAGATGGCTGGATGGCATCACTGACTCGATGGACGTGAGTCTGAGTGAACTCCCGGAGTTGTTGATGGACAGGGAGGCCTGGCGTGCTGCGATTCATGGGGTCGGAAAGAGTCGGACACGACTGAGCGACTGATCTGATCTGATCTGATCTGATGGGACTGGATGCCATGACCTTAGTTTTCTGAATGTTGAGCTTTAAGCCAACTTTTTCACTCTCCTCTTTCACTTTCATCAAGAGGCTCTTTAGTTCCTCTTCACTTTCTGCCATAAGGGTGGTGTCATCTGCATATCTGAGGTGATTGATATTTCTCCCGGCAATCTTGATTCCAGTTTGTGCTTCTTCCAGCACAGCATTTCTCATGATGTACTCTGCATATAAGTTAAATAAGCAGGGTGACAATATACAGCCTTGACGCACTCCTTTTCCTATTTGGAACCAGTCTGGTGTTCCATGTCCAATTCTAACTGTTGCTTCCTGACCTGCATACAGGTTTCTCAAGAGGCAGATCAGATGGTCTGGTATTCCCATCTCTTTCAGAATTTTCCACAGTTTATTGTGATCCACACAAAGGCTTTGGCATAGTCAATACAGCAGAAATAGATATTTTTCTGGAACTCTCTTGCTTTTTCTATGATCCAGCGGATGTTGGCAATTTGATCTCTGGTTCCTCTGCCTTTTCTTAAACCAGCTTGAACATCTGGATGTTCACGGTTCATATATTGCTGAAGCCTGGCTTGGAGAATTTTAAGCACCAAGCAGTGTAAATTTAGACAGGACAGCATCCTTAGACACTACATTATATAGAAAGATAGAGGATTTAGAGGGAAAAAAAGACAAGGCCATATAAAACAAAATAAATCCAGGTTAGCAATTTTAATATTAGTATAGAATTTAGGGCACAGAAGAGTCCATACTACTCAGAGAAAAATCTTTATATTCTTATCAGAAATGATGTGAAAGTAAATTTGATATGATTTCTAAGAGAAACAATTTTAATAATAGATACCAATGCACCAAGTATATATATTAACCTATTTATTCCTCATAAATCTATAAGAACAATTATTTTAACTCTATTTTGTTTTTATTTATTTTATTGGAGTTTGATTGCTTTACAATGTTGTGTTCGTTCCTGCTGTGTACAAAGTGAATCAGCTATATGTATACATATATCCTCTCCCTCTTTATCTCTATTTCAAAGATACAGAAAACTGAACTGGAGAAGTTAAGCAGTGTGTTATTTAGCTAATAAGAGGTGGAGTCCGAACTTGAACCCTGGAAAGTTTGGCTTCAGAGCTTGAGTTTCAGATCATATGGCACTATAAATAGAAGGAAAAGGATGGACTGTTTGGTGTTGGGACTGAACCCAAGACTGTTCAGTACTGGGCATTGGGAGAATTTGCTTCCTATGTAGAAATGAATAATATTGGATCCCTTCTCATTCACACCACAAATATACATTAAAAATAAGCTTAAAGACCTATGCAAAAAACATAAATGTGTCAAGTTAACAGAAGGAAATGTAGGAGAATATCTTTGTAATTGGGAAGTTCTTACTATCTCAAACAACAAATCATAAAGGGAAGCGCTAATGGAATTTGACTGTCTCGGGGTCAATTATTTATGCTCAAGGAAGAGTACCACAGACAGAAGAAGAGGGAGCCAGATTAGAAGATATCTGCCATGTCTAGACTCAACAAAGAATCAATATCCAGAACACACAAATAATTCTTATACGAAAGCAGAAAGAAATATAGGAAACACAATAAAAAACCTTCTTCAATTGGAGAAGGAAATAGCAACCCACTCTAGTATTTTTGCCTGGACATTTCCATGGACAGAGTAGCCTGGCGGGCTACAGTCCATGGGGTTGCAAAGAGTCGAACACGACTGAGTGACAAACACACAACCTTTTTCAATGTGTTACTTTTCTTCACAGCAAGTAGAATCACTGACTTTATGTCTAATATATAATAAATCATTACCATTCACAGACACACAGTAGTTATTGCCTTTTGAATATGCATGTGTGTATTTATTTTATTGAGTAAAGGCAGGGAGCATTTTTTTTCTTCTGTCATTCACTGCTCTGTTTATAGCACATATAAAGGTGTCTGGCACATAATGGGTTCTTTGAAAACATTCCTTGAATGAATGACAGAAAAAAAGGAAGAATGAATGCACTTCAAAAGCAGAAATCCAGAGAGGTAAATGGTTAAATAAAGAACTACTCAGTCTCCCTAGCAATCACAGAAACAAAAATTGAGACAAAGTGCTACTTTTCAAACATCAAATTGGCAAAGTTATAAAATAAGGAATGCCAAGTGTGGGTGTTAAGGTAGGGAAATAGCAGCCTATCTCCATGGACTGGGAGTACACGCTAGTTCAGCTGTTTTGGAGCAATGAGACAATTCTGACTCAACTGATATCAGAGCCAAGCATTCCCATTGCTGCTGCTGCTAACTCACTTCAGTCGTGTCCGACTCTGTGCGACCTCATAGACGGCAGCCCACCAGGCTCCCCCGTCCCTGGGATTCCCATTGCTAGGTATTAAGATATATCCTACTGTGTTGGGTTCATACACTGGGTATTCATTTCAGCACTTTCCATGTTAGCAAAGATTTTGGGACAACCCATGTGGTGATCACTACGGGACAAGATAAAATGGTGTATATACATTAGAGCAATAGTTAGTAGTGCTGCAAAAAAATAAACTTGTTCTACACATGGTAAATGAAAAAGTCTTGGAAACATGTAGAAAAATAGAAAAGGTAAAAAATTTATGCTGGGATGTCATTATAAATAAGTGTCTATTCTTCGATTCAAATCACATATAACAATATTATATATTTTTCATAGTTACACAGATACACAAATAAGTATCACAGATAGATAGGAGCATACTAAATGAGAATGCTTGTGTAAAGAGGAGTGAAAAGTGACTGGGAATGTCAGGCAAACACTAAAGTAATATATAAAGATCCAAGAAGAATTTCCTTCAGTTCAAGACTCTATGATGCTTCCAGCTTAGGGAGAAGGTGGGAAGGAATTCAGCCTGATTCCTTTGTTGCTGTTTCCTTTCAGCACCTTTCTGGCAGTTTTCCTTAAAATAGAGGGAAGGCCCTGAGGTGACAGAGCAGGATCCACGTTTGTGGTCCTGGGTTCTTTCATTTCTTCACGTTTTTAGCTGTGCTGTGCCTTCGTTGCAGCGTGCAGTTTTTTCCTAGTTGCAGGGAGTATGGACTGCTCTCCAGTTGCAGAGCACGGGCTCAAGGGCGTGCAGGCTTCAGCAGTCGCCACACATAGGCTTAGTTGCTCTGTGGCGTGTGAAATCTTCCCAGGCCAGGCATTGGACCTGTGTCCCGTGCATTGGCAGGCAGATTCTTAACCAATGTACCACGAGGGAAGTCCCAGTCCTGGGTTCTTCATACATCTCTTGTCATTTACACTTCATTTTGAAACAGACTGACGTCAGGACATACCCGGTTTTTAAGGGGTTTGCTTGAATCCAAACACATGGAAAGATTGAATGGAGATGCCAGACTGTCACCACAGAATGTGGTGCAGCTGTCACCACAGAAAGAACACCAGTCATTTTTGAGGAATCGGGGAGGAAGGGAAACAAGCCAGGTGAGGAGAGATGGGCAACGTCTCAGCTTTCAAGAAAAGAAAGAGCCTATAAATTACAGACTAGGGAGTCGGGGGTGAATTCCATCAAAATTACGGGAAAATTTGTGTCAGAATCAACTCCCTCTACTGTTCATTTATGAGCCACAGACACCCCCTAAAGAGCTGGCTGACTATGGTCCCAGGGTCAAATCCAGGCAGCATCCTATTTTTGCTTAAACTCTTGAGAGAACATAGTCATACCCATTCATTTACATATTATTTAGAGTTCCTCCCAAGCTACAACGTCAGAGTTAAGTGGCTGTGACAGAGATTGCATGGCCAGCAAAGCCTAAAATACCATCTGGCTCTTTACAGAAACAGTTTGCCCACTTTTGCTCCATAAAATATTCCCTTCTGGAAAATGCTACCTGGAACCATCTCGTCTTTCATGCTTCAGTAAAAAGTCCGTTGTTGTACGTTCACGTCTTTCTTCTCGCACTGCTCTCTTGGCAACATGCCTTTTGTTTTGAAGTAGGATGCTGTTTCTCTTTTATCGTCACTCCATGCCCCACAGCTTCTAGACTGCCACGACCTACTTACTATTCTACCTGATCTTGGCTCCTGGAACCCTAGTCTGGCTCGAAACACCAAACCTTTAATTTGCCCTAAATGGGGCTCACTCACATGGCTTATTCAGTTCAGTTCAGTTCGGTTGCTCAGTCATGTCCGACTCTTTGCGACCCCATGAACTGCAGCATGCCAGGCCTCCCTGTCCATCACCAACTCCTGGGGTCCACTTATTACTAAGAAGGTAATCACTAGAATCCATCAAGGGTTCAAGGACAACCAGTTAAATCAAACTAACTCTGCCCCACATGGTGCGATCACTAGTTTGACAGAACAGAGAAATGCCGTAGGTTCCATATATCATGTCCTTCGTAAACTGGAAAATGAAATCCTTTCATTCTCTCAAGGTAGAACTGAAGGAGGACTGCAAGTCATCTCTTTGGTGGATCTGTATTTGACTGAAGAACACATGAGAGTACTGATTTATTGACTGATGTAAAGCTTTAGGGAGGCCTTTAGTGGAAGGCCTCAGAGCTCTGTACTTCAAACTGCTCAACAGAAAAAAGAATTTGAATATAGTTATGGAAGAGATACATTTATTCCTAGTAAACAAGATACAAAACAGAGAGACTGAAATGAGTAAGATATAACTTAGGAGGGATGGTGACAGAAATCAAGATAGCAGTTATCCTTGGGAGGCTAATAAAATAAAGGTAGCACGAAAGGTCATCTGGGGTGTGGGTTATGTTTGGGTTATTGACACGGGAGTATGTTCACTTTGTAAAAATGCACTGAACTTTACACTTATGCTTGATGCACCTTCCAGGACAGTCTAACTCTGTTTTATCAGAATTATACAACCTGTGGTTCTGTGTGTTTATGTATGTAGGCTTCCCTGGTGGCTCAAATGGTAAAGCGTCTGCCTGCAATGTGGGAGACCAGGGTTTGATTCTTGGGTCAGGAAGATCCCCTGGAGAAGGAAATGGCAATTCACTCCTGGAATTGCCTGGAAAATCCTATGGATGGAGGAGCCTGATAGGCTACAGTCCATGGGGTCACAAAGAATTGGACATGACTGAGCGACTTCACTTTCACTTTATGTATGTATATTGGTGTTGGTGGTTTGAGTAAATTGAGTCACATCTAAAACTATAAAATGCTGTATTACAGTGGGATGCTACAGCATTTAGATTTCTCGTAAATTTTTAGATATTTTACCACCTAACATGGACTTCTCTGATGCCGTACATTATAATTGGCTACCAGGTTGTAATATGGCCATGTAGTTCCTTTAACATTACTCAGTAGAGGTAGAAAAGCAAATGAGATGATAATATTATGATAATATTATGATATTAAAGCAAAATATATGCAGTTATAAAGTTATAAAATTTATTCAGTGTGTCCTCTTTTAGCCATGTATGAAAGAAATATTCTCTCAACATTTCCAACATTTATTCACATTTCCTTGGAAGCAAATATAGGGTTGACATTCATTAAGAATTTGTAAGTCTTCTCAAAGCCAGACATCTGCTTGGCATTCAACGTGTTCACCAACTTCTTTCTTTAAAGGGATGTCTGTTGAGCATTTAGTAGCTTCATTTGTGCTTTATGGCTACCCTTTAAGTAGAACATTTATTTAGAGAAATCCTTAAAGTTTAAGACAATCCCCAAAGATTTGAGAAGCAGATCTGTCTTGACCCTTTACTTCACACACTCAGGCAATGACAAAGAGTATCCAAGGTGTCCCTTTAGACCTCTTCTTGGAGGGCCCCTCGATCAGACTAAGGCGAAAGGTTTTGCCTGGAATGCCACTCCCGAGCGACGACACGCACTGAAGTCAAGTGTTTTTTTATGCACTATGGGGAAAATGGCCTAAAAGGGGGTTAAACTTTGATTAGAGATGTTGCAAGTAGGGAAAAATGCTTACTTCAATTTAACTTCTGCTTCTCAGAAGACATGAGTACATAAATTATGTAGGAGAACGGTGATTACTGGACAGTCTAAAAGCTTGGAGGCTCTAGGCCAATTTTCAACCAACTGTCACAGAACATAAGTTTCAAAATATGTTTAAACTAAACTGACAACTGCAGAAAAAATGTAAGATTCTTTGAAAGGCTGCCTTATGTGAACTGACGAGGATCTCAGAAACCACATGCCATTTAACACACAGCAATAACTCCACTGCAACGTTCCCACCCTCTTCTGGAGGGGATATTAAAAGAGGTTGACCAGATGCTTCCCTGAATTAGGCAGTTCCAAGCAGGAGACAGATTCTTCCTAGCATAGAAGTGGCCAACAGAGGTAGGGTTCATCCAAAGTCTGACAGGGCGAGAAGTCACCTGGCTCAGTGGCTTTCACATTGGAAGGAGCTGATCCAGGAAGGGTGCATGTGTGCATGGGCTTCACACCTTTCTATGCCAGAGAAGCTCCAATCTTAACTGCTGCAGACATCTAGGCTCCCTGGAAGACTTCACTGCTATATGGCAACCTCTCCATTTTACAAGTTACAAAACCAGAGAGAGGTTCCATCAGGTATCCAAAGTGCCAGAGAGGTAAAGTTGGAACAAGTATTTCATGAATCCCCAACTATACAAGCTCTAAGACCTTAGGGCATAAAATATTGGTCACTGAGATGAGAAATTATTACCTGGTACAGTTAGTTTGCAGAATACCTCTTGCTTTTAGCTGTGTACACACATCTCCATGAGTCTTGGAGCAGGCTTTTTCCCTCTACCTGTCCAAGGAGTTCCAGGGAGCCTGTGAAATCTCTAACATGGCAAATTCAATTTTACATGTTTGTGCAAGATTGGTACAGACCTTTCCTTTGTTCTTCAAAAGTATCTGTGATCACACTGAATGGAAAAAAAAATCAATGTACTTCAAGAAGGGAACAGAAGGGAAGGACCACAAGAGGAGTAGTTTATAACCAGGAAAACTTACCTTAGCATAAGATGGACATTTGCTATTGAACTACTCAGGTTATATGGGTAAATTTACACAGAGATAAAAGCAAAAACTGCTTGTGGCATCTACGAAAATACAGTACTTGGAAGACTGAAAAAAACAGATTTTATTGTACTTCTTGGGTTTTCCATAATTGAAAAAATTATCTGATGTAGAACATGCAACTTCATTCTGTAAACCAAAACCAGGACTCCAAAGCCCTGAATAATTTGGGGGCCAGGGGATTATTCCTGTCTCTGAGTATTCCCTTTAGAAAATGATGGTAAGAGATGTAATGACAGCTGACAGAGAACAACTGTTTCTTTCAATTCAGCTGTAGACTCTTCAGGGAAAATGCTCATCTTTATAACTGTGTCAATTAGGCAAACACTAAAAACTGCCTCCTGTCCTTCATGCTGATAATGTCAGGGAAGAAAGTGGCTGATGTAATCCTGAAGATGGAACTAATGGCCAGAGCCTCATTATCCATTAAGGGAGGCTTTCCCCCTATTCCACTCTAGCAAAGAGAAGATGGCAGAGGAAGAGCAGATTCTGAATTATCTTCACCTGTGGAATGACAAGAACTAAACTGTAAAGTAGTTTAAGGGGAAAACCCAGAAAGCCATCATGAACGTAAATGAATTTGGGAAACAGTGGCCCACTGTATTTTGAAATAATATTCGGTATTTATGTGGAGGGTTTCTTATAATGGAGTGAAATAGAGAATTTCCTGAGGCAAGGAGATTACAATCATCTGAGAAACCAGGAGCCAGAATGCATGCATTCAATTTCAAAGAAGGATCTATAGAACTGCCCACTTACTACTTCTCCCAGCGAGGAATCATCATGGAAAGGATGCTTCAAGGTCAGTAAGTGAAATAACAAGAAGATGGTCTGTGCCCATAGTTTAAATGCCAAGAGGCACCAGGCCAAGAAGGTGCACAGACATAGATCGGGCAGTGGCACTGATGTATTGATAATTATGGGCTTAGACGAATTCCCAAAGCCAGACGGGAAGCTGAACCACAGTCCTTATGGGAAAAGACAGAATACAATGGTAATGAGAAGAAAAAAGCAGACCAAAGCGATTTTACTTTTAAAAAGTCCCCTAAAACTCTACATAAAACTCTTAGTGTCTGCATAGGGACCTTCACAGTTCTCCTACATGCATAAAACAGGACGGAGGGAGGAAGGGGCCACACACACATCTTTATAAGTTCAGTGTCAGAGCTGAGCTGCACGGTCAATCAGAGTGCGAGTCCCTCCCAGGGGGCCTGGGACCTGGAGGGGCCCTGAGGTCCCTGAGACTTGTGGGCTTTCAGAACAAGGATCTCAGGAGGGAATTTCACAAGCACGGAACATATTTTTTTTTTCTCCCTTGATTCTGCTTTCTAGTTTTTCTCTCCCTCTGCTATTGTTTAATTTTGTGGTTCGACTTTTTGAAGAATGGTGGGAGGTGCCGAGTTAAGCAATACTCTAGGAATGAGGCTCAGCTGCGATGAAACTGGCCTCCCACATCTTTCAAACCGATTGTGAGTCTGTTTAAAACAAGAGGCAGACACAAACACAGAGGAGAGCAGGCAGGATGTCTTATGCATCCTTGTGTGTGCAGCATCCTCGCCCAGCACACAGCAGGCACAGAATGAATGCTGGCTCAAGGGGACTGGTCCTGTTATCTGAACAGCTCTGAGTTCTGTTTCTGAACAGGAGCCAACAGCCACATCACTTAATGTGTTTTTGAGCAATCTTTTGTTGATCCTTGTGATCCGGTTAATGAAAGTGATTAAACAACCAAGTCTGGAACAAAATTATCCTGATGGGAGAGTGTCAGAGTTGAACATTACTGAGACTTGGTCAAGAGATTGGCAAGGAACCAAGAAAGTCCCTGGAAAAGCAGATTTAAGAAATCATGAGTATCCTCATGCTTTTAAAATGAGACAGGCAAGATAAAATAATTTCTATATTTTTTCTTCATGGTTAAGCTGAATCTGCTTCCCTGGTGGCTCAGAGGTTAAAGTGTCTGCCTGCAATGCAGGTGACCTGGGTTCGATCCCTGGGTCGGGAAGATCACCTGGAGAAGAAAATGGCAACCCACTCCAATATTCTTGCCTGGAGAATCCCATGGACGGAGGAGCCTGGTGGGCTACAGTTCACGGGGTTGCAAAGAGTCGGACACGACTGAGCAACTTCACTCACTCAAGCTGAATCTGATTATTACTAATATTAAATATCTAATACAATATTGCCTAAAAGCTTTAGAGTAATAAATAGTATTTATTAATACATGCCATAGACAAGAAAAATTAAATGACTGATATAATTAGATTCCTAGGAATAATAAAGGCTTCCCAGGTGGCTAAATGGTAAAGAATCTGCCTGTCAATGCAGGAGACTAGGGAGACTCGGGTTTGATCCCTTGGCTGGGAAGAACCCCTGGAGGAGGAAATGGCAACTTGCTCCAGTATTCTTGCCTGGAAAATTCCATGGACAGAGGAGCCTGGTGGGCCATGGGGTCGCAGAGTTGGACATGACTGAGCAACTGAGCATAACAACAGGAATAATAAGCAACTCTTAATGCTCTGAGTATAATTTTATAGGCTGAAATGATACTTACCAGGGAAATGTATTAAGTATGAGTTAAACTATATTTCACAAAAAAAAATACCCACTGAAATTTAGGAAATATCCATAAGGCATGGCTTGTAAGTTTGGTGACAATATCATATATAGGATATTTAAATAAAGAAACAAGTAAAGCCTGGACCAAAAAGAAAAGTTTAAAAGCAGAAGATTCTTTTATTAATAAATATATTTTAAAAGAAAAAGAAAGGCCAATAGTACAGTTTTCAAGATAATGTTAAAAGCACAGATTCTGAGAAATTCTTTAGAAGTCTTGCAAACATTTCACCTTCCATTAAAAGAAAGCAATTTGAGAAACTGCTACCCTAGACCTAGTCTGACCAGCTGGTTAAACTCAGCAAGTGGGTCGCAAAGAGGAAAATCTTTGCGTTTCACGGTAACCAGAAGGGAAGAGACTGCACGTGGGCATAGATTTACTTTACACTTTTCAAAGACATGAGAGAGGTTCTTTGCCAAGAAGTTCAGGAAGCACTGGAGCTGAACAGTTCACAGAAGCACAATTCTATGGAGTAGGCCTTGATAACTCAAAACAGACTTTAACTTAGGATATACGCAATATTACAAATTAGAGGGCAGAAGATTGTACGGTCAATAAATAGCCTTCAGAAAAATGCTTGGCTATTTGGAAAATGATTCAGTTAGTGCCTCCCACCATGATTTCCCCACAAATAAGTCTAACTCACAGAATCAAAGATATAAGTGTAGAAAATAGAAACTTTAGAGAGACAACCCCAGACAGAAATGCAGATAAATAGTCTTAAACATAGAATGGCAAGAAACCTGCTGATTCAAATTATGAACAATTATCATCAATGATGGGCTTCCAATCAGGACTCACTTTCAAAATAGCACCTTAGCTAAATCCATTCTCTCACAGCTCCATGTCAAAGTCAATGAACGAGCCTCACCATTTCTGGTCAATGAGGGATTTCTGCCAGACAATCCTGAGAATAGACCTGTCCATTGGCTTGGTCACAATGTTCTCAAAGCTATCCCAGTTTGTGAACCCTGAGACCTGAATGAATGAATTAACAAATAACTGACATCTACAAGTTCGAGATAAAATAACTTCAAGGAACGTTAAAAATCAAGAGCTCAGGATCCAGCTGCTCTTTACTGAAATCTGACAAATCCCAGAGAACTTACCTGCAGCAAATAACAGCTTTGCACGACAAAGCTAAGTCCAGGAAATACTGCCTCACTCCAAAAGTTAAGGCATATTTGAGGGTTTTCCCATCAATTATAAGAGCAAAGTCATTCTCCTTCCGAAGAGCATCACCCAGAGTAGTGCAGTGACGACTGAGAGTTTCCCGTGTTCCCTGTAAAATTAAACAAGAAATGCCCTCAACACTTACTCCCATTTGTTCTTTCAAGACGTCTTAAGGTTGTTCAGCAACTACACTTAGTTATTTTTAGTGCTTTTTATGTTTCAAATTGCTTTTACATATCTCCATTCTCACAAAAGCCCCATCAGAGAATATTGGACAAACATTATCAGAAAAAGTAAGTGACTTTTTCTTTTTCTGATGGAACAGTAAGTCATACCCTGTTCCTCCCAGGGTTGGGATCAGATTATACGTCATCCATTCCCCTGCCATCTTTGCTCATTATTCCAACCACATAATCAAAATCTTGTGAAAATATTTTCAGTACAGTATCTTCTTAAATCACAACAACACTGAACTAGTTAAAAGTGCTTAGCTATGAATCAAGGACCGACGCTGTAGCTGAAGTGCCAATACTTTGGCCACTTGATGCCTACTCATTAGAAAAGACTCTGATGCTGGGAAAGATTGAAGGCAGGAGGAGAAGCGGATGACAGCAGATGAGATGGTTGGATGGCATCACCGACTCAATGGACATGAGTTTGAGCAAGCTCCGGGAGCTGGAGATGGACAGGGAAGCTTGGTGTGCTGCAGTCCATAGGGTCGCAAAGAGTCAGATGTGACTGAGCGACTGAACAACAATAAATGAATCAAGAGGAAAAGTTGGAGAATATAATTTAAATAATTAATGGGTTTTCTTTCAGAGGTATTCAATGCTATTGAAATTAATTCCCAGTAACTCAGAAGAGGAAGGGCAGTATCTATAATGTCTTGCCACTTCATGAATTGGCATCTGTAATTTCAATTATGATTTTATGATGTTGTATTTCAGTTGGGGAGGGTGACATGTGGCCCTAGTAATCTTGGCAGATCCAATAAAAGAACCCATTCCATCAGTGAAGAGTTCACTTTCAGGCAAAATAAGGACCTTTAGTGTCAAGGAAGGCTTTGTTCACCTCAACCGTACAGAGGGATTGTATCTCTCTCCCTCTGTTAAGAATTACTGCTTTCCCAGCTCTTCAAAGGCAAAAAGTTTTAAGATACTTCGTATTTCTTTCCAAATCCTGTACTCTTCCTATAACCTAATAGGGACAGCTTATTTCAATAGAGCTCTAAATATGATTATTATTATTTTTAAACAATTATTTATTTATTTGTTTATTGCCCTGTCGCATGTGGATCTTAATTCCCTGGTTAGGGTTCAAACCCACGTCCCATGCATTGGAAGCGTGGAGTCTTAACCACTGGATCACCAGGGCAGTCCCAAGCCCTGACAATACGAAGAAACAGGACACACGCTCTGCACAAGGAGGTGTAAGAAAAAACTGCCTTCCTATTAGAGTTTTGTTCTGAGTGCTATGGTAACGGAGTCTGTAGTTATTTATATAATAAATTTAACAAATCCATATTTATAGAATAAAATATACCTATAGTAAAAACAATACTTATAGAATAATTTTTGTTATACTCATGGGAGATATAATTATTGTTCCAATTTAAGACTGTGGTACAGTTATCTGAGTTATCTTCACAAAGAGGGAAGCAAAGGCAGAGGTAATTAAAATTTTATGTTGCGGATTTTTGAAGGTGGTTTTGCATTCGTATTTCAAATGTTGTTCACACTCTGGAATTTCAGAATCTGTTTATCAAAATAATAGAACTGTGCTGTACTATGAAGTAAGACTGCCCAATCCTCCCAACACTGGGACTTTGTTTAACACTTCCCCTGTTCCTTGTTATACACAGTGACATGAAGGACCACCATATAGCAGCATTCTTTGCAAAATTCTCTGTTCACACTTTACATCAGAGGGGAAAGAGCTGTTTTAATTTACAGACCTCACCCTCCTATTTCCTGCTGGAAATTTTTGGCCCAAGAGAATTTAAGAAAATGAGGCAAAAAAAAGAAAAAAAGTCAGTAAAATTATGCAAGCAAAATTTACCAATGACTATCCATAGTTGATTACTCTTACTCTGGATTGTCTTAGAAGCAAACTCCCATAGAAATGAACAACCAAGCAAATTAATGCACTGATAAAAAATGAAAATAAGACAATATTTAGCATGTACCACACACCAGTCATGATTCCAAGGGCACACACATAGATACAACACTTCAGTTAACACTTATTACACACCTATGCAGGAAGTATAACTACTGCCCCATTCTGCAGATGATAAGCGTGAGACTTCAAAGTTCCTTGCCCCCAAACACACGGCTACTAAATGGTGAAACCCAACTGAGAGTTAAATTTCTGTGCCAGCTTGTCTTTCTCTACATTATCCAGCAAAAACAAAACCAACAGTACCAGGCCTAGCGAATTATAAATGGAATCCCCAGACCATTCCCTCTGTTGTCTCCCCCGAGCCCTCATCATCTGTCTCTCATCTTGTCTTTACCGCCAACAGAGACTTCTCTTCACAAAACAAGCTTGAAACACAAATCATGCCTCTTTCTGCTCTCAAATTTTTCAATAGCTTGCTACTACTTACATGATAAAGTCCAAAACCTAAGCCCAACTAACTTTCGTTGGCTTTTCTCTTTACAATCTTGACTCCTTTATCCCCTCTCTGGACCACTCTTTTCTCCTGAGCATATCCCACTGTCTCTTAAACCAAGCTTACCTTCTCAAACCCTCCCAGATGCACTCCCTGCTACTAAGTCTGTCTACGCTACCAAGACCTCCAGATCCTTGAGGAGCAGACAATGTCTTATCTCGTTCCCAGCCACAAACACAGCTCCCGCAACTACAGATGCTCAGGAAAAGTCATGTTTATGGAATGAGAGCACTGATAAATTCTGATTTCACCCTACTTGCAGCAGTCCATTTCCCCTCTATTATCACTTCTGGTTTGAGAGAAAGAGAGAGAGACTGACAGAAAGAGGTGTCAGACTTCTCTTTCATGCTCTTTAATTTTCTAAAGAATAATCCCTATTACTTCAACCATCTTTCAAACCAAGGCACTGCCCACTAAAATGCAGGTGTGTATTTGTGAATCTATTTGTCTGCCTGCCTATCTTCCTACTTATCCATCCATCCATACGCCACTCTGTGTGTGTTTTTTTAAGCTTTTGCCCATGTCCCTCCTGATCTGAAAAGGCAAATGAAGCCTGAGATGCACCTAAAGAGGGCTTCCAATTTCCTTACAGACTAGCTGCAAAGTGAGTCTGGAAGGCAAGTGAACTCCCGAGTTGTGCAAGCTCCCTCATGAACCAGCCTGAGGGCCACAGTCCTGGGCGCCCAAACTTCCCTCCTTCCAGGGTGTTCTCTAACACCATAAGATGTGCTGAGAACTTATTTGTGGCGTCAGGACCCCTGGGTTTGCTGGGTGATTATCGCAGATCTTCAGCGAAATCAAAAGGTGTCAGGAGATGTGCTAGAGGTCACAATTCAGAAGGTGAGTCAACATCTTCACACAGTGAATTCTTTAGTCAGCCCACCTCGGGTGCAAGGTAACAACCACAGAAAAGCTGCAAACATTTTCTTATTTTAGTTTACAGTTTCCTTTTGTAAGCAGATCTGTCGTCGGCTATGTGCTGCCAGTTACACGTTGCATTTGACCCTTATTTATACTGCCGGGAGTATTTTAAAATTCCTTTATTTATGAAAGTTTATTGCTTCTCCCTTAAGCCTAGGAGCCATACTTTATGGCCATATTGCATTGGAGCTTATCTCCTGTAGCTAGAAATAAATTTATTACTACATTAGCTGTTGCTTTGTTTTCTTTTTGGCTACTGAAGGGGGAAATGTTTAAACATTTAAACTTAGTGACATGTGAAAGTGAAAATATATAAATGAAAAGCTAACTCAGAAAAAGGATAAAAGACCACAGAGTACAACAAAATAAGAGCTCTGTCTCCCTTATGCTACAAAGTCTTATTTGTGGGTGGAAGGAAAAGGAGCATCTGTTGCTATAATCAGGGAGAGTCAGAAGCACAGGCAGTTTGGGGAGACAGGCAGGGGTCCAGGCGTTTCACCAGATGGGGATCCAGGTACGGGAGGGAGCTGCAGAGAAGGTGGGATCTGCCTGCACCTCCTGCAGACTGCATCCCACGTGGACATGCATTTGAGCACTCAGCTATCTGCTCCCTGCTCACGGCCTGCCCCCAGCCAACTGCTCATCAAGAGCCCTTAGGCGCTCCCTCCATGCCTTCCTACTTTGCCAAGTCACAATCCAGTCCCCCACCCACACTTCTCTACTCTTAGTTCCGACCCCACAGAAAGAAAGAAAATCACCTCCCCCAGAGGACAGGCTCTAGCCAGCTCTCCTCTTTTCTATGGGTGCTCATTGCTATGGATCGCTCCTTTCCCCCAGGTCTAGCCAATTCGACTCTTTCCTGAGGCTACCCCAGACTCCAAATTTACCCCCTGATACTACAGCTAAAAACATTTAGTTAAGAAAGAATTCTCTTAACTTTCCTCTCTCAACTTGAAACACTTCTCTTTCCCTAATCCTTGCTGACTCCTGAGCCAGGTAGTCGGGTGGTGGGGGAGACTGACTTTGCTCGTCTCTGTTCCTCCCTTTTCTCCCTTGTATCTTTATTCTCCCGACTGTCATGCTCTAAGACTACATACTGAGAACAATGAACAAATAAACAAACTGAGACAAGTCCCTCTGACTCTGTTCTTTGAGTCCTCCAGGTGAGATGAATACCTCCACCTTTCAGACTCTCTAAATACTTGTTTATACTTACATAATGCAGCATGATGTATAATTGCTTATCTGTCTATATCTCTAGGTCTCTTTGGGACTGAGGCCCTTGATAAAGAGATGAAATACAATTAATATGAGCTTGGTGGAAAAGGAATAACCAAATTATTAATGACTGGAGACTCTCATGTGGGAAGTTACAATCCTTTGTTGTGTGATTATTCTGAGGATTGTTTTTTGCTGCCCGTAAAACTCCCGTGTAATCTTGGCTACTCTTAATTAGGGCAGTAAATAAAATGTTAGTGTGTTTATTTTATGACAGAGGAAATGGAGAACAAAGTGATGGTTATGATCGAGCATCTCCTTCTATCTTACATAACATAAATTATCTAATGAATATAATGGAATCAGCACCTAGACTAGCTACTTAGTGATCAAGCCGGGTTATATAACAGTGGATTGATGAGAAGAAAACAACTTGTATTTGGTTTATAAGAAACATACTGGAAAAAGGAAAAAAAAAAGAAAAGAATGATGCTTGGCAGATAATTAGATTAAGCAGAATTTTTCACAAAAGATAACTCTGACCAAAGGGCCCTAATAAATTTCTATGTGAATCTTCAGGGCATTGCCTGGCCCAACAGATGACATGTTCATATAATACCTAACACGGTGGGGGAAATTTCCCACCCTCTCTTTCTTGAGTTCTTTTGGCTGGTTTAATAATTAAATTGGCACAAGAGAGATTAACGTGGGAAAAAACCCCTTAAATTTAATTAGTGTATATGGAGGTCTCTAGAAATGGAACCTAATAAGTGGCCAAAGCATGCAGCTTTTATGCTTTTTAGAAAAAGAAACAATAAATTTATATAGACTTGACAAGATAGAGAAGTTTAAACTTTGGTAGTAAATTAGTGAGGAAGTAACAAGTTTTGTTTAAACAGCCTTCTTGGCCCTAAATTTCCTATCTCTGATGATAAGGATGTCTCTACCTCCTGGAGCAGAGAGGCTACCTTCCAAATGGAAGATTTATTTCTTGCTTTCTAAAGACACAGGAGGGTCAGAATGTTTTTCTTGGATTGGTTGGTTTTTCTAGAGTAACTTTAATTCAAAACATTTGATATGCCAGTCTGGAATATTTTGAGAGGATCTACCCTGAGCCACAACATACCCTCCAATGAAATAAAATAATTTTTTAAGAAATCAGAGACTGGCAGCTTTATGATAATTTTTTTTAACATTACTTTTACATGACCTTTGCCAAGGAAATCCTTGATAAAAATCACTGCGGGCACCCTAGACAATGAATACGATTTTACAGTGAAATAAACGGAAAGCCCTGACTTGTCTGGAAAGTATCCTAGCATGCAAGATGTCGTTTTCATTCTGGCAAATACTCTGCTTGGAACAGCCTAAGGAACCCAGAGGCCAGATGTGCAAAGAACATGTTAGGCCACCTAAGAAATATGTTTCTGATGGCCCCAAATGTAACGTTGCAGAAAGCACCTGCATAAAAATGGCCCTTTTCAGTTTCTGGCTTTTCTTTCTGATTCCTTTAAGGGGTTTATAGAACAGTTAGTCTTACTTAGGAACATATCCAGGAAACACCCTAGTAGAGAATGTAGCAACATCCCTAAGCAGAGGAAAATGAAAGCCTCTTGTCTTTGACTAGAAGACTACTCTATTCCAGTCTAACCAGCAGAAATGAGGTGAAGATTACACACAGTCTAAGATGTAACACCTAAATGTCATGGCTCCCACACCCTGCTCCAAGGCTGCAGTTACTTACAGCGACAGAAGGAAATGTGTGATCACTCATCTTATCCCAGAGGGTGTCATCAGCGAGGCTAAGCCAAACAGCAAGCAAAAGTTAAAAAAGGATACATATATACTTATTGAGTTCAAACTATATGTTGGTGTGTGGGTCTGAATACAAATAAGAACTCAGCACCTGTATTTTTCCTGGGAATCTGTTAAATGTGTGCAGGTCAAATGGTAAACTTATGCTTACCATCATTTTATCATAAATTCACCACCAGTTAAATGACCTAAGCATAGAATTTTGGCTAATGTTGAATTACTTTTGGAAGACACACAACTTTGACCCTTGTTGGAATGGCTTGATAAGTGTATGAAGCCTGTGCCTTTCACTTTAGTATTAGCACCTCTGGTTTCGGTTTTCACTTACTTTCCACCAAAAGGGCAAAAGTCAACATACTATTACAGGAAAGTATCTTTTTGAGCAAGATGGTGACTCTGATGAAATAAGACCATTTACCAGAGGTTGAGTCACTGTAAAATAACTTTTCAGAGCTTGTCAGCTGATGTGCACAAGTCATCAGTCAGTGTAGACAAGGCAGCCATCAACATATGACAAATGAAGTGAAGGGAAGGGAAGTCGCTCAGTCGTGTCCGACTCTCTGCGACCCCATGGACTGCAGCCTACAAGGCTCCTCTGTCCATGGGATTCTCCAGGCAAGAGTTCTGGATTGGATTGCCATTTCCTTCCCCAGGGCATCTTCCCACGCCAGGGACAAATGTATAACCATAAAAAATGGGGCTTCTTTAGTTAGAAAGTCAAGAATGGCCATCAGGGTTCAGATGGTGCTTCTGGGCATTGATAACGTTGATGCAAACAATGGAGCCACATTACAAAGAACTTAAGTTTCAGAAGACAAAACATACACTGTGGCTAAGAACTCAAGGTATGCCTCAACTTTTGGTAGCTGCAGAGTATAAGGTGAAAACAAGGTAATCAAACATTTTTCATCTTCCTTGGAATGGAAATATTTATTTTGAAAAAAAGTTCCTTAATGCTGTGAAAGAAAAAAAAAAAACTAAATGAAAAATAAGGAATAGTTTCAACCACTAACAAGTAAAAAATACCAAGAACTTCAAAATACTTTTAGATAAGGTGGCCACATAGGCTCAGGGTTCTAGAAAGGATTATATCCCACATCACATGTCACAGGTAAGTTCATTTCATGGTGTATCAATAAACTTTTTGCCAGGAGTACATGTATATTCCAATCTACCTCCTTATTTATTTTTTCATTTGACTATCTCTAGAAGGCAATCAGGGGCTTCCCAGGTGGCACCAGTGGTAAAGAGCCCAACTGCCAATGTAGGAGACATAAGAGACATAGGTTTGATCCCTGGGTTGGGAAGAGACCCTGGAGGAGGGCATGGAAACCCACTGCAGTATTCTTGCCTGGAGAATCCCATGGACGGAGGGATCTGGAGGGCTACACTCCATAGGGTAGCAAAGAGACATGACTGAAAAGACCTAGCATGCAGGCACTTAGAAGGCAATGATATGGTATTGAATGGCTTGGGTTGAATCGTTGCTCTCCCACTTTAGGCAGGTTACTTCTCTGAGTCTTTTTTTTTTTAAATAAGATTGGGTTAATATCTTTCATAGGGTTATTGTTGTGACAAGATGTGCTAACTCAGGTGCCCTGTCCAGTGCTTGGCTCAGAGGTGACATCTGAGAAAGACTAGTTCTTTTCCTTCCTCTGACATCAGATCTAACTGTATTATCCACATATGATGAAGAATGAACGCTCTGCAACTTGTCAATCACCACACAACATCAGTGTAAACCAAGTGGTATATTACTGAGAGGATTTTCAGTTTCCTTTTGAAATCTCCTAACAGCAATTTTATTTCAATCTACTTTTTGATTACTAACACTCAACTCTACTAGCTACTACTTCTTTTATGTAAAAACTAACTGGGAACCTGTCTTCCCTCAATCATAGAAAAGATAGCATTATCCCTTCCCACATGATATGTGGCTCTTGGTAGAGAGTAGGAGGACAAATATTTATCAAGTTAACCTAGACTTTTTCTTTATCTCTAAATTTCTGTCTCTAACCTGAGATAACTCTTGAGCAGAACATAAATTGAAAGTTACAAATTGACTGGCATGTCTCTCTTACTATCTATGTTTTTTGCAGATGACCACATCAATATATGTTAGACTTTAAGCTCCCATAAAGAATGTAAAGTTTTTTATATATATATATATGTATATATATATATGCAGAGTAAATAGCATTATATGTAAATGAGACCCTCAGAAATAGTAGGTTGAAAACAATGATAAAGAAAACAGTGAGGACTCACTTTGCTGGCATATTTTTCAGCAATCACACCATCACCTTACTTCTTAGGTACTGATTATTTTTTAAACCAGATTTATAAATATTCATTGGCAGGGGGAAACCTTAGTTGACCTACTTAGTTTTAAAACCTACTATCAATTGACATAAGATGTCAAATAAGAGGATATATATAAGAATCTTAAACTAACATATTTCATTAGCTGTTTTGGTGGTTTGTGGCCCTATCTCATCACCATTTATGACATGAGGTGTTTATAAATTTATGGCCAAATAATGTTTCATTCTTTCTCTATTTTTACACTCTCAGTATTCACAACCTAAAATTACAAATTAACAGAGTATTCCAAGGACATTCTTAATAATACACTATGACCATAACAAGTATGGACCATGTTAGCATGTTCTTAAAGAGTAAGTTATGACTCCCATAAGAACAATGTGGATAAATCACTGGGTATTATTTTTTGACAATGTGTTATTGATTCAGAGAACCACAGGACATTCCATATACCCCCATGCAACACATATATCAACTACTCCTTTACTGCAGGCTGTACGTTGAACTGATCTGTACGCTGTAAAGATCATATACCTGGGAGTAAAGAGAAACTATATTTATATACAACTGGTCCATTTAGTATTTATCCCAGTCAGGATCACTAACTAGCTCTCTTGGACAGTTTCTGACCAAAATATCTGGTGTTTCTAAACTCCTAGGCTATATTAGAACATAACCTTCAAAAAACATATTCATATAGAATCAAACCAACATAAAGTAATTTCGCAAAATGGGTAAAGGCAGACAGAAGGTGAAATCATGGACTATGTGGGAAAAGGGGAGGGTGGGATGATTTGAGAGAATAGCACTGAAACATGTACATTACCATATTAAAATAGATGACCAGTGCAAGTTTGATGCATGAAGCAGGGCACTCAAAGCTGGTGCTCTGGGACAACCCAGAAGGGTGGGATGGGGAGGGAGATGGGAGGGGGGTTTAGGATGGGGGGACACATGTACACATGTGGCTGATTCATGTTGATGTACGGCAAAAACCACCACAATACTGTAAAGTAATTAGCCTCCAATTAAAACAAATAAATTAGTTTAAAAAACATATGGTCAAAGAGGTCTTCTAAAACAGCTTAGTGGAAAAGAGTCAAGTGAATGAATTTAATCAAAACATATTGCTAAACATAATGGAAAGGGAAACAAAAAAATCTTGCTCATGCTTTGCTGATATGCAGATATGAGCTCTTCAGGGCAGGTGTTGATACAAAACACTATAATTGAGGAAATGGTCCAATCTCCCAATAGGGTCATGCCATGTGAAAAAGGTCAAAGGTTACAGGATGGAAGGAGGTAGGAAGAGGAAATTGTAGAGCTAGGTAAATTGCTCTTGGCCCCTGGGCAGAGGTTTGGGATTTGGGGTTATGATAGGTTCTGTCAGGCAAATAACTCCTTGTGAGGCATCTAGTCTCGTTTGGGGTACCCTAGAGAGAAAGGCTGAGAGTGTCTAATCTGGGTCCAAGTCTGTCTTGCAGTGTAGGATGGAGGCACCAAGCAAAGAAAGACAAACCCCGGGAAAGGAAGGAAGAGTGAGGCAGGGGGTATAATTATATAATTTAAATAGTTTTGTGGATAAAGGCTTTTACCAAAGCCCTCATAGTAATTATTTGAAACCACCACTGAAAGCCTCCTAAACACTTATTTTGAGTTTGGTATTAAATATTCTCCAGCGGCGGCAGTGACTCAAGCGCAGGAGGAAGCGTCCTGGAGGAACTGGGTGGGCAGACATCCAGTCTCTCGTATGGCCTTCAATTCAGCCAGAAGAGACTGCTTAGAATATACAACCATTTTTTTGAAAGTAAGCAAATTACCAAATCAACGGTTTGGAGAAAGTAACAACTGGTGTCTGTGAGAAATTCTTACCAAGAACCACAAAGAAAGCTAAGGTTGGGTCCATTTTCCTAATGATTTGAATTAATTCATGTAGGAATACAGAGGAATCATTATCTACTGTGTTTTCTCACTGCAAATTCCAAAGGCACACCATTTCCATTATTTTCAACATCCATTTAAAAAAAAATCCAGAGACGCTGATGTATGGAACAGTCTTACGGACTCTGTGGGAGAGGGAGAGGGTGGGAAGATTTGGGAGAATGGCATTGAAACATGTAAAATATCATGTATGAAACGAGATGCCAGTCCAGGTTCAATGCACGATACTGGATGCTTGGAGCTAGTGCACTGGGACGACCCAGAGGGATGGTATGGGGAGGGAGAAGGGAGGAGGGTTCAGGATGGGGAGCACATGTATACCTGTGATGGATTCATTTTGATATTTGGCAAAACTAATACAATTATGTAAAGTTTAAAAATAAAATAAAATTTAAAAAAAATCCATGTACAACTGTCATAGTAAAATGGAATATAGGGTCTTCTGTAAATTTCATAAATACCAGATACCCAACATCACCAATTCCCAGAAGAGCACTTCTTTCCCAGCTGCTCTGGAGCCTTGGTGGTGAGTAGGAAGGGGAGGCAAAGACAAGTTGGAAAATCTGGGGGGGAGCTCCCAGAAGGATTTTTTCTGGGACTAAGGCCCTGTTATTTCTGGAGAAGGAAGGGTTGTTTAAAAACAAAAGGAAAAACAATTTTGGGATTAAAGTCATCTAGGTCAAAATTTAGGATCCCACATTTGCTAATCCTGTGAACCCATAGTCTCCATCTGTAATTGAGACAAACATCATCATTCATGTAGGAACGGAGGCAAAAAGCAACTATGTGCCAATAAAAGAGTCAAAATGAAAAAAGGAACAGAGGCAAGTGCATACAGACACACCTGGGACACAGCTTCCTGCAAACTGTCAGTTTAATAACTCATCAAAAGACATGGGTGGCAGAGGCGCAAAGAAGTCCCAAGGCACAGCAATCTGTTCCCCTCAAAACTGCCCACAAGCTGTGAGGAAATGGCAAGAGGGTAGACTGGTTAGAAAGGATTTATCGGTAATTCTAGGTCTCAGAGAGCTCTTGAAAGAGCTCAGATGTTTAGCCAAAAAAAAAAAAAAAAGAATAGAGAGAGAGAGAGGGATAAAGACCATTCAAGCTTGTGGCAGGAAGAATTTCTCAAAACAGAAATACTATGGATTTGTGAACAACTTCACTTTGGGTTCTGCACACAAGCCAAGATTACTGAATTTTGTTTAAGAAAAGGGGACACATTTAGTTTTTCTGAGACCAAACAATGGACTCGATGGAACTTTTTCAACCACAAACTCTGCTTTGTGGCAGACACTATCTTAAATCAGAGGAAAAGGGAACAGATTATTTGTTCATATGTTATTTTCATTTTTGTAATGTTTACTTTTTTTTTTTTTAACTAACCCATTTCTCTCAAATGTAACAAAGTTCGCTTTCTTCACTGAGCGCTACTTGAAGCAAGCTGTGTGCCAGACAGTATATGAACAATCATCCTGCAATGGGATATTACAAAAACATATCTTTGCTTCTGATAGGGACACATTAACACCTTAAACGTTAAACTGAGCTCTTAAACATTTTCAGGCCAAAAAGCTGAAACAACTTTGCTAATGGTAACAGAGAATTCACAATCCTAAAGATCCAAAGCTGGCAGTGGAAGAAAATTCACTGTGGTTTAAAACCTGCCTGAACTATTTTTCAAAGCAATACAAAATGTATTGTATTAGACTCATGGGACATATCAAGACAAAACCTGAAGTAGCCTCAATTCTCCTTTTTCCCCTTCTTTTTCTGGAGCCAATTCAATAACTTGCTTATTCTGGATTTCTTTCAGAAGCCATTCAACAGTGATTGGTTTCCCAAACAGTAAGGTTTGTCTGCATAATACATGTAAGATGAGCTTAAAAGGGTACAGATGACAACTTCGCCATTTATGTCATGAATGCTTGTAAGTTATATTTGAAGCTTACATGGTGTTATAAAACCAAATTTAGCTAGAAAAAAATGTGCAATCCTATAAAGGGCTTTCTTTTACCATGGTGTTGAAAAATACATATTCTTGTGCTTGTTAATATCAAAAGTGGTTAACAATTCATTTTCTGCAAAATATACAGGTGAGAGAAAACACTGGTATCCATAATCAAATGTAAGCTGGCTTAAGTTCATATTTGCAAATTAAGCAGAGAAATTTAAGTAGTGAGGAGGACGGCTATTTAAAATCACCTCTTATAGCACTTGGCAAAACGAAACTCCCTCTACCCCCGGGAATAAAGATGTTAAAAGAAATAATAATGATGATCACAACAGTGGTTCCTAGTTCTTAACGTGCTTACTAAATGCTAGGTATTGTATTTAAAATGTATTGTTTGGTTTAACCCCCACAACACCCTAGAGATGGGTATTATTATTACTCTTGTTTTACAAGTGTCACTGGAAACTTAGGTTCCAGAAAATTCTATTTGCTTAGACTCCAGAATCCAATGACTTACATACATCCTCCAGAGTTTGCTTAACACTAGAGGTCAAGTTTACTTTCAAGATTGGGCATAATGGTGAAGTGAAAGTCACTCAGTCGTGTCCAACTCTTTGTGACCCCATGGACTATACAGTCCGTGGAATTCTCCAGGCCAGAATACTGGAGTGGGTAGCCTTTCCCTCCTCCAGGGGATCTTCCCAACCCAGGGACTGAACCTGGGTCTCCAGGTTTCTTTAACAGCTGAGCCACAAGGGAAGCCCGGGCATAATGGTATCTGCCTACTAATGTTTTCAGGTGTAAATGTGATTGTCCCTGTAAAATCTTTAGTCCAAATATAAGCTAGTGTTTCTTATGACTCTATCAGCCATGCATAGAACCCTGCAGGGGCAGCAGAGCTTCCTCTTCACATAGTCAGAAGCCTGCATTTTTCTTTGGGATCCATACTCTGCACTTCCCATATATTGGGTACTGACTCCTCATCAGGCTAAATGTGAATACCAACAGAAGCAGAAACTGAAAACCAACTGTGCCCAGATGATCAGAAGGAGAGGCAGGCAGGGTTTCTCAGGAGTTAAATTAGGGAAAACTTGAAGCCTTTTGACTCCAAGTAGAGGAAATTTATTTCTCCAAATTCCTCACATACATATTTAACCATCATTCCTGTTGATTCCATAAATATAATTTTCCTCTCTGCCCCTTTCTTTTTCCCAGGGAATCCAGACAGTAGAAAAGAGGAGAAGAAGCAATAGGAACAAATTTAAGGTCCAGAGCTGCCTCCCAGGACAGATCCCACAGTTGTCCTAGGAGGTGCTAGAAGGAGGAGAGGTCAAGGTTACAAGGATATCATGTGAGACCCAAGAAAGATCATTTGGGCACCTAAAGAGTTAATGGCTTGAGAAATTATGGTTCCTTCCACTTACCCAGACTTGACAGATGAGGGTAGTGAAATCCTGAGCTATTTCAATGAAACAGTCTTCACTTTCTCTCTACCTTTTACAGAAAGTTAGATAATATCCATTAACAAATATTCTGGGTCACCTGAAGTATTTTCAGAGATTCACAGAATTAGAATGCTATGGGGCATTTGAATACTATAATCATCACACACCTTAATATAACATAAACCCATTATACTACATTTTAAAATATATTAATTAGATAATGGCAGCTAAAGATAGGTCGATTCTCTAGTTCTTAGCTCACATTTTTAGATGTTTCCAGTTTTAACAGATATATTTTGAACACGTTACTTCATGGCAAACCAAAAGTATAAAAGAGATGCTGGGGGATAAATTGGGAAATTGGAATTGACATATATACATTACTATATGTAAAACAGATAACAAATAAGGGCCTACCATAGAGCACAGGGAATGCTGCTCACTACTCTCTAATGGCCTTTATGGGAAAGAATCCAAAAAAGAGTGGATATATGTATATGAATAACTGATTCACTTTGCTGTACAGCAAAAACTAATACAACACTGTAAAAAAAACTGTACTCCAATAGAAATTAAAAAAAAAGAGATGCTGGAAGAATCTGGATCTAGGTCATTAAGCCAAAGGGGTTTCTGAGAATTTAACGGGATCATTTCTGGGCATTTCTGTAGACTTAGAGAAGAAGTACAAAATATTCTTCAAGCCAGTAATTTAAAATTCTTGCTTTAGCAGACCCTTAAAAAAAGTCTCATATCAATATCACAGAACCCTTAATAAAACAGTTCAAAGTTACATGATAAAAAGTTACATGTTACCTAAATCATCTGCTTATTTTAAATATCTAACAGATTTTGATCAACTTTACATGATTATTAAAGATGCTTACCCATAAAATTCTTACTTCCTAAATTAAAAGCAATATGATCAAGCTTCCTACGAACCTCTCTTGCTGACACTGTGAGCATCTGGCAATAGTTGGGTAGGTGACTGAGTGAGAACCCCCAGCTCTGCACTCAGGCATCATGCTAGCGGGGAGTGCTGCTCTTCTGGGAGAGGAGCTGGGAATGTACAGAGGCAGAAAAGTCAGATTTCCATATTAGGTCTGTAGAGCAGGATTTCAACATGGGCTATTTTTCTACAAAATTTTGTAACATTCATTTTATATGTGCTGTGCCCTGTGCTAACCATACCAATCCTATGCCAAGGGTAACATTATCATTACCTCAGAGGCAGTGCAAGTGGCTTAGAGAAGTTCTCTAATTTCCGCTTGTCCAGAGTCCACCACTCAGGTGGGGCAGAACTGGGCCCTGAACCACTGTGCTGCTGTTCAGAGTGATTTGAGTACATTCATTAAAATTGTGATTTGACAAAACTTTGCGCACCTACAATTTATTTCCTATTATATTATTTCCTAAGGTGGTGTGTTTCTAAGTTTATTACTTGAAAATTAATTACGCTTTGTGCTGATGGAATGATAACCCTTTTATTATTATCAGTACAAATGTGAACACAGAGGATACTTTGCTTTTCCATGGCAATGAAAAATAATGATTTCCCTAGACTCATTCTAATGATTTGCCTGAAATCTCAGCCGTGGGTTGTATCACACAAGACCTGGAGGAGCTATGATGCAAAGTGGGGTTTCCTTTCCTGCTACGAAGCAAATGAGTTCACCGCAGCAGGTCTGACCCCAGACAGCCAGATCTGTTAAAGTCACCGATTAACTGCCTGGCAGAAAAAGCCTCCTCCAGACACCAGTGCGAGAACCAGAGGCAGTCCAATGCTGGATGAATCAGTGTCAATCTGCTCAGCCATAGCGTCTGCCTGTGATCTTTCACACCAAACCAACACAAATTGTTAAGGCTGTTTCCAATCACTTTGCTCTTTAAATATCAGATATGATCGACTATTACCACATTTAAAACTGATACACAAATTTTTAAAAAAGGGATCCCTTAATTAAACATTATTCAGTAACTCATTTCTCAAATATTTATGGCTCAGTGGTGAAGAATCCGCCTGCCAATGTAGGAGATTTGAGTTCTATCCCTGGGTCAGGAATATCCCCTGGAGAAGGGAATGGCAACCCAAGCCAGTATTCTTGCCTGGAGAATTCCATGGACAGAGGAGCCTGGTGGGCTACAGTCCATGGAGTCACAAAGAGTCGGACATGACTGAGCAACTGAGCACGCCCACAACAATGAGCTAGGCAGCTTGCTGGAGACTGACAGAGATTGCAGACCAAAATAGACAGACGGGGTCCTTGCTTTCATCAAAACTGAGCATTCCCCTGGGATGATTTATATTGGCTCTTGTAGCAACACAAAGTGCAAAAACCTTTGAAGTGTCTATGACTTTTGAGTTACCATCTTGGTAACTTCAAAATGAAAATAAATGCCTCTGTCTTAACAATACAGGATTCAGTGCACAGAATATTTTCTGTATTTCAGTTTTCTCTCTTTATTTTTTTTCTTGAGATTACTGCTTATATCATTTGACACTAAAAACACTTCAAGAACATTTGGATGTGTTTATCCAAGAGCTGGAGAAAAATGATGAAACAGGTGAAAACAAAAAGAGCAATGCCAGCACACTCTATGTAAGGTGAAAGCCTAAATCCAGACAAAAAGGAAAGGATGTCACATCAAGCATGTGATCAACCATGCTTTCACTTCAGTCTCACAGGTCCCACTTCTGGTTTCCTTCAAGTGTCAGAAAGTCTGTGCATCACGTTTAACCTATGATGCTGACAAAGGCCTAAAGGTTTATAGGGATTATGGAAACGTTCACACTGAAGTTTTTGCAAGGCTGTGAACAACTGCAACCCAGTTCTGGAACCACCTTGGATGGCTCCTTTTCCAGGGACCCCCATGGGGATAAGTATCCCTGAACTTTACATCACATCGCTGGCACTGTGCCCCCATTTCCTCCTCTCTGACTCTTATCCTGGTCCCTTGTCTGCACCCTTCCAACTTGCCAACTGCTTCTATACATCACACCTCTTTTAAGAGGCTGATGAAGTCATGCCCCTTGCCTATGAAGGCAAACTCTCAAACCTGGCCTAGCTTTCCACAATTGACCTGAGATTACCTCTCCAGGTTTAACCCCCTCTGTCACTTTTTAATGGACGCCTTATAAATACTGTGCCCACTGTTAAAATGAATTGGGTAGCTTCATACGGACCATTATAAAACAACTGCTAAGATATATTAAGTGAGAAAAACAAAGTGCAGTATCAAGGAGTGTGGACAGGATGCTGTAATGTGTTTAACAACAAAGGATGTGTCAACTGACATGCACATAAATCCCTTAGATACGGCAGAACATCTCTGGATGAACACACCAACTGGAACTAGCGGCCATCCCTGGGGAGGTAAACTAGTAGCTTGGATATAAAGGTGGGAGATTTATAAACAACAAGGTCCTACTGTACAGCACAGGGAACTATATTCAATATCCCGTGATAAACCATAATGGAAAAGAATATGAAACAGTATATATATATACATTACATACCTACATATATGTATGTGTGTGTGTCTATACATATATATACATATATATATAAAACTGAGTCATTTTCCTGTACAGTGGAAATTAGCACAACATTGTAATCAACTATACTTCAATAAAATAAAAAAAGAAAGGTGAGAGATTCACTTTTTATCATCTATATTTTCTCTTTTCCTAACTTTTCAGTTTTACATTCTGTGCCTGTATTTATTCAAAGAAAACATACTTAAAAAATTATAATCTTGTGTTCAAGTTTAATGTTCCTCTTTCAGGCCCCAACAGAGGAACTTAACTTGCACTAACTTTCTGCTTCTGCTCCTCTTACTCAGTGACTCAAGTTTTACTCACCTTTATGTAACTAAATGCCACTTACTTTGTAAATAGTTCCTTAAACTTCATGATATTTTCACAGCAAGTTATCTACCTTACTTACCTATTTGTTTTGCATTATTACTTGTATGCAATTTACTTCTCTTAATATTTGTAAGCTTTTGGAGGGCTGGCTTTTTTTTTGTTGTTTTTGTTTGTGTTTTTAGGATTAAAGCCTGGTTCACAAAAAGCACTTCTCCAATAATTAAAGGCATAAGCAGTTCCCATGATTGCAAAATCATATATTATTCCTCAGGCTACAAGGTGCTCAAAGATCTCACAAGAAAGGGAAGCGCATTTTAAGCACAATAATAAAGAAGAGATCATCATTCCAGTCTAAAAATCAGAAACAAAGTACTTCTTACATGTAATTTCCTGTCTATACCCAACTTCTAAACATCTACTTCTTCACCATCCCTTCCACAGAGGTGGCCTCTCAGCTTCTCCAACATCCCTAGTTATCAGGTTTCCTCTGTTCTGCTCTTTGCGTCACAAGGGCTATTTCAAGCAGCTGTATATCACCTTTCCTGTTCTGTCTTCCACCTTAAATTGCAAATAGTCATCTTTCCTTTGAAATATTTACAGGTCATGACCTACATTTTGGGGGTTAACTTCTATCTTTTATACTCCTAAAAAATGTTTCCCTCTTTTCCAAATATAACTTCATGTGATCTTAGTCATGAAAAAAGATATCCTAGGAATTTCTATGTCAATTCTGAACTTCAGACATTAAAAAAAGAGTTGACTGTTGGCTATTTGGTGTTGTTCAATAGCTTTCACATTTTTTTAAAAAAGAAGCAAAATATTAATACTGAAATATTACATATATAATATGTAGTAATACTGAAATATACAAAATACTCAGGCAGATACAAAGAAGCTGTAGTCACTCAGCAATCTCTTGACATAACGCTTTTGTAAAGCAGCTTTTTGGTCTCACAACGTTTAGCAATTTCTTTTAGCTGTTAAAGACACAAAACTAGTGTCTATTTACATCAGTGGTTCAAAACAGTGTACATTTGTTCCAGCAGAATGACAGTAATAAGGCACCTTTTAACCCAGGAAAACAAAATGTCTCAAGTTAGCTGAATATAAAATACAAGGTAAGTTACTAAAAGTTTTTCAAAAAGACAATCTTACTTACATCAAGAGAGCCTTCATTTATAACAATCATTCCCATGTTCTTCCTCAGAAGTTTGCAGGAGTGCCCTATGTCCAAACAGAGTAAATTGGTTGACATAATTAATTTCTCTAGAGAAAGAAGATGAAGATGTTAAAATGCTAAAACTACAAAACTTATGAATTTTATATATATTCTTTGGTAAAATTAAAATGCTATCTATTTGAACAAGAAAGATGGCAGTCAGCTGTCTTCTGGATCTGCAGAAGTTTGAAAAAGAAATACTCTGCTTGCTATAAAAGAGGGATAAGATACAAGGACATCACCTGACAGGTTAAGGCTGCCTTGATAAACAAACATGGAAAGAGAATACAGTAAGGATTCTCAATGTTCTGAAAACTGTTAAGTGCCTATGGCATACCCTTCATGATGACCAACATGTAGAGCAGAAGATGGGCCAACGGTTGTTTGGGAGAAGGATGCAGGAGGTTGTCTGGGTTTCTCTTGGACCATTGATCCCACCACTATCTATCTCCCTGCCCTTGGACTGTTATCACATTTTCTTTTCTCCTGCTCTCTCTTGCTTTGCTGTACTTGGTGCAGGGCAAACTCACCTGCTGATCAAACCAACTCTGCCCACTTGTTTGCCTACAGCTGAACGTGGCTAGACAAAAATAGGCAACCTTTTTGGCCCAGCTCACATGTAAAACAGTACCATCTACACTTATTTCTTTTGTGATCTCATTCCTCAGTTTTCATTCCAATCCCAAAGAAAGGCAATGTCAAAGAATGTTCAAACTACTGCACAATTGCACTCATCTCACACGCTAGCAAAGTAATGCTCAAAATTCTCCAAGCCAGGCTTCAACAGTACATGAACTGTGAACGTTCAGATATTCAAGCTGTATTTAGAAAAGGCAGAGGAACCAGAGATCAAATCGCCAACACCCAATAGATCATCCAGAAAGCAAGAGAGTTCCAGAAAAACATCTATTTTTGCTTTATTGACTATGCCAAAGCCTTTGACTGTGTGGATCATAACAAACTGTGGAAAAGTCTTCAAGAGATGGGAATACTAGACCATTTTACCTGCCTCCTGAGAAATCTGTACGCAGGTCAAGAAGCAACAGTTAGAACTGGACATGGAACAACAGACTGATCCCAAATCGGGAAAGGAGTACGTCAAGGCTGTATATTGTCACCCTGCTCATGTAACTTATATGCAGAGTACGTCATGAGAAATGCTGGGCTGGAGGAAGCACAAGCTGGCATCAAGATTGCCAGGAGAAATATCAATAACCTCAGGTATGCAGATGACACCACCTTTATGGCAGAAAGTGAAGAAGAACTAAAGAGCCTCTTGATGAAAGTGAAAGAGAAGAGTGAAAAAGTTGGCTTAAAGCTCAACATTCAGAAAACTAAGATCATGGCATCCGTTCCCATCACTTCATGGCAAATAGATGGGGAAACAGTGGAAACACTGGTTGACTTTATTTTGGGGAGCTCCCAAATCACTGCAGATGGTGACTGAAGCCATGAAATTAAGATGCTTACTCCTTGGAAGAAAAGTTACAACCAACCTAGACAGCATATTAAAAAGCAGAGATATTACTTTGCCAACTAAGGTCCATCTAGTCAAGGCTATGGTTTTTCCAGATATTCATGTATGGATGTGAGAGTTGGACTGTAAAGAAAGCTGAGCACTGAAGAATTGATGCTTCTGAACTGTTATGTTGGAGAAGACTCTCAAGAGTCCCTTGGACTGCAAGAGGATCAAACCGGTCTATCCTAAAGGAAATCAGTCCTAATATTCATTGGAAGGACTGATGCTAAATCTGAAACTCCAATACTTTGGCCACCTGATGTGAAGAACTGACTCATCGGAAAAGACCCTGATGCTGGGAAAGATTGAAGGCAGGAGAAGGGGACAACAGAGATTGAGATTGTAGGATGGCATCACTGATTTGATGGACATGAGTTTGAGCAAGCTGTGAGAGTTGGTGATAGATAGGGAAGCCTGGCGTGCTGCAGTCCATGGGGTTGCAAAGAGTTGGACACAACTGAGCGACTGAACTGGACTGAAATGTTGACCATTCTAGATCTCATAAATCCCTCTTTCCTGAACTCTGGACTCTCACATGGCAGTGCCTACTTTACAGCAGACATTTAGGTGTAAAATAAACATCTCCAACTTAACACATCTAAAATTAGGCGCTTAACCTCCCTTCAGAAAGAAGGAAGTTTTCCCTCCAGAAAACTCGCTCCTCCTTTAGTCTTCCTCATTTGGTTAATGGCAACTCCATCCTTCAATTGCTAAGGCTAAAGCACCTTGAAGTTACCTGGGATTCCTTCCTTTCTCCCATACTCTGTGTCTAATCTATCAATCAATCCTGTTGGCTGTACCTTCAAAAATACATCCAGAGTCCAACCATTCCTCACCGCCTCTATTTTACCACCCAGGTCCAAGCATCACCATGTCCTGCTTGGATTAATTCAACAGTGTCTGGCCTTCCTGCTTCAATACTTGCTTCCCTTTGAGTCTACTCTGAGTCTAGCAGCCAGACAGATACATAGAGTTTTTTTTTTTTTTTTAATAGGAAAGTCAGATCAAGTGTTTCCTCCACTTTGTTCAGTACCATGCAGTGGTTTTCCATCTCAGAGTAAATGCCAAGACTGGACAACAGTGTAGGTGGCTCCATCCAACCTGAGCTCTGTTACACCGCTCACCTCTTCTCCTCCTCTAGCCCTGGGCATATCTGCTCTTTCTGTTGGACAGAAGACAGCTGTCCCGAATCATTTGAGTGACAAGCTCCCTTTCTTCTCATAGGTTGTTTCTGGGCTTTCACTTTTTCAATACTTCTTCCTGACTTCCTGATTTAAAATTGAACCCCTCTGTGTAAAGTGAAAACTTTCACTTTTCACTTTCATGCATTGGAGAAGGAAATGGCAATCCACTCCAGTATTCTTGCCTGGAGAATCCCAGGGACAGAGGAGCCTAGTGGGCTGCCGTCTATGGGGTCGCACAGAGTCAGACACGACTAAAGCCACTTTCCAGCAACAGCAGCAGTGTAATGCCCTATTCTCCCTTCCCTGCTTTATTTTTCTTTAGAACAATTATTGCCATGAAATATATTATGTGTTTTTCTCATTTATATTATTGTCTGTTTCCCTGACCAGAATCTGAGTTCCGATGGCAGAGGTTCTGATACGTTTTGTTCTGTGTTCTTAACTGATGCCTGGTACCACAGGCACCATAATCATTTGCTGAATGAATGAATCTTACTTTCCTTTTTCTAGGAACAACTTTTAGGATTCTAGAAGTTAAGGGTTACTAGAAACCACCACCCTTCTCTCCTTTTCATAGGTATTTTCACACTGGCCACATATCCAGGACCATCCTGAGGACTGTTCATCTTCCCCACGGATCACTCTTAACCACCATTTATTCCCCCTCTATCTGTAGTTACACTACTTTATCATATTTGCATTTTCCAGGTCTCCTGATCTCCAGGAGATCAGTCCTGGGTGTTTTTTGGAAGGAATGATGCTAAAGCTGAAACTCCAGTACTTTGGCCACCTCATGCGAAGAATTGACTCATTGGAAAAGACTCTGATGCTGGGAGGGATTGGGGGCAGGAGGAGAAGGGGACGACAGAGGATGAGATGGCTGGATGGCATCACTGACTCGATGGACGTGAGTCTGAGTGAACTCTGGGAGTTGGTGATGGACAGGGAGGCCTGGAGTGCTGCAATTCGTGGGGTCGCAAAGAGTCAGACACAACTGAGCAACTGATCTGAACTATGAATTTATAGTATTCATAGTTTAATATAAATACTATATTTATAAGTATAGTATTTATCACAGAATATACTGATTACTCACATTTCTAAAAGGAATATTAGCTAAAATCTTTTTTTTTTAATATAGATGATACTTAATGACTTTCAAAAAATGTGGTTTTAGTTTGTGAATACTCCTGAAATGGTTTCTTTAATTTTGGGAGAGTTTTGTGTGTAATTTGTATAATCAGTATCATCCAGAGGTTGATGTCAGGGTTCACAGTGCTCAGGCAACATGCTACTGCTGAATTTGCGGGGGGAAATGACTATTTTTCTTGCACATTATTGGTACTACAGGCCTCTACCAGCAAACATTACCTTTCTCCTCTGTTACAGACTGAATTTTGTCCCACCTCCCAATTCATATGTTGAAGCCCCAGCCACCAGTGTGACAGTATTTGGAGACAGGGTCTTCAAAGAGTTAAAGTTAAACGAGATCATAAGGGTGATCCCTCATCCAACAGGACTAGTGTCCTTATAGGAAGAGGACAGAACACCAGACGCGCTGTGAGCATCCACAGAGGAGAGGTCAGGCGCGGACACACAGAGATGTGACCGTCTGCAAGCCAAGAGGGGAGGCCTTGGGAGAAACCAACTTGCTGACATCTTGATTTGGGACTCCAGCTCCTAGGACTGTGAAGAGATAACTTTCTGATGCTTAAGTCACCTAATATGCCATATTCGATTATGGCAGCCCGAGCTGACTAATATAAACTCTTTCTGTAAAATCAGAATTAATTATTAGATCAATGAAAACTGGCAAAACCTTACTTCCTGTCTCAGAAATAACCTTTGGTCACATAAACAAGTGTCAGTATACAAGCTTGCCATAATTCTAGTCTCCAGACTCTGGCAGACAACTGCAGAAAGTTCATCCACGTGTGTCAATTAAGGAGGTGAATTAGGGGCAGGCAGAGTTCAAAGGTGAGAGAGGGCACTATGTGGCTGCAAGAGCTAAAGTTTGGCTGTATAGATAATCACTGCATCTTTAAAGGGGGCACTGGGGCCATGCTGCTGCTGCTGCTGCTGCTAAGTCGCTTCAGTTGTGTCCGACTCTGTGCGACCCCATAGACGGCAGCCCACCAAGCTCCCCCGTCCCTGGGATTCACCAGGCAAGAACATTTCCTTCTCCAATGCATGAAAGTGAAAAGTGAAAAGTGAAAGTGAAGTTGCTCAGTCGTGTCTGACTCTTAGTGACCCCATGGACTGCAGCCTACCAGGCTCCTTCGTCCATGGGATTTTCCAGGCAAGAGTACTGGAGTAGGGTGCCATTGCCTCCTCTGACTGGGGCCATAAGTAAATAGATAAGCTGAGTGAAACCACAAATAAGGAAATCTCAAAACACTAAATCTTTCAAATCTTGAAATACCTCAAATATATCTTCTAAAATGTATCAAAACATGTTAAAAAGCACCATGACATAAAGTTTAAACTAGCTGAATTACCAATGTTAATGGCAGTTTCCTGCTTGTCTCCTGTAAGGATCCAGATTTTGATGTCTGCTTTCATTAGAGTTTCTATGGTTTCAGGCACTTGATCTTGTAATTTATCCTCAATGGCTGTGGCTCCCAGTAGTTGAAGATTCTGAAGAAAAAGAGCAGCAACATTTTTAAGATTAAGAAAATGGTTTAGAGTCTTTAGGAACAAAACATTAAAGTGTTTTAAAATCAGAGACTAAATGATAATCCATGAATTCAGTGTGAATTCCAACTATCCCATTGAGTTTTTTCTCTCAAGGATTCCTAAATCTCAACCAGTACTTCTGACAGAAGACTGAAGCTACCTTCCTCCCCCCTAAGGTAAGCTCCTAGGACTGTGAAGAGATAACTTTCTGATGCTTAAGTCACCTAATATGCCATATTCGATTATGGCAGCCCGAGCTGACTAATATAAACTCTTTCTGTAAAATCAGAATTAATTATTAGATCAATGAAAACTGGCAAAACCTTACTTCCTGTCTCAGAAATAACCTTTGGTCACATAAACAAGTGTCTGAACAAGATTCTGAACACACACACACACACACACACACACACACACACACACACACTGAAGCTACCTTCCTCCCCTCTAAGGTAAGGAACTGATTCTGAACACACACACACACACACACACTGAAGCTACCTTCCTCCCCTCTAAGGTAAGGAACTGATTCTGAACACACATACACACACATACACACACACACACAGGTAGAAGGAGGGAATCAAAAACAGTTAAATAGGAGCAGGCAGCTACTAAGAAAAAATAAAAACACAAACTATGGAAGGTCACCACAGTGAAGAATAATCCAAGTGACATGGTTGAAAAAGAGCAAAGTTACATGCTGACATTATTAAATGACAATCGCATACAGAGTCAGGAAATGTAGACACACAATACAGTTAGGATGAATAAAGGTGCAATAAACAAAGCAACCGCATTGGTCTCTGAACGAAAGAACAGGCTGAGTGTTTTTAACTTGGTTCCACGTTTGTGTCATGGAAGGTCGGAGTCCATTAAAGATCTCTTGCTTATTTGATGGTATCTTTCATATAAGACTGAACAAAACCAAAACACTCTGTGGAAAGCTGTTCCAATCTCGGACAAAGAAGAATGGTTTCTTCTCTCAACTTCCTAAATGGAGGGAAAGGGAGAACAATCTCCTGGCTGCTAGGGAACCCTGGCTTGCCAAATGGAAACAGCTAATGGTGTTTTTGGTCCTAAATACATAGGTATGCGCAACGACGGACTAGGATTTAAACCTGTCTATCATGTGACTAGGCATTGTCACCACTTGGGAACCCTTCCGGTGGTGTTCTGCAAGCCACAACAAACTAAGTCTTAGTCTTAGGCATTTCCCCATAACCTAACTTCCAGAATGAACTACTTCAGCATTTATCTTTCTTCTCAACCATTCTCTTCCTGCTTGCCTTCATGTTTCATTTCCACTATCAGACAAGGACAGAACAGATACAAGGGAAATTATTGCAAAGGATAGTGTCTGGGTTGGTAATAACGAAGAAGGCATTCCACTTTCTATTTTTTCTCTAACATTAAGTCCTATTTACTTTTCATCAAAATCCAAGTCTAAAAATAGCCCCAAGTCTTGGTAGGTATGGAAAATAAAGTTAAATATATATACAAACATGTAAAATTGAGAGAGTGTGTGTGGGTATAGTTGCTGAGTCTATTACTTAGGAATGTTTTTGGCTATAAATAATAGGAAAATCTGACTAAAAGTAGCTTAAGTAAAGTTCCATATTTCTTACATCATTAGTACTGAAGTGGGTATTTTGGGCCAAAGATGGTTGGCTTGACTATATTTCCACTTATTCTCTAGATCTCTCTCAATGTCTCAATGTGACTGTCACAGCTACAACAACCACTGTGAAGACAAGAATTAGGAGGTGAAACCAAATGTATCCATCTCTTATTTGAAGAGCAAAAGGGTTTATAAAATTCCTCAGTGTATTTCCAAAAATAGCAACTGGCCAGATGGTGCTACATGGCCATCCCTAACTATCAACATTTAACTTTTCTAGACTTAGTGGAGGTGGCAAGGCAGAACGGGGATGGGAGTAGGTAGTAAATTAGCCAGTTAACAGTCTCCGCCACAATGCTGAAACATAGATGTGTGCACATGCATTCAGTCTAGTTCAGTTGCTCAGCTGTGTCCAACTATTTGCGACCCCATGGACTGCAGCACGCCAGACTTCCCCGTCCATCACCAACTCCCAGAGCTTATGCAAACTCAGGTTCGTCAAGTCGGTGATGCCATCCAACCATCTCATCTGCCGTCTCCTTCTCCTCCCTCCTTCAATCTTTCCCAGCATCAGGGTCTTTTCCAATGAGTCAGTTCTTCCCATCAGGTGACCAAAGTACTGGAGTTTCAGCTTTGGCATCAGTCCTTCCAAAGAATACCCAGGGCTGATCTCCTTCAGAATGGACTGGTTGGATCTACTTGCAGTCCAAGGGACTCTCAAGAGTCTTCTCCAACACCACAGTTCAAAACCATCAATTCTTCGGCGCTCAGCTTTCTTTACAGTCCAACTCTCACATCCATACATGACTACTGGAAAAACCATAGCCTTGACTAGACAGACCTTTGTTGGCCAAGTAATGTCTCTGCTTTTTAATATGCTGTCCAGGTTGGTCATAACTTTCCTTCCAAGGAGTAAGCATCTTTTAATTTCATGGCTGCAGTCACCATCTGCAGTGATTTTGGAGCTCCCCAAAATAAAGTCAGCCACTGTTTCCACTGTTTTCCCATCTATTTGCCATGAAGTGATGGGAACGGATGCCATGATCTTAGTTTTCTGAATGTTGAGCTTTAAGCCAACTTTTTCACTCTCCACTTTCACTTTCATCAAGAGGCTCTTTAGTTCCTCTTCACTTTCTGCCATAAGGGTGGCGTCATCTGCATATCTGAGGTTATTGATAGTTCTCCTGGCAATCTTGATTCCAGCTTGTGCATCTTTCAGCCCAGTGTTTCTCATGATGTACTCTGCATATAAGTTAAATAAGCAGGGTGACAATTACAGCCTTGATGTACTCCTTTTCCTGTTTGGAACCAGTCTGTTGTTCCATGTCCAGTTCTAACTGTTGCTTCTTGACCTGAATACACATTTCTCAAGAGGCAGATCAGGTGGTCTGGTATTCCCATCTCTTTCAGAATCTTCTAGTTTATTGTGATCCACACAGTCAAAGGCTTTGGCATAGTCAATAAAGCAGAAATAGATGTTTTTCTGGAATTCTCTTGCTTTTTCGATGATCCAGCGGATGTTGGTAATTTAATCTCTGGTTCCTCTGCCTTTTCTAAAACCAGCTTGAACATCTGGAAGTTCGTGGTTCACATATTGCTGAAGCCTGGCTTGGAGAACTTTGAGCATTACTTTACTAGCATGTGAGATGAGTGCAATTGTGCGGTAGTTTGAGCATTCTTTGGCATTGCCTTTCTTTGGGAGTGGAATGAAAACTGACCTTTTCCAGTCCTGTGGCCACTGCTGAGTTTTCCAAATTTGCTGACATATTGAGTGCAGCACTTTCACAACATCATCTTTCAGGATTTGAAATAGCTCAACTGGGAATTCCATCACCTCCACTAGCTTTGTTTGTAGTGATGCTTCCTAAGGTCCACTTGACTTCACATTCCAGGATATCTGACTCTAGGTCAGTGATCACACCATCATGGTTATTTGGGTCATGAAGATCTTTTTTTGTATAGTTCTTCTGTGTATTCTTGCCACCTCTATCTTGCCACCTTAATATCTTCTGCTTCTGTTTGTGTTTGTGCATACACACATGTATATATTTACATGTATACGTATGGACATAGATACACACATATCCCCCACTGCCCTGATATCCCCCACTGCCCTGCTCTGGCTCACCCTGCAAGTCCAAATTCAAAAGCTACTGCTTTTTCGAAGTTTTCATTTACTTCTTAACTCAAGTTTTTCCCTCTGCTGTGCTCTGATAGAGCTTTGCCATTTTTACATATCTTGAAAGTGAAAGTGTTAGTTGCTGAGTCTTATCTGACTCTGCAACCTCATGGACTATAGCCTGCCAGTCTCCTCTGTCCATGGAATTCTCTGTTCAAGAATACTGGAGTGGATTGCTATTCTCTTCTCCAGGGGAGCTTCCTAACCTAGGGGTTGAACCCAGGTCTCCTGCATTGCAGGCAGATTCTTAACTGTCTGAGGTACCAGGGAAGCCCTTAATTTACCATATTAAGGTTAACTGCTTAAATGTATGACTCTGGTAGTTTTGTTCAAAAGTAGGGACCATGTCTCCAAGCTCCTTGTTTTACAAATGAGGTGACAGAAGCCCAGATAGGGGCAATGATAAACGACAGTGAATACTGGGGTAAGATTACAGAAGGGTAGGGCTTGAACCAAGATTTCCTGTATTGCCCATTCCATTCTTGTCCCTTCTGTCAATGATGGTGTCCAGAACAACAGTCAGCTCTCAGTCTCATAAATATTGGCTGAAGTAAATGAAATGGGCATCAGTGTGTTAAGGGCTAGTACTGACTTCTTTATTCAAGTACTTCTCTACTCAAGTAATATTAAGGAGAGGAACAAATGGAGGTCTCGCTCTGGTTGCAGGCTGATGTCCCAATTTGACAACAGGGAGGGTAGGGCCCTGTCTTGGGCATATTCCTTGTAAGAATGCTGGCCTGAGCACTAAGCGCTGACTCAAGGAAGACCCTGTAAGCCCAGGTACTGAGGTGATGCTGAAGAAGGGCTCTGGGGAGTCTTTTATAAAGAAAGTGAAGTTTTAAATTGAAAGAAAAAGCATGGACCATGTCTTATTCATCTTTATATTGTATCCCCAGAAGACTGATAGTCAGAGTTTGACATATTTGCAGAGAATGCATGACAAAGAAAAAAAAAAAACCAAAAAACCCCAAACACCCAAATCCAAATGTTCTAAAGTACTGTCGCAATCTAGACCATTTTGCCTTCAATATACTCCAAATAACTTACACAGCTATTAGGTGCACTTGATGCATGACTTCTTAGTATATAATATATACGACAGGAAGGCAAATTTCCTTCTTTAAAAACATGGCATTACTTTATTATCTTTAATGGGAAGCAGATTTGAAATCTATCAAAACCTGATGAATAATTATCATCAAGAAGTTCAAGAATGAAAAGGAAGACCAGTTCAGCAGCAACTATGCTAGCCTCACAATTGATGAATTTCAACGCTGAGACAATGATTTCATCAATTCTTTCAGCTACTCTTAGGGCATTAGTAGCTAAATCATTCTGGCCCACATCCCAGCAAAGATCAGGATAGAGCTGTTTTTAAATGTTAGATGTTCTACAGAAGGCATGATAAGATTTGTAAAGGATCTCATGAAGATAGTTGAGTCATACATGCTCTCAAAAATTTTAAACCAAAAAAGAAAATTTTTTTGGTAATATTTCACAAAACCCTGGGGTAGATAATATGAAAGCCAAGATGTGAATACATTAATTAGAAATAAATAAACAAATATATTTGTATGTTTTTCAGTTCTACTCTAAGGGGATAAATGAGCACAGGAAGTACACGGGTATCCACTGCCGTGAACAAGCCTAATAAAAATAAAATGACTGTGCTGGTGGAGATTATATTGAAAGCACATTTGAAAGAAGGAAAGCAGCTGGTTTTGTACCGGTAAAAAGGAAACATTTTTCAAACCAGGCAAAAATAAAGTACCAAAGATGTAGGGCCAGCAATGTACATGTTGAGAAATGTCATAGCAGGTTAATGTGCAGTGTGCTGGTGGCTATGAGAACAGGAATTTCTAGTGAAACATTTCTGAATATTCAGCAGAACTGCAGTGGGTTTACCTTGCTGCCTGTAAAAGAAACACTGCATTTGAAAGCTGTTCATTTCGCCTTTATCCCGAGAGCTCCTTGAGCAGGGCACTTACTAATTTTAGTGGACGGCTCTGCGGCTTCCTTTCCTTTGGCTTCGATGTCATTTGTTGTGAGATTAGGTCTTGAGTGATAGACTGTTCAGTCTCTGGAAATTAATATCTTTAGCTACATAACGATCATTAGGAAAAAAGATTTGAACTTTGCGTGCTTTTCCTGATCTTAACACAAGAGTGTTTAGGCCGTAATCAATTTCATCCCAAACATGTATTACCTTACACAGATGGCCACTAATGGTCACTATGGGAATTACATATTCAGCAAGTGTTGAAACGTGATAAAATTCCCATGACATTTACGGAATTAAAAAAAAAAAAGGCTAAAACACTAATTTTACTTTCAAAATGTAACTGTGCCAAAAGTTATAAAGGTTTCAGTTGATGCCTCTTTGACATAGATTTAGTTATCACTGAAAAATTATGAAATAATATTTATTTACCCAGTAAAGTCCTCAATAATCTTATTTTCTCTTTTAGATGTTTCTGATGTAATTTTTTAAAAAAAGATAAAAATATCTAGTAATATCTAGTAAATATCTACCCTAGTAAAGATAAAAAGCTTCATGCAGAGTACTTAAAAACTAGGGGAAAATGTATTATGACAGATTTAGAAATTACATTTTTTCCCCAATGTATGTATATTTTACTAAATAACAGAACCTCAAAGTGATTTATTCCATGTTAACAAATATTGTCTCAGGGTTTAGATCTATTCTGGATTTTTTTTAAAAGTTTGTGATATGTTTCTAAATGAGAAAAAGCACAGTAACTTGGGCTTCAGATTACAACATGGACTATTTGGCAGAAGTTTCTTTGAAGACAAATAAAAGAAATAATACTGGCAAATAAATGTTATCACTGGAGTAAATATGGATAAATACTAGTAACATTTGGCAACCTTTATGACAACATAAAATAAGATGTGATTCGGAGAATGAAGAAACATTTCTGTAGCCGAGAAATATCAGATACTGCTAAGTGCTCACACTGATTCCTTCAGTTAGTAGGGAGGTTGAGTAAACTATATAAGACTGAATCAGGGTGCAGCTGAGCTGGGATGGTAAGAACAAGACACCAAGAATAATACACATCCCAGGGTAGCGAATGAGGAGTGAACCTGAGATTAAATGAAAGTTAGAATCTTATATAAATCATCACACTCTGAAACATTTGTCTCTGTTGCTCAGTTCTTAGTTCTGATCTGTTTCTATGAAGGGGTTTCAGCCTCAGTCCTGAGGCTCTCTGGCCAGGGGTGCCTGCTTCCTGTTTTCCACCTGTATGCCCCAGATTCACACTCTGGGATGGACTCCCTTCCAAGCACACACGCATGCCTGCATTCACACACACACACACCCATGCATGCCTGCACTGTCTCTCTCTCACACACCCACACACCCTTGCCATTCTGGGCAAGACAGTGGGACACAACCAGAGTCCCTTCCTTCCTGGGATCTGTGCTTCAGAATCTGTTCTTTGGTTTGCTCCCTGCCTTGTTTTCTGACTGTACCCTCCTTGCTTTACATTGGTATCTGTTTCTCCTAGCTTCAGCTGCCTGGCAGTCATCAAGCCCCAAGTACTTAGCCACAGGAGTAGGAATGGAGAACAGGGGTCTTCATATTTTACCTGAAGGGCTTATTACACAGATCAGCGGACCCTATACCCAGAGCTTTTCACTGAGTTCGTGAAACCTGGAAATGTGCGCTGGTAACTAAGCTGCTGGTTTGAGGACCTAACTGCTCATCTCCAGCAAGGCTGACAAAACTCCTTCTATCAAGTGACAAATGGTAAATATTTTCAGGTTTGAGGGTCATACACTCTGTGTTGCAATGACTCAATTCTGTCATTGTAGAGACAATTTGTAAACACATGTGTGGCGCTGTGTTCTAATGAAACTTTATTTACAAAAACAGGTGGTGAGTGGAAGTGGTTCTTGGGCTGGAGTTTGCAGACCCTTGATGTCGAATAGTGGTGAGCAGCCCATCTCTGCATCGGCCTCCATTCTGACTGATCAGTCTTGATACTTCCTTGGTCAGCTCCAACCCTTCTTCCTTAGCCTGGCCTTAGGTTCTCTGGTCTCATTTCTCTCCTCTCCTTCCAATCCCAAACTACAGACAAAGCCTCTCAACTGTAATATATGATTACCATCAGAGAAAAACAGTACTCTCCCTAAATAATCACATGACTATATGCTATATATGATCTTAAAAGTAAACACAAACTTTTCTGTGCGTACAAAAGATAAACACAGGAAATAAGTATTTTCTTAGTCTGGGTGGCTCAAAAAACCCATCCAACATCAGTTAACATCTGACCTTAAATCCTAAAGAAGAATTAAGACTTAGCCAAGTACTAGGGAGAGGTGGGGAGGGATGGGTGAAGAAATTCCAAACAGAAGACATCACATGTGTGAAGACATAGGTATGCTAAAGCATATTGTGTTTGAGAAGCTGCCATTTAGTCAATATGGAACCGATAAATGAAGGGAGGTATGTGATGATTTAAATAACGCTAATTTAATAGGGTTGTTCTGATGATAAAATTGGATCAGTCATCTCAAACTCTGACTAGTAAGTCAGGAAAACGATGAGCCTGGAAGAGCTGGCAGGGAATGAAAATCAAAGTGGTTATTTTTTTATGTTGGGGATTCCAAAGGCACAGGGCATCTGGAGAAGAATTTCAGAAGGGGAGGGACAGGATCAGATTTATATCTCAGAAAGTTCACTGGTGTCCAACTGGGGATGGAATGGGAAGAACGGAGGGTGCAAGACCAGTTCAGAGGTTAAGGCAGTCATCACACTTGTTAGCTTTAAAATATGGGAGCGCTGGAATAGAGAGTCCCTGACGGCCATGGGCCTCTCAGAGGCATTCCATAATGCTGGCTCTCCAAGACTGCCGCATTCCACTGGACATCATTCACTCCTGGGCTTCCCTTCTCAAAATCACTTTGCACGCAACAAAGTGGTTGCATTTAAGAGAAGAGAATCTTGTACCTCTGTCAAAGCTGGGCTAGACTAAGAGTGTTAAATCATCGGCATGCCTCATTGACCTAGTTCTGGAGAAATCGTGCCACCCAGGCCAAGAAGGAGCTTTTATCTTGGTGCTTTTTAAACCAAGAAATCATATTTGGACTCTCACACAGCCAAGGGCTTGCCAAATAAGGTCAGAATTCACACACCCAGCTGAAAAGAATCAGGGTTTGAGAGGCCATTGGGTGTAGCCAGCAAAAACAACACATCCATCTTATCTGAGTGAGAAGACAGCAAAACCCATTGTGCAAAGTCTACCGCGAAGCATTCATAATAAGGGTTTGATCAGCTAGAAAGGAGGAGCGTGGGATTAGAGATCTAAGGGAACACTAAGTACTTTCAGTAAGAAGACTCTAAAAGAGGAGTTGAGGGAAAATCACAACAAGCAAATCCCCACCTTCACCCTGAAGGAGGATAGAATATATTACATCACACAGGGCACACACGGCTAGTCTCATTTCCTATGCGGACAGGTCCTGAACACACCATGTCTCCCAATTCCAAGAGCTGATTTCATGATGACTCAACTGTATGAGTGGTTACATTTTATTTTTCAAGATGCCAATGTTTTACATACATTCTTGCTTTCTTTTAAACCACTAGCAGAATGACATATGGATTAGGAACATGTGATTTGGAATTAAGACAGAACTGCGATATGAATCCCTGCTCAGCCAACTACTGGATATGCTGCCACCGCCGCTGCTTAGTCGCTCAGTCGTGCCCGACTCTTTGCAGCCCCATGGAACACAGCCCGCCAGGCTCCTCTGTCCATGGAATTCTCCAAGCAAGAATACTGCAGTGGGTTGCCATGCCTGCCTCCAGGGGATCTTCCCAACCCAGGAATTGAACCCTGGTCTCCTGCATTGGGCTTCCCTGGTAGCTCAGTCGGTAAAAAATCTGCCTGCAGTGCAGGAGACCCAGGTTCGATCCCTGGGTTGGGAAGATCCCCTGGAATAGGAAATGGCAAACAACTCCAGTATTCCTGCCTGAGAATTCCATGGACAGAGGAGGCTGGTGGGCTACAGTCCATGGGGTCGCAACAGTTGGACACAACTCAGTGACTCAACTCAACTTGACTCACTCCCTTATTGCAGGCAGATTCTATACCACTGAGCCTCCAGGGAAGCCCACTTAGCAAGATAAGGCTAATAATATGGCTGTACTAGTGTTGGTATAAGGATGAAAACTGATTGTTTATCTCAACTTTCTCTTTTTTTGTTGTTTTATTTGAGTAGTCAGGTAAAAAAAAATGTTGAGTACTTAAGACCTAGGGATGTCTATATTTTTTGTATAGCCCACTTGTTTTGTTAATATTAATAAATTATATGTATTGCAAAATGCAACAAATTATAAACAAAAAAAGGTGAGATAAAACATTAGTAGAAACAGAGGTTATAATGTTTTCTTGCTTACCCCAATGGCTCATTTTGCGCACCCTACGTCCTGGAACTAGCCCTGGAACTAAATAATCAAGTTAAGGAGCAGAGGAGCAGGGGACGTGGAGCTTAGTAAAGTCTCTAAAACTGGCAGGTCCCCTTAGTAGATAAGCTGACAGACTGCAAATGTTCTTAAGCAAACAGTAAAACAGGAAACTACTGGAATTCGAAACCACGAAATCACCAGTACATCATGTAAATTTTCATCTAGTACATTTCAGGTTTTAGTACAAATGAAAGTGATATTGGCAGCTACTAAGAATAGAACGGGGCAGTTTTATCTGAAAAAGCGTTCAACGCGAATACAGAAGTTACTGTGAATTTGGCAGTCATAAATGCTCAGGAAAAGTTCTGTTTTTCATTAAGCTTTATATTTCTCTAGGAATCCTCTACACCGCTCGCTGCCACACGTTGGGTAGGGTACTGGACTGCTGGTAGTCACCAGAGTGTAATGGTTGGTCTACATTCCACCACATCAAGGCAGGCTTTAACAAAAAAACAACCCCAGAAACGTCAACCATATGTGGGGGTAGGAATCACGGAAATAATGTAAAAAAGATCACGAACTACCTCGCTGTCCTAGCTCGGTGCCTGTCGCAGCGCCCTGGGTGCGAGGTCCTGTCTGCCATGACATTTTCCAGTGTTCAATACTACCTCACTCTCAGTACTGAAACGAAGACAAGGAGTTTTCCATCCTCTTCCCTTTCTGTGCCCCCAGAGCCCACAACAGCACTTGACAAGCGCTGGAGGATGGGCATTTGTTGTTGAACCTTTCCCACCACGTGCTTCCCACATTTATATGTTAAATAACTTGGAAAACAGGGGTGGTTTTTTTTTTTATGACTGAGTCTAAATTTGTAACGAATGGATTCTTTAAAATCCTTATCTGTCTTTTCTAACTGTTTGACTTTTCTAAAGTCACATCCTTAGTGACAACACATTTGAAATCAACATATTCCACGTGCAGAAAGCATGCACTATGTGGGTAATAGAAGGCAGGCTTTCGTTAAGCAAACACTAAGTAAATTTAGCCTTTGAATTAATTATTTAATTGACACATTCATTTATTCATCAAATATCTATTCAATGAGGCAGTTCTTGGAGCCACAGAGACAAATAAGATAAAACGACCCTGCTCTCATGAAGCTTCAATCTAGTGGAGGATAGATATTAATTGTGAACTATAAAATTTGTACATATAATAAACAACATAGCTTGATTCAAAGGGGAGCTAAACACTGCCCAAACTTTAGCTTCCTGATTAGTATTCAGTTCAAAAATGATCCTCTCTGATCCATAATTAATCAAAAAAAAAAAAAAACACGTTGGCAGAAGCATAGCATAAATTTTCATTTTTCAAGAAGCATTTATTTATGCCTCAAAATATGAGAAGAAAACAAGAACAATGTCATCATCAGGGAAATACTGGTTTGATCATTGCCCAATCTAGACATGTATTATATAATATATCTCACTATTTTCTGCAATGCTCAAGAAAAGTAAGTCGGTTTTGTAAGCATCTCAAATGACTACAAGGCAATTCACATAATGCTAAAGATATAATTGCATTTTCCTATTGAAGCAAATAAATATAAAAAATTTTTCAAAAACTCTATTTACCATGGAGGAATACCTTCATGTTTCAAACAATGGTTTAATTACAAAATATTCCTCTTAAGTAAGATCAGACCCCTCTGTACTACTAGTTTTCAAAGGAACTTATCAGCACATTATGAGTATGAGGCAAATAAATTTTGTCTTAGAAATACATGTGAAGTAGCAGATCAATCAGGAAGGTGAGACATTTCAGAGAAACCACTGCTAAAGAAGTATAAGGCTTGATAATTATTCTGCTGTTTATTTGCAATTTCTCCCTGACAAAATACAAATAAATAAATTCTTAACTTAAAAAATAATCTAATATTTAAAGACACAGACCAACAGTATAAGTGGTTTCATAATCTAAATTATAAATCCAAATACGCTGCCCTTCAAAAGAAAGAGGCTAAAGAAGGTAGAGCAGGTCAAGCGTGTTGTCTGAAAAATGAAACAACTGTATGTTTTCTCAAGTGGTGATAAACAGAGACGAAGAGGTGTTTCCTGTCCACGAAACCCAAGCGATGCTACAATTATCCTCAAACTGGGTCAAGACACCTCGAGTATATGATGTGATTCTCATAATCCCTTCTGCATTTTAACTATGTGAGCCTTCTTGTTCCTGGACGTCTTGGGTTTCCCGGTTATAAATGTCACCTTCTTGACCTTTATTTAGTAATAGAAAAAAATGTTTCAGGAACATCTTGAAACAACTCATAGCATTAGAAATGATCTCTTTTTAATCCTGAGAAATCTAACATCTGAATGAAAGTGCTGGAGTCCAAACTATCCAACCGTGTAGCAGAGATGTTGATGGCATTACACAGATGGATGTAAAAGTCCTAAATCCTCTATGACTGTCACTAGGGAAAAGCCCATCAGGAGCACTTTGTCCAGCCTCCCACCTTCCCTCTCCTTTACTGTACCCTGGAGGTAAAGGGGGACCTTCCAGAGCTCACATGTGCTGGGTAGAAACGTCAGAAAGCACTGTGCCACAGGACAGATGGCATTATCTCCTGGGAGGCTCTTGGCCTATCTGGATAAATTTTTTCAGATTATGCTAGGACTCACAGCCCCCAGGGGAAAAAAGGCTTTAACTAAAATTTGAAAACGGAATTACTTGTTTGAACAAACACTGGAGGGATAACATAGAAAGCAGGATGTAACCTTAAACATATTATACAATTGTCATTTATTTTATAACATTAAAATACATTCTTGTTTTCAGGAAGAGCTCTGCAAATCTTTTGTATTTTGACTGTCTTTAATATAACGCCATAATACCATTAATTGGTCATTGCTATTGCAAATACGTCCTGCAATGTCCTATGTATGACCACAGGCTGACCTGATCTTTTGTTGAAAAGTGAGGGAAAGTATCTATAGCAATTTTGAGAAGCATGTTTCCTAAAAAAAATTCACAGACAAGAGGACTATCATCTGGTTTCCAAACTGTGCTCCACAGAGTCTCAAAGTCCTGAAAAGCCTCTCATGGACCACGATGAGGGCAAGGTAGGGTTGTCAGGGGACAGCCAGTTAGGGGCTCCTCCCCACTCTTCCGCTTGTTAACCAGCACAGTTTTGCTTTTATATATTCTATGTATTAAAAATATGTAAGTATATTTAGGTTCCTCTGCAATATTGTTCTTTACAGCATTGGACCTTGCTTCTATCACCAGTCACATACACAGCTGCGTATTGTTTTTGCTTTGGATCCATCCTTTCATTCTTTCTGGAGTTATTTCTCCACTGATCTCCAGTAGCATATTGGGCACCTACCGACCTGGGGAGTTCCTCTTTCAGTACCCTATCATTTTGCCTTTTCATACTGTTCATGGGGTTCTCAAGGCAAGAATACTGAAGTGGTTTGCCATTCCCTTTTCCAGTGGACCACATTCTGTCAGATCTCTCCACCCTGACCTACCCATCTTGGGTTGCCCCACGGGCATGGCTTAGTTTCATTGAGTTAGACAAGGCTGTGGTCCTAGTGTGATTAGATTGACTAAGTCAAATTGGAAGTGGTCAAACAAGAGATGGCAAGAGTGAATGTTGATATTCTAGGAATCAGCGAACTAAAATGGACTGGAATGGGTGAATTTAACTCAGATGACCATTATATCTACTACTGCGGGCAGGAATCCCTCAGAAGAAATGGAGTAGCCATCATGGTCAACAAAAGAGTCTGAAATACAGTACTTGGATGCAATCTCAAAAACGACAGAATGATCTCTGTTCGTTTCCAAGGCAAACCATTCAATATCACAGTAATCCAAGTCTATGCCCCAACCAGTAATGCTGAAGAAGCCGAAGTTGAATGGTTCTATGAAGACCTACAAGACCTTTTAGAACTAACACCCCAAAAGATGTCCTTTTCATTATAGGGGACTGGAATGCAAAAGTAGGAAGTCAAGAAACACCTGGAATAACAGGCAAATTTGGCCTTGGAATATGGAATGAAGCAAGGCAAAGACTAATAGAGTTTTGCCAAGAAAATGCACTGGTCATAACAAACACCCTCTTCCAACAACACAAGAGAAGACTCTACACATGGACATCACCAGATGGCCAACACCGAAATCAGATTGATTATATTCTTTGCAGCCAAAGATGGAGAAGCTCTATACAGTCAACAAAAACAAGACCAGGAGCTGACTGTGGCTCAGATCATAAACTCCTTATTACCAAATTCAGACTTAAATTGAAGAAAGTAGGGAAAACCACTAGAGCATTCAGGTACGACCTAAATGAAATCCCTTATGATTATACAGTGGAAGTGAGAAATAGATTTAAGGGCCTAGATCTGATAGAGTGCCTGATGAACTATGGAATGAGGTTCATGACACTGTACAGGAGACAGGGATCAAGACCATCCCCATGGAAAAGAAATGCAAAGAAGCAAAATGGCTGTCTGGGGTGGCCTTACAAATAGCTGTGAATAGGAGAGAAGTGAAAAGCAAAGGAGAAAAGGAAGGATATAAGCATCTGAATGCAGAGTTCCAAAGAATAGCAAGAAGAGATAAGAAAGCCTTCCTCAGTGATCAATGCAAAGAAATAGAGGAAAACAACAAAATGGGAAAGACTAGAGATCTCTTCAAGAAAATCAGAGATACCAAGGGAACATTTCATGCAAAGATGGACTTGATAAAGGACAGAAATGGTATGGACCTAATAGAAGGAGAAGATATTAAGAAGAGGTGGCAAGAATACACAGAAGAACTGTACAAAAAAGATCTTCACGACCCAGATAATCACGATGATGTGATCACTGACCTAGAACCAGACATCCTGGAATGTGAAGTCAAGTGGGCCTTAGAAAGCATCACTACGAACAAAGCTAGTGGAGGTGATGGAATTCCAGTCGAGCTATTTCAAATCCTGAAAGATGATGCTGTGAAAGTGCTACATTCAATATGCCAGCAAATTTGGAAAACTCAGCAGTGGCCACAGGACTGGAAAAGGTCAGTTTTCATTCCAATCCCAAAGAAAGGCAATGCCAAAGAATGCTCAAACTACTGCACAATTGTACTCATCTCACATGCTAGTAAAGTAATGCTCAAAATTCTCCAAGCCAGGCTTCAGCAATATGTGAACCATGAACTTCCTGATGTTCAAGCTGGTTTGACAAAAGGCAGAGGAACCAGAGATCAATTGCCAACATCCGCTGGATCATGGAAAAAGCAAGAGAGTTCCAGAAAAACATCTGTTTCTGCTTTATTGACTATGCCAAAGCCTTTGACAGTGTGGATCACAATAAACTGTGGGAAATTCTGAAAGAGATGGGAGTACCAGACCACCTGATCTGCCTCTTGAGAAATCTGTATGCAGGTCAGGAAGCAACAGTTAGAACTGGACATGGAACAACAGACTGGTTCCAAATAGGAAAAGGAGTATGTCAAGGCTGTATATTGTCACCTGCTTATTTAACTTATATGCAGAGTACATCATGAGAAACGCTGGACTGGAAGAAACACAAGCTGGAATCAAGATTGCCGGGAGAAATATCAATAACCTCAGATATGCAGATGACACCACCCTTATGGCAGAAAGTGAAGAAGAACTAAAAAGCCTCTTGATGAAAGTGAAAGTGGAGAGTGAAAAAGTTGGCTTAAAGCTCAACATTCAGAAAATGAAGATCATGGCATCCGGTCCCATCACTTTATGGGAAATAGATGGGGAAACAGTGGAAACAGTGTCAGACTTTATTTTTTGGGCTCCAAAATCACTGCAGATGGTGACTGCAGCCATGAAATTAAAAGATGCTTACTCCTTGGAAGAAAAGTTATGTCCAACCTAGATAGCACATTAAAAAGCAGAGACATTACTTTGCCAACAAAGGTCTGTCTAGTCAAGGCTATGGTTTTTCCTGTGGTCATGTATGGATGTGAGAGTTGGACTGTGAAGAAGGCTGAGCGCCGAAGAACTGATGCTTTTGAACTGTGGTGTTGGAGAAGACTCTTGAGTGTCTTAGACTGCAAGGAGATCCAACCAGTCCATTCTGAAGGAGATCAGCCCTGGGATTTCTTTGGAATGAATGATGCTAAAGCTGAAATTCCAGTACTCTGGCCACCTCATGCGAAGAGTTGACTCATTGGAAAAGACTCTGATGCTGGAAGGGATTGGGGGCAGGAGGAGAAGGGGACGACAGAGGATGAGATGGCTGGATGGCATCACTAACTCGATGGATGTGAGTCTGAGTGAACTCCAGGAGTTGGTGATGGACAAGGAGGCCTGGTGTGCTGCGATTCATGGGGTCACAAAGAGTCGGACACGACTGAGCAACTGAACTGAACTGAAGTATATTCAGGCAATATTTACTTTGAGAAAGAGGTTCTACTCTTTAAAAAAAGAGAGACTTGAAAATAATTTGAAAGTCACTAGCTCACATGCTCAAGTCCAATATTATGGTCGATATAAAAAATAGATCCTGATCACAAGAAAAACAGACTATATAATAAACAAGTCTCATTTAAAGTAGCCAAGGAAGAAGCCCAAATGGATGAAACTCAGGCTTCCCTGGTGGCTCAGAAGGTAAAGACTCTACTGGCAATGCAGGAGACCCAGTTTCGATTCCTGGATCAGGAAGATCCCCTGGAGAAGGAAATGGCTACCCACCCGAGTATTCTTGCCTGGAGCATTCCAAGGACAGAGGAGCCTGGTGTGCTACAGTCCATGAGGTCATAAACATTCGCATACAACTGAGCAATGAACACTTTCACTTTCAGGACTATGGCAGTTAAATTTACAGTCAGAAAAAAAAAAAAATTTACAGTCAGTGACACAGCAGAAGAATCTGCTCTGCTATGTTGGAACCTGCCTCATTACCACGTGTGACAGGAGCTCCCCACAGCTTCCACTGAATACTAACCCCAGCTGATTTTAATAAAGAATGGACGCTCAAAAGGGTGACATGCTAGCACCCTGACTACCTACAGTTCCCAAATGATCAGGGTTGGGAAAATCATTTTTTTCAGAAAAGCTTTTAGTTGCAGGGACCCCTCTGTGTTCTTGTTCCTATTCGTTTTCTTCTAAAAGACTTGTGCTCTTCTTCGGTGGGTAAAATAATCTTCTGAGGCTGATTTAAAAAACTACCACCTTCCTGAAAGCTTGTGGGTCACTCCTGGATTTCCTGGAGGAATTAGTTCAGACCATGACACTCAGAATGTTCCTTATTTGGTTGGGCGTCCCTGATATCTAGCATTTATCGATCACCTAATGAAAGTTAATTAAGTTAATTACTGAAAGAAACTATAGTTTCAGGGGATATAGTCCTTATTCAGAACAAGCTGGCTGAACCAATCTCTTTCTGATTTTTCAATAAAAATTAAGAGAGCATGACTCATCACAAAGTAAAAAAGGAATTAGCTATAAATTCTCTTTTCATTTATTTTAGGTAAGAGGTATTAAGAGAGACTTCTGTATCTGTAAACTAAAAATATGTAAATATATGTAATGGATTTCCCCAGGCAGCTTAAATTTCAATGTGACTCACGATCGCCATCTGCTGGAAGAAAGGTTGAATATCTGTTTTAGTTAAAAGAGGGAAGTCAAAATTTAATAACAGTTATTAAACACACACACAACTGTTAAGCCTATAAAACTGAATCTATAAACTCTAGGACATTCTCAGTAAAAACATTAGTCACATTAAACATTCAACTCCAGAATGTGCTCCAGAGCATTTCAAGTAGAAACAAAATTTAATGGTTGGAATCCACTTAAAATATATTGATTGTTAGTTGTTATATATTAATTCTATCATTGCCACGTGAGAAAAGACTACATTATATTCAGGCTGTGTAGGAAAGGAGACAGGAGGAAAAGAATCCTCTCCAAGCAGAGTAATCTTTTTTAATTTCTCAAAAGATTATGTGTGTGTGTGTCACTCAGTCGTGCGACCTAATGGACTGTACCCGGCTGGCCAGGCTCCTCTGTCCATAGAATTCTCCTGGCAAGAATACTGGAGTGCGTTGTCATTCCCTTCTCCCGGGAATCTTCCCAACTCAGGGATAGAACCCCAGTCTCCTGCACTGCAGGCAGACTCCTTGCTGTCTGAGCCACCAGGGAAACCCTCTCAAAGAGTAAGAAAAGCCAAAGATTAAAAATCAGTAATACCATTAGTGCTTTTAAACAATTTGTGACTTTGGGGACAATGAAAGAGATTACGGTCGTGGTCTCATAAAATATTATTTTATGTCACTATATGACATTCCAAAGATGTAAGGATATATACAATATTAGAAAAGAAAGAGAGAAATTTAGTAAGTGGATTGATAACAAGTCTCCTGGTGGGTATACACATCTACAATTGGTGGTGGAGGTGGGGTTTATCAACTTGGAAGGTTTCATACATTCCATCACAAGTCTTCTGAGGAATAAGGACGATACAAAATAAGTTCAAATATAAGGGAGAAATGACAAACGAACTAGCTTCTAGGGGGATCTCAGTCTACTGAGGAGACAGGAGGGCAGTATCCAGAGTCACAGGTAACTACATAGCAGAGAACACCACCTCCAGCTGGAGCATTCCAGTCCTGGGGTTACACGGAACAGCGGGCATGTGGGGAGAGTCCAGGGACGCATCCATAGTGCTGGCTACTACGCAAGACAGGAAGGACCAGGAAGCACGTTGACAGAGGAAGAAAAAAAACATGCCAGCCATGACTCACCCAAAGGTGAGATCAACTATGGCTAACAGGCAGAGCCTCAGTCTATGCCTTACAAGCAGGAGTACAGTTGAAGGAATTATGTAAGTAGCAAGTTATTTAATGGAAACTTAAGAACCTGAACTTGAGCCAGAGTAAGAATTCTGACTTACATTCTTATGTGCCGAGGAATGCCCTCCAAATCACTTAACCTCTCCGGTGCCTTGATTTCTCCATTTATACGGCTGCGATAGTTAACACTACCTACCTCAAAGGAATGCTATGAAGATTAAGTAGGTTTTTAATTAAGTAGGTTGTAGATTCAAGTGCTCCAAATAGCACCTGGCACACAGTCAGTACAACCTAAAACTGTTTGCTATTCTGAATTCGGGAAGCAAGATTTCTTGCTGTTTATGAAGCATCAATCATGGTGTATCCATGGCTTTTTGGCTGAATAGCCTTGGTTTCTTTATCAGTAAAGCAAGAATATTTATAGTTGTGGTACAAATGATGGATGTATCTCAGTGAACAACGACAGGCCAGGTATAAGCACTGGATTGTTCACTTGTACATTCTTTATCACTGGTTATGGAGTAACACAGCTGTATACTTATTACATTATTTTGTATTATAAATATTGTGCTGTATACTTATTACATTATTTTGTATTATACATATTGTGCTTAGTTGCTCAGTCTTTGCAACCTCATGGACTGTAGCCCGCCAGCTCCTCTGTCCATGGGGATTCTCCAGGCAGGAATACTGGAGTGGGTTGCCATGCCTTCCTTCAGGGGATCATCCCGACACAGGGATCGAACCTGGGAGTCCTGCATTGCAGGTGGATTCTTTACCGTCTGAGCCGGCAGGGAAGCCCACTGCATCTACACACACTTATATGCAGCTTTTACGCATGTTTGTGTGTGGGCAGAGGGCGTGTGATGAAGACACAATGGAAGATGTTGCCAAGGAGCTTGCTAGACTGGATCAACCTCAATTTGATCCAAAACTGTGAAAAGAGCTACATTCTATACCAAGTAAGTCCAGAGAATTTTTGGAAAAAACTGAGTTGTCAGTGCTTAGACCAGAGGAGATTCAACAGTGGTGTGTCAAGACATTTTGATTTTTATTTTATTGGCCCCTTGAAACAAGGCTGGAGTTTTCTGGAAATCAAACTTTCCTCACAAGCAGAAGAGTTGTACCTTTTCGATTAACTCGTAGCTCTCTTCGAGTTTGAGCAGCCTGTTCTGCACAGATGTGGAGGCACGGTGATAGACGGCTCGCCACTCCTGAAAGTCGCTCTCTGAAATCTCAGCCACGGCAAAACACAAGGTTCTTAACCCTGAAAAAAGGGAGCACGCCCCCCGCAACATCAGATAAGATTTTGTTCAGAAAGCTGACATATTTGTTTTCAATGAAATCGCATTTCAAAAACACTGATTCAGTACGCTAAAGTCTGACTCAAGCTTGATGGAACCTTAGCGTCAACTGTGTATTAACAGTCCTCTGGCCTTTACCACGGGCACCTGGCTTTTAATTCCCCAGCTCTTTCAATCCATCCTTCATGCCTCGAGTAACTTTTCTAAAATCCTAATCTGATACGGTTATTCCTTTGCTTGAAGTCTTTTAATCATTCTCCAGGATGAAGTTCAAACCCTAAAGTCTGGCTCAGTCACCATGTATCAGTTGCCTTCAACCTCATTCTCTGCCGTCCACTTTCCATGGTAGGGTCTTTGCACAAATTGATCTTTTTTCCCCCTCCATTCCACTCTCCCCCAATCCCCCTCCAAGGCCTGCCTTGCATCTACTTTAAGACTCAGTTCTGAAAATCATCTCTTTGAAGCCTTCTCGTCTCACCCAGACCCCAACACTTCTGTGGTGTGAAGGACAATGTTTCGTGTTTTTTCTGTGGTCTCCTACATGAGCTTGAAGCTTCTGGAGTTCCAGGGTCCTGGAGTTCTTCACATCTGTAACTCCAGCGCTGAATACAGTGGCCGGCTCATTAATAATGGCTTCATAGATGCTTATGAAGGAAGGAATAGAGGGACCCCAGTGGGGTGTACTGGGAGAGCCACCTTCCTCCAACTATATTTATTACAGTGGATTTGTAGTATAAGGAGTCTAAAAAATTGAGGGACAGTGACAAGAAAAGAATACCCATCAGCAACACCTGGGAAAACAATCACAGCTGATGTCTGAAGTGACCTACTTCCTGTACTCAGAGTCCATCAGTTTTCTAACTCATTTGGAGGTGACCCTGAACCAGAAAAAAGTTTACAGACTAGAAAAACGAAGAAGCAGATTTGCCAGCCACGATAAAAGCAGTTAACTAGGTTACCAAGAAGACAATGTTCTCACTCAAGGTCATTTAGCTCTCAGAATAATTAGGTGTTAGTGATCTCAAGTCAAATCAAATATGGCCAGGACCATGTCAGGAAAAAAAACCAAAGAACACAGGACATGAAATGCCCGGAAGACTCCACGTTCCAAGAAAGGAGTACATTGTCGCTGCCACAGCACTGCAAACAGAACTTAACTCTTTGGGCCATATTAGGGATATGTGTTTCCCCTCTGGACACTTGGCTGGAGACGTGAAAGTCACTCAGTTGTGTCTGACTCTTTGCGACCCCATGGATTGTAGCCCACCGGCTCCTCTGTCCATGGGGATTCTCCAAGCAAGAACACTGGAGTGGGTTGCCATTTCCTTCTCCAGGGGATCTTCCCAACAAGAAACTGAAGCCAAGTCTCCTGCATTGCAGGCACATTCTTTACTGACTGAGCTATTGGGGAAGCCCGCCAGCTGGAGACTTACTCTGGGGTAGCCATGGTATGGGAGAAGGCGATGGCACCCCACTCCAGTACTTTTGCCTAGAAAATCCCATGGACGGAGGAGCCTGGTAGACTGCAGTCCATGGAGTTGCTAAAAGTCGGACATGACTGAGCGACTTCACTTTCACTTTTCACTTTCATGCATTGGAGGAGGAAATGGCAACCCACTCCAGTGTCCTTGCCTGGAGAATCCCAGGGACGGGGGAGCCTGGTGGGCTGCAGTCCATGGGGTCGCACAGGGTCGGACACGACTGAAGCGACTTAGCAGCAGCAGCAGCAGCCACGGTATACGAGTGCTGCTTACCCAGGGTGAGAATGGGGTGGCGGTGGAGGCCAAGCCAGCTGGAACCGGTCTGGGAACTAGAATATCCTTAACATCAGAGCGAGAGAAAAGGAAGATGCTCCTCCAACCCGCTCCTTCCTCAGTAAAGGAACCTGCTACATGCGCCAGCTTGCGCTGTACCTGGCGCCCCCTCGGGAGTCGTACCTTATGGAATCTGAACTCAACAGATGTGTGGGTCTCCCTGCGCTTCCATATTTGGAGGGGAAATGGTAGAAGGTTCATCATGTCCCCGCTTTTCAAAGCCTAGTGCTTTAAAACATTCCTATCATCTTGCTGCTTGGATTGAGAGGAAAAGGTTTGGCTCAGAGGTCAGGCTTGGTGCCACCAGCCACAGTTCCGGCAGAAGCAGACCAGAGTGAAAACTTAGATGGGAGATGCGGATACAGTACTGGTGACTTTTGTTAAGTTTAGAGATAAGATTCTACAAATTCCTGTAGTAACTGACCCTGATGCTTAACGACTCTCACTTTCTTTCATCTCATCTAGATCATCTCCCTAGACTACATTTCGGTACAAACAGAGCGTCAGGACTATTATCTTTACCATGGATTCTCAGGCCTCACATAGAGCCTGGCGTGTGGTAGGGGCTTAATAAAAAGTCCTGAGTTAACGCTGAAGAACTATTTCAGTAGTTATAGACTATAGTTATTTCTTCTCCTCTTTCTTACTCAGATTATCCAGTTCTTTAACTCTTGTTTCTTTCCTTCTACATTGCTGGAGATGTAAAGTATTCAAACTGTAAATGGTATCCATTCTAAAAAGCAAACAGATTTATAAGCTCTACATCCCCTTAAATGTGCGGACAAAGTCTTTCAAAATGTTAATAAATACAGGAGAGCAAAATAAAAATAATGGCTGGGAACAGCATATAGTAAGATCTAAATGATCAACATTTATTGTTATCTTACTTTATGAATCTCCAAGTAAAATAATAAGAATAATCCTATAAGATAGTAGTAATACATGATTTCATTTTATTTGAGTCATGTTTACTATTGTATTATACTCACCTTCTGTAGCAAACTGCTCCAAATGTTTTAGGGTAATTTCTTTGTATTTTGAAGTTTCTGCCAGTCGGTCATAAATTACAGTGTCCTGGAAAACAAACAGAAGGTATGATACACTTAAAGCATTCTGAGTTGACTAAAGTTGATGTTGGCAACATTATTAGCAGTGAATGAGTATTTAAAAAATCAATTTAGCATCAGTGTTGAAGCACAAAATATTTTTCCTTAATAATACTGCTTTCCTGTGACACTAAGAAAGATGGTCTAGTCCTGTATTTTCATCTTTTCCTTTCTGAATAAATCCAGTTACTCCAACGTTCAAAATCTCATATTCTATCAGCACGTCACTTACCTGTCATGTGCTGTTAGATCTCCCCTCACTGCCCCCCAAAGATTTTGCAGAAGGCTTCAGCATTCATCCGTGCTATGAGGAAGAATGGTCCGGAACTCAGACAGCATGGGAAATGTCAGAACAAAGCTAAAGAGCGTGTCCTGCTGCGGTGCCTCAGGGCCTTCAAAATGCTAATGCACAGTGGCTCCAACGGAGTGGGCTGATAGACGCCCAGACCTAACTACTGAACCTTTTAGGACTTAGGGCGTCGAATGAGGTTGGTGCCCACAAAGGAACAGACTCTGAGAAACACATGTTAAATGCATGGAGCAAGCTGGTGGCTATGGCAGGGAGGTCACTGGACAAGCTGAGCATTGCCTTACAGCTCAATATTTCTGATTGAGTCACCTTAGCTTTAAGACTCAATTTACTTAGTCTGTAACATTAAATTACTGTATTATCTTTAAAGTCCCTTTCAGCTTTAACTTGAGGCATCACTGCATGTCTCTAATTTTTGCCCCTTTATAAATTGCCTATTGTTCCTTTAGTTATTCTTTAGCTTGGGTTTAATGTTTTAAGAATTTTAGTATTTGGCCTTCATGGTTTTATTAGACCAGGAAAAAATAAATCATTTACCTGCAATTACTTTCTCAGTGGTATTACCCATTTTGGGGTCTCGAGTCTCAGGGCTGAGTTGGAAGCAGACTAGTGAGGTATGATTTAGAACCCTTGAGAGAAACAGAACTTAGTGACCTCAGAACAGATGCAATATTCCAGGCTCCAATTATGAATTTCTTTTCATTTCTCAGTGGTGAAATGGGAAGCGGGCAAAGCAAAAGGAAATGATAATTTCCCCTCATGGGTCCTTTCTGAGAATGCGAGTTCTGTGTAACTTACAAACTCTATTTTTTTCCCAGAGGTTAGTGACATTTTCAGTGAAATTAAAATAGGCCATTTTAACACTAAGAAAATACTAAAAAATTAAAATCATGAAAACAAAAGTGATGAGTAATAAATAAGGCTAGGGAGATTAAACTCTCAAGGTAATTAAGCATTCTAGTGGAAGAAATTGTGGTCAGACTAGGGGAATTTTCTACCTTCTCTACAGTATCAAGGAGAGCAGGGGGCAGAATGCGGCCTTCTGCATAAACGGTAATGTGTTAGTCTCTCAGTCATGTCTGACTCTTTGCGACCTGATGGACAGGCTGCTAGAGCTTCTACCATTGATTGATGAAATGTATTTATCATTTCTAATTGTGTTTATGATTTCTAATGTACTTAATGTATTTACGTATTTATGATTTCTAAATGTATTTATGATTTCTAATTTATCTTACATGTAACCCATTCTCCCCTCCCTCAAATTTCTTTTTGATTAAAAATAACTGTAATTTTTTATCATGTTGAGCCCTAACATCCTCTGTCAGAACAGTTTATCTGAATGATTTCACCTGGAGCGAGTTCACCCTACAGTTGTTTACCTGCTTGTTCAACAACCAAAGAAACTCAAACTAAATTCATAAGACGTCATGAAATTATTCTCTCCCCAGTCTTTTAAAACCAAGGCATTAAAAAATTATGTTCCAATGCATTAAAACCAAGGTATTGAAAAACATTCTCGACAGGAATTTAAATAATAAGCTTGGGCTTTTTAACAAGTTCATCTCCCAAGTTCCACGTGAGAAAGCAAGACTGTTGATTATATTCGAAATTGGAAAGTTCCAAGTTTGTAAGTTACCTGATTACTCCAAGTATATACTATGTACATGGAAAGGATAAATCTGAAGGGAAATATTAACTCATTTCAAGAATAAAAAAAGGCCCTGGAGAGTAGATTTCTTTTTTTTCCATGAGCATAAACATATTTTAACTAGGGAAATTCAGTTAGAATGACAAATTACTGCCCTGTCAATAAAACCTGCCAAATACAAAAGCCAACCAATAGTTAGAAAGGCTGTTATAATTAAAACAATGCAAATACAATACAAATGGTAATCAACCACATGAAGAAATTATAGCAATAACTGTAATCCATTTTCCCCATTTCTATTGCCTTTAAAAAAATCAGATTCAAATCGGTATAGGTTGCTACATTTCTAATTTAATTTTAAAATATTTTATGTATTATTTTCTTCTAAAGTGTTTATAATATACAAACCTCAAAAACTGAATTATATAAATAACCTCGGCCAAACTTTTTCAAAGCACCAGATTTACCCAGAAGGAATTCTGAGTTTCACCAGAAGAGGCTGAACACTATTACTATAAAACACCTCCAAAAGTGGATGTCAGCAACTTCAGGCTAAACATCTGTGTTACATTTCCATAGCAGAATGTTTAACATATACATTATAAACCATCATAAATCAAAATCATAAAAGACAAAAATACAAACTTACGGCTCCTTTGCAGTAAAGTCGTAACTTCCCGGATGGAGTGCGAACGATCACTGACATTCTTTTTCTAGCGCTGAAAGAAAGGTTTTCCACAATGTGTCATCATAGTGAGAAGATGCATCTATATGTTTGTCCTGTCTCACATATTTTATTGCTCACAATGAAAAAATAAATTTGACCAAATTATGAGGCTGATCCCTCCACATACACAAACCATCGCCTGAGTGTGTAGCTGAGTGCCTTTGAAAGTCACATTATGTTTTTCAAGATATGCGGGTACCATCTGCTGCCCTAAAGGAATAATTTACCAAGTAGCTTCCAAGAAACCTGCAAGAGTTAATACCCACCAGGGCAGAGAGAGGAGAGTTCTGATGAGCCAGAACCTTTTATGATGAATTATTAAAACGAGAAATGATAATCAATTTTAAGTATACACCCAATCAAAAGGCATATACTAGCACTTTAAAAACTTACTTAAGCCTTCACAACTATCATTTTTTAATTACTAGCAAACCACTGGCATCACGTAAAAAACCTAATTCATATTACAAACTCTAGTTAATGAGCACAAACAGCTTAACATTGTGTTGGCGATACAGACTGATAAAAGTTCTTAGTCAAACATACACATCTTTCAATGGATTAGCAAAGAGGCTACAATTTAACAATGAACAGAACAAACACGTATGGCATTGCATGGGATAAGCCTCACTTGGAATCAAGTATGCATAAGCATTCTCTCCAGAAATAAGGGGTAAAAAAGACTTCTCTAGTGTCAGCGCCTATTCATGCTACCTTATAACGTTCTGCAGCTAAAAAACTGAGACGAATCCAATACAGTAGTTAGATATAGCGTAGTTGCCTTTAGAAATATCTTGGACTGTTCAGTCCTCTCTTTCTCCACCTAGTACTTCCACTGCATTAGTGTCTCTGATCATTCCTGCTTTAGGACCACACTTGATTGGGCCCCTCTGCAACATCTCTGTAGTCTACCTCGCCCCTCCCGACTCATGTTTCTCTTAATCCAGCTTTGACGGCCTGGTCCCTGGTTCATCAGTGTCCTTGCTCTTTTCTTCTCCTGACAAAACTCCCACATCATGGGTGAACAGGAATGCCTTCTGTGGTCCAGCAGAGTGAGTGGACACTGCTGGAGAAAAGCCGCCCTGTCACAGCTTAGTAAACACTTGGTCCCAGCGTCACAGAGTGCTCCACACTGCCTCGTCACCTACATTTCTCTAATAACCCTGCTCGCATCTCCTCACAGGACTATGAGCATTCTCTTATGGTCTCTCCATTCCTCGAGTCTCCAATATGCCCCTGTCGCTCCAGATGCAGGATTTTTGCAATCACTTGGATGGAAGCTTCCAACAAGAAATTTCTATTCATTTGACCATGAACAGCTGCACGTTTATCCACTGTGGACCATCCCTTCTGTCTCTATTCCTACTATATGGAAACTAGTTTTATACCTAACAGAGAGATGAATATGAGTTTCTGAAATCCCTATGACAATTAGATGTTATAATGAGCACATAATTAGAATGGCAAGTTCCTGACTCTGATTCATTTTAATTCTGCATAAATCTTGGTGCCCCTAAGTATGTTTTCAGATCACTACCCGGGCCTGTACCCTACAGTTGTGATGCAGACTGTTATGTTCAGAAATATTATTACACTGCCTCCAGAAGACATGCCTTACAAGACTCTGAAGAGAACAGTTTATGATTTTCTTACAAATGACAATTAAAAATTGTATTGAAAATTTTAATTTAATATTTGGTCTAAATAAATTTATTTAAATAAAATAAAGCACACTTTCTTCTTATTTAAAAGGGAAAAACTTTAAATGGAGGGAAACATATCACATACACAAACCACAGAGCAGATGTTTTACCTGGTGAACTCCAAGACATTGAGCAACTCATATCTTTCTTCCTGCCCCAGCTATGAAGAAAAGGAAAATATGATTACATACAGTAAGAAGTAGCTTTGGCTTTTTGGAAATAAACTCCAGTTATGAAGTTTTAAGGTAAAAAATGTCAACACAAATTGTCCTTTCTGAAATACATCACCCTTAATTGAATTTATTAATTTTTCAGGTTCAGATGGAAGATTGAACAAACGCAATTACTTTTCATTCTTCCCAAAGCCCCACCAAAACTACAAAAAAAAAAAAATTAAAAAGAAAAACTCACAATGGCAGGAAAATATGAGAAGAGACAATGGCATTAAAAATTTGGAAGCTAGAAAACAGATAAGTGAGATATGCTTACTTAGCAGATTGCAAGAAGTAGCAAATGCTATTATATACACAGTGGTTACGGGGGAAAGGTGAGAACCAGCCTGACCTGTGTTGGATAATCCCTAAAAGGCCTAGGGAAGAGGAATAACAGGGAGTTCTAGAACTGGAAGGTAAAGGAGCGCCCTAAATGGGAGGACTAGGGGAAAAGCTGCTGTTCTGGGCACTGGCTTTTCCTGCATACTGGCAGAAGACCAGAGGCTTTGCTCCATAAAGTTTCTTTTGTCTAGAAGTTGGCACCTGAAGCTATAGTATTGTTATTGTATTTGTACTAAAGGCTAGGCCCCAATACCCCACAACTCACTTGGCCCCCTACATTCTGGCAACCAGATCTTTCCTGGCAGAAGGGTGGAAGACTGTTCTCTCGGGAATCTATAAACCCGGGTTGAGTCCTAAAGGTACAGATAACCATGATTTCCCAAATGAATCCCACCAGACCACCCCACAGTGAAGCCCAATGTTGACAAATACCCTCTTATACTCAGAACTGCCATACTGCTGCTAAGTCGCTTCAGTCGTGTCCGACTCTGTGCGACCCCATAGACAGAAGCCCACCAGGCTCCCCTGTCCCTGGGATTCTCCAGGCAAGAACACTGGAGTGGGTTGCCATTTCCTTCTCCAATGCATGAAAGTGAAAAGTGAAAGGGAAGTCGCTCAGTCGTGTCCAACTTTTAGCGACCCCATGGACTATAGCCTACCAGGCTCCTCCATCCATGGGATTTTCCAGGCAAGAGTACTGGAGTGGGGTGTCATTGCCTTCTCCGAGAACTGCCATATCAACTTGTAAATTCTTTACCCTTAACCGTGAGAAAACCAAAGATGAACAGATATCCAAGGACAGCTATTATCATGGATCACAGATATCCAAAACAAACAGATAAGAGCAATTTGGAAGAAAGAGAATTCCAAAAGAAAACAGGCTTCCTGATGGGCACAAAGGGCTGGTGGACAGGTCCTGGATGCCTCTTTCCTCCATTTCCACACCAGGATGAGGTGGTTTGTCATATGCTTTCTGTGGGGCATTTTCTGTTGGATCATTGGAACTGGATGGGTGTGGATTCCTGGAGGCATAAAACCTTCTGCAGTGTTTTACACCCTTGGAAATATTGCTAGATCCACCAGTATATGCTTGTTAATGGGACCCGTGAAAAAACAAAGATAATGTCTGAGACAAAAGCTGCCTGTAACAATGGTCATGCTTCTGTGATTAAGATTCACGTCCTGTGATGCTCTTTGGTGGCATAGAAGGAGACTGGCCTTATTTCTCTGCATATTGCAGCTCTCATCAAAGATCTTGCATAGCCTATTATGCATCTCATATGCAAGTGGTGCAGTAATTAAATGCTCTTCTTTTCTCCTAAGTAGAGAATGAGAAACTCCAGAAAGGAAATGTGAAAGTTGATGTTTAATTTTTGGTGAAGTATGCTTCTCCCAGTGCAATAATCAAAACAACTATAATGACAGCTTAATACCATTTTATGTTCCAGTAAAATGATATGCTTATTTAAACTGTTTGTAATTAAAAAAAAAAGAAAACATAAAAAAAATCATTATTCCTCTCAGAGAAGTAACGTTAATACAACACCTATGAAGGAAAAACAGGATACTATTTAAAAAATTAATATTGAGAAAACAATAAAAGCTTCTGGAAGCTAAAACATGTAATATCAGAAACAAAAAGAAAATCAATTGAAGTCTAAGAAGATAAAAGAGAGGAAAACTTCCAAAAAGTAGAACAAGAAGGCAAAAACACGAAAAGCAGGACAGAAAAGTTAAAAGATGTGCTCAGGAATTCTAAAAAGAGAGAGCAGAGAAAAAAGTGGAAGAAAAATGAACAGACTCATTCAAGAAAAATTTCCAGAATGGAAGGATGTAGAATTCCAAATGGAAAAGTGTCCACTCAGTGCTCAGGACAGTGAGTTAACATATTCTCACTACGGTATATGGTTGTCAAATTTCAGAATTCTTGGGATAAAGAAGATCTCACAAACTTCTTGAGGGAGGCAGTGGGCAAGTCACAAAAACTAGAGTCACAGTGGCTTCTGACTTCTCAGTTAGGCATACAGGAAGCCAGGCAATAAAAATTCCTCAGGAAACTGATTCCCAGCCTGGAATTCTCTATTCAGCAGGACCACCAATTAAGTATAAAGGTCAGATAAAAATGTTTACACTTAAAAGGGCTAAACAACAAGTAATTTCCCATGTGCCTTTTCTCAAGAAGCCAATAAAGAAAGTTGTCCACAAAAACAAGCATAGGCCAAGAACAAGGAAGACATGGGATTCAGAAACAGAAGATCTAACACAGGAGAGAGTTAAGGGAAGTCCGCAGGGAGACAGGAAAGCGCTTCCTCTTGAGAACCATGAGTGAGACTGAGCTGTGCACCACGGCAGCGTGGAGCCCTGAGTCAGGAGCTGGGCTTGTTAGGGCTGTCACTTCTGCTTCTGCTTCCGTAACACCTTTTCAACAGGATGAAACGGACAGAAAACATGTTCTACCAATGTCAGGTTCTAAGAAAGAAATTTTGACTTACGGGAAATAGCAAGTCCAAAACAGGAGACAATCAAAAGGAATTCCAAGTGCCATAGAAGCTGACCTCTGAGCAAAACTGGCCCGGAGTAAGGAGAACAGGGGCGGGGTGGGGTCTCAAGGGAAAGACTGCAACTGCCCACTGGCCAGATTATCTGGTGTAACTGCACTGATAAAAGTACACTAAGAAGTTATGAAACAATTAGAACAATTAGTAATAGGTAGAAAGAAAATGTTGCACTTGGAAAAAACATAAGAGATTTATTTTTAAGAATTAAAGAAAAAGATTATTTTCAGGAGATAATTTTGTATCTGAAAACACAAAATTAAAAACAAAGAAAATAAATGCTGAATAAAACAATGTTTTGCTAGGAATATCAATACAGGCATAATAACATAAACACTAAATAAAAATGCTTAATGAGATATAATTTATATACAATACTGTACACAGATCTTAAATATGTAGTTCAATGAAAATTCTATAGTTTGATAAAGGTATACTTGGTGTAACCACCACCCCAATCAAGACACAGAAAATTTCCACTGTCTTACAAATTCCTTTGCCCCCCTTTCCAATCTCCCACCTGTTGAGATAACCACTGCTCTGAATTCTAAGACCATAAGTCACTTTTTTCTGATCTCAACCTCGACATAAATGCAGAGTATGCAGCTCTCTGTGTCTGGCTTTTTTTCCTTTTTCTCAGCCTGTTCCTAAGACTTATCAATGCTGGTAATGAATCAATCATTTTACTCTTTTTTTTACTGTTCAGCTCTTCCACTGTGTATCACAATTTGTCAATCCATCCTCCTAGTGATGGACATTTAGTTTGTTTCTAGCTTTTGGCTACTGTGAATACAGCTGCTATGAACATACCATGAAACATCTCTCTGTAGACACATGCTTTACTTCTTCTGGGGAAGTATAAGTACAACTGCTGCATCAGGCACATGTTTACCTGTGCTGGAAAATTCTAAATGGTTTCCCAAAGGGGCTGTACCATCTTACACATCTACCCGCAACATATAGGTGAGCCCCTTGCTCTGCACATTAGGTGCTGTCATAAATTTTTTTAAAAAATATAAATCTATTTATTTTAATTGGAGGCTAATTACTTTACAATATTGTATTGGTTTTGCCATACATCAACATGAATCCGCCACAGGTGTACACGTGTTCCCCATCCTGAACCCCCCTCCCACCTCCCTCCCCATACCATCCCTCTGGGTCGTCCTAGTGCACCAGCCCCAAGCATCCTGTATCTTACGCCGAACCTGGACTGGCAATTCGTTTCTTATATGATATTATACATGTTTCAATGCCATTCTCCCAAATCATCCCACCCTCTCCCTCTCCCACAGAGTCCAAAAGACTGTTCTATACATCTGTGTCTCTTTTGCTGTCTCGCATACAGGGTTATAGTTACCATCTAAATTCCACATATATGCGTTAGTATACTGTATTGGTGTTTTCCTTTCTGGCTCACTTCACTCTGTATAATAGGCTCCAGTTTCATCCACCTCATGAGAACTGATTCAAATGTATTCTTTTTAATGGCTGAGTAATACTCCATTGTGTATATGTACCACTGCTTTCTTATCCATTCATCTGCTGATGGACATCTAGGTTGCTTCCATTAATGTTTTTAATTTTACTTTTCTTGGTGGGTATGTTGCAGTGTCTCACTGAGACTTTAATTTGCATTTCCCTGATGATTAATGATGTGTTTTCATGTGTGCACTGGCCATCTGTATATCTTCTTTTGTGAAATGTTTGTTCCAATCTTTTGCCCATACAACATCTGGGTCCAAATACTTGTTTAACCAAGCATTGTAATATAATTATACTACTACTGGAAAGGGATGGTGAGTCAAGAGAAATAATCCCTCATTTAATATAACTGAATAGAAAGTCAGTAGATATGTCTAAAATTGAAGAATTGAAATATATTTCATTCATCAACACATTAAAAAAGGATGTATAAATGTCTGAAGAAACAGCTAAAAGAATAGAAAAGTCGTTGCTTCTGGAGAGGAGAACTAGAGTAGGGAACCTCTGTTTGTATTGTGAGCTTTTTGGTATTATTTTATCTTTGAAGCTTGCATGCGCATTGCTTTGATAAAAAAGAGAATTAAATAACTTACTGAATCTATAATCACTGAGTCAGGCGTTCTTCCAGTGAAAACAAAATTCAACTGCTTGGCTGCTCTGACCAAGGCTCCCTCATCTGTTTTAGGCAAACAGAAGAAAGCAAATACATGGTGAAAAAACTCATCCCAAATATGAGAGTGAAAGAAAAGTGAAAGTGAAGTTGCTCAGTCGTGTCCGACTCTTTGCGACCCCATGGACTGTAGCCTACTAGGCTCTTCCATCCATGGGATTTTCCAGGCAAGAATACTGGAGTGGGGTGCCATTTCCTTTCCCAGGAGATCTTCCTGACCCAGGGATTGAACCTGGGTCTCCTGCATTGTAGGCAAATGCTTTATCGTCTTAGAGTAAGATATCCCAAAATATGAGAGTAAGACTGCAATACAATAGTCTGCTTAATTTTAAAATGAATTAAAGTTCTTTTTATTCTGACTCCTGTTTTTGAAATCCATTTCTTTTAAAATCATATGACAACGCCCAGGGTTTGAGTAGAATGATCTTCAGAATCTGAGACATGTATAGACCCCAGAGGCATATTCTTGAGGGCTAAGTCTCACTGTTAGCCAAACAGACCTAAAAAGGATAACTTCAAAGTACGTCTTGGTCCATCATATTCTCCACAAAACTTTTCTTAAAATAAATGATGTGTACAAATGAGGAAACCCCATAACAGCAACAACATGGATAGAAGGCATCATGCTAAGAGAAATAAGTCAGACAGACAAAGAAAAATACTGTATGATCTCACTTATATGTGGAATCTAAAGAAAAAAGAGAAGAGAAACCCACCCACCTCAAACTCATGTAAAAAGAGATCAGATGTGGTTATCAGAGGTGGAAGGTTGGTGAAGGGGAAGTGGAGAAAGGTGATCAAAAGGTACAAATTTCCATTATAACATAAATAAATACTAGGGATACAGTGATGTATATCAATTATTTCTTAATTAAATTGGAAAAAAACGAGTGGCACAAAAGTACCTTCTTAAGTTTTATCCTTTTCCTCCTAAAATGCTGAATGTAGGAAAACTATTAATAACACTATGAATATTGAGGGGTCAGATGGTAAAGCGTCTGCCTACAATGTGGGAGATCCAGGTTTGAGCCCTGGGTTGGGAAGATCCCCTGGAGAAGGAAATGGCAACCCTCCAGTACTCTTGCCTGGAAAATCCCATGGACAGAGGAGGCTGGTGGGCTACAGTCCATGGGGCCACAAAGAGTCGGACACGACTGAGCGACTTCACTTCAAATGAATTGATGTTTCATTGTATTACATATTATTCACTCTTATCACCATGTTATATCAGAACTTTTTTGTTTTGGGGGGAAGGGTGTGAGATAAAACATCCATACAGTGTCTGTCTTAATGATAGAGAGTGTATCTTATGGTTTTTAGGAATCTGGTATATTCTACAAGGTTGCAGGTGCTGGTTTGTAGTACAGTTTAAAACACGGGGGAGGGGATAGTTAGGAAGTTTGCAACTGGTCTGTACACACTGCTGTGTTAAAAACGATAACCAACAGGGACCTACTGTATCATAGCACATGGAACTCTGCTCAAAGTTATGTGGCAGCTGGAGGGAGGAGAGTTTGGGGGAGAATGGACACATGTATATGTATGGCTGAGTCCTTCTGCTGTCCACCTGAAACTATCACAACATTATTAATTGACTATGCTGCTGCTGCTGCTAAGTCACTTCAGTCGTGTCCGACTCTGTGCGACCCCAGAGACGGCAGCCCACCAGGCTCCCCCGTCCCTGGGATTCTCCAGGCAGGAACACTGGAGTGGGTTGCCATTTCCTTCTCCGATGCATGAAAGTGAAAAGTGAAAGTGAAGTCGCTCAGTCGTGTCCGACCCTCAGCGACCCCATGGACTGCAGCCTTCCAGGCTCCTCCGTCCATGGGATTTTCCAGGCAAGAGTACTGGAGTGGGGTGCCATTGACTTCTCCTAATTGACTATACTCCAATACAAAATAAAAAGTTTTTTTTTTTTAAAGGAAACATAAAAAGTTCCCTAAAGTGTGTTCCTTCTTTTCTGAAATCTTAGTCATCAAATTGGCTATTTACCCAATTTTACACTGAAAATAAGCCCAAGTATGGAGTCTCTTCTCTAAGTGTAAAGCTCTTCTCATTCAAGTAAATACACAGCGAACTCCTTGATTATCATTTCCAAAAGAAGAAAAGTTGGTATTCTAAAATCAACACCATTCAGGTAAACAGTTCTTCCTTTTTCTGCCAGCTTATGTGAAAAAGCAGTTTATGACCAATAGTTTTTTCTTAATTATTTATAAAGAAGGGAAAACTTACTATGCACTTAGAGTACCATTTTTTCTAACTTGTATGTATTTTGTTATTCAAATTTCCATGTAACATGTTATATAACAAATATTACAGTTATAGATTTTAAAATATGTACATATATGTATAATTTTGAAAGCCAATGTTTCTAATTAGTAAATAACATTTTTATTCTAAAACTAAAGTGACCTGGTTGTTTTACTTCTTCAAATTAAATTCTGAACAACCTCATATTTCAGAACAATTTTCAACCAAGAAATACATCACAATTGCTTCATTTGTACCTGGAGATGCTGCCTGGTAAATAATCTTATCACCTTCCCGCTCTGGTACTGCCGTGTGACACACGGCCATCATTGTAAGAAATTCACATATTATTGGTGCAGTGGGCTGTAAGAAATAAACACACCATTTAGCCCCTTCCATTTAACCATATGACACAATGATAGCAGTATTACTTCATGTATATTGAGTGCAACTGTTAAATATTGAGAGTGAAAGTCAAGAAATCAACACTATGAAGAGAAAATATTTTTTACTAAAATCCTTCATTTTTGCAACCTCTTCATTCCTTTTCTAAACATTTATATAAGGCCACCTTGTCTTGTTGAATAGAAACAGCACAGTGAAAAAGGCAGATATAGTTGAATCCTGTTATTAGAGGACAAGAGAGGAATTCTAAAATGTTCATTTACCTGGTTCTAATTCCTGATCAGATCTAAATCTTAGGCATCTAATCTTACTGTGGTTCCACTACTTTGGGTCGCAGTGATGATGGCAGAGGATTCCTCTACAATGCTTTGGCCTCTCTTTCCAAAAACAACAACCATAACCTGACTAGTGTCCTACTAAATAAAAAAGGGTTGACTGAGCAAGTCCTGTGTAGTTATGGCCTGAGGAAGACAGGATCCTTTCTGCAAGGAGTTTTTGAGTTTATAGGAGAATAGCAACCAGATTTTCGAAATTAAACATCTTTTCTGGTTTCTGATGAAGAAAAGTGTCACTCGAATTAATAAAGGAAAAAAATTCCTCCATGATCTTGGAACAAAAAACTAAAATGACTGGAAAGGTACATCAAAACATTATTTGAAAACAAACAAACAAACAAACTGGTGTTCAGGCTAGAACAGCAGACAAATCAGACAAGGTCCCTGATGCTTTGACCTGTGGGGAAAAGAGAACATAGATAAACAGTACACAAGTATCATTTATTTAGGGGCTTTCCTTGTGGCTCATCTGGTAAAGAACCTGCCTGCAATGCGAAAGACCTGGGTTTGATCCCTGGATTGGGAAGGTCCCCTGGAGAAGGGAACAGCTACCCACTCCAGTATTCTGGCCTGGAGAATTCCATAGACTGTATAGTCCATGGGGTGTCGCCAAGAGTTGGACATGACTGAGCAAATTTCATATCATTTATTTATACTGTGAAGAGGGTTACAAAGGATAAAATGTATGAAAATCATACAATATGATTTGGGTCAGTTTGTGGTTGTTCTCAAGACAATGTGATCTTTAAGCTGATCAAGTTTTAGCCTCATGAAGTACTAAGCACAGTTTTCCATCAAGCAGGAATAACACATGACTGAAAAGGTCCTAAAGGAGGAAAGAATGAAGCATGTATGAGAAAATAAAAGAAAGCCAGTATACACTGAGGAGAAAGAAAGGGAGGGTAGGTCCAAGTGAGGCTGGTGACTTAGGCAGAGGTTGGATCACACAACTTTGTAAGTTGAGAGGGAAGCCAGAGAGTGGTTTTCAACAGGGGTGTGTTGGGACTTGATTTCCACTGGCATCATTCTAGCTGCCATGTGCAACAAGGATGGGAAGGGGTGAAAATGGAAACCAGGAGAAGGGTTATGAGGCTGTTGTGGCAGTTTACCTGGAGGATGCTGGTAGTCTTGACTGGGGTAGAGAAAGTGAGAATGAGGTGAAGAAGACATTTAGGACATGTTCTAGAAAGTCATGGGCTTCCCAGTGGTGCAGTGGTAAAGAATCTGCCTGTCAATTCAGGAGGTGCAGGAGACAAAGCTTTGATCCTGGATGGGGACGATCCCCTGGAGGAGGAAACGGCAACCCACTGCAGTGTTCTTGCCTGGGAAATCCCATGGACAGAGGAGCCAGACAGGCTATAGTCCATGGGGTCGCAAAGAGTTGGCAACAACTGTGCGACTGAGCGCATGCACGTGTACACATACACACAAGAAAGTTGTATTGACAAGGGCTTAGTGATTCATTACAGATCTGGAGATGGAGAGAAGAGACATAACAAAGCAACCCTAAATTCCTAGACGGAGTTATAAGATAGTTGATTGTGTAACTTACTGAACCTGAGAACACAAGAAGGAAGAGGTGGGTCTAGGTCTAGATTTTGTGGATCTTGAAGCTCATGTTCTGTTGAAAGCAGAAATATCCACACGAATGCGCTGCTAGGGCCCCGCCCAGGGGCATAGGTGGCACGTCCACCAGTGCCAGGTAGGGACTAGTTTTGGGGTGATGAGCATGACTTCAAGTTTTGATGCACTGAGCTTGAAGTGATTGTGAGAAAAAGTTGGGGATTTAAACCTAGGTGCACTCAGCTGCATCTGACTCTATAGGCCCATGGAACTGCAGCCCTCCAGCTCCTCTGCCCATGGAATTTTCCAGGCAGGAACACTGGAGAGTGTCATTTTTTCCTCCAGGGCATCTTTCCGACCCAGGGATTGAACTCAAGTCTCTTATGTCTCCTGCATTGGCAGGCAGATTCTTTACCCCTAGTGCCACTTGGGAAGCCCTTAAACTTCAGAGATCATATCATTTGATCAGGTGGAATTTAATCAGGTGGAATTTAATAAGTATCAGTAACTTTATAAGTGGAATACTCACATTGGGTGGCAGATGTCTAAAGTTCTTACTGTATAGATTTAGCACTGGCCTATAATTTTGAGCAAGTAATTAATTTCTATAGATATTCTGAAGTTGTTAACAATGAGTTGTTTCATATAAATAGAGCTCTAAATTATCTAGTATTTTTAAAAAGCAGAGTATCAATAAATGACAGTGTTAAAAGTAAATTTCTAAAAATCACAGATCCGTGTTGGCCAAGTAAAAATAATTTAGAGACAACAGATTTTTATAATTATTAAAAATGATCATGAAAGTAAAAAATGGAATATATAAGCATGGAAGGTAATTCAGAGAAACACTCATTAGTTTTCATTTATTAATGAAAAGATAATGGTACTATGCTTCTTACATGATTATTTTGGAGGTTTTCCAGCAATGATGAATCACTAAATGTTTTTTCATCTCCAAACTGTGAGTTCTGCCTAAAGGGGAAAAAAAGGAGCATATTTAATTCATTTATACAAGCCCATGGATCTATCTGTAAATTACTTTTAAAATAAATCATTATGCCTACAAACTCTTAATAAATTAAATCTAATAAATTAAGTATAATTTAGTCCACATTTCAAATAAGATATCACATATTTCATGATTGAGTCATAGGATATTTTCAAACATTATAAACTGTGAAAGCCTTTTTCAGTGTTAATAAAAAATAGCATTTAACTGTTCATTTTCCTGGAGTAAAATTATGTTGTAGCCATATGAAATTTAAAAAAAATTTAATTAAAAAAATGTAACCAAACTGCTAATATACATGGAACTGAATTTTTTACTTTCATAATTTTTCCAAGGTTTAAAAATTTTGAGAATTAATGGAGTTATTATAAAAATAATACTGTTTTACTTTAGCCATAAAAATTTATTTGCAGTGAGTAACACTATATGATTACCATATGAAACAAAAATATGAATAAACTGATTACACATTTCATTAACATTTATCACTAACAAATATCTTACATATTTATGTACATATTACAGTTACTCTGTAAAGGAGAAAAAAGCCATAAAAGTATATATGTGGTTTTGTGTTGTGGCTGTCTTCAGATCAGCAAACTTGAACTCCATATGAAACAAATCAAATGAGAATTGCCTCTATAATCTAGCTATTACTAATTTCATAGCCATGCAATTTAATATCAAAATGTTGAGATTCAAAGGAAGGACAAGGAACATTTAAGTGGAAATGTCAAACCCCAAGAGTATACTTATTACAGTTCAGTGAAAATATATAGATCTAAAGCTTTTGTGCACAGAAGGAAATTTCAGAAGTCGTTGAGGAAAAAATAATGTGTTCAATATTAAACAGCTGTAATCTAGAAAGCTTTTAATCATAATTTTTACAGGTTACAAAGAGAATTATCAGTGCCAATGTGCCAAATATCAAGTTTCATATTTTAAAGCCAGCTGTTTGAAAGGAAGGAGAAATCATTGAAGAAAAAAAAAAGAATGTAAAATAATTTAAGCTAAACCAGATCATCAATATATGTAAATATCTTTTTAACCATACACCATAAAAAGAAGTTAGAATTTTACTGTAAAACACATCTTTATTAATGTGTAACACTTTGATCTATTAATTCTCAATATTATAATGCACCTTTATTAGCACATAGATTAGAATTCTCAAAAACATCAGTAGGAAACAGAATGAACACATTTTATTATTATTTTAATAATAATAATTTATTTATAAAATAAAAAATTAATATCTATTAATTAAAACTCCTCCTCTTCTTAGTTTTAAAGATGAAAAGAACTTTTAAACAACTTGTCAATTGGCAGGCAGAAAAAATTAACATACATTTCTCCTCTAAATATTATCATTCTCAAAAAGTTTATTATTCAGGGCTCTATAAAATCTCCCTATTATTTATAAAATGTATTCATTATTGGTTCTTAGTTATATTTTCGCACTTATTTGTTAGATAAATTGAAATGTCAAAGAATATTCACAGTAACAACTTGCATGTGGAGGTCTATCTTCCTTCTAAAGAATTTTGGACTAAAAGCTTTTATAAATTTGAAGATGTGTCTTATTAATCTCACCAGTAATTCTTTCACTTCATAAGTCACAGTTACCACAATTGATAAAACTTTCAAATGTATTTATAACAAATAACACTAGATATGCAACTGAAATGTTGACACGGACACATCCTTCCCTCCATTCACCAGTGAAACCTTCTGACGCAGAAAATGCTAACACTTCTCCCAGAAAGGAGCTTCCTTTCCAAGATCATAAACCCATCAGCATTTCATCTGCTAATTACACAGCTTGGTCTGGATAACTCAGACATGGTGCTCTCATCACCCCTGTCCGAAATCTCACAAAATGTTCACTTTTAGTAAAAGTAAACAGATAAAATTAGGAAGCTCAAAAGTCATTTCAAAATAAGAACCAATAAATTGTTAGCTGACAAAGTTATTTGAATTTGCAAACTGTGCATACATAAAAGTGTAAGCCGACATCTACATTTTGTTAAAACTTTCCATAGAAGTTTTCAAGTGACACTCTGCCTTATAAGGAGACAAAGAAATTATGGTGTTTTGCAAAAAGCAATAAGGCAGGGGGTGTAACAGTAAGATAAAGTGAAAAATGAGCAGTTAACCCACAGTGTCATATAATTTACTGCTTCTTGTAGGCTGATTTAAAAGCTATGATACATTGCAAATAATTATTTCCTAATCATCCAAAAATGAAGAATCCTAATAGCAATAAAAAATGAGACGATTCAGAATTTTATGGATAAACATAAATTACAATAAGTGTGGCCTGATCAGTATTGGGAACCAGAGAAGATCAAATTGCTAACATCCGTTGGATTATAGAAAAAGCAAGAGAGTTCCAGAAAAACATCTATTTCTGCTTTATTGACTATGCCAAAGCCTTTGACTGTGTGGATCACAATAAACTGTAGAAAATTCTGAAAGAGATGGGAATACCAGACCACCTGACCTGCCTCTTGAGAAACCTGTATGCAGGTCAGGAAGCAATAGTTAGAACTGAACATGGAACAACAGACTGGTTCCAAATAGGAAAAGAAGTACATCAAGGCTGTATATTGTCATCCTGCTTATTTAACTTACATGCAGAGTACATGTTGAGAAACCCTGGGCTGGAGGAAGCACAAGCTGGAATCAAGATTGCTGGGAGAAATATCAATAACCTCAGATACGCAGATGACGCCACCCTTATGGCAGAAAGTGAAGAGGAGCTAAAGAGCCTCTTGATGAAAGTGAAAGAGGAGGGTGAAAAAGCTGGCTTAAAGCTCAACATTCAGAAAACGAAGATCATGGCATCTGGTCCCATCACTTCATGGCAAATAGATGGGGAAACAGTGGAAACAGTGACAGACTATTTTTTGGGGCTCCAAAATCATGCAGATGGTGACTGCAGCCATGAAATTAAAAGACGCTTACTCCTTGGAAGGAAAGTTATGACCAACCTAGACAGCATATTGAAAAGCAGAGACATTACTTTGTCAACAAAGGTCCGTCTAGTCAAGGCTATGGTTTTTCCAGTAGTCACGTATGGATGTGAGAGTTGGACTATAAAGAAAGCTGAGTGCCGAAGAATTGATGCTTTTGAACTGTGGTGCTGGAGAAGACTCTTGAGAATCCCTCAGACTGCAAGGAGATCCATGCAGTCCATCCTAAAGGAAATCATTCCTGAATATTCATTAGAAGGACTGATGGCTGAAGCTGAAACTCCAATACTTTGGCCACCTGATGCAAAGAGCTGACTCATTTGAAAAGACCCTGATGCTGGGAAAGATTGAAGGCAGGAAGAGAAGGAGATGACAGAGCATGAGATGGTTGGATGGCATCACCAACTCAATAGACACGAATCTGAGTAAACTTCGGGTGTTGGTGATAGACAGGGAGGCCTGGCGTGCTGCGTGCAGTCCATGGGGTCGAAAAGGGTCGGCCATGACTGAGCAACTGAACTGAACTGAATCAGTTAATTTCATACATGACAGTGTGGACTAAGAGATCATGTCAAATGAAGAGATAAATAACAATTTTTATTTAAGTTAAAAAACAATTTAGGAGTAGAAAGGCCTAGTATTCAGAAAACAAATAGAAAACACGGTCTGCATAAAGCTAAAATACTTCTGCATAGCAAACACTATTACAAGCAAGTCAAAAGCCAAATGACAAACTGGGAAGAAAACTGTTTCCAACACATAAAATGGTTACTTTATTCAAGATGAAACATTAATTCACTCAGAATAAAAAGGGCTTATAGAAGCTAACACTAAAAAGATCAACAATGCAATAGAACAATGAGCAGAGGATATAAACACACAGTTCACAAAGGAAGAAATAGAAGTGGTTTTAAATATATATTCAATCTTACTGCATGATGAGAGAAATGAGATTTAAATCTATCAATGTGGCAGAAATAGTTTGACAACTCTGCTGCTATAACCTTGGAAAAACAGTTAAACCATTCATCATTGATGAGAATGAAAATTGGTACAATTTCTAAAAAGGAATATTGGCAATGAAAGAGAAAGTCGCTCAGTTGTGTCTGACTCTTTGTCCCATGGAATTCTCCAGGCCAGAATACTGGAGTGGGTAGCCGTTCCCTTCTCCAGGGGGAAACTGCCGAACGTAGGGGTTGAACCCAGGTATCCCACATTGAAGGCGGATTCCTTACCAGCTGAGCCACAAGGGAAGCCCAAGGATACTGGGGTGGGTAGCCTATCCCTTCTCTAGCTGATCTTCCTGACCCAGGAATCAAACCGGAGTCTCCTTCATTGCAGGCAGATCCTTTACCAACTGAGCTATCAGGGAAGACCCTGATATTGGCAATATCTAACAAAATTTAAAATCAATATAATCCTTTGAGATTCAGAAATTCCAGTTTCTGGAATTTCAGTCTATTCTGTACTTACAGTCCGGTGCAAAACTCTGTATGTACAAACTCATTCTTTGCAGCACATTTTTAACAGCAAAAGGTTAGAACTAACCCAAAGTTTTACCAGGGCAGTTGCTTAAAAAGACTGTGGTACATCCATATAATAATAATGGAACACTATACAAAAAATAGGAGGCTGTCCACGGAATATGGACAAATCTCAAAGGTGTATTGTCAAATGAAAAGCTGGTACCAAAGTGTGTACAATATGTTTCACTTTTGGTAAAAATGAGAAAGAAAATATATGCATACACAGTAGAATAGATCTGGAGAAATAAACCTGAAATGGGTTACACTGACTGCCTTCAGGTGGGGAAATGGAGGGTCAGAGATAGGGAAGAGATGTGTTACTGCATTATGAACTTAAATCAAATTTAAATTGAAGATTAAAAACCAGAACAAAATCCAACTATGAGCTGAAACATACATTCTACATACAAACTCAATGTATACATTATATACACACAGACACTACACACATGCATACATGGGAAGACAAAGGCAGTGTGGCTGAAAACACTGTTTTCTGAATGGATCTGTACCTTCTGGCTTTGAATAGTGCTACTGTTCCAAATCAAAATTCCTAAAAGGGTGATTTAATTTTAAAAAATGAAATTGTTGTTCAGCATCAGGTCAAGTCCAAGAATATAAACAAGTGGTTGAGTTCAATAATAATGTTTTTTTCTTAGACACTAGTTTTGATCAATGTGGTCTGCTTTTCTGTGTGGTTCTAAAGTATTTCTGAGGGCAATTACAAAAGAGGAGTTCCAATAACATTCTGTGAAATGGTCGCTTGACTGGAATAAATAAATTACTTGTCAAAGTGACTACTCTGAAGACTAGCTAATCTGGATGTGTTAGGTTTCGTTACTATTCAGTCATACCTGTAAGAATGTTTTAGTGAGCCCAGTGATGGCAGCAGAATAAATAAATACCGCTCATTTCATACATAAATACAGACCAAAATGAAATGAGAAAAGAAGACCAGAAAATGGTACCATCCAGTGATACTGTGCTAATACTAAAAACCACAGTAAAATGAGTGAGCACGGAATACTTTGGGAGTTTCCTCAAAGTAATAGTGGGGGAAAATACAGATGAACTGAAATTGGCTTTGAGTACATATTACTGAAGTGAGTGAATGAGTACATCTGTTTCCTACTATTATTTATGCTTGAGATTTCCACAAAAAAAATCAGAAAAAGAAAAAAATGTAACAAAATATATAGCTTTGGAATATAATCATATCTTAGGGCTACACAGATGCTTATAATAAGCTAATATTTTTGTGCAATCCTCCAAACATTGATACTGTCTAAAGAATGGTAGATTTTAATAGAAATGAATTAACCTTCAAGGTTATACGTCAGCTGATGGTACTTGGCAATAACAAGAAAACCATCCCAGTTCTGGAAGCAGTGGCTACTGGTTGGGAAATGATTTCATCTCTGTAAACTATATTAATAGATTTAAGCAAGTAGAGTTACAGCCATTATCCAATTATTTTTAATGTCAAGAAAGTGTTTTTGAAACTGTCACTGTAATAGTTGGCCATCAAATTTGACTAAATGTAAATAATCTACATATTTCTGTTGTTTAGTTGCTGAGTTGTGTCCAACTCTAAAAATCTACATACACTTATGTGTTAAATAATAAGTGTTTTTTAACTTGGTATTTTTGTGGCAAATATGGTTGAAGAATGATAGTGAAATACACGGTACAGATCACAGATTTTATCTATGGAGTCAGTGAACTTCACATTGAAAGGTGAAGCTGCTGACAGTAAGAATCACCTTTCAGATTTTGGATTTATAGTCAGCTGTACTCTCCAGTTTACCCCTGAGGACCAGCAGCATGAAGATATAGCCAGGTTCCTGAAGCATACACTCAGTCAGGCCCACACTTTCAATCTTGGTTTCTCTGGCAATATGAAATCAAGTGGATCAGATCTGGCAAATGCCAGATTTAGGATTGGGCCAAGTTGTGTCCCCCTCCAGGCTAACTTCTCATCAATCAGTTAAACTATACTTGCTCTTGCTACCTTAACAAAACGAGAAAGAAAAAGTGAAATAACAAATAGTAAGGATATCTTTTCTCTAAATGCAGATATTTCTGAAGCTCTTTAAAGTCTATTGGAAGTGATATAACCACCACCTACTTAATATCCAGGTTGAGCAAAGTTTTAACTTTTTCTCCCATGTTTACTGGTTGTATACTTTGAGGGAAGTTACTTATTGGCTTCTCTGCCTAAATTTCACCAGCTTTAGAAGGCTCATGTCAATTACAACTCCTCAAATATGTCTTGAGGATTAAGTGAGGGACATTAGAGCTAACACTCAGATACTCTTTTAAGCACTTTAAAAACAGAATTCATTTAATCTTTGCAACCTCCCTATGATGTCTACATTCTACCCGATGAGGACCCATTAGGATCAGGATGTGAATCTGAGAGATCAGAATCGAAGTCTGCATCCTTGACAACTGCTCAGGACCCAGGACACAACTAAAGTTCAAGTAGTAGCTGTTCCTTCATCTTTGCTGCTTATAGCTAACCATTTGATAGATGAGGAAATCCAAGTAGATATTTAAAATAAAGCTTACTTTATTAAACAGTTGGCAAAAACCTTTCCTAGGGTTTACTTCTTAAGATATCATTAATATCTAAGTTTATACAGAACTGCAAGTGGAACTATACAAAAATCTATGAAAAACATGACATTTTAAAATTTGGAATTACCCAGTTTAGAATATCAAGTTTCCAGAAAGGGTGTTTTACATAAAAAACTTAAATAGATAAAATAATGTCTCTTCCCAATAGTGACAAAAATCATGAAACAACCTCTACTGAAAGTAGAATATTTTAAATGACCCAGATAAACAACTGTTAACATTTTCATCCAATCTTAATAAGAATAAGGTGAAGGTAATTTCCGTCTCAAGAAAAAGTGATTTATCTTAGAAAAAAACATATATTCTAAAAATAAAAATATATATTCAATTCTATTGAAAGGCAACAAATAAAAAGATATAATCAAAATTTTAACTACATTCTCAAAAGATTAAGTAGAAGAGAATATCTACATCATTACACTTGAATTATCTACCAACAGTAAGATGTTTTGGCACATTTAAAAGACACTGAAAATTATTCAGTTGTGGATAGGTGTTGAAATGCATGACACTCCAAGCAATGAGCTTAAGTGTAATGAATCATCAGTTATCACATGAACCAAACAGCTGCCTCTGTCATTAACTGTAGGTAGTGTGAGGCTTATTGCAAATTGTTACCAAATCTCCACTTTATTGAAATAAAATCCAAGTTGAAAAATAAGGCTTAATCATAAAATACCCTGTGTCATCTGAAAACAGAAATGTAATCACATATAAAGCCATACTACTTTTTACAATTACCAGCATTAAAGAAATCTGCTTTCTGAAATTTCATTTGCCACCAGATTGCAATGAATTACTGAAATAAACTCATGTCATTCTAAATGAAAATGTAAACCATGGTGAGGATTTTAAAGTAAGACAAAAACCCAATATGTACTGAAATTAAGCTTATAAAATGCTATTCAATAATTCTAAAATTAATTATATTCCTGTTAACCCTAGTTATTGGTAGCATAATTTTCCAACATTTGTTCCAGATATTTCATTAAAAAATGTTTATGTTATAGCCTCCAAACAGATTTAGCAAATTAATGAAAATAAATGTAAAGGAAATTTACAGTGTGTGGTTATGTTTCAGTAGCATTTTTCTGTAGCTCTGTAGAGTATGCAAACAGTGGCAGAAGGTGGCAGTGCTGAGCTAAAAAAAAAATAAATAAAATTTATGGAGCTGTCCCTGAAATCTTAGGTAGTCCACAGCCCAGGGACTCTAAGTTGATTGTTATAGACTTTATTATAGATACATAGCTCCATAAAACCAGCAAGCCTAAACTTTGAACTAAATGTTCATAAAATGATTAAAGGTTATTCAATACGACATCAGGGCTATTCAACAGATTTGTTTTTACTCAGCAGATTTTAAGAACTATTTTACAGCATTGTCATCCTGCCTGATGAGTAATTTTTTTCAAAGTAGCAAAATGCATCTAACAACACAATAAAATGCAAACCTTTTAAATGGATCAATGAGACAGAAAGATCCATGCTGCTTACCATTCATCAGGAGAGCAGCCATAATCCTCAGGTTCAGGGACATGGCTTCAGAAAGCAAGAGGAGGGACACAAAGAAAGGAGAAAATAATCAAAGAAAGGCTGGAAACACAAAAGCATGAATAAGGGAAGTACTGAGAGATGGGTCAGTTAAGGAAATAAACTTTTAGCTGATTTGGAAAGAATGGCAGTTAGTATAGAAAGTATAATTTATGGTAACTAGGCAGATTTACAAAGTTGTTCTTTCCTCAAATAGCCAACTTGCCTCTTCACCATGAAATTTCCCAACTTTATGCACAGAAATCAGTATTCAGTAGAAAATATTAAACTTAGAGTTTAAATACAGGCTATAGCCAATGGAAAATTCATCACACAATGCATAATGAGAATAAAGTGCTTTAATAAAAAAAAGCATGTTACTAAGAACAAACTATCACACTGATAAAATCTACCAAGTGCACTTCAGAAACAAATTTGACTGCCATGCAGGGGTGGCTCTTTACACAGGTATAGTAAAGTAAAGGTTAATCACACTGTTACAGCTAAAGAGCACCACAGCGTGAAAGATAAGCATTTTAAAAGATACTAAAAAATGTTCACTTAAACCATAACTCATCCGTTAAACAATTTATTACATCCAAAAGAAAACATTCATCAATACTTCATTTTCATCCATTAGCTCACTGGAGCACCAGATCTAGGTATAAGCTTTCAATTCAACCAACCAGTGATGTGACAGAGGGGTCCGTAATACATGACACAGCAGATTTTATTTTACTTATTTATATATTTATTCACTAAAATTTTCTTTTTATTGTTTAGATTTTTTTCTCGCTGTCTTGAGACATACAACACTGTGCAAGTGTAAGGTATACAGTGTGATTTGATACTAATATAGATTGCAAAGTGATTACCATCATGTGCCTGTGTGCTAAGCTGCTTCAGTTGTGTCTGACTCTTTGTGGCCCTATGGACTGTAACCCACCAGGTTCCTCTGTCCATCAAATTTTCCAGGCAAGAATACTGGAGTTGGTTGCCATGCCCTCCTCCAGCAGATCTTCTCGACCCAGGGATTGAACCTGCATCTCTTACATCTCCTGCATATCATAGTTTTAGTTAACACTCCCATCCATCACCTAATTACCATTTCTTTTTTTTATGGTGAGAACACTTAAAATCTCCTCTCTCAGCAGCTAAAACTGATTTCCTTATCTCTTGTTTCTTTCATTATACAAGGTCATTCAATAGTTTTCCTTTAAATTAAATTTATTAGATGTAGGTAGAGTTTAAAGATGCAGAGTTCAGTATAACATCACTGTTTTTGATAAATATACAATGTTCACTGAAAACTGGGGAAAATCCTCTCACTTCCTAAGTGGCCCCTATTTCTTACCCTTCCACCAAACTGGCCATGCACGGACCTCATCACTCTAAGGTACCTCCAAAGCATCAGCTGTCTCCGGTGCAGGCTCCACCCACCACCTTCACTCCAATCACAATGGGGGCAGTCTCCTTACTCACTGTCCTCTCTTCTACCAAAGGATGTTTTCAGATGCTTGAGGGGAAGGACTAAATGAGCCCTCAGTGAGCCCAGAAAGAGCCATGGCCTCCTGCCAAGCTCTGTGAAAACTAGCTGCAGCCCAGTGCTCTAGGCAATCACTTCTCATCAACTTCAAGGCTTAGATGAGTCCCTGAACTACAGGAGGGGAGGGTCAGATGCTACCCAAGCAAAAGCACGGCACCAAGATTCTGCCAAGTTGCCCTGGTGGTGTTCAGCAGCCCTGGATCTCCTACTGGGGAGGGGCTGGAGCCTCAGAGCTCAAGGCTCAGGGCTGCACTCCCCGGGTGTGGTTCAATCTTGGCAGATATTCAGGGCTATTCTGAATGAGATGAGCAGCGGGCGATCCATACATCTGTTACTTTATTCTGTCTGCATGAGTTTCCTCAAGATCACTGCTCTAGCAGCTCTGATATGTACTTTCTGTCTGGTTATTTACCATGGGAAGTCAGTGCTGTTACATCTGCTTGGTAAGTTCTTAAACTCATTCTTGATCTCAGTGTTAAGCATCCCAGTGCCTGGTCTCAGTGATTAGATCACACCCCTCCACCCTGTCCCCAATCACAGCCTCATACAGACCATTGTACTGCATTATGATTTTTTAATTGTCTGCATGATGATTTAATTACATCCATTAACCTCCAATTAGACTATAAACTTTAGGGGGGTGGAAGCCAGGTGAACTTTGGCTGATCCTTAAATCCCCAACATCTAACAAAGTACTACATACCGTACATAGAGATGAACACTTGTTGAGGCATGAGAATAAATGAATGGTTTTTACCCAGCTTTATCCACCAGTCACAGTGAGAAGTGAGATACATTTATTGGTTATAATATAGACCTTGGGGCAATTTTGATAATTGTGAGGTTTCTCATGGTGAATTTCCTCTCAGATAAAGAAGTCACCGATTCTTTCAGCAAACATTGCTAAACAAAATATTGTCAAGTAAAACTACTCACATGCTATTTTCACATGTAAATAAAGATTATAATTAGGAGCATTTGGTATTCACTTAAAGGGAAAAAGTCAATGAAATGTTTTTAATACTGATTAAAATGACTTGCCCATATGAAAATATAATATTAATTTCCTTTACAGACTCTTAAAAAAACAAAACAAAACAAAAAACTTGTCCCAGTTCATCAGCTCATTCTAATAGTAAGATTTTAAATGATCAACAAAGACAGTATTTAGGACTGTAGCCGAGAACAGTCACTGTATTGAGAATTCTACCCACTGAACATAAAAACCTCATTACCTATTTCTGGCTTTCAAGTAACTGTGATAAAACTGAATTAGTATAAGAAGTAACTTGTTGAAATTATGCTTTAGTAAATGTTTAACAGCAGAATTTCTAGTTTGTAATAAGTTAAATTTATAAATATGATATCACAATTTATTTACATTTAATTAAAATCTAATGAAACAGTCTAACAAGTTTAATCATGGTGGTACTTCTGACAAAGTTAATCTTTACAAAACAAACATCATTGCTACGTGGGTACCAGGTGTGTACAAATCTCGTATTTCATTGACCATCATGAATCTAATTTAGGGCCAAAGTTAAAAGAAATGAGGGAAAACTTACTAAGACTAAATTTTGGAGCCTTATTTTAAGTGTTAAATATCTTCTTCCTACAAATCTATAAAATGCACTGAACGAGGCAAAGATTATACTATCAAGAGACTTCAAGTCTTGTCTTTCAAACTGATAAAAGCCAACAGAACTCATCTTGGACTCTAAGGTAGAAAGAGATTTTATTTTCTCAAAAAGTGCTTAAGAAGCATCAGCTCTGAAATCATAACCCCAAAGACATTTGTTAGTATATAAAACTATGTGTTATTTTCCTTTGTTTTGCTAAACTCTGAGGGGACAATCTCTATGTTTTCTTCTTCTGGAGGTGAAAGTATACACGTGTATTAATAAGAGCTCCCCATATTAAACAATGTAACACACTTCCATGGGCAGACGGGACAGTCTAACCATGTCATGGTTCCTTTAAACCAGGAGCGCCCAGAGGAAATGCACACAGAAAGGTGCTTCTCAGTCATTTCTTTTTCCTGTGGAGTTTGACAGAATTAAGTAATAGCTGTGTGTCTCTCCTACTGTAGTCAACTGAGTAGTCTAAAGTCTCTGTTTCTCTAAAGCTTTCATGTATCAACAACTCTCTGCAATGCTGACATCCCAAGTGTCCATCAGAAATGCTTAGGGGAGGGGATGGGACAATTACTTCTGGTGTCAATAACTTTACGAGTTTTCTAGTATTGTTTCTTAAAGAAAAGGAGCCTTTGTACTTTTAAGTATTGTATAAATTTATCATATTGGGTGAGAGTCTGAGGTTTCTGAACTGGAAACTTCCAGAACATCTATATCTCTATGCAGGTACCATAAATATAAAGTAATAAAAGGAAAAAAAATTCAATCAGGGTTAAGGATCCTATAAGCACATACATGATTTACTGGAAGTAGTTTAACAAGTTTCACTCAACAAGGCTCTTGGTATTCTTGAAAATATGATACATTATCCAAAGAGAAACCCATTTTTATTTCACAGTTAAAAACTGCAAATAAAGGAATCACTATTTTTAAATTTCTAAACATCACAGAATTTCAGATCTGAAAAGAATCTTGGAGTATGGAGGTCTCACCATACTCGTTTTAAAGAGTTCGGAATATTTGAATGGAACTGTCTAAGGTAATACAGTGAATTAATGACAAAGTTAGGACTATGACGCAAGTCTTGCAACTGCAGCTCAATGTTAAGAGATGTGGATTTTCCCAAGAGGAAATTTGTTTCATTGGAAACAATCTAAATCAGGACAATACTTACCTCTCTTTAACATTTACCAGTCTCAAACCCAGTCTATCATAATATATAATACATGTGTTCATGACAGTATTACCCACAGACACATGAAGAACATTGTTCTTTAGAACTACTGCCTATAAGCGCTTAAGAACTTGTTCCAGGAATAAGAAAACCTTGTAAAATGGAAAAGAACACCTAGCTGTTATTCTGGTTCTCTGTTCTGACAGGTTCACAATCAATAATTACTAATTTGAAGAACTGGCTTATTTAACTGAACAAAGTAAAAAATGGATGTCAATTCCCAAAACAGAACCCTCTAAAAATAACATTTATGAATGCCAGCAGAATGTGCATAAAAACAAACATCACCATAAATTTGTCACCAAGTGTAATACAACAAACTCTAGAATCACAATAGGCTCTTCCTTCTCTCATCAGGGATAACTGTGGGTCAAACACTTAAGTGCAAAATGTCAGAGAGTGTGGCACACCTCTTCTGTACCAGCAGGAAAACAAAGAGGCCTGAAGCAACTGGGGGAGGAGAGAGGAAGGTCTCTTTTGTCTAAAGGAACTGGGAGATTTTCAGATAAAGAGGGAAGATGCAAAAGGGTATCCCGCCCTGGAAATAGACAGTAAGCATGCTTCTTAAATTAGCAGCTTGTCCTTACAGTGTAAAATAGCCATTCAGTCAAATGTATTTTTAGCTTCACTTACCCACAAAGTTTGAAGTCACTTTCAGTCATCCTTTCTACTAACCCAAAGAACAGGGATAGCTGCCTCCATCTATTCCCCTTTACAGACCATGTAGGGGAGTAATCACATACTTTTAGAATTTTTTACCAAGTGGTTATTTATTTATGCTTTTACCTAAGGGCATTTTCATAATTCAGTACACTATTTTTATACTAGTTTACTGCTTAGAGACAGAGCAGGAGTGGGGAACGGGTAGGTACAAGCCAGAAAAACCCCAAAGCAAGTGTCCTTGCTTGCATGATTAAGATACCAGTCTTTCGCTGGGAAATTTGGTAAAAGGCCAAGATCAATCAACCAGAAGGATGTTTCATCTTTGATCATGACTTTTCAGGAGATGTAGAAATTAATTTTCTCACATTACCCTATAAAGGATTTCAAAAAGGAGGCTTTTGAAGTTTGGGCAAGCATACCTAGAAGTAAGATAAAAATGGGTACTCAACAAGCACATTCTAAACGATAGATTCTATGACTGCAAAGAGGAGAGGTGATAAAAAGAAATCGAAGGGCTAACTTTCTCAGAGAAACAACGTGCTTTAACACAGGCAGGCCGCATGGTAGGTTTATGGCAGTGGAGAGGGAGTGTATTTATACCTTATTACCAGATAGAGATCTGCAGGGCAGCTCTAAATACTAAAAGATTATTGGGTAGGGCGCCTACCTCATAGTAATTCCAAATGAAAAACAATACCAAGCTATAAAACATAAAATGTACATGTATGCTGAAGTCAAAATAGCTGCTTTCTAGATTAAAAAGAAAAAAACACCTTTCCTAAAAAGAACTCGCCCAGTTGTACCAAACTGTTAACACTAATTAAATGTGTACATCATAACTCTGATTAAAGGGAAAAAACTCACCCGTAAGCCACTCCGGCTATGGTGCACTTCTTAAACTGCATTACATTGCATGTCAAAGTACCAGTTTTGTCAGAAAATATATATTTCACCTAAAAAAATTAAAAATTTCTCATTAAAATTTCAGAGATCATTTTAAGCCAGTCTTTTATTGAAGGGCTTAAAAAAAAAAAAAAAACCCTTTCATTATTATTCTTTTAATCAATTTTGTTACACCGCAGGGTCACAATGTACTGTGCTGTGCTTAGTCACTCAGTCATGTCTGATGCTTTGCGATCCCATGGAATGTAGCCTGCCAGGTTCCTCTGTCCATGAAACTCTCCAGGCAAGAACACTGGAGTGGGTTGCCATGTCCTCCTCCAGGGGATCTGCCCGATCCAAGGATCGAACCCAGGTCTCAAGCACTGTAGGTGGATTCTTGAATGGTATTAACTGACTACTTTCTGCACATCATCAAGGAATATTTTCAACTATTTCTTCTAGATTTTTAGCAGTGAATCATATATGAAATGAAATTCTCTCAAGCTAGCAGAGAAACTACAGCCATATAGAATCTGTCTTAACAGTCTGAATTTGCACTAGTAAGTGCCTCTATTGTTACTTAACATGCGCTTAACTGCATTAGTTGCTTCAATTCTATTAGACTCTGCGACCCCCTGGACTGTAGCCCTCCAACTTCCTCGGTCCATGGGATTCTGAGCACTAAAATCTCTTTCAACACTTCTCAACAAAACAATTATGGGATTGGTGATGGCTTGCTTGATTAAAAATAACTTCATACAACATCTGAATTGGTAAGGAAAAAAAACAGCTTTGGTTTAAATGCTACCTTAAGAGTAAGACTTAGCAAATGGCAATGGCATAAGAAGAGTAGAATCCTTTCTTAGCTAACACATATAAATGAATTACAAATATATTTACTCCTTGGAAGGAAAGTTATGACCAACCTAGATAGCATATTCAAAAGCAGAGACATTACTTTGCCAACAAAGGTTCGTCTAGTCAAGGCTATGGTTTTTCCTGCGTTCGTGTATGGATGTGAGAGTTGGACTGTGAAGAAGGCTGAGCGCCGAAGAATTGATGTTTTTGAACTGTGGTGTTGGAGAAGACTCTTGAGAGTCCCTTGGACTGCAAGGAGATCCAACCAGTCCATTCTAAAGGAGATCAGCCCCGGGATTTCTTTGGAAGGAATGATGCTAAAGCTGAAACTCCAGTACTTTGGCCACCTCATGTGAAGAGTTGACTCATTGGAAAAGACTCTGATGCTGGGATGGATTGGGGGCAAGAGGAGAAGGGGACGACAGAGGATGAGATGGCTGGATGGCATCACTGACTCGATGGACATGAATCTGAGTGAACTCCGGGAATTGGTGATGGACAGGGATGCCTGGCATGCTGCGATTCATGGGGTTGCAAAGAGTCGGACACGACTGAGCGACTGATCTGATCTGATGTGAATATAGTATGAATTATAAATTTGAAATTCCTGTTTGACTTGTACAACTTCATTGATAAACTTCCTCCCCCCGACTCCACCTCCTTCCTTTCTGATCAAAAGCTATGTACAATTTTAATACTGGGAGTTTATAACTCAAAAGCAGCCAATACTCTATATACTAATCAGATTATATACGAAAGGACATCTCTCTGTGAAATACCTTATCCTGAGAACAGAATATTCACTAAAAATGAAAATTGAGAGTTAGGTACTAACATGCACTTATTTATGCCAATCATTCAAAAAATGGAAAATCAGGAGCTGTCAATTCTAAAGTTGTCACATACAGCGGAAATTACACCAAATCTGACTTCGAGTTCAACATATCAATAAGAAATTTAGTTTACCTGGCCAAGTTCCTCATTCAGATTAGATGTTCGAGCCATAGCAGCAGTGTCGGTTGGTTCATAGTGCATGTCAAGATCCTTAAAAGAAAAAAAAAGAGAGATATCATCAAATACAACTCATAATAAGAGATTTGAATACAATTTTATTTAACTGGTGAGCTATGCATGTAACACTCATCTCTTGCCATCTCTAACCATTTCATTATTTCCTAAAAAATACTCAATACAGAGTATCATATTTCTTAGTAAGGACAGACCAGATTGAAGTCAGAGCACGTCTCTGGAATCAGGCAATCTTGGCTTACTATCATTCCACCATTTCCTAAATAAGTGACCTACTATAAGGATTAAATTAGATAATGGAGGTAAGGTGCCTCCTCTAGTGTCTGACACAATGCTTTATGTGAGCTAAAATAACAGTAACTAAACACTGCTCAAATAATTAAGACTTCAAATCCCTGAAAAAAATTACCAAAGGAATTCCATCTTGTTGTACTGTCTTGACCAAGTTCCTTCTTACACTGTATATACTTGAAAATAAAGTATATGCAAGCCAGGGTTTTTATTGACAAAACCAGGGTTTACTGATTCATATGTCAAATGAAAGGACCAAATCTGATCTTCCCTGCATCTGTACTTCAGGCTAATCAACACCAGTTCTGGAATAGGCACCTCGTTTAAAGAAGGATAGTAAACAAATATGGGCAATGTTTAGAGAGTGGTGACCACAACAGGGTTGAGATGGAAATTATGTCAAATGAAGAATTGGAAGGAGACAGAGAATATTTAGTTGGGGGTGGGGATGATAGAACAGGCATGGTAGCCAAGTTCAAATGTTTTGTAAGGTTGTCATCTGGAAACGAGATTAGCCATTTTCATAAAAGATTGATTGGGAAGAACCAGAAGAAAAGGAAGGCAGTTACTCATCTCATTTTCACCCAAGGAAGAAGCTGCTTGGTAAGAGACATTCTGTCAGGAATGTCAGAAAAATCTCTGTATATCAGAAAGCAGTTGAAAAACATAAGCCTTCTAGGTTCATTCAAAACTAAAATTATGTAATTATTTGAAACAAATATTACTTTTGAAAATCCAAATTTAAAAAAGTGACTAGTTATTTGATTTTCATAATGAGCTACTTGTTTCTATATGTAGAAAACCTTCAATAAGTTTTTATTGTACTTATACAAATTTTATTATATAATTTTTTCAGCAACAAATTGAGCTATGCTTCCAACTCACTCCAGATTTCTAAATTAAACTGATCTTTACCAATGAATTAGAGATGAAAGGTTGAAGTGGATCATTCACCATTGGAAAGACAATGAACAGTTGCAAAAGTAGCATATTTTAAAAATCTTAATATTGTTCATATTGAAAGATTTTCAAATGATTGAAAAATCAAAAGATACTAAAATTTCTCAAAATAAAAAATTATACTTTCTGGTAGATTATGTTTAAAGACTTAATTTACATAAATTTATTAATTTTAACTTTGGTGAAAATAACTGAAATTTAGTTGAAGAAGAGTAACATTTTATAAACAAAATACTTAGGAAACAGATGTCTAGAACACTTCTGTAAGATTAGAAAAAAATAAGAAAAAATTAAGAATACAAATTCAAGCACAGCTGAAACTGTTTATAGTGTAGAAAAATAAACTACGAAGATGAATTAAAACATGATAGACAACCTGGTTGCTGTGAGAAGTTAATAACAACATTATTTCTATAGTGCTCAATTGTTTATAATGTTGTCTGCTATGTCACAAGAGTCCCTTGATCTATATAAATATTGTGAGATGCAAGTAAAGCTTGTTTTACTATTCCCATGTGACTGGCCAAGAAAACAAGTCTCAAAGAGGCCAAGCAGCTTGGCAAAGTTCATACAGCTAGTGTATTACAGAATTAGAACTAAAATCTACTGTTTTTAAATCTAAACCCTATGGGTTTCCTCAACCACAGACCTATTTTTCTCGAGCATGTCTGGTCTGTAAACTTGTGTGATTCTGACATGAGAGATTCTGTTACAATTTTCACATGTCAAATGAAATTTGTTATTGTTAGATTATAATTAGGCTTATAAATATTTTGAAATGTAGTCAATAAAAAGTAAGGTATAAATAAGATATTTTTTCTGAAAAATCAAAAGATCCTATCAAGAAAGAAAAGACAAAAATGTATGTTGAGCATAATGAAGAACAATAGTAATCCATATTTACCCAATTTATGAAGTATGCCTGGGTAAATTTCACCACTTCTAATGTCACCAGCAAGCTGATAGGAATGAGGTTATTGAAAAGGATGATGAAGGTCAAGAAATTCAGTCCAAAATTATTAGCACCACCATCTATTGGGGAAGGTAGAAAAAAGGTCATTTACAGTTTTATATTTTATTTGTATTAACCAGAATTTTAGCATAATAAGAATTTTTCATATTATATATCTAGAAAGTTGGAGAGGGACACTGTGCTGATAGCATATTCATATTATCAAATACAGTCTTCAAGGTAGAATAGCATTATTTATATTCAAGATGTTGTGAACCCTATTAAGAACTGCATAATGGTACTAAAAAGAGAAAGTGCCACCAAATATTTCAAACTCATTCCAAACATGAAGTTTAGAGGTATTAGGGACGTAGAAGTTTAGACAGATTAGTTGAGGTAGAATCTCAACTGGGTAGAACAAATTTTTACAAAGCATTTCTAACTTGAAAGATGTCTTTAAAGCAAACAAACAAAATAACAGCAGCAAAACCAACCCAAATAGCAAAAACAGCGTAGGTCTGAACCCTAGGTAAATTATATTCTTATTCTTTAATAATGTAAATAAAACAGTTGTCCCAGATAAATTGTAAAGTATATGAAGAAACAAAATGATGGTAGTCTTAGCAGTTCTAATGTTGAAACAGCAAACAAATGACTTATTAAAAATCAAGACCCTTGAAATAACTACAAGGCTAAATCAATATCATAAAGAAAAAAAAAACAGAAAAAATCTGTTTTGACATAAAATTTTACTCGAATTTGTTTACACACTCTTGGAACTTAAGTATTTATTGGTCAAGTGCTCACCAAAAGGAAATGTAAACTTATTTCCCAGAAATATCCAGTAAAAAGAGAAATGCTAGAAAAGGAAACTAATAGTACTTTCCCTAAAAAAAGATGATTATCAACACAGAACTCACTGCAGTTATGAGTTCAAATGAAAGTACATTAAACGTTTTAAAACATGTAAAATACTTTTTGATGATTTGAATATAATCAATCTACTTTCTTTACCAGATAGCTATATAACCACTTGTGTTAAGAATAAAAGAAATCAATAAATTTAAAATAACATTAATAATATAACTATTTTAGAGTAACCACTATATTTTTAAGGATTCTGAAATTTTAGAGATTGTAACATTTTACCTAACTTTTACTGGAAAGTGCACTGAAAAATAAACATTAGATGTCCTGTTATCTTGGCAACAAAGTTTTCTTTTTAGAAACAGGAAATTCCAAAATCAGTTGTGAAACAAACACTTGTTTTTATGAAAGTAAAAATAAGTACAATAAGCACTTCAATGCTCACAGTTTAGATTGAGATACCAGTCCCTTCCAGAATGCCTTCGATTCCAAATGGCTGAGCCCACAGAACAGACAAGAGACATGGCAATCAAGATACAAAATAAAATCAAAATTTGTACATTTGTAATCCTTTCGACATTTGAGAGTTTAAGTGGTGGACTTGTTGAATTCTGTAAAAAGAAAACAAAGATGAGTAGTAATGAATGTGTACAAATAATCTAGTAATGTGTATCTAGTATTTTGGTGAGCATGACAAAGTCATAACTCAAAATCTACATATGATTCAACACATGAGATTTATGCAGAAAACAATCAGATGTAATAAGCTGTCAAAAGTTGACCACCTCTTTTCCTGTACTACATCATGCAGTCCTTTTTCTACGACATAAAACAACAAGAAAGAAGAGAAGGAAATAAGATGCCTTTTGAAGACATAGCTTTCGCACTGTGGCAGGTAAGATGCAACTACCTAAGCAAACAGGGTGGAAGAAGACCTCTAGCATTTCAGCTCTCAGAGAGAGGCAGAGAAGGTGACCTATGACCCATAGCCAGAGATGTGGAAATTCCAGACTATGAAGACACTCTGGTTTCCAGGTTTTTTGATGGTATTTAGTAATTGTTGTACTTAGCACAGCAGTAATCTAAGTAGTGCTGGCTATCAAGAATCATTACCAGCAGTCCTGCTTGCCTGTGGATAACATCTTTGTGCCTTTACAAGGAACAGAGTTATCAGCCCGAAAGCAGATTTTCATGTAGTATCTTAAGAATGAATTTTCCACACCCATGTAACCATTAAACACTCATGATACCTTAATGTAGAGAAGGAGCACCCATAGTCCTGTGTAAACATTTTAAGTGCCAGGATTAAAGCTGATTAGAAATGGTTTCACATAAAAATGCTGTGAAAAAGTAGTCAACATCTGACTCACAAGTTTTTCTTTCAATTCTATTTAAAAAAAAAATAAATTCTAAAATTTGATCATTGTAATAAAATTATAAGATAAACACTTTAATGCAGAGCACTCATCATTAAACAGACAATTTTTGCCAATCACTACAATTGTTAGTAAATGCTGCCAATGGACTGGTATACAAAATCATTAGGTGTTCATGCATTGGTGATCTCTGGTGGAACTTTCTAGTGTTCTTGCATGGAGTAAGCCATTTCACAGCCCTACCCATTGAAGAATGAGATCTGGATGCAGAGTGTAGGGCTCAGGTATCTATAACAGATGGTCCGCTATATTTATTAGGACTATAGCATGGAGAGCTACAGACAGTAATTTTGAAAACACCTAGGTCCTTAAGGTTTTCATAGATAAAAACCTCACCTGCATTAGCTTGGTGTCATGTCCAGTGTAGACAACTATTCCATGAACCCACTGTGTATTTCTCAATTGAGCACCTCGCAGAAGAATCTGGTCTGCTCCCAGGGGAACAGTGCTATGACAGATTATGTTGACATTAGAAATGACATTTCCCGAAATGCTTAAGAACTCTACAGCCACTATATAGTTCTAAGAAAGTTTCTGTTATGACAATACCCTTTTTCATTCTTACTTTATTTTTAGAACAGAAGTAATTTTCCTACCAATAAGAATAATTTTCTGTATGGAATTCAGAGGCTCATTCTCAAGCCTGTTGAAGACTTTTCCTGATTTAGCAAGCCCATTTAGGTTTCTGAGATATTTAGGAGTGGTAAGATTAGGGGAGATCTGTTTCCCTTCCCTCACCTTCCTTCAAGTTAAAAATAGCTTTGTGCAAAATAAAGGTACAAAAAAAATACACAAGGTAAGAAAATCTGTGGATCTCATCAGATACTTTGTATTGCCACCCACAACCCCCCATCCAGAGATTAAGTTTGTATTAAAATCTCTAGACCATTCATTTATTATATTTGAAGATCAGTTTTCTGAGAACTGTGAACACATTTTCAATAAATGGTAGCATCTGAAAGTCTTAAATACTCCTTTGAAATGACAGCAAATTGAGATTCTTCATTCCAATAGGACTTAAGCCACATTTTTGTGTGAATAAGGGCCAAGCTGGGTCTTTTGTGGATTTTTTGCAAGGCTACCCTTATGGTAAGTTGTGGGTTAATTAATACAACCTCTCATAGAGCTATTACAAGGGTACAAGCTATCACAAATACAGTGGGATTCTTAATGGAAACATGCTATAAAAAACTTAATGACTCAAAGATTCCTATTATTATTCTTCATTTTACTGATTAAAAAAAAAAGGTCAAATATAATGAAAAAATTCATAAAAAAAAACTTCCAGAAGAAAGAGGAGGCCATTTCCCCCAAGAAAAGTCTCCAGAAACACAGAATTTGTTTGTCAGAGAAGCAAAGTGAGACTGAAACTTTCATTTCTGGTGAGATTTTATAATCCAGTAGGGGATCCAGTTGTAGTTTGGGGCTGGGACCTTCCTTTAGGAGCTACACAAATGTCACTGGCTCAGTTGAAATCAACCCAGATGGGTGGGTAATAACAGCTCCTGAAGCCATCTACTTAAGTGAGTACACCCTTAGGAATTTGTATTCCAACTTAAGAAAAGAACACAGCAACTATAACTCTCATTCCTTATGCAAAACAACATGGCTTTCAGACCCATTTCAAAGTTTGGGGTGCACTTCAGAAGCTCCTGGATTATGCGCTAGGGCACATAAATGCCAACTGTTTCTCACATATCCAGGGGTATGACCTGGCAACTGTCAGCTCAGCATCTGTGGTATAGATTGATTGGAATGAGAGACACACTCTACAAAAGCAAAAACTACTTTTCAATTACAAGGACTCAATAAGAATTAGTTATTAGTTTTCATCAGAGCTGGAATTCTGAAGTTCCTAGCAATAGACAATGACCTTTATCCTTAATATGATTAAAATACATTCATTCCAAACTAAAGGGGCTCTGAGAACACTAGGTAATTACTGTAAAAGTCAAATATGCTACAAAGATATGGAAGATCTATGTCCACATTTCATGTAAATTAAAGCATATTATATAAATTCTATCTGCACCCCAAATCTTGGCACCATCATATAAAGTTTGTCCTTCGCTGTATGCATTTGCTTGGCATCAATTTGCTGGGGAACAGATAAGAAATGGAAGCTGGCCAGTTAGGAACGTCAGACTACAGAAACTTCACTTGCATAAATGGCCAAATCTATCATTAGTCTATAACCATATATTCATGGAAAGATCACTCTGAAAAATTTACAACAATATATAATTACTTCAAAACTTACAGGAAGCCTGGTGGATCTGTTCAGGGTATTCAATTGTCCTTTATATTTAAATACTATAATACTGGAACTACAAAATACTGAAAGCACTGATAGTCTCTCAGGCTGGTGGGGTGAGCTAGAGCATTTAGCTACATTTAGTTGGCCACTCCAAATGCCCACTAGAAAAGAAGGGAGGCAGAGGAGACCCTGCCCTTCCTGCTAAGTTCTGCCTCATTTCTTTGCTCCCCTTCATAACAAAACTCCTTGAAAAAGTTGTCTATTTTTTAACTCCTTCCATTATCTCAAACTAACTCTCATCAGGATCTACCAGTCCTAACAGAGCTCAAGGATTTTCACTTGCTAAATCCAGATGTAGGTTCTCAGACTCACTGTACTTGATTTCATTGTCTTCAGTCACCCATCTGCCTTGATATGGGTTTCTTCACTCTCTTGGTTTCTATGCTACCAATTTGATCACAGTCTGTTTTGCCAGTCCCTCCTCTCAGTCTTCATGCTGTCCTAAGACAGCCCTCCCCACGTTTCTAACTGTACCCGTTCATCCTCGGTGATTTCTTCCAATCCCATGGCTTTAAATATCTATGCCAAATACTCTTAGATTTATCTCATGAATCTGGACCTCTATCCCGAATTTTAGGCATATGTGTTTTAACTGCCTCCTGATATCTCTGTTTGGACATTACAAACTTTTTAGGTCCACAACCAAACAGCTGATATTGCCCCTCAAAAAATGCCAGCTGCTCTGCATTTCACTCAGTATAACACCCTTACATTGACATACAAAGCCTGGTATGACCTGGCCCACTATTACCTCTCTGTTCTTCTATTACCCTCTTCCTCAATCATTCCACTCCAACCACACTGGCATCGATGACATACCATCATCAATCCAGGTACTTTCCCTCTTTCCAATGATGTAACCATACAGCTGATAATTTGTACTTTCTATTCCTTCTATCTAGAATCATCTCCCTTCAGATATTCAAATACTGACTTCTTTATCTCCTACTTACGTTTGCCCCAATGTTACCTTCTCAATGAAGCAATATTTGCCTTCCTGCAGCCATATTAACTAAAAGTGATTCCCTCCCAAGAATTCCCAATCTCTCTTATTCTGGGTAATTTTTTCAAAAGCATTTATCATTTTCTAACACAGTATAAAAATTTCTTGTCATTTTATTGTTGGTCTGTTTGCCCTTCCCTTACTGCAAGAAAGTTGTTTCTCAAGGTCAGGCAGATTTGTCTGCTTTTTCCATTGCATCTCCTTAAAATCTGCAACTGACCCGGCCTCCTGGGTACAGGGTGACTGGATGAGGGAAGAGGCAGGAAACAGGAGGGGAAAAGAAGGGGATGGAGAATGGCAGGAGGCAGGTATAAAGGTGACTACAGATAAAATAGCCTTGAAAAGGGCAAATGCAGTTACACAGAGAAGACAAGAAACTATCCAGCACAACGAACCCCTGTGGGCAGAGTCTGAACTCCTCGAGGCATTAGAGATTCCAGGAAAGGACCCAGGTCATAGAGAATGGCTAAGTCTATAAGGATTTTGGCCAAAGAATAAACCACTTAACAATGTGCCAGAAGCCTGGCATATCCAGGAAAATATCCAACTCCTCGGCTGATAGGAACCCTGGGAAGCCTTCAGCTATATGAGGTGTACAGGGTTAAGAGCACTTTCACAAAAGAACTCTGGGTAGAAGTAATACAAAATGCTTAAGAAAGAGAGTTTGCATTGTCAAACCTAGAGAATAAGAAAATATGTAACTATTTCAGTAATACCCTACAGCAGAGTGACTTGTGTGTTTTTATGAAGACCAATTTACATACCTGTGTCCATCAAGCCGTATGTTTCCAACAAAATCATAGAGATGTCTGTTTGGACTTTCACACTCAATTCTGCCAGACAGTCTCATCAAACTGTCAATGTCTTTTATATCTGATGTTGCTGGTAAGCCCTGTTTAGAAATTTGTAAATTAGCATAGAGTATATTAAATAAGTTGTATGTAGGAGGGAGCAGGGAATTCTGAATTCATCCACATCTTAAAATCTAAGAGATCCCACTCTTTTAGGACAATTATTCCCCCCTCTCTTTGTCAGATCAAAACTAGCGGATATCTTCCTCTCAACTTGCACATAGGTTTTTCTTTGAACGCAGGTATTTAGGAGAACAGGGCAGATTTTGCGAAAATTCTAAGTATCTTAGAGAGATTATAAACTAGTCTGCAAGGATATTTTGAATTAAAGTCTTCAAAGAACTGTTTGCTTCCAAAAATAAGATATTTAGCATTATGCAGTCTAAATCTGTCTGCTGAATCTCAGAAAGGGAATGTAAAACAACTAGAATCTATGCCAAGAGAGTAGTTATGTTTTTATTCTTTCAGGCCATGGAGGAGGAAAACTCCTAAACAGTTTCTCCCTCTGTCCACCAAGCATTGGCGGGCACTGAGCAGCCTTCACTTCCCGTGGCAGGTAGAGTTCAGGTGCTGTGATGAGCCTCTGCTTCCACCACAACCCAGAGTTCCCACATCATTTTCACCATTTGTCTAGAACCCAAGAGGATACTTTCTTTAATGTCTCTTTTAAAACTTTAAAACCTTACAGTGACTTCCTATTAGAAAGGTATGAGAAATAAATACAGAAATCTAACCAATTCTCTGAGATTAGGGAGCCTTTAGGAATCTTTTACATATGGCAAAACCAAATATGGGCCAGGTAAAAGGGAAAAATAAACAGGCTAACACATGTAAAAGTACTTAGAACTACTAATAGTATCATCAGAGTATTGGTTTTTACATAAAATACTAAAAATATTATAAAATCGTTCCTATCTGATGAATCATATTTAATCAGGCAAGTAAAACTGAATTTTCCATAATACTTAACTCTTCCAGTTTATAAAACCACTTCATTGTGGCTCAATGAGAAAAGACTTGCAAGTGAACAGAACTGCCTCAACTCAAGACAATAATATTAAGAAATAAAGCTATAGGGGTTCAGAACAAAACTCAAAAATGTTTCACTTTTGCATGATTCTTATTTTGAGCTAAAGGCAGTGGAGATCCTGAGGGTTCAAGAGAAACTACTGTCCCTCCCTTATCTATCTAAAAGAACTTAAATTATGGGTTTTTCCCAGAGAAGAGTTATTGCAAGAGATAAACTTTATTTAAAGTGGGCCCATCCATCTGGCAGGACACACATCTAATTATCAAACATCTGCTCTTCTTATCATCCTGTAAATGACCCTCAGGGCTTCCCATTACTTAGCTCAGATTGGCATCTCTGTCTTTGAGCCTCTCATGTATGTGGGATTCCATTATGTATGAAATTTAATTTGATTTTTCTCCTGTTAATATGTCTCATGTCAATTTCATTCTTAGACCAGCCAGAAGAACCTAGAAGAGTAAAGTTTTCTTCCTCTCCAAAAAAGTTCTCAATTCCATGTAAGAGAACATACGTAATAATTCCATAAACCAATATTTGATCTTACCTGTCTAATTTTCAGGTTTGTTTCACCATCTAAGTTGGATGTTTCAATGTAGCACATGGCCTGGGGCTCACTTTTTTTTTTTTTTAATGGAAAAGCACAAAGATTTAGTTGGGGAAGGAAACCATAATAATAACTTATTTAAAATGCTTAGACTCACTGAAGCCTTTCATTGTAAACAAAAGTTTAGTTACCTAGTTTCTTGATATCTTTCATTCTAACCACAAAATGCTGTGAGGCAGAACCCATGCATGACAACCCATGGATCAGATGTTCAGCCAGAGGACCCCAAAGCAATATCCTGACAACAATCAGTACTGATCTTCAAGATCATGTAAATAATTAGATTTGTCACACTATACTTAAATCTTTCCTTATAGACACAACACAGACTGTATCTGAAATGTAAAGCAGCTTTGTGTCATATCTTTAGCTCAAAAATATCAAGTGAGATCTCATGCTCATAGCCCACATGTAAATTGATTAAGAGATGGATTAGAAAATTCCAGATTGTTGCTTCTATAAACTTGCATTTGCACGTTTGGGTCGTTTGATACTGCATCTTTAGAAAAAATGAATAGGCTTATGTGGACCATAATATTCAAATTTTAAGGCTACTTTAAAAAACTGTATGAACATATTTTACAGTGAAAGTGGATATACACTTTCTTTCCCTTATTTTTTCTATTCTATTTCTTAGAGTTGCTTCAGAGATTAGTGAAGCAGCAAAAAATCAGCCAACTTGGCCATGACCTGAACCTAGAAGGTTCACGCTATGGGTCCTCACCAGAGTGTTTTAGTCAAGTTTAGTGTGCAGTGGCTGGTGTTAAGAGGCCCCGTTCTCTAGTGTTATCACAGGCACACTCCCCTGAATGTCCTGTGATCTGCCCCTTCATGTGCTACTTTTACTTGCTCAGCAACTACAGCCAGGTGAGTCTGCAGCCCTGTTGTATAATCTGATCCTCAACTATAAGGAAAAGCATTTTGAAGTTAAGTCAATCTTAACAGCACTTGCTTATATGAAAAGCCAATCAATTAACATCATATAGTAACTATGAATGTAATTTCTGATAAGTATGTATACTCACAGAAATTTCTAAGTCACAAACACCTGGAATTTTCTAATCAACTTCCAATTTATACATGTGTAAAGCAGAAGATTCTGAGTTTCAGACATGAGCACACTGCTTAGTTTTACAGCTTGAAGACTTGTGAAAAATACTGAAATTCGTGGTCATTAATCAAATATTTTACAGATTCGTTTTAAAGTAAACTCACAAGTCCTTTAATTTCTCTACGGGCTTTTTTTTCTTCTTCCATAAAGCTGATACTTTTTTTCCCAACTGGATAAGTTTTTCAATATCTATATTTTCACTTTATCAATTAAGGTTTTATTTTTTGTTACTGTCACAATAGTAATTTAGTTCTATCACTTGCTCCCAATTTGTAATTTACTTAAGTATACACTCAAAAATGGTTTATAAAATTTTATAAAACATATCTTCTGAAAATACAGAAGGATGACAAATGCTAAATGATCATTGCCAACTCCATATTTTAACAGTGAAAAGCATTAAATTTCTACTGATCAATATAGCCAAGGCCGTTCTCACATCAAATGAGAATAATGGTCTTTTTTTTCTCCCATGAAACCACTTTTCTAGAACCTTAAATAGCAAGCAAGTTAGAAAGTTAAATGGCTGGTTTCTTTTTGAAATGGGGTAAATAAAACATATATCCAAATTCAGAACATTCTTAATCTCTTAAAACAACTGTTTTTGCAGGAGTTCTTGACAATGTTATGAAAAGGCAGCAAGAAGTCTCAGATAAGGAATCATGCTAGATAATTATTATTTCAGCAAATTATGATGACATTCAAAACACAGACTACCGAAAGGCAAAGCAGGCTTTTAGATTAGTAAGTGGAAAGATGAAACAAGATGCTTATCACAATACAGACACTAGTAGACAGCTGAGGTTGATCAGAGTAACGTGCACTTTGTCACGAGTTACAAGTGGGATAAATACTGATCCCAAAGCATGCAGTATCAACTGTACAACATCCAGCTTTGTGCAGGGGGTCCTCTGTAAGCCCTACAAGCCCAAATTATAGCCACAACTGCTATGGGATTCTACTGAACTTGTACAAAATCTCAAATATATGACAAATGTTTAAAATTATAAAAATTTCTCAATAACAGTTTTTCATGTACATCTTAACATTGTTCAGAGCAGTATCCTGGAGAGGTACTAAATGGAGCCTTAGTATTTAGGCAAGTTGTTAAAATGAATATATAGTAATGATGCATAGGAAATTAAAATCTACCTTCAGTGGCATGCCTCATGGACTCCGACTCCTGTTGATAACAACAGGAGCTGAATTTGCCCACTCGAGGGATGAACATCATTCAACAATGTATTCATAAAAGGACTTTGAAACATCTGTGAAATATCCATCACCAAGAAGTATAAAATGTTTGTGTTTTCAAGGAAGAGATACAAAGCTCAACGATCTTTGGGTGCAAGCTGCTTTCTGGTGAAGGGTGAGGATCCACATACACACATCCTGTACAACTCAGTGGTTCTAACCTTGAGGACAGGCTGATGAGATCTGCTGGGAGATGCTCCCCATTGGTCACTTTCACTATTTCCCCTACTGCCACCTACAGGTCCCAGTTTAAAATAATTAAAACAAAAAAATGAATAACAGAGGGGGAAAAAAAAAACAAACAAATGGACAAAAGAGACAGAAAGTTTGAAATTATTATAGAAAATAATACATGTTAATAAAAATGTCTAATGCCAATTTTTTCAAAACTTATTTTGATCAGGTCTAAAGGCACAAGAAAATGGAATATTTCAGAATCACTTACTTGCTTTTAAGCCCAATTTTCAATTTTTAATACAGAAACTTTTGATTTCTAAAATTTTACTCATAAGCATATCTGAGCAAACTAAATAAAAACATGTTTTTATATAGAGAGCTACTTTATCTAATAGATTTTCCTTTCTCCAATTCCTCACTCTTTTGCCATCTATTGTATATCCACTCCTATCCAAGAAGAAAAGAAATAATGGTGAAAACTACTTTTAGGCTTTTGAAAAACAAAGTATACTGTACTATCTCTCCCCCTACACACATACTAAAAAAATATTCCTTAAAATATTCTGAATCCAAAACATTTTAAAGGTTAATTGCATAGACAGCTTAATATATTTAATGTAAAGCTACAAAGGCATGGATCTGGGAATTTATAGTTGTAGACTTTTGAATTATTTATTAATAAAGTTTTGGTAATCAACAGTTTGGGAGAACAAGTCTTTGAATCTAGGAGAAATTTTTCAGAGAAGGTATGAAATTGATATGGCAAGAGTCTGTCTGAATTTGGATTAATAGTTTGGTTTATTTTACTGTATTTTATACTTTGTGAACCCATATATGTGTTTTTGTTATATGATAAAATTTCAGTTCCTTCATTTCAAAATGAAAATCAGTGAAACACAGTAACTTTCAACCATGTTCATAGTTTAATTTCAAACTGCCTCTAAGAAGATGTACTAATACTATTAGTATTAATAAATTAAAAATTTAGAAATTAGAATATTATAAACTCTTGTTTTGCTTTTTGCTAAATGGTGCTCACTTGCTGTTGAAAACCACCATGTCCTTATTTTGATAGGGGACAGGGTAGTATAATGAGATGCTAGATTGGGAGTTAGGTATTCCAATCCTGACCCAGTCAGTGGGTAAAATGAAATGACTGAAAACAAGACAAAGTCAAAATCATCTTTCTGTTAATAGTGGCAAAAGCTTCTACCTACTTATTGAGGCTAATGTAGGTTCACAAGAGCCAAGTAATGCAAAAATAGTTTGAGAAAAAAAAATTTAAAAAGCAATAAAACCCCCAGAAAGGTGGTATTTTGTCACTAGGTAGAAATATTTAATAGCACAAAATTCAATATCAAAAAGCAGTGAATCAGATAATCTTTTTAAGATTAATCATCTGAAGGAAGTTAATATACATAGTAGATGTATATTAAGATACAGAAACCATTTTGATCTACCAATATTGACAGCCACCAATAAATGCTTTTAGTGCTGAGAAAAGAAATCCTGTAAAAATGTCCTCAAGTTTAAGAAACACAAACATATAGCTTATTAGGAGTTTGGATTAGATAGAGACAGATGAAAAATATTTTAAGAACTTTCAACTTAGAATTAAATATAAATTCGAGGTAGCATAGTCAATTATCTTCATATTTCTGAGCATATAAAAATGAAAATTGTACTTAATGTTTCAGCATATGATGATTTCTATGATAAGTTATGTCTCTATAATAAGTTTAATCAGGAAAATATCAGAAGTTTCCTAAAGTGCTGGAATGCTTCACTATCCTTTTGAACTTTGTTGTGTGACATTCAGATGGTCCATCATTCATTACATCCACCAAACTTTTACTTAGTACCACCAAGTGCATATCATTCTGCTGGTTAGCCATTCTTAAAAGACTATCAGCTTAAACTGAAAGCAGAATCAGGGAGTATTAAGAGTCTGATCATTTAATCCATCTTCCTCACTTTGAAAGATGTGAAGTCAAGGTTTGAGACAGTAATTCTGGTTCAAAATCACCACGCCAAGATAAGAACCCTGGGATTTGCTTTCTAAGCAAAGCTCTCTAGGACCTGACAGTGACATTAAGTGTACTGTTGACCCATTCTCCAGGGACCATTACCAGCATCCTTCAGTTTTAGAAACTTGCCCTGATAAAGCTAGAAGCAAAGGTAACTAAAAGCATACAGGTTGGTTTTAAAAGCTATTAATTTTAATCTTTTTTGGGGGGGGACACCAATAGGTAATTGGCACCAAAAGCTCCCAGCTATAAAATACAAAAAAATTACTATAGTTACTTCAACTACCTGTAGACTTACTTCTATAAATATCTAGAAAACTCTTATTGCTCAATTAAGTTTCCCTAATTTGTCATAAATTCAATCAGTTTAAATAATGACCTGATTAAACAGATTTTGAAAAAAGGACACTGTCCATATTTATATGTGGATTTTACAAATAAAACTGTCCAAGGAAATGATGATAAACAACCTCTAAAATAGTAAAAACATTTTTCTTAATTTATATTAGGACTAGCTTTACAGTTTTTAAGCCTAAAGCCATTTGAAAGTCACATTCTTTAAAGGGTAACAGTGCCATATGACCAATTTATGACTATCTTAAATACGAGCAAAACAAAAATTATCTAAATTCAGTAAGAAAGAACTTAAAAGAAAGAAAAAAGTGCTTTAATTTTTGTTGGAAGAGTATAATATTTCAAAAGACATGATGACAAAAAAGAAGTCATTTATCCATTTTCTTGTACCAATGCACCATAAAGATCAAGAAACTTTGGAGGGATACATGAATGCATCATAAAGGAATTTATCATGAACAAAGATTGCAAGATAAATCAACAGTACCCAATCCATGTATTATATAAAATAAGTGATAGGAAATCTTACAGGAGTCAGTAGTCTATACAAACAGATCTGAACACATTCAGAGGGAGAGTTGACTCTTAACTGTAATTTTAATTTCTGAATTTTAAAGCATAGTACCTATCACTTATTCTATATGGCAAACATGAAAGAGTTCCCTAAGTCCAATCAATCTTTTTAACGTTTAGTTCAAAATCATTGGAGAGGCTTAAAATTCTTCGTTTATTCCTTATTTCCTTGGAGAAATCACAAGGTCAATGCAGGGTAGAGAAACCATCCTCTACACTGTTTGAGCATCAGTAGGTATCTCTACCTTGATGAGAGAAGTACAGTGTCAGCAGGTATATACTCTTTGCCTTTTATTATAACTATATCTCCAACATTTACCTGAAAGAAAACTGGGAATTGGTTAATTATCTGCATTGAAAATAGTTACAAATACACAACCCATTTGTATTTAAGCAGAGAATACAGTAAAAAATGCTTATTGGCAAACAAGAACCACTTCACAAAATGGCATAAAATTATCTAGAAGTGAGGCCAAGGATGGCGCAATCCTTTAAAAAGAAAAAACAAATACAGAATCTGTATTGTATCACCTAAGTAACATAGCTTAATAAAAATAAATTTCATCCACTCTGGTCACTTAATTGACATCTCATCTTCTCATGATTCTCTCCCTATGACATAAAAATAAAAAGGAGGAATTTTCCAAATGAAATCATTACCCTGTTTAAGGGAATCTCAATACAACTGGAAAAACTATGTATGTATATATCACTACTCCTCAGATGATCTTGGTTAAAATCCATAATTTAGAGAGGGAAACAAAGAGTTTTAGATTTTCAGTTATTTCCCAGGATCATAGAGGAAGAGCTTAGACTCAAATCCACATTGAGCTGTCTGCAAAGTCTGATTTTGCATAAGCAAATATAATGAAATGATCACTGCATTTTAAATTAAAAAAGAAAAACCAGTTTAAGTCTCTTTCTTATTTTACTACCTGTTAGCATTAGTGTGAGCACCATCTGAAGACAAGTCAAAGATATACTGTGTCCAGAAACTTAAAAGTAATTTAAAGGATAGGTTTGTCACAGAGCTTTTGGCAAACAGAGTAACTCCAACTAAGTGGCAATTGGTGTGCTGGCCAAGTTGAGCAAATTACACTGATGGCCACGAAATTAGACCTCACTCTTAGCAGCCAAGAAAACCTAAAAGTTTTACTATTTAATCAAGTGAAGAAAAGCCCTTTTTCTTGTGGGGGGTGGTGTTAAAGCCTTTTTGTTCTCTCCCCTCTCTACTTTTCCTTGAATCCCAAAATAACACTTTTCTGCACAGGCCAGGGGGAGGTGGTGGTGTGGGGAAGAGCCTGATGTCCTCAGTGGGAATCACAATAAGAGACAGCCCACTGTCTAGTATATACCGTGGGGGAGACAAGTTAGGGAAGGCTGGAGGAGACCTTCTCATCTACGGTAGGTATGCTGGTTATCCAGGTAGGGAAACTCTAAATACCTTGATTCCAAAGAGATTTGTTTCAAATGAAATCTGGACTATCTGAGATTGACAAACTGTCAGGGACCTTGGAATCAAACATCCCCTTCCTTAAAAAAATGGGGAAAATGGGAAAACAAAAAATAGCATGTATAGGTATATACTGGCCCTTAAAGTAATGTGAGAGTACTCTGATAGCACTCACTAAAAGCAAGATAAACAGAGCAAAGATCTCTGCAGCCAGAGCACCAGGAGAGAATTCTACACAGGTAACCATTTAACTGCTGCTTAATTATCTCCTGTGTGTTAACACTTGCTTTTCAATCAGACTGTATTCTTTATAAAGTCAGAATCACATTTGCCTATACTACAGGGTTAGGAATTTTTGTAAGTCTGTTAGACACTAACAAATTGCACTATTTTCCAAAATCTTCATTCATCATAAGACCAATGAAAGGCTTATAGTTAGTAAACTGAAAACTAAAAGAAAGTATCAGCATCTTACATGGTCTCACATGGGTACCCCAAAGGGTTTAGGAAGACCAAGGGCTCAGTGAATGCTAAGGTTCTCACTGCACTGTGAAGGGACTTACTCCTTCCTTCTGATGCCTAGGTTTTAGCTCACTTTCTCAAACACCTCTTTCCTAATGTGCCATTCATTTCTGTTTTCAGGCTGGTATGTGCATAGGAATAGACAGAACAGAAAGTCAAGACGCCAAAAATTCTTTGACCACGTTGTTCTAATGAAAGTTATCATGACAAAGCACTTTTAGTCCCCAAATACTTAAGTTTAAAAAAGTACTTAGGGCTTCTGGCCACTACCTTGAGCCTTCTCATGCGATTAACATTAGAGATTATAATTGAGGATTATGAAAAAGGTTATCAGACTATAATAGACTGACTGAAGATCTGATATGTTCAATTGCAGGCTCCAGCATATTTATATTTTTACTAAGGAATTTCTGAAGATATGAATTCTTAATCCAAAGACCTAGATTTCATGGTGGAAACTTCAGGCATGAAAGCAGCTGTATAGAGTGATTTTGCAGGGGCATATGGCCCACTACTTCATGCTTTTCTTTAAAGCCTGAAAAATATGTTGATTCTAAGATTCTTCACTTAATTTTTCTGCCTGCTACTATTTCAAAAACATGTGAACAGTCTCAACTGCATCTTAACTTTAAGAACTGATCTCTGTGGTAAGAGTAAAGAAGACAGCTGTTGACTTTCAAGAGTGGGGATGCAACGCCTTTTTCAGGGCTTTGTGACTGTAATATTTTCTTAGAAAACCAGATGCTGGCAATTTAACCTTGTGCAACAAAGAAAAGGCTTCCAAACAAAAGCTGGAGGGATAAACTGCGAGTGTTTGAGAGCTGAAATCTGCCCATCTATGAATGACAAGGTGGACACTGCAAATTTGTAGGTCCTCTGAGAAACATTAAAAAGCAACCGCAGTAGCCACACACTCAGAAAGGCCAAGAAAAAAAGAACCCTGAACTTAAAGCCCATTTGCATTAAAGTTTATCATATTACGCTGGCAAATGGATCAGACTCTTGGTTTTGCTTTATTGATTTTATTTTTAATTGCACAAAGTATCACATAAGCTAAAGAAAACACTTGCCTTCCAATCTGGCTAACACAACAGCCAGCCTGTTTTCACATCAGTTCCTTTAGTGTTCAATAAATCATTTCTACGTCACCAGCATCTTGGTGTACACCATCCCATTCCTTTTGCCTCTGATTCTTCTATGACACAGTGACTCTATTGTGAGCCTACTGCTTAGCAGATATATTCAGTAAGTATTTGCTGAGCGATGCTATAAAATTTTTCTGTGTGTTGCCACAATATTTGAAATTACAGCTTTTACTTGTCACAAAATATACCAGAGTATACAATGTCATAATTTATTTATAAAATGCTTTCACTATTTCTGGATATCCATATATTGTTAACTTTTTGCTATTATAAATAATGTTAAATGATAATATTTTCTTGGGATAAATTCTCAGAAATGTTCTTTTTCCTTTTTCATGGTTGTCAATATGAAGACCTAAATTGCTAAATCTACAATATTATGTGAATAAAAGACTTCATACAAATTCTGAAATATAAAAATTTCTCCTTGATAGCAAATGAGACCTCAATATTGTTTAAATTTGCAACTTGTATTATTAGGTTGAATATTATACTGAGTCTGGTTGCTTATTATATATTTCTTGTTAGCTTTTGCCAACTTTTATTTCCTATCTAGATAACAACAATTTCAATCTTTTGTCATATTTGGTGCAAATATTTCCATAATTTCTCTGTTTATTTGTGTGTTGCATACTAGATTCAAATTTTATGTAATCAAATTCCATAAATCCTTGAGATGTTGATCTTGTTCTTCTCCAAATATTAAGATTTTTCATTCTATGTTTTGCAAAAATAATATTTTAACATTTTCTTCTAGTCAATTGAAATTTATTTTAGCCTAGGCTATGATTTAGACATAAATCGTACTATTCTTGAAACTGCTAATCTGTGGTCCCGACATGATTTATTAAATAATCCTTTTATGGGTGATTTTCCCCCCCTTTTATTAAATATTAAATAGGCTTTAGTTCAAGGCATTCTTTTTTTTGGTTTTATGCTATTCATCAAAGTATATATGTGCAACAGATCCACACTATTTTAATAACTTTTCATTTTATTTACATTTAATCCTTGCACACTGTTAATTTTCCAAAATAGTCTTCTGTTTTCTCAACTATTTGTTTTTGAAGTTACAGTGAATAATTTAGTAAACTCTTGAGGAAAAAGGAATGATAATTTCCCTGAGGTTATGATATATCATTACTTTTGAAGAAATGGGGCTTTGTTTTTCTAGGAATATGACACATTTGCCTATTTATGTGAAACTTTAACACTTAAAGTTTCAAGGTTTTCTTTACAGCAGTCATATATATATTTCAAGTTTATTTGTAAGCATCCCACATGCTACTAGGAATGAGATGTCTTTTTTCATTGTATTTTTCTAAATTGTTATTGCTAAAAAAAAGTCATGTCAATTTCTGAATATTTATCTTGAATTCATCACTGAGCCAACTTTTATTAACTCTAATTAGCTAAGTGCCTACTTCCAGCTATTAAGTAACATCAGTAACATTTTGGCTGGATGACTTTTTGCAACATGTTAAATTCTACCCCTCTGTTTCTCAAAGTGGGATATCAAGGGAAGGTGTGGCACTGAACTGCAAGACAACTGAGAATGCTATTAATCATGGGCTGGTAAATTAATTTTCTGTCCATGAAAAATTGGAAAAGTTAAAATAATCTACTCAGTCTTGGAATAATGACTGTCCAATAGGAAAATAAAACATTGAAATGAATTAAAATTAATTTTAGGGTGAGGTAGTGGATGGTTATCTCCTGACTTTACAACTAATTTATTTTCTAAGCAAGCACTCGAGGTAAGAAGAAATTGTTATCAATTTCTTTGGATATGCATTTATGTTAATTACCCTGACAATCCTAGTAAATAAAATATATTTATATTAAGAATCAATTATCATACTTGACTACATCCTACTTGCCTTCTCTCTAGTGTTTACATTCATAAGTACTATACAAGAGCATAAAGGAAACTTCTTTTGAAACAGTAAATTGAGCTTTTTTGTTTTTTCTATCTTGTGCCTCTGAAAAAGAGGCAACTGCCACAGAAATAAGGAAAGAACAAAGTATTTTCCTCTTTGTTACTTTCATGTCAAAAGCCAAAGACAGGGAGAGTAATGACTTTTCAAATATCCAGAAAAGGAGATGTCAATCTTTATTCCGGCCACTGACTTAAAATTGAAATGCAGTGAGTTCAGAGGGCTTCCTGTTACCCGGGAGGACACAGGTGACTGTGAGTGTCACAGGCAGAATCAAGGGCATGGCCTTTAACTGGGAAAGGCTGGGGCGCAAATAAACTCAGGGTACTTACACACCTGTTGTCCTCGCAATATCAGAACACAAGCTCCCTGGGTGGAGTGGCCTTGTTCTGAAAAGTCTCTTACAAAGTTAGGAAGGTTATTCCCTTGCGGATGACTGGAGGTTAAATGGTCTTCCAGAACTAAAGGAGAACTAACAGTCATAGCTTACCTTTTGAAACTGGGGTCTGAAAAGCATACGAACATTTGGATAACACTTGCTAAACTGTGACTCAACTCATTAACTGTCGTGTTAGAGGTCCTATGAGCAAATTAACTTCTTGATGTTATGGAACTGATTTCCAGCTAGTTAGAAGATGATATTTAGTTAGCAAGACTTTAAAAAAAAATGAATTAGTAATATGTTAATGTGATTAGCCACAATAAATGAATTTGAAGTAAGATACACAAATGTGAACTATCAGAATCTAATTTTTGTTTTACTTGGACAGTAGATGAGTAAAGCAAAAAAATTACAACACAAAACAGTCCATGGTTAAATGAAATCTATGAAAACAGTACTCAAAATATACTATGAAAGAAACAAAAAGTTCTAAATATAACTTTAAGATAGTAGTCTTTCTAATATATTGCAGAATTATTAACCGGAAATGACTAAGTGAAGAAGATTCCATGTGTATTTACATTACTTACTAAACAGCTTTCACATCAGTGGAATCCTTGACATTTGCTTATATCATACACAAAAATTACATCTGCTAGAGTACACCTCTATGCATGTCTCCTCCTGTAACAAAATAAAAACCAGTGCATACCTTTTCCCAGTGCACAATTTCCCAAGCACCATTTCTCAAAACTGGAAAGAGAAAAGGTGATAGTTTTAAGAATGTTTTTATTACTCATCAAAAGCCTACCTCTGACGAAATGATCATTTTTAAATGAATAGCTTCAAACAAATGAACTGGTAACAATTTTTACAGGTTTAAAAACTAATTGTGACAGCAAAGATACATAAAATTATACAAAGAAACAACCAATGTACATTTTATATCTCACAGTAAAATATTACTAACAAGGTACTCTTTCGCCAAGGGCTTTCTTTAGCACACGAAGAATTACAGGGCTTGGCTGGAGGAGAAAGCCACAAAAATGTTTGAAAAAGGGAGTGACAAGCTTAAAACATTTCAGAAGCCAGAACAGTAGCAATGCTAAAAAAACAAACAAACAAAAAAAGATTTACAAGTTTATTTGTAAGCATCCCACATGCCACTAGGAATGAGATCTCTTTTTTCATTGTAAGATAGAAGGAATGGATTTCAAACTAGGTAGTAAAAATTTAATACATAAACCAGTAGATTTAAAAAAAATCTGTACTTTTAGCTTTAAAATAATGGAAAATAGCAAATATTTGTATATTTGGTTTACTGAGAAGAAACAAAAGAAGAGGGCTACAATTAAATTATGATTGAGGGGTTGAAATTTCTCAGAGTTTTACTGGTTTGCAACAGTAAAGTTAACTCGGTTTACTTTTCCTTTATTCCTACAATGCATCTGTGGCATAATACTGAATATACCCATAGACAATAACAGATAAAACAGAAAAGAGAATAAAGTGAAGTAGATAGCACAGCATGGAGTTAAGAAAAAGAGTAAGTCAAGGTCAGTCAACAAATTATCCTTACAGTAAATTCCATGAGGGCAAAGCTAACATTTGCTTTGTTTAATACAATATTCTCTGGAAACAGTACAGTCCTGGTGCTAAGTAGCTGCTGGGTAAATATTTGCAAGATGAATAACTTAAAGACACGAAAACATTAGATTCAGTTTCTTTTGATGTTAGAAGCGATGAAGGCTGAACCTTCTTAAGTAAATCACAATGATAATCTCTAAAATGTGCAATAGCAAACCTAACATTAATTACATACTCACAGATCTGAAAACCAGTGCTATCATATAAAATATTCTAATCTAAATATAATCTTTTAGTGTTTCAAAATTTCCTGAACCCAGGGACTATGTCTTATTCATTTATCTCTAGCAGTTCGCAGCATTCCTGGCATGTAAGACACTCCAGTGTGAAACGGATGAGTAAGTGCAAGGAGGAGTATCTTACAGTGAATTCTGGTGAATCAACTTCATTAATTTAAATAATTCCAAGATGAAGAGCTAACACTAAAGAATTTCCAGTAACTATGAGGAGTATCTATCTTACAGTGAATTTTGGTTAACCAACTTGATTAATAATTCCAAGATGAAGAGCTAACACTAAAGAATTTCCAGTAACTATGAGGAGTATCTATCTTACAGTGAATTTTGGTTAACCAACTTGATTAATTTAAATAATTCCAAGATGAAGAGCTAACACTAAAGAATTTCCAGTAACTATATGAATAAGTTTAAGTTTCAGTGTTTACAGCTGGGGGTGAAGGATCTGAGCCCAGCATCTAAAACTGATCCCTACGCCCTAAACACAAGACTCTAATGCCTGCAGAGTTCACCCACACTGGTGGCGCTAGTGGTAAAGAACCCTTCTGCCAATGCAGGAGACATAAGGGACACAGGTTTGATCCCTGGGTCAGGTAGATGCCCTGGAGGTGGGAATGGAAACCCACTCCAGTATTCTTGCCTGGAGAATCCCACGGACAGAGAAGACTGGCGGGCTACAGTTCACAGGGTCGCAAAGACCTGGACACGACTGAAGTGATTTAGTACTATTCCACCAGTAAAACTGCCCCTAGAGTACAAGGGGTTCAGAGCACATTTCTTAAGAGTAAAAAAGTCCTGGGTTTAGATGCCATCTCCATCGGTGTCAAGCAATATCTTCCTCAAAATCAGTTGTTACAAAGAATAAACAAATGAGAGCATTTTGCCGGCAATCACAGTGGCTACAATATTAAGTCAACAAGGAGGGCTGGAAGAGTGCTGTTCAAATGTACATCCCTGAATGAGGGGCTACAATCTGCATAGATTTAAATTAGAAAAAGAATCCTGTTCAATAGCACTGTTGTCATTTATTTTCTTCTAATCCCATCTTATATAAGTAAACATTTTCCCACTGCAATACCCCACTGTTTAAAAACCAGCATCCAGTATTTTTAAAATTAAGAGGCTTGACATGAAAATGAAGACTGCAGGCTCATCTAGAAGCCCGGTCAATTCCTGCACTGTGACCTGTGGCTGGGACAGCAGGGGTCCCCACTTTCGATGAGGCGCACCACTCCATCACCATGCTTGTTTGTGGTTTCCCACTGCCGGACATACAGCCGACTTTCCTTATTTAGGAGACCTGCCTGGCTCACACATATGAGGTTTTTCTCTCCTTCACTGAGGTATAACTTACAACCAGCTATATAGACCTTATGTGTTTTGTTCAATGAGTTTTAAAAAACTGTAAACATCTGTGAATCCACTACTTAGAACGAGATACAGAACTCCAGAAAGACTCCTTGTACGCCTTTACCATCCATCCATCCTCCCATCCGCAGAGGCAAATATAAATTATTCACCATAAGTTAGTTTTGCATGTCACATGCAATGAATCACATAATATTTTTGTATTGAAGTTTCAAACAGTGTATCTGAGATTCTGTTTAAAAAAGTTTATTTCCACCATTAAATTGACATGGTACTACGGGAGACTGATTTTTGGATTCTGTATTTATGCCACTGATCAATTTACACATTTTTCATACCAATATATACCAGGCCTTGATCACTGTAACTCTACAGTAAGTCCTGAATTTAGGTAGTCTTCCTACATTGTTCTTTTCCAATATTGTTTGGCTATTTTGAGTTCTTTGCATTTCCATGTAAATTTTAAAACTGAATTGTCAATTCTGAAAAAGAAAACAAAACAAAACCTCTAAACCCTCTAAAGAATTTGATTTGGGGCTCAAGTGTTTCAATTCATTGCAAGCCCGGACAAGCTATACCTTTCTATTAATTTATGTCTTCATAAATTTTCTCCAGTATGTTTTTGTATTTTACAGTGCATGGGTCTTTTATTAGATTTACTTCTTGATATTTGATGACTTGTTTCCTTATACTGTAAGTTGTCTTTTTTTTTTACCACATTTTCCAATTAGTCATTGGTGGTATACAGAAATGCATTAAACTTTCATACAATGATCCTGTCACCATTAATTTTGTTAAATTCACTTATTAGTTCTGGTAGGACTTTTTTCTGTTTGTTTCATAGCAATACTTTCTAAGAAAATTAATTTCAGTTTGTCAACAATGCTGTATTATGTTTGGCAGTTTTATTGTCCTCATATGCCTCATTGTGAATCTTATTTTTAAGCTTATGCTCTTATGAGAAAAAAAAAAATTTCTTCCCCTAGACTCCAAGATCTGGGACTCAAGAACGTTCTCTTTCCATTCACTGCTGTATTCCCAGTGTTTCCATGCAACACAAAGGTGCTCAGTCAGTACTCACTGGATGGAAAGTGGATGCATTGATGTTCTTATGTGTTTGGGGTCACATAAAGCCATAGTAGTAGATTTACTAAAGATACAACCCTGCTCCCTAGTAGATTTCCTGTTAAAAATATACACACAATGTTTAAAAAACAGCTGCAGAGGAAAACACTTTGGCATCTCCTGAAAAGATTAGGCACAGAGCTATCATGAGATACAGAAATTTCACACCTAAGTGTACATCCAAGAACTGAAAACATATTCATACAAGAACTTGTGCACAACTGTTCACCATATCATTGTTCACAATAAGGAGAAGGTGCAAACAACCCAAATGCCCATCCACCAACGAATGGTTAAACAAGAGGGGTATATCCACACAACGGAATGTTATTCAGTCATATAAAAGGAATGGAGTGCTGATACACGTGACAACTGGATGACTCCTGAAGATAAGCCAGACACAAAAGGCTACATATTGTATGGTCCCCTTTATGTAAAAGTCCAGAATAGAGAAATCCATATGGATAGAAAGTAGATTAGTGGTTGTCAGAGGCTCTTGGAAGAGGCAATGGGGACTGTTTATATGTCTGGGGTTTCTTTTTGAGGTGATGAAAATACTCTGGAATCAGATAGTGGTGATGGATGCATAATGCTGTGAATATATTAAAAACACTGAAGTGTACACTTGAAAATAATGAATTTTACAGTATATGAATTATAATTCAATAACGAACAGCTACATAAAATGATGCCAATGAACTATTTAAACATTTGCTTAAAATAACCTTCTCAGCTTCAGAAGTTCCTAAATGATTCCATCGCGAGCAGCTGGAAATGGTTATGCAACCAGTAGATGCACTAATGCTCCTGTGTGTTTGGGACAGGAACGTCCTCTGATGTCAGCTTTGCGCCACCCTTTCCAGCTCTGGAACTTAACTAACCCCCTTGAAATGGTGCCACTTGGAAGAGGTTTGTCAGTTCACATCCAAAAATAGCTCTGAACCACTCCACTGGGTTCCCCTTACAGGCTGGAAGAGTCACAACAGGCTCACCAAACTCAGCAGACCATGCCAGGGAGTCTGCTCCACCAGGGAGGTTAGAAGCGTGGCCACTTTCATGGAAACCTGGAAAACCATCTGAATCTGCTTCAGTTCTCCATTCCCCCCCCAATACTCATCCCCTTCAACCTTGCTTGGATGGTTTCTCCATGCACATTCGAGCCCATCTACATCCTCGACCCCCCTACCTGACCCTTCTGCAGCACCCTCCCTCTATAAACCAGCCAGTTCTACCATCTCATAGGGAATGCCTGCCTCCACCAGAACAGTACATCCACCTAGCCTCTTCTCTCCTCCTCTCCATCCAAGTGTTTCCTCTCTATTCATCACTGGAGTCACACTGTAAAATATGTCTTACTACAAAAACTGACACGCCTAAGAAACTTTTAAATACATATTCAGCCAATAATGTTTTCTACCAAACTACAGAATCAATGTATTACTATCCAAGCCAACAGGAGTTATATAAAATGAAAAGCTGAATGTCTCTCCTCATCTCATGCCACTTTCTCAAGGTAAGGAATGCTAACTGATTCATCCTTATACTTTCCTCTAGACAAGCATAGACACATGCATGTTTATTTTCTTTCTTTTCAGAAAATGTATTTCTCTGCAACCTGGTTTTCCACTTAACATATACTTTTAGGACAAAGCATGGAGACAGTCTATTTTTTGAAAAATAATCCCTGTATCTTTGCATCTGTTACAAATGGATAGATAATTTGAACAGACTCACAAGACTCCACAGGGTGCATTCAAGAAAAGTTTTAATCAAACTAGAGGATGTGGTACAGCTGGAAAAGGAATGGTAGCTTAAAAGCCCAGGCAAGTACCAGGAGCCCAAAAAGCTTCTAGGCACAGCCCTCCAGGGTTTTTCCTCATTCACCGAGGACATGGATTTAAACTCCATGATATGGAGGATAAATCTTAACTTCAGGGAAGCCTGGGAAGATGTTTCCAGGGGATCTTTTATACCCCCTCATCAATTAGACAAGTCAGATTATGTTACAGGTTAAACCAGGTAAGTTACAACTCAGTTAAACTACCACTCGTCTACATCCTTAAACCCAGCAGAGAAGCAAGTTTTGGGTGCCCCAGGGAGTTTCAAACCCTACAAAGCACCTTATAATTCACCAATTAGTCCATCTTGTCCTTCTCTTGGCCAAGTTTCAGCATCACAATTCCAGGTGTCCCTGAGATCAGCATAGAGCTATTTCAGACCAGCTGTGAAACAACTCTTTCACATAACAGCTATATCATAGTGTATTCAACCATCCTCCTCTCAATGGAAACTCTGACTTCTGCTTTTTCTGCCACCTCAAACAACACTGAAATATATTTACATGATTGTATCCTATAGGAGAAGATTCCCAAAGGAGCACCGCTGTCTCTAGGGTATTTATGTTCGTACTTTTATCAGATACAACCAGATTCATTCCTACTGCAATCTATACCATCATTAGCAATATATAAAGTCCCACTGACAATAAACTTAGACAAGCACAAATTGTTATCAGTCATTTGAATTTTGTCAATCTGATAAGTATTTGGTATTTATTCTGAAAGTTACAGTGGACTGGATTAATACAAGTGTAAATTACCTTAATGTCCTACACTGACTTAGAATTCTAACTAGGTAGAGAAACACATCTTTGGATGTAGTACAGAACCTGGGTACTCAACAAGTGGTCCCCAGATCTGCATCATCAGCATCACCTGGAGGCTTCTTAGACCCTGGGATGTTTCTACCCTTTCTATATTTTACCCCCAATTTCATTTGTTCTTGCATACAGAACTGGAACACAGAAATAAAGGCTGGATGCACAGTTTCTTCAAACTTGAGACTAGACCCATTTTAGGATATAGAGAACAACACAGAATTCTGGTGAAGTTAAAAATCACAGCTCACAATATAGAAAAGGTTTCTGTACAATTTAAGGCTTGAATACTGGCTGAGTATAAAGGTCAGTCACAATTCATTACTGTCTTTACTTCTGAACTGGTTCCTAAAATCCAACCACAGAACAATGAAAATAAACCATATCACATGTATAGACTGGTGACTGAAACAGCAGCCTAGTTATTTTTAATCACTGACCTCCTTTGACCCAGCTCTAGCCAGGTTTAGAGGAAGCAAGAAGTGACGCTGGGTCCTTTGCTGAGCTTTCAGCTTTCTTGAGCCCAAAGTAAACTTACTTCATAACCCTAGAGAAGGTGAGTGGTGGAGATGACCAGTGATGCCTGGTGAAGGGGACTGTGAACAAGCTGGAACAGAATTATGCCAATGGCCTGTCTCATGATGCATTCTTTTCAATGCAAACCTCTTCCACCTCTCAGTAGTTCCCCAAACATACCTGCTATAATTTCCACATGGGCTAATTAGTCTGACAATATGCATGGCAGAGCTCAGATTTTAAACAAACACCTCAAATGTCACCTGTTTTTACTGAGCAGGATGCTACTTAACAGCTTTTGTTGTAATGGGCTGTCTTTTCTGAAATGAAAACATTCTGTTACAGTCCCTTGGGAATTCCCTAATCAAAGGCTCTGGAGAAGGTTCGATGCACGATACTGGATGCTTGGGGCTGGTGCACTGGGACGACCCAGAGGGATGGTATGGGGAGGGAGGAGGGTTCAGGATGGGGAACACATGTATACCTGTGGCGGATTCATTTTGATATTTGGCAAAACCAATACAATATTGTAAAGTCTAAAAAAAAAAAAAGGCTCTGGAGAAACCGTCAGTCTTTCAGGACTTGATGAACATAAGGTACAGGTGCTGGCTCACCTGGGAGAGAAGCCATTACCGCAGCCATCTAACTGGTCTACCACGAGGACTGTTAGAGAAAGAGTCACTGGGGTATCGTGGGGTGCCTGCTATTCCTGGGCAATCAAGCCACTTCTTGAAGCAGGTAACAAAAGGCAAGTTATCCAAGGGGACAATGGGCACTACCACTGTCACATAAAACAGAGAAACCACTGCAAAGGCAGCATGCTGCAACTCCTATACGGGAGTTACCACTGAAGAGGAGCTTTAATGCACTGAGAAGGGTAAGAGTGCTGCTGAGCTTACGGTTTTGAACTGGGCAGAGAAGGAAAACCAACATAGACAAATCAAAGCATCAATTCATTCACTACGTAGACCCTTACTTACAAAGATAACCTGAAGGCAAAAACCTCTTGTGGCACAAACTGGCAAATGCACAAAAGTCTCCTGCATAAACTTCCCCAGAAAGGTCAAGTTAAGCAACAACTTGCTTGGGGTGTACTGACAAAGGGCAAAGGGAACTTTTTGAGTTCCACTCTTGTCCGTATTCTTTTTAGAGATTTTCAACTAATTAATATTACTTTTATCAACTTGCTTATAGATAAGGAAAAAGTGGAAACAGTGGCAGATTTTATTCTCTTGGGCTCCAAAATCACTGCAGAGGGTGACAGCAGCCATTAAATTTAAAGACACGTGCTCCTTGGTAGAAAAGCTATGAGAAACCTAGACAGCATATTAAAAAGCAAAGACATCACTTTGCTCACAAAGTCTGAATAGTTAAAGCTATGGTTTTTCCAGCAGTCATGTATGGATGTGAGAGCTGGACCATAAAGAAGGCTGAGAGCCAAAGAACTGATGCTTTCAAACTGTGGTGCTGGAGAAGACTCTTGGGAGTCCCTTGGACAGCAAAGAGATCAAACCAGTCAATCCTAAAGGAAATCAACCGTGAATATTCATTGGAAGGACTGAAGCTGAAGCCAAAACTCTAATACTTTGGCCACCTAATGTGGAGAACTAACTCATCGGAACCTCCTTTGCTCAAAATGTTTTCCCCAATCCTGCCTAGAGTCATGAATCATTTGCATTTTCCTTCCCATAACTGAGAAATTCCTTGAAAGAAAAATCTCCCTTCACTGCTTTGCCAGTGATTCATTACAACCTTCCCTGCAGCCAGGCTTCGGTTCTCAGGGACTCCCCGGTTACTCTCCAGTTTAGAACTAGAACTCCAGTTAAGAACTGTGACTTTTTATTTTTTTAACTCAAGTATATCTGACTTACAATACTGCATTAGTTTCAGGTGTACAGTATAGTGATTCAGGTTTTTTTTTTTTTTGCAGATTATATTTCATTATATGTTACTATAAGATATTGACTGTAATTCCCTGTGCTACACAGTAAATTCTTGTTGTTTATCTATCTTAGGACTTCTTAAATGCTCATTTTAGTGGGTATCACTGTCCCAGTCCTCTATTAATTCAGCAGCACTTGGTGTTTGATGGGGCTTCCCCTCCGGTGGCAAGTCCAGTTGGACTTATCCATCGTGTATTTCCCTTTGACTTCTCATCAACACCGCCCTATTCCTCTTCCCTAATCAATGAAAATTCAGTCTCCTTTTGTGTCTCACGCCACACCTCCCCATACAGCTGTCACCCTCTTTGTTCAAAAGTATGACTGGGAACCTAGCCATCCCTTTCATAATTCTCTTTAAGTTTTTCATTCTGGTTTTCAAAAGCCTCCAAATTATGATCCTATCTGGTCTCCCCATTCCTGTCCCCACTGCTCCCTGTCATGTATCCTATGCAATAGTCAAAAGAGATTACATTCAGCCCTGCCCACTGCCATTTCCTTGGGTTCTGCATCTGAGACTCACTCTGTCATTTTGTATAAGGGACTGGAGCATTGGATGTGGTATCCGTGGGGGTCCTGGAACCAATCCCCAGTGGATACTGAAGGACAACTCTACTTGCTATTCCCAGAACATACCTCACGCCTCCCCATTTTCTCCTGGATCAGCCCTGCAACCATCCCAACAGCTCTGCTTACTGAAAGGCCCCTTGTTTTTATGAACCTTGCACGTGACATTTCTAAATCTCCACCTCTTTCATTTGGCCTTTATTAGTTTTTCTATCTTGTATTATAATATCAGTGAGCATCTTACCTTCCCTACCAGATTCTAATTTCCTGTAGGGAAGGCACAAAGCCTGATTTCTTTCTGCATTTTCTGCACTGGGTCTTACACAAGGTAGATATTCAGTAAGACCCACTGAAGTGAAATAATAAATAGTCTAACCTGGAGTCACACCTGTTTTTCTCCTTTATCTATGGCCCTCAATTTCCTCAGTGGGTTTTTTGTTTCTTGGTGTGCAACTTTTATTTCTGGGACAAATGAAAGCCAATCTAGGGCTGTACTTCCTCCTAAATAAATACATCCTTTTCAACCAGAGCTTCTGTTGAAAATATCTAACAAGTTCAATTTATGAAATCCTAAAATGTTTAAATGTTAATTTGAAGATATTAATAATCTTAGAGGTATCTGAAAACATTCTTTGTAAAATAGTGCTCAATTTTTAAGTCCAAATTTTAAGCTCATGGAAACAATATCATCTTTGAACTATTTATAGGTAACTTATGTACACACAGCAGAGTACAGGTCCAGACTTATGGATGGATCAGACATGCAGATGCCTCCAGCGAGATGAAAAAGCTGCACACTGGCTTTTTGAATAAGCCAGGAAAATGGTGCTATTTTAAATCCCTTAGCACGTAGTTGAACTCAACCAGATGGATTTAGCCCTGGTAGTAGGTCACCACAGCCTTAACAACCTAAAACAAATTCAACCCACAAAAACTCAATGTCTTGTTCATAAAGGACTTTAAAGATGAAATCGCTTCCAGTAGGAGATAAGCAACTATGTGCCCTGCAGGGACGTAGCCTGCTAGGAGTTATCAGCTGCCACCTGCTCAACTCCACTACCGAAGAGGCAGATGTGGCTTCAGGGAAGAATGAAGCAGCTGGAGATGAGATCTATTATTTTTAGCTATGTGCCTAGTTAAAAAGAAATTGCTGTTGTCTTTTTCTCCATTAAATTAAGATAAAGCAAAACTGCTTTATTAAAGATTTGTTCTAATCCAATAGCTATCAATACCTACTAATAAAATGAGGTATGAAAACAAACTAACAGCAGTAATGGTGACCCTCATTCAACAGCAGCATCCAGTCAGGTGACTGATGGGCTGATACCAGATGTCACAGGCATCTCCCAGACATTCCCGCCTGCAGGATGTATGCACACCACCCTTCAGGGAAGATATCCAAACCTGGGATTTTCAAAAAGCAAATCTACTTCCATAAGAGGCTTATTTCATTTTAATTTTTTAGATCTCCATCCCTTCCCAGGCCTCTTGATTGTGATTTTATGTGAAACTGTCATTCCTCTTGAAAATACTGGCATGCCAGCTACAGTAGTTTCCCACAAAAAAAAATAAAAGCATATGCTTACAGTTTAAAAAGAGAACTGGCTCAACCACCAGAGCAAATTCATATGGGGAACTGGTTTCAACATACATATTATGATGATAATTACAAATGTATCATTTACAAATTTCTGCAGCACTAAATTTGGCCAAGAAAATCCAATTAAGGATCTACAATGAGAGACTGGCTCCCAAGTGTATGTAAACACATGGAATAGGGTACGTCGAGTACTGCGAGTTCAAATACTGAGGAAGAAATCAGAGAAAACAAAGGTAAGTGTAGATGTCGGGGAAACTGGGGCATCCCGAATATGGCAGTGCTCTGGGGCTTTGGGCAATGGAAGTGGTACGTGGAAACGGCGCTGTGTTCACAGGAGACTGAGCAGAGTAAAATAATGACGTAATGACTTCAACAGATAAAGTAAAGAGACAGCAAGAACTGCCACCAGAGTAGTTTTTCATCAGTGCCTGCAAAACAGTCTGGGACACAGTGCTTTGAAAATACAGCTTTCCACTTAGCTCACAGCCTAGATAATGAATTTTCAAGGAGGCTCCTTTCATTCCTAGTTTCTTCTTGGTTCCGTATGGGTACTGAAGTATCTAAAGAGAGAGTGGCTCCTTTACTCACACAGAGCACCTGTTAAGGATGGGCCCCTGGGCTAGAGATGCGGGGACACAAAGATGAAGAAGACCTGCCCTCCGCAGAATCTAGAATTTAATCCCTGCTTGAGTTCATTCACTGGTGAAAATGAGGCATCAGACATGTATCAGTCCACAGTTAAATGGCTAAAAATGTGGTAAGTGAAATCATGGGTTTGTGTTTCTGAAGTCACTAGGGAATGACAGAGGGAAATAGTCACCTCTGTTGCCTCAATGCAAAATAAGGAGAGAAAATATTCATTTTGCTAAGAATATATAAAGATTAATATTTGAATCTGAGGGAAAGATGTCTTATATACTACATGGTCTTGGTAAACACTGAGAAAATGAAATTAAAGTTAAATACTTCAAATGTCTGTCAAAAATTATCTGTAAAAAATAACTCCCTTCCTACTCCTACACCCATTCCTGCCTTTCAACTCAGGAAAGCAAATCGAATTTCAGTCTGGCCTAATAACAGATGGCTTTCATATAAAGTAATCTGAGTCCTCTGACAACAAGTGGTATCCTACTCAAACGTTTCTGTTAACTCTGATCAATTTCAAAATCAAAGATGACCAATATTCAAACTGGGCAAAGAAAAAAAAAGGATACAATTCTCTTAGCAAATATTCAAATCAAATTAAAGACCATAATTTCTTGGATATGGGCTTTCCAAGTATTCTGCTGACTTAAAATGGTTTTTATATGTAAGCCCTGAGTACATGCTAAGTCGCTTCAGCTGTGTCTGACTCTTTGCAACCCTATGGACTGTAGCCTGCCAGGCTCCTCCATCCATTCTCCAAGCAAGAATACTGGAGTGGGTTGCCAGGCCCGACTCCAAGGGAATCTTCTTGATCCAGGGATCAAACCCACGTCTCTTATGTCTCCTGCATCGCAGGCGGGTTCTTTACCACTAGCACCGCCTGGGAAGCCCATATGTAAGCCTTAATATTTTCTTTTTGACATGAAGAGGCTACTATAGAAGCCTTTCCTCTCACTTTTAACCTACAGAGCTAATCCTGTTAATCCAGAATGAATAGGTGAAACAAGAATGATAACTAAGACAGAGTATTTTTCCTGATTAGTAGGCAAAAGGGAATTTTTTTGGTAGTAGGCAAGTACCTGGAAAATCAGAGAACTGATTAGTACAGGGTGTGGTAGCCTAGAGTAGCAGCTATGATGGCTACTCTCCAACTGTACAATGTTGAATTCTTGGGCCAAGGCTTGAAAATAATTAACTGCTAGTCCCTGAGATTATGACCCCTCTGCCATAGGATACATTAAGCACTGGAAAAAAAAAGTTAAATATTTCTGATTTAAAAGCTGTTGCTGAACTTTCTGAGTAACAGGAAAACAAATGCAAAAACTGCACATTGTGAAAAATACCCATACCTGAAACATTTGAGCTTGTCCCCTTTTCAGTATCTATGGCTGGCCTTTTCTGACTAAACTCCTAGAGTAGCTTAATCCTCAGGCTTCTAACAGCCCCCTATTGAATGACATTCTGCTCTCCAACTTTAATCTGCATATTTATCTTTTCTCTTTTTGGCTTGTAAACTTTCTCCAGCTACTCAGTATATATAAGAAAAGTTGGAATCCCCTGGCTTGGCACTCAAGGCCCTGTAAATTTAACCTACTTTTCTCAATACGTTGGCCACCTGATGAGAAGAGCCAACTCACTGGAAAAGACCCTGATGATTAGAAAGACTGAAGGGAAGAGGAGAAGGGGATGGCAGAGGATGACATGGTTAGACAGCATCACTAACTCAATGGACGAGAATTTGAGCAACTCCAAGAGAGAGTGGAGAACGGGGGAGCCTAGCATGCTACAGTCCATGGGGTCACAAAGAATCAGACAGGATTTAATGACTGAACAACAACAACAACCTTTCTGATCATGTCTTTGCTTTCCTTTGCCACGAATGTTCTTTCTCCATCTGGCCCTCTAGCAGTGGTTCCACAAAGCAACCCAACGGCTGTCTTCATCTCTATTCAGAAAACGTCTCTTCTTCCTTCCTCAGGCAGCACAACAGGCAATATATGCCCTTCCCAAGTGCCTCTGTTTATCCAAACTTTTCGCCAAATTCAAAACCTAGCTCAAGTTACCCCACAATTCTCTCTCCTGCTTTTGAATCCGTAAAGCATTTGACACAGAAATCATTATTTGTTACAAAAATCTAGGGATCACATAATGCGAACCCTTCATTTTCCACACAAGATCATTTTTCACCTTTACAGAGTTCCCATCTTATAGTTTTTCATGTGTCTGATAATAAGTATAATCTCAATAAACATTTAATTTCTTAGGTAATGCTTTAATAAATGTACCATCTTCAAATGCATCAACTATCAGCAGATAATTCCTTTGGTAGAAGGTGGTGAGAAGAGAAATGAGGCATTTTGACAGAAATCCACAAAAATCATAGCTGTATAAAAATATCATTTTTAATTACCAGCTAATTTTGGCAGACATGGCTGATCCTCGCCACAACAAGGAACTTCAGAGAGAGATGATATTCTCAGATGGGGAAAGCTCAGGGATGGGGTAAGATGTCTGTTTCATTATGCCCCTGGGTACTTTTTTTCTAATTGAAAGCAACAGTGATCTATTTGCTTGTGTTAAAGGTCATCTGGGTTTCGACTCTATCAAAATGAGACCCACAGTACAGAGCCATATCAGCATGCCATGTGCTTCCCAGAAGCTGGCTTGGTTCTACTTATTTCTGAAGCATTTATCACCCGTAAGTACAGGATAACTCAAAGTGCTTCCAACATGCCTTGTAGCCAAGTAACATCACACCTGACTATTTTCTATAAATCTTGTCTAGAGTAACATCTATAGATCTCACACACACACACATTTCGTAGCATTTAACACTGATAAAACAACTGCAGATTTTATGGACAGTACTTGTGAATACATTGCTATGAGGCATTTAAATGTATTAAAAACTTTACATTTCAAAAATATTACATTACCCCTGTAAATCACTCTAAGGTGAATTTAAGTGTCATGCTAATAAACACTCCAAAACAAAACTTAAGAGATACACAGTGTTCTCAGTTGAATTATATTTAATCGAAGTGATTGGTAGATATCACCATGAGTGTTTTTGACAGATATGAGAAACAAAATGTAAAATTCCTACCTTGTGTCTGCTTCTTGTTCACTGCATTATCAGCTTTATGTCGTTTCTAAAGTTTAAAAGCAAAAACAAAAACTGTGAAAAAGTGGATGAGATTAACAAAACAAGATAGCACCTGTAACAAAAGTCAGATTTTTTTCCTTTAAACTTATGTTTCTCAAGGCTTTTATCCTTTCACACCGTATCAATTTTATAAGCCCAGAGTATGGTGATGGGAACAATCAGAGTACGTGGGGATTTGAAAATGGAAAGTGCAATCCATAGCATCTTTATTCCCTTTCTAGGAGTACAGGTGTGTGGCCTCAACAAGACCTTACATTATTGCACAGGTAAGATTAAAATTTTAATGTATTAGAAAAGACAGAGCTAAAAGACTGATTTAGACTTTTGCTTAAATAACTTACTTAAAAGGAAGAGTGCCCAGGAGAATTATCTGTAATAACTACCATTGAACAATGATACCAAAATATTTTCAGTTTCCCATGAAATTCATTATCTAATTAGGCTAAGCACATCCTCTGTAATTTAATGACGTGCCAATGTCTGTCAACAACGAGAACCAACACATCTACCATTGGCACAACACTGCTTCTACCCACTGGTCCCAACAGCCCCTCCCCCACCTTCAGAAGTCACTGAATCTCATGTTCTTTCCTCCCAAAGCACAAATAAATTGAGCATTAAACAAGCGAGTTAGTCTACATCTAGGTGGGTGAATCTGAAGAGCTGCCAAAGCCAAGACTGTATAGCAGTAAGAGAAAAGGAGGGTCAGAGGAAAGGTGAGAATCTGAGTGGTCAGGGGGCTAACTTCTCTACAGTTCAACTAAAGGCTTTCCAGGGCTTCTGTCTAAACTTACAGCACTGAGTATAACACAGCTGCCTCTGCTGACACTGCAGGAGTGTTAAGCGTAACTGATTCTGAGCTCAAAGATTCTATCATATAAAGCCCAACAGTCAGGTTTAGCTACACATATTTGATCACAAGGTGGGTTGGCATGAATGCAAAACAAATGAGTTAAGAAGAAACATGGTTTTTGGACTCACAGGGCACAAATGAAAACATTTTTCCAGACAAAAGCCTGGGCCTGTAGATGAGCACTCCTAGACCCAGCAATGCTCACGAGGAGCAGCATAATAGCTGGTAGTGTGAGCTCAGTTCATCCAAACAATCAGCCACTGAACTGCGCAAAATGCAAATGGGGCATTCAGAACGCCTCTGCGGAAGGCTTGCTGAAAAGAATTCTTGCCACATCCACATGTGGGAACACACTACAATTCTCTCCCATAATAAAACACTTGCTAATAAGTGTCATAATGCAGACTTTAAATAGACAAGTTATTGCTTCCAAAAGTAAGCACATGATTTGACAGCAAAGGTTTGCAAATAAATTTTTAAAGTTCTGTTAACTTTACAGCATCAGTGGAGAATATTTTATGATTGATAAAACTCTAAACTACTTACTCTTTTTTTTCTTTGTTAAAAAAAAAATCTTGGAAAATTAGGAAGCAACCCAAAATAAATTTTGGCCCAAAATAATAGTCCAAGGGAAATTTAGGTATTTGAAGGTGGTGCCAATATTTTCAAAACAACGCACATCTATGACAGACAATAGTTAGATTTCCAACTGAGGGAGACAAATAAAAGCTAATTAATGAAACATTCAACTTAAACTGGAAATTTAATCTTAGTGAAACTTAAGGAGATCCTGAATATTACTTTCCATCTGCAGAGAATTCTTATACATGAGCCTCTCCTTCCTCAACCTTCCTACCACACAATAAATTAGGTTACTTGTTGAGACGTTGTTGTGTTGAATATACATAAGGATCCAACCCAGATAGATTCTAATCATATTACTACAAAAAGAAAGCATCTTTGTTTCCAAAGAAGATCCTTATTCCTTTTAAAACTTATATAGTTTGGAAGAAATGTATATAGCTATTCCTTAAATTAAAATACCTCTATTGAGTTGTAATCAGAATTCATTTACTATCATTGAGAACTAGTGAATGATTTACTATTATCAATATTTGATTGACAGTGCTCCAGTAAACTGTACTGTATAAACTGCATCATGAAATTTACGGTACTTAAGTGTGCAGTGCTGACCACCCCTTCATTCTGGGAACCTTTCCTTCTCAAGGCATGTCTTCAGACATCAAGCCCAGGCGTTCTACTTGCACCTTGGCCCTTTCTTCTTCAGCTCTCAGTGACGGATTTCCTCAACGCTTACTCCCTGCCTTCTCTGCTTCTCACTCAATACTCTCTCAGCTCATTTATAATTTCAGTGATAATCATCATCAAACATACCAGTCAAGACTCTCATCTGAGCTCCAGAAGGTTACATTCAGTGGCCTTCTTGGCAGTTTCCTTTGATAGTCTTAAATGCATCTCAAACTATGTCTAAAGGGCAATCTCTGATTTTATCCCCCAAGACCTGCTACTTGTCTCAGACATGGAACCATATAGCAGCCACTTACACAAACCAGGAACTTGAGATTCGTAAGTACTTTCTCTCCTTTTCATTCCCATGCAATCTATTTCTTCATTCAATAAATGTTGGCAAAGCACTGTGTCAGATCCCGTTACTACTGCTGATATGGCAATGAGCAAAAGACAAAAACTCTTGCTCTCAGGGAACTTACACACTAGTGGTTGGAGATGAAGCAGTAATAAGATAAGCAGGATATGTAGAATGTCAGATGGTAATATCTTGTCAATTTTATTCTTAAATATATATTGAATTCATTTTTCTATATTTCTTTATCTTTACAACACCACTTAATATAAGATACTTGGTTTTCATACCAACTATTACCAAAAGTGTTAATTTTAATTGCCAGTCATTTCCAACTCCTTGGGAACCCATCAACTGAAGCCTGCCAGGCTTCTCCATCCATGGAGTTTTCCAGGCAAGAATGCTGGAGTGCACAGCCATTCCCTTCTCCAGGGGATCTTCCGGACCCAGGAATTGAACTGGGGTCTCTTGCATGGCAGGTGAATTCTTTATCAGCTGAGCTACCAGGGAAGCCCAATATCTAGTTCTCCTCTGTCTTCATGGGCAGGGCTTACCTGGTGGCTCAGCGGTAAAGAATCCACCTACAATGCAGAACATGCGGGTTTGAGATGTGGGTTGGATCCCTGAGTTTGGAAGATCCTCTGGAAGAGGAAATGGCAACCCACTGCAGTATTCTTGCTTGAAAAATCCCATGGACAGAGGAGCCTGGTGGGCTAATCCGCGGAGTCTCAAAAGTCAAAAATGACTTACCGACTAAACAACCACAAATACCTATGGACACTGAGATTACAGCTCCCTTTTGTATATTCTAATGTCGTGCTGTAAGCAGATGGGATATGTACCGTTTCTAGGCCAAAATGTACAAGAAGTGAGGCCCTCTGTTCTCTCTCCTCCTCTGCTCTGGTGACCACTGATATCCCCCAAAGCAGAGCCCTGATTCAGCTGCATTCCTAAGTGGCTACATGAACAGTGGACTTCCCTCCCTGCCTTCCTCCTGGACAAAAACGCGCAGTGTCTTCGAGTACATAAAAAATTAACTTATGTTAAAGACACTGACATTTGGGACATGATTTATCACTGCAGCAAAAGTTTAACACATCCGAATACAAATCCTAATGAATAATGCCTGGCATCTAAGCACTGCTTCATACATTTTTGCTGAATGAATGAACAAATGAATGTATTAATAATTACTGATAAAGATACTCTGTCCAACTATCTAGACTATTATTTTATTGCTTTTCCTTCTCTAGAAAGTAACATTTCAATCTTCCTATTACTTTACAGGTTGATATAAATGTATTAAACCACTCCTCCAGAACATTTTTAGTCAATTTCTTAAAAATGTTTTTACTGGAGAACTACTTCACATGGTGCTCTTATTGCCCACAAAACTATTATTACACCCTTCAGGAATTGCCTGGGTAGCTGCTTCTCAAGAGTACCCAATTATTACGCTATGCCAATAAGAGTTCTGTTAAAAACAAGCAGATTTCTTGCCTACCATTTTATTTACCATATATTTTCATAGAAAAGGATACTAGAAACAATAGCTAGAGAACTTGCAGTTTTTCTAGAGAAAAGAGGGGAAGAAAAAAGGAAAAGCAGCTTATAACAGTGATTATAAGGCAGAACTCGCTGGAACCAAACTGTCTGATTTCTGACAGTCTCAGTTATTAGCCCTGTGACCCTGAGCAAGTTACCTTACCCCTCTGTGCCTCCTCTCCCTAATCTATAAAATGGGGATAATAGCAGTAATCTTTTGAAGGTTGTTATGTCTGTAGTGTGTGCTCAGTCATGCTAGACTCTTTGTGATCCCCTGGACCATCACCTGCCAGGCTCCTCTGTCCATGGCATTCTTCAGGCAAGAATACTGGAGTGGATTGCCATTTCCTCCTCCAGCAGATCTTCCCAACTCAGGGACTGAACCTACCTCTCCTCCATCTCCCTGAAGCTAAATAAATGTTATTATTATTGTTGGTGACTCACCACACTAAAACAGAGGAAGCGCATAGGATTGGATGGAATTCAGATTTTAACAGTTTCTTGCACAAGTTACATGCCCTCTCTAAGCTTCGGCTTTTTGAACTTTAAAATGAAGCTAAAATCTAGCTTTCAAAGTCACTGAAGGAAATTAACTGAAAAAAAAAAAAGCAAAAACCACAGCACAATACCTAGCAAATAAGAGGTACTCAATGAAAAATAGGCTCAACAGAGGAAGAAAGGGGAATGCAAAAGGCAAAGAAAGACAACTGTTTTAAAGACCAATTCTCAAGGACGCCAAGTGCAAGTCAAGGAGTGTAAGTCTGCGCAGTGATACAGGCAAGAAAAGAGGCTCGTGAATTTTCAGTTAGTGGTCCCAGTAAGTAAGCCATTTTCAACTAGAGATTATGATGGTTTATACACAGGCGCATGCACACATACAACCTAGATACTTGGGTGAGGCTGATGATCTCTGTGGTCAGTTGACCCGTTTCTAATTGGCCTAACAATGCTACAGCTCATGTGTTCTTCATGAGATCCCAATTTGATTCTTTACAAAATAATATCAATATTTGTACAACTTTACATTGGAGCTTTCTAAAGAATGTCTCAGTCTTTCCTCATCTTACCATCTGACTTGCCTAAGGCTTGACAGATGGTCATTTCAGACAGCCAATGTATTTAAAGGGCATAGAAAAAAAATACTAGCTTCCTCAACTAAAGTAGCTAAAATAATGGTGAAACAGAGGAAAAAGAAAAGCCTAATTTTATTTTGGGCAACTTATTTTATCAAGGGGAAACTGACTGACTTCCCCTTTTCTTTACTACTACAGAATAATAAAAATAGCAAATTTGCTGTTACTTTCCTTTAATAAAATAAAAGGAAACTGAGAACTAGTGAAAAAAAAATGAAAAAGAATCAAAGGTGTTTAATGAGGTGAAAACTACGGAAAATGGAAAAATAAAAAAATAAAAAAAATTTTTTACCTTATATAACTTGGAGGTTATGGTGTTTTAACTTGAAATAACCTTCAAATTGAAACTGAGCATACTTGAAAATAATGTTCAAATATAGTTTTCTCTCTAAGCTAATTACTACATTCAAATTAATTTATTTCATCACAAAGGCACAAACTTAAGAGATCACTGTAACAAGCATTCTGTAATATTAATCCTATAGAAATCAAGAGGAATTAACTCCAGGAATGGGAGCATTATCTTAAACACTTTTAAGATGAATATTTTAAACAGCCTGTATCAAGAATAAAACAACTTAGAAAGAAATTGCTATTTTAAAATATGTACATAAAATAACAGTGTTACATTTATGAAAAAAAAGTACTTACAATATCTTCTATTATCTCTTTGATAGCTGCCACAGCCAAAATAAATAAGAGAGGAACCAGTGTTGTATAGCGACCTGTTGGTGATACATCAGGTATTTGCTATTTGAAGGAAAAAAATAAATAAAAATGGAAGAGAAATTCAGTAAAACTAGCAAGTTTGTAATACATTTGAAAACAACAAAATCTTAATGCTTCTTAAAATATGCTTCATCGATTTTACCAACTTGGTGGACTAACACCAGGTGAGGCAATTTGCTCGAATCTAGTAAGCAGCTGGAAGAGAGTATACTAGTTTCATGGAAGCAGTCATATGTAGGACTAACACCTACTAAGGGGGACTGGTTAACTAAATTACAGCACATGCATTCAATATTCAGTTCAGTTCAGTTGCTCAGTCCTGTCCAACTCTTTGCGACCCCATGAATTGCAGCACGCCAGGCCTCCCTGTCCATCACCAACTCCTGGAGTTCACCCAAACTCATGTGCATCGAGTTGGTGATGCCATCCAGTCATCTCATCCTCTGTCGTCCCCTTCTCCTCCTGTCCCCAATCCCTCCCAGCATCAGGGTCTTTTCCAACGAGTCAACTCTTTGCACGAGGTGGCCAAAGTACTGGAGTTTCAGCCTCAGCATCAGTCCTTCCAATGAACACCCAGGACTGGTCTCCTTTAGGATGGACGGGTTGGATCTCCTTGCAGCACAAGGGACTTGCAAGAGTCTTCTCCAATTAGGTTGGCCAAAAAGTTTGTTTGGATTTTTCCCTAACACCTTATGGAAAACCCTGAATGAACTTTTTGACCAAGCCAATAAAATTTCATAAAGCATTAAAAATGGTATTTTAGAAATACAATGAATTATATGGGAAAAAATATCCATACATTACTATATGGGTAAGCAGATAATAAAATAGATACCCTTTATGATCCCCCTTTTACAAGTCAATTAACAATGCTTGGGATAGAAAAAAAAAAAAGACCAGAAGGATACACACTCAAATTTTAAGAGAGTAGCTGTGTTTTCCTGGTGATGAAATAATAGAGGTTCAATTTTTTTCTTTATGCTTTGTTGTATTTTCTTACTCTTTTTACATGAACATATAGTACTTTTTAATAAAACAAATCTTTCTTTCTGATTACAACTAACCCAAGTTCAAAACAAAAAAAGCTTTAAAATGGTAACTTTTGCATTCTAAAGTTCATAATTGACAATACTGCTGTTCCTAAAATAAATTACTATTTTAAGAAAAAATCCTATCCCTCTTCACCATCCAAAATGAAAAGTCCCTGCCATATTACTTTACTTCACTTTAAAATAAGCTGATGACAATGAATCAAAAGGCTTGAAGAGGTAGCAGCAGTATTCTAACCTGGCTTACAGCAGGAGCCAGAAATGCCCACCCAAACCAGCTTATCTCTCTGCGTTTAGATAAGCTTCAGAAGACTGGTCATGGGCTTAAGAAACACATTTATTAATATCTGAACACATTATTCTGAGCTAAGGTTTTACAACATGACTTTACCTGGAGCAGTGCAATAAAGAGAAAAAATGAATTAGCGGCTCTTCTGAACTGAGAGTAGAGAAATCTTGGAAGGAATGTGATTATGTTGTATTTTGCAGTGCTAGAAAACAAAAATGAAAAGTAGCATAAAACTTAATTACTCCACAAATAGCACTCATATTTATAAAATTCTATTATCACCATATAAAAAATTAGATGATGAACAACAGCCCTTTGTTTTAAACCAGAAGACTACTGCAAATGGTCAGTAACCTCAATGAAAAGGAGTGAAAGTGTAATAAGAAAGAATCTTTTGTTTTCAATTACAATATTACAAGTTAATCACTAAAGGGATGTTTCCTACAAACTTAAATGATGCATAATAGCCCATCTCTTTGAACACTGCCTACTAGGTAATGAGCACTAAGCTAAAATACCTTTGTTTAGCTCACAGGAAACATCCTGACCACGCCCACTTGTAAATGCCTGCAAGAAGAAATTAACACATTGTCTCTGAGGATGATGGGAACCAGGAAGTATCTGACTTAACTCCCTCTACTTTCGGTATAAAAGCCGCCTGAATTCTAACTCAGGCAAGAGGGTTCTCTGTAAGGGTGTGAGCCTACCATTTCAGTTGCTGATTTTCTGAATAAAGTCATTATTCCTTTTCCAACAACTTGTCAATTACTGGCTTGTCCTAAGGCAAGCAGCAAAAGCTGAGACTCAGTAACAAAAGGAATTGTCTAAGTAGTAAGAGTTTAATTTTCTGCATAGTTTCTTTTGTTCTCTTTGGCCAATCCCCTTGTTATCATTACTAGCAATGGCTTACAAAGAAGAGCAACTTTAGCTAAGGTAGTGTATAATATGTTAATAGAAAATAAAATCTTGCCCCCCAAAATCAACAATTTGAGCAGGACCAGAAATATAAAATTGAGATGGCTTCCCTGGACCACATCAGTGAAATGGGGAGTTTTCTGGGGGTCTGTTTGAATTTTCTTCACTGCTGCTCTAGAAACTTGAGTAGGACTCCACACTAAACACATCAGATGTGTCCATAATCAGGAAGATACCATCATTTAGGCCTCAGAAACATCCAATCTTCCTCTTGTTAATTAAATAGAAGATTAACCACATAACTCAAGCTCAGAGAAGTTTCTCTAGAATTTGAAGGTGTAAAAATTAATTTTAAATGGTCATTTCACAAATCTAGGAGTTCTGTCACCAGGAAATCACTGGGCTGGCATGTGGTGGTGATGGGGGTGGTGTTCACTTGGTTCCAGGAGCCACTCAGTGAACAGTGCTTCTAAGAGGTATACTTTTACATTATTGTTGGAAGGAAAATAGAACAGTGAAGGAATTCTCACACCCTCCATTCTTGGACACCACACTAAATTCCGCAAGCATCAAAAGTCAATATTTAAAGACTATTTAACACAAAGGAGTTCTAAGAGAATTGCAAAGACTTATTTTAAAAGGTGAAAACCTGTTCATCAAAAACAATAGTTCACAGGTCTATTAACAGGTTTAAGACAAAGGCACCTACCCATGAACTGCTTTCATTATTCAGATACTATAAATAGAATCGGCAGCATATGGCTGCTTAGCCTTTCTGCTCTTTCCTACTTCTATATTCTTATTAGCATCACTTTATTGGCTAGAAGATAGAGAAACAGCTGATCTACACTGCTTCAAGAAGCTCTTAAATATTAAACTGATTTAATGAAAGCTCCTTTGCAAGTATTTTCATTTCAGCTGGGCCAGGGAGATGCCCACCCAAGCCCTGTTGTGGTAGCTGGTCCCAATAATTCTTTGGTAGTTCCTACCTGACATGGTTATTGCAGAATTTTGTCAGCTGAGGCTGGTTGATGAATATAGTCCTTATTTCTTCCTGGTCAGCCAGTGACGTCTTCTCCGAAACATCATCAGTCTTCTCATAACCTTAGAGAGAGAGAGAGACTCTTTTTATTTGATAAGAAATGCTTCATTGTATTATCCAGACCCAAACCACATTTCCTAACTATCTTAGAGCCTAAAATCTGTTAAAAGCTATATGAAAGTGAAAGTCACTCAGTTGTGTCCAACTCTTTGCAACCCCATGGGCTATACAGTCCATGGAATACTCCAGGCCAGAATACTGGAGTGGGTAGCCTTTCCCTTCTCCAGTGGATCTTCCCAACCCAGGGATCGAACCCAGGTCTCCTGCATTACAGGCAGATTCTTTCCCAGCTGAGCCACAAGGGAAGCCCAAGAATACTGGAGTGGGTAGCCTATCCCTTCTCCAGAGGATCTTCCCCACCCAGGAATCAAACCAGGGTCTCCTGGATTGCAGGTAGATTCTTTACCAACTAAGCTATCAGGGAAGCCCATATGTTCCCCCTTTATTGGTGTTGTTTCTGTTCTAATAAAAAGAACCCCCCCCACATTGAACATTTCTACTACATTTATTAATAAAAGGCAGCATTTAAGAGTCATGTCAAAGCTGACCCAATTCAAAAACAGTAACATCCATTTTTAATTTGTACTCTTCCCCAGAAATGGTCAACTTAGTTCTTGCATTACATATAAACACGTCCAAAACAGCACAGAATTCTAAAATGGTTTATAGTTTTAGACAAGACTAACAACACAGAGGTAATGACAATACATTCTGAAATTTTAAACATACCATTTAATGCATTTCTGGTTTTTGTTCTATCTTTGTGGATAAAGATAGAGAAAAAGATAAACAGTAAGGTTTAAACAGGTAACCACCACAATGATCTACCTTACTATGATCATCTTAATCTTTCCAGTAATTAGAATTTATGTTCCCAGATGAACTTAAGTTTCTTAAGATCAGTTACCCCACAGTCACTAAAGCAATGTAAATAGATACAAGCAATTCCAACTGGGTAACATCTTGCTGCAATGTTGACAACACTTTTACATACAGCTTCGAGAAGAGCAGAAAAAAATTAAACTACTTATTTTACTTTCTAGTGAGAAATAAATAAGACTGAATTAAATCGGTCCCTTACTGCTTTCCTAGAAAGAGTTGCCAACTGTACTTTATCTCAAAACCCCACTTTTCCTCTCTTTTCTGCCTTGCCAGTGCCAACTCCTCCCAAAAGCCCTGCCAACGGGAGGTCTCTTCTGAAGTATTCTCTGTCTTAAAGGCAGCCTTCCCTGTGTTTCCACAGGCCTCTGTACCTCCCTGTCCCTTGAGTCCGCCTCCTCTTTCAGAATGCAACTCCCCAGGGCAATTACTGGCTTGTCATTCAACTTCTAACACCAGTACCAACAAACAGCAAGTACCTAATAACTGTTTGCTGAATAAAAACCTAAGGACAAAGGAGTGGTTAGGAGGCCATTTTGAGAGCAAGTCAATTCCTCTCCACCCACTGATAAGTCACCAATCACAGTGAGGTGCTGGGAACTACTCGGCAATTAAAGCTTGCTAGTGGGCTTTGTTACTCTAGTGTTAATCACTCAGTTGTGTCCCACTCTTTGTGACCACATGGACGGTAGCCCCCAGGCTCCTCTGTCCATGGGATTCTCCAGGCAAGAATACTGGAGTGGGTAGTCTTTCCCTTCTCCAGGGCACCTTCCCAACTCAGGGATCGAACCTGGGTCTTCCACATTGCAAGCAGATTCTTTACCGTCTGAACCACCAGGGAAGCTTTTGTTACTCTGTGAAACCAGAAAACATTTAGGGCTTCCTACAAAGTGGAGGGAACGTAGCGTAGGGACCAGGAGGGTGAGAAACAGTGTCATGTGTGCAGATCAGTGCAAACAGGACAAAGCTGCTGAAGAATACACGAAAGGCAAAGTACAGACGGGGGAGATACGGTGCTGAAGAAGCATGGAGGCCAGGTTTCAGGGGACTTCTCAGGCTTGTCAAGAAGTTTGGGTGGCATCCTCTGCTTGGCAGTGAGCCACTGAAAGCTTTCTACGTAGAGAGATACAATATGACATTACATTGTACACTCATCACTCTGGAGGTCACAGGGTTCCAAATCAGATACTGTCATGCTCATGGTACAGTGTTAGACTTATTAGTAGCTTTGGCCATCCATGCTCACACAGTTAATAATTATCAGTCACTATCGACTTAGCTGGAGAAGGAAATGGCAACCCACTCCAGTGTTCTTGCTTGGAGAATCCCATGGACGGAGAAGCCTGGTAGGCTGCAGTCCGTGGGGTCGCACAGAGTCGGACACGACTGAAGCGACTTGGCAGCAGCATCGACTTAGCAGCAGCAGCAGCAGCATGCCACATTTTAAACACAATGGATTTTCCTCCCTAGTGTATACAATCAAAATTTCAGACAGGGATTGTCTTCTCCAAAAACTCATAGTTTGAAACCCTAACCGTGGATGCGATGTGATCAGGAGAAACTTTTTCAAGATCATGGTGGGACCATAATAAGAGGAGTTAAAAGTTCCCCTTTTCAAAGAAGCCCAGGGAGATCCCTTACCCCCTCCACTTGTGAGGACATAGCAAGAAGATGGTCCTGTATTAACCAGAAGGTGGGCCCTCACCAGACACCAGATCTGTTAGTGCCTTGATTTTGGATTTCCCAGCCTCCATAAAGGGCTTCCCTACTGGCTCAGAGGGTAGAAAATCTGCCTGCAGTGCAGGAGATCCAGGTTCGATCCCAGGGTCGGGAAGATCCTCTAAAGTAGGAAATGACAATCCACTCCAATATTCTTGTCTGGAGAATTCCATGGACAGGGGAACCTGGTGGGCTATAGTCATGGGATCGCAATGAGTCAGACATGACTGAATGACTAACACACACACACACACACACACACACACAGCCTCCAGAATTGTGAGAAATAAATTTGTTATTCACAAACTAGCTAGTCTATGGTATTGTGTTATAGCAGCCAGAACAGACCAAGTTATAGATTATCAAATAGAGACATAGCAATATTAAAAGTTTTAAAAAATCTTTCATTAGATTTTCCCTGAAGGCAGCACAAAGACCATAGTGTACAGTTGATGGTACCTTGCTAGACAAAAAGCCTCAGAAAACTAGCTCCCCACTCTGTTCTGAACTGATATTCTCTAGTTGTACTTACTTAACATAACTGGATATTCTCAGTGGAGGAGTTAGGTATCACTCTTTACTCTGTAACTGTTATTGCATCTGCTTCCCCTGTTTCGTTGAGAGTTTTCTAAATAGCATACCCATGGCTTAGAGTAAGCACTCAGTATCTGAAGAACTAGCAGATGAGCAAAAAACATATTTCACAATGTATCAAGAACAGATCTTTGTCTTAGATGTAGACACAGGTTATCCAAGCCTGTAAGACTGACTCATAAATTCAAAATGACAATTAGTAAGTTTATGATGAGAAATAATTGCCATAGGAACTAGAGTAATTGAAGTCCCACAGTCAGTTGAACTGAAAGTCCAATGACCAAGTGATGGTGTCTGGTGAGTACATGAAGCAACCTACTGGTAGCTAGATGACATGAGCCAAATGGCGTTCAGCCAGCACGGCTTGATGCACTCAACTCCACAACAGGGGTCAACGCACTGTAGGACCAAAAAACTCACAGCCTGTCAGAATACCTCGGCAATGGGGCTAGGATACCAGATCTGTCGGCCAGCACGTCTCCTCCCCTCCAAAGAGCTAAGGAGAGTACTGCCAGTTTTTTTAACTCCATGACTCACTCTTTTCCAGACCATCTCCATCTCCAAATTCAATCTGACATTTAATCTGCCAGTGGGATTACCATCCAAACCTGCAGGCCTAGGAACAAATGTGCCCCTCGTGCACAGAACTCTGCTCCTAGCATGTGCTGATCTTACACAGAAAAAAGAAGGCAAGCTCATTTCCCCCTTTGCAAGTTCTTGGGAGCAACTCAATACGGCCCGCATGTACACAAGGCAACAATGACCATGCCACCACATGCACAGTCCTTTTTCACATTTTGGATTCTCCAGGAGAATCACTCAGGCATTTGCCCCACTGTCCTCAGTGTTCAGTCAGGCATGTGACATCCACTGAAGCATCATTACTCTTCTGACACTAACAGATCTGCAGGGCAAACCTCCTCAGCCACTTTCACATAGCTAACTCTTTAAGGATTACAAATGAGCAAGGGCTCGATAGTGGCTTCTGAAATACCTCAGCTTATTTTGATGTGACACTCCCCAAAGTCTGCAATGCCTTTTTTTTTCTCTTTAGTTTTACTATTTAAAACAATTTTTACTTTATATTGGTGCAAAGTTGATTAACAATTCAGGTGAATAGTGAAGTTATTCGGTTATACATATATTATACATGCATATATTCTTTTTCAAATTCTCTTCCCATTTAAGACCAGCAAGAATCAAACCAGTCTCCCCAAATAAACTACTCTGGGCCAGCTTTTATTGGAATAAAGAAAAGGCCAAACAGTATAGACAATGATTCTCTAGTTCAGAATTCTGGACATGCTGAAAATTTCATATTTTGTGTTTTTAATATCCTAATTGATTATTTCCCCCAGCAGAAAAGCAGTTGTTTTCTGAATTATAGTTTATTTCAATTAATGATAAAATTACTTAGTATTTACTAAGCACATATCAACCTGGAGATTTTACTAGACCAAATTCTGCATTCTTGGTTATAAAATGACCAAATGCTACTTCAAGACTTTTGAGGGATCAGTAATTTCAGTATAAGTAAACGGAGTCACACACGATTTTTAGTTACTGAAATGTACTACTAGATATTACTTTGTATTACTAAATAAGGATATAGAAGCAACAACCTCCTGCAGACTATTTCAATTTTCAAGAATAATTTTCATGATCAAGAAAACATAAGATGATTGTGGGACAGCATCTCAATCATGGCCCCAAAGTGAACACTTGGTCCATCCTCCCCTGACAGCATTTATTATTCAACTCACTCAGTAGTTGGGAGGTGAGCTCTAGTTCTTCCACTAAGGACTTATGTGATCCTGTGCACATAATCCCTAGGGGCTATTGCCTTTCCTTGTAAAATGAGAAATGTAAGCAAATACAGTAAGTCCCCTACATATGAACCCTCAAGTTGCAAAATTTCAAAGATGCGAACATATTATAAACCTATTACAGTACAGTACTATATGCCTGACTGTTGGCCCTGTGAACAAACTGAACTTACGAGCACTCTCTCAGAACAGAATTTGTTCCCATGTAGGGACTCACTGTAATCTGAAATTCTCTTTCAGCGTTAAAATCCTGTGAAATTAGAATCTGCTGAGCACCAAGAAGAAAACAGTGAATACCTCATTTGTTCAGATGAACAGGAAAATTAAAAAAAAAAATCTCCGTACTTGAGCCAGATGTTTCAGAGTAACAGCTGCTTTACATAATCAGCAGCCAAAACACAGGCACAGAGTCAAACAGTGCTTTGTACTCCCAGCTGAGTCTCCACATTTGAAAAGATAAGTAGTGACTATAGGCCGCTGCCAGCACCCACCTGGCACCCACCCACTGGCCAGTGTCTACTGGGCTACCAAGGATGTTGACACCTAGTTTTCCTTTCTTCCTCTGCCCAGATACACGGTCATGTGCTTAAATGCACACAGTATGAGTAGAGAAGAAAAATGCTCAACACTTTAGGCGAAAGACTTTGCACCCTCTCACACAATTACAGCAGAAGCACATCTCTGAAAATTTCCATTTCCTGTCATAAACATCATGACCCAATTTGCTCATTCATTCATTCAACATAGTTAAGTATCTACGATGAGCCAGGCATTTTTTTTTTTAAGCTGAAGAAACAGCTTAAAAGGTTCCCTTCTCTTAGGAATTTACTTTCAGGAAGAAAGCAAGATAACTACAGATCATGATATGTAGGATGAAGGAAATAAAACAGGTGATTGACAAATTATTGACAGAACTCTCTGTGCCTCAGTTTCACCATCAATATAATGGACTTGATAATGATACTGACCTCAAAGGAGGGTTGTGAAGTTAACTACCTCAAAGGTAGTTAATGGTATGGAGAGCAATGCTTTGCATTCAATAAGAAGAGCTCAATAAATACTAGCTGTTCCCACTGTTGCTGTTGTCATTACTGCTATTGGAGCTTTCTACTGAGCAGCAAGGGAAGGCCTCTCCAAGGAGAGGCTGAGCTGAGCCCTCAATGAGAAAAGATAAAAGATAGTGTGAACCAAACCAGGGATGAGCAGGAACAAAGCCAAGGAGGCAAGCATGGCCTTGGCATTTCCAGAAACAGGAGGACCAGTGGTTGTGAACAGGGGGAGCCATCAAACAAGAAGGGACAGAGCCAGACTGGAAGAAACAATAAGAACCTTGAATTTATATCCTTCGTGTGGTAGGAATCCACAGAAAAGTTTTAGGCAGGAAGATCGTTTTGAGGCCAAGTTAATTCAGGTAAGACGATGAGGCGTGGGTGAGACAGTGGTGACAGGGATGCAGTGGATTATACTTGGCATTTTTTGCGAGGTGGAGCTGGTCTGCCCCTCACAGCCTCTCCATGTCTATCATCATTTCGTCCTGTCTGATGTCACATGTGCCCACTGTCTGATGCTCCAAACCAAAGCCCAAGACTGGAAAGAAATTTAGCACTTTAAATATAGCAAGTGATTAGCCACTTCATAGAATTCTCTTTACAGCCAGAAAACTCTAGCCTTAGATAGCACACATCTTTCTCTAATTATATCAAGTTCAGCAATAATAAAAGAAACACAGTCTAATCAAGGAAGGCATTATAGTGCTTGGGGCACACACCGTGGAGTCAGAGAGATGGTTTAGGTCCTTAGTTGTGAGATATGGTATCCTTAGATGGATTACTTAGCTCTGACTGCCTACCTTCTTTCACAGGATTTTGTGCAGACTAAATGAGATAATGGATACGTAAAAAGCACTCCAGACAATAAGTGCCTAGCTCTTCATGCACACATAAATAGTTCAGCCACTATTTTTCCTGTTGAAATAAAAAAGGCAGGCTGTGGGGAGAAGGAACAGGTTTTCTAGTAAGATCTGTGTTCTGATTCAGATTATGACACTTCTATATAGCACTGAGAAAATTATTTTATATCTGAGCCTCAGCCTCCTCACATAAAATAGGGTTCACACGAGGATTAAATGATCATGTTAGCAATGTAGCACAATACTATCATCCAACCGGTCCCTGTCACCCTATCCTCTATCCAGAGATTATAAAGCTACTCTCTCCTTCAAAACGTTTGAGATGAGAAAAACAAAAGTCTTAGGGACCTACTGAGGTAGGTACTAATGTTTAAAATTTGGGAGGATAATATTTAATTAAAGTTGGGACCAGTGAATAAATCTAGAGAGTAAAATAACAGATTTTACCCTATGATTTTATAAATTAATATCAAATAAGTACATGTTTTCCTAAAATTGTCATCTGTATGGGGTTATGCAACAGAAGCAGGGGTGGGTAGGTGGGAGGGAGAAGAGAACAAGACACAAAACCATTCTGTTGCCTGGTAATATGGTTCTGAACCAGTATGCTTTTGCAGGCTTAGCTTTATCACAATTATAAGCAAGGCTGTAAATGGAATTAGAACATATATATATGGCCTCCTAAACATAATCAGGAGAGTCCAACTATTAATATATATCCTTTTACTCAGTGGCCTCTAATATTAGACACCAAAGAGACCATATTGGTTTCTTGCATTTCCTTAGCTAGAATGAAATCTTTAGACAACAGTCTAATATAAAAATACTAACTAGAAAACTAGCCAGAGACTTTAAAGGCACAGCTGCAGAATTTAGGTGTGACTCAAGTTAGGTGCTACTCAGTAGGAAGTTATGAGTATTACCCATGGTCCTTTCCAAGGTTTAGTAGGTTTTTATTTTGTTCGATGGGGAAAATAAAAATAAACTAAAAGTCCTCGTTTAACAATTTTTTGTTTTTGGTTCCAGTGTCTGGAGTAAAACAATCTTTGGTTGAACAATTTAGACATTTGTATTTTAGTTATTGTGTTTTTAGTGGTTACCATATATATTGTTTACATAATTAGAAATACAGAAGCAGTTACTAGAGCTACAAAAAAGACTTGAAGTCCCATATTCCACATTGTTGGGGTGGAACAGTCGTTTCAAACATTCGATTGTGAGCCTGACTGCAGCTGTTTCCAGACAGAGAGGGAACAAAGGGAAGGAACCACCACTCTGGCAGCAATGAACTGGGTGCTTTAAAGGTTAAAACGTACACACTACAATTTCAAATATGACATTGAAGAAACAAACACCTTTGAAAGCATGGAAATTAAATAGAAGCTACTCAGCAATGCATCTCAAATTTCTATACCATGACTACAATAGCCAGAGGGGAAATGAAATTTTCAATTGCATCAATACACCTTCTTGTTCCAAATATTGATTCAGGCTCTATGCAGTGAACATCTGCTGATCATTCCAGTTCAGCATCTGCTTCTCCTGAAAAGAACTGTTGGTTTTCCTTGAAGAACTCCCTTCCCCCTACTGTAGGCAGTGGGACTGGTCCCTCAAAATACAATTCCCCTTTTTGACTTCAAAGGTGGGCACATGACCCATGCTAAGCTAATCACAGGCAATTTGCCGTTTTGACATATGAAAAGGCTAATAAGCATGGATAAGATGGATTCTGAGGCCTGTCCATTAGTCCAGCTGCTTTGCATGCTCCTTTATCTTCCTGGAAAAGTTTTTCACTTGATTCTGGGAACTATTCTACCTACTTGAATATTATGCTCAGCTTCCATAGTATGAATTGAAGCAGAGGCATTTCAGTCCTCTGCTAGACGCCAAGTCCTGTCCCAATGTCCATTTAATTATGTAGGTGGGCATTGACACTGGACCCAAACCTGGCCTCTCTTCTTCAAGGAGCCGAAACCTATTCTCTTCCCAAGTCAAGCTGGCTTTTCTGCTCTGCATGGAACAATGATTTGGAACCACAAGCAATTACCCTGCCCCCCAAATATCATGAAGCTGCCTGGAACCCTTCCCAACACACCCTGCTTGATGGATCAGATCTCTGATGTTAAGAGCTGCCCTATCCAAGTCCCGAGTCCAGTACATTCTATAGGTCTTTCCACCCTAAGGAACTTGCACAACAGTCAAAAAGCTTCCCACACATCTAGCTTCTTCTCTTTTACCCTCTTGTTCATGCAATTGTGATGTAAGCTCATTATCTCCAAGCCCATTTAAGTTATAACAAAATGCCATAACAAAGAATATCCACTTACCCAGATGATGTAAAACACAGTTATCAGCTTCAAAAAATTGTTTTTCATGTTACAGAGTTCACTCCCCACCCCCAACAATTCTTCTCAAAATGATGGAGAAACTTTGCTCTTATATGGAGAACTGCTGATGGTCAGAGGGCCAGTGAGTTGAGAAGCCAGGATAACATTTGGAAATGGGTAAAGTCCAAGTCCCTTCTAGAGCTTTAACACTGAGGGATGCATTTATTCATTCCATAGTTAGGCCTGACCTAACCTCTCCCTCTGACCCCATTTCTCCTCTACTGGCCCTATTCCACCTCAACATAGTTTTTCCAACCATGACTTTCTCCTACCTCGTGGGTACTATTAGATGTCAAAGCAGTCTCCCTAACCAATCTTCCTTGAAGTATCATCTGAAAAAGCTTTGAATATACAGTGGTCTTTTGACCACTCCAATATTAATCGGTTCACCTGTATCCTGAGGTATATGTCAACTGAGAATAATAATACTAGATATTACAGATGTACCTGGCTTAAACTCTGAGAACAGCCCAGGCATGAGGGCACATGTCCATCAGGTACACTATTCTGATATGGAGAAGTAACATAAATAACACTTCAAGAAAGTCCCTTGCATGCAATAAATGTTTACTAAATTTTCTATTTTATTATCAGGCATCTAAAAATTCCCAGAATTTTATAGTCTTATCTCCATCCTGATACCCATGAATATATCTTCCTATCGGGACCTATCATTACCATACATGGTTAACTGATATTTTTCTTTAAGTGTATGTATTTTGGGGAACTGATCTAAAAATAAACAAGTGTGAAAATCGACATTATTTCTTGTTTAAAACAGGAAAAAAAAAAAGTGGTTTAACACTCCCTGTACTCATGCTGAACTGCAACAAGCTCCAAAATAGCACAACCAATTCTGAGTGATAGACACCGAAAAAAGTATTCCTGACGTTCAGAGGAAAGGCTAATCTTAAGCAGTATTGCACGGCAACCTACCTGTGCATGCCTAGTGTTGGGCCTCACACATAGTAAGCACTCAATTTCTGTGGCTCCCAGCTTTGGATACTAACCTAGAAAAACAATCATCTTGGGCATGCTGAGTTACTGCAAATACTAAAGAAAACACTAATGCCAAATCATACTTAACAGGAAAAGGAGAACAATGAAAGATAATATAAATGTAATGATATCCCCTTAGGGATAGTCCACAGATCCTTTGGTCAGACAGAAGAATAAGTGGTATGTTCCCAATATAGATTAAACATTGGCACAGAAACAGACTGAACTAGCAATGAAGGGTTTCAACCACCAGACACACATCCGGCATCTCCTAGAAGCCTCAATTAGCTAAAAGCATCATTGACTCGTCTTGGCAGCAAGCTCATCACTTGAGAAGGTACAGGAAATAAGATGAGGAATTGTTACCATGGACTGGATTCTAATCAATGCAGAAGTGATAAGGTTTAGAAAACCTAACTGTACCACGGAACTTTTGGTAGTTGGAGGGGAATACCAGGCTAAGCCAGACATATCTTCTAGATTAAGAGGATGTATTTCAAATTAGTATCAAAACCCAAAAGGGGCAGAAGTCCGGAAAGCTGAAGTAACATGCTGATAATTGTGAAAGGTCCTGTCTTGGGGAAAGAGAGGTGTGGTCAGAGACCACTGTTGCAGCATAACATGGCCTTGGACAAGGAAAAGTAGATTAAAAGATCATGGAAAAGGTTGGAAATAGACTCACATGTTCAACAGCAAATAACAACAGATGTGCAGACACCTAAGAATGGAGGAAAAGTGTTTTAAAAAATGTTGAGCGGCTACAAAAGTGCTTCCTTGCTTCCTTTGCAATACAGTGAATTCATGGGATAGGTCCACCGCCTGAAATGGATGGCGTGATGTTAACAGATCATAAGAAGCAGAACTCCTCAATTCCTACTTCTCCTCCTTCACTTCATTTGGCATCAAGGATAATTATCCTAAAACTAGGAAGGTTAGAATGAATAGTAGTTGGAGGAACAAATGCAAAAGAGATGGTAGAGAATTATTTTAAAAAGAAAAAAAGACAAGGCAGTACCTAGCTGCTCTAAATATTGATAGATTCATGTTTTGTAGCGTGTGTGTGTATACACATATACAATATTTTTAAATCTATAAAACTGTGAGAACTTGCAGAATAGTTAAATAAAGTGTCACTAATCACAGAAGAACCATGGGAAAGGGCAAAGTGTTTTAAAAAGGAAAGTAGATGGATTCTGTACATTATAAACTACTGTTCATGAAAAGTGTAGTCTACAGTCATGCTTTCAAAGTCCACAGATTTTAATAATGGGATCTACAGCTTCTAAAGGATTTATGGGAATTTCTAAAAATAGTTAATTTGAAAGTTAAAAGGAATACTTTCCTTTTGCATTGAGAATTCAGCTAACATTGAGTAGGGGCTCATTGTTTTTAAAGTGGTGTTTCTCATACCCAAAATGTATAGTCAGAGATTGAAGGGAATTTTTTCCCTATAAAAAAGGTCCTTTGTGCATGTGTGCTAAGTCACTTAAGTCGTGTCCAACTCTTCGAGAGCCTTATGCGCTGTAGCCCGCCAGGCTCCTCTGTCCATAGGATTCTCCAGGGAAGAATACTGGAGTGGGTTGTGGGACCCTCCTCCAGGGAAAAAAGGTCCTTTACACTACCTAAACCTGAATATTAATGTTATTGGCCAAATCCTTAGCATTCTGTACTTCAACAAGACTAGATGCACCCTGTCCTTAAAAAACTGAGACACTGGATCCCAAGATTAGGTAATGATGTAGATTCACTACTGGCTGACAAACATCCATAAAGGAACTTCTACAGGAGCTTTCCTTTGGCTCCCCACTTCTTTCAAGACCTCCTGATGGAGCCTTCCCTGGGTCACCCTTGGCTCCTGCCCCTACTCCCCTCTCCTGGCTTAGTTCTCTGACCCTGGGTATCAGGGTCAACAGGGGCACGTGAGTGGCAGGGCCAGTTGGGTTTCTTTCTGGGAAAGTGGACTTGTGGTCCGGAGACACTAGCAGACAGCCTCGGCACTGGGCAGGGACCAGCTGGGCACAGAGAGTCAGGAAGTCAGGCTGCGGGGGGTGATGGCCCTCCCCGCACCCCCGCACCCATGAAGCCACATGGACGGCAAAAATATGAAGACAATGGAGTAGAGGTACAGAGGACAAACAGGGGCAACTCTGGATAGAATAAGAGACCCCAAAGCCTGAGTCCCATGGGGCCCTTCTATGATCCAAGGGGATCCCTGGATAGTTAAAGTAGATGCATAACTTCCTGAGGGATCTGGAGCCAGACTGCCTGGGTTCCAATGAGACAGGATACTGTCTCATACTGGATAACATACTGGTACGATTAGTAAGTATGCAAATGACAGGAAAGAATCAACTCAGGAAGATTTTGGGACATTGAATAAATTGAAGATCCTACACTAATGCCTAAAAGAATCAACTGTGTAAATATAATACGGAGCATATTTGGCCCAGCAAGACATGTAGGAGACAAATGGTTTAATCGCTTTTATTGCTTTCTTAGCAAGAAAGAACTTGCTAAGTGTTAGTACTGTCTGAGAGTGGAAAGGGCTGTTTGACAAGGGGGTGTGACTCCTGTCACTGAAGGGTTTTCGAGCCAGAGCTGGATAACCAAACGCCAGCAGGCTATCTCAGGGACAGTGCACACAGCTCCCTCCAACTCCAGAATTCCATGATGTCATCTTTTTAAAAAGTTTTTTTTTTTTTTAAAGACAGTTATGAAGTCATCAGAGAACCACTAAGATAGTGTCAATGCACAAGCAAGTTTTAACCACTTTGTATATGGAAAAAAAATTGTTGAATTAGTTGATAAAAATGCTTGCAGAAAGGTAACCCCGTTAATTTCACCACAACACAATCAGGAAGACAGAACTGAATTAAAGTTCTGAATAAGTCAGTCTTTGAAGCATATTGGAAAAAGGAATAATAAGCAATCATGAAGTTATCTGAATTATTACAACTTTTATTTTTAGAGCTACTGGTGCATTTTACAATAGAAAAACAGGTGGATAGGCTAATAGTCTTCTGATTCCAAGGCTAGTTCTCATTTTATCAAAAGAAACAAAAACACCCGTGTACATCATTTTGCTGCTGCATTGTTCTCAGAATAAGTCAATGGAATTTGATGGGCGCCTATTTATCTCCATTGTGCTTTTGCAAGAGAGAAAAATATAATTCACCTTTGTTTTTTAAACATTGTCTCAAGTGTCAAAAACAGCCAGTGAAGAAACCAAAGCCTACCTGCTAATTTGTGGTTTGGGAGCAGTCAGCACAGCACACCCAGCACCATGAATCACCATGAGCAAGAACAGCTTTTTACTCTATAGAACTGGATACTACCCAGCATTAGGAAAGAAGTGAAGCTTTCCTCTGCCTATTGATGACAAGCTGTGTCACAATCTGGCATGTGAAATATCCAACAAGTCCATGAACCCAGCTAGAAAAATAGGGCATCCCTAAGGGGGCACCGGGGAGCTCCACCATGACCCTGAGAGCATGGTGTCTGTCTTGACAGAGGAGTGGAGCCACAAGTGGCTGGGGGATGGCTCAGCTGCTGTGAGCGCTGTGGGGGTGGTGTTAAAGAACCCACCAAGACTGGTTAGGCAAGACAGGCTCAGAGAAAAAAAAAAAAGAGTCAGCGGCAAAAAAGCACGGAAGGCACAGTTGCCTTCGGTTTGTCAGGATGTGGCTCAAACAGGACAGAGAAACTTCCACTAAGCAGATTATACTGTGATGTATGAATGCCAGCAGGTGGGCTGCAAAGACTTCAAAGGCCAAGCTCAGTGCTGGTTGACATTAAAGGATACCTACATATGTGTGCAGCTGCCATCAGCCCTACCCAGTTCACAGGCAGAACAAGAATGATGAGAGGCCAGATTGCTTCAGGATGCTTCAAGAACCTCCTGACACCAGAAATAAAAATCACCCAGTGCAGAAAGAGCCCCATAATGCAATTCCTGTGCCTCCACATGCTACCACCACTAATTATAAATATGAAATCAGCCCCTTAGGACTTCCCTGGTGGCTCAGGGGTTGAGAATCCACCTTCCAATGCAGGGGATACAAGTTTGATCCCTATTCGGGGAACTAAGATCCCATGTGCTGTGGGGCAACTAAGCCCATACGCCGTAACTACTGAGTCCTTGTGCTCTAGAGCCGGCACTCCTCAACAAGAGAAAGCGTATGTGCTACAACAAAGAGCCAGCATTCAAAATAATGAATAAATTAATAAACATAAAAAGTAAATTTCCCCCATGTCTTTAAAAAAAAAAGAAATCAGCCCCTTAGATCTGCTGGAGTATCTGTGGCCATTGCTGAGCAAAGTGCAATGGGCCTGGACATGTAATAAGAAAACTCCATGAGATTTCAAAACCATGCCAGCATGTTAAAAGTTCAGCTTCCAAAATGTGAACAGCTTGATCTTATCCCTATCACTCACCAGATGCAGATTCAAGTAACATTTGCTTAGCATCTACTTTATAGCAAGTGTTTTAATTTTGCACTCTGAAAGATGTTCCTGCAGTGTGGAATACCTCGAGAGCCAAAAGAACACAATGATGACATAAAGACTATTCTCATCAACTCTGATTATGGAGTGAAAAGTCTCTGCAACAGAATGATCAGTTCCAGAGAGATGAATCCATAGAGTTCCTAGGTGTCCAAAAAAACAATAGAGTGACCAGTTCCAAAGAGATGAATCCATACTGCTCCCAGATGTCGAAAATGCATAGAAACAAGGAATAGGCCCCGAAGGCAATGGCACCGCACTCCAGCACTCTTGCCTGGAAAATCCCATGGACGGAGGAGACTGGTAGGCTGCAGTCCATGGGGTCGCTAGGAGTCGGACACGACTGAGGGACTTCAATTTCACTTTTCACTCTCATGCATTGGAGAAGGAAATGGCAACCCACTCCAGTGTTCTTGCCTGGAGAATCCCAGGGACGGGGAGCCTGGTGGGCTGCCGTCTATGGGGTCGCACAGAGTTGGACACGACTGAAGCGACTCAGCAGCAGCAGCAGCTCAGCTGGTAAAGAATCCACCTGCAATGCAGGTTTGATTCCTGAGTTGGGAAGATCCCCTGGAGAAGGGATAGGCTACCCACTCCAGTATTCATGGGCTTTCCTGGTGGCTCAGCTGGTAAAGAACGTGCCTGCAATGTGGGAGAACTGGGTTCAATCCCTGGGTGGGGAAGATCCCCTGGAGGAGGGCATGGCAACCCATTCCAGTATTCTTGCATGGAGAATTCCATGCACAGAGGAGCCTGGAGGGCTACTGTCCATGGGGTTGCAGAGTCAGACACAACTGAGCAACTAAGCATAGTACACAGCACAAGATGCTAATAGTTCTGTTTACTGAATTTCTAAAGAAAACTAAAAGAAAGGAAGACAGAGGAAGGAGATCGAATTTAGGATAAAAGCAACCCTCTTTACAAAAAGAAAAAAAAATGTATTGCAACATACTTATTTTGGCACATGTGGATCTTCCCACTCTTTTCTAAGATGCAAGGAGGTTTTTAGTCCTGTATCCCAGTGTTTTCTATTTTAATAAATGGTGCCATCATTTTGGGTTTAGGGCCCCAAACCTGCAACATCCTTAACACTCTACTTCCTACCCACCAATAATCTGTTAGATCTACCTTCAAACTATACTATAAATCTGACCACATCTGACCACAGATACCTAGTAGTTCAAGCCACAATCACATTCTTTGATCAACTTCTACCGCCAAGATGAAATCAGAATCTCTTGGGGCAAATTCCAAGGATCAGCTATTTTGAAGCTCCTCAGAAGATTCCAATGTGCCCTCGGGCTTGGTCTACTCTCTAGCCAGGAGACAGATGATTATGGGTAGGTTTTATTGTATTGGGGGAAAGCGAAACAGGAGTCTTAGAGGGGTTATATGACTTGTCCAAGGGCACAGAGCTCAGAAGACCCCAAAGTCAGATATCACTCCAGGCCCTTTGGGAGCCCTGAGTGCCTTATTTCCTTTTCTGTCCAGTCAATTATTTACAGAGCAGTACCTTAAGACACTCAGGGAAGTGGGGCAGCACTAAGCTAGCTAGTCTCCAGTTTCGTTTGTGTCACACAACAGATGCACTCTACTCTTTAAGTGGCTACTATGTCAAATAGTTGGGTACCAAACGGGCTAAAGACACATGAAGTATAAATAGGAAAGATGATGATTCTACTAGTTTGAGTCAATAGAATTATTTTAAAAAGATAATTCCAGCTGAATAAATGGGAAAATGTCTGACATCTTATAAAGAAAACTAACAAACTATCAATTCAAACTGAAGACCTTGGTATTCAGCCTTAGTTAAAATTAAAACATAGGAGAGCAGTTCACTCACCCGAAAGTCACTTAATAAGATCAAGAGGAATTCAGCACAGTACTGGGGGAAATTAAGAGGGCCTTCTTCCTTCTTTGCTAATTACATTCACTTAGAAGTCAACAAAAGGCCAATCCATGCAATGATTCTTTCACAGAACTTTAAACCAGAATACACGAACGAACTGCCATCTGGGGTTAAACTGAGCCAGTGATTCAGAACTCCATCCCCCTCCTCCAATCAAATTCTGGCTTCTTTTTAAAAAAAGATTTCCATCTGTGGAGTACAAGTAACATTAGCACCTAAAAAAGAAAAGTCTAAATGCAGAAACGATAACGATAGAAGAGAATTTTTAAAAAATCCCACAAAGGTTGGACACAATACACTTGACCTAAGGCACAATAGGGGCTTAGTTGGTGGCTCAGGGGTAAAGAATCCAACTCCCAATGCAGGAGATGCAGGTTCAATCTCTGGTTGGGAAGATACCCTGCAGAAGGAAATGTCAACCCACTCCAGTATTCTTGCCCGGGAAATCTCATGGACAGAGGACCTGGCAGGCTACAGTCCATGGGGTCGCAGGAGTCAGACACAAATTAGTGACTAAATAACAAAACAAGGGACTATGGAGTTTGTTTTCTACTCCTAGAAGTGTGAAATCATCATCATCACATCCTGAAGCCAGACCCCAGCACCCATCCAGGAGGCCACAGAGAAATCACACTGGCTACATTAAGAGTTTCAAAATGAGCTTCGTTTCAGAAACCAGGGAAAGCAGGTAAATTGGGGTTTGTGCTAAGTTTCTGTTTTCTTTACCTTAACCTGTAAAAGATCTATTAACACCAGGGTGAGATAAATTAATAACTGTAGACTAAAGAAAATAAACCCCTTGAAAAGAAAGTAGCCACAGAAGTTTTGGAAATTTTTACTGATTTGTTAAGGTATTTCTTCCAGGTGCAAATAACTACACACATGTAGGCTACAAATATAAGGTGAATAAAGAGATGAAGCACAACACACTAAAAGTAAGTAGGCTAGCAAAAACCAGAAATGACATTGCAGAGAGGCTCATATTCATCAAGCTCCCAGAGTAGATATAGAACCAGCTAAAAATAAACGGGATGTGTTTTCTCTTCATTTGGTTGTACTGAATTGACTATTTAATTCAGAATTTTAAAGAAATTCTTCAAAACCAAATAACTGAGTAACATCATACAAGCTTTATCATTTCTGACAGGTGAAATTTAGAGAAGTGCAATTAGACCCATTAAGTAACTGGGCAATAGACAAATTTACCCCCAAAAATATCCATATGCTCTTGGTTTCTTGGCTGGCAGTCTATATGACTTTATATAATCTATTCTTCTCTCCACAAGCAAGGAAATCCAAAGATCTACATCAGTATTTTTCAACACTGTTGGACATCAGAATTATCTGGAAGATACAATATCAATGCTTAGTGCATATGTCTGATGGCCCAGACTGATTCCATTGGTCTGGGGTGAGTCCAGGCATCCAATTCCCATTTGATTCACTGTGAGCCAGGGTTGAACACCACCGATGTACACTTGACCGTGAACCTGCTGACATCACACAAGCTTCCCACTGCCCTGACCACACTAGACACACTCTACACTAAAGACGGCAGAGTCATTCTTTCTCAAGTCATTTCTCTAACCCTTACTCGCAACTGTGGGAAAAAGGTAATGAAAGTTGAGTGAGTCCACCTGAGAACATTCATCACATCCATTCTGGCATCAGAGTGGACTGAATCCAACTTAAGCTTAAGGTATAAAACAGCACATCAAATTTGGGTAAAATCTATAGAGAGAGATTGGTTTCATTTCTTTGGTCAGGGAAGGACAGGGCCTGAGTTTAAAAATGAAAGTAGAATGAGACAGACTAGAAGGGGACTGGGAAGGCTCAGCTAGTCATTGCAATGACAGTGTGGTATCACACTGTCGCACTCCAACATGGGCAACAAGCTTGTCCAGAAGAGCTGGCCGAGAGTACCGAGGGGGAAAGTGAAAGCAAGTGATACTCAGAGCCCCTGGCAGCTGGCTTGGCACCTGAACTCCTCACCAGGGCAGAGTCCTAGAGTCTAGGGTCTCTTCTCTCAGACAGGCAGGGCCCTGAGTACTGGAGCTCTAGTTGCTGCAACAAACAGTCAGGGTCAAGGAAATGGTGACAGGGTGGTTCAAGCCACATCCTCAAAGTGGTAAATTAGAGCTCCTTGAATGTCTCCTACTGCTAAGGTTTTCTGGACTGGGGTAGGGCTAAATCTACATGGGGGTGAGGGAGGGACAAGGGGAAAAGATGGGCTGCAGATGCTCGAAGGAGATTTCCTCTACAAGTTGGCTTTAAGACCAGAGTCAGCCACAGAGATCGACACTAATTAGAGAAGCTCAATTATTCTACACTGGTGTCAGAACAAACCATCTCTCTGATTCACCCTTGCAAACCAGTTTTCTTGCTTCATTCATGAAGATTAACCTTGTATTCTAAATAGGTCTGGCCCACTGACGTGGTTTCCTGGTTCAGAGCCTCGATTGACTTTGACCTTCTTAGCAACAGTCTCCACCTAAGCTGCCACATGACTAACCCAGTCTCCTGAAGTACAACCCTGAATGGATCAAGACAAGTCGTCTTCAAAGATGGGCTTAAGCAAAACAATGAAGAGGCTCAATTCAAAACAGCCAGTTACCTTTGCCCAGTTCATTCAATGTGTAAATAACCCAGTAAGCCATATTTGTTAGCCCCTTAGATTAACAAAATTGATGGCAACAATGTCTATAAAGGCAAACTACCCAAAGTTACTATCCTATGCACACACATTTCATGTTAACATTTAAAAGAAAACTAACAGGAAGGTCCTGGACAGTGGTCTTATCAGATCTTTTTAAAAAGAATTACATTTAATGGGTCCAAAACAACAGGCTTCAAACGATGCCACGAGGAATTTACATGAAACCTCTAAATTGCCATGAGGGCTGTGTCACAAGCAGTATTATTTAAGCACTACTACATTTTGTGAGCTTTTATGAGGACATTTGAGAAGGCCTTCTGTTGAAAGGAAGTAAGGCTTAATCTCTACTTAAGAGAGAAGTATATCTACACATGTACTTTTAATAAGCTTACTTTGAGCCATCATTTCTGTTATAAAATTTTATGTTCTGAAAAACTCTAGTAAATCCTTAAGTCCAAGCTAGAGAGAGAATCTGGAGCTGTGCTGACCAGCACAGCAACCACAAGCCACATGTGGAAACTGAGCGTGTGAAGGGGGCCTAGTTTAAATTGAGATGTACTGTAAATATAAAATGCAGAGCAGAGTTAGAAACCAGTACAGAAAAGAATGCCAGCTATTTCATTCTTGATTTCTATATCACAGTGAAATGAGATTTTGGATCTATTAAAGAAAATATATTATTAAAATTAATTTCACTTATTTATTTTTTTATAGTGTAGCTACTAGAGTATTTACAAGTACATATCTGCCTAGTGCTTGTGGATCACTTTATTTCTCTCAGTGCTGATCTAAGATCTGAATGTCAATTTGATAGGAGTAGATTTTACAAACCATTAGTTAAATCTTAGCTGGTCTAAATTCTGACCTCTAACCCTAACAAAAAAGGATAAAAAAGATCAGTATCTTGGCTATTGTGTAAGGGCTATGTGAAACCTTAGAAGCAGTGAGTTGGAACCCAAGTACCTAAAACTTCAGCACATAAAAATGAACAAATCTTACTGAAAAAATAATGTAATCAAAATATACTTGATCCAATCTGATTATAATTGAAAACCTTGTTTAAAAATACCTTATGATGTATAATTTTAAAACCTATAGAGATGAAAATTAACTGAAAAACTATTTAAAATGAAAGAATTCAGACTGATGGTTAGTTTCAAAATCAACAGCTTCTACCTTACATATTCTGACAGTCATGAGCAAAAACATGATTTTAGAAAGGATTCCATTTACAATATCTTCATAAAACATAAGCTATCTAAAGAACAAATCATTAAAATGGATAGGATTTATTTAAGAAAACTCTCCCCAGTACATAAAAGAACAACCAATAAACAGAGAGTAAAACTAAGCTTAAATGACTCAGTATATGAAAGATATGAGTTCTCTCAATATAAATTTATAAAATGCAATATCAATAAATATTCCAACACATTAACTTTATTCAATGATGCACTCATTAGTTCAAGTGGAAAAATAAGTATGAAAGTAGCCAGAAAAAAAGTTAGAGGAAAGAACAGTGATTAACTGTAATAAAGGAATTTGATAGAAGGGGCCAAAACAGACCAAAATAGAGAAGAGAGGGAGAGAAGAAGGGGAGAGACTGACTCCAACCATGACTCAACTATGTATGTGAATGTAGCATATAAAAGAAACATCTCAAATCAGGGGAGAACAGATTATAAAATATAGGGTTATCATGTCAGATAGATAATAAATTGAGAAAAAATTAAATTAGACCCCTACATCTCACAACAAAATAAATCCCATAGGAATTACACGTGTAACTGTTTAAAGGTGAAATTTAAAAGTATTAATACTAGAAGAAGAACATAAGTGAAAAATGATCATTATCTTGACATAAGAAACATGACATTAAGCCAGAAATTTTAAGAAAGAAATTGAAAGATTATACTTTATAAAAATAACCATGTACATGAGAAAACATCAAAAAAGTTAAAAGTTTCCCTATTAACAGGGAAAACAGTTCATGTCAGGAGCATATGATAAGCTCTTAAAATTTAATACAAGACAATCTTCATAAAGGAACTTACAATGAGTAAACAATTCAGACAAAAATAAAAATAATTACTAAAACCAGTCAAGATGTATTCAATCTTATAAGTAGAGCAATGCAAAAGTTTTTTTTTCTGCACTGCATATTCAAAAGGATAAAGCAGACTATTCAGCGGTGGAAAAGGAGTAGCAGAGTAGGACCTCTGGTTTATTTTCAGTGATGGTATAAATGTGAATCATCTTTTAACATTCTTTTGCCATTATTAAAAAAAAAAGATACATACTTTTGCACCAGTAATCCCTTTCCTCAAAGAATTTTCAAAGAAATAATCAGAAAAGTGTACAAAGATATATAAAGATGCTTATTCAAAAGTGTTTTTTTTTTTTTAATACATACTGGAAATGACCTACATGCCTACCCACAGAGGATTCCTTAGTTAATTATTATACAATAACATCTATAACGCTAAGCTGCCATAAAATACATGATCTATGCATTCAACAAATAATTATCGAGACTTCCCTGGTGGCTCAGATGGTAAAAGTGTCTGCCTACAATGCAAGAGGCTTGGGTTCGATCCCTGGGTTGGGAAGATCCCCCGGAGAAGGAAATGGCAACCCACTCCTATATTCTTGCCTGGAAAATTCCATGGACAGAGGAGCCTGATAGGCTACAGTCCATGGGATCACAAAGAGTCAGACACGACTGAGTGACTTCACTTTCACTTACTAAGTGCCAGGCAGTGCTCTAGGCACTGAGGATTTAAATAGTGACAGTAGAGAAAAAAATTTCTTTCCATGGTGAAGGTGGTCAAAAGTACAAATTTTCAGCAACCTAGATGTCCATCAACAGATGAATGGATAAAGAACTTGTGGTACATATATAATGGAATATTACTCAGCCACAAAAAGGAACACATTTGAGTCAGTTCAACTGAGGTGGATGAACATAGAGCCTGTTATACATAATGCAGTATTCTTTCATTGTGTATAACAGAATGACAGAACAAATATTGTACATTAACACATATATATGGAGTCTAGAAAAATGGCACTGACGCACCTATTTGCAGGGCAGGAATAGAGACGTACACATAGAGAACCCAAAGAAAGGCAATGCCAAAGAATGCTCAAACTACCGCACAATTGCACTCCTCTCACACGCTAGTAAAGTAATGCTCAAAATTCTCCAAGCCAGGCTTCAGCAATATGTGAACCGTGAACTTTCAGATGTTCAAGCTGGCTTTAGAAAAGGCAGAGGAACCAGAGATCAAATTGCCAACATCTGCTGGATCATCGAAAAAGCAAGAGAGTTCCAGAAAAACATCTATTTCTGCTTTATTGACTATGCCAAAGCCTTTGACTGTCTTTGGTCACAATAAACTGTGGAAAATTCTGAAGGAGATGGGATTAACAGACCACCTGACCTGCCTCTTGAGAAACCTATATGCAGGTCAGGAAGCAACAGTTAGAACTGGACATGGAACAACAGACTGGTTCCAAATAGGAAAAGGAGTACGTCAAGGCTGTATATTGTCACCCTGCTTATTTAACTTCTATGCAGAGTACATCATGAGAAACGCTGGGCTGGAAGAAGCACAAGCTGGAATCAAGATTGCTGGGAGAAATATCAATAACCTCAGATATGCAGATGACACCACCCTTATGGTAGAGTGAGGAAGAACTAAAGAGCCTCTTGATGAAAGTTAAAGAGGAGAGTGAAAAAGTTGGCTTAAAGCTCAACATTCAAAAAACTAAGATCATGGCACCTGGTCCCATCACGTCATGGCAAACAGATGGGCAAACAGTGGAAACAGTGTCAGGCTTTATTTTGGGGGGCTCCAAAATCACTGCAGATGGTGACTGCAGCCATGAAATTAAAAGACGCTTACTCCTTGGAAGGAAAGTTATGACCAAACTAGATAGCATATTCAAAAGCAGAGACATTACTTTGTCAACAAAGGTCCGTCTAGTCAAGGCTATGGTTTTTCCAGTAGTCATGTATGGATGTGAGAGTTGGACTGTGAAGAAAGCTGAGCGCCGAAGAATTGATGCTTTTGAACTATGGTGTTGGAGAAGACTCTTGAGAGTCCCTTGGACTGCAAGGAGATCCAACCAGTCCTTTCTGAAGGAGATCAGCCCTGGGATTTCTTTGGAAGGAATGATGCTAAAGCTGAAACTCCAGTACTTTGGCCATCTCATGCGAAGAGTTGACTCATTGGAAAAGACTCTGATGCTGGGAGAGATTGGGGGCAAGAGGAGAAGGGGACGACAGAGGATGAGATGGCTGGATGGCATCACCAACTTGATGGACGTGAGTTTGAGTGAACTCCAGCAGTTGGTGATGGACAGGGAGGTCTGGTGTGCTGTGTTTCATGGGGTTGCAAAGAGTTGGACACGACTTAGCGACTGAACTGAACTGAGTTTGGGGTGATTTTTACTGTCCTCTTGACATCTCTGCACTATGAGTTTTTTCCCAATGAGCAGCTGTTACTTCTACAGTCAAGAGAACAAAACTAAACTCTGTCATTAAAAATAAAGTTCAGAGTTATCTGTTTATCTGACAAAAGCTGTAAGTGCAAGAATACAGCAGTGAACAGATAACGCAAAAAATCACTACCTTTTCAATGGTCAGGTTCCAATTAAGAGGTATCAAGTAGGTCTGATTATAAGGCATCTGTAGATCATCTTGTCTTTATTTAGGTCACAAGATTCATTTAAGTCAATCCTACTATGCCCTAGGCAATGTCCTCAGTATATCAGTAAAGAAAAAAGACCAAATATCCCTGCCTTTAGGGAGCTTACTACTCAGTGGATAAGAACATTGTAAGATGTGGGTTCCAGGGAGTAGTGAAGAATGAATCTGTTGCCTTTACAACATTCACACTGTAATGAAATTATGTGATTAGAAATCCAATATAGCAGCAAATATTTCATTAACTTCAAAAGCACAGTCTTTATGTATGCAAACTTTCCTTAAGCCTATAAGGTCGGTATGAACTGATTCAGTTCTCATTGTTTTTGAAATTATATAAGTGAAATAAAAGAATAATGTACTAATAGATTAAAAAGACTAAAATAATTGTTTTGCCACACTTAATAGCTCCAGGATTACACTAGGCAAAATAACATGTTTCGGGAATTCCCAAATATTGACCACATAAAGCATCACTATACTCACATACCCACTCAGTGAAAGAATGTCATGTCAGTTATAAATCTATAACTCATTTTCATGATTACTAAGGAATCTTTCATTCGCTATACCTTTCTATCCCACCATCCAATTAGCTGGCACACAGCAGGTGCATAATACATGCTTGTTAAAGGAAGAAAGGATCTTAGCCTTCTTTTACCTGGACAAATGAAATAGCCTCCTAAAATTTTCTTTTTAACAATTTTTATACAAATTACCTCCATGCTCCTTTTGTTACATTTTAGGTAAATAAAATGTAGTATTTTTTTATAATTACAAACATTTTAAAGGTGCCATTTACACAGGCCAGTTTAGGAAAACAATCCCTAGGACAACTTCTAAATTTATCACTTGGTACATGTTTTACATAATCAAATGAATGCCTTACATTTTAGCTTTATAATATTCAACAGTGTAAACCACAAACCACTGGATTGTGGTTGTTGTCATTCAGTTGCTAAGTCAAGTCTGACTCTTTGTGACCCTAGTGGATAGGTATGTGGTGGTTTTTTTCTTTTGGTGTGTATTTCCTTAGTTTTGAATAATGGCCATTATTTTGTAAATCATGAGCTCTAGAACACCTCTTTTAATCAAGCCAAAGCCTTTGACAATCTGACAGTGACAATGCCTGTCAGCTGCCTATCCAATAACAACTTTTCCTTTTTCTTTTCATAATAAAACACTAAGTGCCAACTAGGAAACTCCAGCTTTCCTTGCAGAAGCGAGCCAATGCAAAGTAACCATTAGTCTTTGCGTGGTACTTTCAAGAAAAGCCTCTGGTCTCACACTCTTCTTCACTTTTCTTCGGACCTGGAACTCCTATACACTGGCTGGTACCCCAGCAACCAGATTATGCCTTTAAGGCAGTTATACACTTAGGATGATGAGGCGGAACGGCGTAAAGAGCCCATGTCCCTTAGGACTTTATTTGGTGGGCACAGGTGACCTGGACTGTCTTCATGCTAGTTTTACACCGAGAAAAATTCTGTTTTGTGTAGACCACTGTTATTTCAGTCCCTGTTTCTAGGATTTTTAATGCTGTATTTAGAGGCCTATTTTGGAGAAGGCAATGGCACCCCACTCCAGTACTCTCGCCTGGAAAATCCCATGGACGGAGGAGCCTGGTAGGCTGCAGTCCATGAGGTTGCTAAGAGTCGGACACGACTGAGCGACTTCACTTTCACTTTTCACTTTCATGCATTGGAGAAGGAAATGACAACCCACTCCAGTGTTCTTGCCTGGAGAATCCCAGGGACGGGGGAGCCTGGTCTATGGGGTCACATGGAGTTGGACATAACTGAAGCGACTTAGCAGCAGCAGAGGCTTATTTGATTTAGCTGCAGTAAAAGTGAAGGGACATATGATTCTTGGTCTTCTGCATTATTTAGCCTTGCTTTCTGGCAAACTCATCTACCAGGGTTTCAAGTATTATCTCTGAACCAGAGATTCTGATTTGCTTTTCCCCACATCTAACCTCTCAATTTCAAAGTATCTCAAAACATGTCCATTTGGATGTCCCTCAATTGCTTCAGAATTTGAATTTATGTCTTCTCTTACTATACTGAAACTCTTTCTCAGTTTCCTTATCTTTTAATATATTTTCCCAGTCCATCAGGTTCAAGACTGTAAAGAAGACATCCTTAAAATGTGTTTCACCTACAGTTGAACATTCCAGCAGGTCGTGAAGAATGCAGTCCCATGGCAGATCTACTGAACAGATCTTCATGAGGCAGCTCAAGAAACAGTAGTGTTGATGAGATACCTGGGATCTTGTAAACATTAAAGTCTGAAATTATCGCTTGAGAATCTCCTTTTATTTTAATGTTTTTTTGTGGTATATTCACTATATCACAATGTTCTATGACATGACCTTAGTCACCTCATTTCCTACTATGTTCCCCTTCTCCCCCCACCCGCCCGCCACCGGATTCCTCTAACACTCCTAACTCTCTCCTGCCTTGGGGCCTTTGCCTGGAACCTTCTTCCCCCAGATTCCCAGCAGGCTTAATCCACCTCCTTCACATCGACTTTTCAATGAAGGCTAGCCTAACCAACCCATTTAAAGTTGCAATTCATCCACCAACCTTATGCATCCTACCTTCTCTTTATTTGTCCCACAGCACTTATCACATAACAAAGTCTATAACTTGCTAACTTATGTTTGCTTTCTCTCTTGCCTCACTAGAATCTTAGCACCTCCAGGGCTGGGCTTTTTCTAAATTCTGTTTGCTCACTGATTTCTTTCAAGTATGGTACTTGAAATTGCTTGAAATTTCGAGAATGGTACTTATAGGAGTTCAATAGATTATCTGTTAAACAAGATAATGATTTATTGAGAAATAGCTCTAATTCCTCCCTTTCCTGTCTCACTGCTCCACTCCAATACTAATCCTGGTCTTTGTCATTTTTAGACCTTAAAAACACACACACACACACACACACACACACACACTAAATAGTCTATTTACATTTCCTACAAACCATCCAACATACTTTGGGGATGTCACTTCCCTACAGTGATTTGGCTCCTAACTGGCCCTTTTGGAATTATCTTACTCTGACCTCATGCTTGAATGAGAACTGGATTAGAAGAACTCTAAGATCCTTCTAAAATATTTGATTCAAACTCCAAATGACTCATCCTGGCATTTAAAATACTCTATAATCTAGAAGTGTTTATTTATCCAAATGTACGCTCTATTTCTTCTCAGTTTCCCTCTGTTCCTGGCCAGTTTAAGAACTCTCAGGTAAGCCATAGTCATGTTCAGCACTTTTTCAGTTGGTTACTCTCTAACCTCAGCGCCCTCCTGACTACTGAACTGGATGGCATTATCTTAGAACCTTGGTACTCACACTATGACTTGCAGGTCATCACCCAGCATCACCTGCGAGCTTGTCAGAAATGCATCTGAGCCCTACTCATCTAGAAGCTGCATCTAACAACATCCGCAGGTGACTGGTACGCACCTTAAAGTCTGAGAAGCATTGCATGAGGACTCATTTCAAATTATTTCTCAAGGAGTGTTTCCTCGCAGGCTTCAGGTTCTTATGTCTGATCTTTCACAGCTCTTTGTTACCCATAGCAAGCACACTGTTCAATTAATAACATCCCCTCCTAGACTATTTCTTATTTCATAGATGTTCTTTCTCCTTGATTTGGTTGTAAATAACCTGCACATAGAGCAGCCATGCATCTGGCCAATCTGGTTGCAGGGAATAGAAACCCAGTCAAATCGCTTAAAGTAAAAATAAGAGCCTGTTCTAAGGCTACTCCTTGAATTGCGAAAAAAAGAGTCGGGGCGGGGAGCGGGGGAGGTGGGCTAGAGATGGGCCGCCCTCTCTCAGCATCTGTGTCTCTCTGCCTCATTTCTTCCATCCAGGCCAGTCTCTCCTATCTTTCTGTGTTCACATGCACACTTTCTACTTCCTCATACCAGAAGCATCCACACAACCTAAGACAGCCAGCCATTCACTCCTCCATTAGCCTATTCTCCTCTGCCCCTTTCTGCTTCAACCTTCACTCTAAGTCTCTAAGCTCAACTTTTCCCATGGGAGAGATGATCACCACAAAGCCTTGGCTTTTAGAGCCAAAACCCAAGGTTACAAGTGTTGAGCCACCTATGGATTGTCTGCTCTTTGTCAGAAGCCTACTCTGGTCCGACCCACTGAAGCCAAGGAGGCTGCAGTTCAGGACAATGCCATCAGGCAGCAGGAGCTGTCAAAAGAGACTATTCTTTAGGAAAGAAAAGTGTGGGTAGAGCAGGCAATGAGCCACATTGCCAGCCCACAGTGTCATTATCGATGTCCTCACCACAGTCCCAAGCCAAATGCTGAGCACATAATAAAATGACCAACCAATATGGGGGAAGGGTCATTCACCAACTGCCACTATGCCTCTGACAGTGCACCAAGCACCTCAATCACCTGGGACACAGTTTCATCAACTATCAGATGGGACCATCTTCACCAACCTTCAGGAGTGCTGTAAGGTCCTATAGGGTAATCTTTGTAAAAATGCTTTGAAAAATATACATGTCAATCAAAAACAATACTGTTGTCTCTCAGATAAAATCCTCTCATACAGTAGAAGTTTCACACAGTTTTCCGGTCCTTTCTCTTTTCCCATTTCACACGATATGGAATCCAGCAATTGCTATTATTTGAAAGCACAATCCCAACTATTACCACTATACTTTCATACCTTCATGGCTCACTCAAATGATGATTAAGAAAATTCATTCATTATTATCAAAAAGACAACAAATAACAACCGTTGGTGAGGGTGAGGAGACAAGGGAACCGTCATGCATTTGTTGGGTGGAAATGTAAATTTATGCAGCCGCTACTGAATGTAGTACAGAGGTTCTCCAAAAAATTAAAAATAGAGCTACCATATGATCCAGCAATTTCACTCCTAGGTATTTATCCAAAGAAAACAAAAACACTAATTAGAAAAGATATATGTATCACTGTGTTCATTGCAGCAACTTTTATAATAGCCAAGATATGGAAGCAACCTAAGTGCAATCAATAGATGAATGAATAAAGATGATGCAGTGTGTGTGTATGTGTGTATATGAATATTACTCAGTCATAAACAAAAGAATGAAATCTTGCCATTTACCACAACATAGGTGGATCTAGAGGGTATTATGCTAAGTGAAATAAGTCAGGGAAAGACAAGTGTTGCATGGTTTCACCTATATGTAGAATCTATAAAACAAGTGAACAAACATAACAAAACAGAAACAGTGTCATAAATACAGAGAACGAACAGGTGGTTGCCAGTGGGAATTGGTGTGGGGAGGGTAGAGAAATAGGTGATGAAGATTAAAAGGTACGAACTTTCAGTTGCAAAATATGAGTCTTGTATATGAAATGTACAGTGAGGCAAACATAGTCAATAATTATGCAATAACTTTGTATGTGGACAGAGGGTAACTAGACATTATGCTGATCATTTTGAAATATTTAGAAATATCGAATCACTATGTTCTGTAACAGAAACTAACATACTTTAATAGGTTAATTATACTTCAAAACAAACAAACTCAGAAAGAAGATGAGATCGGTGGTTACCAGAGGTGGGGTGTCAGGGAGAGGGTGAAGGTAATCAAAAGATACAAATGTCCAGTTATAAGATAAATAAATACTAGGGATGTCATGCACAACATGATAAATATAATTATGTTTATATATGAAATGTTAGAAGAGTAAGTCTCAACAGTTCTCATCATAAGGAAAAAATTTTTTTCTGTTTCTTTAATTTTGTATCTATATGAGTTGATGAATGTTGACTAAACTTAATATGGTAATTTTTCATGATGGAAGTCAAATCACTATGTCATATGTCATAATGCCATATGTCAATTATAGCTCAATAAAACTGGAAGAAAAAATAAAAGAGAAAATTCATTTCACTCAGAAATGTAAAAAAAGAATGCACACATTTTTCACTGTGTACATTTAAAGACACTGTGCATCTAAAAGGTGCCCTGTATAATTTTCATTATATTACAAATGACAAGAAGTATGTATGAAATTCCTAAGCAGGACACAGGTTTTCTGATTCCTGTGTGGCCTTCTCCCCAGGGACGTCCCACTGAGCATTTCCAAAGTGCTGTAAGCAGAAAATCAGAGCTATGAGGGCCCCAGTTTTTGCGACCCCATGTACTTTAGTCCTCCAGGCTCCTCTGTCCATGAAGTTCTCTGGGCAAGAACACTGCAGTGGGTAACCATTTCCTTTTCCATGGGATCTTCCTGACCTAGGGACTAACCCCAGGTCTCCTGCATTGCAGGCAGATTCTTTACTGCCAGAGCCACCTTGGAAGCCCTTTAGAGCCCAGAGGCCCCATTTTTAAAATAAAGGCTCAGAGGAGGAAAAATAATAAAATGGCCCGTCTCAACCCCCTGCAATCCAATTCTCCTAACTTCTATAGCTTTTTTCCTATAATCATTTTACCAGTTGCCAAACATTAAAGGGTGGAAAGGGTGGGGGTGAAGGATGGACACCAGTGACCACAGCCAAGTCCTCAAAAACAAGTTATGAGAACCTGAGCCACCCTTTGCAGGATTCAAGTATGGGTTTATGGGAGAGAAAAACAAAAGAAAACAAAGCTCAAGATCTGTACAGTCTTGGCTTCATCATGAACAACAACAACAAACAAAAATTTACCAACTGACAGCCACATGCTGGGCAGGATGCTGAGGGCTCCTCAGAGGATGAAGAGTCTCAGCCCTCCAAAAGTGTATTTGCCTTTACCCTTGGGCATCTGTTGCTCATTGCTGACAAGTGTAGTCATTCAACAGCTGGCCCTGGGTGGAGCAAAGAAAATAGCTTCCACCTTGCTAAAAAGTCAACTCAGCTGGCCAAAGTGCACGTATCAGGTAAACGGAAAAACAAAAACAAAACCTCGGAATGGAGCTGGGTGAGACACCGCTGCAAGAGGCAGAACTGCAGAGACTAATGCACAGCACCCGCTGAGCGCCCAACCCCAATCAAGGCTCCTCCCGCTCCGAGTGGCGAGGGGCTGAGGATCAAACGATCTTGCATCCTGGGAAAGGCAATTTCAGTTCTCGGGGTGTCGTGATGTGGGGGCTGCACAAAGGTGGGCGGCGGGTTGGGGATCTGCAGCCCTAGAATGGAGAAGCAGAGTGGAGACCTAGAGGTTTGTGCGATACTGGGGAGGGAGGTGGGCAGGGCGAGAGCGCAGAGACCGAACAGTCACGCTGCGGCGTATAAAGAGCCGTGGGGATCCCACCGAGGACAACAATTTCGGGGCTCTGCAGCCGCGAAGGGGTCTGAGAGGGCGCCGAAGACAGTTCAGGGAGAAGGGTTCGCCAGGGACCAGGCACAACAGCCAGACATTCCTGGGGGAAGGGGTGGGACGGGCATCTCTTCCCCGACATACACAGACACACACTCACACCGCCCCACTCTCGGCTGGCTCCGAGTCGCCTCCGCGCGCGCTCCGCACCCAGCCCGGCGCTGCGGCGGCCACTTACCCTCGGCTCGGGACCGGATCTCCGACACGGTCCTCCGCATGGTGGGCATCGCAGCAGCCGCCGCAGGTGGGTCCTTAAACCAGACCCTGCACCTGTCACGGCGCCGAGCGGGCGAGGAATCTGCCTTTCCTGCGCCGAGCGATCAGCAGCCGCGCGGGCCCTGCCGGCCACCCAGGGCAGCGCCTCTGCCGGGAAAGGCCGTCGCACACCTGCGGAAGGAGGAAGAGACCACGAAGGTGTCAGTGTCCGCAGAGCCCAGCGAGATCTGCCAGCAGCCGCGCAGGGGGCGGCTCGGCGAGGGGCGGAGCTTGGGCCCCGGCGCTGGCGCCGGGGGAGGGGTCGTCGGGGCGCGCGCTCACTCGCTCCCGCGGCAGCGCGGCGGAGAAGGCGGGAGAAGGGTAGGGTGAGACCTGGCGGAGCCTTTTGTCGCCCCGCCCCGCTTTGGACTGTACCACCTGCGGGGCCCGACCGGGGAGCTGAGGGTTTACTCCACCCCGGGCGCCCTCTTTCCACCCCGTGACTTCGGCTTTTCCTGTCCTTCCTTAGTAGCTTTCAGATTTTTCCAAGCCTTGGCCAAAGAGAAAGGCTGCTCTGGCTCCTTCATCCTTGCAAATACTCTTTGCCACCCTCTGGTTTTAATAACAGTGGGGTCGCCCGTGGTCCGGAGAGTGGGTTTGGGTCTGAGTAGGCAGGAGAGAGGCTAAAGGCGAGAAAGGAATTGGGCGCCCATGGCTAACCTCCAACCTGAGCGTTGGAAGGGGTCTGCGTGCTCGCCGCCTGGGTGGAATTTTAGCCTCCCTCACCGCCAGCAGCCCTCGCGGCCCAAGTCGCACCTGCTCTGTCGTCTGGTTCACAAGCAACAGGCTCTGAGGCCGGGGTCCCTGGGCGCTGATGGCTCCTCCTCCCTACGGTGCTCCAGGCCGGCCTGCCAGTGGCCGGGTGCCTCTCGCTAATGCGTGTTCTGCAGCCTGACAAAGCTCTGGACTTGGCATAAAATCCAACTATTGGGCCAGGTGCTTCAAAACAGGACTTTTTTGGTTTGAGTTTTTTTTTTTTTTTTTTAGTCAAACCTTCAGGAAGTTGGGAGCAGTCGTTTTACCCAAAAAAGGGAAGAGACATCCAAATATACAATCCATGAGTACATTAAATTTTATTTTGCTCCATATTCTAGAAATCATCAACTCAGTGGACATGAGTTTGAGTAAGCCCCAGGAGATAGTGAAGGACAGGGAAGCCTGGCATGCTGCAGTCTATGGGGTTGCAAATCGTCAGACACGAATTAGCAACTGAACAAATCCTAGAAATAATCGTAACCTCATTACCTTTTATTTTATATACAGAGATCTGTATTAACAAGTTATCAAAAGAAGTGTGATATTTATTGCTGATTTCATCTTTTAGATGTAAGGTTTTGTATAGATTATGGTGAGCAGCTAAAATGGCAAGAAAGGAATAAATTGTTAGAAGCTCCTTGCCCTCTTCTTCCAGCACTGGGTGGAAGAGGGCTTTACATGGAGTATTCTACTGTAAATTACTTTCAGGTCCTGAAGGGAGAGATCTGGAAAGGTCTAAACAGAGATATAAGTGATTATTCCCAAGCCTTAAGAAAAAAGAAAATAAAACTCTGCTCATAGCATCATATCTCTATTTGTGGTATTTCTTCTGCCTCCTGCAGGTAGCATTTGCTAATCAGAGCCCTACCTTTCCTTAATTCTGAATCAGGCAGTCAACGCATATTTGTGAAGAACTCATTCTAGTTGTCTCTGATTCAGAGACTGGGGTTAGAACAAAGAAAATATAATTCCAGTGTTCATGAAACATTGCAGGGTAGAGCAGGACTCAAAGGTGTCTTTTTCAGTGATGGTGTTGATCTGCAAGTATGGTCTTCTAAAAGTAAGAAATGAGCACACAGCCTTTTTAGGACAGTTAACCCTGGCCCTTCTTACTCTTTCCAGGTCCAAGATCTTGTATAAAGGCGACTTCCCCTGTCTCAGTGAACACAAATCTGAAAAAAATTGAAAAGGTAAGTACAACAAGGGAATAGTTTAAAAAAAGAAAGAAAGAAAGAAAAATCAGTTCTAGAAGTTAGTGAACAGAAACCTGAGAAGAGGCAGTGCTTTTGTGATTACTGATTTAGGTGTAATTTTATATAAAGCCAGGACCAGTTTTAGTCAAAAATAGTGCACAGCAACATAATAGTATTTGATTTATGAGCAATAACCTTTGTAATTCCTATGCACCACCAAATGAAGTTCAGTTCTTATTTGTAAATAAGTTCCAGAGATTACCTCTGTTTTCTGTAGAACAATCTGTTTTATATATGTCTGTGTGTATGTGTGCTTCCTCTTAACAACCCATAAGCAAAGTCGATATGGGAAATAAGTCTTTCATACAGAGAGGAACATTGCATGACCTGGTCAATAGCTTACCATGTGTCTTTTCCCAAGTTATGCTATCACTTTACCCATAATAGCAAGATTACCCTACCTAACTCATTTCTGTACAATTCATTTCTGATTACTAGACATTAAACATGTTTTTATTGGTTCACAACCCTGATTGAAGTTCAATATTGTACTAACGGCATATTTGTGTATGTGCATTCAGCCACTCAGTCATGTCCAACTCTTTGTGACCCCATGGACTGCAGCATGACAGGCCTCCCTGTCCCTCACCATCTCCTGGAGTTTGCCTAAGTTCATGTCCATTGCATTGGTGATGCCATCCAGCCATCTCGTCCTCTAATGTCTTTCTCCTTCTGCCTTCAATCTTTCCCAGCAGTGGGGTCTTTTCCAATGAATCAGCTCTTTGCTCAGTTCAGTTCCTTTGCTCAGTCATGTCCAACTCCTTGTGATCCCATGGACTGAAGCACACCAGGCTTCCCTGTCCATCACCAACTCCCAGAGCTTACTCAAACTCATGTCCTCTGAGTTAGTGATGCCATCCAACCATCTTATCCTCTGTCATTCCCTTCTCCTGCCTTCAATCTTTCACAACATCAGGGTCTTTTCAAATGAGTCAGTTCTTCACATCAGGTGGGCAAAATATTGGAGTTTCAGCTTCAGCATCAGTCCTTCCAGTGAATATTCAGGATTGATTTTCTTTAGAATTGACTGGTTGATCTCCTTGCTGTCCAAGGGACTCTCAAGAGTCTTCTCCAACACCACAGTTCAAAAGCATCAATTCTTCAGCACTCAGCTTTCTTTATGGTCCAGCTCTCACATCCATACATGACTACTGGAAAAGCCATAGCTTTGACTAGACAGACCTTTGTGGTAAAGTAATGTCTCTGCTTTTTAGTATGCTATTTAGGTTGGTCATAACTTTTCTTCCAAGGAGCAAGCGTCTTTTAATTTCATGGCTGCAGTCACCATCTGCAGTGATTTTAGAACCCAAGAAAAGAAAATCTGTCACTGTTTCCATTGTTTCCCCATCTATTTACCAAGAAGTGATGGGACCAGATGCCATGATCTTAGTTTTCGAATGTTGAGTTTTAAGCCAGTTTTTTCACTCTCCTCTTTCACCTTCATCAAGAGGCTTCTTAGTGCCTCTTCACTTTTTGCCATAAAGGTGGTTTCATCTGCATGTCTGAGGTTATTGATATTTCTCCCAGCAATCTTGATTCCAGATTGTGCTTCCTCCAGTCTGGCATTTCATATGATATACTCTGCATAAAAGTTAAATAAGCAAAGTGACAGTATACAGCCTTGACATACTCCTTTCCCAATTTGGAACCAGTCTGTTGTTCCATGTCTGGTTCTAACTGTTGCTTCTTGACCTGCATGCAGATTGTTCAGGAGGCAGGTCAGGTGGTGTATTCCCATCTCTTTAAGAATTTTCCACTTTGTTGTGATCCACACAGTCAAACACTTTGGCATACTCAATAAAGCAGAAGTAGATGTTTTTCTGAAACTCTCTTGCTTTTTCTTTAATCCACTGGATGTTGGCAGTTTGATCTCTGGTTCCTTTGCCTTTTCTAAATCCAGTTTGAACATCTGGAAGTTCTCCATTCATGTACTGTCCAAGCCTAGTTTGGAGAATTTTGAGCATTACTTGGCTAGTGTGTGAGATGAATGCAATTGTGCAGTAGTTTGAACATTCTTTGGCATTGCCTTTCTTTGGAATTGGAATGAAACTGGATCTTCAGCTTCAGCATCAGTCCTTGTATTCAGGGTTGATTTCCTTTAAGATTGACTGGTTTGATCTCCTTGCTGTCAAAGGGACTCTCAGGAGTCTTTTCCAGCACCACATTTCGAAGGCACGAGTTCTTTGATGCTCTACCTTCTTTGCGGTCTGCCTCTCACAACGGAAAATCGCCACTGGAAAGCCATAGCCTTGATTATATGGATCTTTGTCAGCAGAGTGATGTCTCTGCTTTTCAACACACTGTCTTGGTTTGTCATAGTTTTCCCACCAAAAAGATGTTCTTAGGAACACTGAGAATTAAGGATTTGCCCTACTTGGGAGGAACTCATAACTAACTAGGCAACAGAGGCATGCTCACTAACTTATACTTCATAATATACCTAAAAGTGCTTTGGGAACTCATGGCCTGAAGGTAGTTGGAGATGTTCCTGTGAACCCTGCTTCAGATTGAGAAGGAGGAATGCAAAGTTGAATACTAAACTACCATGGAATACAGATGCTGGACAGGGCTGGCTGTTATACTCTAAATCCTTTTGGAAAAATACAAAATAATTGGGTAAATTAGACTTAACATTTAGATAATTATTTCTTTTTTGGGGTATTAGTTCTAGAAGGTCTTGTAGGTCTTCCCAGAACCATTCAACTTCAGCTTATTCAGAGTTACTGGTTGGGGCATAGACTTGGATTACCATGATATTGAATGGTTTGCCTTGGAAATGAACAGAGATCATTCTGTTGTTTTTTGAGATTGCATCCAAGTACTGCATTTTGGAGTCTTTTGTTGACTATGATGGCTACTCCATTTCTTCTAAGGGATTCTTGCCCACAGTAGTAGATATAATGGTCATCTGAGTTAAAGTCACCTATTCCAGTCCATTTTAGTTTGCTGATTCCTAAAATGTCAACGATCACTCTTGCCATCTCCTGTTCAACCACTTCCAATTTGCCTTGATTCATGGACCTAATATTCCAGGTTCTATGCAGTATTGCTTTTTACAGCATTGGACCTTGCTTCTATCACCAGTCACATCCACAGCTGGGTGTTGTTTTTACTTTGGCTCCGTCTCTTCATTCTTGGAGAAGACTCTTGAGAGTCCCTTGGACAGCAGGGAGATCCGACCAGTCCATCCTAAAAGAAATCAGTCCTGAATATTCATTGGAAGGACTGATGTTGAAGCTGAAACTCCAATACTTTGGCCACTTGATGCAAAGAACTGACTCGTTGGAAAAGACCCTGATGCTGGAAAAGATTGAAGGTGGGAAAAGAAGGGGATGACAGAGGATGAGATGGTTGTTGGCATCACTGACTCAATGGACATGAGTTTGAGTAAACTCTGGGAGATGTTGTGGACAGGGAGGCCTGGTGTGCTACAGTCCATGGGGCTGCAAAAAGTCAGACATGACTGAGCAACTGAACTGAATTATTTCTTTTACTTTAAAATGGAGGTTAAGATATATCACAAAATTCTGTCTAGTCAGAAACCACCTGATTATTGTAAGAAAATATCTTGTTACCTTTGGTACATAGTTGATATATTGATTCACTGGATGGTGAAGATATTATTATGGTTAAGATATTATTATGATATTATTATGGCATGGTTAAGATATTGTGTTAATTGGAATTTATGTTATTGGACTTGAAAGCCCTTTTCCTCAAAGCTTCCCATCTTGATTGCTGTTTTTCTGTCACCATCCCTTACATGCATCAATAGCACTCCAATGCACTAATATGTTCTTTAAGCACAGTTTTAAAAATATGTCTTACTTCAAGCCATGTTTCGTCTCCATCTCTGCTGCTCTTATACAGGCCACCATCATCACGCCCCTATAGTAGTCTCCTACTGATTTCCTTGCTTTTACTTGTCACCCATTCATAGTTATTATTTTAAAACAAATTAAAAATTTTAATTCCTTTGAAACACGAATTTATGTCATGTCTTCAGACTTCAGTGGCTTCCAATAGCACTTGGAATGAAACTCAGGCCTTGTCTGCCTCTCAGGCTCATCTCCTTCTACCTCTTATTTGGTCATTTGGGCTCAGGTTATTCAATTCCCGCCCCCCTCCCTCTAGCCCCACCATAGCTGGTATTGAACATGTTCCCCAGTGCCAGCCACCATCACATTGCCTTAGTCTGTTTTCCTCCTAGCACTTATCTCTGAAGTTTTCTTGTTTGTTGGTTTCCCTGCTTATGATAAATAGGCGTTGCTCTATTCTCTTATTTATCACAGTTTGTCTAACTGTAAGAACACTGCCTGTCTGTCATGTGGCTCAGGATCAACAAATATTTGTGGAATGAATGAATGTGCTGGAAAATGTGTGTACTGTGAATGATCTGGTTCCCTAACATTGGAGACTGGAAATAAGTCAAAGAATAGGTAGTATTTTATTTGAATAGGTAATAAATTATACCCTTCACAAGCATATATACTGGAATATATTACTTTGTCATGAAATGATTTAGAACATATTTGCTCTGACGTACTTGACACCAGAAAACATTTCTGAATACTATATTGACCTTTGTTAAAAGCAAGTGATCAAAATTTTAAAACAGTAGACTGATTGGAGTAGCTTGTTCTTGCTGGACTGAGTAACAAAACCCATATAACACTAAGATGTACATTACTCCTGTTTAAATGAAATAAAATTTAAAATATAAATTTGTTTTATATAAAAAGACTCAATAGAAAAAATTTTTGAATATTCTCTGGTACACTTAAATTAGTGTTTGATTCACATGTAATTTTTTGGAAAAAAACATTTACTTACTGAATTTTTTCTCAAAAAGTAAATGAGCATTCAAGACAAAACAGGCCTTGTATTGAGATCTTGAATTCAAGCTTATTTCAAACTGATAAGAGGTTGATTAAATGGCCTGATTTCTACTTTAAAAATTTCTATCTTTCAAGAGCCAGGAAGTGAAAATTAATGTTTAATTTAGGAGTAGTGTTTCTTTTCCAAAAGTTAACAAATTTCCAATAATGCTGAGCGTTTATAAAATATTATTGTCAAATATACTTCGTTGATAATACATTTAGAGTGGCATTTTTGTAAATTCTGACATTTTAAAAAAGCAGCTTTATTGAAGTGTAATTGACCCACAATGAGCTTAATGTGTTTAAAGTGTAGAATTTGACAAGTTTGAGCATACATATGGACACCTATGAAGCCATCACCACATTCAATTTAATAAACATATCCATTACTTCCAGAAATTTCCTACTGCCCCTTGGTATGGTTGTTATGTATAACTAGAGATATATGCATGCTTTCTCTTCATGCATTCAGTGCAGTTAATTGAGTGCCCACCATGTTCTAGATACTGAGCTGGGTATTTAAGATTGAATGGTCAGCTAAACCAATAGGTTCTAGATCCAAGAAAACTTATGATCAAATAATTATGTTCAGTTCAGCTCAGTCACTCAGTCGTGTCCAACTCTTTGCGACCCCATAGACCGCAGCACGCCAGCCCTCCCTATCCATCACCAACTCCCGGAGTCCACCCAAACCCATGTCCATTGAGTCGGTGATGCCATCCAACCATCTCATCCTCTGTCATCCCCTTCTCCTCCTGCCTTCAGTCTTTCCCAGCATCAGGGTCTTTTCAAATGAGTCAACTCTTTGCATCAGGTGGCCAAAGTACTGGAGTTTCAGATTCAACATCAGTCCTTCCAATGAACACCCAGGACTGAATTCCTTTAGGATGGACTGGTTGGATCTCCTTGCAGTCCAAGGGACTCTCAAGAGTCTTCTTCAACACCACAGTTCAAAAGCATCAATTCTTCGGCACTCAGCTTTCTTTATACCCCAACTCTCACATCCATACATGACCACTGGAAAAACCATAGCCTTGACTAGACGGACCTTTGTTGACAAAGTAATGTCCCTGCTTTTTAATATGCTGTCTAGGTTGGTCATAAGTTTTCTTCCAAGGAGTAAGCGTCTTTTAATTTCATGGCTGCAATCACCATCTGCAGTGATTTTGGAGCCCCCAGAAATAAAGTCTGCCACTGTTTCCCCATCTATGTACCTTTGTTATATATCTGAAAATATACATAAAATTTTTGTTTCTACTGGATGTTATGGTTTTTATCTTGAAAATGGTATCATATTTCTTATGTGAAAAGGATAGCCAATGAAGACAAGAAATTTTATTATAATTTATTTCTTTGATTTACCAGAAAGTCAATATCAGAAATGAAAAAACTCCTAGGAAAATCTCAATTTCTTTTTCTTGCCATGTCATATTAGGTGTTATTTCAAGGGAGGAAAGGTGATAATAATGAAGTAAAAGTATTGAAAGATAGGAATGTTTACTAAAATTTGAATATAGCTATAAATGAGATAAATAATTATGATTATGTAATATAATTTTTAGTTCCATCACTTTTAATTTGGAAAGAATGCCAGCCTTAAATAAGATGGTTTCCTGATGAATTGAAATAAGCCATAGCTTTCAAATATGAAATATTATATTTGCCAATTGTACTTGGGCTTCTTGGATGATATATCCTCTGCTCAGGTTCATGACTCACGGCAGTGTTTAGCAGATATATTGGAAAATCACAATGTTGTTGTTTTCCCTCTGACCCTAAAAATTCTCAGAAACAACATTTGCTGGAAAGAGGAATCGTTTATCACTGTAGATTCTTGCCAACTCTGAACTGTGAGGAAATCTACCAAATGGAGAAAGAATCAATAGTTAACCTAGGATTATATTTTGGTATTCATCCCAAAGGGAGAAGCCAGGGGGGGAAACACTGTAAAGAAAACGCATAAAGAAGGTAAACCAGCTGTAGATTCAGAGCTTGTGGCAGCTGAACACATCAGAGGCAAGAGCACAGTGAGCCTGTGCCAAGGCTGAGCGCAGAGGCTTGGACCGCTTGGGGAAATCTGCTTGCTTCTTCCAGTCCTAAAATGTCAGCCCCTCTTCTCTGCCTGTGTTCTCTTATCTATTTTTCATTTTGTCTGACCTCTTGAAAGTTGACCTTTGCCTGTTAAATGGAACCTCTTTCTTCCTGCTCCTAAGCCTTTCTATTCTAACTCCAGCTTGCCTCCTAGGCTTTTAGCAGCTTTATATCATCTAATTGAAGCAGCGATGATCTGTTGCCTACATAGCCCCTCAAAGTTTGCAATGCTTGTTGCTTTGAACCTGTGACTAGATCTGGCATCTTTTGGCTTCTCCTCAGTTGCGCTTTGTGTGTGTTGTGTTAATTTCTGTTGTACAGAAAAGTGATTCTGTTATATATTATATATATATATATATATATAAACATATATATATATATCTTTTAAAAAAATTTTTTTCATTATGGCTTATCACAGGATATTGATTGTAGTTCCCTGTACTATATAGTACAGGTAGGACCTCGTGGTTTACTTGTTCTATACATAATAGCTTATATCAGCTAATCCTAGCCTCTCACTCCATCCCTCCCCAACCTCCTCCCGCTTGGCAACCCCAAATTTGTTCTCTCTCTCCAGGAGTCTCCTGACTCACTCCTGATCTGATCTAAAATAACAGTGAAAGAGGAAAAGGGAACCTGTAGGTTGAGAAATACTGAGAAATAAAATTGAATCTGAGGGAGAAATATCAATAACTTCAGAAATGCAGATGACACCACCCTTTTTATGGCAGAAGGTGAAGAGGAACTAAGGAGCCTTTTGATGAAGATGAAAGAGGAGAGAGAAAAAGCTGGCTTAAAACTCAACATTCAAAAAACAAAGATCATGGCATCCAGTCCCATCACTTCTTGGCAAATAGATGGGGAAATAATGGAAACAGTGACACATTTTCTTTTCCTGGGCTCCAAAATCAGTGCAGATATGACTGCAGCAATGAAATTAAAAGACACTTGCTCCTTGGAAGAAAAGCTATGACCAACCTAGACAGCATATTAAAAAGCAGAGACATTACTTTGCCAACAAAGGTCCATCTAGTCAAAGCTATGGTTTTTCCAGTGGTCACGTATGGATGTGAGTGTTGGACTATAAAGAAAGATGAGTGCCAAAGAGTTGATGCTTTTGAGCTGTGGTGTTGGAGAAGACTTTTGAGAGTCCCTTGGACAGCAAGGAGATCAAACCAGTCAACTCTAAAGGAAATCAACCGTGAATATTAATTGGAGGGACTGATGTTGAGGCTGAAACGCCAATACTTTGGGCACCTGACGCGAAGAGCCAACTCATCAGAAAAGATCCTAATGCTGGGAAAGGTTGAGTGCCAGAGGAGAAGGGGGTGACAGAGAATGAGATGGTTGGGTGGCATCACTGACTCAATGGAGATGAGTTTGAGCAGGCTCTGGGAATTGGTGATGGACAGGGAAGCCTGGTGTGCTGCAGTCCTTGGTGTTGCAAAGAGTCAGACATGACTGAGCTACTGAGCAACAGCAAATGGAAACCAAAATTATGGAGGACCGTGCAAATAAGCAGAGGTGTTGGAATGAATCATGTGTTCGTGCTCAGTTGCTAGTCGTGCCCAACTCTTTGCAACCCCCTGGGACTGTAGCTCTCCAGACTTCTCTGTCCGTGGGATTTTCAAGGCAAGAATACTGGACTGGGTAGCCATTTCCTCCTCCAGGGGATCGTCCCAACCCAGAATTGAACATGCATCTCCTGCATTGGTAGGTGGACTCTTTACCACTGAGCCACCTGGAAAGCCCCATCAAGCTGAAGGGGAGGCAGGTAAATTTAACTTTTATTTAGGCAGCAGTGTACCTATGTTTTTTTTCAAATTGTGTTTTTAAATATTTATAAGGAAAAAGAAATAGAGTTTGCTTCATTTTAAAAAACAGGCTTGATGAAGTAGCTTTTAAATTCTGGAGCTTAGCAAAGAATTTATTAAATACTAATTGAACATAATATTGAATTGAGCACAGTAGAAACTAGACAGATTAATTTGATAATGTAGTAACTTAGGTATTAAGCTGACTTTTTGTTTGAAAGAAATAAAATGTAAACATTTATATACAAACATATTGGACAACCTAGAAAAAGTGGATAAATTCATAACATAAATACCACTTACCAAGACAGAATCATAATAAAATAGAAATCTGAACAAACTGATTATTAGCAAGAAAGATTGAATCAATAATAAAAAACCTCCAAACAATCAAAAGTTCAGTACCAAACAGCAAGGCTGGTGAATTTTACCAAATATTCGAAAAAGCACTGATACTAATTGTTCTCAAACTCTTCCAAAATATAAAAGAGGGAGACTCTTCTACACATATTTTATGAAGCCAAAGTTCAGTTCATTTCAGTCTCTCAGTCATGTCCAACTATTTGCGACCCCATGGACTGCAGCACGCCAGGCCTCCCTGTGCATCACCAACTCCGAGAGTTTACCGAAACTCATGTCCATTGAGTCGGTGATGCCATGCAACCGTCTCATCCTCTGTTGTCCCCTTCTCCTGCCTTCAATCTTTCGCAGCATCAGGGTCTTTTCAAATGAGTCAGCTCTTCGCATCAGTTGGCCAAAGTATTAGAATTTCAGATTCAGCATCAGTCCTTCCAGTGAACACTCAGGACTGATCTCCTTTAGGATGGACTGGTTGGATCTTGCAGTCCAAGGGACTCTCAAGAGGCTTCTTCAACACCACAGTTCAAAAGCATCAATTCTTCGGCACTCAGCTTTCTTCATAGTCCGACTCTCACATCCATACATGAGCACTGGAAAAACCATAGCCTTGACTTGACAGACCTTTGTTGGCAAAGTAATGTCTCTGCTTTTGAATATGCTATCTAGGTTAGTCATAACTTTTCTTCCAAGGAGTAAGCGTCTTTTAATTTCATGGCTGCAATCACCATCTGCAGTGATTTTGGAGCCCCCCAAAATAATGTCAGCCACTGTTTCCACTGTTTCCCCATCTATTTGCCATGACTAATGGGACCGGATGCCATGATCTTAGTTTTCTGAATGTTGAGCTTTAAGCCAACTTTTTCATTCTCCTCTTTCACTTTCATCAAGAGGCTTTTTAGTTCTTCTTCACTTTCTGCCATAAGGGTGGTGTCATCTGCATCTTTGAGGTTATTGATATTTCTCCTGGCTGTCTTGACTCCAGCTTGTGCTTCATCTAGCCCAGGGTTTCTCAAGATGTACTCTGCATATAAGTTAAATAAGCAGGATGACAATATACAGCCTTGACGTACTCCTTTTTATTTGGAACCAGTCTGTTGTTCCATGTCCAGTTCTAACTGTTGCTTCCTGACCTGCATACAGGTTTCTCAAGAGGCAGGTCAGGTGGTCTGGTATTCCCATCTCTTTCAGAATTTTCCACAGTTTATTGTGATCCACACAGTCAAAGGCTTTGGCGTGGTCAATAAAGCAGAAATAGATGTTTTTCTGGAACTCTTGCTTTTTTGATGATCTAGCGGATGTTGGCAATTTGATCTCTGGTTCCTTTGCCTTTTCTAAAACCAGCTTAAACATCTCTAAATTCACACTTCATGTATTCCTGAAACCTGGCTTGGAGAATTTTGAGCATTACCTTGCTAGTGTGTGAATAGAGTGCAATTGGGTGGTAGTTTGAGCATTCTTTGGCATTGCCTTTCTTTGGGATTGGAATGAAAACTGACCTTTTCCAGTCCTGTGGCCACTGCTGAGTTTTCCAAACTCACTGACATGTTGAGTACACCACTTTCACAGCATCATCTTTTAGGATTTGAAATAGCTCAACTGGAATTCCATCACCTCCACTAGCTTTGTTCATAGTGATGTTTCCTAAGGCCCACTTGACTTCACATTCCAGAATGTCTGGGTCTAGGTGAGTGGTCACACCATTGTGATTATTTGGGTTGTGAAGATCTTTTTTGTATAGTTCTTCTGTATATTCTTGCCACCTCTTCTTGATATCTTCTCCTTCTGTTAGGTCCATACAATTTCTGTCCTTTATTGAGCCCATCTTTGCATGAAATGTTCCCTTGGTATCTCCAATTTTCTTGAAGAGATCTCTAGTCTTCCCCATTCTATTGTTTTCCTCTGTTTCTTTGCACTGGTCACTGAGTAAGGCTTTCTTATCTCTCCTTGATATTCTTTGGAACTCTGAATTCAAATGGATATATCTTTCCTTTTCTCCTTTGCCTTTTGTGTCTTTTCTTTCCTCAGTTATTTGTAAGGCCTCCTCAGACAACCATTTTGCATATTTGCCTTTCTTTTTCTTGGGGATGGTCTTGATCCCTGTCTCCTGTAAAATGTCACGAATCTCCGTCCATAGTTCATCAGGCACTCTCTCTAGATCTAGTCCCTTAAATCTATTTCTCACTTCCACTGTATAATCATAAGGGATTTGATTTAAGTCATACCTGAATGGTCTAATGGTTTTCTGTACTTTGTTCAATTTAAGTCTGAATTTGGCAATAAGGAGTTCATGATCTGAGCCACAGTCAGCTCCTGGTCTTGTTTTTGTTGACTGTATAGAGCTTCTCCATCTTTGGCTGCAAAGAATATAATCAGTCTGATTTCGGTGTTGACCATCTGGTGATGTCTATGTGTAGAGTCTTCTCTGGTGTTGTTGGAAGATGGTGTTTGCTATGACCAGTGCATTCTCTTGGCAAAAGTCTATTAGCCTTTGCCCTGCTTCATTCTGTACTCCAAGGCCTAATTTGCCTGTTCATCCAGATGTTTCTTGACTTCTTACTTTTGCATTCCAGTCCCCTGTAATGAAAAGGACGTCTTTTTTGGGTGTTAGTTCTAAAAGGTCTTGTAGGTCTTCATAGAACTGTTCAACTTCAGCTTCTTTAGCATTACTGGTCGCTCATATACTTGAATTACCTTGATATTGAATGGTTTGCCTTGGAAATGAACAGAGATCATTCTGTTGTTTTTGAGATTGCATCCAAGTACTGCATTTTGGACTCTCTTGTTCACTATGATGGCTACTCCATTTCTTCTAAGGGATTCTTGCCCACAGTAGTAGATATAATGGTGATCTGAGTTACATTCACCCATTCCAATCCGTTTTAGTTCGCTGATTCCTAAAATGTCAACGTTCAGTCTTGCCGTTTACTTTTCAACCACTTTCAATTTGCCTTGATTCGTGGACATTCCAGGTTCTATGCAATATTGCTGTTTACAGCATTGGACCTTGCTTCTATCACCAGTCACATCCACAACTGGTTGTTGTTTTTGCTTTGGCTTCATCTCTTCATTTTTTCTGGAGTTATTTCTCCACAGATCTTCAGTAGCATATTGGGCACCTACCAACCTGGGGAGTTCATCTTTCTGTGTCCTATCTTTTTGTCTTTTCATACTGTTCATGGGGTTCTCAAGGCAAGAATACTGAAGTGGTTTGCCATTCCCTTCTCCAGTGGACCACATTCTGTCAGACCTCTCCACCATGACCCGTCCGTCTTTGGTGGCCCCACACGGCATGGCTTAGTTTCATTGAGTTAGACAAGGATGTAGTCTGTGTATTCAGATTGGCCTGTTGTCTGTGATTGTGATTTCAGTCTGTCTGCCCTCTGATGCCTTCTCTCAGTGCCTACCATCTTGCTGGAGTTTCTCTTACCTTTGACGTGGGGTCTCTCTTCACGGCTGCTCCAGCAAAGTGCAGCTGCTGCTCCTTACCTTGGATGCGGAGTATCTCATGACAGCCACTGCTACTGACCTTGGACATGGGGTATCTCCTCTTGGCTGCTCCCCACTCCAGCGCCGTGCAGCCCCCACTCCCCGCTACAGCACTGCATAGCCAAAGTTACCCTGATACCAAATCTGAACAAGGATGCCACAGAAAAGAAAATCATAGGTCAATATATTTGCTGAACACATATGCAGAAATCCTCAGCAAAATATTAGCATAAAAATGTTAGCATTCTGAATTCAGTAATACATTACAAGGATGATACATCATGATCAAATGGGATTTATTCCACAGATATAAAAAGCTTTAACAACTGAAAATCAATCAATGTGGTATACTGTATCAACAAAATGAAGGCTAAAAATCATGATCATCTCAATGGATTCAGAAAAAGCATTTGACAAAATTTAACGTCCTTTTATGATAGAAACTTTCAACAAACTGGGTATAGAGAGAACATACCTCAACATGATAAAGACCATATATGACAGGCAACAGCTGATAACATACTCAGCAGTGAAAAGCTGAGAGTTTCCGAGCTAAAATCTGGAACCAAACAATGCTGTCCACTCTTAACACTTTTATTCAAGATAGTGTTCGAAGCCAGAGCAGTTAAGCAAGAAAAAGAACTAAAAGGCATCCAAATAGGAAAGGAAGAAGTAAAACAGTATTTGCAGACAACATGATATCATATATGGGAACCTCTGAAGACTCCATCAAAAAGTGTTAGAACTAGTAAATGAATTCAGTAAAGTTGCAGGATACAAAATAAACACACACAAATACTGTTTCATTTCTTTACACTAATAATAATCTATCAGAAAAAGAAGTTAAGAAAACAATTACAATTCTATCAGAATAAAACTCCTAGGAATAAATCTCATTAAGGAGGTGAAATACCTGTGAATTAAAAACTGCTGCTGCTGCTTAGTTGCGCTAGTCATGTCTGACTCTGTGCGACTGTGTGGACTGCAGCCTGCAGGGCTCCTCTGTCCATGGGATTCTCTAGGCAAGAGTACTGGAGTGGGTATTGAAAACTACAAGTTATTAATGAAAGATATTGAAGAAGACCTATATAAATGGAAAAAAACTTTTCATGTTCTTGGATTGGAAGGACTAATATTGTTAAATTGTCTGTAATATTCAAAGCAAAATACAGATTCAGTACAGTCTCTATCAAAATCCAATTGTACATTTCAAAGAGATAGAAAAAATGATCCTAACATTTGTGTGGAACCTCAAAAGACCCTGAATAGCCAAAACAATCTTGAAAAAGAAGAACAAAACTGGATTGACTTCAAACCGAATTATAGTAATTAAAACAGTATGGTATCAGCATAAAAACAGACAGATAGGTCAATAGAACAAAACAGAGAACCTAGAAATAAGCTCACACATATATGGTTAATTTATGATAAAGGAACCAAGAATATACCATAAGGAAAAAACAATCTCTTTAATAAATGATGTTTAAAAATTGGACAGCCACTTGTAAAAGAGTGAAACTGGATCAGTGTCTTATACCATACACAAAATTTGACTCAAAATGAATTGAGCATAAGACCTGGACTGATAAAACTCATAGAAGAAATTACAGGCAGTAAGCTCCTTGATGTAGGTCCTGGCAATAAATTTTTTTGAATCTGACTCCAAAAGCAAAAGCAACAAAAGCAAAAATAAATAAGTGGGACTACATCAAACTGAAAAGCTTCTGCACAGCAAAGGAAACCACCAAAAAAATGAAAAGGCAACCCATTAAATGGGAGAAAATAGTTTCAAATCATGTATCCAATAAGGATATCCAAAATATCCAAAATACAAACGAATACTCAGTACCAAGAAAACACAGCCCAATTAAAAAGTAGGCAGAGAATCTAAATAGGTTTATTTATTTTTTTTTAAAAAAGACAACATGAATCGATGCTCGTTACTAACCATCAGGGAAATGCAAGTCAAAACCACAATGAGATATGACCTCCAAGCTGTTAGAATGGCTTTTATAAAAGAACAAACAAACAAAACACAAGAAATAAGTTTGGCAAGGATGTGGAGAAAGGGAACCCTCATACATTGTTGGTGAGAATGTAAATTGGTGCAACCACTGAGAAAACCCTCACTATGAGAAAACTCTGCAGGTCTATGTTTAAGTTTTTGAGGAACTTCCACATTGTTTCTCATAGTTGTTGCACCAATTTACACTCTCACCAACAGTTTACGAGGGTTCCCTTTCTTCACATCTTCGCCAAACTTGTTTCTTGCCTTTTTAATAAAAGCCATTCTACCAGCTGTGAGGTCACATCTCATTGTGGTTTTGATTTGAATTTCCCTGCTCGTTAATGATGTTGAGCATCTTTTCATGTGCCTGCTGTCAGGTAGGGCTTTTCAGGTGGTGCGCTGGTAAAGAACTCACCTGCCAATGCGGGAGACATAAGAGATGCAGTTTCAATCCCTGGGTCAGGAAGATCCCATGGAGCAGGAAATGGCGACCTGCTTCAGTATTTTTGCCTGGAAAATTCCATGGAAGAGGAGTCTGGCAGGCTGCAGTTCAGGGAGTTGCAGAATCAGACACACCTGAGCAATTGAATGTGCATTCATGCTCCCCTTTTGTTGTTGCAGCACCAGTAACAATATCTAAGATATGGAAACAATCTTAAGTGTCCTTCAGTGGATGTATGGATAAAGAAATTGCAGGTTTTAAATAATAATGGAATATTATTTAGCCATGAAACCAATGAAATCTTGCCACATGTGACCACATAAATGGACTTTCAGGGCATGATGATAAGTGAAATAAGTCAGACAGAAAAAGACAAATATTGTATGATCGCTTTCATATGTAGAATCTAAAAACAGAAATGAACAAAAAATAAAAATACAAGAGTCTATTTGCTATCTACCTGAAACTATCATGGGCTTCCTGTGTAGCTCAGTTGGTAAAGTATTTTCCCACAATGCAGGAAACCTGGGTTCAATTCTTGGGTCAGGAAGTTCCACTGGAGACAGAAATGGCAACCCACTCCAGTATTCTTGCCTGGAGAATCCCATGGACAGAGGAGACAGAAGGCTACAGTTCATGGGATCAAAAGAGTCGGACATGACTTAGTGCTATCTTTTTTTGAAACTATCACAATTTTGTTAATGGGTTATATGCCAATATAAAATAAAAAGTTAAAAAAAATAAAAAGAAACTCATAGATACCGAGATCAGACTGGTGGTTGCAAGAGACAGGGGGTGTTGTAGGGTGGGAGAAATGGATGAACTTTTTTTTGTTTGTTTGCTTAAATTAATAAAAAAAATTTTTTTTACTATTTCAATTTTTCTTATTTAAATCAGGAAAGGGAAAAATCAGAGAACAGGTTTCTGAAGAGAAATGCTACTTAATAGCATTTTAGAAGCATCTGTCCCTGAGTTGTGTCCGTACTGTGTCCAGGCTATGAGGGAAGAGGTCCGGATTACATTAAGGGGCTACTGTGGGCATCTGGTTGATGGTTATTTTAAGACTAACCAAAAAAAAAAAAAAGACTAACCAAAGCAGACTTTATTTTTAATATTCAGTGTATTAAATTTATATATTAAAGACATAGTTTTTTTGAGCTTTGAAATTCAATCATTTTATTCTACTTAAAAATGTAGCAAATTTTAAGAATCACTTTTAAGGAGGTGTTAATGTTTAATTCTATTTCTAAACTAAGACTCCCTTAAACTTTTTAAACTACTATATGAAATCAATGCATTTTGTTTTCAAGTCCTTTACTCACCTGGAAGAACCTTCCAAGTACTTAAGTAACCATTGTAATAGGACAAATTTAACTTATAAAAATGAATCTTAGGCTTTCTTAAATTTTCTAATACTGATGGATTGCAACATAATTTATTTAACTAAATCAAGTATTCAGTCCTGTCAATTTTTTTTTTTTTTGGAATCACAAGATTGAAATATTTTTATCATAGGCAAATTTATTTTAAATACATCGTTTCTAAACTTTGCTAAAGAATATTAGTACTATAGAGGTTTGATTTACTTTATCATATGTATACTTAATTCCCCAGGTTTAAAACTAATAATTTTCTTGGAAACAATTATATTATCCAAACAATCTTAGGGTTAGCATTACAAGCACTGATGGAGGTTACATTTTCAGTTGGCTGAGGTTGAATATTAACTAGAGATGTCATTTAGGACATCCGAGCTCCAGAACTGCAGATACCCTTGAAATTTTTCTCACATCTGTTGCTATCAATGGGACTCATCCTCCAATTTCAAGTCATCCATTACCTAATACTTCTTGTCATATACAACAGTCCACATTTCATTCATTTGATTAATTTCAACTGATCTATTGCAACGTTACCCTATTTTACATTGTTTTCATACTTTTTCCTACCTGTTAGCATTAATGTGTACTTAATGGGATTGGATTGGATTTCATTTATTTTCCAATGCATTTTCTGATTAGTTCCTTTCAGTTTTAAGGTTTGAGCTTATAGTCAAGTTCCCCTAAATGAGGTTGGTGAATTGGAATGGAAACAAACAAATGGAGAAATGGAGAGTTATCCTGAAGAGAGAATAGAGAGTAGCTGTTAAGGTTGGTGATGGATTCTTAGAAGAGGAAGCCCTGAATAAAGACCCCAGAGATGTCGTGGAGCCCCCAATTCTGATACTTCCTCATCCCTCCAATTCCCAGGAGTCAGCTGTCAAAACTACATGAAAAGTACTTTGTTAAGAATTTTGGGGGTTACTGAAAGGGATTATATAAAATGAAAAATAAGAGGATGTTTCTTTTTAGGTTTATGTCATTTAAGAAAGCCTTTTCTGCTAAGTGATTGACCTAATGACTTTCTTACAAAAGACGTTGAGGCAGTTTGTTCCTTAGACCTTACAGATTGTTTCCCTTCCGTTATGTGGGAAGCTTAGTTCCTGCAGGAGGTCAAAGTCCCTAATCTTAACAAATTCTATTATCACACCTAAAAACTAACATATAATTTCTTAATATTATTACACATCTAGCAAAACTCAAAGTTCTTTAACTTTTAGCAATTCTTTGTAGATAAGTTGAATGAAAATTAGGGGAAAGAGTCTCATTAAGAAAAACTCTCTGTGTTAGAACAAATGAACAGTCATAGTGAAAGGGCTTCCCAGGTGCTGCAGTTGTAAAGAATCTACCTGCCACTGCAGGAGGTGCAGGGGACCTGGGTTTGATCCCTGGGTTGGGAAAATCCCCTGGAGTTGGCAATGGCAACCTACTCCAGTATTCTTGCCTGGAAAATTCCATGGACAGAGGAGCTTGTTGGGCTATATAGTCCATGGGGTTGCAAAGAGTCAGACCAGACTGAGTGACTGCACACCCAGTCAGTGAAAGGAAACATTTTACTCATCCTATGAGAAATCTTGTTTCTTCTAGTATTTCTTTGTAGATTAGTTAGTGGAAAATTTTATAGAGTAAACCATAGGTATTTCTTTTTCAATGTCTGTTTCCATAACATATTAGACATTCAGGGAAAGTGTTGGTAATTAGTTATCACTTTCAGCGAGAGGGAACGGGTGGTATAGCACACTTACTGAAATTTCCATTCTGCCAAAAACCTGGTCCAATGCATGTTTTACCCTCAATAATAAGGGGAAAAGCTCATCTCACATTCTCTCAATTTCATCGCAGCTTGTTTTCTGGCATTGGGAAGTAAATAGGGAGTTTTGCTTTTGTTTCTGTTTTTTCTTATCATAGCACGTATATCTTAGAACAGTGGGCAACTGAGAATGTTGTAACTGAGTGAATTTTATGGATTGGTCATCTTGAAGAAGCCTCAAGGATTTGGCAGGCATTCAAAAACCAGAGTCTGAAGGAGTTAAGGGTAAAATTGATCTGTTTTTCAGCTTTCTGTCCAAAGAACTACTTCCTTTTGTTGCAGCTTGGAGTCTGAATTCTCTTGTTTAGAACACGAAGAAAATTTGAAAGCCCTGGCAAAATCTATCAAGCGAGGTTGAGGAAACTGCTTCATCCCTTCCACCCGCAGGCATCCAGGCAGCTTGCTAAGGCATGCAGAGAGCAGCTTAGAGCAATCAGCCTGTTTCCCTTGAGCTCTGTTCTCTTGTTTCCTCTGAGCACATTCAACCGTCTGAGCATCTGACTCAGACATAGCAGAGATACTGTTGCTGCTGGAGGGTAATAGTTTGTTCTGTTATCCTGAAATGCCCTTGCTCTGAGAACATTAGAAGCTGGGGAACTGGATGAATTTCTCCACCATGTGCATTTCTCACTGGCTCTCCCTGACTCTTATTTCTTCCTACCATCTTAGAGGAAACAGCCATCCCATTTTTCAGGCCGCCTGCTTATCTATGGAATCAGTCGAGTGCATTTAATGAATACAGAAGAGACGATTACAGAGCAGGTAGCAGAAATAAGAATAGAAAGTTTCATTTTTCCAGTCCCTTGGAGAATGAGATATTTCATGTAAGTGTATTTTTCTAGACAGCTGAAACTTCTTCCCTAAACATCAAAGTTTAGTTTTAACTTAGGGAAATGGTATAGGGTAGGGTTAAGTACACACTCTAAGACTCTGAGACAGATTGTCTGTATTTAAATGCTGACTCTCCCCCTTTCTAACTTGTTAACTTTGGACATTGTACTTAGCCTCTCTGGGTCAGTTTCCTCATCTGTAAAGTGGGAGCAATAATAGGCTCTATCTTACAGAGATTTGTAAGGATTAAACAGTATTAAATGGGTTAATGTATGTAAAGCACTTAAAACAATGCCAAATATGTTGTCATAGAAGAGTTACTATTAATTCAACCATTCATATACAACTATTGCCACAAAATGGTACTGACCTTGTTGTTTTATTTTACAGACTACATTGAACATTGAGTACTTAGTACCTTTGCACACAGAGAAATAGTATAGTCATGCCTTCAGACAGTCTTGTGAAGATGATGATGAAATAATAGTTAATATTGTTTATTGAGGAGGTTTCATGACTGTTATTGGTAATCCTTACAGTGAACCTCTAAGATAGGTATATTTATAAATAGGTTTGGAGGGTTTAAGTACATGCTGAATTTCATGTATCTAGAAACAGACAATTTGAGATACAAACTCAGAGCTGGTGCTTTTAGTCACCTAGCCACACTGTCTGGTGGCTAGGACTTCTTGCCCATATACTGGTGTTTCTTAAACTTGAATGTGCATTAGAATCACGTGGAGACCTTGTTAGAACACTGGCTACAGGGCTGGTTTCCACCTCAGAGGCTGAGAATTGGCATATTAAGTTGCTACATGATGTTGATGCTGCTGGTCAGAGATCAGTCATACTCTGAGAACTGCTGTCCTACCCTGACTCCAGACTATTTTTAATGCCATTTTTTAAAATTGTCTTTTTACCATCAGTTGCCCCTTGAGGCTAGTAGTGTGTTCTTTTGCTTTCAAATACTATAACACACATTCAGCTGTTTTAAAACCCTCTGTGACCCATTGCTTATGGTATTGAATTTGTAAATTTTACGCAGCAGCCGCCCTTTGAAAGTTTCTTTCACTTGCTGCTCAGTTCCCTGCGGCATTTGGTTCTTCAACTTTGTTAGGAGCTTGGTTTATTTCCTTGCATGTTACTTCTTTATATTTTAATGTAGGAAAAGTGTTGAATGTTTAATGGATTTAAAATCTCGCATCACATGTCACTTTCTCTCCTTTTTGATGCTGAGGGCTTTACACCATCAGAGATTATTCTATAATACAGCTTAGTAAAATCTAACACACCTGACTTGGGTTTTTTAGCCTGCGTATCAGGAATCCCAAGGACCAAGTGCTTTGTATTTATTTCTCCATATCTAGTCCTGTCTTTTATCAATATAGTTCTAAAGTCTCGTGTAAGCCGTGGAATCATCACAGAATTTGGTCTAGCCAGGTTTTTTTTTTTTTCCCTTTGATAAATTGTTTTTCCTCTTATGATAAAAGAATACATACATCCTTGATTCTTGAGCTGTCCCTCTATAACTTAACAGTATAAGAGACAGAAAGCTTACAATTCTGGTTTCCTCCAATGGGATTCCTCACTTTATTAAAGCATACGTAACTTTGAGTGTACATCTATGACAAACTGGATCACAGGAGGGAGCTGTAGTGACTCACTTGTTCCCTTGATCTCATATTTATCTTTTGCATTGCATTTTTTGGCTGCTCAGTGGTAAATTGAAGTAAACAACCTTAAACATAGCTCATGTCATCATTCTAGATGAAACTTTGTGGCCTGGCTAATTCATATTCTCTCCCAGTTTCCTATTATAAACCCATATTTTTATTTCTATATTGCTCTATACTTTAAACATAGGCTTTTCTGTATTATCATGTGTTGGTCATCTTCCAACCTTACTATGTACCTACCTCTGGACTTCATGTTGAAAGAGAAAAATAAAAATGTATTCGTTTAACCCCTGTATTGAGGTTTCTTTTAACTGAATACATCCCTTAGCTGATTCTCTTAGCAGAATTCTGTCAGGTAGGACTGTTCTACGTGCTAAGTTGCTTCAGTCATGTCCGACTCTTTATGACCCGATGGACCGTAGACCACCAGGCTCCTCTGTGCAGGGTTAGCTAATGCAGTGGCTCACAAAATCATTAGAAACCATGATGCTTGCCACCTTTCTACTTTTCCGTTTCCTGTGCTATGCAGATTCCTCATTGTTGCTTGATGACTGCAGCAGTGCCAGACATTGCAAACGCTGATATGTCAAGAGGAAGGGGAAAAGGAAATCTTTATCTTGGATCTCCTTTTAAGAGACGGAAACTATCCCTCCAAAGTCTCAACAGACTTCTCATGTCTCATAGGACAGAATTGGGTCACATGCACAAGCAAACCAAAGCTTTATAAAGGGATGAGACAACCATGCTGGGGAGGGAGATGGATTTTGTCCTCCCTTAAAAGGAGTGGCTACATGGAAGACAATGAATAAAGCAAAGTTTGGTTAGGAAGAAGTGCAGGTGCTAGAGTAGCAACTGACTGTCACAGAAATACAACTGATCTCTTTGTAGACCACTACCACTGAGGGGTGATCCTTAGAAAGATATAGAATATTCTGGTAACCTGACATAAGGGAACTAAGACTAGTTTTTATCTGGACAAGTTAATTTAATTAGAAAATGGATGTTATCACATGATCATATAGAATAGTGCAGGGTGATGAGCTCCTATCTAAGAGAGAGAGTTATACTTGGAGGTATTTTGTATAAAAAGTATAATCATTAAAGACATGCTACAAAATAGTCCATAGGGCAGACTTACTTTTACTTTGTTTTTTGAATGGCTTTAGCTTCTTGGAGAGTAATTCCATTCTAAGGCAGGTACATTAATACAAATACCTGAAAAATGAGAGGCTGCAAAGAATGAGAAGAAAGTATGATGATACGACTTCTTGTTGCTGCTGCTGCTGCTAAATCGCTTCAGTCGTGTCCAACTCTGTGCGACCACATAGACGGCAGCCCATCACGCTCCACCGTCCCTGGGATTCTCCAGGCAGGAATACTGGAGTGGGTTGCCATTTCCTTCTCCAATGCATGAAAGTGAAAAGTGAAAGTGAAGTCGCTCAGTTGTGTCTGACTCTTAGTGACCCCATGGACTTCAGCCTACCAGGCTCCTTCATCCATGGGATTTTCCAGGCAAGAGTACTGGAGTGGGGTGCCATTGCCTTTTCCATTGCTACTTCCTAGCCATGGTTTATTTCTGAGGTGAAGGTTTGAATTGATTCTTAATTAAGTTTTGCAGAACCTTGCTGATAAATTTGATCTGAGCACCTGAGATTTGTTCCCGGCAGGGGCTCATGAGCTTTAGTGGTTTTGTAAGGATGACTGAAGAGTCTGTCAACCTAAGAGCAATGAGGACTCGGTTCAGAGGAACACAGAGAAGGACCCTGGAGTTTTCTCATTAGAAGATAATTAAAAAGAAAAAATTTACAAGTTAGATAGCTAATGGGAAGTTGCTATATAATACAGGGAGCTCAACCCGGTAACTCTGTGACAACCTAGAGGGTTGAGGTTAGGAGGGAGGTGGGTGGGACATATATGTACTTATGGCTGATTCATATTGTTATGGCAGAAACCAACAATACTGTAAAGCAGTTATCCAATTAAAAATAAATTAAAAAAAATTACAAGTGAATAGAACTAGGTAAATATATCATGAATATGTAGGTCAATCTAAGCAAAATTACAAAACAGACGGTAATGTGTGTTTTTGGAGATATCCACTCAAAAAGATGGGTATATTGAGTCCAGCTATTGCTCAAGGCAGAATTAACAATAATTAATTTTTGCCTCATTAAAAGATTATCTTCCTCCTTGTTTGTGGTTCTTGGTAACAGCCTGTATAATGTTCTTAATGATTTGCATTGACGTGTTTGGTATAAAATGTGCCCTGTCCCATTTGTACATCACTATGGAACATTAGGAATGGGTTCTCCTTTAAAAGTCATTTTCTTATTCTTCAGTATTTATTCTTTGGCCAAATAGCTACAAAATGATTTTATAGTCTAGACCAACACCGCTCTTAAAGCATTTATCTATTTATTTCTTCACATTTTATAATTTTATTTATAAAACTTTTAATATGAGCTTGACGTCTAACCAGTAACAGTGAAAAAGCAGATAAAATTTGATTTTGTCAGAGTATGTGGACAAGAAATGGATCTGTTCCTGGCCCCTGTTATAGCCTCAGTTACTCTAAATATTTAGTTCTCCTTGAAACCTTCTACCAGGTGTTATACTTCCTGGCAACCTGATGCTGGGGCACCATAATTTTCTTCCAATATTAAACTATAATCTGTATATGAATCTTGGGCTCAAATTCCAGGTCTGCCACTACTAAATGACTAAATTTGTAACTTGGGGCAAGATACTTAGTCTCTCTGTGCGTCAGTTTCCTCACTTGTAAAATGGGAGCTGCTGCTTCTGCTGCTGCTAAGTTGCTTCAATTGTGTCTGACTCTGTGCGACCACATAGACGGCAGCCCACCAGGCTCCCCCTTCCCTGGGATTCTCCAGGCAAGAACACTGGAGTGGATTGCAATTTTCTTCTCCAATGCAGGAAAGTGAAGACTGAAAGTGAAGTCGCTCAGTCGTGTCCAACTCTTTGCGACCCCATGGACTGCAGCCTACCAGGCTCCTCCATCCATGGGATTTTCCAGGCAAGAGTACTGGAGTGGGGTGCCATTGCCTTCTCTGAAAATGGGAGCTAATAATACTAAATATATATACACACCCACACATATATATCTGTATATATCTTAGAGTTGTTATGTGGACTGAATTAGTTAACACAGGTAAAGTCATTTAGAACAGTGTCTGGTCTAATAAGCATGCAAAAACATTAGTTAATAGTATTCCAGTGGTTATTTAGAAAACACTTAAAAAACAATTCTTAATCCTTGAGAGATATCAAGAGTCTTTTAAAGATTTTTATGGAGAAAATTATAAAACATTTTTATAAAATGTTAATGAAATAATAATTTGAAATATTTTATGTAAATTATTTTATATATGTAAAATTTAAGACCTGAAAATGGACAGATGCCATGTTCATAGATTCAAGGAATCCCATATCATAATGATGTAAATAAAATTATAAATAAATTCATTTCCAGGCAAAATACCAATTAGGTGTTTTGCCATGAAATTTGTTGTTGATCCAAAATTTATACGGAAGAATTAAGATCCAAGAATAATGGACAAAGAAAAAGATTGGGAAATTGCCTCATTGGGTATCTAGTCTCATTATAAAAAACTGCAGTAATTAAAATAATGTGCTAGAAGTTAACTAGAAATAAACTAAAATTTACCTTACTAAGAATAAGCTAAAAAGCTAGAGTAGAATAGAGAATTCAAGAGGCACTAAATAATATAAATGGAAATTTTCATTTTTTTAAAAAAGTAACATTACAAATTAAAGAATGAAGAATAAACAATGTAGGGACCATTGATTATCTACATTTAAAAATTAAACTTTTTCTCTACTCAAATTGTGTAAGAAAGAATAAAGATGAATGGAAGATCTAAATGTAAATATATATTTAGAAAGAACTGAAAGTATCCAACTGAAAGTCATGATTATGGAGAGAGAGAGTGAGGATAGGGAGTTAAAGTAGACTTCAGTTATATCTAGATTGATTTCTTTTTATAAGACTGGAATCCATTATGAATAGCAAGAAAAGGGATGTTTGCTATCTCAGTAATTATATTTTTGTGTTTTCAAAATTTGTCAAATAGAAAAATGTAAAAAATACAGAAAATGACATCTTGTAATTGATGAAGAAAATTTTCCTGTTTTTTGGACTGAATTTTTGGAGACTTTAACACAGAAAGACGTGGAGTACTCTGTACATAGCATATCAACATTTATAGCAGAAAAAGCTAGACCATCATGGATTTGAAATGTCTACCATAAAAGTAGAGAGTTAGATAATAAAAGCAGAGTGGTGAACTAGGGCCAAGATAAAAGCTTTAGCATAGTCATTCCTAGCTAAGAATTCATCTTTGATATTATAGGAGGAATTCACGCAAACCCTATCATCTTGTATGCTTTCATGTATTCAGTCTCTTGAACACATATTTGTTGAAAATCTTTTCTGTATTAGGCATGAAAGTAAATGTTGAGGATTCAACAGTGCAGGACAAGACCCTGCCCTCGAGGTTAATCTGTAGTGAGAAAGACATGTTTAAAATAATAATTACCCAGAGGACTATGTCATTACAAAATTTGATCTTGTTATGAAAGAAAGCTAATGACAATTGTGTGTTATCTGGAATTCATCGTCAAATTTACTGAAGAAACACTTTAGAGTTAAAATCAATTCTTTGTCAGTTATCAATTTATTGCCTGTCATCTCTAGTTCCATGCATCATAATCCTGTATACTGTTGTGAATAAAAGTCATTATATCTTTTCATAATTTGTGATTCATTAAAAAAACCAGTATGATTCTTTGTTTAAAACTTTGTTTCAGAGTTAAAACAATGTCTGTGTAGTAGGTTGAATAATGTCCCCCAAAGATATCCAGGTCCTACTCCTTGGGAGTATACTGCTCTCAGGAGTATAACCTTGTTTGGAAATAATGTCTTCACAGATGTAATTAAATTAAAACAAGATTATACTACTGTAGTGTAGGCACTAAATTCCTTAAAAGAAGAGAGAAATTTGCAAAAGAAAATTTCAAAACACTTGCAAACTAAACAGCACACTATAAATAAACCCGTATTCTAAATATTCATAGAGGAAGTCTCAAAATGAAATGAAAAAATGCAAAAATTGCATTCCTCAAAAAGGAAATGAAAAAATGCATTGAACTGAATGAAAATGAAAATGTACCATATTAATATTTGTGGGACATTACTAAAGCACCTAGAGGGAAGCTTAGAGCACTCAGTGCGGAGCTTACCGCACTCAATGCATTGGAAAAGAGGAAAAGCCTCAGATCAATAGCCTGAAACTCTCACCTCAAGAACCTAGAAAAAAAAGCAAAATAAACTGAAACCAAACAGAAGGAAGAAAATAATAAAGATAAAAGCAGAAGTCAATGAAATTGAAAATAAGAAAATCAGTGAAACAAAAGGCTGGATCTTTGAAAGGATCCATAAAACTGACTGTCTTCTAGAAAGACTGAGGCAAAAAAAGAAAGGGCATAGATCACCAATATCAGGAAGAAAAGGGGATTATCTCTAAAACCGATGCAGATGTCAAAATGATGGTGAGGGAATACTGCAAACAGTTCTACAAGCAGAAATTTTTTCATTTTAGTATTTTATTTATTTATCTGAGGTTATTGATATTTCTCCTGGCAATCTTGATTCCAGCTTGTGCTTCTTCCAGCCCAGCGTTTATCATGATGTTCTCTGCATATAAGTTAAATAAGCAGGGTGACAATATACAGCCTTGACGAACTCCTTTTCCTATTTGGAACCAGTCTGTTGTTCCATGTCCAGTTCTTGCATGCAAGATCTTTAGTTGTGGCATGCGAACTCTTAGCTGTGGCATGTGGGATGTAGTTTCCTGACCAGGGATAGAATCTGGGCCCCCTGCCTTGGAAGCATAGAGTCTTAGCTCCTGGATCACCAGGGAGGGCCTGGCACACAGAAATTTGACAGCTTATATGAAATGAACCAGTTGCTCAAAAAACACAAACTACTGCATCTCACCCAGTATGAAATAATTAATTTGAACAGTCCTGTGAATCTTATTGACTATGCCAAAGACTTTGACTGTGTGGATCACAATAAACTGTAGAAAATTCTGAAAGAGATGGGAATACCAGACCACCTGACCTGCCTCTTGAGAAACCTGTATGCAGGTCAGGAAGTAACAGTTAGAACTGGACATGGAACAACAGACTGGTTCCAAATAGGAAAAGGAGTTCGTCAAGGCTGTATATTGTCACCCTGCTTATTTAACTTATATACAGAGAACATCATGATAAACGCTGGGCTGGAAGAAGCACAAGCTGGAATCAAGATTGCCAGGAGAAATATCAATAACCTCAGATATGCAGATGACACCACCCTTATGGCAGAAAGTGAAGAGGAACTAAAAAGCCTCTTGATAAAAGAGGAGAGTGAAAAAGTTGGCTTAAAGCTCAACATTCAGAAAACTAAGATCATGGCATCTGGTCCCATCACTTGATGGCAAATAGATGGGGAAGCAGTGAAAACAGTGGCAGACTTTACTTTTTTTGGCTCCAAAATCACTGCAGGTGGTGACTACAGCCATGAAATTAAAAGATGCTTACTCCTTGGAAGGAAAATCATGACCAACCTAGATAGCATATTGAAAAGCCCAGACATTACTTTGCCAACAAGGTCCATCTAGTCAAGGCTATGGTTTTTCCAGTGGTCATGTGTGGATATGAGAGTTGGACTGTGAAAAAAGCTAAGCACCGAAGAATTGATGCTTTTGAATTGTGGTGTTGGGGAAGACTCTTGAGAGTCCCTTGGACTGCAAGGAGATCCAACCAGTCCATTCTAAAGGAGATCAGCCCTGGGATTTCGTTGGAAGGAATGATGCTAAAGCTGAAACTCCAGTACTTTGGCCACCTCATGCGAAGAGTTGACTCATAGGAAAAGGCTGATGCTGGGAGGGATTGGGGGCAGGAGGAAAAGGGGATGACGGAGGATGAGATGGCTAGATGGCATCACCGACTCGATGGACATGAGTTTGGGTAAACTCCAGGAGTTGGTGATGGACAGGGAGGCCTGGCATGCTGCGATTCATGGGGTCGCAGAATCGGACACAACTGAGTGATTGAACTGAACTGAACTGATGAATATTAAATAAATTGAATTTGTAATGAAAAAAAAAAAACCCTCAAAAGAAATCTCCGAGTCCAGATTGTTTCACTAGAGAACCCTATGAACCACTTGAAGAAGAATTAATACCAATTCTACACTATCTCTTCTAGAAGAAAGAGGAGAGGGAACCAACCCTTCCAATTTATTTTAAGAAGCTCGTATTACTTTGATACCAAAACCAAAGACAGTACAAAAAAATAAGAAAACCATAGACAATGTTTCCTATGACTATAGATGCAGAAATCCTTAACAAAATATTAATAGAATTCTTAAATATATATTAAAAATGACATTCCATGACCAAGTGGATTTTGTACCAGGGATACAATAAGAAATCTAGAAATCCAATGAATGGTTTTATTTTTTGAAAAGATTTGAGCAAAGAATGAAATATAAAACTGTGGAAAATTTTTTTATTTACTTATTTTTGTTCTTTAAACACAGAGTATGCTCCATAGCTCCATGAAGTGCACTATGCTATTTAGTTATTATGTGAGCTGCATACAACCAAGAGTATAATCTATACTGTTGATTCCATTATCTTCTCCTAGTTATACACTTTCCTTTAAGGCAAATTTATAACAACTTTGTATATTTTCATAAATAGCATTTATAAGACTATAACATTTTTAAGAGGACTATAGCTATAAACGGAGAAGGCAATGGCACCCCACTCCAGTACTCTTGCTTGGAAAATCCCATGGATGGAGGAGCCTATTAGGCTGCAATCCATGGGGTCGAGAAGAGTCGGGCACGACTGAGCGACTCCACTTTGACTTTTCACTTTCATGCATTGGAGAAGGAAATGGCAACCCACTCCAGTGTTCTTGCCTGGAGAATCCCAGGGATGGGGGAGCCTGGTGGGCTGCCGTCTATGGGGTCGCACAGAGTCGGACGCGGCTGAAGCGACTTAGCATAGCTATAAAATTGTTTTAAAAATGAATATCTAAAAACACTGCATTGCTTTATTAATAATATGTATGTTTGGCTTGTTAAAAATCATTTCTTAGTAAATGATTACACTTATAAATAGAAAGTTAGGTGAATCATTGCCTCTACCGAACACTCAGTGATCAAGCATTGTCAATTTCAAAAGGCTCTTAAATAAAAGCAGTCTTTTTCCTACTCTCCCTTAGAAACAAGTTATGAAAATTAAAGGACATGCAATATATTTTTATCAAATATGAAATGAGCAAATCTCTAAAAAATTATTTTTAGTATTTTACAGAGAATCTAATAAGATCCAGATCAGAGCACCTTAATGGCTACCTTAGGGTGTAATGGGCCAGTACCAAGCATCAACTTTATTTTCCTGTGTATCTCTGTAGATATTATTTCCAGATATTTGGATATTTTTTTGTAGTAAGATTACCTAGAATATGTCCCAGTGATGAAACCATAATAAAGACAGTTTACGTAGCTGAGTATTATCATTTTTCAATGGTGGGAAATATAAAGCAGAATAGAATAACAGAAGCAAACAAAAATGACAGAGGCAACAACTAAAAAATTTTTTTAAACCTTACAAATTACATTTATGAAGCCAATAATATAATTATTCTTCGTAATTTTGTCTGGCAATGAATATAATATTGGTAGGTAGTAATGTGTAGTAGTTTATTATTGTGTTTAATACTCCTTTGTATAAAACAGTATTATCATTCGTATTCATAGGACCACAGTGGTTATTATTTTTATGAAGACAAGTAGCGAGCACATTTGTAACATGGAAGAGTTGGATTCAGTCCATTTAAATAAACACAACCTCATACACAGAGCTCATTAGTTTATCCTCAATTGATGTATAAATTTTTGAACCAATCTTAATTTGCCATCTGAGTGGCATATGAGATCTCAACAGAAAATGTTTATTAATTTCGATGAGGACTTCGTATATTTCTACCCTGCTTCTGAAAGATACAAAAAGGAAATTGCAGTTTTTGTAGTTAGTTAAGGAATGAATACAATCCAGTTTACCCTAAACTTCAGAGCAGGAGTTGAACTTTAGGATTTCTTTTGTTGGCTTACCTCCAGCTGCCTCGTAAGAACATGATTTTTGGTTCATATTTATATTTTCATATGTTGTCTCATTCCCTTCTTTGAAATTGTCTTTTTCTTTAAGAAAATACCCTTCATGAATGATTGGATTTTAGACTCATGGATCTATTTGCTCCGTCTCCTGATTTTACAAAGACTTTTCCTAGAAAGTGACATTACAAGATTCCTGGCATATGATTGGATTGGCAAATAATTCAGGTACATGTGAAAAAATATCAATGAGAAATCAGAAAATTTATATATATGTGTATGTATGTATATATATATATATATATATAAAACAATACCAAGTGCTCATAAGAATGTAGGGGAAGATGAAACCATATTGAATGTTGGTTGGAGTGTAAGTTGGTTGATGACTTTGGAGAGCAATTGTGAATACCTTGTAGAGATGAATTTGCACCTGCCTCTCCATCCTACCATTATACATCTTTACCCTAAAAACCCCAGGCATTTGTGCACTGGGAGAGTCTTTGAACAGGTTTGTAACAAGGGAGATAACCCACTTAACATAGAATAAATGTATAAGCCAGTGTTTAGCCAGACAATTACTAAGCAACATTTAAAATAAATCTTCCAGATCTACAAGAGGAAGTATGGTTAACTTCAAAAATGCAATGCTGAGTAAAAAGCAGTACGTTGCAAATTATACTTAAGTATAATTCATTTATGTAACTTAAAAAAATAGTACTATTTCCAGTTTTTTAAGGAATCTCCACACTGTTCTCCATAGTGGCTGTACTAGTTTGCATTCCCACCAACAGTGTAAGAGGGTTCCCTTTTCTCCACACCCTCTCCAGCATTTACTATTTGTAGACTTTTGGATCGCAGCCATTCTGACTGGTGTGAAATGGTACCTCATAGTGGTTTTGATTTGCATTTCTCTGATAATGAGTGATGTTGAGCATCTTTTCATGTGTTTGTTAGCCATCTGTATGTCTTCTTTGGAGAAATGTCTATTTAGCTCTTTGGCCCATTTTTTGATTGGGTCATTTATTTTTCTGGAGTTGAGCTGTAGGAGTTGCTTGTATATTTTTGAGATTAGTTGTTTGTCAGTTGCTTCATTTGCTATTATTTTCTCCCATTCTGAAGGCTGTCTTTTCACCTTGCTAATAGTTTCCTTTGTTGTGCAGAAGCTTTTAATTTTAATTAGGTCCCATTTGTTTATTTTTGCTTTTATTTCCAATATTCTGGAAGGTGGGTCATAGAGGATCCTGCTGTGATGTATGTCAGAGAGTGTTTTGCCTATGTTCTCCTCTAGGAGTTTTATAGTTTCTGGAAATAGAACTGCCTTATGACCCAGCAATCCCACTGCTGGGCATACACACTGAGGAAACCAGAAGAGAAAGAGACACGTGTACCCCAATGTTCATCGCAGCACTGTTTATAATAGCCAGGACATGGAAGCAACCTAGATGTCCATCAGCAGATGAATGGATAAGAAAGCTGTGGTACATATACACAATGGAGTATTACTCAGCCATTAAAAAGAATACATTTGAATCAGTTCTAATGAGGTGGACGAAACTGGAGCCTATTATACAGAGTGAAGTAAGCCAGAAGGAAAAACACCAATACAGTATACTAACGCATATATATGGAATTTAGAAAGATGGTAACAATAACCCTGTGTACGAGACAGCAAAAGAGACACTGATGTATAGAACAGTCTTATGGACTCTGTGGGAGAGGGAGAGGGTGGGAATATTTGGGAGAATGGAATTGAAACATGTAAAATATCATGTATGAAACGAGATGCCAGTCCAGGTTTGATACACGATACTGGATGCTTGGGGCTAGTGCACTGGGACGACCCAGAGGGATGGTATGGGGAGGGAGGAGGGAGGAGGGTTCAGGATGGGGAACACATGTATACCTGTGGTGGATTCATTTTGATATTTGGCAAAACTAATACAATTATGTAAAGTTTAAAAATAAAATAAAATTAAAAAAACAAAAAAAATAGTACTATTTATGGATGCTGCGTATGTAATAAAGTAGAAAAACATCATAAATATAATACACACCATCGTTAGGATAGTGGGCGTGAAGATGGCGGCTTGAGGATAGAGATGAAGGTGTAACACTTCATTCCTTAAGTAAACAAAGTGAGAGAGTTGAAGTAAAGAGAGCGAAATATTAGCGTATGTTTAATCTTGGTATTTTAGCACTGTCACATATACACCTCACATTGCCTTTTGTACTCTTACATGTTTAAGTGGTTTTATAGTGAAGGGAAAAAATCCTGATCATCAACTGCAAAGGCTAATTAGTTGAATTCAGGTGAGTTCAACCAGGTGAATGTAACTCTCATGGGGTCAAACCAACAAAGCAGGGAATTTAAGTTTTTCTCTTAAACTGGCTCAAGGGAATAGCAAGAGGAATCAATTTGTCAAGGAATGAACTTTGAAAATAGACTAGGATAAATTGCTATTCTCATGGGAACTTAATCTTCTCTGAAGTATCCTTCTCTAAAGAAACTTTGAGACGTTAACTTCTCTAATGCTTGTATTTTCTCAATAATAAAAATAATGGTAATAATTGCATAAAATTAATAAACACTTATATTCAGATTCTGCTAAATGATTTATATATTTTTCTCATATAATCATCACAATGTCTCTATGAAGTAGGTATTATTATAAACCACATTTAAAGATGGGCTAAGTACTTTCCCTGTTGATACAGCAGAGCTAGTACCTTGCTAGTAAGATTAACCATTAGAATCATTTGCTCTACAGTGGGCTTCCTAGGTGGCACTAGTGGTAAAGAACCTCCCTGCCAGTGCAGGAGATGTAAGAGACATAGGTTCAGCCCCTGGGTGGGAAGGATTCCCCTGAAGGAGGACATGACAGCCCACTCAAGTATTGTTGCCTGGAGAATCCCATGTACAGAAGAGCCTGGTGGGCTAGAGTCCATAGGGTTGCAAAGAGTCAGACATGACTGAAGCGACTTACCTTGCATGTACTCTGCAAGTACAACAAATTAATATCAATCAACAGAACATTAAAGGTAACGTGAATGGTCCTTTCAACATCCCTCTGCTCTCATTTTATGGAGACATTCCTTCTGAGTTGCTACCAAAATAGTTTGATAATTAAGAAAGATTAAGCAGATGTACTGACTTTGTACCATCTTTTTTGCATCTAGCATTTAACAGAGTTTCTGTTTGTTTCAGTGTTAGGAGCTTAAAAACTACTGAATATGAATATATAAATATTTGAATATGTACACATAAGTTGATACTAACAATGGCAGAGCCAGGCGACCTTCAGGATCTTAGTTCCCAGACCAGGGATCAAACCCCCACGGCTTGCAGTGGAAGTGTGGAGTTTTAACTGCTGGACCACCAAAGAAGTCCTAAGATAGTGCTACTTCTAAATTTCCTTCCAGCTCAAAAAAATTGTTTGTATAGTTAGATTGTTTAGATATTGCTTCTATTCCTGAGAAATAATCACCTTTTTATTAAGAAATAGGATTTGCTCATTTGAGCATTACTATACAGCCAACAAAGGTTCGTCTAGTCAAGGCTATGGTTTTTCCTGTGGTCATGTATGGGTGTGAGAGTTGGACTGTGAAGAAGGCTGAGCGCCAAAGAATTGATGCTTTTGATATGTGGTGTTGGAGAAGACTCTTGAGAGTCCCTTGGACTGCAAGGAGATCCAACCAGTCCATTCTGAAGGAGATCAGACCTGGGATTTCTTTGGAAGGAATGATGCTAAAGCTGAAACTCCAGTACTTTGGCCACCTCATGGGAAGAGTTGACTCATTGGAAAAGACCCTGATGCTGGGAGGAATGGGGGGCAGGAGGAGAAGGGGACGACAGAGGATGAGATGGCTGGATGGCATCACTGACTCAATGGACATGAGTCTCAATGAACTCTGGGAGTTGGTGATGGACAGGGAGGCCTGGTGTGCTGCGATTCATGGGGTCGCAAAGAGTCGGACACGACTGAGCGACTGATCTGATCTGATCTGATACAGTCCATGGAATTCTCCAGGCCAGAATACTGGAGTGGGTAGCTGTTCCCTTCTCCAGGGGATCTTCCCAACCCAGGGATCGAAGTCAGGTCTCCCACATTGCAGGCGGATTCCTTACCATCTGAGCTACCAAGGAAGCCCACTTGAGCATTAAAAGATTTTAAAATTGAGAAACTGAGTAGGTAGAGTTTTGACAGAATAAAATCAAGGCAGAAAAATTGTCTGAAATAGTCCTTAAGTATATTTATTTCTCTCAGAAATGGGAGAAAGCTGATGATGACAGGATGGGGTTTTGTACTGGATGAAAAAAAGCTAAGTTTCTGAAGTTATTTTGGTAGAGATCTACATCATATTTTAGAATTAATCATTGAGCCATCAGATGTTCCAATAAGTAATTACTGTTTTCCATGCACCAAACTGTGCTGTTTTACGAGTAGGATCTCATGCAGTCCTGACAACCTTATATACTCATTTTGCAGATGGGAAAACTGAAGAGGTGAGAGGAGTAAAGGATTCAAGGTCACACAGTTTGGAAACAGTAGAGTCATGGTTCAACCTAGAGCAGGATTCAGATGCACTCAGGGAACTCTGCTTTTCTTCCATCTGTAGGTTGTTAAGGGGTCCCAGTGCGAAAATTCCATAATGGACTAGCTTTTGGGAAAAGCAGGTGAATCTGAACTCTGAAACCTACAACCCACGCCACCCCCCTTTCTATGGCAGGCTGACCATTTTCTGCTTGTTTATGAGAAACAGGAATAAGGGGAGTAACCTAAGACACCTCAATAAGGGAATTCTTAAAGATAGGATAAAGTTGAATAGAAACAAGTATTCTGCTTGGAAGACATGCTTGGGAACCATGGATAGTATTTTTTCTCCTTTTTAGCCATAATATGATTAGAAGTCTAGTAATCTGAATTACTTTGCAGACAGAGAAACCGTAAGACTTTGAAAGAGAAATGGAATTCAGAATGTTGTATTTTGTCTTTTATTACAAAAGATATACATGCACATGGTAGAAGATTAGAAAATGCTGGCAATCAAAGAAAAGAGAAAAGTTTACATATGAAATCTGTATCATTGAGTGATATACATCACTATTAACCTTGGGGTGCAGAACTGTATATATGTTCTTTAAGAATCAAATCATGTTGTGAAACCTGTTTTGTTACTTGATTATAGCTTTTTAAAAGGTTAAAAGCATTTACTTTCATTCTTTAGGATATAAATGGAGCTGCAGAAATGTGAATGCAATAAGTGTATATTCATGAGACCTTGAACTACTTTTCATAAATCTGGCTTGAATGCAGTGTTAGTTCCTTCTGTGTTTTTACTCAAGGTGGTTCATTGCAATTATGATATAGTTTTTGAGGCCAGCTATTGGGTGACTCTCAGGGCCTTCATAAATTAAACTGTGAAGCTGACAAACTTATATGTCAACTATGATTCTTCTTCCAGGTTGGAAGAGTAATCCAGGGCCAAAATGAAAACAGAGGTAGCCATAATTTTTGAAAGGTAAAAGAGATCCTACAGAGTACATGTGTATTTCACACACGAGGAAAGAGAGAATTCTGAAACACTATCCAAAGTCATACAGCTAATTATTGGTGAAAGATTGCAACTGAAATCCAGCTGTTCTAACTTCCAGTCCATTGCTTTTTCATCTATTGTACGTGTCTCTCACTAAGGATCCCCTCTCATAACACTGCAGAGTAGATCACTGTGTTGTTGTTTAGTCACTAAGTCACGTCCGACTCTTTGTGACCTCATGGACTGCAGCATGCCAGGCTTCCCTGTCCTTCACTATCTCCCGGTGGTTGCTCAAACTCAAGTCCACTGAGTTGTTTATGCCATCCAACCATTTCATGCTCTGTTGCCCCCTTCTCCTCCTGCCCTCAATCTTTCCCAGCATCAGGGTCTTTTCCAATGAAGAGCACTGTGTGGTCTGCTTTACTAGGGGCAATATTTCCAACCCCCAGATTCATAACCCTACATAAGGAGAGGGTCCCTGGGAACATCTCTACCATTAAGAAATTCCAGGAAGCAGAGTAATTGTTCCCATTAACTCTTTAAGTGCTTTCTATCAAGGGAAGAACATAATGTCCATTCCCAGATCTTAGGATTTAGGACAGCCATTGGAAAGATTTTTTTTTTTTTTTTTTAGATACTGAATATAGTTCCCTATGCTATACAGCAGGAACTTGTTTATTATTTGTACTGTATATATAGTGTATGTATCTGCTAAAATTGGAAAGATTTTTTAAATTTAGCTTTTCAGTCCTATGAGTCCTAAGAGTCCTGTGAGCTATGAGGCATGGTGGGATTTAACGTGGAGGGATAAATGTGTGAAAGAAGCTGGCCAGAAAATAGCCACAGATTTAACTTAACCAGTAGGAATATTTTTCTTTTTTGTTCTCCCTTTGTCAGTTGTCATCACTTCTTCATCGTCACTATGACTTAAAAAAAAATCTATCTCATGCATACTATAGTCAGATACTGAATTCCGTGTTTTCATATACATTATCTCATTTAATTTTATAAACCAAGTTATGTTATTTCCATTGTATACATTAGAAAACAGGCCCAAGAGACCTTAAGTAATTTGGTCAAGGGTTTCCTACCTAGTAATCAAGCTAGGATTCTAACTTAAATATTTGAATCTCTAGAACCCATGCTCTTTGCAATCTATTTGGAGAAGGAAATGGCAACCCACTCCAGTGTTCTTGCCTGGAGAATCCCAGGGACGGGGGAGCCTGATGGGCTGCCGTCTATGGGGTTGCACAGAGTTAGACACGACTGAAGCGACTTAGCAGCAGCAACAGCAGCAGCATACTGTTCTTCTGATAAACAGATTAAATTGCCAACATTCATTGAATCACAGACAAAGCAAGAGAATTCTAGAAAAACATCTACTGCTTCATGGACTATGCTAAAGCCTTTGACCGTGTGGATCACAATAAACTGTGGACAATTCTCAAAGAGATGGGAATACCAGACCACCTGACCTTGCCTCCTGAGAAACCTGTATGCAGGTCAAGAATCGAACACGGAACACCAAACTGGTTCAAAGTTGGGAAAGGAGTACATTAACCCTGTGTTTTGTTACTCTGCTTATTTAACTGCTGTGCATAATACATCATGCAAAATGCTGGGCTGGATGAAGCACAAACTGGAATCAAGATTGCTGGGAGAATTATCAATAAGCTCAGATATGCAGATGACACCACCGTAAAGGCAGAAAGTGAAAAAGAACTAAAGAGCCTCTTGATGAAGGTGAAAGAAGAAAGTGAAACAGCTAGCTTAACACTCAACATGCGGAAAACTAAGATCATGGCATGCAGTCCCGTCACTTCATGGCAAATAGATGGGGAAGCAACAAGAAATAGTGATGGACTTTATATTTTTGGGCTCCAAAATCAGTGTGAACAGTGACTGCAGCCATGACATTAAAAGACCCTTGCTCCTTGGAAGAAAAGCTATGACAAAACTAGACACATATTGAAAAGCTGAGACATCACTTTACTGATAAAGGTACATATAGTCAAAGCTGTGGTCTTTCTAGTAATCATGTACGGGTGTGAAAGTTGGACCATAAAGAAGGCTAAGAACCAAAGAATTGATGTTTTCAAATTGTGGTGTTGAAGACAATCCTAAAGAAAATCAACCCTAAATATTCATTGGAAGGACTGATGCTGAAGCTGAAGCTCTAATATTTTGGCCACCTAATGTGAAGATTCAACTCATTGGAAAAAACCCTGATGCCTGGAAAGACTGAGGGTAAGAGGAGAAGGAGGAGGCATAGGATGAGATGATTGGATGGCACATCAGTTTGAGCCAACTCCAGGAGATGGAGAAGGACAGGGAAGCCTGGTGTGCTGCAGTCCGTGGAGTTGCAAAGAGTCAGACATGACTGAGTGACTGAACAACAACAACTGATAAACCTCCACGAGTTTTGAGATCCAAAAGCCCAAGTCAGAGTGCAGAGTACGCTTGGACATGATCTGAACAGTGGCAAAAATGAGGTCTAAGCTGGGGCACATGAGGTCTGCGGTGGTGAGCTTTCTGGTTTGTACAGTTTAGTACTAGAAATTTGATTTCTGTCTATCCTTGAGGTCAAGCTGGGAGTCGAGGGGTGAGCAAGATCTAACAAGATCAGGCTGAAGTCCACAGCTGTACTATTTGTGTAGCAGGAAACATAGATAAAAATTAGGAATCAGGGCAGACCTCCAGCTGGGTAGAATGGCTCTGGGATTTATGCTAGATGCTCTGAAGGTACCACAGGGGCACAATTCACTCTGAACATCCTACATCAGGCACTGATATAGCATGTTAATTCCAGAGTAAGCCTAAATTTTTTACATATGACACTTGTTACTAAAAAAAAAAAAAACAAACTGTAGTGGAACTAAGTGCAGTTTATGTGTTTTCAGTTTTTGGCTAATGAGACACTTATGTGTGTTCTGACCGAAGACCAGGATGGGAATGGTGAGGATCTCCAGCTAGAGAAAAAAAAAAATACAGATGATCGTGGGTTGGTGAAGGAGCCAACTCAAGGTAATAGATGTCACCCTGAGAGGTAGAGGGACAGATTTCTCTCTATATTAGAGGGTGTGCACATTTTCCAACATGAATATCTGTAGCAGTAATTCTCAAAGTGTGGTCCCTAGTAGGTAGGACAACAGCATCAGAATCACGTGGAAACTCACTTGAAATGCACATTCTTAGGCTCCATCTGAAACCTAATTAATTAGACACTCTGGGGGTAGAGACAAACCTGGGTGAGTGGGATCCAACTGAAGTTTGAGACCCATTGACTTGCAGCGTTACAGCATTTATTTATCAGAGTAACCACATGAGTTAAGTATTATCTCTGTTTTGTAGAAGATAAATCCAGGAGATGTCAATTAATGTTAAGTATCATACCCAAGATTACATAACTAGTAAATAGTAAAATTGAGATTAAACTTGACTGTTGCATATGTATGCTTCCAGATATTTTAAGCTGTTAACTGAATTTAATCTTTTGGTTAATGTGTTTGGATATTTTCTTTAGAGGTGAGTATCATATCATGAATATCATAGGTCATATCATGACATGTCATATATCATGACATATGTCATGGATTGTATTATATAAAACTCTATATTTATTTTGCCTCTAACATAGCATTTAGATATAAGAGGAGCTACATTCTACATGGAATTATATTGAAGAGCTTCTATATTAACCAGCTTCCTCTCCTCTTCCTTTTAGCTTTTTTTCTTCCACAATTTATTTTGAATTTCAAAGCTATGAAAGTTGAGAATAGTCCAATAAGCAACAGTATATCTTTATTTAGAATTACCAGTTAACATCTTGCCACATATGCTTTTTCCTTCTGTGTGTGTATAATTACATGTATCTCACATACATATATTTTCCCAAATTATTAAACATAAATTTCAGATAGTTTTAACAGTTCAACTTTAAATAATTTAACATGTAAACCAAGGACAGAGGCTTTCTCTAACACAACCACAAAACTGCTAGACACTAAATACAATAAAATACAATATTGTTCTGTAATACAATAAAAATACAAATACAATATTGTTCTGTAATACAATAAAAATATATGGTCTATATTCAAATTTCTCCAATTATTAAAGAAAAGGTTCCATATGTTTTTAAAGTTCAAGATTCAATCAAAATTATGCAATGCATTTTGCTGCCGTGTCTTTTTCATCTTGTTTATCTAGAGCCATGCCTCTTTTTGTTTGCTTTTATGCCACTGGCATTTTTGGAGTGTGGGCTAGTTGTCTAAAAAATATCCAGCTTCCCACTTGTGTACTTCCTGTTGCATCACATTAGGAAGCACATGATGTCTGTCTGTGCCACTCTTGATGAGCAGTTTGGTTATTCAGTTAGGTGATGTCTGCTAGGTCTCTGCAGCATAGAGATCTTATAAATCTCTTCCTCTTATAAATCCAAAGTGGTATGTGGGATGGGATCATAGGATGGATTATCCTGCTCTTCAACAATTTTTCACTCAATGGGTTTAGCATCCATTTGGATCCTTGTCTGAATCAGATATCACACAGGGGGTTGCAAAATGGTGATTTTTTTGGAAGGCAGCTATGCTTACCACTGTATGACCAATGCTGCACAAAATGGTGATTTTTTTTTAAATTCTATTACTTTTACATTTATTTTCTAGCATTCTTCTAGAAGGAAGAACCCCTTCCTCCATCATTTTCCCATTTTCCTCTTTTATTTTTGTGTGTACTAAGTATTATGTATATATGTGTTATCACTATTTACTTTGATCATATTTTCTTAATAATGTCTTTAAATTCATGTTTCAGGTTGATAAATCTATTATCTTTTAATGCAGAAGTACATCATGATTTTTGGTGAATGATGCTAACTATATGGTCACTGGATTTATACCTAGATAGAATAAATAGAAAAGAGATTAGATAATTTGTGTATCAAATGGGTTGGTTCAGCCCTTAACTGTTCTAGTTGTTATTACTCCTTAGGACTTCTTTGATGTATTTTGGACAAGAGGGATGGCCAGAGAGAATCACTTATATTTGATTTTTTAAAAAATTCCTGTAATTATATCATACCTTTAAGAGAAATCTGCTTTGAATTTGGGTCATAGACTTGGTTTCTGGTGGGTTTTACATCTCTGTGAGTTCAATAGTTTTTTCAAATATTTTATATAGTTGTTAATGTGACATATTAACATGTTTTATATATATATACATATGTATTTAATTTTTATGAGGAGAGGTTCTTTATGTTTCCTCTGGTGATATGAGTCATCAGTTTTTTTGTCATTTTGGAACTTTCTAGATATTTTTAAATTCAATTTTTTAATTGAAGTCCAGTTGACTTACAATATTGTGTTCATTTTTACTATACAGCAAAGTGGTTCTGTTATATATACATATATATACATATGGATATATTCTTTTTCTTTTTGAAATTTATTTTAATTTTTTATTGGCATATAATTGCTTTATTGTGTTAGTTTCTGCTCTACAACAAAGTGAATCAACTATACCTATACATTTATCCCTTCCCTCTTGAACCTCTCTCCCGCTAGCCTCCATCCCACCCTCTAGGTCATCTCAGAGCACCGAGCTGAGTTCCCCGTGCTATATAGCAGCTTCCCACTAGTTATCCATCTTAACATGATAGTGTATATGTGTCAATCCTACTTTTCCAATTTGTCCCAAATTCTTTTCCATTATGGTTTATCACAGGCTATTGGGTACAGTTCCCTGTGATATACAGGAGGACCTTGTTGTTTTCCCATCCTATATATAATAGTTCGGATCTGCTAACTCCAAACGTCTAGTCCTTCCCTCCTCTATCCCTGCTTTCCCCCTTAGCAACCACAAATCTGTTCTCTACGTTTATGAGTCTGATTCTGAATGTTTCACAGATAAGTTCCGTTGTGTCATATTTTATATTTCACATATAAGTGATATCACATGATATTTGTCTCTCTTTCTGACTTACTTCACTTAGTATGATAATCTCTAGGTCCATTCATGTGACTGTAAATGCCATTATTTCATTTTTTATGATTGAGTAGTGTTCCTTTGTACATAGACCAAGTACCACATCTTTTTTATCAGTTCCTCTGTCAAAAGACATTTAGGTTATTTACATGTTTGGCTATTGTAAATAGTGCTGCTATGAACAGAGGGCTGTATGTATCTTTTTGAATTATAGTTTTGTCTGCATATATGCCCAGGAATGGAATTGCTAGATCATATGGCAACTCTATTTTTAGTTTTTTCAGGACTCTCCATACTGTTTAGTATAGTGGCTGTATCAACTTACATTTCCACGAACAGGGTAAGAGGGTTCCCTTTTCCCCACACCCTTTCCAGCTTTTGTTATTTGTAGACTTTTTAATGATGGCCATTCTGACTGGTGTGAAGTGGTACCTTATTGCAGTTTTGATTTGCGTTTCTCTAATAGTGATGTTGAGCATCTTTTCATGTGCCTTTTGGCCATCTATATGTGTTCTTTGGAGAAATGTCTGTTTAGGTCTTCTGCCCATTTTTCGATTGGGTTGTTTGTTGTTGTTGTTGTTCTTGAGTATTTATTGAGCTGTTCATATATTTTGGAAATTAATGCCTTGTCAGTCACATCACTTGCAATGTTTTCTCCCATTCTGTAGGTTGTTTTTTCATTTTGTTTATGGTTTCATTTTCTGTGCAAAAACTTGAAAATTTGATTAGGTCTCATTTGTTTATTTTTCCTTTTATTTCTATTGCCTTAGGAGACTGACCTAAGAAAACATTGGTATGAGTTAAGTCAGAGAATGTTTTGCTTATGTTCTCTTCTAAGAGTTTTATGGTGTCATGTCTTATGTTTAAGTTTTAAGCCATTTTGAGTTTATTTTTATGTGTGGTGTGAAGGTGTGTGCTAACTTCATTGATTAGAATGTGGCTGTCCAACATCTCCAGTACCACTTGCTGAAAAGATTGTCTTTTTTTGCATTGTATATTCTTGCCTCCTTTGTCACAGATTAATTGACTGTAGGTATATGGATTTATTTCTAGGCTATCTGAGTCATCAAGTTTTAATATTCCTAAAAGGAAAAAAGAAATGACTAAGATTTAGAAAATCTGTTCAGTTTCTTGAATAATAGTTATTAAATAGATCACAATGGTTGGCAAAAACTTTTAGAATGCATGCAAAATATAAGCATGATGAATTGTGAGAAAATAAAATTCAATTTGTGATATAGTGGGTGACTTGTGACTAAAGGTCATAGATTACATTCACTAAGCTAAAAAGACTGAACCCATTATTTAAAATGTAATGTTTTAGTTTTTTTTTTTAATTTTATTTAATTTTTAAACTTACAATACTGTGTTAGCTTTGCCAAATATTGAAATGCCATCTTAAAGTTAAAAAAAAAAACTTATAATCATTTAGACCTAGTCTTATGCATTAATATTATATATACTTTTAAAAGTATGTATAGGAAAAGAAAAAAAAATTTAAGAACAATAATGTAGGATTTTCTTTAAAATGGAGATTTAGAAAAATGAAACTAACTGAATGTATTGCTTTTCCAGCTGTGCTTCTTCTGGTTTTCTGGTAAATTGTGCCCTCTCAGTGCTGGGAAAACTCAGAAAGTACCCAAATTAGTGGTTGGATAAGTGAGTCAAATATTAGAAGTGCATTTGTAAAAGTTCTAGACAAATCATCTATTCCTTCAAATAAAGCTGCTTGGAACTTCTTCAATTTCGCCCTCATTCTTCCATTGACGTGTATGTACCTCTGGGAACATCTGTCCCGTGCAGTTCACTTAGGGGGAAGAAATTTCCCAGAGTTTTCACTTGAAAAGAATTTGCGACAAACCATCTTAATCCTTTAGGCTGACAGGGCTACCAAGGACTGTTGGACTAGTTTGCCCTGGTACAAGGCTACTGTCCAAGAGGAAAGTGGGGCCACACTGATTGCTAAGCCATGTGCCCTGATAAGGATCAAGAGGCTTCAGTCCAGAAGAAAGAGTGCCTTTGTGTAAGCTGCACAAAGAATACGTCTGTTTAGGTTCACTAAGCCTGGTGACAGTTTTGATGTAATTTGGAGCTTTTCTCCTTTAAGTGCTGTTCCCACATGATTGTATCAGAAATGGGAAGGCCTAAAGGGTACACTCCTTGCTTAAAATGACAGATATTATCGTCTTTTAATCTTGCTTGATCTCTCAGAACAGAATGATCTTTCATGTCTCTTTATGATTAAAAAAAAACCTGCTTATGTTTTAAGAAATATTTCCAGTGTTTGAAGTGAGCAACCCATTATTAATGAACCCTTAGCTTGGGGAATTTCTACTTGATTTTTAGTTTTAGCAATTACAATTTTGAATAAAACCATGAAAATATTATTTATGGTAGGTTTTAGCTACCTTAAAATTCTCATTCTTTGTATTTACTTTCTGAAATCATGGTAATTTTTTCCTGAGAGTTTTTGAAAACTATTGCTTTTGGAAGGAAGCAAGGCAAGACAGCAGTTAACTAGTCTCTTTTGTTATCAGACTTACCTTAGTAATTCAGCAATTATTATATAAATTTATATTACTATTATTGTTCTGCTCCAGTGATCGTTGGTATGTTAGCAATTTAACTAATAGTGCATGGAAGTGAATAGTCTTTATATCACTTATGGAGGAATCTGGGAAATGATGGTGGTGATTCACTGAAAAGAGTAATTCCCTTATTTCTTTAGATATGTCTATTGAACTATGTTTTTTGTTTATGTATGTATGTGTGGCAATATTTTTGATACAGGTCATTCATAGTGAACCAAGTTCCTTCCATCTCTCGAAATCTTTGTGCTCTTCACTAGCTCTGTGTTTCACTTCCACTCTCACTCTCACTGTAAGCCTCCTTACCACACCAACTGTGGCAGATGGCTTGTTTTGCTTTGATTCTTAACATGCTACCTTGGAGACTTGCCTAAGTTCTATCATTGTTTGTAATACTTTTCCATGATTCATTCACCTGAGGTAGACACATACATGTATATATTTTTTCTTTTTTGCATTCTCTTCCATTGTAGGTTGTCATATTGAGTGTAGTTCCCTGTACTTTAAAATAGGTTCTTGTTGATTATCTCTTTGATATATAATAGTGTGTATATTTTAATCCCAAACTCCTAGTTTCACTCCCTCTCAAGTGTAGAGTCTAGGACATGTATACACAGCAGCTCCTTCTCACATGTCCAGCTGGGACACGGTTTCCAGGTGACAGAAAAATACTCAATACATTTCAGTCTGGGCCAATTGCTGGATTTGTTATAGTACTGTGAAAGTGAAAGTGGAAGTCGCTTAGTTGTGTCTGATTCTTTTTGCCATCCCATGGACTGTATCCCACCAGGCTCTCCTGTCCATTTCCCAGGCAAGAAGACTGGAGTGGGTAGCCATCCTCTTCTCTAGGGGATCTTCCTAACCCAGGAATTGAACCTGAGCCTTTTACACTGCAGGCAGATTCTCTGGTCTGAGCTACCAGGGATGCCTATAAAGTTTTACAGTTGAATTTTTGAAAGTAGCTATATTTAAAATTTTCTCATATTGTAAGAGGCTAAGTTAATTCTTCAAAGTATACTGTAAAATAACAAACACTGCTTTCTTAATGAGTCAGCAGAGAGCCTATGACTGAGGAACTTTCATGATCACAGGATTTACAATTCAGATATCTAAAAGACGAGACAAAAAACTGACATTTTTAGAGTACTGTGAATGTCACTGACCTGTGAGACTGACTCCTGTGTTAAAATTTTTAAATTATGCATTTATTTTTCTGGAGTAGTAGATTTTATATTGCTTATATTCTCTTCTGATACTGATGGGAACATAGAACAATGTTATGGTTTTGATCTTTTTAACATTTAAGCTTGACAAGAGGCCTGAGGTAAAAGTGGGTTAAATAAGATAGGAATCTGTTTCTCTTTCTCATGAACAGAAAGAAGAAGTAGGAAATCCATTACTAATAATGAGACTCAGCAGTCATGAGGAACTCAGGCTCCTTCTCTTAGGTCGGCCCCTCTGCTATCTTTTATTGTGGGTATTCCTGTTTAAAAATTCTTTGAAATACAGTTGATTTACAAAGTTGTGTTAGTTTCAGGTATGTAGTAAAGTGATTCAGTTATATATATCAGATCAGTCGCTCAGTCGTGTCTGACTCTTTGCGACTCCATGAATTGCAGCACGCCAGGCCTCCCTGTCCATCACCAACTCCCGGAGTTCACCCAGACTCACGTCCATCGAGTCAGTGATGCCATCCAGCCATCTCATCCTCTGTCGTCCCCTTCTCCTCCTGCCCCCAATCCCTCCCAGCATCAGAGTATTTTCTAATGAGTCAACTCTTCGCATGAGGTGGCCAAAGTACTGGAGTTTCAGCTTTAGCATCATTCCTTCCAAAGAAATCCCAGGGCTGATCTCCTTCACAATGGACTGGTTGGATCTCCTTGCAGTCCAAGGGACTCTCAAGAGTCTTCTCCAACACCACAGTTCAAAAGCATCAATTCTTCGGCGCTCAGCCTTCTTTACAGTCCAACTCTCACATCCATACATGACTACTGGAAAAACCATAGCATTGACTAGAAGGACCTTTGTTGGCAAAGTAATGTCTCTGCTTTTGAATATGCTATCTAGGTTGGTTCATAACTTTCCTTCCAAGGAGTAAGCATCTTTTAATTTCATGGCTGCAGTCACCATCTGTAGTGATTTTGGAGCCCCAAAAAATAAAGTCTGACACTGTTTCCCCATATATTCTTTTTTTACATTCTCTTCCATTATAGGTTCTTATAAGATATTGAGTATAGTTCCCTGTGCTTTAAAATATGTCCTTGTTGGTTATATATTTGATATATTGTAGTGTGTATCGGAGAAGGCAATGGCACCCCACTCCAGTACTTTTGCCTGGAAGATCCCATGGACAGAGGAGCCTGGTAGGCTGCAGTCCATGGGGTCGCTAGAGTCAGACACGACTGAGCGACTTCACTTTTACTTTTCACTTTCATGCATTGGAGAAGGAAATGGCAACCCACTCCGGTGTTCTTGCCTGGAGAATCCCAGGGATGGGAAGCCTGGTAGGCTGCCATCTATGGAGTCACACAGAGTCGGACACGACTGAAGTGACGCAGCAGCAGCAGCAGCAGCAGTGTGTATATTTTGGGCTTCCCAAGTTTCGCTGGTGGTAAAGAACCTGCCTGCCAATGCAGGACATATAAAAGATGCAGGTTCAATTCCTGAGTGGGGAATATCCCCTGGAGGAGGGCACGGCAACCCACTCCAGTATTCTTTCCTGGAGAATTCTATGGACAGAAGAGCCTGGCGGACTATGGTTCATAGTGTCACAAAGAGTCAGACACGACTGAAGTGACTTAGCACACATGCAGTGTGTAATTTTAATCCAAAACTCCTGTTTTCCCTCCCTCTCCCTTCCCCTTTGGTAACCATGAGTTTGTTTTCTATGTCTGTGAGTCTAGTTATGTTTTGTAAAGAAGTTCATTTGTATCATTTTTTTTAGATTCCACATGTAAGTGATATCATGTGATAGATGTGTTTACTTCTTTTAGTGTCATAATTTCTAGGTTCAACCATGTTGCTGCAAATGGTGTTATTTCATTCTTTTTTATGACTAAGTAATGTTCAATGATATATATATTACATCTTCTTTATCCAGTCATCTGTCAATGGAGTCTTAGATTGCTTCCATGTCTTCACTAATGTCAATGGTGCTGCATTGAACTTTGGGGTTCATGTATCTTTTTAAATTATGTTTTTCTCCAGATATGTGCCCAGGGATGGCATTGCAGGATCATAGAGTAGCTCTATTTTCAGTTTTTAAGGACCTCCATGGGCTTCCCTCAAACTACCACACAATTGCACTCATCTCACATGCTAGTAAAGTAATGCTCAAAATTCTCCAAGCCAGGCTTCAGCAAAACGTGAACCATGAACTTCCAGATGTTCAACCTGGTTTTAGAAAAGGCAGAGGAACTGGAGATCAAATTGCCAACATTCTCTGGATCATGGAAAAAGCAAGAGAGTTCCAGAAAAACATCTATTTCTGCTTTATTGACTATGCCAAAGCCTTTGACTGTGTGGATCACAATAAACTGTGGGAAATTCTGAAAGAGATGGGAATACCAGACCACCTGACCTGCCTCATGAGAAACGTATATGCAGGTCAGGAAGCAACAGTTAGAACTGGACATGGAACAACAGACTGGTTCCAAATAGGAAAAGGAGTTTGTCAAGGCTGTATATTGTCACTCTGCTTATTTAACTTCTATGCAGAATACATCATGAGAAACGCTGGGCTGGAAGAAGCACAAGCTGGAATCAAGATTGCTGGGAGAAATATCAATAACCTCAGATATGCAGATGACAGCACCCTTATGGCAGAAAGTGAAGAGGAACTAAAAAGCCTATTGATGAAAGTGAAAGTGGAGAGTGAAAAAGTTGGCTTAAAGCTCAACATTCAGAAAATGAAGATCATGGCATCTGGTCCCATCACTTCATGGCAAACAGACGGGGAAACAGTGGAAACAGTGTCAGACTTTATTTTTGGGGGCTCCAAAATCACTGCAGATGGTGATTGCAGCCATGAAATTAAAAGACGCTTACTCCTTGGAAGAAAAGTTATGACCAACTTAGATCAGATCAGATCAGATCAGTCGCTCAGTCGTGTCCGACTCTTAGCAACCCCATGAATCACAGCACACCAGGCCTCCCTGTCTATCACCAACTCCCGGAGTTCACTCAGACTCACGTGCATCGAGTCAGTGATGCCATCCAGCCATCTCATCCTCTGTCGTCCCCTTCTCCTTCTGCCCCCAATCCCTCCCAGCATCAGAGTATTTTCCAATGAGTCAACTCTTCAACACTTGGCAACTGGTTCTAACAAAGAAAGTCAAATACTATCAACTCTCTCAAAACCGGATTTATAGAGATTTGCAAACTTTTTAACACCAGAATTAGCACTAGAATTTTTAAATGCTTATTTAGGAAATAATTTGTGAATATTGATAATACAAATAAAAAAACTGACCATCATTAGTACAGAATAATATTACAAAAAGTACTTAGACTTTACCATTTAAAATCAAGAAAAGTCAGGATCATTTAGTTCTGATTCCAGGCCAAAGTACTGGAGTTTCAGCTTTAGCATCATTCCTTCCAAAGAAATCCCAGGGCTGATCTCCTTCAGAATGGACTGGTTGGATCTCCTTGCAGTCCATGGGACTCTCAAGAGTCTTCTCCAACACCACATTTCAAAAGCATCAATTCTTCGGCGCTCAGCCTTCTTCACAGTCCAACTCTCACACCCATACATGACCACAGGAAAAACCATAGCCTTGACTAGACGAATCTTTATTGGCAAAGTAATGTCTCTGCTTTTGAATATGCTATCTAAAGTTGGTCATAACTTTCCTTCCAAGGAGTAAGCGTCTTTTAATTTCATGGCTGCAGCCACCATCTGCAGTGATTTTGGAGCCCCCCAAAATAAAGTCTGACACTGTTTCCACTGTTTCCCCGTCTGTTTGCCATGAAGTGATGGGACCAGATGCCATGATCTTCATTTTCTGAATGTTGAGCTTTAAGCCAACTTTTTCACTCTCCACTTTCACTTTCATCAAGAGGCTTTTTAGTTCCTCTTCACTTTCTGTCATAAGGGTGGTATCATCTGCATATCTGAGGATAGCATTTTAAAAGCCGAGACATTACTTTGCCAACAAAGGTCCTTCTAGTCAAGGCTATGGTTTTTCCAGTGATTATGTATGGATGTGAGAGTTGGACTGTGAAGAAAGCTGAGCGCCGAAGTATTGATGCTTTTGAACTATGGTGTTGGAGAAGACTCTTGAGAGTCCCTTGGACTGCAAGGAGATCCAACCAGCCCATTCTGAAGGAGATCAGCCCTGGGATTTCTTTGGAAGGAATGATGCTGAAGCTGAAACTCCAGTACTTTGGCCACCTCATGGGAAGAGTTGACTCACTGGAAAAGACTCTGATGCTGGGAAGGATTGGGGGCAGGAGGAGAAGGGGACGACAGAGGATGAGATGGCTGGATGGCATCACTGACTCAATGCACGTGAGTTTGAGTGAACTCCAGTAGTTGGTGATGGACAGGGAGGCCTGGTGTGCTTTGATTCATGGGGTTGCAAAGAGTCAGACACAACTGAGCGACTGAACTGAACTGAACTGATGGGCTTCCCTGGTAGCTCAGATAGTAAGGCGTCTGCCTACAATGCAAGAGACTCGGGTTCGATCCCTGGGTCAGGAAGATCCCCTGGAGAAGGAAATGGCAACCCACTCCAGTATTTTTGCCTGGAGAATCTCATGGATGGAGCAGCCTGGTGTGCTACAGTCTATGGGGTTGCAAAGTGTCGGACACGACTGAGCGACCTCACTTCACTTCATGTATAATGTTCTCCATGGTTTTTGTACCAGTTTATATTCACATCAGCAATGCAGGAGGGTTCATTTTATCCACACTCTCTCTGGCATTTATGATTTGTAGATTTTTTGATGTTGTCCCTTTTGAATGGAGGGAATGAGGTGATATCTTAAATAGTAAAGAAGAATGAGGGGCATACAGATCTGTATGCTCTTTCTCATCCATCTGCTCTGACATGTATATGTACACCAACCTGCACAGGTATGTTGCCAAATTTTGATCTGTGAGCAAAAGTTATTAATTTCTGCATATAGCTCTACAGTATTGTCACTTAGAACACTAAATGTATGTGGCATGTGTATGCCAGGTACACCTACATCACATAAGTCTAGGATGATATGAGGAGCTTCTTTTGTTGATCCAGGCTTTATCTATGTATTGGCTGTTGTCAAACAACAGACTGGTTCAAAATTGGCAAAGGACTATGTCAAGGCTGTATACTGTCATCTTACTTATTTACTTATGTGCAGAGTACATCATGTGAAATGCCAGGCTGGATGAAGCATAATCTGGAATCAAGATTGCTGGGAGAAATATTAACAACCTCAGATATACAGATGATACCACTCTAATGGCAGAAAGCGAAGAGAAACTAAAGAGCATCTTCATAAGGGTGAAAGAGGAGGGTGAAAAAGCTGGCTTAAAACTCAGCATCAAAAATCTAAGATCATTGCATCCAGTCCCATCACTTTATGGCACATAGAAGGAGGAAAAGTGGAAATGGTGACAGATTTTGTTTTCTTAGGTTCCAGAATCACTGTGGTTGGTGACTGAAGCCATAAAATTAAAAGAAGCTTGTTCCCTGGAATGAAAGATTTGACAAACCTAGACAGTGTGTTAAAGACAGATATATCACTTTGCTGACAAAGGTCCATATAGTCAAAGCTATAGTTTTTCCAGGAGTCTTGTATGAATGTGAGAGTTGGACAATAAGGAAGGCTGCGCACTGAAGAATTGATGCTTTGGATTGTGATGCTGAGGAAGACTCTTGAGAGTCCTTTGACTCCAAAGAAATAAAACCAGTAAATCCTAAAGGAAACCAACCCTCAGTATTCATTGGGAGGATTAATGCTGAAGTTTCAATACTTTGGCCACCTGATGCAAAGAGCTGACTTATTGGAAAACACCCTGATGCTGGGAAAGATTGAGGGTAGGAGGAGAAGGGGACAACAGAGGACAAGATGGTTGGATGGAATCATCAGCTCAATGGACATGAGTTTGTGCAAACTCTGGGAGATAGTGAAGGACAGGGAAGCCTGGCATGCTGCAGTCCATGAGGTTGCAGAGTTGGACTTGACTGAGCGGCTCAAGAACAACAACAACAATCATCAACATAGGATTTCTATCTTCCACCAGTACTCTCAAATCTCAGCCAGTAGGAATGGGAAGAGAGGATGAGAGGGGCACAGTCCTTCCCTTTCCTGGAAGGATCAAGAATTTGTACACATTATATATGTGGATCTTTTTTCTTTTTATAGAATTATCTCTTACAGTCATACTTCTATATTGATTACATCTAAGATGATTATATATAAATCTTTATTCTTCACTGTCCAACTCTCACATCCATACAAGACTGTTGGAAAAACCATAGCTTTCACTATATGGACCTTTGTCAGCAAAGTGATATATCTGTTTTTAATACACTATCTAGGTTTGTCAAAGCTTTCATTCCAAGGAACAAGACTTTTATAGTACTTGCTATATTTCATGATTATAAACATCAGAATATACATTTTGAAATATGTAAATCTTTAAATGTATTTAAAGATAAGCATTTCGGTGTTTAGTAGTGTAAATTATTGTCTGAATTTTCAATAATTTCTGTATATTATGTTATCAGAATTGGGAAGTCAGATTATGTTATCAAATTTGGTAAATATTGCCACTTTGCTTTTTAAAAAATTAAAATTAATGCTCTTATCAGCTATATCTGAGAGTGTCTGTTTATTACTAACTTACTAGTGTTTGCTTTTCTCATGAAGTTTTTAAAAGTTTAGAAAATTTCTTCATTCTAAGTGAAATAAATATTTACTATCTATCTGTAGCTTTTTCCGTTTTTTTTTTTCTTAAGGAATCTTATTAGATATTTATATATAATATAATGTTTCTTCTGTTAAATTTGTTGCTTATAAATTTCAATATATTACATCTTTTTAACTTAGCTAATTTTTGTTATTGAAAGAAATAGAAATATAAATGTTTATGTAGCCAAATTTATTAATTATAAATTATGTGACTTTTTTCATTGTTTTTAAGTATACAAGATAGTCCTCATTCTGAGATCCAGAGATTGAAGACATATTCACCTTCATTGTCTTCTATTTTATATTTCTTTTTAATTTAACTTGGTTTATGATATGAGGTAAGGCTCTAAATCCATATATTTTCTCCAAATAGCAAACTGTGAATTCTTGCTATTTATTAATCATTTACATGTACATCAATTTGTACTATTTCATTCTGTAAATATACCAAGAAAAAATAATATGTATTTCCAACCTATTATTCTATCTTATTGGTGCCAGAAATGTTTTTGTAGCAGAAGATTTGTATATGATGAGAAATTTTGTAGGTTGTATTTTTTTATGTCCTTACAGCACAGTTAGTCCCATTTTAAGCCTGGAGACAAATAAAAGCATTTACCTTTTTTTTTTCTTAAACCATGTGAATTTAGAAAGTGCTTTTCTACATGTATGGCCTGTGGGCACATCAAACTCAGTCTGGCCAAAGGAAAGCTATAAATCATGGCTCCATTACAACTCTCCTCTTCTAATGTTTCCTAGCGTGGTTAATGGTATAGCTTTCATTCAGTCTGCCTAGCCACCAACTCCAGTGTCATTTCTGACTTTTCCCTCTCTATTTCACTCCACGTGCAGGTATTCCTTAGTGTTTTCTAACTCTGTCCTAAAATACCAGTGGAATCAGTTCTTTCCCTTGGGTTGTCACTGCCTCTACTCTCAGGGCTGTGCCGTCTCATCACTGGATAGCTGAGAACAGCTTCAGGTTCTTGCCTCCAGCCTGTTTTTCCTCAGCATAGGGACCGATTATCTCACAGAATTACAGATCCAGGTGTTGCAGGAAGGGGACCCCATCCATGGCCTGAGAGTGGGTTCTTGTCTAACACTTGGAGATAAATTGTCTGAGGAAATACATGAGCTGAAAAAGCAAGAGACTTTATTGGAAAGCGTGCCCAGGCGGAGAGCAGCTGAGTAAGAGAACCCAGGAGGACTGCTCTGCCACGTGAGTCACAGTCTCGTTCTTTGGCCAATCATTCTGATTCAGGATCCTTCCTTGTGTTGCACACATGGTTCAGCTAAGATGGATGCCAGTGAGAAGGATTCTGGGAGCTGGTAAGACATGTGGTGCCTCCTTTTGACTTCCGTGAACTCTTTGGTGATGGCTTAGTAATCCTGTGTTCTTTACCAGGACTTCCTGTTATAAAATAACTCATGCAAATGATTCGTATGGTGCCTGCCAAGGTAAACGGTTCAATCAGTGTGTTTCCCTTAACACAAGCACCTCATTTCTTCTGTTCTTAATCTTTGGGTGGCTTTGCATTTTCTTGAGAATAGACTTCAAGCTCATTAACATGATATTTAAAGTTGAACAAAAGGTAGATCTTCAACTAACTTTTCCTTTTCAACTCCCTCATTTCTGGTCACCCATGATCCTTGTGTTTCTGTCCCTTTTATTTTCAAATATTCATTTCCCTTGGGCTGTTTTACTGATCAATGCCTTTCTCTGTTTTCATAATCCTCACTCTAAGTCTCAGGGCAAATATCACTGACTCTGGAAAACTCTCTTTATTCAGTCAAACTTAATTGCCCTGTACTCTGTGTTCCTGTTGAATTTGTGTACACATTTATCATAGCCCAGATTTCTTTTTGAATTATTTAAGATGCAGTATATCTGGTGAAACTCTACATTTTAAGGGGACCAAAATGGCCATTTGTCTTTGTAGACAGAATATATAGCAGATTTTCTTCTTAGTTTGGCATGATGGGCTTGTGAAAGCAAGCTAAAGGAGATAAAACTTTAAAAAACAAAGCAGAAGGGATAACTGCAGCCTCTTCAGAGGTCTGATCTAGCAAGGATGACTTAGCAGCCAAAGGTGAGGATCCATCTTCAATAGTGAGGCCAGGAAGTGGGAACAAAGGTAATGAAAATTATAAACTGAGGCTCACAACTCACCGCCTCATTGATAAACTGATCAAACTCTCTAATTGTGTCTTGTGTACTTCAAAGTTTCCTCTTTGAACCAAGTAAATAGCTCTGCCCCCAGATTTCTGCTGGAGAGAATGCCTATGTAATTCAGGCTTGGGGCAATTGGATTATTAAAAGTGTGACCGTATTTGTACTACAAGTTGGATAGGCAGGTTATTCAGGGTACACTTGGTTGCTTCTCTGCAACCACAGTGTAAATATCTGCAAAGTGGGGCTCTTGTTGAATAATCTTTTTACCTCCCTGGTGATGACAACAGTGATTTGAACAATATAAATATTGGGGAGGGAGGAGGGAGGAGGGTTCAGGATGGGGAGCATGGGTATACCTGTGGCGGATTCATTTTGATGTTTGGCAAAACTAATACAATATTGTAAAGTTTAAAAATAAAATAAAATTAAAAAAAGAAAAAGAGAAAAAAATATTTGAACTGAACTGTTTCTACACCATGTTTATTTTAATGTTTATAGCTGTAATCATAAAATATTTAACATTTTAAAGTTTTGTAACAGGGAGGAGTTAATTGAGACTCCATGTTGGATCTGTTTCTTGACTTTAACCCTTATTTTTCCCGTTTTTGTTATTATAACCATGCATAATGGCTTGCTTCAGAGAACCCTGCCCACTTGGCCTGAACTAAAGTGCCTTTGTTTAGCTCACAAGGTGATAATCTGACCCTGCCCACCTATGAATGAATGTAAGGAAAAGAAACTAACATATTCCCCTGCCTGAGGCTTGCCATTCTAGGAGATATTTGCAAGAATTAAATTTACTTTGTTCCCTCACCTCCCCCGATCTTTGATCCCTAAAAGAACCTGGCATCTTGAGATGGTTATTTTGAGATGATAGTCTGCCATCTTCTTGGTCAGCCGGCTTCCCAAATAAAGTCATATTCCTTGCCTCAACACCTCGTCTTTCAGGTTCATTGGGCTATCGTGTGGCCAGTGGAGCAAGCTTGGACTTGGTAACAATTTCATATAAAAATGTTTTGCATTTGTAAATATTCCTATAGAAGACATGGGCTACCTGAAATAAAATGGGAAACAGCGCTGCCTCGGCTTTTTGGGATCTCAAGCTGTAGTTACTACTTTAATAAAATTCAGTCACTATTGAAGTATGTCATTAGCATTATAATAAAACTCAGAGAGATACAGCATCATCACATTTTAAAAAAGGCTATTTTGTCTACCTAGACTGGTGCTGGAGAAGATTGCCCCAACAATCAATTCCCAGTTCTCTAACTGACAGGTTTGGCAAATTTGCTTGGTATTGCTCTCTGATGTAGAAATTGCTTACCCTCCATCCCAATTTAAAGTATCATTTTTCTTGTTTAGAGAAGAGGTCTCTAAGTGCTCCCCTGCTATTGGAGAATGTTTATGCTGACCACCTGTACTTTAGAATGTATAACTGCCCCCAGGGACTTGTGCTGGCTCAGCCTTTCCCTCAAGTCTTCAAAGAATCTTTTGTGCCAAGCCTACCTGGTTTCTGTCGTTAGTTCCCTTTCCCCACTATTGTCTGTTTATGTGCAAGGAGGTTCGGTGAATTGTTTGAGTTTTCATTTTCATGCCCTGTATGAAACCATGTGTTTTATAATCTATGGGAAATACAGAGTATGTAGTTGTTTAGCTGAAAGTTAAAAGAATTTTTGTTAAACTACAGAGATATTTTATAGGGAAACTTGTGTTGATTTATCTACATGTCTTTGTATATAGGCAAGTAAGTATGTATGCATATATACATCTATCTATTTATCTATTGGGCTTCCCTGGTGGCTCAGTGGTAACGAAGCCACCTGTCAATGCAGGAGACACAGGTTCAACCCCTGGGTTGGGAAGATCCCCTGGAGGAGAGCATTGTAACCCACTCCAGTAGTCTTGCCTGGGAAATCCCATGGACAGAAGAGCCTGGTGGGCTATATTCCATGGAGTCACAAAGAGTCAGACATGACTTGACAACTGAACAAATTTATCATCTGTACACTGTCTTCTACTGGTGTGCTCATACATGTTTAATAATAGGCTCTCCAGGGGAAAAACAAAAAACAAAAAACTCTTGTTGTTAAGTTTTGCCTATTTCCATGGCATAAATTCTCCCACCATGGCTCATTTTAAGCTACTGATAAGACATTGTTGAATACAGAGCTGGGAAGTGATACAAAAACGTTTTTATTTAGTATTTTCACCATACAGAAATGGTAACTGTAAACTTCAAGAGCATAGATAAGTGCAAAATATAGCAAAAGAACTAGGAAGCAGTCAGTTTTGAGTATTTGCTATCTTTGTTCTAATGCCGCTTGTTTACTGTAAGTTTATGTAATTTAGTTTTTTATAATTAATGTACTTAAGAACTGCTTGCGGAATTCCTGAAAATTTGGCAGCTGGCTCTTGCAAGCTGGTATAGAGTAGCTCTGACACAACACTGTTTGAATCTATTTCTATCCACGTCTTCCTTTTTCTGAGAAGGGTAGGCCCCTGTGACTGGAGATCTTTGTTGAACTTTGTGGTAGGGAGTTAAACAAATAGGTCTGGAGGAAGAAGCAGGAGTAAATTGCAGAGTGTAATAAAGGGTGGGAACTTTTGTGTGTGGTGTGGGTGGGTGCTAGAATCACAGGATACTGGAGGAAAGGTTTTACCTTTATTTTTATGGCATCATCATCATCTTTCAAGTTGCCAGAGGAGAATGACTGAAGTCTTTAGGAATGTGTTCATTGCAGAAAACATTGTAGTTTGCCATGGGATATTAGTTGCAAATCACCTTTTCCATTTCTTTTGTGAAGTCTTTGGTAAAATCTGCGCTGCTCAGTGGGCTGTTAGTGGTGGCGTTAGTGGTGAAGAACCCACCCGCCAATGCAGGAAACACAGGAGATGTGGGTTGGATGCTTGGGTTGAAGGTCCCCTGGAGGAGGGCATGGCAACGCACTCCAGTATTCTTGCCTGGAGAATCCCATGGACAGTGGAGCCTGGTGGGCTACAGTCCATAGAATCTCAGCGTCGGACACGACTGAAGCAACTTAGCTCTCAAGCACTCATGTTGCTTAGTGATGTCTTTGGTGGGAATGGATTCTTCTTGCAGAGGGAAATAATACAGGGTTCTATATCAAAGTTGACGTGCAGCAAGAACTGAGACTGCTTTTTTGGGTTACATGAAATATTTGAAATAATGCATCAAAGACTAAAATTAAATCACATTAGATGAAGTGTAGAATCATTTGTTAAAATCTAAACTGTAAGCAGCACAGCATGGTGCTATAGATTTTATAGCCCAGCCTTTGGAGTTTGATTATAGATTCTACCCACTTATTATCTGTGTGACTTTGGTCAAGTTGTATAATATCTCTCTGTTTCAATTTTTTTTTTTTAGCTCTAAAACAGGAATTTTAAATAATACACATTGTATTGGTTTGAGATTAAATGAGTTATATGTAAAATACTTAGAATGATTCCTGGCATACTATAAACTATAGGATTAGCTATTATTTTTAGTTGGCCTAGGGATTTAGGAATATGACTAATTAGAATATAATATATTTGAGTTTTATTTATGCTGGGTTTCTGAGGGGTCTTATTAAGATTCTCTTCCCTGTTTGAATTCTGTACTGAGGCATATGAAACAAGAGTGATAAAGATGGAATAATCAAAACATTGCTGATAAAGAACAATGCGCTTGCATTTGTCAGCCAGTGGACTTCCTAATCCACATATTAAAATTAGGCAGACTTACCCAGCCATTGGCAGCCCTGGAAATCTGCAAGCATCCTGTTTAGGGTCGGCTCTTTTTATCATATTGCTGAAAGCGGAATAGAGCACACTCTGCCTGAGGGTGCACTGACATTCCGAGAAAAGGAGAAGAGAAAAGACTGGGCTCTATGAGCCTAATTTCTGCTTCCACATTCATCAGTCAAATCAATTTAGTCCTTTGTCAGTGGTTCCATGGGTACGCGGCAGAGAGAAGCCAGGATTATTCCATAACTGGAGCTCCTTCCACAAGGTGGGAAATAATAGGAAAAGCCTTTCCCTTTGTACCACTGTTCAACCAGTAACCCAGAAACTTCTTCTGGTGTTTTTAATAGAGGACTTTTAATTTGATTACTCAGCTCTTGAAGGGGTTGAGAGACTCAATTGGGGATGGTGACATAACGCAGGGGTTTGTAGTAGCAGGAAGACATCACCTACCTTCATCTAAGGGGAGAGATGCCCTTAGCAAAGCCCAGGGGCTGGAACTACCCAAAAGAAGCTGAAACCCTGTCCAGGAGGAGCTGGAGCCACAGAGACACTGCCTGAGGTGGAAAGGCAGTGGGGGAAATAGTGTGGTCTCTCCTCCCCAGCCTCACATCTGTCTCTAGACCACAAGAGAATTCTGAAGTGTTGTGGAGTTTGCCATGGCAGGAAGCAGCTAGGGCGGAGGGCACAGTGGGCAGAGGCTGGGATTACTAAAATCTAGAGTCCTAGAGGACACACCCTGGAGAACCAAAACTCAGACCTCTGAGGAGGGGCGGCTGCTCAGCAGGTTCTGGTGTTTCTGAGCTCAGAGCAAGGCAGGAAGAGGTATTGCTTGGCTGCTGCTAGAGTCTCAGGCTGGGGTGGGATTTGATAAAACTGGCTCTTCAAGTATTGGAAAAAAATGCCAGCTGGATTCAACTGCTACTTCAAGAAAGAACTGCCCTCAGGGTGGAGAAACACTTTGGTGATGTTCACAGGAATAGGAAACAGAGAGGAAAGATCAAGTCTCCTCTTCCTCCTACAGCCTTGCTGCCTGCTACTCGTGTCCCAATATGTATCATTATAAGTTGTCAAGTGGACAGGGAGTAGATACCATACAAAACTACCAATAGGGTATCTTGCTCAATAAGGGGGTCTTTCCTGGTAGCTCATCTGGTAAAGAACCCACCTGCAATGCAGGAGACCCTGGTTTGATTCCTGGGTTGGAAAGATCCCCTGGAGAAGGGATAGGCTAGCCACTCCAACATTCTTGGGCTTCCCTGGCTCTGCTAGTAAAGAATCAGCCTGCAATGAGGAAGACCTGGGTTCGATCCCTGGGTTGGGAAGATCCCCTGAGAAGGGAAATGTTACCCAGCCCATTATTCTGGCCTGGAGAAGTCCATGGACCATGCAGTCCATGGGGTCGTGAAGAGTCAGACATCTTGCTCAATGAGGGACCCCCTCTATTTTTTTCATGACATGCTTTATTTGTTCTTTGAATTCTCAAGTGGATGAGATTTTGATCTGAAAATCCACCTGGAATGTTCTGCACACACCCCTCCCCCTACCTCCCTGAAGCTATAATTGCATGTTAAGTATTATTTTTAGGAAACAACCCATTTTATTTGATTTATTTAGCTACTCCCAAAGAAAAAGCAACAAAACCTCCCCAGATAAACCAAAACTCCCTCAAACCTAGAATGTTTGTTACATTATTCTTAAGCCAAACCAAGCTGTTAACAGGGTGAAGAGTCATTATACAAACTGTTCATGAAAATTATATGAAACCACTCTAAAAACATCATTAGGGCAACTCCATTTGTGATTTATATTACTGAGTACAAATAACTGATGAAACTCATTGATCCACTATTCATCCCACGGTGGTAGCTCTTAGGGACCCCCTCTCTTTTTTAAAGGGAATCATCCCCATGGACATGCAATGGACTGGGAAGTCTTATTCCAATAGAGTGCTCTTGGCCCTGCTCTGCCTACCTCCATTTCCTTCTATTAGAGGTCTTCTAGATAAGGTATGTCTGGATTTCCTTGGAACCATAAACTTGCTCCTAAAGGTAAGAATTTTTAGGAAAGTACAGGCAAGTAACTTTTATGTCTTGTGATTTTCTATGCGTGTGATTTTGTCTTGTGATTTTTTATGAGTATAAACATCCAGTATGGGGGTGATCTTTGGAAGGGCTTCCCTAGAGGCACGCAGAGAGCAGGGTCTTGACAGTATTTCTGTGGTTGCCATTTCTTGCCGTGAGAGAGGATGTTCCCTGGGTATATCTGATCTGAAACTAACCCCATAATAAACTAGTATTTGCTTTTGTCATTTGCTCAGTGTCTCTGACCCACTGCTATAAATTCTAATAAATCAATCCTAAAAAACAAATTGACAAAGGATGTGACTAGAAACGGAGAAGGCGATGGCACCCCACTCCAGTACTCTTGCCTGGAAAATCCCATGGACGGAGGAGCCTGGTAGGCTGCAGTCCATGGGGTCAAGAAGAGTCGGAGACGACTGAGCGACTTCACTTTCACTTTTCACTTTCATGCCCTGGAGAAGGAAATGGCAACCCACTCCAGTGTTCTTGCCTGGAGAATCCCAGGGACGGGGGAGCCTGGTGGACTGCCGTCTATGGGGTCGCACAGAGTCGGACACGACTGAAGCGACTTAGCAGCAGCAGTGACTAGAAAATTTACAAAAAAGGATGTACTAATAGAAAATGAGCGGTGTTTAACCTAACTAAAAAATACATTTAAAAAAGGGAATATTATTTACTGTTTATCAAACTTATAAAGATTTAAAAGTAATAATACTCAGTGCTTATGAGAGTTGTAATATAGACTATCTCAAGTATTGCTTGAAGATAAATGTATACATGTTTAGGAAGAATTTTAGCAATATGTATTAAATTTTCAAAGATATTCTTGTAGATTCTCTTCTCTTAGAGGCTATTACAAAATATTCAGTTTCGTTCCCTGTTCTATACAGTAGGTCCTCATTGGTTATCTGTTTTATATATAGTAGTGTACATTTGTTAATCCTAAACTCCTTTGGTTACCTCCTTTCCCCTTTGGTAACCAAAGTTTATGTTTGTGGGTCTATTTCTGTTTTGTACATAAGTTACTTTGTATCTTTTTTTAATGATATAAGCAGTATCATATAATATTTGTCTTTTTCTGTCTGGCTTACTTCACTTAGTATGATAATCTTTAGATCCATCTGTGTTGCTGCAAATGGCATTCATTCTTTTTTATGCTGAGGAATATTTCATTGTCTAAATATACTACATCTTCTGTAACCATTCTTCTGTTGATGGACATTTAGTTTGTTTTGATGGATTGACTATTCTAAATAGTGCTGCAATGAACATTGGGGTGCGTGTATCTTTTTGAATTATGGTTTTCTTTGGATATATGCTCAGGAATGGGATCTGCTTGAGTTTTTTAAGGAACTTCCATACTGTTCTCCATAGTGGCTGTGCCAATTTACGTTCCCGCCAAGAGGGTTCCTTTTATCCACACACTCTCCAGCATTTATTATTTGTAGACTTTTTGATGACATCCATTCTGACCAGTGAGAAGTGATAGCTCATTGTAGTTTTGATTTGTATTTCTCTAATAATTCATGATTTTGAGCATCTTTTCATATCCTTTTTGGTCATTTGTATGTCTTCTTTTTTTTTTATATATTGTTTGCATGTTTTAGAGATTAATCTTGTGTTGGCTATATCATTTGCAAATATTTTCTCCCATTCTGTATGTTGTCTTTTCATTTTGTTTATGTTTCTTTCGCTTTGTAAAAGCTTTTAGGTTTTACCTATTTTATTCTACTTCTGTTGATCCTGAAGAAACAATCCTTAATATAGAAAAATCTACCTATAAAGCTTTTAGTTGAAGCATTATTTGTCAGTATGAACACTAATAAGTAACTTAATTCTTCAACTCTAGGGAAAGTGTGAATATATTGTGGCACATCCACACAGTGGATACAAATATGAAAATTATACAATATAAAAATTATGGTATTACTACAATTTTGTATTTCAAAGTAAAGGCTATTATTTTAATGTTAAGAGAATAAATAAAAATTGTATATACAACATATTATTTTATCTTTACTATGAAAAAAGCCTACAAAATGGGAGAAAATATAGCAAAGGTTTTTAGCAATGATTACCTCTGAATACAAATGATTAGTATTTTCTTTTACATATTTGTACATATTTTAGACATTTCTTACCATCTATATATATTACTTTCATGATCAAGAGGGAATTGAACCATTTAAGAAAAAGTTTAAACACTTTTCTTATAACAACTACTTCAATTTGCTCTTTAAAGATTTTCCAACTGCTTTTAATTTTCATCTTTAAAAAACATCTAACTACTGTATTTAGATCTTTTTTAGGTCCTAGGTTTCAAAGGTAGGATGAAAAACAGAGGAATTTGGCACAACATTTTTTTTCCCCAATTTTCATCATGATGATGCATTTATAACAGACAATTTTCTGTTCCCTGGAAAACTAGGTATATTACATTAGAAACTGATTTCTATCTGGTGTCTCAGAACATTTTCTGCTGTTCAAGCAATGATGTTGTATTATCAGTCTTTTTGATATGTCTTCCTTTTTTACAGTTAGATTTTTCTGTTTTTTTTTTTTTTTTTTTGTAAAATCTGCACTTCTGTTGAAGACTAGGTAGATACAACATGCCTGCTGGCTGTGGAACAGTCTGTGAAGGACTTGGAAATAGGTAGAATGAAAAATATTAATACCAGGCATGTGAGAGCATACACTTGGCCTCTTTTGTGCCTTATGAAAATTTCCTGGGTGCCTTGGGCCCATGTCTATGAAAAATTACAAGCTAGTGGTGTGTGTCATCTCATGTATACATTAAGGAAATGTTATTTAATACTCTGGTCCCATTTCCATTTTGTATGCATATGTATATAAACTCTTTAAATTGTATTTATTTCTGACTGTTGATTCATTCTCATTATTTAAAACATGGGGAACATATATACTAGTTTTCTATTGCTTCAATAACAAATAATTGTAAACCTAATGACTTAACTCAAACAGTACCATAAATTCTAGAGATCTGAGATCCATAGGGCTCCATCTGAGGTTCTATGGCATCACTGACTTAGTGGACATGAGTTTGAGCAAGCTCTGGGAGATGGTGAAGGACAGGGAAGCCTGGCATGCTGCAGCCCATTGGGTTTCAAAGAGTCAGACATGACTGAGCAACTGAACAATGAATTGAGGGGAAAATCCATTTTCTTACTTTTCCTGGCTTTTGTAGGCTGCCTGTTCTCCTTTGTTCATCGTCCCCTGCTACCTTCCCCACCAGCAATGGCCAGTTGAGTCTTTCTCACATGGCACTGAAACTGAGGAGAGCTCTGGTTCTTTATGGCACAGAAAGAACTCAGCGAGAGGAAAAATGATAGATAAGAAGTGATTTATTAGAATAGGACACTTGTGAGGTTTACAGGCAGGTGAGCAAGAGGATGCTGCCCCATGAACTTACAGTTTTATAATCAAAGGATAAGTGGAGGAGGAACAGAAGACCACCTTTTTCCTCATTCTGGAGCACACGTCAAACTTCCATCATCAGTTCCTTCTCCACGTCAGGTGGGGGAATTTTCTTGTCCCCAGTATGGTCAAACCAGGACTGTCATGGTGCAATTGAAATGAGCAAAAAAGCAGTAACATTTACTAAAATATGGGAAATCATCTCAGGTTTCAGTATAATGTCACCCTTCCGTTATATTGTTGTTTTTAGTGTGTGAGAAGGAGCATGTTCTAGGAATCGTTAACTTACTGACCTCACTGGGCAGCTTGCGGGTCTCATTCTACCACTGGTTTTTGTTTGGGCCGTGTCTCATGCTTCTGTTGCATGGTTTTATTATCAGGCAAGCCTGCTTTCTTAAATAATTTTTCAATTACAGGGCTCTCCCATACTTTTTTCTTTATGTATGATCCCTTAGTGGGGTTAATTAACTACTACCTATTTAAACACCTACTTCGTCCCTTTACCCTGTCCCTATCAGCATTGCACTGACCCTGACTCTTCAGCTTCCCCTTACCACATTTAAGGATCTTGTGATATTGAGTCTGCTGATAATCCAGGAGACTCTCCTTATTTAGTGTCAACTATTAGCCACCTCCTTAATTCTATCTGCCACCTTAATTCGTCTTGGTCACGTAACCTAAAATATTCATGGATTCCAGCATTTCAGACCTAGACATCTTTCAGTTGCAGGGAAAGGGGCATCATGCTGCTTTCTACAGAGGAGTTCCAGAAAGGTAAAAATATATAAACAAAATCCTTAACTCAGTCACTCAAAGGTAACTTGCTGCAATTTGGGAAAATGTTTTACCTTATAACTTCCTGAAATCATGACCTAATTGATTTAAATACTTAATGGGAACTCGGATACTATATATTCTCAAACTTAGAATATATGAAAATATTCACTAAAAAGTCTCTTTATTACTACTAAAGTTAATTACTTTTAATAGATTCTGATGTGTTCTTATAGGTTATTAATGTAAATATATGTCCACTAACATCATTGTTCCTTGTTCTGCATCTGGTCCTTACCTTATCCCACAGTGGTGCTGGGCATAGAGGTAATGACTAATATTTTTTGAGTACTTACTTTGTGCCAGACATTGTAACAAGTGTAATAAATTTAATCTTTGCAACCCTAACAGTAGGTACTATTTTTAAGATGCAGAACTTGAGACATAGAGAAGTTAAGTCGTTTACCCATGGTCACTCACCTGGTAAATTAAAAGCCAGGGTTTCAGCCCAGATAACCCTCATGCTTAATTCCTATTCTCTATTTTATTCCCTGTCTTATATGATAAGCAAATTAGTTGCTAATTTAAAGAGTCGGTGACAATTTCTTGGTCATCTCTAAAAATCCCTTATGTAAAATTGAGCACATCCATAATAACCTGCCTCAAAATGTCATGTGTTTCTGAGGAAGTGTCTCTAATACCCTTGGTTGGCTGCCCAGGAGCTATACCCAACAGCCCTTCCCAATAGCTCTCTCCCTTACCAGTGCCCTCAGTAGAGCTGGCAAAGCAGGAATTTGCTTTCACAGACTCTGAGTAGCAAGGAGTAGCTATGTGACTCAGTTCTAGCCTGAGAGAATGTGGGAAAATTTTCTGAGAGACTTCCTGGCAACGTTTCTTTCCTGATGACATGACGAAGGCAAGTCAGGGAACTTCTCTTTCATTTCTCCTTTCCAATGCCTTGCTCACGTGGGGCATGGCCACGTGGAAATACGATGTTCAGAGCTGAGGTAGACCTTTTGCAGTCATTCAGGGGCGACTAAGAGAATTTCAGAGATTTTGACGTAACCCCTGATGCTGTGGAGTTACCTCACTTGGGACCAGCCATCTCCAGACTTCTTAGGCAAAACAATAAGCCCTGGCAAGTCAGATTTTTCTATTACTTGTGGCCAAACACAGCCTGACTAACACAGAACTCAGTGCTGTGGCTCAAGAGAAGACATCCAGAGCATATAGTAATATCAATGCCCTGTCCTTTAAAAAAAGTTAGTTTTTATTGGAGTATAGTTGCTTTACATGGAGAAGGTGATGGCACCCCACTCCAGTACTCTTGCCTGGAAAATCCCATGGACGGAAGAGCCTGGTAGGCTGCAATCCATGGGGTCGCTAGGAGTTGGACACGACTGAGCGACTTCACTTTCACTTTTCACTTTCATGCATTGGAGAAGGAAATGGCAACCCACTCCAGTGTTCTTGCCTGGAGAATCCCAGGGATAGGGAAGCCTGGTGGGCTGCCGTCTATGGGGTCTCACAGAGTCGGACACGACTGAAGCGACTTAGCAGCAGCAGTTGCTTTACAGTGTTGTGTTAGTTTCTACTGTACAACAAAGTGAATCAGCCATGCATATAAATGTTGTTGTTGTTGTTTAGTCACTAAGCAGTGCCTGACTCTTGTGCAACCTCATGTGCTGTAGCCTGCCTGACTTCTCTGTCCATGGGATTTTCCAGGCAAGAATACTGGAATCAGTTGTCATTATATCCCTTTCCTTTTGAACTTCTTTCCATTCAGGTCACCACAGTGCTTTAAGTAGAATTCCCTGCGCTATGCACTATGTTCTCATTTGTTATATATTTTACCCACAGTATAAATAGTGTATATGTATCAATCCCAATCTCCCAATTCATTCACCTCTCCCCCACCCCAGCTACTGCCCTGTGGTTCTTTTTTTTAAGGATTTTATTTATTTGTTTTTATTGTTGGTTGCCCTGGGTCTTTGTTGCTCTGCCCAGGACTTCTCTAACTGCACTGAGTTTCATTGTGGTGTGTGGGCTTCTCACTGTGGTGGCTTCTCTTGTTGCACAAAGGCTCTAGGGGCGTAGTCCTCTGTAGTTGTAGCACGTGGGTTCAGAGGTTGCAGCTCATGGGTCCAGTTGCTCCTTGGCATGTGGAATCTTCCTGGACCAGGATATGTCCCCTGCATTGGCAGGTGGATTCTTATCCACTGTGACACCAGGGAAGCCTGTGCCCTGCATTTCATGAGGTGCCGGGAGCCGGCGAGAGACATTCCGCTTGTGACAAAGGTCATGAGGAAGGAGGCTCGGCATAAGCAAAGGCGGGATCGAGCCTCGGGAGTCTCCCCGGATATTCTCGAGTATCTTCCCCCCAAAAACTAGAGTCTGCCTACTTTATTGCTTTGTGCTCTCACCTCTGACTTTACTGGGGGCTGTCCCCTACCACCATCTCGCTCTCTCTGTCAAAGAGTTAACTTACAGCTCCAATTAATAAAGTTCCTGGGCAATTAGGAGTGTTTAAATCCAAACCCCTCAGATGGCTCTCTAACTCGCCTGACAAGTTTACCCGGACTCCTGCAGCTATGCATACGATTGTTTACAGTCTCCCAGCCTCCAGAGGCACGGGAAGGTTCAAATAGCTTAGAGCCTCTCAGAGAGTTAGAAACTGTCAGAATAAGACTAGTAAAGGATTTCATTGATGAGTCAATGCTTGTTGCCAAGTTTTCACATCCCCTGAATTGCATCCTTGAATATGTATTAATTAATAGTTGGTATATAGAAAAAATAAGTAGTGGCCTTGGTGTTAGTAACTTTAGACCCTTAAGGTAATAAATTCTTTCCTTTGTTGTAAACCCATTACACATCCGCCCTATAGGAATGCAATTTTATCTTTGGAAGATGGTGCCAAACCTTAAAATAATTACTCTTAGAGAAAATAAGTCTTTGTTGATAAGTCCTTGTCAAGAGTCATAAAATGTTAGTAGGCCTTCTGGCCAGAAGATGATGTAAATCACCTAAACCATTTGTATACGATAAATTTGCAGGAAAGAAACCCTGGTTTTTGATAAGAATCAAAGACTGCTGACTTTGCATCCCCTATTATCCTCTATGTGTAACTTAGGGTATATAAGCCCCTGTTGAAAATAAAGCTATGGGCCTTGCTCACCAGCGCTTGGTCTCCCCATGTCATTCTTTTCACATTCTGGCTGAAGTCTCCATCTGGAGCGCGGAACCCACCACGCTTACTAATTATGCCTGGGCTTCTAAGACCCACTCGAGAAGGTGTCTAGGGTGAGGCACCTTCTGCTATTCGAGAGGGCGCCTGCGGCCTTCGTAAGTGGTGCAAACTTCTTGAAGTTTTATTGGTCTCCCGCGTAAACCAAGCTACTCAGCCTCTTTTCTCCACTGAATTTTCCTACTGAGCTATCCTCATTCTATTATTCTTTATATCTCTAATTAGCATATAAATAGTCGCCTAGGCAGTCTCTCCTTCGAATACCCTGGATCAGCTGGGGCTGGTCCCCGGCAAAGAGGGATATGAACAAATTTGTAATACAAGAGAGCATCCTATATGGAAGGGATTTTGAGACCTTGTTTTAGAAATGGGGAGGAAATATCCTGGAAAGGATGATTCGGTGGTGGGGGGGCAGTAGGGGGTGATGAATGTAAGTGTCACGTGCCTCTGGTAAAGCTCTGAGAGCTCTCTGGTAAGTTGAAAACATGTCTGCAGATTCTTCCCATCCCTGTTTACATCACTTTGCAAGGTGATATTTCTTCTTAGTATAAGTAAAAGTAAAAAGTGGTAATGTTTTTTCTCATCCCTTGAATGTCTGCTAGGCTGTGTGATTGATTTCCCAGGGCTGCCATAACAATCTACCACAAACTAGGTCACTTAAAACAAGAGAAACCTTTTATCTCATAGCTTTGAAAGCTAGATGTCTGAAATCAAGTTATTGGTGGGACCATATTCTCTCTGAAGGCTCCATGTAAGAATCTATTCCATGCCTTTCTCTTAGCTTCTGATATTAATGGCAATCCTTGATCTCCTGCAGTCATCACAGCATTCTCCCTGTGTGTTTCTGTATCTCTTCTTATAAAGTGCAAGTCCTACTGGTTACAGGCCCACTGTACTTCAGTATGACCTCACTTTAATTACATCTTCAGTAACCCTTGTTATAACCCTATAATAAGTTCACATTATAACATTCTGGAAAGGATGTGAACTTAGGAAGAGGGTTGGGGTGACACCATCCAGCCCTGTTGTTGGTGATGTTTAGTCTGCTAAGTCATGCGTGGCTCATTTGCAACCCTGTGAACTGTAGCCTGCCAGGCTCCTCTGTCCATGGGATTTCCTAGTCAGGCATACTGGGGTGGGTTGCCATTTCCTTCTCCAGGGAACCTTCCCAACCTAGTGATCGAACCTGCATCTCCTGCACTGGCAGGAAGATGCTTTACTGCTGTGCCACCAGGGAAGACCCATATACCCATGTAATTTGCTTTGGCCAAAAGAATGTTAGCAAACATGGTTCATCAGGGGCTGAAAAAGTAATGCTCTTTGGCCCATGAGATAATCATGTGAAGAAACCCAGAGTGTCTACTGAAGGATGAAATGATGAAATACCATGTGGAGCAAAGACAAACTGTCCCAGCTGAGGTCACCTCCAGAACCACCAGCCTGACAACTGCTTGACATGTGAATCAGGCCACTCTAGACCACCTATCTGCATCTGAGCCAGCCAGTGGAAGGATTACTCAGATGAGAGACAATAAGTGTTTTTGTTAAGGGTGATGGAGATGATTGGTTACCTAGCAAAAGCTAACTAATATGAGTTCTAATGTGATACGGAGATTTCCCATGATTGTGGACATCTAGAGAGCAGAACAGTCTTGAGATTCTTGCCGACTTTGAAATGCTGTGGCCTTAAGATTGATTTCTGACCAGCACCTGAAAATTACAGAAAGGCAGATGTTTCTGAATGAAACTAAGGACTTTCTAATAGTTGGATCTGTCAAACAATGTAGCTGACTGCCCCCTGAGGGAGATGTTACGAAAGTAGATGTTGTTTGGAAGACTATATTAAAATCTCAAATATCCACTTTAAATCTAAGACTTTAAGGAAAAATCATTTGAAAAGATTTTTAGAAATGAGAAAAAAATCATTGATGATTTAGTGTTCTTTTAATGCATTGTTCATGCCAGAAATTGTGGAAAGGCCAAAAACTACTCAGAACACTCTGTAAAATTCCCAGTGTCTACTGGCATCATTGCACATATTCTTTCTAAATTGAATCTTGGGCCAAGAGTTGGGAGTGAGTCTTTGACTTTGGGTTTCTGTACTGCCTTCTCCATTTCATTTTCTCCTGTAGTTTCCATGGCTAGAAACACTTTGGTTTCTTGCCAACTGGTGAATCAGTATATGACTAACCTGGCATTGGGCCAGGGCTGAAAGTGGTGGACTACAGCCAGAAATAGAACCACAAGGCAACCCTCTAGAATGATGTCATGTATCTCTTGACATAACACCAAAAAGAGGATAAGGAAAGTAGCCAGAGGAAAATGAACAAGCTGATGTAATAAGATGCTTGGGATGGCTTCTATGAAACATAGGTACAGGGGATGGATCCTAGGATGTGGTACATTGAGTATAGTTAAGCTAAATAAAACATAAGAGGATTTAATTAAAAATGTACTAGTTCTGTTTATCAGCCAATATTAGATCCCTGATCGGCTTTAGCTATGAAGAAGGTGTGGCAATCCACTCTAATATTCTTGCCTGGAGAATCCCATGGCCAGAGGAGGCTGGCAGGGTACAGTCCATAGGGCTGCACAGTCTTCAAGACTGAAACGACTAAGCAACAGATTTTCTTTGCTCTCTCAGGCAAGTAAAAAGACTTCTTTAAGCTTCTTTCTTTGAGGAACTGGTCTTAAATTATCTCGAAACTTTTGTGTAAAAGTAAAATTCTATTACTGCCTAGAGGCAAATGTTCTCAGGTATTGAAATGAGGGCTCAAAAATTCTTTAATTCATTTATATTTCATTTAGAATATTGAAATGATAATTCATTGAATGCTTCTTGAATGCCTGGTACTGAGAAAGGAAATTTGTATTTACTTTATCATTTGTATTTATCACAATGACCATATATTATACAGCTTAGAAATGTCCAAAATTAGTAAATAGATTTCTGGGCTTCAGTTTTCCCATCTTTAAAATAGATGTTTATCTTAATTACAACTTATCAGCTTTGTATATATTAACAATTATTTATTGGCAAAGAATACACAGAAACAACACCCTAACATTTTATAGTCTATAATTTAGATTTATTTTGGTATAAACAGTGTTATCTGAGTGTGAACCCAGGTAAACGCTGCTCTGTACCTTAGGGAAGAATCAACAACAGTAAAAAGAATCAACAACCAACTAGAGTAGTTACCCAGTATTTTAGTCAGTTTTGGCTATTAATAACAAAATGAAGGGACTGGGTGGATTAAACAACATATGTTCATTTCTTACAGCTCTGGAGGTTGGAAAGTTCAAGATCAAGGTACCAGCAGATTTGCTGTCTGCTGAGTACCCTCTTCCTGGTGGCAGGGGCTTGCTTTCTTGATGTATCCTCAGGTAGAAGAGAGAAAGAGGCTCTGGTCCCTTGTTCTGTTTAAAGTGTTAGTGTTAGTCACTCAGTTGTATCAAACTCTTTGCTACCCCATGACTGTAGCCTGTCTGTCAGGCTTCTCTGCCCATGGAATTCTCCAGGTAAAATTACTGGAGTGGGCTGCCATTCCCTTCTCCAGGGGATCTTCCTGACCCAGGGATCGAACTTGGGTCTCCTTCATTGCAGGTGGATTCTTTACCATCTGAGCCACCAGAGAAGCCCTTTTTCCTCTGTTTTGTATATGCACTAATCCCATCATGGAGATTCTATCTTTATGACCTCATCTAAACCTAGTCACTCCCCAAAGCTCCAGTCTCTAAATACCATCCATTGGGGATTAGGGCTTCAACACATAATTTGTCAGGATATGATCATTTAGTCCACAGCACTTAGCATTTTAAATACCATTCTCAAAATCTCAGAGTGATAGAGTCACTATGGAAAACAGTGGTAGAAATTCTTCAACAAATTAAAAATAGAACTACCATATGATCCAGCAATCCCATTTCTTGGTATATATCCAAAAGAAATGAAAACATAAATATACATTTCCATGTTCATGGCAGCATTATTCACAAGGTATGGAAACAACCTATGTCCTTTGACAGATGAATGGATAAAGAAAATGTAACTCTCTCTCTATGTATATATATAGACAATGGAATATTATTAAGCCTGTAAGAAAAAGGAAATCCTGGTATTTGTGACAATACAGATAAACCTGCAGGTCATTATGTTAAAAGAAATGAGCTAGCTGGGAAAGAAAAATACTATATAGTATCATTTATATGTGGAATCTAAAACAAAAAACAAAGAGAAAAACACCAATCCCATGGAAACAGTGAGTAGTATGGTGGTTGCCAGGGTCTAGGTGGAAGAAGAAATGAGGCCATATGGGTCAAACGAGGCTATATAGGTATAAGTAAGTTCTGAGGAGATAATGTATAACGTGACTGTTGTTAACAGCATTGAATTATATACTTAAAGTTTCCTGAGATTATATCTTAAACACACACACACACACACATGCACAAAAGTTAACTATTTGAAGTGATGGATGTATTAAATAACTTTATTGTGATAATCTTTTCACAATGTATACCAAATCATCATGTAGTATACTTTTCATATATACAATATTATTTCTCAATTATTCCTTAATAAATCTGGGCAATATTTATGCTAGAAAATTTGTCCATGGCATAAAGATGCAGAGATAATATTTCCTTAATGAATGAGGGTCATTCAACATATACGGCTGGTTATAAGTTTGCACAGGCCCCATTACTCCTGCACTGGCTGAGCTGTGTGATACACCACCTTCACTAGTGGAGGTTAGATTCTGTCCCCTCATGCATCCAGCATCCCTCTGATTCACAGAAGAGTCTGTATCTTCACCTAACTTTAAGGCTGGTCAATTCTGCTGTCAGAATATATTTGGGGCAGACTGAAGTTTGCATGCAAGGTATGAAGCAGTTTGGCTGGGGGCAGAGTGGGGTAGTCTCCTTGGAGCTACACAAACTCTCTTGGTGCCTGTTTGTTAACTAACTGTTCAGACGTTCAGGAGGATTGCTAAATCTTGCTTTCATAGTCACATGCCACTTTGTAATGAAGTTGTAGTACATTGACTACCAAAATCTTCTGATACATACTAGAGAACCTGACCATTGCTGTCCATCAGAATCTACTGAAGGCAGTCAGATAGGGGACTGATTAACCATGAAGATGCACAGGATGACATCAGAAGAAGGAACTGAGGGATTCATACCAATTTCATTCTTGCCACTTTCCTTCCGCTGAACCTACCAGTGCTTCTCATTTATCTCTGAGTAATAGGGAAGATCCCCTGGAGGAGGGCATGGAAACCCAGTATTCTTCCCTAGAGAGTCCCCACAGATAGAGGAGCCTGGCGGGCTACAGTCCATGGGGTCACAAAGAGTCAGACATGACTGAGTGACTAAGCATGCAATAGAATCTTCGGCATCAAGACATACCCAGTAATCTTTGTCTTGCTATCTAATTTGTCCATGTGGGGATTTATATATCAGGCTGTACCACAGAAATGGGAAACATTTTGTATTCAAGATGAAGAGAGGGAATCTACTTTAAAAGAATGAGAGAAGCCAAACAGAGCAAAGCCATGAGTTTGCTCTAATGTTCTCAGTTGTGGCAGCTGTCATATTTCTTAATTTTTTCAAATCAACTTTAATTGGTTTAGTCCCCATCCAACAGGATGTGTGGGGATGCTTTTCCATCATTTTAAGAAATCCTCTCTGTTTTAAGAAGCCTAGGAATTTTGAAGACTGCTTCTGGTCTTAATTCTTCAAGGTCACTGCTGATCTTTTCTATGGCTCTTTGAAGGTCAGGGGATTCATTATCCACAGTCCCAAAATCTCTTCTTGCTCTATTCCAATCTCAGTTCTCAGTCATTGGGCGTTTTGCTCAGTGTCAAAGGTGCCTATGCACATCCAACTCTGAGAGGCCTTGCCACACTGTGGGACCCTGGTGAGATGTGGGAAGAGGGCCCGGGCCTCTGTGTTCACAAAGTGAACAAGTCTTTCACTCTTTCAGGAACCAATCCTCCTAGACGGGACCCTCCCTTTGTATTATGTTAATACCTAAGAGTCAGAACAATAGCTGGCCTTGTCACAGGAGGAGGGCAGGTTGGAACTTGAAGAATGGGTATTATTTAGATAAAAAAGAAAATAAATAAATATGCAGGCAGAGAGGAGAGAATACAACTGGGGAAAAGTCAGGAGAGTTGTCTCAACAAATTAGGAGGAAAAGATAAGGACCTAAGCCAAGCTCAGGAATTTGGGACCCTTTCTGTAGTCAGCAAAGAGATGCTGGTACCTTCTAAGAATACGGGGAATTTTGTTTAGTTTAGTTTGATTTGGTTTCATTGTAGGAAAACATGTCTCTTCTCATGGATGGGAACACAAGTAACACCAAATATCAAATAAATTGAAAGTCACGTTAGTTTGTTTTTGGAAGGCATTGCATGTGTTGCTGGATCCTATCTTGAGAGGGTAATTCCTATGGTGTATGCTGTAAGGGACTTGAAAATAAGAAGAGAAAAAAAGTTTCCTTCCTGCTGCATCCTGCTATCTTTTCTGCAAGACCCATCTGGTTCAGAAATTCTACAGGATTAGACATCTCTTGTGGCAGAGAAAAATGATCAAGACTTTGCTTTGAAAGGTAGGCTATCCTACGTCTGGATATTTTCACAATATAAAATTTCATCTTTTAGTCCTACCCATTCCAACTTGTGATTCTGTGCTCATGTCCAGTGAGATAAATGCATATCTCTGCCTTTTCTGTAGTCTTTTTTCTGTGCGTTAGCGATTCTGTAGAAGATAAGTGTGTGGGGATTGATGAGGAATGAGTGAGGAGGAAGAGGGGACAACAGAGGATGAGATGGTTGGATGGCATCACCGAGTCAATGGACATGAGTTTGAGTAAACTCTGGGAGTTGGTGATGGACAGGGAGGCCTGGCATGCTGCAGTCCATGGGGTCTCAGAGAGTTGGACATGACTGAGCGACTGAACTGAACTGAACTGAATGGGTGAAATTGTTTGCAAGCCATCAGTGCCACTCTCTTCATAGCAAACCTGGTTCTATTGTAGTCACTGTTACAGTGAGCTATTTTTAATATTGGAAATGGGTCTATTCCTCACCTCTCTTTGGTGAAGATAAGTTGCAAATCATTGTCACACATTCCTCCAAGCCCATTCAAATGCTCTCTCGGTAGAATCTTTCTAAACCTCAGTCTCTTTCCTCTCCCTTGTTTACTCCCTCTAGTAATTGCATGCTCATTTCCCTCTATTCTCTCAGGAACTTTGGTTCTTTTTATGGAATTTATAATTTGTGATACTTGATTATGATTTTTCCAAGTTTTATAGCTTCTCATATAAGCATTTGTTAAGTGATTGGACCAGAAGACCATGGTGAGGTCTATCTTAGGGTGGCTGAGGGCTCTAGGTTTCAGACACGGTTACAAATGTATTTTAGATTCTTGTTACTTTTGGTTGCCTCTAATGTCGAGAATGTCAAGAATAATTTCAGGTTAAACAGCAATAATACAACCGTGAGATTGATCCTTATCTTCCATGATCAGAAGAGGATAGAGGAAAAGTCCCTAACAGGTGTCTGGTAGAAGTCTGTGTGTGCTATTGATAATTGAGAAAAAGTAAGAGAATGGCTCAGTAAGCTGAGTGTGTCCTAGGAGGCTGGATGGTTCTCTTCTGTTCAGCAAAGTGCTTTCTGAAGCCTCTGGGACGAGATCAGCCTGATCAGAGAGCATCTTCCTGGGGGTGGAGGGAGGTGGGCCTACTCTGGAGAGAGCAGTGTTTCCCTTCCTAGGAAGTTTGTTGAGTAGAATGTATGCCCAGCTGCTTCACTGCCCACTCCATGCCAACTAAGAAATATGCTTGTTTAAAGTTCAAATCAATATGTAACACCACAACAAAACAGTTTAACTTTTCAATTACAAACTTAGAATAAATAATAGGTAGTGCTTGGTATGTGCCAGGTATTATTCTAAACAGTTTACAGATATTGACGTTTTTGATCTGTATAAGACTCCAAGAAGCAGGCACTGATATTATTACCATTTTGTCCAAGAGGCAAATGAGATACAGAAAGGTCAAATGACTTGATCAAGGTCACAGAGTTAAATGCCCACAGTAGGATCTGTGCCCAGATGTCTACTCCAGAGTCTGGGCACCGCTCAGCAGTTATTTTCGCTGGTGCATAATGCTGGGAAGAGACAGACTGCAAGGATGTTCTGCATGTTTCCTCTGCCTACAAGCTGTGTCCAGTCTGAGGTTCCCTGATTTATGTGGTTATATCCTCTACTAGTTTGCAAAACTAATTAAGGGGCACATCAAAACCTTCCTGGGCCTCTAATTCATAAGGAAATACTAAGCTCACTGGAGTGAGTGGGAAATACAATGTGCATCATGCTGCTGCTGCTGCTGCTAAGTCGCTTCGTCGTGTCCGACTCTGTGTGACCACATAGATGGCAGCCCACCAGGCTCCCCCGTCCCTGGGATTCTCCAGGCAAAAACACTGGAGTGGGTTGCCATTTCCTTCTCCAACGCATGAAAGGGAAAAGTGAAAGTGAAGTTGTTCAGTCGTGTCCGAGTCTTTGAGACCCCATAGATTGCAGCCTACCAGGCTCCTCTGTCCATGGGATTTTCCAGATGAGAGTACTGGAGTGGGGGGCCATTGCCTTCCCCAGTGCATCATGTTACAGCTTCATAAATAATTCCTTATGCAACAGAAAAATGTCTATTGTCCTTGCTTCCTACCTCTGACTACGCGGGGCCAATAAATGAAAATTTTAAAGAAGATTCTCCTAAATGTTCTTTATCCCCATGTAATATGTTTGGGATACCTGGATCCATTGGGTTGTACTGCCCACTCTGAAACCAGCCTGTGACAGTTTCCTGAAGTTGACACAGTCATCTAAAATTCTGGAATTGGACGGTGCTATTTGATGAGAATGGGTATGAGCATGATAAGTGGCTTCAGACTGGTCTGACTCTTTGTGACCCTATGGACTGCACCCCACCAGGCTCCTCTGCCCATGGGATTCTCCAGGTAAAAATACTGGAGTGAGCTGCCGTATCCTTCTCCAGGGGACCTTGCTGACCCAGGGATTGAACCCATGTCTCTATGTCTCCCGCACTGGCAAGTGGGTTCTTTACCACTAGGTGCTTCATTTTACTTTTTATGTACAATGTTATTTATTTTTTTGTCCATGCTAGGTCTTCCTTGCTGCCTGGGCTTTTCTCTAGTTGCAGGGAGCAGGGGCTACTCTCTAGCTGTGCTCCCAGGCTTCTCAGTGCCGTGGCTTCTCTTGTTGCTTTAGGGTGTGAGGGCTCAGTAGTTGAGGCTCCTGGGCTCTAGAGCACAAGCTCAGTAGCTGCGGTGCATGGGCTGACGTGCTCTGAGGCATGTGGGATCTTCTCAAACCAGGGATCAAACCTGTGTCTCCTGAATTGCCAAGTGGATTCTTTACCAATGAGCCACCAGGGAAGCCTGGTGATTTATTTTATTATCTGAAGTTTGAACCTTTAAGTATGCCTTCTAAGACTTTATCTAGTTTGAAAATTGCAAAAGAAAACTGAGAAGAGATCAAGAACTATAAAAAAGTAGAAAAAAAAAAAAAGTAGGACTTCTTCTACAAAAAAGTAGAGACTCTTTTACCAACCTGATAGCCAGAAAAAAACCTTTCAAATATTTGCTGAATAATGTAGCTGTAACTAGAGTCTTATAACTTACCTTGGTCGTTAATGAGTATGGATTATTAACACTATTTAATTATGAAAATTACAGTAAACTGTGAAGAGGAAAAATTTCCCAAATAAAAGCAAATGTTATAGTTTTAATGCATGATTTTGGAATAAAGAAAGTATGTAATTTTATTAATAGGATATCAGTTTCTTTCCACTGCCACTAAGCAAGTATTGAATAAACATTTAAAATGTTATTTGTCTGTGCAGGGCACATGTATCAGATTGTCCCTAATGGCATGTGAACTCCTTTATCCCTGATTGTGTCTTTACATTGTTGATATTATTCAATAAGTTTTCTTGAATGCATGTATAAATGGATTATTGAAATGAACTAAATCTCTACAACTTTGATATGTAAGGCTTTCTCTTTTTATTCCCTGCATTTTGTATATCTTGGCTGACTGACTTTGCATACCATCTGAGCAAATAAATTTTCTTGATTCCTGGTATACACTGATTAGTTTATCCCCCAAATTCATATATTGAAGTCTTAACCTCTCACACCATGGAATGTGACCTTATTGAGAATAGGGCTGTAGTGGGTGTAATTAGTTAAGATGAGGTCATATTGGAGTAGGGAGGGCCCTGAATCAGTATGACTGGTGTCCTTCAAAAAAGGGTAAATTTGGACACAGCCACGTACACAAAGACAATGTCATGTGAAGATGAAGGCAGAGATCAGGGTGATGTTTCTACAAGCAATGAGTGCCACAGATCGCTAGGAGACCACCAGAAGCCAGGGGAGAGGCATGGGGCAATTTCTTCTTCACAACCAACAGAAAGACATAACCCCGCCGACACCTTGATGTTGGGCGTTTGAGTCTCCAGAACTGTGAGACAACACATTTTTGTTCTTTCAGCCACCGAGTTTACGGCCCTTTGTTTCTGAAACTCCAGGAAATTAATATGATTCCCATCCTTTAATGAAAGGAGACTAGATTTATGTGGCTGAGATGGCATGACTCTGGGATTTTTCTCTTCATTTTGTCTGGGACATCACCTAATTACAGAATTACTTTTAAACTGCTGTGGGTTTTAAGAAGTGAAGCCAAAGGTGGTTGTATACTTAGGAGAACTGTGTGTTATTGTGGATTTTGGAGGTTGAGTGTTTAAAGATACATTTTTATTTTCCATGTAAAAGGTTGGTCCAAAAATTTCTAGTATTATATATTTTTAGGAAGTGCACATAAGGCTGAATGCTTTGAAGTTGCTAGTAATTCTATTATGATTATTTAATCTGCTAAAAATAAAAATACAGACTGGCAATTTGCTTCATTTTTCTTCCTTGAAATCTGTGCTGTGCTCAGTTGCTCAGTCATGTCTGACTCTTTGTGACCCCATGGACTGTAGCCTGCCAGGCTCTTCTGTCTTTGGGATTCTCCAGGCAGGAATACTGGAGTGGGTTACCATGCCCTCCTCCAGGGGATCTTCCCAACCCAGGGATCACATTTTTTAGTAGCATGAATGTTTTTATGGACTCTAAAGTTTAATAAAGCAAATGATTTGCAGCTGAAATGTGTCTGTGTCATGCATGGTCAAGGATCTGGGATCCAGAAGAACAAGCAGTACACCACAAACCAGTTGTTAAAAATACCCTGAGAACACTTTGTTTTTTGAGGATTATGACTGGTGACTATAAATCTCACAGGAGTTCCCAAGATTGTGTTCATAATTGAAAAGACAAAGCTCACCTTTCCAGTTACATTTTGAAAAAATAGAAGGAAGTATAAATTAAAAGGATTTGGTATCCTTGAAACTGTTTAGTCTGCAGTGGAGATAAACAGACACTCCTCTCATTGATGCATATTTGAAACCTCAAAGTTTCGTACTGAAAAATAATGTTTTCATATTTTGTGATTTTTGACTCCTGAGCACTTGTTGGAACTTGTGATGGGTGAAATGTTAATTCACTCCACAGGGAGCACGACATGTTCAAGATTTCCTAAAAACAGACTTTTACTGTATACTTTATATACTATTTATCTAGTTTCCTTATTTTAATTCATGGTCTGGGTGTGTTTACTAGGAGGCTCATGTCTATCCCCACCCAGTTCTATCTGCAGCCTCCATTCTCTGTATACTCTCCTTATTTGAGGAGACTCACACATTTTATCATTTCATCCATGTATATTTGTCTCTTTAAAGATAACGGATTGCTTACAAACATAACCACAATACCATTATTGCACCTAAAAATGGAAAATTCCTTAATAGCAACAAATATCCATTGTTCAGATTTCCATGCTTGTCTCCAGAATCATTTTTTCATCTTGGTCTGTTGAATTGATTTCCAAACAATGTTCACACATTCACTTGGTTCTCATAAAAAAAAATTATTTAGTTATTTTTTGGCTCCTTTGGGTCTTAGCTGTGGCATGTGGGTTGCTAGTTGTGGTATGTAGGCTTCTGTCTACTTGGGACATGCGGGTTCAATGTTGCAGCTCATGGGCTTAGTTGCCCCACGGCATGTGGGATCTTAGTTCCCCTGATCAGGGATTGAGCCTGCATCCCTTACATGGAAGACAGCTTCTTAGCCAGTAGACTACCCGGGAAATCCCTTAGGTTTCTTTTCTATAAAGTCCCCTAGTCTTTTTTTTTTTTTTTGGAGAAGGCAATGGCACCCCACTCCAGTACTCCTGCCTGGAAAATCCCATGGACCGAGGAGCCTGGTAGGCTGCAGTCCATGGGGTTGCTAAGAGTCGGACACGACTGCGAGACTTCATTTTCAGTTTTCACTTTCATGCATTGGAGAAGGAAATGGCAACCCACTCCAGTGTTCTTGCCTGGAGAATCACAGGGACGAGTGGGCTGCTGTCTCTGGGGTCGCACAGAGTCAGACACGACTGAAGCGACTTAACAGCAGCAGCAGCAGTCTCTTTTTTACCTCAGCAAATTGTTGAAAAAACAAGGTAATTTCCCTTGTTCAGTTCAGTTCAGTTCAGTCGCTCAGTCGTGTCTGACTCTTTGCGACCCCATGAATCCCAGCATGCCAGGCTTCCCTGTCCATCACCAACTCCCAGAGTTCACTGAGACTCACGTCCATCGAGTCAGTGATGCCATCCAGCCATCTCATCCTCTGTCGTCCCCTTCTCCTCCTGCCCCCAATCCCTCCCAGAATCAGTCTTTTCCAATGAGTCAACTCTTCAAGTGAGGTGGCCAAAGTATTGGAGTTTCAGTTTCAACATCATTCCTTCCAATGAACACCCAGGACTGATCTCCTTTAGGATGGACTGATTGGATCTCCTTGCACTCCAAGAGACTTTCAAGAGTCTTCTCCAACACCACAGTTCAAAAGCATCAATTCTTCGGCGCTCAGCCTTCTTCACAGTCCAACTCTCACATCCATACATGACCACAGGAAAAACCATGGCCTTGGCTAGACGGACCTTTGTTGGCAAAGTAATGTCTCTGCTTTTGAATATGCTATCTAGGTTGGTCATAACTTTCCTTCCAAGGAGTAAATAGAGTTTCTTGAATTTTGGATTTTGATGATTACTTCTGTGTGGTGTCATTTAACATGTACTTCGCTGCCTGAAAACTGGCAGTTCAATCTAGAGACTTGGTTTGATGGTTTGATCTGATTTAGATTTTTTTTTTCAGGAATCCATGAATAATGTCTGTCTCATTTTGTGTGTGTGTGTGTGATCTTAGTCATTGAAGATCATGGCCTAGATTCATTTTAAACTGACATTTCTTCATCATTTAACAGCTGGAATATTACACTTTATACCCTTAAACAAGATAAGTTGCTTTGTTGTGTAATCATTAGTTCTGGGCTTAAAGAAAGTTCAGTTCAGTTCAGTCGCTCAGTCGTGTCTGACTCTTTGCGACCCCATGAATCGCAGCACGCCAGGCCTCCCTGTCCATCACCAAGTCCCAGAATTCATTCAGACTCACATCCATCGAGTCAGTGATGCCATCCAGCCATCTCATCCTCTGTCGTCCCCTTCTCCTCCTGCCCCGAATCCCTCCCAGCTTCAGAGTCTTTTCCAATGAGTCAACTCTTTGCATGAGGTGGCCAAAGTACTGGAGTTTCAGCTTTAGCATCATTCCTTCCAAAGAAATCCCAGGGCTGATCTCCTTCACAATGGACTGGTTGGATCTCCTTGCAGTCCAAGAGACTTTCAAGAGTCTTCTCCAACACCACAATTCAAAAGCATCAATTCTTTGGCGCTCAGCCTTCTTCACAGTCCAACTCTCACATCCATACATGACCACAGGAAAAACCATAGCCTTGACTAGACGAACCGTTGTTGGCAAAGTAATGTCTCTGCTTTTTAATATGCTATCTAGGTTGGTCATAACTTTCCTTCCAAGGAGTAAGCGTCTTTTAATTTCATGGCTGCAGTCACCATCTGTAGTGATTTTGGAGCCCAGAAAAATAAAGTCTGACACTGTTTCCACTGTTTCCCCATCTATTTCCCATGAAGTGGTGGGACCGGATGCCACGATCTTCGTTTTCTGAATGTTGAGCTTTAAGCCAACTTTTTCACTCTCCACTTTCACTTTCACCAAGAGGCTTTTTAGTTCCTCTTCACTTTCTGCCATAAGGGTGGTGTCATCTGCATATCTGAGGTTATTGATATTTCTCCTGGCAATCTTGATTCCAGTTTGTGTTTCTTCCAGTCCAGTGTTTCTCATGATGTACTCTGTATATAAATTAAATAAACAGAGTGACAATATACAGCCTTGACGAACTCCTTTTCCTATTTGGAACCAGTCTGTTGTTCCATGTCCAGTTCTAACTGTTGCTTCCTGACCTGCATAGAAATTTCTCAAGAGGCAAGTCAGGTGGTCTGGTATTCCCATCTCTTTCAGAATTTCCCACAGTTTATTGTGATCCACACTGTCAAAGGCTTTGTCATAGTCAATAAAGCAGAAATAGATGTTTTTCTGGAACTCTCTTGCTTTTTCTATGATCCAGCAGATGTTGGCAATTTGATCTCTGGTTCCTCTGCCTTTTCTAAAACCAGCTTGAACATCAGGAAGTTCACGGTTCACATATTGCTGAAGCCTGGCTTGGAGAATTTTGAGCATTACTTTACTAGCATGTGAGATGAGTGCAATTGTGTGGTAGTTTGATCTTATATTAGGATCATATAAATAGATAGATGGATAAGATGGGAGAAAACTTATGGAGGTGATGGATATATTTATGACATTGATTATGGTGATAGTTTCATGGATATATATACGTATTTCCAAACTCATAATTATATATGTATAATTTGTACAGCTTTTTGTATGTCATATTATTTCAATAAAGTGGTTTAGATAAAAACAATATTGAGCCAACATGTGTACTGCAAATATTTATGGCACAAACTATGTCTAGTGATGAGAGATAAAGGAGGGAGGGCATGGAGGAAATCCTAATACATATTTTTCTCCTATATTTCTTTAAGGATATTATTCTTCTTTGGTATCCTGCACCCAGGGTTCAAACAGTTCTAATTCACACATATATTTTTGGTTCTTTGTCTTTCTTTAGTAATTCTTGGGGGTCTCATTATTTAGGCTTCTGAAAGACTATGTGTGTAATTATGCTTGTTAATTTTGTAGAGCTGGAGTAATAAATATTCTATCAAACTGTAAGAAATTCATTTAAAGAAACAAAATGATTCCTAACAATTCTTCTTTAATTGTGTAGTAGGAGTCATTCACTAGGTTAAATTGTCTGAAAGAAAGCTTGGTAGACATTAAATTGCTTTTCTTCTCAGAACTCTTCTGAGAAATTTTTCATTTTTACTGCTCCTTATGGGTATGTTGAATCTCTAAAGTAATTTTAATATAGTAGTACTCACAGAATACAAACAGAAGAGTTGAAGGAAAAGGTGTTTTTAAGTAACAAATGTTACATGTAGCTTGATTTCATTAAATACATTTTCAATCCCATTTTCTCTCTCTTCTTCTCTTTGGACCCCTGCCATGTGGCTGTTGCTATGCTTAATGTTAGCCTCAGAATCCCTTAAGCTCTTATCATTAAAAAAAAAAATTTTTTTTTTGTGGTTCTGTTTGGGAGGTTTCCATTATTCTGTCTTCCAGGTCTTTTATGTATCATAAAGGCCTTTCTTCTGTATCACCTAGTATACTGTTTATTTATTTATTATTTTTGTAGTGTGCTTTTCATTTCATTTTTATATTCTTCAGTTTGGTTCCTTTTTATATTTTCTAGTTTCTAAAAATTCTCACTGTGTTCATCTATCCTTGTGCCAATTCAGTTAACACTCTTCTTATGAATGATTTGCATTCTCTATCTGGTAAATTGCTTACTTCTGTTTTGTTACTTTGTCCCCACCCACACCCCACCCCAGGGGTTTTCTCTTGCTCTTTCAGTTGAGGCACATTCCTCTGTCTTCTCTTTTTGCTTAACTTCCTCTGTCTCAATGAAATTCAGTGCAGCAGTTACCTGTGGAGGTCTTAAAGGGGTGTCCTTCTGTGGGAGCATCCCTATACAATGTGTGTGTGCCCAGTGGCTTTGGTGGAAGAGTTGGATTTGATATGAACACAAGTCACACCTTTCGTCAGGATGTGCTGGTAGCTCTCAACTTGGTAGGAGACGGGGCTGAAGAAGGAGTGTCTAGGGTCAGATCCCACTAGTCAGTGACTGTCCCTGCTCCACAGGGGCAGGAGCAGGTCCCGTGTTGCTGTAGCAGAAGCCATGAGACTTGGCCTCAGCTAGCTCAAGTTCCTGTAAGTGTGTGCTCTTTCCTCTCCCAGCAGCAGCACCCTTGCTGCAGAGGGGAGGAGTATTAGAGCGAGAGGGGCTGGCTGGGTGTTTGGTGAAGGTCAGTGCATGGACCATGTTGCTTTGGCTATGTTCAGAGATCCAGACTGCCTCTGAGGTGCTGCCCCTGCAATCCTTAGTACTGGCTGCCCCTTTCCTGCTCAGATGCCACTTAGGATCAATTTATGAGGGCAGCATGTTAAAGAAAATAATAAAGCGAGGAAGTATAGTCAGCATTTATATAGATGCTTTAACACAGCCTCAAAATATACAAAATAACAATGGCATAATGGTAGAGAAAAATAGATATGTCAACATATGTTGCAAGAGATTTTAACATGCTCTCTTCATAAATTGACAAATAAATCATACAGACAGACACTAGAGACACAGAAGAACTGAGTAATGTAGTAGAAAAGCTTGAACTATTTTATATACATAGATGTATGTATGTATGTATGTGTGTTTGTGTCTATATATGTCTGTGTGATTACAGTGGGCACCTGGATAATCTAAGACGATAACCCCACATCAAGATTTTTAAGTTAATCACATCTGCAAAGTCCCTCTTGTCATGTGTACTTGATTGAATTTTGTCTCCCCAAAGATATACACATACACAGACACACATATACACAAAATACAACTCAACCATGGACCCAACTGAGAATACAAATGGTCACACAGATTATTTACAAAATATTCTCTCACGTGGAAAATTTACTGGACCATAAAGGAAGCCTCAATAATTCCATGGAATCAGTATCATGTGGACTACATTCTCTAACCATAATTGATTAATGCTAGAAATTTTAATGAAGAAAAGAAGTATAGTTTACATAATCTTAAATGTCAGGTTTTACATTAGTTAACAATCCTTGGGCTAAAAAGGAGATCATGAAGGAGTTATGAAGTTTTATGACTCAAACAACAATAAAGCCTCATGCTATATTTGTTAAGACATAGCTAACACAATCCTTTGATTTCAAATAAATTTACCAGGATACAGAGGATTTGAAAGTAAATAAGCTCAACTTTCAATTTAAGAAGTTGGGAATGTAATAGAGGAAATCCAAAGAAACAAACTGAAAGAAAGGAGGAATTAATGACAATAAAAGAATAATAAAGAATTAAAGAAGTACAAGTATCAACAAGACTAAGACTGAGCAAGAAAAAAACAAAATGAAAACAGAAACATGCAATGAAAAAGAAAAATAACTACAGATATAACATATTTTAAATAAAAATCAATAGTATAAACTATATTTACTTGATAACTAGTAAGAAGTCATTAACTATTTGGAAAAAAAATAAATAAAAAAAAAATAAAGGGCCCAAATGAAGAGAACTGAATAGGTCAATAAGCAGTAGAGACATTAAAATGGTGGGAAAATACCTCCCTCCTACCAAAACTTTGTAGCCCCCAGTTTATTTCAAGGGGATTTCTACTGAATTTTCAAGGAAAACTAATATTTCAAATTTATTCCAGTAAAGAAGTACTATCAACTTATTTAATGAGATTAGTGCAGCATTCACTCCAAAATCACGTAAAGGCAATAAAAGAAAATTATAAGCCAATTTTTCTTGTTAAGTCATGTTTCAATATTATAAATTAAATATTAGCCAATCTAACATTTGGTTATTAAACAATAATTCATTATTCAGATCAAGTTTGTCCCAGTAATCCCAGGTCTAAACATAAGAAAGTATAACTGGAGCATTTACCATCAGTTCAGTTCAGTTCAGTCACTCAGTCGTGTCCAACTCTTTGCGACCCCATGAATTGCAGCACACCAGGTCTCCCTGTCCATCACTAACTCCCGGAGTTCACTCAGGCTCACGTCTATCGAGTCAGCATTTACCATATTAACAGACAAAAAAGAAAAAAAGTATGACTTTAAGTAGATGCAGAAAAAGCATTTGATAAATATAAACATGTGTTTGTTAGATTATTGAATAATATACATAGAGGAGAAGGAAATGCAACCCACTCCAGTGTTCTTGCCTGGAGAATCCCAGGGACGGGGGAGCCTGGTGGGCTGCCATCTATGGGGTCACACAGAGTCAGACATGACTGAAGTGACTTAGCAGCATACATAGAAATATGTTAAAAGCTAGAGGGGCTTTGTTAATGTAATATGTTCTGGGATATAGGAAAAGCTTAGAGTTTTGTTAATGGCTTGGTACCATCATTTAATTCATTGAACTTTTATTGAAGTTGCTTTTCCATTCCCAGAAGGCCATTAAGGAAGGCAACAAGAATTTTGCTGAAGCATAAAATGACTAGGCAGAAAATAGTCAAAGTAGAGGATGAATTTTAGCTGCAGCTTTTCAAATAGCTTAGGGCAGAGTAGGGTGAGAACTAGGAAAATCAATCCAAAAATGTCTATAAGTTAAGAAATAGACCATTATTTGCCTTGACAAGTTTACTCATTCATTTCCTAAACAGTAAATCCCTATAACTTAATTTTTGTTCTTGTAAAAATAGAGAACTTCTGGAAAAAAGATAGTAGTATTTCAGTAGGAAAAATATCCCACTTCTCAGCCACAGTCACAATTAACACTTTGATCTATGGCCAAGAGATCAAAATCCATAAAAAGAAAAAAAATCCATAACCATAATGGACAAACAATGTGTTTTGTTAACGAAGGACTTAAAATGACTTAATATAGCTTTGAGTTGTCTGAGTTCAGCAGGTATTTAAAGATGAATTTTTCTCTCATGAGATTTTCAGAGACCCCTATCGTATATTTAAGAACTTCTCACTGGTAGTTCTCTTGTGGTAAGTGATGCTCTCTCCTCTGACTCTCTCCTTAGTTGCTAGGAATATAGCAGGCCATATATATAACTCCCATGGCACTCCCTAGTGGTTTTTGTTGAATAGGACATAATATAAACCTTCGCAGGGTCTCTCTTTTTTGCATGACTCATATCTGATGCACTGGACTCCTTGATGTACGCTTTGACCTGATAAGCTCTGCAGTGAAGTTAGACCTCACAGTCCTTGGGTTCAGTCATCGACAGCCAACTTGAACCCAAGCAGTTTCTTCCAGAGTCTAATGATGAAATTATTCTGTAAATAAAGAAATGTGGAACAATAAGGGAACACTAAACTGCCCAGTTTTGTTGGTTTCTAGGGCCATATAGAATCCCAGGGATGGGGGAGCCTGGTGGGCTGCCCTCTATGGGGTCGCACAGAGTTGGACATGACTGAAGCAACTTAGCAGCAGCAGCAGCAGCAGCAGGGCCATATAGGACAAGTCAAAGATAAGCTTAGAAAGGTAGGGTAGGGTCAAAGTTTGACAGGCCTTGGAAAATAGACTAAAGAACTTTAAAAGAAACCATTATTTCAATAGGTAGGGCATCATCATGTTCTGTACCAAAACTTTGTGAAAAGATTTAGTGGTAATTTAAGTGCTCAGTTCAGTTCAGTTCAGTCACTCAGTCATGTCCGACCCTTTGCGACCCCATGAATTGCAGCTCGCCAGGCCTCCCTGTCCATCACCAACTCCCGGAGTTCACTCAGACTCACCTTGTCTTTAGCTCTGTATCTGTCAGGTGGGAGTGAGTTCCAGGCTACTGGGCTTCCCATACTGTGTCCATACTAAGCTCTTTCAGTAGTACCAGTAAAGCTCCTATAACTAGCTTCAAGGTGAAAAGAGGCACACAAAATCTTTCCATTAGGCAGTGTATTAAAAGGGCTCTTGCCTGCAAAATCATCTTTAAAATTTTTCTTTCTATTGAAAGACTCAAGCTTTTTTTTTTTTTTTTAAAGTTAATTGGAGGATAATTACCCCACACTATTGTGCTGGCTTCTGCCATACATCAGTATGAATCAGCCACAGGTATATATATGTCCCCTCCCTCTTAAACTTCCTCTGTATCTCCAATCCCATCCTATCCCTAGCATCTAATCACCTTTTCCTATGTGAACTACACCTCAGGGCAGTCAAATAGTTCATGAGGGTAAGTTTCTCTCTATAAAATTATCATAGCCAATAAACAAAGAAGGAATAATAGGATGCAAATATCACCATTTTGTGACCCTCAATGATATGTTTAATCTAGAAAATTGTCCTTTATAGCTGTTAGAAGTGAAAGAAAGTGAAAGTGAAGTCGCTCAGTCGTGTCCGACTCTTTGCGACCCCATGGACTGTAGCCTATCAGGCTTCTCAGTCCATGGGATTTTCCAGGCAATAGTAAGGGAGTGGATTGCCATTTCCTTCTCCAGGGGATCTTCCTGACCCAGGGATCAAACCCGGGTCTCCCACATTGTAGACAGATGCTTAACCGTCTGAGTCAGCAGGGAAGTCCCTGGTGTTATAGCTGTTACCACCACAAAAAAGAGAAACTACTAGACATTATATATTATACCTATTGATAGAAGTATATACCACCACTTCTAAAATATTCTTGCCAAAATTTTTACCTTGAAACAGATCAAGCCTTTAGATTTAACTAGCAGTTTATGAGCCCAGCTTACAAGAAATATAGGGTACAGAATAACATGTTAAAAGACACCATGGGGAAGCAGTCATTAAAATCCAGAATGTAGAAAACTTTATTGGACAAATAATCTTGTTTGTTTAATAAGCAAATTTCAAAGAGGGAAAGGTGGGCATGGAAAAATCTTAAGGAATTTAAGAAACACAGTCAAATGCAATGTGTGATTCTTATTTGAGTCCTGATTCAAGCTAAACATTTAAAAATGTACAAGACAGTCATGGGAATTTGAATACTCACTGCTTATTTGATGTTTATTGAAAGGAATTATGGTTCAATATTTTTGATGTGATAATGAAAGACACCATGGCTGTGTTTTGGGGAAAAAAAATGGCCCTTGTATTTAAAGGTATACAGTGAAGTACTTATGGATAAATTGATACTGATGCTTGAGGTTCACTTCAAAATAATGATGAGAAACTTGAACCCAAGCAGTTTCTTCCAGAGTCTAATGATGAAATTATTCTGTAAATAAAGAAATGTGGAACAATAAGGGAACAGTAAACTGCCCAGTTTTGTTGGTCTCTAGGGCCATATAGAATCCCAGGGATGGGGGAACCTGGTGGGTTGTGGTCTATGGGGTCGCACAGAGTTGGACACGACTGAAGCGACTTAGCAGCAGCAGCAGCAGCAGGGCCATATAGGACAAGTCAAAGATAAGCTTAGAAGGTAGGGTAGGGTCAAAGTTTGACAGGCCTTGGAAAATAGACTAAAGAACTTTAAAAGAAACCATTATTTCAATAGGTAGGGCATCATCATGTTCTGTACCAAAACTTTGTGAAAAGATTTAGTGGTGATTTAAGTGCTCAGTTCAGTTCAGTTCAGTCACTCAGTCGTGTCCGACTCTTTGCGACCTCATGAATCGCAGCATGCCAGGCCTCCCTGTCCATCACCAACTCCTGGAGTTCACTCACACTCACGTCCATTGAGTCAGTGATGCCATCCAGCCATCTCATCCTCTGTCATCCCCTTCTCCTCCTGCCCCCAATCCCTCCCAGCATCAGAGTCTTTTCCAATGAGTCAACTCTTCACATGAGGTGGCCAAAGTACTAGAGTTTCAGCTTTAACATCATTCCTTCCAAAGAAATCCCAAGGCTGATCTCCTTCAGAATGGACTGGTTGGATCTCCTTGCAGTCCAAGGGACTCTCAAAGGTCTTCTCCAACACCACAGTTTAAAAGCATCAAGTCTTCAGCGCTCAGCCTTCTTCATAGTCCAATTCTCACATCCGTACATGACCACAGGAAAAACCATAGCCTTGACTAGGCGGAACTTTGTTGGCAAAGTAATGTCTCTGCTTTTGAATATGCTGTCTAGGTTGGTCATAACTTTCCTTCCAAGGAGTAAGTGTCTTTTAATTTCATGGCTGCAGTCACCATCTGTAGTGATTTTGGAGTCCAGAAAAATAAAGTCTGACACTGTTTCCACTGTTTCCCCACCTATTTCCCATGAAGTGATGGGACCGGATGCCTTGATCTTCGTTTTCTGAATGTTAAGCTTTAAGCCAACTTTTTCACTCTCCACTTTCACTTTCACCAAGAGGCTTTTGAGTTCCTCTTCACTTTCTGCCATAAGGGTGGTGTCATCTGCATATCTGAGGTTATTGATATTTCTCCCAGCAATCTTGATTCCAGTTGTGCTTCTTCCAGTCCAGCGTTTCTCATGATGTACTCTGCATATAAGTTAAATAAGTAGGGTGACAATATACAGCCTTGATGAACTCCTTTTCCTATTTGGAACCAGTCTGTTGTTCCATGTCCAGTTCTAACTGTTGCTTCCTGACCTGCATATAGGTTTCTCAAGAGGCAGGTCAGGTGGTCTGGTATTCCCATCTCTTTCAGAATTTTCCACAGTTTATTGTGATCCACACTGTCAAAGGCTTTGGCATAGTCAATAAAGCAGAAATAGATGTTTTTCTGGAACTCTCTTGCTTTTTCAATGATCCAGCAGATGTTGGCAATTTGATCTCTGGTTCCTCTGCCTTTTCTAAAACCAGCTTGAACATCAGGAAGTTCACGGTTCACATATTGCTGAAGCCTGGCTTGGAGAATTTTGAGCATTACTTTACTAGCATGTGAGATGAGTGCAATTGTGCAGTAGTTTGAGCATTCTTTGGAATTGCCTTTCCTTGGGATTGGAATGAAAACTGACCTTTTCCAGTCCTGTGGCCACTGCTGAGTTTTCCAAATTTGCTGGCATATTGAGTGCAGCACTTTCACGGCATCATATTTCAGGATTTGAAATAGCTTGACTGGAATTCCATCACCTCCACTAGCTTTGTTCGTAGTGATGCTTTCTAAGGCCCACTTGACTTCACATTCCAGGATGTCTGGCTCTAGGTCAGTGATCACACCATCGTGATTATCTGGGTCGTGAAGATCTTTTCTGTACAGTTCTTCTGTGTATTCTTGCCATCTCTTCTTAATATCTTCTGCTTCTGTTAGGTCCATACCATTTCTGTCCTTTATCGAGCCCATCTTTGCATGAAATGTTCCTTTGGTATCTCTGATTTTCTTGAAGAGATCCCTAGTCTTTCCCATTCTGTTGTTTTCCTCTATTTCTTTGCACTGATCGCTGAAGAAGGCTTTCTTATCTCTTCTTGCTATTCTTTGGAACTCTGCATTCAGATGTTTATATCTTTCCTTTTCTCCTTTGCTTTTCACTTCTCTTCTTTTCACAGCTATTTGTAAGGCCTCCCCAGACAGCCATTTTGTTTTTTTTGCATTTCTTTTCTATGGGAATGGTCTTGATCCCTGTCTCCTGTACAATGTCACGAACCTCATTCCATAGCTCATCAGGCACTCTATCTATCAGATCTAGGCCCTTAAATCTATTTCTCACTTCCACTGTATAATCATAAGGGATTTGATTTAGGTCATACCTGAATGGTCTAGTGGTTTTCCCTAGTTTCTTCAATTTAAGTCTGAATTTGGCAATAAAGAGTTCATGATCTGAGCCACAGTCAGCTCCTGGTCTTGTTTTTGCTGACTGTATAGAGCTTCTCTATCTTTGGCTGCAAATAATATAATCAATCTTATTTCGGTGTTGACCATCTGGTGATGTCCATGTATAGAGTCTTCTCTTGTGTTGTTGGAAGAGGGTGTTTGTTATGACCAGTGCATTTTCTTGGCAAAACTGTATCAGTCTTTGCCCTGCTTCATTCCGTATTCCAAGGCCAAATTTGCCTGTTCCTCCAGGTGTTTCTTGACTTTCTCCTTTTGTATTCCAGTCCCCTATAATGAAAATCTTTTTTGAGTGTTAGTTCTAAAAGGTCTCATAGGTCTTCATAGAACCATTCAACTTCAGCTTCTTCAGCATTACTGGTTGGGGCATAGACTTGGATTACTGTGATATTGAGTGGTTTGCCTTGGAAATGAACAGAGATCATTCTGTCGTTTTTGAGATTGCATCCAAGTACTGCATTTTGGACTTTCTTATTGACCATGATGGCTACTCCATTTTTTCTGAGGGATTCCTGCCCGCAGTAGTAGATATAATGGTCATCTGAGTTAATTTCATGGCTGCAGTCACCATCTGCAGTTATTTTGGAGCCCAAGAAAATAAAGTCTCTTACATTTCTACTGTTTCCCCATTCTATGTGCCTTGAAGTGATGGGACCAGATGCCATGATCTTAGTATTTTGAATGTTGAGTTTTAAGAGAACTTTTTAACTCTCCTCTTTCACTTTCATCTAGAGGCTCTTTAGTCCCTCTTCACTTTCTGCCGTAAGGGTGGTGTCATCTGCATATCTGAGATTATTGATGTTTCTCCTGGCAATCTTGATTCCAGCTTGTGCTTCATCCAGCCCAGCATTTTGCATAATATACACTGCATATAAGTTAAATAAGCAGGGTGACATACCCCTTTCCTGATTTGGAACCAGTCTGTTCTTCCATGTCCAGTTCTAACTGTTACTTCCTGACCTGCATACAGATTTCTCAGGAGGCAGGAAAGGTGGTCTGTTATTTTCATCTCTGTAAGAGTTTTCCATGGCTTGTTGTGATCCACACAGTCAAAGGCTTTGGCATAGTCAATAAAGCAGAAGTAGGTATTTTTCTGGAATTTTCTTGCTTTTTTGATAATCCAGCAGATGTTGGCAATTTGATCTCTGGTTCTTCTGCCTTTTCTAAATCCAGCTTGAACATCTGGAAGTTCTCTGTTCATGTACTATTTCAGCCTGGCTTGGAGAATTTTGAGCATTACTTTGTTAGTGTGTGAGATGAGTGCAATTGTGTGGTAGTTTGAACATTCTTTGGCATTGCCTTTCTTTGGGGTTGGAATGAAATTTTTCCAGTCCAGTGGACCCAGATAACCATGATGGTGTGATCACTCACCTAGAACCAGGCATCCTGGAATACTAAGTCAAGTGGGCCTTAGGAAGCATCACTGTGAACAAAGCTAGTAGAGGTGATAGAATTCCAGTTGAGCTATTTCAAAACCTAAAAGATGATGCTGCAAAAGTGTGACACTCTTTATGGTCATTCTGGTTCATGGTTATTCTATTCAAGTGCCAAAGACACTAAAGACTGAGGCTGGGTGACTGAAACATCCTGTCCTCTTGGGTGTTGGACACCTCTTCTAAAGTTGATTCTCTACAGTAGACCTTAATATGTGATAAAGGGGTCCTTCTTTGTCTTCCTTGAACTATTTTTAAATGTACCATTTTCTTAGTGGTTGCTTTAGGTCTTACAATGAATGTGTATAACTGCAGTGGTAATCTATGGGAAACATTTTACCACTTCAAATGGAGTATAGGACTCTTGTTTCCATTCAAATAAGTCCCTTAACTTTTCCCATTAAAAAATTACTTTCCTCTACACACATGGAGCACTCCATGAGTTGGTATTATAGTTGATGCCTCAACCATCACACATGATTTAGAATCCATGAGATGACGGATAGTCTATTAAATTTACCCTTTCCTTGCCTTTTTTTTTTTTTTTTGCCTACTGCATTATTATTTCTACCATTCTGAAGTCATTTCCTTTCTGTTTGAAGAATTTCTTTAAGACATTCTTTAAGGTTAGGTCTACTGGGAACAGATTCTCTTAGTTTTCCTTCGTCTGAGAATGTCTTTTTTTCCTCTTCATACCTGAAGGATATTTTGGTGAAGGATAGAATTTAGGGCTGACAGTTTTTTTTTTTTTTTCTTTCAACACTTGAAAAATGTGCTAAATTTGATATAATATAAACCAATATGTCTAGGGCTAAAGTTGCCAAAGTTTAATTATCATTGCCACCTAAGTAGCCTGTTTTGATTGGAAAAAGAACAGTTTACAATTTCACACCTCTTATGTTATTAGAAATGTTTATTTTTTGACTGAAGGGAAATGTACATGAAAGCTTTTTCTGTTATTGCATGCTTTCTAGGTAGTTGCTTCTTTTTTCTTCTTCTGAAGCATGCAAAGAAAAGAAGCTGTGTTTTGAGGGCATGCAGGTTGTGAAAACATAAACTGACAGTTCGGTCACAGTGAGCCGCCCTCTGTATCTGATTCAGAGAGAAGAGACACAGCCACACAAAAAATTATCTGTGGGGAAGTATAAGAAGTTCGGGATCAGCTGTACCTGCCTTTGAATCTTCTGTTACCATTTACTGGGTACATGATCTTCAGTGAGTTATTTAACCTCTCTTGGCCTCAGTTTCTTCATAGATAAACTGGAATAATAATAGTTTTTTTCTTTGGGAATTAAGGCAGATGAGTTACATAGATTTCTAGGATGTGATAGGCTCTCAATCAGATTCTTTCAGTCGTCTTCCTCTTTCCTCCTTTAACGTCTAGGAAATTTAAGGCTTAAGGAAAATTCATAGAAAGGGTGTTTGCTTTCCTCTTGGGAAACATGGTGAACTGGTAAAGTTACTATGTAGTGGGAAAGGTATTATTTGAATTATTTATTTCTTTAAAAGTTGTGATGTTATCTTTGAAATTTATCGAGTTACTATTATTTTTAATTACTTTTGTGCTCAGTCACTAAAGTCATGTCTGACTCTTTGGGGCCCAATGGACTGTAGCCTGCCAGGCTCCTCTGTATGGAATTCTCCAGGCAAAAATACTGGAGTGGGTTGCCATTTCCTCTTCCAGGGGATCTTCCCAACCCAGGGATTGAACCTGTGTCTCCTGCATTGGTAGGCAGATTCTTTCCCACTAGCGCCACCTAGGAAGCCCATTTAATTACTTTAGTTATTTTAATAAAGGGGAGTGTAAATGGAATTTATCAGTATGGGTCATATCAGGAAAGAAAAATCACATAGTAACTTGAACACAGAAAGTTTAATATAGAGAATCATGAACTATATTGTAGGAGATTGGAGCAATGCTTCCATCACTGCTAGGAGAACTGTAAAGAATACAGTAAAATAGGTCTAAGGAGCAGTCCTTACCCATAGGGCTGAGAAGAGCATGCAAGGAAGAGCCCCGACTCGTCCTCCCCTCTCCGCATTCTAGGATTGAGATTTGGAACCTATTGCAGAAGGCACAGCCCTCTCTGGATGTCAGAACAGTCACTGTGATGCTACCTTGGGGGCATATGCTGGAAATCTGGTCTCAGGAACTTGCCTTTCTCTAGGGCTCCAGGGAAAGTTGTTCATGAGGTGGTAATCACCTAAAGCAATGCAACAAAACTGTCCAGAGGTGGTGACAGTCACTGTGCTCCTGGCCACTCTATAGGAGCCTGGCTTTGGAAGAGCTGGGCACCCTGCAGGAGCATGGTGCTGGAAGCTGCCTGAGCTATAGCAACTGGACACTGGGCATGTGTCCCAGAAGTCTGCCAAGTGAGCACATCAAAACTAGGATGCAAAACCCTTTCCCCCTGCAGTGTCCCTCCAGCATCTCTGCTTACAAAGTTTGACATTGTACAGTTGACAGTGGAAAATATTTAAAGGACCCAGATCTATTTTCACAGAGCAGGCAAAAAGAAAGAATTTGGACCTGAGAGACAGTAATATATGACAGGCACTGAAAGGGTGAAGAATTCATGATTGGAAATCTCTGTTAGGACTTGATAAAAGTGATTGTCTTAAACTTATATTGAATACAAAGTATGAAGTAAAAGCCGCTCACTTGTGTCCGACTCCTTGCAACCCCATGGACTATACAGCCCATGGAATTCTCCAGGCTAGAATACTGGAGTGGGTAGCCTTTCCCTTCTCCAGGGGATCTTCTCAACCCAGGGATCGAACCCAGTCTCCCACATTGCAGGCACATTCTTTACCAACTGAGCTATCAAGGAAGACCTAATATAAAGTATAGGCTTAATTATTCAAACACTGTTATCAATGTGAGAGTTGGACTGTGAAGAAGGCTGAGCGCCAAAGAATTGATGCTTTTGAATTGTGGTGTTGAGAAGACTCTTGAGAGTCCCTTGGACTGCAAGGAGATCCAACCAGTCCATTCTGAAGGAGATCAGCCCTGGGATTTCTTTGGAAGGAATGATGCTAAAGCTGAAACTCCAGTACTTTGGCCACCTCATGCGAAGAGTTGACTCATTGGAAAAGACTCTGATGCTGGGAGGGATTGGGGGCAGGAGGAGAAGGGGACGACAGAGGATGAGATGGCTGGATGGCATCACCGACCCCATGGACATGAGTTTGAATGAACTCTGGGAGTTGGTGATGGACAGGGAGGCCTGGCGTGCTGCGATTCATGGGGTCGCAAAGAGTCGGACATGACTGAGCGACTGATCTGATCTGATCTGATATCAATGTGTCAGTGCCTCCTAATGATAGTACGTTGAAATTGCATTTCAAGTCTTTGTGCCTATTAGAAGCAGCTTTGGTCTCCTGCATTGCAGGCAGGTTTTTTTACCAACTGAGCTATCAGGGAAGCCCTTTATAATTAAAATTTTATAACAGGCTATAAGGTTGCAGCAAATGTTTTCTACATCCAAAGTTCCTAAATTACAAATTACATTGTTAAAAAAATATTTCTATTCGAGGCACTAATCCTGTGTAATAGATATAAATTTGAGTATGGTTTGATATGATACTGATCAAGTACCAAGGTCAAAACTTCAAATGGTAGTTAATCTAACAGCTCAAGTGATCCAGATTAAGTCCCTTACAATGAGCCAGGAACAAAAAAGGAGATCCAGGATGGTTCCAGACTTGTGAAAAGAGTTAGAGTTCTAGTCAGCTACTGATTCTAGTGGGCTGCCTAGGTGGTGCTAATGGTAAAGAATCTGTCTGCCAACGCAGGAGATGCAGGTTCAATCCCTGGACTAGGAAGATCCCCTGGAGAAGAAAATGGCAACCCAATCCAATATTCTTGCCTGGAGAATCCCATGGACAGAGGAGACTGGCGGGCTATAGTCCATGGGGTCACAAAGAGTCAGACATGACTGAGCCACTAACACTTTCACTTTGCTTCTCCATGACATTTGGAATTTTTGACAACACATTTCTTTTGGAATTTTCTGCTCCTTTGTTTTATATGATCTTATTTTTTTTCCTTTCCTAGGCTCTTTCCTTCTGGAGCATCAGCTTAAGTGTCAGTATTCCTTAGAGCTCCCTACTTGATGACATCCTTGATGACCTTCTCATTGTATATATTCTTTCCAGGGTAGCAGTATCATATCACACTTAAAAATATAGAGCTTCAAGTTAGAGAAACCTTGGATATTAACTCTGACACTTTCTGCTTTGCAGTCTTGAGCAACTTAAAGCCTTCAGTCTCAATTTCTTCAACTATAAAAATCAAATACCCTCCCTTACTTTTCAGAATTGTGATTCTGAAATGAAAAATAATGTAAAGCCCTTACAATAGTGCTTGACATAGAGAGGTAGTGAATAAATAGTATTTATGATTATCTATTTTGTCAACTCAAAATAAGAGGCTTATGAGTCCAGATCTTCAACTAATGCTTCTCTTCAGTTCAGTTTGTCCCTCAGTCGTGTCCGACTCTTTGCGACCCCATGAATCGCAGCACGCCAGGCCTCCCTGTCCATCACCAACTCCCAGAGTTCATTCAAACTCATGTCCATGGGGTCGGTGATGCCATCCAGCCATCTCATCCTCTGTCGTCCCCTTCTCCTCCTGCCCCCAATCCCTCCCAGCATCAGAGTCTTTTCCAATGAGTCAACTCTTCGCATGAGGTGGCCAAAGTACTGGAGTTTCAGCTTTAGCATCATTCCTTCCAAAGAAATCCCAGGGCTGATCTCCTTCAGAATGGACTGGTTGGATCTCCTTGTAATCCAAGAGACTTTCAAGAGTCTTCTCCAACACCACAGTTCAAAAGCATCAATTCTTCGGCGCTCAGTCTTCTTCACAGTCCAACTCTCACATCCGTACATGACCACAGGAAAAACCATAGCCTTGACTAGATGAACCTTTGTTGGCAAAGTAGTGTCTCTGCTTTTGAATATGCTATCTAGGTTGGTCATAACTTTCCTTCCAAGGAGTAAGCGTCTTTTAATTTCATGGCTGCAGTTACCATCTGCAGTGATTTTGGAGCCCAAAAAAATAGAGTCTCACTGTTTCCACTGTTTCCCCATCTATTTCCCATGAAGTGGTGGGACCGGATGCCATGATCTTCGTTTTCTGAATGTTGAGCTTTAAGCCAACTTTTTCACTCTCCACTTTCCCTAAATCTCTGTATGCACAATCTATTTCAGTTGTTTTAAGTGCCAATTTGTGATATGTTGTAAGTCAGTGATGAGGATTATGTTGGTACAAGAGGAAATGAAAAATAAAGGAACATTTTAATGTAGTTTTAAAATGAGGTCATTTACTTAATTTGATAAAATTGCCTTTTATATTAAAATTCACTCCTTAATTTCTGGTGTTGAAATATCCTTTTGTAAAAATGAAATATTGATATTAGTGGATAGTTTTTAAGAAATATATCCTGATATAACAAAATGAAAAATTGATAGTCTTAAATTGGTTTCTCACATTTATTTGGAGAGTTTGATGGCATGTGAGATCTGAAATCTTAGGAACTTCTGATCTACAAGCATCTCAAACTCGACACTGTGAAATTCTATGTTACCCTCTCCCCCTACACACAAAGTTCATTTTTATTATATATCATAACAGATGTTATGTTATCCATCCCAGTTTGTTGTCAGGAATAAATGAGTTATCCTCAAACCCTCCATGCTGCTGTTACTCTTATATTCAATTGATCACCAAATCCTTCAGACTCTCTCTTGAAATTTCTTGATTTGTACCCAGTGCCACTCTTGTAATTTTTTGTTGGGATTATTTTCCTTCTACTGCCAGACTCTCTTCATTTTAACTCATTTCATCCTAAGGTGCCAAAATGAGCACTTCCTTCCTTGCCTAAAATCCTCCAAGGTCTTCTTATCTCCTTTGGGGTTGAATTTTCATACAGCCACAAAGTCCCTCCCTTCCCATCTGCTGCTTCTTCCTTCCGTGGATCCTTCACTGAGCCTGCCATAATTAACTGCTTGCTTCTCTATTGCCTTGAAGTTTTTGCACATCCAGTTCCACCTACTGTTAAACATCCTTCCCTCCTCATCTAGAAAGTTCCATTTAGTCCTTCAGGATTCAGTTCAAGTTTCTACCATCCCAAGCCTTCCCAGGTACCCCCATCTGAATCTTGCATCTTTCTTCTCTGTCCCCAAAACCTTTCTTATAGCACCTTGTCACAATGTGATGCAATTTTGGGGGTACAAAACTGGGTTTCTTCATCATCTATGAGAAACTGATGGTGGGAATCACATCTTCCACCTTGACATTTCAATACTTAATACAACCCCTGATACATTATAGGTGCTCAGTAACTGCTACCTGCATGACTATAAGCTTAACATTGTCCAGCTAATGATTCTAACAGACCATATTTCTCTTCCTAAGAAACCTACAGATCAAAGTGTTAATTGAAAAATGATAAAAGGCCATAATCATTGTATTTCTTTTATAAACTCCCTACTCAAGAAAGCAAGACATGTGTAAAGACTGTATTCAATGTATTGATACTTTTTAAATACTATTTATTTTCATTATTGAGTAAAAGTGTGTGGCTGAGGGTATGGCTGGGGGAGGGAAAAAGTGAATAGGATGCATTTTATTTAGCATGGCTATTGATGCTTTTGAACTGTGGTGTTGGAGAAGACTCTTCAGAGTCCCTTGGACTGCAAGGAGATCCAACCTGTCCATTCTGAAGGAGATAAGCCCTGGGATTTCTTTGGAAGGAATGATGCTAAAGCTGAAACTCCAGTACTTTGGTCACCTCATGCAAAGAGTTGACTCATTAGAAAAGACTCTGATGCTGGGAGGGATTGGGGGCAGGAGGAGAAGGGGACGACAGAGGATGAGATGGCTGGATGGCATCACCGACTCGATGGACGTGAGTCTGAGTGAACTCTGGGAGTTGGTGATGGACAGGGAGGCCTGGCATGCTGTGATTCATGGGGTCGCAAAGAGTTGGACACGACTAAGCGACTGAACTGAACTGATACGTTCCTAGGCTCCATGTCTGTTCTGTAACCAGGATTTGTTTTTACATATGTAATGTGCCCTCTGCTTTTAGATACTTAGGTATATTTTCTAGGTATATTTCGTGTATCTTTTTTCATATATCTGTATATCTTTTAGGTATATTTCATGCAAAGGTGGGCTCAATAAAGGACAGAAATGGTATGGACCTAACAGAGCAGACGTTAAGAAGAGGTGGCAAGAATACACAGAAGGATTATACAAAAAGATCTTCATGACCCAGATAATCACGATGGTATGATCACTCACCTAGAGCCAGACATCCTGGAATGAGAAGTCAAGTGGGCCTTAGGAAGCATCACTATGAACAAAGCTGGTGGAGGTAATGGGATTCCAGTTGAGCTATTTCAAATCCTGAAAGATGATGCTGTGAAAGTGCTGCACTCAATATGCCAGCATATTTGGAAAACTCAGCAGTGGCCACAGGACTGGAAATGGTCAGTTTTCATTCCAATTCCAAAGAAAGTCAGTGCCAAAGAATGCTCAAACTACTGCACAATTGGACTCATCTTGCTGCTGCTGCTGCTAAGTCACTTCAGTCATGTCCGACTCTGTGCAACCCCATAGACGGCAGCCCACCAGGCTTCCCTTGCCCTGGGATTCTCCAGGCAAGAACACTGGAGTGGGTGGGTTGCCATTTCCTTCTCCAATACACGAAAGTGAAAAGTGAAAGTGAAGTCGCTCAGTTGTGTCCGACTCTTAGCGACCCCATAGACTGCAGCCCACCAGGCTCCTCCATCCATGGGATTTTCCAGGCAAGAGCACTGGAGTGGGGTGCAATTGCCTTCTCACATGCTAGTAAAGTAGTGCCCCAAATTCTCCAAGTGAGGCTTCAACAGTACGTGAACTGTGAACTTCCAGATGTTCAAACTGGTTTTAAAGGCAGAGGAACCAGAAATCAAATTGCCAACATCTGCTGGATCATTGAAAAAGCAAGAGTTCCAGAAAAACATCTATTTCTGTTTTATTGACTATGCCAAAGCCTTTGACTGTGTTGATCACAATAAACTGTGGAAAAATTCTTAAAGGGATGGGAAATCCAGACCACGTTTCCTGCCTCTTGAGAAATCTGTATGCAGGTCAGGAAACAACAGTTAGAACTGGACATGGAACAACAGACTGGTTCCAAATTGGGAATGAGTACGTCAAGGCTGTATATTGTCATCCTGCTTATTTAACTTATATGCAGAGTACATCATGAGAAACACTGGGCTGGATGAAGCACAAGCTGGAATCAAGATTGCCAGGAGAAATATCAATAACCTCAGATATGCAGATGACACCACCCTTATGGCAGAAAGTGAAGAAGAACTAAAGAGACTCTAGATGAAAGTGAAAGAGGAGAGTGAAAAGGTTGGCTTAAACTCAACATTCAGAAAACTAAGATCATGGCATCTGGTTCCATCACTTCATGGGAAATAGATGGGGAAACAGTGGAAATAGTGGCTGACTTTATTTTTGGGGGCTCCAAAATCACTGCAGATGGTGACTGCAACTATGAAAATAAAAGACTCTTACTCCTTGGAAGAAAAGTTATGACCAACCTAAACAATATATTAAAAAGCTGAGACATTACTTTGTCAACAAAGGTCCATCTTGTCAAGGCTATGGTTTTTCCAGTAGTCATGTATGGATGTGAGAGTTGGACTATAAAGAAAGCTGAGTGCCAAAAATTGATGCTTTTGAACTGTGGTGTTGGAGAAGACTCTTGAGAGTCCCTTGGACTGCAAGGAGATCCATCCAGTCCATCCTAAGGGAAATCAGTCCTGAATATTCATTGGAAGGACTGATGCTAAAGCTGAAACTCCAGTACTTTGGCCACCTCATGCGAAGAGTTGCCTCATTGGAAAAGACTCTGATGCTGGGAGGGATTGGGGGCAGGAGGAGAAGGGGATGACAGAGGATGAGATGGCTGGATGGCATCACCGAGTCGATGGACATGAGTCTGAGTGAACTCCGGGAGTTGGTGATGGACAGGGAGGCCTGGCATGCTGCGATTCATGGGGTTGCAAAGAGTCGGACACGACTGAGCAACTGAACTGAACTGAACTTTCTTTAAGCCCAGAGCTAATGATTACACAACAAAGCAATTTATCTTGTTTAAGGGTATGTTTTTCTGTAAGCTCTGTATTAATGATTGTATACCAATAATGTATCTTGCTTGAGGACATGTTTCTCCTTCTTAACAAGAACCTTCTGACTAACCCTGTTATATTAAGATAAATGTTGTGGGAGTGGGTTTGGTAAGACCTTTCTATTGTTAGTAACCCATTGAAAAAGTATATAAAACCTTGATAAGACTAGCCAGTGGGGCACTCTCTGATGCTTCTGATGTTTATGTCAGAAGCTTTTCTATCCCTTTTTCACTGTAATAAAACTGTAGTGAAGCTCTGAGTGGTTGAAGCCTCGTCTCTGTTCCCAAAGCTAAATTCTCTTCTTCAGAGATCAGGAATCCAGACACTGCTCACCATAAGCTCTCAGTGGTCCTTGTTGTGAATGATACCTCAAGATTCAGAGAGGACCCAGCGCTGTATCCACTGCTTATCTATAACTATGCCTTTCATCTCAGTCATGCCATCCAGAAGGGCATAAAAGAGAAAAGACACAACTCTGAGAAATCAGTTGACCTTGATGGAAGGCTTATGTTATCTAAGCCTGATCAAAAGCCTAAATTTTCTTATAATCTCTATAATTCTTAGTATCCTTTAAATTATTACTATAATTACTATAAATTTAAATTATCACTATAATTTCTTAGTATCCTTTAAATTCTTGATGGTATGAAAATGCTCTGACCCTGTTTCAGTTATGATGTGTATGTCTGCAATTAATAAACAACCAACTGAGCATTTGAGACACTTTTCTTCCTTATATTATATAGGGTCTGGAGGAGGCAGGGCATCTAGTTCATCAGTGCAGTGATGTCATCAAAGACCCCATTTTGTTTCAGGTATTAAGCACATTTAAATTTTATCCTCCTTATTGCATTATGGTGGAAAGATGGCTGCTGAAGTTCTAAGCATCATTATGGCACACGAGTATCCCAAATAGGAAGGAATCAAAAAGAGACATTAAAGTCATGATTGATAAGACATGATTCAGTTCTTGCGGCTGGGCACACTGTCAACTCAAAACACATTGCACTTCTGTTAGCAAGAAAGAAGGGAGACAGATGAAAATCTTTCTCTTTTAACTCTGTGAAATATGACAATGTAACATCAAGACACCACTTTGGGCCATTATTCCTACTATATCTATACCTAGAACATTCTTCTGTTGTCTTCTTTTTTTCCCTCTTCACTCCACAGTTTACAAGTTGTACTATAGGTTGAACGACATGAACTTACCAATATTCTCCTATTTTCCCATAAAAGTTTCACGAGTCCCTCAAATAATTTGGGATTAAAGGAAAGTGAATAATAACTGTGGGCAGTTAGTGAATAAAAACAGCTTAAAGCCACCAGAAAATGTTTTTAAAAATGGAAGAAAACCTATCTGTTTTACAGTTTAAACCAGCAAAAGATTCACACTGGACATTTTCACTTGGAAAAAAAGAACAAATGTCACCTGCTAATTACCTCTAATCATATTTCTAGAGACAGTGATAGATGAGGAGATGTCCATTTTTTATTTCTTCAGTTTGAGAAAGGGATCCAGTCATGCCCTGCAGAGAGAGAAAATGCATTACCTTGTGCTTTTCTTTACCAGTGTGAGCCACCATTTACCTTATGCCTTCTCTCAGTCCCAGTTGAAATTATCACCATGGCTGCACATGTATTCATAAAGACATGAAACTCAATAGAGAAGAATTAATCTTCCTAGAGTAGAACACTTAAAATTAAAAAAAGATGAGTGGAAAGAGCCAGCACAGAGGGGAAAGACAAGATAAGTGTCTCAAACACCCAAGGATGGAGAAGATCCAGCACTTTGCAGGGGCCATAGCCAGACTTGTAACAGGAGAGGAAGTCATCTGGAAAATGGCATTTCTCACACACCAGCTGTAAGTCAATCTCCTGGGTAGGAGGATCAATTAAACAACGCTTGCTGGTCTCTCATTTCTATGAATGTAATAAGATTCCAGCAACAGAGTCATTCTTTTGTTCCGTGGTTTCCCACCTGCTGGTCACATTTTGCTAAAGTCATCTTCTTCTACAAAGTCCTCCCAGGAAGTTTCACATGCTTGGTCCCAAATGTCTCTTTTGTGAAAGAAATAGATTAATAGCATGAGAAGTCATCCTGATGTGCAGCCAAATAAGAAATTGAGTCGTGATCATTAAAATGTAGGTCATTTAACAGCTGGAAAGGACAGCATGAGAGTTCTTGAGGAAGTTAAGAAATGGCAGGGGGGTGGAGAAAGACAACTAAATAAAAATATGAAAATGGAAAAAAAGCAATGAAGAATTTCAGAAAATAAAGGAGTGAAAAATCCAACTGTTGCACACAAGACAACAGCAAAGTAAGAAGAAATAATTGTACCTGTTGAGAAAGTAGATTATAGTTCTGGTTGCACTAATTATTCATGTAATTTTGAACAAGTCACTTAATCTTTACTTTTTAAAAGAAGCTTTATTTAATATCATTTATATTTCATGCCATTCACCCATTTAAACATACAATTCAATGCTTTATAGTATATTTGCAGAATTATACAATTGTCACAGTCTAATTTGAGAACATTTCATTACCCTCAAAGAAACCTAATTCCCATTAGTAGTCACTCTTTATTCACTCTGCTTCCAAACTTGGCAACTACTAAAATATTTTCTGTTTCTATAGATTTGCCTCCTCTGGACATTTCATATAAATTTCACTTTATGTAATGTTTTCAAGGTTCACCCATGCTACAGTATATATTAACACTTCACTCTTTCTTATTTTACATAATACTCCACTACATGGACATACTGAATTTTTTAATTTATTTAACAGTTGGTAGATATTTGAGCCTTTTGTGTTTCTAGTGATTATGGATAATGCTGCTCTTAGCATTTGTGTCAATTTTGTAAACCATTTAAGTTTTTCATAATCTCATCTATAAAGCAAAACTAAGAGTTTATGCTTTACATTTCCACATTGAGGAAATTTTCATTTTAGTTCTCTAGTTGATTTATGACATAGTTATTGAAGAATATAATTAGATACATTTTCATCTGATATGCCTAGTAAAACAGTTAGCAATGGCATACACTACTCCCTTTGAGGTGATAAACAGATATACATGTATGCTAAGTTGCTTTACTTGTGTTAGACTCTGTAACCCTATGATCTGTAGCCTGCCAGGCTCCTCTGTCCATGGGATTCTCCAGGCATGAATACTGAAGTAGGGTGCCATGCCCTTCTCCAGGAAATCTTCCTGACCCAGGGATCAAATCCATGTCTCCTATAGTTCCTGTCCTGCAGGCAGATTCTTCACCACTGAACCACCAGAAAAGCTCATAAATAGATGAGAGCTTTTCAAATATTTGTTAATTAACAGACCATTTAATTTTCTCTTATATTCATTTAGCCACCTATCCATTCATTCATCAAATATTTACCAAATGCTTATGAGTGCCCACAATGTGCTATTTCCACAAGGTACACAGTGGTAAATAAGAGAGAGCTTCAGTTCAGTTCAGTTGCTCAGTCGTGTCTGACTCTTTGTGACCCCATGAATCACAGCACGCCAGGCCTCCCTGTCCATCACCAACTCCCGGAGTTCACTCAGACTCACGTCCATCGAGTCAGTGATGCCATCCAGCCATCTCATCCTCTGTCATCCCCTTCTCCTCCTGCCCCCAATCCCTCTCAGCATCAGTCTTTTCCAATGAGTCAACTTTTCGCATGAGGTGGCCAAAGTACTGGAGTTTCAGCTTTAGCATCATTCCTTCCAAAGAAATCCCAGGGCTGATCTCCTTCAGAATGAACTGGTTGGATCTCCTTAGAGCTTACATATAAGAAATTTATATTCTAGTAGAGAAGAGAGGACATGTATGCACATCCATAAGAAACATGGTAGAAAGTGAAAATGACATTTATTGAGACTTAGATATATAGTCTTGGTGAGTTCAGAGTACAGTTCTTTGCCTACCATGATATTTCAACAAATTCTTTGTTGTTGAAACTCTTGGTTGAAATGATCTAGGAAAAGGCTTATTTAAATATAGAAAATGACAGGATTCAAGTAGGAGGTACTTGCTGTTGGAAGATACTGTTGTAGATGTTACAGCAATGTATAATAATTGCCAAAGAGAACTGGAAGTGGTGTTAGCAGCAAGTTACAGAAGCTCAGAACTTGTGCCTTACGGAGCCACGTGATCATACTTTGGCACAAAACAAATCATCCTACATTGCTAGCCAGTTTGTTTGACTATACGCTGCATTTCAACATCTTTCTTTTGAAATAATTGTGGCCTTCCCTTTTACATCATTCTGGATTTCTGTTAAAAATGCCTGATGAAAGATGTAACATCTAAAACTGTAACATAATAAAGGAAATTTGTTTTGTTAACTCATTAGGTATCATAATCTAGGCAGTATTTTACAAATACTCCTAGTAGTCAGTGTTATGAAAAATTGCTGGGCACTGTATTTTCTCAGAACCAATGACGACACTTGATACCCTGAGCAAGTTTTGCTAATTTGGTTAATTTATGAAAAATAATATGAATATGATTACAAAGTTTACTGAATTCACATTGACCTGAAATAATCTTGGATATTTTAGCTTACAAGATGGATTCATTCCAATCATAACCATTGGCCATCTGTTTCCTTTCCTGAGAAGCAATAAAAGAATGTACTAATTTGTAATCAGAATGCAATGAGACACTACAGCCATGAATATTAGAGTCCATCAAGAGAATTCTTTTGGTTTGTACCAATTAGTCATTGTTCTTTTATACTTGTACTGAAGTCACAGGAGATGTCACGAAGGAAGTGAGGCTATAACTGAATTTTGGAGAAAAAACAAACAATCTTGAAGATGGGTTCCACTATGAATTCATCCTCTTTACATATAACTCCCCTTTTCTGTACCTCTACCCCCTCCTTCAAAAATTCTTACTATTATTTATCTGGTCAGTTCCCTCTATACTTCTCTACAAGAGCATCCCCAAATTTTCCTCTTTTCTTAAAACCTCCAGTCTCACCAACCTTGTTGCTATCAACTCCATCCTCATATAATGACTTTAAAGATAATAAATTCAATTCATTAAGAAGCCCCAGAAATACCTTCCAATGTACAAACAACCTTATAACTACACTCATTACCTTTTATCTTCCTGCTACCTAAAAGTCCTCTTTCCTCTCAAAGGCTTATCTTTCCCTCTAAGCTCTAGTTCCCTTCCTGAGCTGGATATTCTTCATCTGCCCTCTGCGTCCACTTTCCACCATTTCTACCCTGCTTTATGTCCCAGGAGAATGAGCTGTAGGACCTATATCAAAGGCTCCTTTGCCCTCTGGCATCAGGTTGGATTTTGCCAGTGGAAGTCACCAGAAATCAGAGAGCAGGAGAATGTTGAGGAATAGTCTTGCCCTTATTATCCTCCTTCTCAGGCTCAGGGGTTGGTGATGAATGTGTTCCTCTATCAAAGTCCACAGCATTTACACTGGAGCTATAGGTCTCAAAATGTCACGGTAACCATTTGCTCTGTTATCAGACCTAGTGGAGTGACACTGATGCTGACCCCAGGAGCCCTTCACCAGTTTGGGTTCCTTTTTCATAATCCTGTCTCTAATTTCATTCTTTTTTTTTTTTTTTTTTTGAGTGTTTCTGCTACTTGTCAAGAACTTGAGGATACATGTTCTTAGCAAATACTCATCAAGAAAAATTGTTTGGAACTTGTAAATAAGATCAAAGGTGAACAGCATGTCCTTTTGTTATCATAAGGGGGTCATTGTTTTACAGGTCCACACAAGGGTTATCCAGGGGAATGTACTTTGTTCAGCTCACAGTTTATTATGATTGAAAGGTCCCAGACTTAGTGAAGTTACATGAATAGTTCATTTATGCATTTTACACTATAGTGATGTAAATAAGGTCTGTCTAAATTTTCTCTTCTGTATAAAAGCACTAAAGACTTCAGTTTTTGCTTTTCAGGATATTAATCAATTTGCACTTACTCATGGGGTCACAAAGAGTTGGACAGGACTGAGCGACTGATCTGATCTGATCTGAAGCAATCTTGTCCTTGCATTTCTTTGATAACGTGCTGTGCTACACTTAGTTGCTCAGTCGTGTCCAACTCTTTGTGATCCCAGGGACTGTAGCCCACCAGGCTCCTAAGTCCACGGGGATTCTCCAGGCAAGAATGCTGGAGTGGGTTGCCATGCCCTCCTCCAGGGGACCTTTCCAACCCAGGGATCAAACCCAGGTCTTTTGTGTTGCAAGTGGATTCTTTACTGTCTGAGCCACCAGGGAAGCCCAAGACTACTGGAGTGGGTAGCCTATCCCTTCTCTAGGGGAACTTCCTGACTCAGGAGTCCAACTGGGATCCCCTGAATTGCTGAGCTATCCAGGAAGCCTTTCTTTGGTAATGCTATGCTATGCTATGCTAAGTCACTTCAGTTGTGTCCGACTCTGTGTGACCCCATGGATGGCAGCTCACCAGGCTCTCCCGTCCCTGGGATTCTCCAGGCAAGAACACTGGAGTGGGTTGCCATTTCCTTCTCCAATGCAGGAAAGTGAAAAGTGAAAGTAAAATCGCTCAGTCGTGTCCAACCCTCAGCGACCCCATGGACTGCAGCCCACCAGGCTCCTCCGTCCATGGGATTTTCCAGGCAAGAGTACTGGAGTGGGGTGCCATTGCCTTCTCCGTTCTTTGGTAATACTTAAAAGTAAATCATCTGATTAAATCACTTTGAGCTGGTCTTAATATCTTACAAGTTACCTCATTGTTTAGCAAATCAAAGAGCATTTTTGATACATGTTCTTTTTATATTTGTATGAGAGTTGTGATTTTATGTTTCTGAAAATTCTCCTTTAACATCTCTTTTGACTATCTCTCCTGTCTTATATCCACTTCTTTAATCTTTATCTATTGGTTCCTTCCTATGTTCATTTAAAGCATATTCAAATCTCTCCTATCATTAAAAAATAAAACAAATCCTGGAAATTTTCTGTTTCCATTTATACTTTACACTTCTTGAGACAATTGCCTGCATACACACACATCTGTCATTTCTTCATCTCACTTCTGTTTCTCTTTCTGTTGACATGATTTCTTCCTCCATGATTCCAATGAAACTGCTCACATCAAAGAGCTCCTTATTCAATTTAATAAACATGTTAAGTCCTGAAGTCAATTGAATTCACCATAGCATTTGACTCTGATGTCTCTTTTCTTGAAATATTCTGTGGAATCATAGTGACTGTGGTATCATGCATTCTTGATTCTCTTTCTTCTTTCTGATTGTAATTCTTTTGAGTCTTTGAGTGATTGTGATGCAGGGTTTGGTTATTCTTGAAAGTTATCACCTGAGCCTGTTTTTTTTTTTCCTTCTTATTCTTCATATGCTCCCATATGATCTCCTTCTCCTTCAGAGGCTTCAGTTACCATTTAGTTCTATGGCACAGGCCTAGCTTTATCTCTGAAGCACCACGTCTGCATATCAACTTCTATTAGACATCTTAGATGTCCCAGTACATCTCAAACTCCTTATAGTATCAAAAGAACTAAACACTTTCACTCTCTCATTTGTTACATTCTCTGTGCTTTGTGCATTAAGGAATAGTGTCACCATTCTGTGGCTGCTTAAGCAGAAAAGAAAGTGAAAGTGAAGTCGCTCAGTTGTGCCCGACTCTTTGCGACCCCATGGATAGTAGCCTGCACCAAGCTCCTCCGTCCATGGGATTTTCAAGGCAAGAGTACTGGAGTGGGTTGCCATTTCCTTCTCCAGAGAATATTCCCAACCCAGGGATCGAACCCAGGTCTCACATTGTAGACAGACGCTTTACCGTCTGAGCCACCAGGGAAGTCCAGAAGCAGACAATTTTCTTAAATTCTTCTTCCTTACCTCTTGTATACAATTAAACTCTAAATTAGGACAATTTTACCTTTTAAACATATCTCATGTCTACTTTTATCTGCATCCTGACTCCTACTCTTTGGGTCAAGTCACAATGATTCAACTGCCTCCAAATTAGCCTTCCTGCCTCTATGTTTGGGCTTCTCTGGTGGCTCAGATGCTAAGAATCCACCTGTAATGTGGGAGACCTGGGTTCAATCTCTGGGTTGGGAAGATCCCCTGGAGGAGGGCATGGCAACCCACTCCAGTATTCTTGCCTGGAGAATCCCCATAAAGAGAGGAGCCTGGTGGGCTACAGTCCATGGAGTTGCAAACAATTGGACACAGCTGAGTGACTAAGCTGCTGCTGCTGCCACCTCTATTTTTGCCATTTATCTAAAATGCTAATTGAATTTCTCTCACTTTGAACCCTCAAGTAACTCCTGTTTTCTTTGGGTATGTCCAATGATCTTATCATGGTGTTTAAAATCCTTCATCCTCTGACCTTGACTTCCTCTGCAGCCTCATTTCTTGTATTTCATTTATGAACTCTTTGCTCTAGTTATAGTAGGTGGGAATAAAAGCCAAGTGGAACCCAAACATTGAACTACTTAGAAATATGCTTGCTCTCTGTTTTCTACAGAATAAACAAAAATTTGCAAATTTTGGTTGATGATTTATTTGTGCTTATGTAATAATAGCTTCACTGGGAGAGGGAGTCCTTTGTAGGTCACTAGCTGTCCTTTATGTCTTGCTGAATGTCCTAAGATTCAGCCCTAACTGCTGTTTACTGAGGTCATTTTTCAGGGCTGTTGATGCGATTGATAAGGTTGAGAGATGAGATAATATCTCCTTCTACCCCCAGACAAAGGGCAAGCTTGTTTATTCCTTTCTATAAAAGTGGTTTTGGATTCCCCAATCTCAGTTTTTTTTTCGGTTAGGATGCACATACCCTGCATGTGTAGTGTCTATCTGGGCTCCTCCTTGTTTCCTTGTGAGATCTGGGGGCAAGAAGAACCATTGTAAATATGCTGATGCTCCAGCTGTTTGCTGTGCCATGAGTAATAAAACCCTTTGTCTCTGACTCAGGAGTTTTGTCTCTTCTGCCAGCATCCAGGGAAAAATAGGACTAATTTATTAGCTTGTAAATAAAATCAGATCTTAGACCTGATTGTTTTATATTTTAAAGTTGTATTTTTGCTTCTAAGTAATTGTAAGACAAGTTGATAAAAATGTTGCTTTTTTTTCTGAATAGAAAATTAAAATAATGAATGGTTTAGGTTAGTGTTGGCATCTGGCAATTGTGGTGGGTTTTGTTCAGTGGCTCAGTCATGTCTGACTCTTCGCGACCCCATGCACTGCAGCACTCCAGGCTTCCCTGTCTTTCACTATCTGGCAATGGTACTTGAATGTAATTTTAGAGGGGAATCTCAATAGTGATAGGTCAGCTTTTGATATCAACTTCTATATAATCATTGGACCTAAGGCAATGTTAGAAATATGAAATCATGTTATTCTCAGTGGCATCTGAAGGACATTAAGAGATTCATTAATTTTTTTCTTTCAAAAATATGTTAGCACTTAAAAAAAATAAAAGCACAACGTGAGAGTTGTGACTTAAGTTTTATTTGGGGTCAAATGAGGACTACATCCCAGAGACAGCCACTCGGGTATCTCTGAGGTACTGCTCCAAAGAGGTAGAGGGGAAGACCAGGATATATATGATTTTAGTGAAGGATGATATGTGCATTCAAGCACACATTTTGGCAGAAGGTTGCTGCTAGTCATGAGGAGCAAATGTCTCCATTAATGATTTCAGGGCTTTTCTAGGTATGAAAAGATGAAAGAAATTGAGCTCTTAAAATCTTCTCCTGAAAATATCTAACTATCAGAAGGCCTATTCTGCCAGTTTTTCTCAGAGCACAGAGGGCCTCATTCCTGATTTTCACCTTGAACTACCTTCAGGTTATGTTGAAGGTCAGGGACTGTAATGACTAGTGACTTCATGCCTTTGGAACCCAACGGAGAGCAACGATTTTTAGTTGGAAGCAACTCTAACGTATTAGCACAATCATAGCAATGTGGATCATCAAATGTGAGTTTGATTTTTTACTTTCTCATTCAGGTCAGCATCACTGACCTGACACTGACCTGAATGAGAAAGTAAAAAATCCAACTCATTCTTTCATTAATTCATTCTGAGAAAAAGAAGTACCTACTAATTTCCAGGTAGAAATTTCTATTCTAGAGAGTATGAATTTAGAAATAAGTGACAAAATCCTTGCATCCTTATAGAGATTACAACTAGTGGGAGAGCATGATATGCAAACATTTCTAATATAATGTATTGATAATAAGAATTTTGATAAAAATAATCATGAAGCCATAGTAAAGTGCCAGAAACCATTATCTATGATAGTTTATATATATGTAACTTATTATAATATATATTTTATATATATAAATATGTCTACCAGTTTGTTTTTTTCTTTTAGGTGTGTTAGTTGCTCAGCCATGTCCAACTCTTTGTGTTCCCATGGACTGTAGCCTGCTAGGCTCCTTTGTCCGAGGAATTCTTCAGGAAAGAATACTGGAGTGGGTCGCCATTCCCTTCTACTCAGGGATCAAACCTGGATCTCTTGCATTGCAGGTAGATTCTTTATTATCTGAGCTACCAGGAAAGCCCAGTTTATATATACTAATTATATGTGATAGTTTATATATACTTATATATGGTTGTATACATACACACACACATATATATATATATATGTACCCTAGTATATAAATGTGTATGTGTGTGTAATTATTAGGAATACTAACTTTGAATTAGGTTTATTGTTCAGAGAACTCAGAAAGAGTACATAATTTGTCTTACAAGCTTGTGTTTTCCCTAGTGTCCGTGAGAGAAAATGAGAATATTCATGTTCAGTTGTATTCACTGAATATACACAAGGTCAAGTACTTCTGTTGTAAGACTTAGATGACAAGTTAAATTCATAAAGAATTAAGTTTGCTTCCTCATTCATGTTATTTATTTAACAAGACTTCATCATCCTTGCACGGTACCAACCCAGCATGAAAGTATTCAACTTGAGAATTTTCTCAAGTGCAATCAATTTGCATTGTTTTAATTATCTATTTTAATCAATCAAATCTTCATATGGTATTTACCACATCCCTAAGACTTCGTTAAATGCTGAAAGAAACATCCAGGTAGGATGCAATCTGTTCTGCTGTCTCTCCCAACCTCTCATTGAACCTACACATGTGAGCAAGTCACATGAATGAGGAAGCTGAGGGCTGGAGAAGTGGCTGCCATTCTTAGTGACAACAGGGACTCAAATTCCAAGTCGAGAGTGCTTTTCAAAATCCCTGGCTGGCTCCAAGAATCCCAGTGGGAAAAGCAAACGTTTTTCAGTCCCGAAACCCCATGTATGCTCCCATATTCCCTCTTCCACAATCACTTCTCTTTCATTGAGGGACAAACGTTTCTGTACCAAAATTTTAACAATTTAGAGAGATGGGAGGAAGAGGCATAACCTGCCTATGCATGTAAAGGAAATGGAAATAAGGAAACTAAAAAAAAAAAAAAAAAAGAATTAAGTTTGCTTGGAGCACACAGTATTTTGCATTTTAAACTGTAAGGACCTGGCAGACAAGAAGTTTCATGTATTGTGGTGGCATTTTGAAATTTCAAAGGCCCGCTATTGATTTGATTATAAGATCCATGTTATGTAAATTGGAGTGTGTCTTTGAATGAATGAGTACAATAGCAAGACAATATATTTGTCCCTGAACTAAATTTCATATGAGGGCAAAATCTTTCTTCTGCTTGCCACTAGATCACTGGAGCATGACTACCAAAGCAAAATGGCTGTGACCCCAGGCAAAATAAATAGAACTCTTAAAAATGTGAGTGTGGTGAACACGGTGATTTACACAATCCCATTCACAAGCCCGTCTCCTCATGAGATGTAGTACTAGCCTGTGAGATGCAAGCCCAAGGGGCTGAGTGAGCTGTCCCAGATGCCATGGCTTCTCTGATGAGGAGGGACAGGCATGCAGAAAGGCCCTTTTGGCCTTATTCTTTATTACTTTTCTCCAGTTGCGCTCTTCTTTCCTTACCTGTTGTCATGAGGCCTGTTAGTTCAGGAGTTATTAAGAGATTGGGAGGCCACAATGATGAAAAGAGGTCTCTTACTGTGGCCAGGGCATAGAGAAAAAAGTTTGTGAACCCTCAGTAACATCATTGAACAGTCAGTGAACACAGGTACTGCCTTCCCTTAAACTTATTGTTCTGTGAGGGAAAAAAAGAAACTGTTTAAGCTGCTCTTAATCATGTTTTCTTTACTTGCAGTTGAAACTTATTTATAACTGATAGAGTAGGAAAAATGTATTTCTCTCCCTAAATTAATATTAAAATTTTATTATAGTCTTTAAATTATAGGAAACTTTCAGCTCATAGCTTATTATCCTTTGACTCTTTAGGAAAATTCAAATTTTGACTTTACTGTTTAATCCTATTGGGGAAACACCATAGGCCAACTTTAACAGCCTGGAGCAGTAATTGCTTAAAAAGCCTTTAGTGAAAGTGAAAGTGAAGTTGCTCAGTCGCGCCAGATTCTTTGCGACCCCATGGACAGTAGCCTGCACCAAGCTCCTCCGTCCATGGGATTTTCAAGGCAAGAGTACTGGAGTGGGTTGCCATTTCCTTCTCCAAAAAAAAGCCTTTAATAGGATATAATTCTCTATTTCAATTCTTCCTGCATGCTTCTTTCTTTCCTTTTGTCTCTTCCATTTTCCCTCTCCCTCCATCTTCTTGATCTCTTTTGCTTCCTTCTCTATTTCTACTCATAACCTAAACAAAGACTATACTTATTAATGTGTTAACTGAATATATTTTCTGTTTTCTATTATAATTAAAAATTGATAAGTAAAACATTTTAACTTATAGGTTTATGATGTTGCCTTATTCCAAAAAGGATTTGTACTGCCATGATTTGTAATTTCCTTTGGAAAGAAACAGCTGCTTCCCTAATATCTTAGATTACCTCTATGAACTTTAATATTTTGAGTTAATTATTCATGAAAGAAGAATGAATTGTCATCCCTTGTCTGAGAATGATGAATAAGGTAATTATAATTTACTTTCATGAAGCAGAAGCAAAAACCAAAAAAACGATAAAAGTCTCTATTTCTTAAAATGTAGAGGAAACTTACCTTGACCTTATGATTTAAAGGATTCAGTGTCATCTGTAACTTGTTTGTCATTAGTTCATTCATTCAACAGATGTTTACTTAGAGACTGCTGTGTGCAAAGAAATATGGGATCCTTTATTGCCCACCCCTGAAGGGATATGTGTGTCATTAAGAAATAATTAACTTTTTTCATCCTTATCAGAATCACCAGTCCAAGTAGCAAAATATATTTATCTCATGTCTGCTGAGGTGTAACATCACCAGAACCAAAGAGAATGAAGAGAGAGAGCCAAAAGACTGGAGGCATAGTTTTCTTTCTAGGTCTTACAGATGTTGGAGTTATTTTGCTCAGTAACTTACTGAAAATATAAGATCCTTATGATTAGTTAAGGTTATCTTAATTTCTTTATTTTTACAATGGACAATCTGCAAAAACTGTGAGAAAGCTGAGTTGTTTAGGATCATGGAAAACTCTCTTTGGAAGAAGTACATGGTAGCACACAAGAAAACAGAGGGCACAGGGTCTGAGGTCCTAATAAGAAAAGAGGTGATGAGGAAGTTGTCAGTCAGGATTTCCTCTGTGTAGGAGGCCTTTGCCTCCATTGACCCACTATGCATAGTCTCCTCATTTAAGGCTTCTAAAACAATATTAAAGAAAGAAAACATATGGAGCATTTGAGTTCCTAAGATCATTCTTTTGCTTCATATACAATTTGTCAGGTAGTTCTAGAGTTTAATATTTAGTTCTCTGTTTCCAAATTGGAAAGATACAAAGGGACCTTAGAAAGAGTTCAAAGGAACAACTCAAAGAGAAAAATAGGTCTTCTGAAAAGATTTAAGAAGAAAGACTCTAAAAAGGAAACATCATCTATTATTGGCCATAAAGAAGACATGAAATTTGGCTGATTATTTTGGCATCAAACAAAAAGGCATAAAATGGCCTAGAAATGGTAAGCCTCTTCTTAGTAATCATTCTTTTAATATTAAGATTTTTATTAAAGTATATTTGTAATTATTCTGTGTTCAGTACCCTTGAAGAGCAACCATTCTTTCATTTTGATGAAATATCTTTTCTCCAGCATTTGTTATTTGTAGACTTTATTATGATGGCCATTCTGACCTGTGTGAGGTAATATCTCATTATGATTTTGACTTGCATTTTTCAAATAATTAGCAACACAGAGCATCTTTTCACATGCCAGTTGGCCATCTGTATGTCTTCTTTGGAAAAATGTCTAGTTTATATGTAATTGTCCAGCTTTCCCACAATCCAACATCATGGGATATCATTCCATTTCTTTGAATCACCTTTGATTTCCGTTATCAATATCTCATAGTTTTCAGCATATAAACCTTTCACCTCCTTGGTTAAGTTTATTCCTAGGCATGTTTTTACGTGATTTTAAATGGGATTTTTTTTTTTTTTTACTGTCTCTGGTATTTCATTAATAATGTATAGAAATGCAATGGATTTCCATGTGTCAATCTTGTATGCTACTACCATGCTGAAATCATTTGTTAGTTCTAATAGTTTTTTTTTTTTTGGTGGAGACTTTAGGGTTCATTATATAGAGTATCTTGTCATCTGCAGATGGTGACAGTTCTACCTCTTATTTTCCAGTTTGGATACCTTTTATTTATTTTCTTACCTGATTGCTGTGACTAGGATTTCTAATACTGTGTTAAATAGACACAATTAAAGTGGACATCCTTGTCTTATTCCTGAGTTTAGTGGGAAGGCTTTCAGCTTTTCACCACTGAGTATTATGTTAGCAGTGGGTTTGTCATAAATGGTTTTTCATTATGTTGAGATATGTTACCTCTGGTGAAACTTTTTATCATGAATGAATGTTGAATTTTGTCAAATGCTTTTTCTGTATCTACTGAGGTGATTGTGTGGTTTTATCTTTCCTTTTGTTAATGTGATGTATCACATGGATTGATGTGTATATTGAATCATCCTTATGACACTGGAATGAATCCAAATTAATCATGGTGTATGGTCCTCTTTATGCATTATTGGATTTAGTTTGTTAAATAGTGTTGAAGATCTTTTACTATTTAGATAATTATTATCAAAATTATTACATTCCTGCTAATATGAGAACCCAGTGATGGAAAAATTGTGTCTATTTTGTTCACTGTTTTATCCCCATTTCTAGGTATATAGGCTTTTAGTAGGCATTGAGTGAAGGTTTTTTCCTATTAAATTGAACATCTTTGGATATAATAAACATTTAGTTTCAAAGATGTTTATAGAAATCAAAATGTATTAGATACCTTAATTTGAAGTGGAAAGAATATTTGTTCATATTTTGAAAGGTAGAGGTAATGTTCTAAGAAATTCTTTCTAGTTTCTTGGAGTCAGGGTGGCTCAGAACTCTCAACATAGTCCTGGAGTTACTCAGAATCAGATAATTGGAACTGGTGCATGCAACATAACCTAGTTGGTATTTCAAAAAAACATCAGATTTTGTACTCTATACAGATATTTAAAATTATGTATTAACTGATGATCCTAGCATAGAAACAACCTTAGGGAAGCCTACCTTTTACTATAGATCAATTTCTTTGCTTTGCTTTCCCATTGTAATGACTATAGGACCTTAAGGCAATGATTTGGGACAAATTATCATTTCAGATTCAGCCAAAATTACTTTTGGTTTTTAAACTGTACAAATCTGAATGATTGTGAGAGCTTGGATTCTAGTAGCAGCTCTGTTTTGGCAAAGCTAAACCTAGATTTATAAATATTAATGTGTCTAGATGATATATCTCAAGTTATTGTCCTTAAAATTTTTGAATAAATTCTGGCTAGGAAAGAAACACGTTTTCCAGCTACTTTTGAAAAGCCATATGTTAAGTGGCCAGGAGGTTCAGATAGTTCTAATAGATCACATAAATAGAGGCAGTCTTAAATTGTAAGGATTATCTTGCATAATTAATTTGAGGTTCAGAGGCAAGATAATCAGTATCATTTTCTCTAACAATCAAGCATCTTTAATTGAGTATTGCCTCTCTATCCTTAGGGGACCTTTTTCCAATTTGAGCATAGACTTGAAAGTGTCAGTTTCAATCAGTCTTGTACCAGAGGGTACCATTTTCCCATATAAGTATCATCAAAGAGATCTGAAGATGCTTTTTCCGTGAGGGCTTAGATACCGAACTTCCATGATGCATTGCATCCTTTTGCATGCATCAGAATCTTAGTTTCTCTCCAAGCAAAAATTAAGATTGTTTCCAATTTTAATTTGCCTTATTGTTTACAGATACAATGCTTTTCTTATTTTAATTAAAAAATGTACTACCAAAAAAAAATTTTTTTTAAGTCTTTGTGTATAGATGGATGGGGACTTCCCTGGTGGCTCAGAAGCTAAGGAGTCTGTCTGGACTGCAGGAGTCCTGGATTTGATCCCTGAGTCAGGAAGGTCCCCTGGAGGAGGGCATGGCAGCCCACTCCAGTATTCTTGCCTGGAGAATTCCATGGACAGAGGGGCCTGGCAGGCTACAGTTGCCATGGATGTGGTCTCAAAGAGTCAGACACAACTGAGCGACTAACATTTTCACTTTATTTCGTAGATGGATGAAGTATATGTCTTGACATTTGCCAAGCAGTTGATTTAAAATTTTTGTCTCATAATTAAAAGTAATTATAAAACGTATTAAAGAAAGAAACACCTTTAGGAATATTGCTGTATAAAAATTTGAAAAATTATGAAACTTCCTGGAAATAATTAGAGATATTGGGCTGAAATGCAGTTTGAGTGCATAAAATCATAGCAGAATAAAATATCACAAATCACTCAAAATACTAGCACTGTTTTTTAGGCAGTTTTTATTGACAGATTTTTTAAAATCAAGTAATTATATAAATTTTAATAAAATTTATTTAGTTCATCACACTATAAAAGTAAGGAGGTTTAATTATAGTTTTGTGAGGAGTTAAAATTTCAAGGAGGGATATCATAGAGAAATGGTAACTCTCAACTAAAAATATCAGTGCTTCTAGGAGGAGATAATTCTATGCCTTGGGAAAGAGATATTTCAAGATTAGGGTAGAAATTTTTGTTACCAGCAAGCAAGTACACTTTGAAATGTTCTGATATGCTGTTGACAAGACTTGGAAGCCAGCTTAAAAAGACCTCCCACTGGCTAAGCTGTGACAATTTGAGCATAAAAATAGGCAATAAAAATAACAATTGATTAAAACAGCAGCACCTAGAAGAAGCCATTATTCATAATTTTGTTTAAAGGATAACAGAACTTAATTTTCTCTTCATATAAATTGATCTATTTCAGGTTAAATTTTTAGAGGAAAATTTCCCCATAATACTGTATACATTATGTATATGTGTGTGTGTGTGTGTGTGTGTGTATGTATATATATATATATATAATGGTAATAAAGAAAATACTGATGTGTGTTTGTAGATATAATTTTTAAGGTAAGGACCTATCCATACACAAATAATAGTGTGACCACCACTATTGTTATTGGTATTTTGTGGACTCTACTTTGTTCACCCTTCCTGTATGCTTTGCTGACCTTCCATTATGGATGATTTGTCGTTTTCTAGAAGTATATCTTAACTGCTTTTATTTAGAATCTATTAATGGGAAGAATTAGTTTGTTTCCATCTAATGATTTTCACATTTTCCCCTCTTTCTAGAACTGGACATACAATTCTAGATTGCCTTTTGAATGTATTTTTTGAATATATTTTCTCAGCATTTTCTGTTAGCACTGTAACTTCTGATTTGTTTTCAAATTGTCATAATTTAAAAATATTCTTTCGTCTCTGAATGCTTTTTCCTATTTTTGTTATTTCTACAGGAACAGTGACTTAAGGTTCATTTTGTTTGTTTGTTTATTCTTATACTGTCAAAGCCCAGAATAATGTCTGGTAGTAGCTGTTCCATAAATACTTCTTGAATGAATAATGTACAGGTTTTCACCATTTTAATCTGACCTTTGTCATAGAATTCTTGTATGAGTCTAAAGAACTTAGTATAGTATGGAGCACACACAACTACTCAGTAAATGATAGCATCTATGCTCATTGAGAGAAAGGGATTGTTAATCTCTGTAACAGGCAGAGAAGAAGCTGTCTGTAAATATATGTTTCATAAGCTTACATTCTAGAAAATAGGCAAAACAAAGCAAAGAACAACACACCCATATGCACTGTAGCTACACTAATTTCTTCTCATCATATTTTCAAGTTTAAACTCAAATATTGATTTTGTTTATTTTTTTCCCTTTGGCAGACACAAAAAAAGTTTGAAGTAGTAAAATTTACAGCAAAAAACGTACAAAATAAAAAGCAACTTTTCCATTTCTAGTTAATGGTGCTACACATATAAAATCAGAATTGCTTGCTTAAGAATAGAATGTAGTCTTTGTAAACTGAAGAGTTTATCCCTTAGAAAGGCCATTTTGATGAAAGTTTGTTCATCAAAGAGTAAGAGTAGGAGTATTAGACCAACTTTTGAAATAAATTGTAAATGAAAATATTAAAATTAGTAACTCAGGATAAAGGTGGTATTCTTAGGTCGTGTCATTGTAGCTATTCCTTCTTGCAGTGTCTACATAGAAAGCTCCTGTTCCATTATATCAAGACTTCTAACCTTCTCTCTACAGATCTTCAAGTAAATGAATAGAAATTTTTCTAATGGCATTCCAGATCCATCAGATAATTCCATTTGAGATTTCTGAGGCGATTCTATGCCAGTGTTTTTCATTCTTCTAATTTTTTTAGGATATGTTTTTGCAAGAATTCCAATTGGATAGATTTTATTGTATTAGACCAAGTCATTCATAATATTTATATGATGCCAGTCACACATTCAATATAAGTAATCAAATTAATGTGCAATCAGTTTGTCTTTATTTACTTTGCTAAAATTTAAACTTATAAAGCCTACTTGTTGATAGCATATTATATTTGATGCAATTCAATGTTCCATGGTTTCAACAGGATTCAACAGGATTGGGTTATCAGTGTTACTAGAAGGGCCCTATCATGTTTTATAAAATGATTCTCTGACTTGGAATTTCACAGTGAGTGAGGTGTTGATTTGAGCTCTCTATATGCTTAATATAGTCCCTCAAAGTGCTAAAAAATGTTCCTGCTAAATGAAAGAATCCTTCAACCCTTTAATGTGAGTGCTTTTTTGCATGTTGCAGGAAATTTTGAGAATATCATTTAGTCTCAAACACACAATCCAATGTGATGCACTTATTTTGCATATGGAAATGTTGCCTGCCACATCGGTAAGCAAAGGATGTTGCCTCCACCAGGCCTCCATCCACTGCAGCCACCCACTACTGTGCACCCTGAGGGGATTCAGGATGGAGAAAAGCAGGATACTGGCCCTAGGAAGTTAGGGTGCATATCAGAGGAATGACTTTAATGAGCCCAGACTCTTGCATCTTTCCATTCATATTAAGCACTACATTCATTAACTTGAGATGTTTGGTTTTCTTTTATGAACAGTAATCTTTTGATGTTCTGACTACCTGGTTTTTGTTGCAGAAACTTCTGTATATCCTGGCTCATCCCTTACCCCTCAGAGCAGTTCATCATAGCTATCTGAGAGGCTGTCTTCTGGGTTTACTTCCTTAGCAAGTCTGCCAAGTAAAACATAATTCTCAGCTTTTAGATTATGCATTTTTTCAGTCGACATGCATTTTGTATCTTTCATGAAACACTGGCTATACCTTGAGTGAGTGGTAACAGCTCCAGACAAATGCAGGAACCCGTGGCTCTGGGTCCTTCCTCTCCTCTCAACTTGTAGCACATGCCCATTCCTGCAGTCCCTTCTAGTTCAGAAACTTATGAATCTCAGGGCCCAGATCAATTTGTTGTGGCTATTTTTCATCTAGTAAAAACAAAAAAAAGTGTTGAGAGTGGAAGAAAGTCCCTTTGCCAAGGATCTCAGTGAATATATTCCTTTGGAATTAGAGAGGAAATTAAACTGTGGCTGAACTTTTATCCTTTTTTTTCTTTCTGAAAGCTTCCTATTGTTTGATGTCCAGGATGATTGCTTAGACTACTCCCGGAGACACTGCTAGCTTACTTAGCAGAGCCTGGATATTTTTAAGATTTGAAACAGACAAAGCTGAGAAAAAATAAATTTTGTCTTTGTAGTCTCTGTTTACTGTTTGTATTTGGAGAGACACTGGTACTGATACTTTTCATTAAATTATTATGATATTTCTATTTATACAAAATTAGGTGACAATGATCTCATTGATTCCTATCAGCTTTTCTTTCAGTTTTTCAGATGATTTAACGATTCACCTTAAATCCATGGCTCTTAAGAGAATTTCTGAATTATCACCTAAGAAATAATTTTCACATATGTTTTTAGAAGGTAGAAGTTGTCATATGAACTAATGGGTAGGTTATAGATGAATACAGGTGCAGATTGGAGGAGAAGAGAAACACATTTTAATACTTAATGTGACACTTAAGACAGAATATAATTTATTGGTTTAGTTCACAAGCTTAGGATTTCAGGCAGCCCTGAGTTGAGTCCTGGCTTGGTTTATCAGTTAACTTTTTTTAATTGCAAAGAAGCAAATAATGGCCAACTTAAGCAAAAAAAGGAAATTTATTGGCAGACTGAAAAATTGGAGAACCACATCTTGAAATAGGAAGAAACCAATTGTTTTGAGTGGAGCAAGGAACAAGAACTAAAGGAAATTTCTCAAGACAGAAACAATTCATTTACTTCTAAATGGATAGGACCTCACTATTTTTTAAAGCCTTGCACCAATGCTTCAAGGGTAGGAGTCCCAGAAATGGGTGTTTGGCTAAATTTTATTACCCTTCTAGTTCCAGTCTAGTGGGAAGAAAGATCTGGTCCTTCAACTTTTACAATGTAAATCAACTATTTTGCTACCTACTGTTGTTCAGTTGCTAAATCCTGTCTGACTCTCTGTGACTCCCATGGACTGCAGCATGCCAGGCATCCCTGTCCTTCACTGTCTCCCAGAGTTTGCTCAAATTCATATCCCTTGTGTCAGTGATGCCATCCAACCACCTCATCCTCTATTGCTCCCGTCTCCTCTTGCCCTCAATCTTTCCCAGCATCAGAAGACTTGTTAATGAGATCTGATTCCCCAAAAGGAAACTGGAGTCCTGTGGGCAAGTTACAGTGGAAGCTATGGGCTAAGAACTAACAAATGTGCCTTATGCTTGGCTTTTTACTAGCAACGTGATGTTGTTGAGTCAATCTCTCTAGGCTCAGTGCTTTAAAACTTTAAAATGATGATAATGATTCCTGCCTTTTGGATTGCTATATTAATTAAGGTAGTCTATGGGAAATTCCAGGTACATACAGTAAATATGTATTTACATACAGTAAATTTCAGGTACATACTCAATAAGTATTAGGTGCTACCATTATTATTTTGTCATTTTTACAGTTCTTTACATTTTCTTCTTTAAATCTCACCATATGCTGTTAGGTAATTTTAATAGATCTTATTGTCTTTGTTTTATGCGTGAAAACCCTGGACTTAGGGGCACTGCCCAAAGACTTGTTCTTCCAAGTCCATGTGTTTCCTACTATACCGCGTTATCATCAACTTGGGAAAAAAGATGAGGGAAAAACACTGATATAGACGGTTCTTTCTGAGAAATGGATCTTGAGGAAATTCAGAGCAGACTCTTCCCGCAGATTGGAGGGGCTTGTTGTATATGTTTCCTAGAAGTTGAGGTTCTGAGAGTGAAATCCTGACATGTGTTCCCAGGGTGAGCTCTGAGCTGTAGTTCCACCACGTGGTCTTTTGATTTCATTGCTAAGAAATCCAGGTTTGTAAAGCTCTGTTTTGAAAGTTTAGCCCTGAAACTGTTAACCTGTTAAACTGTGAGAGTACTAGGGCAACGACCTGTCACCATGGAATTTTCCAGAGCAGTTCTCGGCCGTGTGTGTGGGGGCAGACCTGCATCTGTCTTCCCTTTCAGCTTGACACCTAGACACCTACACCCAAGAGTGGGGTTGGCTGTTTGATAACAAGCTCAATTTTTGTCTCTGTAAGGTGACATCTCTGCCAGGATGAATACTTGCTTAGTCTCAGAGTCTGTTTTCAGAAACCGTGAGGAAGCTGGCATTCTCTGAGGTCTATCTTCCTTTACTGCTCTCTCTGCAAAAAGAAAGCAGAAGTATGTTGGTAGTAAACAAGGTCAGCCTTCTACCACTTGGCTGAGAAAGCACACAAGAAAGGGATCCGAAAAAGAACGCATTTAGTTTCTTTTGGGACCTACAGAGTGGGTCTTCCTGATTTCTTTCATGTTACTTTTCTCTCTTTTTTTTTTTTTTTTGCCGTTTTCTTATTTATTTATTTTTGGTTGTGCTGGGTCTTCATTGCTGCATGGGCTTTTCTCTTGTGGCGAGCAGGGGCTGTGGACCAGCAGCATTGGCATCACCTGGGAGCTTGTCGCCTTCCCTGGTGGCTCAGTGGTAAAGAATCCACTTGCAATGCAGGAACCATAGGAGAAACGGGTTCAATCCCTGGGTCAGATCCTCCAAGATTCCCTGGAGGAGGGCATGGCAACCCACTTCAGTATTCTTGCCTGGAGAATCCACATAGACAGAGGAGCCTGGTGGGCTACAACCCATGGTGTCACAAAGAGTCAGACATGACTGAAGTGACTTTGTACACACAGGAGCTTGTTAGAGTATTTATCTCACTCCTGACTTACTGAGTCAGAACCTTCATTTTAATAAGATCCCAGGTGCTTCTTCTGCACGTTAAAAATTGAGCAATGCTGCTCTATAGCACTTTTTATACAATACCTGTAAAATAATAATAAAGTATAACAAAGCATGTGAGGCAGAAATTATATATCACTTATAGAATGACCTCCATTGTCATTTTTTTCTTTCTAGCTCTAACATTCTCAGAATCCTAGAAACGATAGAAACTTGATCCTTCTGAATACAAATGAAGTTGGTAGTTTCAGAGTCCAACTCAAAAAAAAAAAAAATAGAATTAAAATGTGATCATGAATGAGGGATGAAGGAAAAGGTCTTGGTCATCAAGCCTAGTTTTTTGTGCTCCATCCAAGGACTGAAAGCACTGTGAATGAATGATGGTTGTCCATGTGATCTTCAAGGAGCAGTAGGGATCCTGAGGATCCATCTTAGTTTCTCTCAGCTCTCCATCCATCCTCAACTAGCTCACTCACATTTATCTGTTCTATGTAACCATTTTTCTGTTCATGCTTTACTTAGAGAAAAAAAATCACAACTTAAAATATGCACCAAAAAATAAACAAAAGTGATCCCCACCCCAACTCAAAAAGACAAGTTTGAAAACCACTTTGCTAAGCCGGGCATTATAATATTGTATTATCAAGGAATGGGTTAATGGTTATTAAGGTGTTGCATGCTCAGTATACTAATTGGCATGTTAATTTTTTTACTTACAGAATAAGGAAGGAATTCAAACAAAGTGGTTGCAGAGTTAACTTGCCTTCTCTGCTCTTCATGTTTCTTATGTTGGGAGTTGGCTATTTGGTTTACCCACAGGGTTCATTTCAGGGATAGTTATGATTGCATAAGCTCAAAGTTCTGTTCCAAAAAGTTATTTTAGTTGAGTTGAGCTCTGTTCAATATTTGTTGATTGCATGCTATATGGCAAGGACTGTAGTAGTAGCTGGATATGTAAAGGGGACCATGACACAGTCTTATGCTCTCAAGAAATTTGTAGGCTGGTAAACTGAACAGGCATGTAAATTGATCATTTTAAAAGACTAATTTCAGTGTTATGGTACTGGAATATTCAAGACATTGGAGGTCTCAGGAGAGTAGCATTATGTGTTTGGAGAATAGTCATGTCCCCTGGGGCTGAGTTTTGCATGAAGGGTGGAAGTAGGTGAAGAAATGAATGCTGGAAACACATTCCAGGTAGAAGTCACAGTGAAACTAGAAATGCTGATGTAAGAAATAGCATGTTCTATTTTGGGAACTTTGCCAGGATGCAAATTATAGTGCAGGAGAGGCAGACAATTAGGCTGGAGAGATAAACTGGTTTCTGGAAAGAATCTGCCAAACTTGACATGCTTGAATTTATCTATAAGTAAGTGATGTCATGAATTCTACATTAGGAAAACAGCCACTATGGCCACCATTACCATTGGTTTAAAAGAAAAATGCACTCATTTTCAATCATGTTGTGAAAGCATCCTCGTTTTCCTTAGAGCCTGTTGATCTTCCTCAATATAAGAATGGTTTATAAAGTTTTGTCTCTTTAAAGTGTGAGGGAAAGAGGTATGAACAGAGTGGGAAAGAACTGTAGTCCAAGAAGATAGTATCTAAGTCAGCACTATGTGTATTGGGGGCATTAAAAAGATCACTCAAATTTTTGCATGGACCATTGTGACTCAGACCGACACAGCTGTAGTGGTATAGAGTGGTGAGTTGACCTATAGAAAAGGGAACAAATACAAAGTCTTTGTTTTTGTAGAAACCACCATTGGTGCATTGCGGTGTCTATAAATTTACAGCAATGGGTATCAGAAAGAGCTTATTGTTATTAATAACTTTATATTATAAAAGGAAGGAAGAAAGTACTTATGTATCCCCATATACTCTCTACTTTCTTCTCTGTAAAGGAAATGATTTATGGTAAGAATTAAACTCCATGAGAGTCAGCATATGTTTTTTGTTGTTGAATTCATAACATTTAGACATATTGTAGGCACTTAAAAACTATTTACTGAGTAAATGAATGCATGAGTTAATTCACAAATATGAAAGGGGTTAGATGAGTTTTTTTAAACAGTGTCTTATTAGCTAGATAATACCATTGATAAAAAATAATAAAAACTATAAAGGATAATGCCCCTGGGAATATAAAGAGAATGGTATACTCTAAAGGTGGGAAATCATGTTGGTCAGAGGATTTTATTAGGGATAGTGAGGGGATAGGTGGTGGGGGTATATAAAATTTGAATTAAAAATAAAATATGAAATGTTATTTGGGATTATAAGCAATTTTCAGTGATATTCTAAAAGTTAAAAAATAAGTTAATAATGCTTATTGATAAAATTCAAACAACTACAAATAAATGCTAATAAACTTGTGTTGCTGTAGTGTGGTGCAAGAACAGACCAATAGATCAATGGAACCAAACAGAGGGCTCAGACTGGACCCATATATACGTGGAACTTACTGTATACTGGTGGATTTACTATGATGCAAACAAAGCTTAGGTTCGGGTCTCCTTACTTGAAGAGGAACTAAAAAGCCTCTTGATGAAAGTGAAAGAGGAGAGTGAAAAAGTTGGCTTAAAGCTCAACATTCAGAAAACCAAGATCATGGCATCTGGTCCCATTACTTCATGGCAAATAGATGGGGAAACAGGGGAAACAGTGTCAGACTTTATTTTTTGGGGCTCCAAAATCACTGCAGATGGTGACTGCAGCCATGAAATTAAAAGATGATAACTCCTTGGAAGGAAAGTTATGACCAACCTAGACAGCACCGAAGAATTGATGCTTTTGAACTGCGGTGTTGGAGAAGACTCTTGAGAGTCCCTTGGACTGCAAGGAGATCCAACCAGTCCATCCTAAAGGAGACCAGTCCTGGGTGTTCGTTGGAAGGACTGATGCTGAGGCTGAAACTCCAATACTTTGGCCATCTGATGTGAAGAGCTGACTCATTGGAAAAGACCCTGATGCTGAGAGGGATTGGGGGCAGGAGTAGAAGGGTACGACAGAAGATGAGATGGCTGGATGACATCACCGACTCGATGCACATGAGTTTGGGTGAACTCCGGGAGTTGGTGATGGACAGGGAGGCCTGGTGTGCTGTGATCCAAGGGGTCGCAAAGACTCGGACACGACTGAGCAACTGAACTGAACTGAACTTGCTTTGGAAGGGGCCCTCCAAAGATACTCACAATGTTATGTGTTTTAGTGAGATTTGCAAGAAAATTTTATTTTTGTTGCAGTTAGTGAGGACCACTAACTCTTGCCACTATGACTACCCCTTTATTACAGTTCCCTTTTTGTGTCATATTCAAGAATCCATGGACAGTTTTTGAATCTAGTTAAGAGGAAATAAGTTGGGAATGTGCCATTTTAACTAAAATTCGGAAAATGCATTAAGGGCATGACATACAATTTAGAGAAGAGGAAATTCCAAAAGGGAACCAGTATGTGTCAAAATACTCACCATCAGTTCAGTTCAGTCACTCAGTCGTGTCCGACTCTTTGCGACCCCATGAATTGCAGCACGCCAGGCCTCCCTGTCCATCACCAACTTCCGGAGTTCACCCAAACTCACGTGCATCGAGTTGGTGATGCCATCCAACCATCTCATCCTCTGTTGTCCCCTTCTTCTCCTGCCCCTAATCCCTCCCAGCATCAGAGTCTTTTCCAATGAGTCAACTCTTCACATGAGGTGGCCAAAGTATTGGAGTTTCAGCTTTAGCATCGGTCCTTATAGCTAGTAATTAAAGTTCCCCCCAAAATGAGATGTCTCTGTTGTAATTATTACCCCCAACCAGTTGGATAATGGCAAATGTTGGCAGGAATGTGGGAATATAGGGTTCTTCATGCCCTGGTGGGAGTATAGTCTGACTGTATTTATTTTGGAGGTGGTGGTATTTAATAAAGTGAAGTATATTTGTTTCATATTGCCCAAGATAATGCTCTGGATTAAATATCCTAATGAAGTTCTCCTATCTAAAAATATTGCCTACAGCATTGTTTCTGGTACTAAGGAAGGGAGGCAAGCTGGCTATCCAGCTACTAAGGAAGTGAGGATAGCCAGCTATCCTCATTAGGACAGGAGTAAATAAAATGTAGTAGCATGCAACAGTTAGAAGCAATGGATTAGGTGTTCATGTAGCAATATGATGCATCCTAAGATATTGGGGTAAAGAAACCAGTAAGAGATAGAATTTTGAGGTAAATATGCAACACAAATAAATATTGGATACAAATGTGTATCCATACATGCTCACCAAATAATACACATGATGTAAGACTATGTCCAAATAAGAAGTAAATTGTAAATACCATAAAAGGATTAATAAACACGTCTACAGTTCTGACTTTAGGAAGACCTCTTTGTTAACAAATGGATGAAATTTACTAACTGGAAGGCAATTGAAGATCTTCTGAGGGTACTAAGTTCTAATTCTTATCTAAGGAATCTTTATAGCAGGATGTACCTGGTTCACCTGGATTATTCATTATTAATTAGTCTTCAGTTTTTGGCTTTATGGGAGCTTCCCTGGTGGTTCAGACGATACAGGATTTGCCTACAATGAAGGAGACCTGGGTTCAATCCCTGGGTTGGGAAGATAGCCTGCAGAAGGGAATGGCTACACACTCCAGTATTCTTGCTTGGAAAATCCCGTGGACAGAGGAGCCTGGCAGGCTACAGTCCATGGGATTGTAAACAGTCAGGCATGACTGAGTGACTAACACTTTCATGAGTTTTTTAGCTTTATGAGCCATAGCTGGGTTGGACAATGGAAGTTAATCACAGAGGCCTTCTTACCACATGACCAGAGAGCATAAAGGCGAGAGAAGCACAGAACCAAAGGGCTTCCTTACGTCATTTTGTATTGCCCATTGTGTTTCTTGCTCTAAACCCAAAATACATCCCAATGTGATGAAGAGATTTAGGAAGATGTATCCTGTTGTGATGTGTGGCTCCTTTCTTGTAAACTTGACTAATCACTAGTACAGCTTGATACTTGTTAACAGGTGGGTTTCATGAGCCTGACAGGTGATCCAGCCTATCGTATTAGTAAAAGCACTTTATAGTAATCATCTGTGGAGCATGGGGAGAAAACTAATAGGGGCATAAAAATAAATAAGTAAATAGATTAGTTGAGTTCAGTTCAGTCGCTCAGTCGTGTCCAACTCTTTGTGACCACATGAACCACAGCATGCCAGGCCTCCCTGTCCATCACCGACTGCCGGAGTCTACCCAAACCCATGTCCATTGAGTCCGTGATGCCATCCAACCATCTCATCCTCCGTCGTCCCCTTCTCCTCCTGCCCTCAATCTTTCCCAGCATCAGGGTCTTTTTCAATGAGTCAGTTCTTCGCATCAGGTGGCCAAAGTATTGGAGTTTCAGCTTCAACATCAGTTCTTCCAATGAACACCCAGGACTGATCTCCTTTAGGATGGACTGGTTGGATCTCCTTGAAGACCAAGGGACTCTCAAGAGTCTTCTCCAACACCACAGTTCAAAAGCATCAATTCTTCAGCGCTCAGCTTTCTTCACAGTCCAACCCTCACATCCACACATGACCATTGGAAAAACCATAGTCTTGACCAGACGGGCCTTTGTTGACAAAGTAATGTCTCTGCTTTTTAATATGCTGTCCAGGTTGGTCATAACTTTCCTTCCAAGGAGTAAGTGTCTCTTAATTTCATAGCTGCAATCACCATCTGCAGTGATTTTGGAGCATCCAAAAATAAAGTCAGCCACTGTTTCCACTATGTCCACATCTATTTGCCGTGAAGTGATGGGACTGGATGCCATGATATTAGTTTTCTGAATGTTGAGTTTAAGCCAACTTTTTCACTCTCCTCTTTAACTTTCATCAAGAGGTTCTTTAGTTCCTCTTCACTTTCTGCCATAAGGGTGGTGTCATCTGCATATCTGAGGTTATTGGTATTTCTCCTGGCAATCTTGATTCCAGCTTGTGCTTCCTCCAGCCCAGCATTTCTCATGATGTACTTTGCATATAAGTTAAATAAGCAAGGTAACAATATACAGCCTTGATGTAGTCCTTTTCCTATTTGAAACCAATCTGATGTTCCGTGTCTGGTTCTAAATGTTGCTTCCTGACCTGCATACAGATTTCTCAAGTGGCAGGTCAGGTGGTCTGGTATTCCCATCTCCTTCAGAATTTTCCACAGTTTATTGTGATCCACACAGTCAAAGGCTTTGGCATAGTCAATAAAGCAGAAAGAGATGTTTTTCTGAAACTCTTGCTTTTTCTATGATCCAATAGATGTTGGCAGTTTGATCTCTGTTTCCTCTGCCTTTTCTAAATCCAGCTTTTACATCTGGAAATTCATGATTCACATACTGTTTAAGCCTGGCTTGGAGAATTTTTAGCATTACTTTACTAGCATGTGAGATGAATGCAATTGTGCAGTAGTTTGAGCATTCTTTGGCATTGCCTTTCTTTGGGATTGGAATGAAAACAGACCTTTTCCAGTCCTGTGGCCACTGCTGAGTTTTCCAAATTTGCTGGCATATTGAGTGCAGCACTTTCACAGCATCATCTTTCAGGATTTGAAATGGCTCAACTGGAATTCTATCACCTTCACTAGCTTTGTTCCTAGTGATGCTTCCTAAGGCCCACTTGACTTTGCATTCCAGGATGTCTGGCTGTAGGTGAGTGATCACACCACTGTGGTTACCTGGGTCATGAAGATCTTTTTTGTATAGTTTGTCTGTGTATTCATGCCACCTCTTCTTAATATCCTCTGCTTCTGTTAGGTCCATACCATTTCTGTCCTTGATTGTGCCCATCTTTGCAAGAAAAATTCCCTTGGTATCTCTCATTTTCTTGAAGAGATCTCCAGTCTTTCCTATTCTATTGTTTTCCTCTAATTCTTTGCATTTATCAGTGAGGAAGGCTTTCTTATCTCTCTTTGCTATTCTTTGGATCTCTGCACTCAAATGAGTATATTTTTTCCTTTTCCATGTTTTTATACCATTTGCTTGGGAATTTATATAGACCCATTCTTTTTGTTAAGAATTTATATAGACACATTCAAACTATGTGTAAGTTGAAGACTCATGTGTATGGAAAATTCCCCCTTATATCAGACTCATATCCTAGACAAAATCTCAGTAAGCCCAACTGGGAAAATGTGAGGCCTAAGAGAGGAAAGTGTGTGTACACAAAGAAGCAAGGATGCAGTCAGACATGCCTGCAGGAAGTGGTGGCATTTGGGAGTAGATTCTAGGTGCTTTGTTTGAGTGAGGAGGGTTTCCGAGAATTCCTCCCACTCCACATTTTTTTCGTCTCAGATCTGAAAGGCTAGAGTTGGTGTTTATTTGTTCATTCTTAAGCTAAATACCAAGAAGGGGAGTGAATTTACCATTACTGGCCTAAAAAATAGTCACCCCTTGTATAAGAAGAGTTGTAGTTATCCTGTGAAGCATATGGAAATAATGGGCAGAGTGGGAGGAGACAGACTAATATTTGGCCACACTGAGCTTTTTAACTTTAAAAAATGTACTGTTCAAATTCTCTGAAAGTGTATTGTATTGTGTCATTTCTTAGGGGCAAGGAAGGTGACAAATGTTATTAAGCACCTATTGTATGCAAGAGCTTCTTATGATAGTTTGTTTAATCATCATAACAGCTCTCTGGAATATACTTACATTTAAGCAACCGAGTGGGGCAGGTTGTGTTTTCCAAGGATGGCCACAGCCTGTTTCCAACCCCATTTTTTTTTTAAGCTATCTGATTGTGATACTGTTTGCATTGAAAGAGAGGCTTTACATTTCCTTCTCTTTAAACTGGGTGACCTCTTATGACTGTTTGAACCACTGGAATACAAAGAAGTAACGCAAGTAATGTGACTGCTGAGGTAGGTCCTAAGGGGTCATGTAACCTTCACCTTTTCTACTAGGATATTTGTCCTTAGAGCCCTCAGCCACCATGTGAACAGTATGACCACTCTGAGGCCATCATGCTGTGAGGAAGCCCCAACCATCACAGGCATAGAGACCATGTGTAGGGGCTCTGAGAATACACCAAGAAAGACACAGAGATGTCTGGACAGTCCCCAGATGCTCTGTTTCAGCTCCAGCCATCAACTGACTAAAACTACCCAGGAGAACTTGAACCAGAACTGCCCAGCCAAGCCTTTCTCAAACTTCTGACTCAAAGAAATCATGAAATGTTGGAAAATGATGGTTATTTAAGCCACTGTTTTAGAATGAGTTGTTACAAAGTGATAGATAACAAAAACAGATTTTGATATTTGGAAATGGGACACTGCCATAAAAAACAGTCAAACATATGGACTTGATGGTGGGTAGACTTGGGGAGATGTTAATAAAATCTTAAGGGCCACGAGGACCATGTTAGCAGTTGCTAAAAGGGCCTCAAATAGCCTATTGGCGAGAGATTAGAGGAAAGAGAAAATGCTATTGGAAGCTAGAAGAAAAGAGACCCTTGTTATATAATAGAAGAAAATTTTTAAGCACTCTCAGTTCAGTTCAGTTCAGTTCAGTCACACAGTCGTGTCCGACTCTTTGTAACCCCATGGACTGAAACACGCCAGGTCTCCCTGTCCATCACCAACTCCCAGAGTTTACCCAAACTCATGTCCATTGAGTCAGTGATACCATCCAACGATCTCATCCTCTCTTGTCCCCTTCTCCTCCTGACTTCAATCTTTCCCAGCATCAGGGTCTTTTCCAATGAGTCAGCTCTTTGCATCAGGTGGCCAAAGTATTGGAGTTTCAGCTTCAATATCGGTCCTTCCAATGAACACTCAGGACTGATCTCCTTTAGGATGGACTGGTTGGATCTCCTTGCAGACCAAGGGACTCTCAAGAGTCTTCTCCAACACCACAGTTCAAAAGCATCAATTTTTCGGCACTCAGCTTTCTTTATATTTTAGCACTCTACTATGTAGTAATATAGAAAACGGCAAATGTAACTGATGAGCCCAATGGTCTAGCTAAGATTTCCAGGCAGAACATTGACAATGCCACCTTCCTTCATCTCACTGCTTAGTATAACAAATAGATGGATGAGTTAAAAGAGGAATAGTTCAGTTTTCAAGCAGAATTTAGAGGAAACATAAAAGATTAAGGACTTGTTAGATTCTAAATAAGTTTTTTTTTGTTTCTGGACTCTCCAAATGATGAAAGATTTTCAAGGTAAGAAAGATCACCAGCAAAGAGATTAAATCCAGACAACAATGAGAAAATAGGTGTAAAGATAAAGCAAATAGTATGTAGTTTAAAATTCTTTCTTAAGATAAATTTTTGTTTAGTTCTGAGTCATGTCTGACTGTTTTGCAACCCTCATGGACTGTAGTATGCCAGGGGATTTCCCAGGCAAGAATACCAGAATGGATTGCCATTTCTTTCTCCAGGGGAATCTTCCCAACACAGTACTGAGTCACCTGGGAAGTTCTAAGATCAATTAGATGTTTCCTATGGGAGAAGGCGATGGCACCCCACTCCAGTACTGCTGCCCGGAAAATCCCATGGATGGAGGAGCCTAGTAGGCTGAAGTCCATGGGGTCGCTAAGAGTCGGACACAACTGAGCGACTTCACTTTCACGTTCCACTTTCATGCACTGGAGAAGGAAATGGCAACCCACTCCAGTGTTCTTGCCTGGAGAATCCCAGGGATGGGGGAGCCCGGTGGGCTGCCATCTATGGGGTCGCACAGAGTCGGACACGACTGAAGCAACATAGTAGTAGTAGTAGTAGTAGTATCTTCAAAAACCTTGGATTCTATTGTAGATTCTAGTGGAAGAGGCAGATAAGTAAGGAAATATGCACAATTTAGTGTAATAAGAACCCTATTAAAAGAAACATGGGGTGCTATGAAAGCATACATCAGAAACACTTTACCTTGACCTGGGAAGGAGGAGTATGTTAAGTTCAGGCTTTCAAAGAGAGCTGTGTCTAAACTAAGCTGTGGAGAATAAATACAGGTTGGCGGAGTGAGGGGAGAAGTGATGATTTCAATTCTACTATCTAGAGATAGTAGAATCATATTAAAGGAAACCCTCAGAAAAATCTCCCAAAGGAGGCCTGAGACACTCTTGGGATTCCTTGATCATTTTCTTCTTTTATAAGAACAAACGGGATCAGTGGGCTATAAATATTCTTTCTTTTTAAAAAAAGTTTTTGTTACAGAATTTTAGGAACTTATATGGAAGAAGCGAGAATTGTATAATTAACTCTCATGTATTAATAAGTTAGCTTAAAAATAATCAAGCTCATGGCCAACCTTGTTTCATTTATGTTTACCACCTCCCCTATTGTATTATTTTAAAGCAAACTCTAGGCGTATATAATTTCATCTGCAAACACTTTAGTAATCTTTAATGGATAAAACTTTTTGATTAATAATATAATACATCTATCATACACACAGAAATTAATGCAAATTGTTAATATCAATGCTTCCTTTTGAACTGGCTCAGCCAGTGTTGCTGGGTTCCTTCTGGGAAATTGATCACTTAAATCTTTCTAGTGCAGAAAGTGTGTTTTTTGGTTTTGGGGGTCTTTTGTTAAAAATTCCTTTTCTTGGTGAAAATTGTGCTAACTTCCTCTTTTATGGGTATTTATGAATAATAGAGGCCTGGCGTGCTGCAATTCATGGGGTTGCAGAGTCGGACACTACTGAGCGACTGAACTGAACTGAACTGATGAATAATAGGCTAGGGGAAAATCTGTCCCCAGTGGCCCAAGAAGTTATAAAAATATAAAGAATGGAAGTCAAATGGGATCTTAATTTTGTTCCTGAGTGAAGTAATAAAAAGCACTGGACATTTTCTTTGGGACAGTGATCCTGTTATTTTTAGAGGGGCCTAGCTGCTGATTTCATAAAATCCCTATCTGGTCTTCACTTAATGCTAAGTCATCTCATTCTACGCTAGTTTGAGTTCTGGCTGGTCTGGGTGGATAAAGCTCCTTTACTTTTATGCAGAGGGACAAAATTCAGTGTTGTTAATAGCTGGCACTATAGATAACAGGAAATTAGGAGAATGGGTAAGCAGGAATCAGCTCTGCCACTGTGCTCTCTAAAGACTTCTGTTTAAGTATGAAGTTATAATCAAATGCTATCTTGTCTCAAAGTAGTAGCTACAGGGGTGAAATCTTCAATTTGGCTGAATCCAGAATATATGCATATAGACTCAGAGATGAGAACAGGACATGTTCTAAGATCTATAAGAACTGAGTCATCTCTAGGGTTGGTAAGACAGGTGCTGGAAAAGTAAGTAGTCACTAAATGTAAGCAAAGAAATTAGGAATAATTGAAGTATTTTAAGTAACAGAGTGCTACAATCAGACTTGTGATAGAACAGGGCATACAGGAGGGCACAAAAGCCAATAGGAGGCTATTTTATTACAACAACTAAAGAGATGATTCGTGCATGAATGAAAGCAGTTCTGGTGAAAACTGTGACTGGGGACAGCGTGGAAAGACGTTTACAGATTGAACCCATAGCACATGCAGACCAGTTGGTCAGGAAGTTGAAAGGAAGGAGTCTGAGATGGCATCCAAGTCTGTGGCCTGACTGTCCTGAAGAATGATAGGATGCAGATGTCCAGCTGCCTTGTTTCTTGGCTGATATGCAGACTGCTGGATTACTTGTCAGTGGTCATTGCCACTCTGAACCCCATTCAGTATTGCAGCAGTGGCATTTCTGAGATCAGGGCTGTGGCCAGAGTTAACTGGGGGATAATTCAGCCCAGTTGTATTGGAATAAAATGCTTAATTGTCCAGCGTGTTCTCTGCTCAGCACAGAAAACAGTCCCCAAGCTCCCATGTTCAAAAGAACTTCGTCATATTCCCTAAAGCTTTATTGCTTATTTGGTCTTTTCAAATTCTAAAGTCTACTGGATAATCTTTAAACTTACAGATTATAAGAAAAAAATAGCACACTGCTTTAAAGAGTATCACATCCTAAAATTCAGAATAACACTTTTATAAGTTAGCTAGGCCTTCATGTATTAGGCATCGCTGTATCTTAATATTGATCATTTATTACAATCTTTAAATTGATCTTTATCTCTCTTACCAGAAGCGATTATGACTCTTGGACTGTTTTCCTTCTGGCTAAACCAGAAGCAGCAGCAGAATATCTCATAATGGATTGTTCTGAGTCCCAGGATCTCAACAGGCTTTATAAGCTGGCTCTGCTCTTCCTGTGAGCTAAATGGATGTGGAGAAAAAATCTTTTATTCTTTTTCAGAATCATTTCAACCAGCACTTATGGACAGCAATAGTTGGTTTCAGATACTTGTTTTCTGCATGGGCTCTTTCTTCCCTATATAACGCATATTCCTACTCTTAATTCTAAAAGTTAGTCACCTGGCATAGCCAGAAAGAAAGCAACACAATGGGAACGTTTATTATCTAGAAGAGAGGCACATTTTCCTCTCATATCTCTGATACCTAATACTTTTTTCTAGTTTTCAAATTATGCAGCGGCAAAGTGTTTCACATGCCTGGGGAATATCTATTCAGTGACAAACACGCAAAGTTCAAGAAAAATTTTGGTGTTCTTTTTAAATTAATGGAACAAATTTTAATTTATTATCTTATACCCAGAAGTTAGTTTTACTGGTGATTTACTGCAATCCATAACTTACTAGGCTCTGGCACTGATGGTTAATTTACTGTTATATCAGTTCCTTAATTAAAATGAATTATTCATAGTTTTTCCTAATAAATGACCTAATTATTATGCTAATCATAATAATCTGAGTCTTCAATGTTTTCTAAAGCATCCTGCCTAATGGGGCTATTAAATATGTGTATAATTTGAGTCTTATAAAAATTCAGAAACATGCTTTGAAACTTTTATTTATATTTAGAACTTCAAAAACATCAAATGTAGGATGTCTTTTGCCCTGAACTCAATTAATTTCTTTTATGTCATTTTCCTTTCCTAATATAAAACTGAATGAGTATAATAAATAAAATGACCACCAACTTCATTAGTGCTACTCAGAAGTGAAAGATTTTGTACCCAGTCCTACTTTTGAGAATTTAGCTTTAACAGGAAAATTTTCCTTCATGATGTGGAGACTATTCAAGGCAAAAGGAGTGAACTGACCTGATATTTATTGTTATGTTGTCAAATCTTACTTATATACAGGAGATGTGACTATACCATGGGCTCATTGCATGCATGCTCAGTCACTTCAATCAAGTTTGACTCTTTGAAACCCCATGAACTATATAACCCACCAGGCTCCTCTGTCCATGGCATTCTCTGGGTAAGAATACTGGAGTGGATTGCCAAACCCTCCTCCAGGGGATCTTCCCAACCCAGGGACTGAACCCACATCTCTTATATCTCCTGAACCAGCAGGCAGGTTCTTTACCACTAGCGCCACCTGGGAAGCACATGTCATGCCTCATTACCTAGTGACTATACATATCTGGGACATTTTTCTTTACTTCTCTATTTTGTTTAATTTCTCAAATCCAAATCATCACACTTGCATATGGTCATCTTATTTCAGGGCCAAAACTTCATATTTGAAGATATTTGGATATTCTTTTTTTTTAATTTTTTTTTATTTGGATATTCTTATGCATTCAGTAATAATTACGTTAATAATCAACTCCCAAGGGCATCTGAAGCTGGAACATCTGGCACACAGTCAAAGTTAAGCAGGAAATGATATTTTGATTTCAGGTCTCAAATCAGGCAGTTTGACCAGCCATAGTTGGATGGGTTACCAGCTATGTTACCAAGAACAAATCAGGATTAAAAAAATACATGTTATGCTCAATTTTGTTTCAGTCTAGTTGTTCTAAGGATATTTTGAGACTTGAAAAGAGTAACTCATGGGTTTTGTGAAACATGAAGCCCATTCTGAAAAAATAAGACTGACCTTTTTTGTTCACAACTCATTTTGTCATTGAGCACCCAGATATAAATGGTGAATGTGAACATTTTCCATCATTTAATGCCTTATACTTTTTGTAAGGTTCTTCCTTTAACTCTCTTATTTTCTCTATCATTTTGAAACCATCAATTTCCATTTCAAGTTCTGGAGATCAATAATTGTGTACTCCAGGACTTGCAAGTGGAAGACGTTGGGGGACATGATAGTCTTGCCTGTCTTTCTCCTCTTCATCCTAATCCTTTTAGACATCTGTGGTCCAGCTATGAGAGGAGGCAAAGTTGTGTGCTGTGACCTGATAAACACTTTCATTCCCATCTTTTGAGGGCTGCAGTGATTGGGCACTTTATTGGACAGGCCAGCTCTGGTGGGTACCCTCTACACAATGATGTTACACAAAGACGATGGATGTAATGTAGCTCTGAGATAGCTTCCTCTCCAAACTCACCTTAAAAATAGGTCATTATCTCTTACCTCAATTGTTCAGTGGTGATGCCCTTCTTTTGCCATTTTTTGACTAACGGTAACTTACAATCAATGCCCTGTCCATGGTGAATGACCAAATACTGACTCCTCCTTGTAGGACACACATATAGGTTTGGGGGGAGGCTTTCGAGGATGATACTGAACATTTCTCTGCAGGTGAGATCTAGTCTGGCCCTTCTCCTTCTACTCCCCCTTGACTCTGGTCAAAATAAGCCTTCTTTTTGCCTCTTGTTGATGGAATTCTGTCACAGGTGAGCTGAACTCTTGAGTGGGGTCCTGCCAAGATAGGTCAAGTCCAGCTGCCTTCTCTATTGGTCACATGGGCTGTGGGAAACTGGTGTTATTGCTAGAGCTGTGCTGAATAACTCTGACCTTATAAGAATTTCTTTTGGACATAATGGTGCAGTATTTGTGGGCCATATGGGATACATATTTATTGGGACTAGTGCCAAATTGCCGTCTAGGAAGTTTGCACTGGTCTATATTTTTACCAGCAATGGACAAAGTTTCATTTCTACCAACATCTCTGCCAGTAGTTAGCGTTCTCCAGATTTCCAATTTTTGCCAGCCTACAAGAACTTAACTTGTATTGCTGTAATTGCTGTTTGTTTTGATTTGTCATCTACTTGTCAGCATCTTGAGTTTCCTCTATATATTGGATATTCATATTTCTAACTCATTTTTCTATTTGGGTTGTTATCTTTCACTATAGAATTTTAAGTGTTCTTATATATTCTAAACATTAGTCCCTAGTTGGTTTTATACTTTGAAAATATCTTCTTCCATTCTTTCAGCTCTATGTTAACTTTATCCATAATGTCTTTTATTTCTTTTATTGACCAGAAATTCTTCATTTTGTTGTAGACAACTTAATCACGTCTCTGTTTGTGCTTTCAAACTTTTGTTTAAACAAAAAAGTTTTATTCAAATCTGTAGCTGTCCTACATTTTATTCTACCAACTTTCTAGTTTTATCCTTCACCTTTAGATATTCACTCCTTCGTAGTCTACTTTGGTAGGTAAGATTAAATAGGGATTCACTTTTCCCAAACCTTTTTACTAAATAATTCATTGTTTCTCCATGAATTTGTGATTTTTATCCTTATCTTATATAAAAATGTCCCATATACATGGTATATCCCTGAGCTTTCTATTGTGTTTCATTGGTCGATATAATTATTCTTGTGATAGTATCTTATTTTTTAATATCATTATTTTAAAGTGTGTATTCATATCTGGTGGCTTGCCACTTTTTTTTTTAATCTTTTAAAACTTTGGCTTCCTATTAAATAATAGAATAAATTTATTTAGCTGTTTAAAAATCCAACTGGAAATAGGATGGGTATTACATTGAATTTAAAGAATTAGAAAGAGTGAATATCTTTGTAATGTTAAGTCATCTTGTTGAAGAGAATAGAATGTCTATTTAATTTTATAAATCCTCTAGTATGACCTTTACTAGAGTTTTTATGTTTTCTCCATGGAGTGTGTTCTTGGTTAATTTCTAGATATTTTATAGCTTTTCCCCCCTTTCTTTCTTTTTTCTTTTTTGCTACTATTATATTTTCTCATTGGTTATTGTTGGGGTAAGTTGGTACTATTGATTTTTTAAGTTGTTATACCCAGTTAAATTTCTTTTCTAGTCTTAGTCTTGGTTTGCTAAGATTTTTGAAAAAACAAACAGGTCTGGAACTTGATTAAAGTCTTTTTTCATAATTTAAATAATATGATTTTCCCATCTACCAATGAGATAAATGGCATTGTTGAATTTCATCAAGCATAACTACAATAATTTTGCACTTCTAGGATTAATTTCACTTGAGCATGATGTGAACTTTTCAGGTGTTTTTCAGATGAACTATGGATTCAGTTAGCTAGCTATGTGACCTTGAGCTGTGTGACCTTGATTAAGCCACATGATCCTTCTATGCCTAAATTCTTTTTCAGTAAAATGGAGATAATAGTCAGAGAGTTTGTCTTTGAATTACATATTTCAGGGTTTGTTTAGATGAGTGCCTGATGTAATAAAACCTATGTAAATGCTTATAATATAAAATCTTTTGCAGTCAGTTAAATGAGGTTCTAATTTTCTTTTCTTCTGCACTGTCTGATTTTGATAGCAAAGTGATACTAGGCCTCCAAATGAGTTGAGCAACTTCGGGCTTTTTCAAAGCAGGCATGTTTAAATAAACAGAGTGCTAACTTACCATCTTGATTCTAGGGGGTTTTGCCCCCTCCCCACCTTTTCTTAAAAGACAGTAATAACCATTGAGTATGATATTAACTGTGGATTATATATGGCCTTTGTTGAGGCAAGTTCCCTGTAGGCCTACTTTGTGAGTTTTTGTCATCAATGGTTCCCTGGTAGCTCAGTTGGTAAAGAATCTGCCTGCAATGCAGGAGACCCCAGTTTGATTCCTGGGTCAGGAAGATCTGCTAGAGAAGAGATAGGCTGCCCACTCCAGTATTCTTGGGCTCCCCTGGTGGTAAAGAATCTGCCTGCAATGTGGGAGACCTAGGTTTGATCCCTGGGTTGGAAAGATCCCCTGGAGAAGGGAATGAATACCCACTCCAGTATACCAGCCTGGAGAATTCCAGTCCTTGGGGTCACAGAGTTGGACACGACTAAGTGACTTTCATTTTGTCATCAGTAGACATTAAATTTTATCAAAAGCTTTTCCTGCATCTATTGAGATAATCATGTGGTTTTTATTCATTTGCTAATTTGTTGTATCACATTGATTGATTAGGGGATATTGAAAAATCCTTTCATCTCTTGGATAAATCCCATTTGATCATGGTCTACAATGATTTTAATGTGTTGTTGGAGTCAGTTTGCTAGTATTTTGCTGAGTTTTGCATCTGTGTTCATCAATGATATTGGCCTGTAATTTTTGGGTGTGTGTGTAATTATCTTTGGCTTTGGTATCAGGGTGATAGTTTCTTCATAGAATGAGATCATAGGTGTTCCTTCCTCTACAATATTTTGGAATACTTTCAGAAGAATAGATGCTAACTCTTCTGTAAATGTTTGGTAGAAATTGCCTATTGAAGTCATCTGGTTCTGGATTTCTGTTTGTTGGGAGTTTTTAAATAACTGATTCCAGTTCGGTACTGGTCACTGATCTGTTCATATTTTCTATTTCTTCCTGATTCAGTTTTGGGAGACTGTACGTTTATAAGACTTTGTCCATTTCTTCTAGGTTGTCCATTTTATGGTGTATAGTTGCTTGTAGTAGTCTCTTATGATCATTTGTATTTCTATAGTGTCAGTTGTAACTTTCCCTTTTCCAGTTCTGATTTTTATTGATTTGAGTCTTCTACCTTTTTTTCTTAATTAGTGTGGCTAAAAGTTTATCAACTTTATTTATCTTTTCAAAGAACTGGATTTTATTTTTATTGATATTTTCTATTGTTTTTTAATCTCTATTTCATATTTCTGCTCTGATCTTTATGATTTATTTCCTTCTATTAACTTTTGGTTTTGTATTGTCTATATGGTGAGTTTAAGGACAATTAAGGCTATGATCTCCAGGTACAAAACATTGCTTGTATCATTCCCATTTGCTATCACTTCACCAAGCAACTCAGAGTTTCCCCTTTAAGTTAATAAAGAGACATTATGCTAAATGAGATAAGTACAATAGTGTTATCAGGAGATGGTGGGAGGGATAAGACAGATGTTGTTTAAGAGTACAAACTTATGAGTAGTAAGTCCTAGAGATCTAACGCACAGTGTAATGAATATAACAATGATGTTGTACTATAATCATCAAAATTACTAAGAGACTAAGTCTTAATTATTCCAACCACTAAAAAGAAATGATAATCATGTCATGTGATATAAATGCTAATTATCACCATGTTAATCATATTCCAATATATAAATGTATCAAATTGTTATACTTGTAAAAATGTACACCTTACATTTATACAATGTTATCTGTCAAATATATTTCAATTAAAATATTAGATCTAAAAAATAAATATCATAAAAATATTAAAAATAGCAAAGCTTTAGCAGAACATCATATCTTTTTAGGTTGGAAGCTAGCAGCTTAGAGTTTGAGGGAAGAAGGGTTAGGAGGGGTAGGTTTTCCAGTTTGTCCAGGTAGCTCACATATTTTCATCTACACTTCATTCAGCAGAGATTTGGCAATGCTTTCACCAGGGCAACTTGAACTCATGTTGCTGATTTATATAGTAAAAGCCCAGACTATAATCTCCCAGACTAATGTGGCAAGATGCAAGAGCCAACCTGGAGGGTTTTCTTCTCTTATGACTGGTTTTGGCTGTCACTGGCCCCAGGCTGTAGTCAGTCTTCTACCTCTCACACCCAATGCAGTTAGAAAAAGCATTTGATCCCCAGGGTTTCATGAGCATATGCATATTGTATGTGCATTAGTTACTATAACTGATACTCCCCTTTTGCTTCTATGTTGGTCTCAGATTGAGCAGAGGACCCCAGCCACCCAGGCTGTTTTGCCCGGTGCTCTGCAACTAGGACACCATGATTGTCCCTCACTTCCTAATGTGCTGATTTGACTTAGTAGTCCTGACATGCCCTGGGAGCATTTAGACTCAGAGGAGAACTTTCCATCTTTGGCACATTCTCAATGCTGTGACAAAGGACACAGTCACAGCTGATTGCTCTGCTGGGCTTTGGCTGCGGGACTTGTTATTAACTAGGCTCAAAAGAAATTTTAAAAGAAAAGGATATTTTTCACATTGGCATTTAAGAAATTGTGCTACAGGAAGCGGTATATACTTGTCCCTTCTCTTGATAGAGAACACAAAGTACTTTGGATTGTTCATAGCTCCCTCAATGCACTTCGGCAAAAGAAAAGCTGAAATTTTGAATTTATTGCCAGTCCTAGAGCAGAGCTTACTAAATTCTTCCCTTAGCTCAAATGTAGCCCCTAAACTATCATTAATTATATTAGTAATATAAATAGACTCTAAAGTGATCAATTACTAAATTAAATTAAAACATTCCTCTGGATTACTTTTATTCTGTTGTACTTGATTTAGACCTGATGGGTTTGTATAAAATACTGGTCATCATAGCCACTCGCAGTTATCCAATGAAACCAATGCATTGTTTCACAGAGGGTATTAGATCTTGCACTGAGGTGTGTATGGAAGTGTGTAAACAAGTATAAAACAAGTGATTGCCTTTCTCATTGGCCTAATTAGTCTATCTCAAGTACAGATACAAGTTTTGACTCTCATAGAATCACTATTATTTTAGATGTCAAGGACTGCATTTCCTATTTTTGGTGTTTTGGGTTCTCTGTCACTGAAAGGGGAATGTGTCTATTTAAGACAGTTGAGATTAGGTTTAGCAAAGTCTCAGCTATGGATGGGCATCATTTTTGCCTGCAGTTGTTACATGTGAAATTCAATCACTAAATGACTTATTCTCTCCAGGGGACACCCTCAGCAGATGACAAAAAGAACAACTAACTTCGGTCCTCATCAAAGATGACATGAAAATATTCTCTTAAACTTTCTAACTTAATAGCACAACAAATGCTACTTGAGCATCTCCTGTGTGTCAGGTGGTCTTCTAGACCTGAGGATGATACAAATGGAAACAAGTTAAATTCTTCTCCCATTATTAACAAGGAGACAGAAATGAACAAAGTATGCAGTAGCAGTAAGTTCTATGAACATACTAACAGGGTGAGATGACAGTGACTGGGGACCCACTTCAGCTTGGGTGGTAAAGGAAAGACGTGCAAAGTGGCATCTGAGTCGACACCAGGGTGATGTGCAAAGATGGAGACAGAGCATCCCAGGTGGAAGGAGCAGCAAGTACGGAAGCTCAGAGGGTTGCATTTTTATGAAGAGAACTAGGATCAGTGTGGATTGAACTGAGTGGTGGAGGGAGAGAGCAGTATGGGATAAGATTGAAGAGGTGGCTAGAAATCATTTCATTCAGGGCTTTGGGGCCCTGACCAAGGGTTTAGATGTTATTCTAAGGATAATGGGGAGCACTTCCAATCCTTTAGTGATCCTGCCATCTGTGCCTTTAAAATGTATTAAAAGTATGACAACTGCTCACCCTTATACCAACACTTCTACTTCTTTTAATCAGAAAATGTCAGGATCAAATGCAGCTAAAAAGAACACAAACAAACAGTTCTGTTGTGGACAGAATAGATTGTGGACAGGTGAGTATAGAATAGAGGTATCAGTTAAGAGATTCTTCTGTGGTCCAGATGGGAGGTAATATTGACTTGGATAAAGGTGGCAGCGATGGAGGTGGTAAAAAATGGCCACATTGAGGGTATATGTTGAAGGCGCAGTTTGACAGGGCTGTTGTTGGATTGGATATGGGACATGAGTGAAAGAAAGGAATAAAATAGAACTCCTAGGTTTTAGAACAAGCAGTTAGGTGAATGGTGGGACAATTTACTGAGGTGGGAAGACTGGAGGAAGAACCTGTTTGGGGTGGAGAGAGCAAGTTTTGTTCTGAGATACAAATCAAACATTCTGATGATGTTGTCAAGAAAGCAGTTGGATATACAAGTCTGGACTCCATTGAGTTGAAAGCATATGTGTGGCATTTGCAGCCATCTGAATAAAAGATGTAATCCAGGGACAGACTGTAGACAGGCTGGAGAGGATAGCCTGGGAACCAAGCCCTTGCTCGGGAACTTCAGGATTGAGCAGCAGAAGAGGAGAATCTTACAGAAGAAACTAAGAAGGAACATCCAGTAGGTAAAGAAAATTTGAAGAATGTTATGATCCAGACCCTAAGAAAAGAAGGCATCTTAAGAATAAGAGAATAGTCAACTATGCCAAAACCTTCTGAGAATTCAAACAAGTGATGACCCAGAAATGACCACTGAGTTTGGTGACATGGAGAATATCCTTGACTTTGATGAGATTAAACGGAGCAGAGAATGCAGCATAAGAAAGAGGTGTTAGCAACTGTAGAGAAATCTCATGAGGAGTTTGCTGCAAGTCGAACATGTATTTAGGTGAGGGTTTTTGTGTGTGTGTGTTTTCCTTTTAAAGGAAGGGAATAGCAGAGCATGTTTGGGAATAACCCAGCACAAAGAGATCATGGTTATAGGACCAGATAGAGTTTTTTGGGAGCTAATGGAATTTCCTTCTGAAGGAAGTAGGGGAAAGAGTAGGATTATCAGATAGTGTTGAGTGTGCATTTGAGATCTGTAGTGTTGGACTCTTCAGTGGAATCATCCAGCATGCCTAGAACAAGTATTACATGCAGAGCAAACAGGAACTTGCCTTGGGTCCCACTCTTTAGAAGGCCCTGTTCTGGCTTTTTGTGGCTATGATTCTTCACGAACTAAGGAGTCTGTAAGCTAGAGGGTACATGGCCATCAAGAGCCTGAACCTTCCCCTCTCTCTGTAGATTATGTTCTATATATTTGGGATCTTGGGACCTAAAAGGCCCTGACCCCATTTCCAGAGACCCAAATGGGACTCTTTTCTGCCTTCTCCTTCCTTAGGGTGGGTTGTGCTGCAATTGTGCCTACTCTCCTAGGCTCCTTCTGGCAGAGGTGTGATGGAACTTGAATGCATAGACAGGGATGTCTATGTCACAGTGTCAGAGCGGCTGTGAGTGAGAGGAGAAGGACCTGGGATGTAGACTGAGGGGCTCTCCATGTGCGTCACACTTCTAACAGTGTGAGACTCAGTGTCTGAGAATTCTAAATTTGCAATTCCAGGTAATTATGAGTATGTTTGTCAAAGTAGGGGAAAGAATGTAATTTTATTTAACAGCTTTAATTGACCTTGAATAAGTCTTCAGGCATGCAGTACGTGTCTACTCTGCCTCAGTCTCTCCTGTGGCCAGAGCTCCTGAACGTGGAGAGTGATGAGTACAGTGCTGGCCATTAGAACTTTGTGCAATCGTGGACACGTTTCTGTACTGTCCAGATCAGGAGTCCTGGCTATGTGTGGCTCCTGAGGACTTGAAATGTGGTGAGTGAGACTGAGAAGATGAACTCTGCGTTCCATTTGATGTTAATTAATTTACGTTACGTAGTCACATGGGCCTTAGTGGCTGCCCTTTGGATGGCTTGCTTCTGTTCCATGCAGCTTTCTGGTGTGGGAGACCAGTTGGGTTCAATTCTCTCTGAAAAGTGATTCTATTTCTCTCTACCTGGTCCCCCAAGACTGGTCAGGTTTGAAGGATCTACTGGTCCCTGCCACAGGGATAGCACCTTGTTCTAGTCCATCTTGCAATCCTTTCTTATACCAGATAAACTCATCTGATGCCCCCCAGAGGTTGGGTGATTTCAAGTCCTATTCTATTTCAACATATTTTTATTGCATCAGTTGCACACTATTTCTCCTAGGACCTTCCCTTTTGAAGTTCGAGTGTTTTTTTTTCGTCTTAACAGAATAAAACTCTTAAAAATCAGTGGCTTTGACTTTCAAAACTATTGCTTCTGATGAAGACTTCAAGAACTTATTTTTTGAATTTCAAAAATAAACCCCCAAACTCAAACCTTTAAACATGATTTCTCTTTGCTTCCCTGTTATAACAGCTCTCACTGTTCTCAAGGTTGTAAGAATTTATCTCACCATCTCCACAAAGATGCACAATGTACTTTCTGAAATGTATAAAAATTAATGTTACAAGATAAATTATTTTAAAGGGAAAGAATAGAACTCTTGTTGAGTGTTTTTACAGGCCATCATGTTCTGTGTGGTGCTTAGTCGCTCAGCTATGTCCTCATCCACTCTTTGTGACCTCATCAACTATAACCCTCCCAGGCTCCTCTATCCATGGAGATTCTCCAGGCAAGAATAATGGAGTGGGTTGTCAGGCCCTCCTCCAGGGAATCTTCCCAACCTAGGAATCGAGCCCAGGTCTCCCACATTGCAGGCAGATTCTTTACTCTTTGAGCCACCAGAGAAGCCCAAGAATACGGGAGTGGGTAGCCTATCTGTTCTCCAGGGAAATCTTTCTGACCCAGGAATCAAACTGGGGTTTTCTGTACTACAGGCAGATTCTTTACCAGCAGAGCTACCAGGGAAGTCCACAGGCCGTCATGCTGCTACTTTAGAGATGCCCATTGCTGTGGTAGGAGAGTGAAGCCAAGGATACTTCAGCTAGAGATGGAACGATGCGGGTGAGGTCACATGAGCCTCCAGTGTCAGAAGTCACTTTGGAAATGTGCTGTTTTCCCATGACGAGGCTTTGGAGCTCTTTGAAAATAGCATCACCTAAACAAAAGTATTATAGTGGTGTAGGGCTTTAACAGGATCATATTTATGTTTTATAAAGATCACCCTGTGTGGAAAAAAGATTGAGGTGGTGGTGGGGGGCAGAGTGAAGGAGATAAGAGACTACTTAGGAGATCATGAAGGAAGAAAGCCAGAGAGGGTCATGCACTGGACCAAGGTGCTGGCAGTAGAGATTGAAAGAATTGGACACATTCAGGACATATTTAGGGGCAAAGTTTAAAAAATTAACCCTATTGACATTTTGAGCTAATGGAGATTTTGCCCTCCAAGGGATATTTGGCAAGGGATACCTGCTTTATCTGTAGATGTTCCTGGTTTTCATAGTGGGGATGGGGGGAGGGTAGAGAATAGGGAGTGCTGCTAGCAGATAAAGAGGCCTGGGATACTGCTAAACATCCCAGTGAACAATAAGCCCCAGCAAAGAATCCCAGGACTCAGAATGTCAACAATATGTTCAAGTGGTAGAGCTTAGAGCATAAGGAAATTCTCTCTGTAACTCAAGTTAAACCATTTACTCCAGAGCCTAAGATCCTAACAGACACAGGAAAAGTAATAAAACCAATTAACCTCCCCAAAGATTGTTTAAACCAGCCACCTCTTGGCCATTACCATAAAGTTGTAGGCCATTCTTGATTTGAAAGAAGTTTACCTCTCATAATGAAATACTCCATGGTTCCCTGTGTTAGGGAACTGTTGACTGAAACCACCCATCTTGGCCAGACACAATGATAACCGCTTGCCTGAGCTGTCTCACAACAGGAGAGCCTGGTAAAAAAGACACAGTGCTGCCACAAAAACTAACAGGAGAGTTTTGGGGCCAAAAGTTGGAGGGAAGAGACGTAGGTCCTGCTAACCTCCCAGAAACCCTCATGCTGAAATCCATGTTGGCTGAGAAGTGTGCACACCACCAAAGAATCCTCAGTCAGAATGATCGGCCAGAGACAAACTAAAGCTAGCCCCATCACCGTAAAACCTGAGACTGTGAAACACGCGGAGAGCAGTTTTCCTGGGTTCCTTTACCCTGCTGCTCTCTACCCAGGCGCCCCTTCCCAATAAAGTCTCTTGGTTTATTATCGGCATGTGTGTCTCCTTGGACGATTCATCTCTTAGAGTTAGGCTAGAATCCACTCAGGCCCTGAACGGGGTCCCTCTTGCTGCAACACCTCAACTTGACTGCTGAAGCAGTGACTGTTTTGTCTCATCTTTTATTTTCTGTTTACTTATTAAATTTACTCATGTATCTTTAAGGAAATCTCATAGACGAATAGGGGAACTGGTCTTTGACTTAGACAGGACAGAGTGACCTTGGAATGGAAAGAGCTTCTGAGTTCTTGAACTGGCTTCTTGCCTCAAGTATCCTTTTTTGGACCAAGAGAAAATGTGTTTCCTGCTCTGGGCTCTAGGCTCTGTTTGCCAGACCAGCTGTGAACACTTGTTACAGCCACACAGAAGCTGTTCACAGCATGCCTGTGACTGGTTGGAGATTGCTTAGAAGAAACTGCCAGTGGCTTGCTTGACCTCGCTTTCTTTGTTTTGATAATTCTGTCTTAATAATCCAACAACATCGATATTTGACCATGGTACCAGTCAAGACCTGATCTGTCTTGTCTTCTGGTTTTCTTCTTTATTAAATGGAAGTATTGTTGTTACAATATTGTGTTAGTTTCAAATGTCCAGCAAAGTGATTCGGCTTTATATATATATTTTTAGATTCTTTCATTATAGGTTATTATAAGTTATTGAATATTGTCCCTTGTGTTAAACAGTAAATCCTCACTGCTTATCTGTTTTCTTCTTAAGATTTGAATGAATGACCTCTTGGCGTGCATGTGTGTGTGTATGTAAATGTATATGGTTGTGATGATAGTTTCAGTGTGTCTGTCTGACACCTGTTATCACAAACCATAACCTTTGGCCATTTTTTTGGAAGATGAATGAAAAGAAGTAGTTCAGAGTGAAAAAACATAGTTCAAAGTTTTATCTGCATAGGTAAATTTATAGTGGTCCCTTTTTATCTTACAATGTTCCTCAGATAAGTTGGTTCCTTTTTAGTTTTCAGAGGGATGGCACAAATAAATTAGAATTTCTATCTCAGCTGCCCTTTTGGCAAGAGTACAGTTTCTTGTGTAAAGGTGAATAAAGAGGGAGGCAGGGACCCAGAGAGCAGAGAATGGGAGGTGTAATTTATCTGTACACGCTGGACATTGCCCTCTTCATACCAACAGCAGTAAAGGAAAAAAAAATGTTTCCAAGTGAACATGAAAAAACAACAATTGTGTGTCTCAGATGTTAAAGTATGCAGTTGTCTGTTGTTTAGTTGCTAAATCATGTCAGACTCTTTTGCAACCCCATGGACTGTAGCCCATCAGAATCCTCTGTCCATAGGATTTCCCAGGTAAGTATACTGGAGTGAGTTGCCATTTCCTTCTTCAGGGGATCTTACCCGACTCAGGGATTAAAACCATGTCTCTTGCATGTCTTGCATCTCCTGCATTGGCTGGTGGATTCTTTACCACTGAGCCGCCTGGGAAATGCCTACTTTTCACAAATACCTTTTCTGATCTAATGTCCTAAAGGAACTGTGCTTTTGAGATATCTTAGGCTCTGTTCATATGTAAATGTAGCTGTGGGTTTCCAGAGATGAGACCTTTCCTTTGTTTTGAGCTCCCTGCAAGAAATTCCAGTTATAGGTTGGAAAAAGGACAAGCAAAGTGGAGACGTATTTGAGGGCTAGGGGGCAGGTAGAATTGGGAATTTCTCAAGTCTTGTTAGGTGAAAGCGTCTACATATTAATATACTTTATGTTTATACATATATGTGTATATATTTACATACACACAAGACTCTGCAGTTCCATTTCTAGATTTGTTGTTTAATATTTAAAGACATTGGTCTGATGAGAGAGCTTTGCTTTCAGAAGCTGCTCAGGTCCCAGATGACAGAGCCGCTTGTCCCCCACGCGGCAGTTTCTGGGTACTGCAGCTACAACCCAGCAAACAGCACACCAGCCGTTCAGAGCATGACAGCTTCTCATCCCAGGAGAAAGCACATCTCATTTGGGTACTAAACCTGGTGACACGTGAAAGGAGATGTATGATATTTATAACACTGAATGTTTGGAAAGCTCAGCAATGCCACATCAAATGTTTGGAGATACCCAAGGGGCAATGGGTGGAGCATGGTGCCGAATGCAATGCCGACCTTCCCTTCATTGGGAACCAGAGCTTCACACCATGCTAAGCATTTTGCTACCTATGAAACCCACATTTGAATCAATCATTGGGAGCAGAGCCAGTTGGACCATGTGGCTCTGTAAAGTCCAGCCGGGTGATGGATGGTAATATTTTTTTGGAATGACTTAAGGAAACCCAGGGGACTGTTAACTAGCAGGGGGTCCTGACATTATTAGATTCCTTCTGATATGTCAGTGCTGCCAGTGAATTTTAGTTTTCCCCAAGGTTCTTTCCGATCTTGGAGGAAACACTGAATAAGCTTCTGGACTGTCAAATTTGCAGTGAGTTCAACTGATATTTCTTTTTAAGACTTTAAAGGATCATAAATTACAACCAGCTTTTTGGTCTCAGTGCAGTCATAGCCCTCAGCTGTAGCAAATGTGCTCAGTAAATGTGTGTTTTGATGGACTAGACTTTTGTAACAAGCCCCCACCTCACCAGTTTTGGAAGGAATAAAAGGAAACCTTATAGATGTAGTAAGATAAAGAATATGCTTTATTAAGTCAAAATATGATTTTGAAAAGTAAAACATTCCAATAATTTGGGCTCAAGCTGGGACTTCTGTTTAAAAATGTTTTAAATTTCATAGTACTTTGATAGTGCTTTTGTAGAGTTTCAAATACTGCCTAACATATACGATCATTCCATTTGATTTCTGTTTGCTCAGTGATAACATTTGATTGAAGTCCTGGAATTCTTGTCTCAACAGGTTTATTAATCTCAGAGTTTCAGGTCCTAACTCTTACCTGTTTCAATAATTGTTTCTACTACCAATTTAGCAGTATTCCACCTTTGGTCACATTAAAAAACCCATAATGTAGTCAGAAAAGAATGTTAATGTTGATTCTAAACAAACTATTTAAATTCTCAGTGGAGTAGTGGAAGGAACACTGGATAAGTTTGTAACATTCAGTGTTAAAATGTGGATTCTCCTACAAGCTAGAGGACCTCTGACAACATTTTCCAAACCTCTTTGATTCTCAGTTTCAACATCAGTGCACCAGGGATAAACATATTAACTTTCTAGTGTATTGTTGACTCACTCCAGAAATTTATTCAGTAGCAGTTTTGTGCTAGGCATTATTCTAAATGTTGGGATACGTTGTTGAATAAGACATCCAAAAGCCCTGTCCTCATGAAGCTTGCCTTCTAGCTGGGGAAGACAGACAGCATAGAATCAAACAGTTCTGGTAGCCCTAAGTGTTATATAGGATATACATCAGGACAGTGTGGTAAGAATGCCTTGGCTGATAGGGACAGCCTAGCATCAAACAAGGTGACTGGGGGAAGCTCCTCTGAGGACATGACATTGAAGGTGACCTGAATGACGAAGCAGCGCTACTCTTGTGAGAGGTCCGGGGAAGCACATTCTGTGGACAGGGCGTAGAAATGCAAAGGCCTTAAAGTAGGTTAGAACACGGAACGTTTTTGGTTTTGGCTGTACTGTGTATAGCCTGTGGCATCGTAGTTCCCTGATCAGGGATCACACCCATACTCCCTGCACTGCACGTGTAATGGACTACCAAGGAAGTCCAGACTGTAGTAAGAACAGACAGAAGTCAGGTCTAGAGAAAGGCAGAGTTTGGATTATGATGCAGTTCATTTCAACCACAGTAAGGATTTGAATATTCTCCAAGGACGATGGAAATCATTGGAAACTTTTAAGAAATGTAATGACATGGTTTGATTTGTATTTCAAAAAGTTGACTGCTGTGTAGAAAATGGACTGTGGGATAGAAGCTATCTATCTTTCAGGAAGAATAGTTAGAAAGCTATTCCTGTATTCTGGGTACCAGATGATGTTGCTGGGACTAGTGAAGTAACAATGGAAATGGTGATAAAAATATGGATTCAGGATGTATTTTAGAGGTAGATATGACAAAACTTGCTAATGGATTAAATTTGAGGGGTTTAATAAAGAGAGAAGTCTGGGATAAATCCTAAATTTTTGTTTGACGGGTGACTCATGATTCATGAATTGGGCAGCAGCCTCTTGCTCAGTCGTGTCTGACTCTTTGCAATCCCAGGCTCCCCTGTCCATGGAATCCTCCAGGCCAGAATACTGGAGTGGGTTGCCATTTCCTGCTCCGAGGGATCTTCCCAACCCAGGGATTACCCCCAGGTATCCTGCATTGCAGGCAGATTCTTTACCATCTGAGCCACAAGGGAAGCCTCCCTTTGATGGGTAGAACAGTCAAATGGGAGTCAAATTTGAGAAGAAACTGCTTTGGGCAAGGAAACTGAGGGTGCCATTTTTCATATGTTAAGTTTAAGTTGTGTTTTAGGATTCAAGTAGAGATATCAATAGATATCTAAGAATAAGAAGTAGAATATGCAAGCTGGAGCTCTGGTCAAAGCTTTGGACTGGAGATGTATACATTTGTGAATGAAGAATTTTGCTATTTAAAAGCCATAGGCCCTGAATAGATGGCTCAGGGATATTTAAAGCCATAGGCCCTGAAGAGATGGCTCAGGGAAAAAGAATGAGCAGAAATCAGGGGACCTGGGGCACTCCAATGTTGAAATGTCATATTCAAAAAATCAGCTGAAGAGTTTGGAAAGGAGTAGCTTGCTGATGGATAAAAACAAGCAAACGTTCTATGTCTAGGAAGGGGTTATTTGTGTCTGTTGCTGCTGAGAGGTATTAGTAAATAAGGATAGAGACATGGCCTTAAGGTTTGTTCACAGTGACTCAAAACAAACACACTTGCATTGGAGTGACAGGGACGAGAGCCAGACTGGAGTAGATGGTTATGAGAATTATACTCCACGCAAATCCAGTGTCCGGTACATAGTGTGTGCTTGACATATGGTAGATATTACTGAGAAATTATGATTTGGTGGCAGGTTTTGTGGTTTGCTATGGCAGCCATTCTTCTTGCCTCCTTCCCCCACCCCCACTTCATTTTCCAGGCGGACACCCCCCACAAAATCTGTTCCAGTTCTCCACTCTCCCCTATGTCTAGGGACAAGCCATCCCTCATCTACGTCATTCTCGGTGGTCTCATTCCTCTCCTCAGGGACCATCCATTCCAGTCAGTGGGATCTGAGAGTGGTCTGCTGAAGTGAAAGTGTTAGTTGCTCAGTCGTGTCTGAGCCTTTGTGACCCTGTGGACTGCAGACTGCCAGGCCCCTCTGTCCATGGAATTCTGGCAAAAATATGGGAGTAGGTAGCCATTCCCTTCTGCAGGGAGTCTTCCTGACCCAGGGATCAAACCCATGTCTCCAGCATTGCAGGCAGATTCTCTACCATCTGATCAGCTTTTCCTTTGCCAATAAAAGGATATTCATGGTAAGAAATGCCCCTCTCCTTCACTGAGTTACATCTGTTGGGGATATCTGGAATTGCTGCAGCCATCTGCATACAGCAACTGAAAAAGACAGACTGTCAATGTCAGCGTGGAAATATGAAAAGCCATCTCAGTCTCACGGGAGTACTAAGACAATCTTTAAATCAGTAGTTCTCAGGATATGAATCCCACAAAGCTCTGTATGATGCTGACTCTAGTTATAAATTACCTAGTGCTAGACATTGCTCTAAGTTTTACTTACTATCTTTCAGTTCAGTTCAGTCACTCAGTCGTGTCCGACTCTTTGCAATCCCATGAACCACAGCATGCGAGGCCTCCCTGTCCATCACCAACTCCCGGAGTCCACCCAAACTCACATCCATTGAGTCGGTGATGCCATCCAGCCCTCTCATCCTCTGTCGTCCCCTTCTTTTCCTGCCCTCAATCTTTCCCAGCATCAGGGTCTTTTCCAATGAGTCAGCTCTTTGCACCAGGTGGCCAAAGTATTGGAGTTTCGGCTTTAGCATCAGTCCTTCCAGTGAACACCCAGGACTGATCTCCTTTAGGATGGACTGGTTGGATCTCCTTGCAGTCCGAGGGACTCTCAAGAGTCTTCAGCACCACAGTTCAAAAGCATCAATTCTTCGGCGCTCAGCTTTCTTTATAGTCCAACTCTCACATCTATACATGACCACTGGAAAAACTATAGCCTTGACTAGATGGACTTTTGTTGGCAAAGTAATGTCTCTGCTTTTTAATATGCTGTCTAGATTAAAGATGAGTAAATTGAGATCAAGCGATGTTAAGTGATTGGCCTGGAGGATACAGCACATAGAGTGGGGATTCAAACTGAGGTTCTCTACCTACCATGGGCATGGTATCTCTGTAGCTCATAATAAGTAAGTAGAGCATCAGGAAATGAAGATGTATCTACTTGATATCTATATTTTAAATGATGGGTGGCTTCCCTGGTGGCTCAGATGGTAAAGAAACTTCCTGCAATGCACGAGACCCAGGTTCGATCCCTGGATTGGGAAGATCCCCTGGAAGAGGGCATGGCAACCCACTCCAGTATTCTTGCCTGGAGAACTCCAAGGACAGAGGATCCTGGAGGGCTACGGTCTATAGGGTCACAAAGAGTTGGATGTGACTGTGTGACTAACACTTTCACTTTCATTTAAGTAGAAATGGTTTGAGACTCTTTCTTCTTTTATTAACTAATGGGCCTAGAACTGCAGAGGAGATGTGTATCAGCAGTCCTTGGTTGGCACATGCCTTGGGTTGACAGTGTTCTTGGCTGGAGGGACCAGAAGCCAAGTTTCCAGAGAGTAACTTGGCACAAATTAACCTCCAGGTTGTTTAACTGCTAATTTAAAAACAGATACAAATGTAAAAACTACTAATAATTTAGGACTTGCTAAATGACCTATCTTGTATGCAGTGCTTTAAGTATGGTACATTGTGTCATTACATCTTCACTGAATCTTGAGCTCTAAGAAAATTTTATTTTCTGCGTTTTTATGATTGAGAAAGGTCATGAAGTGTTTTAATGTGTATTGTTCCAAACTGTTGAATTTTAGTCCAGGTTTCTCTCATTTCAAAGACCATACTCTTAACTATCCAATGAATACATTAAATTTTAATTAAAATTAAAATTTAGCATAAATCTGGAGACCCCGTAGTACATTGATGTAGCATTTGTCTCCCGAAGGACTTGTGCATAGAAAATGTCTGAAAGCAAGTAGAATGAGATCAACAACAGTTTTTCTTGATACTGGGGATAAGAGTTAATTTTTAACTCTCTCTGATAGATCACTGTTGCTAAAAGAAAAACTTATAAGTGATTTTTTTTTTAATCAGGATTTTTAGTTTATAGATCTGGCAACCAGATGTTAGACAGAGATGGATTTACCAAGATAATGTGGGACTATTTTGCCACCAAACACCTGGCCAGCCGGGCAGTTGTCCCTTTCTTTTTGTCCTTCATTCTGACTTCCACTGCAGTTATAAGGGAGGAGACGTTCACCTCCACTCCTCTCTTTGAGTATTAAACTCTTTCAGGCTTCTTTCTACAAATCACTAACGTCTTCTTTCCATCTCTCTGGGTATGACTGAGTAATCAGATTTTCCGTATTCTAAAGACAAACAGGGAGAAGGCAACGCACCCCACTCCAGTACTTTTGCCTAGAAAATCCCATGGATGGAGGGGCCTAGTAGGCTGCAGTCCATGGGGTCGCTAGAGTCGGACACGACTGAGCTTCACTTTCACGCATTGGAGAAGGAAATGGCAACCCACTTCAGTGTTCTTGCCTGGAGAATCCCAGGGACGGGGGAGCCTGGTGGGCTTCCGTCTATGGGGTCGCACAGAGTCGGACACGACTGAAGTGACTTAGCAGTAGCAGCAAAGACAAACAGAAATCAGTGGCCCAACTATTTATTTTGTGTTGGGTCGATTGATACATTAAATAAGGGAAAACAGGATTTTCTTTTTTTTTTTAATCATCTGAAGATAAGAGAGGCTTGCTTGTTGAGTTGTCGGAGTTCCTTTTCTGTTAACTCTACCTAATGCTATGTACTCAACCACAGAACAGTGGGTAATTACTTAGTGAATAACCCCAATCACCTCTTAGATTTCTACTTCATCAATGTTTGTATAGCAAACAGAACCTTGATAAGACCCAGGTTGATTGCAAAATGAATTTCCTGTACATGTTGCCAACAAATCTTTTTCCTGACAACCTAGTTATATTTTGCCGGTTTATATGCTTTTTAAAGGAGATCAGCCCTGGGATTTCTTTGGAAGGAATGATGCTAAAGCTGAAACTCCAGTACTTTGGCCACCTCATGAGAAGAGTTGACTCATTGGAAAAGACTCTGATGCTGGGAGGGATTGGGTGCAGGAGGAGAGGGGATGACAGAGGATGAGATGGCTGGATGGCATCACTGACTTGCTGGACGTGAGTCTGAGTGAACTCCGGGAGTTGGTGATGGACAGGGAGGCCTGGCGTGCTGTGATTCATGGGGTCGCAAAGAGTCGGACACGACTGAGCGACTGAACTGAACTGAACTGATGCTTTTTAGAGTTTGCATTCTGCCACCTTCATATAAAACTTTTAACAATGTTTAAGGAATGCTGTTGATAGTAATGTTGTAAAATACAGGTGGACAGGTTGGAACTGAAATAACTGTGTCAAAAATCAAGGAGAAACTTTTATAACAGTATTTCAGCCAGGAATTGACAAGCCTTCTTGTGATAAGAACTGAAACACTGTCAAATTCAAGTGATTGTGTTATACGAAGACATTAAAATTTCATATGTCCTGAAATTTGAGGGTCATATTATGACCCTCAAATAAAGTGAATATACCTCACTTTATAAATGTAAATAACACTGTCCTTACATTTATAAATTAAATAACCCTGTCCCTCACTGCTATCTATCCTTCAAATGTACTGTTTTGTTAAATCCTTAAGTGCATAAATTTTTTAGAGTTAAATTCAAGATGCACTAGCACGTTGCATATTTTCCTTTATCAACCAGTTTTACTCAATGGACTGCTTTTCCCTCCTCTTTCAGTCTGTAATACAAGCCACAGTGGCTTTCTGAACCACATGAGGAAAAGTACTATCTTTTCTTTTTCGTTCCCAGATTTTATGCCTAAATCATTCTCGAGGTGAAATGGTTACTGGAGAAATCCAAAAATCAGTTCTGTCTAAAGTGCTACCTCACGCAAAGGAGATGATCTCATCCTTCATCCCTTCAGGGAAGAGGGGAAATGCCGGCACACGAGCCTGCAGACCATAGTATGATGGTGCGTGTAAGGGAAAGTCTCAGAGTTCAGCTCAAATATTTATGTAAACTCACTTTGCAACTTGAAGGGAGAGAAATGAGCTGTGATCCTATGCCCTAGTTTTAAATATCAGAAATACTGCTGAACCTGTAGAAGGAAAAAGAAACAGGCATATATCTGGGTTACACCAGCAACAAAATTTTCAGTACTTAAAATTTTAGGTACATTATCTTTCATAAATTTTTATGCATATCTATGTATTTAATTCAAAAATTTACTCTCTAAAAATTTTGTGTTCTTTTCCCTGCATGTAATACTACTTTATACATATCTATATGTCTATATCAGTCTATATATCTATTTTTCAATCATCTGTGTGAATCATGCATGTGTGTGTGTGCTAAGCCGCTTCAGTCGTGTCCGACTGTTTGCGACCTTATGAACTGTAGCCCGCCAGATTCCTCTGTCCATGGGATTCTCCAGGCAAGAATACTGGAGTGGGTTTCCATACCCTCCTTCAAGGATCTTCCTGACCCAGGGATCGAACCCATGTCTCTTTAACTCTGCTGCATTAGCAGGCAGGCTCTTTACCATGAGCATCTCCTGAAGCACTAGGTACATGCTGGTTATATTAGTCCTTATTTGATAGTGATGGGTTCAGAACACACCACCCCACAATATGGCATGCTGACTATTTTAACCTGAAAGAATGTGAGAAAACTGCAGGTCCTGGAATAAGTCTCTAACCTGGCCCTTCTCCCCCAAGCAGACCATAAAACCTTCTTGTGAGAGGTGCTCTCCTTATACTGGAGGAAATGAATACCTGTATCCCAGAGGTGATTGACACTGATAGGAATGTGAACACACAGTCTGGCTGTTTCCCATTTACCACTTTGGCTCATACCCCTTTGTCCTATATATTTTTCCCATAACTTTCTTCATCAGACCTGATATGAAAATGCCCAGGTTTAACAATTTCTTTGGGTCTTCATTTCCTTATGAAGGCTCCATGTCAAGGAAAATTTATATTAAATAAACCTGTATGCTTTTCTCGTATTAATCTGTCTTTTTCCCAACCACTTATAGAGCCCCAGCTGGAGAACCTAGGAGGCTAGGGGGAAAGGAGTCTTTCCTTCCTTGCCATAGTAAAGGTGACATGGTTTCCTGTGTTTCTTGCACATTTGTGTTTCTTCTTTTGCAACTATCTTATTCATGGACTTATTTTTAGAAAATTCAGATCAAAGATTCCCTACAATGTTCCTTTAAGATAGTATTGCAGTATTTTCTCTTTATGAAGGAAGGAAAAGAGACTGGGTATTGACTGAATCAGACTTAGTATTTGAATGGAACTCTGAAATCTAGAGAGTGCATTTAAGAAATATAATACTGGGACAGAATACCTTTGACTTCTGCAATCGATGTGTAGACTGGAGCATGTATTGACTTTGTAATTTAAAAAGAAAGACAGTGGAAAAATACAAGTTTTGGTGTAAAAAGGAACACAACAAACACATTTCTTTACAAAGGTCAAAAGACTATGCAGCCATATATTTAAATTACAGAATCAATTTTGAGTTTGACATTTTGTGATGAGAACATTGAAATGTTGCAGCTAGTTTGGGGAGAAATGGGCTTAGTATATAATTAATGGAGACAAGCCATTACAGAGAACAAAAAAAAAAAATTTAATCAGATAAGCGCACATGTCAACTGCTGGGGGGGGGGGGGAGGTGGAATAAAGTATGAATCACTGTATTTTGAATTAAAATAGCATGCTTTGATAATTGTAGTGTGGAGCTTTATATTCATTTTCCTGCCATGCTAAACATCCTCACTAAGTTAAAAAATACTAGCTGTGACATTGAAGCAATCAATAGCATTAGCAGGAACCTACAGCCAGAGCATTTAAAGCAGGAAAAGAAAAAAAGCACAGATTTGTAGGTCTGCAGAATGTTCATGAAAGTTTACAGGCTCACCAGATTCTTGTTCTAACTGGGTATATGCACAAGTATATTGGATTCACAGTGAGGAGGAAAGCCAGAGAATCGGAAAGGGTACGCTAATCCAGATGATTAACGACACTTAATGGCAAGAGTCAGTGCTGAAGATTGCACCGTACAGGTCCCTTTGCATACAGCTCTTCATTTCTTCACCACAACCCACAAGGGAGGGATTAAGAACCTCACAACTGCCTTCAGCTATGAGAGGCACCCTGACATTCTAAGTCTTTTCTCTTTCCTAAGCTCATGTTCTTATTGACTTGGAGATGCTGCCACAGCATCTCTTCCCTAGCCCCATTTTTTTTGCTACTGTTTACTCTGTCCCAACTATTGATTCATTCATGCATAATATATCAAATAGCTACCAGATTCTTAACATGTGCCCTGCCAGGTGCCGGATGCTCTCAATACAGCAAGGAATTCGATGGCTGTTTCTTCCAATCATGAAATTTACAGTTGATCAGAGGAAACTGAGAATTTTTAATCATCGTCAAACAGCATTAATTAAGTACCTAGAAAGTACAGTCACTTCATTTTTGCATCAGTGCTTTATTTTGGTGTTGTCACCTCCATTTTGCATGTAAAGAAACAGGCTCAGATACATTTGGCCGTCGGTTATATTTCAGGTGGCTGTGAAGTGTCTGATCTGGGATTCCAGCCTCGGCCTGCAGGTTGTTCTGTTGTCTCTTCATGATGTCACCCTGGCTCATTGCTATGCCCCTTGATTCTTCAGTGAATTTCTTATCAGGAGCCTAAGTCCCTGTGCCACCATCTTTTGCATTTTTTGCCATTACCGTGTTGTTATGTTCCCTCTAAGTCTGTTCTCTTGTCAGCGTCTCCCACAGATGGGATCATTTTTGCACAGAGTAATGTGTTTGAAGTAATGTGCTAATGCTGTCTCTAATAGCCTCACCCCCCAACAAAAAGCACATGTGCATATACACGCACAACACACACTTTAGCCTTTGGGACAAGTAGTAAATGAACTCATATTCAACATGATGGGCTTCCCTTGTGGCTCCGCTGGTCAAGAATCCACCTGCAATATGGGAGTTATAGTGAAGTCGCTCAGTCGTGTCCGACTCTTTGTGACCCCATGGACTGTAGCCTACCACACTCCTCTGTCCATGGGATTTTCCAGGCAAGAGTACTGGAGTAGGTTGCCATTGCCTTCTGCAATATGGGAGACCTGGGTTTAATCCCTGGGTTGGGAAGATCCCCTGGAGAAGGAAAAGGCTACTCACTCCAGTATTCTGGCCTGGAGAACTCCATGGACTGTATAGTCCAAGGGGTTGCAAAGAGTCGGACACAACTGAGTGGCTTTCATGTTCGTGTTCACGTTCAACATGATAATTAAACAGGTTCTGGAAAAGTCAGATTCTAGTAACTTTGCGTTTCAAGGCAGGAATGATGCAAATTCAAAGCAAGTTTCAACAGCAACCACATTGGCCGTATTGTCTTTAAATCAGACTTCTTTTAGGGTGCCTCAAAATCTTTGGTGATGTGACACGACTTAGACACATCTTCCCAAATCATTTCAATCACTCTTACAGAGGTGTTATAACCATATGCTGGCTCTGGCAAAGTGATAAACCTTCCCTCTACAGTAAACTATATGCTCTGACTTGTGGGAGTAATTGTTTCAGGAATACATGGGCTATAGGAAGCAGCTCTCTCTTTATACACTGGGAGTTCTTTGAAGAACATTTAAAGATTTCAACATATACTATCTTAATTAAATAGGTAACGCAAGTCCCTGAGGGGCCCCTATCTTGGAGTGTGATTAATGAATACCCTGTCCAGCTATCAGTATGGTTCCCCTGCTGCATGACATATAGCAAGTTTTCAATCCCTCTGTTACTCCAAATTTACTTCTTTTTAGAGTTGGGATAATATCTATTGGGCTTCCCTGGTGGCTCAGCTGGTAAAGAATCTACAGGCAGTGTGGGAGACCTGGGTTTGATCTCTGGGTTGGGAAGATCCCCTGGAGAAGGGAACAGCTACCCACTCCAGTATTCTGTCCTGGAGAATTTCATGGACTGTATAGTCCACAGGGTTGCAAAGAGTTGGACACAACTGAGCGACTTTCACTAATATCTGCAGTGGCTTTAAAACTGGCCCCAAATTCTATGACATACTTCCCACCAATAGGTTGAGTCTATGTCCCCTCTCTTTGAAACTGAAGGGCTTGTGACTGCTTGACTGGTAGTATATGTTGAGGTGACACCCTGTGACTTCCAAGGATAGGTGATAAAGGTCTTTCCATTTCACTCGCAAAGTATTTGCTCTTGGAACCTAGTGCTTCCACGTATATAATACAGTCTTATGACTCAGTACTGCAGTTGAGAGTCTCAAACGAGCGCAGCCTTCCAGCCATCTCCACTGAAGCACTAGACTCGAAAGGAAGGTTATCTTGGCTCCTCCAGATCAGTCCATTTGCCAGCCAAATAGCACTAAGTGACCATCAATGACATGATGTAGAAATTTCACCTCACATCTAAGATGGTCACAAACATACATAAAGTGTTTTGAGGCATAGGACAGAAGTGTAAAATATACTATTTCCTTTACAGTTTTGGGAGTGGCAGTCAGGATGAATACATATGCAAAGATAATATACATATTGTTAGAGTAACAACTGTTATTCTAAGAGTTCAAAGAAAGGACAGGTAAGTCACAACGAAGAAAGTGGTTCTTAAGATCAGAGGCTCCCGTCTTCAGGGAGAAGGGAACATTTGTTCCAGAGACTGTGCAAGATAACTGATGTCATTTTAATTCCTATTTCATAGATTAAAGGACAAGAGTGGTAATGCATATGTGTTGATCACCTCCTACTCACCCTGTTGGTGATGGAGGGATTCCTGCCCGAGGGTTATGGGGAAGAGAATGGCTGAACACAAGACACTGGACAGTGGACAGATGAGACTGACAGCGGTTTCATAGCCACATGCACTCCCAGCAAGGGGAGGAGGACACTGCATGCTGCTGGTCAGGGCCATGCAGGTTTGTTCTCAAGAACAGAATGGACAACCAGGGACTGTGAGGCAGGCTGTATATTAATAGAATCAAGAGGGTGGAGTGACCCCTGGTTCCCAGGAGAGGATGTGACTTGATTTGAATATTTGTGAGGCCTTTCAGGGAGCTGAAACTCAAAACTCAGGGATGGGTACCCTGTGCCTGGTCCCTCTGATGAAGAGCTTTGTCTGGGTTGGCGACCGTAGTGACAGGAACAGACTGGGATGAGGACCTGCTGTTGGGCCATCAGAAGCTGTCTTGGTTTTATACATAAGAAAGGAGCACAGGATATTGAGCCTTCAGTTTTGGCCTTAAACTCTTACATCATATTATGCTCAAGATGCCAGAGCCTATGAAAAATGGAGCTTGATTTTGAACCTGAGTGTGTCAGGTCCAATGTCCTTCATGGGCTCAAAGTCTGTGCACTGGATACAAAGGAAGGAGGGGACAAGTGTATGAATATCCCTGAGCATCTGCTACCTCTTTCTATGTCATCCTCCTCTGTTTCACTGAATTTACTCTCAAGGCACCAATACTCTAAGAATGCTCACGAGAGGTAGTGTGTAACAGCAATGTCATAAAAGTTCCTTGTATATGTGTATATCCCATAATTCTACAGATTGCATTAACCTTAGAATTTCTACAGAAAAATACTAAACCGCGTTCATTCAGACTCAGGTCTCACACGCTATGTAGCAGGACACATCCTCAGACTGCTCCATTCAGCCTGGAGTTTATGTGACCTTTTCATATGTGCTTCGAACTCTGTCTTTCCAGACAGAGAATAGTATAAGAATATCCCATTGAGAGGAAGGGGGAAGGGAAGAACGCATTCCTGGAAATGGGAGCATTGCCGGATCACTGCTGAAACACCTGTTCACAATAAACCTGCAGAGTCTTAGTAATACAATTGCTATTACTATTACCACCAGGGGCTTCCTGGGTGGCGCAGTGGTAAAGAATCCACCAGCCAATGCAGGAGACGTGGGTTCGATCTCTGGGTGGGGAGATCCCCTGGAGGAGGGCATGGCGGCACACTCCATTATTCTTGCCTGGAGAATTCCATGAATAGAGGAACCTGGCAGGCTACTACCCATAGGGTAACAAGGAGTCAGACACAACTGAGCGCATATGTGCATGCGCGCACACACACACACACACACACACACACACTGCCACCATGTACCCTACTTCTCCTTTGCTTCCCAATGGCCTATTGTACACTTTTCAATTTTATTTTAAAGACACATCATCCTACCCTATGTTTGGGGTCAAGCAGTGGTGGGGGCAGCTGGTGAGAGGAAGAATTAGGCAGAAACCAGGAGCAGGCAGCAGGGGGAGCTGGGTTGCAAGAAGTCAGGTGAAAACTGGTGGAGAATGGTCAAATAACACGAAGGCCATAGAGCCAAAAACGTTCAAACCAGCAACAGATTGTCCTGAAAACAAAGAGCCCCGACCCATCCAGGTGACACTTGGGAAGTAGGTAGAGGTTGTGATATCCTTATTCTTCCAGCCTTTTCTCCTGCCCTCTCTGAATGCTTTTTTCTTTTGGGCACCCATGTCCTTTCCAGGCCTGCAGTGTTCACACTGCCTCACTGAGGCTTGTACTGTTCTGATCCCTTCTTCTAGTATAGAGCTTTCCCACTCAGGGCTCTAAACCTTGAGGGATTTTTTTCTAGGTGATCTGGTGACCCATGTATGTCAAGGGAGCAGTAGGTGCTACAGTGTAGCATTACCTTTCTGAAACTTGCTTTGGTGCATCTAGAAGAAACAGGAATTTCAGGCAGAGAAGAAAAGAGACAGTTTGGGGAAATAATTTGCTCTTTGTTGACTCCAAAATTTTATCTTCTAAGAGGTCTTTCTAAAGTGTTCAGTATTCATAGGAGAGATTTGCCTCAAAGTCATAGAACGCTGTATAGCTAAGGAAGGATTAGTTCTGCCGTTGTTTCCTAGTCTCCTGATGGCTCCTAGGACAGGTCTTTAGGTGGGGGCTCATATAATGCTTGCTAATAAACAACATTAACAGAGAAATAACAATTTCTGTCCTGTATTGACATCTGCTGTCACTCTTTGTGACATGCACAATGTACAGTGGGTGAAATCCATAACTGAAATATGAAAGCGACTTTACACAGATGTCTTGGGACTGGATTGTTAGAAGATAATGGCCCTTCAAGTGGTCTGTTTGATGCTAATATGGTTGCTATAGGTGCAGCAATTTTAGAGCAGCCTCTGTCTATGAATGGGAGAATAAATCCAGGACTTTAGGAATTTCAGGCTGCTGAAAAAGCCCTCTGCCATCTGTTCCCTCAAATACCTTCCTTGCTTTCTGTTGCCTGAAATTCTGCAAATGGTTCTCCAGATTTTCCCTTCTGTTTCCTTTCCCCATGAAAATGAAAATGGCAAAAAAGATTCACCTGGGGACATACTAGAAACGTCCCCATGCTTGGATCTGACCCTAGAGTATCTGCTTTATTAGTCTGGATCAGGGCCCAGCTTTTGAAATTGTTTTTAGAAGTCCCTGGGTAATTTTAATGTGCAGCCAGTGTCCGTAAATACTGCTGGTGAAACACTAAAATGTACTGCTTTGTGCCTGAGATATCTGAGTGTGGGCATTTTGTTCTTGCTTTCTGTTCCATCAGATATCTTCCTGAAAAACAGGTTACTAGAAGGGAGAAGGACAATAAAGAGACCTATGGATTCCTAAGGAAATTGATGGTCAAACTGGAGAGACTGGAGTGGAAGACACAGGGATTCCCAAACCATGCGTTGTCTATTTCACAATGCTTAAAGACTAGGCTCCTTAGGATTAATGACAAACAATGAAGAGACGTGCAGTGGCCTCCCCGCAAACACCACATTTAAGGAGCCATCCTCAAGTAGGTCAGGGCTGGGGAATGGCGTGCACACTAATTTTGTAGGCAGCAAGAGGAGTTTTAAGATGTTGCTGCCACATTTTCTTTTGCCCTGCCAACCTATTGGGGAGCTGCATCATCTGTCTTTTGATTTGAAATTCCAGATTAATGGGCCTGAAAATTGAATTAACTCAGTGACTCCTCAGAGGTTCATGCTGCAATGAAAACAAGTCAGAAGAGGAACTACCTGTGGCTAAGTGCTACAGAATCTTTTCAGCTTAGCATTTACAAGGTTAAGATGAATCTGAAATGGTAATACAACATGGGCAAACCAAATGTTCTAGAATGTTCTCAGGTTTCAAAATGTCATAAGCTGAACAACAAATACATCAATATGTTTTCTTCCTGGCTATAAATTGTTTGCTTGTCTTTGTCTGGATGCTCCTCAGGTTTTTCAGAACAAGACTAATCCAAGAAAATAAGTAAATTAAAAGGGGCACATGTGGGAGGGAAGCTCAAGAGGGCGGGATATATGTATATTTATAGCTGATTCACATTGTTGTATGGCAGAAACTAATGCAACATTGTAAAGCAGTTGTCTGTTAATTAAAACAAAGTCTTATGATAAATCATAATGGAAAAGAATATTAAAAAAGAATATATATGTAAAATTGAATCACTTTGCTGTAAAATAGGAATTAACAACATTGTAATCAACTGTGTGGTGTTTAGCTGCTCAGTCGTGTCCAACTCTTTGCCACCCCATGGACTGTAGCCCGCCAGGCTCCTCTGTCCATGAGGATTCTCCAGGCAAGAATAATGGAGTAGGTTGCCCTGCTCTCCTCCGGGGGATCTTCCCAACCCAGGGATTGAGCCCAGATCTCCCACATTGCAGGTGGATTCTTTATCATCTGAGCCACCAGGGAAGCCCATTGTAATCAACTATACTTCAGTAAAAATAAATTAAAAGTTAAAAGTTCAAAAAGGGTAGTGTAAAGGTGGTCTTATAAGAAGTTAACTTATTCTTTGATATTGCTTGAGAGTCCTAGAAATATTTTCCCTCTTATCAACAAAAGTGAAGGCTTCTGATTAAGTTGGTTCCCTGCCTTTGGGGAAGGGTCTCTGCAGAGCTGGATTTTCTATGAAGCTGAAGCCCCAGGGCCCCTCACGTGCACTAGCCCCATCTCAGGCCCTGAAAAGAGGGGCCCTAGCAGTGGCTTCTAATGGTCACAGTTTTGTAAAATTTGAAAAAAAAAATACAGTATTTTAACAGCAATCAGCTAAGACTACTTTCTCCACTCTGAATTTTCTTCTGACATACTTTCTCTCATGGTGTGTAGCCTTGGAGAGACTCTATGCATTTGGGGGATCGAGCTAAGGGATTTATGACATAAGTTGTATAGTTTGTAGTCACTTTGTTGTTGTTCAGTTGCTAAGTCATGATATGAACTTAGCAACAGTTCATGCAATCCCATGAACTGCAGCACAACAGGCTTTCTTTTCCTTCACTATCTTCCTGAGTTTGCTCAAACTCATGTCCATTGAGTCGGTGATGCCATCCACCCATCTCATCCTCTGTCACCGTCCCCTTCTCCTCTTGCTCTCAATCTTTCCCAGCATCGGGATGTTTTCCAATGAGTTAGCTCTTTGCATCCATTGGCCAAAGAATTGGAGCTTCAGCTTGAGCACCAGTCCTTCCAGTGAATATTCAGGATTGATTTCCTTTAGGATTTACTGGTTTGACCTCACTTTCTGCTAGGAATTCTAGTGTTCATGCAGTTTATAGAGGAACTCACCTGCTCCCATTCAAAGAATGTGACTATACTATGCTAAGTCGCCTCAGTCATGTCCGACTCTGTGTGACCCCATAGACGGCAGCCCACCAGGCTCCCCCGTCCCTGAGATTCTCCAGGCAAGAACACTGCAGTGGGTTGCCATTTCCTTCTCCAATGCGTGAAAGTGTAAAGTGAAAGGGAAGTCACTCATTCTTGTCCGACTCTTAGCGACCCCATGGACTGCAGCCTACCAGGCTCCTCCGCCATGGGATTTTCCAGGCAAGAGTGCTGGAGTGGGGTGCCATTGACTAGTAGTTATCAATTAAACAATTTTTTTCCTTCAAATGTTATAAATTTAAAAGTAATTCTAGGTATTTCCATAGATAGGTACTTGAACGAGGTAGATAATATGTTATTGTAGTAAAGACTCTGGTTTCTGGGAAAGCTGAAACTGAGTTAGAACTGTTTGAATAAGGCTTATTGCTGAATGTGCTTCACATAAGGGCACAGTGAGATGTAGGACTTAATAGGCAGGTTACAGACTTGAATTTGTTTCCAGACAGAAATTTTAAAAATTTATTTTAAACTTTTATGTAGTGGTGGTGAGGATAAACTTTTTCCTACTAAGTTATAACAGACAGAATCACATACAGGCCTTCCTTGGAGATAGTGCAGGTTCAGTGCCAGACTACTATAATAAAGTGAATATTGTCTTAAGGTCAGTCACATGAGTTTTTTTTTTTTTTGGTTTCCCAGTGCATGTCAAACTTATGTTTACATTGTATTGTAGCCTAAGTGTGTAGTAGCATTATGTCTAAAGACAATGAAGATACCTTAATTCAAAAAAATTACTTTGTTGCTGAAAGATGCTAACCATCCTCTGACAATGCAGGGTTGCCACACACCTTCAGTTTGTAATAAATGGAGTATCTGCAAAGCATGATAAAAGGAGGTAGGCATTAATACTATCTAAAATATGTGTCAAACTTTTTCTATTTATCTAATTTTTATCTTTCCATTTTTTTGTGCTATAATTTTTAATTGGTAGATGTTATGGAGTTATAGAGTTTCAAGAAAACTTTTTAGAAGTACAGATTTTAAGTTTAATAAACTGAATTACTCATCCCTGTAAGCAGATCTACGTCTGGTTTTGTTTTTAAAACCTCAGCTTGTTTTGCTGACAGCTAACTCACTAAAATTTTGTAAGGGTAGGAGAAAAATTTTCAAAAGATAAAGTAGCAAAGAGATCATATTTGTGCTTATCAGAGGTTAGGCAGGAAGGTGAGGGTGAGGGGGCATTGGATGAAGGCAGTCAAAAGGCACAAACTTCTAATTTTAAGATAAGTAAGTACTATCCCATGGATGGAGGAGCCTGGTGGGCTACAGTCCATGGGGTCGCTAAGAGTCGGATGCAACTGAGCAACTTCCCTTTCACTTTTCACTTTCATGCATTGGAGAAGGAAATGGCAACCCACTCCAGTGTTCTTGCCTGGAGAATCCCAGGGACGGGGGAGCCTGGTGGGCTGCCGTCTACGGGGTCGCACAGAGTCGGACACGACTGAAGCGACTTAGCAGCAGCAGGGATGTAATACACAGCATGATAAATATAGCTAACTTTGCCATATGTTATATATGAATGTTCTTGAGAGTAAATCCTGAGTTTTAATCACAAGAAAAAATTTATTTTCTTTTTATTTTTGTATCTATATGAAATGTTCATTAAACTTACTGTGGAAGTTATTTCATGATGTGTGTAAGTCAAATCATTTTGTTGTACACCTTAAACTTACATATTGATGTATGTCAATTATATTTCAGTGAAACTGGAAGGAAAAAAGTAAAGTAGTACATTAAGGAGTATTTAGAATTTTGACTCCATTCTATCTACTTTAATGGGAGTGGGAGCAATTTACATTGTGTGAATTTACCCTAGTAAAGTTTTATTATCCATTAGACATCAGTGTCCCAGGCAACCTCCTGGCTAATCTGCCCATTGATCCAGCTCAAGATAAAAGTTACTGATTTCATTTTTCATTGTCTAGATCTCTTCTTCTAAATTATGTTTCGCTTGGTTCTTATTTTTAATCTCTGTTTACATTTTGCTGTTTTACTGTGTGTACTCTACTGTAAGTCATAGTAAATCTTTTGTGGAAAGTGATGAGGCATAAACCAAACAATACTGGCTGTTTCAATCTATCTTGCCTGTCATCTTTATTTTTGTCTCGTCCATTTTCATCAACATGATCAGAATTCTGATGAGATGGTGGCCCGACACATCCATTCTCAACTCTAATCCAACTATCTACTCTTGTCTCCGTAGAGAAACAGGTGCCAGACTTAGGGTGTGTGAACACTTTGACCTTTCTAGGGGCTGGATTTTTAGGATGATTCTCAGTTCTGGGCCTGGCAGTTGACCCGGGAGGGAAATCTGAATTCTTTTGCTCCTGAAGAAAGGTGTACCTCAGTTCTGTGGATCCCCCAGAGAAAGAGCGTCACCACTCCGTTCATGGTCATTCTCGGGAGACCTGCTGACTGTCAAGGCCTTGTGACCCTCCTGACGTCCTGATTTGGAGATTAGCAGTCACGCTTCTTCTTGTGTTTGTGGAGGGAACTAAAGAGTTTCTCACTTTATATCCCTGTTTGTGAAGAGCAATACTTCCTACCACTTGGGGATTTCCATCACTTACAGGTACTCCATTAGCTTGGGATGTAAATAAACTTATGGGGATGCTAAAGAAATTATTGTAGTCTGAGGAGATTCAGCAGCAGTGTCTTTGAGATAAAACAAGAGGAGAGAGAGAGGCAGGGTGAGTGAGAAAGAGAGAGAAAGAATGGATAAAAGGATACGAAATCTTCTAGTATAGTAATAAAACTATTAGAGGAGACAGATGACTACCAGAATAACCACAACAAAATGTTTTAAGAGAAAGCTTAAGGAGATTCTATTATAGTTTTATAAAGACTTTCTGAAATTTAAAAATCTGATAATTTTAAAATTTAAAATCTGAGTGGATGAATTGAGAAGAGATGGGCTTCCCTAGTGGCTCAGATGGTAAAGAATCTGCCTGCAATGCAGGAGACCCCGGTTTGACCCCTAGGTTGGGAAGATCCCCTGGAGAAGGGAATGGCTACCTACCCCAGGATTCTTGCCTGGAAAATTCCATGGCCAGGGGAGCCTTGTGGGCTACAGTCCATGGGGTCACAAAGAGTCAGACATGACTGAGTGACTTTCACTTTAGTCACCATAGAGATCGTCCTGGAAGGTCAAGTAGAAAAACATTGTAAAACAGCAAAAATACAAAGAGGATAAAATCATGAGGAAGAAGCTATGAGATTTTGAGGCACCATCAGGAGTTCTGAAGTATAAAGACTAGAGATTCTAAAAAAGGGAAAGAGGGATAGATAGAAGGAAACACAGCAATTAACATAACTTGGAAAAATAGCACTGGATTAAAGACCTGTGTATTCAGATTGGAAGTGCCCAGGCAGGATTGATTTCCATAACTGGGAGCTGGAGATGAGAGAGAGAGAGAGAGTGCGAGAGCGCGTGCAAGCAAACAGGCTTTTGGATACTGACTTGCCTTTTCATTCTGCTCCAGTGGTATCCCTTTGGGAAGTACATAAAGCTTTTCTCCTGTCATGTGATGGAGGAAACTTGATAATCTCTGATAACACCATATGGTCACACTTTATCACACTTTAAGCTTCTCATGTGACATATCAGCTCTTGTTCCATTGGCTTTCATATCAACTGTTATCATCTAGTGAATGAAGAAATTATTGTGTGCAAGCACTACTGCCGTATAAGAGAGTAGTTCCTGTTAGATGGGTTATTTTGTGCTGCTGTGCATGCTGCTGGGTTTGGGTGTACAAAATTGGCTTGAGAACTAGGTTTGGGCTGGGAAATGAGGAAAGTGAATTTCTCTGCAATTAGGGAGAATTTGGCAAGTCAGAAACAATCTAGAAACAAGGGGTGAGATTGCATGTAGCTGGGATTTGATATGGTGTAATGTATGCAACAAAAACTCCCACAAGGAATTAATCCAAAGAAAATAATAGAGATGTCCAATGTCTAATGTCTAATGCTCAGTTTGAAATTGTATTTCTGTGCCATAAGCTCTTCATGGCTCTGCCCTATCCCTCATACTCATTTAAATCTGCTATAATTATGAATACCACTCTAAGTATTTGAAGCAGAAAGAGGTTGCTACTGCTGCTGCTAAGTCGCTTCAGTCGTGTCCGACTCTGTGCCACCACATAGACGGCAGCCCACCAGGCTCCCCCGTCCCTGGGATTCTCCAGGCAAGAACACTGGAGTGGGTTGCCATTTCCTTCTCCAATGCATGAAAGTGAAAAGTGAAAGTGAAGTCGCTCAGCTGTGTCCAGCTCTTAGCGACCCAATGGACTGCAGCCTACCAGACTCCTCCATCCATGGGATATTCCAGGCAAGAGTACTGGAGTGGGTGCCATTGCCTTCTCCGAGAAAGAGGTTACCTGCCCCCAAAATAGGTGCTTTGAAAATAATTGGAGAAGCTAAAGGAAGCAAGCTAGGTTGGGTTTTCAGAAATGTTTTTAGAAGACTGCATCAGTGTCCCTCTAGGCACTATTTCTGAGCCCACTGGAGGCAAGAAGCCTCTACTCTTCCTCTCAGTCCATGGAACCAGAGAATGGACACTAGTATACTGGCCTTTGGAGAAGGCGATGGCACCCCACTCCAGTACTCTTGCCTGGAAAATCCCATGGATGGAGGAGCCTGGTAGGCTGCAGTCCATGGGGTTGCTAGGAGTCAGACACAACTGAGTGACTTCACTTTCACCTTTCATTTTCATGCATTGGAGAAGGAAATGGCAACCCACTCCAGTGTTCTTGCCTGGAGAATCCCAGGGACGGGGGAGCCTGGTGGGCTGCTGTCTATGGGGTTGCACAGAGTCGGACACGACTGAAGCGACTTTGCAGCAGAAGCAGCAGCATGCTGGCCTTATCTTTGCACAACTTTCTTGACAGCAGCCACAGCTGAGAGGCTCAGGAATATGGTCCTTGCTGTGTTTATACCTTTGGAAGCTTAGGAAAAAGGCGTTGACTTACAGAACCTAATTGCTTCCAGATTATACCACCTGGAAGATACTTGGTGCAAAAGTCAAGAGAGGCAAACCAGAAAATGAAGCACAGGGCTGATTTTCAAGGGCCAATGAAGTGCAGACAGAGAGATTGTTAGTATTGTTAGATAGTATGGAGGAAGATAATTCATAAACAAGAAATCAGGGAGAAGCATGATTTGAGGAAGAGAGCAATCAGGACACCTCAGTCTTTAATTAAGCATGTTAGTAATTCAATGTACCTACTGACTAGAGGAAGAAGCACAAGCTGGAATCAAGATTGCTGGGAGAAGTATCAATAACCTCAGATATGCAGATGACACCACTCTTATGGCAGAAAGTGAAGAGGAACTAAAAAGCCTCTTGATGAAAGTGAAAGTGGAGAGTGAAAAATTTGGCTTAAAGCTCAACATTCAGAAAACTAAGATCATGGCATCTGGTCCCATCACTTCATGGGAAATAGATGGGGAAAGAGTGGAAACAGTGTCAGACTTTACACTTTTGGGCTCCAAAATCAGTGAAGATGGTGACTGCAGCCATGAAATTAAAAGACGCTTACTCCTTGGAAGAAAAGTTATGACCAACCTAGATAGCCTATTCAAAAGCAGAGACATTACTTTGCCATCAAAGGTCCGTCTAGTCAAGGCTATGGTTTTTCCTGTGGTCATGTATGGATGTAAGAGTTGGACTGTGAAGAAAGCTGAGTGCCAAAGAATTGATGCTTTTGAACTGTGGTGTTGGAGAAGCCTCTTGAGAGTCCCTTGGACTGCAAGGAGATCCAACCAGTCCATTCTGAAGGAGATCAGCCCTGGGATTTCTTTGGAAGGAATGATGCTAAAGCTGAAACTCCAGTACTTTGGCCACCTCATGTGAAGAGTTGACTAATTGGAAGAGACTCTGATGCTGGGAGGGATTGGAGGCAGGAGGAGAAGGGGACAACAGAGGATGAGATGGCTGGATGGCATCACTGACTCGATGGACGTGAGTCTGGGTGAACTCCGGGAGTTGGTGATGGACAGGGAGGCCTGGCATGCTGTGATTCATGGGGTCACAAAGAGTCAGACACAACTGAGTGACTGAACTGCACTGAACTGACTGACTGACTAGAGTTGGCACTAACAGAGAAATGAAATTTACCTGCTGCCCTACTTGTCAACACGTGTGAAACAAGCTTAAATAGTCCCACTTGCTGCACTTCACAGAGCTGTTATGTTTAAAACTTGATGACCAAAACCAGTGGACTGCACCCAGAGCTAGAGGTCATATATTTTATTTTATTTTGTGTTTATAAAATTGATTAGGAGACAGTGAATATATATGTATGTGTATAGTTAGAAAGGAGCAAACAAAAACCAAATGATGCTAGGTAAGGGAGGCTGAGCATAAACTAGAGGGTCTACAACTGAACTATTGGTTGAATTGATTTGACTTTAGTACTTCTATTTGACTATTACATTATATTATTGCTCCATATTGTTGATGTAAGTGTACTAATGAAATGCACTTACATTGCTTTTTTCATGCTTGTTTTCATAAGATGAAAACAATTTTCTTAAGACCATCAACAATATGGAATGATATCTTTCCTAATGTAGCATATGTCTGCGAGGGGTTGAATGATGTCTCCTCCAAATTCATATGTCCGATCCCCCAGTAGCTGAGAATGTGACCTTATTTGAAAATAGGGTCACTGCAAATGTAACTAGTTAAGATGAAGTCCTTAGGGTGGGCCCTAATTTAATGTGGCTGGTGTCCTTATAAAAGGGGAAGTATGGGTCCAGATACACACACAGGAAGACTATCATGTGACAATGAAGGCAGAGATTGGGTGGTGCTTACACAAGTCAAGGAATGCCAATTATTACAGCTTACCACCAGAAGCTAGAGGAGAGGCTTGGAGCAGATGCTCCTTGCCTCTAGAAAGAATCAACTCTATTAACACCTTGATCTCAGACTTCTAGCCTCCAGAACTCTGAGACAAAAATTCCTTGTTATTTGTGCCACCCAGTTTGTGGTTCTTGGATATGGCAGCCTTAGCAAACAAAGGCAAATGATAAGAATTTTAAAAAACATATAAAGAATATTGAGTTGATAAAGTAAAATTTAGAAAAGTGAACATAATGGCATTATGTAAACTGTTGCATACACTCAGGGGTTAATCAGCACCTTTCCAGATGGTGGAAGCTGTGACCATGAATTTCAACATGGCTGAACCAGCTGTAAGCAAATTCTATGCTGTTATAAATCACTTAATTAAAAAAAGATATTTAGTCTCTTAGGAGTGATATAAATTTTTTTGATTAGAAATGGAACATTTAGAAGCAATCTTTACAAAAAGAACATGAGGCAGTAAAGGAAGATGAATCAGAAATAGAAGGTTAGTGTCATTTCAAAAACTGTATGTGGACATATTACTTCATTTCTAACCTAAAATGTCCCCTGTAGTATCATAATAAAAAAAGATAGTCAACTTTAGAGGAGTGTTAAGAATAAAAATTACCTAGACTTTTGACATTTAGATTTTCATCTAAAATAGGGCCTGCTTCCAAGTTGATATAATAAATAGGCTTGTTAATAGATTGTCTGGTGCATAAAACTCAGTGGTTTTTGCCCTAGAGAAGGTACAAAGAAGCCACATCATTAATTCCTCCTCCAGGGGAACAAATGTTCAGTCTTTCTTTCTATCTGTAACCAAGTCGTATACCCAGAGCCTAACAGTATTTTGCAGCAAGTTTGAGGTGTTTGATTCTAAATATAGGGGAAAGCATTTTTATTAATTTGTAAACCTTTAACAGTTATACTGAAAAGTTTTTTATTTTCTTAATCTTGTCTTTCTGGAGTCTCCATATTTCTTTTTAAAAAATATTTTAATTTTATTGGAGCATATTTGATTTAAGTGTTGTGTTAGTTTCAAGAGTATAGCAAAATCATTCAGTTATTCTTTTTTAGATTCTTTTCCATATAGGTTATCACAGAATATTGGGTAGGGTTCCCTGTGCTATAGAGTAGATCTCCATAGGTCTTCTATCTTACATAATGTGTGGGTTTTATCCCAAACTCCTTACTTATCCCTCCCCCCATTTTCCCCTTTGGTAACCATAACGTCATTTTTTATACCTGTGAGTCTGCTTCTATTTGTAAATAAGTTCATTTGTATCTTTTTTTTAAACAATTAGATTCCACATATGAGTGGCATCATATGATATTTTTCTTTCTCTGTTTTATTTCACTTAGTATGATAATCTCTACATACATCCATGTTGCTGCAGATGACATGACTTCATTCTTTTTTATGACTAAGTAATATTCTGTTGTGTATATGGACTACAACTTGTCTATTCATCTGTTGATGTACATTTAGGTTGCTTCTATGTCTAGAACAAAAAAAGTTTAAAATTTTTATGGAAACACAAAAGACCCCAAATAGTCAAATCAATCTTGACAAAGAAGAATGGAGCTTGAGGAATCACACTGTCTGACCTCAGACTATATTACAAAGCTACAGTAGTCAAAACAATATGGCACTGGGAAAAAAACAGACATAATCAGTGGAACAAAGTAGAAAGACCAGAAATAAACCCATGCAATTATGGGCAATTAATCTCTGACAAAGGAGGCAAGAATATACAAGGGGGAAAAGACAGTCTCTTTAATATGTGGTACTGGGAAAACTGAACAGTCACATGTAGGAAGTGAAATTAGAACACGCTCTAACACTGTATGCAAAAATAAGCTCAAAATAGATTTAAGACCTAAATGTAAGACCAGGTACAAAAGACCCCTACAGGGAAACATAGATAGAACATTATTTAATATAAATCACAGCAACATATTTTTGGATCTATCTCCTAGAACATTGGAAATTAAAAAAAAAAGATAAACAAATGGTACCCTCGTTAGACTTAAAAGCTTTTGTACAGCAAGGAAAATCACAAACAAAGTGAAAAGACAACCTATGGACTGGGAGGAAATATCAATATTTGCAGATAAGGTATTAACTGCTACAGATAAGGTATTAACTTTCAAAATATACAAACAGCTCATATAACTTAATATTAAACATTAGAAAAGACCCTGATTCTGGGAAAGATTGAAGGCGGGAGGAGAAGGGGATCACAGAATGTGAGATGGTTGGATGGCATCTCTGACTCAATGGACATGAGTTTGAGCAAGCTCCGGGAGATGGTGAAGGACAGGGAAGCCTGGCGTGATGCAGTCCATGGTGTTGCAAAGAGTCAGACATGACTGAGAGACTGAACAACAAAAACAAACAAACAACCTGATTAAAAAATGGACAGAAGACCAAGACCAGAAGACCTTAGACATTTGTTCAAGGCAGGTGGCAGTTTTAATAAGCAAGGGAGCTTTTACATCTGAAACTTGTCTTGGGCAGCCCCATGAGCTCCACATCTACCCACCAGAATCTTAAAATTTTATGGAGAGGTTTTAACTGGGTCCATTACATATACATGTAGATGTTCTCAACAAAATACTGCTATCTCATATCTACATTTGAAATGACTCCAGCAGGGGAGACAGTGAGGAGCCTCTGGTTGCCTAGGTTCAGCTCATCAGTCAACTGATAGTCATGTCTTCTTGATGACCTCCTCCAACAAGATGATGAGTAGAAAATCACAGTGCATAAATGTGTGCTGTTTATAATATTATGGGCTTCCCTGGTGGCTCAGATGGTAAAGAATCTTCCTGTAATGTGGGAGACCTGGGTTTGATTCCTGGGTTGCGAATATCCCCTGGAGAGGGAATGGCTACCCACTTCAGTATTCTGAGTAACATTAAATAATATTAAATTAATATTAATAAAAATCAGTTTTTAATTAGGTTTATATATGTGTTTACTAAAAAATGAGGTATCAGCATAATCATTTTGAAATTTTTCTAAGTTATTGATGTCCTAGCAGTTTATTCATTTTCTACTGCTGAATTATTTTCCATGGTCTGAATAGAGGAATCAATTTTTATATCCATGTACTCAGTGATGGCCATTTGGATTATTTCCAGTTTTTAGCTGTTACAAATAAAGCTGCTATAAACATCCATCTACACATTTTTTTTTTATGTACACATGTGTTTATTTCTTTGAAGCAAATACCTAGGCTTGGAAGGACTGGGTTATTTAGTTGTTGTTGTTCAGTTGCTCAGTCATGTCCAACTCCTTGTGGCCCCGTGGACTGCAGCACACCAGGCTTCCCTGTCCTTTACTGTCTCCTGGAGCTTGCTCAAACCCATGTCCATTGAGTCGGTGATGCCATTCAACCATCTCATCCTCTGCCATCCTCTTCTCCCGCTGTCAATCTTTCCCAGCATCAGGGTCTTTTCCAATGAGTAGATGTATATTTAGCTTAAGAAACTATTAGATGGTTGTTCAAAGTAGCATCAATTTACATTCCTATCAGCAACATGCATTCTCATATGTTTGAGTTATCCACACCCCCTAATACTTGTTATGACTTGATATGACCAGTCTTTTAAATGTAGACATTCTAATGGGTGTGTAGTAGTATGGTATGGCTTTTATTTGCATTTCCCTAATGATGGATAATATTGAGCATTGTACAAGGGCTTATCTGCTATCAGTAAATCTTGGGCAAAATGTTCAAATCATTTACTCTTTTTTAATTTTTTTTTCTTTTTATTATGGTCTGATATTTCTCTTTGTATTTGGATAAAAGTCCATTATCAGATATGAGATTTTCAAATATTTTCTCTCAGTTTATGGTTTGGTCTTTTTTGTTTTGTCTTTTTTTTTTTTAATGATGCCTTTTGGAGAACAGGGTCTTCTTCAATAGCTCAGTTGGTAAAGAATCTGCCTGCAATGCAGGAGACCCTGGTTCGATTCCTGGTTTGGGAAGATCCGCTGAAGAAGGGATAGGCTATCCACTCCAGTATTCTTGGGCTTTCCTTGAGCCTCAGCTGGTAAAGAATCTGCCTGCAATGTGGGAGACCTGGGTTTGATCCCTGGGTTGGGAAGATTCCCTGGAGAAGGGAAAAGCTACCCACTCTAGTATTCTGGCCTGGAGGTTTCCATGGACTGTATGTTCCATGGGGTTGCAAAGAGTTGGACACGATTGAATGACTTTCACTTCACTTCTCTTCATTTCACTTTGGAGAACAGTGGCTCAGATAGTAAAGAATTCCCTTGCAATGCAGGAGACCTGGGTTCAACCCCTGGGTCAGGAAGATTCCTTGCAGAAGGGAATGACAACTCACTACAGTATTCTTGCCTGGAGAATTCCATGGATAGAGGAGCCTGGTGGGCTATAGTCCATGGGGTTACAAAAAGTCAGACGCAACTGAACGACAAACACTTTTGAGAACAGAAGTTCTTCATTTTGATGAAATCCAACTTATTAATATTTTATGTATTGTGCTTTTGCTATCTTATCTAAGAAATCTTGGCCTAAATAAAACACAGAAAATTTCCCTTATATTTTGCTTTAGAGGTTTTATAGCATTATATTTTATATTTATATCTGTAATCCATTTCTGAGTTAATATTTGTGTATGGTATAAAATTCGATTGAAGTTTATATATATACATATTAACATATATATACACATATAGATATCTATGTTAAAAAGACTTTCCATGGAATTGTCTTTAAAGTTTTGTGGAAAATCAATTAACTATATATCAATCGGTATATCTCTGTATTATCTGTTCTATTCCATAGATCAATCTGTCTATCTTGGAGCCAATACTTGTATGCTAAATTTTTAAGTAAAGTATAAGAAATTTGTTCTTCTTTTCAAAGTTATTTTGGCTATATTAGTTCCTTTGCATTTCCAAGTAAATTTTAGAATTACTTGTCAACTTCTATAAAGAAGCTTCTGAGATTTTGATTGAAACCTAGTTAGAATCTGTACATTCATTAAAAGATTGCCACCTTAACTAAATTAAGTCTCGTGATCCACAGGCATGACATATTTCTCCATCTAGTTAGATCTTCTTGAATATCTCTTCTCAATATTTTATAGTTTCCAGTGTCCATATTTTAGCATATTTATTCCTAAGTGTGCTCAGTCATTCAGCTGTGTCTGACTCTCTGTGGCCCCATGGACTGTAGCCTGCCAGTCTCCTCTGTTCATGGAACTTTCCAGGCAAGAATACTGGAGGGTTGCCACTTCCTACTCCAGGGGATTTTCTTGACCCAGGGATCGAACCTACATCTCTTGCATCTCCTAGATTGGCAGGTGGATTCTGTGCCACTAGTGCCATCTGGGAAGCCCCTTATCCATAGTTCATGTGTTTGCTGCCAAGTTGCTTCAGTCGTGTCCAACTCTGTGCGAACCCATGGACTGCAGCCTACCAGGCTTCTCTGTCCATGGGATTCTCCAGGCAAGAACACTGGAGTGGGTTGCCATTTCCTTCTCCAATGCATGAAAGTAGAAAGTGAAGTCACTCAGTCGTGTCTGACTCTTAGCGACCCCATGGACTGCAGCCCACCAGGCTCCTCCATCCATGGGATTTTCCAGGCAAGAGTACTGGAGTGGGGTGCCGTTGCCTTCTCCCAGTTCATGTGTTTACACTATTGTAAAAATATATTTTAATTGCAATTTCCAGTGGTTGTTAGTAGAAATGCAATCAGTGATTTTCAAACATTGGTCTTTTATCCTGAAACCTTGAAAACTCATTTATTAATTTTAGTAGCTACATAGATTTTCTGCATAGATAGATTATCAGGGTATCTGTGAATGACTAGTAATGTGTATGGGTAGTGGGATTATGGAGGAAATGTTCAATGACCGTTATGTTTCTGACTTGATATCACTATCATTAATATGTATTAGAAATGTAAAATTAATATTATGTTTCACAAGAGCAAAAGTGATTAAATTTAATGCTAGATATTTTGAATTCTAAGGTCCTTTGAGAATTCCAATGGAAATGTTTATCTGTTCTTAGCAGAGCAATTAGGAATGAAAATATGTATTTGGGAGTCATCACTATAGATGATGATCTGCTTTGTAAGAATATATAAAATAAAAATAAAAAGAAGGATAAAATCAAGGATAGAACTGTTGGGGGGCATCATGTTTAGTTTAAGATGGAGAGACCTAGATATTTTCATGTGCTAAGACAAGAGAGAGGAAATTAGTTTAGAGGACACTTTAATTTCCTTTTCCTTTGTGCTTTGTTCAGAATCACTAATATCTATTTAAATCCAAGAGAAAGCATATTGATCCCCACGTGGGGGTCATATCTCTGCCTCTGGGTTCTGTCTGGGTTCAAGGTTCTTGAAAATAAATTTGTTTCTCAGCCTTATGTTGCACTTTTGAAATTGTGAATCTAAGAGACAGGTTCTATATGATTTTGAGTCCACAAATATGTCATATTTTTTAAAAGGTTTTAAATAGAATAACTTCTTTTATAGATATAGATATAATGCATATGAGTTAGAGAAAGTTAGAACACAAAATGAGCACAATAAAAACAAACATTATATTCTCATTCCCTTAGGTATCAGCACCATTAATGCCTTAGTAAACATATTAATTTTGTACATCCTGTTTTGTAAGCTGCTTTTCTTAGTCAATGATCCTTATCTTTCCTATCCAGTAAATTTTTATCTCATCTAATACCAAGATCATTTTCAAATTTTCAAAATTGGCTGCAAAATGTCCTTTAAGGTTGATTTGTCTACGTTAAGACCATACATTACATTTGGTTATTGTGTCTCTTCAGTTCAGTTCAGTCATTCAGTTGTGTCCAACTGTTTGTGACCCTATGGACTGGAGCATATCAGGCTTCCCTGTCCATCACCAACTCCTGGAGCTTGCTCAAACTCACGTCCATCAAGTCAGTGATGCCATCCAAACATCTCATCCTCTGTCGTCCCTTTCTCCTCCTGCCTTCAATCTTTCCCAGCATCAAGGTCTTTTCCAATGAGTCACTTCTTCGCATCAGGTGGCCAAAGTATTGGAGTTTCAGCTTCAGCATCAGTCCTTCCAATGAATATTCAGGACTGGTTTCCAAACCTAAGATTGCGTCTCTTAGGTTATTTTAATTTGGCCCAGTTGCTTTTTCTTATGATCCTGACTTATCAAAGAGACTGGCATATATCAAACACTTAAATATTTCATTTCTACAAAGCAGACAGCCTACTTACATAGTGTTGTTCATTGAAAAATATTATCATAACAAAAATCAGTAATCTACTCATCACTTTACTAGTGCACCAGTAAGTACTTTGTCAAGTCAGCCATATTTTTATAAGATGCAGACAACAAGAGCAAGAAGTTGATGAAATAATTAGGACTGTTTCTGTGGATCACTGTGCATAGAGCAGCAAGACCTAGATTTCTCTTCCATCTCTCTCCATGATTCCAGCACATGTCTCCAACATAGGCTTTGATAGCTCTGATGCAATAGTTCTTGATTCTTGTAATACCAACTCCTTCTCTTCTTCCTGACATAAAGATGGTAGCCACTTCCTCTGTCTGATGGTCTTTAAACATGTTCACAAATTATCTGACATTCTTCTCACTAAGAGATGAGGGCTATGTCTTTTTCTTTTATATCTAGACTAAGCTTACTGACTAATCAAGCACAGAGTATGGCAGGTGGAACACTAAGTGATGTTTGAGGGTCAGTCATAAGGGGATATATCTTTTAACCTTTCTCTTGGATTACTTGCCTTTGAAGCCTGGGCCATCAGGAAGAAGTCTGACACTGTCGTGTTGTAAGGAAAGCCAGGCCACATGTCTGAGTGCTCTGGCCAGCAGCCCCCGCTAAAAGGTCCCAGTCAACAGCCAGCATCAACTATAATGCAGGTGAGCAATTAAGATTTCAAGGTGATTCCAACCTCCATCATCACGTGAATTGAACCACCCCAGATCCCAGAACTGTGAAGGATAAGGATAAGAAATGGTTGTTTTGAGCCGCTGAAGCCTGAGATATTCTGATATGCAAAAATCAAGAAACAGAACACTCAGTTACTCATTTCTGAGTTACCTCATCACCCCCAGTTTTGTCTCTGACCTCGTCTACCATTGGTGTAATCAATCCCCTCAATTAAATTTCTCCTCTGAAAAACCTAGAATTGTGTCTGTTTTCCTGACAAGAACCTTACTGATAACCCTTCCAGGCAGAGCCTACATGAAACAGCCAGGACAGATTGAAAAAAAAAATCAAGATCACACATTGATCTTTTTTAGTTATATGCTTATGTTTATTGCCAACTGGTTTGTAAAACTAGTGTCCTAAAATTTTCCTGTTCTTTCGGAAACTATAAGTATAACCTTTTGAGCATATGTGGAGAACTATGCTGCATTTGAATAATTGCAAGATAAGAATTTCAGAATTTGTTAAAGTTCTTAAAAAATAAATGTGATTCCATAGTAATATCTTTTTTCCTTCACTACAGCAATCTGACTTTTTTTTTTGGCCTACCAACAAAAAGAGAGAGCTTTAAAAACACACCAGGATCATCTTTGCTATACTTCCTCATATTACAAAGATGATTAATTTCCTAAGGAAAAGCCATTAAAATAAAAATAAAATTATATGTGTTTTTAAACCTCTCTCTTTTTGTGGGTAGGCAAGCAAAAGGCACAGGTCTCCTGCACCTTCTGCATTGGCAGGTAGATCCTTTACCACTGTACTACCTGGGAATCCCTTGCTGCTCCCCAAAGCTGTCATATGTTGTAGGGTGCTTAAGATCAGAACTTAGGTTTATGGAAGCAGTGATTCCAAAACTGCATGGGAATCTTCCTCTCAGGGTGTCAGGCTCTGCTGGATACTACAGGCAGTAAATCCAGAGTGAACCACAGAGAGTTACATTTTACAGCCTTGGAGCATGTGGGTCCTGAGCTGGTTAGAGTCCAGGAAGCTAGCCTGTTCAGTGCCTGTTTCATAGAGAAGGAAAATTCTCTGAGCAGGCTTAGTCATATTTTCAAAGCTGCTGTTTTATGGACCTCAAGTCTACTCTCATAGTTAGTGCTGCAATTCTAGTTCAGCAGTCGTGTTTCCTTTTGCCATCAATTTCTCTGTCTCCTCTGATGTCGCTCTGCATGCTGCACATGGCCTGGGACAGCCTCAGTTTTCTCTAGCTCAGCTTTGGGAACTGAAGTCACTCATTTCTTGATTCAATAGAGACTAAAGTAGGAGACTACAGTCTGTCAAGCAATAGAAGACAAGACAAATTTTGCTGCCAAAAGCCACAAAATCAGTGCTGGGCCACTAGGCCCTGAGCTGCATGCAGCCTTACCTTAGTATCTGCATTGTTGGCCCCTGCACACGGCTGGATTTCTACCTGTCTCTGTTTCATTGCATCAGTTCTGCTGGATTGGCCCTTAGTTCTGAACCCTTACGTGTTCTGATGGGTCTCTGACAACCTGCCCAGTTCTAACCTAGCTTTCTTCGCTGCCTCCCTCTTTACTGGCTCCTGCTTTACCATACATGGCTGAAAACGGTCTTGTACTTACTAGGTCTCACGATGGTGTTTGTTCCAGAGAATGATGATTCACGAGCTTGGCCCAGTCCCTTTACCCACCTTAACACTGCACTGAAAGTGACCCCTACCTGGACTCTGCTGTTGCCCTGCCCCAACTTTCCCAACACACACCATTGAACGTGTCTGCTTAGTCGCTCAGTCATATCTGACTCTGTGACTCCATGGACTATAGCCCATCCGGCTTCTCTGTCCATGGAATTTCCCAAGCAAGAATACTGGGGTGGGTAGCTATTTTCTTCTCCAGGGGATCTTCCCGACCCAGGGATCATACCCACGTCTTCTGTGGCTCTTGCATCTCCTGCACTGGCAGGCAGATTCTTTACCACCATGCTACCTGGGAAGCCCATCAAATACAGGCACTCATCTGAATGGAAGGTGAGTTTGCCACACTTTTCTGGAGACTGATTACTCCTCTTGGTCTGTTTTCTCTCACCCGAATGTGGTCCTTTCCAAGTTTCTTCCCTTCTCACTCCCATCCCTATCCTCTCCTCAGTGGGTCCCTTGTTTGAGCCTGCCTGTATTAGAAGACTGTTCTTTGATCTTAACCTTTTCCCTGGCTTCTGTCAGGCTTCACTTCCATTCTTGTTGTTCCAAATAAAGGCACATAAAAAAGTTTGGCATCAAAATATGAGAGGGGAGAAAGATAAATGCTGAGGTAAATTAGTAAAACCAGAGGCTGTGGAGCCCAACAGGTGTGGAATAGAAGGGAAAATAATGGGGAAGCAGGTGATCAGCATTCATCAAGAGAAACTCATAGGAAAGAATATTCAAAACAATGCTTATAGCTTCAAGTTGCTGTATATTTAACGATGTACACAGCATAGCAATAAAGACAGTGAACTTAAAACTCAACCTGAGAGTGTGAATATGATCGCTTAGCCATTATTGAGCCTTGGTAGCATGGAACAGTGGCCATGGAACAATGTCTCCAGTGGACGCCAGTCCTCATTTGTGTGATGTCCCTATCTATCCAAGTGAGCTCCCTGATTCTCTTCTTTAAAAACTGGTGAAATTGATGAAGCTAAGCTTTATCTCCGTTTCTTTTTTAGTTCTGACATTCTATGAGCATGGCCCACTGCCCATTCTCAAAATTGAGTCTGTACTTTACGGGTTCAGCCAAATGCTCTTTTCAGTTTTTTTTTTTTTTTTTAAAAGAGTTCCACATGTCCCAGGAACAGAAGCAAAATTATAGTTATTGGGAGATGATGGCATATGAAACCAGCTATATCAGTTGTAAAACACATCAACTTTGTGCAGTATTTAATCTCTGATTTCATAAAAATCATAACATTTTGGCAACTGGCTCATGAAAGACCTATCACTGGTCCAGTTTGTACTACCCTCTAGAGACCTTTTTCCCCCCATTTGATACTTCTAAAAGGTTCTTAAAAGTTATTTGAGTGAAACATTTCTACTGTGCAAAGGCTGTGAAGAGTACAGGTCATACAGGGAAGAAACTTTAAGGATAAGAAGGCTTTTGCATTTTCTGGATGTGGAATCAGGAATCCCATTTCAGACAGAAGTGTGAAAGAAAGGTGCATCAGTGAGTTGGTCTTTCAGTTCTGAAACCAGGATGTCTATAATCTGGAATGCAAGGTTCAACCAGATATGCATTTGAATCCAAGCTCTGCCTTAATGACTAAGGCATTCAGTCTCTCAGAACCTCAGGTTTCTCAGTCAGATGGGGACAATATTGCATATTTCATAGTCGTATTTTAAGGAATAAAAGAGGTAACATATGGAGCATTTTTTGGCACACAGGAAATACTTAGTAAATGTTGCTATATCATTGTTATTTATTATTTATGAAGCATCCCAAATGGCGTCTGTTGTTGTTTAGTCATTAAGTTGTGTCCAACTCTTCATGACCCTGTGGACTGCAGCATGCCAGGCTTTCCTGTCCCTCATCATCTCCTGGAGTTTGCCCAAATTCATGTCCATTGCCATCCAACTATCTCACCTTCTGTCTCCCTCTTCTTCTGCCTTCAATCATTCCCAGCATTAGGATGTTTTCCAGTGAGTCAGCTCTTCGCATCAGGTGGCCAAATTGTTGGAGCTTCATCTTCATCATCAGTCCTTCTAAAGAGTATTCAGGGTTGATTTCCTTTAAGATTGACAGGTTTGATCTCCTTGCTTTGCAAGGGATTCCCAAGAGTCTCTTCCAACACCACAGTTCAAAACCACCAATTCTTCAGTGCTCTGCCTTCTTTATTGTCCAGCTCTCACATCCCTACATGACTACTGGAAAAACCATAGCCTTGACTATACGGACCTTTGTCAGCAAAGTGATGACTTTGCTTTTTAACACACTGTCTATCCAGTAGGAATGGGTCTATCCAGTAGGAAACATACCAATAAAAGCTAAAATGAGTTTCTCACTTCAAATTACACTTTCTAAATTTCTGAGTTCTTATCTTCAGTGAGATTTTACAATTTAAAAGGACAAAATTTAGTTTATGAGAAATTAAGAAAAATGTAGTTCACACATGAAAAAGCAAGAATATGTTGGCATTAAAAGCAGTAAATGATTTAAACCAATTAAATAGACTATGAAAATAGAATATTCTTTTATACCTCCCACATATGAAAAGCAACTTCTCAGTTGTAAGTTCTAGTTATGATATTACTTGCAAAATAGTAAAAGAATTTGCAGGAACATTTTTATTTAAGGAACTAATTCTATTTTTTGAACAGTTACCACCACTGAGCTTTTTGTTTGCCCTCTCCCTTTGTTTTATTTATATACTAAGTAGACAGTCAAAATAAACGGTGAAGCATGTTTTTGGACAAATAGCGCTTTTGGATACCCATGCTAAGAACTGTCTATATGTATATGTGTGTATGTGTGTGTTTATATGTGTGTATCGGTGTATATGTGTGTGTGTGTATCCTTTTTATAGAAAAGTGAGGAAAACCAAGGTAGCATCTGTGGATTGTTAAGAACTCTTGAAAAGGAAATATTTGGATAGATTTTCTAATCTAAAGCCTAGTTTGGGAAAAATAATAAAAATAATGACTTTAGAATTATATGATATTTTATAGGTCTTCAATAAACTTGTATTTATAGGTTTTCTAAAAACCATGCTTTTGAATGAATGGATTGCTATCCAGTTTTCTTTCCTCAGAGGATGAAATTAACTAAAAGTGAAGTCACTCAGTCGTGTCTGACTCTTTGCGACCCCATGGACTGTAGCCTACCAGGCTCCTCCATCCATGGAATTTTCCAGGTAAGTGTATTGGAGTGGGTTGCCATTTCCTTTTCCAAGGGATCTTCCCAACCCAGGGATCTAACCCAGGTCTCCTGCATTGCAAACAGATGCTTTACCATCTGAGCCACCAGGGAAGCCTGGGAAATTAACTAAAGAAGTAATTTTTTTTTTTCTTTAAATGTGCAAGCAATTATTTCTATTTGACTTTGTTGCATAAAGACTTTTCTTCAGCATTCTTGAAAACTGTAACAGGAATAAATGTTACTAAATTTTTGCTGATGCTCCCTCTGAAGTTCTGCACTGAAGACTAAGCATCTCTTCTGCCTATTTCCGTATTCCTCTGTACTTATGCGTTTCTTCTGTGCTGCTTGTCAGATTGTACTGGAAATGCTTTAAGGGCAGGAGTTAAGAAGTTTTGAATCCCTGCTGTTTGACATGACATGGGCTCGATCACATGGATGGAATGAACAGTTGAAAAATGAACAGAAGGAACATCTTGGGGAAGAAGCAGGGGTGGTATGCAAGCTCACAGACAGAATACTGTTAATATCCTTGAGATCACGATTCCTGTTTAGATGGGACTAGCTGGGAAGGGAGTTATCTGAGAACTCTAGAGTATCAGAAAGGCCTGGGATAGGATTCAGTGCCTACTTCATTTATTTTCCAAATCTCCCTATAATAATGTGGTTTGGGAGAAAGAATATACATTAGTTCAGTGGTTCATAGGAAAGGAAGTACTACCCCCAGCAGGGGGAGGCATTCTGGAAATTATGGAAGAGCATGTTTGGGTTGTTGAATATTTGGGAGGAATCTTCACTGTCATTTGATAAAGTTGGGTCCAGGGATTCTAATTGTCCTGCCATGTGTGGGAGAGCCCTACACAACAAATGTGTACATATCCTCTGCACATCTCAAACAATCTTAACCTGGAAATGAACTCCAGCTGACGTGTGAACACAGGTGCTTTTTATGTGGTTTTAATGTGCAGTTTATTTACTAGGAAGTGCAACTGATGTGTAAATTGAGAAGAGTATGATATTTTACTTTGTTTGAAAATTTCTCAAAAGTGATTCATCATTTCAAAAAATCATGGAACCGTGTTGGTTGTGTATTTGAGTGGCTGACAGGACCCCCTGCCAGTTTCCACGTGTGTCCTATTATACTAGTGATGACTGCTTCTGTGTTGTGTGGCGGGCACCAGACCACTTCAACACATCTTCCTTAAGTCAGGTCTCAGCACTTACATATTGAAGTATGTGTGGTTTCTTATCAGTTAACATTTTTTAATTTCTTCTTCATGCTAGTGTTGAGTGTTATATTGAGCTTTTGTGTGAAGGTTGGTTACATAGCTCCAAAAGGCATTTTCTGAATCTCAGAGCCAGAAGTGTTTTCAGTCTTTTTCAGATTTTAGAAAACCAATGAAGTACATACACCTGAGAGCATGTAACACTCTTGGAGGAACATGGGAGAGCCCCTGTCACCAAACACATTGATTTTGTTGTCGCAAATATTCATAATAGGTGGGATAAATAGAATAGGTGAGGGGATGCAACCACGTGAAGTTAGGTGCCAAAATCTGGAAAAAGCTTTTAGATTTCAGAGCTTATGGGTTTTAGAATTATGGAGAAGAAACTGTGTAGTGAATGATTTATATATATGTAGGCGGATTATAGTGCTATGTATTTTATTCCAGGATAGTAAAAGGAGTATTAAAATGCTTGGTACAAAAAGAGATATGGGGTATGATGCAGTTAAGGATCACTGATGGAGTTGAAGAAACTCAGACTTCTGAATAATGATATTCAGTGAATCATTGACTGAGTTATAGCCTAGACTTGATTTTGAAGTAGTTCCCAGAGGCTGGAGCTGATTCATAAAATATTGAAACGTACAAGCCAGGTTATTTATCTTTATCTTCTTTCACAGCAAGGGGTTGCACTCAGGGCCACTGGTGCTTTGTCGATACCAGAATATTATTTACTCCTTTGAAAAGTGAAATGTAAAGAAGCAATCAAAAAAGCCAGATGCTCTCTCCAGATTGCTAAAAAAGAAATTTTGTCCTTTTCCATTTCCCATAAAAGTACAGCTGTGCCTTCTAAAATTGGAACTGATTCATGTGCTCAGGTGCCAGGGCATAAAAATCAAGAGCGGAGAAAGCTGAAACAAGATATTTCAGAATAGAAATAGGAAATGAGACTAGGGAAAGAGGTAACTGAAAAGAAAGTAAATGAAAAAGAAGAAAGGAAAGAAAAAATAGTGTGTGGAAACACTTTGATGGAGTAAAGTGCACATAGAATTTTATTAAAGAGTGAATTTATTGGATAAGAAATAATCATTCATCCACCCAATTGTTTTAGTTAGGCTGGGGCCTTGGGTTTATCCATTCAAATTCTCTGGCTTGTATTTTGATTTTTAAAAATACAGGATCCAAAGACAATGAGTAGAGAGTTTAGAAGAAACCCAACCTTGCCAATTCTGAATGCAGTTTTCTTTTCACATTAGAACTTGAGCTTGAGTGAATACTCCTGAGAATGAGGAGAAAGGACAGACTTGAGATATATTTTGAATGGGGCACAAGCAGTGCTTATGGCTCTGGTGACCAGGTAGAGAGAGACAAAGGAAGGGAAAAGGGTTGAAAAGAGTAGAAATCCTCTAAAAAGAGGAGTGCTATTGCCAGAAGTGGAGATGATTAGAAAGAGGAAGATGAGGAATAACGAAGTTCTAGTTTAGATATTTTACACTTAAGTGATAATCACATCTTGTTGAAAATGCCCGGTTGGCTTGTAAAAATAAAGGAAAAGTCATCAAGTGACTTTGTACCATCAGTACATTTTCATTCAAAGGCTCCATTTTCCTTAAGCCTGTTTATGTGCAGATCAACTCCAAACGGTTAAAGATTTTTGCATTTGGAATTTTGGATTCCAGGGAAGTGAGCCCCTGGGAGTTTTTGCCTGGACAGTGCTTTGTAGTAATAAGAAAGAACCATTTTGGTGAAATCCCCCCAGTGACTTAAGGTTGATGGTTGTAAGCAACATGTGTGGGTGTGTTCAGTTATGTCTGACTCTTTGTGACCCCATGGACTGTAGCCCTCCAGACTCCTCTGTCCATGGAATTTTCTGGGCAAGAATACTGGAGTGAGAGGCCATTTCATCCTCTAGGGGAATTTCCTGACTCGGGGATCAAACCCATGTCTCCTGCATTGGCTGGTGGATCCTTTAGCACTGTATCACCAGCCACACAAAGCTATTCAAACCAGGTTAAGTAAACAGTTGGCTTAACTAGAGGTATACATGGCAGGACAGGCCTCACGAGGAGGAAAGAGCTGGAAATCCCTAGGAATGCAGGGGGCTGCTTTCTCCACCTTCTCTGCTGGAAGCTCTGCAACTGCTGTGTTCTAATTCCAAGTAGTGTGATTGGGCTGGCAAGGGACAAGGTTGTCTCTGCCCACTTGGTAGAAGTGGGCTGGAACAGAGTGTTGGAACAGACACTCTGTATAGGGGCACAGCCAAGGCAAACCATTTGAAAATATCCCTTCTAAATGCCATTGGCCACACCTTCCACTGAGTATGTGGAGGGTGGTGGGTTCCGGGCAGGTTGGGAGAAACAAATTTGTGAAAGCATACTGCTTTGTTAGAACATGAAAATGTTTTAAGAAAAGACTAGATATGGACTTAGTTGGTTAACTTTATTATAATTTCATCAGATAATTGAAATAAGTATCTCATTTCTTAATTTTAAAATTCATTGAAAAACATTTTGGAACACCTTCTAAGAGCCTTCCAGTCATTGTTTTAGATGATAGAATTTATCAAAATTGCTTAAGTCTTTGTTTTAGAGTAGCTTACATGGAAAGGAGAGACTGTGAGAGAAAAACCATCATAAAACATGAAGAATAATAAAGCAGGCTAAGAAAAATAGTAACAGATTTTATCTAAGTTGTCAGGGAAGGCAGGGTGACTGTGTAATTTACTGTCTCATGGAGATTCTTTGAGGACCAAAAAAGCATTATTTAGTAATCCTGGGATAACAAACATAAGCTGGGACTGTCCCAGGCAACCTGGTCACCTTACTGAGGGTGTGACATTTGAACAGACACCAAGAGAAATAGTGGAGGGGGTGATTATTTCAGGGGAAGTGGTTCAAGAGTAGGGAATGCTTGATTATCCCAAAGAGTTGGGTCATTGGGAACTTATAACTTCAGAATTTTTAAGATCAGGGGAGTGCACTGTGGTGTTGCCTACCCCCAAGGATAAGCTGTGTGAGGACTGGCTGACCTGCCACTTTGGAGCCTGACCTGTGATACAGGTGACTGTTGGTGTTGAAGCAGAAGCATTTTGAGATGGCAGCATTTTCCACTCTATGGTACAGAAAGATGGTGTTATAGAGAGGTTGTTTTGTAAAAGGCTGGACTCAGTTTGTGGCCCTATTTTGAGAAGTCCTTTCTGTCTGGAGACCTGGCTCAATCAAAGCCTGATGGCTGCTGTAGGATAAACTGCCCCCTCTGTTTTCTGGGTGTGCTCTTTGCCTCACACATGGGCCTCTACTTCCAGGTGTCCTGAAAGAGCTTGGGCCACTCACCCTGCTGGTGTGGACTTTTCACAGCTCAGTTCCCTGAGAACCCTGTAGCTATCTTCTTATTGCCACCTGTTCTCCATGTACCCTGCCCAGCTCAGGAAGGCCATATTCTGTCAGAAAACTACACTCTGGGGTTAGTAAGCTAGGCAGCCTAGCAGCTTGGGGAGGTTGGACCCTTTATGGTGTCTTAGCTTCTCTTCATCATGAAGTACCTGTGGTAACGGAGATATTGTGCTGGGTAACAACAGCTGCAGCACCTTGAGATGAATAACTATGACTCATTGAGGCCAGGTACTTAAAAACACTGGTTAAAAATTCCAATCTTCACTTACCCATAAGACAGTTATAATACTAGATTTATCCATATGAAGTTATTTATACTCTTATCATTATGACCTACAGAAATGACAGTTTCATCTGATTAGACCTAAGGTTTTACATGCAAAGGAAGGGAACCTCAGGGAAGTTACAAAATTTCTACATGCCCTGACTCAGAGCTGGCATTTTAATGCGAGGCAGTTGGCTACTGGGTCATTGGTCCTGCCCTGTGACTTCCTGGCTACTGGATCTTGTAGAAGGCAGACTGTTTCTTTGGGGAGATTTCAGGCTGGAACATATAGCTGTAGAGAGATTTGCAGAGCCTCCAAAATGCCCTAGTCCTGTGGAACTCTGACCTGGTGCTGGAGCGTTTGGACCTAAGGGTGAGAAACAAGAAGTTTGAATTTTGCTTTTTTTCTCTTCTGATGTGTCTCCTCACTGGAATCTTTAACTCTTACCCCAGTATTGCAGTCTGCCTTCCCTTGATCCAGTCTCCCATGCCATAGGAGGCTGTGATAGCCTGTTTCCACGCTCCCCGGGGTTTCCTTTGAAAAATAAGTCCAACAAATGGGAGCATTGGTTCTAAAATAAGATGTGTTCTGACCTTAGGTAATGTGCGAAAGATTGGTTATAATCTGTAAAAAAAAATTTAAAGATTATGGACACATAAAGAATAATCACTTAAGATTTTTAGAAAAATAAACATTTGGAGAGATATCAACAAGCCAGCCAGTCCTTTTAGTCTAGGACCGTCCTTCATTTCCCTGGGAGTAGGGAATGACAACCCACTCCAGTATTCTTGCCTGGAAAATTCCATGGACTGAGGAGCCTGGGGAGCTACAGTCCGTGAGGTCACACATATTCGAACACAGCCGAGCAACTGAGCACACGAGCAGGCACTTGTGTTATAGCGCTTGAAGTCCCTGGTCCCCAGAAATCCCCCTTCCTCTCAGGCACGCTGGTACTATTTGTCACCTAAAAGTCCAATGAATGCCTTTTACCTCTGTAGGGTAGTAAATATCAAGGGTAAAGAAGCATATTTTCCTTCTTTTCCTTATAAAGTGATGGGGTTAATCCACACTGTTTATCCCTGTAAATCAATACTATTAATAGCTTAAAAATTGCACATTTCTTTGAATTGAGGTTCAGTCAGCATCCAAGTTTGGCAGGTGTGGATTTACCCCATCATATATGGGTGTAAGAAATAGTCTATACAAATATAATATTATGCTTTCCTTGTTCTAAACCAGCATTTCTCAAATTTGGATGTGCATAGGAATCCCCTGGGGATCTTGTTAAATGGCAGATTCTGAGTCAGTAGCTCTGGGCGGGGTCTGAGGCTCAGCATTTCTAACAAGCTCTCAAGCCAAGTGATACTACTAATGCTCTGTCAACAACACATTGACTAGAAGGATTCTAAATCACAAAATCTATTGCTCAGAACCCCTACTCTTGGATAGACAAAACTTCAATTAGAATATTATTTTGGGGTATGCCCCTTGAGAATTATATAAGAATTGTGAGGGCTTATTTGGTGATTGGAAAATGAAGAGATGGACTTTGCTTACTATTTCCCAAAGCAGTGAGAACAAAAGAGAAACCAATGTCTTTATGAATTTTCCTGCAACACACATACAAGCATCCCATTTTAAACCTGGGGTTTGTTTTAATTTTTAAAGCTCATATTTGTTCTGCTATTCATACATTACTTCTCGTGCTTCTGATAATAGATGTCTGACTTTGCAAATAATTACTCATGGAATATCTGACCACTTTGGCTGCCAACATCATCACTTGATTGAAAATTAAAATTTTCTCTCACTAAGAAGTTCTTTGAGTGATCCTTTTGCAAAATCAGTTTCATCTGATCCCATTTCTTTGACCTGAAGTGTAAGACATGGCATGTGAGAACGGTTGGAAACTAAAGGACTCAACGAATGCAAAATCTTATTCTCATAGCTTTATGATAAGTTGAGTGCCACCTGGGCAGCTTAGTAGAAAATGCTTCTCAAGATGTCCTTGGTCATCTTTTAGATTAGAGATCTTTAGTGATGATCGTGGCATATTTCTGATAGGAATAAGAAACCCGAGGAAGGAATAAACAGAGAGTGCTAGTCCATTTTCTGGAGTGTGTGTTTGGTGCTGGCTGAGCCTGGGCAGACTTCGATCTATCTTGAACAGATGCCTCTAAGAAGAAGTTAGCTGAGGTTTAGGGGCAGCTAATGTCTCCCAGGCTGCAGAATGTTATTAAGGCTTGATTGCAATCTCCTGACATGATAAAACTGAATTGAAGAACAGGAAGTGCCTGCCTGGCAGCTCTGTGGACAGTTGGAAAGCTCAGAGAAGGCACAAGCATTAAAGAAGAAAGAACGCTGACAGAAGCTGGGCAGGCAGATAGGGCTATTTAATTCAGAGGGGTGGGTATTAATTAATTTATTTGGGGTGAGTGAGATCTGATTTCTAAGCCAGACTACAAGCTGTTGCCAGTCTAGTTGGGGACAATGTCCTGCCAGCTATAGGAGTATCATCCATTGTCTGGATGGCTGATCTCAGACCGTATCCATCTTGCTGGGTCCTGACTCGCCATGGACACCAGCAGCTCATTTTTCTTGCCCCTCAGTGTTACTCTTATTGTACATGCCTGTCTAGCTGCTTGTCTCTGCTTCACATTTCTCCCAGAGCTCCCCTGGAGCCCCAAAATGCTCTGTGGCACGTGGAGAGAAGGAAACCGGCAGTGAGTGGAAAGTTACCTTTCCTTCTAGAATGGCATAATTTTACATGGGTAAAGTTTTGGCTTCCTATACTTTTAAGATGGGTCAAATGTTATCTGGGAAATAAAAGTTAGTCATTATAATGCACTAAAGCGGATATCAGGCTTGTGGTGTCCCAATCTCCTGTCTGGTCTCTGCTTTCTCATCACCAAAACTTATTTTCTCTCAATTCCATTGTTTCACATAACAAAGGGCCTGTCTCATGATGTCCTCCCACGCGCAGTTCTATGGAGGCGTTTATTATAGTAATTATTTTTTCAAGGCCCAAAATGGTATGATGTATTATGAAGTGCAAATAGAAATGAGTGCAAGTTTGTGGGTAATTTTAAAATGTATTTTGACATAGTGGAAAGAGCACTGGATTTGGGTCAGAAGATCTGGTTCAAGCAAGTCACTTGAACACAAGGAGCCCCTCTATGTTTGTCAAAACTCCTCAATCTGTAGCCTTAAAATGTTGAAATATATTGCATGCAAATTAAGCCTGTCTAAATACATCTTGAAAAATCTGAGGAATAACTCTGCTTTATTTATTATGAAGATAACACATTCTCATCTAAAAACGCAGAAAAGCAGACACACAGACACAAATACTAATCATAATATTTCAACCATGAGATGATCACATATCTATTTTCTGCTCACAGTGGGGTAGATTAATGCTATCCTGCTGTTCTGGGTGCTCGATCCATGCAAAGCCTTTCCTCTCCACCCATCCCATACTCCCAGTACCGTTTCCCTCCTCTGTCTTAAATATACCTATGGAATATACTTTGATTTATATCGCCTTTGTAAAATATGTACTGTTATTTGTGCATACATTTGTTTTTCTTCTATTGCATGATATGTTATTGTCTGTAGAACTCATTCTATTTCTGAATTATTTTATTCAATATGAATACTGTGTATTGTTTTGTGTATCACAATTATGTGTAAATTTAGTGCATTGATCCAAATTTCTACATAGCACTGAAAGAGCTATTATTTCCAGTGTCCCAATGCGATCCACACAGTACTGAAATAAACCTCCTTGTACATGACCCCTTATGGACCTGTGAGGTCATGTCTTTAGGTTATATACCTGTGAGTGGGTTTGTGGGGTTTGTGGGTCAAGAGATCCTGAATGTTTGCCTCAGTGTATACACCAATCAGTTATTTTAGGAGGCCTTCAGTTTTCCACACATCTTCAAACATTTATGTATTTAATTTACTTTCTGTCTATATATTTTAAAAATAGAATTTTCTTGTCTCATTACTTCCAAAAGTGTTCGGCAGTGGATTTTTTTTTTTAGATTTAGCACAATATTCTAATGTTATATTCAAAGTTAGGTCTTAATTATTGGACTGTCATCATTTGTTTAACTGATGCCCTGTTTTGTAATATTCAAGAAAATATTCTTCCAAGATAGGACATAAACAAGTCTACAGTTAAGGCAATATAATTATCAAAATAATTAATTGAATCTTGGATATTTGGACCTAAGAAATAGATTCTGACTCATGTCCAAATACCCGTGATTCAACTATTTAATTTGATAATCATATTGCCTTAATGATAGACTTGTTTATGTCCTGTCTTCTTGCTTGGAGGATTCCATGGAGAGAGGAGCCTGGTGCAGTACAGTCCATGGGGTCGCAAAGAGTCGGACATGACTGAGCAACTTTCACTTTCACTGGGATCTACATCTTAGCAATCGTGGAGTGTTGATAAATGAAATATTTTGGTTACAGGAAACTAATGAAATTTTGACTGTATTAAAAGAAGTAATTCATTAAGTAAAAGGATAAACTGAAAAGAAATGAGAACATGAGTTCCAGAGCAATTCTATCAAATTGCTGTGCATGCATGTAGCCAACGGAAATAAACAACACGATCAGGTATATCATATCCTTTATGTAGAGGGATACAGAAACTAAGTGCCTAAACTCATTGAATGGAATTATCTTAGGATAGAATATAATTAAAATGATAAACTCCCCAGTTTTAGCAACTGTTTACTTTTCATGTGCTAAACTTCCTTCTAAGTTTCCTTATCAAGTTGAGTAAAATTAAGCCAATGTTTGTGTTACATTCTTCAGTGATTTAATGTTTCAAGTGTTTGATGTGTGTACTGATTACTCCTTCACACACACCCCCTCCCACACCATCCTTGATACAAAGAGATACTCACTGTATTGAATGTTAGGGTGATACTATGATACTTTCAGATCATCAGTGATTGGCTATAAATTACTTTTGGAGAATTCAATATTGACCTGTTGAGCAAGATATCTGATATTAAAAAGAATTTATTTCAGCAAACAAAAATTAAGCATATTCATAGGCTTTGATTAAGAAGTCTTTGAAAGAGAGTCATTAACCTTTTAGATTGTATGCATGTAATGCACAAAATGATGTACATAAAGGAATTTTAGAAACCTTAGTGTAAGAAAAAGAAAGATGAGTGCTGGTCATTATCCTTTTCTGAAGTATAATATTCTGCATCGTCTGAAATTTAGCTAGACTTTTCTTAAGGGAGTGAGGAAAACTTAGGGAAAAAATGAAATAACCTTACATAAAAATGTTCTCTTTCGGTGATAAGATGTTGTTCACCACGCACTGTGCTTTGTATCAGAGCAGCATAATTTAGGTTACTTATTTATCAAGGACAACTATATCCTTAATAGGAGAGCTCACAGAAGAGTTTATACTAGGAAACATCTCACTTTTTTCTTGTCTACTTCCTTGGAACAAGGGAATTATTTTCTGTGAAGAACACTATGTTTAGAATACTACCATTTTAAAACTAATAATTGCAGGTACCTTGGGAAATGTTAGAGGTTAAAATATTCCTATTCAACCACTCTGTGTTGGTATTTGAACTGTATGACAACTTTAAGAGGAAGATGTAAAGCAAGTCACTTTCTGTATGAGCAAGAATTAGCTTTGTTTGTGTTTGCACAGGCAGGACCAAGGCCAGTGCTGGGTACATGAAATATGCTAAAAATATTTGCTGAATAAATTAATGAGTTGAGAAATTAGGCAATTGAATTTGCAAAGGGAAAAGTGAAAATATAAAGATGAGGATTCACTTTCTGAAAGGTTACCTGCATTCAACTTCAAATGTTTCATTTACATAGGACCCAGCTGTGGGGTCAACAATGAACTGAGAATGGTTTTATCTCTTCGTGTCTCACTTCACTTTCTTCAGTCTGGAAAGTGGATATATTCATATTTAATGCCTATCTTTATTTTCCCTATGCTTCTCTTTTCTAAATTGTTTTGAATTTGTTTTATGTTGCTATAGTATATGCATTTCTATAGACTTCTTTTAGTCTCTGTAAGAATTGTGTAAACATAAATTGAAGTAATGATAGCTGTTTTGCTTAAAATCAAATTAGAGCACCTCTAAGGCTTCAAAATTTCTTTTTTATTAAAAATTTTATTTTATTTTATTTTTTTAAATTTTATTTTATTTTTAAACTTTACAATATTGTATTAGTTTTGCCAAATATCGAAATGGATCCGCCACAGGTATACATGTGTTCCCTATCCTGAACCCTCCTCCTTCCTCCCTCCCCATACCATCCCTCTGGGTCATCCCAGTGCACCAGCCCCAAGCATCCAGTATCGTGCATTGAACCTGGACTGGCAACTCGTTTCATACATGATATTATACATGTTTCAATGCCATTCTCCCAAATCTTCCCACCCTCTCCCTCTCCAACAGAGTCCATAAGACTGTTCTATACATCAGTGTCTCTTTTGCTGTCTCGTACACAGGGTTATTGTTACCATCTTTCTAAATTCCATATATATGCGTTAGTATATAATCACTTGTAAACATATATGAAGGATTATTATTAACAAACACCCTGCTTATCACTGTTCTAAGTAAAATATAAGATTATTTCCCCCCATCATCAGTCACCATTAATGGGCTGCTCTAGCTCCAAAATCTATTGGCCCATGTTAGCGTTAGTGCATCTATTTCATGGGAAATAGACGGGGAAAGAGTGGAAACAGTGTCAGACTTTATTTTTTTGGGCTCCAAAATCACTGCAGATGGTGACTGCAGCCATGAAATTAAAAGACGCTTACTCCTTGGAAGGAAAGTTATGACCAACCTACATAGCATATTCAAAAGCAAAGACATTACTTTGCCAACAAAGGTCCATCTAGTCAAGGCTATGGTTTTTCCTGTGGTCATGTATGGATGTGAGAGTTGGACTGTGAAGAAGGCTGAGCGCTGAAGAATTGATACTTTTGAACTGTGTGGTGTTGGAGAAACCTCTTGAGAGTTCCTTGGACTGCAAGGAGATCCAACCAGTCCATTGTGAAGGAGATCAGCCCTGGGATTTCTTTGGAAGGAATGATGCTAAAGCTGAAACTCCAGTACTTTGGCCACCTCATGTGAAGAGTTGACTCATTGGAAAAGACTCTGATGCTGGGAGGGATTGGGGGCTGGAGGAGAAGGGAACGACAGAGGATGAGATGGTTGGATGGCATCACTGACTCGATGGACATGAGTCTGAGTGAACTCCAGGAGTTGGTGATGGACAGGGAGGCCTGGCATGCTGTGATTCATGCAAAGAGTCGGACACGACTGAGTGACTAAACTGAACTGAACTGAGAGTTAGTGCCTGACTTACTATTTAGTCTTATCCATAAAATGGATATTTCATAAGCCCCTATGCTCAGGAAGGGGCTTCCCTAGTGGCTCAGTGGTAAAGAGTCCACTCGCAATGCCAGAAATGATGGTTCAGTCCCTGGGTTGGGAAGATGCCCTGAAGAAGGAAATGGCAACCCAGTCCAGTATTCTTGCCTGGGAAATCCTATGGACAGAGGATCCTGGAGGGCTACAGATATGGGGGTTGCACGGGTCGGACACGAATTAGCGACTAAACCACTACCACATTCTCATGAATGTTATGATATTAAATAAGATAAAAGGCAGTGTTCTCTGTCTATTTAACGCAGTTCGTTCCTCCCCATCCTCACAGCTGGCAGGTTGCATTTGTGTTGTGAGAGGTGATCAACATGGGCAAGAGAAATCTTGGTGGCTTCAGAGATGCTTCATTCTGAAATATCTGACGGACCCGAGCCTATCCCATAGAAAGGTGAGAGGAGCCAGAGTCTGGCTTTGATCACACAGAGTGAGAGTCAGATGGAGCTGGGGTCCTTGGAGGAGAAGAGAGCAGAGGAGGAAGATGGGGAGGAGATGGGAACTGGAGGAAGAAGTCTTGGATATCCCTCTGAGGCTGACTTTATTGGCTAGAAAGGTGACTCTACGGAGACTGCAAATAAGTGAATGAACCATTCTCGGGACCCCAGTGTCCTGACAGGCTTCTAGTAAAAATACCTGTTTCCAGGTAATGAAGTTCTTTGCTGCCTGTTACTCTGGATGTTAAATAAAAGTGATACGTATATGAATATTGTGGCATATGCTCATATTTCATTGACTCTAAGATGCTATTAATATTAGCTGTAAGATGCATCTTTATTTTATAAACTATTAGGAAAGTAAAAAAAAAAAACCCTGCTTTTTAATTTAATCAAGGTACAATATTTTGTTACTTGAAATTTTTAGTTTAAACATATGGAAAAAGCTTTTAAAGGTATATTTACACATAGATTACTCATATGTATTACTTTTGAACATACATATAAAAGCAAATAAATGTGAAATAAATTAATTAGGATGTTTCTAAATGTGTCCATATGCAGAGTTTAATTATTATGAATCACCTTTCCTCTTAGAGTAATTGATATGTGTGCTTTTTAACATAGGGCTATCAGTCCTTCCTGCAATCAAAAGTACTGATGATGCAGTGTTTCTTAAACATATGCTATGTCATTGTCTCAGAGTTTCTTCCAAGCCAGTGACAAGAGTCTGCAAGTTTAATGTGCAGGCAGTGACAGCTTTGTCATGACTGTCACAGGGTGATCTGATGGTCAGATGCCCAATAATTTCAGAGATGTTAACACAGTGAAAAACGCAAGTCTTAGAATGGATGAAATACTCAAATATCCTGGGACCCTCAGATCCCTCTGTAACGCCTTAGACAGCATTCCAGGTTGGGTCTTGCACATTTAATGAACTGGCGAATATGTGTTGCAGCTTCCATAGCTGGAGCGAACACGTGATTTCTCAGTTACAGTGACTCCAGCCTTCAATAGATGGATGGATGGATGGACCTCAAGGTTCCCAACTCTAAAACCTCCATAATTAAAGAAAAGGGGGTTCAGTGAGTCTCACTTGAAAAATGATACAACTGTTTGTGAGTGTAGCCCCGTGTGGCACGTATTCTCCCTTTGGCTTATTCCGATCATTACCCATCACACTTGAAGCTGCCTAAATATGCCTGACAGATGTCAGCTGCTGCCCCTGCCCCTTGTGAGCCCCAGTGTCTGTGCCCAAGAGCACTGTTTTCTAAAGCTCTCAGTGATTTTTATCTCCAGGATGTGAGAGATGTGGGAGTTCTTATGCGTAGTGGGGACGACGGATGGTCTTCTTAACACTTCATTTCATTTTATTCCCTACTCCCAAAGGAGCAAAGTTCATTCCCAGAGTCCCTTGAATCTTCCAGGAGACTTCTGGTTTCTGGCTGTCATCCTTGCAATATTAGGGCTTCAAAGCATTCCAAGTTTCTGAGAGGTAAACAGATACCAAGATAACATCTCCATTATTCCCTCGCATCCATCACCTATACTCTCTCATGCCTTCCTTGCCAAGGCAAAATATATCACTTATCACTCTCTCATACTTCTTTTAGCCACAAATCAAGAGTGATCCCTGTGCATTGCAACTGGTGCAAAATGAAGAGGCAGAGGAGGTATGATGATCCATGTTCTATCACTAGTTTTAGCCTCATAGGAATGATGTTTTACCGTTTGCACACATATTTCCTTCTTTGTATGAACTTAATCTTAATCTTAGTTTGTTTCTCTCAAGAAGATGATAAACTTTTTGAGAACAAGGATTATCTCATGTATCTTTCGTGAATATCTTCTAGTGGTGGGCAGTCACTGTAAATGATTATTTTTATTTAGTTTCATTTCTAACATGGCATATATTCATAGCGAGAAAAGATTCTATTTGCAAACCAAGCAGATGAAAGCAAGTTAGTTAAATTATCTTAAAGTTTCAAGCTTATGTATGAAAAAGCTCAAAAGCTTTGGAAACTGCATGAACTCATTTTGTAAAAGATGCTGCAAATACATGTCTGCAAAGTCCATCTCTTTAATGTGTATTTGGTACTTTGGGAGAGTTGAATGAACCCTGTGTTTTGTGGGGTGATGTGATTTTTCAACCAAGAGCTCACATTTCATACCCCATCATGTCTTCTCTGCAGGGAAACTCCCTTGGTCTCTCTTGGGCACCACTTTTGTGCTCTTAAAAAACTTTCTAGTTTACTTTTGGACTCAGATTACAATCTTACCAGGAACACAAAAACATTTCCAGATCTCTACATGAACATAGAAAATTTTTTTTTTTTTGTCTTGCTGGCTCCCTGTTTTTCCTTTCCTTGCCAATTTTAACCTTCATCTCAGACAGTAGAATCAACAGGGCCCTGTTACCTTGGCAACAAAGATAGGATAATAGAATTAGAATGTCTCAATGCTTCATGCTAGCATCATGCTCTTGGAAGCAAAAGAAAACACAATTATGAAATATAACTTGTGGTACTTTAAAGTGGCAGTATCCATTCATTTTAACTATATGCCATTTATTAATGAAAGATAATCTATGTTGAACTTTCAGTGATTTAAAAACAGTTCAACCACAAGAATAAGACAGGAAGTCTGTCTCAGGATAAGGTTTTCATATATATATATATATATATATATATCTAGTCAGCTTTGCGTGTTTCTTTTGACATTCTACTTTTTCATCAGTTTAAAGATAATGACCAAGAAAAATTTATCAACAGGGTAGTCTTTGAGAGAGTTGCCATTTTATCTGAAATAGATTTGAAAATTCTTGAAGCTCTTTCTACTTTCTAAAAGCACATTGTCACTATAGAAAAGTAAATTGACACTCTAGGGATTTACACTTCCAAGCTATCACATTCAGCACTGAAACTCTGTTGAAATATGCTGCTGATTTGGAAAGGGGGCTTTTGCTGATGTTTCTAATAGTTTGGCTCCTGTGTTTTTTTGTTTCTGTCCTAATTCTGGAAAATCTTAAGTATAAACCTGGTCTTTATGATATCAAGAATACCTTGAGTATTTTTGGGTCTGATTCAGTATTTTTTTCAACTGACATATAGTTGATTTACAATGTTGTGTTACTTTCAGGTGTACAGCAAAGTGATTCAGAACAATACAAATATACATGTTATTTTCCAGATTATTTTCTATTAGTGGTTGTTATAAGATATTGAATATAGTTCCTATGCTATAGAGTAGATCCTTATTTATCTATTTTATATGTAGTAGTGTGTATCTGTTAATTCCAAACTTCTCAAGCTCCTATTTTACCCTGTCTCTCCTGCTTTCCCCTTTGGTAACCAAAAGTTTGTTTTCTACATCTGTGATACTATTTCTGTTTTATAAATAAGTTCATTTGTATTATTTTTTGATTCTATATATGTGATATCATGTGATATTTATCTTTCTCTCTCTGATTTACTTCACTTATTATGATGATCTCTTTTTCCAGTGCTGCAAATGGCATTATTTCATTCTTTTTTATGGCTGAGTAATATTCCCTTGTGTGTGTGTGTGTGTGTGTGTGTGTGTGTGTGTGTATCTCCACCAAAATTTCTTTACCCATTCATCTGTTCATGAGCATTTAGACTGCTTCCAGGTCTTGGTCGTTGTAAATAGTTCTGCTCTGAACATTGAGGTACATGTATCTTTTTGAATTAGAGTTTTTGTCTTTTCCAGGTGTATCCTAGGAGTGGGATATAGCTGGATTATATGGTAACTCTATTTTCAATTTTGTAAGGAATACTTGTACTGTTTTTCATAAGGGTTGCACCAATTTAAATTACCACCAACAGTGTAGGTGGAGGGTTCCCTTCCCTCTACAACCTCTCCAGCATTCATTATTTGCAGAGTTTTGATGATGGAATTCTCACCAGTGAGGCGACACCTCATTGCAGTTTTCATTTGCATTTCTCTAATAATTAGTGAGGAATTCCCAGATGGCACTGGTGGTAAAGAATCTTCCTGCCAATGCAGGAGATATAAGAGATGCAGGTTTGATCCCTGGATTGGGAAGATCTCCTGGAGGAGGGCATGGCAACCCACCTCAGTATTCTTGCCTAGAGAATCCCATGGACAGAGGAGCCTAGTGGACTGCAGCCCATCAGTTCCCAAAGAGTCCAACATGACTGAAGCAACTTAGCATGCACACAATAATTAGTGATGATGAGCATATTTCCAAGTGCCTGTTGGCCATCTGTGTGTCCTTTGGAGAAAGTCTATTTTGGTCTTCTGTGCATTTTTTGACTGTATTGTTTGATTATTTGATATTGAGCTGTATGAATTTGTATGTTTTGGTAATTAATCCCTTGTCAGTGGCATTGTTTGCAAATATTTTCTCCCATTCTGTAGATTGTCTTTTCTTTTTGTTTATGGTTTTCTTTGCAGTGCAGAAGCTTTTAAGTTTAATTTGGTCCCATTTGTTTATTTTTGTTTTTATTCAATATTTTCATTACTGTAGGTGATACATCAAAAAAATATCATTATAATTTGTGTGAAAGAGTGTTCTGCATGTTTTCCTCTAGGAGCTTTATAGTATCTGGTTGTACATGTAGATATTTAATCCATTTTGAGTTTATTTTTGTATATGATGTTAGATAATGTTTTACTTTATTTTTTTACATGTGACTGGCCAGTTTTCTCACCAACACTTATGAAAGGTCTTTTCTTCATTGTATATCCTTGCCTCCTTTGTCATAGATTAATTGACCATGAGTTTATTTCTGGAGCTTCTATCCTATTCCTTTGATCTATATGTCTGTCTCCATGACCATACGGTAATGCTTTGATGACTGTAGCTTTGTAGTATAGTCTGAAGTCAGGGAGCATGATTCCTTCAGTTCCGTTCTTCTTTCTCAAGATTGTTTTGGTTATTGAAGGTCCTTTAAGTTTCCATACAAAATTTGGAATTATCTGTTCTAGTTCTGTGAAAAATCCTATAGTAATTTGATAGGGATTGCATGGACTCTGCAGATTGCCTTAGGTAGTATGGTCATTTTAACAATATTGAATTTTGCAATCCAAAAACACAGTATATCTTTCCATTTGTATGTATCATCTTCAATTTCTTTCATCAGAATCTTACAGTTTTTGCACACCTTACAGAGTGCAGGCTTTTTGCCCCCTTGGGTAGGCTTATTCCTAGGTATTTTACTATTTTAGACATGATGGTAAGTGGGATTTTTTTTCTTAATTTCTCTCTCTGATATTTCATTTTTAGGGCATGGAAAGGCAACAGAATTCTGTATCCTGCAACTTTACCAAGTTCATTGATAAGCTCTAATCATTCTGTGGTAGTATCTTTAGAATTTTCTATGTGTAGTATCATGGCATTTGCCAACTGTAACAGTTTAACTTCTTTCCAAATTTGTGTTTCCTTTTCTTATTTGATGTGGCTAGGACTTCCAAAACTATGTTGAATAAAAGTGACAAGTGGGCATCCTTGTCTTGTTTCTGATCTTAGAAGGAATGCTTTCCGCTTTTCACAATTGAGTATGAAGTTGGCTGTTGGTTTGTTATATATGGCCTTTATTATGTTGAGGTATGTTCTCTCTATGTCTGTTTTCTGGACAGCGTTTATCATAAATGGATGTTATTTTTACCAAAAACTTTTTTCTGCATCCCATATGATTTTTTATTTTTCAACTTGTTAATATGTGTATCAGATTGATTGATTTGTAGATATTAAAAAATCCTTGCATCCCTGGGGTAGATCCCACTTGATTATGGTGTATGATCCTTTTAATGTATTGTTGAAGTCAGTTTGATAGTGTTTTGTTGAGTTTTGCATCTATGTTCACAGTGGTATTGACCTATAATTTTTGTGGGTGTGTGGTATCTTTGTCTGGTTTTGGTATCAGGGTGATTATAGCCTCATAGAATGAGTTTGAAAATGTCCCTTCCTCTGCAGTTTTTTGGAATAGTTTCAGAAGGATAAGTATTAACTCTTCTCTAACTGTTGGAGAGAATTCACCCATGAAGCCATCTGATCCTGGAATTTTGCTTATTGGGAGTTTTTAAATTATTGATTCAATTTCAGTCCTGGTCTGTTCATGTTTTCTATTTCTTCCTGGTTCAGTCTTGGGAGATTGTAGCTTTCTAAGAATTTGTAATTTTTTTTAGGTTGTCCGTTTTATTGGCATGTAGTTGCTCATAGTAGTCTCTTATGGTCCTTTGTACTTCTGTGGTGTCGATTGTAATTTCCCCCTTTTCATTTCTGATTTTATATATTTGAGTCATTTCTGATTTTATATATTTGACTCTATTCCCTTCCAGTCTGCAGTTTCTGCTGAAAAATCAGCAGATAGCTCTATGGGAGTTCCTTTGTATATTATATGTTGCTTTTCTTTTGATCCTTTTAATATTCTCTCTGATTCTTTAAATTTTGTCATTTTGAATACGGGATGTCTTGGTGTGTTCCTCTTTGGGTTAATTCTATAAGGGATTTGGCGCGTCCTGGACTTGGGTGATTGTTTCCTTTCTCAGGTTAGGGATGTTTTCAGCTATTATCTCTTTAAATATTTTCTCAGACCTCTGTTTTCTCTCTTCTCCTTGGATTCTGGGTTACCTATAATGCAAATATTAGTGCTCCTGATGTTGTCCTAGGGGTCTCTTAAACTGCCCTTTTTCTTTTTCTGTTTGGTGGCAGGGATTTCAACTGCTGTGTCTTGTAGTTCATTGGTCCATTCTTAGTTAGTCTACTATTGATTTCCTCTAGTATATTTTTCATTTTAGTTATTGTATTATTCATCTCTATTTGATTGTTCTTTATATTTTCTAACTATTTTTTTAAAACCTCTGACTTCTCACTCTGTGCATATATTTTCTTGGAAAATTCTTTTATCATCTTTCTAATAATTACTGTTAATGGTTTCTTGTGTAGATTGCCTATCTTCACTTCTCTCAGTTCTTCTTCTGGTGTTTTTATCTTGTTCCCTCATCTGAAATATATTCCTCTGCTACCTGTTTTTGTCTAAGTTGCTCTTTGTATTTTTAGGTATGTGGTAGGTTAGTTATATTTCTTGATCTTGGAGAAATGACCCTCTGTAAGAGATGTCCTATGCTTCCTAGAAGTGCACTCCCCTACGGTCACCCAAGGTATATGCTCTAGTGGCTCCCCCTAAATGGGTTTTTTGGGTCCCTCTGTTGTAGCAGGCTGACTATGTGGGCAGCCTGGTGGGCTTGGTTAGTCTCTGGTCTGGTTGGTTGCCAGGCTCTGTGTTATGAGGATGTTGTTTGCTGCTATTTAGTGGGGCCTGGTAACAAGGTGGTTGGTTGCAAAGCCCTAGTGGGCCCTAGGGCTAGTGATGTCTCACTGTGGGTTGGAGTCAAGATCTCAAATGTTCTAGGGATATTGTCACTGGCATGTGAAGCCAGATCCTGGGGTTAGTGGCAGTTGCAGCTGATTCCTAAAGTCTGATGGCAGGTCCCTGGGATCTCAGAGCTCATTTCAGATCATTGATTGGAGTTCCTAACACAGTTTGGTATGGGGCCTGGGGTGTCCTGTAGGTTATTTTGGCCTGTTAGTAGGTCGGAGGGGCCCAGCTGGTCCCAGGATAGGGTCTGGCTTGCTGTTGGTAGGCTCAGTCCCCAGGCTACAGGATCGTAGTTTCATTCCTTCTGGTATATGCCCCCTATGGGTGAAGCTCATCTGGAACCTAGTGCAGGCTTACTGTTGGGAAGGGCCATGTCTGGCCAGGGATGGGGTCTTGGCCCTCTGATGAGTAGGGGCATGTCTAGAGGTGGCTATGGGCTCAGGAAGTTTTAAAGCAGCCTGTCTGCTGATGATTGGGATTGTAGCCCTCCACTGTTAGTTTTTTGGCCTGAGGCATCCCAGCACTGGCATCTATCAATTGTTGGGTGGGACCAAGTCTTGGCCAAGATGGCAGCACCCAGCAGCATTGTTCATGGAAGTATTTGAGTGTTCCCCAATATTTCTCCCACCAGTGTCTATATCCCTAGGGTGAGCCTCATCCTCATCCCACCCCGCCTCCAAGAGACTCTCCAAAACCAGGAAGGAGGTCTGGCCCAGCATCATATCAAACTACTCCTTTCACCTGGAGGGCTTCCCTGGTGGCTTAGCTGGTAAAGAATCTGCCTACACTGTGGGAGACCTGGGTTCAATCCCTGGGCTGGGAAGAGCCTCTGGAGGGAACAGCTGCCCACTCCAGTATTCTGGCCTGGAGAATTCTATGGACTATAGTTCACGGGGTCAAAGAGTCACAGGTTCAAAGAGTCAGACGTGACTGAGTGACTTTCACTTTCACTTTCCTGGTACACATGAGATTTTGTGTGTGCCCTTTAAGGGTGAAGTGTCTATTTCTTTGGAAATAGAGCCCCAGTTCCATGGGGCTCCTGCAGTTAGGCCCTGATGGCCTTTAAAGTCAAATGTTCTGGGCACTAATCTTCCCAGTGCCAGATGCCCCAGGGTGGGGAGCCTTATGTGGGGCTCAGAACTCTCACACCTGTGGCAGCACCTCCGCAATATAATTATTCTCCAGTTTTTGAGTTGCCCATCCATGGAGTATGAGATTTGATTATATCATGTCATCCCTCCTATATTTTGTTGTGTTCCTTCTTTATGTCTTCAGTTGTTTGAAGAACTTTTCTGAGAGGTTCCAGTCTGTTTCACTGATGGTTGTTCTGCAGGTCATTGTGGCTTGGGTGTGCTCAGGAGAGCAGGTGAGATTAGGATCTTTCTACTCTGCCATCTTGGCCACTCTCCCCAGTTCAGTCTTTTTGATGGTTTATTCATTAATATTTATTCTTGAGTGCCATACTCATTCATCCTATCTGACCTTTCTTCCATCCTGGGGCCTTTGGATTTACTTTTGTTATCATTCTATGCAGAATATTGAGAAGTAAGCATTCCACGTGTAAGTTAAATGTATTTTTAATTTCACTCATTGATTTCCTCTTCATTGGGAATTAAGAAATATCAGATTCATATGCCAATATCCTCAGGTAATAATGGAGTAGTTAAAAAATCTTTTTACCATAAGACATATTTATAAGTATTCTATATACTGACAATCTGAATAAAGAAGAACATAAAAGTGACCTTTCTTCCAATCTTTTGAAAGAGCTTTTCTTTGAAGTTTCTTAGCTATATAATATACAGGAAATTCCCTATTCAAGAGAAAATAGCAAAATCCTTGTTTTATGTTTGAGAATGAAACCTGAGCATATAGCTACTTGGTGCTAAGTTGAATCTCTTGGCTTTTATAAGTTGAAGGTAGCCAAGTCAAGGTTTCAACACCTAAATAAGTAACCTTCATTCATTGTTCTTTGATTTTTCTGGGACTGGATTCTACAAGCAGAGTCTACTATTTACTCTCTAGCATTCAACAACTTTTAATATAGAGTAGATGATGCCTTTAATGACACCAATAGCATTAAATGACTCAGATATTTTGCCTGGAAAGTTGTTGCTGTTCAGTCGCTCAGTTGTGTCTGACTCTTTGCGACCCCATGGACTGCAGCATGCCAGGCTTCCCAGTCCTTCCCTGTCTCCTGGAATTTGCTCAAACTCATGTCCATTGAGTTGGTGATGACATCCAACCACCTCATCCTTCTCCTCCTTCTTTCAATATTTCCCAGAATCAGGGAAAGATTTCCAATGAGTCAGCTGTTCACATTAGGTGGCCTAAGTATTGGAGCTTCAACTTTAGCATCAGTCCTTCCAATGAATATTCAGGGTTGTTTTCCTTTAGAATTGATTGGTTTGATCTCCTTGCAGTCTGAGGACTCTCAAGAGTCTTCTCCAGCACAGCAGTTTGAAAGCATCAGTTCTTCAGCATGAAGTCTCTTTATGGTGCAACTTTCACATCCATTCATGGCTATAGAAAAAACCATAACTTTGACTTTTGCCTGGAAAGTAAATAGACGTTAATTCCCACCTTGTATGTAGACTGGGAGCAGGATAGAAAGAGATGAAAGTACTCATGTTAGCTGTTATTTATGTATCTCCTAAATGTGAGGTTGGTTTGTTCTGACATTCAAACTGAATTTAGCTAGTCTTAATTCAGAAAACATTTTTCTGGTTGCTATTTATATGCAAAACATCCTACAAAATACAGTGGAGAAATTAAAGATGAGAATTGAACTGTAAAAGTCTATTTTGGGAAGCTGTTTCTCTGGGAACTCTTTATTGGTCCTCCTTCATTGGTGGCTATGCTAATTTTAAAGAGTTTAGGTAATTATATAATAGAAATGCTGGGTGCATGTTGAGTCTGCTGAGCAGCCTGGAGACTCTGAGACAATCATGCCTCTCTGGATCCATGGTGACAGGTATAAGCCAGCACTGAAAACCTGTGCTCCCAGTACAGCACTTAATATATAGTCAACAGTCCAGAGTTGTATACAGTGAATAAGATTTTGCAAACTGGAGCCCTTCTCCTAGGATCTAAGTGATGACAGACTGGTTCAGCCTTGAAGACCTAGAGTCAGACTAGAAAAAAATTGCTTTGATTCCTTTTCAGTTAATCATGTTCAATGACTCCACATCCTTCTCACTATCCTCCAAACAGTATAGTCAGCCCTCTGTATCCATAAGGTTCCACAATCATGGTTTGGTTTCAAACAACTGCAGGTGGAAATATCTGAAAAAATTCCAGAAAGTTCCAAAGAACAAACTTAAATTTGACATACACTAGCAACGATTTAAATAGCATTTACATTGTATTAGGTATTATAAGTAATCTAGAGATGATTTGAAGAATTGATATAAGGGAGGATGTGTGTAGATTATATGCAAATACTGTGATATTTTAATAAGAGGCTTGAGCATCCATAAATTTTAATATCTGTGGGGGTCCTGGAACCAATTCCTCAAGATACCTAGGGATGACTGTATGTGTGTTTAGCTGTTTTAAGTAAATGATAAGAATTTATAGCTATCATATGATAACAGCATTCTGAATACGTTGTATATATATCATTCTAGTCAGTCTTGCCAAACATTCTAAGCAATAAAATCTACTATTTGACAAATGAAGAAACTGAGGTTCAAGGTCATTTTAGGGGATGGTATATCCAAGGTTTAAACCCAGCGCTGTGTATACACACAGGCCCCATTCTTAACCACTAATCTATAAACTAAGAAATCATCCCACTTTCTTGTTATGTATTCAGTTCAGTTCAGTTCAGTCACTCAGTTGTGTCCGACTCTTTGTGACCCCATGAATCACAGCACGCCAGGCCTCCCTGTCCATCACCAACCCCCGGAGTTTACCCAGACCCACGTCCATAGAATCAGTGATGCCATCCAGCCATCTCATCCTCTGTCATCCCCTTCTCCTCCAGCTCCCAATCCCTCCCAGCATCAGAGTCTTTTCCAATGAATCAACTCTTCACATGAGGTGGCCAAAGTACTGGAGTTTCAGCTTTAGCACCATTCCTTCCGAAGAAATCCCAGGGCTGATCTCCTTCAGAATGGACTGGTTGGATCTCCTTGCAGTCCAAGGGACTCTCAAGAGTCTTCTCCAACACCACAGTTCAAAACCATCAATTCTTCAGCGTTCAGTTTTCTTCACAGTCCAACTCTCACATCCATACATGACCACAGGAAAAATCATAGCCTTGACTAGACAGACCTTTGTTGGTAAAGTAATGTCTCTGCTTTTCATTATGCTATCTAGGTTGGTCATAACTTTTCTTCCAAGGAGTAAGCGTCTTTTAATTTCGTGGCTGCAGTCACCATCTGCAGTGATTTTGGAACCAAAAAAATAAAGTCTGACACTGTTTCCACCGTTTCCCCATCTATTTGCCATGAAGTGATGGGAGCCGGATGCCATGATCTTCATTTTCTGAATGTTGAGCTTTAAGCCAACTTTTTCACTCTCCAGTTTCACTTTCATCAAGAGGCTTTTTAGTTCCTCTTCACTTTCTGCCATAAGGGTGGTGTCATCTGCATATCTGAGGTTATTGAGATTTCTCCCGGCAATCTTGATTTCAGCTTGTGTTTCTTCCAGCCCAGCATTTCTCATGATGTCCTCTGCATATAAGTTAAATAAGCAGGGTGACAATATACAGCCTTGATGGACCCCTTTTCCTATTTGGAACCAGTCTGTTGTTCCATGTCCAGTTCTAACTGTTGCTTCCTGACCTGCATATAGGTTTCTCAAGGGGCAGGTCAGGTGGTCTGGTATTCCCATCTCTTTCAGAATTTTCCACAGTTGATTGTGATCCACACAGTCAAAGGCTTTGGCATAGTCAATAAAGCAGAAATAGATGTTTTTCTGGAATTCTCTTGCTTTTTCCATGATCCAGCGGATGTTGGCAATTTGATCTCCGGTTCCTCTGCCTTTTCTATAACAAGCTTAAACATCTGGAAGTTCATGGTTCATGTATTGCTGAAGCCTTGGTTGGAGAATTTTGAGCATTACTTTACTAGCGTGTGAGATGAGTGCAATTGTGCGGTAGTCTGAGCATTGTTTGGCATTGCCTTTCTTTGGAATTGGAATGAAAACTGATCTTTTCCAGTCCTGTGGCCACTGCTGAGTTTTCCAAATTTGCTGGCATATTGAGTGCAGCAATTTCACAGCATCATCTTTCAGGATTTGAAATAGTTCGACTGGAATGCCATCACCGCCACTAGCTTTGTTCTTAGTGATGCTTTCTAAGGCCCACTTGACTTTACATTCCAGGATGTCTGGCTCTAGGTGAGTGATCACAGTAGTCTCGTTTTCAACAAATATTTTCTTTAATGCACTCAGTTTCATTTTTGATTTAGAAGTTCTCTGCACTTCAAATGAATATTGAACTGTGAATTTTGATTTGCAAATTCATGTTCGTTAAGAAAATATCGGTATTCGGTAAGCTGAAAAGTTTCAGGGGTAGCTTATTTCCCCTATTTTACTGATGGTTGTGCATGTGTGTATGCTAAATCACTTCAGTCATGTCCGACTCTATGGAACCTTAGGTACTGCAGCCTGCCAGGCTCCTCTGTCCGTGGAATTCTCCAGGCAAGAATACTGGCGTGGGTTGCCATTCCCCTCTCCAGCGGATCTTCCTGATCTAGGGATCAAACCTGAGTCTCTTATGTCTCCTCCGTTGTCAGGTGGTTTCTTTATCACTAGTGCCCTTACTGATGGTTAGTAAATCTTTTCCCCCTCTAATTGCCAATGTAGTTAGAAAATAAAAATTGATATGTTCCTTCCACTCAAACAGAAGTTCTGAGAACAGCACTTTGGGAATAAGTCATGATTTATTGTTTCTCTAGGGACATGTCTTGCTGGAGAAAAGACCATTACTTTGCCAATGACTGGCAATATTTCTGCAAAACCAATAAATAAAATAGTAAATATGATAGCTATAAAATAGCAACAAATGGAGACGTTTTGCACATATTTTTTGTGATCCAAGTGATTAAACAATTATCCTTCAAACGCTAGCAATATGGCTAAAATTATTTTTCACCATGCAGTAATAATCACACAGAATGGTATATGTGGCAATATTTGGAGACAAGATGAGAAAAACATAATTATCTTTTTATGTTATATTTCTCTGCAAATAAGGAAGTAATTTGATATTCTGATTAAAAAACTAATGCCAACAAGAAATATCCAGGCCTAGGTCTAGCTGCTAGAGTACTGTTTCTACTAGGAATTGAACAGGGGGTACTTTTTTCTTTGAATACATCATTAATGTTAATTTCCAAAGTAGTTCTACCTTGGTTAATACAATATTCGACCCTCTATAGCTTCTGGAATTTTTAACTTTATATTTTAAATAAATAAATGCCCAGTGGTGTCAAACTTGAAATATTTCTGTATTGGTAATGTGGTTTTTCATGGGAATGGGGTGTTTTTTCATGTTTTGAGGGGTTGCATAAATCAAGGCTTAGCTTAGGAAGGTCTTGTTAGTCATGCCCTCTTTTGAGAAGAGCTTTGGAAATGGGAATTATTCTTTGACCACTTTGCCTTTTTTTAGGTCTTTGAACAAATTTCTGGTTTTCTGCCTCAGGGGCTTTTCAACTACCATTTCAGCTGAGGAAGTATCTTCAACTACTGTTGCCCACTTCAAGTCTTTCATGATCAGTCTTTTAATTTTGGTAGGCCCTAGTTTAATGCCTCCTATTAGGAGAGGCTTACTGTGATTCTTCTAAAGTAGGTTCTCTTCTTTTATATTTTCTAATTGTATCCACCATTCCCCCTTGGTAATGCTTGTTACAATTTTTATTATTACTTCTATTTGTTTACTGACTGTTATCTGTTTACCTCTAAAGGCAAGGATCATGCTTGTATAGATCCAGCAATTCTTTGATATTTAATAGGTGCACAATAAATATTGTTAAATGAATAAATGATTGTAAGAGTACATCTGAAGGAAAAGAAGGAAATTCTTGCTCAGGGGTGGAGGCCAAACTGGCAAAGCAATGATAATGTTGTTGTTGTTTAGTCACTAAGTTGTGTCCAACTCTCTGTGATTTCATGGATTGTAGCCTGCCAAGCATTTCTGTCCACGGGATTTTCCAAGCAAGAATACTGGAGAGGGCTACCATTTCATTCTTCAAGGGGCCCTCCCAACCCACGGATCAAACCTGCATCTCCTGCTTGGCAGGCGGATTCTTCACCACTGAGATACCAGGGAAGCCTTGATTATAATGCAAGGAATAATACACTGATAGTGGTAAAAGGTGGCAAGTGGAGTAGATGGAAAGTGCTATATTCGTATTGAGCAGCTGAGAACAAATTCTAAGCAGAATGAGAGTGGAAACTGTTGAGAATAGCATTGGTGTGTTTTATTGGTGATGACTAGAAATTAGGTTATTTTAAAAAAGAAGGATTCTGTACATCTTAAAATATGCTGTGTTGAGCTATAGCTAATTTTTCTTAGTATTATGTAACCAATGGAAGGTATGGGTCTTAAGTTTATATATCTTTATATTTACTATTGTCTCCTGCTACCCTTGGGGGGCACTCAGTAGATGCTTGTGGGATATTTATTGCCTGAATGAAAAAAGAATTACAAAGATTACCCACTGAAAAGAACAGGTTGATTTTTATTTTAGCTTAAGACAAGTGTGTGAATTGTAATTACCTAGGGTATATTATACATTAGGATGCACATATTCTTATACCAGCAGATACTTCCATTTACTTGTAGTCCAATGCAGTGGTCATGGCTGTGAATTTCCCTGTGACTCAGACTAGCTCATATATGGCACGATTGCTGATGTCATCCAGCTAGCAGATGGGGAAGAAAGAGAAATAGAATGACATACAGTGTCTTGTCAACTGCCTTGGTCCACAAATACCTGTCACTGTTGCACACATCCCCTCGGCAAAAGCCAGGCATTTGTTCTTTCTTCCTTAAATGCAAGAGGCTAGACAATGTAGCTGTATGTATCAGAGCATCTCAGCTTCATAAACACTGGAATAAATTTCCCAAATTTTTAACATCTCTAGGGACAGTAGTTGTGACTTTTATTTTTAACTCTGTACTGTTAATTACTCTCTGAGTTTTCTGAAATAAGCAATAAGCACAGATTAAGTTTATAATCAGGTAAAAGATTATAAACATTAAAATAAAAGGGTCCATGAGAGCTAGCTGAGTGTCCTCCCTCTGGAGGTTTAGATGGGTTGGGGCACCCACTATGGTGTAAGTTTCAATATGTCTTTGTATCTTAGGAACTTCTTCAGGTGCTTGCCAAAGTGACAGAAAATCCACCGTGCATAGTGTAAGGAGGACCCTTCTCTATGCATGGGTGATTTGGATATGACATTTATCAGTGCTGATCACCTGGATTGCCTTGGCTGATCTGGCTGACTTGGAGGATTTTCCATTCTTCCCGTGCAGTTCCATATTTCCTTTCCAAAACCTTTCCTTCTGTCAAAGAGAGGAGTATTTTCTGCTCCCAGAGTGGGAAGGCAACAAAAGAAAAGTTATTTCTTTTTACAGTCTGTTGAAAATCTATTCTTTAGCAAAACCACTTGTGCATGAAGATGAAGGTGTAGATTGAAAATTCATTGTATAAATGTGGGTGAAATCTAATTGATGATTTAATAAGAATTGATATTGATAGCCCTATGCAAGCATGTGGTATGTTCACTGCCCTTTTTTAAGAGTGTGAAAGACAGAAGGAATAGGCAAAGTGAGAAGCCTATGACACCTCCCATCCTACACATTTGATTCCGTATTTTATCTCTGGTTTCCACTCTGAATTTCAGAGGTATTTCTGCTGCTAAGATCCTTTTCAACACTGACCACTGGCTTCAAAGTTCAAGCCTTTCATTTCTTTGCCTCGTACTTACTTTCTGTTTCACTGCTTGCCATTTTCTTGCACTTGTCTTGCTGAAGAGTCCACCATGGCTATTTAATATTTAAAGGTTGGGATCACTTTGCAGGTTTTAGTTTAAAGGTAACCATAGCGCGCGCGCGCGTGCACACACACACACACACACACACACACACATTCATTATTAATAGCAGAGATGCACTGTAAGTTCTTGGGAATCTTCTTTCCTTGCGATGTTAGTTTCATGCAAGTGCTGCTGTCAGTAGAATTAGGCTCTGATATTGCTATGTGGCAGGTAGACTAATGCAGTAACAAGGGACCCAGAACTCTGTGAACTGTTTATCATGTGGGTGGATGGGACCATGCTGAAGCGGGAGGTGAAGCCAGAGACTGACAGGCCACGGAAAGTCCGATTTCGGATAGCATCGTCTCACAGTGGGAGAGTTCTGAGGGAGGTGTATGAAGACGGACGGCCAGCAGGCTCTCTGGATTCTGAATGTGCCAGTATCTGTGGCCTAGATGGACTCAGTGAGTCTGATGGCCAGCAGAATGGCCACATAGGATCGGAAGGTGATGAACAGGAGGATGACCAGGATAACCTGCTGGTGTTAGCAAGGGCAGCCAGCGAGAAGGGGTTTGGGACAAGAAGAGTCAACATTTTAAGCAAGAATGGCACAATCAGAGGTGTTAAATATAAAGTCAGTGCTGGACAAGCTCTGTTTAACAATTTGACCAAAGTATTACAGGTAAGTCATTGTACTTTGTCCTTCTTTCCTGATCTTTGTTTCTAACTCACTGTCTCAACACCTCTGTTCTCCAGGTTAAAGCAAGCCTCTCTTATTCATGACTATTACACATTTTATGAGTCACTTCTGCATCTGGGCTATTATCTCAACAGCCATCAATTAAAAATATGGTCAAATGCTTAGCAAACTAGATTGATTTCTCAAAGCCAAATTCCTAACATTTAAGTAGTCTTCTAGTACATAATGACTAAAACAGAATATATGTTTCTTAGCCAAGGAAGGGAAGAAGACAGATTATAGTGTTCAAAGCATTTGAACAAAGCTTAGGAATTAATTTCTGGTTAATCACCTTTAATACACCAGTTTACCATTTGTCATCACTTGTATAGACATTTAAACTAGAAAAGATTGAGTGCTACATTGAGTGGAGTTGGATTTAGTTGGAATGTTATGAAGATAAAAGGCTAATTGGACTTTCTCCCTTTCCTGGTGAGATTGCAGATTTCATCTAAGGTACTTTACTCCATTAATTTGCCTTAAGAACTCCAGAGCAATACTTGAAAAAGTTATTCTTCTATAAATGTATAGTTTGGATCCAGATTTTATAGTAAGAAGTTAGTCTTTAAAATATGATAGATTATGCACCATAATGTAGGAATGCATTGTTCATCCTGGGGTCATTGGCAATGATCTTATGTTAATACAAAGTTTTGAAATTGCCTGGGAGCATTGGTGAAATGATTTTCTGTTAAAAACAGGAATCTTTATTTCACGAATGGAATTCATAATCACTACCGTTAAAGTAGCAAGCCAATATTTTTTCATTGTAATACCATTGTATATTATTTTCAATATTTAAATAAAATGATCTCTGGTGATGAATATTCCAGTGCCTCGACATTAAATAAGGACGTGGGAGTGGTGAGGAATTTAACCAAAGACTTTTATTTTTCATTTAAAGGAAGTATTGGGAAAGGTCACATTTAGGTCACATTGAAGATTTAGAAAAGAAACTAAAGGGTAAAAGCTTTTCAGATCAAAGGTTTTTTTCATATATGGAATTTACCTATGACAGATTTTATAGATTAGGGGTGGGGGTTAGAAAACATCAGAAATCGGTGAATGTTTTACTAGGTTGACAATAATCCTATGTGGTGTTCTGGTCATTAGGCTGAGTTCATCTGAGTGCCTGTGTGTTTCTCCCAGTCCAGGAACTGTTATTGCTAAAGTGTAGAGCAAGACACGATAACAATCACATTTGTAATTGTTTGCTTTCTTGTGATTAATTCAGCTTGTCATGACTTCACTTGCTTTATAATTTGGAGGGTTATTTACAAAACTACTGAACTAATTTTGGTCCTTGGATTAGAATTTGTTGTTCAAATCTCCCAAGAAACCTATCATTTATGAGTAAATACCTTAAACCTTCAAAGCCTGCAAGAGGAAAGCTTTTCCTCTCTGTGGCTTTATCCTAATGAGGCTATAAACTCAAATACAAAATAGAGGAAATTCCAAGGTCAAAAGATTTTTATGCATAATTCCATCACCCTATTTTGTTTTTTTATATTTTAATTTTTTTAAATTATGAAAGTATATAACACATTTACAGGAGACTTAGAAAAAACAAAACAAGGTTATATACAGTTCCACTATATATTACAATTATTTTTTAAGTAGATAAATTAAGATTTTTACTTGGAGTTTCAATATCAAACTCTCAAAAATTAATAGAATGAATACACAGAGAAGTAGAAGGATATATTAGGCCTGAAAAGCATTATGAGCCAATTCAACATAATTAAGATTTATACAGTTTTCACAAAACAGTAGGATACAAATTCTATTAAAGTTCCAATGGACTGTAAATTTGGAAACACTAGAACATATCCAGGAACATAAAACCAGGTGCAAAAATTTCATGGTCTAGAGGTATTGAAATCATACAGAGTCTGTTCCCTTATCATTGTAGAATTATGCTAGAAATCAATATCAAAAATATTTGAGGATAACCCACATATTTTCAAGAGCAGTGTGACCTTTACCAAGAGAGATCTTTGGCTTAGTCATGAAATGCCTCAAAAAAGTTAGCTTGAGAAAAGTAGAGAGGGTAATTGCAGAGAAGAAAGCATCTAAATGAAAAACTAACATTAAAATGAGAAATTAATACTAAACATAGTTTATAAACAAAATCCCATGTACTTGGAAACTAAATGACCACTTTCAAATGATGGGTGTATCCAAGAAGCCATAATTAGGAAAATTAGAAAATATTGGTAATAGAGTAAAAAATGAAAAGAGAATTTACTAGAATTTGTTCCATGCAGTTGAAGCTGCTCAACACAGTAAAATACAATGTGGAGTCTTGAGTAAGGTATGAAAACAAATAATAGACACTAGCATAAAATTTGGTTCATCATTTTTTTAAATAAAAATCCAACAAAACTGTCATTTTCTAATAATGTAACCTCATTCTATTCACTCCATGCTTTAAGAAGACAATAATGGTTACTAGCAGAGGTCTCTCAAAGTTTGATATTTAATCAGTTTTTTTTTTTTTTTCCCAAGCTGGTCATTCTTTTTTTTTTTTTTTTTTAATAATTGTAAAGAAATCAGCACGTTATATTCACAAATTGTGGCCATTGTCACTAGTTACGTCATCATTATCACTGCCACCATCTTTGTGGGGATATTCGCCCATCTCTCCAGGACAAAATGTTAAAGTCGCTTCTACCTTATATCAGAGCTGCTAGCTGCACCATTTCAAGGGGTTCCATTAACATCACTGTCTGTGTGAACAGCACAGACATCCACACAGTACTATGCTGAGAGCTGACTTGGATACTGCTGCTTGCTAAGAGATATGTATGTCAGTAAGGGATGACAAATGTCTTAGGCATATGTCTTAGGATGACTGAGTCAGTCATGTCCACAGGCATCCCACATGCAGTATCGGAGAAGCCCCAGAAGGTAAAAGCGGAAGTTACCATTCAATTACACTCATAGGTTGGTATAGGGGCCAAAAGTGCCTCTTCCCTGGATCTCTGTATATTTTCCAAATCCCTTGGGAAGTAATTTAACTAGATGGATTTTACTAGATGGAACTGTAATGTAGCAATTTCTCTCAGGGAGGAAAATCTGAGGAGTCAGGAGTCCTATCTTGGATATTTGGTTAAGTTTCACAAACATTCGCACAGTGAATCTTGAAGAAAGGAACTGTGCTGGAAGATCAGGTTGTTCTCCCTGCTCTTCCTTTAAGATACTAAGTTATAAAATCTTAAAGCACTCAACCTGAAACTTGAGAGGAAACCCTAAATATAAATAACATCTTTGAAAAACCATGCAAATCACTTTGCTTTCTCTCTATTAGTTTTCCATTATGTTATTACCATCTCATAAAACACTGGTGACTTGCAAAATTTTCAACTGTGCAAAGAATAGTCATTGAAATAATTTTTACTCCAAACATTTATACTTCTGAGCAGCATTTATTAATTAATAGGAAGTTGTCTATAAAAAGGATATTAGAACAAATTTTTATTTCATTAGTCAATTAATTGCCCTATAAAATTCTGGGTTATTGAAGGTGTGCAGTATGAATCAAGGTTTTTAAGGGTGGTGATGGACCCAGAGAGAAAAGGTTACCTAGATTATCCAGTGGCCCTTGTAGATTGTGGTTTGTTAGTGAATCACTCAAGGGCCTGGTGATGGTCTAAATTATGACTTTTCAGATGCCTGACTTTTTCATCTCTCCCAGAGATCACAGGATGTAATGCTTAAGAGAGGCCGATTTGGAAATCTGAAAGCCTAGAATATAGTCATGGCCTGGAAATAGGCATGTATCAGAAGCTGTTTAGGTTGTTCTTACATATGGTAACCTGAAGAAGGGCATGGCAGCCCACTCCAGTGTTCTTGTCTGGAGAATTCCACGGACAGAGGAGCCTGGTGGCTACAGTCCATGGGCTCGCAAAGAGTCAGACACGACTGAGCTACTTTCACTTCACTTTGCATATAGTAAAGTTCAAGAATTATTGACCAAGATGTAAAAGGAAATTTTAATGAAAAATGATTCATAGTGTTCTTTATGACTTCATTGTTTAATGAGGAAATAAGAAGATATGTATTGACCTATGATTTTTTACTCTGATCAGGTTAGACTATCAGGAGGGTCTTTACTGAGTCAGAGATAAATAAAGATGTACTGATAGACAGGTTTCCTATTGGTATCCTAATTTATCTATCTCTAGTTGGTTTAGAAACAGGTCCAGAAATCTTACCAGTGTAGGTGTTCTTTTTTAGTTATCTTTAAGAAATTCTGCTATAAGAATATTTCCATCTATATAATACTTTTCCTCATTATTTGAAAATTTTAGAAAATTTATTTTTTGTTTAAAAAATTATTCATTGTTATCTCATGCAAGACAAATTACACAATTGTATTGCTCAAGCTCTCCACCCAGTTCATATGATTAAGTATGAGACACACTTTTCTCTCAGCAGCAACATCATTTCCAAAGGCTCTTACAGTGGTCAATGATGCAGATAATTAAGGTCATTAATGTTTTCTGATTTATTCTTATAAAATTACATTTCAGATGGTAATGTTTTCTTGATCTTATCTTCAAACTTGGTAAGCATACTCTGTTAGAATTGCCTAAATAATTTCCATAATTTTAGTTCCCTCTCTTTCTACAAACTTGACATTTCTGTATTAGAGAAAAATAGATGCAAAAAAGTAAAGTAATTATAGCACACACTATAATTTGGTGGCTCTTTTCAAAGAACTCAAATTAGACATATAACCTCCATCTGTGTATGTCTATGCATATCTCTAGCTTGTGAACATGTATTTATGAGCATTCTAATATTTCAAGACATATAATAAAAATAATAATGCACTTGCAGAACAATTATATTATGCAAAGGGTTTTACAAACATTATTTTGCTTAATTGTACTAAATTTTTTGTGAAATAAGGAGGATATTATTATGATGATGTCTGTTTTTAAATAGCTGGATATCAGAGAAATCAGTTATTTGACCCGAAGCTAGAATACTGTCTTTCACTGTTTTAGTTTTGTTCATTTTTAAAAGTATAACACTCTATACAAAAATTCCTCACTTTGCCTTTTGAAATATTGTAATAACAGATATGAAGATATACAGGAATAAATATATCATGATATGATATCATCTGGTCTTTTGAAATTTCAACAACTGGTTAGAAGATTTTTAAATTTATCATCCATTGAACTTTCAATCTTCACCTAGGGGAGGTTTTTCTGCAGCTAAATAGCTTCCATTCAGTTTTAAGTTGTAATTCTATAACATCATTTGATTGAATTGTCATGACATTGGAGAAGTTGAGACAGCAGGGGAATGGCTTGATTCACTCAAGGAAACAGCTGCTCAGCTTTGCTCACTGACCTTAGCATACAGCTATTTATCTGTATTGGCAGAAGCTTCTGGACATACTTCTTATCCATCTCTGGTTCACTGAATCTAGCTTTGATAATAAAATAATACTCCAGAAAAAAGGAAGCAATACTCTTGATGACTCTTAAGTCCCAGTGGTTTGTTTGGACCACTCTGGAAAAACAATGACAATGGTTAAGGCCGCTTAAGTACTTCCTGAAGGCCAGGCACTGTTCCCATTGTTTATGTGCATTGGCATATTTGCTCTTCATTGCAACTCTATAAGGTAGTATCATTATTAATCAATTAATACAGTTTGTGCTTCGTTTCTGTATATGAAACATTAAATTGTGGGATTTAAAATCATATTTATCTGGGGAAATTCTTATGCAATAGTTTATCAAAACAAGCATCTACTAATGGAAATATTGCCTTCTTAGCTATCAGTAGGCAAGAAATTCTAGGATTTTTGATACAATTTCAAATGGTGCAGGAAGCTACGTTAAGAAATTAGGTGGCATCATCAAAGAAGCAGGAAAAAAAGCACCAGAATATAAGTTGGTACTGTTGTCGTTTAGTCACTAAGTCACGTCTGATTCTTTTGAGACCCCATGGACTTTAGCCTGCTGGATTCTTTTGTCCATGGGATTTCCGAGGCAAGAGTACTGGAGTAGCTTGCCGTTTCCTTCTCCATGGGATCTTCCCAACCCAAGGATTGAATCAGTGGATTCTCCAGTGGATTCTTTACTGCTGAGTCACCAGCTACTGATATATTATTGTGTACAATTAAAGAATTGTTGTAAACTGTAGAGTACTGTGACCACTTTCCATGTGCCATCCCTTTGGTACTCTTTATAACAGTATTTATACTGTGATACTAATTAGGACCTCAATAAATATTTTCTTTGAGTTAATGAATTTAGTGACATACTCTTAGTGGTTAACTTCTCTTCGTGTTTGGAGATTTCTTATATTGGATAGGAATAGAATTTGTATGGTGAAGTATTAGTAGCTTGCTCCCATCAATTCTCTAATTGATGTGAGTTATCTTTAATTGATATGAGTTATCATTAATGTTCATTCAATCCTTTATTTAATAGCCATTTACTGCATATCTATTATGGAGCAGGGACTATGCTAGATAAGATGAGGAATAAAACTTAATTTCTGCCTCCATGGAAGATTGAGCAGTGTATTATGAATGGTTGTATAAAGTGATTCCTGGGAGAATTCAGATACAACACTGGCGTTGTTTCCCATCTCCAGAGGATTCTCACCCTCTGTTTGCTCAATGACCTATCATAGCCATGCCCCCATTCTTCATTTGCCAATGCTTATATTTTTCTCAGTTTTAGTCTTTTTTCTTGTCAGACTGTCATTATATTACATTCTTTTCTTCAGCTACTCTTGCTTTCTTTCTAATTTCATTCTGATCTTGATATAAGAACTGAAGGGTAATCTATACAATTAAAGATACTTATTTTGACCTTATAAGTCCCCAATAGTCAGAACTAGTTACTCTGCCCTTTAGCACTCACTTATCCAAGTCCTGTGAATCTTATTAAAATCTTGTCTCTTTAGTGCAATAAATATCTAAATTGGAATATTTCATTTTCCTCTATTTATCAGAATCCTTGTATCATCATGAATTTAAATTTGTAGGAGCTTGGTTTTGTTTGAAGATTAATTGTGTGAAGATCCCATGAAGCTATTTCAATTCTGACTTTAGAACAACACACTGAGCAAACCTGCAGATTCTACAAGATGACTTGAAATGGTTTGATGAACTCTTACTGGCAGCCCATGGTTACCACACAATTAGAGAATTAACACCTGATGTTTCCAAATTTTATAAAAGCAGTTTAACAGTAGGATTAGACAAACATCCTCTGAGTGGCATATTCACAGTTGCAGAGTTTCTGATATTTTCTCCTAAAACCAGTGTTTTGGATTTTGTATAAAAGCAATATGAACATTTAATGGTGTATAAATTGGCATACTATACAATTATATGAACCCCTCAATCATTATTGCTTGGAATGAATTTTCAAAATGATACACAGAATAAAATATACAAATTTTTTGGTTAAGGACAATTTATTTACATACACAAATCCAGTTCCACTAAGAATGTGGATCCCCTTACTTAGTTTTATTTTTCTAATAATTCATTATCTCACCTAGCTGCTGACAATTTATTTATGTCTTAGAACCTTTCATTAGAAGGAAAGAAGTAGATATATTAGATTGACCTAAAATTTCATTACTTTTTTTCCCCATAAGATGCGATGGAAAAACCTAAATGAACTTTTTGGCCAACCCAATATTTGCATTTTGTTTATGTAATCTCCCCCACAGTTAATAGACCAAATTAGAGAAGAATTCCTTATTTTATTGATCTTTAAACAACAAAATTAGGCCATGAAAGAATTAAGTTCCTCCATTATGTATTTCTTATGTAAGAAATGCTATGGAATTAAAGATCTTTCTCATATGAAAACTCTGAAAGCTTGGCTAGTCCACAGTTGGAAAAAGTAGTGAAAACCAAAGTATTGATTTGCAAGAGATAGTCTGTGTTAGAAGAGGAGGCGCTGGGGATTTATATTTTAACAGGTCAGCAGAAAGAGAATAAGGAGAAGTTAAGAGTCCCAGACCGGTGGAGACTAAATGAAGGTCATCTTAGGAAGGGAAGAGAGGTGATGGGCTTTGACCTTAGAGGAAGTTGGTGGGTCTAGAGATTGGGGTTCTGGGCTTCATGGATTAGAACTGGGTCAGCATGGAGAAGCTGTGGACAACCCTACTTATGGGGCCTGTAGAAGCAACCAATGCTTGACTGCTCGCTGTCTCTGCTGCAGAGCCAGGTTCATATGTCACCCCGTGGCTGTTTCATGAGCACCTCCCTTTGACAGCTACCAGCATATGGCTTGTGGAGCATCTAATGGAAGTGATGCCCTCTTATGTCCTGAGATTCTGCCGAACTCCTTCCAAACTGGCCCAAGTAAACACTCCTCTTTTCAATGACGCAGGACTCACGATTTCCTCCTGAAAAGAAAACAAGGCCTTTGGCATCCAGATTAATCATGCTGGGTATGTGAAAAATAAAGCCTGCAGTAATCCATATTCAGGACTTTCCTGGACAGTGATAATGACTCAATGTATTAGTTTATTACTGCTGTTGAAACAACATGCCACAGACTTAGTGGCTTAAAAGAACACAAATTTATTACTTTACAATTCTAGAGATCACAAACCTGAAATGTCTCATGGGGATAAAGTGCAGGTTTTAACTGGACTATGACCTTTCTGTTCCTGCCTTTTACAGCTTCCGGAGGCTGCGCATTCCTTGGCCACGGTCTCGCATCACTGTGACCTCAGCTTCCACTGTTACATCTCTTTGTCTTGTTCTTCTACCTCCTTTTTTCTTTTATAAAGACATTTATGATTACACTGAGCTTTCCAGTATAATCCAGGCCAATCCTTCTACTTTAAGATCATTTAACACAATCACTTCTGCAAAATCTGTTTTGCCATTTAAGGTAACGTATTCACAGCTTGTGGGGACTAGGGCATGGCCCCTTTGGAGTGGCTGTTAATCTATATACCACAACTGGTAGGTGTAGTAGGCTTATTTTATCTATGAGAAAACTAAGGTTTTGTGGCAGATTAAATTATTGGCTGTTTTTTCTCCCTTTTCCCTGTGGCACACTGATGTAGTTTTGCCATTGCCACCTGAAGACAGGAGTGCACTTCTACGACCTTTGACTGTAGTCTTGGACATGTGACTCTTATTGGACAATGACATCTATTGATGTAGCACATGAAGAGGCTTGAAGTGTGTTTGCACGTTTGGGTTTGCCATCTTGTATGCCTTCATTTTATGTCTGGGCTCTTAAAAACAGCACTATCAATTATTCCCAAGAGTAAGAAAAGAACCAAGTGTGTCTAAGAAACAAAGCCCCAATTTCCTTTCTGAGAGAAAGAAGAAACAAATGTCCTAATTCTCTGGTAGCGTCTTAAATGATTTTTGTGCTCTCTTTCCCTCCATTAATGGGTAACAGTATTATTCTCTGGAGGGAGATGGCCTGGTTTCTGATGCAGAGTCTGAAACTCCGAGCTGAGTATCCTAGGGAAATTTACTTAACTTTTGTAAACCGCAGTTTCCTCTTCAGTTAAGTGGGGATAATGATAGTAACTATTTCCCATGAAATGAATGAACTACTGAGTATATAGCATTTAACATAATGCCTAGCACATTGTACATGGTGAATAAAACTGTTATTTCTGTTATTCATCCCTCAAACAAACTGAATCAATCATTGCTAACTAAGTACTCTGGTAGGCAGTGAGGGCACAGTGATGAACAAAGCATGATTTTATCCTCAGAGGAGCTAAATTCCTTCTCATGAGGCAGATAAACTCATAGTTCCTGTCAAACATGGTGAGTACCGTGGTGTTTACAAACGGACAGAGGCAGGAATTCTGACCCGACTCTGTAAGTCTTTAGAGATGCTCTTCTCCTCATATAACATCTTTTAAAACTAGGGCTTGCATGGGACTTCCTGAAAAGACTTCATGGTACAGCAAGCTTTGCTGGCTGCACTCACTTCTCTTCGGGAAAAAACTCAGCTGCTGGCCCTGGGCTTGGCTTAGCCTCTGCTACACAAACCTGTTTTCCAGAGGCCAGTTCCTCCGTTCCAGACCCTGTCTTGGCTCGGTCCCTGCGTGGGCCTTTGTCTTCCATTCTCTTTCTAACCTCCCGTGGCTGCTAGGCCACAGGTGTGTCAGTTTGGCTCTGTACCTGTGAGCTCAGCCAGCCACCCACGTGCCTTGTGTCTGCGCATTCCTCCACAACACCTGTCATCCTGAAAGCCTGGCTTGCTCCTTCTGGGTAGAGATAACTCCCATCTCTTCTTTAGTAATAGCCTGGATTGACTTTTTATACCTTTCAACCCTAATCCAAGGGATTATTTGTATTTATATGGGATGTATTTTGCTATAAGCTATAGAGTAGACTACTAGACATGGCTTAAAATACATTCATTTTTATCAGTTCAGGCGATGTTCAGAAAAGGCTGTTGCTGAGGTTGTTTGATGGCTTGATAAGGGGGTAAACAACCCAGTTCCTGTTTTCTGCTCTATCGTCCTTGGCTTATTTGTGAAATTCCTCCTGGATCCAAGATGGCTGCCAGACCAGAGCCAAAAACAGAAAGGGAGCAGTGGCAAAAGAGAGCTCCTTTGTAAGTTCACCTCTTCTATCAGAAAAGAAAATTCTAGAAATTTCTCAGAAGCATTCTCTTACAGTTAATGTCCAGAATAGAGTTTTATGGCTACTGCTTGCTATAATAGAAAGCTGGGAATATGAGTTATGGCTTTGCCTCTGTGGCAGAGGACAGCATGGAGCCTGGAGTTCGAAACAGCTGTTGGGTAAGCAGGCAACTGTGCCTGCCACACCGTTACCCAAGATCTCTGTTGTTGTTCAGTCTCTCAGTAGTGTTGGACTCTTTATGACCCCATGAACTGCAGCATGGCAGGCCTCTCTGTCCCTCACCATCTCTTAGAGTTTGCCCAAGCTCGTATCCATTGAATCAGTGATGCCACCCAGCCATCCGGTTCCATCCAGATCTGTGATATGACTTAATTTTTACTTTATACAATTTGGCTCACATTGGACCATGCAGAAGCATTTTAATAGTGATCTTATAGTATAATCTGTGTGCATTGTTTTTACCTGTCCTTGTGTTTTCCTGTCTTTTCAAGTTCATTTCTTAATATTTTTTCAGTATCCATTCCTTTTGATTTCTGGCTGCCATACCTGTTTTTTCAGGCCTAGCCCTTTTTCTTGTTGCTTTTTACCTTTTAAAAAAGTTTTTTGAAGCTTTTTACCAGATGGCTTTCATTATTCTAATACTAGAACTTCAGAAACCTCAAATGACATGTTATTTGTCCAGTCACGTCCAACTCTTTGTGACCCCGTGGACTGCAGCACACCAGGCCTCTCTTTCCCTCACCACTCCCAAAGTTTGCCCAAGTTTATGTCCGTTGCGTCAGTGATGCCGTCAAACATCAAATGACATGAGAGGATGGTAAACAACTTATTATCAACTCATTGCCATAAACATCTAAGTATATTACTTATCTATTATATCTAGAGTAGGGCCTGACTGTGTAATTTTAAAAAGGTGCGTGTCAGCCACACTTGATCTAAGCTGAGCCACCTGAAACAGAAATGAACTTCTCCTATACAGTGCATATGGCTTTATTTTTTCCCTCCTGCTTGCCTTCATTAAATCAGAAACAAAATAAAATACAAAACACAGTGACTACAGAGTCAAACTACAGAGTCATGGGGAGGCTTCCCACAGCTTCCTCCTCCACGCCTGCCTTGGAAGCATCCCCTCAGGGCTCCATAGGCAGGGAGGGGGACTCACTTCCCATTTGAGGAGGACAATGAGACAGCAGCTCTCTGCATGCAGAGCGGGGCAGACCTCTCTCAGCAAGCCTCTTAGCTTGCTGCTGCTGCTTTCCAGATTCCACTAGTCAGAAACAAGCTTTAAAAAAATTATTTAAACAATTCTATTGGTATTAATAATGAGAGCAATCCTTTTTTGAATGCCTGCACGTACAGAATTTAACTTAGGTACCTTTCTTATGGGCTTCCCAGGTGGAGCAGTGGTAAAGAATCTGCCTGCCAATGCAGGGGACTCAAGAGACATGGGTTCAATCCCTGGGTGGGGAAGATCCCCTGGAGTAGGAAATGACAACCCACTCCAGTATTCTAGCCCGGAGAATTCCATGGGGTTGCAAAGTCCAGGGGGAAATGACTGAGCGCACACACACACACACACATCTTTCTTATAATACTATTTCTTCAATCCTTATAGCAAACTTGGAAGTCAGATATTAATTTATTTTACATGATATAAGCTGACAACATCCTGATTTGATGAAAAAGCAATGAAAAAACATTTGTCCTCAAATATTTTGACCTTTGTTTTGATCTTCCATCTGAAATTTTTCCATTATTTTTCTTACTCCAGAGATCTCCTTTGTCTTAAGTTGAAGTTCCCTTGAAGGAGAACCTGTGATTGGATTCTTGAGACAAGTGATTTACTAAGGGAACACTCTTGGAAGAAAAGGGGTGGAGGGTACAGTTTAGGGTGGCAAGAAAGCTAAGCAAAGAAGCAATCTTGTCTAGAGACCAGTTTCAGCCTGAATGCTTGGAATACAAATTATACCATGGATTTGTCCTTGTTTTCAGGAAGGGGCTGGCGTTTGTCATGCCTGTGTTGTCTGTCATTGGCTGTTGGGTGTCTATGTGTGTATATAAATGTCTGTAGTAAAAAGGCATCATCCATTCTGCTGAAACATTGATCCAGAGAAAGGGGAAGCTGTGAGCTTTTGGCAGGCACTATTCACAGTGGCTGGGGGTGGTGGTGGTGGGTGACCCAGCGTTTTGGGGGAAACCTGGAGCATCCACTATAGTCCACTTCTTGCACTGTTCAGACTTATTTGCTTCTCCCATGAAATTTATTCCATCCAGGCACAGCCATGCCCCAGTTAATGGGGGAGCTAGTGGGATAAATTATAACCCCCACACTGTAGCTGGTCTTAGAGTGATTTTTGTTTTATCCCTCTCTTACTTTCCACTGTAGACCTCCTCCTCTTAACTAGCATAACCATAGCTTGCATGGGTGAGTGCCTGTATTCTCAGTCCCAGGGGATTCCGAGCCTCTGGTGATTGGTACCCTCATCAGGCAGTGATTGCTGTACTTGCCCATTTACATTTAAAACCGTGAGTACCAAGAGAGGCACCTGAGCACCAAACTGATTTTTATCTGTCCCTAATATATAGCAGCAGTTTATCCCTTTGACAGTCAGGGTCAATTACCCCATCCAGTGTGATAGCTCCTTTTTTATGACAGCTGGATCACTGTTATAATGAGCCCAAGGTAACCACATGTCAGCTGTAGCTTTAAGTTTAATGGGCCCTGTCCTATGCTGTTTAGTGGAAGTGGCCCCTTTTGGGACCAAGGGATTAATGATAGCTAAAGTTGTAGGAAAGGAAAGCACAAGTCAGTCCCTGTGAGTGATGGTGAATGGGAGCATTCTTATATCTCCCCATTGGTTCCTGGAGCCATGAATTCAAGATATTGGCAATATAGCATCTTATAATGACCACTGGCTTAAGGTGTAATTGGCATCCTGAGGAATGATACCTTTTCCCACAAGGTGTCATCACCAAGCTGATGCATCATCTATGCTTTCAAGCTGCTTTTCTATAGCTCTATCCAGTTCTGGATGATGTGGTATATGGTAGGGCCAGTGTTCCTTCCTATTCAAGTAGCTTACTTGAGCCTTCTGAACATGCTTGAGCCTGATCTTATTTCATTTTCTGATGAATTGTTGCTAGACCTACTCGATCTTAAATGACTTTGTGGTTGTGACAGTATACATCTGTAAAGTAGTATACATCCAGACTAATTATATTAGTCTGGAAGGGTAAATGCTCAGTTTCTACCAGGGGCCTGGCCATGCCAGAAGCTGCTTTTCAATACTGTATAGTTTCTTCTGCAGACAGCATGGTTTTGATACAGAACCTAGAGGTTGCTGCTACATCTTTCCTGGCCAGAGATTTGACAGAGTGTCCTTGTCCACTTCAGACAGCCCTAGTAACATGGGATCTGCTGGGCGCTTCAGGGCTACTTGTACTTTGGCCTGTAGCTGTTGCAAAGCCCTTCTTTTTGTGAGCCTTACTGTAAGACTGGCAGCCTTCTGTGCCTCTTATAAGTGGGTGTGTGTCTGCTAACCCCATCCAGCACTGCACTTTTTACTTAGAGATAGAGGGTGCAGGGATTTCCTTGGCCGTCCTGGTTAAGACTGTGCTTCCAGTGCAGGGAGAGCATGGTGGATCCCTGGTTGGAGATCCTACATGCTGTGTGGTGTGGCCAAAAAAGAAAAGGTGCAAAATACAACAACTCATCCTTTCCATTTGAGGGGAAGTTCCAGCATGCCCCAGATCACGAGACTCCTAAATAATTCATCAGGAGTTGCAAATTCTTGGATCTTTATTGGGATTTTCTCCCACATTCTGGAGCATATGTGTCTTACAGTCAGGCACTTAGTAGTTTTTGCTCATCATGTCTTACTTAGATGAGCTGTTAATACTGGTGGGCCAGTATGTGGTTCTGGGTAATGTCCATAATTGCCCTCCCACCCAAGTCTCCTAGATGAAGGGAGTAATTCTCTGTCTAAAGGGAGAGGAAGCTGAGAACAGTTTGCAGCCACCACTCATGACAACAGAGAGTACCAGAATAGTGAAGGGAAGGGAGAGTCAGGGATAGACCCCACAGCATCCACTACACCCTGGAAACATACAATGATATCTGGAGATAGTGGAGGAATGATGCTGAGTGAGGAAGGGATCAAAATTTAGGATACTGGGATCTCTCACTATAGCACTGCAATGGAAAGCAGTTTCATATTGATAGAAAGGAAGTTGGTTGTGAGAATTCTGAGTAGCCTGAGTCCTTTCCTGTGGGAAATGGCAGTGGTGTGGTGGGAAGAAGATGGTTAAGTATTCATAAAATCTGCAAGTTGGTTGTCAAAACCTTTGCAGTTAGAAACTGGCCATGGTGGGAGTGTTCCTAGCACAGAGATCAGCAAATACTACAAATTAGTGCTTTTTTTTCCCCTCCCCTGGAAGCAGTTTACCAGCAGATCATGGCTACCAGAAGCTTTTTTAAAAGAATCGCAAAATAGGAGAAGGTGAACAGCAAGAGAACCCCAAAATCCAAAATCTAACTAATTAGTCATTTTTCCTGGAACCAGAGCTAGTGCATTTTCCTTTTCCTAAAATGCAATCAGAAAGTGCCATCTGGTTAGCCATTTTTTAAGGTCATTATGTTATTTTCTCATTAAAAAACCCATTTACTTCTGGAGATTGCTTAGTAAGTTTATGTTGCAATAGACATGAAGAAACTCTTCCTATTTTGTTTTCCAGCCCCCAGGCTTGCCTTTGGCTGATCATTTCCTCATGGAACTAAAAATCTAATCATGTTACTCCCTTGCTAAAAGTAAGCAAATTGTTTTCTGTAGCATTTACGTATAAAACTTCTCAGCCTGGGATATGAACCTGAGTTCCTCTCAAAATCAGAGCGTAAAATAAGGGTCTATGTGTGGGTAGTTTTTGGGGAGTAATCTCACGGCAGAAGGGAGAGATTGGGGAGTGTGGGGGAGGAAGGAGATAAAGCCGATACGGAGATGCCGTAATCACTGTCATGGGAGACTAGGGTTCCTTCCATCCTGGTTCCCACTGGGGCCTTCTTGGGATTGTCTATAACACCTTTCAGAGTCCACACCAGCCATAAGGGTAAGTATTTATGAACTTTTCCCCTTTGGTGTGGGTTGCCCCAAGAGGTTTACATGTCCCTCACCCCGTCCATGCACACACTTCTGTGCTGTAACACCTAAAGGCTGGGTGGTCTTCCTCCAGTGCCTCTCATTGAGGAGTTGGAGAAAACCTAGGGCAGAAAGCAAAAGATGTGGACACAAACTTTCAGTGAGTTTCTGTCAGTACAAAGTGACTTGACACTTATATGGGACTGTTTCCTGAAGCCAGGATTGTGGGGTGGAACACAAAAGTCTGCTGAAACACATGACATGTAAGGCTCTCCATGAGTTTCCTTTTTACTCTTCCTGTCTCATCCCTGGACATGGTCTCCTTACAGACTGTCAACACCAAAACAGGTATCCTAGTCAGACCTTTTCATTTAATATAACCTGATTTTTTTTTTTTTTTTTGGTGTATACTCATTTCTTTTTTTGAAATGCTACCACTCTTTTCTCTTAGTTAACACAATGTTTTCAGCTAACACCAGATGTGACTTTTTCCTTGAAGCTTCCGTGGTTCCCCCTAGTTAGTGCTAAATGCTTCTGTAGTTCTTGAAATATCCTTATTATAACTCTTATTACAACACTAACTCTAACACCCAAATCTGTTTACTACCCAGCCTTCCACATAGGTTCATAAGGGACTGTATTTTAAATTTCCATATCCTGAGTACCTAACACAGTACTTGACTATATAATAAATGTTCTTTAGGTACTTGAGGACTAAAAGAAGGAGTGCATTTTGATTTTGTGATGCCTTGCTTTTACCTAAAAAGAATCTCTAATCTAAGTCCATTCCAAATAAGTTAAAACATTGATATATTTTGAAAGCAGTGAGGTAAGTATCCAAATCAGGTCAGATCAGTCGCTCAGTCGTGTCCGACTCTTTGCGACCCCATGAATTGCAGCATGCCAGGCCTCTCTGTCCATCACCAAGCCCCAGAGTTCACTGAGACTCACGTCCATCGAGTCAGTGATGCCATCCAGCCATCTCATCCTCTGTCATCCCCTTCTCCTCCTGCCCCCAATCCCTCCCAGAATCAGAGTCTTTTCCAATGAGTCAATTCTTCGCATGAGGTGGCCAAAGTACTGGAGTTTCAGCTTCAGCATCATTCCTTCCAAAGAAATCCTAGGGCTGATCTCCTTCAGAATGGACTGGTTGGATCTCCTTGCAGTCCAAGGGACTCTCAAGAGTCTTCTCCAACACCACAGTTCAAAAGCATCAATTCTTCAGCACTTAGCCTTCTTCACAGTCCAACTCTCACATCTATACATGACCACAGGAAAAACCATAGCCTTGACTAGACGGACCTTTGTTGGCAAAGTAATGTCTCTGCTTTTGAACATGCTATCTAGGTTGCTCATAACTTTCCTTCCAAGGAGTAAGCAAATAGGTCTCTGATATACATAGATATATATGTATATATTTATATACACACATATATAAATATATATATACACATACACCTATATATGTATTTATACATATGTATAGGCAGCTGAAGATGGAGAAGCTAGCTCTATACAGTCAGCAAAAACAAGACCAGAAGCTGATTGTGTATCAGATCATGAACTCCTTCTTATAAAATTCAAACTTAAACTGAATAGGGAAAATCTCTAGACCATTCATGTGTGACCTAAATCAAATCCCTATGATTATACAGCAGAAGTGACAAATGGATTCAAGGGGTTGCATCTGGAGAACAGTCTGCCTGAAAAACTATGGGTGGAGGTTTGTAACACTGTACAGGAGGCGGTGACCAAAACCATACCAAAGAAAAAGAAATGCAAGAATGCAAAACTGTTGTCTGAGGAGGGCTTACAAATAACTGAGAGAAGAAGAGAAGCGAAAGGCAAAGGAGAAAGGGAATGAACCCAAGTTACAGAGAATAGCAAGGAGAGATAAGAAAGCCTTCTTAAGTGAACAATGCAACAAAGCAGAGGAAAACAACAGAATGGGAAAGACTAGAGAAATCTTCAAGAAAATTGTAGATACCAAGGGAACATTTCATACAAAGATGGGCACAATAAAGGATGGAAATGGTAAGGGCCTAACAGAAGCAGAAGAGATGAAGAAGAGGTGGCAAGAATCACAGCAGAACTATATGAAAAGGTATTAATGACCCAGATAACCACGATGATGTGGCCGCTCACCTAGAGTCAGACATCCTGGAGTGTGAATTCAAGTGGGCCTTAGGAAGCAATACTAAGAACAAAGCTAGTGGAAGTGATGGGATTCCAGCTGAGCTATTTCAAATCCTAAAAGATGATGCTGTTAAAGTGTTGCACTCAATATGTCAGCAAATTTAGGAAACTCAGCAGTGGCTACAGGACTGGTAAAGGTCAGTTTTTCATTTCAATCCCAGAAAAGGTCAATGCTAAAGAATGTTTAAACTACCACATAATTGTACTCATTTCTCATGCTAGCAAGGTAATGATCAAAATCCTTCCAGCTAGGCTTCAATAGTACAAGAACCTAGGGCTTTCAGATTTCTAGCTGAATTTAGCCAGGACATGGAAGCAACCTAGATGTCCATCAGCAGACAAATGGATAAGAAAGCTGTGGTACATATACACAATGGAGTATTACTCAGCCATTAAAAAGAATACATTTGAATCAGTTCTAATGAGGTGGATAGAACTGGAGCCTATTATACAGAGTGAAGTAAGCCAGAAAGAAAAACACCAATATAGTATACTAACACATATATATGGAATTTAGAAAGATGGTAATGATAACCCTGTATGTGAGACAGCAAAAGAGACACAGATGTATAGAATAGTCTTTTGGATTCTTTGGAGAAGGCAATGGCACCCCACTCCAGTATTCTTGCCTGGAAAATCCCATGGATGGAGGAGCCTAGTGGGTTGCAGTCCATGGGGTTGTTAAGAGGTGGACACGACTGAGCGATTTCACTTTCACTTTTCACTTTCATGCACTGGAGAAGGAAATGGCAACCCACTCCAGTGTTCTTGCCTGGAGAATCCCAGGGACGGGGGAGCCTGGTGGGCTGCCGTCTCTGGGGTCGCACAGAGTCGGACACGACTGAAGTGACTTAGCAGCAGTAGCAGTTTGGACTCTTGGAAAGGGAGAGGGTGGGATGATTTGGGAGAATGGCATTGAAACATGTATAATATAATATATGAAATGAATCGCCAGTCCAGGTTCGATGCATGATACAGGATGGTTGGGGCTGGTGCACTGGGATGACCCAGAGGGATGGTACAGGGAGGGAGGTGGGAAGGGGGTTCAGGATGGGGAACACGTGTATACCTGTGGCAGATTATGTTGATGTATGGCAAAACCAATACAATATTGTAAAGTAATTAGCCTCCAATTAAAATAAATAAATTTTTTTTTAAAAAAAGAAAAGGCAGTGGAACCAGAGATCAAATTGCCAACATCCATTGGATCATAGAGAGAGCAAGGGAATTGTAGAAAAACATCTATTTATGCCACATTGACTATGCAAAAGCCTTTGCCTGTGTAGAATTCTTAAAGAGCTTGGAATACCAAACCACCTTACCTGCCTCCTGGAAACCTGTATGTAGGTCAAAAAGCAACATTTAAAATCAGATATGGAGCAACTACTGCCGCTAAGTTGCTTCAATCTGGTTCAAAATTGGGAAAGGAGTACATCAAGGCTGTACATTGTCACTCTGTTTATTTAATGTAGTGTACTTCATGCAAATACAAAAAAGATCTTCATGACCCAGATAATCAATGATGGTGTGATCACTCACCTAGAGCCAGACATCCTGGAATGCAAAGTCAAATGGGCCTTAGGAAGCATCACTACGAACAAAGCTAGTGGAAGTGATGGAATTCCAGTTGAGCTATTTCAAATCCTAAAATGATGTTGTGAAAATGCTGCACACAATATGTCAGCAAATTTAGGAAACTCAGCAGTGGCCACAGGACTAGAAAAGGTCAGTTTTCATTCCAATCCCAAAGAAAGGCAATGCCAAAGAATGCACAAACTACCACACCATTGCACTAATTTCACATGCTAGCAAAGTAATGCTCAGAATTCTCCAAGACAGGCTTTAACAGGACATGAACTGTGAACTTTCAGATGTTCAAGTTGGATTTAGAAAAAGCAGAGGAACCAGAGATCAAATTGCCAACATCCGTTGGATCATTGAAAAAGGGAGAAAAGTCCAGAAAAACATCCACTTCTGCTTTATTGACTATGCCAAAGCCTTTGACTGTGTGGATCACAACAAACCATGGAAAATTCTTCAAGAGATGGGAATACCAGAGCACCTTACCTGCCTCCTGAGAAATCTGTATGCAGGTCAAGAAGAAACAGAACTGGTCATGGAACAAGAGACAGGTTACAAATTGGGAAAGGAGTACATCAAGGTTGTATATTGTCACCCTACTTATTTAACTTATATGCAGAGTACATAATGAGAAATGCTGGACTGGATGAAGCACCAGCTGGAATCAAGATTGCCAGGAGAAATATCGATAACCTCAGACATGCAGATGATATCACCCTTATGGCAGAAAGTGAAGAACTAAAGAGCCTCTATCAAGAGGAGAGTGAAAGAGGAGAGTGAAGAAGTTGGCTTAAAACTCAACATTCAGAAAACTAATATCATGGCATCTGTTCTCATCACTTCATGGCAAATAGATGGAGAAACAGTGGAAATAGTGACAGACTTTATTTTTTTGGGCTCCAAAATCACTTCAGATTGATTGCAGCCATGAAATTAACAGACCCTTGCTTCTTGAGGGAAAGCTTTGATAGACCTAGATAGTGTATTAAAAAACATATCCCACTTTGATGACTATGGTCCATCTAGTCAAAGCTATGGTTTTCCCAGTAGTCATGTGCCGGGAGCCAGCATGAGAAACTCTGCCCGTGGCAAAGGTCATGAGGAAGGAGGTTCGGCATATGCAAAGGCGGGATTGAGCCTCAGGAGTCCCCCTGGAAATTCTTGAGCATCTACCCCCAAAACCAGAGTCTACCTACTTTACTGCTTTGTGCTCTCACCTACACCTCTGACTTTATGGGGGGCTGTCCCCCACCACCTCTCTCGGAGAAGGAGTTAACTTAGAGCTCCAGTTAATAAAGTTCCTGGGCGTGACAAGAGTGTTTTAGTTCACAAACTCCTTTGGAAGTCCTCTAGCCTGCCTGAATAGGTTCTTCCGGCCACATGTGATTGTTCACAGCCTCCCAACCGTGAGAGGCATGAGATGTTCTAAACTGTCTAAATACAGATTCCTTTGAGCAGTTAGAAGATTATTAGTATAGTATAGTGGGTTGATTAGAAATTATATTGGTGAAGGGTTTTCATTTATTGGGCCAATGTTTGCTGCTAAGTTTCCATATCCCTTACCTACTATGTCCCTGAGAGTGTATTGATTAATATAATTGGTGTATAGGAATGTAAGTAATAGCTTTAATGTTTGTAACTTTGGATCCTTGAGTTAATTCTTTTCTTGTTATAGCCCACAACACTTTTGCCCTATAGAAATGCAACTTTATCTAATGCTTTCAGAGGGTGGCGCCTGACTTTAGAATAATCACCTTTAGAGAAAAATAAGTTTTCTGAAGAAAGGGTCATAAAATGTTAACAGCCCTCCTGGCCAGAAGATGATGTAAATCACCTAAACTTTTGCATATGATAAGTTTGAAAGCCTGGCTTCGATAGGGATCAAGGACTGCTGTCCTTGCATGACTCTACCCCTTCCCCCATTATCCTCTATGCACAACTTAAGGTATAAAAACTACTTTGGAAACTAAAGTGCAGGCCTTGCTCACCGAAGCTTGGTCTCCCCATGTCGTTCTTTCTCTCACCTTCTGGCTGAATTCCCATCTGGAGTGTGGAGGCTCGCCAAGCCTAATAATTTTGCCTGGGCTTCTAAGATCTGACCAGGGAGGCCTTAGTGTCTCCTCTCCTTTGGGAGAATGGGAGGATGCCTGCAGTCTACATAGGTGGCTCAAATTCCTTGTCTTGGAATTTTATTGGTTTTCCACGTAAACCAAGTTATTCAGCCTCTTTTCTCCACTGAATTTCTTCTCTGAGCTATCCCTATTTAACCACTTTTTATATCTTTAATTCTGTCATATCCTGATCACTGAAGCCGTCTCCCCTTTGAATTCCCTGGATCCACCAGGGCTGGACCCTGGTAGTCATGTACAGATGTGAGAGCTGGACCATACAGAAGGTTGTGTGTTAGTTGTTCAGTCAAGTCCAACTTATTGTGACCCCATGGACTGTAGCCTGCCAGGCTTCTCTGTCCACGGAATTCTCCAGGCAAGAATACTGGAGTGGGTTGCCATGAGCACTGAAGAATTGATACTTTCAAATTGTAGTGCTGGAGAAGACTCTTGAGAGTCCCTGGGACATCAAGGAGATCAAACCAATCAATCCTAAAGGAAATCAACCCTGAGTATTCATTGAAAGGACTGATGCTGAAGCTGAAGCTCCTATGCTTTGGCCATCTGATACAAAGAGCTGACTCACTGGAAAAGACCCTGATGCTGGGAAAGATGACCTTTGAGCCCCTGTGGTTGTATTCACCTAGGATAAATGCTATTCATGTCAGCATCCTTATAGCATTAGCTTGCCAGCTGAGGACTAATGTTATGCATCTGATTGGCAACACCCATTATGTGTATGATGTCAGCATCAAGAAAGCCTAGGACAATGACTTCTGGCTATATCCTGGGGATTCCAGAGGGGGAAACTCTTCAAAATTCAGAAACTATGTTCAGAAGAGATTGGACAGCTTCAAACTACTCTGTCTAGGAGAAAATCAGTGCCCCAGGTAATAACCCCTGTACTATATGAAAGGTAATTGCTACCTTTTAAAGCTTATTTTACTGAATAGGAAGAAAAATAAGGTAGATGGATCTTGTAAATGAAAACTGTAAGGAAAACTAGCCAGATATGCTTTCTCTTTTATTGTTAATATATCTGTATATATTTATATTAATACGATTGTAAAAGATATTCTCACTATTAGAAATTCATGAAGAAATAGAAAAATTATAGAGGAGAAACAAGAATCATCGAATAATTCTACCAACATAAAACTACTTTTACCTATTTGTTTCATACTCATCCATTCATCTAATAAAATTACATAATGTATACATTGTTGTTTAGTTTAAAAAAATGGATGAATACAAAAGGATAAGGAGGCAACAGAGGATGAGATGGTTGGATGGCATCTCTGACTCAATGGACATGAATTTTAGCAAACTCCGAGAAATAGTGAAGGACAGGGAAGCCTGGCATGCTGCAGTTCATGGGGTCACAAAGAGTTGGACACAACTTAGGGACTGAATAATACAACACAGTGCTGGTTGGAACATTGAGTTGGGGCACATCTAAACCTAAAGTTGCAATGCCATTTGATTGGACATCTCTTAGAGAAAATTATTTTGAGCAGATAAATTAAATTCCAGCCAACAGATAATTCTACTCCCAATCCTACACCTGTATGAATCCACTAATCAAGTATAGTAGTAGTAGTGAAAGTCACTCAGTCATGTCCGACTCTTGTAACCCCATGGACTGTAGCCCGCCAGGTTCCTCTGTCCATGGGATTTTCCAGGCAAGAATACTGGAGTGGGTTGCCATTTCCTTCTCCAGGGCATCTTCCCAACCCAGAAATTGAACCCATGTCTCCTGCATTGCAGGCAGATTCTTTACCGACTGACCTAGGAGGGAAGCCAGTATAAGTCTAAGCCTAGAACATAAATATTTCCTCATGTTCAGAGTTCAAGAGAGTTAACCTTGCTCACATCGTTTCAGGAGTAATGTTACTTAAGCATGTACTTTTGTAAAAAATAAAGGTATAAACCAAGAGATGAGAAGATTTGGAATTTAAGAAATACTGGATCCCACTCAGAAGAGCAGTAAAGGAAGATTCCAGGATGAAAGTCTTCAGCAGATCCAGACAGCAACTGGTTCAGATTAGATTAACAGAATAAATGGTAGTCGAGAAAAGTCCTCCTGCTTAAAGAGGGCTACCTGAGATAACAGGCACTGAAAGCCAGAGGAAACAAAGTAAGCTATGAATGCCAGGAAAAACTACAGAAGCTGAAACGTAGTCATGAGCTGAATATGTAGCCAATAAAATTTGTCATTTTTAAGTTGATAGTTCTTCAGCCTTTTTTGGTCTTTTGTGCCACTGGCATTTTGAAAAATATATGCCAGTTGTTTAATAGAATATTTCTTAATTTGTGTTTCTTTGATGTTTCTTCAAGTTACACATTTTTGGCTGGGATATTATTTAAGTGATAAAATATCATACCTGAAGGTACATGTTATTCATTTTCCCCTAAGAGTGATATTAATCTTGATCACTTTATTATGGTGTTCTCTAATTTCTCAACTGCTTAGTCATTTCCCCCACTTTACTTGCTAAATAATTTGTTGGGAGGTACTTGAGGCTATGTGATTCTCTTGTTCTTCATCAGATTTTTACAACCAAGATTAAGCACCCAATGATATTTGCCTGCATTAATTTTCAGAATTATGTTTGCAAAATGATATTTTTTCCCAACGTGATTGATCAGTATTTTCCTGTAATGAAGACTCTTTGTTTCTCCTTTGTTATGGATTCATTTATCTATTTATATCAGTATGTAGACTCATGAATTCTTATCATTGAGTTATAATCTACCAATGTTTTTATTTTGATACTTTAAATATTCCAGTTTTGGTTAGTGGGAGCCCCTTAAGAGTGATGCTGGTGTCTTTTTGACATGCCTCCATCAATCTTTTGAACATTTCCTTACTTGTGGCACAAGATGTTCTAGGCTGACTTTTCCTGCACATCTCAAGAATCGATCATTTCTCCAAAGAGCTCTGGTACCTTCCAGTGAAGAATGGTATTTGGAAACCAAAATCTGGGTGGTGGATTTGCTCACTGCTGCTGGTCCATCATTATCTGTTTTGTTTTTTTGGTGGACAAAGCTAATGATGACGGTAGAAGGAGGGAGCACTATTGTAATTTGCATTGATTTGAAGCTCATGCTCTTCTCTCCTTCCTAGTGATGCTGAATGTATGGAGCATGTGTGGTATTATTTTGTTCCTTGTTGACATTAGTTTTGTGGGAAGGATGTGTAGAGTGATTTGGATTCAGGAAACCATCCTTATCTGAACACTGATAAGAACTTTTGAGATCTGAGGTTTTCTGCTGTTTCTCATATCCAGGATACTCTCAGTCTCCAGGGTATTTAAAATTTAATTAAAGATTTTCAATGAACTGATGTATGTGCTGATGAAAACTGTGAGAATAGGAGTTTCTGCTCCATCTCCTGACTATCTTTCATTTTAATGGTGTGTCGCTGTTTTAGGGTCAAAGAAGGCAGCTTGGGAGGAAACCAGGCCAATAATTACTCCCTTAAAATGAACACTGATAGGAAGATGGCTTTTGTAACATGCTTTTATGCATTGCTTTCACAGGCTATTGATACATTTGCCATTTTTTCTTACATATTATATATATATCACATATAATATATAGCCATATTATATATATCTTAGATACACATATGAATAGTCAAAAGTGTAATCTGTGGCATTTATAAAAGTCTAATCTGGTTTTATTGCTGGAAGCAGAAATACATAGAGAAGAAAAAAAAGTGTTCCGTTTCCTCAGGTACTGATCGCACAAATGAAAGCTTAGTGTTTCATTCTAATGCGCTTGTGGCTTTCATTAATCTCACACTCACTGCTGATGAATGAAAATTGTTTTGTCGTCCCAGGCAGACTGCTCCTGCAGAGTAATTAATCGCAAATGAAGGGTTGGAACAACTATCAGTGAAAATGTTGTATGTCTGCAGCTCAGCTGGGACTCACCAGCCAGGACTTCATGGGCAGCGACTCATGACTTTATGATTCCTTTCACTTACATAGGGAATGACAAATGGAGCCACTGACACTCGCTTTAATCAAATAGTCTCTAAAACAGGTGGCCAGTCAGGATGAAGGAGGTACAGAGGGCTTCTTAGATAAGAGCTTCCTAGAGTGAATGCATTTCATAGTGAAAGAAGTTGTGCTAGGCATAAAAGCTACCTTAGTATTTCTGGGCAGAAAAGAATCAACTGGGATTATGAAGCATACACCATAGTCTCTAATAGGAAGCAAGGTAAGAATTAGACATAATGATAGGAAGAAAGGAAACCCACGAACTATTCACCTTAAGCTTTAGTTTTGGAATATTATGAGATCTAATGTGGAACCTAACTGGTGAATAGGCATTTTAAGATTCCAGTCCAGCTAACACACACTTGTATCTGAAGGTACAGTGTTTTGGAATCAGTTTTATCTGCATAAGGAGAAGAACATGGCAGCCCACTCCAGTATTCTTGATTAGAGAATTCCATGGACAGACGAACCTGGTGAGCTACAGTCGATGGGGTCACTCAGAGTCCGACACGACTGAGCGACTAACATACTTTATATGCATAAAGTGAAAGTGTTAGTTGCCGACGGACTCTTTGCGACCCATGGACTGTAGCCCGCCAGGCTCCTCTGTCCATGGAATTCTCTAGACAAGAATACTGGAGTGGGTAGCCATTCTTTTCTCCAGGGGATCTTACCAACCCAGGGATCAAATCCAGATCTCCTGCGTTGCAGGAAGATTCTATACCATCTGAGCCACTGGGGAAGCCCTTATATGCATAAAATATTTCTCAAAACTCCTCTGGTGCTGTCTCCCTTGCCACACAGCCTCACTTTCATGAAGGGGGGAGCCTAGAATCACAGTCGTGTATTCTTTTTTTTTTTTTTTTTGGCTATGCTGGGTCTTCATTGAGGTAAGTGAGCTTCTCTCCCGAGTTGTGGCACGCAGGCTTAGTTGTCTGGTGGCATGTGGGATCTTATTGCCTGACCAGGGATCAGTCCTATGTCCCATGTGTTGGAAGGTGGATTCTTAACCACTGGATCACCAGGTATACCCCTGCAATCATATATGTCTTGAGCAACTCTAGTTTTAACAAAGTTTTCTCTTTTTCCCTGAGGCACTAAAATCCCCAGGTCTAAGGACTCCTTGCTTCTCAACATGTCATCTAAAACCAGCAGCCTCAGCATCACCTGGAAGTTTGTTAGAGGATTTGGGGCCACAGCCAGACCTACTAAATCAGAATGGCATTTTAACAAGAGCCCTGGTGATTCCTTTGTAAATTACTGTTTGAAAAACCGTGCTGGTGAGGACTAGACCTGGCCAGTGACTTTATGATATCCCTCCATTCTCTCCTCTATATTCCTAGCTCCATATTCTGCCTCCCACTGTTGTGGAGGCTCCTAACACCCCCTGCCTCTGCCCCTGAAAGTACCCATGGGTTCTGCACCGGTGTGCTCTGTCGTTTGAAGAAGAGGGTGACGAATGAAAGGATGCTTGTTCCCATCTCTGCTTCCTGTCATTGACTTTGTAACAAGTTCCTGTGCTTGACCATCTCTCTTCTGATACATCAGTTCTTTTCCAATAGGTGTCTTGGTTTACTCACATGAATAAAGTACTAGAAGACTCTCCTCTTTGGTCTACATGCTAAATCCAAGGGTGAATCTAAGGCTCAATCTAGGAGCTCTGCTGGCTGTCATTTTAATAATAGCTACCATAATGATTTAATAATGTTTTGAGTTAAAGACAGCTTGAATTAGCTTCAATCATTTTAAAATCAGAAGATTTTACACAAGTCTGTATCAGGGGCATGTCTTGACAAATCTGGGTTCGCATTTCCTCTGTCAGCTAGAGCTGTGTAGTGGTTGGCCTGTCAGACAAAATTGCGTCTTCCATCATGCCTCTGTCCTTAATGCTTTTTATTATCTCCTTAATTCCAAGTCCAGGAGTTCTTGGTGTTTATCCTCATACCCACTCTGTTGTTTTCTCATGCTTGGCCCAAGTCCCTCTTGTTTGTGTTGCCTGCTTATCTTTCATGGGCACGTGGATCTGGGGTCCTAAGCCAGCTTCTTAGTCTTCTTTATTAAACATGGTATTTTTAAAGTGTGCCATTTGCTTTTGTTTTTCCACTTAATACAGGTGCACTGTAGAATTTTCATCCCTTTTCAGGGATAAATCTGGATTCCAAACATAGAACATAAGTCTGTGATACCAACATAGAAAGTTTTGGACCTCTTAGCCATCAGTGCCTTCAGAATTGAAAGCTCAATAGAATATGAAAATAATATATTTGGACGACAGAGAAACTCACTAAATCATGTTTTCTTGGTTGTTCTCACTGGATCCTTTAGAATTTGCTTCACCGGCAGGCACAAGGCCATTTCCAAGAACATGTCACATCAGTTCAGTCGCTCAGTCATGTCTGACTCTTTGTGATCCCATGGACTGCAGCACACCAGGCCTCCCTGTCCATCACCAGCTGCCAGAGCTTGCTCAAACTCATGTCCATCGAGTCCGCGATGCCATCCAACCATCTCATTCTCTGTTGTCCCCTTCTCCTCCTACCTTCAATCTTTCCCAGCATCAGGGTCTTTCCATGTCACATACTGGTTCCAAAAAAAAAAAAAAAAATCCCCAAACTCACTGTTTATTTTCTATCTGGAGCTTAAAATTTTAATTTCTAGGGATGAAAATTCCTACAAGTGTTCCTTTCCATTTATATTACTGATTTGGAAATCAGCTGATTTCTGTATCTGTCAAGGAGTCTAATGCATCCTAGTATGTGATTTGCCATAAAATATATAGAATATGTAGAATTATGTATACCTTCATCCTCTGTGCTCTTTGGAAGGCACTGCAGCCTTTGTGGCCCAAGGGAATGGAGCCTGGACCTCAGAGAGGCGAGTAACCAGTCTGGCTCGCGTCTGGGGAGTAGGCAGGAGGTTTGCCTTGCTGACCATCCACTGGCAGAGCTCTTCTGTAGTGTGCTTCTCCTGCTTCACTGCAGAGGGAGTTTATCATAGGACAATGGAAACAGAGGCAAACACTTCTAGAAGAAGCTGCTTCTCATGAAGTCAGCAGTGTTGGAAAGGTGAAGGGGGAGGTTGGGGCAGAAGCACTGAGCATCTCAACGGAGAACTCTTGAACATGTCTATACACTCGCCCATTCAGCCAAGAAGTTTTTTTTCTTTTACAGCTTATGATGAATTAGTATGAGAACTTAATTTGCTACCCCTGCCATCTGTACTTAATGCATACATCAGGAACAATGACTTTCAAAGTCAGTTATGAAATTATGAAATATATGTTGGGACAAGGTGTCACATAGAAATAGCAAAGAGCAGTGTATCATGTTGAGAAGTGCTAAAGCCTAGAGCACGTGTCAACTTGGTATGTGCAGAGCATCCATGAACAGGGCACAGAGGTTCTGCTTCAAATCACAGCTCCATGCAGTGCACAGGATGGCATCCCCTCTGTCAAACCGAATAAATCCTGAAGGATTTAAGATTCCCTTTCTCCCCTCCTCCCTCCTTCCTTCTTTGCCTTCCCTTTCCCCTCTCCTCTATTTCTTAGAAAATACCTTTAAAATTTTTTTCAGATAATCAAACACTTTTAACTCTTCTCTCATTTCTCATACTGAGCTGTTCCACTAATCCTGATGAAATTCATACTTAGTAGTATGAAGAACTGAAGAGTTCTCTCTGAAATTCTTAACCCTTTTCCTCTGATTTTTCTTCTTCTGTCTTTCTTAGTAAGCAGAGGTCAATAAATTATTCTAGCTCACTTCACTGTGGGGTTATCATTCACTATGGAGTTGCAATAATTTCCTTTTAAATCTCTATCCCAGAAAATGAATGCTTTCAGTACCAACATCCCTACTTTTACTCATTTCTAGATTGTTTTTCTAAAGATCTTCTAAATTTGGAAATTCAGAACCATACCCTGCTTCTGGGTACTGAAGAGCCACACAGGAAACACTTTGACAGAGGGCTGCAGGTAACTTTCTCCTGAGCATTTGGGGTGGGGCATTGGTACACAGAGAAACCTGTAGCTGCACACTCAGTCATCACCAAACTGGTCATTGAATAGTCTGAACTTGATGGGATTCAAACAGTACATTGATTTAATTTTTTTATATCACCATCTGAAACATGTTTAATCCAATCTTTTTTTATTTCATCAACATTGAAGACAAATACGATAATGATTCCAAGTTTGTCTACACTTAAAGCTCTCTTTCTCTTATTTAACCCTTAGATTTTCTCTCTCCCACTGCTGATGTGACTTAGGGCTGGGAAGACCTGGAGAGATGAGAGATGTGGTAGAACATACCACCTGCATGCCTTTCCTTCACCCTCTTCCTTTTCTAGGTCCCTATGCCTATGGTGCAGGAAGGAGAAAAGTGATATAAGGTGACAAGTGTTTCTTTTTTATTTCTTGACTAACACTAGTTGGCTTCCGCAGGTGCCCCTCTGTTGCCAGGTACCCCTAACATTTTTGGGGGCCTGTGTTATGAGTATGGATAGAAGCCAAGACATCCTATGTCTAAATACTAAGAAGTTGTATATCAAGCAAATGAAGTAATGAATAGATGTATTCCATGCACTTATATTGATAGACATTTTTCATATTGACCCTCAAGGCCAGTTGGACTGTGGAGTCCATGAACTCCTTGTAATGTTGTGTTAACATGATGGCATAGAATGAACTGTCCTTGTCCTCCTCTCCACCCATGGCCCAAGGCTACCATCTTTATCTTTCCTGGATTTCACACTGACATTTGCCCTGTAGCCCTGTTAATAGTCACTGCAGCCAACAAGTTCAAGCTCTGTTTTACCTCCTGCCACCTGCTGCAAACAGCCACCCCATGGCTACTTTTTGGGCATAGAGGTTTTATTCTTCAGGGGAATGGACCCAGGGAAGAGGTCTGTGTAAATTCTGAAAGCAGGCTTAGGAGCACTTGGAGAGAGAATTCTGGAGTACTCAGAACATGACCTAGAAGAGGGTGCAGACTGGCAAGTCCCTTTGTCCCTCATCTTGTAGGGATGGGCATGGCTGTAGGAGGGCAAGAATGTTGTCCTTAGAGAGAAGGCTAACCACTGCCTCTGTAATGAACCTCAGGTCTCTTTTATCCTCTCCTTATATAAGGTGGGGGGAGGGGTGGAAGTGGGATGAGGAGGTAGTTGGAAGATGGCAGAACTTGTTTTTTAATAAGCCCAGGAGGGACTGTTGGGCCCTCTTATTAGGTAATTTATGCTCTATCTTCTCAGTTTACAATCTGAGTGACCCATTCCAGAGCCAATAAAAAAATCCCTCAATATCCTAATATGCATGCAGACAAAATACCTCTCCTATTAGAGTAGGTAGCTTTGCCAGTAAAAAAGAAAGAGGACTATTTAGCCAAATATTTATCTTGATCTTTGCTTTCTGTGTATAGAAATTTTCTTTTACTTCACAGTTATACAAATAGCATACTTGTAATTTGGCTTAAAAATGTGTCTGGGCAACAAGCAAATTACCAATTTAATCCCTTCTCTTTCTATCTTGGCCCCATGTTTCTATGCCTCCATCTGTCACCAGGCTAGGCAATGCACATACACAGTATTTGCACAAACACCAATTCTTAAAAATCTCCAAAGATCCTCCAATATTTTTTCTTCTGAGACATAGACAATAGATATTGCTCACTTATTGGAGTACTCACTTTCTGGAGTGCTCACTTACCAAGCATCATTTCATGTGCAAGAGGGAAGGTGATGTACAGTCTCCGATATGCTACCTTTACTGCATCTTCTCTCACTCAGGGGAACATTTCAAAAGCTAGAATGTGAGCGTGAAGTTATTATGGGGATAACCTTGAACTCTATTCTATATTAAAAGGTAAATCCCTGATAAATAATGCAGCTATAATCAGTAATAAACTATCTGCCACCAGTTGCACAACTGATTGTGATACTAAAGTTGACAAGAAATTCCCTAGATGATCTAAAATGCAGCAAGCAATAGAGAGCAACAAAGAGAGAGGATCTGATTCTTGAAAGGGACCCTAATTTATGGAGGGCTCTAGATACATGGATCAGATCCTATAATTTACTTGCAAATTCATCAAGCACTCAGTTACTGACATACTTCATCACAGTTGTCATGCTTTTAGAAATATTTATGTGAAACAAAGGAAGAACTGTATATTAAATCATGTGTGTGTATATGTGTACACACACATGTAATATACCAGGAGTAATAATTGATGGATTGATGATTTTACCGAAATTATCATATTTAATCCTTAAAACAACTCTGTTGATGAGATAAAAATCCATTCCATTTTATGTATAAGGAAATAGATGCTCAGAGAACTTACATAATCTGCCCAAATACATACATGTAAGAATCAATGAACTGGTACGGGCACTATGGAGTATGTTTTCCCCAAGAATTTAAAAGTAGAACTACCATATGATACAGCAATTCCACTTCTAGTAACATATCTAAAGGAAACAAAACAGAGTCTTAACGAGATATCTGTACTCCCATATTCATTGCAGCATTATTTTCAATAGCCAGGGTAGGAGAACAAGCTAAGTGTCCGTCAATGGATGAACAGATAAAGCAAAAACTTAAATCTTCTCACTTAAAAAAAAAGGTAAATATGTGAGATGATAGAATGTTTTAATTAACTCGACGAAGGGGATTCTTTCACAATGAATACTGTAGATCAAATCATCGTGTTGTACACTTTAAGTATCTTAACAGTTTTTTTTGTCAATTATACCTCAATAAAGCTGGAATAAAAAGAATTAAAACAACAAAAGTGGTAACAGGAACAGAAGAAGCAATGACCCCGTGTTGCAATTCAGGCCCTTCTGACTCTAAAACCGATTTCCCGAATCACAATTTTCTGCTGTCCCTTTTTTCTCTATTTCTTTCCTTTACTTAGCAAAAATAAATGAAGCACCCATTACGTGAAAGGTATGTTTCCAGGAGTTGGGTATACCCTAAGGACAATCCAAAATTCCTGCCTTTTGAGAGCTTAAATCTATGTGGAAAGCAAGTAATAATCAAGCAAATATATGACTAAATTAATACACAATGCACCTTCAGGTGGTGGTAAATTCTATGAAAAAATCTCCATAAAATGAGGAGATTGGGAATGACAGTTGTGGTAGACAACAGGCGCAGGAGCAGGGTGCTTTTTCCGGTATGGAGGGCAGGGAAGTCTAAGAGTTGACATGCTTTCACAAGACATGGACTGCTTTATTGAAGGGTCTAATTTCCACTGTGGCCCTGTAAACGGTATGCATTTTTTAGAGGAAACCCTCAGGTGCTTTTTGCAATTTGTTTGTAGGGCTTCCCAGGTGGCATAGTGGTAAAGAATCTGTTTTCTAAACAGGAGACCCAGGTTCAATCCCTGGGTCCGGATGTCCTGGAGAAGGAAATGGCAATCCATTCCAGTATTGATGGCTGGAAAATCCCATAAACAGAGGAACTCGGCGGGCTGCAGTCCATGGGGTCACAAAGAGTTGGACACGACTTGGTGACTGACCACACCAGTATTGACAGTGTTGTATGCCTGTGCTGTGAGCCTTCCCAGTGAAAAAGAAAAGTTTGTGAGCCCTTTCTAAAAGCATAGAAAGATGTCTGAGGATACTTAAAAACATTTTGAGTTGTATATGGCAAGAAGGTACAGATCCTGTGTTTAGATTGAATGCCCCTTTAACTCAGGCAAATATTACATGTTTTGAAAGAAGGAAGAAAATTAGACAAAAGAGAGAGGGTCAGTGAGGAATTTGGGAGGGTGTTAGGGAGGGCAAATTGCTGATGGAAGCAGAATGTGAAAACTGTAGATCCATAAATAAAGCCCCACCTTTGTTTTACTCAAAGACTGCAGAAAACCTTGGAATAATTCAATCCTAGAAGCAAATAGTCATTTTACAAAGTGCATCAGCACCCTAATTAGAGGTTCATTTTAAGAATACATCTCAGCAAACCAATTAACCATATTTTGCTAATTTCATTCTTATTTTTTTCAGCAACTTGCTTATCATTGTAATTTATTTCAGCAATTTCCTTAATAACCTTCTTAGAATGGCACTCTCAGATATAAATGGCTTCAAAAAATATGCTGAATCCGTGCATGTAAAAAATTTACAGTCAATTTCCTTCTTCACAGTATAAATGAAATGGAGTCATTTGGGCTTGTGCCCTTCCGCCATCTTTACAGGGGTTTAATGAGGTGGAGTAGAAGGGCAAGTGGGAGAGAAGAGAAAGCACTTGCTTTGACAGAGGCAGAAAGTGGAGGAGGAGGGGTTGTACTGACAGGCAGCTGGTTCATTTGATCCCTCAGACATTTTCACCACCTCCAAAGATCAGACGCTGAAGCTGAGTTAGACACTTCTAACAGTAAATGAGCAAGAACTGCAATATAGAATACCTCTGGGTGGGAGAAGTTCAGCTCACGCTGACTCATTAATTGCTTCGTTAAATATTGCCATGGGATGAACTGCTTTCACCTAACATTTCAAATCTCCTTGAGAGAAATGTTTCTTTGAAATGCGTTCTAGCCATCTCTCTTTCTACCTGAAGATACAATTTTTTAATATTTATTAATTTTTTGAAATATAGTTGATTTGTAAAGTGTTAATTTCTGCTGTGCAACAAAGACATGTATATATGTATATATATTCTTTTTCATTATGGTTTATTATAAGACATTTGAACATAGTTCCCTGTGCTATACAGTAGGATCTTGTTGCTCATCCATTCTGTATATAATAGTTGGCATCTGATATCCTCAACCTTCCAGTCATCCTTTCCCCAGCCTGTTCCTGTTGGCAACCATAAGTTTGTTCTCTGAGAGTCTGTTTCTTTTTCATAGATGGGTTCATTTGTGTCATATTTTAGATTCCACATGATACAGGATATCATATGGTATTTGTCTTTTTCTAACTTAGTATGTACTAAGTACTTAGTATATACTTAGTACTACACTTAGTATGATAACCTCCAGTTGCATCCATATTGCTGCAAATGACATTATTTCATTCTTTTTAATGGCTGAGTAGTATTCCTCCGTGGATATATATCACATCTTCTTGAAGATACATTCTTGATATTTTTTAAATTCTTCTAGCTGCCCTACTATTGTTCCTACTGCTGCTGCTAAGTCACTTCAGTCATGTCCGACTCTGTGCGACCCCATAGACGGCAGCCCACCAGGTTCCCCCGTCCCTGGGATTCTCCAGGCAAGAACATAGAGTGGGTTGCCATTTCCTTTTCCGAAGCATGAAAGTGAAAAGTGAAAGTGAAGTTGCTCAGTCGTGTCCGACTCTTCGCGACCCCATGGACTGCAGCCCACCAGGCTCCTCCGTCCATGGGATTTTCCAGGCAAGAGTACTGGAGTGGGGTGCCATTGCCTTCTCCCTAGTGTTCCTAAGGGAAGAGTAATTCAACATGGCAGTACTCTATTCTAGGTTTTCACAAGTTTTAAAAAAACTTCTAGCAGAGAGTTAAACTTATTTTGATGTTTCCCTCATTCTGAGTTTCTTTGAGTTCAACTTTGGATATGCTTCAAGTTTTACTATAATTTCCATTTTAGAAGAAAGGAAATTGAAGTACGAAGAGGTCAAGTACTCATCTAAGACCACTGCTAAAACAATATCAGAGCAAATGGCTTGAACAACAGCATTTATTTCTCACAGTTCTGGAAACTGCAAAGTTCAAGATCAATGTGCAGGCAGACTTGGTGTCTAGTGAGAGGCCACTTACTGGTTTATTGGCAGTTCTAGTACTCTCACATGGAACAACAGAGCAATGAGATTCCATGGGGGGTCCCTTTTATAAGGGCATTAATCTCATTCATTAGAACTGCACCTTCATGACCTAATTATCTTCCCAAAGTCCCACCTCCTAGTACCATCACACTGGGAAGTTAGGATTTTAACATGAATTTTGAGGAGATACAAATATTCAGTCCATTACATTCTACCTCGACCCCTCTCCCAAATCATGTCCTTCTCACAAGGAAAATACATTCATTTCATCCCAACAGTTCCCAAAGTCTTAACTCATTCTAGCATCAAATTTATAAAGTCCAAATTTTATCTAAATATCATCTCAAGCAGCTAAGGGTGAATCTTGAGGTATGATTCATCTTGAGACAAAATTCCTCCATACTTTCCATCTAGTAAAACCAAACAAGTTATGTGTTCCCAAAATACAATGGTAGCACAGGCATAGGATAGACTCTCTTTTTCTAAAAGGGATAAACATGGAAGAAGGAAGGGTGACTTGTGATATAGATTCCAATTAAGTCCCAGACCTACCAAGGCAAGCTCCATGAGTTCTTAAGGCTTCAGAATAGTCCTCTTTGATGATTAATCCTGGTTTGATGATTTGCCTTCTGGATCTACTGAAGTGGCAACAAGCCCCACAGCTCAGCATGGCCCTGCTCACTCCATGGCTTTCTGCAGTGGCCCCACCCATGCTGTGGTTCTCTGTTGGAGTAAGAATCATGCCCCCAGGGCTCCTCTGGGGTCCTGTTCTTTGATATCAGGTGGTTGTTGTTCAGTCACTGTCGTGTTTGACTCTTTGCGACCCCATGGACTGCAGCACACCAGTCTTCCCTGTCCTTCACCATCTCCCAGAGCTTGTTCAAACTCATGTCCATTGAGTCAGTGATGCCATCCAACCATCTCATCTTCTGTCGTCCCCTTCTCCTCCTGCCTTCAATCTTCCCTAGCATCAGGGACTTTTCCAATGAGTCAGTTCTTCACATCAGGTGGCCAAAATATTGGAGCTTCAGCTTCAGCATCCATCCTTCCAATGAATATTCAGGATTGATGTCCTTTAGGATTGACTGGTTTGATCTCCTTGCTGTCCAAGCGGCTCTCAAGAGTCTTCTCCAACACTACAGTTCAAAAGCATCAATTATTCAGTGCTCAACCTTTTTTATGGTCCAACTTTCACATCCATACATGACTATTGGAAAAACCATAGCTTTGACTAGACAGACCTTTGTTAGCAAAGTAATGTCTCTTCTTTTTAATACTCTGTCCAGGTTTGTTCATAGCTTTTCTTCCAAAGAGCAAGTGTCTTAATTTCATGGCTACAGTCACCATCTGCAGTGATTTTGGAGCCCAAGAAAATAAAGTCTGTCACTGTTTCCATTGTTTACCCATCTATTTGCCATGAAGTGATGGGACTAGAAGCCATGATCTTAGTTTTTTGAATGTTGGGTTTTAAGCCAGCTTTTTCACTCTCCTCTTTCACATTCATCAAGAGGCTTTTCAGTTCCTCTTTGCTTTCTGCTATGAAGGTGATGTTATCTGCATATTTAAGATTATTGTTATTTCTCCTGGCAATCTTGATTCCAGCTTGTGCTTCATCCAGCCCGGCATTTCACATGATGTACTCTGCATATAAGTTAAATAAACAGGGTGACAATATATACCCTTGACATACTCCTTTCCCAATTTGGAGCCAGTCCTTTGTTCCATGTCCAGTCTAACTGTTGCTTCTTGACTTGCATACAGGTTTCTCAGGAGGCAGGTAAGGTGGTCTGGTATTGCCATCTCTCTTCCCTTGTCTTAAAGAATAACCTGTGTTCTCAACTAAATAGTTCCATGGTCCAGTCCTGTAGGAGCTAAGAAGTCTGACATTCTTCCTCCATTTTGTCCTGTTCTCTCTCTTTCACTTAGTTCCAGTTGAGAGTGTGTCTGCTGGTATAATCCCATTTCTATTCCTGGCTAGTTTTGAGATAGTTAAGTGCATGGTAGTTCCATTCATATTAATCTCCTTATAAACAGTTGGTCAGTCATACCCTTGGTGTTCTATTCCAAACGTACTTTCTCACTTTTTGCAACATGGACAGACTGATAATTTTCCAATTAAGTTCTGCTTCCCCTTTGCTTAACAATTCCATCTTTGATTTACTTCTCTCTTCTTGCTTTTTACCATCAACAGCCAAGAGGAATCAAGCAACTTCTTCAACACTTGCTTAGAATATCCTCAGCTTAGTATCTGATTTCATTTGTTCATAAGTTCTACCTTTCACAAAACCACTGCAACTCAGATACAATTTAGTCAAATTCTTTTCCACCTTGTAACAAGGACTGCATTTTCCCCAGTGTCCAATAGCATCTTATTCTCATCTAAGACCACTCAGAGTGGCCTTTACAATCCATATTTCTACCAACATTCTGTTCATGACCACCTAAGTATTCTGAGAAGATGGCTCTATAGCTCTATTCATTCTTTCTCTACAGTTACTCTCTTTTCTTTCTGAGTCCTCATCATAATCACCTTTATAATTCCATCCCTGGTAATCTAGACTTTTTCTAGAGTTCACTTCAAACTCTTCCAGTCTCTACCATTCAGTTCAGTTCAGTCGCTCAGTTGTGTCTGACTCTTTGCAACCCCATGAATCACAGCATGCCAGGCTTCCCTGTCCATCACCAACTCCCAGAGCTCACCCAAACCCATGTCCATCGAGTCGGTGATGCCATCTAGCCATCTCATCCTCTGTCGTCCCCTTCTCCTCCTGCCCCCAATCCCTCCCAGCATCAGAGTCTTTTCCAATGAGTCAACTCTTCACATGAGGTGGCCAAAGTATTGGAGTTTCAGCTTTAGCATCAGTCCTTCCAAAGAACACCCAGGACCAATCTCCTTTAGAATGGACTGGTTGGATTTCCTTGCTGTCTTCTCCAACACCACAGTTCAAAAGCATCAATTCTTTGGCTCTCAGCTTTCTTCACAGTCCAACTTTCACATCCACCATTACCCAGTTTCAAAACCATTTCTATATTTTTAGGTATTTGTTATAGCAGCCCCTCACTTCTCAGTACCAATTTTTATCTTAGTCACCTATATTAGTGGTAGACAGGATGTCTGAGACATGAACTCAACCAGCATCTAGACCCTTAAACTCTAAGCTCTGATTTTTGGTTTTCAGGGGGTTCTTTACATTAATTCTATGTCCATTCTATATCTCACTTTTATCTGCCCTGCTTTATCACCTGTCATCACTCTTGTTCATTTCTTCATCATAAGACATTTGTGTGTAGGAGATTGTTGCTGCTGCTGCTGCTGCTAAGTCGCTTCAGTCGTGTCCGACTCTGTGTGACCCCAGAGTCGGCAGCCCACCAGGCTCTCCCGCCCCTGGGATTCTCCAGGCAAGAACACTGGAGTGGGCTGCCATCTCCTTCTCCAATGCATGAAAGTGAAAGTAAAAGTGAAGTCGCTCAGTTGTGTCCGACTCGTAGCGACCCCATGGACTGCAGCCTACCAGCCTCCTCCGTCCATGGGATTTTCCAGGCAAGAGTACTGGAGTGGGGTGTCATTATCAATAAGCTTAGAGCCTGAGGGAAAGGGGTTCCAGACTAGTCCTGCACTGGTAAAGAGCAACCTAAGACTTATCACATTTCACTGTACTAAAATTTCATCAGCCACTCTTCATCATGGGGAATTTCTCTAGACCACTGCCCTGTCTGAATCAGGCCTTTCCTCCTCTTTCTTCAGCTTCTTCCTTCTAGCAGGTTAATTTCTAATGTCTTTTCTAAACCAACCATTGAGCCTGTCTTTGCACATCCAGAAGTTTGTGTTGGACACGTGCATTTCTCATCAGGTTCTGTGTGTTTTGCCTTTGCTTTCCTTCATCTCTCTATGCAGTTCATTAGCCTCTGGCACCCAGATCACAGCGCTAACGTTGACTCTCACTGGTTAAATATTGAGGCTGGTGATCAAAATATAGGTTCATGGTTTATATATATATATATACATACATATATAATATTGGTTTCCTCAGATTGGAATATTGTGGCGTCACTGAGGTCTGGGTTAAAATCTCAGTTCCTCTGTTTATTTGCATGCAATTTATTACCTCTCTGAACCTCAGATTTCTGAGAGCTACAGTGGACATAGTAATCAGATAATGTACATGGAAGAACCTTGTACATAGAAAACCACTCAGTGATGCTAATTCTTTCCCTCCATTCTTTCCTTTCTTTTCTTTTGCTATAACAGCAGTAATCAGAGGGTAATCAAGGTAGTAAAAGTTCTTATGAGCCTAAGACATGATTTATGTCTTAGGTGTAAACTCTATAGCAAACAGTAGAAGCAGTGGTGAGTATTATATCTGAGTGATGACATGAAATATAGTGGAATATAGGTAAAGATAAATTGCATGTTTAGCTCAGCCTTCCTGAAACACAGATGAAACGTCGTCGTCGTCTTCTTCTTTTTTTTTACAAATGGGACTTGAACCCCAGTTCTCTAACTTAGCTCTCTTTGAAATAGGCAATAGTACTCAAAAGAGACTGAGGGAGTTGGTTTTCTAGATTAACACTCAGGATATGCTCAGACCAGTAGGTTCGTGTTGCAGCCTGGGATTCTGCATTTCCAACAAGCTCCCAAGTGATGCTCTTGTGACTGGTTCAGGCACCACACTGATTACTCATTCTAGAGAACATCCTTTTAGTATCCAGGGGTTTTTTGGCACCTACTTATTTATTTTCACTTTTAGGTCACAGTCAAACTGACAGAAAGAGTCCCATGTCAATGTTTTGTCAAATGTCAAATGGTGAGAAAGTTGTCATGTAGATCTCCATCCTGCAAGCCCGGTACTTGTCCAGCCTCAAGACTGCAGAAAAAGCCTAGAATCAGTGACAGAGACATCACTGTCTTAATGGCTGTGGGATCTTACTTGTCTAAATAAGGGTCCTGGAGAGATACCCTGCAGTGTGCAGCAGACAACAGGCAGGACGTGGTGGCAGGCTTCACTACTGGGGGTGGGGGAAGTTACCAATTATAGGAGGAACTGACATCCGGTTGGCTTATGGGAACCAGCTGAGGGGCATGCTACTGAAGCGACTTAGCAGCAGCAGCAGCAGCAGCAGCATAGTGGAAATACCTCTGATCTAAAGATGAAACAATTACAGCTGGGTCTGGAACAAGTACATAGGCATTTACTGGTTAGGCTCTTGTGATTAAGAAGGAGGGTCAGTCAGGTGACTAGAGTATAGGTGAGGCAGATACTGGTTGAGCAGGGTATGTACGGAGAGCAAAAGAATAGCCGCCTTAGGTGGCCTGACCACACAGTTCAGGAAGCCTTTTAAGTATGTTACCATATTGAATGCACATTTTCTTATCCAGCTATTCCATCAGCCTGCCAGCTAAAATTTACTGAGTACCGGCTCTGAGACAGGAGTCTTTTAGAAGTGAGACATACAACCATGCTGTGATATCCAGAGAGCATTCTAGTTCATTCCTTTAACTCTCCAGTCCTTTTTGGAACGTCAATACCAAAGAGCTGATGACGTGTCCTTCCTGATTTGATATCACCCACAGCAGCTTCAAATGTGGTTAAAGGCATCTCAAAATTCATAAAGGCAAATTTAAATATGACTCAAACTCTCTGGATGGTACAGCATCACCAGCAGGTGAGCATCCTCAAGATGCAAGGATTGTGTCACACAATTAAGGACCAGCACAGTGGCTCTAGGATAAATCCAAGGTTCTGTTTTGTTTTGTTTTGAGTGGGAGTACAGGGCACTGTGCTATGTGCAGGGACTTAAAGAAATGTGAAGCATCTCTGTCCTCATAGTTGTTTCCAGTTTATTTGTTGCAGTTCCTTTGGCCCTGAAATTACAACCAAGACCAAAGCTAAATGTGAAAGACGTTATGTGCTCCTGAGTGTTAGACAGCTGGCAGCAGTTGGGGATGCCTACCTCTCAGAAGGTTCGCTGGGAAAACCTCCTCTTTCATTGACCACTATCCTACCTCTTGAGATGGAGAGAGAAAAAAGGAGACCAGTGTTTTCTCCTTACTAAGCTTAGGAAGGTCAGTGATGAGAGAATGATCTATGATTCTAGGGAGCCTCAAAGAAGGAGAGATGACCACTTTACTCAACCAGTGGACATGTGCTTCCTGAGAGAGTTTTATAACTTTCCAAAGTGCATAGGAAAACAGCAGAAAGAGAATTAGGGAGAGATGGCATGGTGAGAAATTACTGAGCAGAGAGGAAGCCGGGACACATCCCGTGTCTTGCTCTCAGTTTTAGTAGGTCTGGAAGCGTGGCCCCCCCGCCCCCCCACCATACACCTGGCCAATGATAGTGGAGGCTGCAGTCTTTAAGGAACCAGGGCTTTATGAACAAGGAGCACATGAATCAGAGGGATGTTGCCTGAAACCCTGAGCTGGGCATCAGCTAGAAGGATGGTCACACCTCACAAGGGACTGCCAAAGTTAAGAGGTGTTGCATTGCCTATTCGAGTCAGCATCACGCCCATCTGTCCAAGGTCATGAAGCTAGAAGAACTGCCATGACCCATTATGGGGAAGACAGCGTGCTGACACAGTGAGGCAAGAGGGCTGCCATCCTCTTATCTACAAGAATGAGGAACCAATGCTCTGTAGAGGGAGAAAAGGAAGTAAAAACCTGACCACATGATGTCTCTACCTCCTTCTTCCAACTGAGCCAAAAGCAAGGAGAGATATAGCCAAATGGAGCTGAGGGAATGGGAAGCTCTGCTTTACGTTTAACATTGAAGTTTAAAAATTAATTTTTAATTATTATTATTTTAAATATTCAAGTGAGGCAGTTCTAAATTGGAAAGGAACAGATCAGTTATGGAATCCTTAAGTAGGCTTCTTCACTTAGTAGTATTTGATAAAGCAAAGTTATGAGCATTAACTGGAAAGCTAAAACAGTTTTATGCTGCTTTATACATGTCATACATGTATGTTATATATGTATGATAGGACATCATTGATACATAAAATTACCCACACCATTTATCATATCCTAAGTGATATTTTAGTGATAAACAAGCAATAAAAAAGGCAGACAAGATAAACTGGACAATTTTATCATGAAACAAATGGTAATTCAATTTGACACCCTGCCTCTGCACCACACACACCCACACACATACAAGCAACCACAGAGTCTGTTTTTTATGTCTAAACACATGGATTAGCACTTATTTTCATAAAGTTCATATAATTTCTTGAGTATGTTAATCTCTTGGAGTGAGGATTTTGGGGTTGCCTGAAGCAGAACAAATTCTTTCTCTATCTTAGCAAACAGACCACTACACATATTCCTAGTCACTTGCTCTATCACTCAGTAGAGTGTTTACTTGACTTCTCTTTGTTTTATACAAAATATTTTCACATACCTGTTTGTATTAGACCTGATATGTGAGCAAATTTTGCAGGAATAAGAATCACATATGTAACAGCTAAAACTAGTGTTTCATACAGATCTTCCTGCCTTCAGTCTTTCCCAGCATCAGAGTCTTTTGCAATGAGTCGGCTCTTTGCATCAGGTGGCCAAAGTATGGGAGCTGGGAAAAGTTGAGGGCAGGAGGAGAAGGGGATGACAGAGGATGAGATAGCTGGGTGCATCACTGACGGGCATGAGTTTGAGCAAGCTCCAGGAGATGAAGGACACGGAGGCCTGGTGTGCTGCAATCCATGGGGTCACAAAGAGTCGGACATGACTGAGCAACTGAACAGTAACAGCAACATACAGATCCATGTACAGAGACTTGCATAAGAGTAGATGAGGTCCCATGAATGAGCTCAGTGAAAGCTCAGGAGCATGGACAAAGATTATTCTTATGGTCAAAGATGCTTTTCTTTGAATCTTTCAAAGATTCTATTCTTTGGGATAGAATACTAGTTAAGAATGTTTCCTATGGAGGATTGGGATTCTGATTGGAGACTGCAGAGCAGATTCCATACTCTTAGCTTCTGATGAGGGGAGAAAACTTCTTAAACAAGTTTCTTGAAGAAGCAGATTATTTTGAAATGCCTGAAACCCTGACTTCTCAGGAACATGTCAAGGCAACAAGTATTTATTATGCTCCATATGTTAAACATGGCTATCCCAGTGATAGGTCACCATCAAATGAAAGACATTCTCCACTGTCAAAGAAAAAGACACATGTATGCCTTCAGAGACATGTAAACAATGGCAAAGTTAGCATTTTCTCCATGATGGAGGTAGACCGATTTCTAGTGCTAAGAGGTGGTCAGCAAAAACAAAACTTAATAAACGCTGGCTGTTCCATGGGACACATTTGGAGAAGTAAACTGGAGATTATGCAGTAAGTGACAAAGTCAGCATCATAGACAGAAAGCACTAGAGGAAGAAAGAAAGCAGTGGTTGAGGCCAGGAGAGGTCCAGGAGGGCTTTTTGCATAGTGTGACTTAAGCTAGACTTTGAAAGATGGGCAGAATGTGGAGGGGAGGAAGAGGAAGGAGGCTTTTAGATAGTCAGAATATTGTCAGATAGGCACAGTCTTAAGCAAGTCTCAGAAATGAAATTCATCTCCAGATGAAGAGAGAAGAGCTTTGTGAGAGCAGAGGTTCATGCTGAAGGAGTCTGAGATGCGGGCTGGACATGCAATGAAGGATAAGTAGACTGTATGATAGAGGGGCATGAATGCTAGGCGGAAGCATCTGGCAGGATTAAGAACCTTTCCAAATGTGACCTATTACAGAATGTTCTTCCATGAACTTGCCCCTGTGGTTTATATCATTCTACTCAAGTCTCTCAGAGGGCAGCTTGTTTACACCAATGTATAAAATAAGATTTTTGTGCTTCATACATTGGGCAAGCCTTGTATCAATCACTATAAAGAATCAGCCACTCTTTTGTTTTTCTTTTTTAAATTATGAAAATATTATGCAATTACAGGAGACTTCAAAAATACAGACAAAGTTACATATAGTTCCACTATATATTACAATTATTTTTTAAGTAGATAAGATTGTTAGTCGGGGTGTCAGTATCAGACTCTCAAAAATTAATAGAATGAATAGACTGAAACGTAGAGGGATGCAGTAGACCCAAAAAGCACTATGAACCAATTCAACATATTAATAATGAAGATTTATCCAATTTTCACACAACAGTTCAGTTCAGTTCAGTTCAGTCGTTCAGTCGTGTCTGACTCTGCAACCCCAAAAATCGCAGCACGCCAGGCCTCCCTGTCCATCACCAACTCCCAGAGTTCACCCAGATTCATGTCCATTGAGTCAGTGATGCCATCCAGCCATCTCATCCTCTGTTGTCCCCTTCTCCTCCTGCCCCCAATCCCTCCCAGAATCAGAGTCTTTTCCAATGAGTCAACATTTCACATGAGGTGGCCAAAGTACTGGAGTTTCAGCTTTAGCATCATTCCTTCCAAAGAAATCCCAGGGCTGATCTCCTTCAGAATGGACTGGTTGGATCTCCTTGCAGTCCAAGGGACTCTCAAGAGTCTTCTCCAACACCACAGTTCAAAAGCATCAATTCTTCGGTGCTCAGCCTTCTTCACAGTCCAACTCGCACATCCATACATGACCACTGGAAAAACCATAGCCTTGACTAGATGGACCTTTGTTGGCAAAGTAATGTCTCTGCTTTTGAATATGCTATCTAGGTTTGTCATAACTTTCCTTCCGAGGAGTAAGCGTCTTTTAATTTCATGGCTGCAATCACCATCTGCAGTGATTTTGGAGCCCCCCAAAATAAAGTCTGACACTGTTTCCACTGTTTCCCCATCTACTTCCCATGAAGTGATGGGACCGGATGCCATGGTCTTCATTTTCTGAATGTTGAGACATTCAGAAGTTGTTAAGACAACTTTTTCACTCTCCGCTTTCACTTTCATCAAGAGGCTTTTTAGTTCCTCTTCAATTTCTGCCATAAGGGTGGTGTCATCTGCATATCTGAGGTTACTGATATTTCTCCCGGCAATCTTGATTCCAGCTTGTGCTTCTTCCAGCCCAGCGTTTCTCATGATGGACTCTGCATAGAAGTTAAATAAGCGGATCACAACATACAGCCTTGACGTACTCCTTTTCCTATTTGGAACCAGTCTGTTGTTCCAAGTCCAGTTCTAACTGTTGCTTCCTGACCTGCATACAGATTTCTCAAGAGGCAGATCAGGTGGTCTGGTATTCCCATCTCTTTCAGAATTTTCCACAGTTTATTGTGATCCACACAGTCAAAGGCTTTGGCATAGTCAGTAAAGCAGAAATAGATGTTTTTCTGGAACTCTCTTGCTTTTTCCATGATCTAGTGACAGTAGGATACAAATCCTATTCAAGTTACCATAGACTATAAACCAGAAGATACTAGAATATATCCAGGGACATAAAAGAAGGTGCAAGAATTCATGATCTAAAGGTATTGAAATCATACAAAGTCAAGAATAAGCCACTTTTAAGAGCCTCATTTGAAGAAAGTAAAGGTCTGCTTTATCATCCTGTTGATGGCAGAATATTTTGCTACTCTGATCTCCTAAACAGTGACTTTTAAATTCCGCTGGTGAGTAGGTGCATCATGGTTTTCAGAGAACAAGCTAATAGAATCTACTTTTGCACACTTTATGACATGGTCACATTGTTTGAAATTTATTTTCTAATGAAATATTGTCACAGAGAAAACAGAATGGAATTTAAAATTATTTAAATTAAATTTCTTCTTCCTGAATGATCTGAATGCACTGTCTTATTTGGAAGTCTGGCATTCCTTCCTGTGTTAATAAATGCTTTCTGAAAAATTAGACAATGATCATACAAAGTGGGATAATATGTTTTTTTTAACTCTAAGACTTCCCCAACTCTTATGTTAAATTAAATGTGGTTTTCAAGGGGAGAATGCAATATTGCATGAAAGAACTCCCATCCTACTTTTTATTTCCACGAGGAAAAAATTGTCATTTTATAAAATTCAGTTTAGGAATCGTTCCATCAGATATTTACTTACTTTTCTCCTGGGATTTGTAGTCCTGGCCTATGTTAATTTGAGTGAGGGCAACGTGTAGGATGATAAGTATCCTTCTTTGGAGAGATTGTGCTTCTTTGTCAAATGATAAAAATATTAGAAAATAGGATTGTCACTTTAGTTTTGATATCATTTCAATAAAAAATTACAGTAGGCCAGAATCTGTTGATATTTAAGACCACGTCAGATCAGATCAGTCACTCAGTCGTGTCCAACTCTTTGCGACCCCATGAATCGCAGCACGCCAGGCCTCCCTGTCCATCACCAACTCCTGGAGTTCACTCAAAGACCACATACCAGGGTGAAAATTGGCCTTTAATGACGGAACAGCATCCAGCTCTCTAATTTTCATGAATAATTATCAGAGTTACAGCAATTAGTAATATTTTCACATTAATTAATTACTCATGTTAGATTTTTCATGTTTATCAGCCTCTGTTTTTTAATAAATAAATGTTTTATTTGGAATAATTTTTGATTTATAGAAACATTGTGAGGATAAAATAAAGAGTTCCCAAATATCCCACACCCAATTTCCCCTATTACTAACATCTTAAAACTAGTATAGTGTATTTAACATAATTAATAAACCAATATTGAGACATTTTAGTTTTTATTGATATACAGTTGATTTCTAATATTATATTAATTTCAGGTATACAGCATAGTGATTCAGTATTTTTACAGATTATACCCCATTGAAAATTTTACAAGATAATATTGATAGTTCTAACCTCTGTGCTATACAGCATGTCCTTGTTGCTTATCTATTTTATGCATATAATGTATATCTCTTAAACCCAAACCCCTAATTTGTCCTTCTCACCTTTCCTCTCCTCTTTGATAATCACGTTTGTTTTTTATGTCTGTGAGTCTGTTTCTGTTTTGCTTTTCGTTCATTTGTATTAGTTTTTAGATTTCATGTATCAGTGATATAATATTTGTATTTTTCTGTATGACATTTCACTAAGCAAAATATTCTCTGGGTCTGTCATTGTTGCTGCAAATGCAGGATTTCATTCTTTTTTTATTGCTGAGTAATATTCCATTGTGTGATATATACCACATCTTCTTTACCCGTTCATCTACTGATGGGCAGTTGTGTTGTTTTCATGTCTTGGCTGTTGTAAATAGTGCAGCTGTGAATGTTGGGGTGCATGTAACTTTCTGAATTGGTGTTTTTATTTTTTCTGGATGCATACTCAGGGGTGGAATTGATGGGCTATATAATATCAACAGTACTGTTGTTAATTTTTTTGAGGAATCTCCATGCTATTTTCTACAGTGGCTATTCCAATTTACATTTCCACTAACAGTGTAAGGCTTCCTTTTTTCCCACATGCTTGCCAACATTTGTTATTTGTAGACTTTTTGATGATTAAATTTCATAGTTGATTTAGATTTCCTCAGTGTTCACCTACTGTCCTTTTTCTGTTCTAGGAACACAGGTTAAATAGCATATTTCACTTAGTTTCTCAGACTTTCCTTGGTTTTGAAGGCCTTGATTGTTTGGGGAAATATTGCTCAGGAATGTTGAAGAATATCTCTCAACTGGAATTCATTTGATATTTTTCTCATGATCAGACTGGAGTTCTGTGTTTTGGGGGAAAAAAATCACAGAGGTATAGCGACATTTTCATCACATCGTATTTAATGTACATGCTATCGACTTGACTTAGCACAGGTGAAGCTAAACTTGATCACCTGGCTGAGATAGTGCCTGTCAGATTACTCTCTCTCCCATCTTCCACACTGTGCTTTTTGGGAGGAGGTCACTGTGTAACCCACATTCAAGGACTGAGAAATTGTCTTAGAGTGCATTTTCACAGGGGTTTCTTTTCCCTTCCTCCTGCCAGAGCCTAGGGCATCTTTCTCGGTTCTTTACTGTGAGATCTGTGGGAGTTCCTACAAATAAAACTCATAAAAGTTTTAGGGGCCACCTAAAAGAACAGCCCCTTGCTTTTTCACAATGTCATGCTAGTCCACATTTATCAAAATTATCATTTAAGTGTCCAAGGACTTCAGCTCCAGGTAAGTGGAGCTCAGCTGTCTCTGAATGCATCTGTCTCTCCAGGTTTCAACGTGGCAGTTTGCCTTGCAACCTTACTTCTATGATGGACCCAGAAAAGTCATTGATTTTAGTTTTGTACAACTTTTTCTTCTTATAAGTAACAGCTTCCAAACTCTACATGTTGGAGTTGAAACCAGAAATTCAAACTATTAACTTTTAAGGGTTATCAATCTCATTTGGTATTTTGGATTAAAATAGTTAATTCCTATAATCATTATTGCAGCTATAATATGGTCTAATAATTGGGTCAATTTGACCCAATTATAATTGGGTCAAATATAATTGGGTCAATAATTGGTTTCTATAAGCTTTTTCTAGTTTTATTATTCTGATTTTATGACTATATTAACTTTCATATGACACTGATAAACACATTTTCTTTAATTTTAAAAATTATCAACATTTTAGACAATTGACTTTTTATAAAAAAATATCCTTATTCTTACTCTCTAGTTTTTAATAACAATTAGTCCTCTGAGCACACAAGGCTATTTCAGTAATATAGAGGCATTAAAAATAACTTTTATCATTTATTATTTTAATGGAGTAGAACATTAAATAATGTTGCATATGAAATATTTCCTAACTTTCAAGTATTACTTTTATCCTTTGTTAAGCCTCTTGATTAAGGTTTATAACTTAAATATTGAAGTAATTATGAAATTGATTAAGCCTGGCTTGCTCTATTGTTTGGTACTATTGTAATTCTTATACATACAGAAATGTCAGTGGATTAGCTTGGACAAGTTATTTCAACTACCTATGCTTCAATTTTTCCCTTTGGAAAAGCAGATTAAACAATAATAATAATAATAATATTATATACCTACCTCGTTGCAGAGTTATAAGGACTAAAATGAGTTACTGTAAATTAAATGTTTAGCTAAGAGCTAAGAGACTGATGTATAGTAAGCACCAGATAAATGTTAACAATTATTATTATCTAGATTATAAGGTGGTTTCAATTACCATTACTTGTGATTTCAGAAACACATATGGTTGGAGGTAGAAGGTACTTGAAAAACTATCTAGTTTAGGGATTGTAAATAGTCTGTGGGCTGGATTTGACTTTCAGAGGCTTGGTTAACACAGTGTTTTTAAATTAATTCAAATACTTTTTGAGAGAACATAAAAATCCAGTTTTTCATAATCCCTGCTACCCCCTATTGTCTTATACTATCATTTTGGTTCTCACATTTGCTTTACCTGCATAGCTCCTGAAAAACCTTTGAAAATTTAGTCCTTGATCTACTCCATCCCTCTCATTTAATAGAGAAGCACATGAGTTCCAGAGGGATATAGAAAAGCCTCCAAATTGTGACCAAAGTAGAAATAAGATCCAGGACTTCTGATTCCTAAGCCATTAATTACAACATGCTGCGTGCTTTAGTTAGAATGCTTAGATCAAGTCCCTCTTGAACGACAATAGATCGAAGGACCTAAAATTGAGCTATCATCTTATAATACATATCCATGGGGAGAATGTGTAAATTTTTGAGGACAAAGTTATCCTCGCAATTGAGAAGCAAAATAAAAAACAAAACAAAACAGACTTAAGGTATGTGGCAATATCGCTCTTCCCTTTTTAAAATGATATAGATGAGTCAGGTTAGGAAACTATCAGAATTTTTTTTTTCCTTATTAACTTGGCATAGTTCCTAAATTAAAACAGCAACCTGAGCACATCATTTCAACTTCTGCTCACAAGGTTTTCCGTTCACAGCTTGCTTTTGTGCTCTCTGTAAAAGAGGGAGTCAAGCTAAAATTATTTGTGTGGGCCTGGGGCATTATAATAGAAAACTCTTCTGGTTGTGGGCATGGTAACAACAATGAATCATTTCTACAAAATATAAGAGAAAGAAAGATGACATCATTAATTTTGAACACTCTGAATCTGGTAAGTTGGATGCAATGTGCAGCACATACAAACAGAAAAGTTGGTGAGATGGACGTTTATTTAAATGAGATGAGTGCTTTGACAAGGAATTGGATTTTGTATAAGATTTCACTGTCACATTTCTTTTACAAAACTGAGAAAGGACAGCATAGGTACCTGAACCTGACTTCCTGTCAACTCAGTGGGAGGTTTTAATTAGGAACTCTTCTTTCAGTAAGAAGGAGACAATGAGAATAAGGTGACAAGTCTTATCGGTTGACAGTCATAAGGACTAGGCAAATTTCCTATAGAATTGTTGCTTACCCTCCACGGGGACAAATAGAATATGCTGTTTAAAAAGATGGCAAGAATATCGAGAGACTTCTGGTTTCCGGGATTTGCAATCTGTAGTTTGGATAAGAGTTGTCCGGGGTACTTGCTGCACAGGCAGGGCTGTTGCACTAGAATCTGTGGGCGGGGGTGATGGTGCTAGGACTGCGTCCCAGGAGATCTGAAACAAGTGGTCTGCGGACCATACTTTGAGGAGTGATGGTGAGGCATCTTGTCTCCTGTAAGAATTTTAAGAGTTCATCTTGCTCTCTCCTTCCTTCTCTCCCTCCCCCCTTCCTCTCTCCCCTTTTCCTTCCCTTGCTCTCTCTCCACTTTACTCTTCTCTATTTTCAATTCTAATAGCAGACAATAATGGAAGACTTGAAGATCTGAACTTTGCTTCCAAGTTACTCCCAATCTACTTGTTAGACATAATGCTACTAATAATTGACACGAGGAAGCACAGATTGAAGCACACGGGTAAACAGAAATGTTTGCATTTGCATCTGAATGCAAGAAGAACTGACACAGCCTGTGATGAAATGGCTGAGATGTGACCAATTAGTGGAAAGCACTGCGTTATCGATTTGGGAGGTAGACTTGCTAGGGGTCAATTCTAGTTTTCCACATCACATCTGTATAATCCAAGGCAAGTCATTTTGTATCTCTGAGTCTCAACTTCCACATCTTTTTAAAAAGTAAAAGCTGCAAAAGTGGGGACGGAGGGAAGGAAAAAGGCTTCAAACATATATAGAAAGAATTGATACTTGATTTATGGAAAATGGGGGTGGTGAGGGAAAGTGCTGGAGAAATCAGGGCCTTTCCCAGATTTTCAGCAGTTGATTAACTAGGTTTAGTGGCAATGATGTTAGTTTCAGGCATTCTCAATGCAAGGTATGAAGGCTGTGTCCCTCTGGGTGGAGACGTTATACTGATAACTGGACATCTAGTCTGGAGTGCTGGAGTGCAGTCTGAGCTGAAGTTACACCCTTGGGAGTTCACAGCCTTCAATTAGTTATTGAAATGTTGAGCTCATCCAGAGACAAGGAGGTGGTCCAAGCTGAGAGTCCATGGGATCGAGAATTCTTAAGGGAAGAGTGACTCTAGCTGAACATGAATAGCCAGACACGTAAGAGGAAATCTAGGAAAGATGGATGTTATGTATGCCAATGGAAAACATTTTTATGAGTTTGTGCTTTGAACAAGTTTACAGTCTCCCTGTGACTTATTTACTTTGGCAATGAAAATGAAATAGCAATATCTTTTGCATTTTGTTTTGTGAGGATTATAGTGATAATAAATCTATTCATCTGCTATGATGCCTATAGCATAAAATTCATCAATGAATATTTTTTCTGCTGCGTATGTTGATTGAATTATGAACAAAATGGTTGATATTAAAATCTTCCACCTAATGAGACATTATTTCCTTCAAATATTCAGCCAGGTCTCTTTCCTAATGACTGAATTTCCAAAATCTGATAATTAGCTCCAGTAAGGAGTTCTGCCAACAAAAGTCCGTCTAGTCAAGGCTATGTTTTTTCCAGTGGTCATGTATGGATGTGAGAGTTGGACTGTGAAGAAAGCTGAGCGCTGAAAAATTGATGCTTTTGAACTGTGGTATTAGAGAAGACTCTTGAGAGTCCCTTGGACTGCAAGGAGATCCAACCAGTCCATTCTGAAGGAGATCAGTCCTGGGTGTTCATTGGAAGGACTGATGCTAAAGCTGAAACTCCAGTACTTTGGCCACCTCATGCGAAGAGCTGACTCATTGGAAAAGACCCTGATGCTTGGAGGGATTGGGGGCAGGAGGAGAAGGGGACGACAGAGGATGAGATGGCTGGATGGCATCACCGCATCAATGGACATGAGTTTGGATAAACTATGGGAGTTGGTGATGGACAGGGAGGCCTGGCATGCTGCAATTCATGGGGTCACAAAGAGTCGGGCGGGCACGACTGAGTGACTGAACTGAATTGAACTGAACTGAAGGAGTTCTGATATCAAAGGAAGCAGTGTCTGGTGAAGAATATTTTTATTTTCTTCCTTCTGATAATACTGTGATTAATCTTGTTTGAAAATGCCTGCATTTATTTCTTATTTGAATATGCAGTCAATATCAAGTGCTTATTTTCCTTTAGAAAATTGCATTGGTCATCCCAGATAGTACAGAATACACTTGAAAAAAATTATGACTTTTATGGTTTTGAGTATTATTCTTTACATCAGCTCCTGTAGGCTTCATGTGCCTCACAATTTAGTTTCTTTTATTAAAGCAATATAATTTTGGGAAAATGAGATGAAAAGGCAACATTTTCTTGCTTTTGAAATCTTATGGTTATTTGCTTTGAAGTTGAACTGAAAGACTTAGCTAGGTTCCTTTTTGGAACACATAAACAAATTCAACCTCTGGCTTTATGCAGAAATTTCAAACATTTTTATTTGTGCTTTTCTTTTCATATAGCACAAAGCCCCTCCCTTGTTTCATCATGCTTAGCATCTGATTTTCAGAGCAATATCTAAGGCTTGTTTGACAATTTGAACAAAGCATATTGCAAGGTAAGAGGTAGAAAAGAGTAGAAAAGAGAGATGAGACACACTGAATTGATAAAGATCGAGCAAATCTTTCTTTAATGCACTTGCTTGTTTTTAAACTCTTTCCATCTCTTCAGTAGCAACTTGGAGAAAAGTCCTGCTCACAAATGATTGTATCGAGGTCTTATAAGAACAATGTGTTTCATGCCTGTCTTACTAGAAATACCCGTATTTTGTGTTTAACAAGCCAATAGGTACAATGAGGATTTGGTCTACTAGAGGTTTGAGTGTATTCTTGACACTGTCATACATTTGTGCAAGCTGGGCTAGATGATCTCCAAGTTTCCCGCCTGCTTTAAGATTGTGTAACTTGAAGTCTTTTTATTCCTAAACCTATGATCTGTGACTGTAAAGTCAATCTATCTCTATTTACCTGCCTATATATCTCTCATATGGAGAAGGCAATGGCACCCCACTCCAGTACTCTTGCCTGGAAAATCCCATGGACGGAGGAGCCGGGTAGGCTGCAGTCCATGGGGTCGCTAAGAGTTGGACATGACTGAGCAACTTCACTTTCACTTTTCACTTTCATGCATTGGAGAAGGAAATGGCAACCCACTCCAGTGTTCTTGCCTGGAGAATCCCAGGGACGGGGGAGCCTGGTAGGCTACCGTCTATGGGGTCACACAGAGTCGGACACAACTGAAGTGACTTAGCATAGCATAGCATAGCATAGCACATCTATCATAAACTCAACAATAGTCTCCCTAACCCCAAAGCTGTTTTTATCCTAATTCCCGAATGCTTGGTCGTTCAGTCATGTCTGACTCTTTGAGACCCCATGGACTATAGCCCACCAGGCTCCTCTGTCCATTGGATTTCCCAGGAAAGAATACTGGAGTGGGTTGCTATTTCCTTTTCTAGGGGCTCTTCCCAACCCACAGATCAAACCTGCAGCTCCTGTGCCTCCTGCATTGGCAAGAGTGGTAAAGAATTCTTTACCACTGAGCCACCTGGGAAGCCCCACCCTAATTCCTAGAGTTTGCGAACATGTTGCCTTACAGCAGAAGGGACTTTGCATTTGTGGTTAGCTATGGATTTTGAGATGGAAATATTATTCTGGATTATTGGATGGGACCAATGTAATCACAAGGGTCCTTGTAAGAAAGAGGCATGAAGGTCAGAATCAGAGAAGAGGTGTGACCATGGAAACAGAGGTTGTTACAGTATACAGTTGACCCTTGAACAAGAATGGAGGTTAGGGACACTGACCTTCCACACAGTCAAAAATCCTGTATAATTCAGTCAACCTTCACCGTCCTGGGTTTATTCACACTAGCAGTTTGCATTTGAGGATTCAACCAACGTTGGATCAGATCGTGTAATACTGTAGTGTTTATTATTGAAAAAAAACTGTATAAGTGAACTTGAACAGTTTAAAGCTGTGTTGTTCAAGGGTCAGCTGTACTTTGAAGATGGCAGAAGGGATGGAGACACAAGGAATGCAGGTGACCTCTAGAAGCTGGGGAAAATGAGGCAATAGATTCCCCCCTGGAGTTCTAAAGGGGAGGTGGTCCTGCCAAGACCTTGCTTTCTGCCCAGTGGAACTTATTTGAGACTTCTGACCTCCAGAATTGGAGATAGTTAATTTAGAGATAATACATTTCTGTTGTTTTAGGCCACTACATTTGTGGTAATTTGATACAACAACCCTAAAACATATTAAACTTTAGGATTCATTTCAGTTCAGTTGCTCAGTCATGTCCAACAGAACTGAACTGAACTGAACTGTCCAACTGAACTGAACTGAACTGAACTGCCCAACTCTTTGCGGCCCCATGGACTGGAGCGCACCAGGCTTCCGCTTCCCTGTCCATCACCAACTCCTGGAGTTTGCTCAAACTCATGTCCATCAAGTTGGTGATGCCATCCAACCATCTCATCCTCTGTCATCCCCTTCTCCTCCTGCCCTCAATCTTTCCCAGCATCAGGGTCTTATCCAATGAGTCAGTTCTTTGCATCAGGTGGCCAAAGTATTGGAGTTTCAGCTTCAGCATCAGTCTTTCCAGTGAATATTCAGGACTGATTTCCTTTAGGACTGGTGACTTATGAAACTTTGTTGTTGTTGTGAAGTTGCTCAGTCGTGTCCGACTCTTTGCAACCCCATGGACTGTAGCCTGCCAGGCTCCTCCGTCCATGGGATTTTCCAGGCAAGAATACTGGAGTGGGTTGCCATTTCCTTCTCCAGAGGATTAATAAATCCTATATCTGTCCCTCTAACTTCTTTTTACTCAATGAGATGGGGTAGAAATGGAGTCAAAGTCAGGAAGTGACCTATAGGATCATATAAAGATTTGAGTTCTGTGGTTTACTCAGATCAAATACTGGCTCCATCTCTTGCTACTTGTCTGACTTTAGGCTTGTCACCTACTTTGTTTTCTCATCTGCAAAGCTAAGATAATGATAGCATCTACTTTCCTTATAGAATTAAAGGACTCAGTGCTCATAAGATACATGTATCAGCTTTCTGTGCCAACTTCCAAGCTTCCCATCAATGCTCTCCAGCAGTTTCTTCCCCTAAATACAGTGTTTAGAATCTGGAGAAGAGGATATTTAGGTGAGGTTGGGACCATGAGATTCATAAGAGTCAGAGTGATGTAAGAGTTAAACCTGGAAGCCTAAAGAAGAGGCAGGGATGAGGGATTTGCCTGAGGCTGGTTCCAGTTTTCTCAACCTCTGAGTTTTCACTGGCTTTGAAATAGACTCTCAGTTGATTCTGGGACTTCTACAAAGACTGAGGTCACCTCTTCATAACAATGGCATTTATTAAAGCATCAAGTTGAGATGAGATGCAAGTATTTCAATCTCCAGAGTAGACTCTTATCATATCCCAACCCACTAAAGAGGACTGACTACATTTAGCTGATTATTCAGGCAGTTTCTTTGATGTAGAAAATCCAGAAAGATTTTAATGTTTTATTGTTTGATTTTGTATTCATAATGTGTATGTCTTTGGGAGAATGGAATAAAAAGGGCACCTTTCCCTTTAGGAAAGCACCAGAGTTTTTATAAAATAAAAAGATGAAAGGCACTATGAAAATGGTCAAGGCAGGACCAAGCACTTAGTATTCTGATGCTATTGTTAAACACTTTAGTCCAGTTTCTTCTGGTTTTGTCACCTGAATCTCTCATAGGATGAGAGGGACAATGTGGTTTTTCAGTATCTCCATTTGTAAGATGTTTCTGATTCATTTGCTGCCTGGTTTTTCACTATGGGTAAGTGCATCATTTTGGGATGGGATGCTCCTGAAATGATGATTTTTGGCATTCACATCAATATTGTGTTACCTGAAGAAATGAGCAGAACTGCAAATGCCAATAAATCATGTTTGTGACAATTTCTATAGAAACCAAGTATTCATGTCAGAAGAGAGATTTTTTTTTTTTTTTGATAGAAAGGTGGCTTCCATGAGATCCTAGCTCCTCTTCTCCAAGATGTGTGACTTTAGGGGATAATGATGGCTGGTGTGTCTGTAAAGTTTTATAATTTACAGTGTCTTCAGGTGTCTTTGGGCTTCCCTGATAGCTCAGTTGGTAAAGAATCCACCTGAAATGCAGGAGACCCCAGTTTGATTCCTGGGTTGGAAAGATTCGCTGGAGAAGGGATAGGCTACCCACTTCGGTATTCTTGGGCTTCTCTTGTGGCTCAGCTGGTAAAGAATCCTCTTGCAATGCGGGAGACCTGGGTTCGATCCTTGGGTTGGGAAGATACCCTGGAGAAGGGAAAGGCTACCCACTCCAGTATTCTGGCCTGGAGAATTCCATGAACTCTATAGTCCATGGGGTTGCAAAGAGTCAGACATGACTGAGCAATTTTCACTTTCGCTTTCTTTCAGATGTCTTTTACCTATGACCCTACGACTCCCTCAGGGGCTAGATTATAGCTGTACCTATATGAGAGAAGAGAAAAAGTAATCCCAGGAAAGTAAACTGATTTCCTCAAGTTCATGCAGGTACTAAGTGCCAAAGCAATGGCTCCAGATGGATTTTCTTTCCCCTGCAACATGTTGCTTCCTAAAAAAAAGTTTGATTCAAATAATTAAAGTGTGAGTCTCAATTTCTTCCTATGTAAAGTGTGCATATGGACTAGATGGTAGTGCTAAGCCACTTTCAGTCGTGTCTGACTCTTTGCAACCACATGGATTATAGCCCACCAGTCTCCTCTGTCCATGGAATTCACTAGGGAAGAATATCGGAGTGGGTTGCCATTTACTTCTCCAAAAGTGAAAGTCACTCAGTCATGTCCAACTCTTTGCCACACCATGGACTATAGAGTTTATGGAATTCTCCAGGCCAGAATACTGGAGTGGGTAGCCTTTCCCTTCTCTAGGGGATCTTCCCAATCCAGGGATCAAACCCAGGTCTCCCGCATTGCAGGCAGATTCTTTACCAGCTGAGCCACAAGAGAAGCCATGGACTAAATATGACATTACAAACTCAGACCTGAAGGGGCGATGCAGGCAATGTTAGTGACAGATATTGTCTAGATATAAAGGAAACAGTATTAAATGTGGCAGCAAGAGCCATGTGTCATCTAAAGCGAGGAGTTGCTGTCAAGCTGTTTTTGCAGAGGAAGGCAGCAAAACCAGTGTTGTCAAGTTTTCTGCTGTTTCAAGAGAAGACAAAAATCTAAATTTTCAAGTGAAATATCCCTGTGTTATATTAATGCTAAATTGACAGAATTATGACCCCCTCTCCAAGGTCAAGGGGTGCGAGGGGGCACCTTCATTTCTATTAACTCTGATGTGCTGGAAAATCAGTATTGTTTCAGGTTAACTTTCTGGAAAAATTTATCTCTTTGGTCTGGAGGATTCATTAGGTTCATTGACTTTTCAATTAATGTCTAGGCCAACTCAGTAATTGATTTGGACAAATAGATAACTTTTAAACCATGAAGGGAAATGAAATATAATGAATGAAATAAAATAAAATCCATTTATTTCTGTGATCTTGGAGCATTGTGAAAACAGAATACACTGTACCAAAATCTTTGTGTGAAGAGATTATGCTCATGTGTTTCTTTGATGCCACCGTGAGGGCAGCTGAACTTAAAAAAGGAGGGATTTTTATGATATCTTATATGTATTCTCTATTGTTTTCCACTCTTAGAATTGATGGCACATCCAAGCAAATTTAAGTAGTAATTTAACTCATTAAAGATATTTATTTTATGACCATCATGTAATTATAAAGTTAAACTTTGCCATTCAAACTTAGGAGGTTGATGACTTGTGTGAATTTGGACTTGTTGATAATAATAATAGTGGTAATAGTACTATTGCTGTTGTGTGTCCAAAACATTTTGTAATAATGATATTAATAATAAATAAATAACATTTATTATTTATTATGTATCAGGATTCATGTTAAGGATTTTTTTATTCATTTAATCATTTAATCTTCACAATTTCCCATGAAGTAAGCATTGATGTCTATTTTACAAATAAAAAAACTGAGACTTAAAGAGATTAACTGCTACAAGATTATGCTGTTACTAAGAGATAGATTCAAACCAAGTCTTAATTCAGTGTATGCAGAAGAGGTCAGGAGGTATTTCTTGAGCATCTATGTACCAGGTCATATTCTGGGTTCTTGTGTACAAAATGAATTTCTGCTTTATTTGTGTGTGTGTATGTGTTCAGTCACTGAGTTATATCCAACTCTTTGTGACCCCATGGACTATGCATGCCAGACTCCTCTGTCCATGGGGTTCCCTAAGCAAAGATACTGAAGTGGGTTACCATTTCCTTCTCCAGAGGATCATTCCAGATCAGGGATCAAACCCATGTCTCCTGCATTGGCAGGCAGATTCTTTACCACTGAGCCACCAGGGAAGCCCTTGCTTTATTTAGGTTATGTTTTATTTGTTGAGATGATAAGCCAATAAACATACACAGTAATGTGCAGCAGCACTAAGTATTCTAAAAGAAAGAACTGCATTAGGGGATGGAGGGTCTATTTTACATGGGATGATGAGGGAGGTATGTCTGAGGAGGTGATATGTAACCAGAGACACTGGAATGAAGTGGAGGGAGGAGCAATGGGGATTGCTAGGATGGTCCCTCCGATAGTCCCTCTGTGGTACTATTCACTGCTCAGTTCTGGAATGGTGTGACCATTGGTTGGTTGTATTTAAGATGGTTGTGGAGTATCTTCCTAAGGCTGTAAGCAAGAATTTAGGAGGAAGACTCAGGTTAAAATTCTGGTTCTGCTCCATTTTCCTCTGAGGCATGTAGTCACCTTAAATTTACCTTCAAGTTTCAGTTACTTTGCCTATAAAATTTGGATAATAATCCTTATCTCTTATGATAGGTGAACATTACACATGTAAAGTTCCCCTCTGCAGGCCTGGAACTGTGTGTGTGTGTGTGTGTGTGTGTGTGTGTGTATACACACACAGGAATCATGCAGCAAATAGTAGTTATTATAGTTATTTTATAACCCGTGTCTTAAAAAGGAACATGAGAAGGTACTCATGGTGTTTGTGATCAAAGTGTGGGAGGGGGTATAGCATAGAAAATCACCATTTACCCTCAGAACTGAATAGGGAGTATGGTCAGAGTGGAGTCAGATTCAGAAACTAAGAGAAGAGAGGAGGACGGTGTGGATAAAGTGGGTTTTCACATCACAGTAGTTAAGTGAAATAATTCAAAAGGCACTTTGAAACAAGGCAGGCAGGAACTTATTTATTTATTTAAGTTTAATATTAAGAAGCATCTCAGAATACGCTTACAGCCACAGGGGTTTACAGAGTGGCACGAAGAGGGAGAGAGAGAGAGAGAATTCCTGCCCTTTACTAAGTAAGGCCCACATCCCTGCTTCCAAAGGCAAGTGTCTTGTATTTAAAATTGATTCCTGCAGCCAGTGGCTTGGCCCAATGCCTAATAATCAGGAAATCTGGGTCCAGTCCCAGCTAGCCCTCTGACATGCTGCATGGCTCTGAGCTAATCACTTCCCCTCTTTGCCTTCAGACAGAAAAAAAGGTCTCTGCACCTTGTCCATGTCAAAGGAATCTTTTTAGACTGAAATTAAAAAAGTTAAAAATGTCCCTCCTGGGATGTTGCTATTAAATGTGGGAGCATAATTTGGTAAAGAGACAAACCTCTTTAAATCATCAGTGTTATCTCACGGGCCTTGAATTAGTTCTACAGTGGTCTGTTTTGGCAATAACTTAATCCTGGGGCAGGGGTAACAAAGCAACAGCGTTGTTCAGGGGTTCTGCTTGGCTGGGTGGAAACACATGAACTTTGAAGTGTATGCATCTGGGCTCCAATTTTCTAATTTTGCTGTAACTTTAACTCCATCATCCTGTTGAGGACACTTATTCTCTCTGAACCTAGGTTTCTAGATCTATAAATAAATATACTAACATCATGTAAATTATTGGGAAGATTAAGTAAATGCAAAGTTATTAGCATTGCAGGAGACGTGGGTTAGATCTCTGAGTCAGGAAGTTCACCTGAAGGAGGGCATGGCAACCCCTCCAGTGTTCTTGCCTGGAGAATCCCCATGGATAGTGGAGCCTGGAGGGTTACAGTCCATGGGGTCACAGAGTTGGACAGAACTGAGCACGCACGCACATACACACTGCCATCAGCATTTTAAAATGTCAGTCTTTATTATATTTTTTAGTTTTGTTTAAGAATTGAATTCCTGGAATTGTCTAGGGACCTCAATTTCAGGAGATCTTGTCAAACCAGGGCCACCTGGACAGGCAAATGGTCAAGTGGAAATAACCCACCACATCTGCCCAAGCCTGCGGAGGTGAGTCTACACCAAGCTGACTCTATTGGGGAGCAGTGGGGACTAATTCTTGGCCTGAGGCGGTGGGACTTACAGTGGATGTGGGGTTCTAGAACTGTTCCTAGATGCCTAGATGACTACAAAACTTACTGTCTGACAGTGGTGATTGCCAGATAAGGTGCAGCTTGAAGATATATGTTGGCTATGTAGAAACCCTTCAGTATCATTCACAGCAAGTTCCCTCCCTTGACAACACATCTATCTTTGCTGCGGGTTGTTGTATGGCTTTGGGGCACCCTGAAGATTCATCTTTTTTTAATCAATGGAAAGGAGGCAATAGCTTGCCTTCACCTAGATTGACTCTCTCAGAACAGGCAGGCTGCAGATGCCAGTGGCTTCTTAGCGCTTTCTCAGACGCCTCCATCCTTCATTACGCTATTCCCATGGTAACACTGAGGAAGGGAGAAGAGGGACAGCTAACCACTGAGAGGCTATTTTTAGATTTCTGGCCAGATGCTTTGACAAATCTGTTGAGGGAAAGAAAATGAAGCAAGTGTAGAAGAGGATTATTTTCCCCCAAGACAATATCATTTAAAATTCATATGATAAAACTGGAAGCAACCTTGAGAAATCATTCAACCTGCTTCTACTTATAGAAAGATCTACTTTCAAATCATATAAAAAACTGTTCAATAAGATCATTTTTATTTACTTAATTACTTACACTTTATTTCCTACCTTGAATTTATCCCAGATTCAGTCTGAGTTTCCAGACCAAAGGAGTTGGGAATGAGAATGGAAATGATGGTTCACGGTGTGGATTACACAACCCTGAGAGCATCATTCGTTTCAGTTGAGTTCAGTTCAGTCGCTCAGTCGTGTCCGACTCTTTTCGACCCCATGAATCGCAGCACGCCGGGCCTCCCTGTCCATTACCGACTCCCAGAGTTCACTCAAACTCACGTCCATCGAGTCGGTGATGCCATCCAGCCATCTCATCCTCTGTCGTCCCCTTCTCCTCCTGCCCCCAATTCCTCCAAGCATCAGAGTCTTTTCCAATGAGTCAGCTCTTCGCATGAGGTGGCCAAAGTATTGGAGTTTCATCTTCAGCATCATTCCTTCCAAAGAAATCCCAGGGCTGATCTCCTTCAGAATGGACTGGTTGGATCTCCTTGCAGTCCAAGAGACTTTCAAGAGTCTTCTCCAACACCACAGTTCAAAAGCATCAATTCTTCGGCGCTCAGCCTTCTTCACAGTCCAACTCTCACATCCATACATTACCACAGGAAAAACCATAGCCTTGACTAGATGGACCTTTGTTGGCAAAGTAATGTCTCTGCTTTTGAATATGCTATCTAGGTTTGTCATAACTTTCCTTCCGAGGAGTAAGCGTCTTTTAATTTCATGGCTGCAGTCACCATCTGCAGTGATTTTGGAGCCCCCCAAAATAGAGTCTGACACTGTTTCCACTGTTTCCCCATTTATTTCCCATGAAGTGGTGGAACCGGATGCCATGATCTTAGTTTTCTGAATGTTGAGCTTTAAGCCCACTTTTTCACTCTCCTCTTTCACTTTCACCAAGAGGCTTTTTAGTTCCTCTTCACTTTCTGCCATAAGGGTGGTGTCATCTGCATATCTGAGGCTATTGATATTTCTCCTGGCAATCTTGATTCCAGCTTGTTCTTCCTCCAGCCCAGATTTTCTCATGATGTACTCTGCATAGAAGTTAAATAAGCAGGGTGAGAATATACAGCCTTGATGTACTCCGTTTCCTATTTGGACCCAGTCTGTTCCATATCCAGTTCTAACTGTTGCTTCCTGACTTGCATACAGATTTCTCAAGAGGCAGGTCAGGTGATCTGGTATTCCCATCTCTTCCAGAATTTTCCACAGTTCATTGTGGTCCACACAGTCAAAGGCTTTGGCATAGTCAATAAAGCAGAAATAGATGTTTTTCTGGAACTCTCTTGCTTTTTCTATGATCCAGCAGATGTTGGCAATTTGATCTCTGGTTCCTCTGCCTTTTCTAAAACCAACTTGAACATCAGGAAGTTCACGGTTCACGTATTGCTGAAGCCTGGCTTGGAGAATTTTGAGCATTACTTTACTAGCGTGTGAGATGAGTGCAGTTGTGCGGTAGTTTGAGCATTATTTGGCATTGCCTCTATACTAATAATGACACTGTTGTTGAGCCTCCCAGGTAGCTCAGCAGTAAAGAATCTGCCAGCCAATGCAGGAGACAAGAGTTTGATCCCCTGGAGAAGGAAATAGCAACCCGCTGCAGTATTCTTATCTGGGAAATCCCATGGAGGAGCCTGGTGGGCTATAGTCCACGGGGTTCCAAAGAGACAGACAAGACTTAGCGACTAAACAACTAGAGCAAAAATGGCACTTGCTAGGTTTGTGCAAATATCTGCTTCACTTATTTTTAAAATATGTAAACCCCTCCCATACTCCTTAAAAACCTTCAGAAATTTCTCATTGCTTTTAGGTTAAAGGCCATAGATCTTTAAAGTGTCTGTAAAATACATCTATTGATCCTATATACATGTCCAAAATCATTCAGTATTATTATAATTCTCCTTCTTTGTGTTTCACCTAAGACTTTCTTTCAGAATCTCAAACATGCCATCTTCCTCCACGTCAACCTCTTTACACTTGTCTATGATATTTTGCCTCATGCTCTCTACCTAGTTAATTTTTGTAACTTCTTATCCTTTTAATCAGAGCTCAAATACCAGAAAATGCTTTCTTAACCTCTAAACAAAAAAGACCCTTCTGCCATAGCCTCTTCTAACAACTTGTGCATTTCCTTTGCAGCACTTACCAGCTTATAATTCTATATTTATTTATGTAACATTTTAGGTTTTTCTAAAATTACTTTAAACTATGAGCTCCATGTTGTTAGGAAATTATTTTGTTTGGTCACCATTATATATCTGCTGCTGCTAAGTCACTTCAGTCGTGTCCAACTCTGTGCAACCCCATAGACAGCAGCCCACCAGGCTTCCCATCCCTGGGATTCTCCAGGCAAGAACACTGGAGTGGGTTGCCATTGCCTTCTCCAGTGCATGAAAGTGGAAAGTGAAAAAATGAAAGTGAAGTCGCTCAGTCGTGTCTGACTCTTAGCGACCTCATGGACTGCAGCCTACTAGGCTCCTCTGTCCATGGGATTTTCCAGGCAAGAGTACTGGAGTGGGGTGACATTGCCTTCTCCATTATATATCTAGTGCCTAGTATATATTGGCAACTTATTCTAATGACTGTGTAAATGACTAGCAGTTATTTTAAAAGGACATTAACCTAGGTTTTCTGTCAAGTCAAACTGTCTATGTGACTTACCAGGGCTCCTCAAAATAGAATGTGCACCCAGATTTCTCAGAAAACTTGTTAAAGAGCAGATTCTGATTCAGTAGATTTGGGCTGCAGCTCATGATTCTGCATTTCCAACTGGTGTCTAACTAGTTCTAGAACTTGGTTGCACACTGAAATTGCCATGTGCTGTGTGCTCAGTAGCTTCAGTCGTGTTTGACTCTTTGCGACCCTATGGACTGAAGCCCTCCAAGCTCCTCTGTCCATGGGATTCTCCTGGCAGGAATACTGGAGTGGGTTGCCATTCCCTTCTCCAGGAGATCTTCCTGAGTCAGGGATCAAACCCATGTCTCCTGTGTCTTCTGCATTGCAGTGAATTCTTTACTGCTGAGCCACTGGGGAAGCCAGAAATTGCCATAGGAATTTTTAAAAAAAACTTCAATTTTGAAATCCCACCCTGTGATTCTGATTTAATTGGTATGTGCTTGGCCTGGGCTTTAGGGATTTTTAAAAGTTCCCTAGTTTATTCTAATATCAAATACTATTGTAGAATCATTGATTTCAGGCAACAAAGCTAATTCTCAACAATAGCTGTATAGGAATATTTTTGTTACCCTTTGCATTAGACAGCATTTAACATGGCCACCAAATAAGGATTCATGGTGTTACTGTTTCTTAAATGTATATTTCTTAGAGACACATAGGAAAGTGGTACCAAGCATTTGTTTCCTGGCAGAGAGAATCCTATGTGAGTCTGTTGTGGTGGTAGCAGAATGGTCCAATCTTAAACTTCCCCATTTCTTCACATAGGGGAGCTGTATTTCTTATCAAATATTTAAAACAATAAGTATACTATTCAAAGAAGTGAAGCATTTTGGTAGAAACAAATGCAGCTATAAGTCTTTGCAGCCAGAGGAACAATGCATAATTACCCAGATAATATCATTAGGAAGAAGAGAACCTTAGTGCTCTTCCAAAAGCTGCAACATTTACTGTGAGTTCAATGATTCCCAGCATGTCCATAAATGTATGAAGAGAATCCAGAGGCTCTTGGGCACTTGGTTACCCTCTTTGAAGATCAATGCTTCTTAATCTAAAGCATAGTAAAAATCCTCCTTTTTGTATTATTAATTTCACTAATGTTTTCCACTGATTTGTTTTTGCTTGTGGTTTTAATCTTAAAAGTTCCACAATGTGGATTGTAATATTTTTGCAGTTATAACTTAACACAGTACTTTATTTTAAGCCCTGCAGTAGTTGTTTTCTTATTTTCTCTTACTTAATCTACTCATCAAATATGTTTGGTATCTACTGCTATTATCACATTCTACAGATGCGGAAACTGAGCTAAATGGCTCAGTAACTTCTCAGAGACACAGATGGCCAGAGACATTGTCCAGGAACATATGATATAACTCCTCGGGACTCTCTCCTTTCCAGCGTTAATAAATTTCCGGTCTTTAAGCCAAATTCAGCCTTCAGTGATATTGGTCCAAGGGTCTCAATATATTTTTTAATGAGGTGCTACTATTTAGAAAGCAGAAAATTTCTTATGAAAATCCAGATGTCAGGTTTATATTTACAATAATCTTATCTGACAACACTAAGTGACATGACTGAAATCCTGAAATTGCCTGAAGCTGAGCTCTGTTTTTTCCTTTTCAAATGACACTCTTCCTGCCTCTCACTAGCACCTACCTCTTTTACTCCTGGCCTGCTCCAGTATTCATGACACAGGCTTTGCCCCTCCAGAGCTCTGGTTTTCAACTCAGCCTCTAAATTCTGTTGAGGGAAGAAATGATTCTTATGTCTTTAGTGCATTTTACCATCAGGAAAAACAAAATGTCCTCTTTCTCAGTGAGGTGTAGACCATTGCATTGCCATCTTCATCACTTCATACCTTTTTAGGACTACCTGTGTGTTTGCATCTGGCTGAGTGGTTCAATTTCGTTGAATACAAAATTGTGGAGCTTAGTATCCTACCTTCTGGTTCTACTAGTTAGCTGTTTGGAGTGGTTTCCAATCAAAGTTTTGATTTCACAGGAGTTTACAAGTTGTGTGGTTGTCTTTCAACAACTGTAGCCCCGTGGAGACTCACGTATCCACGTGAGTCTTGAACTTAGGATATGTAGTTGGGTTCTGTTCAGCCTCCTTCAAGTAAGACTATGCTAAAGAGGAAGAGGATGATGTTGTCCTGGTGATGTCAGGACCACCTAGCTGATATGTGGCCTGCAGTGTCAGCAGGGTTTCGCAGGATTGCAGTCACTGATTTCTAATGTAGCAGGAAACACAGACAAAAAAGGATTCTCTTAGGAGTCTTCACCTTGGTTTTGAGAGTTGTTTGCCTCTGTTGCAGGGTACTATTTCCTTTATTCCTTTCCTTGTCTGGCTTTTACCTGCTGCCCACCTTGGTCTTGGTTTCTATACACTCTCTCTGAGCCACTCAACGTTTTTTCCTAGTGGTGGAGACCTCTCACTGCACATGGAAGCCTGTCACTCAGCAGAACTCATGCACACACACTTAAACCTCAGAACAGCCCTATGATATAGGGTCTTTTACTCTCAGGAAATTGTGGCTCAAAAAACCTTAAAATTTGGTAAGTTGATTAGGAGAAGAATTTTCAAATGGTTAAATTTTAATGTTGACTATTCTGTCCCATGTTTTACTTTGGGTACAAGAGGCCACTATCATAATTGAATGATGTCTACAAAAGATGAGAAAAGTAATTTTACCATTCCTTATTTCATCACATGTCGTGCCATGTGAGACATCATCAATTTTAAGGAACACCATTATCTGATATACTACTAAGAAGAGAAAAAAATACTGTCAATTAAATTATGTCATCTAAATTATGTTGATTGTCATTTGTATTGCAATTATAAATGTTCTAAAATATAAAGACATGTCTTAGAATTGACAAATATGGTACTTATTCAACTTGTACACATTTAACGTGTAAGTCATTGGCTGAAATGTTAATTGTCTTAAAATAATGAGAAGAAAGCAAATGCAAAATATTTACTCTATAATGTTTTCCTTCAGCAACCATCAACTGAGCTGGAATTTGACCGGGTAGTGATTTATACCACTTGCCTTCGTGTGGTACGGACGACGTTTGAAAGGTGTGAACTGGTTAGAAAGATCTTCCAGAACCATCGAGTCAAATTTGAAGAGAAAAACATTGCTTTGAATGGTGACTATGGAAAAGAGTTAGATGAACGATGCCGGCGGGTTTCTGAAGCTCCTTCCCTCCCTGTTGTGTTCATTGATGGCCATTATCTAGGGGTAAGTGTCTGCTAAGGAAAATCTTTTTTATTGAACCCAACCAGTGTTGATACCCTTTCACTTTTCACTTTCATGCACTGGAGAAGGAAATGGCAATCCACTCCAGTGTTCTTGCCTGGAGAATCCCAGAAACGGCAGAGCCTGGTGGCCTGCCGTCTCTGGGGCTGCACAGAGTCGGACATGATTGAAGCGACTTAGCAGCAGCAGCAGCAACAGCAGTGTTGATAGAAATCTGCAAACCTATGACAAAGCAACTTGCATCATAGCTACCAGCATACTTACTGATTTTCGGAGTTCAATCCAGCAGTTTTGAGGCACTTACTTCTATCCCAAATGATGTATCATTACAGTGTTCATCCCTACAGAGTCATAGTGAGACAAAATCAGCATGGAATTGTCTTTTTGAATAGAAATACATTTTAAAAATGGTTAGTTGACTTGAGTTTTTAATTGAGAAGCTTGACATATGGGATAAAAACTTTTTTTAAGTGCAGGTAAGAAAAATGGAATATGAGATATGCATTTGTGAATTCTCCTATACTACATCATTAAGCACTCAATTTCCTACTTAATGAAACTGAGATGACAGTCATGAAATGAAATCAATAAGAAATAGGGCCTGTAGCCAGAATTTTATCTGCTTGTTGTTTAAAATGATTCTTGATTTGAGGAATGCAGGAGTGTGAGACACAAATGCAGGCTTACAGTGAGCAGAGTGGAGAATTCCCAGAGCAGCAAAAAACACGACTCCTCCATTGCTCTCTGAATAACACTGTTAGCATAATAACCCCCATCCATCTATGAATGTGTGTCATCGGTAAGAAGCCCAAGAAGGGGGCGCTGGAGGGGACACTTTAGAGAGAGGGAGAGCAAAGAGCTGAGGGACGCCAGTGGCTGGGAGGTAAGGCTGACAAGGTCACTGATCAGAGAACAAAAAAAGTGAATTGCAATAATTAATTTACATGGCATTCTGTATTTTTCTTGATATTTCTGGTGCCTTGAGTGTAGTGAGAAATCAGTACATATTAATTTTTCAAATCTGGTCTTAACTTTCAGGTTTTAGGGAAAGTTAGAAAAAGCCAGAGATTTTTCTTAGCAGGAAATGCTCCTGTTTGTTACAGGGAGCTTGCATCTGATGTCCTGTCTAGAGCCGTGGCTGTTAGAGGCAGTCTGCCATCTTATGGCAAGATTAATGCAGAAAAGCCATGACTCACTAGCTATGACATCATGCAGTCTTACTTTCAACCAGAGCTGGACACAGATTGATTCTGAACGAGAAGAATTTTGATTGAAGTATTGCGCCTGAGGTCCCAGAAACCCACAGCAGTGGAGCCCGAGGTCCCAGAAACCCACGACAATGGTACAGATAATAATGACAGATAAATACATAGATTTTAAAAAGCACTATAGTATACTTTCAGCTCACATGTGTTATCTCATCTAACCATCAGTCTAACTTTAGAAATGAACTCTCTGGAACACTGGTTAAAAGGCAAGATAGCCTTGGAGTCAGGCAGCATTGTTCTGATACTTCTAATGCTGGGAAATGTATAAATCACTCTGTACCTGGTTTCCTCTTTTGTATGAGAATAATAGTAGAACTTTTCTTAGGCTAATGGTGAGGGTTTTATTATATACGTATGCATTATATTATTTTATTATTATGCACATGTGTGTGTGCAGGGTCGCTTAGTCGTGTCCACCTCTCTGAGGCCCCATGGACTGTAGAGTGCCAGGTTCCTCTGTCCATGGAATTTTCCAGATAAGAATACTGAAGTGGGTTGCCGTTTTCTACTCGAGAGGATCTTCCTGACCCTGAAATTGAAACACATCTCTTGTGTCCTCTGCATTGGCAAGAGGGTTTTTTTTTTTTTTTTTAATCACTAGGGCCACCTGGGAAGCCCCATTATTATATAACTATATGTATCAGTTATATAATGATATAAAATATTATTCAGTTCATATGGTTGGATCAAAGTATGTTTTTAATAAATAGTAGCAATTTTCATCCCTGTTTTGAAAAAGAGAATATTCTTTTGCTCCAAGTAACATAGCTGGGTAGATGGCAGGGCCAGGACTCCATGTTAGGTCAGTCCAATTCCCCAAACCCTTGTACTTTGGCACATCACCTCAAGGAAAGTAATTGTTGTTAGTTTGTTTGCTGCTGTATTCTTAGCACCTTGAACAGAGTTTGTCACAAAGCTCTCAAAAACATACATTACATGGCTGTAGGAATGATGCTATATTGTCTCTTCATAGTCTTTCCTTAAGATATTCTTCCACAAGGGAAAAAAATCTGAAGAACATATCCACACTGGGAAGGAAATCACTGGTAAAAGGTTGTGAGATTTGCTTTTTAAACTGGGAAAAAATTCTTCTGACAATGTAAGATATTTCTCACTGTGGTGTTTTAAGTTCTGTGAAACTGCACAGTTGATCTTAGTGGGTGATCACTAAGATCACTTAGTGGTCAATAAGCTTGGCCCACCCACTGCTCTGATTTTAACCATGCTCATCTTCCTACTTCTCAGTCTAACCTGCCCAAGTGCCTCTCCTGTTGTGTGTCCTTCAGTTTCAGGGATAGAGGGAGAGCATGACAGACAAAGGAGGTTGAGTGCGGAGTTCTTTCTCAATGACTTTGTCTCTGTGATCACTTTATTACACACAAAGTAACCTAGAGGTAGAAGAATCACACATGCTACTCTGTTGCTTCTGAAATTTGAAGCTGATTCCCCAAGTCTGAAGAGAGGTCAGACACAGAGATGTTCCACCCCCGCCCCCCTCCCCGCTTTCTTTTTCTGATAAAAGAGGAATTACTTCTAGATTTATAATTCAAAACGGAGATAAACAGTCCAAAACCACTTACATAACAAACTGCCCTCCTCCTGCAGTAGCCACTTTATTTAGATTCCATGCACAATTGCAAATAGAGGACATTGTTGGGCTTGTAGAACCTTTTCCCTATTTGTGCATCTGAAATGGAAGGATGCCCTCTGCTGGGTTTTGGCATGTGGTGAAGCATAATTCTGGAAGAGGATGAGAAACTGATGTTGGTAGTTTCCTTAACATCTGTGATGTTTTAAACAGTTATATAGAACCACTTGATTTACTTAACATTTAAGTAAATGAGAAAAATCAAGATGTGTGAATCAGCTGCACAAATACAAGTGCCTTTAAGGATGGAGAGAGAGAGAAACAGCCAGAGCCAGAGAATGAAGTAGATGCAAACAGAGGAGTATGGAGACAAAGTGTGGGAGAACATGAGATGGAAAGGGAGACGAAAAGGACAAGTCACGCTACCCTATTTTACTGCCACAGACTCAGGGTGGGTGGTGCCAAAGGAGCTCAGTTGTTTTCGTTGAAGGGAAGCTATCAGGGCTCCATCCGAGGGCAAGAATGGAAACGTTGACAAGGATGCTCTTTTTGTCTGATGACTCTCTTCCCCAGCCAAACTGAAACCTGAAGACGGAAATAATGGAACAGTCAAGGGAGAGAAATTACTTTAGAAAGAAGATCTACACAGCCCTGTGATGCTCAGTGGTAGAAGGGGAGTTGGTGGAGGTAGAAGCAAATTCAGCTTGGAACTTCCCTGGAGTTGCTATTGTTGTTCAGTCATTCAGTCGTGTCCAACTCTTTGTGACCCCATGGACTGCAGCACGTCAGGCTTCCCTGTCCATCACCATCTCCCGGAGCTTGCTCAAACCCATGTCCATTGAGTCGGTGATGCCATCCAACCATCTTGTCCTCTCTTGTCCCCTTCTCCTTCTGCCCTCGATCTTTCCCAGCATCAGGGTATTTTCCAATGAGTCAGCTCTTCATCAGGTGACCATAGTACTGGAGCTTCAGCTTCGGCATCAGTCCTTCCAATGAACATTCAGGATTGATTTCCTTTAGGATTGACTGATTTGATCTCCTTGCAGTCCAAGGGACTCTCTTGGACTTTTCCAACGCCACATTTCAAAAGCATCAATTCTTCGGTGCTCTGCCTTCTTTATGGTCCAACTCTCACATTCATACACGACCACTGGAAAAACCATAGATTTAACCATAAGGACCTTTGCTGGCAAAGTCCTTGGAATAAGTGTCCTGTTGTTTTTGACATCAGAAAATCTTGATGTGAAAAGATTATGTCCCAATAGTTTGGACATAAATAATCTTATAAATTCCAGTTGGAAATGAGTTAGAAATTATGTCTTGATTATGGACCAACCAAAAACCTCTACAGTAAGAGTCCACAAAATCCACATTGGAACATAGCTATGAAACATGTAGAATGAATCCTACATGGATTCCAAAATCCACATTGGAACATAGCTGTGAAACATGTAAAATGAAACAGGGGCCTCCTCTCTAACAGAGAGAGGAATGGAAAGGCTGTTGGTCTAGAGGGGTCTCTGAAATTAGCTGATATTGAGTTGTGACTGCTTGGAAATTCTGTATCTATTTAAAGTACTATTTTATTCAATTTAGGAATGAAGAAATTATTATTGAGCATTGCTAGTAGACACACTAGAAATATAGACTCTAGGCTAGTTTAGAGACTACTTCCAACACTTCTCTGCAGAAATGGGTCACCAAGGAAGCCTTTGCCACCATCTGGAAGTGACCAGCTCTAGTAACTTGTTGTCTTTGCCACGGTCCTCACCAGCAAAATAGATGATGTATTCTCCACCCTTCTTTCTACAAAATTCTCTTCCTAAGTAAAGTCTTGAGTGATGTGTATCTGTTTGTGGTCAATAAATAAGTCACACTTGAAAGCAGCAAGAGAAAATGGGAAATGTGCTTTGTAGGTTTCTAGCCTCTACATCCCGATATTCTCTCTGTAGCACAGGAAGACAGTCTATAAAGTGATGGGGTAGGTTACTGAGTGAGACAAACCATAGTATCTGCTGGATATGCTGCTTTTATTTAGTTTTATTTTAACCAGCTTTATTGAAGTACACTTTACATTTAATAAATTGTACGCATTTAAATTGTACAGTTTAACAAATGTGTACACCCATGTATCTACAAACACATCCAAAATATACAGCATTACCATAAGCCCTCAAATATTCTTCATGTCATTTAGTAGTTAATCCCTTCCTCCTGGCCCAGTCACCTGCTAAACATGGGTCTTTGTCTTAACATAGTTTTCTATTCTTCTAATGTCTATGTCTGGTTTCATGATCAGGGTAGTGATGCCCTCATTCAAGTGAGTTTGCAAGTACTGTAGCCTCTGGAATTTTCATGTCTGGTTCTCTTTAATCCTTGATATAGAGCACCATAGCCATTTGACATCCCTTTTCTGTTTTGTGAAAGACTTCTTATACACTGCTATGTAGTGTGGGTCTGCTGTGGATGAATTCTTTCAGTATTTAAAAGTCTGAAAAGTTTTTATTTCATCTTTATCTTTAAGAAATATTTTTGCTGGATATAGAATTATAGGTTGGATTTTTTTCCAGTAGTTTAGAGGTGTTGGTCCTCTATCTTCTCACATTACTTCTAATAAAACATATGCTGTTTCCCTGATCTTTATTTCTTGGTTTGTAACATGTCTTCTTCATCACTGCCAACCCCAACTGCTTTTAAGCTTCTCTGTTTATCACCAGATTTGAGAACCTCAATTATGGTATGTCTTGGTGTAACTTTCTTCATTTTTCTTTTGCTTAGGGTTCAAGGAGATTCTTGAATCAGTTGTTTTATTAGTTTTTATCAAATGTGAAAAACTTTCAGCTATTTTTTAAATGTTATTTTTATTTTCCCTTCTTTCTCTCTTTTTTTCAGAGGCTTTAATTACATCCCTATCAGGCTGCTTGAAGTAGCTCCATAGCTTACTTCATTTCATTTTGGGTACTTTCTATTGCTATGTCTCCTGGATTCCTAGTCTTTTCTTATGTAATATGTAATCTTCTATTACTCCCATCTGTGTGTTTTTTTTTTAATCTCAGATACTGTAATTTTTATCTTTAGACATTTGATTTCTTTATTTTTTTTTTTTTTTTTAATTTTGAGGGGCAAGACCCAAGTCCTGACCCTAAGTGACAGATCCAAGGATCACAAACAACCACGCCCCAGTGGAGTCTTAACTTCCTCCGGTCTGGGCCCCTTTGCCACTTTCAACCACGGACTTTTTCTGATTTCTTTAAAAAACGTATTTTTCATGTCTCTGCTTAACATGTTCAATATGTTTTTTTAGCTTTTTGATCATATAATAACTTTTAATCTGTTTAACAGTTTCATTATCTGTGTCAGTTCTGGGTTGGTTTTGAAATTCTGAGTACTGTTTTCCACTTCTTTCCCTTCCTGGTAATTTTTGCTTGAATTCCATATACCTGGTTGGATAAAAGTATTTTTATTGGGATATTTTTGTATTCAAAAAAAAAAAAAAAAATATATATATATATATGTATATGTATATATCCTTGTGCTTTTTGCTGAAAGGCAGTCATGTTACTTGGAAATAGTTTGCTATTTTGGGTTTGTTATTAAGATTTTCTAGGTGTCTCAGTTCAGTTCAGTCACTCAGTTGTGTCTGACTCTTTGCAACCCCATGGACTGCAGCACGCCAGGCCTCCCTGTCCATCGCCAACTTCTGGAGTTTTCTCAAACTCATGTCCATTGAGTTGGTGATGCCATCCAACCATACAAAACTAATTATTCCTTAGTATTACTTTGCCAACAAAGGTCCATCTAGTCAAGGCTATGGTTTTCCCAGTGGTCATGTATGGATGTGAGAGTTGGACTGTGAAGAAAGCTGAGTGCTGAAGAATTGATGCTTTTGAACTGTGGTGTTGGAGAAGACTCTTTCAAGTCCCTTGGACTGCAAGGAGATCCAATTAGTCCATCCTAAAGGATATGGGTCCTGGGTGTTCATTGGAAGGACTGATGCTGAAGCTGAAACTCCAATACTTCAGCCACCTCATGCGGAGAGTTGACTCATTGGAAAAGACCCTGATGCTGGGAGGGATTCGAGACAGGAGGAGAAGGGGATGACAGAGGATGAGATGGTTGGATGGCATCATTGACTCCATGGACATCAGTTCAGTTCAGTCGCTCAGTTGTGTCTGACCCTTTGCGACCCCATGAATCGCAGTATGCCAGGCCTCCCTGTCCATCACCAACTCCCGGAGTTCACCCAAACTCATGTCCATTGAGTTGGTGATGCCATCCAGCCATCTCGTCCTCTGTCGTCCCCTTCTCCTCCTGCCCCCAATTCCTCCCAGCATCAGAGTCTTTTCCAATGAGTCAACTCGTCGCATGAGGTGGCCGAAGTATTGGAGTTTCAGCTTCAGCATTAGCCCTTCCAATGAACACCCAGGACTGATCTCCTTTAGGATGGACTGGTTGGATCTCCTTGCAGTCCAAGGGACTTTCAAGAGTCTTCTCCAACACCACAGTTCAAAAGCATCAATTCTTTGGCACTCAGCTTTCTTCACAGTCCAACTCTCACATCCATACATGACCACTGGAAAAACCATAGCCTTGACTAGATGGACCTTTGTTGGCAAAGTAATATTTCTGCTTTTCAATATGCTATCTAGGTTGGTCATAACTTTCCTTCCAAGGAGTAAAAGTCTTTTAATTTCATGGCTGCAATCACCATCTGCAGTGATTTAGAGTCCAAAAAAATAAAGTCTGACAGTTTCCACTGTTTCCCTGTCTGTCTGCCATGAAGTGATGGGACCAGATGAGTTTGGGTAAACTCCAGGAGTTGATGATGGACAAGGAGGCCTGGCGTACTGTGATTCATGGGGTCGCAGAGTCGGACATGACTGAGCGACTGAACTGAACTGAACTGAACTGATGGGGCTGTGATCTTTTGATAACTTTACTCAATACCCCAGTCTGGCTGGTGAAAACAGGTGGTATTCCCAACCCTTCCCCCCAATACTGTCACTTTTCATACTTTCAGGTGGTTCTTTGCTGGCCTTGAGTAGTTTCCTTACATGGATGTACTAAACATTACTCTGCTGAACTCAAGCTGGGCCCTCTGCCCATCTCTGGAGTTCTCTGTGAAGCTCTTTACTCTCTGTCCTATGAACGCTAGCCATCTTAGCTTCCTGGGCTCTAGGTCTATTTCCTTAACTCAAGGAATCTACCTGGTTCTGTTTAAACTCCCCCTTCTTGAATATAACTTGAATAGCTATTATGATAATAAGCCTGGGAGTCCATAGAACTCACTCATTTACTCCCTGCCTCTCAGAGGTGATAGTTCTTTGTTGTTTAATGTTTACTACCATATAAACAATCCATTAAAAATCAATGTGCTGTGCTTGTGCTCAGTCGCTCAGTTGTGTCTGACTCTTTGCGACCCTACAGATTGTAGCCCACCAGGCTCCTCTGTCCATGAGGATTCTCCAGGCAAGAGTAGTGGAATGGGTTGTCATGCCCTCCTCTAGGAAATCTTCCCAAACCAGGGATCAAACCCAGGTCTCCCGCTTTGCAGGCAGATTTTTTTACCATATGAACCACCAGGGAAGCCCATTAAAAACCATTATACTGTTTATCAAAATGAATCATTAAGTGGTCCACTTTTAGGCAGTATAACAAAGAGAAATTTTCAGGCTTGATGTCCATGCCATTTATGAATTACATTTTTTTCTGAATAACAATGATTCATTTTTACAAAAAACATCTCTAAACAAACAAAAAGTCCTGAAGCCTTAAAAATTAGGGGTTTTATCTTTTCTCACATAAAAAATGTACAGGAAGATGCTCCTGAGAGGGTATAAAGTTCCATGATGTCACCTAAGACCACTTTCTATTTTATAGTTCTTAGCACATACCTTCTATCTTTGAGGTTTAATGGACCTAATGTTCCTATAATTAATATAAGTATTGATATCACACTTGCATTCTAGGCAGGATGGAAATGAGAAAGAAAAGAAAAGAGAGAAGTACATTCTAGCTAAAGGAGTGCCCTTTTAAATAATCCATCCAGAAATCTCACCCAACTTTGTTTTTTACTATTCACTTTTGTTGCAAAATAGAATTGTACTCTTCCAGAGGGACACACTGATATGTTGAGAAAAAATCCAGGTTTTTCTTAGAATAAAGTATCATGGATATTGAGTAGGAAGTTAGTATCTGCCACACTGAGCAAAGATCTTTTTCAGTAGTTGACTAGAATAAGCTTCTTCAGGTTGCATGTTTTACACTAAGTGTTTGCTTGAATCAGACAACTCCCTAGTATGCATTCTGTTAAGGAGGGTTGCAGAGATGGTGGACAGATGGGAGGGAATCTTTGGTAAATTTGGTGTTTCTTTATGGGAATGCATTATATGCAATAATAACTATTTTCATAAACCATCAATGTAAAAGTGTTTTGTTAGGTTTTGAAACTCTTTGGTTTTGAACCTCTAAAATATTTACCATATATCTGTGAGAAGTGGTTTATAAATGTTAGAGTTATATGCTTTGAAAATCTGTTGAAAGTTATAGACCATCTCACTGTACATAAGATACAATCTTCTTTAAATATCAAGGGTTTCTGAGAATTTATCCCTAGATAATTAACTTTTCATTAAAAGGAGCACTTTCACGATGGTACCTACTGAATATACCCCTGCTTCTTAGTTACCTTGAGTATTTTATCAAGTAAGCAACTCACTTCATTATAAGTAATTACCATCATACCTGATTTAGATTCTTTAGCATTTAATTGTGGAATAGATGAATTTTAGATCTTTATTTTTTCCTTTTTCTTTGAAATTCATCTTTTTGGTCATTTCCTTGATTATTAACATTTTCCCCAGAGATCTGGATGAAAGAAGAATCCCTTGAGCTTTCAGATCTACTAATTTTTCATGGACCTGATTTGGTAATAGGTACAGCAGATATTCAATCTTTAAGCATCCTTGTGCAGAGTCATGGAATATTTGTTCCTGGCCTGTTCACTGTACTTCAGAAAGTACAGGATGGGGAAATTTGAAATTTAAGCTTTAAGTCAAGCTCTTGGAGTATAAATGAAGCAATAATCTGTCATGTGATTGCTTCCTTGTCCTTTTTTTCCTGAATAACTGAGGATTTTTTTTTTTAAGTTTTTATTTTTGTATTGAGGTATAGCTGATTAATGATGTTGTGATAGTTTCGGGTTAACAGCAAAGGGGTCCAGCCATACATATACATGTACCCATTCTCCCTCAAACTTCCCTTCCATTCAAGCTGCCACATAACATTGAGCAGAATTCCACATGCTCTACAGTAGGTTCTTGTCAGTTATCCATTTTGAATATAGCAGTGTGTACAGGCCTATCCCAAAGAGCAACAACAACAGCGATAGTAAAAGCTAACTTGAATGATACACTCTGCTAAGCTTTCCTTGATCTATTAAAATAAAAGTGTAAATAGTATCCCTCTCATTTCTATCACCCCAAATTTTGTTAGACAAATTAAGAAACTTAGAGAAAATAAGAAACTCTTTAAATACCTTCAGATCACAAGCCAGGATTCAAATTTAAGAGTGTTGGACTCTAGAGCTCAAACTTCCACTCTTCAGCAGCATATTTACATTCTGAGTTATTTCATCACTCGAAAACACTCCACATTCAAGATCTTGACCTTAGAAATGTCCTGCTCTGATCACAATTTTCTGTCCTTCACTCTCTCTCCATTACTGAGCTTGCTCTTTACTATTGGTATTGTTTATCCTTCCCTGTTTCTACTGTAGGCACACTTGATCTCACTCGTTTCCCTATATTTCTGTATTCATGAATATAATAATATCTAGTCTGTTTCACTCACTGAATCAGCTCTCTTGACTTTCCACATTTGTCAGTTTCCAGTCTGGTACAGATTCCTGTGTTTTTCTTCTCTTATTTCAGCACATCAAGGACATTATTGGAAAAAAATCTCAAAATTTTAGCAAAGAAATCTACAACAAAGTTGTATCATCAGCATTATCTAGGCTCACTATTTAATACTCCTGAGAATATCTTGTTGGTTTTCTGTTGTGGTGCACATAACCAACTGCTTTGAATTGTTTTCTAATTTCCCCCAAACAGAAATTTCATTGACATCTCTTCATTCCTATTTTCCACATCTGTTATTATCTTTCACTTTTTCTAGTCTTCAAGTCTCTATACAGTCACAATCTTGTAGGGTCTGTTAATTTTTTTACAGATATTTTACTTTGGCATTAAAAAACACAGAAGACTTCTTCATTATTAGCCTTTTATTCCAATTCTTTGGTTTTGATAAATGACCCCACAATTCTTCCAGTCGGTTGGACTCCAAATCTCAGTTTTCTTTGATACCACGTCATCCTCTTCCTCATATCTAGTCACTTGTCAAGATTTACATTGTATTCCATGGAATCTCAATTTTCACATTGTGGGAGCCCCTCCTATAAAGGAGTAGCAAAGCAGTGGAAGCAGACATCTGAATGCAAGGGTAAGCTGTTTGTCTTACTGGAATGGATGCTTGTCTAGTTATTTAATCTCTCTAAGGTGAAGATAACAAAATACTAATGACTGGGTATTTTGAGAATTATGAAGCATAAAAACTCGCAGTGCCTGGAACATGGCACACACTAAGTAATTCTTTGCTAATATTACAGCAAGAGCTTTAGAGAAAACTTTACATTTATGGGCTGTAGGTGGAAAGAGAGAATGAAGAGAATTAATATAGGATTGGATCAAGAAGTCATGAGAGGAGAAAAGGTGCAGAGTATTATTCTGAGTTCACTTTCACATGTTAATTTCCAAGCAGTCTGATCTATGAGGGCAGGATGCTGCACAGCGTCTGAACTTCTGCATAGTGGTAGTGTTTTAAATATAAAAACTATCGTCAAGGTCATGTTTCAGACACTAGTTTCATTTGAGCTGATACGTGGGCTACTAGCAATATTCCATTGCCATTCATGATACCTTTCCATGAATATTAAACATAGTTATTTAAATAGTGTTACTTTTTTGATTTTAATACTAAGCAATTAAAAATGCTAGTTAAAACATATTAATAATAGTTTATAACATATGAGAGTTAAAAATTATTAACAATATACCTATTTCCTCTGAAAATGAAAGAGAAGGTTTACGTACAAGACACTATACCATTATAGTTTTTTCCTTACAATATGAAACTTTGATTTTCTTCCCTCTCTTTTTAATAGTAAGCCTAATTTTACCTTTATTCAACTCAGAATGAATTTCATTGTATTAACATATGAACAGATGACATCTGATTTGCTCTTATTTCTAAAACAAAGTTATTAAATCTAGAGTGTGTGCCCATCTAAGAAATAGACTGGGTGAAGGAATTAATGCTTTATATTCTCCTCTTAGCACCTCCTCTCTCTCATATTCTCTCAGATTAAGACCACTGGGAGACTGGTGGGACAACTATTAAGATGAGGTTGCAGAAAATCTACTTAATTACTAGGTTTCAAATGTGGTAGATAAATACATGTATAAGTTTCATACAGAAGATTAGAATCTTAGAAGAAATCTTACATGTCATCCTGTCTAATGTCCCTCTCACCACATAATTCTTTCTACCATAACCCTGGGCAGAGATGAACAATCTTTGAACACACCCAGTGACAAAACCTCATACTGTTCAAGTCAGTCTATTGTGGTACTCCTGTAAATATTAGAATTTTTTTTCTCATGTTGATAACAAGCCTGTGTCTAACTTCCTTCACCCATTAGTCTTAGTTCTACCTAGAGTAATTAGAATTAAAATTGTTCCCTCATCCGCTTAACTAAAACTTTGTATACAAAAATGTTGGCAAGTTTTCTCCTTGGTTTATTTCATACTTACTCTTATCTCATGACTTTCTGAGCTTCAAAATCATAATTATTCTCCTTAAGACATATTCTAGTATTTGAGTGCAGCACCCAAAGCTGGAACCAATCCTCTAGATGATTATTTCCTCAGTAGGATCTCTATCCCTCTAATAGTGGTGTCTAGGTTTACTTTAAGCATCATCATGCTGAGTCTGAGCTCACTTAAAAGAATCATGTAATTTTTAAGTGAACTATTTCTCAAGTGAACTCCTAAAACCCTTGGATTTTGTTGCATTTTACTGGGTCCCAAGACCTCTTTTCCATGGATGTGTAGTTGCTAGACAGTAATTAATATCACAGGAAATAAATGTTTTTTAATGAAATATAACCTATGATTTTTGATAACTGTCACTCTCTTTCTGTAAGCAGTTCATTCTGATGCTAGTATCATTCCTCAGATCAGGAAGCAAAGAAGTTATCAAATGTCTCAAACTTCCATCCCCAGAGAAATATGCCCATGGGACTGAAATAAACTGTAGTCAAAGTTAGGGTGCTATGATGAAAATAGTTGTAACAGTTAGCTTTTGCTGTGTAACAAATCACCTCAAAACTTAGTGGCTTTAAAGAATCACTTTGTAGACTGCACTTTTGGCTGGGTTTGGCTGTCTTTTGTGGTCTACTGGTCGATTGGCCAGAGGTGGGTAGTCTAGGATGACATCAGTTACATGTGTGGAAATTGGCTTCTCAGATTTCCTCTTTCCTAGCAGACTAGCTGGGGAATGTTAAATGGAAGCAATGGGATTTCTAGCAGTGAAAGAAAGCAAGCCCTAAAGCTGAAGCCCACTTCAAGCCTTGGATTGAGTCTTGTTTGTTTTTGTCCTGTTTACTAGAGCAGGTGACATTGTCGGGTTCAGGTTTAAGATGCAGAGAACAGACTCCACCTGTTGATGGGAGGGCTGCCTGCATCACATTGGAAAGGGTGTGCCTAGAATGAGAGGTAAGCCGGTGACAGTGACCCTTGCAATCCACCGGGGTGAAGAACTTCATTATCAAACCCTGACTTTCTGCCTGAGTCACGTGTGCTCAGTGACATTTTCATGTTGGAGGACTGCATACTTTTGATTGACTAAAGCTACTTAATTATACTTTAGCACTCCACAAGCCCGAAAAATATTTGTAGAGCAGTTTGGCATTCAAGTACATCTGTGTGGAACTAAACCAATGTACCAAATCCCGCTCAAGTTTCCAGAGTCACATTCTATCATCTTGTTCCTTTAGTAATCCTGTACCCTCCAGTAACATCTTGTGATATCCTTGATCTATTGACCAAATCTTTGCCTTTCGCCTCACAGATTTGTTTTTCTGTCACTTAACCTCACAAATGGAGAAGGCGATGGCACCCCACTCCAATACTCTTGCCTGGAAAATCCCATGGATGGAGGAGCCTGGTAGGCTGCAGTCCATAGGGTCACTAAGAGTCAGACACAACTGAGTGACTTCACTTTCACTTTTTACTTTCATGCATTGGAGAAGGAAATGGCAACCCACTCAGTGCTCTTGCCTGGAGAATCCCAGGGACGGGGGAGCCTGGTGGGCTGCCGTGTTTGGGGTTGCACAGAGTTGGACACGACTGAAGTGACTTAGCAGCAGCAGCAGCAACTTCACAAAAGTAATGCAGAAGTATTATGATTATAGTTTCTTCATCTCATATTTTGGATGCTAAACTTAATTCAATGACATGAAAAGTCATATAATAGTAAGTACCTTGAAATCTGTTTATGCACAATTCAACTTTACTTCAACACTTAGAGTCTATTAAGGAGAGGGGAACTTTGAGGCATGCTGGTACTAAGTATTTCTAAATTATAAACCTAAGGAACAGCTTCACCCATACAGTCTTTCCTTAATATGTATCCTGGCTTTGCTACTGAATCAAATTTAGGTCTACTTGGCTGTGTGCAGTAAAGCCAATATATTGACACCAGGTTGTGGTGAAGTAAAGTGCAGCATTTATTGCAGGGCCAAGCAAAGAGTATAGGTGGCTAATTCTTAGAAGACTTGAACTTCCCAATGGCTTTCAGGGAAGGGTTTTTAAAGACAAAGTAAGGGAGAAGGTCATAGGATGCCTGATTAGCTTGTGGACATCCTTCTGTTGGTTGATGGTGAGGTAACCAGCTGTATTTCGAGAGTCAACATCACCAGCCTTCCAATTGGTCTGAGGTCTACAGGGCTGTGGTCAACAGTCAGTTGACTTTGTCTTACCTGATGTGGATTTGAGTGTCTGCAAAACAGTTGAAGAACATGGCTCAGAATGTTGTCTACAGTCCTTGAGAGGGAACTAAAGATCCTTGAAATTCTGTTATGGATAAACTACTATTATTTTGTCTTGCTTGACTGTTTGCCTTTTGTGCTTCATTTTCTTACTTCTCTGATTAAATTTGTACTTTGGAAATCAAGGAAGGCCTGATTGAAGAAGTTTTTCTACAAACAAGAGGCAGGCAGAGGATGGGCTGGGGGAGGTGTCTGTCCTATGAAAGTCCCACAGCATCCTCCTCAGTTTAGCTTTATCGTTTTGCACATTTTACAAATTAAAAATCCATTGTCACATTTTCCTAAGATTTTGCCACTTTAGTTTTTCCTTCTGTAATTTTCTGTGTGCCAGGATACTTATAAAATATCTGGTAGTTTCACTTTTTAGTTATTTCTATATGTCAAATCCTGAGTCTTAAATTTTGTCCTTCGGACCATGGTTCCATACAAGTACAAAATAGCATTTATTTTCAACTTGGGCATAAGTTAAAAGAAGACATAGAACATGCTACCTAATAAGGGACTCCAGGACCCAATTTATCTACATCTCAACTTAGATATAAATTGCTAAATATTCTTAATCTGACTGAAAAGAAAATGTAGTTGTGCCTGTTTTCTTATTTGGATTTAAAGAGACATAAGGCTTCCCTGGTAGCTCAGCTGGTAAAGAATCCTTGTGCAATGTGGAAGACCTGGGTTGGGAAGATTCCCTGGAGAAGGGAATGGCTAACCACTCCAGTATTATGGCTTGGAGAATTCCATGGACTGTATAGTCCATGGGGTTGCAAAGCGTTGGACATGACTGAGTGACTTTCACTTTCAATATATGCATTTAAGATTTTTTAAAAAATTCTAGAAATGTATGAAAATAAATTAATGTACCATTCTGTGAGTAGGTGAAAGTTAATAGAAAATTTAATGTCTCTATTTTTAATAAACTGATAAAATCAATTTTAATTAAAACTGATTAAAATCAGTTTTAATAAACTGATTTTGAAATCGGTATCTCAGTAAAGAAAACTTTGGTTGATAATGAACTCTGTATCTGCTCTTGTGTATATAGAGATTTACTATCTTCTCAACCACCAGAGGGCTCTCACAATATAAGAAAATATATTAAATGTGTAAGAAAATAAATGGAAATAGAAGTCATTTTTTATATATCTTTTTTAGTGTTCAATTAAAAGTTAAATAACTTAAATATATGGATTGCATATAATATTTCAAATCCAGATTTCATTTCTAGAAATGAAATAGGAGGAACTGTTTAAACATGATAATTTAAAAACTTAAAACAATGAGCTAAATCCTGAATCAAACGTTAATACCATTCATTTATGTTTTCACTGGAAAAAATTAATGGAAAGTGCGTGTATATTTTCTCTGAGAGATTCTAGCCCTAAAGACCTATTTTTCTATAAATATCTAGTTTGTTACTTTGGTATCATATATAATTACAACCTAGTGAACATCCCACACAGGATTTGACAAGGTAAATAGCTCTTGTGCCAAGCAGCACACTTCCTTATGCTCAGGTAGGATTGCGATACATTGTGCTATGGTTTTGTTGAGTTTTTAATCACTCCTTGGACTCCCAATTTGGTTGAGCTTAGCCCAAGATGCCTTTCTTTCTAAAATAAAAAATTAAGCTAATGACATGACCATATGTTTGGTCCTGATGGTGTTTATTCTCTGGATCAGATTCAAAGGATGAATCGAATGAATAAAATGAAGCAAACCACTTGTTCAGCTACAAGCCCTGAAATACTAAAGTCAGGGGCTTATTACTCGCCTCCTTTCTGGGCTGTAATCAAGACGGGTCTTGCAGGAAACCAACAAATTTCCCAGTTCTCGTCCATTTGTTGTGAATTTCAACCGGTCTCTTAGACTCTTGTGACCTGTCTCAGGGACTGTGGAGACTGAATCAGAATTAGTGATTATCAGGACTTCCCTGCTGGTCCAGTGTTTCCCACTCTGCGCTTCCAATGCAGGGGGTGCGAGTTCCGTCTCTGGTCAGAGAACTAAGATCCCACATGTTGAGTGGTATGGCCAACAAAATAAGAATTAGTGGTTATCAAATTGTTCTCTGTGGTTCCCTAGAAGTTCCTTTGACTCTTCCTTAGCGGGTATCTGATGGATGGTATGAATGGGAGGGATTTCAATCTTTCTTTGAAATGCCAAACCAAACCCTCACATCCATACCTGTTATTGTATTCTACATATGGTCTCCCTTGAAAGATTTGAATAAACAAAAAGTTCAGCTGAAGGACTTGGGAAAACAAAGAAAGAAAGGTGTAAAGTTTTTTTTAGCAGTTTCATCATATTTGAATTTCTTGGGTGGGAGAATTACAGGGTGGGAGTGGTGGATTACAATCAGACGGGATGGGTTTGGATACTTCTTTTTGCACTGTCTCTAGGCTATAGTGAAAGTTATTGCCCTGACAGGCCTGGGAGGAACAAGGGGATGAGTCATTAAGCAAACACTGAGTGCCCTCTATATACAAAGCACTGTACACTATTTAGATTCAGAGATTTTTTCATACATAGGCCCTGCCTTCTAGAGTCAAAATTTAAGGAGAGTGTGTTGTGGGGGAGGGGGGAGGGTGCATATGGATACATATTGTATCACTATAAGCTCAGTTCAGTTCAGTTCAGTCGCTCAGTTGTGTCCTACTCTTTGCGACCCCATGAATCACAGCAGGCCAGGCCTCCCTGTCCATCACCATCTCCTGGAGTTCACTCAAACTTATGTCCATTGAGTCGGTGATGCCAGCCAGCCATCTCATCCTCTGTCATCCCCTTCTCCTCCTGTCCCCTAATCCCTCGTTGTACTCATTTAACATACACAATTGCACTCATCTCCCACATTAGCAAAGTAATGCTCAAAATTCTCCAAGCCAAGCTTCAACAGTTTGTGAACTATAAGCTTCCAGATGTTCAAGCTGGATTTAGAAAAAGCAGAGGAACCAGGGATCAGATTGTTAACATCTGTTGGATCATAGAAAAAGCAAGAGAATTCCAGAAAAACATCTACTTCTGCTTTATTGACTATGCCAAAGGCTTTGACTGTGTGGATCACCACAAACTGTGGAAAATTTTGAAAGAGATGAGAATACCAGACCACCTGACCTGCCTCCAGAGAAATCTGTAGTAGGTCAAGAAGCAACAGTTAGAACTGGACATGGAACAACAGACTGGTTCCAAATAGGGAAAGGAGTACATCAAGATACATATTGTCACCCTGCTTATTTAACTTATATGCAGAGTACATCATGAGAAATGCTGGGCTGGAAGAAGCACAAGCTGGAATCAAGACTGCTGGGAGAAATATCAATAACCTCAGATATGCAGATAATACCACCCTTATGGCAGAAAGTGAAGAAGAACTGAAGAGCCTTTTGAAGAAAGAGGAGAGTGAAAAAGCTGGCTTAAAACACAACATTCAGAAAACTAAGATCATGGCATTTTGTCCCAGCACTTCATGACAAATAGATGGGGAAACAATGAAAACAGTGACCTACTTTATTTTCTTGGGCTCCAAAATCACTGCAGATGGTGACTGCAGCCTAAAAATTAAAAGACACTTGCTCTTTGGAAGAAAAGATATGACCAACCTAGACAACATATTAAAAAGCAGAGATATTAGTTTGCTGACAAAGGTCCGTCTAGTCAAAGCTATAGCTTTTCCAGTAGTCATGTATGGATGTGAGATTTGGACTATAAAGAAAGTTGAGTATTCAAGAACTGATGCTTTTGAACTGTGGTGTTGGAGAAGACTCTTGAGAGTCCCTTGGACTGCAAGGAGATCCAACCAGTCCATTCTATATGTATTTTTAGTCTTCTGTTGATGTCCTTTAAACATTTGGATTGTATTTTAACTTTTTTCTCATTTAGATTTGCAAGCTATAAATATATCAAATATATTAACTCTTGTTTCATAAAAAAAATAAAATAAGATAAAGGAAATCAGTCCTGGGTGTTCATTGGAAGGACTGATGCTGAAGCTGAAACTCCAATATACTTTGCCCACCTGATGTGAAGAACTGACTCATTTGAAAAGACCCTGATGCTGGGAAAGATTGAAGGCAGGAGGAGAAGGGGAGGATAGAGGATGGGATGGTTGGATGGCATCACCAACTTGAGGGACATGAGTTTGAGCAAGCTCTGAAACTGGTGATGGACAGGAAAGCCTGGCATGCTGCAGTCCTTGGGGTTGCAAAGAGTCAGACACGACTGAGTGACTGAATTGAATTGAAAGCTAGTTGTGCTAGGTTGTAAATTCATGGTGAAGAAATGTTTATTTAGAAGGAGAAGAAGAAAGACACATATCCATCAGGGCAATGAAGGAAGTTTCTAATAAGGAGGCAGCATTTGTGCTGTGCTTGTGAAGTGAGTAGGATTTCAATAAGGAGTGGCAGCAGAATACCCAGAATTTCATGCCACACATGTTCCTAGCACAAGAGATCTCTAGAGAGAAATCTAGTGCTATGCCTAACCTGTGAACATCTTTGATTTCTTCTAATGAGATGTGATTCAGTTGAGTTCTGAGAAGGATGTAGATGGTGAAATCCAGGGCAAAAAGAACTCTAGGGACTTATGGGGATTTCCTTGAATAAATAACAGCTCAACTTAGATGTCTATAAAAGGTTAGCTTTCTCTGACATATATAAACATAGCTTGACTCCATACTGATTGCATTGAGTTTCCTTATGATCTTTCTTTGAGGTTTCCAGACAGAAATCCTCAAAGGCTTTGGGGTCCACTGAGAGCAGGAGATTTCCTCCTTGTTCTTTTCATTGGGTTCCTCAGATGTCACACATGGTTCAGAGTGTGCTGTGCTCTGGAGCTTGAAATGACCCTAGAGCTTCAGGTTTCAATTTCCCCTTGAGTGAGTCAAGTGAGTCAAGAGAGTCAAGAGAGTGGTCACACACATGTAGCCAAAGGTGTGAGAAGGTGGTTTGAAGGACCAGGGTATAGGAGAGTGCCATGTTGGCATGGGGACTCTGGTTGAGAATCCTGGCTCCACTCTATTATATTTTATCCCTGGGAAAAAAGGGTAAGAGCTACCTTCTAATAAAAATGAGAAATAAATCAATTCCATTCTGTCATTGACCAAGAGCACTGATGCAGAATGACAGCAAATCTCAGTCCTTTCTTGGGCAAAGGATGCAATAAAATATCTTAAAAAATAACAATATCTTTTTTTCTTGAAGACTGTTAAGTCTTGTCTACTCTTTCACTTCAGTTGGTGTGGAACTGAGGTTCAGTTCAGTTCTGTTCAGTCGCTCAGTCATGTCCGACTCTTTGCAACCCCATGAATTGCAGCATGCCAGGCCTCCCTGTCCATCACCAACTCCCAGAGTTCACCCAAACTCATGTCCATCGAGTCGGTGATGCCATCCAGCCATCTCATCCTCTGTCGTCCCCTTCTCCTCCTGCCCCCAATCCCTCCCAGCATCAGGGTCTTTTACAATAAGTCAACTCTTTGCATGAGGTGGCCAAAGTACTGGAGTTTCAGCTTCAGCATCAGTCCTTGCAATGAACACGCAGGACTGGTCTCCTTTAGGATGGACTGGTTGGATCTCCTTGCAGTCCAAGGGACTCTCAAGAGTCTTCTCCAACACCACAGTTTAAAAGCATCAAATCTTTGGTGCTCAGCTTTCTTCACAGTCCAACTCTCATGAACTGAGGTTAAAGGGAGGTTATTCACAATAAATATTCTCTCAACATCACTTTTTTTCCTAGGTTCAAACACATATATTTAAAATGCATTACAATTCGTAGTATACTAACTTATTAGAGTATTATGAGTGAAAATATAATTGAGGGTTTGTTATCTTTTTTTATTTTGTAGAAAGACACTTGATCCATTTTTCCTGAATTTCCCATCACTGATTAGTTAAATACTTTTGAAGTCACCAATTAATAAATGAGTAAGAACCTGTTGTGTTTTGCCCGGCCTTTTGGAAGATTTAGTAGTAAAATAAGCTGTGATGGTTGCACACCAGAAACTTGTAAGACTGTGAAGACATGTGTATATATATGGAGTATACATAGTTGTTTTTTTTTTTTTTTCAGAGTATAAGTGCTATAGGATATCCAAGGAAAAAAAGATTAATGAAAGATGGAGTTATCTGGAAAGACTTCTTGAGTTCATAGGATTCTGTTCTTTTCTAATCCATTTATCTCTATATCTAGCTCAGCTTTCTGATGTAGTGACCTTGAGGAGAGAGGGTCTATGTCACCATCTTACTCAGAAATCCATATGACTGTTTCCAAAAAAAATTCTGGCATACAACCATAGGCTTGGCATTAAAATGAAGCTGATCAAATGTCCTCTTCAGAGGGCTAAATAATTTATTGTGATTGATAATTAATAGGAGAAAGGGGAGTGCTATAAGTCAAAGCTGGAATAATCGTTTTATTGAAATGTCCATTTCTCTGCACACCACAAAGTCACTCTTTCAAATTAATTACAACACAGATGACTAACTTAAGGAAATTTTGTGCTTTATATGTTATAATGTAAGATGTATTATGCTGCAGTTATTTTTCCTACTTTTGAAAATTGCCAACACTTTATTGTCCAGATTCATAACTTTCATTGTTTTCTCTGGTCACAATTTCTCTGCTTAGAATTCCATTATTAGTTTTGAAAAGGGTTGAAAATTAGATTTGTTTACATTATACTTGATTCATTCATGGTGGATCATGCCGTTTCTTCAGTGACCTCAAAGCCCTTTTGTTTTATACTGGGACTCAGAAGCTTACAAGATTTAGTAACTTGAGTCAGGCAAATAGCATGTTGAGAAAAATGACTTTGCATTGTTATAGCAGGAGTCCCCAGCCCCCAGGCCATGGACTGGCACCGATCGGATCCGATCCATGGCCTGTTAGGAACTCGGCTGCAAAGCAGGAGGTGATTGGCAGGTGAGCTAGGGAAGCTTCATCTGCATTTACAGCCACTACCCATTGCTTGTATTACCACCTGAGCTCCGTCTCCTATCAGGTCAGAGGCAGCCAATAAATGTAATGTACTTGAATCATCCCGAAACCACTTCCCACCTCTGTGGGAAAACTGTCTTCCACGAAACCGGTCCCTGCTGCCAAAAACCTTGGGGACTGATGGTTTATGGTCTCATTGTTGTTCAGTAGCTCAGTCGTGTCCGACTTTTTGCAAACCCGTGGACTGATACTGATACTATAGTATCAGTACATTCAGAATATTAAAGTGAGGTGAGTGTGAGTGGGGGGTGTAAACATTCACATGTTTTACTATGGTTACTAAAATATAATTAAAATGGTTTTCTTAAAAAGACTTTAAAGTATTTTTATAAAGATGTTAAAATGTGTGTGGTTCTTTGGTTTATCTATTTTTAAAGTTTCTTACATTTTTTTTTATTGCACTCCCAATTTGGGGAGAAGAATAAAAATGTAGTTTTTCTGAGAAGTTCTTTTTTATTCTCCTTTTCTTTTTTTAGCAAATATCACACATATTAAAATGCATTTCAGCTTTGAAAATGGCAAAGTTCCCTTTAATCAATGGTGGGATTTCCTCCCTTCTTTCTCCCTCTGTTTTTTCCTTCCCTCCTTTCTTCTCTTCTTCCTTCCTTTCCTTCCTTCCAACTGAAGAGTGTTTTATCTGTCACAGGTAAAACATACATGAAATTAAAGGAAGAGCTGAAAATATGCTCCTGACCAGATGGGAGTAGTCCACTTCTGTAACATCTCAGAAACACTCCCTTCATCTTTTTGTTATCCGTCTCTTTCTTGCTTTTTCTAGGTTCTGGGTTATTAATTCCTTGATGTATCTCTGCTTGAGCTGAAAAAGTGGGAAAATATAGTGAGGGTACAGAATTTTACCTTATCCTATTGTGTCAACGTCTGAACCGTAAGCTTTACTTTCTAATGATTAATTTTCAACTAAGAAACATTGTGTGCGTGTTTGTTACGTGTGTAAATCGCTCAGTCATGTCCAACTCTTTGTGACCCCATGGACTGTAGACCCTCAGGCTCCTTTGTCAGTGGGATTCTCCAGGCAAGAATACTGGAGTAGGTTACCATTTCCTCCTCCAGGGGATCTTTCCAACCCAGGGATCGAACCCATGTCTCCTGCATTTGCAGGTGAGTTCTTTACCATTGAGCCACCAGGGAAGCCACATATCATAATCAAAGATTTATCTAAATTCACAGAACATACAACACCACAAGTAAACCCTCATGTACACTGTGGACTTTGGGTGATAATGATGCATTCATATGAGTTCCTCAGTTGTCACAAATGTCCCATACTGGTGGGGGATATTGATAACAAGGTAGGCTATGCATGTGAATGTGTAGGGAATATGTGGGAAACCTTTGTGCTTTCCTCTCAGTTTTGCTGTGAACCTAAAAGTATGCTAGAAAAATTGTCTTTAATAAAAGAAAAATATAATGTTATTGCCCTAATGCAATCATGTTCTTTGTTTCATATTGCCCTCCAGTTTATAAGTATATGCATATATGTACTTTTATGGAGGCATTCACGTTAAATGGACCATTTTTACAGTGTTTGTTAAGCATATTTTATCAAGAGCACTTTTCACTTTCCCTAGTACTTGTAATTAAACCTGAGAATTATTTTATTATGTCATATTGGTGACACATTTGAATTTGTTAAAAAATTTCCCTCTTGTTGGAAATTGAGGTTTCTAGTTTTGAGGTTTGCTTTATAAATAATGTGAATATAGACTTTTGTTCCTGTAGAATTATACTTTTAAGACAAAATTCCAGAGATGGGAGAATTGAGTTATTTTTGTAGCTTAGTATATTCAACAACAAATTTGAGTTTTTCTTCTTTGCACAATTTGAAATGTGCTTTTAATTATAAAGTTTTAAAATGTTTATTTAAACATGTATTTTGTTAGCATATGTAGAAATTATTTGTTTAAAAATATTTCTGGTGGCAATAATCTTTTTTGTTTGGAAGGGTAAGAAGTAGTATATACTATTTTTCCCATTCTTTTTGACTTTGCTGGAAATACACACTTGCACAATTACGTACCAACCACTAGGAGTCACTAGTTTACCACACCCTCATTGCAAACTGTATGCAGAATCCTATGGACACAGCTGAATCAAGCGGCATTGAGGCAAGCCACGTATAGTGCACATCTTACTAAGATGCAAGCACATTTAAAATACTTTAAATAGAACATGAAGTATATGCAAGCCAAGCTTTAGATCAATAAAACGAATTGGTAAATTAGGAAATATTTTAGGTTGTTAGCAGTTCTCTGCTAAGGTGATGTGTGGAGTAAACAGTTTTTATCTTTGAAAAATTGGAGGGTCAGTCAGCTCAGGATAAGGTCTCCTTTAGTCTGAGAGCTTAAAAGTTGTGTAAAGCAAAACTATGATATACTTGCCCAGGACAGATGTCAGACAATACCAGGCTTTACCTGCTACTGTTTAATCTTAACAGAGAACGCCTCCCATATAAACATCCTGAAGCTTTCAGGGCTCTTCATCATGCTACTCTATCATGGGCAGCATTTAATCAATAAATGGATGCTATTTTTTCAGACTAGTGATATTACTTTAGAACACTGTAGAAAAAATCATGTATTTTTTAAAATATGTTTTTCAAGTTGAGATTTAGGGTCAAAATGATTTCATTAGAAGCAAAATTATTATGGAAGAGAAGTAGAAATTTAATTTGATTTATAAATCCTGCTTTATATGCAATGTCACAGAACTCTATCTCTAACATAAATAGAATTATAGTCATCTGTCCTTGTGACTTGTGGTTTGCTCTGCTGTGGCTAATACTGTCTGATTAAAAATACACATTATGGCAGAGTAGAAATATCTTTGGTTACAAAATGACAGGGAACAAAACAAAGACATAAATTTACTATGTTCAGTGCTATTTTATAATCCTAATAAATCATCTTTAACTTTGACCTAAAGTTACATGGAGAATAAATTGTCTTAGTTTTTCCCAACTTGTGCCTTTTGATATGTGGGCCCTTTGGCTTGCACAGTGAAGAAGTCTTGACTAATAATCTATTTAGAGGCTGTATCTTTATAGCTCCAGTAAAATAACAGATTTGCCTGTGACTAAGCTTTTCTTTCCTTAAAAATTGTCAAGTATTCTCTTTGTTGTGAATTTAGACAGCAAAACCATAAATTCTATACATTTAGATTTACTACGGAGAGCTGTCATCTTTAATTATTAGTGTTTTGAGGATGATTCTGTAATGTAGCCTCAAAATAGCAATTATGAAAGACGGTGAAATAACGTACTGATTGTATAAAAAATAAACTCCAGTAACTATTGTAAATTTTGTACATTAATATTTTATACTAATAAAACAGACATATGACTAAAATATGACTGCCTTATACTGTGCATGTATATTCCTCTGTTTATCTTTCCTCACAATGGAATGGCCATCCTTGGTTACTGTCTCTTAGACCTCAAGTAGTCTTGATTCTACTTCCTGAATATTATATATCTCTCCTCCTTTTCATAACAGTTCCTACTACGTTAGTTCAGTCTCTTATCATACTTGGTCTATAGCCATTTTGCCAATTTGTTGAGCAGATGAATGACGTACAAAGTTCTCTGTATGTCTCTGGATAGCTTTTTGGATATATATAGCCTGGCAAGCTGCAGACTGTGTAGTCTTTTTTAATTAAAAAAATGGAAATATATTTGCATATAACATTGTGTAAATTTAAGATGTACATGTTATCCTGATACTTTTATGATAATGGTTACTATTGATTACAGAGTAGATCTGGAAATTGCAATTTTAATAAACAGAAACATTGTGTTCTGTTTATACAAGCCATCTCCTGGCAAATGTTCAAACTCCTACTAAAATTTGTGGCAGAAGAGAATCAAGCATGTAGCTGAAATTGTATTTAAAAAAATCTATTTTTCTGTATTTTCTGATGCTTTGACATCTGGGGCCTTGCTGACACTGGAAGGAGTGCCCTCCTGGAGAAAGTTACTTCCTAGAGAGAGCCATTCATATGCAAACCAATGACCCTGAGACCATACCCTCAGCCATCTTCTCTCTCACACTCAGGGCCTCTATCCCTTTGCTCCAGTCATTCTAAGGTTAAGCTGGCCACTAGACAACCCTTTTCCCTCAGGGTTCACTACAGCTATTCAAATTAGCCAATTCTAAACCTGCTCCGCCTGCTTTGCCTTTCCTGTGGAAACCACAAGAAAGCCTCTTGCCCATTTTCTTTGGTCAAAACCTGTATTCAGTGCTTGGTCCATGCATGACCTGGTGTGCTCCTTCCTCTTGACAACTCTGAGTATTATTGCTATAAGAGCTCCCCTGGTGGCTCAGATGGCAAACAATCTGCCAGCAATGCAGAAGACCCAGGTTTGATCCCTAGGTCAGGAAGATCCCCTGGAGAACGGAAAGGCAATCCACTCCAGTATTCTTGCCTGGAGAATCCCATGGACAGAGGAGACTGGTAAGCTACAGCCATAGGGTTGCAAAGAGTCAGACATAACTGATTGTATGTTGCTGCTGCTGCTGCTTCGAAGTCGCTTCAGTCGTGTCTGACTCTGTGTGACCCCACAGACGGCAGCCCACCAGGCTCCTCTGTCCCTGGGATTCTCCAGGCAAGAATACTGGAGTGGGTTGCCATTTCATTCTCCAATGCATGCATGCATGCTGTCGCATGTTAATTGTCTACTAGTTGGCCTCACCATATCTGAATATAAAACTTATAAAATAGGAGAGAGTTTATTACTTTTTAAAAATCTTACATTTATTGAGCCCTTTGTGACAGGCACAGTGGTAACTGCTTCACATGCAAGATCTCACTAAATCCTCCGAGCTTTACGAGGTAGATGCTATTATTTCCCCTTTTAAAAATAAAAGGACTGGGGTTGTGAGAGATTAAGAAATCTACCCAAAGATCCACAGCAGAAGCGGTGGAGCAAAATCTCAGTTCAGTTCAGTTCAGTCGCTCAGTCATGTCCGACTGCAAACCCATGGATTTTATGTAGCACACGAGGCTCCCCTGTCCATCACCAACTCCCAGAACTTGCTCAAACTCATGTCCATCGACTTGTGATGCCATTCAACCATCTCATCCTCTGTCATCCCCTTCTCCTCCCGCCTTCAATCTTTCCCAGCATCAGGGTCTTTTCAAATAAGTCAGTTCTTCACATCAGGTGGCCATAGCATTGGAGCTTCAGCTTCAGCATCAGTCCTTCCAATGAACATTCAGGACTTATTTCTTTTAGGATTGACTAGTTATATTTCCTTGCAGTCCAAGGGACTCTCAAGAGTCTTCTCCAATACCACAGTTCAACAACATCAATTCTTCGGTGTTCAGCTTTTTCATGGTCCAACTCTCAGATACATACAAGACTACTTGAAAAACCATAGCTTTGACTAGATGGACCTTTGTCGGCAAAGTAATGACTCTACTTTTTAATATGCTTTCTCGGTTGGTCTTAACTTTTCTTCCAAGGAGCAAGCATCTGTTCATTTCATGGCTGCAGTCATCATCTGCAGTGATTTTGGAGCCTAAGAAAATAAAGTCTGTCACTGTTTCCATTGTTTCCACATCTATTTGCCATGAACTGATGGAATCAGAAGCCATGATCTTAGTTTCTGAATGTTGAGTTTTAAGCCAACTTTTTCACTCTCCTCTTTAACTTTCATCAAAAGACTCTTTTTTTTTTTTTATTACGGCAAATCTTCACAATAAGCTTAAAAGGCAGGTATTTTAATTCCCATTTTTTTTTTAATTTTTTATTCCTTTATTTCTTGTGTGTTCCCCATCCTGAACCCTCCTCCCTCCTCCCTCCCCATACCATCCCTCTGGGTCGTCCCAGTGCACCAGCCCCAAGCATCCAGCATCGTGCATTGAACCTGGACTGGCATCTCGTTTCATACATGACATTTCACATGTTTCAATGCCATTCTCCCAAATCTTCCCACCCTCTCCCTCTCCCACAGAGTCCATAAGCCTGTTCTATACATCAGTGTCTCTTTTGCTGTCTCGTATACAGGGTTATCGTTACCATCTTTCTAAATTCCATATATATGCGTTAGTATACTGTATTGGTGTTTGTCCTTCTGGCTTACTTCACTCTGTATAATAGGCTCCAGTTTCATCCACCTCATTAGAACTGATTCAAATGTATTCTTTTTAATGGCTGAGTAACACTCCATTGTGTATATGTACCACAGCTTTCTTATCCATTCATCTGCTGATGGACATCTAGGTTGCTTTATGATAAAAACTCTCCAGAAAGCAGGAATAGAAGGAACATACCTCAACATAATAAAAGCTATATATGACAAACCCACAGCAAACATTATCCTCAATGGTGAAAAATTGAAAGCATTTCCTCTAAAGTCAGGAACAAGACAAGGGTGCCCACTTTCACCATTACTATTCAACATAGTTTTGGAAGTTCTGGCCACAGCAATCAGAGCAGAAAAAGAAATAAAGGGAACCCAAATTGGAAAAGAAGAAGTAAAACTCTCACTATTTGCAGATGACATGATCCTCTACATAGAAAACCCTAAAGATTCCACCAGAAAATTACTAGAACTAATCAATGATTATAGTAAAGTTGCAGGATATAAAATCAACACACAGAAATCCCTTGCATTCCTATACACTAATAATGAGAAAACAGAAAGAGAAATTAAGGAAACAATTCCATTCACCATTGCAACGAAAAGAATAAAATACTTAGGAATATATCTACCTAAAGAAACTAAAGACCTATATATAGAAAACTATAAAACACTGGTGAAAGAAATCAAAGAGGACACTAATAGATGGAGAAATATACCATGTTCATGGATTGGAAGAATCAATATAGTGAAAATGAGTATACTACCCAAAGCAATTTATAGATTCAATGCAATCCCTATCAAGCTACCAACAGTATTCTTCACAGAGCTAGAACAAATAATTTCACAAAAGACTCTTTAGTTCTTCCTCACTTTCTGCCATAAGGGTAGTGTCATCTGCATATTGAGGTTATTGATATTTTTCCCAGAAATGTTGATTTCAGCTGGTGTTTCATTCAGCCTGGCATTTTGCATGATGTACTCTGCATACAAGTTAAATAAGTGGGTGACAATATCCAGCCTTGAAGTATTCTTTTCCCAATTTGGAACTAGTCTGTTGTTCCATGTCTACTTCTAACTGTTGCTTCTTGACCTGCATACAGATTTCTCAGGAGATAGATAAGGTGGTCTGGTATTCCCATCTCTTTCAGAATTTTTCACAGTTTATTGTGATCCACACAGTCAAAGGCTTTGATGTAGTCAATAAGGCAGAAGTAGGTGTTTTTCTGGAACTCTCTTGCTTTTTTGATGATCCAGCAGATGTTGGCAATCTGATCTGTGGTTCCTCTGCCTTTTCAAAATCCAGCTTGAACATCTGGAATTTCTCAGTTCATGTACTGTTGAAGCCTTGCTTGGAGAATTTTGAGCATTACTTTGCTAGCCTGTGAGATGAGTGCCATTGTGCGATAGTTTGAACATTCTTTGGCATTGCCTTTCTTTGGGATTGGAATGAAAGCTGACCTTTTCCAGTCCTGTGGCCACTGCTGAGTTTTCCAGATTTGCTGGCATATTGAGTGCAGCACTTTCACAGCATCATCTTTTAGATTTGAAATAGCTCAACTGGAATTCCACCTCCTCCACTAGCTTTGTTCATAGTGATGCTTCCTAAGGCCCACTTGACTTCACATTCCAGGATGTCTGACTCTAGGTAAGTGATCATACCATCTTGATTGTCTGGGTCATGAAGATGTTTTTGTATGTGTATTCTTGCCACCTCTTCTTAATATCTCTGCTTCAGTTAGGTCCATACATTTTCTGTCCTTTATTGTGCCCATCTTTGCATGGAATGTTCCTTGGTATTTCTAATTTTCTTGAAGAGATCTCTAGCCTTTTCCATTCTATTGTTTTCCTCTATTTCTTTGCATTGATCACTGAGGAAGGCTTTCTTATCTCTCCTTGCTATTCTTTGGAACTCTGCATTCAAATGGGTATATCTTTTCTTTTCTCCTTTGCCTTTAGCTTCTCTTCTTTTCTCAGCTATTTGTAAGTCCTCCTCAGACAACCATTTTGCCTTTTTACATTTCTTTTTCTTGGAGATGGTCTTGAGCTCTGCCTCCTGTACACTGTCATGAACCTCCATCCATAGTTCTTCAGGCACTCTGTCAGATTTAATCTCTTAAATCCATTTGTCACTTCCATTGTATAATCATAAGGGATTAGATTTAGGTCATACTTGAATGGTCTAGTGGTTTTCCCTACTTATTTCAATTTAAGTCTGAATTTTGCAACAAGGAGTTCATGATCTGAGCCACAGGCAGCTTCTGGTCTTGTTTTTGCTCACTCTATAGAGCCATTCTTTGCATCTTTGGGTGCAAAGAATGCAATCAGTCCGATTTCAGTATTGACCACCTGGTGATGTCCGTGTGTAGAGTCATCTCTTGTGTTGGTGGAAGAGGGTGTTTGCTGTGACCAGTATATTCTCTTGACAAGACTCTATTAGCCTTTGCCCTACTTCATTTTGTACTCCTAGACAAGGCTTTCTAAATCCAGAGTCTGTACTCCCAGCTACCAAGCTTGATTATGCTTTCTATCACTCTGCTGTACTTTGCCTAAAAAATTGCCAAATTCCTCCATTCCCTTTCTAGTCATATTTTTATTGATTGAAAGATTCCTTTCTTTTATTAATATAGAAATAAACTTGAAAGGTATGTATACTGAAACTTCAACCTCATCAGTAGAGAGCTCCATATGTTTTTCATAATCAATATGCTCCATGTACATATAACTAAGTAGAGCCAAAGACCAATTCAATCTGTCTCAAAAAGTGGAAAATATGAAAATCACAGTCTGAAGACAATATATTACAGAACTACTAGTTAATGATAAGTTTTAAAAATACAAATGACTGAATATAAATTCATCAGAGGTCTTATAAGAAAAAAAAAAAAAGAATCTCTTCATGTTCTTAAAAAGAAATAGAAAAACCACAGAATCTGCAACAAGACAAACTTGAATCCCACATTTATAACATTTCCCAAAAGGAAATCATTCGTTCTAAACATTACAGGTGCTTCCTGACTTTTTCATAAGGCAGAAAAGAAATAATTACCTCTGAAAATGTAAATTTAAACTGAAGAAAAATATTTTTCACTTTTATTTTTCTTACCTGTAGTCATTGGTTCAATTTTGTATGTTGCAAAGAAATTTTACAAACTGGCTTAAAAAATGCTTTAAAAATGCTTAGCAAATTAGTAGATTTTGGGCACATGTACCTTTTTAAATTCCTTTGCACAACAAAGGAAACTGTAAACAAACGAAAAGATTAGAATGGGAGAAAATATTTGAAAATGAAGCAATCAACAAGGGATTAATCTCCAAAATATACAAACAGCTCATGCAGCTCAATTAAAAAAAAAAAAAAAAACAGTCAAGAAATGAGCAGAAGATCTAAATAGACATTTTTCCAAAGAAGACATGCGTTCAGTTGTTCAGTCATGTCTGACTCTTCGTGACCCCTGAACTATAGTCCTCCAAGCTCCTCTGTCAATGGAATATTCCAGGCAATAATACTGAGTGGGTAGCCATTTCCTCCTCCAGGGATCTTCCCAATCCAGAGATTGAATTGGAGTCTCCTGTGTCTCCTGCATTGGCAGGCAGATTCTTTACCATTGAGACACCTGGGAAGGCCCCCAAAGAAGATACCTCAGTTCAGTTCAGTCGCTCAGTCGCGTCCGACTCTTTGCGACCCCATGAATCGCAGCAGGCCAGGCCTCCCTGTCCATCCCCAACTCCCGGAGTTCACTCAGACTCATGTCCGTTGAGTCAGTGATGCCATCCAGCCATCTCATCCTCTGTCGTCCCCTTCTCCTCCTGCCCCCAATGCCTCCCAGCATCAGAGTCTTTTCCAATGACTCAACTCTTCGCATGAGGTGGCCAAAGTACTGGAGTTTCCGCTTTAGCATCATTCCTTCCAAAGAAATCCCAGGGCTGATCTCCTTCAGAATGGACTGGTTGGATCTCCTTGCAGTCCAAGGGACTCTCAAGAGTCTTCTCCAACACCACAGTTCAAAAGCATTAATTCTTCGGCGCTCAGCCTTCTTCATAGTCCAACTCTCACATTCATACATAATCACAGGTAAAACCATAGCCTTGACTAGACGGACCTTTGTTGGCACAGTAATGTCTCTGCTTTTGAATATGCTATCTAGGTTGGTCATAACTTTCCTTCCAAAGAGTAAGCATCTTTTAATGTCATGGCTGCAGTTGCCATCTGCAGTGATTTTGGAGCCCCCCCAAAATAAAGTCTGACACTGTTTCCACTCTTTCCCCATCTATTTCCCATGAAGTGATGGGACCAGATGCCATGATCTTCGTTTTCTGAATGTTGAGCTTTAAGCCAACTTTTTCACTCTCCACTTTCACTTTCATCAAGAGGCTTTTTAGTTCCTCTTCACTTTCTGCCATAAGGGTGGTGTCATCTGCATATCTGAGATTCTTGATATTTCTCCCAGCAATCTTGATTCCAGCTTGTGCTTCTTCCAGTCCAGCATTTCTCATGATGTACACCTAGATGGTTAAAAAACACATGAAAAGATGCTCAACATCATTAAATTATTAGAGAAATACAACTCAAAACCACAATGACATATCACCTCACATAGGTCAGAATAGCCATCATCAAAAAAACCTACAAACAATGAATGGAGAGGATGTAGAGAAAAGGGAACCCTTCTACACTGTTGCTGCTGCTAAGTCGCTTCAGTCGTGTCTGACTCTGTGCGACCCCATAGACGGCAGCCCACCAGGCTCCCCCGTCCCTGGGATTCTCCAGGCAAGAACACTGGAGTGGGTTGCCATTTCCTTTTCCAATGCATGAAAGTGAAAAGTGAAAGTGAAATCGCTCAGTCATGCCCGACTCTTAGCGACCCCATGGACTGCAGCCCACCAGGCTCCTCCATCCATGGGATTTTCCAGGCAAGAGTACTGGAGTGGGGTGCCATTGCCTCCTACACTGTTAGTGAAATGTAAATTGGTGCAGCCTGTTCTGTATGGAGGTTTTTTAAAATACTAAAAGTAGAGCTACCCTATGATCCTGCAATCCCATTTCTGGTCATATATCTGGAGAAAACCATATTCCAAAAGATACATACACCCCAGTGTTCATTGCAGCAGTATTTATAATCACCAAGACCTGAAAGCAACCTAAATGTCCTCGCCCCTTTCTTTGAAAGGAAAGCGATTCTTTGTTTCCTATACAGCAGTGAAGCCATTCTCCTGTGCTCCTTCTGAGCTTCTACTCCTATCCTAGCCCCAGGCCCACTTTTTTCCCTCAAGATACCCCCAAATTGGGACTTCTCCCCAAAACAGCTTTAACCCTTAAAAGGTATCTTGCTTGGAGCAATTGCTAGAAAATTTAAAAGTTTGTATAAAATCATCCTACACTGAATTAAGAGAATAGCGTCAATTCACTAACTGCTAAGCAGCAAACTCTTAAACCAGTCCAGAGTATATGGTTGGCTTATTGGTTTGTAAGCATCAGTTAGTAAACAACAAGCCCACTGAATTCCTAAGATGGTTGGATATCAGATGGTCGCTGGAGATTAACTTCTATTTAATGTACATTTTTTTAACCTGTTGTGATGTATCAGCCTATGCTGATTGGGTTATTACCAAAACATGTTGGGGGAAGGGTGAAGACTATATTATCAGTTCATACTTTTTCCAGTCATATACTAGGGACAGTGTGTATAGCTATAAGCATTTCTTTCCTTCTACAATTTAATTCCTGCATCTTTCTCAGAGATTACTGATACCTTTATAATACCTTCAAAGTTACCTTCTTTGGTCATCTGTCAACTGCATTTGCAATGAGACTCTACTTTGTTCCTTTTGCTTGCCCCAAATAAAGTTGTCTTGCTTATAGCTTTTTTCTGAATTCACCTTGAGCAAGGGCTAAGGAGCATCAGGACTCAGTGGAGGATAGTTTGACATTAAGCTTGATGCTAGACTTTGCAAAGGGTGCAGCTTATTCCCTTCATTGAGTTTTTGACCCTTGAAAAGGATCCAGTTTAAAGCACTGATGTCAGGAATGAAGGTGAAGGTGAAGTCGCTCAGTTGTGTCCGACTCTTTGCAACCCCGTGGACTGTAGCCTACCAGGCTTCTCCGTCCATGGGATTCTCCAGGCAAGAATACTGGAGTGGGTTACCATTACCTTCTCCAGGGGATGTTCCTGACCCAGGGTTCAAACCCGGGTCTCCCGCATTGGAAGCAGACGCTTTAACCTCTGAGCCACCAGGGAAGCAGGAATAGTGACAGTTATTTATTTTGCACTGTGAGGAGAGATATCTCAATTTATGTGGAGTTTTTCTGGAGAAGAAATCTATTTTTACTCTTCAAAATGTAGACTCTTAGCAGTGTATGTATCTTGCCGAAAACTTCTGAATGGTTTGCTTGTAATTGTTTGGGCTTGTGTTGAATATCCTTCTTATATTTTAGCTGATTTTGTCCCTCACTGCCAGCCTACTGGAACCAATGCTATGCTTTTTCCTGTTTCCTGTCCTCTGTAATCCTTCTTGTAAATACCAGGAGCAAAGAGATGATAGTTTATTTTGGTCTCACAGGAAATAAAGGTACTGGTACTTATGCTCTGATGTAAATGAGACCTGTATTGAGTGACAGTTTAGTCTCTGAGATATTTTCTTTAATTCAGTTAATTTTAAAAATTTAATCCTAATTTACTTAAAAACTTTAATTTAAAAATATATTTTTATTTTGCAATAACCTTTGAGAGATTGGTTGGGTCCATTTTATTATCTGTAGCACATTCTTTAGCTTTAATTATATGTCCTCTTTTCTGTGGACCAATGTGTGTTTATTATGTTGAACCATAATAAGTAGCACTAATGGCAATGCCCTGTTGTTCAACCTTATGTTGTTCAAGAACAAAGAATCGCTGCAGGAAGGGAGACTGTGACCAGATTGCAAATTACAGGCTTTAAGGAGCCAGCCTGCAGTATTTCCTCTTGCTGCACCGAGTTATCCTACTCTAATATCTGTGGGAGACAGTACACTTGGGGCATGAGAAGCCAGATATGGGGAAGGGCACCAGGACTTAGCATCTTGCTTTCTGTTCCTTGGTTCTGATGGGAAGGATTTTTGTCTATCAGGGAGGCCAAAGTTTTGAAAAGGAAGCCCACAGCATGAAATTTCATTCAGAAGTATTTAGGAGACATGCAGATGCGTCTGGCTCCATGCCAAGTGCCAGTTATATACAATGTTGAATTACATAGATGTTGTCCTGTCTCATGGAGCTTACATTCTACTGGGGGAGAGGAACAGGCAAATATTAGGAACATGTGCTAAATTACAGATAGAAAATTACTATGAAGTTAACAGGGTCTAAGATTGAGAATAATTAGAAAAAGGGTTTATTTAATTTGGGTGATCAGAGGAGGTCTGTTTTAGGATCTGAGACTTGAAGCTAAGACTTGGAACATTACAATGAGGCCGCCATAAAAGCCACCCTGGGAGCTGTGAATTCTGATGGTAGAGCTTTTGTGCACTCAAGCAGGTGCTGATGCTCTAAGGCAGGAAAGAACTGGCATGTTTTGGGTGCTGTAAGAAAATTAAAGGGAAAACCAATGGGAAGATCATGAGCTTGACACAGAAGTGAGGCTGTGAAAGTAGCTTAGAGAATTAGAAGGAGACATGCTGCACAGGATCCTATAGATTATGGTAAGAGGTCTGGCCTCTGGTATAAATGGAAGACAAAAGTATTCAATGTTTTTAATGAGGGGAATGGCAAATGAGGTGACCATTCTGGCTTTGTAAAAGGTTATTCTGATCTCTGCGTGGAGTAGAGATTGATGGCGAGCATGAATAAAACCTCAGAAATAGTGGACCTTTGAAACAGAATGTTAGCAATAGAAGTGATGAGAAATGGATGGTTTCAAAATAAACATTGTAGGTGAATAAATAGCACTTCTTGATTGCTTGGATGTGGGGTGATGAGTAAGGAGTCAAGATCAACTGCTAGAATGTTGATTTGAGTACCTGTCTACTTGGTGATGTCATTTATAGTTTAGTAACTAAGTAATTGGCCTTAAAGGCCTGGATAGTTTCCATATGAGGATTTATGCTTTGGGTCTTAGAAGCAGCCTCATTTATGCATTCTAATAAAATTCCTTGACATTATTTTCACACCTCATAATGTCTTAACTGGTTAATTTTATATTTTCATTTTTTTTTTTGTTTTATTTTTAAAATGTTTCTGGGCTCTCTTTATCTTACTTTTCTTAGTCTACTGTGACTTTGGTTATATTATTTTACTTCACTAGTATATCTTTCCTAGTTTTTATTTGCTTAGTTTCATCTAGTTTTCACTGATTACATTAAACTTCTTTTTATTCTTGGAATCTGCTTTTAAATTTTACCTTTTACTGTTTTAGGTATGCTTTCATTTCTCTTAATTTATTTTATCTTATTATCTAGTATATTATCTTTTATCTGTGACTGTACTTTGCCTTATTAAATGGGTGGAAGATAAATGATCATTTCATGGATTAGCCCACCTTTTAAACAAGAGACTATATATTTACTCTCTAGAGTCCCTGAAACAGTCCCGAGAGCCTAGGTCCTTTAACAAATAACCTCTGTTTCCATCTATTTGCTTTTGTGCTTCACAGGAAGGAAAATAGAGATGCACAGGTCAGAAATTTACAGCATAAGTTTGCCTGCACTGAGGGCATAATGAGATGCTGAAACACTCCATGAGGCTTAAGAAATGACAAGGTCTAAAATCTATGTTCTTTACTATCTACTATCAGTTAACATTAGACAAAATTTATCATATACTGCTTTTATAGTGTTTTAGTGCAATAATAATAGTAATAGCAAGTATATTAACAGATATTATTATTAACCACTTTCTATGTTCTGTATTAAACAGTAACAACATGTGTTAGTATCATGCTTTATCCTCATAGTATCCCTTAAAGATAGGTATTATTTTTAAAACATATATATGTATATATTTATAAGTGAAAAAAGTGAAGTTTGTTGAAGAAAAGCATAGACTTTGGAGCCAGGCAGACTTAGATTAGAGCTTTCCTGGTGGCCCAGATGGTAAATATTCTGCCAGCAATGCAAGAGACTCAGTTTTGATCCCTGGGTTTGGAAAATATCGAAGGGAATGGCTACCCGCTCCAGTATTCTTGCCTGGAGAATCCCATGGACAGAGGAGCCTGGCAGGCTACAGTCCATGGGGTTGCAAAGAGTTGGACATGACTGAGCCGCCAACACACAGAGATTTAGATTGCAATCCTGACCTTGCCAACTGTTAGCTGTAGAGTGACCTTGAACAGGTACTCATAATACTTTTACAATTCCTTTGAGTCTTATGTTCTCTATTTTTACAACTAGGATTTTAAAAGGCAGCTTGCAGGGAAGCAGTGCAGATTAAAAAAGTGATGCTTGCAGAGCACATGTTCATTAAGCTTCTGCTTAGAGGAGAGGCTTCTCCTAGGCTCTGCTACGGTGTCACTGCTCTAACTCCTTCCTCTCACATCCCTTGAGAACTGCCCTCCTGGCATTTTCCTACCCACTGAAACAGCCAGGAGATGAATCACAGAAGCCTTGTACTCTGAGAAAATTGTAAGCTAGGTTTCTTTGGAGGTCAGAGAGGCCAGAACAAAAGAAGATGAGAAAGGAGTACCAAGCTTTGTTCTCAGTCCTGATTTAGAGACCTGAGTTGATTCATCCTTCTTGAACTTGCCTTCAAAATCAGTGCCTTGATTTGCTTTTCTGGAACGGGAGATAGTCCTGGCAAGAAAAGCCCCTGGTAAAGTGGAGGAAAAGAGCCTAAAAATAGCTATAAGAATTCTCTCTGAACAAGGTTATTATTGTCACTCTATTTTACTTTTCCCCTAAATCTTGTAGCTAAAAGCAACAACAACAAAAATAACTTAAGTTTTGGGCAGTACCCAAGAATTTGTGCTGGTTTCTAAGTCACTCCCTCTGATGTCTTCCTCATCCTATCTCTTTGTCTCTATCTCTACCTTATCTCAACATAAATCTCTCTCTCTCTCTCTCTCTCTCTATATATATATATATATAAGCACATCTATACTTATATATGCATACATATCTATATGTCTATATCAGTCTATATACATATTTTTCAATCATCTATGTGAATCATGCATGTGTTTGCGTGCTAAGTCACTGCAGTAGTGTTCAACTCTTTGTGGCCTCATGGACTATAGCCTGCCAGGCTCCTCTGTCCATTGGATTCTCCAGGCAAGAACACTGGAGTGGATTGCCGTGCCCTTCTCCAGGGGATCTTCTTGATCCAGTGATCGAACCTGTGTCTCTTACATCTCCTGAACTGGCAGGCAGGTTACCACTAGTGCCACTTGGGAGGCCCAAATCATGCATAGGTTATTCTTATAAACAAGGTAGACGATGTATATTTGTCTCTCAAAGAAGTCTGAGTTGGAGGTAGTGCAGGGGTACAGACTGTCTCTTTTCCATAAGTGATTCTTCTAAATTACTGCACCTCCCTTCAGGGTGAGCCTCACTCCATGGTTCCCAGCTTATTTAAAAGAGAAAATATAAGAGAATCTGCCTAATTTAAGAGTGTGGCTTGGGAGCAGCTTGCATTACTTCTGCTCACATCTCACTGACAAGGACTTAGTCGTATGGCTGCATCTAACCACACAGAGGCTGAGAAAAATAGGCTCTCACTGTATGCTCTGCCCAAAGAGGTCTCAGAGGATTTTCTAACTACAAAGGAGACTGGAGCATGGATAATAACAGTGGAGCAGAGGTAATTAGTATTCTCCCCATACTATTATAGATGGAAGATAGTCCCACTGTGAGAAGGTCACTGCAGTTGATTTCAGAAAAGAAAGCAACTGACAATGTCTTTGCAAATGCCATTTCTGAAATTAAGCTAAATGAAACATCCATGACTTATACAAGTTTGCCGAAAACAAGAGGAAACACATATTTTAATTTCCAAGGCTCTATGTGTGCCTGTTTAGTTGCTCAGTTGTGTCTGACTGTGACCCCCATGAACTGTAGCCGCCAGGCTCCTCTGTTCATGGGATTTCCCAGGCAAGAATAGTGGAGTGGGTTGCCATTCCCTTCTCCTGGGGATCTTCCAGCCCACGGATCGAAACTGGGTCTCCTGAATTGCACGTGGATTCTTTACTGTCTGAGAGACCAGGGAAGCCATGCTAAACACGTAAGAGGCATTATCTCATTTATTTCTTACAATTCTGCATGATAGTTATTTTTCTCTTCATTTTATAGCTGAGAAGGCTGATGTTTGGAGGGATTAACTGCCCAAACTCACACAGCACATAAGTAGCCAAGGCAGGATTTAATGTGTGGCTGAGCCCACCAGTTTAACCCCAGTGCTACAACCTTCTCAGTAGATCTTGTTACTGGTATGATTTCCTTCCCCTTAGGATTAAAGGAGGATTACCATCATCCTTATTCTCTTGTTCTGAAGATACATAATAAATGGACTCCTAATAGAATGAAAGGAATCATCTGATTTGTGGCTGATTGGGTTCATTACTTTCTGTTTTTCTTTCCAGATTCATTCTCTCCTTCTCTGGTCTGCTGTGGGCAAACTTAACAAACCGCACCACTCAAATGCCTTGAGTGTCTGATTTCAAGTGCTTTGCCCTCTGACATCAGTCAGAAGGAGACTAGAGCAGGAAATCTGAGGGAGGCAGGAAACTGCAGTATTTATTTTCTCTGCTCCCTTCATTCTGAGGTGCACCTCAGGCAGACCTTGAATTCCTCTGTGGTCCCTTTCCCACGACCACATCTTTTGTTGGGCTCTGTATTCATTAAGTTGGCTTAAAGCTCAACATTCAGAAAACTAAGATTATGGCATCTGGTCCCATCACTTCATTGGAAATAGATGGGGAAACAGTGGAAACAGTGTCAGACTTTATTTTGGGGGCTCCAAAATCACTACAGATGGTGACTGCAGCCATGAAATTAAAAGACACTTACTCCTTGGAAGGAAAGTTATGACCAACCTAGATAGCATATTAAAAAGCAGAGACATTACTTTGCCAACAAAAGTCCGTCTAGTCAAGGCTATGGTTTTTCCTGTGGTCATGTACGGATGTGAAAGTTGGACTGTGAAGAAAGCTGAGCACCAAAGAATTGATGCTTTTGAACTGTGGTGTTGGAGAAGACTCTTGAGAGTCCCTTGGACTGCAAGGAGATCCAACCAGTCCACTCTGAAGGAGATCAGTCCTGGGTGTTCCTTGGAAGGACTGATGCTAAAGCTGAAACTCCAGTATTTTGGCCACCTCATGTGAAGAGTTGACTCTTTGGAAGACTCTGATGCTGGGAGGGATTGGGGGCAGGAGGAGAAGGGGACGACAGAGGATGAGATGGCTAGATGGCATCACTGACTCGATGGACAGGAGTTTGGGTGAACTCCAGGAGTTGGTGATGGACAGGGAGGCCTGGCGTGCTGCGATTCATGGGGTCGCAAAGAGTCGGACACGACTGAGCGACTGAACTGTGAACTGTATACATTAAACTCAAACGTAGTAACAGCTTCCTCTTTTTGCCAGCACTTGGGTGCTTCATCAAGCCTGTTGGTTTACTTAATGCTGTTCATACTTCTGTAAATGGGTCCCTCATTAAGTGCTCTTCAGCTAAATTGTTTGTACATCCAAGTTTCCTTCTGGGATCCTGAAAGTTGCATTTATTGGGTTTATTCTCATAAATTAAACAAACAAAAATATTAGATAACCCATGACCCTTTTACATGGTAGAACTTTATAAAAAATAGTATAGCTCCTTTATTTCATGAGCATGAATTTCACTACAGCGATGTCTTTCTAGGTAGCAGCTAGGTGGGAGTGGTGCTTTGATCTTTTGATAATTTTACTATGTTGCTGTTGTTCAGTCGCTAAGTCTTGTCCAATTCTCTGCGACCCCCTGGACTGCAACACTCTAGGCTCCTCTGTCCTCCACTGTCTCCTGGAGTTCGCTCAAATTTACTAAGGCAGTAATGACAAAATAAAGTAATTTTCACTGACTGCTGCAGTGATGATTCTTCAGTTAACCCATCTGTGTTTAAATATCCTTGGATCCCATCTGGGTTAAACCCCATTCAAGTAGGAGCTCCCTCCTATTGATGAAATTTTAACTGACATTTTGATCAACTAATTATATTTCTCAATTATTCTCACCATATGAGTCTTTCTCAAATATTTTTCCTGCTGAGTAATTAAATATCCATGTGTCCCAGAAAAATAATCAACTCAATTTTCATCAACAAAGTTTTTCACTAACTGTTCCTTTTTGACTCCTCAGAGTCCTAGTTGAAAGCTTGCTAAATCTCCAGTAATAAAGAATACTTTAGCCATTCTACAACTTAGCTAAGAACTTTTATTGTCTGGAAAGTCCTCAAGTATGTCACCTTTCAATAGGTTACACAAATGAGTTTTTCATCCCACTGTTTTATTTAACCCCCCCTTTTATTACAGTCCCTTTATGGTGGCATTACCCCAAAACAATTGTGAGACTCTTGTTGATTTGCATGTACCTTTTATTATTTATTGAGTGTGGATGGAAAATGTTTGTGAACCAGATTTCGAGAGCTTGAAATCGATTCTAGCTTATAAATGTCCTTGGGGAGTTCAATAATAATAATAATAAACAAGTAAATGACTACTATTTATTGAATTCCTATCATGCATTATACAAAGTTCTAGACTCATATCATTTCATGCCATCTTTCCAACAACACTGTACACATTATTATACACAATTTACAAATAAGGAAACTGAGTCTTAAAGAGTTTTTGTCCAAGTTAATTTGTAAGTGGAGACACTGGGATTTAATCTGGCATCTTATTAAAAAATCCTTTGATTGTAAAAATAGACAAGTTGGACTACCTCAAACTAAAAAGCTTTTGCACGGCAAGGGAATCCATCTATAGAATGAAAAGTCAACCTTCAGAATGGGAGGAAATATTTGCAAATCATACATCTAATAAGGGGTTAATATTCAAAATATAAATTCAATAGTGAAAAGGCAAATAGTGCAATTAAAAAATGGGCAGAGGATCTGAATGAACATTTTTCCAAATAAGACTTACAGATGGCCAACAAGTATATAAAAAGGTACTCAGTGTCCGTAATCCTCAAGAAAATGCAAGTCAAAACCATGAGACATCACCTCACACCTGTTAGAATGACTGTCATCAGAAAGACAAGAAATGACAAGTGTTGGCAAGGATGTGAAGAAAAGGCAACCCTTGTACACTATTGGCGAAAATACAAATTGGTGCAGCCACTATGCAAAATGGTATGGGTGTTCCTTAAAAACCTAAAAATAGAACTACCAAACAATCCAGCAATTCCACTGCTGGGCATTTATCTGAAGAAAACAAAAACACTAACCCCAAATATATATGCACTCTCAGTGTTCATTTCTGCATTATTTACAATAGCCAAGATACAGAACAACCTAACTGCCCATCAATTGATAAGTGGTTAAAGAAAATAAGATACATATATGTTTTTCAACCATAAAAATGAAGGAAATCTTGCCATTTGTGATCTCATGGATGGTCCTTTATGGCATTATGCTAAGTGAAATAAGTCAGAGAAAGGAAGCTACAATATGATCTCACTTATATGTGGAATCTAACCCCTACAAGACAAATTAAAAAAAAAAAAAGAATCCCCCGAAGTCATAGATACAGAGAACAGATGGATGTTTGCCAAAGGTATAGTGGGCAGAAATAAAATGGGTGAAAAGGAGTCAAAAGGTACAAATTTCCAGTTATAAAACAAATAAGTTATGTGATATTATGTACAGAATGGTAACTGTTGTTAATAGTACTTACTATACTGAATATTTGAAAATTGCTAAGAGAGCATATCTGAAAAGTTCTGATCACAAGAAAAAATATTGTAGCTATGTATGATGATGGGTGTTAACTGGACTTCTTATAGTGATCATTTCACAGTATATACAAATACCAAATCATAATGTTATACACCTGAAAATAGTTAGATTTTATATGTCAATTATATCTCAGTTTAAAAAAAAAAAAACTTTGTGAGCTTAATCATTGTATTCTAAAATTCAATTTACGAGGCGAAAATTTTGTGACACAGTAGGTGACAATCTAAATCTATTAAATAATGCAGTCTTCTGGCTTATTCTGCTCAACCCTCAATACTGTTTTCTTTTAGCTTGGTAACTTGGTATCACTTTTATATGATTTGATATTAATATTAAAGCAAAAGGAGAGGTGGCCTTCTTCCATAAGAAAGACAATAATACACATTGTTAAGAACATCTATTTTGATGATATGGATTTACTATAAAAAACAATCAAGATTAACCTCCATAGGAAGTTTTGTTCTTTAGAACCACACTGAAAAAATTAATTACATAAAACTAAAATCAGTCTTTGGCAGGTATTTTCTAACACTAAAAGTCTGTGTTATATAATTGCACAAAACAAGTCAGCTGGTTTAATTTTACGCTTACTTCTCCCTGCCAGGGACAGAGGAATACTGTGATTTTTAGAATGAAATTATCCACAGGAGCCTTTACTGGTTTTTTTAGACACTGGTGGGATACTGCTTCAGCTGTTTTGAACATTTTCCAAGTCTAAGTGTTTCGTGTAGAATACCAGGGCCTCGGTGGAGTTTGCTCATGTGCTGGAGACGATCCAAAGCTAATTCCTGAAGTCAATCCTGCCTTTGTCAGCTGGGCTCAGGTGGCCTATCTCGGGTGGATGTAACCTTCCATTCTGGGCCACATGGCAACCATAACAATACACATTTGTTGAACACATCCTTTGGCAGGCATCCTGCTGCGTAGTAGTTGAGTTGCTTAAACACCAGCTCTGCCATCTGCTCTCCTGATTGCACAGCCGAAGGATCCTTTAGCAGCCAGGGCTTGACAGTCCTAGCCTCCTGGGCTTCATCAGAAGTCAACTGCCAGTGGTTTGTTCTTTGCTTCCTATCATGTGCCCAGATGAGAGAAGTGGTAACTAGAGGAAATCATTTGCATTGTCTTCATCCCTCTGTCTACTCTAGGTATCTGTCTTTCTGTTTTGATCCCTTGCAAGTTTACCTCCACCAAGGTACATGTTGATTCATGACCTTGTTTATTTTCCTTTTTAAGTGGCAATTATTATAAGAAACTGCCATTTGGAGTTTATTACTGCATTTACTACAAAAAGATAGAAGACATAAATCTAGCAAATATTTATTGAGTGTGTATAGTGCACCCCACAAAGTGGTGGTCCTTGAAGAAGTTGTAGCCCCTGTCATCACCACTAGGATTGCTGTGCAGTGGGACACAGTGTGGTCTAACAGCACAGAGGTGGGAAGGACTGATTTTTGTCTTAGAAAATCAAAGACATTTCATTGAGAAGGTAACATTTCCACTGGGTTTGGAAGGATGTACAGGAGTTTCCCAGAAGAGGATGGTGAGGATAGGAGAAACTTTGGGCAAAAGGATGGAGCATGAGCAAAGGTATATTATATTATGCAAGGATGCAGTGTGTCCAGGAAAATGGGAGAAATTCAGAGTATCAGCATATGGTATTAGAGCACAGGGCTGGAAAGGTTGGTCCAAAAAGATAGTGAAGGCCTTTGTAGATGGTGCTAAGGATGTTGGGTTTCATCCCAGTTACTCAAAGATATAATAAAATATGGGGAGAGAAATAAGTGCAGGGAGGCATTAGAGAGGGAAAAGGAACCTGAAAAGCAGGAGAGATGAAATCATATATTGTTTGGTTCAAGAGCCATTTCTGTATTGACCTGGAGACTATGGGCTTCTCTGGTGGCTCAGTGGTGAAGAATCTACCTGCCAATACCTGCAAATGCAGGAGATCTGAGTTTGATCCCTGAGTCTGGAAGATCCCTGAGAAGGAAATGGCAATCCACTCCAGTATTCTTGCCTGGGAACTCCTATGGATAGAGGAGCCTGGCAGGCTACAGTCTATGGGGTCACAAAGAGTCAGACACAACTTAGGGTCTAAACAATAACAAAAACAAATACTAGTGTTTTATAGTTAATAAAAAGGCAAGGGTTATTTATTATATCAGCCAATTCTTCTAAAATCTTATGTAAGGCATTGCATTGTGTAAACTACTATGCTAAGGAAACTTTGTTTCAGTGGAGGATCTGGCTCAGAATGAAACTTAAGGCTCAATCATAGATATCATTTTGTGTTTTACATATGCCACATCATCATATGTAAACTATCAAAGTAAGTATTATTATCACAGTTTTTGAAATGAAGAAACTAAAGTATGAAGAGCATAAGGGAGGTACCCCAGGCCTTGTATTTGACTAACAGAAAGGCCTGGGATACTGCCCTTATCATCACACTTCAGTGTCTTCATTTCAAAAATCATGACAATAATACTTACTTCACACCGATGATTAAAAGAGCCAGTGTCTGTAAACCACTTAACATATCACTATAATCATTATTTTCAGGAAGATATTAATTTTCAGAAAAAAACATGATTCTACATTAATTGAAAAATATACTAGAAATATTTCCACAGGTATATTGGCAGTCTTGGCAAACTGCGCCAATAAATAGAATCATTACTTAATTTCTACTTGCGTGGACTTGTATGTGGAGTTATATTTTAAAAGCAACAAACTCACATGTGACATTCCTAGCCAAATACCAGCCAGGAAAAAAGACTATTTCCCAAGAATGCTGATGCTTAAGGAAATGCTCTCCCTTTTATGGACACAAGGGCTTCATTATTGGCCAAGTAATAATTGGAAAGCTCTCGATGGAAAACAGTATGGAATAAGACCTTTGGAATATGTAAATGCAGTGCAGACAGAGTTACTTTGGTAAATATCAGGTTGGGAGTTACCCTGGTAAATGTCCCAAGTCTCGGGTTGGGAGGAATCTAATTTTTCCCTGCATTGGCAGGCACTGGCAGGCAGAATTTTTACTGCTGAGTCACCGTGAAAGCCCATAGTCTTTGCCAATGAGGCTGAGATTCCCATCCTGTTGCTGCTGCTGAAGAGCAGAGAGAACACCATTTGATGCCTTTGTCCTCCCTGTAGGATCTTGCACTTAGATTCAGCAAGGACAAGGTCAGGTGGAGGGTGCAGATGTGGAACCCTGTGGACAAGCAGGCAATTTTGGTTGTTATAACAGCTCAATACATAGCTCAGGGACCAGCGGGTTCTTCCCAAGGAAACCAGGGGAGGTCCGGCCACGTGGAGCTGTGGCAGAGGCCACATTGAGCAGCTGCAGTGAGGAGGGTGGAAATTCTTAGCTCCTAGGTCTCTATTAGAGAGCAGAGCTTTTTCTCCCTCAAGAACTTGGTCTACCATTTGTGCTACAGGCATGCAGATGTCTCCAAGAGCATAGACTCTCCTGCCTTTCATTATTACATGGCTTATGTGAGCACAGCCTGAGTTTCTCATGAAACATGGAATCTGCTCCTGTAGTACTGATGGTGCTGGAATGATTTGGCTGCAGAGAGTAAATTTCATGCATCTCAGGGTAGTGAGATAGTCCTTTCCTGACCTGCGCATGGTATTCTAAACAGCAGACTAAGGCACCTTGCTAAGATAAGGAAAGATCTGGGAAGCAGATGCATGATGGCTGCATGGGTACATTCATATGTTTTGTAGTCCCTGGGGTACATTTTCTTTCATTGAAGAAAAATGAGTGATATATTCTCCTTAATGCTTAGTTCAGGTACCAAATTTCCTGAGGCTTTTCCCATTTTAGTTTATGCAGAGAACCCGTGTCTCCTGTAACTCCTAAAAGAAATAGAATGTAGCACAAGTAAAATACACCAGTTATCACCACATTTTAGGCTTTTAATGTTTTGTTTTGGTGTTTCCTTAGTTTGTTCTCACTCTAAGTCAGTCATATCTGTATTCCTGGCAAAACCACTGACAAACAAAGGAATATAATTTGTTTTCCGTAGCCCTATATATTCATTCACTATGCTTTGTTGGACATTCCTGATTGTGATTAAGATGATATGTGTGCATGTGTGCTAAGTCACTTCAGTCTTGTCTGACTCTCTGCCCTACCAGGGCTCCTCCAGGCTCCTCTGCTTATGGGATTCTCCAGGCAAAAATACCGGAGTGGATTATCATGCCCTCCTCCAAGGGATCTTGCCAATCCAGGAATCAAACTCACATCTTCTGTCTCCTGAATTGGCAGGCAGGTTCTTTACCACTAACACCAATATAAAATAAACTGAAGTAAATGAAATGCAAAACTAAAGGCTCCTGTACATCCCTGGTGGAGTTTCCTGCCTGTCTTAAAAGTCTCACCTAATCTTCAGAGTCCAGATCAAATGCCACCAACCTCAGAAAGTCTTTTCTGCTCCCCATAAGCAGATCTTCTTTTCTCCCTGCTGGGATCTCCTGGTTCATCCTTTTCCTGCATCACTCATTTAGCAGGCATCTCCCATTCTCCTTGAGGGTTACTTGGTTGTGTGTTTACATAAAAATGTATTGTAATCTCCTAACATGAGGGCCTTTTTAAATTTTTTAAATGAGTCTTTGTGTTTTTCACCCTGCTCAGCACAAACAGGAATCCAGGAAGTATTTTTTTTATGTGATGATATTTCTGTCTGTCTTGTACCGGGGTCCAACCCCGTTGGATCCAACCCCATTGGATCCAGGGAATTTGAAACAGGGACAGCATTGGTGAGGATCAGGAAACAATTGCTTAATTAAATGTTAATTAAGGATATAAAGAGTGGTTAAATAAGGATAGCTCAGTGAGGAAATTCAGTGGAGAAAAGAGGCTGAATAATTCAGCCAGAAGGTGAGAGAAAGAACGACATGGGGAGACCAAGCTTCGGTGAACAAGGCCCGCACTTTATTTCCCAAAGTAGTTTTTATACCTTAAGTTATGCATAGAGGATAATGGGGGAAGGGGTAGAGTCATGCAGTAAGCCAGGCTTTCTTCCTGTAAATTTATCATATGCAAAAGTTTAGGTGATTTGCATCCTCTTCTGGCCTGGAGGCCTGTTAACATTTTAAGACCCTTTCTTCAGAAATCTTATTTTTCTCTAAAGGTGATTAGTCAGGCGCCACCCTCCAAAAGCATTAGATAAAGTTTCATTCATACAGGGCAAAGGTGTGGTGGGCTATAACAAGAAAAAGAATTAACTCAAGGGCCCAAGGTTACAAACATTAAAGCTACTACTTACACCAATTATATTAATCAATACACTGCCAGGGACACAGTAGGTAAGGGATATGGAGACTTAGCAGCAAACATTGGCCCAACAAGTGAAAAACCCTTCACCAATACAATTTCTAGTCAATCTTTTAACTGCTCAAAGGAATCTGTATTTAGACAATTTAGAACATCTCATGCCTCTCACAGTTGTGAACTAAAACACTCTTATCACACCCAAGAACTTCATTAACTGGAGCTGTAATTTAACTCTTTTTCAGAGAGAGGTAGTGGGGGACAGTCCCCGTAAAGTCAGAGGTGTAGGTGAGAGCACAAAGCAGTAAGTAGGCAGACTCTGGTTTTGGGGGCAGATGCTCGAGAATTTCCAGGGGAACTCCTGAGGCTCGATCCCGCCTTTGCGTATGCCGAGCCTCCTTCCTCATGACCTTTGCTACGGGCGGAGTTCCTCATGCTGGCTTCCAGCAGTCTTGATTAATCAAAAATGGCATTCATGAATTCTCAGTCGCTCGTTGTGTCCAACTCTTTGTGACCTCATGGACTGTAGCCCCATCTGGTTCCTCTGTGCATGGGATTTTCTGGGCAAGAATACTGGAGTGCGTTGCCATTTCCTACCTCAAATAAAAAATGGATTCAACACTTATTCTTTGCCAGGGATATGATGTGAAAAAGGCAGAGGTGGTCTTGTCTTTGATAGAAAATAATGATGTCTTCCTTCTTTCCCCTCTATGGCTGGATGTTGGGAAATAGAGTGGGAAAAGGTAGGTAGAGGCTGGAAGGGAAAGGAAAATGGAGTAGTTCCAAAAGACACGATGGGTTTGTGGGAAAGTGCATACATTGCCTCTGTTTTCCTTTTTCACAGTAAAATTTTAAAAGTTGAAAACATTAGCTCTCAAGTAAATTCCCTGCTGGTGTTCTAGTTCCAACTCTGCTTTTTCTCTGGGTGACCTTGGAATTGTTATTTAATCTCACTGAGGCTCAATTTCTACTGTTATGAGAATCCACCACATCAAATTAGATGATGTCGGTGTCTACTCACAATAGGTACTTTTGTGGATGCTTAGTAATTTTATTATTACTATTATGCATGACTCTAAGGAGGGGAGGTCCAGGACTGCCTGGAAGAGGGCAGAGGTAGCCCAGGCTGGGGATTTGCTCAGAGGCTTCCTTTCCCAGGTGGCTGGCTTCAGCTTCCTGAACAACTCTGAAGGGTATGCTGGAATCTTCCATATCTGGACTTCATCTGATAGCTGTGGGTTCCCATCGCTCAACTTCTGCTGGCAATCCTCCTTTTGCCCACCATTAGCCTTACTAGAGGGGAGAATATGTGAAGAGAAATTTCTACTCCTTTGGTTTCCTGCATCTAGGTTTTGTAGTTATTATTTAGTTGCTAAGTCATGTCTGACTCTTTTGCGACCCCATGGACTGTAGCCTGCCAGGCTCCTCTGTCCTTGGAATTTCCCAGCAAGAATAATGGAGTGGGTGACCATACCCTTCTCCAGGGGCTCTTCCTGACCTAGGGATTGAACTTGCATCACCTGAACTGGCAGGCAGATTCTTTACCACTGAGCCTCCAGAGAAGACTGGTTTTAGGTTTATTTAGATCTGAAGTGACAGAGAAGGCGATGACACCCCACTCCAGTACTCTTGCCTAGAAAATCCCATGGACAGAGGAGCCTGGTAGGCTGCAGTCCATGGGGTCGCTAAGAGTCAGACATGACCTAGCGACGTCACGTTCACTTTTCACTTTCAGGCACTGGAGAAGGAAATGGCAACCCACTCCAGTGTTCTTGCCTGGAGAATCCCAGGGACGGGGGCGCCTGGTGGGCTGCCAGGGGTCGCACAGAGTCAGACACGACTGAAGCGACTTAGCAGCAGTAGCTGCAGCAGATCTGAAGTGAAAAATCCTGTTCAGTATTTTCTGGGTTAAACTTTCCCGTCTAGAACTTTTTTTCTCAAATACTAACAAAATGGATTTTCTTTCTCCCCTACCCTCTCTTGTTAATAGGGTGCTGAGAAAATTTTGTCAATGAACGAATCAGGAGAACTGCAAGACCTCTTAACCAAAATTGAGGTAATTGTGCTTTTAGCAACTTATTTTTAGTAATCAAAATGTTCAACACATTCTGATTGTAATTGAGTTCCCCTAATTGAATTTTTCCCTGCATGTTCTTACAAATATGTAACAGGATACGTGTGGCAGTTTTAATTTGCTACCACCTGCCGTGAGGTTTGCTCCAGCTAGAGTGACTTTAGTGTTAGTGTCTAACAACCTCATAGTATTAGGTGAAAATTCCAGTCAGCTTTATTAGAACCTAATTCTCTGTTATAGAGATGTTGATGAGGTATTTCAAGTCAGGCCATTGTCTGGAAGCACAAATAACGTTTTTTATGTAAATTATTTTCCTTTTTCCCAAAGACCAGCTCACCATTTCTAAAGATAACAGAAAAACTTATTTCTCCAAAAGTGCACCTTTTGATTTTGTTCCTGTACTTGTAATTACAACATCTCAGAAATATTTATTTGGATATATAATGTATCAAATCAGTATGTACCCAGAAAGTCTTTAATATCTCTCAATTTTATCAGCCTATTTCTCTCTATATGTAGAATTAAATTATATATATTTTATAGCCTAACTGGGTCATCTTGAGAGTCAAAAAGGTGCATTAGTAATTTTTCTGGGACAGTGAACATGACTCAGACTTTCCCAGGTGAACCATGCAATATGGTTACATGGATTGGAGGTGCCATGGCCAGCTCTTTGTGGTCCAGTCTCCTTTGCTGACCTCTTTCCTGATTTTCTTCCATTCCTTCCACTTCATGGCTTCTTACTCCCTTTCCTTCTGTCTGCCTAGCCTGCTATTGTTCCATTGCCTCATTCTCCTCCACCATCATCAAGGCCCCTCTGTGGCATCACATCTTTCCTACATCATTCCAGATTTCTCCCACCTTTGCATTCCTGTATCCCTCTTTTTCTCAGGTGTTTATCACAGTCATTTAATTTTTCTTACCTCTTTTCTTTGAACATTTGAGTCGTGTCCCAAATGAACTATATGCTCCTTGGTGTTAGGAATCATGTTTTATTCATATTGTAATCTTGCCCAGAAGGACAAATACAATGATGGTGTGTACATCATAATCTAAAACTCCTCTCAGCTCTAAAATCTGTATAGATGGGTTTGTTTCTTTCCTTTCATCCCTATACTGTACTCCAGTCCCATCAATTTGATGAAACCATCAATTTTGGTTAATATGTGCCTTTTAATTTAAGTGATTTAACTCAATGTGTATTATTATTTTCTTTGCATACTTTTATTTGTACAAATGATGTTATGTAACACACCTAATTGTGTTTCAAATTCCTTTCTATAGGCACTATGCTTTTAAGAACCACCTATATTACTTCATGAACCTTTCATCCCCTCTTTTAAATTGCTTCATACTTCTCCAGGACAGTACAATTGAATCCAGCTTTCTCTGATGATGGAGATGTTTTTACTGTATCCTATCCAACATAGTAGTCACTGGATGCATGTGGCTATTGAGCACTTAAAGAATAGTTAGTGTGACTGAAGAACTGAATTTTTAATTTTATTTAACTCTATTTGATTTAAATTCAAATCAAGTAAAAATTTTTAAATAAGTAATATGATTAACCGTATCTGACAAATAGCTTATATTTTGGACAGTGCAGCTGTACGTGGCTCCCATACTATTTTTTATCTACTCATCCACTGATGTCCTCTAACTTCCCCTTCAAATAAACTGCTGCAAGGAGTAACCTTGACCACGTTCGTTTGTGAATTTCTCTGAGAGTAGAAATCACTGGATAATAGCTTGTGCGTATCCCCACTTTTTCAGGTAGTGCCAGATGGCTCTTCATTATATTTGCACCATCCAATACTCCCTCCTACAGAGAAAGAGGTTTCCTATGTTCTCACATTCCCCACAATTGTTTTACATTGTTCCATATTTTTTGCCAAGGTAGTAGGGATAAAGATATATAGCCTTATCGTTTTATTAATGTTTTTCTGATAACCGTTGAGTTTGGGCATTTCCTTGTATGCTTGTTAAATTTTTAAATTTCTTCTTCTGTATGTTGTATATTACCGTAAAGCATCTGCCTACAATGTGGGAGACCCAGGTTTGATCCCTGGATCTGGAAGATCCCCTGGAGAAGGAAATGGCAACCCACTCCAGTTCTCTTGGCTGGAAAATCCCATGGACAGAGGAGCCTGGTAGGCTACAGTCCATGGGGTCGCAGAGTCTGACACGACTGTGTGCAACTTCACTTTCGTTTTTTCTTTTCTTTATGTTGTATATTCTTATCCTTTCCCATTAAAAATCTTGGGACTTCTGCTGTTGTTGTTGGCTTTCAGAAGATCCTCTATAATCTAGATGTTAACTTTTTGTTGGTTTTAATTATTGTCAATATTTCCTTCCCTATTTTTAGATTCTTTCTTGGTGTCCTTCATCCAATAGAAACCTTCTGATATAACCTAACCCACCATTTGTCCTTATTTTTGTGCTTTTTAACTTTTATTTATGAAGTATCCTTCTGTCTTAAGGTCAGAAGATATCAGCCTACATTTTCTTCTGTTCACTTTATACTTGTTAACATCTGGTTCTTTCATTAATGGAGAATCTATTTCCATTTTCTTATACATAGTGAGATTTCCAGCATCCTCTATTAAATAATATATTATTTATTTATTGCTTTGTTTTGCCAATTTTCAATTCAGTTAAGTCACGCAGTCATGTCTGACTCTTTGCCACCCCATGGACTGCAGCACACCAGGCCTCCCTGTCCATCACTAACTCCTGGAGTTTACTCAAACTCATGTCCATTGAGTTGGTGATGCCATCCAACCATCTCATCCTCTGTTGTCCCCTTCTCTTGCTTTCAATCTTTCCCAGCATCAGGGTCTTTTCAAATGAGTCAGTTCTTCGCATCAAGTGGCAAAGTATTGGAACTTCAGATTCAGCATCAGTCCTTCCAATAAATATTCAGGACTGATTTCCTTTACGATGGACTGGTTGGATCTCCTTGGAGTCCAAGGGACTCTCAAGAGTCTCCTCCAACACTACAGTTCAAAAGCATCAATTCTCAGCACTCAGCTTTCTTTATAGTCCAACTCTCACATCCATACATGTGAGAAAATGGATGGAATTTTCTATTTTCTACTGGAAAAACGGTAGCTTTGATTAGACAGACTTTTGTTGGCAAAGTAATGTCTCTGCTTTTTAATATGCTGTCTAGGTTGATCATAACTTTTCGTCTAAAAAACAAGCATCTTTTAATTTCATGGCTGCTGTGACCATCTGCAGTGATTTGGAAGCCCAAGAAAATAAAGTCTGTCACTGTTTCCACTGTTTCCCCATCTATTTGCCATGAAGTGATGGGACTGGATGCCATGTTCTTAGTTTTCTGAATGTTGAGCTTTAAACCAACTTTTCCACTCTCTTCTTTCACTTTCATCAAGAGGCTCTTTAGTTCTTCTTCACTTTTTGCCATAAGGGTGGTGTCATCTGCATATCTGATGTTATTGATATTTCTCCTGGCAATCTTGATTCCAGCTTGTGCTTCATCCAGTCCAGCATTTCTCATGATGTACTCTGCTGCTGCTGCTAAGTCACTTCAGTAGTGTCTGACTCTGTGCGACCCCACAGACAGCAGCCCACTGGGCTTCCCCATCCCTGGGACTCTCCAGGCAAGAACACTGGAATGGGTTGCCATTTCCTTTTCCAATGCATGTTGCTCAGTCCTGTCTGACTCTTAGTGACTCCATGGACTACAGCCTACCAGACTCCTCCATCCATGGGATTTTCCAGGGAAAAGTACTGGAGTGGGGTGCCATTGCCTGCATATAAGTGAAATAAGCAGGGTGACAATACACAGCCTTGATGTACCTCTTTTCCTATTTGGAACCAGTCTGTTGTTCCATGTCCACTTCTAACTGTTGCTTCTTGACCTGCATACAGATTTCTCAGGAGGCAGGTCAGGTGTCTGGTATTCCCATCTCCTGAAGAATTTTCCACAGTGTGTTGTGATCCACACAGTCAAAGGCTTTGGCATAGTCAATAAAGCAGAAGTAGATGTTGTTCTGGAACTCTCTTGCTTTTTCAATAATCCAATGAATGTTTGCTGCCAATTTTATATTATAATAATTCCTCATATATATTCAGGTCTTTGTCTGAGCTTTCTAATAATTTCCCTTGATCTGTTTGTTCCTGTTTTACCAATATTGTACTATTTTTATTCCTGTGGTTTAATAGCACTTTTTAGGATCCTATAGAGTGAATGTCCCTCATTACTCTTCTTTTTAAAGACTGATGATTTATCTTAGCTATTCCTGGACTTTTTTCCTTTGAGTCTATAATTCCTTTATTTGGCAACTTGATTAATACTATCATGCTATATATTAACATAACCTCTCTCTCTCAGCTCAAAGAATCCTGGAAAGAGGATTTTATTCTCTTCATTAATTCTGTCTCAATTCTACAGATGCCATAAATAATCCAGAAACATTTAAGTCTATTCTTAATGTTGAAATACAATGGTATGGTACTGGCTTCTACCATTCATAGGAGTTGTAAGAGCTATACCTCTGTTGGGCTGCTTTGTCCATATAACAAAACTGGTAGAGAATTTTCAGCCATCCAGATATCCCTAAACTGCCGGTGAAGGTGCTAGGGTTTAAGCCAACTTACCCAGGGGAAGTGACTAGCCTTGGAGAAGCAGTTGGAAGAACCAGTAAAAGTGGACAAAAGACAAGATTCATATCCAAGCACATCCAATTCTTCTGATTAGCTTTTGGCAATAAAATAGGAGTTAAATATTCCTGAGGTAGGAAGCATTGGATTTCTTTCTAAGTAGCAGTACTGTTCCTATTCCTGGTATTATATGTATTAAGTTATTCAAACCTCAAAGTAACACTGCAAGGTGGGTTCTGTTACTGTCTTTGTTTTTCAGACAAGGCAATGGAGGCCCAGATGATTAGGTTAGTTGCTCCAGACCTTGTAAATAGTGTTTGACTCACGATTCTAAACCTGACTCCTTGATCTTAACCATGAATCTGTGCTTCCTTCACTCTCAAATTAAGTGACAAGTTGGTGTCTGGGAAATCTGACCATATGTGACAGGACCTAAGACCCAAGGGAGAAGTTTACTGGGAGATAGGCAGAGTATTAGGTCCAGGGAACAGACTGGATTTTTAACACTTGGCTCTTATGCTAGTATGGCATTGTACAGAGAATGGGCAAATAAGCAATACCTTTAGAGAGAAACCAGAGAGCTCATACCAAGCTCCAATTTGCTGTTACTAGGGTGCTGCATAGCAGACCATGACTCCCCTGGTCTTTGTAATTCAGGCCCCAGTTTCTAACAATTACCCTAGTAATGGAGAGGAAAGCGGCTTAGTGGCTACAGCTGGGTCCACAAAAATGGTGTCAGCAATTCATCTCAAGTTTTCTGGCCTAAGAATTCTAGCATACATTCCACCCAAGTGAAACTTGCCCTGGGAAACTGAGGGGGCATGATTCGCTGATGAAGACTTGTCAGTGGCTTCAAACATGGGTAGCAGAAGCAAGTGAAATGTGGCAGTAGCTGGTACGAGACTTGGGTTCAATAAGGCTAGCTGAAAGAAGATTAAATGACTTATTTTATGCAAGAGAATACTTGGGTGAAAAGGATGAATAAAAACACCATTTGGGGGGTAAAATTTATTTGTATATTTATTTATATTAATAAACAAGCTAAAGATCAAAAGAGAAGAGTGTCCAAGTATTCCCCCCAAACAATAACTGAGATGGACAGCTGATCCTGCTGGTACCCACACAGAGGAAGTCAGGGCAGCCCTGAGATATATTAGCAAGCACCTTGTTATGGCAGACGCTGAATTAAAGATCTCAGATGGTAGAGAAGCTCTAACGCGCTTTTCTGCCTTGTTGTTTTTCTAAAGATTTGACGAAACATTTTGATGTCATTGCTATGAGGCTGCCAATATAGCGTTCACTTTCAGTACTTTTTTTTCCCTTATAAAGCCTGATTTTTCATTCAGGAAGAACAGAAGTAAGATTCTCAACTACACACCGAGGATGCTGGAAATGGCACAGGCTGTGCATGTCTGTGTAAGGCACATGCTCCAATGTCTGTGTAAGGCATTGGAGCTATCAAAGGCTGGCCTGACCATCCTTGGAGAGGCAACATTCTGGGTGATGTTCCCTCTCCATGGAGTGGGTGGCCACAGCATGTTCAGAGATTAAAGCAGCAGAGTACCATCTACTTACCTAGGCAATCAGGCCACATGCTCTGGGTGCCTCTTCCTGAAATTGGAACATCTTTTTAAATAAGGTTGTGGCCATACATCCCATTGGATCAAGAATCAGATTCACAAATCTGGCTTATACATTTAGGAATATAACAACATATTTCCACTGTGTCAGCATTTCATAACTCTGAAAATCAAGGATCAGGAATGATTCTGCTTATTATTGGCTTGATCAGACAGAGAATAGCCTCCTAGGCACTTAACAAGCAATTGCTGAATTAAATCGTTGTTCAGTTCAGTTCAGTTCAGTTGCTCAGTCGTGTCCGACTCTTTGTGACCCCATGAACCGCAGCACACCAGGTCTCCCTGTCCATCACCAACTCCCGGAGTTTACCCAAACACATGTCCATTGAGTCGGTGATGCCATCCAACCATCTCATCCTCTGTCGTCCCCTTTTCCTCCTGCCTTCAATCTTTCCCAGCATCAGGGTCTTTTCAAAGGAGTCAGTTCTTTGCACCAGGTGGCCAAAGTATTAGAGTTTCAGCTTCAACATCAGTCCTTCCAATGAACACCCAGGACTGATCTCCTTTAGGATGTACTGGTTGGATCTGCTTGCAGTCCAAGGGACTCTCAAGAGCCTTCTCCAACACCATAGTTCAAAAGCATCAATTCTTTGGCGCTCAGCTTTCTTTTAGTCCAACTCTCACATCCATACATGACCACTGGAAAAACCATAGCCTTGACTAGATGGACCTTTGTTGCCAAAGTAATGTCTCTGCTTTTCAATATGCTATCTAGGTTGGTCATAACTTTCCATCCAAGGAATAAACGTCCTTTAATTTCATGGCTGCAATCACCATCTGCAGTGATTTGGAGTCCAGAAAAAAAGTCAGCCACTGTTTCCACTGTTTCCCCATCTATTTTCCATGAAATGATGGGACTGGATGCCATGATCTTAGTTTTCTGAATGTTGAGCTTAAAGCCAACTTTTAATGGTTTACTATAGTTTAAAACAAAGTATGTAGACAAAGGTGGATCATCCAGAGATGACTATAGGCCAAGTGTTCACTTTTGTGACAATCTGTTATGTGGAGTGAGTCTGATTCATAGATAACCTGGATGAGGGAGTTTATGGTTACAGAGAGTCAGATAAGTTGCTTCTTCCTTGGCAGAACACTTAAGAGAGTTCCCAGTACTTCTAAAATAGGATTAGATGGTCTGAGGTTAAAAATAAGAATTGCATTCATTCCTTAATCTTGAAAAAAACACTAAATACTCTTGATCTTAGCATCCTGTTTCTGCATTAGAGAACAGCAAAAAGCTCTTCTTATTTATGAAATTTGAGTTTGTGCCACAAAAAAAACCCATTTCACAATCATTCATGAACTCCACTCTTATCCTCTGGTCCATTGTTAGAGGCTAGGGAATTCTTGGGGGCTTCAATTTAGATGACTGTGGTATGAAGTGGATATATTCAAAGACCACAAATAAATTCCCTAAAATAAAATTAATATATAAATACTAAAAGTTACATCATCATTTTTATATGGAATCACAAACAGGCCAAAAGAAAGAAGAAAGAAAGAAAGAAAGAGAAGTCGCTCAGTTGTGTCTGACTCTTTGCGACTCCATGGACTGTAGCCTACCAGATTCCTCTGTCCATGGGATTTTCCAGGCAAGAGTACTGGAGTAGGGTGCCATTTCCTTCTCCAGGAGACCTTCCCAACCCAGTCTTCCAGACGCTTTACCGGCTGAGCTGCCAGGGAACCAAGGCCATCTTCAAATAATGCAGAATCTCTACAGCGCTATAATGAGATCAGCCTTCTACTTGATTGTTGAGAAGATTTAGAGTGAATTCATGTAAAGTGAATAGAACATTGCCTGGTATGTAATAGCCACTCAATAAGATTAGTCATTATTAGTTAATATTTCACTAATAAATCCTTATTTGTAGCTGAGAGCTACTTATTAAAAGAACAGGGAAATTTCTTGCTCACTGCTGTATCTCCTATGCCATACATAGTGCCTAGCAATGTGAACTTATTTGTGGAATGAGCCTGCTGGATTTTTATTTTTTTTTAAGTCCCTGGCCAAGAATAGATGAACAGATAGAGATAAAAGGGAGGATGATTTCTTACTCCTTTTTTCTTAAATTCCATCTCTAAAGAGTTGGATATGACTGAGCATGAGCACTACTACAGCCCCCAAGGCACATGCTTCCATCCAAACCACTGTGAAGAGGGGGGCATTCTGTAGATTCAGCACTCTTACTGGGTGCTGTTATCAACCAGGTCTGCCTGGTTTCTAGCTTTGCTGGGTGTCAGGACACTGAAGAGCTACTCTAGATTTCTTAACTGTTTGAAGATCAAATTGTCTGTAGTCAACCTCTTCACTGAAAGTGGAAATCTGTTTTCAAATTTCTCTGTGATCTGAACATTCACTTTTACTCATTAAAAATCTTTGTTTCATCATTTGTAAAATGAGGTAGTCTCTATTACATCAGATACTGGATATAGACTCTTGTTGGGCTGCAGCCTTCAGGCCTGCAGTTACTATATTTGCTGAAGAAAGAGCCCACAGTAGGTGACAGAGACATCAGCAGTTTAATAGATGGGAGATCTTACACATCTTTCTTACAAGAAAGAAAGCTGAACACTGAAGAAATGATGCTTTTGAGCTGTGGTGTTGGAGAAGGCTCTTGAGAGTCCCTTGGACTGCAAGGAGATCAAGCCAGTCAATCCTAACGGAAATCAACCCTGAGTATTCATTAGAAGGACTGATGCTGAAGCTCTAATACTTTGGTCACCTGATCCAAAGAGCTGACTCATTAGAAAAAAGACCCTGATGTTGGGAAAGGTTGAAGGCAGGAGGAGAAGGGGATGATAGAGGACGAGATGGTTGGATGACAATACCAACTTGATGGACATGAGTTTGAGCAAACTCTGGGAGATGGTGAAGGATAGGGAAACTTGGCATGCTGTAGTCCACAGGGTTGCAAAGTCAGACGTGACTAAGTGACTGAACAACAACACATCTGAAGCAGAAGGGTCCTGGAGCAACATCCCACTGCTGGGAGGCAGATGGCAGGCTGGACACAGCAGCAGAGGTCTTCACTCCCAGGAAGAATAAGGAGACTACCAGTTATAGGGAGAAATATTGTAGATTGGCTTATTGGTTACTAGGGGAATTCAGCAGAGGAGGATTTCCTCTTTTATCCCCTTAGGCTATGTACCCTCCTGGGGCAGAGTTCTTCCCTTCATTAAACTATCAAAGGGGAGCCATTCTCATCTAAATATTAGAACAATGACAAACTTGGGCAAGGGACAAGTATATAGGTATTTACTAATCAGGCTCTACAAATAAGAAGGAAGGTCAGGGGCTTCCTTGGTGGTCCTAGTGGTTAATTAAGAATTCACCTGCCAATGCAGGAGACACTGATTCAACTCCTGGTCCAGGAGGATCCCACATCCCTTGGGGCAACTAAGGCCATGAACCACAATTACTGAGTCCAGGTGCAGTAACTACTGAGGCCAGTATGCCCGGAGCCCATGCTTTGAAACAAGGGAAGCCACTGCAATGAGAAGCCCATGCATTGCAATGAGTAGCCCCTACTTGATGCAACTAGAGAAAGCCTGCATGCAGCAACGAAGACCGAATGCAGCCAAAAATAAAAAAATAAATAAAATTTTTAAAAATGAAGGAAGGTCAGTCATGCAAGTAGAGTGTAGGTGAAGCAGGGACTAACTGAGCAGTGGATGTAGAGAGCAAGAGAACAGCCATGTTGAGTGGCCTGACCATACAACCGTACGTGCTGGGTAAGCCATTCTTTTTTCTCCCAAGTTTATGGCTAAAGGGCTGAATTTTCTTGAGAGTGGAAATGGCCTCAGAATCTTTCCAATGCTGTGCTCCAAGACATCAGAATTCACATGTGAATCAAAATACACTTACTCTCCTTTTCTTACAGTGGCAATGCTTTAGACCAGAAGACCAAGTATAGAAGTGGTGTTTAAATAAAATGACTATATTAGTGGTAGAAAATGACTGTGTCATGTGACCACAAGCAATTTAACTTGAAGCAGTAGTTAATAAAAATCTCTTCAGATTAGGATTTATTAATAAAATAATGGCTATTAGCCATTACTGAGTAGCTACTATGTGCCAGACAGTATTCTATTCACTTTATATGAATTTACTCATTAAATTGTCCCAACAACCCTATAAGTAAAAGCAAATTTTACCATAGCATTGCATAATTCTGACAAAGTTGTTTTAGGATGACCTTGGTCTATCTGTGATTCCCTTTAAAATGGACACTGTGGCTTTTAGTGTTTATATATTAACTTCATTTTAGGAAACTTATGTGTTCTGAATTGCAGAGAAGTAATTAAATAGCAGACTCATCATATATTTAACATTTGATATTTTGGCCCTTCGAAAGTAATCTTTGGAAGTCATGCTCCAGGCCCATGATATAAGATAATGTTACGAAACCAAATTTGGGTCCACTTGCCCAAACAGTAAACCCAATCTACTCATACCAGATTGTGGTGAAGGAAAATATAGCATTTACTGTGAGGCATCCAGTGTGGGGCCAAGAAAGAAGTATGGACAGCTCACATTTGAATTTCCCAATGACTTTCAAGGAAGGATTTTTAAAGATAAAAGGAGGGAGAAGGTCATAGGATGCTTGATCCACTCATGGATATCCACCTGATTGGTTGGTGGTGAGGTGACAGGGTGAGTTAACAACCTCAACCTTCTGATTCCAACCTCCCTGGGGTCTACATACTAGTGATCAGCATGCAGTTCACTTCTTCCACTTGAGGCTACCCTGGTGGCTCAGATGGTGAAGGATCCACCTGAAGTGCATGAGACCGGGATTTGATCCCTGGATCAGGAAGATCACTTGGAGAAGGGAATGGCTACCCACTCCCACTCCAGTATTCTTGCCTGGACAATTCTAAGGGCAGAGGAGCCTGGGGGGCTCCAGTCCATGGGGTCGCAAAGAGTCTGACATGACTGAGAAACTAAAACTTTATGTGGCAAGGTGGGGGTGGGAATCTTAGTATCTGCAAAACAATTCAGGTCAGCGATATGGCTCAGGATATTATCTTTTGCCCTTGAGGAGTAACAAAAGGAGTTGACTTTATTACATGGTTCAGTTCAGTTCAGTCACTCAGTTGCGTCCGACTCTTTGTGACCCCATGAATCGCAGCACACCAGGCCTCCCTGTCCATTACCAACTCCCAGAGTTCACTCAAACTCACGTCCACGTCAGTGATGCCATCCAGCCATCTCATCCTCTGTCATCCCCTCTCCTCCTGCACCCAATCCCTCCCAGCATCAGAGTCTTTTCCAATGAGTCAACTCTTTGCATGAGGTGGCCAAAGTACTGGAGTTTCAGCTTCAGCATCAGTCCTTTCAAAGAACACGCAGGAATGATCTCCTTTAGTATGGACCTCCTTGCAGTCCAAGGGACTCTCAGGAGTCTTCTCCAACACCATAGTTCAAAAGCATCAATTCTTCGGTGCTCAGCCTTCTTCACAGTCCAACTCTCACATCCATACATGACCACTGGAAAAACCATAGCCTTGACTAGACCTACCTTTGTTGGCAAAGTAATGTCTCTGCTTTTGAATATGCTATCTAGGTTGGTCATAACTTTCCTTCCAAGGAGTAAGCATCTTTTAATTTCATGGCTGCAGTCACCATCTGCAGTGATTTTGGAGCCCCCAAAAATAAAGTCTGACACTGTTTCCACTGTTTCCCCATCTATTTCCCATGAAGTCATGGGACCAGATGCCATGATCTTCGTTTTCTGAATGTTGAGCTTTAAGCCAACTTTTTCACTCTCCACTTTCACTTTCATCAAGAGGCTTTTTAGTTCCTCTTCACTTTCTGCCATAAGGGTGGTGTCATCTGCATATCTAAAGTTATTGATATTTCTCCCAGCAATCTTGATTCCAGCTTGTGTTTCTTCCAGTCCAGAGTTTCTCATGATGTACTCTGCATAGAAGTTAAATAAGCAGTGTGACAATATACAGCCTTGCCATACTCTTTTTCCTATTTGGAACCAGGCTGTTGTTCCATGTCCAGTTATAACTGTTGCTTCCTGACCTGCATATAGGTTTCTCAATAGGCAGGTCAGGTGGTCTGGTATTCCCATCTCTTTCAAAATTTTCCACAGTTTATTGTGATCCACACAGTCAAACTATTATTATTATTTTGCCTGACTGTTTTCATTTGTTTCTGCTTTTTTTTCACTTTTCTGATTAAATTTACTCTTTGTAACTCAGAGAAGGCTAGGAGGCTAAAGCTTTTCTATAAACAAGAGGTGGAAGATGATGTGGGAAGGTGTTTGTCCCCAGGAAAGCCTATAGGGTTGTGTTTGGTTTCAATAATTTTTAATTTGATTGTGTGTGTTTATTATTTCTCTGTGTTAAAAGCCTGGTATTTGGAGTAAGTGACATAGATGGTGAATGAGCCTAGGAAACTCCTTAGCACTCACATTCATTCTAGCTTTGTTGTTCTTTGCTTGCCAGCACAAATGTATTTCATGGGAAAATCTTAAGCTATTGAAGAATTTTAAAATATTGAAATGTTTATACTTGTTGTTAAGGTTTATACTAGTTAGTAAATAGCTACTACTCTAAGACTCCCAAGCAGCTCTCCTCTTCCATAAAAGCAACTACCCTATAAGGGTTGCCAGATAAAGTATAGGCTGTCTGCTTACATTTAAGCCTCAATTAAATTATGAATAATTTTTTTAGTTTAAGTATGTTCCATATAATCTTTGGCATATCTACACAAAACTGTATCTATGGTCTATCTGATATACAAGCTAACTGGGCAACACATATTTTTAGTTGCAAAATTTGATGATCCCATTCTACTTGAAATCCAAACCTATTTACAAACAAGTACATCCTACGGTGACATCCTAGACTCAGGGTTTTATAAGTCCTTTCTGACTAGTTGGTGTTGTTTCTGTATAAGTCATTAAATATTTTTAACATAATCTCTGGCCTGGTTCTAACGCATGTCAAGGGTCTGTCTACCTTATCATAGCCTTTCTAAACTTTGATAAGAAGAGCATTACTTACTAATTCTCTTATATTTTGTTTTTAGACTACACTCTTTCTTCACTGCTTTTGTTTTTATATAAAGCTTTTTTCTAAAGACATTTTTGTATCATGCAAAATTGTAAGTTCGATGCACCACTTTTTGGTCAACTCTTGCACAAGGAAATGACAAAAATCCAGCTACAGAGAAACTAAATTGCTACATACAGTCTAACTTTTTGGAAGAGCTTTGAATCTCTACAAACTTGACAACGTTTCTTATTTGTGTCCTTCAGACTAGAAATCACTACTTTCCATCAAAGTAATTCTGTGGCTAAAAATAAGATATGACATGAATTTTGCTATCTCGATCTAATAGCAAAGTCAAATGGTAACTGTAAATGAATCTTACTGAATACAGAATATGCAGCTCTGAAAAGTGGTCTGGAAATATATAAATTTTAAAGCAATCAGATCCTTAATGTTTCTTTCCCAAAGCACATTTTTATGAGAAAATTGTAGTTGCTTTCTAGGAAAGAATTTCTTGCTGGGAACATGGTGGGTTAAACCTAGTTAATTGGTTTCCTTTTCCATTGGATTTTTTGGGGACTTTATTAAGTACAATTGTGAATTTCCAGAGAAAATCTGTATGTATGTCTAAGTATGTAAGGTATGTTTATCTGAGTGTCTGTGTGTGCATGTGTGTGTGTGTATCTATATTTCCCAAGTGTATTTTGGCAATTATTCTTGTCACAAAAGCTGGCTTTCAGACATAGCTGAAAGTTCCTATTTTGCAAGTCAGAAGCTTGTTTTAACTCCCATTCTCTTTGTATTCATTCTGTAATGGCTCCTAAGCTCCCACCAGCAGATGGTTTACACTTGTGGACTCCAGCAGAGGTTATATGTTCAAAAAAGCGAACGGAAATGTGTATGGAAATCTTCAAAATATCCTTAACATGCTGGCTCAGTAGTAAAGAATTAACTTGCAAATGCAGGAGACCTACGGTTCGATCCCTGGGTCAGGAAGCTCCCCTGCAGAAGGAACTGGCAACCCATTCCAGTATTCTTGCCTGGGAAATCCCATGAACAGAGGAACCTGGGGGCTACAGTTCACAGGGTAGCAAGAGCTGGACATGACTTGCAACAACAGCAACAACAACAACAGCACGCTTCCTAGTTAATTTCATTATGTTGTAATGGGTACTTTATTTTTACTTGAGGTAGAAAGGCTGATAGTTATGGTGGGTAGTTTTATGGACTTAGATAAGTCTCAAGATTTCTATGTCTGTTTCTTCAAATGTAAAACGAAGGTAATGATATTAGAGGAGGGCATGGCAATCCACTGCAGTATTCTTGCATGGAGAATCCCCATGGACAGAGGAGCCTGGAGTGCTACAGTCCATGGGGTCGCAAAGAGTCAGACACGACTGAGAGACTCAGTACAGCACAGCACAATGATGTCTGAATTAGCTGCTTTACATAGGAAGGTATTCTTATGTGTGAAGGATGAAATGAGAGAAGATTCTATGTAGTGATGCATTTGGAAGTGCTTTTTAAAAAGCAAAGCATTATTTATACGTTCAATATGATGATGGAGCTTCAGTTGACAGAGGCTCCTCCAATCCATCTTTTATTTTTACTTATTTTCCAGACTCACTATTAGTGCTGCTATTCTATAAACAAAGATACAAAACTAGGAAGCGATACTAAAAGGAAAATTACAGTATTTTCCTTTAGGGCAAATTACCATCTTCTGAATTTCTTTGATTTGTAAATATGTGTTTTCATATGATGGATTTCTGGAAGTTTTCAAATGATGTGCCCTTTAACTTAAAATGTACCAACCTTTACTCGCCAAGCTTGTGTTGTTGATGGCCATCAATGAGACAATAAAGGAAATGTTAGAGAGCATTTCCTGTGCATCTATTGTATATTATAATGGTAAATGATTGCAAGTCCTCCATCATCATACGTTGGTATTGTTTTATAACGGTCTATAGTACAGAAAGACAGGAAGGCTGATGGCATTGTCATGCTAACACAAATCCTATCCTTCTTGTCCTCCTGCCACCTATCCAGAGAGTGCAGCATCCACACGAGTGTCCCTCCTGTGGGGGCTTTGGCTTTCTTCCGTGCTCTGTCTGCCATGGAAGCAAGATGTCAGTGTTTCGAAACTGCTTTACAGACTCTTTCAAGGCCCTGAAGTGCACGGCTTGCAACGAGAATGGTCTTCAGCGCTGTAAGAGCTGTGTGGGTTAGAGTCCACACCCACAGAGCACCTGGTGTCATTGACTGAAAGCAATAATTTGGTTTATACTTTTTTCTTTTTTAATGGCTATGTTTCTGGATTAATCAATAAACTTTGTTTATTATAATTTCCTTTGTTTGGAATTTTTGCCATGACTACGTTCATTGATGTGTTAAATAAATGTTTATTCAACAGCTACTGTATGCCAAGCCCTGTGCTAGACCCTGGATTCTAACTGGAATTAATGGAGGACCTGATAAAATTCCAAGATATTCAAAGTCTGATTCCCTAACTGTGTTTGATTTTCTAAAGAAAATATAAATATATCCAATGGTGTCTATCACAATGCCACCTGTTGTCTAGGATCAGTTCATTCAGCTCTCCAGATGCATACATTTTATTAATATGTGAACCTCAGCTGTAGGGGAGAAGAGAGCTCTGGTTAGTGGAAAAGAATATCTTACTTATGCTTAAGCAGTAAATTATTTTTAAAGCTGTAAAAGTAGTCTTGGGGCTGATGATATTAATGATAAATCATTAATGTTATTGAATGTATTTCAATAGCTGCCAGACTTCTCTGAATTTATATTTTTAAATAGCTGTTTTCTACTATTGCCACTCTCTTGAGCTGGACACAAAATACTATATAGTTTGCACACATAGTAGAAAATATTAGCAAAGTAGACAAAAGTACATTTTACTATAATTATCAGCTAATATCTACCTGTACACATGTCTGTGCTCTGATGGATTCCTTTATGAATGATTTTTAATAAATCAGCTTCATAATATCTGTGACAAGTTAATCAAAATATTTTACATCTTGGTTTTGGAAAAAGATATAGATATTTACCAAGTACTTTCTAGTCAGCCAGCTGTGGAATGCAAGACAAAGCTTTTGCTTTCATGGAGGTTACACTCTTAAGAAAGAGGGAAGTATTAAATAGATAACCATACACAGGATGAACCTTGTAACTACTACAAAAATAGTACAGGGTGCTCTGGGAATGTGTAGCAGCAAGGCAAACCTGGATGAGTTAGGAAATAGTTTAAGAGTAGACTTTGTTGAGTGACTGATATTTAAAGAGACATCATGGGTAGTTGGAAGCCAATTGGTCAAAGAGTAAGAGAGATAATATTTTAGGTAGAGAAATAGCATATTTGGGAACTCTAAGATCAGAGAAAAATTTTTGTTTGAGGAACTGTAAGACATCCAATATGGATAGTTATAATCTGGTAATAATGGAGCAGTTTTTGGCTGACTAAGCCTCCTGCTATACACACATTTACTCTAAACAAAATAAGAAAAAACAACTGTTGAAGATATTGGAAAGCAACTAAAACTAGAAAAGAATCAGAAGGATTTCAGTCACTGGAAGAAAGGAAACAAAATAAACCCTACATTTATCCAGCTTACCCTCTGAGAACACTTCCCAGTTTGCACAGAATATAGATCGTAAAGAAAATACAAAGTTACTGATTTGAAAAGATAAAACTGGAATTTGAGGCTGCAGAGTACCTGGAATTGAATGGAAAATTTTAAGAAATGAGAGAACCCAAGAGAGGGGAGCATGTAAGTCTGCTCATAAATTCCACTGAAGTCCTTGGCTGATTCCTAACGTCCATACACAGAGGAAAGAAGTGTCCAGGAGGTGAAAGAATTGAGCAGAGATTTCAGCAGCTGCCTGTACTGCAAAGTAAGAATTTTGAGTTGAAGTGGTAAACAATGAATATTTCCTGACCTCTCAGAAGGGCCCTATCTTAAGGCCAAGAAGTAAGGGCTATGTTGTAAAGCTAAGGGAAGAAACAAAACAGACTTGCCCTTGAAAGACCTAAAGCCAAATTTCCATGGTATTGTGATATTTTTCAATATGTGATTGCCTGCAAGAACAAAACTCAGTACTCAAGGAAGAGAAAGGAGTTTGTTGAATATGAAACTCTACAGCTAGCAGCACACTTAAAGGTAGAATATTAAATGCTTTACCCCTAAGATCAAGAAGAGTGCATGAATGTTCACTCTTAACACTTCTATTCAACATTGTGAAATAAGGCAAGAAAAAAGTCATAAAAATTGGAAAAAATAAATCTCATTGTCTGTAAATAATGTGATTGTGATACAGAAAATCAAAAGGATTATATAAACTAGTAAATTCTAGAATTGTTGTTGTTAAGTCGCTTCAGACATGTCCGACTCTGTGCGACCCCACAGATGGCAGCCCACCAGGCTCCCCCGTCCCTGGGATTCTCCAGGCAAGAATATTGGAGTGGGTTGCCATTTCCTTCTCCAATGCATGAAAGTGAAAAGCGAAAGTGAAATCACTCAGTCGTGTCCGACTCTTTGCGACACCATGGACTGCAGCCTACCAGGCTCCTCCATCCATGGGATTTTCCAGGCAAGAGTACTGGAGTGGGGTGCCATCGATAAAGCTTGCAAAATAATTAGATTTTCTCTTTATAAAGAAATTAGAAGTATATACAGCAACAGAGTATAAAACTAAAACAATACAATTTATAATAGTATCAGAAAACATCAAGTATGTGGAATACATTTTACAAAAGATGTTTATATTTAAAATTGTCTATATTTAAAATTATGACATAGATTTTACTGAGAAATTATAGAACCCAAATACATGGAGAAATATACCATGACTTCATGGATCAGAAGTCATCATTTTAAAGATGTATATAGTTCCAAAATAATCTCAATTAAAATCCTATAAAATTCTTTGTATAATCCAACCAACAATTCTAAATATATATTATAATTCTAGCATTCTAGAATAGTCAAGAAAGTTTTGAACAGAGAAAAATAAGTATAGACAAACAGATCAATGGGGTGAACTAGAAAATACAGAAATAAACACACATATTAACATCAAATTGATTTCTATTGATTTTTGCCAGTTCAAGACAATGGGAAATGGAGAATCTTTTAAACAAATAGCGCTGGAACCACTAGATTCCTATATGGAAAAATTGACCTTGAAAACTACTGCTACCACTTCTACTACCTCTAGTGCTGCCACCCCTTGGGGTTAGAGACCAAGGTACTGCTTAACATCCCACAAAGCACAGGACCACACCTCCCCTCAAAAAAAGATTGCCTAGTCCAGCCAATAGTGTTTAAATTGAGAAGCGATTGACATGTTAAAGCTAAATCAAGAAAATATCTTCACAGTCGTGGGGTAGGCAAAGATGCTTTCAACTAGTCACAAGATATCTAAGTATAAAAAATGATAAATTGTTCTTAATTAAATTTAAAATCTCTTCATTGAAAGACCATGTTTTAAAAAATGAAGATGGAAGCCACAACCAGGAGAAAATAATCACATCATAAATATCTGCCATCGGACTTATATCCACGTATGAAAGTGGAAGTGTTAGTTGCTCAGTTGTGTCTGACTCTTGCGACCCCATGTACTATAACCCACCATGCTCCTCTATCCATGGAATTCTCCAGGCAAGAATCCTGGAGTGGGTTGCCATTTCCTTCTCTAGGCGATCTTCCCCAACCCAGGGTTTGAACCAATTTCTCCTGCACTGCAGGCACATTATTTACCATCTGAGCCACCAAGGGAAGCCCTCATATCATATATATATATACATATATGTATTTCTGAAAAACTGATAATAAAGACAATCTAATAGAAGATGGATAGTAGACACATCACAAAAAAAGATACGTAGGTGGCCAAAAACAAAGAGGAAATACATATCATTAGTCATTAGGGGAATGCAAATTAAAGCCACAATGGGATACTGCCATATAAAATTTGGAATTGCTAAAATTAAAAAACCGAAAACTTAAAGTTTGGTGTATATATGGGATACCTTAAATTCTTATACACTGCTAATGAGAATGTTAAATGGTGCAAGCACTTAGGAACGCCATTTGATTGTTTTTAATAAAGGTAAACACCTGTGCTTCCCAGGTGGCGCTAATGGTAAAGAATCCACCTGCTAATGCAGGAGACGTGAGTGTCATCCCTGAGTTGGGAAAATCCCTTGGAGAAGGAAATGGCAACCCACTGCAGTATCCTTGCCTGGGAAATCCATGGACAGAGGAGCCTGGTGGGCTACAGTCCTTGGGGTCACAAAGGTCAGACACGACATAGTGACTAAACAACAATAAAGGTAAACATACTCTAACTGCATGCTCAGCAGTGTTACTCCCAGTTGTTTATGCAACAGAAATAAAAACATACGTCCACATTGTATCAAAGTTTCATGGAGGCTGTGTTCATGAGAGACAAAAAGCAGAAAGATTTCAAATGCCCACTGACAGGAGAATTGACGAGCAAATTGTCATGTACTAATACAGGTAGACACTGCCTAGTGAATGGATGAATCTTAAAATCATTTTATGAATAAACTTGTCCAGATACAAATAAATGTACTATGTGATTCCACTTATATGAAGCTAAAGGATAGGAAAAATTAATTTATAGAATGGCTTCATCACAGGTGGGAGGCAACAGGAAATTAAGTATGACCAGAATTAAGACAATGGTACAAGTTATCGCTACTTGAGAGTAGATTTTTCTCTCTGATGGCAAATAGGAAAGGAGTTTCTTGCATCAGTGAACTGTTTCTTATCACAATTTGAACACAGTTCTGAGGGCCTATCCAGACATTCCTGACTATTCAGGCCGTGACTGAAGTGAAAGTGTGTCACTCCATCGTGTCTGACTCTTTGCGACCCCATGGACTAGAGCTTGCCAGGCTCCTCTGTCCATAGAATTTTCCAGGCAAGAATACTGCAGTGGGTAGCCATACCCTTCTCCAGGGGATCTTTCTGATCCAGGAATCAAACCCAGGAATTTTCTGTGTTTCTGCAAGTCCAACTGTGGTCGAAATATTCTCTCGTCTGGGGTTTCAATCAGGCTGGAGAAATACGACAGTACAAGGGGTTCTAATTTTCAGGCCCCATCTTGGACTATGAGTTCAGAAAAATAAAAATTCATTGATGTTCAATTGTGTTCATGAGGAATTGGTTTCTATCTTTATTCTATTTTTCATGCACTAGCATGGAATTAAAATGTTATGTTTTCTGCTAGTTATTTGTGAGGCTCTAAAGAAGAGCACTATGAAAGATTAATGAAATTTAAAAGAAAATCTCAGGCATCTCGTAGAATTGCAGAAGTTAATGAGAGCAACAGGCTCAGAAAATATGCTCATAATAGCCTTAAACATAAATTTGTGTTAACTTTTAGAGAGAATTTGGTTTAGACACTGCACATCTATCTGTCTCAGTTTTATAATGTAAATGTGAGGTAATTAAACCTGATATATTTATTCAGCACTGTTGTCATGTGGGATTAATTAGAATATATGGGAAAGTACTTTAAAAACACTGTACTGTACAGAGGCATAGAATAAAGTCCTAATTACCATGAAAATTATGCACCTTCAGTATATCCTTTTACTGACCAGATAAGGAAATGAACTTACATTTATTGGACACTTCTGTCTGCTTGACTTTTTAGAAGGTATCTCATTTATTCTCACAACTGTAACACACTATGACTCAGAATGTTAATTCATTTCTCTAAAGTCTTGAAATTTACCCAAATTTGTCGTACCCTAAGAGTCCATATGAGCTGCCTTTATTTTAGGGATAAAATGGGAATTCAGTCAAGTGAAGGGCAAAGTTGCCCCAAAATAAACACCTACAAAAATGGTAGCGCTGAAATGAAGACAAAGGTCTGTCCTATGCTTCTGTGCTCTTATGATTTCCTCTCTGCAACTATTCATTCATTTCAAAAGCCAGGAAATGCTGGTTGTTGGCAAAGGACACAGAGTAATGCAATCAGGCTGTGAATAAATATTTTAAAAAGATTAAGAAGGGGAAATCAAAAGATGACACATACCTAACAATATAAATAAATGGTAATTTCTAAAATCTTCTTGTCATCCCAGGATCTTTTTAAAAGATAAATCATTGGTATCAATTACAGTTTTGTCCGGTGTCTCATGCACAGATCTCGGACATAGCAGAGAAGATAGTTTTTAGCTTCTCAAAGCAGAGTGAAAAATTTAGACTTTTTAGCAAGAAATATCAGAGAAGGCAATGGCACCCCACTCCAGTACTCTTGCCTGGAATATCCCATGGACGGAGGAGCCTGGTGGGCTGCAGTCCATGGGGTCGTGAAGAGTCGGACATGACTGAGTGACTTCACTTTCACTTTCACTTTCATGCATTGGAGAAGGAAATGGCAACCCACTCCAGTGTTCTTGCCTGGAGAATCCCAGTGATGGGGGAGCCTGGTGGGTCCCCATCTATGGGGTCACACAGAGTCGGACACAACTGAAGCGACTTAGCAGCAGCAGCAGCAAGAAATATGATTATAACATTCTTTTATATTTGGGCATTGTTTCACCTGATATTTTGTAATTTCCTCACCTATAGTAATTTGACAATAATTTTTTGTTTGTACGTGACTTCATGAAGTAATCTCTAAGGTATTAAACTTAGTTTCCATAGAATAAATATATTCCTCTTTGTGTTCAGATTTATAATAACCTATTATACTTAATTAGTCCCTCAGTTATGTCTGACTTTTTGTGACCCTATGGACTGTAGCCCGCCATGGATAGAATTTTCTATCCATGGAATTCTCCAGGCAAGAATATTGGAGTGGGTTCCCATTTCCTTCTCCAGGGGATCTTACTGACCCAGGGATGTAACCTGGGTCTCCTGCATTGCAGGCTGATTATTTACTGTCTGAGTCATCAGGAAAGCCCTAATGTTATTTACTTATATAATTATACATATACTTATAAACCCAACTGTAAGGCAACAGATTTGGGAAGAAACAAAGGATGCTTAAGAGATAGATTTATTTGCTGCTAGCAGAAATATGCAGGCAGAGAGGAGTGTTTCTCCTGGTTGCAAGCATTCAGCAGGCTGGAAGCATCAGAAGGAATGTATTACAGAGGGCGTAGGGAGCATCTGCCAACCTGGAAAGTCTGCAAAGCAGAAGTTGGCTAAGAAAACTTTAGCTAACTGATGTGATGGTAACAGTAACCAAGGGCATTTAATAACATGCTAAAAGTCATTCATCCTCACCTTCCTCAGTGCCCTTCAGGTTCATCAGCAGCTGGTATTGCTTAGCTACCGGCCTTTCTTAAGTGCATGCAGCCTGTGTTTGACTGAAGACTCAATTACTTTGGAAGATACCTGGTTCTTGGCAAGGGTGAAACACTTCCACATCTGCTTCACTTAAGAGATAGTTTCTCTCTTTGTCTGGCTTATTTCACTTAGCACAATGTCTACTGCATGGTCTCATTTATATGTGGAATCTAAAAAGTTGAATATATAGTAGCAGAGTGTAAAAGATTGGTTACTAGGGAACGGGAGGTGGGGCAAATGGAGAGATATAAATCAATGGGTACAAAGTGGTAGTTCTATTGGATCAGTAAGTTTTGTAAATCTAGTGTATAGGATGATGACCATGGTTAGTAATCCTGTGTTGAATACTGGAGATTTGCTAGTTGAGCAGACTTCTGGTGCTCTCACCACACAAACATGAGTGCAGGTATACACATAAACACACGCACAAAAGGTAATGGTTAAGTGATATGTTAACTTGACTGTAGTAATCATTTCACTATATGCATGCATGATAAACCGCTTCAGTTCAGTTCAGTTCAGTCGCTCAGTTGTGTCCGACTCTTTGCAACCACATGAATCGCAGCACGCCAGGCCTCCCTGTCGTGTCTGATTCTTTGCGACCCCATGCACTGTAGCCCACAAGGTTCCTCTGTCAATGGGATTCTCTGGGCAAGAGGAATAGGTTGCCATGCCCTCCTCCGGGGGATCTTAATGACCCAGGGATCAAACCAGCGTCTAAGTCTCCTGCATTGGCAAGCAGGTTCTTTACCACTAGCCACTTGTGTGGCCCCATTTCACTGTGCATATGCATGTAAATCATCATGTTGTACATCTCAAATATATATAATTTATATTAAAGTAAAACACTAAATTTAAAACATTTAAAAAATAGTCTCAGTGAACATACTGAAGCTTTTTTGCTTTATTGGAAGCTATTCATGAATTCTTATCAGTAAGCACCCCTCTTCAGAGAACCACTGGAAATTCTTTGATGGGAGAAAACGTTTTTTTTTCAACTGTTGAGGAGTATCCATGTTTCAAAGTATAATTCCACTAAGAAAAGAAAGAATGAAAACTTTTCATTCTGGCCCTATTCTGAACTTTTTGTACTTTTCCATTAAAAATAGTACAGAGCACACTGGAAAACTCAAAACCCATGATTCAGTAGCAAGGTGACTTTAAAAGAAATATAGCTTTTGGAGAAGAATATAAGATATCCTGAAATCTTTGCTTATATGTAGCAAAACCGAAACCTAGTCTTAATACTAATCAATATCTAGAAAAATCCATATTGATTCTTGACACAGCACAGGCCTCATTTAGCATTCTGTGCTCTTAAGTATTTACTCTTTTCCTTTCTCTTTTCTGTGATCTTAAACCTTTTCTTTCCATCCACTTGTTAGAAGAATATTAATATCAATGTTATCTGAGCATCTAAAAGATAAGATCCACTTAAAAAAAATACAAAAAGACAGTTCAGGTAGAAAGCAAAATATCTGTATCATCTAGAAAATGGTGCTAGATATAGTGACTATTGTATACAATAAAAGAAAATATTACGATTAATGGAAAATAGAGATCTTTTAAACTTTTTAAAAATAATTTGCTGATTGCTTTGGTCCCTGTTTTGAGCATGGTATATTTTTGTGTGTTGCTTTGCATTTCATGGACGAAGATGTGAAGCCTGAAAAGCCCTAAGGAGAAGCACAGGTGTCAAATCTAAGGTGCTGTTTCCTGGGAGACCAGATGCCACTCATGGCTGTGAAGTGTACATATTTGCTTTGGCCTTTAGAAGTCTGTTTTGAGTGGTTTCCTGTCTCTTGTAGATTTTGTCTGGAAACAAGAATTGTCAATATATTTTCTGTCACATTTTTGCTTTCTGGCTAGGAAATATTGTAGCATGTATTCACAGGGAAGAGAAATCTCTCTGTATTTCAGAACATTCTTCCCTAAGGTAAGGTTGTCTGTATTCTGTATTTTTTTCAGAGTTGGTATGGATGCTTTGCTGTTATAAATATGTGAATAATTATAGCAGTGTGTTACCCCCACCAAATGTGTCCTCTTCCCATTTTCTTCTCCTTTTATGTTTGCAGAAATGGAAATTGGGGAAGATCTTTGAGCCTTCTTATAAAGTAGAAGTCTCTGAATAAAATATTTAAATTTATCAACAATGTTATTGTGATAAATAATTGTCGAAAACTCTCTTGAGTTTCTGGAATCAAAACTAAAAGTGAGACTCTCAGTTAAGAAATGTTCCAGGCATTGTGAGGGCTACAAAATGAATATAATGTGACTTTGTCCCTAGCATGATGTGGTGGATAAGACAGTTACAGTTAAATAGAATACACACTCCGTTCAATGCAGGTTGTTGGTTCTCAGATGTCTGGTAAGGACACTAAATAGTATGAGATGCTCCAAAGGACAGAATATCTGAACATGGGAGTGTTTTGGGGGGGCTTAGCTTAAAGCAGTGCCTTTAATAGTATCTAGAATTTCTACACATAAAGATGGCTGGAAAATCATGCCCAGCTCTGAACTCAGGCGGGTGGAAAACGAGGTACTTAGCAGCAGTGCTGGGCAGTTGGCAAACATCCATCACAGGTTCTATGTGATCCTAAAGAAGACGACGATCCCGGTATGTCACTGTGGTTAGGAGCACAGGCTCTGGATTAGGACAGCTTGGTTTTGAATCCCAGTTCTACCATTTACCAACTGTGTGACTTTAGGCAAATTTCTTATACTTTCTGTGCCTAAATTTTCTTATTTATGAAATAGGAATAACACTAATAACTAACTCATAGAGTTATTAAGAGTATTAAATTAACACACACAAAGTACTTGTGTACTTTTTAGTACCTGTCACACTGGATTAGAGATTGGGAATACTGTAAAATCTTTGAAAGCACAGGGCTTTGTATTCATCCTGTAAGCAAGGGATGCCTTTTCAGTCAAGTTATCTATTCCAAGAAAGATTGGTTTGGTAAAAGACAATAATTGGATGTTAAAAGAAGTAAGGAAATTGGGAAGTAAAAACTTAAGTGTTTAGAGTTTAATATACACTCTTCTCCAATGACACTGTACGGGACTGCTGCCGCCAAGTTGCTCAGTCGTGTCCGACTCTTTTCGACCCCATGGACCGCAGCCCGCCAGTCTCCTCCATCCATGGGATTTTCCAGGCAAGAGTATTGGAGTGGGGTGCCATCGCCTTCTCCAGTACAGACGGGACTGGTTTTTGCATAATCAGAATGTATTAATCTGGGAACCAACAGGGATGAATCCTCTCAATATTACTGCTATATTTTGGCTTCAAATATTTTTGTTTCTTGTCCCCATGATGTCAGGCTATCGATATCTTAGTATTCAAAGGAGTGCTTTCATTGGGAGCCAAAACAACAGTTTGTGGAAATGAAAGTCGAGACATTGATAAGGTCATTTTTGGCTTTGGATGACGTCAGATCTACAGAAAAAAAAGGTTACTGTTTGATTGATTGGTCTTGTTCGTCAATGGAAAGTAGTATTGCTGCTGTCCAATGTGTGTAGGCAGGAGGCTGTCTGGAACCGGGCAGTTTCTCAGACACCTCCTCCTGCTGCCACAGTCAGTGATAAAGGTTAATGGAAGATGATAGTCTCACAATAAAAGCAGAGCGATCCTAAGGTAAGATAACCTGGAAATACAGGTTTGGATCACTCTACTAGGAAAAGAACCCAGCCCACTAGGTGCTGACTGAGAGAGACTTAACATGAAATAAAATGAGGAGGAAATCTGTCAATATAAACCATGTTTTATGACCAGTTGTAGAAATGAGAGTAGTGATCCACACACTATCACTTCCCCATTATCGCTACATTTTTCTTTACAAGTATCAGCTAACCTCTGTAGTCTCTCCACCTCTTTACCTTTCCCTACTATTTTCCAGAGTATGGAGTTACTAACTACCTTTATAACTGAGTCCATATTTAAATTTAGCTTCATATGAAAACCATGTCAGATTTTGTCTCTATCTTTGGGTCAGCTTCATTCCTTCTCCAGTTCAGTCATATATCTAGGGGTAACCTGGGTTAGAATAAAAAATTTATAGGTTCTTGGTGGAAATATTTTCCAGCATATCCTGTAGCTGATGAGAAAAGTTTTGTTTTAACATTAAGCTAGTTTATCACCGTGCTTTGGAGAAAAGCGCCTGTGAATGAGAGTGTGAATTAAAAAAAAGTATAGATTTGAGTCCTCTACTGTGGCCTGGGTAGAAATCTGGATTAGTAAGTGTACCCCAGTGAGAAGTGACAAGTACCAGTCGTCAAAATGTGTAGGGTGTACCTTCCTTCACCAGTGGCCTGTGATTATGAAAATCATGCCATTAGTGGAATAATCAAATAAGCAAAATGGATTAAAGGTTTAAATGGTCAGCTAATGCTCAGGGAAGCAGACTCTCCCCATCCAGAATTTTGGAAAATCTGAGGTTACGTGAGAGATATTTGCTCCTTACTAACTCCCTGATAGTTAGGAAGAGGTTGACCTACGTAATTCGAAAAAAATCAAAGAAATGTTACAGTAGGTTTATGCCAGCATATTTTTCTTTTCAAATATCTTAGTAGTAGAAGTGATTTTTGATATACATAAAAACTTACTTCTGAATGTTACATTTCTACATGGTTATTGTAGCTTTTTGTAAAACAATGGACAATAGGAAAAAGAAATTACCATAAATACACACTTTGATGTTTCCTTCAGAACTTTTCACCTATATCTGCATGAACTGTGTAAATTTCGATCATCCTCATTTCCCAGCACTAATGAAGTATAAGGAGCCAGAGATCAAATTGCCAACATCCACTGAATCATCAAAAAAGCAAGAGAGTTCCAGAAAACACCTAGTTCTGCTTCATTGACTATGCCAACGCCTTTGACTGTGTGGATCACAATAAACTGTGGACAATTCTGAACAAGATGGGAATACCAGACCACCTAATCTGCCTCCTGAGAAATCTGTATGCAGGTCAGGAAGCAACAGTTAGAAATGGAGATGGAACCACAGACTGGTTCCAAATAGGAAAAGAAGTACGTCAAGGCTGTATATTGTCATCCTGCTTATTTAACTTCTATGCAGAGCACATCATGAGAAACGCTGGGCTGGAGGCAGCACAAGCTGGAATCAAGATTTCCAGGAAAAATATCAATAACCTCAGGTATGCAGATGACACCACCCTTATGGCAGAAAGGGAAGAAGAACTAAAGAGCCTCTTGATGTAAGTGAAAGAGGAGAGTGAAAAAGTTGGCTTAAAGCTCAACATTCAGAAAACTAAGATCATGGCATCTGGTCCCATCACTTCATGGGAAATAGATGGGGAAACAGTGGAAACAGTGTCAGACTTTATTTTTGGGGGCTCCAAAATCACTGCAGATGGTGACTGCAGCCATGAAATTAAAAGACACTTACTCCTTGGAAGAAAAATTATGAGCAACCTCAGTTCAGTTCAGTTCAGTTCAGTCGCTCAGTCGTACCAACCTAGACAGCATATTAAAAAGCAGAGACATTACTTTGCCAACAAAGGTCTGTCTAGTCAAAGCTATGGTTTTTCCAGTAGTCGTGTATGGATGTGAGAGTTGGACTATTAAGAAAGCTGAGCACTGGAGAATTGATGCTTTTGAACTGTGATGTTGGGGAAGACTCTTGAGAGTCCCTTGGACTGCAAGGAGATCCAACCAGTCCATCCTGAAGGAAATCAGTCCTGAATATTCATGGAAGGACTGATGTTGAAGCTGAAACTCCAATATTTTGGCCACCTGATTTAAAGAGCTGACTCCTTTGAAAAGACCCTGATGCTGGGAAATATTGAAGGTGGGAGAAGAAGGGGATGACAGAGGATGAGATGGATGACATCACCAATTCAATGGACATGATTTAGTAAATTCCGGGAGTTGATGATGGAGAGGGAGGCCTGGTGTGCTGCAGTCCATGGGGTTGCAAAGAGTCAGGCATGACTGAGCGACTGAACTGAACTGAATGAAGTATAACTGACCAATAAAAAAACATGCATAATTACACTGTACCTTGTGATATTTTGAAATATGTATGCATTTTGAAATTATTACTACAGTCAAACTAATTAACTGTTTTTAATCACCTTGCAGTTATCTTTTTGTATGTGTACAGTAAAAGCATTTAAGATTCAGCCTCTTAGCAACATTCAAATATATAATATAATATCTTTGTGACCCCATGGACTGTAGCCCACCAGTCTCCTTGTCCATGGGAGTTTTCGGGCAAGTGTACTGGAGTGGGTTGTCATTTCTCTTCTCCAAGGGATCTTCCTGACCCAGGGACCAAACCCACATCTGCTGTTTCTCCTGTGTTTCAGGTGGACTCTTTATCTGATGAGCCATTGGGAAGCCTATTGAAACAAATGGTAAAAACATTTAAGATCCAGTGTCTTAGCAAATTTCAAATACATATAGTGTTGTTAACTATAGTGACTATCATTAGATCTTCAGAAATTTTTCATTCTACATTACTGAAACTTTGTGTCCTCTGACCAACATCTCCTAGCCCCAGCTCCTGGTCACCACCATTTTACTCTCTGCTTTTGTATACATCATGAATATAATTATAAATGTAAACTTTCTAGATTCTAAATATAAATGAGATAATGCAGTATTTGTCTTTCTGTGCCTGACATTTTGCTGAGCAGAATAGTCTCTGAGTCCATCCATGTTGTCACAAATGACAAGATTTCTTTTTTTCTAAGGCTAAATAATAATATTTCATGGTATATAAGTACCACATTTTCTTTTTCCATTCATCCATCAATGGATGCTTAGGTTGTTTCCATTATATTGGCTACTACAAATAATGCAGCAATGAACAAAAGAGCATGGGTATTTCTTTGAGACATTGACTTCATTTCCTTTGAATATGTACCCAGAAGTAGTATTGCTGAATTATATGGTAGTTCTATTTGTATTTTAGGAATCTTAGCACAGTTTTCAATAGCAACCACACCAGTTTACATTCCAACTAATAATACACAAGCATTCCCTTTTCTCCACACCTTTGCAAAACTTATCTCTGGTCTTTTTGATAATAACCATTCTGGCAGATATGAGATGACAGCATCTCATCTTTATTTTTATTTTCTTAATGATTTGTGATGTTGAGCACCTTTTTCTGTGCCTCATGGCCATTTTATTTCTTTTTTGAATGAACATTTATTCCATCTTTTCCTCATTTTTAAATCAGGTTATTTGTTTTCTTGCTATTGACTTGTTTAAGTTCCTTATGTATTTTGGATATTAAGCCCTTATCACATGTGTAGTTTGCAAATCTTTTCTCATATTATGTAGGTTGTCCTTTCATTCTATTGATTATTTCCTCACTGTGCAGAAGGTCTTTGGTTTGATGCTGTCCTATTTGTCTAATTTTGCTCTTGTTGTCTGTACTTTTGGGGTCAGATGTTTAAAATCATTGCCAACCAATGTCAAGAAGCATTCTCTCTAATCCTTATAATAGTTTTACATTTTCAGGTTTTATATTTCAAACTTTAATTCATTTTGAGTTGATTTTGTATAAGAGTGAGATAAAGGTTTAGTTTTATTCTTCCTCATGTGTATATCCAATTTTCTCAGCACTATTTATTAAAGAGACCTTCTCCTCCCCGTTGTGTGTTCTTGGCATCTTTGTTGAAGATCAATTGATCAAAATATGTGGATTTATTTCTGGGCTTTCTATTGTGTTCCATTGGGGGGGGTGTGTGTGTGTGTGTGTGTGTGTTTTAATACCTGTTTCATGCTATTTTGATTACTATAGTTTTGTAATATACTTTGAAATCAGGTAGTATAATATCTGCTGCTTTTTTCTTCTTTCTTAAGATTTCTTTGACTGTTCAGAGTTTTTTGGTTCCAAATGAATTTTAGAATCGATGTATATTTACATATTTTCTATTTCAGCAAAACAATGCTATTGGAATTTTTATGAGAATTGCACTGTCTGGGTAATGGGTAGGTGGGTCTGGTGTCTGGGTTCATAGGGGCGGGCCTACAGACTGTCTTTGTAGGGGCAGCTCTGAAGCTTGGGTCCCCTGGGCCCAACCTGGTGCTGGAACAAGTCTGGTGCCTGAGTCCACAGGGATGAGCATGGTCCTGAGTCTGAGGCTGGCCTCACACTGAATATCCAGTTGTATTTATTAAAGAAAAGTAACATAGGATTTAGATATGGCTTGGTGGAATGTACTAGTATTGACGTTTCATCTGACAACTTTAAAAGAGGTTTTAAATTGAATTATTCAGTGATGTTTATGGGCTAAAATAACAATCCAGTGAACAAATATGAACAAAAATTCATGGCAAGTATAAATATGACTTTCCCCCAGACAATTTCCCTGACTGCATTTGCACGGTATTGCTCAAAAAATTCTATCAATTCGTCCTTGCCCAGGCAGTCTTAACACAAAAATTACCAGTATTTCTAGACTTTTTTTTTTTTTTTGCATATGGGTGGCACTATAGATTATGAGCTCAAGTATAGAATAGAAGATTTGACATTCTGAGATATGAACAAACTCATGTGATTCAATGTTTTGGACAAGGAACTTGACTGTAAATTTTTAGTAAAATGTCTCTTGAGATCTGATGTAGACAGGGGCTCTCTTTTGAAATTTTTGTTGCCTCTTATAAAAGGCTTGTGGGGGAAGATGCTCTAACTCTTCTCTAAAAGCAATTTTATTCGACTTTCTCTGAGCAGATGACAGCCTCCTGCCATCATCCTCTATTGCTCTTTTTTCTGCTTTTTCCTCTTCTTTGAAGATTAGTTCAGCATGTGGGAATAGAAATTTCTTATTTTCTTTCATGTTTTCTTCCTCCTCATATTGCTGTCTTAAGAAAAGCCAAGTGATAAACTAGAATTTTTTCTAAAAATATGATGCTTCACAATATTCAGAAAATATACAAAACATTTCCCTGGTAGTTTGAAATATAGTCTCTAAAAAGTCAAAATTTGGATTTTGACTAGGTGAACATGCTTTGGAATTTGAGGTATATCTGCCTAAGATATAGGAAAAATTGGTTAAAAATAAAAACATGTAATTAGGTTCATACTTTTTTTCTCTACATAGTAAACAGTAAAGTTAATCAACACATGAAAATTAAATGTAATTGAAATAAAATGATAAGTTTTTGTTTTTTGGTGTTACAGACATCTTCAAACTCTTGCCAACATTGCAGATCTGGGTTAAAGGTAGTGACATTTTTCATGGTCTGAAAGGTTGTGCATGGTGGTGAAATATGCATTACTACTTTTCACTTCTTGACATACCACATCCTGGAATCCTGTTTTTGCTTTAATAGACATTGTTCTATAGTAAGAAAATGAGTTAAGGAAATTACTGCCACTTGAAAAACAAATTTTTTGCTTGAAACTCTAACTAGGGATAGAACAATATAGCACAGCCCACTGCTGGGTGTCAGATTCTGCTGAAAGACTTTCAGAAAACCTTTGATAATTGTGAATCTATCCTCACCAACATCTTTTAATTAAATATAAGCTTCATCTCGTAACTTTCATAAATTCTAGCCCAGAGAATAATCAGCTAACTGTGGACATGTTTATTTTAATGTGTGAAATTCATAGTAGAATTCAGTGCCTTTGGTTTCAAAGAGAAAAGAGAGCTTCAGCAACTGGGTTTCACAGACCATGGAAACTCGAGCTGGATGGGCCACTGGTGAACGAAAGACTTACTTACTGCCTTTGGGCTGCTCGTTTGGAGCACTTCCTAGATGTGCACATGTTTTCCCAAACCATTCATCTTGTATTGAATTTCCTACAAACATACTGAGACTTCTGTCCCGTTGCACAGCCCACCTAATGCTTTATTCATTGGATTTGATTTATTTATACTGTGCTTATTCCTCCCAATGCTCTGATGTGAACTTAATACAAATTCAATATCCAAGGCAAATCCAGCAGTCAAAACTAGTTTTAATAAAAACAAATACTTACCAGGAAAGTATGGGAGGATGAGTCATGTGTTATATGCTAAGGACCTTATCAGTAGGCAGCAATAAGGGTTCCCAAGGAGTTCTGAATGTATTTTTTTTTTTTAAAGATGCTTTATCCCTGAAAACTTTTAGGGGACACACTTGGATTGACAGTCACATTCAAAGTAGTACATTAAAGGGAAAGGCAGAAGTCTTGAAGGCAATTTTTTGATGATGACTGAACTGTCAGTCTTTAAAACTAACTTATGACTGTTGCCAAGTTTCATTCCCACCGGCTTTCAGATATATTCAGGGCAAATGATATTTTTGAAAGTAATGACATTATATTATTCTAAAAAGAAATATAAGCAATGTTTTGTGGGACTTCTGAGTTTGAAAATTTTGTTCACCATGAGTGAAAGTGATTAGATTCTAGATCATATAAGCAGAAGTATTATTTAAGATGAACCTGATGCAACCGAGGATCTTGAATTTAGTTGTAGAGTGGCTAGACCATGGACTCAGGAGGATGGTACATAGTAGAGCTTATGAAAAACAAAGCTGATAGCAGATTAAAATTATCTTTTTATAAGATGTGGTGCAATGGAGAACACAGATCTTTTGTGTATTCTAGGTATAAAATATTTAATATATAAATTAAAGCGGTACACAATTATTGAAAGAGTTGGGGTCAAGGGAGCCACAATTTAAGACCTCAGTCTGAAACCTCAAGTAGATGGTTAAGTTCTCATCTGAAAGCTTCTGGAATTCTTAAGCATCTCCAGGAAGGTCCCAACAACCTGCTCAGGTTTCAGTGGTGAGGCTGGTGGTTCTTGGGTTCCCTAGGAAGACCCTGGGTCTCATGTTTGTCCACACATCTGAAAGAAACTGCCTCTGGAAAAATAATCACTTCATACAAATCTCATGCAAATGCTTCTCACTGGCAAGTCCTAACTCAGAACTAGGCCAAGGAGAGGATGGTGGGAATTATAGACTATAGTCCTTACCTTTACAGTGCTTACCTATAGTCCTAGAATTGACTTTGGAGGGGAAAAATAGGTCATGATAAATTGACAGTGGACTCTCCAGCCTAGTTGTTAATGGTAACTTCAGGGAAATATGGGAAATTATGTTTCAGATATAAAAACCTGAAATATATTGACAAAGTAGACATTGGAGAAAGAAAATTGAACATTCAACGTACAAAGTATCTTCTATTTGTATAGGCAAAATATAGAATTCCTTCTCAGTTTTACTTTAAAATTTACTTTAGTAAAGTACTTTAGAACTTTAAAGTACTTTAAAGTTCTAAAGTACTTTAGAACTACTTAAAGAACATGACCTAAAAGGACAATTTGCTTTACAGTGGTTTAGCTACAGGTTTCTAAGGTGGGTGTATAGTAAGTATCTGCCCAGCTCATGAACCAATAATCTCTCCTTTGCTAAGGAAACCTATGAAAACCCGAGTCCCCAAAGCCACATAATGAAATCCTTGTTGATAAGTTGCTTGGATCATGGGAAGGCATTTGGCTCAATAAGTTTGTAAGATTCTTCCTCCAGGGAATTTTAGGTGAGTGTGGGCTTCTCTTTTTTTGTGTGTGTGTGTAATAAAGTTTTATTAAAGTATAAAGGAGATAGAGAAAGCTTCTGACATAGGTATCAGAAGAGGGCAGAAAGAGTACCCGCTTGCTAGTGTTAACAATGAAGTTATATAATCCAAAGAATATCTGGAGGTTGTAAAGACCTCATCAGACCTACTCCCATAATTAACATTTTAAGATAACACTGTCCTTAGGCAAGATACATCCTTGTAAAGACCAGGTCTACTCCCATAATTAACATTTTAAGATAACAGAAGGTTGAATCCAAAGACTATCCTTAGGCAAGATACATTATTGTTATATAATCCTAAGGAATGTGGAGAAAGAAAAAAATTTGTCCTTTCTTCCTCCTTGAGAATTCCAGACCCCTCTCTCCTTGGGGACCCCTAGACTCCCTATCAACCTGCCTAGGAAATGACTCTCTCATTCCCCCCTTTTCTTTTAGGAGAATTATGTTGCCTAGGGAAAAGGGGTGTCATTCTCGTTCCATAACTACTTCCGAGCTGACAAGGGGTGTTGTCCCTAAATTGGTGAGGCAACATATTCTCCTAATCCTCATATTGAGGATATCTGATCCAGGGGCCCCAAATAGTAGTTGGAGGAAGCTACAGCAGTAGCAGGAGTTTGAGCAACCATTTGTAACTTAAAAGCTTTCATGCGGCTAGAAACAAATCCAGTTATACAATTACAGATGCAGGGAGCAAACAGCAAAAACAAAACAATCAGAATCAAAATTAAAAGTCACATTATGTCTGTAGTTAAAGTACAAAGTGTTACACCAGTCCATTTTAGGGTTGGTAGATGTCATCAGATGAAGAAGAGGCATCGCATGTGATTGTTGTCGAAGGTATTCACAGACTTGGAGAAAGTCTTTTCCTTGAAGTGGGGATGTCCACCATGGGAAGCCTTCCAATGATGAAGAGGGGAGCGCTCTGCAGACTCAGCAGTTAGACCGATTGTGGAATGCAGCATAGGAGTGAGCCCAGGACAGGAAGACATTGTCTTGAGGATCAAATGGCAGACTCAGGATATTTGGAGTCAGCAGAAGTAGACTTACATAGATTATCAGGCCCATCCGCTGCCCTTTGCTTAACTCTAGAGCTCGGGTCAGGGCCACAAGCTCCGCTAACTGAGCACTGGTTCCCTGGGGGAGAGATTTTGCTTCCAAAACCTGTTCAGCAGTCACCACGGCCCGAACAAAAGAACTGTCATCTGTAAATATTTCCATGTCAGGATTGTCTAATGGGGTATAAGTGTGGGCTTCTCTTGAACATACCAGAGCTAACCTTGGGAACTCTGGACTAGCCAAAGTCTGCATGCCATGTGGACCGGGAAGGTGATCTGTTGTTGTTCAGTCACTAAGTCATGTCTGACTCTTTACGACCCCGTGGACTGCAACACGCCAGGTTTCCCAGACTTTCACTGTCTTCCGGAGTTTGCTCAGATTCATGTACATTCAGTCGGTGATGCCATCCAACCATTTCATCTTCTGCTGCCTCCTTCTCTTCTTGCCTTCAGTCTTTCCCAGCAGGGTCTTTTCCAATGAGTCAGCTCTTCGCATCAGGTGGCCAAAGTATCAGAGTTTTAGCTTCAGCAGTAGTCCTTCCAGTGAATATTCAAGGTTCTATGGAGACAGACAAGTAAAAAGCAAGTCCAGAGAGGAACAAGTTAGGGGTACAGTGAGAGCTCTGCTGCTGCTGCTTAGCCCCTCAGTCATGGGACTGTGAGAACCTATGGACTCCAGGTTTCCAATTCCTTGTTGCAGTCTCTTTGGAGACCTGGAGTCACTACCCTTGGATTCTGCAAAATATCTGTGTCTATCTAGCAAATTCTACCTCCTCCATCAGTCTAAGCTATATTTTTATTTTTCTTCATGTGTCTCAAGTTGCCTTCTGTTAACTGAAATCATAAACCACTAACCAAGGATGTTCATTACATTTAAACTACTATTCAATTCAGGAATATGTCAATTTAATTCAAGAGAGTCTTTAAAGAACAAAATAATGCCATTATTGCCTTCATATTCCCTTTTTGATACATTAAGTCGTTTCCACATTCTTATTTTTCATGCTGTCCTATGAGTCTGGAACTTTTACCTGACTACTTCTCTCCTTTCTCCCATCTTTCTAACCTATAAGAAGATGAAAAGAGAAATAAAATTTGAAACTCAAACCACGTGGTTATAGATTTGCTATAAGTGCCAGTAAATGAGAGACAATTAAATTTAATTACAAAAAATGAGGCTTCTCGAGGCTTCAAGGTAGATGTTCCTAAGCCTGTGGGACAAATAAAGTACAGCTTTATCGCTTAGCAATATAATCAAAGCTACACTCCAGAGAGAATGCACTGAATTTCACATCAAATGACAGATTGCCAACTTCTCTTCAGCAAGATAATTGGCCACACTGGTAAGAATATTATTGCTAATATAAAATATTGTAATAGGTAATAGGAAACCTGAACCAGGAATGGCAGATTTAGAAATGAGCTAAAAATCTGACAGAGAAATTTTCATTGTAATTGACTGTCATATAAGGCAAAAGAGAAATAAGTGAAAGACAGAGAGAGGGGAGCATTTCTTGTTGGCATAAGCCTTTACTGAAAAAAAAATTAAGAAATGTATATTATTGCCAATATGTACTTCATCATTTTTATAAGAAAAAAATGACAATTACTTCATGTATTATTTCTAAACATTGCTTTTGTATTATTGCATTAAAGCTAATTTTATTCACTTAGGCCAAGACACAATATGTGACCACAGAAACATTCAACAGGAAACATTTATGTCCTAAATAATTCAGGCAGCAGAAGAATTTAGATTACTTTAGTTTCTTTTAAATAATTTAGGGGTAGCTCTTAAAGACACTGAATAATCCACCCATGAACTGAGGAGCAAAATTATGGTGCATAATTTTTAATATTTAAATCATAGATGTCTTTTCTCTTTTATTCCAGTATAATCAGTCTGAAAAGAATTCTTTTAAAAGGAATGGGTTATGAGTAGACTCTCAAGATATCAGCTCTTAACAGCTTATTGACACTTTGGAATGTTTTGCAAGGAGCTAGAAGAAGGCAATGGCACCCCACTCCAGTACTCTTGCCTGGAAAATCCCATGGACCGAGGAGCCTGGTAGGCTGCAGTCCATGGGGTCGCTAGAGTCAGACACGACTGAGCGACTTCACTTTCACTTTTCACTTTCATGCATTGGAGAAGGAAATGGCAACCCACTCCAGTATTCTTGCCTGGAGAATCCCAGGGACGTGGGAGCCTGGTGGGCTGCCGTCTATGGGGTTGCACAGAGTCGGACACGACTGAAGCGACTTAGCAGCAGCAGCAGCAGATTGTAGCCTAATCTAAGGCCCAGCTAGTATAAAGTCTTGCAATGCTTCTCTTGTATGATGCACTTTACACAAATCATTTTCCCTTTTCTCTGTATTTCACATTATATGTTCCTATATCTCCATTGCAGACAGATGGTAAAGAGTCTTCCTGCAATGTAGGAAACCCGGATTCCATTCCTGGGTCAGGAAAACCCCCTAAAGAAGGGAATGGCAACCCACTCCAGTTTTCTTTCCTGGAGAATCCCATGGACAGAGGAGGTTGGCAGGCTACAGGACATGGGGTAACAAAGAGTCAGACACGGCTGAGTGACTAACACTTTGACAGTCCCCTTGAATGTTTGGGATATTGCTCCTAAAGGATATTAGTCCTTTGGCAATTAAAAATGCTTTCAATGTTAGAATAGAATAAGGTGTGTTCAGGTACACCAGAGTCAAAGGTTTTGGTGTAGAATATTTCAAAAACTTTATAGGAGATGTGGATGATGAAGTCACAGAATTCCTTTCCTTGACCAATGGCCAATCAAGCCATTTGCTCCCATCATTATGTGAATTGAATTGTTTAGTGTTAAAACACAACAACAATGCATAATTAAAATTGAGCTAAGTTATTAGGATAAGGCAAACTTTCAATACATTTACATAATGAAGTGGTTGGGTTTAGAAATTTTGTTTCTATAATAGGATTTTATTAAATACATAACCTTAAAATAAAGAGAGACAAGTAAATTAAATACTTATAAGCTTATTACGTTTGCTAGCTCATTAAATTTAAGTAAATAAACAGGTAATTTACCCTTTCAGGGTTGTTTTTTTAAATGCCTCCAAAGAGAACAGTTGCAACTTGCTTTTTAAATTTTTTTGATTAATGTTTTACAGGTTTTTCCTTTGTTGCTTTTTTTTTTATATTGGCAATATTTTAGTTTATTTGAAAGTCAACTGTTCTGAGATATAATTGTATATGATAAAATTAAGATTTAGACTTTTATCAATAGTATACACCTGCTTAACTACCATCCCAATGAACACAGCACATTTCCATCCTTCCAAACAGTTCTGCTGTGCCCATTTGCTGTCAGTCCCTCTTGCTATCCCATCCTCCAGAATCAGACAGACCTGATTTCTATTATTATGTGCAGTTTTGCATGTTTTAGAATTTCTTACCCACAAAATCATACTGTAATTATCCTTTTGTGTCTACTTTAGTTCACTTAGCATAATGCCTATGAGATTCATTGCTATTACTGCATGCATCAGTATTTCTTTGCATTTACTTAACTATCGGTATTATGTCACATAAATGCACTACAACTTGTTTATGCTTTTGATGGACTTTTAGGCTATCTCCAGCTTTTGGCTTTTGTGATATTACATTAAATTAAATTATTTAATAAAATAACTTAAATAAATAATTGAAATTCTGAAATAATTTCAAACAGATAACATTTATAAGAATACACAAAAAATTTAGTTTTCTTCTAGTTATTTAAGGATTAGTTGATGATCTAATATTACATTATGCCCAAATAATTTCGTGTATAATTCCTATAAACAAGGACATTCTCCTACATAATCACAGTTATCAAAATTAACATTGATATATTATCATCACTGATCCCATAGGCCCTTCTTAAAGTTCGCCAGCTTCCCCGAGTTTAAACCAGGAGTGCGGGTTACAATTCCTTTAATGCCTTTCCATCAGAAACAGTGATCAGTCTGTCCTTGCCTTTCCTCATGTGAATAATTTTTGAAGATGAGAGTCAGTTACCTTGTAAAATGTTCTTCAGTTGGGATTTTGCGTGATGTTTTTCCATGATTACATTCAGGTTATGCATTTTTTTGGCAATAATATCAGAGAAACAACTCTGTCTTCTTTTCATTGTTTCTAGTTAGGTGGTACAAAATTTTAATTTATCTAGTTATGCGTGATGTTAACTTGACCATTTGATTAAAGTGACATCTGCTATGTTTCTCCATGTAAAATTACTCATATGTCCTTTTGTGATTAATAAGTATTTTTTAGAGAGTGACTGTGAGACTATATACGTTCCCACTGTACATCAAACTTAATTCATTTTAGCATCCACTGATATATCTTGGGTAAACTGATATTACTATATCATATTGTGATTTTTCTAATTCTACGATTTACTTCATATTTATTAGTTGAAATTATGCCAAGACAAAATGCTTTCTCTTATCAGTACTCATTCATTCATTTATATTAGTATGAATTCACAGATTCATATTTTTGTAAATGGCTTTTAATTTGCTAATGACTATTTACTAAATGAAAAATGAAAGTAAGTGTTATTTGCTAAGTTGTGTCCAACTCTTTGCAACCCCATGGACTATATAGCCCACCAGGTTCCTCTGTCTATGGAATTCCCCAGGCAAGAATACTGAAGTGGGTAGCCATTCCCTTCTCCAGGATATCTTCCCAACCTAGGATCAAATGTGTGTCTTCTGCATTGCAGGCAGACTCTTTGCCATCTGATCCACCAGGGAAATAGTCATTATTTGTTATTCAAATTGTTCTAAATATGGCCAGAGAGTCTCAATGGGCATAACTCTCCCACTTTAATTTTTTTTTTAATTTTAAAGAATTGGAAGATAATTTCTTTACAATGTTGTGTTAGTTTCATCTGTACAGCAAAGTGAATCAGCTATAAGTATACTGACGTCCTTTCCTTCTTGAGTCTCTGTCCCACCCCCCCAACCCATCCTACATCTTTAGGTTGTCATAGGTCGCACAGAGTTGGACACAACTGAAGCAACTTAGCAGCAGCAGCAGCAGAGCACTAGGTTGGGCTTGTGTTATACAGCAACTTCCCACTAGCTATCTATTTTACATATGGTAATGTATATGTGTCAATGCTACCCTCTCAATTTATCTCCTTCCCCCACTATGTCCATAAGTCTATGTCTGCATCTCTATTCCTGCTCTGGAAACAGGTTTGTCAATATAATTTTTCTGGAGTCCATGTATATGCATTGTTATACAATATTTGTTTTCCTTTTTCTGACACTTCATTCTGTGTAACAGGCTCTAGGTTCATCCACCTCACTGACTCAGATTTGTTCCTTTTTGTGGCTGAGTAATATCCCATTGTGTGTGTGTGTGTGTGTGTATGTATATATATATATATATATCTCATAACTTATTTTATCTATTCGTCTGTCGATGGGCATCTAGATTGCTTGCATGTCTTAGTTATTGTAAATAGAACTGCAGTGAACATTGGAGTACATGTGTCTTTTTCGATTATGGTTTTCTCGGGATATATACCCAGAAATTGCATTGCTGGGTCATATGGTAGTTTTACTCCTAGTTTTTAAAGAAATCTCCATACTGTTCTCCACAGTGGCTCTATCAGTTTACATTTCCACCAGCTGTGCTAGAACGTTACCTTTTTTCCACATCCTCTCCAGCATTTATTGTTTGTAGATTTTTTGATGATGGCCATTCTGACAGGTATGAAGAGATACCTCATTATAGTTTTAATTTGCATTTCTCTAATAATGAGTGATGTTGAGCACCTTTTCATGTGTTTATTAGCCATCTGTATGTCTTCTTTGGAGAAATGTCTGTTTAGGTCTTCTGCCTATTTTTTAATTGGGTTGTTTGTTTTTCTGATTTGAGCTACATGAACTGCTTGTATATTTGGGGATTTGTCAGTTGCTTCATTTGCAATTATTTTCTCCTGTTCTCAGGGTTGTCTTTTCTTCTTGTTTATGGTTTCCTTTGCTGTGCAAAAGCTTTTAAGTTTAATTAGGTCCCATTTGTTTATTTTTGTTTTTATTTGCATTAATCTAGGAGGTGAGTAGAGAAAATTATGCTGTGATTTATGTCAAATAATGTCCTGTGTTTTCCTCTAAGGGTTTTACAGCTTCTAGTTTGATCTTTAATCCATTTTGAATTTATTTTTGTGTATGGTGTTAAGAAGTGTTCTAATTTCATTCTTTTACATATAGCTGTCTGATTCTCCCAGCACCCCTTATTGAAGAGACACTCTTTTTCCTGTTGTATATTCTTGCCTCCTTTGTCAAAGATAAGGTATTCACAGGTGCCTGGGTTTATCTCTAGGTTTTCTAGCTTATTCCATTGGTCTATATTTCTGTGTTCATGTCAGTATTATACTGTCTTGATGACTGTAGCTATGTGGTATGGTCTGAAATCAGGAAGGTTGATTCCTCCAGCTCCATTTTTCTTTCTCAAGATTGCTTTCGCTATTTGGGGTGTTTTTTGTTTCCATATAAATTGTGAAACTTTTTGTCTAGTTCTGTGAAAAATGCCATTTATAATTTGATAGGGATTGCACTGAATCTATAGATTGCTTTGGGTAGTACAGTCATTTTCACAATATTGATTCTTCCAATTCAAGACCATGATATACTTCTCATCTGTTTGGCTTGTTTTTTATTTCTTTCATGAGTATCTTATAGTTTTCTGTATACTGGTCTTTTGTCTCCTTCAGATCAGATCAGTCGCTCAGTCGTGTCGCTTTGCAACCACATGAATCGCAGGTAGGTTTATTTAGATAATATTTTTAAGTTAAAATTTTTGTTCTTTAAGGTCTTCATTATTTTTCAAATACTTTCTTCTTTCTAATACAAGATTTTCCAGGCTAATTTTTTCAATTTTCTTCAGTTCAGTTCTTAGCTTGAGTTTTTAAATTGATCATTTCATCAAGGAACTCTAGTTTCTTCTAATGGAAATATGTATTTAGAAACCAGTATCTGAACACTATACCTAGTGTTTGTCTCTGTTGGGGTGTTGCTGCTCCAGGCATTCTCAGTGGACAGAGGAGATATTTATCTATCTAGTCATATTGATTCCTTCAATTCCAATTCAGCAGCGATTGCATAATCTTCAATGTATTCCTTAGTGAATTCATCCTTCCAGTATGTTTCCAATCTCCTATTGCTGCCACCACCTCCTTACTACTTATGAAGATGTTATCCCCTTGCTTAGGCTCTGCTGTCGACCTGCAGAGCACCTGCCAATGAGCAGACACACTCTTCATCACTCCAAATGGCCACACTCTTCCCAGCCTACACTGACATCTTCCTTGCTTGCCTCCTCCTAATGGCTAAATTATTCAGAGAGAAAGAAAGGAAGGAAAGAAGGTAAATGGGTGGCAGTTATATTTAAATAGCTTGTCATCTCACAAATTTTTGGAGTTATCTATCCAAATTGCTACTTCAGGGTAACAAGCCTAATATAGAGAACAAACTGTGCCTTTTTTTATTTTTATGTAAGGAGCATGCTGATTAACATATTATTAATTTGTAATGATTGAATTTAACTAACAACTATAGTATCAGAGGTTTAGAACTAAATGAAAAATTGAAATTCATCACCTATGCCAGGTAGGATGGGATGAAAAATGTAGAATGAAGTGAAATGAAAGTCACTCAGTCATGTCTGACTCTTTGCGATCCTATGGACTAAGTCCATGGAATTCTCCAGGCCAGAATACTGGAGTGGGTAGACTTTCCCTTCTCCAAGGGATCTTCCCAACCCAGGAATCCAACCAGGATCTCCTGCATTGCAGGCAGATTCTTTACCAATTGAGCTGTCAGGCAAGAAATCTAGAATAACTTTCCTAAAGTCATAATTAGGAAGCAGCACTTCCCAGGTGGTGCTAGGGGTAAAGAATCTGCCTGCCAATTCAAGAGACAGGAGAGATGTAGGCTTGATCCCTGGGTCAGGAAGATTTCCTAGAGAAGGAAATGGCAAACCACTTCAGCATTCTTGCCTGAAAACATCTCATGGACAGAGGAAATTGGTGGGCTACAGTTCATGGGGTGTAAGGAGTTGGACATGACTGAACTTGCATGCAAACTCAGAATATTTCAGTTTAGTTAACAAAAATTCACTTACACAACGTTTCATAGTGGTAGAAGTAGGGTTCAAATACAGATTGTAGGATTCTTGGGCTTCCCAGGTGGCTCAATGGTAAAGAATCTTGCTGCCAATGCAGAAGCTGCAGGAAATGTGTATATGATTTCTGGGTTGGGAAGATCCCCCGGAGGAGGAAATGGCAGCCCACTCCAGTATTCTTGCCAGGGTAATCCCATGGACAGGGAAGCCTGGTGAGCTACAGTCCATGGGGTCGCAAAGGGTTGGACACCACCCTTATGGCAGAAAGTGAAGAGGAACTAAAAAGCCTTTTGATGAAGGTGAAAGAGGAGAGTGAAAAAGTTGGCTTAAAACTCAACATTCAGAAAACGAAGATCATGGAATCTGGTCCCATCACTTCATGGGAAATAGATGGGGAAACAGTGGAAACAGTGTCAGACTTTATTTTTCTGGGCTCTAAAATCACTGCAGATGGTGATTGCAGCCATGAAATTAAAAGACGCTTACTCCTTGGAAGGAAAGTTATGACCAACCTAGGTAGCATATTGAAAAGCAGAGACAGTACTTTGCCAACAAAGGTCTGTCTAGTCAAGGCTATGGTTTTCCCAGTGGTCATGTATGGATGTGAGAGTTGGACTGTGAAGAAAGTTGAGCGCCGAAGAATTGATGCTTTTGAACTGTGGTGTTGGAGAAGACTCTTGAGAGTCCCTTGGATTGCAAGGAGATCCAACCAGTCCATTCTGAAGGAGATCAGCCCTGGGATTTCTTTGGAAGGAATGATGCTAAAGCTGAAACTCCAGTACTTTGGTCACCTCATGTGAAGAATTGACTCACTGGAAAAGACTCTGATGCTGGGAGGGACTGGGGGCAGGGGGAGAAGGGGAGGACAGAGGATGAGATGGCTGGATGGCATCACTGACTCGATGGACGTGAGTCTGAGTGAACTCCGGGAGTTGGTGATGGACAGGGAGGCCTCGCGTGCTGCGATTCATGGGGTCACAAAGAGTTGGACACGACTGAGCGACTGAACTTAACTGAAAGCAACTGAGCACACACATATGTACGATTCTAAGTCTTTTCTGCTATGCTGGAGAACCTCTCTTTATTTTGGGCAGAGGTCCACACAATCTGTTACTATTAAAAAAATTGGCTTAATAAAAATATAGTAATTTCTTGTTTATATTCAGGCATAATTTAGAGGTATTATGAATTCAGTTCCAGACCACTATAATAAAGCAAAAATTGCAATAAAGCGATTCACACGAATTTATGGTTTTCAGGGCACATGAAAGTTATGGTAACACTATACTATATTCTGTTAATTGTACAATAGTACTATGTCTAAAAAAACAATTTGCATATTTTAATAAAAATATTTTACCACTGAAAAGATGCTAACAATCTTCTTAGTCTTTATCTTTCACTGGTTGTCTCATTTTAAAAAAATTAATTTATTGAAGTATAATTGATTTACAATGTTGTGTTAACTTCTACTGTATAGAAAAATTGTTCAGTTACATACACACACATTTTGTTTTTCTTTTTCATTATGGTTTTTTCATTTGGATTCTTTTCATTATGGTTTTCTTTATAGGAAATTGAGTATAGTTCCCTGTACTGTACAGTAGGAACTTGTTGCTTATTAATTCCAGTTGGCATCTGTTAATTCTCACCCCCCACTCCATCCCTTTCTTCCCCTCCCACTTGGCAATCACAAATAGGTTCTCTGCATCCATGGGTCTGTCAATTTCATAAATAAGTTAATTTGTGTCATGTTTTATACTGTATGATATGTGTCTTTCTCGTTCAGACTCACTTCACTTTGTATGATCATCTCTAGGTCCACCCATGGTGTTGCAAATGGCATTATTTCATTCTTTTTTATGGCTGAGTACTATTCTATTGTAGATATGTACACATCTACTTTACCCATTCATCTGTTGATCAACATTTAGGCTGTTTCCATGTCTTGGCCTTTGTAACTAGTGCTGCTATGAACATGGGGGTGCATGTATCTTTTTTGAATGATAGTTTTGTCCAAATATATGCCCAGAAGTGGGATTATTGGATCATATATGGTTGCCTCATTGTTGTCAGGGTGGTGGCTGCTGAAGGTTAGGAATGATTGTAGCAATTTCTGAAAATAAGACAACAGTGAAGTTTTCTTCATTGATTCTTCCTTTCAAGAGCAATTTCTCTGTAACATACAGTATTGTTTAATAACACTTTACATACAGTAAAACTTCTTCCAAAATTGGAGTGAATACTCACAAACTCTGATGCTACTTTCATGGTGCTTTTGTGGCTAAGTCATGTCTGACTGTTGCATCCCCAAGGGCTGTAGCCTGCCAGGCTCCTGTGTCCATGGGATTTCCCAGGTAAGGATACTGGAGTGGGTTGCCATTTCCTTCTCCAGGGTATCTTCCCAACCCAGGGTGCTTTAGCAACTAAGTTTATATAATATTTCTAATCCCTTGTCATTTCAACAATGTTCACAACATCTTTACCAGGAGTAGATCCTGGTAAAGATCCATCTCAAGAAACTACTTTCTGTGCTCATTCATAAGAAGCAATTCTTCATCCCCTAACATTTTATCATGAGATTACAGAAATTCAGTAATATCTTCAGGCTCCACATTGAATTCTAGTCTTTTTTTTTTTTTTTTTTACTGTTTCCATCACATCTGCAGTGGCAGGAACCTCCACTGAAGAATGAACCCAAGTCATCTACAAGGATTTGAATCAACTTCTTCTAAGCTCCTGTTAATGTTGATATTTTGACCTCTTCTCATGAATTATGAATGTTCCTAATTGCATCTTGAATGGTGAGTCCTTTTCAGAAAATTTTCAATTTAGTTGCCCAGACTCATCAGAGGAATCACTATCTGTGGCAGCAGCAGCCTTACAAAATGTATTTCTAAAGTAATAAAACTTGAAAGCTGAAATTACACTTTGAGCCACGAGCTGTAGAATGGATGTTGTGTTAGCAGTAGTCATGTCCATCTCCATTAGAGCTCTTGGGTGATGAAGTGCATTGTCAGTGAGCAGTAATTTTTTGAAAGAAATATCTTTTCTTTTTCAGCAGTAGCTCTCAACAGTGGCTTTAAATTTTCAGAAAATCATGTTGTGAACAGATGTGCTGTCATACAGACTTTGTTGTTTTATTGATAATTATAGGTAGCACAGATTTAACATAAATTTTAGGGCCCTCATATTTTTGGAATGGTAAATGAAGATTGGTTTCAACTTAAAGTCACCAGCTGCATTATCTCCTAACAGAGAGTTAAACTATCCTTTGAAGCTTTGAAGCTGGGCTTTGATTTCTCCTCTCTAGCTATGAAAGTCTTAGATGATATCTCTTTCCAATGTAAAGCTGTTTCATCTACATTGAAAATCTAGTATTTAATGTGGTCACCTTAATTTATTATCTTAGCATGATCTTCTAGATAACTTGCAATGGCTTCTACATCAGTACTTGCAGCTTCATCTTGTATTTTATGTTATGAAGATGGCTTTTTTCCCTTAAACCTCATGAATCCACCTTTGCGAGTTTTAAGCTTTTTCTTTTTTCTTTTTTTTTCTGCAGCTTCCTCATCTCTTTCAGCCTTCAGAGAATTGAAGAGTTAGTGCTTTGCTCTGGATTAGGCTTTGTCTTAAGGGAATGCTGTGATTGTTTTGATTTTCTATCCAAATCATAACAACTTTCTCCATATCACCAATAAGCTTACTTTCCTTTCTTATTATTCATGTGTTCACTGGAGTTCAGTTCAGTTCGGTCGCTCAGTCGTGTCTGACTTTTTGCGACCCCATGAATTGCAGCACACTAGGCATCCTTGTCCATCACCAACTCCCGGAGTTCAATAAAACTCACGTCCACCGAGTCAGTGATGCCATCCAGCCATCTTATCCTCTGTCGTCCCCTTCTCCTCCTGCCCCCAATCCCTCCCAGCATCAGAGTCTTTTCCAATGAGTCAACTCTTCGCATGAAGTGGCCAAAGTACTGGAGTTTCAGCTTCAGCATCAGTCCTTTCAAAGAACACCCAGGAATGATCTCCTTTAGAATGGACTGGTTGGATCTCCTTGCAGTCCAAGGGACTCTCAAGAGTCTTCTTCAACACCACAGTTCAAAAGCATCAATTCTTCGGTGCTCAGCTTTCTTCACAGTCCAACTCTCACATCCATACATGACCAATGGAAAAACCATAGCCTTGACTAGACGGACCTTTGTTGGCAAAGTACTGTCTCTGCTTTTGAATATGCTGTCTAGGTTGGTCATAGCTTTCCTTCTAAGGAGTAAGCATCTTTTAATTTCATGGCTGCAATTACCATCTGCAGTGATTTGGAGCACAAAAAAATAAAGTCTGACACTGTTTCCACTGTTTCCCTATCTATTTCCCATGAAGTGATGGGACCAGATTCCATGATCTTCATTTTCTGAATGTTGAGCTTTAAGCCAACTTTTTCACTCTCCTCCTTCACCTTCATTAAGAGGCTTTTTAGTTCCTCTTCACTTTCTGCCATAAGGGTAGTGTCATCTGCATATCTGAGGTTATTAATATTTCTCCCAGCAATCTTGATTCCAGCTTGTGCTTCATCCAGCCCAGCGTTTCTCATGATGTACTCTGCATATAAGTTAAATAAGCAGGTTGACAATATACAGCCTTGACGGACTCCTTTTCCTATTTAGAACCAGTCTGTTGTTCCATGTTCAGTTCTAACTGTTACTTCCTGACCTGCATACAGGTTTCTCAAGAGGCAGGTCAGGTGGTCTCATATTTCCATCTCTTTCAGAATTTTCCACAGTTTATTGTGATCCACACAGTCAAAGGCTTTGGCATAGTCAATAAAGCAGAAATAGATGTTTTTCTGGAACTCTCTTGCTTTTTCCATGATCCAGAGGATATTGGCAATTTGATCTCTGGTTCCTCTGCCTTACTAAAACGGGTTGAACATCTGGAATTTCACGGTTCACATATTGCTGAAGGCTGGCTTGGGGAATTTTGAGAATTACTTTACTAGCGTGTGAGATGAGTGCAACTGGGTGGTAGTTTGAGTATTCTTTGGCATTGCCTTTCTTTGGAATTGGAATGAAAACTGACCTTTTCCAGTCCTGTGGCCATTGTTGAGTTTTCCAAATTTGCTGGCATACTGAGTGCAGCACTTTCACAGCATCATCTTTCAGGATTTGAAATAGCTCAACTGGAATTCCATCACCTCCACTAGCTTTGTTTGTAGTGATGCTTTCTAAGGCCCACTTGACTTCACATTCCAGGATGTCTGGCTCTAGGTGAGTGATCACACCATTGTGATTATCTGGGTCGTGAAGTTCTTTTTTGTACAGTTCTTCTGTGTATTCTTGCTACCTCTTCTTAATATCTTCTGCTTCTGTTAGGTCCATACAATTTCTGTCCTTTATCGAGCCCATCTTTGCATGAAATGTTCCCTTGGTATCTCTAATTTTCTTGAAGAGATCTCTAGTTTTTCCCATTCTGTTCTTTTCCTCTATTTCTTTGCATTGATCACTGAGGAAGGCTTTCTTATCTCTCCTTGGTATTCTTTGGAACTCTGCATTCAGATGCTTATATCTTTCCTTTTCTCCTTTGCTTTTCACTTCTCCTCTTTTCACAGCTATTTGTAAGGCCTCCTCAGACAACCATTTTGCTTTTTTGCATTTCTTTTCCATGGGGATAGTCTTGATCCCTGTCTCCTGTACAGTGTCACGAACCTCTGTCTATTGTTCATCAGGCACTCTATCAGATCTAGTCCCTTAAATCTTTTTCTCACTTCTACTGTATAATCATAAGGGATTTGATTTAGGTCATACCTGAATGGTCTAGTGGTTTTCCCCACTTTCTTCAATTTAAGTCTGAATTTGGCAATAAGGAATTCATGATCTGAGCCACAGTCAGCTCCCAGTCTTGTTTTTGCTGACTGTATAGAGTTTCTCCATCTTTGGCTGCAAAGAATATAATCAATCTGATTTTGGTGTTGACCATCTGGTGATGTCCATGTGTAGAGTCTTCTCTCGTGTTGTTGGAAGAGAGTGTTTGTTATGACCAGTGCGTTCTCTTGACAAAACTCTATTAGCCTTTGCCCTGCTTCATTCCGTACTCCAAGGCCAAATTTGCCTGTTATTCCAGGTGTTTCTTCACTTCCTACTTTTGCATTCCAGTCCCCTATAATGAAAAGGACATCTTTTTGGGGTGTTAGTTCTAAAAGGTCTTGTAGGTCTTCATAGAACCGTTCAACTTCAGCTTCTTCAGCGTTATTGGTTGGGGCATAGGCTTGGATTACCATGATATTGAATGGTTTGCCTTGGAAATGAACAGAGATCATTCTGTCATTTTTGAGATTGCATCCAAGTATCACATTTCGGTCTCTTTTGTTGACCATGATGGCTACTCCATTTCTTCTAAGGGATTCCTGCCCACAGTAGTAGATATAATGGTCATCTGAGTTAAATTCACCCATTCCAGTCCATTTTAGTTCGCTGATTCCTAGAATGTTGACATTCACTCTTGTCATCTCTTGTTTGACCACTTCCAATTTGCCTTGATTCATGGACCTGACATTCCAGGTTCCTATGCAATATTGCTCTTTATAGCATTGAACCTTGCTTCTATCACCAGTCACATCCACAACTGGGTATTGTTTTTGCTTTGGCTCCATCCCTTCATTCTTTTGGAGTTATTTCTCCATTGATCTCCAGTAGCATATTGAGCACCTACTGACCCAGGGAATCCCGTTTCAGTATCCTATCATTTTGCCTTTTCATACTGTTCATGGGATTCTCAAGGCAAGAATACTGAAGTGGTTTGCCATTCCCTTCTCCAGTGAATGACTCTGTCAGACCTCTCCACCATGACCCGCCTGTCCTGGGTGGCCCCACACAGCATGGTTTAGTTTCATTGAGTTAGACAAGGCTGTGGTCTGTGTGATCAGATTGGCTAGTTTTCTGTGATTATGGTTTCAGTGTGTCTGCCCTCTGATGTCCTCTCGCAACACCTACTCTCTTACTTGGGTTTCTCTTACCTTGGACGTGGGGTATCTCTTCATGGCTGCTCCAGTAAAATGCAGCTGCTCCTTACCTTTGATGAGGGGTATCTCCTCATGGCTGCCCCTCCTGACCTCAGACATGGAGTAGCTCCTCTCGGTCCTCCTGCTCCTGTAAATTTCATTCAAGAACATTTCTTTTGCATCCACAACCTGGATGTTTGGTACAAGAGGCTTAGTTTTTGGCCATTCTTGACCTTCTTCATGGCTTCCTCACTGAGCTTGATCATTCTAACTTGTGACTTAAAGTGAGAGATGTGTGACTATCCTTTCACTTGGACACTTAGAGGTCAGTATAGGGTTACTAATTGACTTAATTTCAATATCTTTCTGTCTCAGAAACTAGGGAGACTCAAGGAGAGGGAGAGAGAAAGGGAATGGAGCAATCAGAAGACACGCATTTGCTGAGATAATTTTGCTGTCCTATATTGATGTGGTTCATGGCATCTCAAAACAAACTTCAAGGGTAACATCAAAGGTCACTGATCACAGATTATCATAACAAATATAATAATAATGAAAAAGTTTGAAATATTTCAGATTACCAAAATGTAACACAGAGACATGAACTGAGCAGATGCCATTGGAAAAATAACAACGATAGACTTCCTCTATGTGGAAGAAAGATATAGAATGTTTTGCTTGAGAAGTCCTAGCAAAAGCTCCATCATGTTTCGCTGTTTTTCAATATGTCATAAGTTCATCCCTTGACCACTGTGGCTAATTAGAGCTGTCTGCTGAAGTCAAACCTCCCGAGTCCTCAGGCAAGCTAGTAAAGTAGGGAGAACACAGCTTTCTACAGGAACTTTGGAATATTGTTTTAGAAGAAGAAAACTAAAGGAATGTTAGGAGACAAAAGCAAAGGATTTTACTAAATGTAATCCTAAAGAATTATTATCTGGTAAAGCTCTGATTCTATTGTAGCTAACTGCCATATACACCGCCCCAAAGGGCCAATGTACCTCACACAGGAATATTTCGAATGTATCTGAAGTTTTATGGTCACATCATGGCCAAGAACATGGGCATCCTGTGGTTTAAAAAGGGGCCATAGCACTAGGCTACATGTTCATCAGCATCTCTAAAGCCTCGGCATTGTGCCAGTGAAGGGGCTGATGATTTCAATCACTTTTCCCCAAGCTTTCTTCACGCTCATAACTTACACTTAGCTCACTTCTTTCCTTTCATATCTTCCATCACTTAGTTCCAGATTCTTACCATCTTTCTAATCTTCCCTCTCCTAAGCAGAGAATGAAATCTCAAAAGTGAAAAAAAGTCAAGTCCTAAATTTCTCATTTTCTTCCAACATGCTCACTGAAAAAGACAAATTCTTACATTAAAATTCATATGTCACATTTCTCCTCTTAGGACTTTAGTAGGTGCATGGTTTTTGCCTAGGGATAATCAGGTATAAGGGCTTCCCAGGTGGCACAAGTGGTAAGGAACCTGCCTGTCAATGTAGGAGACATAAGAGATGTGAGTTCAGTCCCTGGGTCAAGAAGATGCCCTGGAGGAGGGAATGACAACCCACTCCAGTATTCTCACCTGGAGAATCTCATGGACAGAGGAGCTTGGTGGGCTACAGTCCATAAGTTCACAAGGAGTCAGACAACTAAAACGATTTAGGATGAACGCATGTGATCAGGTATATTTATCTTCCCATTAAGTACCAATTTGACATATTCTCCTAAAGCAGGTTTTGTCCTGTGAACTCTTGAATAGTTTTAAGACTGGGTTATTTTGTTTTAATGAAAATTATGAAAAAAAGTTTTTAAGTGTAAATTTATGTGACTTTTAAAAAATTCCATAGTCAACGTCAGAAAAAAGTTAGATCAAGAATAAGTTGAGGAAGACTAAACAGAATTATTTGTTAATTCACTTCATGCCAGATGTCAGGCCCAGTATTACCAGCATACTGCTGTTAATTCAATAACTTCTTTCCTGGGTATAACTCAGTTTTGGGACTTATCTCTTTCAGTTAAACATTTCTTTAAAGTGTTTTTATCTCTAGCGGTTAAAATTTTGCTAAACTTGGCCAAACATGAAGGTCAGACATTGGCTTATTTTGGGGTCTCAGAGTTGTAGCGGATTTTTAAGAAGTTGGGAGTCCCCCATGAGCCATCATAGCTCATCTCTCTACCAGAATGTTGCTGTCAGAATCTTAGCCAAATTTTCTTCTACCTATTTTGCACATGTGACCCACTAGTCTAGAAGCTCATGACCACCAACTCTTGAGTATCTTTTGGTCATAGATCAGCAGATCAATGTTATTTTGAGTTAAAAAGAATATATAATTGTGTATTTATATTTACTTGATTTTCTCCAAGTTTCTATCATGATCTTAGAGTATAAGAAGAGATTATAATGTCTACAACATTCATTAACACTTGACTCATAATTTGTTTCCATTCAATGCCAAGACACCCAGGGTGAATACATCTAAATTGATATGTATATATATATATATATATATATATATATATATAATATCAATAAACATCAGGATTCAGAATCATGGGCTGGGCTAGTTACTTAAAAAATAGAAACTGTTGTTTTAGTGGGGGTTGCTTAAGCCCCACATTCTGAAATAGCTGACCTAAAGAATTGGAGAATGCATTGAAAAAGCATTTCATTTCTCCCTCAGAGGACCTACTACCTAGGGTCAGACAATTGGGCACTTCACATTCTGAAGTAGAGCAATGTGAAAGTTCTTTTTCAAAAACTAATAAACAAGAGAAAACAAACTTTATGTAGCCTTCAGTCAGTAAAAAGCTATAATGGCATAAGCTATAAATAAGCTATAAATGGCAACAGTTCTTTTGAATGATGGCCACATTAGTAAACTAAATTGAATTTGTGTTGAGTCATGACATAAGAAACCTTTTACAAGCCTTAGAAAAGCATTGGAAATAATCATTGTTGAGAAATATATCATGGTATGCACTTCACAAACACCACCTTTAATTAGCTGCTCTTATGTTTGAAGAGCAACTGACTTTACCTGTGACTACAGATCCAAGATCTAAATGTCTAGGTGTCTGTCTACACCCTAGAACATAATTTGCATTATGACTAAACGGGGCCACATATTGGCACTAGATTATATCCTGGTTTATTTTGTTTGCTCATCAGCATCTAACATATTATTTGGCACAAAGAAAATTCTTAATAAATATTTGCTGAGTTGCATCAGTAATCACCCCACATTGAAGTTTTTACTGTAGTACATTGTGATAGTTTATTTTTTTAACAAATGAAATAATGATTTTATTTATATATTCCACAATGTAAAAAAGTGTTTTGCTTTGTTTTTACAATATCTCATTTGATGATTCTTTTTGCTCATACTATTAATATTCATTATTCTACGTAAAAAAATTTTATTGAAGTATAGTTGATTTACAAGGTGTTAATTTCTGCTGCACAGCAAAGTGATTCAGTTATACATACATATATTCTTTCTTATATCTTCTTTTCCATTATGATTTATTATAGGATATTGAATATAGTGCTTTATTCTATACAGTAGGACTTAAAAAAAATTGATTCATTGAGGGTGGATCCCTGTCTTTCAATACAGAATTCCCGCAGTTAAGCGTTGGGCTTAGCTAGAAGAGTTCAATAAATATTTGTTCCACAGAAAAATGGAAGTTAAATTAATTATGATACCTTTGAAAAGGACTAGGTGAGAAATGCTTCAAATATGAGAGTTGAAGTCATTGAAACCAGAAGTCTATGGTAGATTTTCCCAAAGACAGACTACAAATTATGGAGACTCAAATTTATATATATTTGACTTCCTATCAGCATGGCTTATGAGCTCTACTCATAAACTCATAAACTTGTTATGCCTGACACTTTAAAATCAGAAATGCTTAATTCTTTACCAGCAACTATAAGTCATTCACTTCCACTGCTGATTGCACCGGAATATTTTCTACTTGGAGAATATTTTCTACAAACCAACTCCCTCACCCTCCCAGTAATATCTCCCAATACAATACACATTATTTGAGATTTCAGTACCAAGATAATATGTGTTACTATTTACATCCTGATTGTTTTCTCTTATGAGATCGAGCTGTCCTTTTGAGATTTTGCTTATTTTTCATCACCAAATATCTCTTGAGCCTATAAAATGTCCTTCCTTGTTTCCTGAGTGTGAATAAAGAGTCACAGCTTCTAATCCTTCACCTGTAAATCATCTGTTCAGGTCTTTGACAGTGTGGAGCTGATGCAGTGTGGTTTTGCTTGTCAATGTATTCCTCCTGATCTGAAACCACAAATGTTTTCTTCTGAAGACTCTCAGTGTCTCAAAGGTGGGCTTGTGATGTTCCATAGCCTTTGATGACACATACCATGGCACAGATGTGGGAGTGACAGGGTTTCTTTTATACATTACATGGTGTTGAGTTTTTCCATGAACAGAGTTATATGTAGGGAGACAGAGGAGATAATTGAAGTAAAAGTATTTACATTTATGAAATGCTTTCAAATATATCAATATTATGTAATGATGGGAATATACAGTTACAAATTTTCTAAAGTAAATGCTCTAAGAAAAAGAAGGGGAGGGGTATATTTTCCTTTACTGTCAACAGGGAAATTTTTAGTGTTTATTTGTCCCTGCAATGTCAGAGCATTTATCACTTTCTGATTTATACTGTTCTCATTTTCAACATACGTTATCGATACAGCCAGTGCCCTTTCCATAGCCCCTCATGCCCAGTATGGTCTCCGTATACACAGTGTTGCTAACTGAACACCTCTGACTCTTCTTCTGAGGGCTTTCAGCTCCAGAGAAAGGCGAGTTGACAACTAGAGAATTAATGCCCCCAGAGCAGCCTACAACCAACGATGGATGGGAAGTTGAGGAATGGATACTCCAGTCTCTCTGTCCGTTGGCACAAATACCTCTGAAGTTGTTGTCTCTTTGCTTGCCAGTGGAATATGACATTCTCAAAAGTGAATTTCTTGATAATGCACTTCTTTTGGCTCCTTTCACTTCTCTGTTTTGCTCCCCAAACCTCAGGGATGTTTCCTGGGATGCCTCCTGAGAGAAATGCTTGTGTTTAAATCCTTGCCTCATCATTCTGATGGAACTCGGAGTCCATTCATACTGCAGTGAACTGAGAGCAGAGATTCTAATCACCTATCATTCATCTCACAGCATAGTTCCAACAGACTTGCACAGACCTGACATTCAATACTGGGTGAATGGCTTTCTGAGTTTGCTCTAGTGATGCATTTTGCTATGAACACAGATTGGTTTGTAATATTAAACAGTTCCCGACAATCTTCAAGGCATGCTACTAAGAATGAGGTAATAATTATCATGTATTGAATATCTATAGTGGTTGGTAGATTCTGAGGTAGACATTTAGAAAGTGCATCTTATTTTATCTTCATAAATTAAGAACTAGTTAAAATGGACAGGTTTCTGTGGTTAGATTGCCAGGTTTCAGGGTCCATTGCAATTCTGGAAACCTCAGAAAAAGAACTTTCCTATCTATGCCTCTTTCATCTCCTATAAAATGGGATGAAATTTCCTACCTTTTCAGTAGTCACCCTAAAGCTGAGTTTCCCTGCTGAGTTTATGATTAATCTCTCTATCCCAAATTTTATTCCTTTTCTTGCCCTGCACCTGTTCCTTCAAGATTGAAGAAAATAGGTCATTATAACTGAGCAGGACTCTATAGGGCCTTCCTAGGACAGACCCCTCAATATCCTCTGCCTGCCTTTTGTCTGTAGAAAAATTTTATCCTTCTAGGCTTTCCCTAAGTTCCAAAGAGAAAATTTAATGAGAGAAATGAAAAAAATGCAAAAGCAAAGGAAAACAATCAAGCAAGACAAAACAATAATCATTTAGCTATTAAGCAAAGCCAAGACATTGAGTTCCTCCTCAAATGCTATAGATAACATTCTGAGTCATATCCTTGAGCTGTGTTTCAGATACTGAAACCCAGCTATTGAAATTTAACTGCATACTAACCACAGGCATATACATAGACCTCAGACAACTTGGAACCAGGTTGAAGATGTTGACTCCTAATGACCTCATTACCAAGCAAACAGAAGAGCGTCCACAAGATGATCAGGCACCCTGTGATCCTTTCTCTCACCCCTTCTTAAAAAACCCTTCCCTGAGATCTACTGGGGGAGTTCAGATCTTCTGAGCATCACCTGCCTGTATTCCTTGCTTGGCACCCTGCAGTGAATGCTTACTTTCCTTCATCATTACCTGGCATCAGTAGATTGGCTTTTTATTTAAAGCCTCACTGCATGAGGGTGAGTAGAACAGGTTTGGTTAGATAATAGAATGAATGAATTTGATATTATCGATACAAAGTTACAGTAAATAAAATGATTTTTTATTTTTGCATTATTGATAATTTTTTTTTCTCAAAAGATTCCTGTTATCTCTCTCATTTCTTCATTAAGTATCTATGGAATATATAATATACTCCAGATATCATGGTGAGTATTGGGAATTGATAGGGCCTACATGGGTGCTCATTGTTAAAATGGCTCATTATGTTGACCTCGCAAACAAAGGATAAAGTCACAGTGACCCTTGAGATTGACCAAATTGCCCAATAGACATTCTGTTTCCCTGCTGGTGCCTAACTTCTCAAGGCTGTGAGACCACTGGATTCCAAATCTCTGGCTATGTGAGTGCAGGACTCAGCTACAGGCTAAAAATTAACCATCATCCTTTCAGAGAATTTTTCATTGGCAGGGAGGGTGTAAGAAAGACCCCGTCAGAAAGAGAGGACATCGGTTCTCCTTAACGTCCAGTCATCCTCTCATTTCCCTTTAATAAATTTCCCTTTTCTTTGCCTAACTGCCTGGCTCACTCTCTTTTCTCCACACTCGCCTTACAGGAATATAGCAGGGAACGAGGGAAACACAGCTCTTGTTTTCATGGAATAGATTTTACAGTTTTGTAAGGATGACAAACACCCAATTTGTACAACTAAAGATAGTATCATAAACTGTGAAAATGAATGATTATATCAATATTTACCAGGGAGGCATAAGATTGTTTGAGAGGTCTGGAAAGCTTGCCTCAGGAAGTGACTTGAAGAATAAGTAGAAATTAGGCAGTTAAAGAATTGGGGGCTGGCTGGGGAGGGGTAAGCATTCTAGGGAGAGGAAGCAGCTTATGGGGATTCTCCCAAGTGGCAAAACTCTGTACATTTAAGGAACTGAAAGAAGCCCAGTGGAGCTGGATCTTAGTATTTTTAAATTCTCAACATCCTAGAAAAACCTTGCTTTCACTTTTTCAGTAATTTAGTTTCCTTGTACCATTTTGTAAATTTTTTCAATATCAGAGAGCCCTCTTACTCACCTTGAGGTATCCAAGACTTAAAAAAAAAAACTAAAGCTTAATAAAATAAAGTTAGTTCTTACTGACTCAGAAGTAATTTTTCAAAAGTTCTTGGATTTAAATATTCTTTTGTCAGCTCAACTTTAATTTCAGAGGTTTTAGGAAAAGAATAATTATATGCTAATTCTGATCTCAAAATGTCACTGAGAATTATTAACCAGAAAAGAAAGGAATATTGTATTTAAATATTTTCTACCAGAATAAAATTTTTTTAAGAAGGTCTTACTATTTTGGATTTTGAGCATTATCTGAGCATGCCTCTGTTCATATTATTTAATGTTTCTAAATATTTAAATAAAAGTCCCAGGAAATTCTGGTGTTAACAACTTTATGTATGATAAAATTCACACTATTTTCATTTGTGTGAAATAAAATATTTACTAATTTATAATGTAAATATTTATAAAATAATACAATTAGCATAATAACAATAGTTTGATGTGTGAATTAAAAACATTACCTGCCACGTGTGCATGCTGAGTCGCTTCAGTCCTGTCGACTCTTTGCAGCCTCATGGACTGTAGGCTGCCAGGCGCCTCTGTCCATGGGATTCTCCAGGCAAGAATACTGCCATGCCCTCCTCCAGGAGATATTCCTGACCCAGGGATGGAATCCATATCTCTTATGTCTCCTGCATCATCAGGTGAGTTCTTCACTACTAGCGTCACCTGGGGTATCTGCCATATCAGTAAACAAAGGATGTTGCAGTCATCAAGTCATCACATTAGAGCTATCCCCAAAGGGCAAGCCCTGAGAAGACTCAGAATGAGTAAGCATAGGATACTGGCCCCAGATAGGTGGGTGTACATCAAAGGAATGATTTCAGTGAGCCCAGAATCTTGCATCTTCCCATATACAAAGAACTAAGTTCCTTGAGATATCTGGCTTTCTTTAATTAACAGTTTTCTTTTAATATTCTGTACCTGGTCTTTATTGCAAAAACTCCTGTAAATCCTGCCTTTCCCGCTTCCTCTTTGGAACAGTCCCTCAAAGTTTTCCGAGATACTGTGTTGCAGGCTTAAATCCTCATTTTTGTCACCAAATAAAACATAATTCTTAAATTTTAGATTTTGATTTTTTTTCTCAGTAAACAGATATTACCCATGAATAGGAAGGATGAGTTTAAAGTCTTCTTGTTTTTAATTTATAATTTCATGCTAACCTTTTTATCAGTTAAATGAGAGAATCCATATTTTAGCACATAGTAGCATTAATTTTTCTGTTGCTGCTATCTAGCTATGTATCTTCTCTATGTTTCTCTCCAAGTACTTTCCTATTTACCTACGAGAACCTTAACAGCTTCTGAAAAGCAAACAAGTTTTTTTTTTTTTTTGATTGATAGCAAATCACAAAGTAAGGTTGACCCTATAATATAATGGACATGAAATCTTTCTCCATAAGCAAAGCTCAGCATCAATAATGACAAAATAGAGATCATTGGACACCTTGTATCTGAGTAATTCAAGTCCAAAATTACTCTAGATATTTCTTTCTCTTCCTTGCTGTTATTTCTAAAAAAAAATCAACCAATCCTATCATTATGAACACTTTAAAGACAGAACAAAAGTTGCAACTTTTGTTGCAATGTGGTGGAATCTAGTCACAAAACACATCTCAGAGGACATGAAAGAGAGTGGAGTACAGTTTATTTCTCCAGTGGGTCCAAGGCACATCAGTTCCCAGCAAAGACCCTGATGTTTCTGAGAGGCCCAGTTTTATACCCCCCACTACATGACTGGTTACATGTTAGCAACCTCTTTGTTGTATAATACTGAGTTTTACAACAAGTAGGTGCTAGGAGAGCAAACAATTAATGTTAAAGCGGGGAGGAGGGGGTCGGTAATGATTATACATCAAGGGGGGATGTCTCCATGGTTAATTTAACAGAGGCAGCCTGACCTCAACTACAATCTCCATTTGTCATCTGTAGGGAGGTAAGTCTCCAGGAAACCTGGTTTTCACTAGCAACGGTTTCCTCACTCTTGGGCAGGACTCTGTGTGAACCCATAGACAGCAGCCCACAAGGCTCCCCCGTCCCTGGGGTTCTCCAGGCAAGAACACTGGAGTGGGTTGCCATTTCCTTCTCCAATGTGTGAAAGTGAAAAGTGAAAGGGAAGTCGCTCAGTCGTGTCCAACTCTTCGTGACCCCATGGACTGCAGTCTACCAGGCTCCGCTGTCCATGGGATTTTCCAGGCAAGAGTACTGGAGTGGGGTGCCATTGCCTTCTCCAAGACAGGCTTCATGCAGCTCCTAATGAAAACCACAGACAACTGCCTTCATTACTGGTGTTCAGAAAGGGTTTTCTTCAGTCTGTGAAAGATCTTCCTTCTCTTTATGTGTTCTCAGATAGACTTCCACTGTAAAATTTATTCTCTTTCTTTAGGAGACACACCTCCATATATTCAGTGGGTTTGGTTTTGGGAAACAACAGCAAAGAAGGAGATTCTTTGCTTTCAGTGCTGCTACAATATATCCTTGATGCATAGATAGATAGTACAAATTAATATTGTTTAAATGAATGAAAATGTAGCAGAATGTACAAGAACAAACGAATACTTTCAAATTCTACCTGAAACATGGTAACAAAAGAAGCAGTAGTTAAGTGAATGCTTTGATAATTGTTTTGATCATATTTAATGATACAAGATAATTAAAATACATAGAGGAATTAAAACAGTATTATATTTTACATATCTCTGTCTATCTACTTATCTATTTTCTATCTATCATCAACCTGTCCAGGCTTTAAAGATCTCTGAGGAGTTTTTTAAGTGGAATTAGCCTTTTGAGACCAAATTTTAGCTGTAGCTTCTATCATCTGAACAATGGATTTAAGATCCCCAGAGTAGTGACCTCAATTATTTCTCCAAAGAAGTATATCCCTTATGCTGACAAGATAGTGAGCATAAGTACTTCAGTCTTCTTTTTTCTCCTATTTTGATTTATCTGGCCCTTGAAGTTTCCCGAAAGAGCTTTCTGATGCTCCAGAAGATTGCCAGAACCCAAACAAGAAGAGTTGTCTTTCAAAGCCCCAAAGTTGTTCCAGAGCAGTACTCCTTGTACCTGGACATTTACAAAGGCTTTCATAAAAACAGCTATTTCAGCCACTCTCTGACCTTTCTCTTTTGCAAATACTAACATTTTACTGCCATCTCCATCTTCTTACATCCTGCTTTTATAAGAACACACAGTAATTTGGGCGAGAGCCTGTCTCAACGCACATACAGTCAAAGTCGATCTCTCCATTTCAATAGCTCTCCTAAAATAGTAATTACTGCAGACAGAACAACGGTTCCTGAAATGTCCATGTCCTGATCTCTGGAACCTGTGGATATGTTGCCTTACACAGTGAAGTGAAATTAAATGTCCTGATCAGATGACCTTAAAATAGAGATATTATCCTGAATGATCCATTGTATCTAAATACAATCATGAAGATACTTATAACTGGAAGAAGGATGCAGAAGAAGAGTATCAGAGAGCCATGTACTTCCATGAGCATGGTTGGAGATGCAATGCTGTTGAGTGTGAAGATGGAAGAAAGTAGCCAGAACCAAGGAATGTGGGTGAAAAAGACAAGGAAACAGACCCATTCTAAGAGCCTCCAGAAAGAAATGCATCCTTACCAGCACCTTGATTTTGGCCTGGAGAGACCCATGGCTGATTTCTAAATGAAGGAATTAAATGATTATTCACTATGAAATGATTATTATAGTAAGTTTAGTGAACATTGACCATCTCATATAAGTAAAACATTAAAGATATAGAAGAAAAATATTTTTGACTTGTAATGAGAACTCTTAGGATTTACTATCTTAACAATTTTAATATATAACATGTGACAGTGTTAATCATATTTATCATGTTGTACATTATATCCCTAGTATTTATTCATCTTATAACTGGAAGTTTGAGCCTTTTGACTGCCTTCATCCAGTTTCCCCTCCCTCACCACCCACCTGGAATAACCACAGATCTGATCTCTTTTTCTATGAGTTTGTTTGTTTTTGAAGTATAATTGACCTATGACTCGTTGTTGATTCCTGGTATACAACATAGTGATTCAATATTTCTTTACACTCTAAATTGATCACCAAGATAAGTTTAATTGTCATTTCCCCAGTGGTTTTTGAGAAAGCTTTCTCATATTTTTCAGCTTCCCTTTCTGTTAGATGTGTTTGTGTGGCTGTCTTCTGGTCAGTGAAGTGTGAGCTGGCACGGTGTATACCTGATGCAGTCCAGGCCCTTTGAAATCTCCTGTTCTCCATCCACCAGTTTAAAACAGGGGAATCCAGGGGCTTGGATAGAAAGACCCTGGGCCTCTGCTGTATGCATCTGTCATCCTAAACTGGACTATAATTTGAGAAATAGAGTAGCAGTGTAGCCTGATAATAGCTAAGTCACTGTAAATTTTGGTGTTGTGGGTTACAATAAATAGCCTGCCCTAACTGGTAGAGGTCCTCCTTTTGTCTCTGAAGATAAGCTACCTAAATCTATCAGATTCATTTTTGCTCTATGATACTATACATTTTAGGCTTTGGAATACCTCATGGGTATACTCTGTTGGGGACTGAAGAAATGGCATTGAATCTGGGACCAGGATAGAACATGAGGAGGCCTGGATGTATAAGCCTCTCTCTTTATTCTGCATATTGAACATGTAGGTGATGCGCATGTATGCTGATCTTTATGGTAGATTGAAAAGATTATCAGTTGCTAAAAATGGTGGACTGCAAGTTCTTTCATCTGTGACCATGTGACTGTTCTGCAGAGTTAAGTTGGGAGGTTTGGGGAGGGTAGAAGTGAGGGAAGGAGCTTTCAGGGAAGGTAGAGAGCAGTTTGAAAGATTAAGTGTTGAGAAGAAGACCGTTCATGGTTTTTCAATTAAAGATGACCAAAGTTCACCAAGGCTCTGGGATGCTCAAGTCCACCCTAGGGCATTCTATCAATATGAAAGTAAAGATGGAGGCCAATGGCAGCAAGGCCACTGAACTTGACTGGGGATATCTAGAGGACAAATAATAAAAATGTCAGTGAGGTTACCAGGTAATGGGTTAGAGGTGAAAATTGTGAACCTGGCGTTGAACATATCTAAGGAGACGGAAATTGGTCATATTTTATAGATTAAACTGAAGAAGCAGATAACATTCAACCAAGAAAACAATAAAAAGTGGAGTGATATAGAGGAAGGGAAACTGGTTTGTCTCCTTATTCAACAGTGGAGTGACCCTAGACAAGACACATCTCATCTGAGTCTCTGATTTCTTGTCTTTAGAGATGGGGATTTTATTGCCAGACTTGCTACAGAGACCTATTGGGGGCAATCAAATTAAATATGTATGGGGACACATTTGGTAATATGTAAAATTCATTTCAAAGTAATTATTGTGTCTAGAACTCTTATGACTCCAGATTAGCTAAGTAAACCAAGACATGAGTTGGCAGTCAGTGGGAAAGACTCCAGGGTAGAGTACAGAAAATAGACTTTGAGATGTACACATGTGTTGTAAGTAATAATTATATTATTTTTAAAAGGGTTTTTTGATCATCTCTCTGGTACTGACTTGGAATAACACTATGGCAAGACATGTGCAGGTGGAATAGATTTTTTACATGCACAGTTTCTAGAAAAGGGAGGCATCCCATGTAGGGAGCCATGGGAAAAACTCCAAGAGAGAGAGCTCAACTAAACAGGTGGGGTGCTGAGGGGGTTGCTGTAGGCAAGTGCCGTTATTGGAAGTCACAGTGGAGTAGGCCAGCGAAAGTGTAAGGGTGTGTTTGAATGGCAGGAGGTCACAGTGGGGGAGGGCAAGAAAGAGAACTTGGGGCAAAGACCAGCATTATCACACTGGTGTATCTGGCCACCCAGACAGGATGCTTACAGTCAGTTTGGTGGATGTGAGCACATCAAGAAACAGGACGTTTAAAAAATTTATAATACAACGTACCTGTTCCAATTGGATTGCCAACTTTATCAAAGTTCCTACATCTCAGTACTTCCGTGGTGGTTCAGTGGCTAAGACTCTGCTCCCAGCTCCCAGTGCAGGGGGCCCAGGTTCCAGAAACTGTATTCCACATGCTACAACTAAGACCTGGTACAGTCAGGTAAATAAATATTTAAAAAACTAGAAGCTCCTTTGTCTCAGTGGCGAGTTAGAATACCCAGTGAAACAGCAAAGCAGGTAAGGGGATATTTTTCATTCCAACTAGGATTTCGCCCTAATGGAAGTTGACCGTCAGACTGAGCGTGGACGGAGGCTGCTTTCTTTTCCCATGTGTCTTATCAGCTGCTTACCAGAAACTATTGTTTACCCAACCACTGGTCTCATATGGCTCAGAGAATAATTCAGGTTAAAAAAATAAGTATAACCTTATGATGAAAAGCATTGACTCTGTGGCCAGACTGAGTGGGTTCAAATCCTAGCTCCTCCATTTACTAGGTGTGTATTATAGGTGAAGTTATTTAATTGCTCTGTTTATTCGTGAATAAAATGTGCATTATTTCACATTTCAGTTCACAGGACTATTGTCAGGATGAAAAGAGTTAATATATGTCAAGTGAAGAGTAGTGGCATATACAAGGTAGTTAATGAATATGAGCTACCATACTTTTATAGTTATTGTTATTACCAAGGAAAGAATTCTAACATGGGTCCAAAGACCTGAATTCTTGCCTATATTTGTCAGTGAAAGTGACAGAAACAAAATCAGGCTAAATTAAACAAAATGTAGAAGTCATTTACTGGCTTATTTTAAGAGTAAGTCTGATTTTGTGCAGTTAGATGCTACATTCGGTGCTTCTCTGGTGGCTCAGATGGTAAAGAATCTGCCTGCAATGCAGGAGACAGTTTTGATCCCTGGGTCAGGAAGATCGCCTGGAAAAAGGAATGGCTACTCACTCCAGTGTTCTTACCTGGAAAATTCCATGGTCAGGGGCTACCATGGGGTCACAAAAGAGTCAGACACCACTGAGTGACTAACACTTTCACTTTCAGATGCTATAATACGTTCATGAATTTAAATGATGACCTCAGATATCTCCTTGCGTGTTCTCCTTTAATTGGGATTAGTTGTTAGGTAGACATTTTCTCCATGACATGTGGTGACCTTTGGTAGGTCTATGTTTCCAGCTAAGCAACCAGCAGAGAATGAGATCACCTTTTGCTTTATGAATCCAGCAGGAGTTAAAAAACACACTATGAACCTGTGAGTGGTTTAGTCACTTTAATACTACCTGATCTAGAGAGGGAGAGTGGTGGTTGCCCACACAAAATCAGGGTACTATTTTAAGATAAGATTTTAAGATAACTAATGCTGAGCAGGCAAAAATACAGGAGACGGCTTGCTGTAGACCCACCTCTGAAATTTACTAGCAATACAACCTTGAACTTGTGACCCAAGCTTTCTGAGTTTTAGTTCTTCAACTATATAATGGGATTAATGCCAGCTCTATCTAATTCACTATGTCAATAAGAGGGTTAAATAAAAGACTGTGAGAGCCCTTTGCAAACAGCTCTATCTGAGCATAGGGAAGCAATATTATCTTTATTATCTTCTGCTTGACTTTTCTGGGGTTTAAAGCATCTGTCACCTCCACTATCTTCTGTTTATTTAAACTGATGTGCTGGAAAAAAAAATTCCTTCTTGAATCTATTCAGAAAAATACTAAAAGCCAAATACAAGGCAGCCTGGACTTCTATAGATTCTATTAATCACATCAGCCCAACTCAGCACACTGTCATTTATCATTACTCTTTGTTGATTACACGTCAGCCAGTCTTCAGTCCACTTCAAGGGAGCCCTACCAGTCCTAATTCATTCTAATTAGTGAGACTCTGCATCTCTGTGACAGAACAGGAGACATTTTGCTCAAGAACATTTTTCCCACAGTGTAGTAACTGCATTCCTTCGTTTTGTCTAGTCTGTTAATTGCACTTAAAATGGAACTTAAGTTTACATGTTGCAATGTGCTTTATCACTCAAAGTACACTCTCAGGGAAAACTGATATAATCTTTTTTTCTTTTTTCTTTAAAAAGTATTTCATTTAATTTTTTTTTTTTGTTGTTAGAAATGGAAATGATGAGTATCTATAGTTCTCAAGACTGCCCTCCTTGACATGGAAAGGATGTATTAATATTACAATACAAGCACCAGTAGCCCCTTTGGACCATCTCATCTTACTGTAAGCGTAATTGTAGATGAATAGTGCTTTTCATGGAGAAGGCAATGGCACCCCACTCCAGTACTCTTGCCTGGAGAATCCCATGGATGGAGGAGCCTGGTAGGCTGCAGTCCATGGGATTGCTGCCAGTCAGACATGACTGAACGACTTCACTTTCACTTTTCACTTTCATGCATTGGAGAAGGAAAAGGCAACCCAGTCCAGTGTTCTTGCCTGGAGAATCCCAGGGACGGTGGAGCCTGGTGGGCTGCCATCTATGGGGTTACACAGAGTCGGACACGACTGAAGCGACTTAGCAGCAGCAGCAGCAGCAGTGCTTTTCATGAAAAAAAAAAATGATTTTGTAAACTGAAATTGATTCACTCACTGAATCCTCATCTAAGAATCCTTGTGGGGTAGGTTTTATAGTACCCTTTATACAGATTAGGAAAATGAGGCCTGAGAACAAATGCATTTAGCATTACACAGTTTGGAAGTGGTAGTAGCAAGACTCAGACACATCTGTTAATGGCAGATGTCCACGGCCACACCCTGCATCCCAAATGGGAAGGGCTGGAGGGCAAGCTGTGCTGTCTGCAGGGAGGCCGCCTCTAACTGGCGTTTCCACTCACGGCAGGTGGCTGTGCCCAACTGGTATACATGCAGGTTTCAGTGACAAGGGCAGGAAAGGGAATCTGTCGTGCTCTGGGAGCTCTGAATCAAGGCATGGTGAGTCAGGTAGGTCACTCTGACTCTTGCGAAACCTGGAATGGGTGGCTCTTAATTCTAAAAATATTCTCAGCAATTTTAAGGAGGTACAATTAACATCATCTACGATATTTAATAACGCTACTTGATAACTCTTGTCATATTTAGACACATAGGAACCCATCACCAAAATCAAGATTATGAAGATATTCTTCACCCCTTTCCTTTGTCTTTCTGTCCCTTGAGAATCCCTTCTACTCTCCCCTCCCACATCACTCCCCCTACCTCCAGGCAACAACTGATCCACTTTCTATTACTGTAGATTAGTTTTCAGTCTTCAGAATTTTAGTAAATGAAGTCTTATTTTTCCTTCTGGTTTCTTTCACTCAGCATAATAATTTCGAGGTACATCTGGGTTGTGGCATGTATCTATACTTCATTTCCTTCTATTGATGAGTAGCATTTTGATGTATGAATATATCACAGTATCCATTTACCTTTTTGTTTAATGTTATTAAGTATAGTTGATTTACAATGTTGTGTTAATTTCTGCTGTACAGCAGAGTGATTCAGTTATACATATATATACATATATATATGTATATATGTATATATTATTTTTTCATGGAAATCCCTGGTGGGCTATATATAGTCCATGGGATTGCAAACAGTCAGACATGACTGAGCGACTAACACACCACACATTCTTTTATATAGTCTTTTCTATTATGATTTATTACAGGATAATGAATATAATCCAGTGTGTTGTACAGTAGGATCTTTATTATTTCATTTTTTTGGCTTACTTTAGGTTTTGTTTGCTTTCTTTTTCTGGTTGCTTCAGGAAGAGGCTGAGGTCATTGATTTGAGACTTTCTTTCTTCTACAAGTGTTTAGTGCTAAAAATTTCCGTTTAAGTCCTGCTTTAATTGGAGAAGGCAATGGCACCCCACTCCAGTACTCTTGCCTGGAAAATCCCATGGATGGAGGAGCCTGGTAGGCTGCAGTCCATGGGGTCACTATGAGTTGGACACAACTGAGCGATTTCACTTTCACTTTTCACTTTCATGCATTGGAGAAGGAAATGGCAACCAGCTCCAGTGTTCTTGCCTTGAGAACCCCAGGGATGGGGGAGCCTGGTGGGCTGCCTTTTATGGGGTCACACAGAGTCGGACATGACTGAAGCGACTTAGCAGCAGCAGCAGCAGCCTGCTTTAATGGGATTCCACAAATTTTGATACATTGTGTGTTTATTTTCATCCACTTCAAGATACTTTTAAACTATCATTTTATTTATTTTTGACTCATGGGCTATTCAAAAGTGTGTCATTTAGTTTCAAAGTATTTGGTGATTATCCAGAGACCTTTATGGTTTTGAAAGAATTTAATATTTATGTGGTTCCTTTTTCTCATTCATTTTATCAGAGAGTTTAAGATTTATTTTTTTTTACTTGAGTTATTTGAAGCACTATTATTTAGTGCTGTTATGTGGTTTGCCAACCATCCAAATTTTGTTTTGATTACTGTCAGTATACTCCTGTTTCTAGAAAACTAACATCCTGCTCAAGACACCTATATATAGGGCCATTATATCTTGGTTCCCCTAAACCATTGAGAATCACAGATTTCCATCCAGAAAGTGAAACACCCATGTGAAGAATCTGTGACAAGACATTTCAGCAACTCGAAGTGCTATGAGGATTTCTCCAGAAAATCCCCAAAGACCATTAAAAGGGAGTCAGTTTTGAACATGAAACATTCAGAGAAACAAGGTAATCCTGATATTATCACCTTAAAATCTGAATATGGTTTTATTCTCCTAGGCCAGACCCTGGAGGAATCAGATATCTCGGCTAGTAGTGTGAAAGTAGAGGGTTTGATGGCAGGAGAGAGAATTAGAAGCTGTCGCGGAGCCCTGTGTCTCTTCAGGTGCCACCATCAGGGAAGACTTGTGGGGAGAGGAAGCTTGAACTTCATAGCTTGAAATTTACTACCTGAAGGTGGAAATATAACTTATTAAAAAGTCTATTCGGGTGACTAAATATGGCTAGAGGAACTTTTATTACCTGAGAGTGATAAAAAATATTGCACGTATATTTTCATTATCATGAGCAAACACCAAGAGTGGAATTGTGGCACCATATGGGAAATAAATATTTAACATTTTAAGAAACTGCTAAGCCATTTCCCAAAGTTGTTATAACCATGTTACCTTTTCTCCAGTGGTGTGTGAATGTCTCTTTTGTTCTAGAATTCCTCTGATACTTGATATGGTCAGGTTTTTTTTTTTTTTTTAACTTTACAATATTGTATTGGTTTTGCCATATATCAAAATGAATCCACCACAGGTATACATGTGCTCCCTATCCTGAACCCTCCTCCCTCCTTCCTCCTCATACCATCCCTCTGGGTCGTCCCAGTGCACCAGCCCCAAGCATCCAGTATCGTGCATCGAACCTGGACTGGTGACTCGTTTCATATATGATACCATACATGTTTCAATGCTATTCTCCCAAGGAATGCTTAAACTAAAACCACAAAGAGATGCCACTATACACATATTCAAATGACTAACATTTGAAAACTGACCATATGATGATGTTAGTCATTTGAATATGTGTATAGTGGCATCTCTTTGTGGTTTTAGTTTAAGCATTCCTTGACTGAACTGAACAAAAATGATGTTGAGCATCATTTCATGTGCTTATTTGTCACTCATATATTGTCTTTGGTTAAGTGTCTATTTAAATCTTTTCCCGATTTTTAATTTGATTGCTTTCTTATTGTTGAGTTTTGATATTTAAAAATATATGTTTGTTATATCAGTCCATAATATATATGATTTGCAAATATTTTTTTTCAATAAGAGTAGAGTTTCAAATTCATTCTTTTTGAATTGTGTTTAATTTTGTATGTAAGAAATCTTCACCTAACCCTAAGATACAGAAGATATGTGCATACAAGGTTTTATCTATGAATGTTCACAGCAGCTTTGTTTATAATAGAGAAAAACTGAAAACAACACAAATGTCCATCAACATGTGACTGAATATGCAAATATGTTTTATCCATACAATGAAATACTACTCAGGCAAAAAAAGAATGAATTACTGAAACATGTTACAACATGGATGAATCTCGAAACAATTATGCTGAGTGAAAGACATAAAATTTAAAAGAATACAGGCTGCATGATTCCATTTATCGAATACCCAAGAAAATTCAAACTAGTTCATAGTCAGAAGCAGATCAGTAGCTGCTTGTAGACAAAAGTTAAGGGTGGAAAGGAGAGTGGGAGGGAATAAAATGGAGCATGATGAAAGTTTGGGGTGTGATATGCTAACTTGATTGTGACAGTGGGTTTTATAGTACATACTTACACCTTCCATATCACAACTAATCAAACTGTTCACTTTAAATATTTTCAGTTTACTGTATGTCTGTTAATCCTCAATAAAACTGTCAAAACAAATGTTTGATATCTGACTGTGATTTCCTCCAGAACTCAGGAAAAGAACTTGCCAAGTCTAAATGGATGATTAGGGATAAAGAATATCATTTTTTGAATGGATTCGAAGTATTTTGCTTGTTCACTGTATCGGTTACATAATTTGAAACCTGAAAAATCTACATAAGACTCGGCAGAAAAGCTAACAAAAATTGTGGTTTGCACATACTCTTTTGGCTTTTACTTCTGATACATCCACCAAGAACTCTGAGCCACTTGGATGACATGGTCAGACACTGATATGATGGGAAGGAATCATGTCAAATTAAAGCATAATTGCAAATTGCACAGCTATAATTAAAACAAATATTTCTATGATATGATGTGGCAGTTTGGTCACAAATCTGAAGTAGTTATGCAGAATTTTGTAAATGGAGTGGAAAAAGGGCTGAGATATCTAATACAGAGAAGAAAGTGGGGTAATTTGGCAAGAACCTCTTGGGTGGTAATTTAAGTCCACCTCCTTCCCAAATAACTGTGCAAATTGATATCATGAGTGATAATTTAGATGAAAAGAGGTTTTAATTTACTGTTCTGATGAAAGCTGGACAAAACTTACTAATGGCCATTGAGACTGATTAACATTGAAAGGATACGATATTCCACAGTAGCCAGTCGCTCAGTTGTGTCCCACTCTTTGTGACCCCATGGACTTCAGCATTCCAAGTCTCCATGTCCTTCACCATCTCCTAGAGCTTGTTCAAACTCTTGTCCATCGAGTCACTGATGCTATTCAACCATCTCGTCCTCCTTTGTCCCCTTCTCCTCCTGCCTTCAATTTTTCCCAGCATCAGGGTCTTTTCTAATAAGTTAGTTCTTCACATCAGGTGGCCAAAGTATTGTAGCTTCAGCTTCAGTATCAGTCCTTCCAATGAATATTCAGGACTGTTTTCCTTCATGAATGACTGGTTTGATCTCCTTGCTGTCCAAGGGACTCTCATGAGTCTTCTCCAACACCACAATTCAAAAGCATCAGTTCTTCGACACTAAGCCTTCTTATGGTCCAACTCTCACATCTGTACAAGGCTACTGGAAAAACCTTAGCTTTGACTAGATGGACCTTTGTTGGCAAAGTAACATCTCTGCTTTTTATTATGCTGTCTAGGTTTGTTATAGCTTTTCTTCCAAGGAACAAGCGTCTTTTAATTTCATGGCTGTAGTCACCATTTGCAGTGATTTTAGAGCCCAAGAAAATAAAGTCTTTCACTGTTTCCATTGTTTCCCCATCTATTTGCCATGAAGTGATGGGACTGGATGCCATGATATTAGTTTTTTGAATGTTGAGTTTTAAGCCAACTTTCTCACTCTCCTCCTTCACCTTCACCAAGAGGCTCTTTAGTTCCTCTTCGTTTTCTGCCATAAGGGTGGTGTCATCTGCATATCTGAGGTTATTTGGTATTTCTCCTGGCAATCTTGATTCTAGCTTGTGCTTCATCCAGCCCACCATTTCACATGATGTACTCAGCCTAGAAATTGATTGAACAGGGTGACAATATGCAGTCTTGACATACTCCTTTCCCAATTTGGAACCAGTCTGTTGTTCGATATCTGGATTTAACTGTTGCTTTTTGACCTGCACCCAGGTTTCTCAGGAGGCAGGTAAGGTGGTCTGGTATTCCTATCTCCTTAAGATTTTTCCAGTTTGTTGTGATCCACACAGTCAAATGCTTTAGAGTAGTCAATGAAGCAGGAGTGGAATTTTTTTGGAATTCTCTTGGTATTTCTATGATCCAGCAGATGGCAATTGATCTCTGGTTCCTCTGCCTTTTCTAAATCCAGCTTGAACATGTGGAAGTTCTCAGTTAACATGCTTTTGAAGCCTCACTTGCAGAATTTTGAGCATTAACTTTGCTAGTGTTTGAGAAGAGTGCAATTGTGCAGCAGTTTGAACATTCTTTGGCATTGCCCTCCTTTGGGATTGGAATGAAAACTGACCTTTTTCAGTCCTGTGGCCACAGACTGGCTATGGCCCTGTTTATTTTCACATTGAACTAGAACAAACTCTATACCATTACTTGTTTGCTTGGCAAGAAGCTAGCATTACACTCTTGAGGTTCCCCATTCTGAAATGATTAGTAACTCAAGATCCATATATAATCCAAAAGGAAGTTTCATGATTTTTCTTTCCAGCAGGAAAAAGTTTTCATCTTCCCCCAGTCCGTCACTGCTATTAGTGTCCTTGATTCTGGATGCCCCCAGACTAGCTAATCGGACATTCCCAGCATGTCCATTGTTGGGGCTTCATGATGTAACAAAGTCTCCTTCCTGGATTCCATGTCCAAAGAGGAAGATGTTATAAGTTGTAGTGTTCCCTCTGGATTTTCTGGCCATGGCCCTAACAGCTGCGCCTCTCGAGTCTGTCCTGGCAGGAACACTCTTTTTCTTCAGTCCTCGTTTCTTATAGGCCCTGGCCTTGGAGTGGATTCAGGTATTTACCTGGTGAAATCAGCAGATATTGAGAGCTTCCCAGTCCCAGGATGTAGGAAGTGGGCCAGTTTTACACCAGAGACTTAGATAATCTGTTTTAAATTTCCTGAAATCTTTTGGTTCATTCTTTTTTAGCATGTCACCAACTTTTTAAAAAAAGCCACAAAGTTGAATAGCCTACCAGGAAAAGCCTATATTATAAAAATCTCAAGTCCTGTTACCCTTCCTGGAAGTGAGACCACAGAATACTTTCCCTGATTCTGCCTCCTTATCTCCCTTTTGTCCAACATGCCCTTTCTTGCCTTAGCATTAAAAATATATAATTCTTAAAGTGCTTGATTTGACAGTCAATTAAAGAATATAGTATAAAAGTTAAAATGTTGATTGAAAGACACATGCCTACATCTAAGTGATAGAATAATGGGACTATACATTATACCTCTGCAATAAAAATATGAGATGTGTGGTCATTGTAGCAGCAGAAATTCTGACCCATCCTTCTGTGAGCTGACTTGTAAACTTTTAGCTTAGGGTCAGTGCAAGCAGGTCAAAAAGTATCCTGCCTATGCTTCATTGAAGTTTAAGGATTTCCATAAATAGTGCATTTCTGTCACAACTGAAAAAATTCAGTGAAATGAATATATGTCTTTTAAATATTGGCTTTTACTCCTGAGAAGTAAATGTACCTTCTCTACACAGCTGAAAATTCACAATTTGCCTTTTGTCTGTAGGCTTTGGTATCTCTATTGACATAACACATCTTATTCTAATGGAATCATGGGAGTATCACCTATGACAGCCTGGTTACTTGCTCAGGTTAAATGGCCTTCCTTGCCAGTGGCCCATCCTATAGGTCTTCAGGAGCAGAAGCCATCATGATGCTTCAAAGGTATGCTTGAAAATTAGTGATAGTATGATTTTTGGAACATATGTCATATGTAAAGGATTTGACTAATTCTTGCAGGGTCTTTTTTTGTTGTTGTTGATAAAGTCATGTTTGATAATTAACAACATGTTAAGAGTGTAGCCTATTTATTAAAAACAAAGTTCTATTGTATAGCACAGATAACTATATTCAATATCCTGTGATAAACCATAATGGAAAAGCGTATTAAAAAAGGATGTATTATATATACATATATGTATAACTGAATCACCTTGCTGTACAGCAGAAATTAACATAACATTGCAAAGCAACTGTTTTAATTAAAATATTGATAAAGGCCGGGGCCGGAGCCGGGGTCCGAGCCAGGGCAGCTCTGCCCCGAACACGGCCAGGCTCTCAACTGGTTCTGCTGTTCCTAGCGACGGCTCGTGTGCGCCGCCTGCACGGGGCTGGGCGGCCACTGCCGGGGGCACCGCATCCGCCGGGCCGAGAAGCGCGCAGAAGAGCTGCGGAACAAGATTGTGGACCAGTGTGAGAGGCTGCAGTTAATTTAAAAAAAAAAAAAAAATTGATAAAAAAGAGTGTAGTCTATTTCTAAAGATCAACAAAATTAGAGTTGTATAGGTCAATGTCAAGTTCCTTCTCCCTCCAAAACCAAAATCACATCAAGAACTTACATCTAAAGGTATAATTAATTAAATGCAGGGGGATGGCTGCACAAGAGATGGAAGACTGACAAAGCCAAATGAATGTGAGACAGTCCAGAAATTAGCCATGAAGGAGGCCTGAACCATCTAAAAATGGAGAATTGGGTATTGTTTGAACCCAAGTTTTTCCCACCCTCCCTACCAACAGTAAGCTGGAACCACACTAGACCATGGAGGAGAAGTAGGGAAGAAGATAAATACCCTGATTTCTCTTTATCTCCCATCTCGCAGAGGCCATCCATTGGTGGAACCCTCTGGGTTTCAGTGTCAGAACAGCTTGTGAAATACACCCTGCAGAGATTAGATTCCCTGGGGTAGGCGCAAAGGAAAAATGAGGAGAAATGGATCTGAGAGCAAACTGGTCCAGGATCAGCACAAGAGAATAAGAGGATAAGCCACTTACTGACATATGTCTGTTAACATAGAGTAATAGAATGTGCGTGCCTACGTGCTAAGTTGCTTCAGTAATGTCCGACTCTTTGCGACTCCATGGACTATAGCCCTTCAGGCTCCTCTGTCCATGGGATTCTCCAGGCAAGAATACTGGAGTAGGTGGACATGCCCTCCTCCAGGGGATTTTCCTGACCCAGGGATGGAACCTGCCTCTTCTGTGACTCCTCCATTGCAGGTGGATTCTTTACTGCTGAGCCACGGGGGAAGCCTATGTTAATAATAGAATACATATTAACAAAGTTAATTTAAAACAATTACTGAGGAAAAGGAAATAAGTAATAAAATGGCTTGGATGGTAAAAAAAAAAAAAAGTAAAAAAATGCCATGTATTTTGAATTCAAAGATGGGTAGAATGGGTTTGGATATATGTAATTTGTGACATCTTTTCCTTATGGAATTACAAGGGGAGGGAAAAGAGAAGGTTGATTAGACATGAAGAGCCTGAGTAAGACTTCTCTAGACCAGAAGGCTGCAAACATTTTCTGTAAAGGGTGGGATAGTAAATATTTTTGTCTTGAGGGGCCATAGAGTCTTGATGTTAACTACTCAACCCTGACACCATAGTGAGAATTCAGCAATAGACGTGGTGTAAATAAGTGAGCATGATTGTGTTCCAACAAAACTTTATTTCAGAAGTAGTGGAGGGCTGGAACTGGCTCATAGATTGCAGTTTCCAAATCTTGCTCTAGAAAAATTTCTATCAAAACATTGTTTCTTTTAACTTTCACTGTTTAGAGACAGACAATTCTTATTTACAGGCTCACACAGTAAGCTTGGGTTTCATATCTCCGTGGTTTGAATTCCAGCTTTGGCATTTGGCTCAGTTGGTAAAGAATCCACATGTAATGCAGGAGACCCCAATTCAATTCCTAGGTTGGGAAGATCCACTGGAGAAGGAATAGGCTACTCACTCTGGTATTCTGGCCTGGAGAATTCCATGGACTACAGTCCATGGGGTCCCAAAGAGTTGGACACGACTGAGTGACTTTCACTTTTTGCCATTTGGCAACTGTGGGAATTTTGGCAAATTATTTAATCTCACTGATAAATGAGGGTCAGGATGACACAGATGGGGTTGTGTGGAAATTATGAGATTATATCTGTAAAGTACTTGAGATGATGCAGGGCACTTAGAAAGAACTATTACATAGTGATACTGATATTTGTTGATCTTATTACTTCTAGTTGTCACTATTTAATAGATATTTCGTTCCAATGGAATGGATTTATGTGATCTAATACACATATTTAAACATTTTCACCACCAAAAAATAGGGTAATACCTGACGTTTATCCTAGCACTTACTACTAATAAAGCTGTTGTGAATCTTTATTTCAGTACTTATTATCTACAAAGTACAGCCAAATTGGGCTTCTCTGGTGGCACTACTGGTAAAGAACCCACTTGCAAATGCAGGAGATGTAAGAGAGTGATGCAGGTTTGAACCTTGGGTCAGGAAGATCTCCTGGAGGAAGACATGGCAACCCACTGCAGTATTCTTGCCTGGAGAATCCCATGGGCAAAGGAGCCTGGCGGGCTGCAGTCCACGGGGAGTGACTGCAGACTGCAGAGAGTCAGGCATGACTGAAGCGCTATAGCATGCATCACACACAGCTGAATTACAATCCAGAACACTGAAAAGAGAGTTCCAGAAAAACATCTACTTTTGCTTTATTGACAATGCCAAAGCCTTTGACTGTGTGGATCACCACAAACTGTAGAAAATTCTTAAAGAGATGGAAATATCAGACCATCTTACCTGCCTCCTGAAAAATCTGTTTGCAGGTAAGGAAGCAACAGTTAGAACTGGACATGGAGCAACAGACTGGTTCCAAATAGGGAAAGGAGTACGTCAAGGCTGTAGATTGCCACCCTGCTTATTTAACTTCTATGCAGAGCACATCATGCGAAATAGTGGGCTGGATGAAGCACAGCTGGAATCAAGATTGCCGGGAGAAATATCAATAACCTCAGATATTTTTTCTTAAAAATTAAGAAAATGTTAGATATATAACTAATTCATAAGATACATGTAGATACTAGTCAATTTTTCCACTTACTACCATAAAAATATTCATAAATCTATTATAAAAAGTTAAAATTTACCCAAACTTTTGCAAAAAAAATCCTTGCATACCATACATGGCAACATCCATTACAGTTGACAATATATGTTATATATTAATACATATAGCGATCATATTGCTGCTTCTTGTTATCAGTGTGTGAACTGTTATATCTGTAAATAAGTATGCATTTCTTTTTCACATTATCTTTTCATTTTTGATGTCTGGTGTTAATAATATGTATAACAGCTTCGGCATTTTGTATCATGTAAGACAACATTGATGTAGGTACTGACAGATAATTCATCTTGTAAACAGATGATACAAACTTGCAGTATCAATAAATATAGTACAGTAAATATCATGCACTTTTTCCTCCTTATGATTTTCTTAACAGTTTTTTCTTTTCTCTAGCTTACTTTATTGTAAGAATGTAGTATAAAATACATGTAACATACAAAATATGTGTTAATCAACTGTTTAGATAAGTTAATCGACTTTTACATCAGGTTTCCAGTCAGCATTAGGCTATTAGTAGCTAAAATTAGGGAGATTCTAAAGTTATACGTGGATTTTTGACTGTGTGGGGAATTGACACCCTTAATCCCTGCATTACTCAAGGTCAATTTGCTAATTTGCAAGCAATTGGTACATATATTAAGTGTGGCAGGTGCTCAAAACAAATAATAAGTCAGCTCACAAATGGCAAAAAATGCCTGTGTATTAACCATGCTAAACAGTTAAATTGACCCCAGTTGTATTTTTACCTCCCTGGTGATCTCTGGCATGATCATCTTCAGCTGAAAAACTGGGTCAAAGAAATGTACATGTAGCCAAGTATTCAATTCAGTACATTGTTTAGAGCTCTGAAAGAGATTAAAAACAGGAGAAACAAAGGTTATTGAAAAATTAAAAATATCTAGTTCAACAACCCTACTTCAGAGGTACAACTGAGACCTAGCAAATGTCACAAAACCAGGTGGTGAGAAAGCCAGGACTGGGACTAATGCTCTAACAACCAGATTCCCTAATTCATTTTCAGTTTACTTTTCAGGCCGATATTGAGTCTCTCTGGACTCACCCAATGTTCGATTTTAATTTTCCAGATACGTTGATTTTATTTTTTCATATTTCAAATACAGATTTCATCAAAGTCGATCTAGCCAAACTGGTTGGTCCACTCTCATTCCTTAATAGCTTATAGCTACAAAAAGACAACAGTCTCTATAAAACAGGCCTGTGTACTCCACAGATGCTGGGGCCTAATGCATGACAATGGACATGGAGCTCACAGCAGAATCATCAACCAGCTGACCTTTAACGAGGTGTTTATACCCCATAATAAACACATCAGCACATTCTTAAGTGAAACTATACATAATTAAATCCAGAACATATAAAAGTTTTATATATGCTCAATCAATGGTCCTACACAAACAGCATTTTTTCTTTTCTGTTTGAATAAATTCAGCCAGGACCACAGAGATTTGCTCAACCTCTTTCCTGGAAGGAAAGGTGTTGAAGTAAACTCAGTTGTGCATTTCCGAATAAAACTAGAACAATATAATGATTACCCACCACATTCATTTGAGGACACAAAATAACAGCTTTTATGGACTTCTTATAATTTTTTAAAAGTTTGTTTCTAGTGCCAATAAAATAGAGCACCAGCTGGTACTTAGGCTTATCGAAAGAATTCATTGTGAAATAAAACCTTTAATACAGTAGCATATGGTCAAAGCAAGGTATACAGTAAATGGTATTACTTTGTTGCCTTTTATGATTTATTATGATTTACTCTTTTGAAATTCTCACTCTTTTGAAGCCAGCTGTATCTAGATTCTACAAGTAAGTCTCTTGCATATAAAGCAAAAAAATAACTTGTCCCAATTACGACAAAAAATTAAGTCAAGTCAATATTAGGTCTAAGGATCCCTAAACCTCTTTTGATTGGAGAAGGAAATGGCAACGCACTCCAGTATTCTTGCCTGGAGGATCTCAGGGACAGGGGAGCCTGGTGGGCTGCCGTCCATAGGGTCGCACAGAGTCGAACACGACTGAAGTGACTTAGCATCAACAGCAGCAAACCTCTTTTGATAGACTGAGCACAGTCTACTGAAAAACTGTAAAAACAAAGGAAAAAAAAAATAAACAAAAACTCTCAGAGAACTTAAAACCAGGAGCAACCCTTTGAGCCATCCAATCTATCACTCATTTAAGGAAGCGTTTCTCTCTAAAATGTTGCTTACAACAAGTGTAACTGTTAGGTTTTAAGTGAAATCTCATTTGCATTTCTAGGCAAGACTCCTTGGTCCTTATTCTCTGTCTCTCTGGAGCTTACTTTAACTAGGAGCCGTATTTCAACATATTAAATAAAGAATCATCTAATGCAAACTGTGCTGCTATAATTCCCACTGAAACTCCATTAGGCAAAGGAAAGCTGTCAAGTATAAAATCTGCTGATCCTTAGGGATGAATTGGAGGACATTTTTCCTTTAATGGCTTCATGCTTTGCCAAGCCATAATTCACTTATATTTCTGTCAACAGCTTCATCAGGGTGTGTGTTTGACTTTCCTGAAAATGACATGATGGCAACTTTCTTTACTATGCAAAGTTATCACCTTGAAATCTCCATGTGGGAAAATGAAAGCTTTTAGTCAACTCTGCTGTGAAGGAAGACATTATAGAAGTTGGCTCTTGTGTCACAATAAACATTTTAGAAACCTTAAACTAGGCAGCACAAACTGAGTGATTTTAACCACCAGAAATTGTAACAATTTTTCTGAAGTGCTTTTCTTGGATTGCATTATAGCATTAAGAATTGAATTTAAAAATAAAATTCTAGCAGATTTACAGAGTTAATAAAATAATGAAATTATTGATAGGAAGAGATTAAAAGGGACACGATCTGTTCATTTACTTTTAACCTTTTAGAATAATGCAGGAAATATTGTAGTAATATTTTACATGTTGTCTCCCTATAAAATTAAAAGAAATATATGCTCTTTCCTCCTTCTTCCCCAGGGAGTGGATGTATGCATTAACATTGTAATGGGACTTCGATATTTATGTAAAAAAAAAATTACAGAATGAACATATATATTTACATGTATGCATCTGATTCTGCAACTCTATAGACTGTAGCCTTCCAGGCTCCTCTGTCCATGAGATTCTTCAGGCAAAACTCCTGGAGTGGGTTGCCATGCCCTCCTCCAGGGGATCTTCCTGACTCAAGGATTGAACCCATGTATCTTATGTCTCCTTCATTGGCATGTGGGTTCTTTACCAGTAGTGCCACCTGGGAAGTCCATTTACACATATATATGTGTAAATGTATATATTTATACTTATATGTATGTATATATGCATATAATCCATATCCCTGGGAGTGGATTTAAGTAAATTAGCATTGTAATGGAACTTCGATATTTACATATAAAAAGCTTACAGAATGAACCTTACAGAAGGAACATATATATTTACATGTATACATATATATATTTGGGCTTCCCAGGTGGTTCAGTATTATAGAATTGACCTGCCATTGCAGGAGATGCAGGAGATGGGGGGTCAATCCTTGTGTCAGGAAGATACCCTGGAGGAGGAAATGGCAAGCTGGTCCAGTATTCTTGTCTGGAAAATCTCATGGAGAGAGGAGCCTGGCAGGCTGCAGTTCATGGAGCAGCAAAGAGTCAGGTATGACTGAGCACTCATGCATGATATATACTCTATATACGTGTATATATATATATGTATATAATCCACACATGTATATACACAGAAACACATATATGTTTGTGTGTTTATCTGGAAGGATAAGCCTGCTACCAGAGCTGCTGTTGCTGAGTCATAGTAAGAAGAGTCTAAGTCTTATGCCAACATTTAGTTGTCTATATCAGGACCAGGTGAGAAAAAAACACTGCTCATTTGGAAATCTGTGCCATGATTCTCTTATCCAGAGATGAACACCTAGGAGTGAAATAAAAAACACTGTTTTCCCTGCGTCTTATGTTTCCTGCTTGCCAGTTTCAGACTCTTCACACTTTTCCTCTTCTGCAAAGTTATTCCCAGAAAGGGATCAATGTTTGCAATAGAGAACTCTGGGTGGTTGAAGCACTACTTGGACTAAAAGAAAACAGAGAGCCATTGGGGAGCAGACTTGGAGGAGAGAATGCTTGCTTGTCAATAATTTACAGGAATAGCAATGACCCTGTGGAGACACAATGTGCTTCCCAGGTGGCCCTAGTGGTAAAGAAGCTCCCTGTCAGTGTAGAAGACCCAAGAGATTCAGGTTCGATCGCGGAGTCTGGAAGATCCCCTGGAGTAGGAAATGGCAACCCGATCCAGTATTCTTACTTGGAGAATCCCACGGGCAGAGAAGCCTGGTGGGCTACAGTGCATGGGGCCTCATAGAATTTGACACAGCAGAGCATGCGTGCAAACTGTGGAGACTCAGTGGAGGAGAGACACCTATGACATCAGAAACTGCTACTACCAACTTGCACGACAACCAAGGGAGTAGGAGGAAACCCTGATGGGACACTCTTCTATAGAAAGTGGCCTCCGTGGTCTTCACTAACCTACGAGGTTATCAATTTTCACAGGTGGAAAGGGGTGTCCCATTTTCATGTCACGTGGAGTTCCGAAGCCACAGAGCCTGAATCAGTATTCAGATCTATGTATCTTACTGAGAAAGAAGTGAAGGACTCTGAAAGTGACGGGGCACGTAGCCTAGGGAAGATGTGGTATCAGCAGGAAGCTAGCTCCTGCCTGATCCCACAGGGAGCTCTGGAGTAAAATGACAGAGTTGATTCAGCTCTGAAGCAAGGGTGGTCTCTTCCATTCTAGTCTCATTGGCTGTTGACTGCTTGATGGTGCAGGAGAGAGCAGAGAGGAAGGAGGTCAATCTGTCCTGATAGGTTGCTTTCACCTGCAGAGAAAAATTCTCTAGAGAAGGGTGCATTTATGAACTCTTAGCAGTCAACATGGAGAAGGCAATGGCACCCCACTCCAGTACTCTTGCCTGGAAAATCCCATGGGCAGAGGAGCCTGGTAGGCTGCAGTCCGTGGGGTTGCAAAGAGTTGGACACGACTAAATGACTTCACTTTCACTTTTCACTTTCATGCATTGGAGAAGGAAATGGCAACCCACTCCAGTGTTCTTGCCTGGAGAACCCCAGGGATGGGGGAGGCTGGTGGGCTGCCTTCTATGGGGTCTCACAGAGTCGGACATGACTGAAGCAACTTCGAAGCAGCAGCGCCAGCCAACATACAATAAGAGACTGGGGCAGGATTCTAAAAGCATATACTGCAGTTCTCTATTTGTGCATTCTGATATTGCTGGTGGAGTGAAATGTCATTGTGAGTTCTTTTCCATTTTAATTTTTTTCTACAAAATAATGAAGTGATGTCCTGTGGATCAGAAAATTGTATAACCATCTTATCTCACACTTCCAAAAGGCCATGGTAATTCTTACTTTAATGCAAGAACTATATCTGCTTCTTTTGAGTTTTTTCTCCCAATTTTCATTTTTATCCCAATTGTTTTTTTTTTTCCCCTGTTATGAAATACCCTTCAGGCCATAGAGGAGACATTTAAACTTTCTCCACCACGTTCCTCTCATGCTGAGGCCCGTTAGCCTTATATCAGAATAATTGTTTTTTTCTCATTATCACTGAGTTTTAGTGCTGTCCTGTGTCATTATTTGTTTTAGGAAGTGAAGAACAGAAGATTTTCTAAACAAACATAAAGCATGTGGATACTTACTGATTTGTCTGTGGGTGAATTAAGGAAATCTGACATTATCCCGCTTGAGATCTAGCATTATTCAAGTATTTGGTGCAGAGGGCTCTAAATAAAGACTGAAATGAAATTCAAGATCATAGTTTCTTCAGAATTTATGGACAAACAAGCAGTATATTTCTTCTTCTTATAGATTGTAAGTCTAGGCTAATGAAAAATCAATGACTGGAACTCACTGTTATTTGCCCAACAAATGTTTACCTTCTATTTCACTTTTCACTTTCACGCATTGGAGGAGGAAATGGCAACCCAATCCAGTGTTCTTGCCTGGAGAATCCCAGGGATGGAGGAGCCTGTTGGGGTGCTGTCTATGGGGTCGCACAGGGTCGGACACGACTGAAGCGACTTAGCAGCAGCAGCAGCTTCTTTGCTAAAGGTGCTCTGAATTTGTTTGAGGTAACAACCTAGCAGGCCCTAGGTCCTAGGTCTCAGTTTGTGTAAGCCTAAAATGCTAGACATTTTCCCAATTTTTCATTTTCCTTTGTAGTTGGCAGTGACTATATCACTCCCTTATGAGATTAAGCCCCAAGCGTAATTCTCTTGGGGGAAAGGCAGGGGCAGTTTTGAAAAAATATATACTGTGACTCCTCCCTCTTTGTTCCTGAGTTACAAGTGCTATATCTGAAAATATAGAAGCCACTTGTGATCACTTCTCAGTAGGGAAAGGCCTACTGAGTCATAGGGACACTGTTCTGTATAGCTTGGCTAAATAAATAAACACTAAAAAATTTGTGATTTGAGAAAAAAATATAAAGTCCCAATTATTTAAGTCCACTGTGTGTGAAAGTTATTCTTTTTAATTAATTTTCATTGGCGTATAGTTGCTTTACAATGTTGTCTTAGTTACTACTGTACAGCGAAGTGAATCAGCTACACATATACATACATCCCCTCTTTTTTGGATTTCCTTCCCCTTTGGGTCACCACAGAGCACTGAATGGCATCTGTGCTATCCAGTAGGTTCTCATTAGTTATCTACTATATTTTTCTATTACATACACCTGAACACATTCTTAACAGATATTTAAAAATTTGAGGGCTCTGCACTTTGTCACTTTTTGGTGGACCATGGTGTAAAATGCACAAAGGAAGGATTAGTTAGTTTATACAGATACTCTATCATTTCAACAAATCTTTATTCATTGCATATCCTCATCACAGTTGACATTTTTTTCTTGCTTCTTTATTCGGTATTTTTATTATCTGTCTACAAAACTAGAATGTAAGTCCCTCAGAACATGGGCTTCATGGGTCTCATTCACTGTTTCGCCTCCATTCCCAGAGGAGTGCCTACCATGGAAGAAGCATTAGCCAATGATATCTTGTTGGCTTAACAAATGCATTCCCAGCCTTTACTGAAGCAGAAGCTAAGACTCAGAGTGTAAGGCAGAAATATTTGGCCATGGACTTGCAGAGTCAGAAATTCCATTTCCATGGAGTAGATAAAATGGAGCCTGAGGGGGAAAGTAGGGTGAGGGTAGGAAGAGGAATGTGGAAATGAACAACTAGGACTGGAGAAAAAGTTATGTAATTAGTGGAACTGGCTAACTGAGAAGGGGAAGAAGTTTCCATTTCCCAAGCAAATGGGAGGGCTTCCCTGGTGGGTCAGTGGTAAAGAACCTGCCTGCCAATGCAGGAGAAGCAGGTTCAGTCCCTGGGTCGAGAAGATTCCCTGGAGAATGAAATGGCAACCCGCTCCTGTATTTTTGCCTGGGAAACCCCACAGACAGAGGAGACTGGAGGGCCAGAGTCCATGGGGTCACAAATAGTCAAACATGACTGAGCAACTAGACAGCAACAAGCAATAGGGATGGACTTCCAGATGAGCCGTCGTCAGTTCCAGTCACCTCATCTATCTTTGAAAAGCTTGCTCTTGATCAGACAGTGTGATCATAAAACTTTAAGACATAAAGGGGCTGTGTGTAAAGACTTAGCTAAACAGTTTATTCCTTCTCTATGAAAATTTGACCCTCAGCTAACTTCCTAGTTTTTTCCTCTGAAAATTTCATAAAGATGAAAAGTCAACTATGTTACTAGACAGCATTACTTATGGTATTGTGTTGGTCAAAATGTTTGGTTGGTGTTTTCTTTAATATGTTATTATCTCTGGCTGATCCAATATAAACACATTTTATTGGTAAATTTCATTTGGGATTGAAGAAATTATAAATAAAATAACTGATGGTAATGCCATTATTTAGGGCTTTTCTGACTGTGATTGCTCTTGATGCTGAATATCCCTTGCAGGAATCTTGGAAAATATGTCTGTGGAATTTGTGCAAGAGATAAAAGTCTCTCCAACTTGCCCAACATGAGTATCACCCCCTTGCACTTGGATAAAGCAACAATGTTTACAACTGGAGTTGACATTTAAAGTTTATGGCCTTGGCTTCAGTTGAGGATCTCTGAAAGAAGTCCATTTTCTGTAGTGTTGTTTTCCATATCATGTAATGCTAATTTATTTGGTAAATCTCTCTCTAACCACTCCATATGCATAGCGCAGTTCTAGATGAAAAATGCCTGCAATAGATAATTCCTGTTTCCAACATCTTACAATTAATAGGGGGGAATAGATATGAAACAGATTAAGTAACCACAAAATTAAACCAATATAAAAACTACTGCACAGACAGTAGATTATACAGGTGATCAGCAGAAGGGTACACAAGTGAAATCTCTAAGATTATACAGAAAATATAACCGTGGATTTGGGTCTCCTTTCCTGTTAGTAGCAATAGATTGTACGTACATATGCTCACCTAACTTTTAATCTTATTGACACAGTTTTCAGCTTGTGGCTCTCATTTTCCAAATACTGCAAATAACTTTTTAATTTGGTTGAGTAACAATAATAATATTAGATTTTTAAAGTATATTGTAAAGTGTTTTTTCCTAGTTCTTATTCACTGAAAAGCACTGCTATTGTTTTTGGTGTATACATGTACTCCTATTATTATTTATTAGATATTGATTTTTTACTCAAAAATATTTGTTTAAAAAGGTAAGTTTATTATCTATCATTGAGGAAAAAAAACTATAGTTAATAAGCTAGAATATAGTTGTTAAAATATAAAAGAAAAACAAGTTTTAAAAAATAACTGTGATATATAAGTAATACTGAGTCTGACAAATTTTACCAATATTTTTCACTTTAAAATTGTTCAGTGAGGGTTCTTTATGCTAGGCTTATAATGAAGGTATATTCAGGTTGATTAGTTTGAGATGAAGATAAGATTTTACAGCAAAAAAATACATGTTAGTTTTGGTGGAATCACAACCCAATGGTACAGATAATTGGAAAGAATTGAAATATTTAACTGTCTTCTCTCTTAAAATCTAATGTTGGGAATGCTCTTCCGAAGACAATGCTATGAAAGACTTTTCAAAACAAATTTTGTTGATGAAGTCATCTGAAGTAACTCTCACCTGTTAATTTTGTGAACAGGTCAAGTTTTGGAAAATAAAGAACGTAAAGGCAAATTTTCCCTTATTCATGAATTACTGTCATCTGGTTTGGAAATCTGTCTGAGCCACCATGGAAGCCAGGTCATTTATAACATTTCTTAAATGCCTCTGCATAATGTTCATAATACATTTAGTGAATTATTCAGATGAGTTCATTAATAAGCCATTTAGACACCAAAGATCCAAGCTGGCTCAATAAAGTGTTGTACTCCATAGCTCAGTTCCTCAATTATTCCATTTACTTTTCTTGCATATGGAATGCTAATGAAAGCCTCTCTTGTGAGAGTAACTGTAAGTTGTTCAAATGGGAAAATATATCTGCACTGCATGTACGTGAGCAAAGCAACTTGTAACTGACAATTTTCTCCAGAAAGACTTAATGTTCTTCTTACAATTCAGACAGATGAATGAAAATGCCTCTTCATAAAAGCCAATGAGCCTCAGTATGAACTGCTTTATACTGACTGTCCTTCTCTTCATAAAGCTGAGAAGCAAGCTGGGGATTTAGTGCCCCGTTCTTAACATGACTGATGATTTTAGCAGATTGATTCAGTCTGGTCTTTGAAGACAGTTCAAGTTTGAACCCTGGCTCTATTACTCGAGTTCTATCTTAGAAGCAGGCCAAACTTGAGCAAGTTAACATTTCAGTGCCTAAGTTATCTTATGTGAAAATAGTGGTAATAAAAGTATCTAGCCAAAAGAGTTGTGTGAGGAATAAGTATATTGGTAAACATTAAGTTCTTGGAATAGTATTTGGCATATAATAAGTGTTAAGTGTTTGCAGTTGTTTTATTTTTTCTTAAAATGTTATGTGCGATGGACTAAATTGTGTCACCACCAAATTCATATTTGAAACAGTAATTTCCACTGTGACTGTATTTAGAGATAGGGTCTTTAGGAAAGGTAAGGTTCAATGAGATTATAAAAGCAGGGTCCTAATCTAACTGGGTTGGTGTCTTTATAAGAAGAGGAAGAGATGTCAGATCGCTTTCCCTCTCTTAATCCTTGCAGGAACAGAGATAAGCCTATGGGAGGACACACAGTGAGGAGACTGTCTGCAAGGCAAGAAGAGAGCTTTCAACAGAAACCAAATTTGCCAACATTTGATATGGATTTTAACACTCCAGAACTTTGAGAAAACGAATTTCTGTTGCATAAGCCACCCAGTCTGTGTTATCTTGTTATGGTAGTCCTGGAAGACTAATACACTATACCTACTTTGAAAGTCAATGCTTCCTTGTGCATACAACAGTAATAAAATAAAGTAAATATAATATTTACTTTCAGAAATGACAATTTCAATATATTAAAAAAAAAAAAAGCACGTGTTGCTTTCTCTCTAGCAGGTTGGCACCAGTCCTGAGCCCTTTCAGGGCTCTGCTGCTATCAGGACTGCTATGTGGGACTCAGTCCTGTCCTCTAGTGGACTGGCACTGGCCTTGATTCTCCCTGGGCTGTTCAGACAGCCATGAATGAAACCAGCCTTGCCATCTAGCAGGCCGGCAGTCACTGCACAAGGCATGGTCTCATAGGTAACTGGGCTGGAGGCCAGATTAGCTTAGTAGGGCAGCCAAAGCAGTCAGCCTCACTACAACAAAAGTGTGCAATCAGCCTACAGAGGAGGCACCTGTAGAGCAGATAACTCTTGCAAATAGAGAGAAGGGTGTTGCCGAACCCCTTAGAACCTCTCCTATATAAGGCCACTTCTCCAAGATCAGGAAACACATATGGCCTACTTAACACATATAAATAAACACAGAGAACTGGGTAAAATGAGGAGATGGAGGAATATGTTCAAAATTGAAGAATAGGTGGCTTAGATAGTAAAGCGTCTGCCTATAATGCAGGAGACTCAAGTTTGAGCCCTGGGTTGGGAAGATCCTCTGGAGAAGGAAATGGCAACCCACTCCAGCACTCTTGCCTGGAAATTCCCATGGACGGAGGAGCCCGGTAGGCTACAGTCCATGGGGTGGCAAAAGTCGGACACGACTGAGCGACTTCACTTTCACGTTCTTTCACTTTCAGAAAAAACTAAACAAAGAACTAAACAAAATGGAGATAGCCAATCTACCCAATAAAGAGTTCATGGTAAGGATCACAAAGATGTTTACTGAACTCAGAGGAAGAGTGAATAAAAACAGTAAGCAGTTTAAGAAATAGTTATAAAATATAAAGAAGCGTTAAATAAAGCTTAATAATATAATAACTGACACAAAAACACACTAGAAGGAATCAACAGATTAGATGATACAGAGGAACAGACCAACCATCTGGAAGATGGAGTAGTAAAAATCTGAACAGAAAAAAAAAATTAAAAGTGAATATACTTTAAAAGACTTCTTGGGACAATATCAAGTGTGCTAACATTCATGCTGCAAGGGTCTCAGAAGACGAAGAGAGAGAAAAGGGTGGATAACTTATTTGAAGAAATAATAGGGGCTTCCCTGATGGTCCAGTGGTTAAGAATCCACCTGCCAATGCAGAGGACACGAATTTGATTCCTGGTCCTGCAGTATCCCACATGCTGCGGAGCAACTAATCCTGTGTGCTGCCAAGCACTGACTCTGCGCACCTAGAGACTGTGCTTCACGACAGGAGAAGACACACACTGAGAAGCCCACGCACTGCAACAAGAGAAAGCTTGGTGCAGCCAAAAATTATAAGTAAATAAATAAAAACTTTAAAAAAGAGAAGTAATAACTGAAAAAATTCCCTAACTTGGGGAAGAACACAGACATTAGGTCCAGAAAGCACAGAGAGTCCCAAACGAGATAAAACCCAAAAGAGGTCTACATTCAGACACGTTATAATTAAAACACTAAAAATTAAAGATTAAGAGAAAAACTTAAAAGCAGTCAGAGAAAAGGAGCTAGTTATATACAAGGAAACTCCCAGTGGGTTATAAGTTGACTTTTCAGCAGAAATTTTGTAAGCCAGAAGGGAGGGACATGATGTATTCAAAAAGATGAAAGGAAAAACTTGTACTAAAATCTCATCACTTCCTAACTATACTATTATATATTTGTATAGACAATGCTTTCAAGTAAGATTATATCCATTGTATCTGTGTAGTGGAAATCTTATATAATAGTGTACTACTGTGATTATAATACGAAAGCATCTATACACGGATATTTTATATCACAGAAATTGGCAAACTTTACAATTCAGGATTTGCTTTATTGTTTTATTTATTGCTTTGTCTTCAGAAGTGATAGAGAAAAGTTAATAAAGTAAATTAAATTGAAAATTGTGTTATTTCTGTTACCTGTTAAATTATGAATGGCATACATGTATAAAATTGAGAAAACATCCTTCCATTATTCAAAACTATTGCCTGATTTAGGAAAGATGTCACTCACATTTTTGATGGATGAGTGAAAATCCATTATTCATATTCATTGTTTATTTTTATCTTACTTCTACAAAAACAAAAAGAGATAACTGACATCTATGTCAAAACTGCACTTGATCATCAGTTACAAACATAAATTGGCTGTAGATATGAGTTTGACAAAAATCAATTAAAAAATCTATGACTGTCCATTATTTATAAAGAATTTACAATAAAAAATAATGCATACTTTACTATCATTTGTAAATTGTGAGCTACACATTTTTTATATCAGCAACATTTATAAATATATATACAGACAAATATATATATATATATATATAAAATATATATATGCAGACAAATATGCACATGTACACATCTCCTTTGCTGGAAAGATGATTGTTAAACATTTACCCACACACCATCAGTAAGCATACCTAACCAGTTTGGATAACTCATGTATATATATCAGTTATATATACTATGAACAAATACTATATTATTGTTCAGTCACTCAGTAATCTCTGACTCTTTGCAACCCTAAGAAATGCAGCATGCCAGGCTTTCTTGTATTTACCTATCTCCTGGAGTTTGCTGAAACTCATGTCCATGAGTCAGTGATGCCATCCAATCATCTCATCCTCTGTCACCCCCTTCTCCTCTTGCCCTTAATTGTTCCCAGCATCAGGATCTTTTCCAATGAGTCGACTCTCTGCATCAGGTGGTCAGAGTATTGGAGCTTCAGCTTCAGTATCAGTCCTTCCAAAGAATATTCAGGGTTTATTTCCTTCAGGACTGACTGGTTTGATCTCCTTGCTGTCCAAGGGACTCTCAAGAGTCTTCTCCAACACCACAGTTTGAAAGCATCAATTCTTTGGTGCTCAGCCTTCTTTAATATCTCTGTTTTTAATACACTGTCCAGGTTTTGCTTGGTTGTTCAGTCGCTCAGTCGTGTCTGACTCTTTGCGACCCCATGAACTGCAGCACACCAGGCTTCCCTGTCCTGGAGTTTGCTCTAACTCATGTCCATTATGTACATGATGTCATCCAATCATCTCATCCTCTGTTGACCCCTTCTCCTCTGACTATACAGACCTTTGTTGGCAAAGTGATATCTCTGCTTTTTAATACGCTGTCTGGGTTTGTCATAGCTTTTCTTACAAGGAGCAAGCAACTTTTAATTTTATGGCTACATTCACTGTCCACAGTGATTTTGGAGCCCAAGAAAATAAACTCTGTCACTTTCCACTTTTCCCATCTATTTTCTGTGAAATGATGGGACCAGATGCCATGATCTTATTTTTGAATGTTGAGTTTTAAGCTAGCCTTTTTCACTCTCCTCTTTCGCCTTCACCAAGAGGCTCTTTAGTTCCTCTTCATTTTCTGTCGTTAAAGTGGTATCATCTGCATATCTGAGGTTGTTTATATTTCTCCTGGCAATCTTGATTCAAGTTTGTGTTTCATCCAGCCCAGAATTTCACATGATGTACTCTACATAGAAGTTAAATAAACAGGGTGATAGTATTCAGCCTTGATGTACTCCTTTTCCAATTTTGAACCAGTTTGGTGTTGCATGTCTGGTTCTAACTGTTGCTTCTTGACCTGCATACAGATTTCTTAGGAGGCAGGTAAGGTGGTCTGGTATTCCCATCTCTCTAAGAATTTTCCACAGTTTGTTGTGATCCATATAGTCAAAGGTTTTAGTGTAGTCAATGAAGCAGAAGTAGATGTTTTTCTGGAATTCCCTTGCTTTTTCTATGATCCAGAGGATCCTCTTGCTTTTTGTAAATCCAGCTTGAACATCTGGCAGTTCTTGGTTCTAGTACTGTTGAAGCCTAGCTTGAAGGATTTTGAGCACAGTCTTGCTAGCATGTGAAGTGTGTGCAGTTGTATGGTAATTTGAACATTCTTTGGTATTGCCCTTCTTGGAATTGGAATGGAAACTGACCTTTTCCAGTCCTGTGGCCACTGCTGGGTTTTCGAAATCTGCTGGCACATTGAGTGCAGCATTTTAATAGCATCATCTTTTAGGATTTGAAATAGCTCAGCTGGAATTTCATCACCTCCTGTTTTGTTTACAGTGATGCTTCTAAGGACCACTGGACTTCGCACTATTATTATGCTATTATATTCACTATTAATATACAATCATTAATAGTTAATGTGTTTTAGAAAAATAAAATGTTTACCAATTTTAGGCTTTAGATTCTTGCTTCAAAGTTGCACTGACAAGGCCACTCCTTTTCCATGAAGAGAAAGCAGCAGAGTTTATTCTTGGTGTTCCTGAGTAATATTTCTTTCAACTGTTTGCTGAAGTCCTTCAAATCTTGTTTCTCCATGGTCTTCTCTTGATTCTGATCTCATCTGAATGGATCTCAGTACTTCTTTTACTTCATTTGGCCCCAAAACAATGACCACAAGTCCATTTCCTTTCACTTTCCTCCACACCTCAGACAACCATAGAATCAGTACTTCTTGAAGCAGCTGTCAATGACTTAGAATTTCTTAATGATGTGTCATCGATTTTATTCTGGAAATTATGCAATTGCAAGTAAACAGATTTATTCATAAATCATCGGACCATGACTCATGGAAGAAAGTCCCCATAACTTTTTTCAAGTGAGGATGTAAGCCTTCTAGAAAGACATTAATAATTATGTTTCACTGATTGCATATTTTAGCAAGTTTTTAGTTTTGCCAGGATGCATAAGGAAGTTGGATGCAAGCAGAAATCTGTGACTATTATGAAGTAGGGTTAGTAGTGAATTATTTTAAATAGGATTTGTGGAGAATTACCACAGCAATGAGATGGATTACAAAATTAATGGTAGTTGTACAGCCATAGATTGTTGAATTATTAATTATATATAAAAAATACTCCGTTGGCATTTTGCTATAAAAAGGATTATTCAATTTAAGCTCAGACTTAATAAAATGCTGCACTTGTTAAAAATCAATTGTATACATTACAAGTCTTTTAGTGATTTATAATACTATTTCATGTAATACTAAAAATGTCTTATTGAATAAACTGATTAACTTTTAGCTTAGAAAGTGTGAAGTATGGGTTTTCAGGGTTGTAGAGACGGTGAAGAAATGTTCTTACAAGGGCAGCAGAGCTCACAAGTTAGTAAAGAAACAAGCCCAAAGCATATGAAAGATATCTACTGATAAACGCCAAATTTGTACTGAAGATAATAGCACTCCTGCTTCCTGTGTGTATGCTCAGTTGTGTCTGACTCTTTGCGACCCCACGGACGGTATCCCACAAGGCTTCTCTGTCCATGGACTTTTCCAGGCAAGAATACTGGAGTGGGTATCCATTCCCTTCTCCAGGGGATCTTCCTGACCCAGGGATCAAATCTGGCAGGTGTATTCTTTACCACTAGTGCCACCTGGGAAGCCCAGATAATAGCACGACTGGTCAATAACTGTTGATGCATACATGGTGTTTAAATTATACTGGGTGATGTTTTTAATGTCTTACATATAAATTCAAATTTAGATTTCAAAACAAGTCTAGAGTTAGGGGGGCTATTATTAAATATTTTTAAATATGAAGAAACATAGTCACACATAATATAAATTACTTACTGTATCAGGTAGTTGGCAAAGCTAGGACTTGAACCTGGGTGGTCTGACAACAAAATCTGTGCTCCTAATTCTCATTCTATACCATCCAGCCCAGGAGTCTGATCATTGCTATAAAAAAGCAAGGGGAGCACTGGTCTTGACTGAACAGCTGGGGCATGCATTGGAACTTGAGGAGAGATAGATGAAAAAGATTTACTCATTCAAAATGTTTATTGAGCCTCATTTATGTCCCAAGACCTGGGCTAGGATCTAGATGTAACTCTGAATGAGATACCAATCTCATTGTGTTTCTGACCACTTAGAACTTATATTCTAGCATTAAAAGGATTTCACATATGGAGAATAGTATGAACAGGTTTTAAGAATAGGATATGCATTCACCACATCCAAAAGAAAATAAAAATGAAGAATAAGGTTATTTAGCTCATGATTCTTCAGGTCAGTGATCTGGGTTTGACTCACCTGACCCCTTTTTCTGGTCTGCACCAGGTTTATCTGATATCAACTGGCCTGCACTCAATTATGAGTCTCCAAGATTAGCTGTGGAGAAGGCAATGGCACCCCACTCCAGCACTCTTGCCTGGAAAATCCCATGGATGGAGGAGCCTGGTAGGCTGCAGTCCATGGAATCGTGAAGAGTCGGACACGACTGAGCGACTTCACTTTCACTTTTCACTTTCATGCATTGGAGAAGGAGACGGCAACCCACTCCAGTGTTCTTGCCTGGAGAATCCCAAGGACGGGGGAGCCTGGTGGGCTGCCGTCTATGGGGTCGCACAGAGTTGGACACGACTGAAGCGACTTAGCAGCAGCAGCAGCAGCAGCAAGATTAGCTGGCTGTTGCCTGATTTCAGATGACTTCATTTTCACATCTAGCCGTTGGCTGACTATAAGCTGGAGTGACAGAGGTCCTGTGTCTTTTATCCTCTAGTAGGCTAGCCTGGACTACTTACTCACTTAACAATGGCATTATAAGAGCAGCAGGGAAGAAAACTCCAATGAACAAGCAATTTTGAAGTATTTGCTGGAGTTACGTTTGCTAACTGCTTTGTCCAAAACAAAGTCACAGGTAAGCCCAGAGTTGGAATGGAAGAGTCTCAGAGTTACAGGGCTGGAGTGTGACCATTAAGGAGAGATGAAATTATTGCCATTTTGAAATGTATGACAGGATTGAAAGGAGTTTGTTATAACAATGCTACATATTACATTGTTTTCTTTTTTGATATGTGCTTAGTTGCTCAGTTATGTCTGACTCTTTGCAATCCTTTGGACTTTACAACTCCATGAACTGTAGCTCAGGTTCCTCTGTCTATGGGATTTTTCAGGCAAAAATGCTGGAAAGGGTTGCCATTTCCTTCTCCAGGGCATCTTCCCAACCCAGGCGTCAAACTCTCATCTCCTGTGTGTCCTGCATTGCAGGTGGATTCTTTACCTGCTGAAGCATCAAGAAAGTTCCCTTCTTTTGGACTAATAAAGCAAAAGCCAAATAGTGATTTATCATTAAAAAATTTAAAATAATTGATTAAATTAGATGTTGCTTTAATAGAGTTCAGAGTATAAATTTAGAAACTTACTAACTTACCAAAATATTAGTTACTTGGTCATTAGTTTTTCACATTGTTAATTTCTGATTAATATATTAAAAAGAGGTTACCAAATTATAACATGACAAATATCTCTTTTACTTAGAGGCAGCTCTGCCAAATATAGTCGGAGAGGGCTGAGGACTTAATTAACTGTATTACACATCTTCCCCCACTGTCAAACCAGAGCAGTTTTGTCAGATGTGGTCTGATCCATTTTCAATTAAAATAAATTTATCAATATGTGCTTGAGAAAATATTCTTCACAATCCCTGAGAAACAGATGTGGACATAACATAATGAACTATTAGAAGCTGTCTAATTAAGACTGAAATGCCTAAATATAATTAATTCACCTATTTTATAATGTAATTCAAGATAAATCAATAGGCTTTTTTTAATTTTTTTTTAAAGTTTCTATTTGACTTTATTTTTCACTTTGCCACATGTCTTTTCAGTATTAGCCAAATAGGTTGCCAAATCACCACTGAATTTTAGAATCCTTTTCTGAAAACATATTCAGTTAATCTGAGAACTGCATTACAATTGATGTGCAGTTCAGTTCAGTTCAGTTCAGTCACTCAGTCGTGTCCGACTCTTTGCAACCCCATGAACCACAGCATGCCTGGCCTCCCTACCCATCACCAACTCCCGGAGTCCACCCAAACTCATGTGCATCGAGTCGATGATGCCATCCAACCGTCTCATCCTCTGTCGTTCCCTTCTCCTCTTGCCTTCAATCTTTTCCCAGCATCAGGGGTCTTTTCCAGTGAGTCAGCTCTTTGCATCAGGTAGCCAAAGTATTAGAGTTTCAGCCTCAACATCAGTCCTTCCAATGAACACCCAGGGCTGATCTCCTTTAGGATGGACTGGTTGGATCTCCTTGCAGTCCAAGGGACTCTCAGGAGTCTTCTTCAAACACCACAGTTCAAAAGCATCAATTCTTTGGAACTCAGCTTTCTTTATAGTCCAACTCTCACATCCATACATGACTACTGGAAAAACCATAGCCTTGACTAGATGGACCTTTGTTGGCAAAGTAATGTCTCTGCTTTTTAATGTGCTGTCTAGGTTGGTTATAACATTCCTTCCAAGGAGTGTCTTTTAATTTCATCTGGTCCCATCACTTCATGGGAAATAGATGGGGAAACAGTGGAAACAGTGTCAGACTTTATTTTTGGGGGCTCCAAAATCACTGCAGATGGCTTTTTCTTATTACATGTAATTCTGCCATACACTGTATTTGGGAAATTATGTTATTTATGAAATGTCATTTGATAAAAGGCATTGCATTCATTTCCTGGGACTGTCATAACAAGGTACCAGAAACTGGGTGGCTTTAACAGGAGAAGTTTAAGTCTCTAGCTCTAGAGGATAGAAGTCTGAAATCAAGGTTTCTGCAGGATTGAGCCTTCTGAAGGCTTTGAGGAAGAATCAACTCCATGCCTCTCTCCTAGCTTCTGGTAGCGTTAGATGTCCACTGGCTTGTAGATGCTTTCTCACAATGTCTTCATAACATCTTCCTTCTGTATGTTTTGTTGTGTCTAAATTTCTCCTTTTGTTAAGGATAGAAATCAGATTAGGCCCATCCCAGTGGGCTCATCTTAACTTTGTCATCTGGCTAAACCCTATTTTCAACTGAGGTCATGTTCATAGTTACTAGGGATGAGAATTTCAACATCTTTTTGCAGAGACAAATTTCAACATGTAACAGTCATGATGCTCCTTTAAAGAATGTACATCTAATTCAGTTGTTTCAGTTTGGAAACAATGAAATGAGAATTAAGAAATAATATGAAAGTAATTCTATTAACTTCATTAGGTATTAGAATCTAATTTTCCCTATATACATTTTTTTATAAAAGAGAATGATACATACCACTAAAATTAACATTCTGAAAGCTATCATGTATGTTACTTCTTTCATGGTAATAAGTAGATAGTAATATAAAATAAAATGAGCAAATATTTCATTTGGTATAACAGGTTTTAATTATAATATTGAGTTCAAAAATGCTAACTCTGGCAGTAATTAAATGAAAGCTTTACCTATGGGTTTTAACCAATGTTATCAGGAAAGACATCAAGAAAGGTAGTCCTTGAAAACATTTGTTACCTTTAAAGAACCAGTGTCACAAGCTTTTACTGCTTCATCTGTTTGAAGGTGTTTTTCTGTTTTAAACTAGTAAATGATGAATTCTAGAGATGAGTATTGAGAATACATGAAACAAATTGCTGCAAAAAACCATCTTTAGTGTTCAATATTTATTTTCAATGCTTCCTTTTCTCTATGGGACTCTGCTTCAAAAATCTATGCCTTCTTTGACAATAGATTGACGTGAAAGAGGCAAGTTTGTCAAACAAAAGGATATCTTTACCCAACTCAACTACCTACCTTTCAGTATTCAGAAAGTTACAGCCCAGGGCAAAATACTCCATTACCAATATCATGATCCCACTTTAATAGAAATGTGTATAAATAAGAGAAAATTAGAAGTCCTCTGTGCTTATGGCATTTTGATTTATCACAGAAAAAGGGGTCTTTAAAATGAATAACTTGAACCATATATTTGTTGTATATTTCACCCTGCAGGGCAGTTTTCTTACCAAGATTTGGAATGGGTGAGGTTGTTCCTTTCTTGTGAAATTGTAATGAGGGCGTTGTGAATGCAAGTATGTTCCCAGTCATATCAGTATTTAGGGGAAAAGTTATGAAAGTTGAGGATCTGGAAAATAATTTATTTAAAATTGTCTATGCCTACATAATACTTTGACAGTTACACAAGCCTTAGTTTGAAAATCATCCATGTAGTGGACCCTCCACTTGGATTTTGTGTTTCTGGCATTGGAGCTCAAGCTTGAAGCCCTATTTAAAGCAGTCCCTGCTCTCACCCAGGACTCTCCTGGTCCAAGTGTTCTCTCACCAGGCACTCCAAGCACAGGTTGTGAAGAACCTGGCCCCCCAGCACAAACTCACTTCTCTATTTGCCTCCTGTTGCCACTTCCCCCAATTCACTCTCCTGCCTTAAGGGGTGTGGTGCTGAGCCCAGGTTGGTATCATTTTCATTGAATGTACATTTCTCCTTTCACTGTGCCCCCTAATACAGGGCTCTGTCTCTTATCTTTTTTGGAGCTTCATACACATGTGGATGTTAAAATGAGGTCTTCATTTTAACTTTAAGACTGCTTGAAATGTGGAGTGAAGAGGTAAGAAGAGATAGGCACTGAGGGTCTGAGCATTTCTCTCTTCCCTTTCTCACGATTTCTGAGTTTAGAGGAAGTAGACTTAGTGTTTTTTCCTTCCACTGCATGGCTTCCTCTCTCCTTTGAGCTTTGGGTAGCAAGACTCAGGCTAACTTTTACCAAACTAAGGAGAGTCCAGTCCATAAGAAGTATTAATACTTAATACATATTTGTTAAATGATTGTTTGAATCAGTGAAAAGATGACCTCACCTATATGCCGAAATGATTGGCAGAATCTGATGTTTTAGACTGAATTATAGATATGCTAGTATAATAGTTCATCAATTAAAAATCTTACATTTTTAGTCAAAATGGAAGGACATCTCAATAATAATGGGTCCTAACAATGACTTACAGAGAAGTCAGTGGCACCCCACTCCAGCACTCTTGCCTGGAAAATGCCATGGAAGGAGGAGCCTGGTAGGCTGCAGTCCTTGATGTCATTAAGAGTCGAACACGACTGAGCGACTTCACTTTCACTTTTCACTTTCATGCATTGGAGAAGGAAATGGCAACCCACTCCAGTGTTCTTGCCTGGAGAATCCCAGGGACGGGGGAGCCTGGTGGACTGCTGTCTATGGGGTCGCCCAGAGTTGGACACGACTGAAGCGACTTAGCAGCAGCAGCAGCATCAGTGACTTCTGGGCTTCCCAGGTGGCACTAGTGGTAAAGAATATGCCTGCTAATGCAGAAGATGTAAGAGATACAGGTTTGATCCCTGGGTTGAAAAGATCCCCTGGAGGAGGAAATGGCAACCAACTCCAGTCTTCTTGCCTGGAAAATTCCATGGACAGAGGAGCTTGGCAGGCTACAGTCCCTCGGGTCTCAAAGAGTGGGACACAATTGCCCGACTGAGCACACACGCAAACAGCAGTGTGACTTCTCGTAATCATGATCCATGTCACCATCTTACCTCATCATTAAGAAAGAGAGTTTTAGTGACTAGCAAAATCATGTAGATGGAAATGCAAAAGAGGCAAGTGCATTAATATATATTTTCTAAAGTTTCCACTACAATTTACATATTTAACTTAAAGTTACATATTTAACTTAAAGTATATTGCATTTTCATAGTTCACTGATCAATTAATTCCTTTAATTTCTGCATCATGAAGCAACTGTGCTGTGCTTAGTCTCTCAGTCCTGGCCAACTCTTCAGGATCCCATGGACTATAGCCCACCAGTCTCCTCTGTCCATAGGGATTTTCCAGGCAAGAATTTGCATGCCCGTCTCCAGGGGATCTTCCCAACCTAGGGATTGAACCCAGGTCTCTCACATTGCAGACAGGTTCTTTACCATCTGACCCACCAGGGAAGCCCAAGATTACTGGAGTGGTTAGCCTATTCCTTCTCCAGGGCATCTTCCTGACCCAGGAATCGAACCAGGGTCTCTTGCATTGCAGGTGGATTCTTTACCAGTTGAGCTACCTGGGAAGCCCCATGAAGCAGTTATTTCATGTTTACTATCAGCACCTCAAATGAAGCATCATAAAATTAAAGCTCATGACTCCACCGTTGTCAACTACTCTCTCCCCAGGATTCCCCATCTCAGCCAGTGGCACAGCCGTTTACCCAATTGTTCTGTCCAAACACACAGAAACTGTCCTTGATTCTTCTTTCCCTCATCTCTCATACCCAACCTATAATTCAGACCTGTCAGTTCTACCTCAAAATTTCAGAATGTACCTTGGATCTCAATATATCTTTCATTACCTCTTCACTGCTCCCAGCCTGAATCTAAATCATCATCAACTCTTAGCAGCATGATTTTCCTAACTAGACTCCAAAATAGACACTTCACACCTGATTGCTTTTTGTCCATTACCCACTATGCTTCATTACATTCTTCACAGTGCTTGTTATTCTCTTAAAATATATCATGTTATGTAGTTGTTCTCTGCTTGTTTGATTATTTTTGCTCCACCAGAATGTCATTTCTGTGAGAGCAGATGTCTTGCCTGTGTTCTTCACTTATGTATCTCTACTGCCTGGATGGGACCTTATGCAAAACAGAGCCTCAGTTCTATTTGTGGAATGAATGAATGATCAAATAAGAGAATTCTCTAACTATGGGGCTGTGCCCGTGCAATTTTTATAACAGGGGAATCATAGTGATCACATAATTCAGTTTTGATAGGTCCTTCTGGCTTTTAAAGCATTGGGGACATGAGGTAAGTTTTCAGAGTATCGTAATATTGCAAGTAAGACTCCTTAATGTGGAAATGGAAAGAGGGACTTATGATATGTTTAAAGGGAAGAATCGATGTGACTTGAGTGGTCAAACATGGCCAAATTAGGTAGAGGGGTGAAGTTAGGAAGTCACCTAGGTTTTCAGCTAAGGGGACCTGCTGGTCTGATCACTGAGATGAGAAATGGTACGGTAGTTTGGTTGCTAAGTCATGTCCAACTCTTTTGTGATCTCATAGACTGTAGCCTGCCAGGTTCCTTTGTCCATGTGACTTCCCAGGCAAGAATAGTAGAGTGAGTTGCCATTTCTCTCTCCAGGGGATCTTTCTGACCCAGGGATCAAACCTGCATCTGCTGGACTGCAGGCAGTCTCCTGCATTGTAGTCCAACTCTTTATTGCTGAGCTACTGGGGAAGCCTGAGATGAGGAATACAAGAGACAAAACGTGTTGGAGTGAGGGAAACTCAATTGTAAAGAGCATCTTTCTTTTTTAGGATATTCTGTTACAGATATTTAGAAAACAGTTGGAAATAGAGGCTGAGTATAAGGAGAGTGGTGATGACTGGAAATTCAGCTTTGTGAGACTGCTTAAATTTGAGTGCTGACATCGAGTCAACCAAGGAGGGTAAAGACAGAAAGAAAACTTACTCCAAGGGCAATTTATGTTTGAGCAATGGGACAGAGGTGGTGGTCTAGTGAAGGATATCAATATTTTCTCTCAACAATATTCCCAATGGTTACTTTTCATGTGCTCATTACTCCTTTCAAATGAAATCTTTCTGAATATGCTGTGTTTCCCAACTGGTGTACTGTTTATAGTGTTTCCTCTTCCACAAATGCCTTTTCTCCATTTCCATTCAATTAAATGGTGTTTGTTCTTTAATGCTAGTTGTGTTTCCTTTAGCCTTTGACCTTATATTTTTATGAGAGAAAAAGGAAATCTTCAATATTATTCTGTGAATATAGCAAGTTTTCAATGACTATTTAATAATGACATCTATCTTCAATATGTAGATTGCATTAATATCCCTAATTTTTCACTGGTCCCTGTGTCTGTGCCCTTTGCCTTGTCACTTGGCAGTGCTTCTCCACTCTGATGCTGGTCTCAGCTGTGTGACTTTTTTTGGCCAATGTTAGGCAGAAGTAATGGAATGCCTAGTATTTAAGAGACCTTGTGTATTTCTGTATGCTATGGTGCTTCTACCATTCTCTTGAGAAGGATATGACTGCGCTTGCATGCTAATTGTGGGGAAAGGATGTGGGCAAATATTAAGTCACTCCATCAAGCCCTACCTAAAACAAATGAACCTGCAAAAGCATGAGAAATAAATATTCATTGTTGTATGTCATCAAAATATCATTATTTGCAATGATTCCATGGTAATGATTTTAGGGGAATAGCTGATTAACACAATTTCAAAGTGGAAATAAATTCTCTTCAATTTAAGAAAAAAATAAGAATTACCTAATGAAAATAAAGAGTCACCTACAGCACTAGATGAATAGACTTTTAAAACAAGCTTGCAAAAACTAACATGTTTGAATGAGTATGGCCCTCAGAGCCTTCTTATTGCTAGATCATTCAATTATTTTAATACTTTTGCTATAAGTTAAGAATTCTCTTTTCAAAATACTTTCAGAGTCAGTTTATGAATCAGTAAAGAAAATCCAGGTTATTTATTTCCTACTCATACTTTATGAATGCAGAAAACAAATATTTTTTAAAGCTTATTAACACACTTCTAAACACAACTGGATGTTGACCTAGAAGGCTTTAACTTCCTCAGCTTGATTAAACTTTAGTTAGGTTTCTTCCTTGATATAAGCCCCTGACCCCATCCCTCCTTTTTTTTGAACCTTTACTTTAGGAACTTGAAATTATAGATTCTTTTTTTTACCACTTGGCATATACATTTCTTAGCCTTTTGCCAGTTTCATAACCCAGGAATTTCTTTCTCAGAGACCTGAGAGACATCCTTTTGAAAGTAATTATCAAGAAACATAGCACCCCTATCTTTCAATCTCTGTGGGAAGGTAGGAACCTGACAAATAAGCACCAGTTAGCAAATGTAAATAGCCTGATCTTACGGACCAGCCTCTACTCTGAAGTCCTGCATTACTTTGCCACTAGCTCATCCCCCACTTAGAAACCTGCCATACTGTGCTCCAGTAGCGGTGCATGCGTGTGCTCAGTCATATTTGACTCTTTGTGACCTTATGGACAGTAGGCTGCCAGGCTCCTCTGTCTGTGAGATTTGCCCAATAAGAACACTGGAATGGGTGCCATTTCCTCCTCCAGGGGATCTTATCCAGGGACTGAACCCATGTCTCCTGCATCTTCTGCATTGGCAGGTGGATTCTTTACCGCTAGCGCCAGAGGGGATGTCTGTGCTCCAGGAGAGTTCAATCTGTCTTCCCTATTGTAAAAGTCTTGGGTAAAATTTCCCTTGCTTGTTTAACTGCCCAATGCAAATGGAAGTGATTTCTTATCAATTCTAATCTGAGAAATTCTTAAAAGTCAATTTCCTTTTGTTCTCATTCCTTTAGAGAGTTTTATGTTTAGTCATTTCTTAACACACTAAATTGACATTTTACGATTTGAAAGTACATACATCTTCAGGAATTAAGTTTCTTCTCTGTTGAATTCATCTCTTTACATTTTGCTAATACTGAAGTAGCATTCTCTCTTCATAGATGCTTAAGATGTTTAAAAGTGAAATACAGGCATTTTCTTCACTGCAACTCTGATGTGAGGGATATTTTGCATCCCTTTTCAACAGGGTATCACACTATCCAGTGGTGACGTATTTGGGGTAGGCAATTGTTCTCCCTTAATGGATCTCTTTAAAAGATGCCATAATTAATTATCATCAAAAAGAAAACAGCTGTGATCAAAATTATCTTTGCTAACCAGTGGAATTTCTGAGCCTTCTTGGAGAAAATTTTGAGATTCTCAAGGTTCTTTCCACTGATTATATCAACTCTGAGTAATCATTTGAAGCTGGTTTTTAAATTTTTTAGAACTGTCTATATAGTTGCCTTTCTTAAGGTCAGGTATTTCATGATGTGGGGAAGAGAACAGAGATTTTTCTGGGTATAAATTAAACAAAGTTGAAGAGAAAAATAAAATAGAGCTTAAAATTTTGTCTTTACATGATAGAAATATATTAAAGTATGATGATATTAATGCATTTTAAACCAAATATAGGGGAAAGAGAGCACCCCTTTTACAGACCATATACAGACAAGGAACAAGGCGGGATGAAGAGAGGAATTTCTCATAACTAATGGTTCTTCAGTACTCATTTAACACAGGTATGAGGCTTTGTGCATTGGTCCGTAGACTGCACATGGTATATTTATTTATTGATTTAACTTTTTGAATCATACATTGGGATACTTTTCCTGGTAATCATGTCTATGCAGAGGACAATTCACTAGCTTTTCTATAGCAGTGTCAGCAGGTGGCAATGGTGTGCTTCTAGTAGGTGATGGCCTGATCTGTCAAAGATGGCTTGATGGGCTATGCAGATGCTCTCCTGTGTAGATGTCTAGGGATGAAGAAATGTGAAGCCCAATAAAAATCTGAGATACACAACTCTTTCAGTATATACATAAATATATATACATACATATTAAACACATATACAGATAACAGTTTATATTTGTAATTACAAATATAATCATGAGTTATTTCTTTGAAAAGCTGCCTAAAAACAAAAATATGCATTTGGAATTATTCAATATAAATTTTTAAAGATTTCCAGGCCTTAGTTTCTCTAAATTTCTTTTTAAGTTCTAGGCTAATTCATCTTCTCAGGGCCACAGTATTTTATAGGTAGAGAATCAGGAAAATCGACACTGTGCTACAGAGTGTAGCTCCTCAAACTTTCACGCAGCACAGGTCACTTAAGGATTTTGTAAAATGTGGATCTTGACTCAGTATATCTGGTGGGGCCTGAGATTCTATATTCTGAGCATGCTCCCTGGTGCTTCTGATGCTGCAGGTCCTCACATTACACATTGAATAGCGAGGCTAATCAGGAATCCACATGGGACCTATGTCTAGCTCTGGTAATCTTTAACTAGATATGTGATCTTGGTGAGGTCATTTCATCACTTTGATTCTCTAATGATGAAACAAACAGAAAAATAAAGTAATATCTCTTCTGGTTTTTTGTTTGTTTATAGAAAGTATCTCAGAATCTTGTGAAATACTGAATCATCTATTAAAGAAAATATTCAATTATTTTTATATTTAGTCCATCAGAAAGTTGAATATACCAATTTGGAAATTTTAGACAATGCTGGACACATGAAAATTAAATTACTGGCTAAATGAGTAAAGTATATTTAACTCATATTTTTGTTTTCTGACTGAATATTAATCCAAAGAGATCATTAAACTATAGAATGAGTCCAATGAAAAGTATCTAAAATGAAAGCATTGACAACAAAACTAAAAATTGGATGAAATACTTCACTTAAAAAAAAAGAATGAAGAAACAATACTTCTAAATACTAAATTACATAATTGTGATTTTAAATGGTACCCAAGGAAGAAATGAGAAAGAATGTTAGTCATTTAATTATATAATTATGATAATAAATTAATATTCCAGTGGGTATATTGAGATCTTATTTGATGCCTATGGTGTCAGGGGGAAGGGGTTTAGAGACGGTATGGACCCACACAGGCCTTGCTCTTTTGTCTTCCTGCTAGTGTGATACCTGGTTTCTTGTTTACCTGAGTAAAAGTCCCCTGACATACACTCTTTGTCTATATGTGTCTCAGCAGGAGGAAATAGACTAATAGCAGTTTTATTTGTTTGGGCAGTTGGTGGCTCAGACAGTAAAAAATCTGCCAGCAATGCATGAGACCTGGGTTCGATCCCTGGGTCAGGAAGATTCCCTGGAGAAGGAAATGGCAACCCACTCCAATATTCTTGCCTGGAGAATTCCTTGGACAGAGGAGTCTGACAGGCTACAGTCCATGGGGTCCCAAAGAATCAGACACGGCTGAGCTACTAACACATGTAATGCTTGAATATTCAGCAACTGAGTAGTTGCAATAAATGGCTTCTCAAGCTGTCAGGCAAAATAAAGAAGGATGCAGCCATAGCCTTGTACCCAGAAGTGTTGTCTTCAATCATTCGCTCTTCAAGTATTGTTTTCTTAGTGATAACTTTGGAATCTCCAAAGTTAAGTTTGGATAACTTACTCAATTTCTCTAAGCCTCAGTTTCCTCATCTATAAAATGTGAGTATTAGCAGAACCTAACTTTATAGCACTGTAGAGAAAATTCGATGAAATTTAATACACAGAAACATAGTTCTGACATCAGAAGTCATAAATGCATATTGACTGCTGTTATTGCATTTGCCAGTATTGTTATTAGCAGTTATTATTGCTGGATTGCAGTTTTTCTGAATTCTTAGATTGTGGTTACTCTGGGCCACATTAATAGCCAGAATTCAATATTATTGCAATTTTACTATTTCAGTCTTCTTTTAAAATTCATTATTTTTCTCTTAGATATATTTTTAATCTTCGGCAAAAATTTTACCCTCCCTTAACCTAGAGTCATGTTAACTGATTAATTATTCTAACATCACATAATTCTATAAATATTTTTAATATTTTATATAATTGTCATTACTAATAATTTCTGCAGTTTTTCTTACAAAAGCAGTAACCATTTTTTTTTGTTTTTTTTCACATTGACCTTGAAGAACAAAACAAGCTGAATTTTGCTAATGATGAATTTTCCTAAAGGTAAATTGAAACTTTCAAGTTCAAGTGCAGTTAGTGAATTTTATGTGTGCTAGATGCTTTGGTGGAGCTATCTTTTCTAAGACCCATATCAATTCCATAAAGGAAGGTAGGTAGATGTTGCATATAATTTCCACAGATGAAGAATTAGATTTAAAATATTAATTCAGTTCTTTTCCCACACCCACAAAATTTATATGTAGAGGAGAAGAATTTCAAGCCCAGGCCTCATTATGGCACATCAAGCACTCTTTTTCAAAATCATGAAAAATCTTTGAACTTAACTATTAGATCTGGGTGCGTGCTGCACGAGGATGCTGAGTTCAGCTCTGAGAGTATTCATCAGCTTGATCAAGTAATCACAAGCTGAGAAAATTATAGATATTAGTGCTATCAATGGGAGGAGCAGACTGTTGGTACAGATGGTGAATTGGAGGTGGAGCCAGAACGATCAGAGAAGGACTCTACTCACTTTATGGATGAGAACACTGAGGTCCTGACAGATAGAAAAGACTGGCTGAGTTCACTGAGACAAGTGATAGACCAACACCTGGACCTACATCTGGCCCCCTCAGGATCGAGGCTTTCTTATTTGGTGTCTTTTGAAACTTAAAATTTTTAGGTAGCCTTGTTGGTTTCAAAATTCGGTAACTATTTTCTCAGATATATGTAGCACTATAAACATGTGTGTTAAGAAAAGAAAAGGAGGTCTTTTTCCCTCAGAAAAGGTATTAAGAATAAGTATCAATAACCTCAGATATGCAGATGACACCATCCTTATGGCAGAAAGTGAAGAGGAACTCAAAAGCCTCTTGATGAAAGTGAAAGTGGAGAGTGAAAAAGTTGGCTTAAAGCTCAACATTCAGAAAATGAAGATCATGGCATCCGGTCCCATCACTTCATGGGAAATAGATGGGGAAACAGTGGAAACAGTGTCAGACTTTATTTTTCTGGGCTCCAAAATCACTGCAGATGGTGACTGCTGCTATGAAATTAAAAGATGCTTACTCCTTGGAAGGAAAGTTATGACCAACCTAGATAGCATATTGAAAAGCAGAGACATTACTTTCCCAACAAAGGTTCATCTAGTCAAGGCTATGGTTTTTCCTGTGGTCATGTATGGATGTGAGAGGTGCACTGTGAAGAAGGCTGAGCACTGAAGAATTGATGCTTTTGAACTGTGGTGTTGGAGAAGACTCTTGAGAGTCCTTTGGACTGCAAGGAGATCCAACCAGTCCATTTTGAAGGAGATCAGCCCTGGAATTTCTTTGGAAGGAATGATGTTAAAGCTGAAACTCCAGTACTTTGGCCACCTCATGCGAAGAGTTGACTCATTGGAGGCCTGGTGTGCTGCGATTCATGGGGTCACAAAGAGTTGGACATGACTGAGAGACTGATCTGATCTGATCTGATCATATTTAAGGATACTATATTAAAGTGAATTTTTGTGATATATTAGTGCATATATTTGTATCACTATTCCTATCTATCTGGGGGAAGTAAAGAACTCTTTTGTCAATGCAGGAGAGATAAGAGACCTGGGTTCAATCCCTGCATCAGGAAGATCCCCTGGAGGAGACCTTGGTAATCCACTTCAGTATTCTTGCCTGGAGAACCGCATGGACCCTGAGGGCTACAGTCCATGGGGTTGCAAAGAGTGAGACACAACTGAAGTGACTTCAGTTCAGTTCAGTTCAGTTCAGTTCAGTCGCTCAGTCGTGTCTGACTCTTTGCGACTCCATGAATGGCAGCACGCCAGGCCTCCCTGTCCATCACCAACTCCTGGAGTTCACCCAGACTCACGTCCATCGAGTCACTGATGCCATCCAGCCATCTCATCCTCTGTCATCCCCTTCTCCTCCTGCCCCCAATCCCTCCCAGCATCAGAATCTTTTCCAATGAGTCAACTCTTCGCATGAGGTGGCCAAAGTACTGGAGTTTCAGCTTTAGCATCACTCCTTCCAAAGAAATCCCAGGGCTGATTTCCTTCAGAATGGACTGGTTGGATCTCCTTGCAGTCCAAGGGACTCTCAAGAGTCTTCTCCAACACCATAGTTCGAAAGTATCGATTCTTTGGCGCTCAGCTTTCTTCACAGTCCAACTCTCACATCCATACATGACCACTGGAAAAACCATAGGTTTGACTAGATGAACCTTTGTTGGCAAAGTAATGTCTCTGCTTTTCAATATGCTATCTAGGTTGGTCATAACTTTTCTTCCAAGGAGTAAGCATCTTTTAATTTCATGGCTGCAATCACCATCTGCAGTGATTTTGGAGCCCCAAAAAATAAAGTCTGATACTGTGTCCACTCTTTCCCCATCTATTTCCCATGAAGTGATGGGACCGGATGCCATGATCTTCGTTTTCTGAATGTTGAGTTTTAAGCCAACTTTTTCACTCTCCACTTTCACCTTCATCAAGAGGCTTTTTAGTTCCTCTTCACTTTCTGCCATAAGGGTGGTGTCATTTGCATATCTGAGATTATTGATATTTCTCCCAGCAATCTTGATTACAGCTTGTGTTTCTTCCAGCCCAGCGTTTCTCATGATGTACTCTGCATATAAGTTAAATAAGCAGGGTGACAATATACAGCCTTGACGTACTCCTTTTCCTGTTTGGAACCAGTCTGTTGTTCCATATCAAGTTCTAACTGTTGCTTCCTGACCTGCATACAAATTTCTCAAGAGGCAGGTCAGGTGGTCTGGTATTCCCATCTCTTTCAGAATTTTCCACAGTTTATTGTGATCCACACAGTCAAAGGCTTTGGCATAGTCAATAAAGCAGAAATAGATGTTTTTCTGGAACTCTCTTGTTTTTTCCATGATCCAGCGGATGTTGGCAATTTGGTCTCTGGTTCCTCTGCCTTTTCTATAACCAGCTTGAACATCTGGAAGTTCATGGTTCACATATTGCTGAAGCCTGGCTCGAAGAATTTTGAGCATTACTTTACTAGCGTGTGAGATGAGTGACTTAGCACACATGTATGCATGCATCTGTCTGTCTTCTATCTAAAGATATAAAAAAATTAGATGTTAACCATGTCAAATTGAAGATACTTACCACAGCCTATTATTAAACTTCTGCCTGGCATCAGGGATGATCTCAAGGTAGAGACTGGGCTTTCCTGGTGGCTCAGACAGTAAAGAATCCACCTGCAACATGGGAGAACTGGGTTTGATCCCAGGGTTGGGAAGGTACAACCAGGGAGGATCCTGGAGAAGAGCATAGCAACCCACTCCAGTATTGTTGCCTGGAGAATTCCATGGACAGGAGGAGCCTGGTGGGCTACAGTCCATGAGGTTGAAAAGTTAGACAGGGCAGAGCGACTAAGCACATAGCACAAGGCAGAGGTCACTAACTATACCCCAAACACCTGAGATACGACCTTCAGGGGAAGTGGTCTGGGAAAGGATAATAGGAATCATATAGAACTTTGCGGGGTCTTTCTCTTTTACTGAGATACAGTACAGTCAATACAAAAAGGAGCATGTATTGACCCTATCAGTTCTGTTCAGTTCAGTCGCTCAGTCGTGTTCAACTCTTTGTGACTCCATGGACTGCAGCACACCAGGTCTCCCTGTGTTTACCAACTCCCGGAGTTTACCCAAACTCATGTCCATTGAGTCGGTGAGCCCATCCAGCCATCGTATCCTCTGTCATCCCCTTCTCCTCCTGCCTTCAATCTTTCCCAGCATTAGGGTCTTTTCTTTCTTTTTTTTTTTTTTTAATATAAATTTATTTTAATTGAAGGTTAATTACTTTACAATATTGTATTGGTTTTGCCATGCATCAGTGTGAATCCGCCACAGGTATACATGTGTTCCCCATCCCGAACCCTCATCCCTCCTCCCTCCCTGTACCATCCCTCTGGGTCGTCTCAGTGCACCAGCTCCAAGCAACCAGTATCATGTATCAAACTTGGACTGGAGATTCATTTCATGTATGATATTACATGTTTCAATGCCATTCTCCCAAATCATCCCACCCTCGCCTTCTCGCACAGAGTCCAAAAGACTGTTCTATACATCTGTGTCTCTTTTGCTGTCTCGTATACAGGGTTATTGTTACCATCTTTCTAAATTCCATATATATGTGTTAGTATACTGTATTGGTGTTTTTCTTTCTGGCTTACTTCACTCTGTATAATAGGCTCCAGTTTCATCCACCTCCTTAGAACTGATTCAAATGTATTCTTTTTAATGGCTGAGTAATACTCCATTGTGTATATGTACCACAGCTTTCTTATCCATTCGTCTGCTAATGGGTACCTAGGTTGCTTCCATGTCCTGGCTATTATAAACAGTGCTGCGATGAACACTGGGGTACACGTGTCTCTTTCAGTTCTGGTTTCCTCGGTGTGTATGCCCAGCAGTGGGATTGCTGGATCATAAGGTAGTTCTATTTCCAGTTTTTTAAGGAATCTCCACACTGTTCTCCATAGTGGCTGTACTAGTTTGCATTCCCACCAACAGTGTAAGAGGGTTCCCTTTTCTCCACACCCTCTCCAGCGTTTATTGCTTGTAGACTTTTGGGCCACAGCCATTCTGACTGGTGTGAAATGGTACCTCATAGTGGTTTTGATTTACATTTCTCTGATAATGAGTGATGTAGAGCATCTTTTCATGTGTTTGTTAGCCATCTGTATGTCTTCTTTGGAGAAATGTCTATTTAGTTCTTTGGCCCATCTTTTGAGTGGGTCATTTATTTTTCTGGAGTTGAGCTGTAGGAGTTGCTTGTATATTTTTGAGATTAGTTGTTTGTCAGTTGCTTCATTTGCTATTATTTTCTCCCATTCTGAAGGCTGTCTTTTCACCTTGCATATAGTTTCCTTTGTTGTGCAGAAGATTTTAAGTTTAATTATGTCCCATTTGTTTATTTTTGCTTTTATTTCCAATATTCTGGGAGGTGGTTCATAGAGGATCCTACTGTGATGTATGTCGGAGAGTGTTTTACCTATGTTCTCCTCTAGGAGTTTTATAGTTTCTGGTCTTACATTTAGATCTTTAATACATTTTGAGTTTATTTTTGTGTATGGTGTTAGAAAGTGATCGTTCCATTCTTTTACAAGTGGTTGACCAGTTTTCCCAGCACCACTTGTTAAAGAGATTGTCTTTGATCCATTGTATATTCTTTCCTCCTTTGTCAAAGATAAGGTGTCCATAGGTGCGTGGATTTATCTCTGGGCTTTCTATTTTGTTCCACTGATCTATATTTCTGTCTTTGTGCCAGTATCATACTGTCTTGATGACTGTGGCTTTGTAGTAGAGCCTGAAGTCAGGCAGGTTGATTCCTCCAGTTCCATTCTTCTTTCTCAAGATTGCTTTGGCTATTTGAGGTTTTTTGTATTTCCATACCAATTGTGAAATTATTTGTTCTAGCTCTGTGAAAAATACCGTTGGTAGCTTGATAGGGATTGCATTGAATCTATAGATTGCTTTGGGTAGTATACTCATTTTCACTATATTGATTCTCCCAATCCATGAGCCTGGTATATTTCTCCATCTATTAGTGTCCTCAAACTCTTCCAGAAAATTGCAGAGGAAGGGAAACTTCCAAACTCATTCTATGAGGCCACCATCACCCTAATACCAAAACCTGACATAGATGCCACAAAAAAAGAAAACTACAGGCCATACTGTATGTATGTTCACTGATGAACATAGATACAAAAATCCTTAACAAAATTCTAGCAATCAGAATCCAACAACACATTAAAAAGATCATACACCATGACCAAGCTTTATCCCAGGGATACAAGGATTCTTCAATATCCACAAATCAATCAATGTAATACACCATATTAACAAATTGAAAAATAAAAGCCATATGATTATCTCAACAGATGCAGAGAAAGCCTTTGACAAAATTCAACATCCATTTATGATAAAAACTCTCCAGAAAGCAGGAATAGAAGGAACATACCTCAACATAATAAAAGCTATATATGACAAACCCACAGCAAACATTATCCTAAATGGTGAAAAATTGAAAGCATTTCCCCTAAAGTCAGGAACAAGAAAAGGGTGCCCCCTCTCACCATTACTATTCAACATAGTTTTGGAAGTTTTGGCCGCAGCAATAGAGCAGAGAAAGAAATAAAAGGAATCCAAATTGGAAAAGAAGAAGTAAAACTCTCACTGTTTGCAGATGACATGATCCTCTACATAGAAAACCCTAAATACTCCACCAGAAAATTTCTAGAGCTAATCAATGAATATAGTAAAGTTGCAGGATATAAAATCAACACACAAAATCCCTTGCATTCGCATACACTAATAATGAGAAAATAGAAAGAGAAGTTAAGGAAAAAATTCCATTCACCATTGCAATGAAAAGAATAAAATACTTAGGAATTTATCTACCTAAAGAAACTAAAGACCTATATATAGAAAACTATGAAACACTGGTGAAAGAAATCAAAAAGGGTCTTTTCAAATGAGCCAGTTCTTCGCATCAGGTGGCCAAAGTATTGGAGTTTCATCATCAACATCACTCCTTTCAATGAATATTCAGGACTGATTTCCTTTAGGATGGACTGGTTGCATCTCCTTGCAGTCCAAGGGACTCTCAAGAGTCTTCTCCAGCACCACAGTTCAAAAGCATCAATTATTTGGGGCTCAGCTTTCTTTATAGTCCAGCTCTCACATCCATACATGACCACTGCAAAAACCATAGCCTTGACTAGACGGCCCTTTGTTGGCGAAGTAATGTCTCTGCTTTTTAAAATGCTGTTTAGGTTGGTAATAACTTTTCTTCCAAGGAGTAAGCATCTTTTAATTTCATGGCTGCAATCACCATCTGCAGTGATTTTGGAGCCCCCCAAAATAAAGTCTGCCACTGTTTCCACTGTTTCCCCATGTATTTGCCATGAAGTGATGGGACCAGATGCCATGATCTTCAGTTCAGTTCATTTCAGTCACTCACTCATGTCCGACTCTTTGCGACCCCATGAATTGCAGCACGCCAGGGCTCCCTGTCCATCACCAACTCCCGGAATTCACCCAAACTCACATCCATCGAGTCGGTGATGCCATCCAGCCATCTCATCCTCTGTCGTCCCCTTCTCTTCCTGCCCCCAATCCCTCCCAGCATCAGAGTCTTTTCCAATGAGTCAACTCTTCGCATGAGGTGGCCAAAGTACTGGAGTTTCAGCTTTAGCATCACTCCTTCCAAAGAAATCCCAGGGCTGATCTCCTTCAGAATGGACTAGTTGGATCTCCTTGCAGTCCAAGGGACTCTCAAGAGTCTTCTCCAACACCACAGTTCAAAAGCATCAATTCTTCGGTGCTCAGCCTTCTTCACAGTCCAACTCTCACATCCATACATGACTGTTGGAAAAACCATAGCCTTGACTAGACGGACCTTTGTTGGCAAAGTAATGTCTCTGCTTTTGAATATGCTATCTAGGTTGGTCATAACTTTCCTTCCAAGGAGTAAGCGTCTTTTAATTTCATGGCTGCAATCACCATCTGCAGTGATTTTGGAGCCCCCCAAAATAAAGTCTGATACTGTTTCCACTGTTTTCCCATCTATTTCCCAAGAGTTTTCTGGTAACAAAATCTTATCTCCAACACTCTGTAAACTAGTGACTGAAGCACAGCAGTTACCCATTAAGGGCTGATTACACAAAATGAGGACTATGAAGCGAGTGAAGTCAACCACACAACTACAGTATGAAACTGGATGCCTTCAAAGAAAAGTCCATCACATTCAGTCCTTGGCGGTGGGATGCTGGTATGAGGAGTGAAGAGCAAACATAGACACAAGAGCTCACACAGCAGTCAAGCTTAGGCAGATCCACAGACTTATCCTCAAATTTACGGTTGCTATATATGAAGCTTTTGTCCAATTCTTTCTTCCCCTAGACAACTCTAATTCCTGAGACTGAACCTCACAGTGATGTATATTCAAATAGAAAGCTATGATGACTGATTCCTTGGGGCCTCTGAGGACTAAATGTCCATGGGTAGGGGGGTGGTTGCTCTGCATTGCAAATTGTCCTGGGGTGAGGAAGAGGAGAGAGGTCCCTAAGTTAAGGAGAGTGTTCTTTACTGATATCACAGTATTAAGCCAGTCATGGCCAAGCTTGCAAACCCCAAAACTCCTTTTTACTGACTTTCCTCTATGTATTTGAAGTTTTTATTTTTGCTTCAGTGTACTTACTAGGTGTAAATAATTAGCTGTTATATTATTCAAATTCATAAAATCATTAATTAGATTTTTGAATACCCTAAGATAATTAGTAGTACCACACTGAGTGGTGATCATTTTAACCAAGGCAAAACTCAACTAAAACAAAGCCTGTTGTTTTGATTCCCACTCCCCGACCTTCAGAAAGATACTTTGCAGCATCCAAGAATAAAGAATATTGACTTACAAATGTGTTCTTGTTGCAACTGGAGATTAGCCAAAGGTTTTTAATAAAGGATTCTTGGTTGTGACAGAGCTCCTGAGGAGTCTTATTATTTCCCACTCACTAATATCTCTATAACAACAGCAAATATTCATTATTTTATACATTTGTTCAACAAATATTTATTGAAGAGCTAGTAAATGTCAGGCACAGCCTTAAGTTTTAGAGATACAGAGATTTATCATAGTGTAAAATCTTTCCTAAAAGATCTTATAATCCAGCAGTGAAGACAAGACAGCCTAGTACAACAAAAATGATAATTTACTGCCTAATAAGACCTAGATAATTCTGCAAATGTACATATAACTAAAGCTTAGTGAGCATTTATCATTTTTCAGGTTATTCATAACTACAAGGCCACATAACTGCTGCATGCATTGTATAGGTGGGGAAAATGAGGCAAAGAGAAGCCAAGTGTCTTACTAGAGATCATATAGTTACAAAGAAGCTGAACCCAGATTCGAATCTTACACTTTCATGTTGCTTGACCCTAACAATGATTAGATCATAACAGTTAATTTTTCTGGGATGATGGAAATTAGACTCTATAGGATGGAGAAGTAATTATTTGGAATTTAAAAGATAGATGATTTTCAAATGGACTAATGAAGTGATGACTAAGAGGCTACCATATGGATGTTGCTGCAGTTCAGAAATGAGACGACAGGAACCTGAAGTCAACAGGGTCAGTTAGAGAGGAGAGTGGATTCTGGTTGCTGAGTGGGTAGACCCTACCACGTGTGGAGAGAGGTTAGGTGTGGGGAAAGTGAGGTCAATGTGCAGTGAGTAAGATCCAGGAGAAAGGAATTTAAATGACATGTTTTAGATTTGAGAGACAAGTTGCCTTCAGGGAAAATTGGGAATATGTAAGGAAGAGCAACAGACCTTTTTGGGAGGTTGAAGGAGGTAATGGAGGTAAGCAGGTAAGAAAGTACATGAAAGTTTAATTTTGAATATGTCTTGAATGTTGTCATTGGATATACAGATGCAGTGTATAGTCAGATTTAAGATAACATTCGTCAAGGAGTTGTGTGATAAAGTCATATTTGGGAACTATCAAATAACCTAGAGCAGAGTTGAAAATTCTCTGAAATGAAATAATGACCACACTTTGTTGAGGATTTCTTATCTTGCAAACATGGTATTAAATATTTTATGTGCCTATTTTTATTTCAGTTCAGTTCAGTTGCTCAGTTGTGTCTGAATCTTTGCAACTCCATGGAGTGCAGCACTCCAGGCTTCCCTGTCCATTACCAACTCCTGGAGCTTGCACAAACTCATGTCCATCGAGTTGGTGATGCCATCCAACCATCTCATCCTCTGTCATTCCCTTCTCCTCCCGCCTTCAATCTTTCCCAGAATCAGGGTCTTTCCCAGTGAGTCAGTACTTCCCATCAGGTGGCCAAAGTATGAGAGCCTCAGCTTCAGCATCAGTCCTTCCAATGAATATTCAGTACTCATTTCCTTTAGGATGGACTGGCTTGGTCTCCTTGAAGTTCAGAGGACTCTCAAGAGTCTTCTCCAACACCACACCTTTCTCCTTTGCCACAATTCAAAAGCATCAATTCTTCTGTGCTCAGCTTTCTTTATAGTCCAACTCTCACATCCATACATGACTACTGGAAAAATCATAGCTTTGACTAGACTGACATTTGTTGGCAAAATGTCTCTGCCTTTTAATATGATATCTAGGCTAGTCATATATTTTCTTCTAAGAAGCAAGATCTTTTAATTTCATGGCTGCAGTCACCATCAGCAGTGAATTTGGAGTCCAAGAAAATAAAGTCAGTCATTGTTTCCATTATTTCCCCATCTATTTGCCATGAAGTGATAGGACCAGATGCCATGATCTTAGTTTTTTGAGTGTTGAGTTTTAAGCCAGCTTTTTCACTCTCCTCTTTCATGGTCATCAAGAGGCTCTTTTGTTCTTCATTTTCTGCCATAAGGGTGGTGCATCTGCATATTTGAGGTTATTGATATTTCTCCCAGCAATCTTGATTCCAGCTTGTGTTTCATCCAGCCTGGCATTTCATATGATGTACTCTGCATATAAGTTAAATAAGCAGGATGACAATATACAGCCTTGACATATTCCTTTTCCAATTTTGAACCAGTCTGTTGTTCCATGTCCACTTCTAACTGTTGCTTCTTGACCTGCATCTGTCTTCTTGACAGATCAGGAGGCAGGCCAGGTGGTCTGGTATTACCATCTCTTGAAGAATTTTCCACAGTTTGTTGTGATCCACACAGTCAAAGGGTTTGGCATAATCAATAAAGCCAAAGTAGATGTTTTTTCTGGAACTCTTTTGCTTTTTCGATGATCCAAAGGATGTTGGCAATTTGCTCTCTTGTTCCTCTGCTTTTTTTAAAACGAGGTTGCCCATCTGGAAGTTCTCAGTTCACATACTGTTGAAGCCTAGCTTGGAGAATTTTGAGCATTACTTTGCTAGCATGTGAAATGAGTGCAACTGTGAGGTAGTTTGAACATTCTTTGGCATTGCCTTTCTTTGGGATTGGAATGAAAACCTATCTCTTTAAGTCCTGTGGCCACTGCTGAGTTTACCAAATTTGCTAGCATATTGAGTGCAGCACTTTCACAGCATCATCTTTTAGGATTTGAAATAGCTCAGCTGGAATTTCATCGCCTCCACTAGCTTTGTTAGTAGTGATGCTTCCTAAGGCCCACTTGACTTTGAATTCTAGGATGTGTGGCTCTAGGTGAGTGATCACATCATCATGGTTATCTGGGTCATTATGATAAGTTTTAAATTTTTATTTATTTATTTATTTTTGATACTTTTGTTTTTTTATTATATATATATTTTTACTTTACAATATTGTATTGGTTTTGTCATACATCAATGTTTTTACGTAGTTCTTCTGTGTATTCTTGCTACCTCTTCTTAATATCTCTGCTTCTGTTAGGTCCATACCATTTCTGTCCTTTATTGAGCCCATCTTTGCATGAGATGTTCCCTTGGTATCTCCAATTTTCTTGAGGAGATCTCTAGTCTTTCCCATTCTTTGTTTTCCTCTATTTCTTTGCATTGATCACTGAGGAAGGCTTTCTTATTTCTCCTTGATATTCTTTGGAAGTCTGCATTCAAATGGGTACATCTTTCCTTTTCATCTTTGCCTTTAGCTTCTCTTCTTTTCTCAGCTATTTGTAAGGCCTCCTCAGACAACCATTTTGCCTTTTTGCATTTCTTTTTCTTAGGGATAGCCTTGATCCCTGCCTCCTGTACAATATCAGGAACCTCTGTCCATAGTTCTTCAGGCACTCTATCAGATCTAATCTCTTGAATTCACTTGTCACTTCCACTGTGTAATTAATCATAGAGAGATTTGAATCAGGTTATACCTGAATTATGACCAACCTAGATAGCATATTGAAAAGCAGAGACATTAGTTTGCCAACAAAGGTTCCTCTAGTCAAGGCTATGGTTTTTCCTGTGGTCATGTATGGATGTGAGAGTTGAACTGTGAAGAACGCTGAGCGCCAAAGAATTGATGCTTTTGAACTGTGGTGTTGGAGAAGACTCTTGAGAGTCCATTGGACTGCAAGGAGATCCAACCAGTCCATTCTGAAGGAGATCAGCCCTGGGATTTCTTTGGTAGGAATGGTGCTAAAGCTGAAACTCCAGTACTTTTGGCCACCTCATGCGAAGAGTTGTCTCATTGGAAAAGACTCTGATGCTGGGAGGGATTGGGGGCAGGAGGAGAAGGGGACTACACAGGATGAGATGGCTGGATGGCATCACGGACTCAATGGACATGAGTCTGAGTGAACTCTGGAAGTTGGTGATGGACAGGGAGGCCTGGTGTGCTGCGATTCATGGGGTCACAAAGAGTCGGACACGACTGAGCGACTGAACTGAACTGAACTGATACCTGAACGGTCTGGTGGTTTTCCCTACTTTCTTCAATTTAAGTCTGAATTTTGCAATAAGGAGTTCATGATCTGGGCCACAATCAGCTCCAGGTCTTGTTTTTGCTGACTTTATAGAGCTTCTCCATCTTCAGCTGCAAAGAATATAAATCAGTTTTATTTTGGTATTTATATCTGCTGATGTCCATGTGTAGAGTTGTCTCTTGTGTTGTTGGAAGAGGGTGTTTGCTATGACAAGTGTGTTCTCTTGGCAAAACTCTGTTAGCCTTTGCCCTGCTTCATTTTGTCCTCCAAGGTCAAACTTTCCTGTTATTCCAAGTATCTCTTGACTTCCTATTTTTGCATTCCAGTCCCCTATAATGAAAAGAACATCTTCTTTTGGGCGTTAGTTCTAGAAGGTCTTATAGGTTATCGTAGAACCATTAAACTTCAGCTTCTTAGGCATTAGTGGTTGGGGCATAGACTTGAATTACTAAAGAACAGAGATCATTTTTATTTTATCCCCATAATAAATCCATATTGCACATCCTGATGTAGTTACAGATAAAATTTAAATATTTAAGAGTGGATATTAGAGCGACTGAATGTGGTGAAAGGAAAAGAGATACATAATTAAACATGGAAATACTAAAGACCTGTGCATGCTTGCTAAGTTGCTTCAGTTGTGTCAGCTCTTTGCAACCCCATGGACTGTAGTCACCAGGCTCCTCTGTTCACGGGATTCTCCAGGCAAGAATACTGGAGTGGGTTGCTGTGCCCTCCTCCAGGGGATCTTCCCCACCCAGGGATGGAACCAGCATCTCTTATGTCTCTTGCCTTGGCAGGTGGGCCACCAGCACACCATTCAGATGCTGGTGGACTTGTGCCTTTTTCCCATAGATGACCTGTAGGAATACAAGCTACCAAGATTATGTGCTCCTTTTTAAGCATTATACGCTCAGATGCTTGGTAACTGTGTTTCATTTCATTTTATTTTCTATCACTCTGATACTAAGAACACAACTACTTTTATTTCTTTTTAATTTGAAGGAGGAAATGGCAACCCACTCCAGTATGTTTTCCTAGCAACAATACTGAAGTGGGTTGCCATTTCCTCCTCCAGGGGATCTTTCCAACCAGGGATCAAACCCACGTCTCCTGCAGCTCCTGCATCGCAGGTGGATTCTTTACCGCTGAGCCTCCAGGGAAGCTAATATTAAAGACTGAGGGTCAAGCAAGAGACTTAGATGGAGTGATGAGAGAAAGGAAAAAGCATGAAAACTTGTGTTAAAGTGGAGAAGTAGAGAGCTTCAGAGTTGAGTGTCCTACACTACAGAAAAGCGAGTAACACAGGCACTATAGGGGGTGGTTGTATGTCGCAACGGCAGACATCAGGCTGTAGTAGATTTAAGGAGTAAACAAAAGCAGAGACATTGTGCTCAATTTGTTTAAGAAAAGTCTGATTGAGAAGATGGGAAAGGGAAGAGTCAATGGAATAGTAAGATCAAGGGAGAATTTTCCAAGCATAGGGAGGATTGAGCCTGTTTATAGCATATGAGACAGGAGCCAGTGGGAGAAGAAGTGTTGATAATTGGTGGAGAAATGTTGGAGGGGAGAGGAGAAAGTAGAAGATAGCAGAGATTTGCAGTGAGAAGGAGAGAGGAGAGTGATCTAAAATTAAACGATGGAATTTTTCCTGAGGATGAAAATGCTGTGGCTTTTCTTTTCTTTTTAGTTTTATTGGGGTATAGTTGATTTACAGTGTTGTGGTAGTTTTAGATGTACAGCATAGTGATTCAGTTATACAGATACACATGTTCCTTCTTTGTCAACTTCTTTTTCCATGTAGATTATTATACTGTGTGTGCTAAGTCACTTCAGTTGTGTCTAATTCTGAAAACCCATGGTCTGTAGCCCACCAGGTTCCTCTGTTCATGGGGTTCTCCAGGCAAGAATACTTGCATTTCCTTGCATTGTAGTGGGTTGCATTTCCTTCTCCAGCAGATCTTCCTGACCCAGGGATTGAACACACGTCTCTTACATCTCCTGTACTGGCAGGTGGGTTCTTTACCACTAGCGTCACCTGAGAAACCCACCTGGGAAGATGCACTGCATAGTGATTCAGTTATACATATACATATGTTCATTTTTTTTCAGATTCTTTTCCCATACAGATTATTCCAGAATATTGAGTATCGTTCCCTGTGCTATAATAGTAGGTCCTTGTTCCCTGTGCCATAGAAGTGTGGTGGCTCAGACAGTAAAGAATCTGCCTGCAATGTGGGTAGACCTGGGTTTAAACCCTGGATTGGGAAGATCCCCTGGAGAAGGGCAAGGCCACCTGCTCCAGTATTCTTGCCTGGAAAATCCCCATGGATAGAAGGAGCCTGGCTGGCTACAGTCGATGGGATCATGAATAGTCGGACACAACTGAGAAAACTAAGCCTAGCACAGCACAGTGTGTGAATGTCAATCCCAAGCTACCAATTTATCACCACACTGTATAGAACTAAGTCAGTGTTTGGTTACATAGCATCACTGATTCAATGAACATGAGTGTGAGCAAACTCTGGAAGATAGTGAAGGACAGGGAAGCCTGGCATGCTATAGTCCATGGGGTCACAAACAGTTGGACATGACTTAGCAACTGAACAAGAGCAAAATGTGTGGAAGTAGCAGTTGGAATCTCACCTTTAAAAAAGTCTGTGCTGTTTTGAGTGGTTATGAACCAAGGGACCATATGGCTCTAGGCTTCCTCTGTACAGATGAGGAAAATGTAGCCTTAGGAAGGGAGCTCCAGTCAGATTTGATTTTTTAACTCCTGTTCTTCCTTGTTCTCCACTTTCCTCCTTCCCTGCTTTTTCACCCTTTTTTTTCCTTCTCCTTCCCTCCTCCCTTCCCCATTATTCCTTTATTTCTCACTTAGTATATTAATGAACATTTTTAAGGTACTTGACATCATTATGTCCTCTATCTCTATTTAAACAATATGTTGAATACTGTTTTCTACTGTTAAAAAATAAAATTCAAGAAAATAAATCCGAAGATTTAATTGACTTTATTCAATGATTCATAATTTGGGCAGCAGGTCCCCTGACCCCTCTAGCAAGGGTGCTTAGGGGTTGTAGAAAATGGAAGGTTATTATAGGAAGGAGGGTGGAGCAAGGGAGTTACTAACAAGAAAAATGAAAGGATTAATTCAGTCCAGGTTATCTTCTTTGGGGAAAAAAAAAAAAAAAACAGCAGGGTTCTTTGTCATGCAGATTACTTCACTGGTATAGAGGTGTGCTAAGTCCTTGTGATCCTATGGACTGTAGCCTGCCAGGCTCCTCTGTCCATGGAATTCTCCAGGTAAACATACTGGAGTGGATTGCCATTTGCTTCTCCAAGAGATCTTCCTGACCCAGGGGTCGAACCTATCTCTTTATGTCTCCTGCATTGACAGGTGGGTTCTTTGCTGGAGTTGGTTAGAAAACTTCATATTGGATATTTTAAAGGTCACATTTCTGGGAGGAGTTGAACCTGAAGTTAAGTATTGGTTTGCTGCCATGGGGGCAAATGTCACCATTTGGCATTTGTTATTTCTTCTTAACACTCCTGAAAATATGCACACATTTTCTCCAGGGTAAAGGAGAACACCACTTCAAATTCTATGTTGCTTTGAATTTTTTTTAATGGTGAATTTAACTCAGGCTACATAACTGACATCTCTAAGTGGGCTTCCCTGGTGGCTCAATCTGCTTTCAATGCGGGGGACACAGGTTCTATCCCTGGGTGGGGAAGATCCCCTGGAGAAGGAAATGGTAACCCACTCCAGTATTCTTGCCTGGAAAATCCCATGGGCAGAGGAATCTGGATGCTTACATCTCTAAGTAGAGATTGAAGAAAGAGATGGTATATATTGGAGCTTGTGAAAATTGCATATATTCACGCCCACCTTGATTTTTTCTTTTTTTTTGTATTAGAAAAAAAATAGGTCTTGGTCTAATTGAGAGAGTATTAAGAGGAAAACATACATGGCAATAGTGTCCAGGACATCTTGGTGATTTGATGTCCCCTAAAGCAAGTGCCATGATTTTATTTAACCTTCCCTTCTATCACAAAGACTACTAATGAATATATTAATTTATTAATTTTTTCCTATGATTCGTCCTCCTCCTCCACCCTCATCCCGACTCCATAAAGAGCTCTGTGATCTTTTGGTGACAACATCACCCAGTGAAATAAGAGAATATATGGAAATCAAGGTTATCTTATTTTCTATTTGCAGAATCGGCAGTACCCAGGTTGATATAATCCAGCTATCTTATTCCCTGTGGACTTTGTAGAAGAAACATCAATTTACTTCCTAACTGAATAGATTGACAATTTCGTCTTTTATTTTGTGTCTTGAATTGATTACTTTTATTGAATTGACTGCCTCACCCATCAGTTGAGATTCTGTTAGTAAAACAAGAATTGGCTATATACATATTAAACTAACTTATTTAGGGAACAAAGTAATTTCTTTGAGCAAAAAAGATTTTTGTTAAATAGCAGTTTCTAAAGCCTCTTCCAAAACAGAGAGACCCCCTTAGGAGGAAAAGTTGCTGGAATAGAATTTTCATCTCTCTACATTGGGTTATAAAAGTGAAAAAGAAGATCCTATAGCTTGTGTTGCATAACAAATGAGGCTTATGTAACCCGAGTGTTCTCTGGCTTGACCAACTTATGACTATCCCACATCATCAACAGTAACTCTAAATATCCAAGTTTCCAAGGCATCATCCTATGTGCTTGAATGACAGAAATTAGCATCTCTCAACTTGTCCTCTAGCTATTTTGAAGAGTTCCACAGATAGCAGTCACATGGGTGCCCAGAAATAAGTCTTCACATGATTCTACTTCAGCCCCCAGACATGCTGCCACGATGCTGCTCTGCCCATGATGGCTGTTGTGGTGTCACCATTCTCCGGGCACAGCGGTCCTTCACTGGTGAATGCTCTTGTCAACACCATTATAATCTTAAGGGATCCAGCTCTCCCTTTGTGGTGACTAATCGCAAACCTAGGAGAGATGGATTTGCAATTCTACCCAGAAACACAAAATCCAAGCACTAACTTTTAACTTGCCTCTACTTAGTGTTCAGAACCATAGAAATAATGTGAAATTTACAATGTATACGTACTACCGTATGTGGAAACACTGACAGAAATCAGCACTGCTCCTTTCATCAGGAAACCTCGATCTGCTGATCTTTGGTTTTGTTCTTTGGCACTCCCATACATTTTAGACTAAACAGAGTATTATTCTTAACATCTAGGTGATGCATTCTCTCTCAATAGAGCATGAGAGGACCACTGGAAATTCAGACTCCATCAAACTGTGCCAAGTTCAGGTCCATGGTCAGGACAGTCTCTCCTGCAGTGAACGTGAAGGAAAGACATACACTTACTTCCCCATGGCACCTTCCTTATCTCTTTGCTCTTTCTACTTCAAGCAACTGTTTAAACAGACAACATCTAATTCTGCAGAAATGTGCACTTATAGGCATGAATAGAGAACTCAACCATATGTGATAAAGAAGCATTTGTTACATAAGGGAAATGATCAACAGACAACCAGATCTGGCTACCCATCACAGAGTGTGACAGTGTTGGAATGAAATTGTCCCAAAGAGTTCCCTTTCTGGAAAGAGACTTTGCTTGGTGTTTAACTAAATAGACTGATTAAATTTTTTTCCAGCAAAAAACAATCTTCTGGGGATTGTGAAAGGAAAATCAAAATGGGGTTGATATTGTTTAGAGAGCTCTCAAAAATGGAGCCACGAGGTCATTAAGGAAGTCTGATTTATACATATCTCAGTTGGGATGGAATCTGACCTTTTGATTCAATGAAGTAATCCAGAACATCTGTCAGTAACTCAGGATGCTTATAAGATCCTTACCCTAAAATTATTCATGACAATCATCTGTTTTTCAGACTGCTATGTTAAAACAACTTGTGAGTCCTTAAGGATGAATATTTTCTGACTTGCATCAGAGTCAATCACCATTCTCACCAGGTGACTTTTAACAGCCTCCTGGCATTTTGTTTTTATGAGTCTCTGGCTCTTTCTCAGAGCACTCTTTCGGGGTTACCGGAATCTGTGTCTCCTGAATTGCATTTCTTCTTCTTCTTTTTTTTTTTTTTTTTGATTTATATTTATTTTAATTGGAGTCTAATTTCTTAAGACCATAAATAAACTCCTTTCTTATTGGCAGCCTGTGGGATCTGAGGCCACCTCCAGGTAGATAGTGACAGAATTGAATTCAGTTGTAGGATACTCTGGAGAAGGCAATGGCACCCCACTCCAGTACTCTTGCCTGGAAAATCCCATGGATGGAGGAGCCTGGTAAGCTACAGTTCATGGGGTTACTAAGGGTAGGACACGACTGAGCGACTTCACTTTCACTTTTCACTTTCATGCATTAGAGAAGGAAATGGCAACCCACTCCAGTGTTCTTGCCTGGAGAATCCCAGGGACGGGGGAGCCTGGTGGGCTGCCGTCTATGGGGTCACACAGAGTCGGACACAACTGAAGCGACTTAGCAGCAGCAGTAGGATACTCTACTGTTGTCTGGTCTGGTACTGCTTGATGGTGATGTTGGGGAAACTCTCTCCTCCACATATTCTGACCCCTCCAGGGTCAGAACCCCTAAATACACACATGATACATTTTCAACATAAATTCAATTAAAAAACAGGTAGCAAAAGTTAATTTTAAAATATTGGCAATACAACTATTTTCTGTTTCTAAATTAGATTCAGTTCAGTTCAGTCGCTCAGTCATGATATCCTTCTACATATTAAATAAGCAAAAAATAATACCTTATCTAGATAAGTATATTAGTAGGGGCAATACACATTCTTTTTCTGCTCTTGATTCAGTGAAGAGGGCTTCTCTCTAAGTGCCTCTCTTTTCTCCTTTACTTACTACATCTCCGTAATACTATACATGCTAAGTGACTTCAGTTGTGTCTGACTCTGAGACCCAATAGACTGTAGCTCATGAGTCTGTTGTTCTTGGGCTTCCCCAAGGTCTCAAGTGGTAAACAATCTGCTTGCAATGCAGGAGACCTGGGTTCAATCTCTGGGTGGGGAAGAAACTCTGGAGAAGGAAATGGCAACCCACTCCAGTATTCTTGCCTGGAGAATCCCATGGACTGAGGAGCCTGGTGGTCACAGTCCATGAGGTCGCAAAGAGTTGGACATGACTGAGCAAGCACCCATGCAGACTGTGGCTCACCAGGCTCCTCTGTCCATGGGATTCTCCAGGCAAGAATAGTAGAATGTGTTGCCATGCCCTCCTCTAGGGGATGTTTCCAAGCCGGGGATCAAACCTGTGTCTCTTATATCTCCTGCACTGGCAGCAGGGTTCTTTACCACTAGTGCCATGTGGAAAGCCCTGTAATACCATAATCAACGTTATGCTAAAGCTCAGGTCATGTTGTCGTGCAGTTTGTAAATGATCAAGGTGGGCTGGCAGGATTTCTGAAGACCTGATTTCACATTTCAAATCAATCCAAATCTGTAGATTGTTGTTGATCAAAGTTTAATATTGATGAAGATCACTCTGGATCCTAAGATACACAGGGACAATTAAAAGAAAGGCAGCTAATCATAATGCTTTAGGTTTGTTGGTGCTAATTTCAGCTCTCTGATAATCAGATTTCTGATTTGATCCGGAGAATGACTGCTGATGACAGAGAACGCACTGCCCACCTACCAGCTTACTAGGATGGGGCTGTTACCATTTTGCTTCCTTGTCTCACCTCTTCCACCTTTCTCCATCTGAGGTTCAGGAGTTTTATCTTACCCCGCTTAATAACTGGGAGTCCGGAATCAGGAGAAAAGTCATTCACAGTACATGTTACACATTAATTCACAGTATTAGATAATAGAGTATCTATTGTGGCAACATTTACTACATCTGATTTGTGAATTTGAGAAGAATAACTGGATGTTCTTTCTTAGTGCTGTCCTTCTTTCTCCTGGGGTCAGTTTGCTTGAAGGAGCATGAATCCTGCTATCACACATGCACCACACAGGACCGTTCCAGTTGAGTTTGTCAAAAATAGATGACTAAGTCTTTCAGATTAAGACTTAGAATTTGCAAACCTACTAGGAAAACAGACTTAAAGTCACATTCTTCAGTCTAGCCTCTCTCAGCAAGAAAAGGGATAGTGAAACCATGGGACTTCTGGGCAAAGAAGTATTTCTGTCCCCTGGTTTCTTGTTTGTAGAGAGCAGACCCCAGCCTCATGACCTTCCCTGAGCTCCAAAAGACAGATTTGAACAGCTGCTAATCAAGGGAGGAATAGCCAAGAAACCACCTGTTGTTACTGTTGTTTAGTTGCTAAGTTGTATTCAACTCTTTGCTACCCCATGGTCTGCAGCATGCCAGGCTTCCCTGTCCTTCACTATCTCCCAGAGTTTGCTCAAACTCATGTTCATTGAGTTGATGATGCCATCTAAGCATCTCATCCTTTGCTCTCCCTCCACTCCTCTTGCCTTCAATCTTTCCCAGCATCAGAGTCTTTTCCAATGAGTTGGCTCTGCATCAGGTGGCCAAAATGTTGGAGCTTCAGCTTCAGCATCAGTCCTTCCAAGGAATATTCAGGGTTGATTTCCTTTAGGATTGACTGGTTCGATCTTCTTGGTGTCCAAGGGACACTCAAGAGTCTTCTCTAGCACCACAATTCAAAAGCATCAATTCTTAACCACTTGAGGCAACATTAAGAGAACCAGAGAAGCTCAGCAAGGTTACCTGAAAGCAGATTAGAGGAGTGCAGTCCCTGCACACATCCTAATCTTATCAGCAATAATTCACCCTTAAACTGTTGTCAAAAAAATCCTCATCAAACTCCCCTGGGTTGGGACAGGAGGCCACTGTGTCTTCCTTTGCCTGGCAAAGCAGTAAAGCTATTCTTTACTACCTCATCCAAAACTCTGTCTCTGATATTCCATTCGGCACCATTGCACAGAGGCCAAGCTATTGGTATAGATAGTTTGATTTCCCAATTTTCTTACTGAAATGTAAGCTTTATTTTTCAGAACCTGGGTAGAGAGGAAGGATAATATGGTTACTTATTAGGCTGTCCTTCAAGATAATATTATTCATAACATAATGTTAACATAATACAATGTTGTATGTCTACCTTTGCTCCTTAGACCCACTCTCCGTCCTTCACCATGTGGATCATTATTAACACTAATATATGTGGTTACTCCAAGGCCTCTAAGCATCTAGGTGAAGTCTACCAATAATGACTACCAACAGACACTCGAGGGAAGAAATAAGAAATCAAGGTATTTATTCCATAATGAACTTGCATGATTGTGGTTTCTAACAGTCTATGTGCTTGATCGAAAGTTACTGTGCCTCTCAAAGCATTTAACTCTGCATTTCTCTCTCCTTCTTGTTTCCAGTAATTATTCCCTCTCCTTGTATGTTGAGTCTAGGGTTAGTAAGAATTTGGTTGCTGTCTAGGATTAGTTCAGTATGCCTTGTCATTGTTCTACAATGATATCTTGATAAATGCTCCCTTTGTTAATAAATTCCTTTTGGATTATTGTGCTTTGCATGAACCATATTTCCTCCTTGGAAACACACACACACATACACACACATATGGAACAAACCATTCATTCATTTACCAACTCATGTATTTAATAAAAAAATGCTTTCTGAGTATCTTTTATGTGTTTGATGCTAGAAGTCTAGAAAAAAGAATAATCTCTGCCTTTGAGGAACCCACAGTCTAGGATAAGAGAAAGCAAGTAATTCAAGCCAAGAAGACAAGTGCTTTAGTGTGAGAATATAAGAAAGTGCTACAGATCTTTCTGGAAATGTTGTTAAATGCTTCACAAAGAAACCACTATTTGAGGTGTGTCTTGAGGGAAGAATTAAGAGTTTTCCCTTTGGACAAGGAGATGATGGATAAATAAATAACTTTTAAAAGAATATACTACAATTGAGACAGACAGAAAATTCAATGTTTAGGAGCCTTAGCATTTTTATTAGAGTGAAATGGAATAAGGATTAGGTTTGAAAAGTAAACTAGAGAAGTATGGATCTAGTAAACTAGATCCATAATGAAGAATTTCAGTTTTATTTTTTCAGTTTTGTTCTCTTGTCAATAGAAAATCATCAAAGATTTTTAAATAAGAAGGATGTGATCAGCTTTGACTTTTAGATCTCTACTATAGTGATCATGAGAGTACATCATGAGAAACACTGGGCTGGAAGAAGCACAAGCTTGAATCAATATTGCTGGGAGAAATATCAATAACCTCAGCTATGCAGATGGCACCACCCTTATGGCAGAAAGTGAAGAGGAACTCAAAAGCCTCTTGATGAAAGTGAAAGAGGAGAGTGAAAAAGTTGGCTTAAAGCTCAGCATTCAGAAAACGAAGATCATGGCATCTGGTCCCATCACTTCACGGGAAATAGATGGGGAAACAGTGGAAACAGTGTCAGACTTTATTTTTTTGGGCTCCAAAATCACTGCAGATGGTGACTGCAGCCATGAAATTAAAAGATGCTTACTCCTTGGAAGGAAAGTTATGTCCAACCTAGATAGCATGTTCAAAAGCAGAGACATTACTTTGCCAACAAAGGTCCATCTAGTCAAAGCTATGGTTTTTCCAGTAGTCATGTATGGATGTGAGAGTTGGACTGTGAAGAAAGCTGAGTGCTGAAGAATTGATGCTTTTGAACTGTGGTGTTGGAGAAGACTCTTGAGAGTCCCTTGGACTGCAAGGAAATCCAACTAGTCCATTCTGAAGGAGATCAGCCCTGGGATTTCTTTGGAAGGACTGATGCTAAAGCTGAAACTCCAATACTTTGGCCACCTCATGTGAAGAGTTGACTCATTGTTAAAGACTCTGGTGCTGGGAGGGATTGGGGGCAGGAGGAGAAGGGGACGACAGAGGATGAGATGGCTGGATGGCATCACTGACTCGATGGATATGAGTTTGGGTGAACTCCGGGAGTTGGTGATGGACAGGGAGTCCTGGTGTGCTGCAATTCATGGGGTGGCAGAGAGTTGGACACGACTGAATGACTGAACTGAACTGAACTATGCGGCTGCTGCTGCTAAGTCGCTTTAGTCGTGTCCGACTTTGTGCGACCCCAGAGACAGCAGCCCACCAGGCTCCACCATCCTTGGGATTCTCCAGGCAAGAACACTGGAGTGGGTTGCCATTTCCTTCTCCAATGCATGAATGTGAAAAGTGAAAGTGAATTCGCTTAGTCGTATCCGACTCTGCGCGACCCCATGGACTGCAGCCTACCAGGCTCCTCCATCCATGGGATTTTCCAGGCAAGAGTACTGGAGTGGGGTGCCACTGCCTTCTCTAAAGATCTCAAATAAGGACTAATTTGCAGACAAATGAACTCACATTTTAAAAATAGAGTGTATGGTGATATGGTGACAGGGTAACTAAACTTATTGTGGTGATCAATCAGTACATACAAATATTAAATCATTATATTATACAACTGAGGCATACAATGTTACATATCAGTTATATCTTAATAAATAACCAAAATAATTTTGTGGCTATAAATATTAAAGCTGTCAGCATGTGCACATCAAAGAAAAGCAGATACCATGTATAAATCCGAACAATGGCAATGAATGGCACATATGTTTACCAAATGCTGTCAAGATCTGAATGCATAACATTAAAACAGAAAATGAAATGTAAAAGGTTTTTAAAAAATAAAAACAAAAAATTAAGGTTAATAGCAAACAAAAAGGATTTGATCAAATCATACATGGTGTTATGTTTAACTGCTGATAGTAGTTCTTATTACAGTTTTAGCAAACATACAATAATGTCTAATTCATTTGGATTTCATGAACTCAAAATGGGTGATGAATTGAACACAGGGTGGGTTGAGGGTCCCCATCCACCAGTAGAGTTTGCTGAGCAAATGAACCGTATTAACGGAATTGTGGGAGAGTATAGTCAGCTGTCTATAATTTACGTGCCAAATAAACATAAAATAAAAAGGTAAAGTTACAGAATCAAGTTATAAAGCTGAAGGGATCTGAGAAATCATACAATCTAATTTCTTCTACTTACCACTGGGCAAAGGTGACTTCGAAAAGTGAAGTGACTGGCCTGAGGATGCACTCAGATTCTCTAGGGAACTCTCCCTGGCAAATGCTGTGTGTGCCTACACTAAGGTACTAAATCTGTATTTCATCAACACTTACTCAATGATTGAACTGATTTCTGTTAGTCCAAATTAGAGAGGTTTTAACTGTAGTACTTAATTTCAGTATATCATTCAAATTCACTGAGCCTATCACTTCTGTAGTGGATGGTGATTGTGTGGTTCTAGACATAGTCATTGTACTCAGTAAAGTCTTTTTGAAACTTAGCTTTGCTTCACATGATTATAAACTATGAATGACCATAAAAGAGGAAGCTGAGAAACAGCAAAGAACCTAGTGGAAGCGGCATGCAAGGTGGGCTTGATTTTCCACTGTGTGGCTGCCAAAGACCTCACCCCATCAGCAATTCTCTCCTAGAGAACAGCCAGGGCAAAGTCACCCCAATGCAGGTGCTGACCTATGCAGTCGCTTGCTGGGAAGACACTGGCAGGATCAGTGCAGCCTTTCTGGAAAGCACTGTGCACCCATGTGGAAAGGAAGGAGGAAGAGAAGGGAATTCCCTAATTACTGGGCAAATACTACAAACATAACGGCAGCTACCTCCTTGCACTCTAAGCACAGACTAAGAACTGAGTGGGGCAGACTTTGCTTTTAAAACAGCAAAAGCCTGGCTCACATCAAAGTGTACAGGTTCAAAGTCTAAAGTCCCAAGAATTCTGTTCATCTAGCAAAAATAACAGAACTATAGTGATATTCAGTTCTGGGCTGGCTTGGGAAGTCTAGTATTAAGAAATGAGAAGCATATTGTAATGGTCTAGGCATGAGATAAGCTGAAACTTAACAAAAGCAAAATGGTCTGACTCTATGTGGCTTAGGATTGCACTTAACACACCATCAGGTAAGGCTCTAAACAATCTCTTTATAATTTTTTTCTTTGGGTGGGCCTCATTTGCTTTCATTTTCATATAGGTCAAAAATTTGTTCAGAGAGTTAGGTTGCATTTAAAAATAATAAATGTTGAAAATATACTATTAAATTATAAAGAAGTAAACTATCAATACAATCATTATGTAACTACTAACAAAAAGAATGCTACTGTTTGATCATTCAAGTAAAGGTCACACTCATTTTATTTACATATGAAATCTTTATTTCCATTTAAAGATTATGGCAATTTTATGTGATATGTTAAATATATTATTTTCCTATTCTCATTGAATTCTCCATTTTTATATTTTTACTCCAGTTCATCATGCAGTTACTTTCTATACCTAATCTGAGCATCACCAAAGACAACTGCTATCCAAAGTGTTATGACTTGCAAATAATTCATATAGAGCTGAATGTCTCTGATAGATGAATATCTCTGATGAATGAGAGCTACTTATCAGTGCTTACCATATAATGTAATATGAAGCTGATTAGTATAATTTTTCAAAAATAATTCGTTGTCTAAGATGAAGATAAAGGATTAAGTATAAGATGTTTCTAAAGCAAACTAGGGTAAATTAAACATTACATATTTAAAAGTTTAAGCACCTCAAGCTAATATTACCTTGAACCATGGTGACAAATGTCATTGTGTTTCTTCTGGGTAAACAGCGGAAGTTCAATATTACAGTGACAGCCACAAGTCTTAAATAATTACCTTGGAATGTTAGATGATAAGGTATGCGAGTTGTTGAGTGTTTCTTTGCTTTACACAAAAAAGAAAGCAGGATAAACCATGCAATTCAAGGTCTATTTAAACTACACCAAGATAAATAGAAAATGTCAGCCAATCAAGAGAATATGAATTTTCTCCTCCGAAATCACAGTTTTTTTCCAACTAAAATGGAATCGTGTTTTTATCATGACAAATCAATTGAATAGTTAAGGATATTTAGTATGAACTGATTGCTTTGATTCTTCATGCCCTTTAATTAACTCGAACTATAACTTTCATTGCTTTGATGGACAACCAGCTTTATAGCACTGTAAAAAATCTGCTTCATATTTGTAAGAATTTATGAAATTTCAGTGCAGTTCAAAAAGCATTTGTTGAAATTACTATGTGCTTTACATTGAGCTATGTACAACAGTTTTATGAAGTAAATAAAAGGAGCAGAAATATAACTAAAAATCATGATTGCTAGACCACATAGAGTGGTAATATCATAATGCTTGACACAGAAATAATAAATAGAAGTGCGTAGCTCTCAGAGAGGGGGTGGTATCTATCTTGGTATTACTAGGTGTTTCCATAAAGATGCAAGTGTGAAGGCAACCTGAACAGAATGGGCAGAAAATGTAAAGGCACATGTAATCACAAGTAAATTGGTATCTTGGGGGCAATGGAACATATAAGTCATGAAACTAGATAGCTGGTTAAATACAACTCATAAATGCTTCTATTTGCTAAATTGGGACTGTATCTTATAATTAACAGGAAACCAATGACTGTTTTCAACAGCGAAATAGCTTGACTAGTTTTGTTTTAGAATGATTTCTTTGAGAGCAGTTTAGTGAAAGGATTTTAATGATGTAAGCAACATATATGTCAAAATAGATTTAGGCAAGAGAAGATTCTAAGTAGCTCCATAGTGATCCTGAAAGTTTGACATGTGATAGGCATAACATAAATGCTGATATTTTTTCATTTGCTTTTTGCCTTTTTTTTCTTTACTCACAGATAGATATTAGATCTTGGCCATGTATTAATATTGCAATAGTGTTAAAATACCCTTGGGTTTTATGCCCTTAATACAGTAAAAAAATAAATAGTCCATTAAAAAAAATCAAAATCTTATAGTTTTTAAATCTTTCCCTTTCTTGGTTAAATTTATTTTTAATTATTTTTTGTTTTGATGGCATTGTGAATGATATAGTTTTTCTTTTTTCCCCCTTAAATTCTAGTTGATTTACAATACTATATTAGTTTCATATGCACAACATAGTGATTCAGTATTTTTATAGATAATATTCCATTTAATATTATTATAAAATATTGTCTAAATTCCCTGTGCTGTATGTATATCTTTAGACTTTATTTTACACATAATAGTTTGTACCTCTTAACTCTCTACTGCTATCTTGCCCATACCCCCATGTATATTAAAACCATGATGAGATATCTCCATACACCTGTCAGAACAGCTAGTATCAAAAAGACCATAAATAACACATATTGGCGAGGATGTGTACCAAAATATAATTGTGTTGTTATTCAGGTCAGGAAGCAACAGTTAGAACTGGACATGGGACAACAGATTGGTTCCAAATAGGAAAAGGAGTACATCAAGGCTGTATATTGTCACCCTGCTTATTTAACTTATATGCAGAGTACATCATGAGAAACGCTGGACTGGAAGAAACACAAGCTGGAATCAAGATTGCTGGGAGAAATATCAATAACCTCAGCTATGCAGATGGCACCACCCTTATGGCAGAAAGTGAAGAGGAACTCAAAAGCCTCTTGATGAAAGTGAAAAAGGAGAGTGAAAAAGTTGGCTTAAAGCTGAACATCAGAAAATGAAGATCATGGCATCCGGTCCATTAACTTCATGGGAAATAGACAGGGAAACAGTGTCAGACTTTATTTTTTTGGGCTCCAAGATTACTGCAGATGGTGACTGCAGCCATGAAATTAAAAGACTCTTACTCCTTGGAAGCAAAGTTATGTCCAACCTAGATAGCATGTTCAAAAGCAGAGACATTACTTTGGCAACAAAGGTCCGTCTAGTCAAGGCTATGGTTTTTCCAGTGTTCATGTATGGATGTGAGAGTTGGACTGTGAAGAAGGCTGAGTGCAGAAGAATTGATGCTTTTGAACTGTGGTGTTGGAGAAGACTCTTGAGAGTCCCTTGGACTGCAAGGAGATCCAACCAGTCCATTCTGAAGGAGATCAGCCCTGGGATTTCTTTGGAAGGAATGATGCTAAAGCTGAAACTCCAGTACTTTGGCTACCTGATGCGAAGAGTTGACTCATTGGAAAAGATTCTGATGCTGGGAGGGATTGGGGGCAGGAGGAGAAGGGGACGACAGAGGATGAGATGGCTGGATGGCATCACTGACTCTATGGACGTGAGTCTGGGTGAACTCCGGGAGTTGGTGATGGACAGGGAGGCCAGGCGTGCTGCCATTCATGAGGTTGCAAAGAGTCGGACACTACTGAGAGACTGAACTGAACTGATTTATAATAATGAAACATTGGAAACACCCTTAATGTTCAATAGTAGAAAATGGATTCAGGAAATTATGCTATGTTAATGTTGCCTGGTCACTAAAATATGTTCACAAATCATTTTTCATACAATAGAAAAACACTTAGTATAATCATGACAGGGACAAAATTTATTAACATGACAGGATACCCCATCTTAGCCTTGCATTACACCTTCTTAGGATAGGCGAGACTTTGCAAACCCAGTTCTCAGACTTTTTTTATTCTTTCTTTTCCTTTTTTTCTTTCTCTCTTTTCTTCCTTCTTTCCTTTCTTCCTTTCAGTTTTATGTATATGTGATTCAGAATCACAATATGATAATGTCTGAGAGTCAGGGGGAAAAGGGATAATTCAGGTGGGGTGACTCATTTGAAACAAATGGCTGACAGGTTTAAGATAAGAGAAAGCATTGGACTGGAGTTTTACAGAAATTTAGGTTTAACGTGAGAGAGGTGCAAAAGTTTCAGACTTTGGGAGTGGTAGGTCTTCCAAGAAACTTGGTTGCAATGTTCTTCAAGACATGAAAGAAAGGTTTGCTTCCTTTCTGATGACCATTTGTGCAGAATTACTTTTCCGAGTGTGATTTGTAACTGAGAGCAAATCTAACTCCGCACTGGATCTATAAATTTTGTGCTCTGTTGCCTGTGCTTAGTCATGCTGGCTCTGCACCTTTGTAAAGAACATTGAGTATAGCCTGAAATACACATGGTAGCTCATTCCCAAGGCCCTACCTCCCATTGTTTTCTGCTTAGTCATGTCCGACTCTTTGTGACCCCATGGACTGTAGCCTGCCAGGCACCTCTATCCATGGGATTCTCTAGGCAAGAATACTGGAATGAGTAATCATTCTTTTCTCCAGTGGATCTTCTTGACCCAGGGATTGAACTTGTATCTCCTGCTTATACTTGGATTCTTTATAGTCTGAACCACCAGGGAAGCCCCTGCCTCCCAGACTTGACCTTTAAAGGCACAACACCTTTCATTTATATAGAGATACAACATTGCAGAACAGGGAATAACATTTTTCTTGTTGGAGGTTTGCAGTAACATTGTGACCAGATCTACGGGGACAACTGCAAGAACAACGAATAATAATATCCCTTCTGGGTCTAGATGGCAGCAAGAAATTTGCAAAAACTAGCCACTCCCCCAACCCACTTTCTGTTCCTCTTTTAGTATAAAATAAGCCTGGATTCTAACTTGGGTAAGATGGTTCTGTGGGACATTAGTCTACCATTTTCTCCATCTGCTGGTTCCTAATAAATTCACTATCAAACACATCTTGTGTCTCAGTTTATTGTCCTGTTATGCAGTGATCCAGAGCCAACAAAGGTCCAAATAGTCAAAGCTATCGTTTTCCCAGTAGTCATGTACAAATACGGGAGTTGGACCAGAAAGAAGGCTGAGCACTGAAGAATTAATGATTTTGAACTGTGGTGTTGAAGACACTTGAGAGTCCCTTGGACAGCATGGAGATCAAAACAGTCAATCCTAAAGGAAATCAACCCTGAATGTTCATTGGAAGGACTGATGTTGAAACTAATACTAATACTTTGGCCACCTGGTGCGAAGAACTGACTCATTAGAAAAGATCCTGATTATGGGGAAGACTGAAGGCATGAGAAGGGGTTGACAGAGGATAAGAAGGTTGGATGGTATCACTGACTCAATGGAAGTGAGTTTGAAAAAGCTCTGGGAAATGGTGAAGGACAGGGAAGCCTGGTGTGGTGTGGGCCATGGGGTTGGAAAGAGTTGGAGATGACTGACTGAATAACAACAAATGTAGTGAGGAGCATGAACCTGAAGCAATTTCATGTAGGTGTGAGACAGATGTGGTCTCTGATTTGAAGATACAGATATAGCAGACTATTTTAATAAGAAAAATTCTCAATTGCTGGGCTTCCCAGGAGGTGTTAGTGGTAAAGAATCCACCTGCCAAAGCAGGAGACATAAGAGATGCGTGTTCAACCTCTGGGTTGGGAAGATCCCCTGGAGGAGGAATACTCACTCCAGTATTCTTGCCTGGAAAATCCCATGGACAGAGGAGCCTGGTGGGCTACAGTCCATGGGGTCACAAAGATTTGGTCAATTAGTGAAAGAAAAGGAAATTAAAAGAGGAGAAGGAATAAGTGAATGAGAAGAGAAAAAAGTAAGGAAATCAAAGGGAGAAGAACAAAGGAAGGAAAAAATAATATATATATATAATCATATTTTAATAATTAATGACTGATTAGAAAAGTCTACCAGATTCATAAAATCTACGGTTTTTTCAGTGATTGTGCTTGCTTGACTGGACATTTGTTTTTAATTTTATTCTTAAAGTTTTTAGTACTTTTTTTTGATATTTTCCATAATTAGATCATATGTATTCTTAATTTGGGAATCTTTCATTAAAAGTGTCATATATGGTAGATTTTCACCACTTCCTATGTTGGATGGATGTTTTAAACAGAGTTTATTGTTATAGTAGTTTTGAACAAGGAAATTTATGGTCACACAAGGAAGGCATTACATCAGAGTTGATTTCATAGTACCATCTGTAAGAAACATATTGACTTTATATGGAGGGTATAACTATTTAAATTTCTTTATTTTCCTCATTATATTACACAGCAGAAATCTACCTAGGGTTTTGTATAGTCTGATTTAAAAGATTTCATGCTATTGATACATTCCAATTTCTTACTGTGTAAAATCTTGTACTTTTGTGCTCAATTTTATCATGAATCATTTCCTTATTTAATAACTCTGCCATGTGAGGCCATGATATCACTGGCTAAATGTTTAGAAAGTCAAAATCAATGATTCTTCATTTCATGGATTTAAGTAATTTCTTACAACAGAAACAATAATGAAAGATGAACTTTCCCCTTAGAAAATATTGTAAAAAAATAAAATTGATATTTATTTAGCATCTCTTTTTGTTAGGTATCGTCCGAACTAATTAATATATATTAAATGTAACCCTCTCCAAGTAGGTTATAGATAAGGAGACAGAGCTTCAAGGAGATTAAAGAATCTGAACGTGGTTCCCCAGTCAGTGATGGGGTTGTACAGCTGATAAGGAATTTCTGCCTTTTATTTCTATTATATTGTAGTACTTTCCTCATTAATTAAACTATATAAATGAAAAGTAACATTGGTTTTAAAACCAAACAAAGAAGAATGAAAGAGCAAAAACATTTCTCTTATTAAGTCAAATGGGGACCAAATCCTATGGAAATTCAACTTTAATTCATGATTCAATCCATGCTATAACTCCCACTTCACCAAGTCTTCATTTTCTTTTTCCCTTAAAGACTCAGACACAAAAACAGAATTGGGGTAGACTCTTCTGATTTTTCCAGATATATTCAATTCTGTCTGAATCACAAATGGAATGCAGCATTAACTCACAAGCTGGAAGCTCTGATATGCTTCACATCTCTTTGAAACTCTTTGAGTTAATTATTGTATTCTATGACAGTCCTCTGAAATATTTATAAAAGAAACCAATATTGTCATTTTTTCCCTATTCATTCAGGTTAAAATAACAGGTTTATGTTCAATAATATCTGCATAAATATCTTTCAGTGGAAAGAACCTGAGCTTGTTAATAAATTATTTTTACTTTCTGTTTGATAAAATGATGAAGACAACAAAACAATCTTTTTTAAAAATAGTTTATTTTAAAAGTAGACATCTTCCAAAGATGTTTTGGCATCAACAGTCTTTCAGAATAATTTTATTTTCTATTTCATTCTATTCTACAGCAATAATGAATGTACAAAGGGGATCCTGATTACTAAACCAAGAAATAATTGGTTGGCACTTATTTTAAAGAACTCAGACAAGCACCATTTTCCAACATTTTCAGCAAGAGTTAAACAAGTTTTCTACTGAAAATATAATTAACTAGAAAATAGCTTTTATAAAACACCCCATTTCTAAGATCTTTTACTGAATGAATCTTTGTGGAATTTTCTTTTCTATCATTTTTTCTTATTTCTATGTGGTGATAGCTGTGTAGCCATCACCCTTTGAATTTTCATTAAACCATCATAAAGATATAACTTAAGATTATTTATAAGTATGCTAGTTGTTTTTATCATGTACAAAATATGTTTCATTGATGATTACATAGGAAATATTCCTCAGTTTGGGTTGCTTGTTGATATATATCTGCATAAAAGTTTTTCTTCATTTTCAGAGAATATGTCAAAACGTGAAAAATGATATATAAACAAATGGTTAAATAAGACTTCTAAGAACAGTATCCAAAAAAAAAAAAAAAGAAGATCCAAGGAAGAAATTTAACTTGAAAATTATAGCTTCAAGAATACATAATGTTAAAAGAAAAAGAAATAGAAACAAACTTTAACGTTGTCATTAGACTGTTCATGTATTTTCTTATTCTAATTTGTACTTTCAAGAGTTTAAAAAGTACTCTGAAAGAAATTTATCTGTAAATGATACATAATATAGCTGCTTAATAATATTTTACAAAAAGAGGAAAATAGTTTTACTACAAGGATAAAAATAATTTGAACACTCTTTGCATTCAAAGAACATGGGAATTTATATTCCTAACATAAAAATTTATATTGCCTTAGAACAAGCTTGTTAAGGAAACCAGTCTTTCGGGTGGCAGAATGACACATATGTCACTACACTGTGTGGGGATGGATTAATGAACTCTGAACTCTTGAGATCTGTTTGATAGCTCCATTGCTATTGTTGTTTAGTCACTGTCATATCTGACTCTTTTGTGACCAATGGACTGTAGCCTGCTAGGTTCCTCTTTCCATGGGATTTCCCAGGTTAAGAATACTGGAGTGGATTGCCATTTCCTTTTTCAAGGAATTTTCTTGACCCAGGGATTGAACCCATACCTCCTGCATTGGCAAGCAGATTCTTTACCACTGAGTCAACCAGGAAGCCCTTATAGCTCCATACATGTGTGCAGTTCAAGATTTTGATTTCTATCATCAGAATTACATCTTCAGTGGTCCCTAACTTGAGACTATATCTCTTCTTCAGAAACAGTGAAGAATCCTACAGGCATGGGATGGGAAAACGAAATGTTGCTCTTGATAAGATGATTATATGCAGTTAGATGCATTGCTGGGAGAAATATCAATAACCTCAGATATGCAGATGACGCCACCCTTATGGCAGAAAGTGAAGAGGAACTAAAAAGCCTCTTGATGAAAGTGAAAGTGGAGACTGAAAAAGTTGGCTTAAAGCTCAACATTCAGAAAACGAAGATCATGGCATCTGGTCCTATCACTTCATGGGAAATAGATGGGGAAACACTGGAAACAGTGTCAGACTTTATTTTTTGGGGCTCCAAAATCATTGCAGATGGTGGCTGCAGCCATGAAATTAACAGACGCTTACTCCTTGGAAGGAAAGTTATGTCCAACCTAGATAGCATATTCAAAAGCAGAGACATTACTTTGCCGACAAAGGTTTGTCTAGTCAAGGCTATGGTTTTTCCTGTGGTCGTGTATGGATGTGAGAGTTGGACTGTGAAGAAGGCTGAGCGCCAAAGAATTGATGCTTTTGAACTGTGGTGTTGGAGAAGACTCTTGAGAGTCCCTTGGACTGCAAGGAGATCCAACCAGTCCATTCTGAAGGTGATCAGCCCTGGGATTTCTTTGGAAGGAATGATGCTAAAGCTGAAACTCCAGTACTTTGGCCACCTCATGTGAAGAGTTGACTCATTGGAAAAGACTCTGATGCTGGGAGGGATTGGGGGCAGGAGGAGAAGGGGACGACAGAGGATGAGATAGCTGGATGGCATCACTGACTCGATGGACATGAGTCTGGGTGAACTCCAGGAGTTGGTGATGGACAGGGAGGCCTGGCGTGCTGTGATTCATGGGGTCGCAAAGAGCTGGACATGACTGAGCGACTGAACTGAACTGAACTGAACTGAGATGCAGTAATATTGAGATAATTTTGCAATGTCTAGCTTATACTTTTAGTAAATCAGGATGCTACCTTTACTTATAATTTAGATTGGAATATGGAAGATGACCAAGCTATTTTTATATATATAAGAAATTTGCTATTTTTTATTTTAGTGGGGATTACTGAACAGCTGTTCTCTGGATAACTGTAACTAGAACCTTAGGCCTCAGTAGTTTTAAAAATTCTTGAAAGTGCCCTTGGCCCCTCTCTCTACACCCATTCTTTGTTGAAAATGGAAATGTGGAAATACCTCATTGAATATCTGAGTGTGTTCTCGGTTATATGAATGCACAAGTACCCAAGGTCTGTCTCTGACATCATCCTGCAAGCAACACTTATTTAATAAAGGCATATCCTGACTCCCTCCTGTAATCAGCTCTCCAGAGGAATTTAATTTTTAATTAACTGCAGCAGAGTGTTTACTTTTGCTTTAGAACTGATTAAACAGAACTTTGTTATTTGTGTTGCAAAAAGGGGATATACGTCTAATTAGACAAGGGGGAATTTACTTTCACTGACTTGCATCTAGCCAAAATAAAAGCAGACTCTGAAAGCAAGGGTGCTTGGAATATTCCATAGCAAGTTGTGCAGGGGTTAGGCCTTTGGTAATAAACTTGTTAACTGCTGAGTTCTAAGCTGTGTATTCACTAAATTACTTGTTAGGATATTCTATTATTTGTTTTAACCTTCATGAATTTTTTTCTCCAGTTGCTTCCACTGAACTTTTAGGATAAAAATAAAATACTTCCCTCATTGTATTAGTCAGGTTGCCATAACAAAATGTTATAGATTAATGGCAGAAACTTAGTTTCTCAAAGTTCTGGAGTCTAGAAGTACTAGACAAAGGTCTGGCAGGGGTGTTTTCTGGTGAGGATTCTCTTCTTGGCTTGACAATCACCAACTTCTGGTTGTATCATTGCATGGCAGTGAGAGAGTGAGAGCAAGCTCTCTGGTGTCTCTTATAAGAACACTTAATTCCACAGGTTGGATTTCCCTAATGGCTCAAGCAGTAAAGCATCTGCCTGCAATGCAAGAAACACCTTTTCTTTTCCTGGGTTGGGATGACCCCCTGGAGAAGGAAGTGGCAACCCATTCCAGTATTCTTACCTGGAGAATCTCATGGACAGAGATAGCCTGGTGGGATACAGTCCATGGGGTCACAAAAAGTTGGACATGACTCTGCACATGCACAAAAGGCTCCACCCTTATAACCTCATTTAACCTTAATTATCTCATAAAGGCCCTAGCTTCAAATATAGTCACACTGAGCATTAAGTCTTTAACATAGGATTATTTTGAGAGGCTGAAACAATTCAGTCCATAGTACTCATGTAAAGTTTCTATTCCCTCTCACTCATTATCTTTATCTTCTTTTAAAGGCCATTGGAGACATCCAGATTGAATATTCTTTGCTCTTATCAGCACAACATATTAAACTTTAAGAGTAGAGACTCAGGGCTTCTTTTGTCCTGGCCCAGGTATCACAGCTTTCTGTCATCTACTCCTTTAAATATATGTCATATTTCAGCTTTTCCTATTTCAGGAAGTAGAACTATCAGAATCCCAATAAATACATCTTATCTGATAATATAGGAAAGCCAGGAACACTGAGTAATAAATTGAACATGTGACCAATCACCTAGTATTTTTCCCTCTGACCAGAAAAGTTTAAATCTTGAAGACAAAGCTTGAAACAGAATGTTTCTTAAATACAAAAGCCACTTTTCACAGTAACTTTCAAAAACCATTTTTCTCTGCCATAAAACATATCTCTTCAATCAGATTTTTAAAAATATATAGCTTTTAAGGGAAGGAAACAGGCACTGAGGGGTGTATACATGACATATGTAGACATACATGTATGTCTACGTGCATATGTCTATGTGTATGTCTATGTGTACTTTGTGCACACGTGATTACTTTAATTCCTTAAAAAATTCTCTGTAGTAAGTTTTTTTAGTCACTCTCTTTTAGCTGCTGAAACTAAAGTTCATACAGAAGTAACTTTTTTTTTTAATTTACAAACTTTGTAAGTTAGAAAAGATAGGGTTAAATCCAGCTTTCCTTTGTTTGCAAATATTTCCCCATATTCTTGGGTTGTCTTTTTGCTTATGGTTTCCTTTGCTTTGCAAAAACTTTTAAATTTAATTACGTCCCACTGTTCATTTTTGTTTTTATTTTCGTTACCTAGGAGGTGTATTAATCTCCAAAATATTCACACAGCTCATGCAACTCCATATCAAAAAAAAAAAAAAGCGACAATTCTCTGGCAAGTCAGAGAGCTGGGGATTGGTCTACACAGAGCTCGGTAAACAGACTGCAAGAGGCCTGGTTCAAGTTCTTCTCCAGGGCCACCATGCCTTCCATGGTGTCCAGGGCTTCACCCCACTCATCTTGGGATGTTGTTGGCCCATCTCAGTAGAGTGAGAGCAACCTCTGCACTGATTTCATGTCTACAAGAGATGCTGGGCACCCTTAAGCTTCTCCTTCTGACTTACAGAAGACGTGGCTCAAGCCCTCTGGAGTCCTACCATCACAGTTGAAATATAAGCCCAGAGAGAGGGTTTCTGTTGATGAGTGGGCTTGGAAACTGACTGCTAGTAGCACCAGTGAGGTGCCCCTGAGCTCTTTGAATTCACTGTTCTTCTCATCCTTACTGAGGACCTCGGGAAGCCCTGTAGCAGTCCCAGAGTGATGGGACTCCCTTCCTGGCCTGAGATACCCAGTTAGCACCTGTGAATCAGAATTTCATCTTCACAGCAATAAAACATCTATCCTTTGCATCTGTGACAGCCTCCCCTGTAATTTATGCATTCTATGTGATCAAGCCCTGAGCCTTTGGAGTGGGAACACTGACTCCAAGACCCTAGACTACCAGAGAGCTAACCCTAGGGAGTATCAAATAGTGAGAACTGACACAAAGGAAACTGCTTGAATACAAGACCTGGCAACACCCAACCACCAGTAGCACCCTGTGTAGGATGCCTCATCTAAATAATAGACAAAATAAAAATACAACCCCAATCATCAGCAGACAGGATTATCACTTCACTCAGCCTTACCCATCAGAGGAAAAACAAACAAACAAACAGCACAAATCTCACCCTATATGAAGCTTACACAAACCACTGGACCAACCTTAGGAGGGCAGAAGCTAAAAGGAAGAAATAATTCAACCTTGAAGCCTGGGAAAAGGAGACTGCAAACACAATAGATTAAAAAAAGATAATGAAAAGGCAGAGAAATGCTACACAAATGAAGGAACAAACTGAAACACAGAAGTCCAAATAAATGAAGAGGAAATAGGCAAACTACCTGAAAAAGAATTCAGAATAATGATAGTAAAGATGATCAAAAAACTTGAAAACAAAATGGAGTAAATTCAAGGATCAATTAACAAAGACCTAGAAGAATTATGAAACAAGTCGCCAGTCCAGGTTCGATGCATGATATTGGATGCTTGGGGCTGGTGCACTGGGATGACCCAGAGGGATGGTATGGGGAGGGAGGAGGGAGGAGGGTTCAGGATGGGGAACATGTGTATACCTGTGGCAGATTCATGTTGATATATGGCAAAACCAATACAATATTGTAAAGTTAAAAAATAAAATTAAAAAAAATTTCAAAAAAAAAAAGAATAAACATACAGAGACAAACAACACAATTACTGAAATTAAAAATACTCTAGAAGGAATCAATAGCAGAATATCTGAAGCTGAAGAACAAATTAGTGAGCTGGAAGACAAAATGCTGACGATAACTTCTGAAGAGCAGAATAAAGTAAAAAGAATGAAAACAACTGAAGATAGTCTCAGAGACCTCTGGGACAATGTCAAGTGCACCAACATTCAAATTATAGGGGTCCCAGAAGAAGAAGAGAAAAAGAAAGGATATGAGAAAATTTTGAAGAGATTATAGTTGAAAATTTCCCCAACATGGAAAATTAAACACTCAATCAAGTCCAAGGGGCACAAAGAGCCCCATACAGAATAAACCCAAGGAGAAACATGTCAAGACACATACTAATCAAAACTAAGAAAGACTAAACAGAAAGAAAGAATATTAAGAGCAGCAAGGGAGAAGCAACAAGTAACATACAAGGGAAACCCCATGTGCTTAACAGCTGATCTTTCAGCAGAAACTCTGCAGGCTAGAAGGGAATGGCAGGATATATCCAAACTATTGAAAGGGAAAAACCTACAACCAAGATTAACTGTACCTGGCAAGGATCTCATTCAAACTTGATGGAGAAAAAAAAGCTTTTCAGACAAGCAAAAGTTAAGAGAATTCAGTACTACCAACCAGCTTTACAACAAATGTTAAAGGGACTTATATAATCAAGAAATACAAGAGAAGAAAAAAGATCTACAAAATCAACCCCAAACAATTAAGAAAATGGCAATAAGAACATATATATATAAATAATTACTTTAAATGTAAATGGACTAAATGCTCCAACCAAAAGACATAGATTGGCTGAATGGATTAAAAAACAAGACCCATATATATGCTGTCTACAAGAAACCCCACTTAATACCTCAGGACACATACAGACTGAAAGTGAGAGGATGGAAAAATATATTCCATGCAAATGGGAAGCAAAAGAAAGCTGGAGTAACAATCCTCATATCAGAAAAAATAGACCTGGAAATAAAGAAGATTACAAGAGATAAGGAAGGACACTACATAATGATCCAGGGATCAATCCAAGAGGAAGACATAACAATTGTAAATATCTATGCACCCAACATAGGAGCAGCTCAATACATAAGACGAACACTAACAGACTTAATAGGAGAAATTGCCAATAACACAATAATAGTAGGAGACTTTAACACCCCACTCACACTAATGGACAGATCATCAAAACAGAAAATTAATAAGGAAACATAAGGCTTAAATGATACATTAGATGAGATGGATATCATTGATATCTTTAGGACATTCCATCCAAATGCAGAAGAATACACCTTCTTCTCAAGTGCACATGGAACATTCTACAGGATAGACCACACCTTAGATCACAAATCAAACCTCAGTAAGTTTAACATAATTGAAATCATATCAAGCATCTTTTCTGGCCACAACACTATGAGATGAGATATCAATTACAAGAAAAAAGCTGTAAGAAACACAGACATATGGAGATTAAACAACACATTTCTAAATAACCAACAGGTTACTGAAGAAATCAAAAGGGAAATCAAAAAATTTCTAGAAACAAATGACAAGGAAAACATGACAACTCAAAACCTATGGGATGAAGCAAAAGCAGTTCTAAGAGGGAAGTTTACAGCAATACATTTATACCTCAAGAAAAAAGAAAAATACAGAATAGACAACCTAACTTAACACCTAAAACAACTGGAAAAAGAGGAACAAAAAAACCCCAAAATTAGTAGAAGGAAAGAAATCATAAAGATCCTTGTAGAAATAAATGAAAAAGAAATGAAAGAAACAATAATAGAACTAAAAGCTGGTTCTTTGAGAAGATAAACAAAATTGGAAAACCTTTAGCCAGACTCATTAAGAAAAAAAGAGAGAAGAATCAAATCAACAAAATTAGAAATGAAAAAGGAGAGGTTACAACAGACAATGCAGAAATACAAAGGATTATAAGAGACTATTATGAACAACTATATGGCAATAAAATGGATAACCTGGAAGAAATGGACAGATTCTTAGAAAAGTTCAATCTTCCAAGACTGAACCAGGAAGAAATAGAAATTATGAACAATCTAATTATATGCACTGAAATTGAAGCTGTGATCAAAAATCTCCCAAAACCCAAAAGCCCAGGACCAGATGACTTCACAGAAGAATTCTATCAAATATTTAGAGATGAGCTAATTTAGCCTATCCTCTAAAACTGTTTCAAAAAATTTCAGAGGAAGGAACACTTCCAAACTCATTCTACGAGGCCACCATTACCCTGATACCAAAACCAGACAAAGGCAACACAGAAAAAAAGAAAACTACAGGCCAAAATCACTGATGAACATAGAGTAAAAATCCTCAACAAAATGTTAGCAAACAGAATTCAGCAACACATCAGGAGGCTCATATACCATGATCAAGTTAGGTTTATTCCAGCAAAGCAAGGATTCTTCAATATACACAAATCAATCAATGTGATACTCTATATTAACAAATTGAAAGATAACCATATGAAAATCTCAATAGATGCAAAAAAAGCCTTTGACAAAATTCGGCACCCATTTATGATTAAAACTCTTCAAAAAATGGGCATAGAAGGAACCTACCTCAACATAGTAAAGACCACATATGATAAGCCTACAGCAAACATTATTCTCAATGGTGAAAACTTGAAAGCATTCCCCCTAAGACCAAGAATAAGACAACCATGTCCTCTTGCCTGGAAACTCCCTTGGATGGAGGAGCCTGGTAGGCTGCAGTCCATGGGGTCATGAAGAGTTGGACATGACTGAGCGACTTCCCTTTCACTTTTCACTTTCATGCATTGGAGAAGGAAATGGCAACCCACTCCAGTGTACTTGCATGGAGAACCCGGGGATGGCAGAGCCTGGTGGGCTGCTGTCTATGGGGTCGCACAGAGTCGGACACGACTGAAGCGACTTAGCAGCAGCAGCAGCAGCAGAAGTCCACTCTGAACCTAGAGTTGATGTTTGTGGAGTTTAGGGAGTGACTGCTGGCCATATCATTGTACTGGACTTTGAAGTATTTGAACAATTCCAATATCTGACTTAGCTCACAGGGGTCACACAGAGTCGGACACAACTGAAGCAACTTAGCAGCAGCAGCAGCAGCAGCAGAAGACCCCTATGATACTACAATTTCTTTCTGGGACTTGGCATACAGTTAAGCACTCATGTAGGTGTGAACTTGTGGAAAATTGCTGAAATGTGTGGTTGCAAGAGCAGGAAAATATAGGGCCACAAAGCTTCAGGATATCACAGATATAGATAAATATAAACACACATACATAAATATTCATATTAAATATTTTCAACAAACAATCTAACAGAAGCAAAGAGATTAAGAAGAGGTGGGAAGGATACACAGAAGAACTATACAAAAAAGTTCTTAATCACCTTGGTAATCACGATGGTGTGGGCACTGACCTTGAGCCAGACATCCTGGAGTGTGACGTCAAGTGGGCCTTAGAAAGCATTACTATGAACAAAGCTAGTGGAGATGATGGAATTCCAATTGAGCTTTTTCAAATCCTGAAAGATGATGCTGTTAGAGTGTTGGACTCAATATGCCAGCAAATTTGGAAAACTCAGCAATGGTCCAAGGACTGAACAAGGTCAGTTTTCATTTTAATCCCAGAAAAGGACAATGCCAAAAGAATGTTCAAATTACCATATGATTGCACTTATTTCACATGCTAGCAAGATTATGCTCAAAATCCTTCAAGCTGGGCTCCAGCAGTACTTGAACCAAGAACTTCCAGATGTACAAGCTGGGTTTAGAAAAGACAGAGGAACCAGAGATCAAATTTCCAACATCCATTGAATCATAGCTTAAACAGGAGAATTACAAAAATACCTGCTTCTGCTTCATTGACTACGCTAAAGCCTTTGTGTAGATAACAACAAACTGTGAAAAATTCTTAAAGAAATGAGAATACCAGATCAGCTTAACTGTTTCCTGAGAAACCTGTAGGCAGGACAAGAAGCAATAGTTGAAGCCAGACGTAGAACTACACACGGAGTTCAAAATTGGAAAAGGAATACATCAAGGTTGTATATTGTCACCCTGCTTATTTAACTTCTAAGCAGAGTACATCATGTGAAATGCTGGGCTGGATGACTCACAAGCTGAAATCAAGATTGCTGGGAGGAATATCAACAACTTCAGATATTAAGATGATGCCACCCTAAGGGCAGAAAATGAAGAGAAAATAAAGAGCCTCTCGATGAAGGTAAATGAAGAGAGTGAAAAAAACTGGCTTAAAACTCAGCATTCATAAAATAAAGACCATGGTGTCCAGTCCCATCACTTCATGGCAAATAGAAGGGGAAAAAATTGAAACAGTGATAGACTTTATTTTCTTGGGCTCAAAATCACTGTGGACAGTGACTGCAGCCGTGAAATTAAAAGATGCTTGCTCCATGGAAGGAAAGATATGACAAACCTTGACAGCATATTAAAAAGCAGAGCTATCACTTTGCTGACAAAGTTCCATATAGTCAAAACTATGGTTGTTCCAGTAGTCACGTATGGGTGTGAGAGTTAGACCATAAAGAAGGCTGAGAGCTGCCAAGAATTGATGCCAAGAATTGATACTGGAGAAGACTCTTGAGAGTCCCTTGGATTCAAGGAGATCAAACCAGTCAGTCCTGAAGGAAATCAGTCCTGAATAGTCATTGGAAGGGACTGATGCTGAAGTTGAAGCTCTAATATTTTGGCCACCTGCTGTGAAGAGGTAACCCATTGGTAAAGATCCTGATGCTGGGAAAGACTGAGGGCAAGAGGAGAAGGGGGCAATAGAGGATGAGAGTGTTGGATGACATCACTGACTCAATGCACATGAGTTTGAGCAAACTCTGGAAGATGATGAAGGACAGGGAAGCCTTGTGTGCTGCAGTCCAGTGGGTAGCAGAGTCAGACACGACTTAGTGACTGAATAATGAGTCAGAAGAGAGTTAAGGAAAGTGATGGTTAAATTCAACTAGCTATCTTCTAAAATAAAAAAAGGCATTCGTGATTATTTTGTTGAATTTTTTTTCCCTAGAAAGTCATTTTCTTACTTGCTTTAAAACATGATTCATTTGCGAGGAATATAAAAGAATGTGGCAAAGCTGTGAACTAGCACGTAGCTGTCTTCAGCTTTCTTTAGATGCTCTAAGCTCACTTCCTATTCTGGACACACCAGTGTGGAGACTTAAGAAGACTAAGCAAAATTTTTAATGTGAAGACTCCAGTCTCCTACACAAAAGAGCTGATCTTTAATTTCCAGGGACAATTTATGAGAGAATTTGTTCAGTTAATGACATATCAATCTCACTTTAAGACAAAGCTATAATTCTCTGTGTGCTCAATATGCTGCTTGAGTTCTTAGAGACATTCAACTAAATCAACAAAAGCAGGTATATTTCTTAAAATAGAAAAAGAGATAATTATGACTATGTTTGAAACCACTATCAGAAGAGAACAAGATTTACCTTTGAAAACAATATTAAAGTGATAAAAGATCTACCTATAAAGAGTTATTGAGATAATGGTACAAGTCACTTGAGTTTACCTTAGATAATATTTGTGGAATATTTGGTTTATTTTTCCATTAGTTATATCCAAGTCTGTTATATTCAAGTCTCTATCATTCATGTGTATGTTATAAAAATTGATCTATCTTTATCTACTATTTTGTAAATGTCTACCTTATTATTCAATGGGTGGAGAATAGAAAGCACCTTAAAAAATAATCCCCAGTAACAGATAATAAAGAACAAAAGCTGTAGAAGTTATATGTAAAACTGATATAGTAGGCCTCTTCTACTTTGAGTGATTCTTATGTTTGCTTTTGATTATTAATACCTTGATGGAGATTGTGGCCATAATATTATGAGATGACTATAAGGCATGCTATTATGCCTTACTTGCACAACATTTCAGCCTTTTAAGAACATTAATATTGACATTATCTCTGTGAGATTACATCAGTAATAATTGCATAATGGAAAAAAGAGGAAATTCTTAATTTTTTGGAAGTAGAAAACATTTAGGGATTCAAAGGTTGAAATTTTAAAATCACAAAAAATCCACTTTTTAAAAAAAACATTTCACTTTTCCTTTCTTTATTTGAAGTATGACCTGAGTTTAGTAAAAATAATATTAATAATTTATTTTGAATGCTAGTCAAGGAAGAAATTACAATTTCTTATTTGAGGACTTTTGAATGACCAATGTATTTCAGTTACCAGGTGTCTAAATTGATTCTGTAATATAATTTCTAAAGGATCACAAATGAAAAAAATGATTTATGTCTTTCTACTGAATTTTTTTCTAGTTCATGTCCATCCTTTCAATGAAATGGAAACATCTGAAAAACTGGCATCCGTAGACCAGGCATCAAATAGTTATTGGCACCTTTGTATTATATGTGACTTAAATGTCTTTGGTAGGCATGTTTTGTGTTATGTCTTTTTTCTAATAAAGTAGGGAGAGTCAAATGTTCTGACCACTCATATTACTGGGAAAATAGAGATATTGATAAATATATAATCATAAATTAAAATCACTGAAAATTTCCAATCACAGTCCACTTACAAACATGAATATTTATGTCCCTAGGTAATAAATATTCTTCCCATAAATTAATAAGTTGGCATCTGATTTAGAAATTAGTATTCTAAAATTTTGTTGATATGAATCTGCCCTCTGAATTAACTAACTAAATCAGATTTGCAGATTTTCAAAATGGAGAATCAGCTTGGAATAGTTTCTCTTGGTGACATCTAGAAGAAATTTGTGGATAATACCTTTATACCTCTCTCAATAAAAGCTAAAATAAATTGAAAGTACCAGAAAGCTAGGATGTTCAGATAATAAAGCAGAACTGAAAGACAATGAGAGACTGTGCTACTGCTAAGTTGCTTCAGTCGTGTCTGACTCTGTGCGACCCCATAGATGGCAGCCCACCAGGCTCCCCCTTCCCTGGGATTCTCCAGGCAAGAACACTGGAGTGGATTGCCATTTCCTTCTCCAATGCATGCAAGTGAAAAGTGAAAGTGAAGTCGTTTAGTCGTGTCCGACTCCTAGTGACTCCATGGACTGCAGCCCACGAGGCTCCTCCATCCATGGGATTTTCCAGGCAAGAGTACTGGAGTGGGGTGCCATTGCCTTCACTCCTCCTAATTCATGTGTGAATCCAGATGCTTACTTCTCAATTGTTACAATGTATCCTTGAGAAATTCTCAAGAGGTTGCTACTTGATAAAAACAGAGTGTCTCAAATACAGTTTATTGGCAGAAAACACCTTTGTGGTTTCAGCACATTAAGAACTAAAAAATAAAAAACGTCATTGCTGTTGTAACAGCTGCGGAAAAGTGTATCTGTGAATGCACATGAGATACCTTCTGGGGGCTTCCAGAACTAAGTTTCAACTTGAAGTTTAAATTCCAAGGCAACAGAGAACCACTAGAGTCAGGTTGTTAGCTGACATTAGCCTGGACTTACATTAGCTGATATTAGCCTGGACCATTCAACAAATCATGTTAATCTCTTTGTATACAACTTCTTTGAACATTTCTTCTCCTGTATCTTCCCCCTGCAAGAGGAGCCTTTGCCACATCATCCAAAGGTGATGGATATGTGATGTCTTATGTGACCATGCTGGCATATGGTATTGCTTGAGAAACACTAGTCTTTTCTCTTATTATTGTTCTTGTTTCTGTTTGAAGAATCTCTATGTAGTGAGGAGTATACTTTTGAGGTTGTCCTTTGTACATTATATTGAAAAGGAAACACCATGACATATATCAGAATCAAAGGCATAATAAAGCCTGTCAACTGACAATGTGTGATGCCTGACAATAAATGATAATATGTGGCATCTCTGTACCTGAGAAGCCTTTCTGGGCAAGTATTCTGTCTTCTGGCAATTTCCCAAGAAGAGTTCTGAAGTTACTCTGATTTAGAGATGCCTTTACTCTTGACCCTCTTTTCATCCAGGAAAGGACATGAGTGTAGAGTTTTATACACACATATATGTATATATATATATGGACTATATAGTTCATGGAATTCTCTGGGCCAGAATACCAGAGTGGGTAGCCTTTCCCTTCTCCAAGGGATCTTCCCAACCCAGGGATTGAATCCAGGTCTCCCACATTACAGGCATATTCTTTACCAACTGAGCCACAAGGGAAGCCCATATATATATGGGCCTATATATATATGGCTATTTTATAACTAGTTGTAGCAATAAGCTACTCTGAATAACAGTTTCATCAAATCTAAATGGAAACTTCTTTTTGATTTTTCTTCACATTCAATGGGGAAATAGCTACAAAGAGGAAAGGAAATAATGGGCTTCCCAGGTAGCTCAGTGGGTAAGGAATCTGCCTGCAATGCAGGAGACAGAGGAGATATGGGATTGATCCCTGGGTTGGAAGATCCCCAGGAGGAGGGCATGGCAACCCACTCCAGTATTCCTTCCTAGAGAATCTCAAGGACAGAGGAGCCTTGTGGGCTACAGTCCATAAGGTTGCGTAGACTGGAACACGACTAAAGCGACTGAGCACACACATGTACACACACACACTAAAACTAACAGAGATGTTTATTGAAGAATATTCAGAATCTGGTGATAGTGTAGAAAAGTAAGACTATCAGCTCCTTGATCAAGGAGCTGTGTGGAATCCCCAACCTCATGTATTCCATGTGGCTGGGTGACATTCTTTGTCATGTTAGTTTGGCAATATTTGGAAGGTCAGTAAGCCATCATTCTTCTATTTGTAAAATGGGAATAATAACCACTTTACCCAGGTGAGGAGTAAATGTGATGTTTCACGTGACCATACTGGTGTATAATATTTCTCAGCAAATAGTAGCCATTAATTATTATAGTAAGTAATCTGTGGCTACAAACTCAGGAACTGTGCAGCAGCTAGCCATATATCTCAAACTAAGCTTATTCTTTGTTACAAAAAGTACAGCTCTTCCCAGTGTAAAATCTCTACGTTTCTATATCATGTGTAATTTCATAGAGAATAAAAATTGGAGTTATTAATATATGTTGTATGAAATAGCTCTATGAAGTGACATCATAAAGCTTTTTCACAAAATATGTGTTAATACCTTTAAAGCTTTAATGTGATATACTATTTGTCCTTAAATATTGCTCAAGGTTGGGTTTCTAAAGGGAATGTTTAAAAGCTAATTCCTAGTGATAGAAAAATGAATGCATGCAGAAACTCAGCAACATATTTATCAGTTTCATAAATAATGTGAAATTATTATGAACTAATAATTATTATGAAATAATATTCATAATTAGTAAATAAATATTATTTAATAGTATTATAAATAATAATTATGTATAATGATTATTTATTGATTATTAAATAATAATTATCACATTATGAAATAATGTGAAATTAATGTAAACACACATATAAATTATGTGTGGAATTATATTGTGATTTAAGAAAATATACATATGGTTACAGTTTACATAGAAAGAGAAAGCAGTAACATATTCTGCAGTTCTATTTTCAAAATATCATAAATACCTGGAGAAACATGATTATTAGTCATAATACTCAGGGTTTTCAGCATATTAGCATCCAAATGAACATGTTTGGGTCTTATTAAAATATTCAATTTTAAGACCAAAACCTTGATATGAAAAGCTATCATTTGTATAACCCAATCATTCTACCTGAGTATGTAATGGGTGCCTGAACTCTTTACAATGCAGAGAAAATGAGTTTTCATGTTCACAGTTGTGGTTTACATAGACTCCAAATTATCTCCATGTTGACAGAATAGAAGGTAGCTAGACAGCAAATATGTTTAAAAGACAACATATGGTGATGTCCTGCATGATGTGGTCCCGTTTAACTTTCCAACATCAGCTGGTGTCACTTTGACTTGTTTTATCCAGATACAGCACTTCTTTAACATAGACCCATTGCATCTCTATCCAGATCTGAATATTAGCTTTTTCTAGTTCTCTACACAGTAACTTACTGAGGTAACTTCCCCAAAGCCTATACTTCTCATGACATTTGTCCTATTATGGCTGCCTTTCTGCATTTATGGGAATCCCTACATCATGAATTTCACCTGTCCAACATAAACATCATAACTCAGAATCCCAGGCATTAGGAAGCAGATAGATGATCAAGAATCACCAATCTAACACTTTCAATTAGCTCCCCAAAGCTTGGAGTGCTTCTCTTTTTGTTGTCACCACAGGCAATAGAGGTATCTTCGACAGTGGAAACTGGCAGTTTTCCAGGGATTAAAACGTTGAGTTCTTCATACCAACGTGACATTGGTAAGCACCAGAAATGACTTATAGCAGTCATGCAGAAACATCAGCAGTTCTTGCTTCATCAGGCCAGTTCTGTGGTGTGGTTTTACATCTTGTCCTGCAACGCTTTGTCTTAAAGTTCCGCATTCCTCCCAGCAATGTATGAATATATGTAGAATATAAATGTTGTCTAGTAAAGATCTAGAGTCAGCTTCCATTGCTTGCAACTAAGAATTCTGTTAAACATTATCAAATACAGCCCTACCTAAGAGAGTCTCCTTTAGATACTTTCTTCCTCAGGGATATTGTTTTGTTTCCTTCTTGGAATTTGATACACAATTACTTTGTTTTTTTGACTTGCTAAGTCCGACTCTGTGCGACCCCATAGATGGCAGCCCACCAGGCTCCCCCTTCCCTGGGATTCTCCAGGCAAGAACACTGGAGTGGGTTGCCATTTCCTTCTCCAATGCATGAAAGTGAAAAGTGAAAGTGAAGTCGCTCAGTCGTCTCCGACCCTCAGTGACCCCATGGACTGCAGCCTTCCAGGCTTCTCTGTCCGTGGGATTTTCCAGGCAAGAGTACTGGAGAGGGGTGCCATTGCCTTCTCCGATTTTTTTTTTTTTTTGACTTAGGTTTTATATATCTCCAAATGGATTGTAAGCTTCTGGAGAGTGTAAAGAGTGTCTTTTTAAGCACTACTGTGTCCCCAGGACCAAGTATAATTTTTAATATTTAATAATCACTCAATAAATATTTATAAAGCATTTGAAAGCTTTCATTATCTCAGCTTCTATTATTTGCATGATAAATGAATCAATGAATTAAAGAAACTCCTTCTAACTTAGTCTGATTTCCGCAGCCTAAGTAAGCCTAGGCAAAGGGTTATGGTTTTTGCTTAATCAGAGAGTGCAAAAAGCTGAAGTGAGGGGCAAGGAGACTTGAGGAAATCTGGCGAGAGAATCATTTTGAGAATCTGCTATTGAGTTGACTGCCATTGTGTGAGCCTGACTGTTTGCATTGTTGGATTAAGAAGCTAAATACTGGTGTCTCAGGACAGTCCACTGTGGTGGTGGGGGGCAAGAATTTATACACTCTTAGCTTCCCCTCAACAAAGATGTGCTGTCTGGGATGTGAATTCCCCTCCCTTCTGGTCACTAATAGATGTTCAGAAGCATTCTACACCCTCAACAGGGGAGCAGTAGAGCAGGACACGAGGAGAACACAGCACTGACAAGAAGAAAGGAGTGATCAAGTTATAGCTGCTGGAAGAAGACTGCAACTCTTACAGAGCTCCTGACTATAGGGACAGCTCAAATGAGGAAAAGGTAAACTGAAAGGCGTCCAACACACTTTACTTCTCAAACTGTACCTTGGAAAAAGAGGTGAATTGAAACCTTGCTCTGAGCTTGTGTAAAGGACATCATTTTGTTTTCTTGGATGTTCTTCTGTGAGAATTAACTCTTCATTCAAATAGCCATAGAAAAGGTTTCTGATGATTTGTACTGTAGCCCTAGAAACCTGGCCACTTCTGATTAGTTCGGGTGTGAGCACTTAAATTTCCAGTCTGGGACAATTAGAGTCTCATTTTGGTGACCTGAAATTGGGAGCTGGAGTTGGGGAGAAGAGAGTTTAGTCTATTCCTGAATGCTATGTCTGTAACATTTAAAGACAAAAGCTCACGGATAAAATATGCCTAGTAAATAAAACTCTCAGGAGGGGCATTTTGCTCTGCAAAGTTAAAATAATAGCTTAGTGGGAGCACCTGTGACTATATGAATGGAAAGCAAATAGAGTAACAGCAATAATAAACATGTTAGCATTCCACTAAGTTATTATTCTTGTGCCTTTCTTCTCTAGAGACTTAAGGCTTTAGTACCTAAATGGCTTTCATATCCTCTTCTTTATACCCTCCTAATTTATACATTTAGAATTTCTCTCCTTCTAAATGCTTCTTATTTCAACATCATTCATACTCTGGATGCTACATTTTTATTGACCTGAGATAAGGCTGACCCAACATCGTGTCCTTGCTAGTACATACTATTGCTGGTATCTAATTGCATACTTTCCATGCCCCCATGCCCACCTCCCGTGGACAAGGAAGTGAGATAGAGTGTAAGACAGAGATGCATGAAAAAAGTATGTAAGGGTGACAATTCTCCTAAATTATGTGTTTGCCTATTGTCACAAAATTTACCTTGAATTGTGCTTGTTAAATACAATTCATAGATACAGGTGTTTTTGTCCTATAAGACTAAAATCATAGGTAGCTTAGCTTAGTGGAAATGCTTGTGATTAAGTTCACAATTAAAGTGCAAGTGGGAGAAGGCAATGGCAGCCACTCCAGTACTCTTGCCTGGCAAATCCCATGGACCGAGGAGCCTGGTAGGCTGCAGTCCATTGGGTCGCTAAGAGTCGGACACGACCGAGCGACTTCACTTTCACTTTTCACTTTCATGCATTGGAGAAGGAAATGGCAACCCACTCCAGTGTTCTTGCCTGGAGAATCCCAGGGAGGGTAGAGTCTGGTGGGCTGCCGTCTATGGGGTTGCACAGAGTTGGACACTACTGAAGCGACTTAGCAGCAAAGTGCAAGTGACAAGAAGCATACTAGCATTTCATTAAATTAATAATCTTACAGTATTTCTTTTAAAATGTTTTAAATGCAGTCCACTATTAACAACTAAATTTAGAGAGACTGTTAGAGACAGTAGTATTTTTCCTGCATCACGTTCTCACTTGATCTAGGAAAGTGATAAAGTATACATGCTGGAGTCAGAAATATGCAATTTTAATTCTTTCACTTTTACTTTTCCCATTTCCTTTTCTAACTGCTTTTATTAAGCCTGAATTCAAATATTCAAATCTGTTTCTGAAGATGTAGTTTAATATCCTTGACACTTTTTCAAAGAATTCTCCAAGCACTTGCAAAAGAGTCTTTCTCAAGTAGAATGGAACTATATGTATATATAGGGCTTCCCTGGTAGCTTAGCTGGTAAAGGATCTGCCTGCAATGCAGGAGACCTCAGTTTGATTCCTGGGTAGGGAAGAACCCCTGGAGAAGGGGTAGGCCACCCACTCTAGTATTCTCACCTGGAGAATTCCATGGGAGGAATCACATGGGAGGCCCATGGGATCACAGAGTTGGACACAACTGGGCGACTAAGCACAGCACACACACACACACACACATACATGAATAATGATAGTAGTGATTATTCCTGCAGCTCCCCCAAATATTTTTCCAATTATTAGGGCAATGCTAGTCTGAATGAGGATGTACATAGAATAAAACAATTTCTTTTTTCAAGCAAGTAAGATAGTTCAGGGGGATGACTTGCCGATTAGAAGCATGGCATTGGATTTAGACAAACTTAACTTTAGATTCTTGTTTTGTAATTAACGCATTTAACTTACATTGTGGCCTTGAACTCTGTTTTCTCATCTTTAAAATGTATCAATACCTACCCATGCATAGTAGTTGTACAGGTAAATAAGATAATGGAGGGCTGAGCATATGTTGGGTATGCAACGTAAGGCTGCTCAGGGGGAAAGTATAGCTCAGCGACCGAGGAGCGATGCGTCTGCCACCTCCTCTTCCTCTACCGCCTACTAGTCATGTGATCTTGCACAGATCAGCTGGCTCTCTGAGACTTGGTTTCTCAATTTTGAAATGGTGGCTATCCTATATTTTACAGGGTGTTTTCTTGAGCCAGTTTTATATGATGTATGTAAAGAACTTAGCACAGTACCTGACACATGACAAGTACTCTATAAAAGCTTGCTATGAAAGCCTCAGCTTCATCAGAAAAGATATCACTAGTTACACTGAAGCTTCTTGGAAAATTTATTAGGATACTATTCAGATAAGTTTTACCATCTAAAATGTAACTAAGAGGCATTTTCAATGTACATCACCGGATATAAATGATAAGAGACTTCTAAAAATAGTGCTTATATTTAACATTTTTAACAACTTATCTATTAGGTAATAGTATCCTCAAGACTTTGCATTTCCCACCCATTGGACTATTTACATGTAGACATTGTAATATAACTTCTTTTTTTGAGAAGGATTTTTTAAAAGGAAAGAAAAGCAAAAATATTCTAGCGTATCTTTTATAAATTGTTTATTTCAAACCACATGCATACTCATAATTAAGAGTAATCCTCCTTTTTGATCTTTATCTCATTTTTCACATATCTGCCTGGTGTTTATTATTTTTGCTTAAGGTAAACCGATACTTGTGGTACTTTGAATAACAATGTGCAATCTTTAAAAAAAAGCAACATAAATATAGAAGTGGTAATATATTTTGGAAAGTAATATCTAGTATTACTCTGTCTTCTAGAATTTAATGTATTCCAGTATTTTATCTGGATGATTTATTTTGGTAACTTTTTTTTTTTATTATGCTATGAAAGCAACTTTCTGGAAGGAAAAAAAGAAACAAACACTGATTGAGTAGATAAGCCTACTTTTTTTACTGCTCTGGGACCTAGAGTAGTATATATCCTTTCTTATCACAGACCTGTTTTTGAGGTAGGACAGAAAATGTGGAATTTATAAAAATCATGTCTACTTCTTGAATGATCCCAGGCAGGTTGTGATATTTTACAGGGTGTTTTCTTGAGCTAGTTTTATATGATGTATGTATTTCCTTTAGAATCTGCTATTTCAAGTCCTTAAGCATCAGTGTAAACCTGCATAGGAAGACTAAGCCAGTAAATATCCATCTAATGTCAAAGAATGTGCTTTTATCTTGGTATTCCAGAATCTATTACAGATTATGAGTCTAGGAAATAAACAGATGAGAGAACATGCTGCTGCTGCTGCTAAGTCGCTCCAGTTACGTCTGACTCTGTGCGACCCCATAGACGGCAGCCCACCAGGCTCCCCTGGGATTCTCCAGGCAAGAACACTGGAGTGCGTTGCCATTTCTTTCTCCAATGCACAAAAGTGAAAAGTGAAAGTGAAGTCGCTCAGTTGTGTCCGACTCTAAACGACCCCATGGACTACAGCCCACCAGGCCCTCCGTCCATGGGATTTTCTAGGCAAGAGTACTGGAGTGGGATGCCATTGCCTTCTCCATGAGAGAACATATGTGCTTGTAAATTGAGTGAAATTTGTGACTATTCATGAATATTTGTTCTATGGGATGAGCTCATTCTTTTATTGTTTTTATAAATATTTTTATTAAGCAGTTTGTTTTATGTTAGAACAGTGTGTGTATGTATGCATATTACTGAGGACTTCTTAGGACCAGTCAATTTTAAACGAAATCAACCCTGAATATTCACTGGAAGGACTGTTGCTGAAGCTGAACCTCCAGTACTCTGGCCGCCTGATGCGAAGAACCGATTCATTGGAAAAGACCCTGATGCTGGGAAAGATTGAGGGCAAGGAATGAAGGAAGTGGCAGAAGATGAGCTGGTTATATAGCATCAGCAACTCAATGAGCATGAATTTGTGCAAACTCTGGGAGATACTAGAGGACAGAAGAGCATGTCCATGGGTTTGCAAAGAGTCGGACATGATTGAACAACTGAACAACAGCAATATTATGCCCCTAAAAAATTCCTTATGCAAATTTACTCTTTTAATCTTTACAATGACCTTGAGAAGAAATCCTATTCTTCTCTCCGTTTTATTTATAAAACAACAATCAGTTCAGTCTCTCAGTCATGTCCGACTCTTTGTGACCCCATGAATCGCTGCACGCCAGGCCTCCCTGTCCATCACCAACTCCTGGAGTTCACTCAGACTCACGTCCATCGAGTCAATGATGCCATCCAGCCATATCATCCTCTGTCCTCCCCTTCTCCTCCTGCCCCCAGTCCCTCCCAGCATCAGAGTCTTTTCCAATGAGTCAACTCTTTGCATGAGGTGGCCAAAGTACTGGAGTTTCAGCTTTAGCATCATTCATTCCAAAGAAATCCCAGGGCTGATCTCCTTCAAAATGGACTGGTCGGAACTCCTTTCAGTCCAAGGGACTCTCAGGAGTCTTCTCCAACACCACAGTTCAAAAGCATCAATTCTTCGGCACTCAGCCTTCTTCACAGTCCAACTCTCACATTCATACATGACCACAGGAAAAACCATAGCCTTGACTAGACGGACTTTTGTTGGCAAAGTAATGTCTTTGCTTTTGAATATGCTTTGTAGGTTGGTCATAACTTTCCTTCCAAGGAGTAAGTGTCTTTTAATTTCATGGCTGCAGTCACCATCTGCAGTGATTTTGGAGCCCAGAAAAATAAAGTCTGACACTGTTTCCACTGTTTCCCCATCTATTTCCCATGAAGTGATGGGACCAGATGCCATGATCTTCATTTTCTGAATGTTGAGCTTTAGGCCAACTTTTTCACTCTCCTCTTTCACTTTCATCAAGAGACTTTTTAGTTCCTCTTCACTTTCTGCCATAAGGGTGGTGTCATCTGCTTATCTGAGGTTATTGAGATTTCTCCCAGCAATCTTGATTCCAGCTTGTGCTTCTTCCAGTCCAGCGTTTCTCATGATGTACTCTGCATAGAAGTTAAATAAGCAGGGTGACAATATACAGCCTTGACGGACTCCTTTTCCTACTTGGAACCAGTCTGTTTTTCCATGTCCAGTTCTAACTGTTGCTTCCTGACCTGCATATAGGTTTCTCAAGAGGCAGGTCAGGTGGTCTGGTATTCCCATCTCTTTCAGAATTTTCCACAGTTTATTGTGATCCACATAGTCCTAGGCTTTGGTATAGTCAATAAAGCAGAAATAGATGTTTTTCTGGAACTCTCTTGCTTTTTCCATGATCCAGCAGATGTTGGCAATTTGATCTCTGGTTCCTCTGCCTTTTCTAAAACCAGCTTGAACATCAAGAAGTTCATGGTTCATGTATTGCTGAAGCCTGGCTTGGAGAATTTTGAGCATTACTTTACTAGCATGTGAGATGAGTGCAATTGTGCGGTAGTTTGAGCATTCTTTGTCATTGACTTTCTTTGGGATCGGAATGAAAACTGACCTTTTCCAGTCCTGTGGCCACTGCTGAGTTTTCCAAACTTGCTGGCATATTGAGTGCAGCACTTTCACAGCATCATCTTTCAGGATTTGAAATAGCTCAACTGGAATTCCATCACCTCCACTAGCTTTGTTCATAGTGAGGTTTTCTAAGGCCCACTTGACTTCACATTCCAGGATGTCTGGCTGTAGGTGAGTGATCACATCATTGTAATTATCTGGGTCGTGAAGATATTTTTTGTACAGTTCTTCTGTGCATTCTTGCCACCTCTTCTTGATATCTTCTGCTTCTGTTAGGTTCATACCATTTCTGTCCTTTATCGAGCCCATCTTTGCATGAAATGTTCCCTTGGTATCTCTAATTTTCTTGAAGAGATCTCTAGTCTTTCCCATTCTGTTGTTTTCCTCTATTTGTTTGCATTGATCGCTGAGGAAGGCTTTCTTATCTCTTCTTGCTATTCTTTGGAACTCTGCATTCAGATGCTTATATCTTTCCTTTTCTCCTTTGCTTTTCTCTTCTCTTCTTTTCACAGCTATTTGTAAGGCCTCCCCAGACAGTCATTTTGCTTTTTGTATTTCTTTTCCACGAGAATGGTCTTAATCCCTGTCTCCTGTACTATGTCACAAACCTCATTCCATAGTTCATAAGGCATTCTACCTATCAGATCTAGGCCCTTAAATCTATTTCTCATTTCCACTGTATAATCATAAGGGATTTGATTTAGGTCATACCTGAATGGTCTAGTGGTTTTCCTTACTTTCTTCAAGTTCAGTCTGAATTTGGTAATAAGGAGTTCATGATCTGAGCTACAGTCAGCTCCTGGTCTTGTTTTTGTTGACTGTATAGAGCTTCTCCATCTTTGACTGCAAAGAACATGATCAATCTGATTTCGGTGTTGACCATCTGGTGATGTCCATGTGTAGAGTCTTCTCTTGTATTGTTGGAAGCGGGTGTTTGCTATAACCAGTGCATTTTCTTGACAAAACTCTATTAGTCTTTGCCCTGCTTCATTCCGTATTCCAAGGCCAAATTTGCCTTTTACTCCAGGTGTTTCTTGACTTCCTACTTTTGCAATCCAGTCCCCTATAATGAAAAGGATATCTTTTTTGGGTGTTAGTTCTAAAAGGTCTTGTAGGTCTTCATAGAACCGTTCAACTTCAGCTTCTTCAGCGTTACTGGTTGCGGCATAGACTTGGATTACTGTGATATTGAATGGTTTGCCTTGGAAACAAACAGAGATCATTCTGTCGTTTTTGAGATTGCATCTAAGTACTGCATTACAGACTCTTTTGTTGACCATGATGGCTACTCCATTTCTTCTGAGGGATTCCTGCCCGCAGTAGTAGATATAATGGTCATCTGATTTAAATTCACCCATTCCAGTCCATTTGAGTTCGCTGATTCCTAGAATGTTGACATTCACTCTTGCCATCTCTTGTTTGACCACTTCCAATTTGCCTTGATTCATGGACCTGACATTCCAGGTTCCTATGCAATATTGCTCTTTACAGCATCGGACCTTGTTTCTATCACCAGTCACATCCACAGCTGGGTATTGTTTTTGCTTTGGCTCCATCCCTTCATTCTTTCTGGAGTTATTTCTCCACTGACCTCCAGTAGTATATTGGGCACCTACTGACCTGGGGAGTTCCTCTTTCAGTATCCTATCATTTTGCCTTTTCATACTGTTCATGGGTTTCTCAAGGCAAGAATACTGAAGTGGTTTGCCATTCCCTTCTCCAGTGGACCACATTCTGTCAGATCTCTCCACCATGACCTGCCTGTCTTGGGTTGCCCTACGGGCGTGCCTTAGTTTCATTGACATTCATTAGACAAGGCTGTGATCCTAGTGTGATTAGATTGACTAGTTTCCTGTGAGTATGGTTTCAGTGTAGACAAGAGCAGTTAAATAACCCCAGCAGTCACATCACTTGTAAGTGAAAGACTTAATGCTTCAATTCAGTTAGCTCAACTTGAGAATGCCTGTTTGCCACAATAATGCATCTATGGAAATATGTTCTCTGCATAATAGTGCTAGTTTGGGTCCCTTCATGCTATGCCTAGTTGACTGTAAGGTAGGTAATCCCTGCTCTTTAGTTTTACCTTAGACATTCAATCTGTGCTTAAATAATCTTCATAAGAATAAAACAAAATCAAAATTTACTAAGCAGTTAAACAAGAAAGCCCCCAATGGCTACACATAAAGGTGATATTTAATAGAACTGCATAGAGAATATTATGAAATAATAATCATAGCCATTTTACTAGGGACACTGCTCCTGATAGTTTCTGAATCCTGGAAGTTGTTTTCAAATTGGAAGGCATATTTTTGCCTAACAAAAATTAGAAGATATAAAGCTACTTTTTTTCCATCATGGAGTAGCTCGGCCAGCTGTTGCACTGAACAACAGAGAGGAAGAAGGAGAAATGAGTGGAAAAATAGGCTCAAGCTGGCAATTATGGCTAAGCAAATTTGGGATATTTCAAAATTGCAAAAAGCTGTGCAAATAATAACATGCTTTAGAGATTAGAGATACAGAGGAGGAAGATGTGCCCTTGGTGTTTGAGCTTTAGCACAATTTAAAGTCTGACACTTTGTTACTAGAATTATATTCTTTGACATAGAAAAATGCCCACTGTTGCCCTAGTGGTGTGAGACAAGGTAAGCATGGGTTACAGAGAACATTGGTTGCCAATACATGAAGCCTAGATGACAAGAGAAGGTAAACTGCGGTGAACTAGGGCAGGTAAAGTGTCATTAATCCAATAGTGAATAGGGATTGAGCATAAGGCCTGATGGCTCTTTTCTCATGATGAGAAAGAGAAAAGTATCGTTTGACATCATGACCTGTGTCTTGGTGTTCTCCTGTTGAACATAATTTGTAGAATATCACTATCAGACAAGAAGAGTCTATGATCATGATGGATCAAGATGAAAACAAGGCCACTCAGTAACCATGTTTGAACCTGTAAAAATATGACATTGTCCACACCGCAATGGTGTGACCCAAACTGGCTAAGATGAGTGACTGCTGTTTCTCTACCAATTATATCTTCAGCATCAATCTAGTTTTCTCTCCTTCTAGGTAAGATGTTATAAGATACCCACTCACTTGAACTGGCTTAAACAAAATGAAAATTAATAAAAGTGTAATGTATGAGTGATTCAAAATATGCAAAAACCGCATTGTAGTTGGGCTTTAGAAATGCCTAGAAAGACAGCTCTTTAAAAATTTTTTATTTTATATTTGAGCATAGTTGATTAACAATGTTGTGTTAGTTTCAGGGGTACACCAAAATGATTCAGTTATACATATATACACGTATCTATTCTTTTTCAAATTATTTTCCCATATAGGATTATTACAGAATATTGAGCAGCATTCTTTGTGCTATGCATTAGTTCCTTGTTTGTTATCTGTTTTAAATATAGCAGTGTGTACATGTCAATCCCAAACTCCCAGTCTATCTCTCCTGCCTCACGCACTTCCCCCCTGGTGACCATTAGTTCATTCTCTATGAGTCTGTTTCTGTTTTATATATAAGTTCATTTGTATTTTTTTTTAGGCTACACATATAAGTGATATCATATGATATTTGTCTTTGTCTGACTTACTTCAATTAGTATTGAGTCATCAGAAATATAGGAAATTTTATTCACTCTCTTGTTTTTTTTCTCTTTCTCCTATTTCTTATTTGGTATTTATTTTATCTCACTTTACTCTTTTCTTTCCCCTGCAAGAACGTCTTTCTCTGGAATCTTATGGCCTCCTTCAGCTGCTAAGAGTATGTGTTAACACTTCACACACAGGCTGATTCCAGGCTTTACAAGCTACATAGTCCCTCGTGGGTACCTAGTGGCTGTCTTTCAGGGCTCTGACCCTGTTCCCCATAACATGAGTGGGACTGGCTCAGCTAGGAACACATACGGTTGAATCAGCTTAAAAAACATGACTCAACTCTGAATCCTACTAATAGCTCATGGGCTAGGAAGATACAGTAAAAATGTTCATTACATGTCATTTTTATTTCATAAGCTGGTTTTAGTCTGAATTAATTAATATAATGTCTTTATGATGCCTAAGCAATAAATAAGTGCACATTTTTAAAGATAGAGTATTGAGATAATAGCAACAACCATAGCCAATGTTCCAGCATCTCCAATTCAGTTCAGTTCAGTTCAGTCACTCAGTCGTGTCCAGCTCTTTGCGACCCCATGAATCACAGCACACCAGGCCTCCCTGTCCATGACCAACTCCCCGAGTTCACTCAGACTCATGTCCATTGAGTCAGTGATGCCATCCAGCCATCTCATCCTCTGTCGTCCCCTTCTCCTCCTGCCCCCAATCCCTCCCAGCATCAGAGTCTTTTCCAATGAGTCAACTCTTCGCATGAGGTGGCCAAAGTACTGGAGTTTCAGCTTTAGCATCATTCCTTGCAAAGAAATCCCAGGGCTGATCTCCTTCAGAATGGACTGGTTGGATCTCCTTGCAGTCCAAGGGACTCCCAAGAGTCTTCTCTGCTGGGAGCCAGCATGAGGAACTCTGCCCGTGGCAAAGGTCATGAGGAAGGAGGCTCGGCATACGCAAAGGTGGGATCAAGCCTCAGGAGTCCCCCTGGAAATTCTCGAGCATCTACCCCCAAAACCAGAGTCTGCCTACTTTCTGCTTTGTGCTCTCACCTACACCTCTGACTTTACGGGGGGCTGTCCCCCACCACCATCTCTCTCCTGAATAGGTTCTTCCGGCCACACGTGATTGTTCAGAGCCTCCCAACCATGAGAGGCATGAGATGTTCTAAACTGTCTGAATACAGATTCCTTTGAGCAGTTAAAAGATTGACTAGAAATTGTATTGGTGAAGGGTTTTTCACTTGTTGGGCCAATGTTTGCTGCTAAGTTTCCATATCCCTTACCTGCTGTGTCCCTGGCAGTGTATTGATTAATATAATTAGTGTAAGTAGTAGATTTAATGTTTGTAACCTTGGACCCTTGAGTTAATTCTTTTTCTTGTTATAGCCCACCACACCTTTGCCCTATAGGAATGCAACTTTATCTAATGCTTTTGGAGGGTGGAGCCTGACTTATCACCTTTAGAGAAAAATAAGTTTTCTGAAGAAAGGGTCTTAAAATGTTAACAGGCCTCTGGGCCAGAAGATGATGCAAATCACCTAAGCTTTTGCATATGATAAGTTTGCAGGAAGAAAGCCTGGCTTGCTGCATGACTCTACCCCTTCCCCCATTATCCTCTATGCATAACTTAAGGTATAAAAACTACTTTGGAAAATAAAGTGCGGGCCTTGTTCACCGAAGCTTGGCCTCCCCATGTCGTTCTTTCTCTCACCTTCTGGCTGAATTATTCAGCCTCTTTTCTCCACTGAATTTCCTCACTGAGCTATCCTTATTTAACCACTCTTTATATCCTTAATTAACGTTTAATTAAGCATTGTTTCCTCATCCTCACCGATGCCGTCCCCGCTTCGAATTCCCTGGATCCACCCGGGCTGGACCCTGGCATTTCTCCAACACCACAGTTCAAAAGCATCAATTCTTCAGCGCTCAGCTTTCTTCACAGTCCAACTCTCACATGCATACATGACCACTGGAAAAACCATAGCCTTGACTAGATGGACCTTTGTTGGCAAAGTAATGTCTCTGCTTTTCAATGTGTTATCTAGGTTGGTCATAACTTTCCTTCCAAGGAGTAAGCGTCTTTTAATTTCATGGCTACAGTCACCATCTGCAGTAATTTTGGAGCCCAAAGAAATAAAGTCTGACACTCTTTCCACTGTTTTTGATCTATTTCCCATGAAGTGATGGGACCAGATGCCATGATCTTCATTTTCTGAATGTTGAGCTTTAAGCCAACTTTTTCACTCTCCACTTTCATCAAGAGGCTTTTGAGTTCCTCTTCACTTTCTGCCTTCAGGGTGATGTCATCTGCATATCTGAGGTTATTGATATTTCTCCTGTCAATCTTGATTCCAGCTTGTGCTTCTTCCAGCCCAACGTTTCTCATGATGTACTCTGCATATAAGTTAACTAAGTAGGGTGACAATATATAGCCTTGACGTACTCCTTTTCCTATTTGGAACCAGTCTATTGTTCCATGTCCAGTTCTAACTGTTGCTTCCTGACCTGCATCTCCAATTAGCAGAACCTTTTAAAGTATTCCAGACTAATACAATTTTTCCCCACTGTTTACTATACGTTACATATTCATAAGATCACATCACTTTATAGTAAAACAATATTAAGACAATACTTAAATCATTATCATGATCATTTCAATTTTAGTCTTTTTTCCTCATAAATATTTACACTAGTGATGATTAACTGTCTCTTTAATCCTAATCCTTCCTCAAGAATCTCATGTTTACCACATAACTGACTTTAGAATATATGAGTCATAAAAAATAAAAATATTATGAAAACTCCACCACCACAGATGCATAAAAATAGACTTGATGTCTATGTAAAGCAAAGGATTTTATTGGATAAAAGTTAAATGCTTAAAAATTAAATAACTTCACACTGTTCAACAATTTTCTTAGTCTCTAATTGCTAGATTCCATGAAGTCAAAGTGGCATGCACAAAATTCAAAAGCTTATGAACATTGTTTAGTTGTCTTATACTGCAAAAATGTAGATTTGCTATTTTATCTAACATTTAATGATTTTAACTCATATAGTTACAGCTTTATTAATATTATATTGAATTTATAGTATGACTTACTTGGTAAATGCTATTTTGATTGTATCCTTAGTTTTTCAGAGAGATATTTTATGTGTTTAGCTTTGCTGGTAATTAAGTTTTCTATCTTTTTTGCAAAAATTATATAGTCTCTACAATAGCTTTATGCTCATGTTAAAACAGATTTACATTTGTAAATAGCCTTTCCCAAAATACTTCACTGAACACCTCCATCGAATATGCCATCTGCTTTGGGATAAAAGGTTTTTGTGCAATAACATGTTTAGGGAATTCTATTTACTGTGTCTCTCTTTGATATTCACAATGCATTAAAAATGTATTGAAATCCTGTGGCAAAGAGATTGGTTTAACTTTGTTTAACTTGAAATTTTAAAAACTCCTGTATCTGTGGAATTCTTTATTTGTGAAATACGTTTTCTAAGGAAATATTTTCAAAATGTTGCTATAAGGGAAAAATCAGTTCATTATTTGTTGATTCTTCTTCTAACAATCACAAAATCCCTTGAGTGAAGGTAGGCAAGGTCTATACTTAGAATTGAAGGAGGAAATTAAGCTGACTAATGAGATAAGGTATACAACAACATTCACTGATTTTTAGTTCCATTTTAGGTGGACATGACTGATTGGAAATTTTTCTGACACTGAAGTCCTAGAGGCATTTCCTCATTCTGTTCAGGAAACACTCAATTCGGTAGCATTTATTGATTACCCACCTTGGGCAAGGCATAGTTCTATGTACTATTACAGATGAAAAAATAATCTGACATTAATTTTTGTCAAACAGAATTTCTCCATGTAGCAGAAAATTATACACACACATTTATTACTCTAAGATAAATTATGATAATGCAAGAGTGAGAAATGGAAAAATGTTGAGAAGTTCAAAAGCCTAGGACACAAGAAAAAGGCTTCTTGGAAGGAGCTGCAAAAAAGGTTTAACAGATCTGAGATTTGGACTTGACTGTAGCATGCCAGGCTCCTCTGTGCATAGGGTTTATCAGGCAAGAATACTGGAGTGGGCGGCCATTTCCTACTCCAGGGGATCTTCCCAACCCAGGGACTGAACCTGTGTCTCCTGCATTGCAGGCAAATTCTTTACTCACTGAGCAATCAGGGAAGCTCTTGGATTTAGAATGAGAGAGACATAACTTAAGAGGCCAGTTCACAGACAGACATTTTAAATAAAAAGAACTTGAATATGGTCAGAGAAACATAGAATGTTGTTTGTCTTCCAGAGAGTTGTGAATCCAGCTGACAGAATGTTTAAGGTTGTGACATGATACATGGTTAAGATGGGAAAAATAGTTATTGAAATACTGTAGGGGGTCTATTGGAGAAGACGATGGCACCCCACTCCAGTACTCTTGCCTGGAAAATCCCATTTTTTTTTTGGGAGGAGCATGGTAGGCTGCAGTCCATTAGGTCGCTAAGAGTCGGACACGACTGAGCAACTTCACTTTGACTTTTCACTTTCATGTATTGGAGAAAGAAATGGCAACCCACTCCAGTGTTCTTTCCTGGAGAATCCCAGGGACGGGGGAGCCTGGTGGGCTGCCATCTATGGGGTTGCAGAAAGTCGGACACGACTGAAGCGACTTAGCAGCAGCAGCAGCAGCAGCAGTAGGGGGTCTATAACTCAAGGCAAAAGAATCTAGGCCTGGCTTCATGCTGAAAAAATCTGATATTGAATAAGCAATTGAATATTTAGATCAAGAGATTATGTTTTTGAGTAGAAAAGATTAACTATTCTATAAAGATAATTCAGGTGGCAAAGTGAAAGTGAAAGTGTTAGTTGCTCAGTTGTGTCCCACTCTTTGCGACTTCATGGACTGTAGCCCTTTAAGCTCCTCTGTCCATAGGGATTCTCCAGGCAAGAATACAGGAGTGGGCTGCCATGCCCTCCTCCAGGGGCTTTTCTGGAACCAGGGATCGAACCCAGGTCTTTAACATTGCAGGCAGATTCTTTACTGTCTGAACCACCAGGGAAGACCCCAGGAAACTTCAGGATATAGTGAAGGACAGGGAAGCCTGGCATGCTGCAGTCCATGGGGTCGCAAAGAGTTGGACATGATTTAGCGACTGAACAAGAGCATAATCTCAGGTCGGCAATCCCTCCCTTATCTATATGATGAATAAGAAGACGATCAATACCACATATTAATATAATATTATATATTATGCCATTTTCTTTGACTTAGTTCATTTTCTAAATTCTGATTTTAAAAAGAATAAAACATTTTAATGGGCCCTGAAAAGTATTGTGAACCCTGGATACTGTGCCTTCTTTGCTTAATGGAGAAGTCATCCCTAGCCCAGTGTCAAATTCAATCAAGCAGCATTTTCCATTGTCCTTTTATTCCATATAAACCCTTTTCATCTTACATGTTATCTAAAAGTGATAGAATTAGAAATGCTCCCTATAATTTTTCTAAAGAAAAATATCTATTCTGAAGTATTTTTTCTTTCCTTGTTCTACTTAATATAACGAGACTTATGATCACCCTTCAAATGCCACCCCCAGATTCTTTTAAATTATTTTCTTAAATATAAAGTAAATGCTGAGACAGGAAGGACAGAGATGCTATGCTTTAAATCATTTTTTGAGCTATAAAGCGCTTCAAGAGTGCAATATGTCATTCTTATTTGGGTTGGTAATTTTTAAACTACCCTCAAAAAGCCACAGGGATTCATTCAGGGTTTCTGGGGGCTGTTGGAAAGGCAGATGTGGGGAGTGGGGTCAGTAGGATTCTGTCTCAGCCTCTGCCCCTTCCTCTTCTCTCACTCGAAAGTATCTGTACCTTATCTGTATTGGCCACTCACAAAATGTGGTATTGGAAGCAAAGATCCTGCTATGCAAAATGTTTTAAAAATCACTAATCTGATTTATCTTCCACTTTATGTATCCAACATAGACATTTTCTTCCATATCTAACAGGAGCTCTGAGAAACTCTAAAATTATACCAAAGCTGAGCTCAGTAAAGCAATATCGTATGAAAAAGAACCAGTTAATAACAACTTGGTAATAGTGACATACTTTTAAGCCAAAGGAATGATGAAGTAGAAATATTATTTTTCCTTTTCTCTGTTTAAAGATAAATATAAGGATCTTGAGAAACCTCTAGACAACTTTTTGGATTTTAATTTTGCAGCCCATTATTTACATCAAATACACACAAGCACATGTTGGATAATGTCTGTCAGCAACGTTTTCCAGGGTTACCATCTCTTGTTAACAGTAAATGTTTTCTAACAGTCAGTCCAACTTCCCTATGCTCTCCTTGGAGCCCTTTCCTTATATCTTGCTCTAAGTAGAGATGGAAAACAACTGCTTATCATTCTGCTCATAACAACCCTTCTTACTTTGAAAAAGTAATTCCCCTTATATTTATCTCTTGTCCAAAATGAAATTCCAGTTCTCTAAGCCTTTCTGCATGACTTAATTTCCAATTCTTTAAGCATCATTTTGAACCCTTTCTATGGTTTCTACTGTGCTTTTTAAGAAGTGAATTGATATAGCCTCTACCAAAAACATTGATATCTTCTAATGAAAACTTCACTACCCAAATCAATATTTTTCTTGTTACAGCCATCAAGAACAATCTGCTTTGTATTTTCTAGAGATGAATATTATGAATATCATTCTTAGTAAAATTTTTTTGAATGCTGGAATTATTTCCTAAGTAGAGATCATCACCAAAATCCCTTCCATGATTATACTAATAATCAAAATGATACAAAATTAAGGAAAATTGTAATAACAAAGTGTTCAGAGTCAATGTGGAACAAAAGAAGAGAGCAGAGCCAATAAAACTAAGGTCACCTGTTTCTAGATGCATTGTTGATGAAATAATTTTTATTTCCAGGGCTCTAAAAATTCTAATGTGGATTACAGCTTAGAATGACCCACAGCATATGTGTAACTCCCATTACCTGATGTAGGCCCTTAAAAAATTTATGGGCTGGTGTTTTTATTATTTTGAAGCATGTTTCCAGTGCACCTGTGAGATTACCCTTTGTTAGTGATTTCAGAATCTAATCTTTCTGTTGGTTGTTGTTTTTTAGTCTTTGAGTCATGTCCAACTCTTTGTGACTCCATGAACTGCAGCATGCCAGGTTCATTGTCCTTCACTACCTCCCAGAATTTGCTCAAATTTTGTCCTTGAATTGGTGATACCATCCAACCATCTCATCCCCTGCCATTCCCTTCTCCTGTCTTCTATCTTTCCCAGCATCAAGGTCTTTTCCAATGAGTTGGCTCTTTGCATCAAGTAGCTAAAGTATTGGAGCTTCAGCTTCAGCATCAGTCCTTCCAATTAATACTCACAATTGATTTCCTTTAAGACTGACTGGTTTGATCACCTTGTCCAAGGGACTCTCAAGAGTCTTCTCTAGTACCGTAGTTCTTCAGCGCTCAGCCTTTATGGTCCAACTCTCACATGCATACATGACTACTGCTGTCCTTTAAATGTCTGCAAATACAAGAAAGGCTCTTGCAAATTGTATTTGCAATCTGACTTCCTCCAGTCCACCCAACTGAGAATCATAGAAGAGTTGAAGAAAATAAATATTTTGTTTTCCTTCTCTCAGATTGTATGATCTGCCCTAAAATTGCTCTCAAATATACCTCCACATGCTTCATGCTTCCAATGACTCTAGCAAGGCAGTTACAGACACTCAAGGTTATGTGCACAGATCCAGGCATAATCCACTGCAAATCCATCCATGCTGACTCCTGCTACTGCCAAGTTGCTATTTTCTAAAGTAAATGATAACATTGGAAACAAACTAGACATTTCTACCTTTTTCTGCAGTCAGTGGCATTCAGGAGTTTAGGGTATTAGTTCTTTTCAGTTTTACCCCTCCATTTCTGTAGACTGCTTTTTACTAGGGTTCAGAAGAACACCTCTGGAACTTGGGCCAGCAGATGCTTTGACTGATAGACATTTGTCTATATTAAGGACAAAACATTATAATGTATCTTGACACCTTTCTCCTGGATGAATGCTGCCACAGAATCAGGCTGAGTTAATTATACAAGTAGAGCCCTGGGGACCCAATCTCTCCAGTCTTCTCTAGACATTTTTCTCAATCCAAGGGTAAGCACAGTCTAAGCTCAAGTGGGAATTTCCACTGTAGTCTTCTATTTAGATAGATATTAATGTTATTATTCACTGGAAAAGACCCCGATGCTGGGAAAGATTGAGGGCAGGAGGAGAAATGGAGAATGAGATGATTGGATGGCATCACTGACTCAGTGGATATGGTTTAAGCAAACTCCGGGAGATAGCGAAGGACAAGGAACCCTGGCGTGTTGCAGTCCGTGGGGTCACAAAGAGTTGGACATGATGGAGCAAATGAACAACAACAAATGTTATTATTAGTAGCCCCTACAAATTCTACTCTAATTCCAAAGAATCCTCTCTTAAGTGACATTCTAATACTTTAAGGCTTGGCTTCCAGGGAAAAGAGTATTCCAGAATTTCTGATATTAAAGGAACCGCATGACTCAAGCTTGGTGTTTGGTCATATTATTCTGCCTTTCCCATGGAAATGAAATAGTTCTACTCCTGCCATTTTCTACAAGTGCAGGGGTTTCCAACTCTGTCAGCATTCTGTTGCAGATGCAGCAGACTCATGCCTTTTTCCCTTGGACCACATGTAGGAATACAAACTACCAATAGTATGTGTAACTTTTCAAGCATTATATACTCAGATGCTTGGTAACTCTGCTTCATTTCATTTCATTTTGTATCAGTTTGGTACTAACAACACTGCTACTTTTATTTCTTTTTAATTTGAAGAATCTATCCATCCATCCACCTATTATTTACTTCCTATTTGCCTGTTCCATTCACTATACTAATCTAATTTAGTATTTTCTTGATATCTATTTTATACCAAGTGTTATTTTTGGCATTGGGTACTGAAATGACAATAATGACTCCTGCCCTCATAGCCTAATAAGTGAGATGAAATTACATGAATACTTATAAAAATAGTTACTTATAGTCATAAAAATACTACAAAGGAATAGTACAGATTACATTAAAAGCACATTTTCAACTTTATTAACCATTTATTTGTATATTTAATATTTATTCAATGTATTCACTTTTCACTCTGACAAAAAAATAGAAAATTATAGGATCACTAACTTAGTCCTCTTTAGGAGAAAAGTATTATTTGTATAGTTGCAGAAAAACATGGTTTCTCCTTTATGTACAAAGAAAATATTTTAAAAAGTTGCTCTGATATTGAAAAAAAGGCTAAGATCTGCAAGCATTTCTTCACATTGGGTGTATTGGATCCAAGAAACTTGTCAAGGCACCTAAACAGGAAAGTTTCTTCCAAAAGTGATGCTTATTTTATATTCTGAAGCAGGAAGGCCACATGCATCACAAACTGTCTTTTATTCTGTTAGAATCTTAAAAGGTACCTGAATTAGAGGAAATATAATGATTATCAGGCCTTCCCAAGTGGTGCTAATGGTAAAGAACTTGCCTGACAATGCAGGAGACAAGGGTTTGACACCTGGGTTGGGAAGATCCACTGGAAGAGAGCATGCCAAAGCACTCCATTACTCTTGCCTGGAGAATTTATGGACAGAAGAGCCTGGTGGGCTACAGTTCATGGGGTCATAAAGAGATGGACACGACTTTAGCAATTTAGCATGCACACATGCATAGTGATTATCTCTGCTATTTTTCTGAAAAATAATTTTAGATTTTTCTAAGGTAAATGACCTAATTGAATCATGGTGCAGAGACAGTTTCAACTGCATTAATTCTAATTACTTACAGTGCATTTAAATTACATGGTATGAAATTGGGTTGCTTCTCACGCTAATACTTCTTTGTACAGCAGTTCCCCAGAATGAGTTTCTATTTCTGTCAGCAAGGGTTATAGTTCTTGCTTGTTTTAAGTGTAATTCCATTTCCATTTGCTTTTAAGGTGAATAAATTGAGTTAAATTATTTTTCTTTGCTTGAAATTTCATTTGCTGTTTAAAATTCAACCAATGCATATAGTTTTTCAAAATGACACTATGTCATGTCTGAATAAGATCAGTCCAAAAGAGGGTCAGTTTCTAAGAAGAAACAAATAATTAAAATACAGCTGAAAAGTTGTAATAACTATTTAAATGCTTGAAGAACATTTTTCTCTACATGCTGATAATTAGGGCCTATTTCCTAGTGAAAAAATTTATGTGAGAATTGTATTAAGTCTTAAGTTATTTCTCTTTTTTTTCTCCATCTACCTTTAAGAAATTTACAGAGTCAGCAGAAGAGAAAAGCAATTTAAAATACTATCTTTTGAGTGAGGACATGGGCATATAGTTGATGAAATAACTCTTGATTGTTGGTTGTGTTTTCACTGAACTCTTCACTAGTAACTTTCTCCCTGATGAAAGAACAGGCCACAGTTTCCTTATACTATAACTTTTTTTGGCCTATTACTCCCGAAAGGGTTTCTTTTGTTTATTTATTCCAAGCTATTCATTTCATTTACTTCATAGCTAGTGTCCTTTGTCCACTTTCTCTGGATTTGCTCACTCATCCTCTGTTTTGCTTTCTTTTCTTGTGACTCCCGGATCCATCTCCCTTTTCCTCATGCTTGCATTGGGTCACTTTTTGTTTTTTTTTTAATAATTTGTATTGGATTATAGTTGATTTACAAGGTTGTGTTAGCTTTAGGTGTACAGCAAATTAGGTGTACATTCTACTGTATTCTTGCCTGGAGAATTCCATGGACAGAGGACCCTGGAAAGCTATAGTCCATGAGGTCGCAAATAGTCAGACACGACTGAGAGACTAACACACACACACACACAGAGCATTGAGTAGAGTTCTAGCTTAGGTCAGAGTCACAGCTATCTGCTTACTTAAAAGGAAATTTGGGATGGTTCTTGCTCTAGAATAAAACTCTACTCAGAGGAGTGAGCGAATATGTTGTGAGAAAGGCAAAACTGTAATAAATGGTACAAGACAAAGTAATAGGGACAAAAAACCCCCGAAAGCTTTAATCAAGTTTATTCCTATAATCAAGATCACTGAAGGGGTCATCACACACATATTTATTCCTTCACAAAAGATAATGAAGCCTGAAATTTCCCAGTGACCCTCTAGAGTGGAAGAAACACTTCTTCGCAGAATTTCCTAACAATCATTGACATTTCTGGTTTAACATCATGACAATCAGGTCTAATTCTTTTTAATTCTCAAATGCTATTCATACATATTTTTATTTTTTAGTCAAGTGGCAAAAAATGGCTCTGGAACCTCCCTACTTCCCTCTTTTCCCCTAGATATGATAGCCCAACAGATGAGAGAAGGGAAGTGGATGTACTCTCCCAACTCCTTCCCATTAACTTGCACGGACAATTCATCCACAAGTCTCTGATCCATAAGCCATAATCCATGGATACAAATAAGCAGAATGGTTCTGTTTCCATTTGATTGATCTGCTTCCTGTTGATTCACACTGTATTTAAAAAATTGAGTCAATTGCTGAATTTAAAAATATGTTTATTTTGCATACATTCCAGATTCTTGATTTTTCTTGAAAAAGATCTGGCTCCATTGGTCTGCATTTCTGCATGGCAGCAAAGAGCTTGAACTGAGTAGCCACTCGTTCCTTGGGCTGAGTCAGGAGCTCTCCAGTTTTCCATTACCTTCAGCATTTCAGACTTTATCTTGATACTGAAATTCAGCTGCTGTTTATCATCATATTTCAATACTGCTTTATGTGTTTCCTTGAGTTTCCTTGAGTTGTCTGATGCCAGCATGCAAGGTATAGTTTGGGCCGAACAAGAAAAAAAGGAAAGACGACCTCTACAGAAGTAGGTTACCTTTATTCAGGCAAGGAGGGGCGACAGTAGGCCTAATGACCAGGCTGAGAGCTGAGAGGGATCAGGGAGGCTCCATATCTATAGGGAAGTTTGTGGAAGCAATAAGGGAAACGTTAATCAGGCAGGGTGTTTTGGGTATTCTTTAGTTGAGATGGCATTTGTAGTTGTGCAGGGGGTAAGTCTTCTGGGCAGGTGTAGGGGGTGGAAGGTTTCTGGACAGGGGGTGATAAGTCCCAGATAGATGCAACTGGCCTGGAGCATCAGGGCGGGACCTAAAGTTCTGTTTTGTTTTCTCCTAAGTTAGATGATGCAGCAAGGGCCTTTGAGACTGTTGTTTTTTTTTTTTTTTTTTGCTTAACTTATAGTTTAGAGACTTTTAAGAGTGATTTTAATATTTGCTTAAAATATGTGTAAGAATAATAACCCAGATTAACTTTCATTATTTTAAAAACATTATAATGGCTTCTTCTATAGTAATCAATTAAGTAGTAAGAATTGTGGTAACTATTTTGTCAATATAAGGAACTACTACAGTCTGTATTTAATAGCTGAAAAGAATGTCAAATTTTGAAGTGATGATTGATATCTGACCATATTGATCAACAGATAGAATCAGATCTTCAGAAAGAAGTGAGGATCAAGAGAATCAGAAGACAAGCCTGGGATAAAAATATTTATAAAATACATATCTGATAAAGGACTGTTATCTAAAATAAGTTTTCCTTAAAATTCAGCAATAAGAAAACAAACAACCCAATTAAAAAATGGACAAAATGTCCGAACAGATACCTTATGAAAGTAGATATGTAGATGGCCAGTAAGCATATGAAAAGATGCTCAACATCAAATGTCATTAGGGAATTGCAAATTAAAACACCAATGAGATACCACCACATTCTTATTAGAATGGCCAAAAGTGAAAACACAAACACCAAATTCAAGATATACTGTACAGCAAAAGGAACTTGTTTATTGTTGATGGAATACAAAATGGTATATCCACTTGGGAAGACAGTTTGACAGCTTGCTATAAAACTAAACATACTCTTACCATCTCAATCCAGTAACCTGCTCTTTGGTATTTACCCAAAGAGTTTAAAACTTAGGTTTACACTAAGTCTTATACACGGATGTTCATAACAGCTTTATTAATAATTGCAAAAACTTGAAAGCAACCAAAATATAATTTAGCAGGTGAATGGATAAACTGAAACATATACCACAGAAAATGGAATATGTTTCAGTGCTAAAAGAAATGGGCTTAAATATTAATACATGGAAAAAAACTAAGATACATATAGAAAACTAAGATACACACACACACACACACACACACACACAAGTTCTCTAAGTAAAAGAATCTAATCTAAAAGGGCTAGACACTACATGATTCCAACTATATGATTTTCTGTAAAAAGGCAAAACTATGGAGACACTAAAAATATCAGTAGTTTCTGGGATTAGGGGGAAAGGAGAGATGAGCAGGCAGAGCACAGGACTTTTAGGGCAGTGAGACTATTCTATATGATACTATAATGGTAGATGTCTTTAGGTGTTTGTCCAAACTCATAGAATGCACACCACCAAGAGTGAACCTTAATGTGAACCATGGACTTTGGGTCATAGTGATGTGTCAGTGTGGGTTCATCAGTTTTAACAAATGTACCACTCTGGTGGGGGGGATGTCGATAGTAGGAAAAGCTGTATGTGTGTGTGTGTGTTTGTGCTGGGGCATTGAGGGGAGGACGTGTGGGGATCTGTGATTTCTGTTTTCGTTTCACTGTGAACCTAAAACTTATATAAAAAAAGATGTAGTTTAAAAAAAGAAATGTGGTGCTCCATAAATACTAAACATAAAGGTAAAAATAAATATATATATATATATATATATGTTCAATATATGTAAGGCATTTAATCTAGATCAAAATAAAATGCATAGCTTATGATAGCCTAACAGATGAGAGAAGGGAAGTGGATGCACAGACTCTCCCAACTCCTTCCCATTAACTTGCACGGACAATTCATCCACAAGTCTCTGATCCATAAGCCATAATCCATGGATACAAATAAGCAGAATGGTTCTGTTTCCATTTGATTGATCTGCTTCCTGTTGATTCACACTGTATTTAAAAAATTGAGTCAATTGCTGAATTTAAAAATATGTTTATTTTGCATACATTCCTGATTCTTGATTTTTCTTGAAAAAGTTCTGGCTCCATTGGTCTGCATTTCTGCATGGCAGCAAAGAGCTTGAACTGAGTAGCCACTAGTTCCTTGGGCTGAGTCAGGAGCTCTCCAGTTTTCCATTACCTTCAGCATTTCAGACTTTATCTTGATACTGAAATTCAGCTGCTGTTTATCATCATATTTCAAATATTGTTTTATGTGTTTCCTTGAGTTGTATGATGCCAGCAGTCACTTGATTTGTGATTACTGATCTGAATGCTTAAAGAGAAAGAGAAAGAATTTAATAACTATTCAAGAAATGCATACCACCTCAAGTCAAATATCATGCAATAATTTTTGCTATACTTGGACAAACATTCAGCTGTTACCTCTGGCCATTTCCACCCTCCCTCCACTCCCCCTCCAGCTTAGGCTCTCTTTTTCCTTCCATGGGTGAACCCTACCCACTGCTCCTGCTTTGCTGATTCCTTGTTTTCTTAGTGCATCTGTTCATCAAATTGTCTGTTCCCCACCTCCAGCCCAATGCATGCCCACCTTGAATAATCAGACTGGTCATTTGAAGCCTGAGTGAGGATGGCGGGCATTCATTCCGATTGTACAGCTCTAAAGAAACTGAATGTTTGTTCTCAGCCTGGGTCTCTTTTCTGATAGCAGATATTTTAGCTCTTGTACTTTTTATCTGTAAGTTTATGCCATCTTGTTCCAATAAAATGTGATTTTCTTTAAATAATTGAGAGGTGGCAAATATCGCTTGCAGTCAAAACAATTCTAAGACAGGGCTGGGTGGAATGTTAGGGAAGGTGCCACTTACTAGCTCAAACTCTGTCTGGGATACGTATGGGGGTAGGGGTGAATGATGCTTAAATTTTATATCATCAAACTTTTATATCCAGAATTAAGGATCATTTTTCCTATCATGTTGAATTTTCTAATTTCTCTTTCTGTTTGCATCTTTTCCCCCTCTATTTCCTTATGTGTTTTCTATTACTCAAGTTTCCCTTATTCTGATTTTTCCTTTCTACTGATTTGACTGCCATAATTCTCCCTATTTTGTTTAACTGATTTACTCTAACATTTTAATATGACAGGCTTGATTGAATCAGTTTGAAGTTAAGCAATTTAAAGAAGATTAGTATCTTTACTTTTCTGTAGAATAATACAAAGACTTTAAAATGCTTAACACAGATTACCATCTTCCATCTTCTGTGCTTGATTGTTTGGTAATTTAGTACCATTGTTTACTTCATTTTTCTAGGTTAATGTTTCCTCTTCCTCCATACTACAGCCTTTGTAAACAAGAAGCTGTAAACTCAGTGTTTGATGATCTGAATTTATTTTGTCTTCACTCATGATGGTATTTTAGAGTATTAGTTTGCTGCTCTTTTCCTTAATAGAAGGCAATGGCACCTCACTCCAGTACTGTTGCCCAGAAAATCCCATGGATGGAGGAGCCTGGTAGGCTGCAGTCCATGGGGTCGCTAAGAGTCAGACACGACTGAGCGACTTCACTTTCACTTTCCACTTTCATGCATTGGAGAAGGAAATGGCAACCCACTCCAGTATTCTTGCCTGGAGAATCCCATGGACAGAGAAGCCTGGTAGGCTGCAGTCCATGGGGTCGCACAGAGTCGGACACGACTGAAGCGACTTAGCAGCAGCTCTTTTCCTTCAGATACTGTTCCATTTTTAAAAGTCTGCTGTTTTATTATTGTCTTTTTATGCTATGCTATGCTATGCTATGCTAAGTCACTTTAATGGTGTCTGACTCTGTGCAACCCCATAGACGGCAGCCCACCAGGCTCCCCTGTCCCTGGGATTCTCTAGGCAAGAACACTGGAGTGGGCCGCCATTTCCTTCTCCAATGCATGAAAGTGAAAAGTGAAAGTGAAATTGCTCAGCCGTGTCTGACTCTTAGCGATCTCATGGACTGCAGCCCACCAGGCTCCTCCACCCATGGGATTTTCCAGGCAAGAGTACTGGGGTGGGGTGCCATTGCCTTCTCCAGGAGATCTTCTTGACCCAGGGGTCAAACCCATGTCTCTCATGTCTCCTGCACTGGCAAGAGGGTTCTTTACCACTAGCGACCCGTGAAGCCCCCCAAATTTTTACAGGTGTGGATTTATTTTTATTTACACCCTTTTTGAGAATCTAGAATTAAAAAAATGTCTTTCATCAATTCTAGAAATTTCTCAGTCATTATTTTTAAGAATATTGTCTTTTCTCCATTCTCTCTGTTCTTGTCCTTTGACATACCTATCAGGTATATGTGAGACTCCTTAATTTCTTTCTTTTTTCTTTTCATTTTATATTTTGAGGTGTATTCTGAATACTCTTGAAGGAGGAAACAGACAGAACAGGCTCCATCTTGAAAGCAGGACTCTGTCTTGGGGCGAAGTGTGGACTTTGAGCTATATGCCCCGTATCTATGGAAATGACATACCAACTGGAAAACCAGGCCCCTGGAAGGAAGAGCCCCAGGGCTCATACTTAGACTCTCCATTGCCAAAAAAAATACCCTAATTATCTGTGTAACCGAATAGAGTCACACATTCTATTATGCTTATTGGGGTATGACCACAGGCTTATTGATAATTGTCCACTGTTAACTACCTAGGCATAAGGCATATGAATCATGGGTTAACTTTGATTGTATCTTTCTTTTCCTGTGTTCAGACTAGTTTCAGGGAATTTGGGGAGGTGGGTTTGGTCATGTACACTTAGGGTATACAAGGTTTTCACAAAAACTGGTTGGGGTCCTTGGCTAAGAGGAGACTCTGCCTTGGGCCTGCATGTGTAATGAACTGCACTCCACTATCTGCATTGTCCTTCTGAATAAGTTTGTTTCCCGGAATGTGTGCCAACACTCTCTTCAGGTCATTAATTATATTGTTGTCTATGTCTAATCTAATATTTAAATTCACTACGATAAAGCTTTTCTATTTCAAAAACTGTATTTTTAATTTTGAGATATTCTATTTGATTCTCTTCTTTACTTATTCCTTTTCACCATGACTTATTTTCCTTGTTTATTTCTCATCATTTTAAACACACTTGTTGTATCATCTATATCTGATATTTCTGCTTTTTTGTTTGCTGACTCTTTTATAATCAGAAGGCTTTATGCGTGGGAGTCTTATGTGGCCTGTGTTGAGGGATAATTTATCAAGAGAGGATATTAGTTTGCTTTGGCCAGAAACTCTAGGAGTATCATTACCCTAAGAACACAGTATTTAATTTCTAATGTCTCAGAAACACAGGTGGATGGAACTGAACTCTGACAACACGTGACTTATAAATTCTTGTGTGCTTGTGCTAAGTCACTTCAGTCGTGTCTCACTCTTTGCAACCCTATGGATTGTAGCCCTCCAGGCTGCTCTGTCCATGGGATTCTCCAGGCAAGAATTCTGGAGTGGGTTGCCATTTCCTTCTCCGGGGATCTTTCCACCCCAGGGATCCAATCTACATTTCCTAAGTCTCCTGCATCATCAGGTGAGTTCTTTATCACTAGCGTCACCTTACAGAAGATTAATTTTTCTACCCAGAGCCCAAGTGCCAGGGTATGAACTTCATCATTTCTTCCTTATGATGGTGCATGTATTTTTAAAGTTGATCCTTGCCCTGAGGCTGTAGGATTTTGCATGCCCTGACTTTGTGTGAGATATCAGTTTAAGGCTTCATTTTGCACACATGTCACTATCCTAGGAGTGTTAAAACCTGACACTCGATGTTATCAATATCAACAATTTCCCCAAGGCTGTAGAGTGTCACTCTTGCGCCCACCACTTTGGTTTTCAATGACCTCTTTGCTTTAGGATCCTGGGGATTTCATTTAAAACTTGCTAGTACAGCTTTGAATTCAAAAGTACATAAGTTTTATTTTACTTGGCATTTCTATTTGCTTTGCAGAGAAGGGTTTTTGGAATATCTAATCTGTAATATTACAGGAAATGGAAGTTTCCCTACTCAAAAGAGGTTTGTATTTATTTCAAAAGCTTTTACTGTCTACAATTTGACAGGCAATGTTATTTTACATTTTAAAAATATGGTGGCACATAAATCAATAGAAAAAAATAAATTAGTGAAATGACAGTGTCAATCACTATTGCTAAAGTGTCCTTGTTTTTTATTTTATTCCAATATATTTATATTTTAAATTCACTCAGAAAATAGCACTCCTGGTATGTGCATTTTTTTTTCCATTTTGTAGCCTGTTAACCTTTATTTCACTCTGACTACATTTCATTTCACCCTGCCTTTTACTTCCTGACCTTTCATTTAAATGTGAATAAATAAATGTTTATACAAACAACATACTTCATGTGTGGCATATCTTTTAATAGCCACTTTCAATTCAAGGGTCAAAACTTATAGAGGATCATGCTGTTTTCTATCTGAATACAAGTAGAGTTATATGCTTAGATTTGTGATCTCCTGTGATCTTATCTGTTCTAAGGTGATTTCATATAAAGGAAATGATTGAAGCCATGACCCCTAGAAAGGTAATATGGAGACGAGTCAAATGCTTTAGCCCTCCTAATCCTTATTCAGTCTTCTCTGCCTCCACCTTTCTAGGCTTTCCATAAGCAACACTGCTATAGTTAAAATAACCAAGAAGGGCCAACTGTTCAGCACACGGAGCTCTGCTCAATATTGTGTGGAAGCTTGGAGGGGAGGGGAGTTTAAGGGAGAATGGATTCATGTACATGTATGGCTGTGGCCCTTACTCGTTCACCTGAAACTATCACTATATCGCTAATTGGCTATACCCCAATACAAAATAAAAAGTTAAAAAAAAAATTGTTACAGGGCATAAGCAGAAGATGAGCCCTCTGGAGCAGTGCTTTTTAATCTTCACTGCGAATGTGAATCCCTTGGGAATCTTGTTAAAATACAGATTCTGATTCAGTAGATCTGGGAAGGCACATGAGACTTTGGATTTTCACCAAACTCTCAGATGCTGCTGTTGATGCTTATCAATAAGAACTTTGAGCTGCAGTACCTTAGATACAACCAGATTGTCTACTCTTAAATCCTTATAAGTAGCACATTTGAGGTCACAACTTCAAAGAATTGTACATGGTGTATATTGTCGTCTGTTGTTGTTTAGTTGCTAAGTCATGTCGGATTCTTTTGCAACTCACCCAAGGATTGTAGCCTGCCAGGCTCCTCTGTCCCAGGCAAGAATACTGGAGTGGGTTGCCATTTCCTTCTTCAGGGGATCTTCCAGATGCAATGATAGAATCCACATCGCCTGCATTGGCAGGCGGGTTCTTTATTACTGAGCCACCAGGGAAGCCCATATTGCATATTGGACACTTATAAATGACAATACCAGAGAGTAGACTTATAAGTTAATCAATAATTATTTAAAAAATATTTCCTATTTTTATATGGAAATCATCAAAGTATAAAAATAGATTATTTTGCCTTCAATAAATTTACTTTTTATTAAAAATTTGTATTGCTTTTGTGTAATATCAAATCTAATTAATACATTTATGCAAAAATTCAAACAATATAGATGTGTATGTAATGAAATATTTATATAACATATAATAAATATTATATCCATATAATAAAAAGTGAGTTTTTTTAACACCCCCATTGTATTTCCAAAAGTAACCACTGTTGAGTTTGCTTATTGTATATCCTCCAAAATATTTTTGTGCCCTCTTTAAACATATATGCATATCTTCAACTATTGTTGGTTTATGAAAACAAGATTTTACTCTGTTGTCTTGTCCTGCAGCTTTTTTAAAAACTTAATATTTTATGATCACTTCCATTTCAATATGTATAGACCTTTCACAGTTTTACTGGTTGTATGCATATACAGTTCTATAATATTTAACTATCAAAAAAAAAAAGAGAGACATTTAGGCTCATTCCAATTTTTGTATTTAAGTATTCTATGCACTTAAGAAAGAGGATCTACCTCAATAGTTCTAATTCAGTAAAAGCGACCTGCATGGAAGTTGTATACCTCTATCATTCATTATATCTTAATTTTCTACAGAGATTAAATCCAAAGAAATTCTGAGCCCTTAAAGCACAGCAACCCCTTCCAAGCCCCAGATAGCCTCCAGACTCTCCATTTTGGGATCTATAAAGGGGATAATGGGATTTCTATAGATTTTTATAAGTCTGATTGCTAATGATTTGTTGTTATTGTTGTTCAGTCAAGTTGTGCCTGACTCTTTGCGACCCCATGGACTGCCGCACGCCAGGCCTCCCTATCCATCATCATCTCCAGGAGTTTGCCCAAGTTCATGTCCATTGAGTCAGTGATGCTATTCAACCATCTCATCTTCTGTTGCCCTCATTATTGCTATCATTATTGCTAATGATTTTTGTTGTTGTTCAGTCACTAAGTCATGTCCAGCTCTTGGCGATCCCATAATCTGTAGTATGCCCAGCTTCCCTATCTTTCACTATCTCCTGGAGTTTGCTCAAACTCATGTCCATTGAGTCAGTGATGCCATTCAAACACCTCATCCTCTGTCACCCCCTCCTCCTCTTGCCCTCAATCTTTCCCAGTATCAAGGTCTTTTCCAGCGAGTCAGCTCTTTGTATCAGGTGGTTATTATACTGCTGATGATAATACTCCTCAAAAGCATGTATATATATATATATATATATATATATATATATATATATATATATAGTGAACTAAAGGAGTTAAAATGGAGTATGGTGTCCAAGGCAGGTTCCACGTGCATCGTCTAGTTCTATATTTTAAACCTCACTAAAATTAACATGTTCAAATATCTTTGTTTGGTCTAGATAAATATACTATGTCTTGCAGAAAAGGGATTATATGTTTATTTTAATTCATAAAAAAAATTTAGAGATATGAATTGGAGATGGGCCTTGAGAGTTATGAGACTTTCTTAGTCATAAAATAAACATAGCTAGTTTCCATATATTTAAAGAAATCCCTCTGTAGTGCCTTAAGTCTAGACTCTAAAGGGAGAAATATCATTTCCTCTAATGTATATTTAATAAATAAAACTGTCTACCCAGAATTGCTAACAGAAATCGCTTGGCCTACCGGATATTCTCTGACCTAAAAGAAGGCCATCAGAGAATGTTCCTGTTATATTTTAAGAGAAAAATCAGCTGTTTATATCTTTTATTTATTGGCAGACTACTGTTAGTGACAGGTCTAATGAAAAATCTGTTTCTTATTGTGTTCTCCCCAATGGCCATTGCGCACTTTTTCTACTGACCCTGAAGCAATAAGCCCACTTCCAAAACAGCAGATAACCTCATTTATAGTGTCCGTAAGAAGATAAAAGTCTTCTGAAATGTATTATTTCCAGTCTCTTGTCTCATCCTTAAAATGTGTCTGTCTGGAGTTTCACCATGCATCTTCCCTCAGGTTTACAGGACGATGTCTCCTTGGTCCTTTCCAGAAACAAGCCCTTATTTCTGCCGTCAGTTTTATGGTATAATTTTACTGTTTCTTTGTACATGTTTTCTTCACTGCTTTATGCTCCTGGAAGACAAGAACACTTTGTTTTTTACACTCACGTTTCCTCAGCACCTGTCTCTTCATCTTATATGCCAATCCTGAATTTTAAAATGCAGTCAAACTTCAAGGACGACGGTAATGATTTCATAGGACTGCATGTCTCTCTTAAATCTTTTTGCTTTTATAATCATTTAAAAGTTTTTTTCTCACCATTTTGTTCAATATCTTTTAAAATCATTTTGGAGGTAGTTTTGATATAAATAAGAATAAAATGAGTGATTAAGAAATATTGAAGACATGAGAAATCTTACTGGTTTATATTTTGTGAATTAAAAAATAAACACCACAGTAATTACTACTCTTTGTAGCACAGCACATTTTTATTACACTGAAGCTTAAATTCAAATTAAATTATACTCTCCCCTTTCATTACCTTTTATTGTCTTTAATGTTTAAAAGTTATAAAATACCCTTGTTTACTTCTTATATGGTCTTTACAATTGTGCGGTTATCTAGGCTTTTAATGTTGTACCTCATTTAAAAGAAGGGCATTTTAATCAAATTGTCTTAGATTATTCCTCAGGAACTGAAAAGTTAATCTTTTAAAATGTCGAGAGGACTATATTATACTCCCATTTCTCCCTAGGTCTTGCAACACAGATATCATCACACAAAAATGTGTGGATGTATTTGATATGGTCATATCGCCTATACAGAGTTTGGAAAGAAGCCTGAACTTAGTGGCTGGGTCACGATGTGCTTTGGTATTACTGCTCCAAAAGCTCCAAAACCTCTAGATAAGCCTGTGGTTCTCAACTCTGACATAGGATGAGGGGAAGAGGTAAAATGATTAGTCTACATCTCTCCAATGAAGAGAAAAGACATTTAAATAGGTCAGAGGTAAATAAACTGTCATATCCACTTATGCATCGTGTTTGAATAAATGCAAAAAAAATGTTCAGTATCTGCTTCAGATGAAGGAAATTGTCAAAAAAAAATGTTTATAGAGAAAAGAGAAATTTATATGAACATTCAGCAGGCTGAAGCTCTGGGTATGGATGTTTTCAGTGATGTATGCAGTCATCGACCCTGTCAAAGAAAAAAACTTTCCATCAGGGAGCTCTTGACTGAAAGTGTAGTACCACAGTTCTTGTCAGTTTCTGCAGCATTTGGAGCATGGGATCTGGAGCAACAGGCTTGGTCCTTAATGGTTCATCAATGGGAACTTCAAGCTAAGCTTTTTCAAGGGTAAGTGACACAAGCAGAAAAATGCGAGTGACGACTCATTTGGTAAAACACTGAGTGGGATGTGAAAGCTGGGGCCATCGCAGCTGAGGGGAAGGCAGTAGAAAGGCAGGGAGTTGTGGAGAACCAGCAGTGGCAGTTCTTGAGAAAGAGCAAAGCCTAACAACTGAACTGAGGAGAGATGGGAGCTCTGAAATGGAGAGCCTGGGAGGTACACCTCAGGAAACTGCAGGAAGCCAAGCGAGGGGTTGAGAAGCAAGCCTTGGTTTTGTGGGAAAGGAAAACAGTGGGCAGGAGGTGGTCACCAGATGCCAGAGAAAGGAAATAGTAGTAATACTGGCCACTGGTCATGAGAATACGTCTCATCTGAGGACTGATTTACTGTATGAATGGGCGGGCTTATTAAAGCCTTATCTCAATCTTACTCACAATATCACTTGGCAGTCCCATAAATCTTGACTCGTGATCCACTGATGTTTTTGTTACACTATGTTAAATTGCCTATGAAAAAGCAGGAAGGCATTAGATTTGGGTAGATGAACTGTTGCTGCTAACAAGGCATTTTTCCCCAGGAGACCTGGGGAAAAGACCCTTTTTCTATGCTTTTAGTAATTTTGGAGAGGTCAAATCCAATTGCTAAGAAATGGAAACCTTGGTACCATTTATTCTAAGATTTTTTTTTCTTAAAAGTGGATAAATCTAGACTTTTGAAAAAAAAATGGTGGCAAATATTAGAGGAGAGTTTCAGAAATGGGAATATACTTTGAAGCACCACTTTTTTAAAATTCAAAAGCTGACCAGAATTATATATAAATGTACACAAAATACAGCTCATAGAACACGAGTCCATATTTACCGTTATCCCTAATTCAATTTTGTATATCAGTGTCAATTAAATCAATCAGTATCTGAGTCAATTAAATGCATATTACTGTGGTGAAAGTTTGAGATCAGTGGTTCACAATGAATGTTGTCATTTGGTATAATTTTGAAATAATAATGCAAGGATAGCTGCAGCAGATAGCCAAGGTAGCTGCTGCCAACTTTGATTTTGCCTGTGAAACATCACAAACAACACAAAAATGAATGAAAAGGAACCATTAGATACTGACCTAACCATTTGGATATTTTAAAAGTTTAGAGGATAAAGAAATTGATTCAAAAATAAAATAAAACCTGTTGATAAGGATTACCTCACTATGATTCATTTAAGTACTAGGAAACATTGAGTATTATGTTAGCAACTTAACCTCAAATAATTCAGAAAAAAATTGCAATGCTTTATAATTTTATGTAAGTTTAAGATTGTTTAAAAATTACTAAAACTTTTTGCATATGCAATTACAATGTAAATATATATAGATGTGGTGGTTTAGTTGCTAAGTTGTGTCTGACTCTTGTGACCACATGGACTGTAGCCTGCCATTCTGCTCTGTCCATGGGATTCTCCAGGCAAGAACACTGGAGTGGGTTGCCATTTCCTTCTACAGGGGATCTTCCTGACCCAGGGATCAAACCCAGGTCTTCTGCATTGCAGGAAGATTCTTTACCCACTGTGCTATGAGGGAAGCCCCATATATATGTAGTATATATAATAAATATAAAGGTATATGCATGCATGCTAAGTCACTTCAGTCATGTCCAACTCTTTGCACCCCTATGGACTGTAGCCTGCCAGGCTCCTCTGTACATGGGATTTTCCAGGCAAGAATACTGGAGTGGGTTTCCACGTCCTTCTCTGGGGTAAAGACATAATCTTGATAGTGAGTTTTTGAAGGAGATGTTAGGAATATGTTTTTCTTATTTTTGGAAACAAGCTGTTTGTGGGGCATGTTCCTTCCTCTCTGACTCTATCACCTGTAAATGATAAACAGGCCCCAGCAAGGCTATTGCTACTTTCTTTTTAAACCTTCATTTTTGTTTTCTGTTTTGGTCCAGTGCTGTTAAGACCACTGTCACTCACAGTCACTCATTCCAATGACCATGCTGTTGATCTCTTCCTCTTTTATTTCCTTGTCCATTTTGCCTGGCCTCCGTCGAGCTGACACTTCACTCAGACCTTCTTTAATTCCCATCTCTCAGTGAATGCCTTCTCTCTCTTGGTCTTCCCCTACTATTACCTTTGTCATCTTCATTTATTCACCCAACAAATATTGAGTACCTTCTTAACAGGACTTCCTCTAATAGTCTATATTCACTGAGTTTCCACATTTGCAGATTCAACCAGCAGGGATAAAAATTATTCAGAAGAAATCTAGGCAATTCCCTAAAGCAAGATGTTAATTTTCTGGGCATTGGCAACTGTTAACATAGAATTTACATTACATTACATTAATACAGTGTAATTACATTACGTTGTATTAGGTATTGCAAGCAATCCAGGGATGATTCATTTAAAGTATATGAGAGGGTGTGCTTGAATAGGTTATAATCAAATACTATGTTAGTTAATATAAAGGACTTGAGTATCCATGGATTTTGATATCCTTGGGGAATTTTGGGGTGCTGAGGTGAGTGTCTGAAACAAGTACCCCTCTGATACCAAGGGATAATTGATTGTAGTTTGTCAGTCATCTTAGGAAGGAATGAACTGATTACTGGAATAAAAAATTTCTTTATTCTATCTCATCTTTGACTATACATTTTTTAAAAAAGCCTCAAATTTCTATCTATGAACACATGATAAAACTGGAAAATAGCAGATAATATTCAAATTGCCGTAGAGCAATAAGTGCTTTTTAAGTAGTTTGAAATCAGTTAACTCTTTTCTTCTCATTTGTAAGTTGAGTGTACTGTATTTGTACATTTATATTAATATGTGGATTAGGATGAAATATACAATTAAAAGAATCAGATCAGATAAGATCAGACCAGTCGCTCAGTCGTGTCCGACTCTTTGCGACCCATGAATTGCAGCACGCCAGGCCTCCCTGTCCAACACCAACTCCCGGAGTTCACTCAGACTCATGTCCATTGAGTCAGTGATGCCATCCAGCCATCTCATCCTCTGTCGTCCCCTTCTCCTCCTGCCCCCAATCCCTCCAAGCATCAGAGTCTTTTCCAATGACTCAACTCTTCCCATGAGGTGGCCAAAGTACTGGAGTTTCAGCTTTAGCATCATTCCTTCCAAAGAAATCCCAGGGCTGATCTCCTTTAGAATGGACTGGTTGGATCTCCTTGCAGTCCAAGGGACTCTCAAGAGTCTTTTCCAACACCGCAGTGCAAAAGTATCAATTCTTCGGTGCTCAGCATTCTTCACAGTCCAACTCTCACATCCATACATGACCACAGGAAAAACCATAGCCTTCACTAGACGGACCTTTGTTGGCAAAGTAATGTCTCTGCTTTTGAATATGCTATCTAGGTTGGTCATAACTTTCCTTCCAAGAAGTAAGCGTCTTGTAATTTCATGGCTGCAGCCACCATCTGCAGTGATTTTGGAGCCCCCAAAATAAAGTCTGACACTGTTTCCACTGTTTCTCCATCTATTTCCCATGAAGTGATGGGACCAGATGCCATGATCTTCGTTTTCTGAATGTTGAGCTTTAAGCCAACTTTTTCACTCTCCACTTTCACCTTCATCAAGAGGCTTTTTAGTTCCTCTTCACTTTCTGCCATAAGGTTGGTGTCATCTGCATATCTGAGGTTATTGATATTTTTCCTGGCAATCTTGATTCCAGCTTGTGCTTCTTCCAGTCCAGCATTCTCATGATGTACTCTGCATATAAGTTAAATAAACAGGGTGACAGTATACAGCCTTGATGTCCTGCTTTTCCTATTTGGAACCAGTCTGTTGTTCCATGTCCAGTTCTAACTGTTGCTTCCTGACCTGCATAGAAATTTCTCAAGAGGCAGATCAGGTGGTTTGGTATTCCCATCTCTTTCAGAATTTTCCACAGTTTATTGTGATCCACAAGTCAAAGGCTTTGGCATAGTCAGTAAAGCAGAAATAGATGTTTTTCTGGAACTCTCTTGATTTTTCCATGATCCAGTGGATGTTGGCAATTTGATCTCTGGTTCCTCTGCCTTTTCTAAAACCAGCTTGAACATCAGGAAGTTCAAGGTTCACATATTGCTGAAGTCTGGCTTGGAGAATTTTGAGCATTACTTTACTAGTGTGTGAGATGAGTGCAACTGTGCGGTAGTTTGAACATTCTTTGGCATTGCCTTTCTTTGGGATTGGAATGAAAACTGACCTTTTCCAGTCCTGTGGCCACTGCTGAGTTTTCCAAATTTGCTGGCATATTGAGTGCAGCACTTTCACAGCATCATCTTTTAGGATTTGAAATAGCTCAACTGGAATTCCATCACCTCCACTAGCTTTGTTCCTAGTGATGCTTCCTAAGGTTCACTTGACTTCACATTCCAGGATGTCTGGCTCTAGGTCAGTGATCACACCATCGTGATTATCTGGGTTGTGAAGATCTTTTTTGTACAGTTCTTCTGTGTATTCTTGCCACTTCTTCTTAATATCTTCTGCTTCTGTTAGGTCCATACCATTTCTGTCCTTTATTGAGCCTATCTTTGCATGATATGTTCCTTTGGTATCTCTGATTTTCTTGAAGAGATCTCTAGTCTGACAGAATGTGGTCCACTGGAGAAGGGAATGGCAAACCACTTCAGTATTCTTGCCTTGAGAACCCCAACAGTACGAAAAGGCAAAATGATAGGATACAGAAAGAGGAACTCCCCAGGTCAGTAGGTGCTCAATATGCTACTGGAGATCAGTGGAGAAATAACTCCAAAAAGAATGAAGGGATGGAGCCAAAGCAAAAACAATACCCAGCTGTGGATGTGACTGGTGATAGAAGCAAGGTCTGATGCTGTAAAGAGCAATATTGCATAGGAACCTGGAATGTCAGGTCCATGAATCAAGGCAAATTGAAAGGGGCCAAACAAGAGATGGCAAGAGTGTATGTCGACATTCTAGGAATCAGCAAACTCAAATGGACTGGAATGGGTGAATTTAACTCAGATGACAATTATATCTACTACTGCGGGCAGGAATCCCTCAGAAGAAATGGAGTAGCCATCATGGTCAACAAAAGAGTCCGAAATGCAGTACTTGGATGCAATCTCAACAACAACAGAATGATCTCTGTTCATTTCCATGGCAAACCATTCAATATCACAGTAATCCAAGTCTATGCCCCAACCAGTAACGCTGAAGAAGCTGAAGTTGAACGGTTCTATGAAGACCTACAAGACCTTTTAGAACTAACACCCAAAAAAGATGTGCTTTTCGTTATAGGGGACTGGAATGCAAAAGTAGGAAGTCAAGAAACACCTGGAGTAACAGGCAAATTTGGCCTTGGAATATGGAATGAAGCAGGGCAAAGACTAATAGAGTTTTGCCAAGAAAATGCACTGGTCATAACAAACACCCACTTCCAACAACACAAGAGAAGACTCTATACATGGACATCACCAGATGGTCAACACCAAAATCAGATTGATTATATTCTTTGCAGCCAAAGATGGAGAAGCTCTATACAGTCAGCAAAAATAAGACCAGGAGCTGACTGTGGCTCAGAGCATGAACTCCTTATTGCCAAATTCAGACTGAAATTGAAGAAAGTAGGGAAAACCACTAGACCATTCAGGTATGACCTAAATCAAATCCCTTATGATTATACAGTGGAAGTGAGAAATAGATTTAAGGACCTAGATCTGATAGATAGAGTGCCTGATGAACTATGGAATGAGGTTTGTGACATTGTACAGGAGACAGGGATCAAGACCATCCCCATGGAAAAGAAATGCAAAAAGCAAAATGACTGTCTGAGGAGGCCTTACAAATAGCTGTTAAAAGAAGAGAAGCGAAAAGCAAAGGAGAAAAGGAAATATATAAACATCTGAATGCAGAGTACCAAGGAATAGCAAGAAGAGATAAGAAAGCCTTCTTCAGTGATCAATGCAAAGAAATAGAGGAAAACAACAGAATGGGAAAGACTAGAGATCTCTTCAATTAAAAGAATAGCCATACCAAATGAGGCCAGATGTAGCCTTAGAGTGGCACATTTTTTTCCTGATGATCCCACGCATGCTTGTGCTTGGGTTGCTCAGTCATGTCAAACTCTTTTGTGACCCCATGGACTACATCCTGCCAGGTTTCTCTGTCCATATGATTTTTTCCAGGCAAGAATACTGGAGCAGGTTGTCATTTCCTCCTCCAGGGGATTTCCCGACCCAGGGATCGAACCTGCATCTCCTGCATTGGCAGGCAGATTATTTACCACTGAGCCACCTGGGAAGCCCAACGATCCAGTACTAACATGAAATATAAAGGTCAAGAGTGTATCCGTGATTCATGACTCTCATTTTAAAATCTTTTCAGAAAATAAGCTCTTGAAGGTCAGCAGTGATAACTCCATGGTTCCCTCTGAGAGATTCTAACATCATAAAGCAGAACATAGCAGAGTTCCCTAGTGCAGTTAGTGCATAGAGAATGACTACAATCTATACTTTGTTAACAGAGTGGTGGGAATGCTCTGCTTAAGAAAAGGGAAACATTGATTTGGCTAAAATCTTACACAATTGAAGGTTGGAGCCTAATATGTTCAGGAAGAAGTTCTCTTAGCTTATTTGCTCCCACAATCTTAATCAATTTACTTTCTGTGTTTATGCTGATGACTTTCACATTTATTCTTTCATTTCTCCGTTCTCCATTTATGAACAAGGGATGGTTTAGATGTGCTGGAGACACAGAGAAAGGCTCTTAATTTCTTTTTTTCCCCGGTAAACTCCTACTTCCCTTTCAGAATTTTGTTCACTTATCATCTCTTCTATAAGTCTTACGGATTTCACTATGTAGCTTGGGCTAGGGTGTTCATACAGTTTCATTTGTGCAATGTTAACAACTCTATTGTGGCACCCACCTTGCTCTTGCTTAATCATGAATTTATTAGTCTGTCTCTTACCCTGGGGTTGAAGTGCCTTGAGGATTAGTATACTGGCATTATCATTTCTGTCAGGTGTACCAACCAAAATATATTAAACATATACTATTTACTGGTATTTCAGTTGTCTATTTGCTGTGTACTGCTACAGCTGCTGCTAAGTCTCTTCAGTCGTGTCCAACTCTGTGTGACCCCATAGAAGGCAGCCCACCAGGCGCCCCTGTCCCTGAGATTCTCCAGGCAAGAACACTGGAGTGGGTTGCCATTTCCTTCTCCAATGCATGAAAGTGAAAAGTGAAAGTGAAGACGCTCAGTCGTATCTGACTCTTAGCGATCCCATGGACTGCAGCCCACCAGGCTCCTCCGTCCATGGGATTTTCCAGGCAAGAGCACTAGAGTGGGTTGCCATTGCCTTCTCCAATTTGCTGTGTAAAAACTACCCAAAAGTTGGCCTAAAACAGTAATCATCTTACTTGCTCACCCATCTGTAATCTGGGCTGGGGTTGGCTGTTGGTCTTACCTGGGCTGCATTTAGTTGGTGAGCCAGCTGGAGACAAGGCTCAGCTGAGATGACTGGGCTCTCTCTCTTTCTGTCTCTCTCACTGTTATCTTAGGACCTCTTCCTTCCACCTCTGCACCAATTTCTGTTATGATAACTGAATTCCTTACATGGCAATTCAGGGATCCCAAGAATACAAAACACTCTGCATGGCTTTCTCAAAACAAAGAGATGGAACCAGCCTAGTATTGCTTCAAGCACATCTGAATGAGTGAAGAGAGGGTCTGTCAAGATGCAAGCAGAGGGGAATCAGAGAGAGAATGAACACCAGAGCCACTAACAGAGCCGACCCACCACAAGCCCATTTTTTCCTATTAGAAAGCCACATTTATCCCTCATTAGATATATACTCCTCCCTTGCAGAACTTCCAAGGGTCTCATCCTTTTAGGGCACCTGTTTCAGGCTCAAGTCCCATATTCAGGCCTCCACATCAGGTCACAGCACAGATGATGCTCCTCAGGTACCTTGGCTGGGGCACAGCTCCTCAGGCCAAGTCCTCTGAAGGTGTAACGCCAGGGAATCAATGGGACAGTTATCTTCCTCACACTCAGCCAACATACATGACTAGAGAGGGACAGATAAGCATAATAAACTCCACCTTTTGGGAGCGAGGTGGGGAGCAAGAAGCAGGAAGCAGCAGGGCTGTGGCACAAACAAATGAGGGCATAGGGTGGTCTCCCCTGTGTGGACGATAAAGGAGTGTGCTGTCTATACAGAACTTAAAAGCAAAAATATACCTGCCTAAATCCCAGAGCACTCTTAGTAACCCTGCACAGGCCAGTGGATACTGTGTCAGTGATAAACACACCTCTCAGTAGAGGCACCTCTCCCTGCTCTTCCCCTTGGTATGCACGGCTAGCAGACGTGTGTCCACAGGGGTTCTGAGATCCAGCGGGCACGCACCTCCAGCCCCTTCATCAGGTCCAGTCTGTCCCTGTGCAGTCGTTCTTCAGGCCCTCCCACCTGACGTTGCTTTCCTTCCATCATAGGTGGTTCATCTCAATTGTTAACATGAAAAGCTCCGTGATTTGCCAACTGTGTGATCTTGACCAGGCGACTTTATCTTTTTGAACCTCCAGGTCTTCATCTATAAAATGGGGATTTTTATAATAGTACTTACAATGAGACTTATGTGTTGTAAGGCTGTTGTAAGATGTAAATGCAATATTATTCATAAATAAGTCATTTTATCATGCATATCATATGCGTATAAAATGAGACATTTAAATATATTATATATAAAAATCTTAAATAGTGACTGGAGTATAATACATCCTTAATAGATGTGTACTGTCATTATTTTGGGCTTCTCAGGTGGCACTAATGGTATAAAGAACCCACTTGCCAATGCAGGACACCAGTTCGATCCCTGGATAGGGAATATCCCCTGGAGGAGGGCATGGCAAATCACTCCAGTATTCTTGCCTGGAGAATTCCATGGGCAGGGGAACCTGGGAAGCCACGGTCTACAGGGTCACAAAGAGATACACCTGAAGCGACTTAGCATGCATGCATGTATCATTATCATTTTGCATTTGTCTGCTCTATAAAACATAAAATGAAGATTAGAATTATGTTAGGCCCAGCAAAGCGCTGCATGCTGCTCAAATAATGTATGAAATATATATGTAAAGAGAGAGAGAATTTTTTTCCCTATGTGTTCATTTATATAAGAAGACAATTTGAAATTGCTGGTAAATTTTTTTGCAGCTTGGAAAAAATACTTTGACAGAGGGAGCAAAATAATTCTGAAGATAAGAGCCAAATATAAACTTAAAATAAAACTGAAACATTGATTTAGATTATGTAGGGCACAAAATCAGTGTAAAAAGCTATAATTAAGTTTTCCAACAGATTTAAAACATGCCCAGGGCAGCACGAGGGGTTTGTAACGGTCTCTTTTGTTATGAAAAGAGCACAGAATGTAAAATCAGATGTCCAGGTGCTCTGGCTCCTGGGAGGATGGGTCCAGTTATCCCCAACCATTACCTGGAGGCTGCGGTGAAACCTTATGTACTGGCTGCTTGCCAAGCCCAAAGTGACAGCCCAGTCAGAGTCATGCCCTACTTACACTTCCAGTGGTCACTGAAATATTGAAAGAAATCAAAAAAAGTTTAATCTTTGGGGAAGACTTGAATGACAATATACTGGAGAGAAACAATGGGTGCATTTGAGGTCAGGACCATTCTTTCTGTTAAGTCTTTTAAAACCATGCTGGTGCCCCTTCCTTGGAATCTGTCTTTTCATCACATCTGTTGAATCCTTTCTCCAATTCAGACAGAGATATATCTCTGTATCTTTCCAAGTTTTTAAGTCAATCTGCAAAGGAGCAAGGTGTAAATCAGAGTAAAAATAACCTTTTCTATACTACGAACAAGGCTAGTGGAGGTGATGGAATTCCAGTTGAGCTATTCCAAATCCTGAAAGATGATGCTGTGAAAGTGCTGCACTCAATATGCCAGCAAATTTGGAAAACTCAGCAGTGGCCACAGGACTGGAAAAGGTCAGTTTTCATTCCAATCCCAAAGAAAGGCAATGACAAAGAATGCTCAAACTACCACACAATTGCACTCATCTCACACGCTAGTAAAGTAATGCTCAAAATTCTCCAAGCCAGGCTTCAGCAATATGTGAACCGTGAACTTCCTGATGTTCAAGCTGGTTTTAGAAAAGGCAGAGGAACCAGAGATCAAATTGCCAACATCTGCTGGATCATGGAAAAAGCAAGAGAGTTCCAGAAAAATATCTATTTCTGCTTTATTGACTATGCCAAATTCTTTGACCCTGTGGACCACAACAAACTGTGGAAAATTCTGAAAGAGATGGGAATACCAGACCACCTGACCTGCCTCTTTAGAAATCTGTATGCAGGTCAGGAAGCAACAGTTAGAACTGCACATGGAACAACAGACTGGTTCCAAATAGGAAAAGGAGTATGTCAAGGCTGTATATTGTCACCCTGCTTATTTACCTTATATGCAGAGTACATCATGAGAAATGCTGGGCTGGAGGAAGCACAAGCTGGAATCAAGATTGCTGGGAGAAATATCAATAACCTCAGATATGCAGATGGCACCACCCTTATGGCAGAAAGTGAAGAGGAACTCAAAAGCCTCTTGATGAAAGTGAAAGAGGAGAGTGAAAAGTTGGCTTAAAGCTCAACATTCAGAAAATGAAGATCATGGCATCTGGTCCCATCACTTCCTGGAAAAGAGTGGAAACAGTATCAGACTTTATTTTGGGGGGCTCCAAAATCACTGCAGATGGTGACTGCAGCCATAAAATTAAAAGATGCTTACTCCTTGGAAGGAAAGTTATAACCAACCTAGATAGCATTTTCAAAAGCAGAGACATTACTTTGCCAACAAAGGTTCGTCTAGTCAAGGCTATGGTTTTTCCTGTGCTCATGTATGGATGTGAGAGTTGGATTGTGAAGAAAGCTGAGCACCAAAGAATTGATACTTTTGAACTGTGGTGCTGGAGAAGACTCTTGCGAGTCTCTTGGACTGCAAGGAGATCCAACCAGTCCATTCTAACGGAGACCAGCCCTGGGTGTTCATTGGAAGGACTGATGCTAAAGCTGAAACTCCAGTACTTTGGCCACCTCATGCAAAGAGTTGACTCATTGGAAAAGACCCTGATGCTGGGAGGGATTGGGGGCAGGAGGAGAAGGGGACGACAGAGGATGAGATGGCTCGTCCATCGACAGAGGATCACCGTCTCGATAGACATGAGTTTGGGTGAACTCTGGGAGTTGGTGATGAACAGGGAGGCCTGGAGTGCTGCGATTCATGGGGTCACATCGGACACGACTGAGCAACTGAACTGAACTGAACTGATGCTGGGGAAGACTGAAGGCGGGAGGAGAAGGGCACAGCAGAGGATGAGGTGGTTGGGTGGCATCACCGACTCAATGGACGTGAGTTTGAATAAATTCTGAGAGTTGGCTATGAATAGGGAGGCCTGGTGTGCTGCAGTCCATGGGGTCTTAAAAAGTCGGACATAACTGAGTGACTGAACTGAACTTAAATAATGGATGAGGACTTGAAATTAAATCATAAGCTCAGCTCCAAAAGCTGATGGCCCACTACTTGTTTTGGGGTTACTAAATTTATAATCCAGAATCTATTCTTCTATGTGTCTGACCCAGGATATCAATAATTCAAGGTCTGACTTCAACTACCCATTTCCTCAATTAGTAGACTCTGAATTTTTCCTAAGCCTTTGTTATTTTAGGCTAGTTGCTTCTTCTAACACAATGTACCACTTTTACTAAGTAATAAAATATGCTCAGTATTTTATCCCCTGTAACCTGTCTGACAGTTGTTGGTCACCCTTTGAGACATGAGGTCTTGCTTTTATGATTTAGTGCTTTGGTGCCTGCTGGATTACTAATGTTATCTACAATGATTGTCATAGTTCTGTGATCTGAATTCCTTGCTTCTCTATCCCATCAGTTGACTTCGTGATTGTTGTTCAGTTGTGCCTGACTCTTTGTGACCGCATGGACGGTATCCCACCAAATTCCTCTGTCTATGGGATTTCCTAGAATGGGTAGCCATTTCCTTCTCCAGGGGATCTTCCCAACCCAGGGAAGATCCCGAGTCTCCTGCTCAGCAGGGATTCTTTACCCCTGTGCTACCTGGGAGACCCCATCAGCTGACTACTTCTGTCAATTTCTAAAACAAATCAATAAACTGTTGATGTCCCTTGAGTACTTCTGTTGATCTATCTAGATGTCCCTTTTTGCAATCAAGATGATTGTCCTTGGTAGTTCTTTGTCTTCATGCCACATCCCAATTTGGTCCATTTGAATTTAAATAGACTTTATACCTTAGCTATTCAACTTAAGATATGTGCAATTTCTGCTTTCATATTTAATGTGCTTCTTAATGCTGTTGAGTGAAAAGCCATAGGGATGAATCAGCAGCTTCATTTTTTGGTTTGCTTTCTAATTAAAATATTCCTACAGATTTCAGGCAAAAGAAATGCTGCATTTATTGACTGGTCTGACTGAGTAAGATATATTCCAAATGAAATAATTAAGTCTTTATACAACACTTTTTAAAAATTTAGGTTAATCAATGATGCTTAATCAGGATAAAACAACAACAAAACCACAAGTTTGGATAATTGAAGCCAAGAGATAATCCATACACTCTGTCTTTGGTTAAAAGCTTTTAAAAAAAATTAGCACCAATCATACCAGAGTACCTAAGGCATAATCAAATGAGCTGATTGGATTTTTTCATCTTGTCTTCCCCATTATTTGATAAAAACAATAATAAATACAAAATTCACCAACAGAAGGCAAGGAGAAGAAAAGATGTGCTCCTAGATAAGTATTAAATTCATTCAAATTGCTGGATTTTATAGGATTTTTTACTTAATTGATCAGATACTGCAATGTCAGGACAAGGTAAAGCTGGTACCCACACCAGTTTTACTGAAAGTTTATAGAAATTGAAATCTATCACTCAACATTTTATTTTAGGTTACATTATGTAGTAAATATCCCTGGAGCAGGGCATGGAAACCCACTGCAGTATTCTTGCCTGGAGAATCCCCATGGACAGAGAAGCCTGGCGGGCTACACTCCATGGGATTGCAAAGAGTCAGACACGACTGAGCAACTAAACACACACACAGATAAGTAAGAGTTGAAGATTTCTTGTTTCTACCAGTTTCTTGTTTCTACCTGGGATGGTTGATGGAGAAAGTAACTCATTAACCAGACTCACTCATGAGAAGCGATGCAGGAACCTGCCCTGGAGCTTGATGCAGGGATAATTCTTTAGCTGTTGAAACAGGAAAGCCAGGAGCGATCCTCCGCTCCAACGGGTTCCACAGGTGAGTCCACCCTGTTAGACTGAGACTTGTGTCTTCTTTGGACTGAAGATCTGCCAGGCACATTCCTGAACAAGTAGGATAGACTGTGCTTTTCAAAGAGGTCAAAGCAGTATTGTAGTCACACATGCTCTTCCTGAACCTTGTTGTATCCTATCAAGAGGCTGAGTCTATTTTCTCTCCCTTCAGACCTGGGCAGGCATGTCCAACAAAGTACAGCAGACGTGATGCTTTGTGTCTTATGATACAGCTGCAGTCTGGCTCTCCTTTTCTGTGACTCTCCTTTTCTGTGATACTTACTCTTCTGTGACCCAGACCTATGTTATTAGGAAGCCCAAGCTACATGAGGGTACCATACGAAGAAATTTTCAGGCAACAACCCAGCTAATGTGTTTGGCTGAACTTTTGTAATACAATTTCTGCCTCCAGCTTTGAGATTGCGACAGACTTCAGACATCCTAGAGCAGAGATACTCCCTTCCTATTATGTCCTGTCTGAATTCCTAACTCATGGAATCTGAGAGCATAAAAAGTGGTAGTTTTGTGCCTTGGGTTTTGGGATAATTTGTTTTGCAGCTTTAGTAACTGGAACAAGTCTCTGCTGGCTGCTTCTTGAAGTAGTTTAATTAGTTTGGGCATATATCTCTGTTATTAATATATGTAATGTGAATATAGAAATGAAACAAACAAAAAAGCAAGCCATAATTTCTCTTCTCTCTTCTAATAGGAAAGCCAGATATATTTTCAAAAGTTTAGCTAAGACTTCAGTGTTTTATGTCTCAATCTGAAAGTTCTCAACCTTTCTGAAACTGATAAATTTAGTTTAATAAAGCCCCCCAATTTCTAAAAGACAAATTCAAAAGACAAATTATTAACTGAGGGTAAAAAAACATGTGCAACTCACTTCATGTAAGGTTAATGTCCTCGATTTATAATGTGTGCATGCTCATTTGCCCAGGTGTGTTCGACCCTTTGTGACCCCATGAGCCACCTGGGAAGACAATTTATAGTGTTCCTTCCCTCAAATTAGTAAGAAACAACAACCTGATAGAAAAACTTGGAACAAATATATACAGGAAACAAGGAAAAGGAAATTGAAATGTTTTTTCAATGTTAAAAACGTCTTCATCTCACTAATAATCAGAGAAATGCAAATTAAATTGAGATACTTGGATGTCTTTTCCCATATAAAATTGAAAAAGATCAGAAGTTCACAAACATGTTGTTAAGGGTGTGAGAAAATAGGCATTCTTACACTTTCCAGTGCAGATCAGATAAGATCAATTATCTGAACACATGCACACACACACTTGCATGATATATGTGTGAGGTTATTATTTGCTGTTACATTGTTTATCATGGCAAAACATTGAGAGCTACCAAAATACTCTGCAACTGAGTTTTGGATATACAATTTATGGTATATCTGTATGATGAAATGGTACATATTCAAGTTTAAAAGCAAATGAGAAAGTTCATTGTGTACTGACCAAGTGATAACACAAAATATCAGAATAAAGTGAAAAAACAAGCTGCAAAATCTTGTTTGGTTTACATAATACTGGTGTTAACTTTTAAAACATTATTTGCTTATAAATTTGTTTATGTATTCATGAAATATCCTTGGGAGGGTATTTAACAATTGTTATCATTGGTTACCTCTGGAGAGGGGAGCTCAATAACCAGAGAGAAAGAAAAGGCAGAATTTTCACTGTTTTACATTTTTATAACTTTTGTAGCATATAAATATATGATCTATTTCAAATAAATAAAATATTAAAAATTCTAATCCAACCCTATTATAATAAATTTCTTTACGTATTTTTATCCCTTGCCAGACAGGAACATCTAAGTTACTCCCCTATATGTCCAGTGCCTGCTGACATCTTAGCAGAGAGCAGGCATTTCTGCATTTTTGGAGGAATGCAAGATGGCCTCTGGTGAGCAGGATGGCATAGCCATAATCTACTGTGCTGAAAGGATGTGGGGGACTTGAAGGTGAAATTCCACATGTCAGCCTTTGGAAAGGCTCTAGGGAAACCTGATGTTTACGCTGATCTGCCACTCAAAGACGGAGAAGGCAATGGCAACCCACTCCAGTACTCTTGCCTGGAAAATCCCAGGGACGGGGGAGCCTGATGGGCTGCTGTCTATGGGGTCACACAAAGTCAGACACGACTGGAGCGACTTAGCAGCAGCAGCAGCCACTCAAAGTAAAGATACATACAGGATATGGATAGGATGAAGGGCTTTATGGCAAAAGAGTAAAAATGGCTTCTGGAAGATTGGAAAAGACTGAGGTGACTGTGTAGGCTTGCAAGAAGGGGAGAGAAGGACTTCCCTGTCAGTCCGTGGTTAAGACTTTGTCTTCCAAAGCAGGGGGTACAGATTCAATCCCTGGTTGGGGAGATAAGATCCATCGTGCCTTGAGGCCAAAAAACCAAAAACATGAAACAGAAACAATATTGTAATAAGTTCAATAAAGACTTTAACAATTATCCACATTAAAAAACAAAACAAAACAAAAAACGTAAGAAAATGAAAGAAGGAGAAGAAAGTGTGCAGTTGAGAGGGAAGATCAAGACAATCTTCATTTTGTGCCTCAAAGGGCATCATCCATAGTTTATCGAGTCAGTGCAAAGGCCCTGGCAGTCAAAGCAAAACTTTGATCATTTTAAACGACTGATGACTAATTGCATCAGGTGGTTGTTTCCTGCTATAATTCTTTCACTTCAGTTCAGTCGCTCAGTCGTGTCTGACTCTTTGCAACCCCATGAATCGCAGCACACCAGGCCTCCCTGTCCATCACCAACTCCCGGAGTTCACCCAGACTCATGTCCATCGAGTCAGTGATGCCATCCAGCCATCGCATCCTCTGTCTTCCCCTTCTCCTCCTGCCCCCAATCCCTCCCAGCATCAGAGTCTTTTCCAATGAGTCAACTCTTTGCATGAGGTGGCCAAAGTACTGGAGTTTCAGCTATAGCATCATTCTTTCCAAAGAAATCCCAGGGCTGATCTCCTTCAGAATGGACTGATTGGATCTCCTTGCAGTCCAAGGGACTCTCAAGAGTCTTCTCCAGCACCACAGTTCAAAAGCATCAATTCTTCGGCACTCAGCCTTCTTCACAGGCCAACTCTCACATCCATATATGACCACTGGAAAAACCATAGCCTTGACTAGACGACCCTTTGTTGGCAAAGTAATGTCTCTGCTTTTGAATATGCTATCTAGGTTGGTCATAACTTTCCTTCCAAGGAGTAAGCGTCTTTTAATTTCATGTCTGCAGTCACCATCTGCAGTGATTTTGGAGCCCCCCAAAATAAAGTCTGGCGCTGTTTCCACTGTTTCCCCATCTATTTCCCATGAAGTGATGGGACTGGATGCCATGATCTTCGTTTTCTGAATGTTGACCTTTAAGCCAACTTTTTCACTCTCCACTTTCACCTTCATCAAGAGGCTTTTTAGTTCCTCTTCACTTTCTGCCATAAGGGTGGTGTCATCTGCATATCTGAGGTTATTGATATTTTTCCTGGCAATCTTGATTCCAGCTTGTGTTTCTTCCAGTCCAGTGTTTCTCATGATGTACTCTGCATAGAAGTTAAATAAGCAGGGTGACAATATACAGCCTTGACGTACTCCTTTTCCTATTTGGAACCAGTCTGTTGTTCCATGTCCAGTTCTAACTGTTGCTTCCTGACCTGCACACAAATTTCTCAAGAGGTAGGTCAGGTGGTCTGGTATTCCCATCTCTTTCAGAATTTTCCACAGTTTATTGTGATCCACACAGTCAAAGGCTTTGGCAGAGTCAATAAAGCAGAAATAGATGTTTTTCTGGAACTCTCTTGCTTTTTCCATGATCCAGTGGATGTTGGCAATTTGATCTCTGGTTCCTCTGCCTTTTGTAAAACCAGCTTGAACATCAGGAAGTTCACGGTTCACATATTGCTGAAGCCTGACTTGGAGAATTTTGAGCATTACTTTACTAACGTGTGAGATGAGTGCAATTGTGCGGTAGTTTGAGCATTCTTTGGCATTGACTTTCTTTAGGATTAGAATGAAAACTGACCTTTCCAGTCCTGTGGCCACTGCTTAGTTTTCCAAATTTGCTGGCATATTGAGTGCAGCACTTTCACAGCATCATCTTTCAGGATTTGGAATAACTCAACTGGAATTCCATCACCTCCACTAGCTTTGTTCGTAGTGATGCTTTCTAAGGCCCACTTGACTTCACATTCCAGGATGTCTGGCTCTAGGTCAGTGATCATACCATCGTGATTATCTGGGTTGTGAAGATCTTTTTTGTACAGTTCTTCTGTGTATTCTTGCCATCTCTTCTTAATATCTTCTGCTTCTGTTAGGTCCATACCATTTCTGTCCTTTATCGAGCCCATCTTTGCATGAAATGTTCCTTTGGTATCTCTAATTTTCTTGAAGAGATCTCTAGCCTCTCTCATTCTGTTGTTTTCCTCTATTTGTTTGCATTGATTGCTGAGGAAGGCTTTCTTATCTCTTCTTGCTATTCTTTGGAACTCTGCATTCAGATGCTTATATCTTTCCTTTTCTCCTTTGCTTTTCACTTCTCTTCTTTTAACAGCTATTTGTAAGGCCTCCTCAGACAGTCATTTTGCTTTTTGCATTTCTTTTCCATGGGGATGGTCTTGATCCCTGTCTCCTGTACCATGTCACAAACCTCATTCCATAGTTTATCAGGCACTCTATCTATCAGATCTAGGCCCTTAAATCTATTTCTCATTTCCACTGTATAATCATAAGGGATTTGACTTAGGTCATACCTGAATGGTGTAGTGGTTTTCCCTAGTTTATTCAATTTCAGTCTGAATTTGGCATAAGGAGTTCATGATCTGAGCCCCAGTCAGCTCCTGGTCTTATTTTTGCTGACTGTATAGAGCTTCTCCATCTTTGGCTGCAAAGAATATAATCAATCTGATTTTGGTGTTGACCATCTGGTGATGTCCATGTATAGAGTCTTCTCTTGCGTTGTTGGAAGAGGGTGTTTGTTATGATCAGTGCATTTTCTTGGCAAAACTCTATTAGTCTTTGCCCTGCTTCATTCCATATTCCAAGGCCAAATTTGCCTGTTACTCCAGGTGTTTCTTGACTTCCTACTTTTGCATTCCAGTTCCCTATAATGAAAAGGACATCTTTTTTGGGTGTTAGTTCTAAAAGGTCTTGTAGGTCTTCATAGAACCGTTCAACTTCAGCTTCTTCAGCGTTACTGGTTGGGGCATAGACTTGGATTACTGTGATATTGAATGGTTTGCCTTGGAAACGAACAGAGATCATTCTGTCGTTTTTGAGATTGCATCCAAGTACTGCATTTCGGACTCTTTTGTTGACCATGATGGCTACTCTATTTCTTCTGAGGGATTCCTGCCCACAATAGTAGATATAATTGTCATCTGAGTTAAGTACACCCATTCCAGTCCATTTGAGTTTGCTGATTCCTAGAATGTCGACATTCACTCTTGCCATCTCTTGTTTGACCACTTCCAATTTGCCTTGATTCATGGACCTGACATTCCAGGTTCCTATGCAATATTGCTCTTTACAGCATCGGACCTTGCTTCTATCACCAGTCACATCCACAGTTGGGTATTGTTTTTGCTTTGGCTCCATCCCTTCATTCTTTCTGGAGTTATTTCTCCACTGATCTCTAGTAGCGTATTGGGCACCTACTGACCTGGGGAGTTCCTCTTTTAGTATCCTATCATTTTGCCTTTTCATACTGTTCATGGGGTTCTCAAGGCAAGAATACTGAAGTGGTTTGCCATTCCCTTCTCCAGTGGACCACATTCTATCAGATCTCTCCACCATGACCCGCCCATCTTGGGTTGCCCCATGGCCGTGGCTTAGTTTCATTGAGTTAGACAAGGCTGTGGTCCTAGTGTGATTAGATTGACTAGTTTTCTGTGAGTATGGTTTCAGTGTGTCTGCCCTCTGATGCCCTCTTGCAACACCTACCATCTTACTCGGGTTTCTCTTACCTTGGGCATGGAGTATCTTGTCACACCTGCTCCAGCAAAGCGCAGCTGCTGCTCCTTATCTTGGACCAGGGGTATCTCCTCACCGCTGCCCTTCCTGACCTTCAACGTGGAATAGCTCCTCTATGCCCTCCTGGGTCCAGGCAGATAGGGCTCCTCGGGCGTGGCGTTGGTCCTCCCGGCCACCGCCCCTGGCCTTGGGCTTGGGGGCATGGGGCAGCTCCTCCCAGCAGCCCCTGACCTTGGACACGGGGTAATTCCTCTCGTCGCAGCCCCTGACCCCGGACGTCGGGTAGCTCCTCTCGGCGGCGCCTAGCGCCGGTCGCAGGCGCCCGCGCTTGGCACAACGGTCGCAGCCCAGCACTTCACTAACCACCATATGTGGCTCCCATGACAGATGCTAGCTGCTTGGTGTAGGGAAACATAACTAAAAGAAATAATTTTTAGTGCTATATAGTACAGACTTTAAAGTCATTTTGTCTGCCTCTGAAGATAAAAAAAATAGATGAAGTCATCTGATATTTCTAAAAAGATGAATTAGGTTTGTATTTACATTTTACATCTGTCTGTGTACACACAAATTAGCAGTTATAATATGAACATCTGTTGTTTATATAATGCAGACAATCCTCCACCTTGTAGTTGTCACCCAGAAGTTCATTTGTGGGTTTGTTATTTTCCCATAGAAATAATGTTGTAAATGATATCCAGATCATCAGGCTAGTCTGCAGAAATTAACTTAAGCAACATCTTTCTGATTTTTTATAAGGTGAAAAATCTTTCAACTCTGTATCAGTATTATGCAGCCCTCTGCACGTGTGTCTGAGAAAATACATTGCAACAACAGGAACTTATTTCTTCTTGTATTGCACCAGAGAGGTAAAATTACCAGCTTCTCATCATGAGCAAGTTATTTGTTTCCACCTTTATATTGTGTACAGGTTCTAGCAGGTGCTAGCAGATAAATGACAAAGGACAGCTGCCCATGGCTTTGAAACCAGAAAGTCTTGAGTCCAAATTCAACTCTGTCACTGAATTGTGATGTGTCTGGTAAGTTAACTTCTTTTTCCCTCAGGTGTTTCATCTGTAAAATAGGGATAAATCTGCCTGTTTTTCTGATCTTTGTGAGTATGAGATGTCATGTTATACACACAGGTAGAGCCAGAATACTAGAGTGTTAAGATGTGAGCACCCTAGTTGTGTTGCCTAGGTTCATGAATTTGACCTATTTGGTTCTATATGGTTGGCCTTGGGCTAGTAATTGAATTTAGTGGCTTTCAAACTGTGCTGTATTTTAGAATCATCTGGGAAGATTAAAAAAAGTCATGAATAATCCTAATTCCCTATCACTTAAATAAAAAATTCTGTGAGTACCACTTACAGATCAATACTTTCAACTCCTTTTTCCTCAGGCAATTTCAATATGCAGCCAAGTTTAGCTTCTGTTCATCATCTGTACCCTGGGGCAATTTATAGTCTTCATCTCTCAGTGGAATTAGAGAATTGAAAAACAAATAATCTTGGAGAAACATTCAGCACAATGCCTGACTCCTATTAAATATTTGATATAGCTTTTGTCTTACTCTATAAAGTGACTGTGACAGCGAAATTGATCAACACATCTGTGCTTTTAAGAAAATTGATTGTTTCCTGTTCCAGTTCTCTCTTGCCCTTTGCCTTCTCTATGTCCTGAATCATCTGTCATAGTTTTCCTGTTTAATAAAATTGTAGAGTGTGGGCAAAGGATGCAACTAGAGTCCAAAACTAGATTTACCCCTAAATAGCCTTGTAGTATTGGGTAAAGTTTTAAATCTGCCTGTGCCAGTTTTCTCTGCATTTCCCATAGAATCTGGCTGTTTTGTATACTTGAAAGGAAAGAATGGCATTGCCAGCCTCAGGGAGACAGAATAGAGTATCTTGGACCCCATGCCACTCCTGGTCTTTCCTGACAATAATTGCTGTTTTTCTCTGGAAATGAGGATGGGAAGAAGATAGGAAAATGTGCTTCGTTATACTAAACCAAATTGGCTAAGATAGAAATTAGTACTGAGAAACAAGATACTATTACAGATACCTAAAAATGTGAAAGCAGTTTTAGAACTGGGTAATGGGTAGAGGCTAGAGAGTTTTGAGGTGTATGCTAAAAACCAAGATTGATGTGAAGGAACTTTTAAAAACAATTCTGGTGAGAGCTCAGAAAGGAAAGAGGGGAGCTGTAGTGAGAACCTGTCTTCTTAGAGAAAATACCAAATCATGAATGTTGATGGAAATATACAGGGACAGTAAAAGCCATTCTGTTGAGGTCTCCAATGGAAATAAGAAACATGTTCTGTGGTGTCTCAGATGGTAAAGAATCAGGTTGCAATGCAGGAGACCTGGGTTCAATCCCTGGGTAAGGAAGATCCCCTGCAGAAGGGAATGGCTACCCACTCCAGTATTCTGGCCTGGAGAGTTCCATGGAAGAGGAGCTCAGTCCATGAGGTCACAAAGACCTGGATACAATGGAGTGACTAACACATTCGGAAACCGGAGGAAAGGTGATCCTTGTTTTAAAGTGGCAAAGAACGTGGCTGAATCGTGTTCATGTTCTAGTGTTCTGTGGAAGGTAGAATTTGAGAGTAATGAAACTGAATACTTAGCTAAGGAGACTTCTAAGCAAAGTGTTGAAGGAGTGACTTGGTTCTTTGTGACTGCTGATAGAAAAATGTGAGAGGAGAGAAATAAATTGAAGAAGGAATTGTTAAACAAAAAGGAATCAAAACTTAAAGATTTGGAGAAACTTTAGCCTATCCATACCGCCAAAAAAAAAAAAAAACAACAACAAGTGAGAGAGAGAAATTGTTTGGAAGAACACAGGAAGGGTGTGGCCATGCTACCATTTAATGAGGAGACTAGTACAGATGTGAGCCACAGAGCTAATCAGCCATCTAAACAGAAGCCAGGAGCACTGCCCTAGTGGGGAAGAAGGTGGGACTACTGGACCCAGTGAGACTGGAGGGGAAAAGTAAAGCCTAAAAGGAGTATTCTGGACTTTAAGATCTCAGGGAGTTTGTTTTATTAAATTCTGGATTTGCTTGGGGCCACCATCAAGACCATCCCTTCTTGTTTCTTATTTCTTCCTTTCAGAATGGAAAATATTTATCTTTTGCCTTTCTCACAATTGTATTTTGAAGAAATACAACTGTTTGGTTTTATTGGTTCACAACTAGAGAGGAACTTTACCTCAGGGTGGATTGTCTCTCAAGTCTCAGCCACATCTATATATATTTGAGATATTTTGGTGGGACTTTGGATTTTAGACTTTAGAATCAATGACAGAGTAAGTCAAGGTTTTGGAGGTGTTCCAATGAATGAATATATTTTACCAGTGATAAAGGCATGGATTTAGAGGGACCAGGGATGGAATATCATAGAATGAATGCTTGTATCTCCCCTAGTTCATATGTTGACATCTTAACCCTCAGTATGATAGTATTGACATGGAACGACAGACTTGTTCAAAATTGGGAAAGGAGTTTGTCAAGTTTGTATATTACCATCCTGCTTATGTAACTTATATGCAGAGTACATCATGAGAAATGCCAAGCTGGATGAAGCACAAGCTGGAATCAAGATTGCTGGGGGAATTATCAACAACCTCAGACCTACAGATGATACCACTCTAATGGCAGAAAGCAAAGAGGAACTAAAGAGCCCCTTGATGAAGGTGAAAGAGGAGAGTGAAAAAGCTGGCTTAAAATTCAGTATTCAAAAAATTAATATTGTGGCATCTGGTCCCTTCACTTCATGGCAAATAGAAGGGAAAAAGTTGAAAACAGTGATGGATCTTATTTTCTTGGGGTCCAAAATCACTGCAGATAGTGACTGGAGCCATGAAATTAAAAGATGCTGGCTCTTTGGAAGAAAGATTATGACAAACCTAGACAGCATATTCAAAAGCAGAGACATCACTTTGCCCACAAAGGTGTGTATAGTCAAAGCTATAGTTTTTCCAGTAGTCATGTACTGATGTGAGAGTTGGACCATAAAGAAGGCTAAAGACTGAAGAACTGATGCTTTTAAACTGTGGTTCTGGAGAAGACTCTTGAGAGTCCTTTGGACAGCAAAGACATCGAACCAGTCAATTCTAAAGGAAATCAGCCCTGAATATTTATTGGAAGACTGATGCTAAAGCTGAAGCTCCAATCCTTTGGCCACCTGATGAGAAGAGCTGACTCATTTTAAAAGACGCTTCTGATGCTGGAAAAGATTGTGGGCAAAAGGAGAAGGGGGTGGCAGAGAGTGAGATGACTAGATGGCATCACTGACTCAAAGGACATGAGTTTGAGCAGATTTTGAGAGATCGTGAAGGTACTCAGTGTCTGGCATGCTGCAGTTGATGGGGTTGCAAAGAGTCGGACACGACTTAGTGACTGAACAACAGCAGCATAATAGTATAAGGGAGTAAGGTCTTTTGGAGGGAATTAGGTCACAAGAATGTAGCCCTCATTAATGGAATTGGTGCCCTTGTGAGAGGTGTGGGAATTTTCCTTTTCTTTCTTTCTCCCACTCATGTGAGGATTATCTGGATAAGATTGGCATTTTTGAACCTGGAAGTAGGTTCCTTCACTAAACATTAAGTGTGCTGGTGACTTGATCTTCAACTTCTCAACCTCCAGACATTGATTTCTGTTGTTTATAAGTTACCTAGTCTTATTGTACTATACAAAATCATTCCCAGTTTATGGCAAGACAAAAATAAAAGTTCTTCTCTGCTTTTTGCCTGAGCCACCTCTCTCCCCACTGTGTACTGTGTATCTGCAGTATGCATTGACCATACCTCCCTCATCAGCAGCAAAACCTGCTCAACCACAAACAGCAACATTCTCCTAGTATCAACAAGGCAACTCCTTTAAAGATAGCATTCCTTCTTGATCTTGTAAGGGATCTCATGACCTACCAGAATGAAGCTTATATCTGGATTATGTAAACTGTCATCTGATGTACAGCCCTCAGTCTCAAAAAACCTTATATAACTGTGCCTTGATTTCTAACTGACAGAACAGTTTTCAGAGCTTTCTGAGATGTTCTTCCTGGCTTCTAATCCTCAAATTTGGCTAGAATAAAATTTTCTATTTCTTTTTTGGATCAACTAATGAATTCTTCATCAACACTACTTTTTTATAGCAACCAAAACCGATGAAGACAACCTTTCCTCTCTTTCTTAATTAGTTTTAATCAGACACCTTCCCCAGTTTTTTTTTTTTTTCCCAACATCCATTCTACTATAAAATATTTCTACCCAAGAAAAATCACTAAGACAGTCTTTCTAAGAGCCTTTTCCCTTAGGGCATGTTTGGAATAAAACTTTGACATGTGTTCATAACCCATTTGTCTGAGAAGTTGCTTTAGCATATTCTTTATCACTGTAACCAGGTGGTTCCACCAGCAGCCAACTTTTCCCATTCCACAAGATTGACAGCAAAGTCAGAGAGTCAACAAGGGTATGGTCCAGCCTTTCATCAGCATTTAATTTGGGAGAGGTTTAATGGGGTTTTCCAAGTCATGTGCTTTCCAGTTAATTAACTTCACTGAAGCCCGATTTATTAGACAGACATTACTGAGAATTAAATATTTTCTTCTCAGGCTTCAGCTACAAGAGGGGCACTGAGACTTCTGCCACAAAAACCCCTCAGTTATTAATAATTACCAAAGACACAATCATCCCTTCATGAATATTTCCCCTGACACTTTCATTTAGAATCTCAGCATAGGCAAAAGGTGAGGAAATTAAATGTGCCGAAGGGTAGGAAATAGGAAGCCAAAAGCTCAAAGATGTTGACTAGTTCATAGACACTTGAAGACCAGTAACTATTTTGCCTCCTCATCCCATTGTTGCTTCCGTCTCTCCTTCATTCAACAAATATTTTGATCCAGAACATATGCTTGTTGATGGGTAAGGCATTCTAATGCAGCAATGACTAAGGTGGGTCTGGTCCCTGTCTCCATGTAGCATTTTGCCTGGTGGGAAGACAGACAGTTAACAGAGTAATTACAGTTACAAAAGGAGCATATAACTGCAGGAATCCAACCTGATTTGGGATTTTACATCAGATCTGTCTGAGAAAGTGATCTTTAAGTAGATTAATGATGACTGAGCAGGAGATAAGTGAATGGCATGTAAAGAGTAAAGCATTCCTGCCATGCAGAAGCTCAGAAAGGCAGTTCTCAAATGATACAGTCAAGGGGGAAGAAAGCAAATTATAGAGCCATGAAACAGCAATGAGCCACCTTGTTTCCTATTTTTTATCTTGAAAAGATATAGTCCCCCAGATATATGTTTTCTGTACATGACCTGCTTTGAAATTCTGAACTAGAGAGTAGGTGCCTGAAATTCCACCCCTAAATTTTAGTCCTTTCAATCATAGCGTTGTTTCCTTAAATAGTGTTAAAATACACTGTCTTCAGACAGGAAGACGTTTTTATCTTTTGGAACAATACATGGCTTGAAGTATCTTAGTTCCTCAATCAGGGATTCAACCCTAACCACTGGACCATCAGGGAATTCCCAAGACAGAAATATCTTAAGCTGTAATTTACTACACTGGGAAGAGAAAATTATATCTAAACTGTACATCACTTATGCTCATGCTCAGAGGCTCAGTTGTGCCTGACTCTTTGTCTGTAGTCTGCCAGGTTTCTCTGTCCATGGGATTTCCCAGACTAGAATACTGCAGTGGGTAGCCATTCCTCCTCCAGGTATCTTCCCAATGCAGGGATTGAACTCAATTCTTTTTTTTTTTTTAATTTAATTTTATTTTTAAACTTTACATAATTGTATTAGTTTTGCCAAATATCAAAATGAATCCACCACAGTGGGAAGATTTGGGAGAATGGCATTGAAACATGTAAAATATCATGTATGATACGAGATGCCAGTCCAGGTTCGATGCACGATACTGGATGCTTGGGGCTGGTGCACTGGGACGACCCAGAGGGATGGTATGGGGAGGGAGGAGGGAGGGGGGGTTCAGGATGGGGAACACATGAACTCAATTCTTATATGTCTCCTGCATTACAAGAAATTCTTTACCTGCTGAGCCGTCATACTCAGGTTGAAGAAGAAGGAATAGCTCAGAAAACTTCTAGTGAATGGCTGTTTTCAAGGGTTAAACTGTATGGGATTTGGTGAAGTAGTTCAGTTCAGTTGTTCAGTCGTGTCTGACTCTTTGTGACCCCATGGACTGCAGCACGCCAGACCTCCCTCCATCATCAACACCCAGACATTGCTCAAACTCATGTCCATCAAGTTGGTGATGCCATCCAACCATCTCATGCTCTGTCACCCCCTTCTCCTCCTGCCTTCAATCTTTCCCAGCATCAGGGTCTTTTCCAATGAGTCACTTCTTTGCATCAGGTGACCAAAATTTTGGAGTTTCAGCTTCAGCATCAGTCCTTCCATTAAGTATTCAGGACTGATTTCCTTTAAGATTGAATGGTTTGATCTCCTCAAAGTCCAAGGGACTTTCAAGAGTCTTCTCCAACACTACAGTTCAAAAGTGCCAATTCTTTGCTGCTCAGCTTTCTTTATGGTCCAACTCTCACATCCATACATGACTACTGGAAAAACCATAGCTTTAACTATATGGACCTTTGTTGACAAAGTAATGTCTCTGCTTTTTAATATGCTGTCTAGATTGGTTATAGCTCTTCTTCCAAGAAGCAAGCGTCTTTTAATTTCATGGCTGCAATCACCATCTGCAGTGATTTTGGGGCCTCAAAAAATAAAGTCTCTCACTATTTCCATTGTTTCCCCATCTATTTGCCATGAAGTGATGGGACTGGATGCCATGATCTTAGTTTTCTGAATGTTGAGTTTTAAGCCAACTTTTTCACTCTCCTCTTTCACTTTCATCAAGAGACTTCAGTTCTTCTTTGCTGGTGAAGTAAGAATTACTAAAGTTGTTTGCTTTTATTTCAGAAATGCTTTAAGATACCCAAAATGCATAAAATATTAAAATAAGTATTAGTTACCTACCACTACTCGGAATTGATAATCATCAATATGTTGGCATAGTTGACATTTTTAAATGAAAAATACTATGTGTTACAAAGTTGAAGTTGGTTCAGATTTATAGTTAAGGAAGTACAGTGAGCTAAGTATCAAAGAGTTAAGGTTGAGCAAATCAAGTTGGAAGGTAGAGTTTCAGCACTGGGGAGACAAAATGTCAGTGTGAGGTAAAGAAGAGAAATGATTACAGGAAGTGAAGTAAATGCAAGTGAGCTAGATTGGCAGTCACAAACTCAAATGCTTTCAGAAGCCAGAAAGGCTAATAGATAAGTGAAGTTGGCAAGATGCAAGTTGATGGGGAGGGTGACAGTGATGGCAAATTGTAGACCAGTTGTCCCCAAAGAGGAGACGAGGAGGAGGAGAGAGAGGAGGAGGAGAGGAAGGAAGAGGAGGAGGAGGAAGGAAGAGGAGGAGGAGGAAGGAAGAGGAGGAGGAGGAAGGGGGGGGAGTGGATGAGGTTGAGGGGTGAGTAGAGGAAGAAGAGAAGGAGGAGGGGAAGGAATAGGAAATTAAATGTGCAGAGTGGTAGGAAATAGAAACCCAAAACTTAAAGATAGTGGCTGGTTTCATTCCCATAATATATATTAGGAAATTAAAGATATTTCCATAGACACTCTGGAAACCAGTAATTATTGATAGTTTTCTGAATATTGAGTTTTAAGCGAACTTTTTCACTCTCCTCTTTCACTTTCGTCAAGAGACTTCAGTTCTTCTTTGCTAGTAAAGTAAGAATTACTAAAATTGTTTACTTTTATTTCAGAAATGCTGTAAGATACCAAAAAATGCATAAAATATTAAAATAAATATTACCTACCACTACCCAGAATTGATAATTATCAATATGTTGTCATAGTTGAGATTTTTTAATGAAAAATATTAAATATTCTTTACCACTGCAAAGAATGGTAAAGAATCTGCCTGCAATGAAGGAGACCTGGGTTCGATCCCTGGGTCAGGAAAATCTCCTGGCAAAGGGAATGGCAACTCCAGTATTCTTGCCTGGAGAATTCCATGGACAGAGGGGCCTGGCAGGCTACACATAGTCCATGGGGTCGCAAAGAGTCAGACACGACTGAGTGACTAACACTTTCACTTCCCACACTATAATTGCTTTCTTCCCTCCTTCATTCAGCAAATATTTGTTAAATACATATCATGCGCTTGATGATGGGCAAGGCACTACAATGCAACAATGACTGAAGTGGATGTGATCCACCTTAAGAAGACGACAAAGAGGAGGAGGAGGAGGAGGCAGTGAAGACTGATGCACAATTTAATACTTGATGTCCTGTTAGGCATCTCTGAATAAGATGAGAATGAGTGGTGAGGAAAAAGGTGGGGAGGGGCAAGAGAAGCTGTCTCCTTGACAGGATGCTACATTCAAGATGCATTCATGGCCAAGGCTGAGTCTCTTTGTAGCCTTATCTGTACTTAAAGTTTAGAAACCATGAGAAAAATTTAAGCTAATATCAGGCAATGGCATTTTGGTAAGTGTAAATTGTTTAGGTCACTGACTAGTGCTACTTCGGCCTGCTGAGAAATGAGCCTTCCAGGAATGAGCCAACAGCACCTTTAAACTTTGAAAGCCAAGAAAGAGGTTCAAAGTTCAGAATATCACCAAAGAAGGGAAACTTTAACAGTTTCTCATTGAGAGCATTCAGCATAACCTGCAGGGTTGGCCTGAACTTGGAAGGGTATACTTTTCAGGAAGGGGCTGGAGGGAGAGAGGGAGAGGAGAAGAGAGAGAATAAGCTAAAACAAAGGGGAAAGGGTGCCCAGGCAAAGTTCCTCTCTTTAATGCAACCTAATATTAGGGACTTCTCAAAGAAAGAGCACTAGACATTTTTTCAAAGTGAGTGGTCTGATATGTGGACCCTGTTACTACCTCCATGTGTGACTACCTTGGTGTGTATTCTTGGGCTAGTTATTAAACCTTCCAAGCCTAAGTCTTCTTATGCCTAAAATGGCATAATAAAACCTCTCATGAACTTACCATGAAAATTCATTAATTTCATGCATATGAAATGGCTCTCTAAGCCTTCTGTGTGTGTACCAGTCACTCAATCAAGGCCCACTCTTTGTAACCTCATGGATTGCAGCCTGTCGGGCTTCTCTGTCCATGGAATTCTCCAGGCAAGAATACTGGAGTGGGCTGCCATTTCCTTCTCCAGGGATCCCTGACCCAGGGATCAAACCAGGTATCCTGAGTTGCAGGCAGATTCTTTACTGAGTTACCAAGTACTGTAAAAGATGCAGTATCATAATACTCTATGTAAGCATCATCTCAGCACATATGGTCTTGAGGACTGGGTACATAAGCTATGCAGGCAGAGAGGACTCCGATTTTTGTTAACAGATCCTGGTGTACCACTTTCTTGGTATGTAAGGAATACTTTCAGTGTTGTCTTTCCAAGGACATCTTTCATAACCATGGCAAAAAATGCATATGATCACCATAAGGCCATATATTCACACCCTCTGTGGTTTAAACTTTAAAAATTGAATGTTGGGATTAATCAAGACTTTGCTAGGGGCCTGTGTTGATCATAAATTTTTCTTCAACGTTTACAATTACATTAATTTCCAGAAGAACTCAAATATTTAGTATAAAAAATTGCCCATGCTGTTAGAGTAGCATTCAAACTGAAGTATGGCAGTTGTAATTTTTTTCCTCTAGAATTAAATTGTCTGCCTGCTTTGTCATCTGGGTGCTTCCGCATTATGCTTCACTCTCATCATAATCATTTGTGCCAACCTAAAATATTTTTTTTTCTCCACCTGTCAGGGAGGCTAAATTTCTACATTTGCAGATTTATTCCTCAGGAATCTTCAGCTATAATATAAACTTTTTTTTTTTTTCAAATGGAGAGTAATATATCAAGGACCCATAAACTGTGACAACTTTGATGTGAATTTGTTCATTATGTGCATTAAATTATTTGATAGTTGACTGTGTATTGCAGGGTCAATAGTTGGATCATTTTTCCCTCTTCTAGATGCCACACTGTAAGTATCTTTAAAATTTCTCAGAATCTTTCCATCCTTTTTGCTCATATGTTCTTCCTTCTGTGCACTGTTTCTCTAACAAAGCTCCTAGTCTGGAGTGTAGTGTTTTCAAACTTTAGCATGGTTAAGAATTATCTTGAGGTACTTGCTAACATATGCATAATCCTAGTCTCCACTTTCAGAAATCCTGATTCACTGAGTATGAGCCTGAGCTCTGGGAATTTGCATTGATACAAGGTTCCCAGGTGATTCAGAGGCCAGTGGTTCAGAGATCATATCCCGAGGAACATTTTCATTGATTACCTGATCTAAAGAAGCACTTCCCACTTGCTGGAGTTATCTCTATTAGATCACTCTGTTTATCTCTCACAGAGTGTTCATGAGGCCTCCTTTCTCCCTTTATCTCTGGCTCCTAGCCTGGAACCTGGCCTATAATGATGCTAAGTATTTTATGAATAAATTTTATAAATGAGAATTTTATAATTGAATAAATGGTTCCAGGCACTGTTACTCCTGGTCTTGATACAACCTTCTAATTGTTTTCAAAGTTGATTTTCAGAATGACAGTTTTGATCTTATTGTTTTTTCCCCTTAAAACTTCTATTACTGGGACTTCCACGGTGGTTCAGTGACTAAGACCCCATGGTCTCAGTGCAGGGGGCTTGGGTTCCTTACCCTGTCAGGGAACTAGATTCCACACGCTGCAACTAAGAGTCTGTGTGCTGCAACTGAAGATCTGGCATGCCACAACCAAGACCTGACACAGTTCAACAAATAAATATTTTAAACAAACAAAAACAGCTTCTGTTGTCTCTGGACCACTTACAGCAGACAGGTAAATGTCTTAAAACAACATAAAAGAACTTTTACAATCTTATAACCTGATTTAGGACTGCTATCCCCAGCATTCCCAATAGGACTTCCCAGATGGTGCAGTGTTAAATAATTTGCCTGCCAACGCAGAAGACACAGGTTTGATCCCTGGGTTGGGAAGATCCCCTGGATAAGGAAATGGCACCTGCTCCAGTATTCTTGCTTGGGAAATCCCATGGACAGCAGAGCTGGGCGGGCTATAGTCCACTGGGTCGCAAAGAGTCATATATGACTGAGCACATGTCCCCTTTAGCTGTATCATGCAGCAGAAATTCCCAGCTTTTAATTCACATATCCATGCTTTTGCTCAAGGTATTTTCTTGCCTGTAATGCTCTTCTCTCTCTCTCTTTTTTTTGCTTTCTCCAAACCCCTGTTTGAATTCTTATTCTTCTAAATTTTGGATAAAATATCACTTCCTCTATGAAGTCTGCCCTATTTCTTTTGGGGAGAGAGAGAGTTATTTATTTATTTATTTTTGGTGGTCCCACTTCACTCTTTCCTTGCCATTAATAAGGTGTGTCCTGTATTGCTGTGTGGGTATCTCTCATCTTTGTATCCCAAGAGTTTAGAACAATGTCTCTCATTTAATAATTATCCTTTAAGGTGAATCTATAAAATGTACTTTTTTCCATAACTGAGAATGATGTTTAGAAAACCCATGTACCTAGAGTCTCAAATATCAAGCCTCCTCATTACTCTTGGAACCAAAAAGAAAGAGGAAGGGGAGCATATTGGAATACTCCAAAGCCTCTGACCAAAAATCGTTCTTTTTCCATATTTCACCAAATGTCTGAAGTTTTCAGCATTCAGTATTTTGTTCTTAATGGACTTAAATGTATTTTATCAGTAAGCATGCTACTGGGAGCCTTGTTCTATTATTTGACTAGTTGAGGACTGAGAAAGATAAAGTTTGAATGGAGAAGGGAAGTTAAACAAATAAATATTTTATTTATATACTAAATAAATAATACTAAAACTGCAGATCCAGCTCAATTAAGGGGACTAGACGCGGGGACTAGATTTTTAAGAGTGTCAGCAGATTTCCAGTAGTGACTTTTATCACATATTATTCATTATAATCCATTCAACCATCCACTCACCCATTTGTTTATTCATTTTTTCCATTCTTTACCTAATTATCCATGAGGCTATGAGGAGACTCAACAGAAGATGGTGATAAATATGTCAAAATACAGATGTGCTCCAGAAGTAGAGGCATCAAATACCTCTGCTGGTAGGGCATAAAGAGTTTGTATAATGGAATAGTTTTACATCCAAGTTTCTAATAAGACACAGTTATATGGTAAATGTGAAATTTCATAGTTAGATTCAAGATGACAAAAGACATTATTTATAACAGCAATAGGGAGGAATTTGTCCCTTGATCAATTCTCTTATTTGTTTGGAGAGTGGGGAATGAACATTTTTCTACTAGCTTCTTGAGGGAGTTTTTGCATGTTGTTCTTCTTTCCTTTAACCTTAGTGATGAGGGTTTCCCTGAACCACTTAGAGATACTGAAACGTATTCCTTATCTGGGGAACAAAAATGGCTGATGTCTGATTCTTGATTGAGGAAGATAAAATGACCCAAGGCAACAGAATATAGATTACCATGTTGTTCATGGATTTGTATGGGCAAAGTGAGAAAGCTAGTTCAGGGCTGTTTAATTCTGTCCCAAGAGGTCTTCTGCTTAAGGGCAAGTGGATCTCAAGAGTGATGTCTCTGTGAGGTAAGAAGCAGAGTTTGAGGGGTGATGCCTATGTAAAGTAAAACACACATTTCCTATGTTAAGGAGCTGAACTGGAATTTCGTTAACATGTGAGAATTTCCCAGAATTCCACAGAGGTGTCCCAGAGAGCGTGAGCCTTATGCATCTGTAATCTAGAGATCCCCAATTCACAGAGTAATGACATTCTTTATGAAAATGTGCCCTTTCCTCAATCTTTAACATAAGAGGATAAAAACTAACCTAAGCAAGCTGGAAAGATAATAAAAAGGTAGGCATGGATAAAAGGAAAACTGAATGCATACTTATTCCTGCACTAGGAGCTTCTATTTTCTAAAGAAGAGAGAAGAAAAAAGGAGAGGAAAAGATTTCTGAATTAAATATAGGGCCTGAAGACTTCTTAGGATTGAGCATACTAATTACAATCTGAGTCAGTTTATGAGTTAAAGGGGATTATGAGTCTGAAAGTAACCCCAGGGTGTATGGAGGTCAACTGGAAATGTTCACCTTAGGGTGGGGGATATATCAATGAATAAAATTTAAAGTGATAGTGAGAGATCAAATAACTAAGTAAACAAGTAAAAAAAAGGAAGTAACTAAACAGAGAAATCAGTAAATGCATAATGGTTTGATTCTGTCATGAATTTTTCTTATGTAACATCATTTGTATAAGAACCAAGAAGATGTCCAGATATCTGTCCAAGGGAGTTCTCCTCCTCACCCTGAAGGAGAGGGGAATGTTACTCAATGAAGAGTAAATCCTCATAACCTCTGTGGCCCAGGTCCCAAGAAGAGTTGATCAGGGGTGAGTTGCCATAGCGAAGACAGCAGACTGTGTGAAAATCTGAACCTTGAATGGGAAGAGCTCCGCCCCTTTATCCATTTGGTTCGGAGGGTTCTGGCATCAGTCCTGGAAAGGACTGAGATTTGTCTGTGGAGAAACGGGAAGGCTGGGAGAAAAGATCGGCATACAGATAATAGCATTGAAGAATGATTTTTAAAGAAGTCCAGCGCTTAGCTATCTGTTTTTCCTCTCTATGTGCACAAAACACTCACTGAGCTTTTGCCTGCTTTACTTTAAATAGGAACAGAAATCCATGAATCATCCAAGAAAATCTCTATCATGAAAGATGAAGATTAGCGTGAATAGGAGGCAACAGTGAGAGAGCATGGGAAAAACAGAAAGAAGAAAGAAACATAAGTGATACTCTTAGAAAATTAAAAGAAGCTATTACAAAAATGAAACAAGAAAAGACAGTTGCAATAAAGAATCAAAAAGCAAGAAAAAGATCTTGCATACAATTGTGAAAACATTTATTCTTAGTCAAGAATAACTTTTATGTTTTGCCCTACTTTGTTTTTCTTATTTTTTTTCTGTTCTGATAACTGCATAAACTACATCTTAGGTAATCAACTCTGCCATGGTTTTCTTTGCTTCATTAGGACAGTGAGTTATTTACATTCTGCTCCCTCAGCTGTCTGGTTCAATTTCTTTAGAGGGGATCTCAGTTTGCAATGAATCTGCTACTAAGTTAAAAAAAAAAAAAAAAGGAGTGAGATGGCCTGGAAGTTTCTATGTTTATCTCCTACCTCTCACATCCTGTGGTAGCACTGACAACAGTATGTTGTCACCTTTCTCTGGGACACACTTACTTTAACTTGTGATGCTGCTAAGCTGCACTTTCTGCTTAGGCTTCCCAAAGATTTAATACCCTGAAAAAATTTAAGGTTGTGCAACTCATAAATATTCATATTTTACTATGGGTTTTCCCATTAAATTATAGAAACAAAATGTAAAACACATTTTGTAGCTAGTATCTATATATAGTTTTCAATTCAACAACTGGAAGCACTTACCATTATAACTTGTTTAGTTACTAAATTGTCTCTGTCCGTGAGATTTCGCAGGCAAGAACACTGGAGTGGGTAGCCACTTCTTCATATCTTCCCAACCCAGGGATTGAGCATGTGTCTCCTGCATTGGCAGGTGGATTCCTTACCACTGAGCCACCAGGGAAGTCCCACCAATGTATCTAGTACTATTGTAAAACTATGATACATTCAAAAATATGTAAAACATAATTCCTGACTTAGTGAATTTCTTTGGGAGATCAAATATACAGACATGTGAAGGAATATAAGATACTGTTTTTTTATTAAGTATCTAAACGTGTGGAACAGACCATGGATGACTTCGGAAGCCAGAGACAAATGTCTGTTTCTACAAAAGAATAATAGCTGTGCCCCTATTACAAAATGATATTGATTCTAGCTGGCAGTAAAGCTCACAGATTGAGAGCCAGCCAGCAGCTGAACTCATGCAGAGAACCATATGTCAAAACTAGGCCTTTGTGAATAATGCAGTCTGTCCACAGTAAAGCCTTTGTCGTGGACAAATATTTTAAAGATAATTCCAGGGTTCAAAAGGCATCTTAACTCTTACTGGACATGAACAAAAGGTAGACAAGAATAAATTTTGAGAGTCCAAAAATATTGTTTCATCCAACTGTCATGCAAACTATAATTGGAAACTTCAGGTTTCCACAAAATAACATGACAAATTTTCCTACATGACAGGATTGCTTTACTGTTCTCCCTACTCCACTCCACTCCAAGTGATATGTATTTTGATATTAAGAAAGATTCTTAGGATAATAAAGGGACCTTACTTTTCTCTGGAGTCCTTGCTAAATGTTAGCTTATGCCTAGGGTAGAAAAATTATAAACAAGTTGAAAAATTTGTTCCAATGAGATGGAAACATTTATTGTAAGAGACTTGAGGCTTTAAAAATGTACTTGAAAGATGTTTGAAAAGCTCTAGCAACCATTAAGACTTTTGTCTGATTTCAGGGGAAATATTGTAGATTTTCATTCCTGTTTTAAAATAAACATACTCATTTAACTGATGTTGCTTAAAGTTAACTTTGGTTTCAGGACTTCACTTGAATGAGGTTAGTTGTGCAAATGTTAAATTTCCTAAATTCTCCAAAGTGGGCTTCAGAGTATATTTGTTGCAAGCTTGGGCATCTCACCAGTGGCAGATAGGTTATAGTAGATTTTGGTGCTCTGGTTGGGCTGCGTCGTGATTCTTCTTGCCTACTGTCTTTAGTCTGCTTTTCCCTAAGCTAGGGATAAACATAAGAGAAAAATGTCGAATATCAGGAAATGCTCAGCAAATACCAACTTGCATAAATGTAGCAAGTTCTAATTTTCCTTTGGTTTCCTTATGCAGAGATTTCTTGTAACATTTCCTAAAGTAGAAGTAAAATCTTCTTTCTTACACTATTTTTGTGAGACCTAAATATGAGCCATAAGAATTTTGCTTTTTTAAAGTAAAATTTCATCCCAGCCTACGAGGTAACTTAAATATGGCTTAAATGTCATCCACCCTAGGCATGCAGACCATTTGGTACAAAATCAGATGACCTCAGGGGTCTTCTTGGAGGGGACATAATAATCCATTTGGAAGAGTCTTCAAAAATTGTTTAAGACAGAGGCATCTTATTTTCACTTTTAATTCACATCTCTGATTTCCATATGCTTGAAATCAATCTAATTTAAAAAATCCTTGTGTGTGTGTGTTCAGTTGTGTCTGACTCTTTGTGATCCCATGGACTATAGCCTACCAGGCTCTTCTGATATATGAGATTCTCCAGGCAAGAATACTGAAATGGGTTCCTACTTTCTTCTCCAGGGAATCTTCCCAACCCAGGGATCAAACTCACGTCTCTTGTGTCTCCTGCGTTGGCGGGTGGATTCTTTACCACCGAGCCACATGGGAAGCCCTAATGATATATTTAATTATTTAAAGGAATAGGAAGGTGTAAGGTATTAACACAGAGGTAGACACTGGAAAATAATTATTTTAAACTTCTTTGGATTATAATGAAGACCACAGTTTAATACCTCCATGGGAATAGTTTCTGGTGCAATTAGCAAAAGGGTGTAACTTAAGTTAAAAATACATGGCCTGGGGACCTGTATGATTTTTCTTGATCTGCACTATCAGTGCAACAGCATCAGCCAACTCCAGAGCATTCCCTTCTGTGCATGAGCTTGTGGGAGGTACTCTCAAAGCATATGGTCAAGAGGTAGAGAGTCCAGAGAGGAGCAGTGACCCAGATAGCTACAGGCTTCTGAGGGCTCAAAACAAATCTACCACTAGATACCAGGCTCATGGAAATGGTTTATTAAACATTTATAAAAAAATCACAAGCTGTTTCCTGAAAGAGCCCTAAGCAGTTTGGTTTCTGCCAGCATTTATGGAAAGTGACAAATGTGAGTCTGAAATGGAAGTGTCTGAATACATGCTGTTCATTTAGAAATGAAAATTTCTTCATTATATAAAATAGTTAAATAAAATTTTTTCACTCATCTCATTGTACAATTTCATAAATTTTGCTTTCCTTGGAAAAAAGCTGTCTTTCATAATGATAATAAATGGGGAGAAGTAATGTTTTCCACCTCACATTCTATGCTGTTTAGCCTGTTTAAGAAAGAAGAACTTGCTTTTCAGGATGTAACTAACAATAACTCCTGCTGCTGCTGCTAAGTCGCTTCAGCCGTGTCCAACTCTGTGCAACCCCAAAGATGGCAGCCCACCAGGCTCCCCCATCCCTGGGATTCTCCAGGCAAGAACACTGGAGTGGGTTGCCATTTCCTTCTCCAATGCATCAAAGTGAATAGTATATCAATTAAATGTTTAGGGCATGACAGGTCAATGTTGGGATGCTTGCATCTGAGACTTACCATGCTCTCTACTCAGTCTATATAATATCAGTCCATATAATTTTCCATTTAGTCAAATCTGTCATGTAATTTATTGCTATTTCTGAAAAAAATATCTTTCTAGGAACCCTCCAACTTCATGTTCATTCTGAAGTGGTTTACTTCTATAGAACACTTTGCTAGGGGATTCCCTCTAACTCTCTGCTTTAAAGAGTCTTTCCTATTTTAGTTCCTTAACTCATTTCTGCTGGAAAATATCCTCTCGGAACTGCTTAAGAAAATTTGTATGGGAAGTATCTTTTAAGAGACTTTGAAAATTTGAAGATGTCACAGTTCTACCCACAATTTTGACTAATGATACATGTTTGTGTAAAACTTCAGAAGGAAGAAAAAAGGTGCAAAAGTGAAAGTCTTGGTTGCTCAGTCATGTCAGCTCTTTGCAGCCCCATGCACTGTAACCCTCCAGGCTCCTTTGTCCATGGAGTTCTCCAGCAGGAGGATATTTGCTGAAATAATTTCCTTTTTGTTTTCTTGCTTGAAGAGTTGCCTTTGAGAAATCTCTTGCAATTCCGATATCCCATTCTTATACATGCTCTGTTTATTTGCTCTGAAAATTTTTTATAATGTTTTCTTTGTCCTTGATGTTTTGAAATTTCATGATAATGTGTCTCAGGGAGAAACTTTTGGTTCCTTGGATTATATTCTAGAGAGTCATGTTCATCTAGAGCACAGAAATAGTCTTTATCTCTTCTCTGCAAGTATTTTCTGTTTTTTCTTTCTGCAACTGGGCTGTTCGGGCTTATAGATTGCTCCTCCATTTATCCCCTCTTCTATTTTATATAGAAATATTAAAAAATAAATTATTAGCTTTTCCCAACATCTTTTGTTCATTCTATTGAAATTTCTATTTTTGATATGATTTTATCTCTATTTTTTGTTCTTTGAATATTCTTTCTTTAATGTGACCTTGATCCTTTTTAAAAGGAATGCAATGTCTTGGAAAAATATCTAATATTATGTATGTTATACATGAATAATATTATATGAAAACTATATATATGCACATATATGGTTAGTATTTATATTTTAACCCATGTTGTCTCTGTTCTGAGTTAAATGTTGCTTTAGTTTCTATTTGTCTTTCTTTATCTTTCATCTCTAAAGTTTACTGATCATAATTGTACTTGAGGCAATAAAAAATTAATTGCATAAAAGTAGCCTGGCAGGCTACAGTCCATGAAGTCATAAAGAGTTGGACACGACTGAGAAACTACGCACACACACAAGCTTGTAGATCAGTGATTTCATTGTGACGTTATGAACTGAATTTTTTTTCCCCTTGTCAGTATCTATGGAATTCTTTTCTGGAGTGGTTCAGTTTTCCAGGAAAGGGTCCTTCAGTCTTCTGCTTAATGAACAAATGCCGGGTTAGGGATGTCCTGAGCCAGTTAGGGCAAAAGAGACTCTGCCCCAGACCCTGTACTCACTAAGGCACCCTTATCTCCTATTTCTTCCTCAGTCACATCCTCTATTCTCAAGGCAAGGGTTCTCTGTCTCAGTTTCTCCATATAGTTCCTACTGCTTCAGGTACAGGGAGGACAAGTCACCAATCCCACTCACCATGAGGGGAGTGAAGACCTGATTGCTGTGAAACGGATGTTTGAACAGTTCTTTTTCAATTTCTCCTCCTCTCTGCCTCTAAATTGTGCCTGCAATTTCTGTCTTTCTGGAGTTTGGCCAGGAAAGTGATATTGTCCCCATTGCTTAGTTTTGACCTTAAGTTTTGACCTCTTTAAGTCATTTACTCTTCCTCTTATATGGTGTTTTATGGTTAAAAACATCTCCTTGTTTCATTTAAGACAGATTTTACATTGCTTTTATTCTTCTTTGGTAGGGTGGCTTTAGAGAAGGGAAGGGAGGAAAAAGGTTTTAATTCTGTTCTCTCTTCAGTTGAGTTTCAGGAAACTGAAAATATTTTTATTTTCTATTTTTATTATAGTATTTTGTTTTTATTCTAAATGTGCAAAGACCCCTATAAGATTGCTTCTATATATTAGATGAATGTAAGGAAGCTTAGAGACCAATTTGCAACTCTCTTAATAGTGTCATGCGTTGGTCTGTTCATCTGAATCAAACTTTCAATATCTTCCATTACCAATTCCTCTTTATTAAGATTCACTTCATTAATGTATACACACAGATATGTATATATGTACATGTGTATATATATGTCTCTCTCTCTATATATATATACAAGCATTTATTTTATTTTGATTTACACCTGTTTATGTAGGTAAACTAGCTAACTATTCTCGGACTCCCTGAGAGAAAGCAGATAAATATATAAATGGAGAAGTAAAGACCAAAGTAAGGAAGAGAGTATGGAAAGGAGAAAAAAGTTTAAGAGGAAAAAGAAAATTTCAGTATTCTCATCTATAAATCGAGGAAAATAAAGTTACCTCAAAATTACTTTAATTTGCTATGCATTAAGTCACTAAAACTCTGGCATACTATGAGCACTGAATAAATACAAGTCCCATTCCAGACACACAACTTTCTGCTTCACTTAATATCATTGACTCTCAAAGAAAAGAGAATAGAAATGAGCATGATTAATAGAACAAAGCAGGGCGAAGGATAATAGAGTTTTGCCAAGAGAATGCACTACTACTACTACTAAGTCGCTTCAGTCGTGTCCGACTCTGTGCAACCCCACAGACACCAGCCCACCAGGCTTCCCTGTCCCTGGGATTCTCCAGGCAAGTACACTGGAGTGGGTTGCCATTTCCTTCTCCAATGCATCAAAGTGAAAAGTGAAAGTGAAGTCACTCAGGCTTGTCCAACTCTAAACCCTATGGACTGCAGCGTACCAGGCTCCTCCATCCATGGGATTTTCTAGGCAAAAGTACTGGAGTAGGGTGCCATTGCCTTCTCCGAGAGAACGCACAGGTCCTAGCAAATACCCTCTTCCAACAACACAAGAGAAGACTCTACACATGGACATCAAAGATGGTCAACACCAAAATCAGATTGATTTTTTTGCAGTCAAAGGTGGAGAAGCTCTATACAGTGAGCAAAAACAAGAACAAGAGCTGACTGTGGCTCAGATCATGAATTCCTTATTGCCAAATCAGACTTAAATTAAAGAAAGTAGGGTAAACTATTAGACCGTTCAGTTCAGTTCATTTCAGTCGCTTAGTCGTGTCCAACTCTTTGCGACCCCATGAATTGCAGCACGCCAGGCCTCCCTGTCCATCACCAACTCCCGGAGTTCACTCAGACTTATGTCCATCGAGTCGGTGATGCCATCCAGCCATCTCATCCTTTGTTGTCCCCTTTTCCTCCTGCCCCCAATCCCTCCCAGCACCAGAGTCTTTTCCAATGAGTCAACTCTTCACATGAGGTGGCCAAAATACTGGAGTTTCAGCTTTATCATCATTCCTTCCAAAGAACACTCAGGACTAATCTCCTTTAGAATGGACTGGTTGGATCTCCTTGCACCAAAATCACTGCAGATGGTGACTGCAGCCATGAAATTAGAAGATGCTTACTCCTTGGAAGGAAAGTTATGACCCAGCTAGATAGCATATTCAAAAGCAGAGACATTACTTTGCCAACAAAAGTCCGTCTAGTCAAGGCTATGGTTTTTCCAGTAGTCATGTATGGATGTGAGAATTGGACTGTGAAGAAAGCTGAGTGCCAAAGAACTGATGTTTTTGAACTGTGGTGTTGGAGAAGACTCTTGAAGGTCCCTTGGACTACAAGGAGATCCAACCAGTCCATTCTAAAGGATATCAGTCCTGGGTGGCTGTCTGGGGAGGCCTTACAAATAGCTGTGAAAAGAAGAGAAGCGAAAAACAAAGGAGAAAAGGAAAGATATAAGCATCTGAATGCACAGTTCCAAAGAATAGCAAGAAGAGATAAGAAAGCCTTCCTCAGCGATCAATGCAAAGAAATAGAGGAAAACAACAAAATGGGAAAGACTAGAGATCTCTTCAAGAAAATTAGAGATACCAAGGGAACATTTCATGCAAAGATGGGCTCGATAAAGGACAGAAATGGTATGGACCTAACAGAAGCAGAAGATATTAAGAAGAGGTGGCAAGAATACACAGAAGAACTGTACAAAAAAGAACTTCATGACCAAGATAATCACGATGGTGTGATCACTCCCCTAGAGCCAGACATCTTGGAATGTGAAGTCAAGTGGGCCTTAGAAAGCATCACTACAAACAAAGCTAGTGGAGGTGATGGAATTCCAGTTGAGCTATTTCAAATCCTGAAAGATGATGCTGTGAAAGTGCTGCACTCAATATACCAGCAAATTTGGAAAACTCAGTAGTGGCCACAGGACTGGAAAAGGTCAGTTTTCATTCCAATCCCAAAGAAAGGCAATGCCAAAGAATGTTCAAACTACCGTACAATTGCACTCATCTCACACGCTAGTAAAGTAATGCTCAAAATTCTCCAAGCCAGGCTTCAGCAGTACGTGAACCATGAACTTCCAGATGTTCAAGCTGGTTTTAGAAAAGGCAGAGGAACCAGAGATCATTGCCAACATCTGCTGGATCATGGAAAAGGCAAGAGAGTTCCAGAAAAACATCTATTTCTGCTTTATTGACTCTGCCAAAGCCTTTGACTGTGTGGATCACAATAAACTGTGGAAAATTCTGAAAGAGATGGGAATACCAGACCACCTGACCTGCCTTTTGAGAAATCTGTATGCAGGTCAGGAAGCAACAGTTAGAACTGAACATGGAACAACAGACTGGTTCCAAATAGGAAAAGGAGTACGTCAAGGCTGTGTATTGTCACCCTGCTTATTTAACTTAGATGCAGATCACATCTTGCGAAACACTGGACTGGATGAAGCACAAGCTGGAATCAAGATTGCTGGGTAAATATCAATAACCTCAGACATGCAAATGACACCACCCTTATGGAAGAAAGCTAAGAAGAACTAAAGAGCCTCTTGATGAAAGTGAAAGAGGAGAGTGAAAAAGTTGGCTTAAAGCTCCACATTCAGAAAACGAAGATCATGGCATCTGGTCCCATCAGTTCTTTGGAAATAGATGGGGAAACAATGGAAACAGTGATAGACTTTAATTTTTTGAGCTCCAAAATCACTGCAGATGGTCACGGCAGCAATGAAATTAAAAGATGCTTACTCCTTGGATGAAAAGTTACGACCAGCCTGGACAGCATATTAAAAAGAAGAAACATTACTTTGCCAACAAAGGTCCATCTAGTCAAAGTTATGATGTTTCCAGTGATCATATATGGATGTGAGAGTTGGACTATAAAGAAAGCTGAGTGCAAAAGAATTGATACTTTTGAACTGTGGTGATGGAGAAGACTCTTGAGAGTCCATTGGACTTGAGGAGATACAACCAGCCCATCCTAAAAGAAATCAGTCCTGAATACTCATTGGAAGGACTGATGTTGAAGCTGAAACATCGGTATTTTGGCTACCTAATGCGAAGAACCGACTCATTTGAAAAACCCTGATTCTGGGTAAGATTGAAGGTGGGAGGAGAAGGGGAAAACAGAGGATGAAGTGGTTGGATGGCATTGTCAACTCAAATGGCATGAGTTTGAGTAAAACCAGGAATTGGTGATGGACAGGGAGACCTGGCATGCTGCAGTCCATGAAGTGGCAAAGACTTGGACACAACTGAGTGACTGAACTGAACCGAACGGTAATAATCATAGTTATGGCCACTGCTGCCTTGAAGAGCCCTACCATGTCCTAGGAAATGTACTGAAAGCCTCATATAAATTATTTCTGGGACTGAGTTATGTAACACGTGAAAGCCTTTAGCACTATACACATCAAAATTGCTCAAAAATATTTTCAAGTATTTATTGATTTTCTTTTAAGATTTCATTTATCTTTCTTGGGACCTTTTCTGCCTTTTGCTCATGGTTTGATAGAATTCCAAGCAGGCACCTAACTCTAGGTATTTGCATGCAAAGTTACTGTTTTCTCCATCTGTTTACATTCAATAGGGGATTTTGCTTTACTGTTCTATTTTTCACTGGATTTCATGGGCCTTGTGTGACCTCACCAGATTCCTGGCCTCATACAGTCTACAGCTTCCAGGGAAGACAAATCATGTTTTCAAGTCACACTGCAATTTAGCTGGAAACTTGCATATTTTAATCAGGAATTTTAGCTCAGGATTGACAGTACTTCACGTTTCTTCGGAGAAGGCAATGGCAACCCACTCCAGTACTCCTGCCTGGAGAATCCCATGGATGGAGGAGCCTGGTAGGCTGAAGTCCATGGGGTCACAAAGAGTCAGACACAACTGAGCGACTTCAGTTTCACTTTTCATTTTCATGCATTGGAGAAGGAAATGGCAACCCACTCCAGTGTTCTTGCCTGGAGAATCCCAGGGATTGGGGAGCCTGGTGGGCTGCTGTCTATGGGGTCACACAGAGTCCGACACGACTGAAGTGACTTAGCAGCAGCAGCAGCATGTTTCTTTCCTTATTTTCCTTTCAAAGCTTGTGTATATTTGTTTTCCCCTCAGCCAGTATACAATTGACCATTTAGTTTAAAAAGATTATTGCAAGACTCCATTATACGTGTTTCAGTGTATTCATTGTAGTAATTATTTCATTCCTTTATTTTGGGCCTTTGCTAAGGATTTTCAGTGCCACAGTTTCCCTGCCTACCTACTGTCGACTTTTCAGTGTCTTGCTGGGATTTGGCCAACCATGTTAAGATGCATATTAATCTTATTCTGTCTTTTCAAACACAGCCAATTAAGAACCCAAAGAGGATAGCAATTTCCATTTTTTCTACTTCTTTAAATTCAAATTTATCACCATTTTTTAAATGCTCACTGGTATGTATCAAATTTTCCAAATGATAGTATGCTCTGAGACATTGACATTTTTCTTGGTAATAATCATACCTAATTTTTTTCTAAATTCTAAATATCAAAAGTCAGTGTATAATGAACTAGTAATTATGCTGAATGGAACTGACAGCAGTAAGAGGATCCCACGGGTTCATTTTTCTCTGATAGGCCTATGTTATTTCATACTGACTTGCTCATGGGAAGATGAATGAAACTGACAATGTAAATGACCAGAAAGCTGGTAACTGGATTATAAATGTTTATCTTGTCACATTGATGTCAGCTGGAGGAACTGTTAACACCTGAGAAAACTATATAAATAGCTTCTTAACTTGTGGCTATAAAAGAAAGAGGAGTATAATGGGGTCAGAACTGATAGGAATCATTAAGAGAATATTTATGGCAGAATAGTCATCTGAAGTAAAAAAAAATATATTTTATTGGTGATTTTTTTAAAAGTAAAAAACAATATTGAAATTTGTGGGATTTTTGAGATATTTTCACTGTACTATGGGGCTAAATTTACTATGATTTATCTGAATTTCAGGTAGCTCTGGGTCTTATGATTTTGAAAGATAAAAAATGTAAAATATATATAATACATGTATAGGCTTCCTTGGTGGCTCAGACAATAAAGAATCTTCCTGCAATGTAGGACCCCCAGTTTCCATCCCTGGGTCTGGAAGATACCCTGGAGAAGGCAATGGCACCCAACTCTAGTACTCCTGCCTGGAAAATCCCATGGATGGAGGAGCCTGGTAGGCTTCAGTCCATGGGGTCGCTGAGGGTTGGACACGACTGAGGGACTTCACTTTCACTTTTCACTTTCATGCATTGGAGAAGGAAATGGCAACCCACTCCAGTGTTCTTGCCTGGAGAATCCCAGGGATGGGGGAGCCTGGTGGGCTGCAGTCTATGGGGTCATACACAGTCAGACACGACTGAAGTGACTTAGCAGCAGCAGCCAGTATTCTTGCCTAGAGTTTCATGGACAGAGGAGCCTGGAGGGCTACAGTCCATGGGGTCACAAAGAGTCATGACTGAGTGACTAATACACACACATACATACATGTATATATATTACATATGTACATATAATATAAAGCTTACATATGATATAAATTATATGTGCATATGTCTATATATATGTATATATAAAGTTCTATTTTGGAGAAGGCAATAGCACCCTAATCCAGTACTCTTGCCTGGAAAATCCCAGGGATTGGGGAGCCTGGTGGGCTGCCGTCTCTGGGGTCACACAGAGTCGGACACGACTGAAGTGACTTAGCAATAAAGTTTATTTAAAGTTAACTCAGAAGCTTAACTGAATTTAATGGAACATTTAAAACATTTTTAATATTATTAAAATCTGGTGGATATATATGTATATTTTTTAGCTGTTCAAAAAGTTTATTTAAAATAAAAACTCCCAAACTCAGCTCAGACTGTTCAAAGATAGGCCATTTCCATACCAGTGAGAAAGGTGTGATCGAGTGCCTTCTTGATCAAAAGCAAAATGTGCTACATATGTATTCCTGGAGTTAATATGGTGACAGAAAAGCAAAATTTTAAAATAACATTCTGATATGAACTGAAATGAAAATATCCACTGAAGGAAAAAAATAAAAGAGAGCAAGTTTCAATATTTATTATTATTAAAGTCTGGCTGTGCTTTTAATTTTATTAATCTACAATTATGCTTTCCTTCTTTCATCTTGGGATATGCACTCCTGACAGATTGTATTTCTTTCATGATTTCAAATAGGATCACAGTGTTTTCTTTATCATATTTATATTGTTGCTATTATGATTACTGTAATTTTGTAAGACTGAGTTTGATATATCCTAAAGATTTTCAGTTCAGTTCAGTTCAGTTGCTCAGTCGTGTCCGACTCTTTGTTATCCATGAACCGCAGCACGCCTGTCCTGCATCCATCATCAACTCCCTGTCCATCACCCAACCCCATGTCCATTGAGATGGTGATGCCATCCAGCCATCTCATCCTCTGTCGTCCCCTTCTCCTTCTGCCCTCAATCTTTTCCAGCATCAGGGTCTTTTCCAATGAGTCAGCTCTTCGCATCAGGTGACCAAAGTATTGGAGTTTCAGCTTCAACATCAGTTCTTCCAATGAAAACCCAGGACTAATCTCCTTTAGTATGGACTGGTTGGATCTCCTCAGTCCAAGGGACTCTCAAGAGTCTTCTTCAAAACCAGTTCAAAAGCATTAATTCTTGGGCACTCAGCTTTCTTTATAGTTCAACTCTCACATCCATACATGACCACTGGAAAAACCATAGCCTTGACTAGACGGACCTTTGTTGGCAAAGTAATGTCACTGCTTTTAATTTTTTTTTTTTTTGAGGTTTACTAATTTATTTGCCTCAACTTTTTAATATGCTGTCTAGGTTGGTCATAACTTTCCTTCCAAGGAGTAAGCATTGGATGCAGTCACCATCTGCAGTGATTTTGGAGCCCCGCAAAATAAGTCAGCCACTGTTTTCAGTTTCCCCATCTATTTGCCATGAAGTGATGGGACTGGATGCCATGATGTTAGTTTTCTGAATGTTGAGCTTTAAACCAACATTTTCACTCTCCTCTTTCACCTTCATCAAGAAGCTCTTTAGTTCTTCTTCACTTTCTGCCATAAGGGTGGTGTCATCTGCATATCTGAGGTTATTGAGATTTCTCCTGGCAATCTTGATTCCAGCTTGTGCTTCCTCCAGTCCAGCGTTTCTCATGATGTCCTCTGCATATAAGTTAAATAAGCAGGGTGACAATATACAGCCTTGACGTACTCCTTTTCCTATTTGGAACCAGTCTGTTGTTTCATGTCCAGTTCTAACTGTTGCTTCCTGACCTGCATACAGGTTTCTCAAGAGGCAAGTCAGGTGGTCTGGTATTCCCATCTCTTGCAGAATTTTCCACAGTTTATTGTGATCCACACAGTCAAAGCCTTTAGCATAGTCAATAAAGCAGAAATAGATGTTTTTCTGGAACTCTCTTGCTTTTTCCATGATCCAGCGGATGTTGGCAACTTGATCTCTGGTTCCGCTGCCTTTTCGAAAACCAGCTTGAACATCTGGAAGTTCACGGTTCACGTATTGCTGAAGCCTGGCTTGGAGAATTTTGAGCATTACTTTACTGGCGTGTGAAATGAGTGGAATTGTGCAGTAGTTTGAACATTCTTTGGCATTGCCTTTCTTTGGGTTGGAATGAAAACTGGACTTTTCCAGTCCTGTGGTCACTGCTGAGTTTTCCAAACTTGCTGGCATATTGAGTGCAGCACTTTCACAGCATCATCTTTCAGGATTTGAAATAGCTCAACTGGAATTCCATCACCTCCACTAGCTTTGTTCATAGTGATGCTTCCTAAGGCCCACTTGACTTCACATTCCAGGATGTCTGGCTCTAGGTGAGTGATCACACCGACTTTAGGCATATTAAAAACTTAACACTTTTCCTTACAAATAATACTCAGGATAAGTTGTTAAATTCATCCATTATCATTCGTCTTTAGTTATGCATTGGCTATTTTCTGGTGAATTAGAAAGCTTATTAAAAATAGAAACAAAGAAATCCATAGCCCAAAATTCTCTGATTATTTGTTTATTGAACAGAGCTTGGGTCATCTGTCACCCTGTTGTAACTAAGCAAAGACCAACTTGACTGTGACTTGCTTATGGAGTGCTGAAACATGGCTTTAGGGAATTCTAAGCTTGGTCTTACTGTTGATACATGGAGTATCTCTTGGTTGAAATGGAGACCTTAAATTGATTCTATTTAGGCTGAACTTCTTACTACTATCTAAACAGATGCTTTTGGACCAAACTTTGTTCTTAACTCACAAAAACTTTAAGAGCCATCTCTTCTGAGCTTTTGATTCTTCTGAGCCAATTAAGTAAGGATTTGGTGTGTGATGACACCAGAGTGGGTTGCTATAGGGTAGAAATTAAAGGGGTTTGTGTGTGTGTGTGTGTTTAGAATCTGTATCTATAATATCTATTAATGCATAATTTTAAGACTAAAATAAATCGGATTCTGTCTATAATAAATCACTTTGGGCATGTGTGCTAAGTTGCCTCAGTCGTGTCTGATGCTATGCAACTGCATGGACTGTAACCTGCTAGGCTCCTCTGTCCATGGGATTCTCCAGGCAAAAGTACTGGAGTGGACTGCCATGCCCTCCTGCAGGGGATCTTCCCAACACAGGGATTGAACTCGTATCTCTTAGATGTCTCCTGCCCTAGCAGGAGGGTTCTTTAACACTAGTGCCACTTGGGAAGTCCCAAATTACTCTGTAAATGAAGCCAAAGTTGATTCAAAATGGAAAATTGTCCTTTTGAACCAGTGTAAAAACATGACTATATTTATACAGAAAGTAGAATGTGCATATGGCCACGTTTACCATTTTCTTACAGAGACCTAAGTATTGTGAAAATTCCCCATTTGAAATCATGTTTCTAGGGGGGTATTAAGCTACATCTTTAATATTTTGACAGGACTGTTAACAGTTGATAAAATAAATCTTACAGATTAGCATCCTGATTTGCAACTCCCTAGACCCTTGGAGCTTTCAGGAGTGTATCTTGTGCTAAATGACATAAAATAAGTAGAGCACAGGTTAAGAGAAAATTTCTTCTCATCCAGAAGCAAGGATGGAAGGCATACAAGTGATCAGTTCACTTCAGTCACTCAGTCGTGTTCAACTCTTTGCAACCCCATGGACTGCAGCATGCCAGGCTTCCCTGTCCATCACAAATTCTTGGAGCTTGTTCAAACTCGTGTCCATCAAGTCAGTGATGCCATCCAGCCATCTCATCCTCTGTCATTCCCTTCTCCTCCCACCATGAATCTTTCCCAGCTGCTGCTGCTGCTAAGTCACTTCAGTCGTGTCCAACTCTGTGCGACCCCATAGATGGCAGCCCACCAGGCTCCTCTGTCCATGGGATTCTCCAGGCAAGCACATTGGAGTGGGTTGCCATTTCCTCCTCCGATGCATGAAAGTGAAAAGTCAAAGTGAACTCTCTCAGTCGTGTCCGACTCTGCGAGACCCCATGGACTGCAGCCTACCAGGCTCCTCCGTCCATGGGATTTTCCAGTACTGAAGTGGGGTGCCATTGCCTTCTCCGTAATCTTTCCCAGAATCAGGATCTTTTCAAATGAGTCAGTTCTTTGCATTAGGAGGCCAAAGTATTGGAGTTTCAGCTTTAACATCAGTCCTTTCAATAGTTATTCAGGACTACATCCATACATGACTACTGGAAAAACCATAGCTTTGACTAGATTGACCCTTGTTGGCACAGTGTTGTCTCTGCTTTTTAAAATACTGTCTAGGCTGATCATAGCTTTTCTTCCAAGGAGCAAGTGTCTTTTAATTTCATGGCTGCAGTCACCATTTGCAGTGATTGTGGAGCCCAAGAAAATAAAGTCTCTCACTGCTTCCATTGTTTCCCCATCTATTTGCCACGATGTGATGGGACTGAATGCCATGATTTTTGTTTTCTAAATGTTGAGTTTTAAGCCAACATTTTCACTCTCCTCTTTCACTTTCATCAAGAGGCTCTTTAGTTCTTCTTTGCTTTCTGCCATAAGATGACATATGCAGTGTCATCTGCATATCTGAGGTTATTGATATTTCTCCCAGGAATCTTGATTCCAGCTTGTGCTTCATCCAGCCCAGCTTTTTGCATGATGTATTCTGCATATAAGTTAAAAAAGAGCAGGGTGACAATATACAGCTTTGACGTACTCCTTTCCTGATTGTTAAGATACTCTAATTCAGAAAATTAAGTCAGAAGAACACCAAAGTGAATCATTCCAAATATAATATGGCCTTATGGATAAAATCCTATCATGGTAATCAGGGATTCTGGATTCAGTTCCTTGCTGTTAAGCTGGATCTATCATGCCTTTATCATTCTATCATTCAGTACATTTACCAAACACTGCCCACTGAAAGCCGTAATATAACACAGTAGAGGAGGCGACAAACCAGGGAGGCCAGCTGCGTTTGAATTCTGGCTCCGCCCCCTATTGCTTTGTAACCTGAGAAAGTCACTTGAGTCTTTGATGGTTTAGCTTCTTTAGCTATAAAATGGAGATAATAAATATATCTTGTACATTTATTTTATTTATTAAATGAGTCAATATGTGTAAAGAACAGTGCTTGACACAGGTTATGTTCTATATGCATGTTTGCTGTTTTTAATATAGAAAAAATTAAAGAAGTGTTTATGAGTCAAAGTAGGAGAGTTAACATATACACATGTGAAATAGAAATTATTCTGTATTAAGTAGGATGTACATAATTGCTGTTTTGCACCTATGCTTTATCCATTACCCTTTATCTAAACACTACCTCAACTTTAACATTGTCCACATGGCCCATGTAGGGATTGGCCTTTGGCTCCGTTTATACCCTGAGTTCCTAAGGTGGGCATGTCTCCAATTCTGACTGGTATATATGTTCTATTCCACTAGCCGTTGCATTTCATTCAGGAAGAGCATGTGAAATAATGTTTCTAATTAGATAAACACTAAAACTGTTGCTGATCTATTTTATTGAAGAAGACCTAAGTCTGTAGATATCTCTAGTTTTAATTATGATGTAAATCTAGAGGTGCCAGGAATGATGATAGAGACAGAGTTTAAGTAAGAAGGAAGTAAACTAGAAGAAAACAGTGCCAAGAAATGGAAAAGAGAATGAGGGGGTGAGAGAGAAAGAGAAAGAGGGAGAGAGAAAGAGAAAGAGATAAAGACAGTCCCCTTGACATCAGTTGAGTTCCTGGATGCAGTTGTGCTCAAAGTAAACATGGTTCTGGAATCTTAACCTGTATGAGTCAGTATTTTCTCATATTTCTTAAAAAAAAAAATGTGAGTTGGTTGTCTTCTATTTGTTAAAAAGAGTCATTTTTTAATATATAGGAATCAATAATTGCCATAAGAGATGTCATACTATTGATATTCTAAACATTAAAGAATTGCTTCATTAGGGTATAGCAAGCTTGAATAATAGAGCTTGAAAATCCCTAGGTTTTAACGATTTTTATTATACATAAAAGCTTTACATATGACAAGAGAGAAGTAATGTTTCAATCTTTGCTTTTCAATCTACTGTTTAAGGACACTTTAACCAGAAGGTTTCTCTACCAGGCTGAGTATCAATAAGGGGTAGTCTGGGCTTTTCCCCAAGTACAAAGGCCAGGCAGGCATCCATCCTTGGTTCTCCCACACACTCTGTTCATAAAACTCTGGTCAGTTTCCATCTAAATTTCTGTTTAACACTTATGAGAATGTAGACAACATGATAGCACAGACAATATCACCTTCATCTTTGCACGTGTCTCAATGCCTGAGACTTCGAATTGCTTTGTGTGTGCATGTGTGTGTGTTGGTCACTCAGTCATGTCTGACTCTTTGTGATCCCATGGAATGTAGCCCTTCAGATTCCTCTGTCCATGGGATTCTCCAGGCAAAAATACTGGAGTGTGTTGCCATTTCCTTCCCCAGGGGATCTTCCTGACCCAGGGATCAAACCCAGATCTCCTGCATTGCAGGCAGATTCTTTACCAACTGAGACATTTGTTAAATTCCAGAATCAATTACTAAAAGCTGAACAATGGGGTAGCAATGTTCATTAATAAATGATGTTTCTGTAACTTAGACAAAAGCATACAGATACCAGGTATATTTGTTTCCTAGGACTGCCATAACAAAGTACCAGTGTCAGGATAGTTTAAGTAAATTTACTTTCTCAGAGTTCTGGAGGCAAGAATTCCAAGATCAAGGTCCGCAGAGTAGTTTTCCTCTGAAGGCTCGCCCCTTGGCTTGTAGATGGCTGTCCATCCTCTCCTTCTGCCTTCATATGGCTTGTGTGTGCACGTGTGTCTGTGTCCAAATTTCCAGTCACTGGATTAAAGACCTCATTGAACTTAATTGCCTCTTCAAAGATATCTCCAAATATAGATATATTCAGAGGTACTGGAGGTTAGGGTTTCAACACATAAATTTTGGAGGGACCCAAAAAATTTACAAAATAATCTTTTCCTCTGGATTGAGTCCTGGTTTTAAGCTGAATAGAGTGCAAGTGATAACATTTTAGTGCATCATCCTTTCTCTGTTCAGCTCATCCTTGGTTGGGAGGTGTTCCTTCCACCCCTGAGTATCCCTTATTGATACTTTCTTCAGGTCTGTCCAGCATTCTAGTTTTTCATCTTCCCACTCTGCTTTGACAATTCCCTAGCCCTTTGCAATCTTCTCCTTTTTCCCTCATCATCTTGCCCTCTCCACCTCCCTGAAAGGAGTTGCCTCATATTTCCTAACTTGCCTCAGGTAGAATGCTCTACCATTCATGTCCAGCTTGGTTTACTTTTGTGGTGGTGGTTTAGTCTGATTAGGGAAGGAGATGATAAGCTTTCAATATGTCAGTGAAAGAGGGGAAGGAGAAATCTGTTCATCAAGGTCTGGCCCTAGAAAGTGCTGTCTATAAGACCGTTAGTAGACCCACTATATTTAATATGTTGTTGTTGTTGTTCAGTCACTAAGTCATGCCCTACTATTTGCGACCCTGTGGACTGCAGCATGCCAGGCTCCTCTGTCCTTCACCGTCTCCCAGAGTTTGCTCAAATTCATGTCCATTGAGTTGGTGATGCCATCCAACCATCTCATCCCCCGCTGCCACCTTCTCCTTTTGCTTTCAGTCTTTCCCAGCATGAGAGTCTTTTCCTGATCTTTAATATACTCCTTGCAAATAATCAAAGTAAAAGTTTACACCAGTTCTTATCATAAGCAAATTAAATAAATTTGGAGTTTTCATTTAGTGACTGGCATTGAAGAAAACAAATATTATGTCCTGGACAAGAACTTTCATTAGCTCATTTATGGCCCACTGATGTCAGTTTTCTGGTAGCAAATCCTCTCATCTGGTATTTTAAACTGCTGACCTGACTTGCACAGGAAGGAGCACCACTAAATGACAGGATTCTCTAGCACTGAAGAAAATTACACAAACACTGTAAGGTCTAGTATTTTTCAGTAAGGGTCTACTTACAAACAACTGAAAAGACAAAAAATCAGACCACAAAATTCAAATGCTCTTGCTTTGAAAATGTTTTGCAAACAACAGTTAGCATTTCATGATGATATCAACCTACAAAGAAATACTGTCTCCATTCTAATACACATATGCAAAAATGTGGATTATAAGGAAGCTAGAGTATAATGGTTTTATTGAGCAGTTTATTATTGTGTTTGCCATTCAACTATTATGAATTATTATGTACATTGTCACTATTTGGAAAAATGCATACCATTAGCATGCATACCATGATAAAGGATGTATTCAGCTCAGTGAATAACCATAACCATGATGGAAACCTTATTCAAACTGAAGACAGTTGAGTCAGCAGTGGAAAATTTATACAAGAGTGATAGCCCATTTTCTTTAGAATTCTGGAGATGAATTAGGATGTTGATGCATTTCAGTACTGAGAAATTCATAAATGGAATTTTGTATATGTTTCATTATTTTGAAAAGTTAAAAAAATTATTTTGGAGTTCAGGTTCCTTTTATTATCTTTTATTTTCATCTTACTGGGAGGTAACAAATATAATGATAATATTAACATAATAATAATTGCCAACATTCACTGTTTGCTATGTGTCAGGCACCATGCTTAGCCCTTTCTATGGATCTGTACTTCAGTTTCACAACAACCCTAAAGATTAAAGACTTTGATTATCTTCATTTTTTGAATAAAGAAACTAAACTGAGGTATATTGAGGTGAAATAATAGGCCCAGGATCATACAGATACAAATTTTAAAACTTAGTTTCTTATCTAGGCATTCTGACTCCTGAACTAGTACTCTTAATACTTATCTGGAAATTGTCAGATCAATTAAAAAAAAAAAACAGTTAGTTTATATGGTAAGCTTAACATGCTACAAGCAGTAAACAGGTGCTAGAAGAGCCCCTTTAACTTTTCCATGTTCTTTTAAAACCAGATTTCCTCTGAATGAAAATTGTCATGCTCTCCTTAGGATGCAGGGCATGATCCCATTTAAAAACTGGTTTCTTCATTATGCTGGAGGGTTTGAAGTCCCTGTACTCCATTCAAACTGCTAATAGCCTCCAACTATAATAGACCCTGATAAGCTCTGATTAACCTTTTCATTACAGGTTCCTATACAGTATAAAATAGTAACTGCAGGAAAGCCATTAAGTGCAGTAATAAGTTATGCCAGCAGGAAAGATTCAGCAACTTTCAGAATAAATTATTTCTCAAGTTGTCATTTTTCCCTGAAAGACTGCTTGAAGCCAAATATGCCATAGGTGATTCAGAGTTTATATATATATATATATATTTAAAATTGTATTGTGGTATAGTTGATTTACAATGTTGTATTAGTTACAGGTGTACAGTAAAGTGAATCTGTTATACATATATCTATCCACTCTTTTTTAGATTCTTTTCCCATGTAGACGATTACAGACTATTGAGGAGAGTTCCCTGTGCTATATAGTGAAGTGAAGTCGCTCAGTTGTGTCCGACTCTTTGCGACCCCATGGACTGTAGCCTACCAGGCTTCTCTGTCCATGGGATTTTCCAGGCAAGAGTACTGGAGAGGGTTGCCATTTCCTTCTCCAGGGGATCTTCCCGACCCCAGGATCAAAGCCAGGTCTCCCACGTTGCAAGCAGATGCTTTACCCTCTAAGCCACCATTAGTTATCTATTTTATATAGTAATGTATATATTTCTTCCACTTACAAGAAGGTTTGTGGAATAGGCTGTGGCTTTCCTTTCTTTCCCCCAGCACATTCATTTTCAATAGGATTCTTTCTGGCATTAATGCGCTGGTGCTTTAATAAATGGATATCCATTCGTCTGTTTTGAGGCAGGACACCACAAGACCAGTTTTTCTTTAGGAAAATAAGCAGTATATGTGTGTTTGTGCATTGTATTTGTCTACTTATTTATCTTTCTGGAAAAACACATGTTTATATAAAATCTTTGAAAAATTATTTTCGAATCTTTAAAAGACCTTCAAATTCAGTATAAAAGAGAGAGAGAGAGAAAGAGTACGTGAGGATATGAATAAATGAACAATAGTTTGTTCCTGAGACAATTTTTATAATTGAGATATAACAGTGGAAAAAAGTCAAGAACTTATGGTTTCACTGACAGCTCTACATGGATTCTTTCTCATTTCTCTCTAGTTAAGTTTTATTAAAGTTCTTCTTCCGTTTGCTTCCAACTGCTTTCTGATTTTCAATGGTGCAACAGATTAAAAGTGCACACCATGCCCCTCCCCTCGAATCATATGCTGAAATTCTATCCCCTAATGAAATATTATTTGGAGGCGGAGGCGCTCCGAGGTCATTAGGTCATGAAGGTGGAATTCTTATGAATGGGATTAGCCTTTTATGAAAGAGACCCTAGAGAGCTCCCCTTGTCTTCTGCCTTGTGAGGACACAGTAAGAACCAGAAAGACAGATCCTCAGAACAGGCTGAATCTGCTGGCTCCTTGATTTTGGACTTCCCCAGACTAAAAGAATGAGAAATAAACGTTTGTTATTTATAAGCCACCCAGTTGATGGTATTCAATTATAGCAGCCTGAACACAAGAAGACAAAATGGAAACAAAGGAAAATATGTGAAAAAATTTCTTCTACTCCTGAACTCAATAGCATACGCCTGGCTTTGTCTTGTAGAGAGTGTGGCATTGCCCTTTGATCCATGATGGCTTTTTAATTCACTTTCAAAGAATTTTTATTTAAGCTGCCCGTTGTTAAAGAGTTCTTTATAAAATCTATAATCTCTTCCCTCTAATTAACCAATTCTGTGAATATTTACTGCTGATCCTGGGATTGTCAGACCTGTGGATTTTGCTGGCCCTTTGTTTTGAACTGCTCAGGGCAAATATCACTTCTTGAAGTTTGTATGGTTTTCATCTCGGCAACTGGGTAGTGATAACAGACAGTGAGAGTGCAACATGCCTTATAAGTAGAAAGAAGTTTGTGGAGGTCTGAGCTAAGTGTCTATGATTTATTGGGGACTGCCTAGGAACTCAAGCTATATTTCTTTTTATAGCCTAAGATAGCTTTGCTAGCACATTTCTCCCCCAGCTTATGCATTGGCAGATAATACATCTCTCACATGGTTCTGTAGACATATGAACTTGGAGCCTAAGAAGTAGTAAGGGCAGATGTAAAAGTGCCACACAAACTACAGGAAAGTCAATAGAAACTGGGTGAGGAAAACTTTCCCATATTCAAGAAATCTTCTCAATAAAATACCTCCCCATGAGTCTTAGTGTTAACCCTGAAAACTGGTTTTTTGATTTCTCCTTTTTAGCAAGAGATCTGATTGGATTCTGTGATGCAGAAAAGCCTGGTCTTAGGCTTATGTCTCATGGCCATTTCCATGGTGCTTGAATGCACTCGTATTACTTTCCAGCCTATAGAGGGTTCATAAAAAAAATGATGTGCAACAAAGCACCAAAGAGAAGAGGTGGAAAGAAATCATATGACATTTTAAGAAATAATTCACCATTCACAGTGGCATCTAATCATACATTAATTGTGCAACAAGAAAAAACAAAGCTGTTCCTAAGTCAAAATATTAAGTCTCATGCTGGGTTATAATGTCATGCTTTATTTATCTAACTGTTGTCTAGAAATGAGATAATTGTTTGCAGGATTCCACCACCATAAACTGCTTGAGGTTCTGACTCATTCTTCTGACTCATCAGCCCCATACTGTTCTCTTTTGGTAAATTAGGCAGAATGGCAGGATATTGACCATTAAAACAATTTTATGGGGTTAACTTTTTCAATTAGTGCTAGATGAAATTTCTGATTTTTGAAAGGAGTCCCTTGTGATCTCACCAATGAACTTCTCTGCCTTAATGAATTCACCACAAATATATTTGAAAAGAATTCTACAAAGGAATTTGCAGCACTGAATAATAAGGCTTTATAGAAACTTTTGATTTAATATTTATGATTTTAAGTTTAAAGGTTAAATTAAATGCTATTGTTTCAGCAGTAGCACATACAATCTAAGTAGGCTTTAGCACTATATCTGATACACTAATAAAAGATTCATAATGGAATTGTTGTCAGTACTTTTCTGGAGCTAGAGAGAAGAACGTATGTCCCTTAAGGAAAGATGAATGTCTTCTAATTTTCTCAATCCTCTTTACTTAAGTGCTATGCTTGTAATTGCTTACTTATACCAATGTGGCTTCCACTTTAAGATAGAACCTAGTGTTGAATATGCTTACAAGAATGTAATTCTCATTTTAAAAATATAAAATTCTATTATATGATTCTATAAGTATATATTATATGCAAAAGAATTCATATAGAATGGCAGCCTTAATTTCAAAACAAAATGTGAAGCAAAATGTGAAAAATGAAAATGGGTGTCAATTATCCATTCACCCTTTAGCTGCTGTTATTTAAAATGATCTTAATGATACTGAAAATGATTCCATTACACCATTAGGAAAGATGCACTCTGCTGTCAGCCTACCTCATAATCTTTCCAGTTAAAATAAAATAAGTGGGGGCGGTCCTAAGATGGTGGAGGAATAGGATGGGGGAGACTACTTTTTGCCCCATAAATTCATCAAAAGAACATTGAACGATGAGTAAATTCCACAAAACAACTTCTGAATGCCAGCAGAAGACATCAGGCACCCAGAAAAGCAGCCCATTGTCTTCGAAAGGAGGGAGGGAAAAATATAAAAGATAAAAAGAGAGACAAAAGAGGTAGGGACAGAGATCCGTCCCTGGAAGGGAGTCTTAAAAAAGAGAGAAGTTTCCAAACACCAGGAAACACTCACTGGCAAGTCTGTGGTGAGCCTTGGAACCTCAGAGGGCAACATAACTGGGGGGAAAAATAAATAAATAAATAACCCCAACAGATTACATGCCCAATGGTAACTCCCCCAGCAGAGTAGCAGCGCAGACACCCACATCCGCCACTAGCAAGTGGGGACTGGGCAGGGAGGCGCAGGCTGCATTGCTTAGAGTAAGGACCGGGCCTGAATGCCCCAAGGGCAGTCTGAGGGAACTAACTTGAGATAGCAACCCAGACTGTGGGGTAGCTACCATGGGAAAAGACCTAACCTAAGACACCACCAGGCCCACTCACAGAACAAAGGACTGACTAGAGCTAGCCGGCTGCTGACGAGCCCATCCCTCGCCGGAAACAGGCAGGCGAGGACAGCCAGAGCTGGAAGGGGGCAATCACAGCCCCAGAGATGTGGGGGCTGTTTGCATCATCTACCAAACTGCAAGCAGGCTTTGTTGCTAACCAAGACTTCTTGGGATTCTGGACGGTCGACATCCGCCTGAGAAGGTGCGCCAGTTGTACACCCAGAAAATTGAGCAGCAGGGATGGGGGAGGCGATAAGTCGCACCGACCGTTCTCACCAAACACCTGGTCACCTGAGCTGCTCAGACCTGGGAAGGGCACAAAACGCAGGCCCAACTGAGTCTGAGCCTCTGAGGACTACCTGAGTACCTGAACCTGAGCAGCTTAGACCTGGGAAGTCATACAACCCAGAGCTGGCCTCAGATAGTTCCCAGCAGAGCAACCTACAGCCTAAGCAGTGTAGACAGGGAAAGCACACACGCCATGAGCCGGGGAAAACCCAGTGTGGCCAAGACACTGGGAACACATGCCAGTGTTATTTGTTTGCAGTGTTCCTCCCTCCCCACAGCACGACTGAACAAGTGAGCCTAAAAAAGTGTCCACTACCACTCCCTTGTGTCAGGGAGGAAATTAGACACTGAAGAGACCAGCAAACACAAGAAGCTAAAACAGAGGAAACCTTCTTGGAAGTGACAGATGGAAAAGTCTTGAGGTGACTGCAAGAATAAGACTGAAAACCAGTGGCAGGAGGCTTAAGTCCAAATCCTGAGAACACCAGAGAACTCCTAACTCCAGGGAACATTAATCAATAGGAGCTCATCAAACGCCTCCATACCTACACTGAAACCAAGCACCACCCAAGGGCCAACAAGTTCCAGAGCAAGACATACCACGCAAATTCTCCAGCAACACAGGAACATAGCCCTGAGCTTCAATATACAGGCTGCCCAAAGTCACTCCAAACCCACTGACATCTCATAACTCAGTAGTGGACACTTTATTGCACTCCAGAGAGAAGAAATCTAGCTCCACCCACCAGCTCCACCCACAACTTACCAAAACTGAACCAGGAAGAAATAGAAAATCTTAACACACCCATTACAAGCACAGAAATTGAAACTGTAATCAGAAATCTTCCAGCAAACAAAAGCCCAGCTCCAGACAGCTTCACAGCTGAATTCTACCAAAAATTTAGAGAAGAGCTAACACCTATCCCACTCAAACTCTTCCAGAAAATTGCAGAGGAAGGTAAACTTCCAAACTCATTCTATGAGGCCACCATCACCCTAATACCAAAACCTAACAAAGATCCCACAAAAAAGAAAACTACAGGCCAATATCACTGATGAACATAGATGCAAAAATCCTCAACAAAATTCTAGCAAACAGAACCCAACAATACATTAAGAAGATCATACATCATGACCAAGTGGGCTTTATCCCAGAGATGCAAGGATTCTTCAATATCGCAAATCAATCAATGTAATACACCACATTAACAAATTGAAAAATAAAAGCCATATGATTATCTCAATAGATGTAGAGAAAGCCTTTGACAAAATTCAACATCCATTTATGATAAAAATCCTCCATCGTTTCTCGGTCTTTTGACTAAGATCAAATGTAGTATGATAAAAATCCTCCAGAAAGCAGGAATAGAAGGAACATACCTCAACATAATAAAAGCTATATATGACAAACCCACAGCAAACATTACCCTCAATCGTGAAAAATTGAAAGCATTTCCCCTAAAGTCAGGAACAAGACAAGGGTGCCCACTCTCACTACTACTATTCAACATAGTTTTGGAAGTTTTGGCCACAGCAATCAGAGCAGAAAAAGAAATAAAAGGAATCCAAATTGGAAAAGAAGAAGTAAAACTCACACTGTTTGCAGATGACATGATCCTCTACATAGAAAACCTAATGACTCCACCAGAATATTAATAGAGCTAACCAATGAATATAATAAAGTTGCAGGATATAAAATCAACACACAGGAATTCCTTGCATTTCTATACACTAATAATGAGGAAATAGAAAGAGAAATTAAGGAAACAATTCCATTCACCATTGCAAAAAAAAAGAATAAAATACTTAGGAATATATCTACCTAAAGAAACAAAAGACCTATGTATAGAAAACTATAAAACACTGGTGAAAGAAATCAAAGAGGATACTAATAGATGGAGAAATATACCGTGTTTGTGGATCAGAAGAATCAATATAGTGAAAATGAGTATACTTCCCAAATAATCTATAGACTTAATGCAATCCCTATCAAGCTACCAACAGTATTTTTCACGGAGCTAGAACAAATAATTTCACAATTTGTATGGAAATACAAAAAAACCTCGAATAGCCAAAGCAATCTTGACAAAGAAGAATGGAACTGGAGGAATCAACCTGCCTGAATTCAGGCTCTACTACAAAGCCACAGTCATTAAGACTGTATGGTACTGGCACAAAGACAGAAATATAGATCAATGGAACAAAATAGAAAGCCCAGGGATAAACCCACGCACCTATGGACACCTTATCTTCGACAAAGAAGGAAAGACTATACAATGGAGAAAAGACAATCTTTTTAACAAGTGGTGCTGGGAAAACTGGTCAACCACTTGTAAAAGAATGAAACTAGAACACTTTCTAACACCATACACAAAAATAAACTCAAAATGGATTAAAGATCTAAACATAAGACCAGAAACTATAAAACTCCTAGAGGAGAACATAGGCAAAACACTCTCCGACATACATCACAGCAGGATCCTCTATGACCACCTCCCAGAATATTGGTAATAAAAGCAAAAATAAACAAATGGGACCTAATTAAAATTAAAAGCTTCTGTACAACAAAGGAAACTATAAGCAAGGTGAAAAGACAGCCTTCAGAATGGGAGAAAATAATAGCAAATGAAGCAACTGACAAAGAATTAATCTCAAAAAATATACAACCAACTCCTGCAGCTCAATTCCAGAAAAATAAATGACCCAATCAAAAAATGGGCCAAAGAGAGGGTGGGAAGATTTGGGAGAATGGCATTGAAACATGTGAAATGTCATGTATGAAACGAGATGCCAGTCCAGGTTCAATGCACGATGCTGGATGCTTGGGGCTGGTGCACTGGGATGACCCAGAGGGATGGTATGGGGGGAGGGAGGAGGGAGGAGGGTTCAGGATGGGGAACACATGAGAAATAAAGGAATAAAAAATTAAAAAAAAAAAAAAAAGAATCTACTGCATAGCACGGGGAACTCTATTCAGTGCTCTGTAATGATCTATATGTGAAAAGAATCTAAAAATGAGTGGATATATATGTATAACTGGTTCACTTTGCTGTATAGCAGAAACTAACATAACATTGTAAATCAAGTGTACTCCAATTAAAAATTATTTAAAATAAAAAAAAAAAGAAAAAAAAATGGGCCAAAGAACTAAACAGACATTTCTCCAAAGAAGACGTGCAGATGGCTAACAAACACATGAAAAGATGCTCAACATCACTCATTATCAGAGAAATGCAAATCAAAACCACAATGAGGTACCATTTCACACCAGTCAGAATGGCTGTGATCCAAAAGTCTACAAGCAATGAGTGCTGGAGAGGGTGTGGAGAAAAGGGAACCTTCTTACACTGTTGGTGGGAATGCAAACTAGTACAGCCACTATGGAGAACAGTGTGGAGATTCCTTAAAAAACTGGAAATAGAACTGCCATACGACCCACCAACCCCACTGCTGGGCATACACATCTAGGAAACTAGAATTGAAAGAAACACGTGTACCCCAATGTTCATCACAGTACTGTTTATAATAGCCAGGACATGGAAGCAACCTAGATGCCCATCAGCAGACGATAAGAAAGCTGTGGTACATATACACAATGGAGTATCAGTCAGCCATTAAAAAGAATACATTTGAATCAGTTCTAAGGAGGTGGATGAAACTGGAGCCTATTATACAGATTGAAGTAAGCCAGAAAGAAAAACACCAATACAGTACACTAACACATATATATGGAATTTAGAAAGATGGTAACGATTACCCTGCATGCAAGACAGCAAAAGAGACACAGATGTATAGAACAGTCTTTTGGACTCTGTGGGAGAGGGCAAAGGTGGGATGATTGGGAGAATGGCATTGAAACATGTATATTATCATATGTGAAACAAATCGCAAGTCTAGGTTCGATGCATGATACAGGATGCTCGGGGCTAGTGCACTGGGATGACCCAGAGGGATGGGATGGGGAGGGAGGGGGGGGGGGGGGTGGTTCAGGATCGGGAACACGTGTACACCTGTGGTGGATTCATGTCAATTTAGAGCAAACCCAATACAATATTGTAAAGTAATTAGCCTCCAATTAAATAAATTTATATTAAAAAAATAAAAAAATAAAATAAGTGGGCTAAATCTTTATCTGTTATAGAAGGAGGAAAAAAGCTCAAAACTTTAAATGCTTTTTCATTTTAAATCAAGATGTGTTGCTAACACCTAATTTTTTAATCCTATTATCAATTTGTATAAATGGAGAAATACTCAAAATTTAGGCCATTTATTTATTATATTTATTCTGCATATATTTACTGTATCCCAAGCACTACTTGCAATAATTGTGATCAGATAAATTAGACAAAAATCTTTCCCCAGTGGAGCCTGCATTCTTTTGTTTGTCTTAAATCCAACTAAGATGGAAACTAAGACAAGATAAATCTTTACCTATCACCAAATACCCTTTAGATGAACAAAAGGGCACTTGACAGTCATACCAGTCAGTATTTGGGGAAATCATGGGAATTCAACATCACACATATACACCACATGCACACAAAACACACAGATGTCTATATGTAAAGACGCATTGTATATGTGTACATTAATTATGTATATATGTCTACATGCTTATTTATCCATTTTAAGGCTAAAATAACCTTTTAATCATTATGCAAACCCCTGAAAAAATACACATTTTAAATTGGTAAGAAGCACTACATAGAGTAAAAAGCATTATCAGAAATTTTATACCCTATTATGGTGATGGACAGGGAGGCCTGGCGTGCTGCAATTCATGGGGTCGCAGAGTCAGACACGACTGAGCGACTGATCTGATCTGAAACAAGTTTCTGTTGCTAGTTAATATTTCTCTAAGAGATGTTATGTATTTAGTGAAACATTATCTGAAAATACAATATCATTCCTGCTTTTGGCATCTGATAAAATGTGATGCAATTTTTCTTAGTGATTTACATATTCAAATCTTGTTTTCTCATAAATTGTTGTAAGCTCTTTGCCTACCAGAGCAAATGTTACAAAACACTATTCATTTTCCCCAGAGAATTATAAATCCAGAAATAGATAATATAGGATATTAAAACAGAATTGTTTTTTTAGAATTATGAATATAATCACTGTATGCTGTGGTTAATTAAGCCCTGGGCATGTGTTAGCAGTTATCCCTGGCTGCAGGAGCCATGTATAATTTTTCTTTGCAAAGCTCATATGATTTCACTTTATATCCAGAAAGTTAAAGCTTCATGGAATTAGGCAAACACTGAGACATTCAGCAGAAACCTATTTTTAGGTAGAGAAATTTGCCACTATCTGGCCTTCCACATGTCTATTATATCAAGTACTTGTGGGGGATATATAGGCTACTTGCAAAAAATTTTACTTCATGGATAAAATTCATTGGCAACCTGGATAGCAGGATTAATGTTAATGTTGGGTCCAGTTATAAATCACCAAATAGTATGTGAGTGGATCACAAGTGGTGGCTTGAGGTGGAGAGGACTATGTTTCAAGGAGAAGGCTTGGTTCCCAATAGTGAGAATATAGATTTTGGTGAGAGACCCACTAGCTTCTCATCTTAACACTACAATTTACAATCCTGTGGCCTTAAGCAAGTCATTTAATCCCTTTGAGTTCTGTTTTCTCATTAATAGTGAAATGTGGATGAAAATCCCAGCCTTGCAGAACTGTTATGAGGATGTATTAAGAATTTAGTAAGTGTCTTATTTCTTGCGTAATCAAGCTCTGTTGGCAGCGACAATCTTTCTTCTCTACAAGAAACTGGGAAGGCACAGGGGCAAGGAGGAATTTCCAATGCAAGTGGTAGAAATGCTGATGAGTCAGTTGTCAGAGCAGCTAAAGAACTATGGCATTTGCTTTATTCTTCACCATAAACAAAATATGTTTGTGTACATATTTGTTTATTCATTCATTTATTTACTTTTCTGAATATATCTTGTCCTTCCAAGCTTTCAGTTCACATCCTTTTAATAGACATACGGCGTTCTTTCTGGATAAATTCCAATCCCTTAACTTCTGCCTATTTTTCCAGTTCATGGATCAAAAACTCTGGAGGATCAAATTGAAGTGTTTTATTTAGTAGATAAGCTTTTCTTCCTTGCTTCCTTCTAGTCTCCACCCTTCCCTCCCTTCCTACCCCTCTCCCTTCTTTATTTCTTTTCCTCTTTCTGTGTTTCCTCATTTAGCCAGAGCCTACTCCCTCTCACTGCCATTGGCCCTGACTGCTCCTGTTTCATATTCATTCCTAATTACTCATTTGTTGCATTTCCCGGACCCAGAAGACATTTAAGTCATGATTCCCTGTTTCAGTTCATCAGTATGTCTTGCTTTCACTTGCCTCCCTACAGAGACAGGACAACCTGATTAGCCAAGTTGCCATCAACAGTCTTCCAAACCTTGTGTCCTTTCTTTCTTTGGTTTTCTCTGGTGCTACTCTCTGCTTTCCAATACCCCATCTCTATCATGGGCTGAGGATAAAGTTACTCAAGTTTTATATGCAGTTTCAATGACTTGAGGCTCCTTAGCCTGAGCATTGGTGTCAGTGAGAAGACGTCTTTCTTGGTTAGTATATCCACCACAGGTGTCTAACTTAACCAGTTTTATCTCACTTATTATTCTCTCTTGAGAATGGTCCAGTCCCGATAACCTTCCCAAATTGCAGCCTAAAAACAAGCTCTCTTTCTCTACCTATCTTCCCTCTTTCCTTTCTGTGAGTGAGGATGATTGTTCTCATTTCCATGGCTAAGTTTCTGCCTGAATTCCCTTACTGCTCTAATACAGTTTGAAACTTAGAAGAAATGTTTTTTAAATCTTACTTTTCAAATATCTGTCTCAAATTTAATATTTTATTTTGTTTCATTTTTGGCCACGCAGCATGTGAGATTTTATTTCCCGAATCAGGGATTGAATCTGGGTGCTCAGCAGTGAAAGCATGGAGGAGTCCTAACCTATTGGATGGGACAGTTGGATGACATCATGACTCAATGGACATGAGTTTGAGCAAGCTCCAGAAGTTGGTGATGGACAGGGAAGCCTGCCGTGCTGCAGTCCATGGAGTCACAATCAGACATGAATGAGAGACTGAACTGAACTGAACATTCTGGACCTCCAGGAACTTCCCTAAAATTCTATTAATGGAAGCTTGATTAGTCCTACCTTCAGGTTTTGAACTGAAAATTCATATATTTGTATAGGAGAAGAATTTTTTTGTGACTTACGTGTTTGCAATGCTCCTTTTTAAACCTCCAGCTGGGCAATTGTCACTGTCACATCCAGTTATCCTGCATCTTTATCTATCAGCTTCACTCCTGGTCTGTAACCAGTTTCAAGACCAAAGACATGGACTTGTTATTGTAATTCTCAGTATACTAAATGATGCATTCTTGAATTTAGAAAATAATTAAAGAAGAAATAATTGACAAGTTTATACAACTATATTAGTTGTATAGTTCAAAACAACTATATGCTTATACTAAAATGCATCATGCATACTAAAATGCCTTACATGTTTGTGTGTTTGGTTTGAAGTTTTGGTGATAGTATCCAAATGAATTTGCATGCTGCTGCCCATGACTTGACAGAACAGGAGAACATCCAAGTGTAACAATACTCTTTTATTAAACAATTTAAAATAATAAAGTATAAATAATGATAGCAATAATTAGTAACATTTGCTGGTAATTTTTCATGAGTCAGGATATGTTTTAAGTGAAAGGTTGGCTGACTACAGCACAAGGGCCAAATCCAGCCCAGAAGCTGTGTGTGCACATCCCATGAGATAAGAATGGTTTTCAAATTGCTGGGAAAAAAATTTAAAGAATAAAGTTTTGTGACTGATATTTAAATTTTGTGTCTACTAATTAGAGTTTTATGAATGAAATACTTGTCATTTTTCTCTCCTTCTTTTAAAATAAATAATATTTTTTATTTACATAAATCACATAATATCCTCAGGTTTGCTTCTTGGCCCACAAACTTTAAATATTTACTGCTAGACCTTTAGAGAAAAAGTTTACTGACTCCTACGCTACATGATTGATATTCTGAAAAAGGCAAAGTTGGTGGACCACACTGATACAGTTAGTACGTGGCTGGACCAGAATTGTGGTTCAAGTTAAGTGATTCAAAATTCTTTTAACTTCAGAACTCACTTGAGGTGATAGTTTGGGGATTCTCAGGTGGCTCAGTGGTAAAGAACCTGCCTGCCAATGCAGGAGCTGCAGGAGACGCGGGTTTGATTGCTGGGTTAGGAAGATCCCCTGGAGGAGAAAATGGCTACCCATTCCAGTATTCTTGCTAGGAAAATTCCAAGAACAGAGGAACCTAGGGAGCTACAGTCCATGGGGTCGCAAAGAGTCGGATATGACCGAGCACGCACAAAAACATACATGATAAAGCCTAATCTATTGAGAAAACTCTACTTCTCTTCTCTCCATGTATCTGCAGAGACTTTCTCCAAAGGAGTTGATGCCATTTTCTGGTGGCCTGTCTTTTGAATGAAAGCCAGATCTGCTTCTCTGCCCTTGCTGGCTCCTGCCCTGGGTTCATGCTCACAGCTTGGAAGAGGTTGGGAGGGAAAGTGCTGAACTGGGGGACTGGCACAGCTGCTCTTGCAGCTTCAGATCCTGAATGCTGCAGTTTCACACCAGTGTGCCTCAGCACTTCTTAATTGTCAGCTATAAAGTTCTACAGCTGTCTTTGTCAAATGTGTCTACATTCTCAAAAATTCCTGAGGAGGTTGATTGTGTAACACTAAGACACATTTTTTAACTCACCCTCTAAACTGTTTCTTCTTAGCTAAAGGCAGGCAAAGAATTCTTACACTTCTCGAGTTTCAAGAAGTTCTGCTCCTATTTAAGGACACAATCTCAGAGTCTGAGATTGATGGTGACCCCTCTCTTTTTGTGTTCACCTATGGAAATGGAAGCTTATTGAAAACTAGATATAAAGATTCCAAATCTCTTCTACAGAGCCTGCGATATTTCCAAACTAGTCACAACTGCTAATGACATCATAAAAATATATGTATAGACTGAGCATTAGTGTAAGCCTTAACTTTTAATAATGGGTTGTGATGGTGATGTCTTGATAGATAATATACTCAAAAGATACTCTTTAATAAATCAAAGAAAATATTAAAATATAATAAAGTCAATGTTATTACCAAAGATTTCTGACTTTCAGTTACTTACACTATTGATCAGTCTTTTGAGATCCCCAGAGAAAGTGGATATGAAATTTTATGTATAAACAACACATACTTTCAGTTGTTGATTAACCTAACAAATAAGTCCATAGATAACAAGAATATACTGTGATTATATAATGTTCTCATGAATGTTACTGAAGATGGGAATACCAGACCACCTGATCTGCCTCTTGAGAAATCTGTTTAACAACAGTTAGAACTGGACATGGAACAACAGACTGGTTCCAAATAGGAAAAGGAGTTCGTCAAGGCTGTATATTGTCACCCTGCTTATTTAACTTATATGCAGAGTACATCATGAGAAACGCTGGACTGGAAGAAACACAAGCTGGAATCAAGATTGCTGGAAGAAATCTCAGTAACCTCAGATAAGCAGATGACACCACCCTTATGGCAGAAAGTGAAGAGGAACTCAAAAGCCTCTTGATGAAAGTGAAAGTGGAGAGTGAAAAAGTTGGCTTAGAGCTCAACATTCAGAAAACGAAGATCATGGCATCTGGTCCCATCATTTCATGGGAAATAGATGGGGAAACAGTGGAAACAGTGTCAGACTTTATTTTTCTGGGCTCCAAAATCACTGCAGATGGTGACTGCATCCATGAAATTAAAAGACGCTTACTCCTTGGAAGGAAAGTTATGACCAACCTAGATAGCGTATTTAAAAGCAGAGACATTACTTTGCCAACAAAGATCCATCTAGTCAAGGCTATGGTTTTTCCTGTGGTCATGTATGGATGTGAGAGTTGGACTGTGAAGAAGGCTGAGAGCTGAAGAATTGATGCTTTTGAACTGTGGTGTTGGAGAAGCCTCTTGAGAGTCCCTTGGACTGCAAGGAGATCCAACCACTCCATTCTGAAGGAGATCAGCCCTGGGATTTCTTTGGAGGGAATGATGCTGAAACTGAAACTCCAGTACTTTGGCTACCTCACGTGAAGAGTTGACTCATTGGAAAGGACTCTGATGCTGGGAGGGATTGGGGGCAGGAGGAGAAGGGGACGACAGAGGATGAGATGACTGGATGGCATCACTGACTCGATGGAGGTGAGTCTGAGTGAACTCCGGGAGTTGGTGATGGACAGGGGGCTGCAATTCATGGGGTCGCAAAGACTGAGCGACTAAGCGACTGAGCAACTAAACTGAACTGAGCTGAATATTTTTTGTCAAGACTGAATATTAGAATTTCAATGTTAAGTATTCTCCACTAGAAAGCAACTGCTTTTATTTTTTGTTTTTGATTTCTTCTAAGGAGAAGTATAGTCACATTTTTCCTTCCCAGGGAGAGGTGTTTCAGGCAGAATGCTGCTTCAGGTGTGACATTCCTCAGTCTGGCAACTCAGAACCAAATGTGTCACCCACCCTGGGTTTTTTCCTCTAATGGTTCAGATAATGACAGATTGCCTTTCTCACAAGCAAATGCCTCCAAAACTATCGGTTCACATACGATGTTTATAGAAGTGTAATATTTCTCCAAGACAATCCTTTCCCTATGGATTTCAATTTCTTTATATATTCAAATCTCAAATTGATTTAGGAAAGTTGTTAGGGTACTTGACATATTTTTAAAATACTTTTTATTTGACTGCACCAGGTCTTAGCTGTGGCATGTGGGATCAAATTCGCTGACCAGGGATTGAAGCTGGAACCTCTGTATTGGGAGCCCAGAATCTCAGCCACTGGACCACCAGGGGAGTCCCAAACACTGGATATGTTTTGAAGAAAAGTGACTGAAAGACCTCTTCTTTCTTCCACTTATCTGGGAATTTGATCTCTGTAGAGTCACTTTTGGCATGGGGTGCAATTTTTAAGTGCAGTCATTTTTGCTTCTCTTGTACACAAGCTCCCTTACCTTGCTTTTTCTATCACTAGAGCTGCTTCTACTGACCTTCCCTCCAACTCCACGAGCCCACCTTCAAATAGTCCTCAAAAACTACTATGGTTTAATTTCTGGCTATTGTAAGTTTGAGAAATAAGACCTGTACCTATTTTAATTTTTAAATTACCAGATAGATTAAACATTTTATTCTTCCTAGTTTTGGCTTATATATTTTGGAATGATTAACATTTGTGTACTTCACATGTGTCTCTCACTCCATGGTACATATTTCATACATTAACTTCTTTAATCTGTTAAACTTTCGTTGGAGAGAAATACTATTATTAACCCCATTTTGCAGATAATGGAACTGAACAGAGCTTGTGTTAAATCAATTTCTATATGACTCTGAAGTCTCTGTTCTCAACTAGTGCAGTATATACTGCTTGAAATTTTTTAGGAATACAGCAAAAAAGCTATTTCAAATCCCCAGGAATTGTTATTTTCATTGAGAGGTTAGATGCTCTCTCATAGGCTCACCTAGCTTGAAATTCAAATTCTTCTTACCAGTGCTTTGTTATCATTTTGAAAGGGATGGAGAAGCAAAAGAAGAAGTGAAGACATTCGCTTGTTCTCTCCCTTTTGTATCTCCCATGATTCCTAAGGTTATCTATGGTTTCAAGAAGTACAACTATCCCATAAGGACGTCTGCTTTCGTTAGAAAGAATAAGAACGTTGAGACTTGTTTTCCTGACACCAATCCCTTCTTCCATTCTTTTGTTTCTGACTCTGTTATTGTTTTTGTATAATTTTCCTTTTTCTTCATTTCCATTTATTAAATACCATTTGCAGACCCTTTTATTCTGGGCGTGCTATGCAAGACTATAAGTGTAAGCATATAAACAAATTGTGCATTGAGGGCAGCATGATCTGATGAGTAGAGCTTTTTTTAAATTACTTTTCTGAGGTATGATTGATCAAAAGTTGTACATATTTAATGTGTACAACTTTTTTTTTTCTAATGTGTACTATTTGATGAGTTTGGTGATAAGTACATATCTGTTTAGACATAGTCATCCATTATCTCCAAAAGTTTCTTCTCATTCTCATTATTAGCATTATTTGTTTTTGTAATAAGAACTCTTACCATAAACCTGCCCTTTAAGCAAAGAGTTAAGTGTACACTATAGCACTGCATGAAATTTTTGAGAATCACAAAAGCTGGGTGCTGGCTCTCTTGCCAATAGCATCACTGTTAAGAATTTACTTTTACTGAGTGCATTATATCTGTCATGCACTGTTTCAAACTCTGTATTTTTTTATGATTCAATACTAAAGAAAAGCCAAGAAGGAGGATAAAATTATTATTGCCAAATTACAGATTAAAAACAAGAGACTCAGAGAGGGAATGCAACATACTCAAATTTATACAGGTAACAAATGATGGATCAATCTCCCAAGTTTTGCTGAATCATCTTATATCCTTATACCTAGCTCTCTTTTGGTAAAAGTAGTGAGTTTCACTAAATGATTTCGAAGGTCCTGTCTATTTTTAAAGTTCTGTGATCTCTTTCCATGGAAGCCTTATTTTAATGTCAGGAAAATGAACTGCTTCATCTGTATTGATTTACAAATCCACTTTCTTCCTCTGACATTTTCTCTTCTGAGAGGATTTAGCACTAACCTGTGTAATTTTATCCTTGTAGTTGCCTAATTTCATAAGCAGAACATTCAAGTTAGTGAATTTATTAAAATTTGTAAAATTAAAACAGTTTAATTTTCTTTCTACAATTCCCAGCACCAAGTATAACAGCTGGTCCACAGTAGGTTCACACGAAATGTTAAATTTTGAATACGTTCTTGTGTTTATGTGAATATTGTTTGCATGTGTTTTGTTCCCTGGATTATAAACTCACTGAGAATATTAGATTGATAGTTGAGTTGGAAATAGGGCAACAATTGGATCTAATTTGTCCAACTTAATTTTGAACTACCAAACAGCAGCCCATGTTTCACCTTCAGTCCAAGGTCCTAAAAAGAAAAAGCACGCCTTGTTTTCTCTGTATTTTAGCATTTTGTATACCCAGGGCAATGGCACCCCACTCCAGTACTCTTGCCTGGAAAATCCCATGGATGGAGGAGATGGTAGGCTGCAGTCCATGGGGTCGCGAAGAGTCGGACACGACTGAGTGACTTCACTTTCATTTTTCACTTTCATGCATTGGAGAAGGAAATGGCAACCCACTCCAGTGTTCTTGCCTGGAGAATCCCAGGGACGGGGGAGCCTGGTAGGCTGCCATCTATGGGGTCGCACAGAGTCGGACACGATTGAAGCGACTTAGCAGCAGCAGCAGCAGCATACCCAGGGCATTTGGGAGTCTTGCTGCCTCTATTCACTTTTGCAGATGGAGATGTTAATCTCATTTGAGCAGATGACCTATTCATTTTCCACATTCTGAACATTTTACAATTTGTCATGTCGTTTATGAGGGAGCAAGGAATGAGCATGAGATGGAAGGGAATTATTCAGGGAGCTACTCACCCTAGCTTTTGTGTGCTGTGTGCATGCTAAGTCGCTTCAGTCATGTCTGACTCTGCGACCTTGTGGACTATAGCCCACCAGGCTCCTCTGTCAATGGGATTCTCCAGAGAAGCATACTGGATTGGGTTGCCACAACCTCCCCCAAGGGATCCTCCCAACCCAAGAACTGACCCCAAGTCTCGTATGTCTTCTGCACTGGCTGGCAGGTTCTTTACCACTAGGGCCAACTTGGACGGCTCCTAGTCTTTGTGTGTGTGTGTTAGTCACTCAGTTGTGTTTGACTCTTTGTGACACCATGGACTATAGTCCAGAAGGCTTCTCTGTTCCTGGAATTCTCCAGGCAAGAATACTGGAGTGGGTAACTATTCCCTTCTTCAAAAGATCTTCCTGACCCAGGGATCTAACCATTATGTCCTGCATTGCAGACAGATTCTTTACTGCTGAGCCCCTGGGGAAGCCATTGAACCACCAAGGAATCCCAATTATTAAGATGACCAAACCGTTTATTTTTTTATTTTTTTTACAGGTTTTTTTTTTAACTTTATAATATTGTATTGGTTTTGCCATATATAAAAATGAATCTGCCACAGGTATACATGTGTTCCCCATCCTGTACCCTCCTCCCTCCTCCCTCGTCCCTCCCTATGCCATCCCTCTGGGTCGTCCCAGTGCACCAGCTCCAAGCATCCAGTATCCTGCATCGAACCTGGACTGGCGACTCGTTTCATACGTGATATTATACATGTTTCAATGCCATTCTCCCAAATCATCCCACCCTCTCCCTCTCCCACAGAGTCCAAAAGACTGTTCTATACATCAGTGTCTCTTTTGCTGTCTCATATACAGGGTTATTGTTACCATCTTTCTAAATTCCATATATATGCGTTAGTATACTGTATTGGTGTTTTTCTTTCTGGCTTACTTCACTCTGTATAATAGGCTCCAGTTTCATCCACCTCCTTAGAACTGATTCAAATGTATTCTTTTTAATGGCTGAGTAATACTCCATTGTGTATATGTACCATAGCTTTCTTATCCATTCATCTGCTGATGGACCAAACCATTTAAAACCTAGTTTTAAAGATAGTATTAAGGAGAACTAACATGAATCAAAAGAGTTCCTTTTCCTTAGCAAGAGAGTTGTGTTTTCACATAAATTGTTAATGTTCTATGGTGTTTTCATGTATAATTTTGACTTTTCCATTTCTCCTCCCCAGTTTGGCTATCACTCACTGCCAAGAAGAATTATTATTTTAAAGTTTGCATGTTCTGTATTTTTCCCTTCCTGCTGTTTAGTCTTTATGAACTAAAAAGTTTTAAAATAAAATTCATATTTGATTTTATTAAGCCCTCATTTCTTATAAACCTTGTTTTGCCTATTTCAATTTTCATGGATTAGAATATTAATAGATAAGCATAAAACTTCAGAGTACAATTTCCCATTGTATTTTTAAAGGTGACTTTTTTTTTCAGGTAATGAATTAGAAGTCCTTGTTCCTCATCTTTTAGGTCAAAAAATGTTTATGAGGCCTATTTTTAAATGTTTAGTGGATCTCATATAACCAACTCATTAAGATAGAAAGATGTTCACTATTTTTGTTATCATTATCTTTTAATATTAATTGAACTAAGGCCTGGTATTTAATTCTGTCACCTCATCTTTGAGTCATCATTCTTCTAATATGGAGGTTATCAAAGTGATGGCTATCTAGTGATAATTAGAACATTATTTTTTTTCAGCTATTCACTCCCAAGAAATTAAATATGAAGACACTTAAAAGAAATCATGTTGATTATTCATGAGGAATGAGAGGGAAAAGGAAGGAAAGTAGGAAAGAAGGGAGAAAGGAAGGAGTAACAGTGGAAGATGAAACATTCCAAGAATAGAATCTGGCTCCTGGAATAGTGGATGCTATTTCTTCTTGTTCAGTCTGATAGCAGTATGAATGCTTGCTGTGCAGCCCTCCACGGCATGCTCTAGCCCTGCCGGTAGTGGGATAGTTCGGATTTTTCATCTTTTAAACTGATGAGTTCAAAAAGAAATGGATAAGATGATGTGGTTATTTGCTCATTTCCGGCCTAGAGATACTTGATTAGCTGATAGCTGATAACATGATATTTATTCCTTTTACATTTCTGTATATTTCTAATTGTATCTGTGATAGGACTCTTTATGAACTAATATGCAAATGTTAATGCCATAAATATAGATGATGATCTGGAACCCCATGTATAACCAAACACTCACATACACATATACACATATATCTCACCCACCTTGGCTTTGTGATTGAATTTTAGAAATTATTAAGGGATTTCAGTATTATCTAGGGTAGACTTTTCACTACACAAACTTAATAAAAGATATCAAAGAAGTTTTATAATCTGTACAAAATTATGAATTAATCATGCTCATTTGTGAATATAAATGTATACCAGACAGTATACCAGATTGTGATGTATGGGTTTCTTTATTAATAAAAAATCAACAACAAATATTTCCAATTATAAGAGTTCTTATGTGGAAAAGACAGTTAAAGTTTTAAACTATAGGAAGAGTAGAGGAAAGCACTTAACAGTTATTTCAACAACTTCTGGGCCAGTAATTTTATATGTGTATTTTATTCAGTGCTCATAATAACTCTATATGGCAACTATTATTCTCAATTAATAAATGACAGAATTATTGTTTTGAGAAATTAAAAATCTTGCCAAACTAAACCCCAATTGAAAGTTCATTTTTTATTTAATAAAACCTTTAGAATTTAAAACATAGGAAAAAATACATTGGTGTATAGCTTTTATATTTTCCCACAATTCTTTATTATCCACAGGTCATTTATTTTATATATATATATATATACATATATATATGTATATTTTAAAATTTACTTCTGGTGGTCTCTATACTCTTTGCAGAAGAGAGAAAAAGACCTTCTGTTCCTTGGCACTTACCAGATTCTGCTGTCATTTATGGAAGTATGCAATATGTCATAGAAGGTGTATAAGTGATCCAATAATTTAAAAGTGATTCAAATTATCACTCTTTGTTCTTAAATCATCAGTGATTTTCATAGAAGAGATGGTTTTTTTCTGACTATGAGTGATTGGGCAAATGATGCTTCATGAGAAGGGATGGCATGAGTCAATTAGCAGGGAAAAGGGGGCTCAGTGTAAAGAATTTGCCTGCCAACACAGGAGACACAGGTTTGATCCTGGAATGGGAAGATTCACTGGCAGAGCAAATGATAACCCACTCTAGTATTCTTGCCTGGAGAATCCCATGGACAGAGGAGCCTGGAAGGTTACAGTCCATGGGGTAGCAAAGAGTCAGACACAACTGAACATCTAAGCACACATGTACGAAAGCAGAGAACATACTTAATAGTATAGTCTGACCAAAGTGTTTCTATTGTGAAAAAAGTATATTGCAAAGCTATTCTGGATGGATAGGTTAAGATCATATTCCAGGGGTCTTTGATGCCATGGTAAGAATTATCTTATCCAGAATGCAATGCAAAGACACAGAAATTTGGTGATAAGTTGCAGTTTAACCTGATCAGAAGTGGTTTTAAACCTTTTTCTAACACTTAACAGTTGTACTATAATAATCTAATTACTCAATGTTTTTAAGGCTTGATTTCCTCATCTGTAAAATGTAGAATGAAATGCCTCATATTAGTCACCCTTTTCCATAACAATGCTAAGTTACAAACCTCCCCAACCGATAACTTACATTCATAAGTATTTGTTCTCATGCTCACAGTATGTGGATGGACTGTGTATCATTTGGTTCGGCATGGTCTCCATGGAGCAACTCTGCCTTGGATGCTTGTTGGATTAGCTCCACTCCACATGTGTTTGTTCTGGAGATCAGAATGAAGGGTAACAGTTATTAGTAATGCGTAAGAATCTCTTGGGAGAAGATTCAAGACAGGTAAATACAGATAGGAAGAATTTGGGGGAGGCTTTTGGAACCAATATCTGTGAGAGTAAGTGGTAAACAAGATGGGCAGGAGAAAGAGCAGATCCCAATTATGTTGCAACCAAAGTCACGGCTAGTTTCACTGGATGCTCTGGAGCTAAGATCATGTATCAGAGTAGCACAGCTTGCATGGATATTGACATCAATTCAGATCCTGTATCCAATAAGTCTCTTGAATTATCTGGGTATATTCTACTTTTCCAAATGTGTAGTTACTGTTACAAATCTTCTAAGAAAAGATTGGGGGGATTATTACAGTATTCCTTTGCTGTGTAGTTGGAGTGTCCTTCCTCCCTGGAGCCTGGTGAGTTCAGTATTTGTGTATCAGGACCAAAATCTGACTCAAGTCTGGAACCAGAAACAGTGTTGTGATATTCCCTGGGGCAACTGTTCTCTGGCTCTTAAACTCCCCTCCTTGATTGCTTATGATTGCGTGGGTTCAGCAATGCCAGTGATGGCTCTCTATTTAGTTCACTCTGATGAAAACTTAGTTCTATGAACTATCCTCACAATTCTCAGGGGATCAAGCACCCTTGATGGTTTTTACCATCTTGCTATTCATTTTGATAATTGAGCTCATGTTATTTCTGACAAGCACTGTTACCTGCCCTGTATTGTTTGGGGGGATCCTTTTATATTAATATCCATTGTTCCCAGTAGTCTAGTTGAATAATGGCATATGGTTTACTATGAGACCTGGCCTACAGGGATCACATATCTGAATTTGGAGATGGTGAACCTCTCACCAGCACACCTCTTATTGCTTTCACAAATAGTATATCCTCTGGGCCCTATCATTAAATACTCTCCTCTGGTTTTAGGTGAAACACCCACATTAAAGTGTCCACTTTTCTGAGCCTTGTATTTCTTTATTCCTCTATTAACCATGACAATTTTAGATTTCTACCTCTCTTAATGTGGCCCAGTGCTTTTTCCACACTTGGGGTAGCCATCTTTCAGTACACCTACACCTTCTCCAAGACTTCACAGGGTATTTAGTGTATATCATGAGAGAGTGCTCCCATATCAATATACTCTCTTTTATAACCAATATTCCTTGATCTAGCACCTGAAATTCCAGTCCATGTATATTTTTGTATCTTTTATGAAACTTGTTGGATAAATCCTGTAACTCCTTCTGGATATAGTCCCTTTCCTTTACTTATAGGCCTGGTTTCCCCAGCTGGGTTATCTTTTGGCTTTATATTAATGATTGACTTAGTGACTAAGGGGAGAGGTGGAAAGGAACAGATTCTAAGTACATTTTAACTTGTAGAGAACAGATCTTGGAATTGTCTTCAGTCAATGGAGAGTGAAAAATAGAGAGAGAGAGAGAATGTGATAACCCTTAGTAACAATGGGCTGCTTTTGCAAACTCCTGGGGTTTCACAGGAATATAAAGTTTCAGTCTTTTAGCTGAAACAACCCAGATGTCAGAATTCATTCTTTCCCAATTATCACCTTGACTTTGACATCATAGACCTGCCTTGGTTGTAATTTCAGTTTTCTCTTGTGCATGCCTACTCTTACCACTAATTTCCACAACTCAACATTTTCTGACAATTCACTGTAGGAGGTAAGAGTCTTGTTGACTTTCACACTGAATTTAATAACCTAGTAATAACTATCAGCTTTTTAATTATCTTCTCTCCAGAGCATGAATCTGGCTTAGCAATAGCCACCAGATTCCATTTTCTTCAGAGTCACTATTTCCCCCCAAATTCTTAAAGTACCTGATACACTGTATCAAATAATGTATTGTCTTCCATAGTTGTGCCGGCCCAGTTCATCATCACCAAAGATAGTTTTAACCATTGTCCTGCTACCATGTTCCAAGGGTACTTTATGCTTTCCCCCACTACCATTTATGGGGCTTCCTTGGTGGCTCAGCGGTAAAGAATCCACCTGCCAAGGCAGGAGACATGGGTTTGATCCCTGAGTTGGGAAGATCCCCTGGAGAAGGAAAAGGCAAACCTCTCCAGTATCCTTGCCTGGAGAATCCCGTGGACAGAGGAGCCTGGTGGACTACAGTCCATGGGGTCACAAAAGTGTTGGATGTGACTTAGCAACTAAAAAAACAAAAGCCAGCATTTATAAGTTACTCAGCTCCAAAATCCCATCTTAGTTTCTTGGACCATCCTTGGCACCAGCTATCATAGCTTGGATTCTTAGTAGGCATTCTCTGAGCTGGGGGCTAGAAGGTAGAAAATAAGACTAGACAGCAAACGAATTTGAGCTGTGATGTATCCCCAACACGGGTCTCCAGTGACCTAATGGGAAACTCCTGAGCTCTTGAGCTGGAAAGACCCATGTTGTTGGAAATAGGTCTTTTCACCTCTGGATTGATCAATCATTAAATAAGCTCAGCCCCAGAGGAAAAAATAACCCTGGGAAAATAATTTTCTTTGACTGAGGGCAAGTCTGAAAGAGGGCTGACAGCTCAGGCACATCTTCTGGAAGGAACCCCAGCACCTGGGCAATGATAAACCTTTGAGGTTATTTCTGATGGGATGTCTGGCAGCAGCGTATCATGGCATCTACCACCATCACTGTTGCCACTATCTTTCATTCTAGCTCAGAAATCACCCCATTCATTTCTGACTTTCCTAATGGTCACTCCAATAAGAAGCTCTAGCAAAGGTCACCAGTGCCTCCTTATGGCTGTTCTGGCCAAAAACACTGGCTGAATTATTTCTTCGGTCTAAGCCCCAGCGCCCATCTTGGCAGCAGAACATATGAGTTGGGGAGAAGACAGCTTGGCTCCATATAGAGAAGGGAATCCATCTTTATTGTAGATCATTCCCTCATAGCACATTATGCACCTTTGGTCTTAGCCTCATCACATTTTATTGCATTCTTTTGCATATGTATCTGTTCCCCACTAAAGGTTAAAATTCTTGAAGACAGACTTACTCATGTTTGTATTCTCATCAACTATTACAATTGTTAATATATATTATGCTAGCTCTCTTCCTCCTTGCCTCCATGGTAAGAGTAGCCCAGAATGAGAACCTCTGGATGAACACAAATGAAGATGTTACCATAGTAGATCAAGTAACAAAAATTAAGGCTAAACTAGAATGTGACAATGGGGACAGAAAAAGCAATATATTTGAAAGATAAAACAGAACTGATGTGATGGAATTTTATAGTAGATTCTCTATGACAGTTTAGGGAAAATATAGTGGGAACAATAATGATGTTAAGAATGCAGAAGATGCAGGAAGACTGTTTTGGTAGGAAACGAAAATGATGGGCTCATTTATGGCCACTTAATTTGAAGGCACTTGAAGGTCTCAATTTGGAAATTTATAGAAGTCTATTGGAAATGTGAGACTGGGCATTGGAAGGTAGAGAAATCAACACCAAAAATGTACATCCAGAAGTTATATGAATAAAGCATATAATGGAAACCACTGGAGTCTGTTCAGTTGCCTGAAAGAGCTTTGGAGAATACAAAGGAGAAAACCATGAGCTGAACTTGGGTAACACCTGTATTTGAAGACATATTAAAAAAGAGGATACCAAGAAGGAAAGGATGATGAGGTGAGAATAAAGAAAATGCAGATGCTGTTATTAGGAGCACTTCAAGAAGGATAAATCAGTAGAAGTAGCAAGGTTACCAGAACACCAAAGAGAATGAGGAAAATAATTAAGGGAACACTGAACTCGGCAACTATGTATCCTAATTCCACTAACAAATATTTTTGAGCATTTGTTGTGTTTCATACCTTGTGACAGGCATCTGTAGATGCAGCAGAAAACAAGGCTGATACAGTTTAATTCCTCTGGAAACACAAGCATTCTTGAGAAAGCAGTTTCATTAGAGTGCTGGGAACTAAAAAGACGTAATTAGTCTCACAGACAACACTTGTAGACTAGAGAGGTCAGGTGTCTTTCTCAGCTTCTATTATCTGAATTTTGCTACTTTTTTTCCCTTAATGGATGTTGTCAGGCAGTATTCACATGTTTTACAAATGAAGATATTAGCACTGAGAAATTAAGGATCTTGCCCAAATTATAAAGTTAGGTAGTGACAAAGCTAGGAAAAAATTTTGATTCCATTTCTTCTTTTCTGTTTTATTTTTGCTGTGCAAGTCTGAATATTTATTGGAATTTGAAGCAATTGTTTGGAACTTAGAGGTAAGGATATCATCATTATGTCCTTGTTTTGGTTACAAATGAAACGTAAGAAAATAATATCCATTCACTGTGCTGGGCACTGAGATTTAGAGATGAGCAAAGCAAAACAGTCTGTGCATTCACCGATAATACAGTGAAGTGTGGGAGAAAGGGGAAAAAATTCTCAAGTGAAAAAAAAAATCTGCTGGAGACCTATGAAGAAAAAAATAAAGAGTAATACTTTATCATTATTATTTAATCATTTTATACAAATGTCTGCTAACCCATGCTCTTTTCTATTTAGTCAAGCAATTTATAGAAAAGTTACTTTCTGGACTCATTAGGGTATTAATTTTAAGGCAGTATATTTCCTTACTGATGATTTATCCTGATGTATGTAAGTTCACATAGAATTCTTCGTCCTTATACAGGCTTTACAGCATGTAAGTTCAAACTAAAAATGGATCTTACTTCCCACTTTCCTCCATTGGTCCAGAATAGCATAATTTGCATTCCGATGAACTAATAATGTAATATGGGGGCTCAGTCTCTTCAGTCATGGCTGACTCTTTGCAACCCTATGGACTGTAGCCCGCCAGGCTCCTCTGTCCATGGTATTCTCCAGGCAAGAATACTGGGGTGGGTTGCCATGCCCTCCTCCAGGGGATCTTCCCGACCTAGGGATTGAACCTGGGATTGTCTTCTGCATTGCGGATGTTCTTTGTTGCCTGGAATTCCTTTGCAGGAACAGTTTCCTGCATTGCAGGAATTCTTTACTTCTGAGCCACTGTGGAAGCCTTAATAATGTAATGTTATATAATATAATGATAATCATGTATTTCTCTATTATAGATAATATAAAATTTTATATAATGTATTCATATTTGTAAAATATGTATTTTATATCATTTATATAATGTATATAATGTGTATATAATTTATAGAATGTTATATAATAATACTATTAATTATAATAGTTATGAGCTCAGGCTTTTAATTCATGCATTCAAACACTTCTTGTCTTCTGCTTGCCACTAACTTCCTAGATTCTAGGAAATAGAAAAAGACTAAGTCCCAGGCTTTCCTCTGGAAGAGCTCTCAGCCTCAAGAATATCAGAATATGAGGAATTCCACATAAGTGTATTTCCCAGAGAAGTGACATTTACTCTATAGTGGATGAAATTAACACGAGCAATAATAATAATAATAATAATAATTTTATGAAGACTGTTTCTAAGAGGCATTACATTTCACTGAGTGCATCCTGAATATAACAAATCATATGACTCAGTCATCTTTAGCCCCATCACCTAGAAGTCATAGTGTAAAGCACTGTCTGAGGGCTTCAGAGGCAATCAAAGTATGGAAGTTGCTTGTACCTTCCACAAGTAACCCCCATCTGTTGGATCTTTATTTAGGTTTTTGTTTTTCAAACGTTGTCTAGTTATTCAGTCTTTTTTTATTTGATAAAGTAGGAAACAGACACAAAGAAAAGAAGTGACTTTCCAAAATCAAGGTCCTTTGACTATATCAAAGTTAAATTCCAGTTTTATTTTTTTTTTCTGTCCCTGTTTTCATTATATAAGTCTAGTTATTTATCTCATAAACTGCTATTGGACTTTTGTAGGGAAACTCTTCATTTGGGTAAGGATGCTTATCTACTTACCAGGTGAGGGTAATGTTTGAGGGTTTTATTGGTAAGGGTCACAAAAAAGTCAATGAGTATTTAAAATAAAAGCAGACTTTACTTAGTTTTAGTGAACTCAAATCCCCAGGATAGGAAATTCTTAGGGATTGTCTGAAGCTATTAACTTTTGCTTTATTGACTATGCCAAAGCCTTTGACTATGTGGATCACAACAAACTGGAAAATTCTTAAAGAGATGGGAATATCAGACCACCTGACCTGACTCCTGAGAAATCTGTATGTGGTTTCAAGAAGCAACAGTTAGAACTGGACATGGAATAACAGACTGGTTCCAAATTGGAAACAGAGTTCCAGACTGGGAAAGGAGTACATCAAGGCTGTATATTGTCACCCTGCTTATTTAACTTATATCCAGAGTACATCATGAGAAACGCTGGACTGGAGGAAGCACAAGCTGGAATCAAAATGGCCAGGAGAAATATCAATAGCATCAGATATGCAGATGAAACCACCATTATGGCAGAAAGGGAAGAAGAACTAAAGAGCCTCTTGATGAAAGTGAAAGAGGAGAGTGAAAACGTTGGCTTAAAACTCAGCATTCAGAAAACTAAGATCACGGCATGTGGTCCCATCACTTCATGGCCAATAGATGGGGAAACAGTGGAAAAAATGAGAGACTTTATTTTCTTGGGCTCCAAAATCACTGCAGATGATGACTGCAGCCTTGAAATTAAAAAACATTTGCTCCTTGGAAGGAAAATTATGACTAACCTAGATAGCATATTGAAAAGCAGAGGCATTACTTTACCAACAAAGGTCCATCTAGTCAAGGCTATGGTTTTTCCGGTAGTCATGTATGGATGTGAGAGTTGGACTATAAAGAAAGCTGAGTGCCAAAGAATTGATGCTTTTGAACTGTGATGTTGGAGAAGACTCTTGAGAGTCCCTTGGGCTACAAGGAGATCCAACCAGTCCATCCTAAAGGAAATCAGTCCTGAATACTCATTGGAAGGACTGATGTTGAAGCTCAAACTCCAATACTTTGGCCACTTGATGCAAAGAATGGACTCGTTGGAAAAGACCCTCATTTGGGAAAGATTGAAAGCAGGAGGAGAAGGGGACGACAGAAGATGAGATGGTTGGATGGCATCACCGGCTCAATGGACATGAATTTGTGTAGGTTCCAGGAGTTGGTGATGGATAGGGAGGCCTATGGTGTTGCAGTCTATGGGGTTGCAGAGCTGGACACAGCTGAGCGACTGAACTGACTAACTAAAGCTATTAACAGCCAGAAGATGGTGGTAGGGCTGATGAATGTTGTCATTTAAACTAATAAGATAGGGTATTCCCTCAAATCCATTTTATCTGGTCAGATCCTTACAGACTTCAGACCATGGTCTGTTCCAGTGGAAACAGTACTACTATCTATGGACAGATGAAGAAACAAATTAGAACATAAACTGCTCAACCTTTGGGACCTGAGCTTCCAGCCTTCCCCTTGGTTCAATAACTTACTTGTAATAAGGATCCTTCCCAGGTTAACAGTTGTTGAAGAAACAGGTGAGCTATTTCAAGAGCAACAGTTTCTACCTAACCAGCTATCCTTGGCAAAGCATGCTAACATATATTATCTTGCGACTGATAAATAATTCATATAATGTCTCATATTATTCAGGGTATTTCTGTGAGAAACTGACACTACTCCATTCACTGAAATCATAATAATTCTTGCTCTTACTACACTTCAATCAATACAGCCAGGCTGAATATTTCTGTAAAGATTACTTTCCCCCCAAATTTAAATAGATAGAGAGCCACAGTACATCATTTAAGAATTATTCTCTTGATGAATTTCTTGCTTAACCATTATATTGTGAAAAATTCATGACTGGCACAAATATCTAGAAACCCATAGTGAGAACTGATGTGTTAGTGCCATTATTTCAGGACTTTCTTATGATAACAGTCATTTTAGGCAAACAAAGAGGGAGATGATTCTATCACTAGAATGAGGGCATAGGCTTACAGAGTGACCTGATACATTTTAGAGGGAATAGACTAAATGAATACTTGTAGAAACAGAAGCAGAGGCCAAAAGAATTTAATGATCTAGATTGCTCTGCACTGTTTTGAATACCTGATAACTGTAAATGTAATAGACCACATTAAGATAACATTTAGAAGAACCTACTCTGAGCTACTGAATTAAACAAATAATGTTTTCCAAAGCTCCCCACTTCCCACACACAATCATTAGAAGACATTGAAATACTCTTTATTTTCTTAGTTAATCTCTACTGCAACCTATGTTTCAACATTCTAGAGGGAAACTTGCATTTTCACTTTATAGATGTAGTAGTACAATTACTTACCAATTATTCTGGCAAAATAAATCTCTTATCAAGTTCAAATTAAGAAACTCTTCAAACTCCTCATATTTAGTTAATTTAGTTTGTATGCAGCTAAGTCACTTCAGTCATGTGTGACTTTTTGCGAATCTATTGACAGTAGCCCTCCAGGCTCCTCTGTCCATGGGATTCTCCTGGTGAGAATACTGAACTGGGTTGCCATGCTCTCCTTCAGGGGATCTTCCTGATCTAGAAATCGAACCTGAGTCTTTTAAGTCTCTTGCATTGGTAGGTGGATTCTTTATCACTAGCACCATCTAGGAAACCTGGAAGTGTTAGTCACTCAGTCATGTCCAAATCTTTGTGACCCCATAGTTTGAAGATCTGAAACTGAGAAGAAGAAATTATTTGGTTTTAATTTCTTTTTAATTTACCTTTGTCATAGATGTATCAACACCAGTAATATATCATTGGATTGCCAGGTGACTCAGTAGTAAAGAATCTGCCAAACATATGATTCAGGTATTCCATAAACATTTATCAGTGCCAAATCTGATCTGATACTGTGGATTTAGAAAGACAAAGCAGATAAATCTTTGCCTTTTTGGAGATTATATTTCAGTGAAATCTCCTGTTTGTCCTTTTGGGATTTAAGAAGCTTTCCCCCTCTGTCTTTTTGCATCTATTTTAATTTCCATAAAGGATGGTTGAACAGGAATTATTAGTAACAGTTTTTACAAATTATGAGGACAAAGCTTAGTTAACTGAATCTCCCCAAATCATGCACATGACAGAAATCACAGTATTTCTCCCTAAACCTACATAATTCTAAATAATAAACTAATTCTGAGCAACATAAACATTTTTTCTTTCTGCTGTTAAGTCTTAGTATGCACATTGAGAATAGAATGTGATACTCAGAAGTAGAAGATGAGATCTGCCCTTAGGTATGATAGTGAGTTCTTATCTATTAATGACCATGATTTATTCTACTAATAAACATAATTAAGTGGCTCTTTCCTAAGCACCTCAGACTACACATGTGACTGAGTAGCAGTTGGAAAACATGACAGAATCAAGCAGAACCCTGCATGCTCCTTTGCAAGTATAAAGGTCCATCCATGTCTCTTGCCTCTTGTTTATAGAAAAGCTGCAGTCTTGCAAGCCTCACTGAGTCACAAAAGAGCAGGCTTAAAGATTAGGACAATAGAGTCACAGCCTCAGCATCTGATGCACATTCCTGAGTTGTTTTACAGATAGTTGTAACTGATACTTCAGGGAATGGGCTGATTGCACAATGACCAGACTGCAGCCATGACATAAACTGCTTTATTTTGAGAGATACTGAGTCTATGGCTAGCACAATTCTAAGAACTGGCCTTAAGAGAATGGGATTAACACTACTGTCAATCATAATTTTTATTTTTGTGGGCATTAAAAATAATTGTAACTTGTTCTGCCTGTGAGTGTAAATGGGTAGGTACAACTGTCAGCAGAGAGCTACTGAAGACCCATGTAGACATCTTCCACTCTAAGAATATGGCAGCTTATGTTAACATGAAGACGGACCTTCACCCAAGATCCCATAAAGATAGAATAATGTTCTGACTGTGGGGATCTATAAGCAGCTAGCTCTCTGCAGGAGGCTCCCCTGTCTTGGCACTAACTGAAACCAGGTACCCCTATGCTCTATGCATTTCTAGCCCTAACATACCTTTCAAACCTTTAGATCATACAACTAATAGAAAAGATTCTATTAACTACGAATTGCAGCAACACAATTTATGATTGTTTACTAATGAAAATTTAATGAGAGTAGACACTTTTTATGTCTGTGATTGCATTCTTAGTGACTATGTGAAGTCACTCAGTCATGTCTGACTTTTTGCGACTCCCTGGACTGTAGCCCACCAGGCTTCTCCATCCATGGGGTTTTTCAGGCAAGAATACTGGAGTGGGTTGCCATTTCCTTCTCTAGGGGATCTTCCCCACCCAGGGATTGAACCCAGGTCCTCCACATTGCAGGCAGACGCTTTACCCTCTGAGCCACCAGGGAAGGTCTTAAGAGTGCTGTAAACAAAATAGTTGCTTAATAATTATTTATTAAATTAGCAATGGGCACATCATAGGGTTAAATACATGGAAGTAAAATATTTTTAGATGACAGGCTATGAGACAGATGTGTATTTAAGTCTGTTATGGTTATGATGATATTTTTGACATATATTTCCACATGTCTGTGATTACATTCTTAGTGCCTAAAAGTTATCAGTAGTATAGCCACATACAAGGCATTCAGCAATATGTTTTTATTCTGTTTCCTAGAGGTGCTTTCAACTAATGTGTATATAAATGAACTTTTAGAAGTTTAAAGCTTTAGGGCTTAAAGGAATATGTGCTTATCAAATCTAATAAAATATTTTGTACATTTGGAAACTGAGACAAAGTGACACATTTTACCCAAGATTATAGTTCTCACAAGATCCTACACTAAAATCTCTTTTTTTCACTGACTTTTCATTCAATGAATTCTCTACTAAGTATTTGATAAAGAGGTGTAAAAAAGGATTTAGAAGAATTACATTTACTACCATCTAAATGTAAGTGCTGCAAGATATCAAAGTGAACATGAGCCAGCATGTTTTTTTCTTCTCCACCATGACCTTCCATTTAGGCTTTGTTTAGTTTTCTACATCCATCAGAATGGGACCTAAATGTATATAAAGTAGAACTAAATAAAAAATTAAATTGCAACTCTTTGTACATCTGATTCTATACCTGTGAAAACATAAGAGACAATGCTTATGAAGAATAGGATTTGATGGAGACAGATTTATTTAGCAAGAAAAAAAAAAATTCTCATCAGTAAAATGAGATTTCAAAATGCCTGAGGCTTAGAAGTGCTAAATTTAAATGTTGGATATGACTAGATTATAAAAGAAAAAAGAGTGATCAGAGGATTAATATGTAATGTTTAGAACTTCACATAGCATGCTTTAACTAATGCAGAGGATATGCAGTTTAAACTCTGAGGCATGACCTCTCTCTATCCTCTGGGCATTCAATGGCTCCTACTCATGTTTTACTCAGAAAGTTTCCATCAGTTTTCCCCAGCTTTAGAGTTCTGCATTATTCATGAATGTGTTCTTTCTGTTTTGCAGGAAAATAGGACATTTTAGATGTCAAGTCTCCCAGTCTAACACTTCCCCATCTATAAATGATAGTACTCACTAAAGCAGAAAAATATTAGAAAAATAAATCCTTTTATGTTGGATGGTATTTAGGTAGTTGGCCAGGAAAAAAGGATGCATGTGTTTTCCAAATGCTACTGTTTTCTCAAGGATGCAAGAGAAACGGATGTTTTCCCACCACCACCTACTGCTGGTTTGATAATATTCTCTGATGCACCAGATGGTGGAAAACAAAGTTGCTCTTCTACAGCTCTTTTGGTGGAACAGTTATTTATGGGCCAGTGGGATCCATTTATCCTTTTTTATTATAGCATTTCATCCTTGCAGACAATAAATCCAAATAACATGATCCTGGTAAGTCAATAAAATTTACACAAGTGATGAGCTGAAGTATATGGGGGCATTTATTGGAATTGCTGTTCGACCAGAAGTTTATTACTTTCTCCAAAGAGCAGAGAAATACAGAAACTTTATTACAAGGAAAATCATGTCTGGTGCCTTAATAATTGTACTTGTGTAAACAGCCAGCAGTACCTGTTGAAGGAAATAAAATTCAATATGTTCAACCACACATGTGAGGCACTTTTTTTCTGGTACTTTTTCTTAATTTTTTTTCAATAGATGATTATAAAAACATTTACTTATAATGTTTGTTTAAACTTGTTTTGTTTATGATAGTCCATGATAGTAATAGTAATAATAATAATAATAATAATGTGTATTTGTTGATGAGTATTTTCCTGCAGACTTTTGCTATTCCCAGTTGTTCATCTGCTCCTCCTTCCATTATCCTGTTCTTTGCCAACCTTTGAACAGTAGCCATGAAGAGAACTATTCTTCAAACTTGCTGCTAAGTCGCTTCAGTCGTGTCCGACCCTGTGCGACCCCATAGACGGCAGCCCACCAGGCTCCCCCGTCCCTGGGATTCTCCAGGCAAGAACACTGGGGTGGGTTGCTGTTTCCTTCTCCAGTGCGTGAAAGTGAAGTCAGAGTTGCTCCTAAATTCTTTTTTGTGTGTTTCCATGTGCCTTTATATCTTTATTGTGATACAATTTTCATTTCCATGTTTTAAAAGATTTTGTATTAGAATGTAATTGATTAACAATGTTGTATTAGTTTCAGGTTTCATTAAAGTGCTTCAGTTATACATATATATGTAACTATTCTTTTCCAGGGGCTTCCCTGTTACCTCAGATGGTAAAGAATCTGCCTGCAATGCAGAAGGCCTGGGTTAAAACTCGTTTCCCATTTAGGTTACTATATAGTATTGAGCAGAGTCCCTTGTTCTATACAGTAGGTCTGTGTTGGTTATCTATTTTAAATATAACCATGTGTAGAGTTGCTCCTAAATTCTTAGTAATTGTGCAAGCCCAAAGGGGACTTATATTAATTTATATCTTACTGGACAAACAGACTTATAAAGTCTTCCTTTTTAGCTTTAGTGTATTAATGCACAGTGAAAATGTGAAGTTGAAATGCTTATTTTAAATGTCTCCCCTTTTTTCCACCCCACACTCATTTAAAGCTAAGCATAATTTGAGTCTACATAAAAAATTACACAAATGTTTCTTTTTTAACATTTTGATAATGACAGAAGCCTCATACTTTATAACAGTGCTTCTCAAACATAAATGTATATACGATACAAACATAAATGTATGTATACTTTAAAATGTAGATGCCTCTTCAAGTCTCTATGGGGCAAGAATTTTTATAGTTCTAACCAAAATGCAGTGCTACCTGATTTGGACCACCAATGCATTATCATAATAATTCAACTGATTGGATACTTGTAAAGTTTTTTGATAGACATTTGTAATTTTATGATTCGCTTTACACCATGAATAAAAAGTCTGATCAGGACCCCTGTTCCAGATCTGCTGCCATTATACTCAAAATTCACCCCACCACAAATTATGCTGCTGTATGTGACTAGTTCTCAATTTCCACTGATTACCAGGTCCACCTGGGAAATGTTGGTTCATTGTGTCTGATATAGGTCTGAGCATTAGTATTCTTTAAAAGAGAGGACTGACCGATTATTCTAATATTCAGCCAGATTAAGAAGCACTGTTAAAGATAAACGCTGGAGATAAGACATGTATTTTTCAAACAGTAGCCATGAATTGGACTTCCCCTGGGGGCTGCCCAGGTTGTGCTAGTGGTAGAGAACACCCCCGCCAATGCAGGAGAAGAAGAGATGCAGGTTTGATCCCTGGGTTGGGAAGATCCCCTGGAGAAGGGCATGGCAACTAGTATTCTCCCGTATTCTTGCCTGGAGAATTCCATGGACAGAGGAGCCTGGCAGGCTACAGTCCATGGGATCACACAGAGTCTGACACGACTGAAACGACAGCATGCACACACGGTGACTCAGTAGTAAAGATTTTTCCTGCCAATGCAGGAGATGTGGGCTCAGTCCCTGGGTCAGGAAGATTCCCTGGAGAAGGAAATGACAACCTGCTTGGAGAATCTCCTGGACAGAGGAGCCTGGGGTGCTATGGTCCATGGGGTCACAAAAGTGTTGTATATGACTTAGCAGCTAAACAACAACAGTCATGAATTAAAAGAGTGTCTGTCAAACTTGAGCTGTGTCAGTGTCTGCTGGAGAGCTTGTTAAAACACTGATTGTACAGCCCTATTCCCAAGAGTTTCTGCTGTGTGGATGGGTGCCCCCAGCTTTGCATTTCTAGCAAATTCCCAGTTGTTACTGATGATAGTACGGAACCAGGGAGTTCAGCTGTAGATCAGATGGCCACTCACACAGCCTTAAAAGTTAATAAATTTTACCTCTACATTCAATTATTATAGTTCCTTAATATTCAGCCAACATGATTTATTCAGGCAGGATATCATTGACCTGTAATAATCAAATGTAGACTTTCTAATAAATCATTTTTCAACAAAAATAACTTGACAAGAAGTATGCTCTGTAATGAAAATATTTGCTGCAGCCTGAGTGTCTATCATTGCAACAGAACTAGATTTCATGTGGGAAATTTTAAGGCACTACACTTTTTTCTCTCCATATATTTAAGGAATTAAATCCATGCAACATAGGAGAGAAAAAGAAAATTATATGCCTCACAATGACTTCCTCTCTCAAATTCTTTATTTAATCATGTAAATGATCTCAACGGTGACTTCATTATTATCTGCAAGTAGTTAATCTCATTCTAGAGACATTGGTGATGAAATTTCAAATCACTCACATTCATAGGGAGTAGTAGAATTTTTGTTACCAGTTTTTCATTCAGATTATAAAGAATACTATTATTGCACCTTGTATGACTATGAACAGTCTTAATTTCTTTTTTCCCCCTAGGAAAAGGATAAAAATATAAACCACACAAAAAGAATCTTATTTATGTAGGGAATTCAGAGTTTTGGTCTTTTGTTTTAAATGCCATATAGGATAAAAACAAGGAATGGTCTTGTACAGTAACATGAATGTGGTCCAAAAATAAGGAATCACATTGATGTTAGTGACTAAAATAGAAATTCAGCCCAGACTTCCTCTGAAATGAGGACCCATGCTTCAGTGGTATCCATATTGGAATTGAATCCAGGCTCAGACCCTTACTAGTTATTTCAGATTGGTCAACTTACATAATTTTTCATAGCAGTGGAATTAATTATATCTCTCATGAAAATTGCAGCACATCAATAAAATGACAATGAACTTCTGATCACAATAACTGTGGAAAATTCTGAAAGAGATGGGAATACCAGACCAACTGACCTGCCTCTTGAGAAATTTGTCTGAAGGTCAGGAAGCAATAGTTAGAACTGGACATGGAACAACAGACCGGTTCCAAATAGGAAAAGGAGTGTGTCAAGGCTGTATATTGTCATCCTGCTTATTTAACTTATATGCAGAGTACATCATGAGAAACGCTGGACTGGAAGAAGCACAAGCTGGAATCAAGATTGCTGGGAGAAATCTCAATAACCTCAGATATGCAAATGACATCACCCTTATGGCAGAAAGTGAAGAGGAACTAAAAAGCCTCTTGATGAAGGTAAAAGAGGAGAGTGAAAAAGTTGGCTTAAAGCTCAACATTCAGAAAACGAAGATCATGGCATCTGGTCCCATCACTTCATGGGAAATAGATGGGGAAACAGTGGAAACAGTGTCAGACTTTATTTTGGGGGGCTCCAAAATCACTGCAGATGGTGACTGCAGCCATGAAATTAAAAGACACTTACTCCTTGGAAGGAAAGTTATGACCAACCTAGATAGCATATTCAAAAGCAGAGACATTATTTTGCCAACAAAGGTTCGTCTAATCAAGGCTATGGTTTTTCCTGTGGTCATGTATGGATGTGAGAGTTGGACTGTGAAGAAGGCTGAGAGCTGAAGAATTGATGCTTTTGAACTGTGGTGTTGGAGAAGCCTCTTGAGAGTCCCTTGGACTGCAAGGAGATCCAACCAGTCCGTTCTGAAGGAGATCAGCCCTGGGATTTCTTTGGAAGGAATGATGCTAAAGCTGAAACTCCAGTACTCTGGACACCTGATGCGAAGAGTTGACTCATTGGAAAAGACTCTGATGCTGGGAGGGATTGGGGGCAGGAGGAGAAGGGGACGACAGAGGATGAGATGGCTGGATGGCATCACTGACTCGATGGATGTGAGTTTGAGTGAACTCCGGGAGTTGGTGATGGTCAGGGAGGCCTGGCATGCTGCAATTCATGGGGTTGCAAAGAGTCAGACACGACTGAGCGACTGAACTGAACTGAACTTATTTTACCTAGCACATAATAGATGTTCAATAAATGATAATATTTTCCTCATAAAATGTCATCAAACTTCAGCTTGAACAAATTTAGTATTGAGCTACTCATTCTCTTTAATTCCATTTATAAGGCAATTTACAAATTGAGAAAATTCCTTTTTGTGTCTTCACATACTTCATTTTCATCTACAATAAACTTGAGCAACCACAATATGTTAAAGAGTTAAAAAGATGAACTCTTTCAGCAATAGCTGAAAGTATTTTACAATCTAATCTAATTTGACTTTTCTGCTGGCTCAGATGGTAAAGAATTTGCCTATAATGAGGGAGACACAGGTTCAATCCCTGGGTGGGGAAGATCCCCTGGAGAAGGGAAAAGCTACCCCATTCCAGTATTATTGCCTGGAGAATTTCACGGACAGAGGCCACAGTCGTGGGGTTGCAAAGCATTAGACACCACAACTGAGCAACTAACACTTTCAATCTGAGCCTATACAACCTTAAAAAAGTAATGTAACACAATGAAGGATATAAATCCCAAAGAAAAGTAAGAATAACATGGACCTTGAAGTAGACTTTTGTCCCAATTTTGATAGCTGATGAGAAGCTATTAAAAATTGTTGGCACAGATTTCATTTTCTAGGACTTTATTATTATTATTTTTGCTCCAAACGTACGTACTGGTCATAGCAAACACCCTCTTCCAACAACACAAGAGAAGACTCTACACATGGACATCACCAGATGGTCAACACCGAAATCAGATTGATTAGATTCTTTGCAGCCAAAGATGGAGAAGCTCTATACAGTCAGTAAAAACAAGACTGTGAGCTGACTGTGGCTCAGATCATGAACTCCTTATTGCCAATTCAGACTTAAATTGAAGAAAGTAGGGGAAACACCTAGACTATTCAGGTATGATCTAAATCAAATCCTTTATGATTATACACTGGAAGTGAGAAATAGATTTAAGGGACCAGATTTGATAGATAGAGTGCCTGATGAAGTATGGATGGAGGTTCGTGACATTGTACAGGAGACAGGGATCAAGACCATCCCCATGGAAAAGAAATGCAAAAAAGAAAAATGGCTGTCTGGGGAGGCCTTACAAATAGCTGTGAAAAGAAGAGAAGTGAAAAGCAAAGGAGAAAAGGAAAGATATAAGCATCTGAATGCAGAGTTCCAAAGAATAGCAAGAAGAGATAAGAAAGCCTTCTTCAGCGATCAGTGCAAAGAAATAAGAGGAAAACAACAGAACGGGAAAGACTAGAGATCTCTTCAAGAAAATTAGAGATACCAAGGGAATATTTCATGCAAAGATTGGCTTGATAAAGGACAGAAATGGTATGGACCTAACAGAACCAGAAGATATTAAGAAGAGGTGGCAAGAATACACAGAAGAACAGTACAAAAAAGAGCCTCACAATGCAGATAATCACAATGGTGTGATCACTGACCTAGAGCCAGACATCCTGGAATGTGAAGTCAAGTGGGCCTTAGAAAGCATCACTATGAACAAAGCTAGTGGAGGTGATGGGATTCCAGTTGAGCTATTTCAAATCCTGAAAGATGATGCTGTGAAAGTGCTGCACTCAATATGCCAGCAAATTTGGAAAACTAAGCAGTGGCCACAGGACTGGAAAGGTCAGTTTTCATTCCAATCCCAAAGAAAGGCAATGTCAGGGAATGCTCAAACTACCACACAACTGCACTCATCTCACATGCTGGTAAAGTAGTGTTCAAACTTCTCCAAGCCAGGCTTCAGCAATATGTGATCTGTGAACTTCCTGATGTTCAAGCTGGTTTTAGAAAAGGCAGAGGAACCAGAGATCAAATTGCCAACATTCTCTGGATCATTGAAAAAGCAAGAGAGTTCCAGAAAAACATCTACTTCTTCTTTATTGACTATGCCAAAGCCTTTGACTGTGTGGATCACAGTAACTGTGGAAAAGTCTGAAAGAGATGGGAATACCAGACCACCTGACTTGCCTCATGAGAAACCTGTATACAGGTCAGGAAGCAACAGTTAGAACTGGACATGGAACAACAGACTGGTTCCAAACAGGAAAAGGAGTACATCAAGGCTGTATATTGTCACCCTGCTTGTTTAACTTCTATGCAGAGTACATCATAAGAAACGCTGGGCTGGAAGAAGCACAAGTTTGAATCAAGATTTCTGGGAGAAATATCAATAACCTCAGATATGCAGATGACACCATCCTTATGGCAGAATGTGAAGAGGAACTAAAAAGCCTCTTGATGAAAGTGAAAGAGGAGAGTGAAAAGGTTGGCTTAAAACTCAATATTCAGAAAACTAAGATCATGGCATCTGGTCCCATCCCTTCATGGGAAATAGATGGGGAAACAGTGTCAGACTTTGTTTTTTGGGGCTCCAGAATTACTGCAGATGGTGATTGCAGCCATGAAATTAAAAGACACTTACTCCTTGGAAGGAAAGTTATGACCAACCTAGATAGCATATTAAAAAGCAGAGATATTACTTTGCCAACAAAGGTTCGTCTAGTCAAGGCTATGGTTTTTCCGGTGGTCATGTTGGGATGTAAGAGTTGGACTGTGAAGAAAGCTGAGTGCTGAAGAATTGATGCTTTGAACTGTGGTGTTGGAGAAGACTCTTGAGAGTCCCTTGGACTGCAAGGAGATCCAACCAGTCCATCCTAAAGGAGATCAGTTCTGGGTGTTCATTGAAAAGAGTAATACTGAAGCTGAAACTCCAATACTTTGGCCACCTCATGCCACCTCATGAGTTGACTCAATGTAAAAGACTCTAATGCTGGAAGAGATTGGGGGAAGGAGGAGAAGGGGATGGCAGAGGATGAGGTGGCTGGATGGCATCACAGACTTGATGGACATTAGTATTAGTGAACTCTGGGTGTTGGTGATAGACAGGGATGTCTGGCAGGCTGCAATTAGTGGGGTCGGAAAGAGTCAGAGAAGACTGAGTGACTGAACTGAACTGAACTGAAATGAGATGAATGCAATTGTGTGGTAGTTTGAACATTCTTTGGCATTTGGGATTGGAATGAACACTGACCTTTTCCAGTCTGTGGTCACTCCTGCATTTTCCAATTTTGCTGGCATATTGAGTACAGCACTTTAACAGCATCTCTTTTAAGATTTGAAATAGCTCAACTAGAATTCCATCACCTCCAGAAGCTTTTTTCATAGTGATGCTTCCTAAGGCCCACTGACTTTGGACTCCAGGATGTCTGGCTCTAGGTGAGTGACCACATCATCGTGTTTATCTGGGTCATGAAGATTTTTTTTTTTTTGTATAGTTCTTCTGTGTATTCTTGCCACCTCTTCTTAATATTTTCTGTTTCTCTTAGGTCCATACCATTTCTGTTCTTTATTGTGTCCATCTTTGCATAAAATGTTCCCTTGGTATCTCTAATTTTCTTGACAAGATCTCTAGTCTTTCCCATTCTATTATTTTTCTCTTATTTCTTTGTCTTGATCACTGAGCAAAACTTTCTTATTTCTCCTTGCTATTCTTTGGAACTCTGCATTCAAATGGGTACATTTTTCCTTTTCTTCTTTGCCTGTAGCTTCTCTTCTTCTCTCAGCTATTTGTAAGGCCTCCTTAGACAACTATTTTACCCTTTTGCATTTCTTTTCCTTGGAGATGGTCTTACTCACTACATCCTGTACAATGTCACGAATCTCCATCCATAGTTCTTCAGGTACTCTATCACATCTAATCCCCTGAATCTATCTGTCATTTCCAGGGTATAATTGTAAGGGATTTGATTTAGGTCATACCTGAATGGTCTGGTGGTTTTCTTACTTTCTTCAATTTAAATTTGAATTTGACAATAAGGAATTCATGATCTTAGTCACAGTCAGCACCTAATCTTGTTTTTGCTGACTGTATAGACCTTCTCCATATTTGGCTGCAAAGAATATAATCAATCTGATTTCGCTATTGACCATCTGGTGATGTACATGTGTAGAGTCTTCTCTTGTGTTGTTGGAAGAGGGTGTTTGCTATGACCAGCGCGTTCTCTTCGGAAATCTCTGTTAGCCTTTGTCCTGCTTTGTTTTGTATTCCAAGGCCAATTTGTACACAGAGACAGACGTGCATGGAAGGAAAATGATGTGAAGACACAGGGAGAAGGTCACCATGTGATTGAGAGATGCACCTGTAAGCCAACAAAAATGCAAAGATTTCCAGCAGATATTGCAAGAGCCCAGGAGGTATTCTCTACTGGAGCCATCAGAGACCACGGCCCTTATGATAACTTGCCTTCTCAATACTAGGTTTCTGACTGTGGGACGATAAATTTTTATATTTTAAGCCACCCAGTTTGGGTGCTTTATTATTTGGGTATTTATTATCATGCTACTAATAAACTAATACAGTATGTATACAAGTGTTTAAATGGTGTTCTTTTCCTTCCTCTGCATTTCATGCCAGTATAATTAATTTTCCTCAGTTTATAACCACAATAACCTCAAGAGGAAAGTTTCCACAAATCAGCACCAGTAGCTATAAACTTGCAGCGACAAAATAGTAGGATAATGAGACTTCTAGACCAATGGATTTTCTAAAGACATCCATTAAGTATCAACACTCAGGTATTTAGATATTCATCTGTGTGCCCATAACAGGCATTTTAGTTTGCAAAAATTGCTCTAAAGGCAAGACTTTTCTTTTAAGATGGTATTGATATTATAAATTCTAAATAATTCACTTAAAAAATCAATAGTAATTTCTGAAAATTCATTGTATAAAATAAATTATCTTTGCTTTTATGTACTTGTTCTGTAGAGGAAAAACAATTAGGAGGTCTTTTGTGTCCCTCGGTGAAGTATTTAAATCTATACAAATAGTATCATCGGTAATTGCCTCTGTTTAATTCTATTCCTTTTTCTTTTTTTTTTTTTACAGTGAGATTGTGGTTTTGAACATTTCCCTGATATTTTGACTTTATAGCTTCTGAAAAATATTTTACCTGAAGTTTTTCATTTACAGAGTGTAGCACTCTGCCCTAAGTCGATGCCGATACCTTTATTCTAGTTGATAGTTATTAGAATCTATTCAGGCAAGGGATGCCCCTCAGTATTGAAATTTTCTGGGTGTATGTAGTGCATTTTTAATCTGCAGTTGTTGGATTGGCCTTAGAGTTGTAGGTTTTGTAATGAATTTGTATCATGATAGGTTAGTACCTAATTTGGTTGGCTGTTTCAAATTATGTCTCCTTGGAGAGTGATTTTCCAAACAGTCTCCAATGAAAGCAACTCTCCTTGACCCAGTTTTGAGTGAAGAGTTTTCCTAGGAGTACTTGTTCAAAAGAGATGTTCCCATATCCATAAGTGAAAGTCAGCAGAGCCAGACTTCATTCTCTAGGACTGTGATATGGTTTCAATGTATATGTCAATGCTTTTAATTAAAAAATATGGAAGCACCAAGGCTAGATTCCTGGCATTTTGGTTGGAGTAAGCAGAAGGAGTGTTGGCAATATCAAACCAAGCCATCCCTATCTTCTTCTTGGATGACCTCATATATATATGTGTATTATCATGGTATTCAATGGTCTCTTTTGGGGAAACAGACTTGGAAAATTCTAAGTTCATAGGAAAATTTTTCTTTTTACTCTTATCTCCATGGGCAAGATGCTTTTTGATCAATTACAGTCAATATCCTTGAGTCGGTTTTAAGATTATGCTTTTCAATGATATATCTATTTATCAGTATTACCATGTTTGAATTATTTTTTATTCATATTGCATGCCAGTTATTATTTTAAAAATAGAATAGGAACCAAACAGTATTTAGATTCCTCAAAAAAAGCTACAAATAGAACTACCTATGACCCAACACTTCCATTCCTGGGTATTTATCTGAAGAAAATGGAAACATTAATTTGAAAAGATATATGTGCTCTTATGTCCATTGAAGCATTATTTATAATAGCTAAGATGTGGAATAAATTTTAAGTGCCCATCAGTAAAGAAAATGTGATGTGTACACACACACACACACACACACACTGAACTATTACTCAACCATGAAAAAGAGTGAAATCTTGTCATTTGTGGCAGCAGAATTAGATCTCGAGGGTTTGATTCTAAGTGAATAAGTCAGACAAAGCCAAATCCTGTGATTTCATGTATATGTTGAATCTTAAAACAATGAATAAACATGACAAATAGAAACAAAGTCATAGACACAAAGAACAAACAGGTGGCTGACAGAGGGGAAGGAGGCAGGAAGACAAGAGAAATGGGTGGTGGAAACTGAGACGTAAAAGCTTACAAAATAAATGAGTCAGGGATATAAAATGTGTAGAGTAGGGAATATAGTCAATAAGAAAGCAACATATTTATATGGTAACAGATTATAACTAGGATTATCATGGTGACCATTTTGAAATGTACGGAAACAAAGAATCACTACGTTATGTGCTGGGAACTAACATAGTATTGTTGTTCAGTCGCCAAGTGGTGTCCAGCCTTTTGCAACCCCATGGACTGCAGCACTCCAGGTCTCTCTGTCCCTCAGCATCTTCTGGAGTTCGTCCAAGTTATGTTAATTGCATTGGTGATGCAGTCTAGCTATCTCATCATAGTGTTGTAGGTCAATTATACTTCAAAAACAAGGAAATATGGACTTACTGAGACTTTATGACTTTAACCTAGAGTCAACTTAAATTTTGAGGCTGTGTTCTATCCCTGAAGGCCGTATGTCTGATGGTTAAAACAAGATACTGTGAAATAAGAATGCTATCTCTTACTGGCCAATATTTTGCTTTCCCAGGACCTAAGAAACAAGGTATGCTGAGGACAATATCAATTTAGTATCCATCATGTGTTTTCTGAATTCAGCCCTCTCCAGCCCTCTCCTTTAATGAAGACAATGGGTTAGTGTTGATCTAGTCTCAAGTTACTATTTTTTCATTTATTTATTTATTTATTTATTTTATTAATTGACATTGGAGTATAGTTGCTTTACAATGTTGTTGTAGTTCCTGCTGCGTAGCAAAGTGAATCAGTTATCCAAATACATATCCACCCCTTTTTAGACTCCCCAATTCTCAGGGTGGATGCCAACAAGAGTTTGACTCTTCTTTAATTAAAAGACTTTGACTCTTTTAATTAAAAAAAATAAAATGCTTGTGGAAACAGAAACAAACAAGCAAACTCATAGAAAAAGAGATAAGATTTGTCATTATCAGAGATGGGAATGGAGGGACCATGAATTGGATAAAAGTATAAGATAAATAAGTACTAAGGATGTAAAACACACCATGATAAATACAATTAACATTGCTATATGTCATATATGAAAGTTGTTAAGAGAGTAAATTCTAAGAGTGGTCATCACAAAGAAAAATATTTTTCCTTTCATTTTGTGACTATTTGAGATGATGGATGTTCACTAACTTATGCTAATTATTTCATGATGAATGAAAATCAAATCATATGCTGTGCACCTTAAACTTGTACAGCTCTGTATGTTAATCATATCTCAATAAACTGGAAGGAAAAATTTGTTCTTAAATCTTTTAGCTATTTCCTTTCACTAAAATATTAAATTCAATTTATAAATAATTTCTCAAGTTAAATATATTTTCTGTTTTGGCTGGGATTTTGCATCATTTATAAATTATTTGAGGAAATAATAGAAAGCCTTACCATCATCCATTCACTTTCAGTAAGAAAGAGAGCATATTTTCTTATTTATTTAATTTTTTTTGCCTTTATGAATAGTTTCAAAGATAATTTTCAGATCAAATAATTTCAAATCATATTTTTGTGATGAATATCTTCAGATAAAAGTAGATGATATCAGTTAGTAACTGTATTTGTCTAACGTGAAAAAAGAGCCTGAATATCAGTAGTTTAAACAAGACAGAGGTTTGTTCTATCACTTGAAATTCAGTCTGGAGTTTGGTTGTACAGAACTTCTACTGGGCTTCATGGCATAATCAATGGTACAGGCTTCTACTTTCTATTTGCACTGCTATTCTTAACAAGCATCTTCCCTGTTAATATTGTCTCATGTTTGAAAAATTGTGGCTGCACCGGTATCCATCATCCATCATGTTTACAAAGCCAGCCATCACACCTACAATTCAGGAAGGAATCAGAAAGAGAGGGGAAGGCAAAAGGTACCTGCCCGGTGAGTAAACCCCCAAATAAGCTTTATTGGAAGTCACATCCAATTATTTCTGCTTATATATCAGCAAGCACCATTGTCTTCAAGTATGTCTTGGGGGTGAAGATTTATTTTTGATAGGCATAGTTCTACCCTACAGCAGATCTTTTCATGAATAGATATTGGATAGCATCAATCTATCTCTATCTATCTATCTATACATCCATCAACCCATTTTTATATCTATATTTCTACTTCTACTCTAGTTTCTCTGTATTTTACCTACTGGTAAAATTCAATATTGAAATTTGTTTTTTAGAAATACCACTATGAGGAACTGTGAAAAACTGAATTATTAATCTAGTAATAGGTCATCAGTTCTCTTTGCTGCCCAGAGTTTTCTATCACTGATCATTTATCACTATCCCTACTTTTAACAAACAAAGGACATCTTGCATGGGAAAAATGAGCTCTAAATAATATATCTGTTCAAATGTGAATATGCAACTGATGGCTAAATCACAGATTATTTTATGGTATTTAATTCCTCAATTGTCATTCATGCCAAGGAATGACTCAATTTCCCAACCATTTTATCTATTCAAACCTGTTAAAGTTTTCTTTATATAGTATGTTATGATTTCATTTGCATGTGACATCAATGTTTGATTCATTTATTAAATTCTGTCTCTATTCCTCTCTCATTAGCTTGAGATAAAGTAATGCAATACTGTTATTTACCATATTCTTCTTTGTGATGTCAAATCACACTTTCAATTTATTAAATAACTTTGGAAGTAAAAGTCTAGGTCTATGAAAATGTCTTTCAATTACAAATTAACCCAGGATATTATCTGAGTTCTGTCAGAAACAGAAATGACTCTTGGTATTGCAAATAGAGGAAATTTGATACTGGTAACTGGATATATGCGTGATGGAAGACCTGAGGATTTGTGCAGAGGAACATGAAACATTAGAAGTACACAAAGAGCCTACCATCCCCAGAACAGAGAAGGTAGTGTTAGCTCAGTCCAAAAGCCTTGAGTTGTAGTTGAAACTAAAATGATATCCCTGCCCTGCCCTGTTTTGCCTTACCCTGTAAGATTTGGGACAATGATGAAAAGGACTCTCCAGTGGTAACTGAATTACCAAGGATATACAGATACTTTGGAGATAATGTCTAAGGTAATGAGAGATGTGGAAAGATGGAATGACTTGATTTCCTTCAGTCCTCCAATCTCTTCCTACCACTTCTCAATGACCAGATATGGTTAGAAACAGGATGGTAAGAAAGTCTGAAAAATGCAATTCCCTGTGCTAATGTCAGGTCTAGGAAAGAACAAGCAATGGGTCTGAGAGCAACCAGACAAATAATAAGCACACAGCTCTACTTTCCCCTACAGAATCCATTCTTTGCTCTTTTCTATCCAAATCTGGGGCCCTGAAAAATGACCACCATAGACTGTATCACCTCTATCTTTTTGCTTTTTGGCTTCCATTTGAGTTTAGCACTGGTTGAAGACTGAGGAGCTGGGAAGATTCAGCTGTGGGTATTTATTGTCCGCATGCCTCTGTGCCAGCCAGTCTGGGTTTGATGATTAGCTCTGGCTTTTCCTTGATGCTGTTCCCCTATTTACCCTCTTGGGTTTATGTGTGTGAGCAGTTCCTTATTCTTGCCAGTCCCAGGGTACTTCACCACTTCTTATTTGTTCACTTAATTCTACAAATACATTTGTAAATACTCCCATCATTAAATCATCTTCATTCGTGTACACCTTTTGAATGTACAGTGTATTTTCTGCCAAGCCCATGTGTGTTATATTGAGCAAATGAATGAATTTTGTCTTTATAACCACTAGAATAATTCAGTATGAGGACAGAATTGTCATGTTGGCATTTGGTCTTGCCTGTCTATTGGCAGCTGGACTTCTTTACTAATACATTAGAAATAAAATTCATTTTAGGTAATTACTTGTTGTAACAGTCTTAAATTCACTTGCAAATGTGAGCATTGAAATTGCATGGCATGTCTCACTTATAAAATGTACACTGAAGGATCTCAGAGAGGTCTGAAGCTTGGGATGACCAAGAATGCTCTGTCTTGGGACATTGCAATGGTCAATCTTGTAGAAACCCATTAAAACTGGTCTGTGGTCCTTCTGATGATATGAATGCAAAAATGAACAGTCAGAGAAATCTTTTTCTGTTTTTCAAGTAACTTCAGTTCAAAATAATCCTTGTGTCAAAGTGGCATATTGTGGGGTGGCATATTCTGCTGTCTCTCAAGTGTTAAGCTCACTTTCTTTGCCCTTAAGTGCTTTCTTCTATGCAGCAATAATATTGCAAAGGAAATTTGAAGAGGTATGGACCTAGGACATATTGATTTTATTTACATGACCTATGAAAAGGGCCATCAGCAGGCAAAATAGTTCACTGGAATTGAAGCTTACCAGTATACAGACCCAATTTAATTATTTTATATAACTCAGATTCTTTCCTTCTTTATATCATTCTTTGGTGGATTCACGAAATTCTTTAAAAAATTCTTTCCAACTCTCCCACATTAAAACTATCTGAACTACATCTTTTTGCAAAATACTCTCTTGCTAGTTACTACTTATTTAATCAATATATGACTTTTCCCACTGTAACATCATTTTCATAAAAGAGAACTCTATTGCCAAGGACAACTGGCAGACTGTAGTTCATTCTTAGTTCAATCTTTGCTGAGCCCTGAGCTCTACTTGGTCGAACTCCACTGATGCCCTTAACTTGCTACACTCCTACCTCCTTTTCCTTCACCTTTCTGCTTCACCCCAGTGTGTCACTGACCTCCATGTACTTGCTTCTGAAATCAATGAATTTAACTTATATTATCTCTAGTAACTACCCTGATAATTTTCTCTGCTTTAATAACAAGAGATTCATTCCTCTTATGAGCAGTACTGGCCAACACACTAACCAGCATGAAGCAATGATCTCAATGCCTGACATGTAGTACGCAGGCAATAAATGATAACCTGATCTTTCTTTCTCTTATGGTATATTGATCCCTTCCCATCTAACATGATGCTATTTACTTAAGGGCTGACAGAAAAGTCATCAATTCTCTTGGCTTTCTGTTTCTTCCCTTTCCATACGGAAGGGAGAATTTGGGGTAGGGGCAACACATCTTTATTCAAAATTTGAAGTAAGAGAGAGTTCATCTAGGAGTAACTTAGTCTGAGCTCTAGAAAGGAAAGGAAGACAGAGAGATGTGCGTCTAACAGCAGAAGGTTCCTGAGAGCTGCCAGACTGAGAACTGCCTTAAGGGCAGGGCAGTGGACATCTCATAGGCCAACTTGGGAACTGATTGTTGAGGTCTAGATCTTCCTCTTTTTCTCTCTTTACTCCTGATACTTTTATTAGGTTCTTGAGCCTGTGGAGTTGGATTGAAAGGGACGTCTAAAGAGGACTAAGATTATTTTCTTTCAACTGAGAGTTAATGGGGCTCAAAACAGAAATTATCTTATGTTAGAGAAAACATATTTCTAACACAAATGAATTTGTAGACTGCAACATAAATATTATTAGTGTGACTATCAATTTATTTTTATTGTTTTTTTTCTTGTTATAGTCACTCTGTGAATAAAGCGGCATACAGAAAATAAATATCCTAAGATCTGCAATTTCAATCCTCTAAGGATGGAAACACATTGCACAAATCAACTTGGATAAGAATTTAGCACCTTTTAAGTTGTAGCCCGTGGTGAAAAAGTTCATCTTTCACTTATATATTCCCATCACACATACACATGATAAGGTATTAACTTATCTCACTGCCCACCTGAAACCCACTGTCCCCTTATCAGCAAATATAATTATATTTTCATGGGCTTGCTTAACATTTACATTTTTTTGCCTCTCTCCTGTCCCTGTTCATTCCCTCATGGTTTGTGTAAATTCTGTTTCCTCTCCCAGACCACTCAGTCTTGAGAGATTTTCTTTGTCCCTGTTTTTCACTCTTGGGAGCTTTCAGAGAGAGGTTTTATTTTATTATTTATTTATTTATTCTCAGATTCACGCTTTTCTTCTTTATTTCACTTTCTTTTTGGCTGTTGTGTTGTCAGGTTTTTTTCCTTTCTTTTTTTCTTTAGGTCATTTGTATAATGCTCTAAAATGAAAGCACCTTATAATTTTATAAGCTACAAGGCTTCCCTTGTAGCTCAGTTGGTAAAGAATCTGCCTGCAGTGGGAAGGGCACCGGGTTTGATCCCTCGGTTGGGAAGATCCCCTGGAGAAGGAAATGGCAACCCCCTCCAGTATCCTTGCCTGGAAAATCTCATGGACAGAGGAGCCTAGTGGGCTGCAGTCCATGGGGTCACAAAGAGTCGGGCATGACTGAGCGACTAACACTATAATTTTAACTATATTTAAATCACCCTTCCTATGAGGTGAATTAAGAATTTGAACAATGTTATTACTGGAGATGTTTCTTTCACAGTATTTAAAAGGTATTGTTCTAAATGGCACAACAATGTTTTTTCATTCACTCAACAAAGGTGTATTGGGTACTCTGTGCAGCAGGCTCTGTGCCAGTCCATGTTGAAAAGACACTCATCCTGTCCACAAAATCTTTGGGGAAGGTAGATATGCAAAAATCACAAAATAAAATGATCCTTGCTATAATGTACAATATTCAGAGAAAACCTAGGGGGACACCTCAAAGAGGGACTTAAAAATTCTTAATTTGAAGAATCAAGCCCAACAAGAGGAGTTGTATCTAGGGAGGAGTGGGAACAGGGTGATTCAGACAGAGATACCATGTGATGCCATAAAGGAGTGAAACACAGGGGTCATGTGTTACAACATAGAGTGCTTGTGTATGGTTGGGAGAGGCAGATCAAGATGACAGAACCTGAGGATGGATTTGGTTCAAGATAATGAAGGATCTCCTACGTTAAATAGAAGCCATTATAGTCTACTGGGGGTGGTTATGCTTCTCCTAAAGAATCCATCTGCAATGCTAGAGACCCTGGTTGGATCCCTGGGTTGGGAAGATTCCCCTGGAAAAGGGAATAGCTACCCACTCCAGCATTCTTGCCTGGAGAATTCCATGGACAGAAGAGTCTGGTGGGCTACAGTCCATGGGGTCACAAAGAGTTAGACAGGACTGAGTGACTAATACTTTCACTTTTCAAGGGTATGCCTGGTTAAGTACTACAAGCTGAGGGATCTATATGGTGACTCCTCCAGGAAACTGTAAGGGTACTATAAATTTTTAGTATAAATTGTTATGTGGAAGATTATTTTTGCATATTTTTATGTATTAAAACACATGACAATTTATAGTAGAAGACAAAATCCATATGATATTTAAAATAAAACAGTAGGCTTCAAAAATATTTGTCTTATAGTGAACTACTTTGAATAATCTTCTGTCCCCAGGACTTTATCCACTAATTCTTTTTTTTTTTTTTTTTTTTTTTACTTTACAATTATTTTAACCCTTATGGAAATACAATGAGGTAGCCCTGTTTTTTGTTTTTCATTTTTTACTTTACAATACTGTATTGGTTTTGCCAATACATCAACATGAATCTGCCATGGGTGTACACGTGTTCCCAGTCCTGAAGCCCTCCCACCTCCCTCCCCATACCATCCCTCTGGGTCATCCCAGTGCATCAGCCCCAAGCATCCTGTAGCCTGCATCGAACCTGGACTGGTGATTCATTTCTTATATGATATTACACATGTTTCAATACCATTCTCCCAAATCATCCCCCCACTCCCTCTCCCACAGAGTCCAAAAGACTGTTCTATATATCTGTGTCTCTTTTGCTGTCTCACATAAAGGGTCATGGTTACCATCTTTATAAATTCCATATATATGTGTTAGTATACTGTATTGGTGTTTTTCTTACTGGCTTACTTCACTCTGTATAATAGGCTCCAGTTTCATCCACCTCATTAGAACTGATTCTAATGTATTCTTTTCAATGGCTGAGTAATACTCCATTGTGTATATGTACCATAGCTTTCTTATCCATTCATCTGCTGATGGGCATCTAGGTTGCTTCCATGTCCTGGCTATTATAAACAGTGCTGTGATGCTGGTTTCCTTGGTGTGTATGCCCAGCAGTGGGATTGCTGGGTCGTATGGCAGTTCTATTTCCAGTTTTTTAAGGAATCTCCACACTGTTCTCCAAGAATTAATTAAGAAATTAATTCTTAATTCTTATGGCCCATTGAATCCAGTTTTTGTATTTGATAATGGCTTTTAACTCTTGTCTCTCCTTCATGCCCCTGTTTGAGAAAACTGATAAGAAATGTACTAGTGGAATGTAGTGGTGGGAATGTACTAGTTTGCATTCCCACCAACAGTGTAAGAGGGTTCCCTTTTCTCCACACCCTCTCCAGCATTTATTGCTTGTAGACCTTTGGATCTCAGCCATTCTGACTGGCGTGAAATGGTACCTCATTGTGGTTTTGATTTGCATTTCTCTGATAATGAGTGATGTTGAGCATCTTTTCATGTGTTTGTTAGCCATCTGTATGTCTTCTTTGGAGAAATGTCTATTTAGTTCTTTGGCCCATTTTTTGATTGGGTCGTTTATTTTTCTGGAATTGAGCTGCAGGAGTTGCTTGTATATTTTTGAGATTAGTTGTTTGTCAGTTGCTTCATTTGCTATTATTTTCTCCCATTCTAAAGGCTGTCTTTTCACCTTGCTTAGAGTTTCTTTTGTTGTGCAGAAGCTTTTAATTTTAATTAGATCCCATTTGTTTATTTTTGCTTTTATTTCCAATATTCTGGGAGGTGGGTCATAGAGGATCCTGCTGTGATTTATGTCAGAGAGTGTTTTGCCTATGAAACTATAAAACTCTTAGAGGAGAACATAGGCAAAACACTATCCACTAATTCTTAATGAAAATATTTAAGAATTACTACTTAGGGATGCATAACCACTGAAGAATTTTGAACAGGGTCATGGCATCATCAGATTTGCAAGTCTATGAGGTTGACATAATGGTGAAAGATGAATTGGCAGATGGTGTAGATTAGAGAAAGAGGGTGTATTTGAGAGGTTATGATATCAGTGCAAATGAAAGATGATTGTGTTTCATAATGGAATAAGAAGTTTGAATCCAGTTTTTGCATTTGATAATGGCTTTTAATTCTTGTCTCTCCTTCATGACCCCTGTTTGAGAAAACTGATAAGAAATTCTGACACTTTTCTTTTGGCTCTGGTGGCTAATGCACACCACACAAATCCCTGACCACACAATGGGATCCTCATCTTGTCCTTAGATCCTAACCACAATAGAAAATCTCAACCAATATCCTTACCTTTCTCTCTCAAGCCATTTTCTTAAAAAGGCTTCCCACAAATCCCCAGAATACTTTATTATGTAAGTAATAAAACTTCTAATGCTCACTTGGAATGTGTGTGGTGTCACTAGCTTTGACATCTAAACCAAGCAGTAAGGGTCAACTTTGCTTCCATAGGATGATCACACCACATAAGGTAAATATTTAGAATATAAGAAGGGAAAGGTGTTGACTAACTGGGTGAGGGAATATGGAAGAGGATGGACTCTCTCACTTTGGTAGAGAACAAGGCCAAGTCACACATGTGAAAGTCAATTTTCTAGACTTTTTCCAATAAATGAGTTTTCATAAACTTTAAGTTCTTCCCTGGTGACTCAATGGTAAAGAATCCATCTGCAATGCAGGAGATGCAGGTTTGATCCCTAGGTCAGGAAGATCCCCTGGAGGAGGACATGGCAACCCACTCCAATATTCTTGTTGGGAAAATTCTATGGACAGGGGAGCCTGGTGGGCTGCAGCTCATAGGGTCACAAAGATTCAGACATGACTGAAGTGAATGAGCAGAGGACAGCACAGTACATAAACTTTAAAAAATAAAGAGAATGAGAAAAAAAGTAAAATGAAAAAGCAAACTAGTCAAGGGCCTTTTACATCTGAATTTCTTTGGGCTTTCTCTATTAAATACATTTTAGACTGTTTATAATAGCCAGGACATGGAAGCAACCTAGATGTTCATCAGCAGACGAATGGATAAGAAAGCTGTGGTACATATACACAATGGAGTATTACTCAGCCATTAATGAATACATTAGAATCAGTTCTAATGAGGTGGATGAAACTGGAGCCTATTATACAGAGTGAAGTAAGCCAGAAAGAAAAACACCAATATAGTATACTAACGCATATATGGAATTTAGAAAGATGGTAATGATAACCCTGTGTGTGAGATAGCAAAAGAGACACAGATGTATGGAACAGTCTTTTGGACTCTGTGGGAGAGGGTGAGGGTGGGATGATTTGGGAGAATGGAATTGAAACATGTATATTATCATATGTGAAACGAATCGCCAGTCCAGGTTCAATGCATGATACAGGATGCTTAGGGCTGGTGCACTGGGATGACCCAGAGGGATGGTATGGGGAGGGAGGTGAGAGGGGGGTTCAAGATGGGGAACATGTGTACACCCATGGCAGATTCATGTTAATGTATGGCAAAACCAATACAATATTGTAAAGTAATTAGCCTCCAATTAAAATAAATAAATTTATATTAAAAATTAAAAAAAAATAAAGGAATAGGGTTTCAGGCAGAGCGGGGCAGGCTTGGAGAAAGGTTATATAATATAATACGTTCTTCAGGCGCCATATGAGGGGGAGACAAAGCTGCCTTATGGGACCTGCTCTCAAGTGCTACCTAGAGGCTTAGGTATAGTCCTGGCTATTCTACCTCACAAAAAGGGAGATTCATTCAAAAAAAAAAATTTTTTTTTTACAATAAAAATTGGTTTTGATGCAAAAAATAAATAAATACATTTTAGCCATTAATTTTAATGTCTGACCATAACTATGTCAACTAAAACAAAGTTACATGATAAAGCAAAAATAAGTTTTGATGAAAAAACTTAAAATTGAAAATTATTTAGCTGTAGTACACACACACACAGACCTTTAGTCTGATTATCACAGTGGGTCTAGATGTCTAAGATGAAAAAATAAGAGTGAGAATAGAGGGGATAAAATAGTCATTGTTCTTTTCTATCTCTTTATCCCAAATGTGATATTCTACTATTTTTTTTTATTACAGCTTTGCTTTAAAACCTTCTATAGCTCCCTTCTGTCTGTACAATAATACAAAACAACAACACCTCCTCCAACCCCAAATCATTTTCTTTAATAGTCCAGTTCTAGACTTCCATTCTGCTTGTTACATTTTCATCTCAATGTAACCCCTTCCCTCTAGGCCATAAGGTCTACTCATTTTCTCAAAATATACTGTTCATTATTAACACACCTTGTAGTTTTACTCATACCATTTTCTCTACCTGAAAGATCATACCCTTTCTTTCTGCACATACCCTTTTTTTCTTCACATACCACTGTTTTCAAACTCTGACTAAGCCCTCTGTCCTCTGGGGTATTGGCCCTGAAGACCCACCAAGCAGTGACCTATAACTTCTCCAAAACATTTGCTCTCTGAATCTTCTCATTTTTCACTCATTATTTTCTAAAAAATAGAGTATGTATAGGCCCATCTCAGCCACAAAAGAATTTTCAGTGTGGGCAGGAAACAAGCATTTTAGTCAATTAATGAACTATGATTTCATCTTCTTCACTTGAATCACTAACTAGATATCATAGTAACTAGATCTCATAGTAACTAGATCTCATAAAGTGATTAAATCTTACAGAATTTTGATGACACATAAGTGCCAAGGAAATATGATGGAAGAGATGATTTTTGTCTTTTTTTCTTCATGTGTTTATCTGACTCAATCTTCCACTTGAGCCACACATAGTTTTTCTCTATTACTCATTCCTTTAATCATGGGGGAAATACTAGCTTGCTTTGTTAGAACTTATTTTAACACATATTTTCCAATATTTGTATTATCAGTTATGAAAGTGATAATCTTCACCTTCATATTCTTAACCCATACCTCAGTTCTGGACTTGTTTTGAAAGAAAAGGGTAATAGTTATTAGACCCTCTTATATCCTGACACACTTCTTTGTACATGAAGTTACCCAAGAGATATTCGATCCACTTACTTTCTAAAATAATGATTTCTAAAGTAATTTATGGTGACAAAAAGACTTTTGATTAAGACTGTTGAGTACATGGCTGCTATTCTTAGGCTAAGTGGCTAAAATGAGGAAAATTATTTCATTAAACTTTAAGCAGGTACAGTTTAGCTTCTTAAGGTAGCCCAATTGTGATGCATGGTATATTCTTTAGAAAAATATCTCTGTTTTGTAAAATTCATGTATAATTTTGAAGGGGAGGATATAAACGGGCAGCATTGCTGCTTCTAAGTCGCGTCAGTCTTGTTCGACTCTGTGCGACCCCATAGACGGCAGTCCACTAGGCTCCTCTGTCCCTGGGATTCTCCAGGCAAGAATACTGGAGTGGGTTGCCATTTCCTTCTCCAATGCATGAAAGTGAAAAGTGAAAGTGAAGTTGCTTAGTCGTGCCCGACTCTTAGCGACCCCATGGACTGCAGCCTACCAGGCTCCTCTGTCCATGGAATTTTCCAGGCAAGAGTACTGGAGTGGGGTGCCATTGCCTTCTCCGAAAGTGGCAGCATTACTTAGGCTTATAATTCAGGATATTCTCTAAATTCATCCAAACTTTTGTATTTTTTTCATCTCCTCAGTGACCATGATGAGTGACTTTTATCAAGAAGTCCATTTATCCAGGGACTGCAAAACCATCCATTTTATTCTCTTGATTGTGTGTGAAGAATACTTAGAGCACATTATATAAAATACAGACAGAAGACTCAAAAGTTACCAATGAAACTGATGGATATGACATTTTTTTATTATGACAATATTTCCTTGTTTTACTTGAAAAAATTGTTTTTGACTACTTATAGAAAACTGTATTTGTTCCATAAAATCCATAATTCCATTTAAATAAAAAATCTTTTCACTCAGCTCTCAAATGCAGATAGCTAAGTGGTTAAACATAATGATTCAGAGTTATTAAAGAGTGAAAATGACATACTTGCTTGAAATTGTATGAACAATTTAGGCTGAGAACACAATTTCCTGCCGTGAAATTTAACCAAGTCTCTTTAAAGTAAAACCAGAGGATTTTGAAGGACAAATGTTCTGTACAGCTGTTTCACTTGGAAAGTCAATGAAAATGTATTGAATCTCTACTGAGTTCAATTTTTTTTCTTATTTACAAACTTATTTTAACCATAAAATCTGCATAACCATATTTCAGAAAGTTTGTGAAATAGAAGTAGAAAAAATCACTTATAAGCATTCTAACAAAACTACTTTTCTGATTTGGAGTATGACTTATTTTCTTGGGTTACTTTGAACAAGCTATTTAATCTCTCAGAGATGCTGATTATGTCCTGAAACAAGTGAAAATAATACCTTGCTGAGTTAGAGTAAAAATTGGAAATTATATACAAAATTTTGTAGTAGGTTGTTTAACACATTCTAAGAGCAAGGTAAGGCATAAATTCACAAAATAATTAGGAAAAAACATGTTATATAGAAAATTATTTGCTTTGATATATTGCTTGCCAAGATTTTCCAAATAAATGCGGTTCCATTCATTTTTATAGTATGTGTTGTATGCAGATACACACACAAGACAGATTTTTCCCATAAAGTTTGAGTAAGGAGTCTCTTTTTGAGAATTCTGGAATAATGTCTCTTTAGAATGGCTGCACAGAGAAGATTTTGGATTTTCCTGAACTATCAGTTCTAGGGATTCACTTCATTTATCTCTTTTGTAGGAGCCTGTGATCATTGAACCCTATGAGTTCCTTTCTTTCTTGGTTTGCGTTTTTGCTTCGTGGAACACATTAACCAATAACTTCATGAATGTCCTAGTTCAGGTTTCCTGGAGGCTGGCTGATACTCCAAAAGAAAGAAATGCATACACATACCTAGAATACATGTTGATTCCTGTCAAGTTAGATAGCTGCCCCTCTCAGAAAGGATGGTCCTGAGAATCAACTTGTCACAAAAAGAAATGCTGCCATTATGTGACTCATAATTGGTTTTTATTCAGTCTACAGTCATGCCACCTTGAGAGTGCTGGATCTCGTCTGATCTGGGAAGCTAAGCAGGGTTGGACCTGATTATTAGTTGGATGGGGGAGCTGGTCTTTGTTTCAGCAGTAGCTAGATCAGTGTTGGTGGGTGTACCTTGTGCTATGAGGCCCATGAATAGTCTTTGAGGCTGCCACTATAACTACTTTAGTCAAGAGTTCATTGTTACAAGATAGGTAAGTTGGAAGAGAGAGGCTGCTTTATGTCAACTGAGTAAGGCATTCAGTCCACTTGGCTGTTCAACACCTATCCTATAGTGGGTTCTCTCTGATGCGCGTTGGTGGTGGTGGTGGTTTAGTCCCTAAGTCATGTCTGACTCTTGTGACCCCATGCTCCGTAGCCCACCAAGCCCCTCTGTCCATGGGATTTCCCAGGCAAGAATACTGGAGTGGGTTGACATTGCCTTCTCCAAGGGATCTTCTTGATCCAGGGACTGAACTCATGTCTCCTGTGCCTGCTGTATTGGCAGGCAGATTCTTTACTGCTGAGCCATGTGGGAAACCCCATATATGTAAAGAATTGATCCTTTTCTAAAATGAGCTTGGCCTCTCTCCTCCTATATCAGTTTCTCATAAGGGATAGGGGGAAAGTGTCCCTATGTCAAAAAGTTCTGTGTATTCACTTTACACTTAATCCATCTTGATCCAGCTCTTCAGATTCTACAACCATGTATGTTGTGGGTCTTACTAATATATATATTGGCCCTAACCTATATCTCCTTTTGTCAAGTACTTTTCTTTGTTTAACGGGCCAGCATCTCTCTGGATCATGTTATAAGTGCTAAGTCGCTTCAGTCGTGTCTGACTCTTTGTGACCCCATGGACTGTAGCCCACCAGGCTCTTTTGTCCATGGGATTCTCCAGGCAAGAACACTGGAGTGGGTTGCCATGCCCTTCTCCAGGGGGATTATGTTGTGAGTTGCCCCTAATTTTTTGTCTGTTAACTAGGAGGATCAGTGGAAGGAGATCCTCAGGAGTGTGTATTTTCCTAAAAGGCAGAGGCCTCTGTGTCATCTGAAAAATGGGAGCATTCTGACCCTTAATGGGTAGGAGTGGGCCCGTTTTGAAAACCTAGAGGTTGGGGGAAACTCAGGTCCCCAATTTCTTGTCTGCTTCACTCCTGTGTCTCCACCAAAGTTTTGGGGCCTCACTTCCTAATCTGAGTCCTGATTTTTGCATAGCACATTTGCTAGAGTTGACAAATCAACTTTCTCTGGAACTCTACTTTGCTTATAATTAAGTCCTAGATCTGATATTTAGTTTTTTTGGCTGCTGACATCAGCATATATAAACCTCATTTTCTTTCCTCAATGCATCAATAGCGTGGGCAACTGCCATTCTATCCCACTGTCCTTATAATAGCAACCTCTTCAGAACCTATCAAGTGCCCGAGATAGTGCACCTGCTGGTGCATTTTCTTTAATTGATTCCTCATCCCACTTCACAATCAATGCACATTTAAAAGTTTTCACTGCTGTAATATGCCGTTGCTATCATCATTCCAATTACCACCCATGATGCCCTTCTTATTGCCAGCCAGCTGGTGATGATCTAACTCCAAAATCTCATTTTTAGACTCTGCTTCCTCAACCACTTCTGATAAGGATTGTTTTAGTAGGGCTCCTCAGGAAATAGTCTCAAGGAGGAAATTTGTATTCAAGACATTTATTCAGGAGTGCTCTTAGGGATACTTGTGAGGAAGTGAGAAAGTTGGGCAGAATTAAGATGGAACATAGGTCTCAGCTTATCTAAAAGGGAGCTTTGGAGCTGAGATGGTTCTTCAGAGTGATTGCAAACTGAGGATAGATGGCTTAACATTTATACCCACCCCTACTGGGAAAATGTCCACAGCTTCTACTAACACCAACTTTTGCCAAAGCAACTTGGTCAGAGGTAGTCTGGCATCCAGATACTGGATATTTTAACATGATTGTATGCCTCCTTATGATCGTTGCCTAATCTCTTCTTTTCTTTGAAAGATTGAAATTGAGGAGACCTGACTTCTTTGATTAATTACTTTAGATGCTCAAGGCAACAATACTGCCCTATTTATTTGAAGAGTTTGCTTCTTGTGAATTGAGATATGTATTCTTGACAACTCTTCCCCACCATATCCAGTTCTGCAATGTTCTTGGAAGTGTGTGCTGGAATTGTTATTTACCTATCTTCCCTGTGTCCCTCTGCCCTTTTCCCAATTTTGAATCTTCCTTACAGCCAACCCCTCATTATACAAGATTTTTTTCAGAGTTCTCATGTCTGTGGTAACGTGGGTCCATTTTTTCTATTATCGTTTATTTTTTGTAGGTCTTATAATGGGGCAAGTAACTTTGAGAACTGAGTAGTTCCCAAAGTTTAAATAGTTTAAACCTGCTTTTGTGATGCTTCATTGAGCTTCCAGTTACTTTTTATGAAGTTGCAATATAATTTTAAATATTTCCTCTGTAAAAGAATATCTTATTATAAGACTCCTGGCACTGAGAGCTGTTGATGTTAAAACAAATAAATAATTGACTGTGAAAACTCTGAAATATCAATTTACTGATCTCTTTGCTTGAAATGGTTAATATCCCTTTTAATATACAAACCTGAATTTCAAGGAGAAATCTAAGTTCCTCATAGAATGTAGCCTGTAGGCTATTATTTATAATCTTTGAAGAAAAAATCTAAAATCAAATATATATCCTTTATGAATATACTATGTGTTATTTTAAAATATAATTATTGAATCAATAAGAGACATAAAGCTGAAGTAAAGTTTCTCAAATTCTACTCTTTTAGAAAAGTTGTGGCAAGGGGCTAAAATTGCTTTCAGGCAGTTTATTCAGAAGTAGTGGCAAAATGTTTAAAAATATGATCTTCTTCTTTGCTGAGACTGTAAAAGATAATCTTAAAGAGGCACTCACAAAACATAAGCTCCTTCTCTTGAAAAAAGAATCACCCTTGTTTTCTTGTGAAAATTCATCTTCTTCTTTTCAGCTGAGACAGAGACACGATCTGTCCTTCCCTATTGGTACCATCTGTGTCCAAATGAGGCTGTTACTCTAACTCAAAGCAGACTTGCAAGAATAAAATAATCAATCTTCATCATATTGCTGCACTTTCGACAGTTAATTTTCTAGAGTAATTTGTCATTGTGAGGAGCACACGATTTGTCTGAATTTGTGTCAAAGGTTATTGACTGAATTGTCACCTCATCTTTTCAGTCAATCTATAAATATGGGCAAGTTTGGGCAGAAGCTAATAGTCTCTTGCTGAGTGGATGAGATTGTCCAAGTTAGGCAGCTGATAAGAGATAGAAATATCTATTGTTCCACACATTCTTTATGCTAGAGTTGACTTAACATTAGTCTTGGAAAATTCTAGTGTCTTATTCATTTATATTTTCCTATAAAATGGAGTTAACAGTAGTCATGACTATAGCCGAGATTCCATGAAAGCTATTTCTGCATTAAAATTTATAACTTTATGAGAGTGACCCTATATTTTCCACAAAACTGAGGGTAAAATATTTTTATTTAATTTCTATTATATTTTTAAGGAGAGTGTTTTTTCTTTTTTTTTGAAAAGCCTTGTTATGTTTACACTAAACATAACTATCAACTTTAAGTCAGATTCTTATTCCTTGTTTATATCCAGATTCTGATATTGAGAGGATGGCTACCGGCTCTATGAGGGATTTTATCATGTTTACTGATTTGTTACCTTTTTTGCTCACTTTAACAGTCTAATAAGAATAATCAGGTATTAAACTTTTATCAGGAAATACCCATTCTCAATTCTTGCCACTGGTATGTTTCCTCCTTAAGGCTAGGGACGTGGGTGGTGGGAAAGCAGAGAGAAAAAACAGTTCACACAGTATGATTAACACTAATAAAATATTTAGCTGGATATCTTTTTAAGTGGGTAATTGTAGAATGTTCTTGCTGTTCAGTCACTAAATCATGGCCGACTCTTTGTGACCCTATGGACTGCAGCACGCCAGACTTCCCTGTCCCTCACTATCGCCTGGAGTTTGCCAGAGTTTGTGTCCATTGAGTCGGTGCTGCTATCTAATATTGTAGAATAGATTAGTTTAAAATACATCTAGCCCTGAAATATATAGTTGAATTATTTTTCATGTGTGTGTGCTCAGTCGCTCAGTCATGTCTGACTCTTTGCAGCCCCATAGACTGTAGCCGTTCAGGCTCCTCTGTCCATGGAATTTTCCAGCAAGAATCCCAGAGTGGGTTGCCATTCCCTTCTCCAGGGGATCTTCCCAACCCAGGGATCAAACGCACATCTCTCTCCTGTATTGGCATGCAGATTCTTTACCACTAGTGCCACCTGGGAAGCCCTATTTTCCATAGGTGTCAATTATTTATGCTATTTCTTCTAGGAAACACGAAACAGCAAGGAAGCAGATTCTCCCCAGAGCCTCCAGAGAGGAATATAGTCCTGCTGACACCTTGGCTTTAGCCTGGTGAGACCCATGTTAAACTTCTGACCTGTGGAATTATAAGATAAATTTATGTTGTTTAAGTGTTTTGTAGTCATTTGTTAAGGCCACCATAGAAAACTAATGGAGAAGTGAAAGCCATCTGCATTTTATAAATGAGGAGACTGAGTCAGGATACATCATTAAACACAAATTTTTATCTCAGTTCTTAGCAATGCCTGGCATATGATAAGCCTTTAATGTATTTGTAGGATGAATGAATAAATAAGTGAGTAAATGGACTTTTTAATGCATTCTTCCTAAACCAAAGCATGTTTAACTCTCTCTCAAGCTAGGTATTTTCTTAATGGAAATACTTTACCTAGTCAGTGGTTCTACACAACTATTCTGTTTGTATCACTGCTCTCTGAAGGTTTCCCAAATATAACCCCTCCATAAAGTGCAGTACATTTGAAAAGCAAAACAGAGAACCATCAGAAATTCAATAAGAGTATACATTAATTAGTCAATAAAATAGGAGCACTATTTTGCTATAGTTCCTGTGTGATTGGAAAATATATAAATTTTATTGACCTCCTCAATTTCAACCCAAATCAAGTAAATATTGATCATTCCCTCTGTTTCTTAGTGTGGAGAATGCTAGACAGTTCTTTCTATATGAGAAACAGCTCAATTACTATTTTTTTCTTGAAATTCAGAACATCTATATTTGTGACTTATGATCTGAAAATTTGCAAACACCTCTGCAACCATCATATATTTCTTTGTCCACAATATCTTAACATTAACAGTGTATCTATAGACAAAAACTTTTTATATTTTCTTTCCAACTGTCTAGGGGAATGACTGCATATCTACATGTCTTTTTTTTTTTAATTTTATTTTATTTTTAAACTTTACATAATTGTATTAGTTTTGCCAAATATCAAAATGAATCCACCACAGGTATACATGTGTTCCCCATCCTGAACCCTCCTCCCTCCTCCCTCCCCATACCATCCCTCTGGGTCGTCCCAGTGCACTAGCCCCAAGCATCCAGTATCGTGCATCGAACCTGGACTGGCAACTCGTTTCTTACATGATATTTTACATGTTTCAATATCATTCTCCCAAATCTTCCCACCCTCTCCCTCTCCCACAGAGTCCATAAGACTGTTCTATACATCAGTGTCTCTTTTGCTGTCTCGTACATCGGGTTATTGTTACCATCCTTCTAAATTCCATATATATGTGTTAGTATACTGTATTTATGTTTTTCCTTCTGGCTTACTTCACTCTGTATAATAGGCTCCAGTTTCATCCACCTCATTAGAACTGATTCAAATGTATTCTTTTTAATGGCTGAGTAATACTCCATTGTGTATATGTACCACTGCTTTCTTATCCATTCATCTGCTGATGGACATCTAGGTTGCTTCCATGTCCTGGCTATTATAAACAGTGCTGTGATGAATATTGGGGTACATGTGTCTCTTTCCCTTCTGATTTCCTCAGTGTGTATGCCCAGCAGGGGGATTGCTGGATCATAAGGCAGTTCTATTTCCAGTTTTTTAAGGAATCTCCACACTGTTCTCCATAGTGGCTGTACTAGTTTGCATTCCCACTAACAGTGTAAGAGGGTTCCCTTTTCTCCACACCCTCTCCAGCATTTATTACTTGTAGACTTTTGGATCGCAGCCATTCTGACTGGTGTGAAATGGTACCTCATAGTGGTTTTGATTTGCATTTATCTGATAATGAGTGATGTTGAGCATCTTTTCATGTGTTTGTTAGCCATCTGTATGTCTTCTTTGGAGAAATGTCTATTTAGTTCTTTGGCCCATTTTTTGATTGGGTCGTTTATTTTTCTGGAGTTGAGCTGTAGGAGTTGCTTGTATATTTTTGAGATTAGTTGTTTGTCAGTTGCTTCATTTGCTATTATTTTCTCCCATTCTAAAGGCTGTCTTTTCACCTTGCTAATAGTTTCCTTTGATGTGCAGAAGCTTTTAAGTTTAATTAGGTCCCATTTGTTTATTTTTGCTTTTATTTCCAATATTCTGGGAGGTGGGTCATAGAGGATCCTGCTGTGATGTATGTCAGAGAGTGTTTTGCCTATGTTCTCCTCTAGGAGTTTTATAGTTTCTGGTCTTACGTTTAGATCTTTAATCCATTTTGAGTTTATTTTTGTGTATGGTGTTAGAAAGTAGTCTAGTTTCATTCTTTTACACGTGGTTGACCAGATTTTCCAGCACCACTTGTTAAAGAGACTGTCTTTAATCCATTGTATATTCTTGCCTCCTTTGTCAAAGATAAGGTGTCCATATGTGCGTGGATTTATCTCTGGGCTTTCTATTTTATTCCATTGATCTATATTTCTGTCTTTGTGCCAGTACCATACTGTCTTGATAACTGTGGCTTTGTAGTACAGCCTGAAGTCAGGCAGGTTGATTCCTCCAGTTCCATTCTTCTTTCTCAAGATCGCTTTGGCTATTCAAGGTTTTTTGTATTTCCATACAAATTGTGAAATTATTTGTTCTAGCTTTGTGAAGAATACTGTTGGTAGCTTGATAGGGATTGCATTGAATCTATAAATTGCTTTGGGTAGTATACTCATTTTCACTATATTGATTCTTCCAATCCATGAACATGGTATATTTCTCCATCTATTAGTGTCCTCTTTGATTTCTTTCACCAGTGTTTTATAGTTTTCTATATATAGGTCTTTAGTTTCTACATGTCTTTTAAAGTACTCCTGTCACCAAAACCTGGGGGGTGGGGCAACTCACATCAAAAGGCCCACTCTTCCCCCTGACAATCAGTGGGCAAAAGCTTTTACAGTGGGCAGATGTAGCTTTTACAGATGTAGTAAAAGCATACATAAAGATGTATGCTTTTACAGATACAGTAGGCAGAAGGAGGGGGCTATGCACAAAAACAGCACAGTCAGTTGAGAGTCATCTTGAAATTGGTCATCTTGATTGTTTTGAGTACAGTTAATCTTTGGTTCTAGGGTCAATTTGTTCTCTTTCTTTGAGGCCAGCTCTCAGGAATGTGGCAGCTTTATGTCATGGCTACAGTCTGGTCATCATGTAGTTGACTTCTTCCACCTGGTGGAGATTTTGCTATCTGTAAGAGCACTCAAAGGATATGGGTCAGAATATTATCCAAAGTTTTTGAGGAGGGACTAATGATCCTTGACTTTACTCAATTATTATTTTGTCTTGTTTGACTTTTTTTTTTTTTTTTTTTTTACTTCTGCATTTTCTCATTTCTTTGATTAAACTTGTGTTCTGGCTAAAGTTTTTCTACAAAGAGGCAAGTGGAGGAAATGGGAGGGGGAAGGACCAAAAGGTCTTGCTCCGTCTTACCCCTACTTTATTGTTTTCCCTGTAGTTAACTTCCATATGCCACACAGCCTAGAAATTAGACCAAACTTCACATATGTTCCAGTCCTGGTGCAAATCAATACTCCAGTTTTAGTCGCTCTGAAAATCACAGCCTATTCCTTGGGGGAGGTATCCACGAAGCCCTAAATTTTGTGTAAGGCATGTAGCCTTATTACAAGCAGCTTATCACAGAGTACCTGAATTTTGTAATAATATTTCCATTTTATTTTGACTACCATAGCAACAGATATATGCAATGTTTTATTTATAGATATAATATTTAGCTGGTTTCATAAAAAGTTGAGAAACTTCACTTTAGATTAAAAAAAAGACAACCCAAAGAACTGGGAATAGATCTAGGTCTTGAAATATAAGTGTAAAATTTAATTAAACAGAAAACAGGAAAACAGACTACTCTGGTGAGTAGAGCCTGGATCCAGCCTGCTTTGTAATGGAAAACTACAGGATGTTTTAGGAGAATACAAAGAGACCAGTTTAAATAGAATTAACTGTAAATTAATGAGAACTATTGGAAATAAGCTGAAAAAGTTATGTTGGAGCCAGAGGGTAAAAAGTTTTACAAGATAAATAAGGAATTTGAACCCAATCTCAAATCATTTAGTTTAGTTGAAAGTCTTTGAAGATGAACAGTGTTACTGTGAAAGTGTTTTATATGTTCATAAAATGTTGCCTACTATGTATTTTAAAATGAGTGGCTGTTTAATTCATAATGAATGACTTTCAAAAATATAAATCTGTTCAAATGACTTGATAGCATAAACATATAGGTTTACAAGTAGGAATGTTATAGATAAGCACACTTTATATATTTGAAGGTGTGACTTTTGAGATTGCACATGGATGAGACTATGTGAATAGGAAATAGTGGACAGAAGACTTGTGTTTTATATGGACATTTATGGATGTGGTGAGTTTCAATACATGCTTATTGAAACCTCTTGCTTTTACTGTTTTGGTTGAATAAGTGTTGAGATGAAAGCCTCATGTTCAGCCCGGCACTTCAGGTCTCAAAGGATTAACCTGGTGATTAAAAAAACAAAAAACAAAAAAAACACCTCACTCTGATGACATGTTTTATCCAACTGACTGAGATGAAATAAACTGACTTTTGCTAAAATGCCTGTGTTGAAAAATTCAAATGATTCAAGTGTACAATGTTCCTCAAAAAAGGGTGCAGGAAATAGGGTGAAACTTTTTCATCAAAACAAGCTGAGCAATTTAAAAAATTTGTGGAGATAAATGTAAATTTCATGCTTCAAGGAAAAATCTAATAAATGTTTAGCCTGTTATTTCATGAGACAGACTTGTGTATGTTGTTGACAGAGGGTTTAAGATGGAAAAGACATTGCAAGTTAATACAACATTTAAACTTTTTAGAAGATAAAAAAATACTATTTCAAATATTTCTTATTCTGTTAGTTTTGAAAAGAATTCTCAGAGACAGGTGAAACAAAATGTCACTTTCAAGCTGGCTCAAGAAAAACACCAAAATTGATTCTAATGAATTGCAATCATGAGTCACAATTCCTGTTACTTCATAGAATATTGGACAGGGTATTAAATTTTTATTTTGATGATCAAAGATTATATGTCACAATAATTTCAATGCAGTTATTATCAGTTAAGGTGCTATTTAGTTGGAATGACTTTCATAATATACAGTGTGAGTTACAGGTGTAAAAGCCATTAATCATCAGAACAAGTCTATCCCAGCCACAGGAGCTTAGGATGTTCCTATCTGTAGTATGGTCCAGAAGTCAGGTTGTTGTAAGACCAAGGTAAGACAGATTAGGTTTCTGTAACAAGTAGAAATCTCAGAATTCTTTGGACCCCCAGTCCCAGCATGGACACATATTATGATCTGCTGTACACTTGTTTCTTTATAACAATCTTGTTCTTACAATGAACTTTTACCCTGCATTTTCTCTTCTTTCTTTCTTTCTTTTCTCCCTCCCTTCCTTTCTTTCTCTTTTGCTTTATTGCTGTTCAGTTGCTCTGCGTATCTGATTCTTTGTGACCCCATGGACTGCAAACACCAGGCTTCCCTGTCTTTCACCATCTCCTAGAGTTTGCTCAAACTCATGTCCATTAATTTGGAGATGCCATCCAACCATCTCATCCTCTGTCATCCCCTTCTTTTCCAGCATCAGGGTCTTTCCTAATGAATCAGCTCTTTGCATCAGGTGACCAAAGTATTGGAGCTTCGGCTTCAGCATCTGTCCTTCCAATGAATATTCAGGGTTGATTTCCTATAGGATTGACTGGTTTGATTCAAGGATTGAACCCACATCTCCTGCATTGCAAGCAGATTTTTTACACTCTGAGCCACCAGGGAAGCCCCTTCTTTTGCTTAAACTTTCCTGCACTTGTACCAAAATACAAAACCAAAATAAACTTGTACCAAAATACAAAACCAAAATAAACAATTTAGCAATTTCACTTGGTACTGAATCTTTCTTACTTGTTTTGTTTGTTTCAGTTTATTTTCCAACCCATCATCTGTTATTCCTGATAACATTAATGCTCCAAGATGCTTTGATTTTTAAATAATTGATATACTGGAGAAGGAAGTATTTATTGACACCTAGCAATAAAAGTATTTATGTTAATTATACCTCTGAGCAAGGGACCTGTGTTTGATCACCTGCCAAGAGGAAGGGAGCCACTGTGGGAAGATAAGGTCAAGGAATCATGGAATCATTAGGGACCTGGGAACTGAGAGATGTAGTTAAGCTCTTCCCTCAGAGATGAATGGAAATGAAGGGAAATCTGGGGTGCTAGTAGGGGTGAAAGTGAAAGTGTTAGTTGCTCAATTGTGTCTTACTCTTTGCAAACTCATGGACTGTAGCCTGCCAGGCTCCTCTGTCCATGGAATTCTCCATGCAAAAATACTGGAGTGGATAGCCATTCCCTTCTCCAGAGAGTCTTCAGGGATCAAACCCAGTTCTCCAGCACTGCAGGCAAATCTTTACCATCTGAGCCACCAGGGAAGCCCAGTAGGACTGAGGGTAGACAAAAATAGAGGACAGTAGAGAGAAGGATGACCTATTGCAAGACAAGGCAGAAGCCAAGTGTGAAATAAATTCATACTTTATGGCAAGACAAGGAAAATTTAAACATAAAAATTCTTCTCTGCCCTTCGACTGGCCCTCTCTCCCACCACTGTGCATTATGTATCTGCATTATGCATCCACAAACCTCCCCACTGGCAGAAATACCTGCTCAACCATAAAGAGCAGCATTCTCCTAGCATCAACAAGACAGCTCCTTGAAAGATAACATTCCCTTTTGATCTTATAAGGAGATCAAATGGCACTTATATTTGGATTGTGTAAACTGTCAATAATACATCATTTGACGTAGAGCCCTCTGTCTCAAAAAACTTATGTAACTGTGCCTTGACTTCTAATGGGTAGAACAGTCCTCAGAGCTTTCTGAGATGCTTTTCTTGGATTAAAATCCTCAAATTTAGCTCAAGTAAAATTTTCCATTTCTTTCTTTGATAAACTGATCAATTTTTCATTGGCACAGGTTATTGAATTGAAAAAATGTCATAGGGGCTCTTAGTACCTGAAATCATGGCCATAAGATTTTTAATTGCTTGAGTTATTGCAATATAAACATCTATAATTTTTTATCACTTTTAATAACAAATTCTTCCAGATATACATATTTTATGTAAGTGTCTGATCTGATATAAATTAAGTTTAAAAATGGGAACTAATTCCATACCTGATAGAGTCAAATACATTACAAAGAAAAATCAGAGGTCATAATAAAAATTCCAGCTCCCTGTGAACTTAGGGAAATTTTGTTAGATGATTTTTTTTTTCTATGTGGTAAATAACAGAGGTTGGATCAATTTAAAATTGCTTGGGAGGGGTAATGAAATCTCTAGTTTACACATGTTTTATTTGTTTTTGTTTTTTCCTTGTGAATCTCTTCACATCTCTATGCATTTGGGGTCTTTGGACTATGTGTGATAGTTAAACTAATGTGTCAACTTGATGGACACATGGTGCCCAGATTAATTATTGCTGGGTATGTCTGTGAAGGTGTTTGCAGATGAGATTAACATCTGAAGGGCTTCCCAGGTGGCGCTAGTGGTAAATAACTCACCTGCCAATGCACGAGGCTTAAAAGACCTGGGTTCAATCTCTGCGTCTGGAAGATCTCCTGGAGGAGGACATAGCAACCCACTCCAGTATTGCCTGGAGAATCCCATGAATAGAGGAGCCTGGCAGGGTACAGTCCATAGAGTCTCAAAGAGTTGGACATGACTGAAGTGACTTAGCACACACAACATTTGAAATGGTGGGGTTAGAAAAGTAGATTGCCCTCACCATTGAGGGCAGACATCCAATCCTTTGAGGGTTTGAAGAGAGCAAGAGGCAGAGGAAGGAATTTGTTCCCTTTTTCTTGCCTCACTGTTGAACTGAGACATCTCATCTTATCTTCTGTGGGCCTTGGGTTGGGATTTATATCAATCAACTCTTCTGGTTCTCAGGCCTTCAGTTTTGAACTGAATTATGTAACTGGCTTTCTTGGGTCTCCAGTGTGCAGATGACAGATTGTAGGACTTCTCAACCTCCATAATTATATGAGTAAAATTCTCATAATAAATCTCCCTATATATATATAATTCTGTTCCTCTATAACAATGCTTACTACCAAAATCTGTACTACTAAGGTTCTCCAGAGAAACAGAGCCAGTAGGCCCTGTTTATAATATATTAACTATTCCAGAGATGTATTCATTTTATTTTCTCCGAGGGATAAGGCTAAATTGATAAGCTATGTCATTCTCTTCTAATTCATCCATCTCAGCTTTTTGTTTTATTCACTTCTTTCTTCCAATTGTCTTAGTTTTAATTGTTGCTCTTTTATTTTTAATTTTTGAGAGGCTACTTTAAAAGTAAAATCAATTAAGAATATAATTTTATTTTCATTACAAAACCTTTTATTTTAAAAGAATTTTAGATTCACAAGCATCGCAAAGAAAGCACAGAGCTTTGATCTGTTCTCCCTGATTTTCCTGCATGTTAATATTTTATGCAATCCTGCTACATTGATCAAAATTAGAAATTGACATTAGTACTATTCAATTAAGGAAAATACAGATTTAATTTCACCAGTTTACCCAATGTGTCCTTTTTTCAGATTAAATACATAGCATTTAGATATCATGCTTGATTAGTTTCCTCAGTCTGTAACAACTTTTGAATCTTTCCTTATACTTCATGACTTTGAAAGATTTGAAGAATGCCGGTCATATATTTTGTAGATTCTCCCTAAATTTGGATTTGTCTGGTATTTTCTCATTATTAGCCTAGAGGTATAACGTTTTGTGAAGAAGAACACAGATATGAAGTGCCCTTCCCATCATATAGTATAGGGGGTGGGTGATACAAATACAATATCAATAATGATGTTAACTTTGATCACTGGGTTAAAGTGGCATCTCTAAAGTTAGTATTTTCCCCTCTCTGTTCTCCATTAATTAGAAGGAATAGCAGCCTCCAATAAAATGTGAACAACTCTAAATATCTATCAAATGCTGAATGGTTAAACACACTCTCGTACATCCAAATGATGGAATAATTTTCAGCAATAAAAAGAATAAGACTACTAATGCTGCAAAAATACAAATGAATCTTGAAAGCACTATGTTATATGCAAGGAGCAAGATTCAAAAGACAACATACTGTATGATCCTTTTTATATTAAATTCTGGATAAGATAGAAATCAGATCAATGCTTTCTAGAGCCTGGATGAGAGAGAAGGAAATTGAGTATAAGGAATTATGCCTTTTTGTATGATGGAAATATTACTTTTAATTGCATGGTGATTACATGACTGTTTGGGGTTGCCAAAATTTTTAGTAACTGCATGTATTACAATAAGGTTTACATGTATATTATAGTATTTGTATATATGGTAATATATTGTAATATTACAATTTACAATTTTCTATATATAAAATATATCTCAGTAAACATATCTTAATAAAAGCGTAGAGCCAAAACAGCTTACTATAGATGAGGCTGACAGTTGTCATTAAATACCCATGAGGAAATACTGAGTTCCCACTATAAAAAGTGGATCTCAGGGCTGAGCATATGAAGGGAAAGTGAAGGTTCACAAATAATGACTCTGTCAGAGCCCCATCATAGAACCCTGAACACTCAATACTCTCCTAAAACTGATAGTTTCTTATTCAAAGTAAAACACAGGCCTTAGTTTCAGGGTTTTCTTTGACTATTGAAGCCTATAATATCTACAAATGTAGACGAACTAGCTATTCCACTAGGACAGTCCTCAACCAATGGCTTAACAGAGTTAGTGGGTAAATCCCCCCACTCCCTTATTCCCTTCAGGACTGGGCTCCAATATGTACATGGCATCCTGTTTGATAAAGCAATCTTCATTCTTTTCTTCCCTTCCCTCATTTCCTCACTGCCCTATTGGTGTTTCCCAGGATCACAGATTCAATAAACCACTTTTACTCATACCTTATCTCGAGGCCTACTTCTGAGGGTGACCTATCCCTGAAAATATTTGGGATGAATTTCTGTTAATAAGTAGCATAATCCCCAAGGTTTCATGAGAGGACAGCACTCCCTAAAAGGGGAATTAAAAATACCAAAGCAAGGTTGTCCTCACACTAATATAAAGCGAAAGTGCAAGTCACTCAGTTGTGTCCGATGCTTTGCGACCCCATGGACTATACAGTCCGTGGAATTCTCCAGGCGGGAATACTGGAGTGGGTAGCCATTCCTTTCTCCAGGGGATCGTCCCAACCAAGGAATCAAACCGAGGTCTCCTGCATTGCAGGTGGATTCTTTACCAGCTGAGCCACAAGGGAAGCCCTCTCACTAATACAAGGCCCCAACTTTCTATTAGTAATAGGCTCTGTGGAGCAAATTCCCAGAGATACTGAAGGATGGGGAAGCCTGGCATGCTGGAGTCCAAGGGGTTGCAAAGTGTCAGACATGACCTAGTGACTGAACAACAACTGTCGTGTTCAGGGAGTGGTGACAGAGACTGTCTCCTTGACCAAACTTTACTCAGGTTTCTTTGAATCCTTTCGTCAGCCTTGAACTTTGGGCTTTCATGTTTGTCTTTGTTGTTTAGTCACTAAGTTATATCCACCTCTTTTGCTACCCCATGATAGTTTATTTAGTAATTTATCCAAAGTCACATGGTGAGTTAATTGTGGTGCCAGATTTTGAAATTAAGTAATAGAATTTCAAAGCTCTGCTGTTAACCATCATGAAGTGCTGTTTGCTGTGCACTCAGCCACGTCCAGCTCTTTGCTATCACATGGACCATAGCCCCCCAGGTTCCTCTGTCCATGGGTTTTTCCAAGCAAGAATAGTGGAGCGGTTTGCCATTCCTTCTCCAGGGAATCTTCCTAATCCAGGTATCTAATTCACATCACCTGCATTGCAAGTGGTTTCTTTCCCACTGAGCATCTTGGGAAGTCCATTTGTCTTTACAAGGCCCAATTTAAGCAAGAATGCTGCTAAGTCACTTTAGGAAGAATTCTCCACTCTTAGCATCCGATCATCCTGGTCTGCCTTCAGTGGGAATCCTGTCAAGTTGGTTTAGTCAGAATTCTCCCAGCCACTGATGTTTCCATCTCAATTTGATTCTTGCCATAAATCCCCACTTGTCCTTGGACAGTTTGGAATTGAGCCTAATTCTATACTGAGGTCTCTTTCCCCTCTACTGTGATCATTCCTAAATAAAACCTGTTTTTACCACTTTAACTAGCTTGGTTTTCTTTGACGGTATATACAAATGTAGATCCCAGAACAAAAGAAGCATAAGATTAGCACTACTTCAAACTTTTCTGCCTCTGGTTCAAAATAATCCCAGGTTCAAAAGCAGTCGTTTCAATGATCCCCATTGTAAAAGAGAAGAACTAGAGATACTGGAATCCACTCCAAGGCTCAAGTAGATAGATTTTTAAGTATTTGGTGTTCAATTAGCCAACTCTACTGGTAGAGATTACAGAAAGCATTTTAAGCCCAATTTGAAATGCCACAAAAATCATATAAGAAGAGTTTGGTATTTATTCTCTTTTATCATTTCAATTTAAAAGTATTCATGCTTTCATGAATGATGAGAAAGTAAATTGAGTGATGATGGTCTGGCACAAGAAATATTAGGAAGTTCAAGATCTCTTAATAAACAATACCTATGGTATTAAGGGGGATATTTTGGAAGGACATTATAACTGCATATAAATGTGGAGAATTATTATCTGGAGACCTACTTGAATTAGTTCTTTGTATATTATTTTGGTTTGGGTACATGTGAAAAAAGAAACAATGAAAAATCATAAAAAGGGATCACACAAAAATTAAAGAAATGGATGTAACAACAGCTAGTGGTATTGTTATCCTGGCTGGTAAATGTTTCTGAAAGGAGTCCAAAATGAATATTTAATTGAAAGAAAACTAAGTCATTAACACCTTGATCAACATTCACAGCATGTTTCGAGTTTGTGTTATTCTTTTTTCATGCCACCACATATAATTATTATAATAGTAATAAGAGAAAATTTTATTTTTTATTACTTAATCAAAAATTTTTATATTATACATATTAAGTATATATATATATGTTATATACCCATATCTATGGGTAGTTAGATAATATTTGGTATCATTTCTATGAGTCACTGACCACTGATCAACTGATCAAAATGATTTTGGGGTGAATTATCATACAAAATGTGGCAGAGATATGAATAATTTCCTATGTAATGAAGATTATTTGTAGTCAAGATAATAAGAACAAGAGAGAAATTGTTAATAAGCTGAACAAATAACATCTTCTCAGAGTCACTTTTGTCAGAAGAAGAATGTATGAATATAATATTTCAGGATTATTTCTCTAAATTACTTTTTTCCTAACATCTATGGTTATTCTTAGATTTTTAGCTACTAATACTTTTTTTTTCTTTATCTGCTGTTAAAAATGTCTAAATAGTGCAAGAATTTCTTCATGTGCCTCTTGTTTATAGCTTACAGATTTTTAAGATGTAATTGTTCTTGTTTCTTATTCACATCAGTAGATCTAAAATTTCTACGAATAGGGCATAAGCATGCTTGATACAGGCTTCCCAAGTGGCACAGTGGTAAAGAATTGCCCTGCCAATGCAGGAAACCCAAGAGACACGGGTTTGATTCCTGGGTCAGGAAGATCCCCCGGAGAAGGAAATGGTAATCCATTCCAGTATTCTTGCCTGGAAAATTCCATGGACAGAGGAGCCTAGTAGAATATAGTCCATTGGGTCACAAAGACTCGGATATGACCTAGCAACTGAGCACGCACACTTGTCTGATACAGTTGGCATCTAAATGCAGTTTCTGACAATATGGTTGTCCACAGACTCAGCAGTATGTGCAAATGCAAAAATAGATGATCATTGCACAATTATGTCCAGTCTTCAGTGATTCAGGAAAGCCTGTGACTTGTCACAATCGAGACCAGTCACAGGATGCCTGTCAGGGAGAGTTAAGTAAGGAATTCTGTAACATGAGAAACAAAACACGGTGGAGCCTGGCTCTGTGTGATCTAAGGCAAGAAAATCAGTCATCACTGGGAACGTTCCACTATTCAGATAAAATATATTGAGGTTTTCAAGGAGCCCACTCTCACTAAACAATAGAATAGCATTCATGGATAATGTACCAAAAGAAAAGCCCTCATCACCCATCATGTGGCAAAAAGAGCACAGGCTTGGAAGTCGAGAGACATGATTCACAATTTTGTCCCTATATGTTATTTGACTTTTGAATTTGGTAGCTCATTCTGTAAAGAATCTGTCTGCAATGCAGGGAGACCCAGGTTCAAGCCCTGGGTTGGGAAGAAGGAAATGGCAACCCACTGTGGTGGTCTTGCTTGGAAAATGCTATGAAAGAGTAGCCTGGTGGGCTACAGTCCATGGGGTTGCAAGAGTCATACATGACTTAGTGACTAAACCACCAAGTTAGTTTTTATAAGCATTAGCTATCTGAATAATAATAATACTCTCGACTACAAAAATATCATTATGAAGATTACATGAAATAATAGATATAAAACGTTCTGAGTTCCCAATATGTGCTCATAGTTATTATGTATATAAACAAAAGAGTCTATATTTTGTGGTCAAACATCTTGACTCAATTCTATTATTTACTCCCCTATTTTGTGTCTTCTGAATATCAACTTCTTTATCTTCAAATATTGATAATATATGTCATCATATACATTTTTAGAAATTATATCAGATCAATACATGCAAAACACAACACTATCTGACACATATTAGAGCTTCATATAGACACTGTTACTTTCTTCAGTAATTTCTGACACTTAGAGAACATCTGCTTTGTGCTAGATACCGTATATCAGCTCATTTTGTTCTGGCAAAAACCTTCAGAGAACTCTATGATTATTATATCCATTTTATAGATGAAGAGACCTAGGTCCATGGCAATTAAGTAATTTATCCAAAATTACACAGTGAGTTAATAGTGGTGCCAGATTTCAAAATTAAGTGACAGAATTTCAAAGCTCTGCTATTAACCATCATGCAGTGCTGTGTACTCAATTATTTCCAACTCTTTGCAACCATATGAACTGTAGCCCACCAGACTCCTCAGTCCCTGGAATTTACCAGGCAAGAATATTGAGCATGTTTCCATTTCCTACCCCTAAAGGATCTTTTTGACCCAGGGATTGAAACTGTATCTCCTGTGCCTCCTGCATTGACAGGAGGATTCTTTACCATTGCACCACTGGGAAGCCCTAACCGTCACAAAACACTATGTAAAAGTGAAATTGTTGAAAAATATTGGTCATAATCATCTATTATTTCTGGACTCTGTTCTGAATACTGTGCATATAAAGTAAAATAGGATAGAGTTTAACATATATTTAGGGAAACAAGAGGTCTGTAAAAAGCATGAATAATTTAAAGGAAAACAAGTGTCTCTGCTGTTGCTGCTAAGTCGCTTCAGTCGTGTCCGACTCTGTGAGACCCCACAGATGGCAGCCCACCAGGCTCCCCCGGCCCTGGGATTCTCCAGGCAAGAACACTGGAGTGGGTTGCCATTTCCTTCTCCAATGCACGAAAGTGAAAAGCAAAAGTGAAGTCGCTCAGTCGTGTCCGACCCTCAGCGACCCCATGGACTGCAGCCTACCAGGCTCCTCCGTCCATGGGATTTTCCAGGCAAGAGTACTCTGAGTGTTTAGAAATAGGAAAAGCCTCAGAAATGTTATAGTTTCACTGTAAGGATGCAACTATTCTTTTACTTTAAAGTCCAGGTGGACCTTAATAGAAAGAAAACATTTCAAAGGCAGAAAATCAGGGGGTATCCAATGTGATTTTTTTGGGAAAGTGACAATGAGAGAAAATTCTATTTCAATTCCTTTATCAATTTGACTGTGATAAAATTTCTATTCTCACCAAGGTCATTATGAATTTATTCTCAGTGATTCTATCAGATTGAATTTCTGGATAGAAAACAAAGAGTCCTAACAGCTTGGAGAATTTGATTAGAGGATCAAAACTATTTTTGTTTGGTGATAATTCCTGCTACTATGGTGAAGATGGTTGGTTTAGCTTATTTATTACATGTGGATCTTTGGGAAGCAGTTTCTACAATGAGAATGTGATTAAATTCATATCTAGGTTAGACTGAAGTCTGAATATACTCTGGGATGCCTTATTGAATGTAAAAAACATGTAAAATATCATGTATGAAACGAGATGCCAGTCCAGGTTCAATGCACGATACTGGATGCTTGGGGCTGGTGCACTGGGACGACCCAGAGGGATGGTGTGGGGAGGGAGGAGGGAGGGGGGTTCAGGATGGGGAACACATGTATACCCGTGGTGGATTCATTTTGATGTTTGGCAGAACTAATACAATTATGTAAAGTTTGAGAATAGAATAAAATTAATTAAAAAAAAATTGCCACTTTACACCTGATAAAGTATATTATTTGAGGGTAATCCTAGATGGTAAGACAGAACTATTAGTAACATATAAAAATGGATCTTCTCTGCTTATCAGAAGACCTTAAAACTGGGCCTCAAAGAAACAGGAGTCTCATGGTCTTCATTTATTTGCTAGGTTTAGTAAAAAATACTACAATGAATAGAGTCTGAAGAAAGACTGATCAAAATTTCTCATGTAAAACTATTTTCACCATAAGCAGTTAAAAAGATAATTTTCTTACTTCCATATGTATATATTTCATTGAAATTAGAGGGACACTGTCTTGAAGCCTGAGAGTTGAAACAATTATTCTTGCCCTTATCTAGGTTGTCTAGTCAAAATGATGTGCCATATGTCTCTAAGCCATATGTCCACTGATTTTTTTTTTTAAATTCTGGTTTCTGCCAGAAAATTGGCTCTGGCTGCTAATTTCTTCATGTAATGAATCCTGTCTTGTTTGTTCTACCATTTCCTTTAAACTTTTTCAGTTCTCTGGAATGAGGGGATTATAACCTGACTTTCTCTCAACTGGTTCCAATAATATATTGGAAAGAAAGACATCATATCTGCAATATACCTGGTTATTTTAAAATGCACAGAGATGTGCTCACTGTAGTTCCTTTAGAATCCTCAAAGAAACTTGATCAAATGATTGTATCTTAAAATAGAAATTAGCAAATATTTACTCTTGTTTATAGTAGCATTGTAAGCTATTACCTATTTAGTGAGCATTCCACTGTTTAGTCATTTGTTCCTCTGACGTTAGCAAGAATAAATCTAAGTGATGAACTTAGGATAGTTTAGTAAATGAAGTGCATAGGAAAAAATGCAACCTGTTTTTAGGCTGTTACACTACACTACTAAATGTGCCAAGAAACTACTGTTGAAAGAATGGTCAAGAGCCAAACTGGAATGCCAAATCAGTGACTCCCTAAAGCTATGTGTTTGGAGCAACAAAATGCAACTGGTATAGGAAGTACCAGTGAGACTGCTGATCCTGTCTTAGATGAGTTTAGTAGGAACTGAAGTGTGTGTTGAATAAATGAATATATGAATGAATGAATGCAGCTACTTCAATTCCAACCAAACTTCCCCACTGCAGGGCAGGGAGGGTGGGATTCTCGCCATTTGAGTTAAAGGGATGTTGACTTGGCCTCATGCACAGTACTGGCTGGCACAGGGAAGACACCCAGAAACTGAAAGAGAGAATTTAAGGATTAACCAAGGCAACACAGTGGGGTGGAGGAAGCTTTCCAGATTTCAATTACCAACACATGGGTTTTCTTCCTCATGCCATTTATTTCTTGGTTCTATAGGTGTTAATGAAGGCCTACTATGTGCCAAGCAGTATACTGGACACTATGCATGTAATCATGAGTGATCTCTACTCTCAAAATCCTCTGGGTCCAGTGAAAGAGATAAATTAGCGAACAGTTTATTCCAATTCAATGTAATTCATGCTGTAATAGAGATTCATTCCATGCTTTGTGGGAGCAGCATAGCAAACAAGCCCCTAGCAGCTTTCAGAGCTGGAATAAGTTTTACTCAGGAGGTGGGATGTAGAAATGCCCAGATTCAGCACTGTGAGTAGAGGAACAGACTCTGTAAAAACACAGCTGAGAGGAGAGTCTATTAAGTTTAGAAAATATGAGCTGTTCACCATGGATGTAAAGAGCATATTTGGGTGGTACCAAATAGGGTAGAATCACTTGGGGATAATCTGTGAAGCCCTTTTTATGACATGTAAGAGGGGTTGAATTAATCCTGTACACAGGTAACATGTATGATACAGATCAGTTTGACACAGACATTTGTAACCCATACAGGTGAAAGTCAAGTAGACACAGACATTCTCTGAGAAGGTACTTATGAAAGGATATTCCCATAGAAAACACAGGATTATCTGCTGTTATATTAACAAAAGGCAGTTGTCATTTGTTTAGCTTTTGGTAATAACTAAGCATTATAAGTGAGTAACAAGTAATGGTTGCTATGGCCTTATTAGAGAGCCTGGAGAGACCTCAGGACAAGAAAGGTGACATAACTTAGCTCTTTCTGTGGTGAGGAGATTCTAGGAAGTGCTAAAATATTTATGATGTGTGTATGCTAGTGCATGTATGTATGCATATATATTTATTTCTTAAGTTCAGAAGAAGGGGATTATGCAGAAAGTGACATAACAAAGGAAACCACGGTTTTGGTAAGCTTTCAGAACCACCTGGAACAATTGCTTTTAACTTGGTCATTTTATGAACACATCGACTAAAAAACATTCTTCACTCAGTGGTGATTTCCTTTGGGTTTTTGAAATGTAGCTAATTAGATTCTGTCTGAGGATTTTATTAGAAAGTTAGTTAGAACTGGAATTTGTGCTTCCATGTTGAATTAGTCAATGTTGACAGAGAAGCAAGGCATCGTCCTGACATTTCCTTCTGTGCACTTTTCAAGGTGAAGAGGAGAGAGGGATTCTTTTTTTTCATGTTTCTCTCGTTTATGAAACCAGATGCTGACAAGACATAAAGCACTGAGTGCTATTCATACAAGAATACTTAGGTGATTTATAAACTTTATGAAAAAGTTGTCTTATTTTGGGTAAACATTTTATATATACATATGTCCAATACATTCACTCACTCAGACTCCAGGAAAAACACAAATGCCTGCAGGGCTTAGTTGTTACCTCTATGACATTTATACACACACACACACACACACACACACAGATATAATTACTTGAGTACTTAAATTGAAATCAAATGGATTAAAACAACTTTATACTGGACTTTCAAACTTGAAGAACAAGAACTCTATCTATTTCTAAAGCTCCTGAAGTTGATTTAAGCCCTCAGATTTGGACTCCCTTCAATTAAAAATTGTTATTGAAGTATAGTTGATTTACAATGATGTGTTAGTTTCAGGTATATGGCAAAGTGATTCAGTTATACATATATATTGACCCATCCTTCAGATTCTTTTCCCTTAGAGGTTATCACAAATCATTGTGTATATTTCTGTGTGCCGTATAAAAAGTCCTTGCCAGTTATCCTTCTTAACTATCCTTAGCCCTTTGATAACCATAAATTTGTTTTCTATGTCTGTGGGTATATTTGTATTTTGTAGATAAGTTCATTTGTGTCATTTTTTAAAATATGGAACTCTTTTCCAAACCAGTGGAGGCTTCAGTTTAACAAAAGTTTTATGGTAATAGAGGCAAGATGAGCTCATTTTATATTACTCTGCAACATAAGAAGCACATGAAAATCCTTACCTTATAATAAAGCACTAACTGAAATAGATTCGAGGGATTAGATAAGATAGACAGAGTGCCTGAAGAACTATGGATGGAGGTTCATGACATTGTATAAGTTGAAACACGTATAATATCCTGTATAAAATGAGTCGCCAGTCCAGGTTCGATACTGGATGCTTGGGGCTGGTGCACTGGGATGACCCAGAGGGATGGTATGGGGACAGAGGAGGGAGGAGGGTTCAGGATGGGGAACACATGTATACCTGTGGTGGATTCATTTTGATATACGGCAAAACCAATACAATATTGTAAAGTTAAAAAATAAAATAAAATTAAAAAAAAAAAAAGAGGCAGTGATCAAGACTATCCCCAAGAAAAAGAAATGCAAAAAAGGAAAATGGTTGTCTGAGGAGCGCTTACAAATAGCTGAGAAAAGAAGAGAGGCTAAAGACAAAGGTGAAAAGGAAAGATATGCCCATTTGAATACAGAGTTCCAAAGAATAGCAAGAAGAGATAAGAAAGCCTTCCTCAGTGATCAATGCAAAGAAATAGAGGAAAACAACAGAATGGGAAAGACTAGAGATCTCTTCAAGAAAATTAGAGATATCAAGGGAATCTTTCATGCAAAGATGGGCACAATAAAGGACAGAAATCGTATGGACCTAACAGAAGAAGAAGATATTAGAAGAGGTGGCAAGAATACACAGAACTATAAAAAAACAAAACAAAACAAAACAAAACAAAAACAAACAAACAAAAAAAAACTTCATGACCCAGACTACCACGATGGTATGAGCACTCACCTAGAGACAGACATCCTGGAATGTGAAGTTGAGAGAGTCAGTTCCTAGGCAGGTTGATAGGGAGTCTAGGGGTCCCCAAGGAGAGAGGGGTCTGGAATTCTCAAGGAGGAAGAAAGGACAAGCTTTTTTTCTTTCTCCACATTCCTCAGGATTATATAACAATAATGTATCCTGCCTAAGGACAGTCTTTGGATTCAACCTTCTGTTATCTTAAAATGTTAATTATGGGAATAGACCTGGTCTTTACAAGGATGTATCTTGGCTAAGGACAGTGTTATCTTAAAATGTAAATTATGGGAGTAGGTCTGATGAGGTCTTTACAACTTCCAGATATTCTTTGGATTATATAACTTCATTTTTTTTTATGTATATTGCTCTTTATTCTTTTTCACTTCTTCTCTTTCTTTTTTTTAAATTTTATTTTATTTTTAAACTTTACATAATTGTATTAGTTTTGCCAAATATCAAAATGAATCCACCACAGGTATACATGTGTTCCCCGTCCTGAACCCTCCTCCCTCCTCCCTCCCCATACCATCCCTTTGGGTCGTCCCAGTGCACTAGCCCCAAGCATCCAGTATCGTGCATCGAACCTGGACTGGCATCTGGTTTCATACATATTTTACATGTTTCAATGCCATTCTCCCAAATCTTCCCACCCTCTCCCTCAAACCACTATGAGGTACCATTTCACACCAGTCAGAATGGCTGCGATCCAAAAGTCTACAAATAATAAATGCTGGAGAGGGTGTGGAGAAAAGGGAACCCTCTTACACTGTTGGTGGGAATGCAAACTAGTACAGCCACTATGGAGAACAGTGTGGAGATTCCTTAAAAAAACTGGAAATAGAACTGCCTTATGATCCAGCAATCCCACTGCTGGGCATACACACTGAGGAAACCAGAAGGGAAAGAGACACGTGTACCCCAATGTTCATCACAGCACTGTTTATAATAGCCAGGACATGGAAGCAACCTAGATGCCCATCAGCAGATGAATGGATAAGAAAGCAGTGGTACATATACACAATGGAGTATTACTCAGCCATTAAAAAGAAAACATTTGAATCAGTTCTAATGAGGTGGATGAAACTGGAGCCTATTATACAGAGTGAAGTAAGCCAGAAGGAAAAACACCAATACAGCATAATAACACATATAAATGGAATTTAGAAAGATGGTAACAATAACCCTGTGTACGAGACAGCAAAAGAGACACTGATGTATAGAACAGTCTTATAACTTCATTGTTAACACTAGCAAGCAGGTACTCTTTCTGCCCCCTTCTGATGCCTATGTCAGAAGCTTTCTCTATCTCCTTTATATTTTAATAAAACTTTATTACACAAAAGCTCTGAGCGATCAAGCCTCGTCTCTGGCCCCGGATTGAATTCTTCTCCTCCGGGGCCCAAGAATCCCAGTGTATTCGCGTGATTCAACAACAACCTTTCAAAGTCAAGTGGGCCTTAGGAAACATCACTATGAACAAAGCTAGTGGAGGTGATGGAATTCCAGTTGAACTATTTCAAATCCTGAAAGATGAGGCTGTGAAAGTGCTGCACTCAATATGCCAGCTAATTTGGAAAGCTGAGCAGTGGCCACAGGACTGGAAAAGGTCAGTTTTCATTCCAATCCCAAAGAAAGGCAATGTAAAGAATGCTCATACTACTGTACAATTGCACTCATCTCACACAGTATTAAAGTAATGCTCAAAATTCTCCAAGTCAGGCTTCAAGAGTACGTGAACTGTGAATTTCCAGATGTTTAAGTTGGATTTAGCAAAAGCAGAGCAACCAGAGATCAAATTGCCAACATCTGTTGGATCATCGAAAAAGCAAGAGAGTTCCAGAAAAAAACATGTATTTCTGCTTTATTGAATATGCCAAAGCCTTTCACTGTGTGGATCACAACAAATTGTGGGAAATTCTTAAAGATATGGGAATACCAGGCCATCTGATCTGCCTCCCAAGAAATCTGTATGCAGGTCAAGAAGCAACAGTTAGAACTGGACATGGACCAACAAATAAGGAAAGGAGTACATCAAGGCTATATATTGTCACCCTGCTTATATGCACCTTTACCTTATCTGCAGAACACATTATGGGAAATGCCAGGATGGATGAAGCCCAAGTTGGAATCAAGATTGCTGGGAGAAATATCAATAACCTCAGATATGCAGATAACACCACCCTTATGGCAGAAAGGGAAGAAGAACTAAAGAGCCTCTTGATGAAAGTGAAAGAGGAGAGTGAAAAAGTTGACTTAAAACTCAACATTCAGAAAACTAAAATTATGGCATCTAGTCTCATCACGTCATGGCAAAAAAATGGGGAAACAATGGAAATGGTGAGATACTTTTGTTTCTTGGGCTCCAAAATCACTGCAAATGTTGACTGCCATGAAATTAAAAGACGCTTGCTCCTTGGAAGAAAAGTTATGACCAACCTAGACAGCATATTGAAAAACAGAGACATTACTTTGCCAACAAAAGTTCATCTAATCAAAGCTATGGTTTTTCCAGTAATCATGTACTGATGTGACAGTTGGACTATAAAGAAAGCTGAGTGCTGAAGAATTGATGCTGTTAACCCGTGGTGTTGGAGACAACTCTTGAGAGTCCCTTGGACTGCAAGGAGATCCAACCAGTTCATCCTAAAGGAAATCAGTCCTGAATATTCATTGGAAGGACTGATGCTGAAGCTGAAACTCCAATACTTTGGCCACCTGATGTGAAGAACTTACTCATTGGAAAAGACCCTGATGCTGGGAATGATTGAAGGCAAGAGCAGGAGACAACAGAGGATGAGATTGTTGGATGGCATCACTGACTCAATGAACGTGAATTTGAGTAAACTCTGGGAGTTGGTGATGGACAGGGAGGCCTGGTGTGCTGCTATCCATGGGGTTGCAAAGATTCGGACATGACTGAGCAACTGAACTGAGGTTGAACACGTGAAAGGTCAGAGATCTTAAGCTCATTGACTTAAAGGTGCAAGTAGATGAAAGCTAAGCACACCTACTCTATGTAATTATATAATGCATTATTTTTGTAAATCCTTTTAATGAAATGAATATTAAGAAATATTTATTTAGAACTCTAAAGAAAATCATCAATTTAATGTTTGATAATATTTATAAATAAATTCAAATGACTTTCTGTCTCCTCTACTCAAACTGCAGCTATCAGTCCCAAGGAAGACTCAGATAGACTACTGAATACAATTTCCTATCTTGATTTTTTGGTCAGAATCAATCTGTTTATCATTTCATGATAAAAACAAATTAGGCTGAAAGAGAGAAGCCAAGCTTTATTGGAAGTAACAGAAAGAAAAATTGATCAAACTCAGCATTGTTAAAAATGATATATTTTAGACAGTGAGTTTTGCCAGGATGTGACTTGAAACTGCTTTTACGGTAAATAGAATCTGACAGAAAATGACAGTATATGGACTGCCAGTTATCATGTATTTAAGAGTTTTTGGCTTGGCTTTCTTGGACTTACTGAACATAAAAAGCTTGGTTCTAAGTACATTTCTTGATACATCAGTATCGTTTTGGCAGCACTGCTAAAGATAATCAGATGAAGTGTCTTACACTAATTCTGAAGCAAAATAGTCATCAACTTCATAAATTAAAGCCATTAGTTCATTATTTTATGTGCACTTCTGCATACTGGGTTCTATCACAGTTATTCAAATGATCATTTCTAAAAAAAACACTTGAGAATAAAACCTACCAGCTGTTATATATGATGTCTTTTTGTTAATGATATGTACAACAAAGTAGAGATATAAGCAATTCAGATCTTCAGAATAAAGTGAGACAGATTATCGACCTGTTAATACCTGTGTTTCTAAAAGTTCAAGCGTTTACTCACAAGTGGTATTTCTGAGTAATTTATGATGGAATAAGTGGTCTTAAAAATCAGTAAGTATCTTTTGGCTTCCAAATAAACATTAAATGTATAGTTGTGATGGCTGATAATAACTTGCAAACATTAAGATTTAAACAAGAACTGAAACTGAATATTAATTGTACTGAAGTAAAGTTGGTGGAACAGTTTTGGGTTGGACCATGAATACTGTAGAGTAGGTATGGCATATTTGTACTCATGTCTGAAAGTTATGATGAAACTATAAAAAAAATAAGTAATTTATAAACTTATGAATAGATGTTTGATAATCACTATTCATGAAAATGCATTTAATGCATGCTGACTAACAACTACAGGTGAAGAATAGTGCCTTAAAACTGTCTTATGTTTTAAAATCATGATCAGTTCAAGAGAAAACTGGTTACTTTATTGAAGTGTTTTTTACATACTAAGTTAGCATTACTTCTTTGGCCACCTGATGCAAAGAGCTGACTCATTTGAAAAGACCCTGGTGCTGGGAAAGATTGAGGGCAGGAGGAGAAGGGGACAGAGGATAAGATGGTTGGACGGCATCACTGACTCAACGGACATGGGTGTGGGTGGACTCCGGGAGTTGGTGATGGACAGGGAGGCCTGGTGTGCTGCAGTTCATGGGGTCACAAAGACATGACTCAGTGGCTGGACTGAACTGAACTGAACTGAACTGACTGAAATGGCTATTTTCCTTTGGAAAACATATATAACATAAGGAATGTTACTAGTATGTTTAAATTGAAGTTATTCATATGCACATATAAAAGGAAATTATTTCACATGTAAAAAATGTATACTAACAAAAGAAGTCATTATCATGTGTCTATCAACTGTTGAATATAGTGAAATTAATTTATTGCTGAGAATATATGAAATACACATTATTTTATATATACCAATAAGCAATATAGTCTCACTTACAAAATTAAAATATTGAAATATATACTATTCCTTGCTATACTGAATGAGTACCATGCTTCAGTTTTATTGACTTTTTTTTCTTGGTGTCTCAAGATTTATTTTGTTCATTCCACAGTTAATCCATTTAGATTGTATATTACTCTCTGGCTAGAAAAACAGGGCTGCTTCAAGTAGTCCATGAATACAGCACTTAATATAGGAATTTCGGTGCCTATTTTTTTTACCTAATAGAAGAGCTAGGCATCTAAATATCTGAATCTGTGTCTGTAGAATTGGATAAAGAGTCTCCCTGACATTTTCCCATAAGCATCTCTGAAGCAGAATGAGAAAATGAGATTGTAAGAAATGCCTGTACCATCATGATGTTGTAAAAGTCTGTGAACCACTTTGACCACAAAGTGTGAGCCAGTGAAGCATCTGGAAGCTTACTGAATCTGCCTACCTTGGCCACTATGATAATGGCTTCTGCTTTGCTGAGCTTCCAATCTCATGAAAGTTCTTTGCTGTGACAAACTTTTCCTCACGTGTAAAAAGGGAAGGAGACACTAGGAAATGTATTTCCTGATCTTAAAAGAGAGAAGTAGTAATAATGCCAAGTTGATGACCAGCCCTACAGAGGTGGATACTCATAAAATAATTTTTCTGTTTTTGTTGTTTTTGTTTGTTGAATCAAAGTTATATATGCTATTCGTATTTTAGGAATATAACACGGACTATGTATCACTATTCCAATTATATTAACACCAAAATGACCTGTGTAATGAAAAATGTCTCTATGAAAATGTAAAATAAAACAGAGGCCAACACCTGTTTTCTGAGTCTTACTCTACTTGAAAGAAAGTTAACACTAAGGTTGGGATTCCTAGTTAGGAAGCCGAGGGGTAGAAATCTAATGGAGGTTTGGAGCATGGGCAATTCTACCAGCTACCTGTTATTCTTTACAGATTCACAGCTGCAAAAAACCAATGTACCTTCTCTAGTCCTTCAACTTCTATGTGGTGATAAATTTCTGGAGCAAAGAAGTAGTACTTAATGCATCTTACAGCATTCACATTAGCTAGCAAATTTTATTGTTAATGTTCATGCGTGCTCAGTCACTCAGTCATTTTTGACTCTTTGCAACTCCATGAACTGTAGGCCACCAGGCTTCCCTGTCCATGAAATTTTACAGGCAAGAATACTGGAGTGGGGAGCCATTCCCTTCTCCAGGGGATCTTCCCAACCCAGGGAATGGAACCTGAGTGTCCTGCATTGCAGGCAGATTCTTTACCAACTGAGCCACCAGGGAAGCTCTTTAATGCTAATAGATGGCTTTTAAAAATTGTCTGCTCTGGTGGCTCAGACGGTAAAGCATCTGCCTACAGTGCGGGAGGCCTGGGTTTGATCCCTGGGTCAGGAAGATCCTCTGGAGAAGGAAATTGCAACCCACTCTAGTACTCTTGCCTGGAAAATCCCATGGACGGAGGAGCGTGGTAGGCTACAGTCCATGGGGTCACAGAGTCGGACACGACTGAGCGACCTCACTTTCAGGAAGGCACAAAACTTTTTTGGGGGCTCCAAAATCACTGCAGATGATCACTGCAGTCATGAAATTAAAAGACTCTTACTCCTTGGAAGAAAAGTTATGACCAAACTTGAGAGAGTGTTAAAAAGCAGAGACATTACTTTGCCAACAAAGGTCCATCTAGTCAAAGCTATGGTTTTTCCAGTAGTCATGTACTGATGTAAGAGTTGGACTATAAAGAAAGCTGAGCACTGAAGAACTGATGCTGTTGAACTGTGGCATTGGAGAAGACTCTTGAGAGTCCCTTGGACAACAAGGATATCTGACCAGTCCATCCTAAAGGAAATCAGTCCTGAATATTCATTGGAAGGACTGATGCTGAAGCTGAAACTCCAATACTTTGGCCACCTGATGTGAAGAACTGACTCATTTGAAAGGACCCTGATGCTGGGAAAGATTGAAGGTGGAAGGAGAAGGCGATGATAGAGGATGAGATGGTTGGATGGCATCACTGACTCAATGGACGTGAGTTTGAGTAAACTCCAGAAGTTGGTGATGGACAGGGAGGCTTGGCGTGCTGCAGTCAATGGGGTTGCAAATAGTCAGATATGACTGAGTGACTAAACTGAACTGAACTGAGGAAGGCAAGGAATTTTTCAGGAAAGAATGCTGGAGTGAGTTGCTATTTCCTTCTCTAGAGCATCTTTCCAGTCCAAGGATTGAACCCAGGTCTCCTGTTTCTCTTCCACTGCAGGCTTATTCTTAGCATGCTGAGCCATCAGGGAAGCCCAATATTTGTTATGAATGTGAAGTGAAAGTGAAAGTCACTCAGTTGTCTCCAACTATTTGTGAGCCCATGGACTATACAGTCTGTGGAATTCTCCAGGCCAGAATACTGGAGTGAGTAGCTATTCCTTTCTCCAGGGGATCTTCCCAACCCAGGGATTGAATCCAGGTCTCCTGCATTGCAGGTGGATTCTTTATCAGCTGAGCCACAGGGAAGCCAAATATTTGATATACTAAAATACTAAAAGCACTAAGCTTTTTTTCCCTGAAAAATTGAAATATTTGTATTCTCTGTCTTATGAAGATGCTTATGTGATTGGCAATATCTACAGTAGAATTTATTTTAAAACTCTAATTAATCATTACTTACCTTTTGAATTATTATAGGCTTCTTTGGGTGATAGATTATTTTATTTTTTTACAATAGCCCATTTTGCTCAAATTATACTCTCAAACTTGTGTAATTAAAGTTGCTCGCATACCTTTATTGCCAATAAACATTTCATATTACATTTGCATCTTCTGCCTCATAAAGTATTTCTTCTACTTTGATTGTGAAAAAATTGCATGAATTATAATATTGATGATGGTAAAGTTAATAGCAGCATCATTGAGTGCTTACTGTGTGTCAGGTAGTCATATTAACATTCTAACTTTACAGACAAGAAAATCATGATACCAAATGGCTACGTGATTTAGCTAAGATTGCAAAGCTATCAGCTATGGAGCTGGGTTCATTATAACCCATAGACTCTGGATTCAATGCACATATGTTCTTAAAAATTACACCATTTTTCTCTTGTGGTCTATGTCTCCATATAACAGTGATGAAAAGGCTTAAGTGTGTGTGTAAACCTTTACTTTACTTCTCATATACTTTAATTCTAAAAGAGCTCACATGATGTTTCTTTATCTCTTTTGAATGAGATGGACTAGAATGTGGTGATAGATTTTGGTGACAGAATGTGGTGTTTGCATATTACCAGAATTAAAAGAAAATTACTTTTAAACTCCTTTCTTAGGCAAAATTAAGTAGGGTATGTGACGTGCATTTTAGAACCGGTAGAGCAAACAATGTATTCTTATGCAAACCTCTTTAATAAAACATTTTTTTAGCAAGGTGAGATCTTAGTGTGAAAAAAGAAGTTGGTTAATCACAAACTGACTCTAAGGAAAGAATTATTTGTTATCAGAATCTGTCTGCAAGCTAAATAAAACACAAATGGAGAACTCTATAAATTCATTAAACTTTGACTTAATTCAGATTTGAATAAATATCAAATCTATTATCTATTTGCTTCCAAAATTGCATTCTGTTGTGTTTCCAGAATGTGTATTTAACATTGGTTAGATAAGCAAAATTATAAAAACTAATGCATACCTGAACAACTTTAATTTTTTATTAAATTTGATATAAATTGTAAACCTGGCCCTAAACACTCTTCTCAGAATTGACCTGGAATAATTGTGTCCAAGAAGAACAAATAAAAGCATCACTTTACACTAATGCAGCAGAAAATAAGTATTTAGTTTGCCTCTGTTCTGGTGAAGAGGAAGTTAAATATTGTTTTTCTTTTTCATGGTAGAAATACAGGTTAATATTTTTATGGAACTTCAAGGATAAATCTGGGTCTAAACTTTATATTATCTTGTTCATTTTCAAGAAGAATTATATAATGAAAATTGTTTTGATATTCTAAAATGGAAACACTTTAAAGGATAGAACTTCCCTAAGGGAAATAAAAGCATCGGTTCACATTGAACATTTGCTCAGGTATTAAAACACAGAAACCAAATGTCCTCCAAATGACAAGGTGCCCTAGTAACAGTCCTGGAGGCTCTGAAAGATGTGTTTCTGGTAAATGAGGCAAAGGAAAAACTTGGACCAATGTCAGAAAAAAAAAAATTACAAGATTAGTTCGGTGCCTGTTATTCCCATTGTTTAATGTCATTTCTAAGACTTCAGGGAAACTAGTCCAGGACATTCAGGCCACACTGTAATGTCACAGCAGCCACAGATCTCAGAGGAGCAAACTTGTCAAGTTCAGAACATGCTCATGTTACTGGGACAGCATTGCAGCAATATTGTATTATGTTTGAGTTTGAGTGTCAGGGGAGGAATTTACATAAGAAGAGAGAAAAGCATTTTCTGTTAGATGCAGCATCCCTGCGAGCTACGCAGAGGGGAGTGGCATAGAGGCAGTACTTTGCCGGACAGCACAAGCACCTCAGCAGACACCCGGCCCGGTGTGCTATACTTGACATCATAACAGCACCCCAAGGAATGATCCAGCTTGGTGTTCCCTTTCCTGTTAGAAGAGGATTTCTTGGATGAGATGTGTATATTCATTTTAGAATTGCCCTTCATAATAGATTCCTAAATCAATTGAAATGCATTCAGAAGGTATCGATACTTTCATATAGAAGTCAGGGTTTGGAGTTACAGATAAATGGAATTTTTTTAAATTTGTGAATTTCTGATTAAACATGCTAAATTTTGAGTTGAATTTTGTCCCATATTTAGTGCTCAGTAAGGGCTTCATTCAATTTACATCATCCTGTTCATAACAAAATTTTGAAAGATAAATATTTTATGCAAAAACAGAAATAACTTGCTGTAGAACAGGGGTTCAGGGGTTTATGGTTGGAGATAAGTAGTTTCAAGTTAGGGAAGTGAGGTGAAAATCAAAGTCTGTTAGAAAACGAACTCCTTTTGATTTGTGGCATGAAAGGGAAATGGAGAAAGGAGATGTTCTAAACACTCTTTGATAAGTGTAGGTCAATGGCATAATTTGCTTATTTTTGTTGTTGTTGTTGTTGTTGTTCATGCAGAAGACGTAGCTAATTCTAGTGAATTAGAAGATTAGGAATTGGATAAGAATATTGCTCATGGCAGAACACTGTCAAAAGAAGTTACCCTAGGGAGCCAAGCAAACTTAGATAATGCACAGTAAATTGACCTCTGGAAAAAGGGTAGTTAATATCATAATATCAAGCAGGTAACTCATATAGATAGATACATAGATAGATAGAGAAATAAATGTATTTCAAAAAAAACAAAATGAGTCTCCCAATTGGAGAATGCACAATGAATAGAACAGAATATCAAGAATAATTGAAATGTAAGGTTTTAGATCTAAGGTGATAAAAATTGAGCAAAAATTCCTGCAAGAAAGGGGTGGCTCAAGCTAAATTAATCCAAAATAAGCAGACAAAAAATGAAAACACATAATGGAAAATTCAGGGTTAAAAATCTGATCATTAACAAAAGAAAAAATTATTTATTTTTCCTTACTTGACCCAGTACTTTTGTTGACAGCTAAGAGAGAACAGGCGTGAAATAGTCATTATGGTACTTATGTAAGGGGAGATGAGTCATCACTGTTAGAACTTTACCTGGAACTCAGGAGAGAAATACACAGATGCAAGGATTTCAAAGCTATTAGAAATCAAGTAGTTGAAAGAAGAGTCCATGTACTTTTCTCTTTGAAGTTCTAAAAAGAAACAGAATCAAATTAATAGGAGCTCATATTGATCAGACTATAAAATCACAATTCAGGCTTTCTTAACTTTAAAATTTGGTCTAAAGCAGTACATCAAAAATGTAGAAATTTTTTACATGTAGAAATAGGGGTTGAAGTTCAAAATTTGCTGAACTACAGGGTGATGGAGAAGGCAAATCAAATATTTATGAAATTCTTTATAATAAAGGATCTAGAAACACCAAGATGGATAAATATTTAATAAGTATCATATTAATAGCAGAGACATAACACTAGAAGAACATAGGGGAAAAGGGAAGTAATTCTTTTAGGATGTTCAGGGATAGCATAGGTGTGGGAAATCCATATATGAGGCAAAATTTTTACCATGTTTTATGATTTGAATAGGATTTTGCCTGATGGAGAACAGCAGGGGTGTGTGTGTGTGTGTGTGAGCGTGTTATGTCTTTCTGTGTCTAGAGGTGAGAGGATATAAATTTCTTTCCTTCCTTCCTAAAAAAATAACTTGAACTAACGAAAGTGAGAGGACCCAACTTGCTTAGGGCTCATAAGACACACTCGTGTATGATGGAATTCTTGTATAAAGACAGGCAGGAGATGTATTGGGAGAAGGTATAATATGAAAAAAGCGTTACTCATAAAATTCTAGGATCTCTGGAGAAGGCAAACTGGAAAGGCTGGGTAACTTTCCAAAGGATATTGAGATTTTTATGTGAATGGAACATGGTTTAGGAGAAAGCAGAGTTTATAACACAGAGCCAGAAAAACTAGTTTTCATGGGAGATGGATCCCCTGCCCCTAAAGAAGGTAGAGGGCTGTGTGAAAATGCAATTCTTGTGTGTGTGTGTGTGTGTGTGTGTGTGTGTGCATACACTGTAGTTAAATTTGCAAAACTCCTGAGCGTGATTTGGTCTCTTGTGGGGCAAGGAAAACGGATGGTATATTAGGATCCAGGACTCATCTACGGCAGAATCAAGTCACATTGCATGGTATTAAAAGATTAATCCCACAAAAACAGACTTAAGAGTTTATCAGACTCAACATTCAGTTCACCTGCAGAGATTAAAATGTGCTTATACCCAAAAAGGGAAGCCACAGGCACCACGGTTCATGGAGATTAGAGCTGGTTAAGGCCAGAGAGTTAAGTACATTTTGTGTCTTGTTAAGGAAGTTTAGCTGTATTCCAAAGGCCCAAGTCAGAACATGCAAGCCAGCCAAGCTCTGTCTTCATTCTCAATTCTTTCTCCCTCCCACAGGAAAGTATTTAAGCAGCAACATCACTTACATAATTCTGTTGCTTTTTATCCCTTTTTCTTTTAGTGCTTAAAAAAATTTTCTTGTCCACCAAATCACGCACACACCCACGCTCATATGCACAGATGCTCACATGCACACATGCTCATGTACTCCTGTCTTGGGCTGTGCTTTGGTAAATCCATCTCTTGGCATACTCTCTATTTGATATCAAAGAGATATATAATATGTGCATGCAGAGCTACCACTTTAAATTCCATCAATAGTACAGTGAATTGCTAAAATCAAATGGTGCAGGACACTGCCCTTGGTGATACAATAGTGATTCTTTTTGTATACGGCAAACTCAGAGTAGTAGTGAATGTTACATTTCATCTCAGGTGGGAAGTTAAAACTAAAACCAAGGTAGAATTGATAAATGTCCCATCTTCCCCATAAAACATCTGTGCAAGAAAACAACGGGCCACCTTTACTACAGATTTGATGAAGCATTAACTGTAGCTTACAGAGAAAAGGTGAAAGCAAGGCTGATTCCTAAACTAAATAGTTCATAAAATTAGGTAACAATATAATATATACTACAAAACTCAGACTTCCTATCTTTTCTGTACCAGCTACTTTGTCACAATCAATGCCAAAGCAGTAAGTTGGTGAAGCATAGGACATCTTTGGTTTAGACCATTAGGAGAGCTATTTGAATGTTTCTGTCATGTTAAAAAAAAAAACATTGTTGTGACTTATGCTGTACAAAAGGTTGTGATTTTATAAATTCTATATAAAAATAACATTCTGTTATTGAATTTACTTCAGTGCACTGTTTCTTAAAAATAGCTGCAGGCAATCTCCTAAGTATTTAAAATTTTAAGTATTTAAAAATCTAATTTCATTAACCAACACCAATATATAAGATTAAACAGATTTTACCATGAGGTTTCTTTGAGTTAAATTGCTGTCATATATGCAGTATTCCATATCTAAATAGTCATTCTTAGCCAATGAACAAATGTTCAGTAGTATGGATGATCTAAAAGAAGCAATTAAATCAACAGCAGAATTAGATAGTGCCTGTAATGTTAATGTATTAAGTTACAAATGGACATTTTATACTTATAAATCCCTTGAGGCAAATGAATGCTTACATTGAATTAATACCTAAGAAAAATGGCTTTAAGAATATACGCCAAATAAATGTATTAGTTCGTACTAAAGTCTGTTTATTTTCACTTAATCAAAGATAAAGGGGGATTTACTGAAAAATTCCAATTCCTTTTAGTGTTTCCAACAAGCAAAAATTTTCAGTTTGTCTCCACGATTAAGAAAAATAGAAAAAGCTAGGTTCTGCAATGTTCAGCGCATCCATGCACGCCGGGCCTGACACATCACATTCATGGAAGAATCAGCTTGGTTCTACAAATCCTCTCATTAGCCTACACTCGTGGATTGACAAGAAGTGGCCATTACCACCACTCCAGACCTCAGTAAAAACTCAGTTTACTCACTGTCCTCTAAGAAAGCTAGAGTAGAGCTTATGAAATGTTGACCCCTGTCACGCGAGTTTTATGTTCCTTGGTTCTTTGTCTCATCACAACAAAGATTTGGAGTGACGGACATTAAAGCCCCCTCGGTGTGTCACAGCTCTCAGGTCTTGGATAGACCGTGTTATAGCTCTCAGGTCTCGAATGGACCATGTTATAGCTCTTAAACAAATCAGTGTTACAGCTCAGTGTTACAGCTCTATTTTATTTAGAAGATAGCAGGAAAATCCATCTTCGAGGCGTGAGGGCACATCGATCCAAAGACAGGAGGAGAAGAGCGCCCCAGCGCGTGGGGGAGAGAGAGAGAGAGCTAGATGGCTCCTCTATTTATGTGTTTATCTCTCCCTGGGCCTGTCCTATGTAAATTGGGCCAGCCAGGAGTGTTGTTTGTTTTACCTGAGGTCCTCACTCTGGTCCTCGGACCTTCTTTTGTTCTATTTTCGCGGGCTTTTCCCTTCCTTGTCTTTTAGCCACCGCCATTTTGGACGCTTTTTCCCTATTCTACCTACCTAACAACCCCCCAAAAATAGGATCTTAAATGGGTATGGCTTTATTGGGGTATACATTTGGGGGATCGGAAATGAAAACATTAGATAATTAGGTGGTAGCAACATGCATTTACTGCCCACACAGCATAGTATGACAAACAAACAAAGAAGCACTGAACCGACGGTAAGGGTGTTGGAGTTCTGGTTCGAATGCCAGTGCTCATCTTCTGAATGATTTAAACAATACCTTGCCATTTTATGCTAAAAGTTTTCTCATCTGTAAAATGACATTTGAATTATGCAGATTTCCTCCAATTTGAAAATATAAAGGCAATATACAGGGTGGGCTAAAATGGTACCAGAAATATAGTGAACAAATATTGGAAATATTGTGTCCAATGGAAAATACTGTTAAATTCGATTGGAAAATATTAAGTTCAAATGGAAAACGTTGTTAAATAAAAACAAAATGTAAACTTTGGAAAGGGGGAGATGCTGGGTTTTGGTCATTCATTATGTACATGACACTATACTATATTCTTTATTGCATAATCTCTTTTAATTCTACCAGCATTGCTATGGGCTGTGAAAAGTTAGTTGCAATTTGCCCATTTTATATAAGCAGGAAAATTGATATAAATTCTCAAAATAATAATCAATATAATTAAGGAAAATATTTTGTAGGCACACAAATAGTTGTTGGAGAACACTAAAATAAGGGAGGAAAAATAACTGTGACGTCTTTTTTTCCATGCGTGAAAAAATCTCCCATTAACATTATAACTTTAGTTGGCATAAATCTTATTACATCAATGTGAAGAGGGCTGTAGAAAGCTCTGTTGGCTTTCTTCTTTTGCAGTACAGTCTACTGTATTGCCCTAAATAATGATTTATTTTGGATCAGTGCTTTTCATCTTTAAGGGGAATATGGCATATAAACCACCTGGAGATCTCATTACAATGCAGATTCTGAATCAGTAGTTCTGGAGTGGAGGCTAAGATTCTGCATTTTCCATTTACAACACCCAGACTACTTCCCTCGGCAGTTAAGCTTTATCACAAACTCATTAAAAATATATATATTTCCAGTTTACATATATTATTGAATACTGTCTGAGATCTGTGTTCTTTATAATTTCTACTTCTGCAGTATCCTAATTACTTACTGAAACTCCTACTAAGCCAATATTTTAACTAGAACCTGGTTGTTTTGATATGTAGTGCTGAAAGCAGTAATCTGCTTTTCTTTTATTTTTAATGAAGAAAAATAAATATAATCAAATTGTTTTTAGATGATGGAGAATATGAGATAGTCATTGTGTTCTAATTTCCATTCACATAATTTTCATCAAAGAGTATTAACATTATATGAAATACAGTGGGTAGAATTTTGTTTCCCCAAAAGCTATGTTTGAGTTCTAACCTCCAGTACCCATGCATGCTGTCTTGCTTCAGTCGTGTCTGACTCTTTGCGACCATATGGACTGCAACCTTCCTGGCTCCTCTGTCCATAGGATTCTCCAGGCAAGAATACTGGAGTGGATTGCCATTTCCTCCTCCAGGGAATCTTCCCAACCCAGCAGTCAAACCAGTGTCTCTCATGTCTCCTGCTTTGGCAGGTAGGCTCTTTACCACTAGCTCCAACTGGGAAGCCCAGTACCCATGAATATGACTTTATTTGGAATTAGGGTCATTTCAAATGTGAGCATAAAGATGAAATAATACAGAATTAGAATTAGCCTTAAGTCAAATAACTGATGCCCTTTATAAGAGAGGAAAACACATAGAACTACACACAAGCAGATGTGAGGATGGAAACAGATTGAAGTGATGCAGATACAATTATAAGAGCACAAGAATTTCTGGCAACTGCTAACAGCTGGGGGACAGACATAGAGCAGACACTTTCACAGAGCCTCCAGAAAGAAACCACCTTGATGACTAGGCTGTGCTGAGCTAATCATTCCAGGCCTGATATCTTACTATGTGCCCCTTCAGAGTTGGCTGGGGGCTTCTGTACTGCTTCATTTTTAATCTGAGATCTGGGATAAAGGAGCATCTAACTATTTAAAATTTATCATTATCACAGCAGATAGAAAGAAAGTGATGAAGCAAGCAGGGGGCACTTACAACTTCTGCCCAAGAACGATACATGTTACTTCTACTCACATTTCTTTGGCCAGTTCAGGTCATAGGAGCTCTCCTAACTTCAAATGGGAGTTGGAATTCAGTCTTGCAATGTGTTAGGAAGAAGAGGGAACCAGAGAGTTTGCAAACATCATTGAGGATACGATATACAGAGTCTATTTTTGTCCATCTTATACAGAAAAAGGAAACACAGAGAGTATTACTCAGCTGTGTCCAACTGTTTGTGATCCCCTGGGCTGTAACCTGCCAGGCTCCTCTGAGCATGTAATTCTCCAGGCAAGAATACTGGAGTGGGTTGCCATTTCCTACTTCAGGGGATCTTCCTAACCCGAGGGATTGAACCCTGGTCTCCTGTATCGCAGGCAGATTCTTTACCATCTGAGCCAATAGTTCCATCCATCTTATACAGAAAAAGAAAACACAGAGATCCTATGTAATTTGTCTGAGGTCATGCAGCTATTAAGTCTTGAAGTTAGGACACAAATAAAAATAGCTTATGTCCAAAGTCTTTGAATATGATGGGCATATAATTTCATGTACAATTTTCACATATAATTCCAAGAGATTTCAGGATGCTCACTCATCAACCCTGAGGCAAGACAGACCAGATTATACTGCAATAATGTGGTGCTGGTGCTCAGTCGCTTCATTCATGTCCAATTCTTTGAAATCCCATGGACCATGGCCTGCCAGACTCCTTTGTCCATGGAATTCTCCAGGCAAGAATGCTGGATTCGGTTGCCATGACCTCTTCCAGGGGATTTTCCTGACCCAAGGATCGAACTCATGTCTCTTACATCTCCTGAACTGGAAGGTGGGTTCTTTGCCACTAGTATCACCTGGGAAATCCACTGTAGTAACAAACCACACTAAAGTTGCATTGGCCTAAAATAACAAATTCCTAAGCAAAAGCTGGAATCAAGATTTCTGGGAGAAACATTAATAACCTCAGGTATGCAGATGACACCACCCTTATGGCAGAAAGGGAAGAAGAACTAAAGAGCCTCTTAATGAAAGTGAAAGAGGAGAGTGAAAAAGTTAGATTAAAGCTCAACATTCAGAAAACTAAGATTATGGTACCTGGTCCCATCACTTCATGGCAAACAGATGAGGAAACACCGGAAACAGTGACATCTTTATTCTTCTGGGCTCCAAAATCACTGCAGATGTTGACTGCTGCTGCTGCTGCTAAGTTGCTTCAGTCGTGTCCGACTCTGTGCGACCCCATAGACGGCAGCCCACCAGGCTCTGCCGTCCCTGGGATTCTCCAGGCAAGAACACTGGAGTGGGTTGCCATTTCCTTCTCCAATGCATGAAAGTGAAAAGTGAAAGTGAAGTCACTCAGTCGTGTCTGACTCCTAGCGACCCCATGGACTGCAGCCTACCAGGCTCCTCCGTCCATGGGATTTTCCAGTCAAGAGTCCTGGACTGGGTTGCTATTGCCTTCTCCAGCAGATGTTGATGACAGCCATGAAATTAAAAGACTTACTCCTTAGAAGAAAAGTTATGACCAACCTAGACAGCATATTAAAAAGCAGAGACATTACTTTGCCAACAAAGGTCCATCTAGTCAAGGCTATGGTTTTTCCAGTAGTCATGTTTAGATGTCAGATTTGGACTATAAAGAAAGCTGAATGCTAAAGAATTGATGCTTTTGAACTGTGGTGTTGGAGAAGACTCTTGAGAATCCCCTGGACTGCAAGGAGATCTCAGCAGTCCATTCTAAAGGAAATCAGTCCTGAATATTCATGGAAGGACTGATGCTGAAGCTGAAACTCCAATACTTTGGCCACCTGATGCGAAGAGCTGACTCATTTGAAAAAACCTGATGCTGGGAAAGATTGAAGATGGGAGGAGAAGGGGATGACAGAGGATGAGATGGTTGGATGGCATCACCGATTCAATGAACGTGTGTTTGAGTAAACTCTGGGAGTTGGTGATGGACAGGGAGGCCTGGCATGCTGCAGTCCCTGTGGTCGCAAAGAGCCAGACACTCAATTGGAAAGAGATTCTGCTTATTATTTTCATTTAGGATTTCAGGCTGAAGGATCAGCCTCCACATCAGACACTTCTGGATTGATATGTGAGAAGAAAATATGAGCTCTGGGGTATTTCACATGACCAATTTAGGTTCCATCTAGGAGATACATCTGACACTTTTGGCTAGAACAAGTTGACACGCCCTGACCCAATTAAACGGCATCCTAATGTAATTCTACTACATGCTCAGAAGAGATGAGAATCAAAAATAATGGACAAAGGGTATTAATGATCACAGATCCAATCCAAGGTGCTAACTAACTATAGACATTACATTAACTTACAAAAGTATCACATAATGTGCCTCCCACTCAGGAGCAGCACATATTTCTACAGAAATACCACAAACTAATATATTTAACAAATATAGAAAAAAGTTTTCAGGAAATATAACAAAAAATCCCTTTCTGTGTATATAGAGTTTCATCAGTTCCCTGAGACACAAATTGTGAAAGACGATTTTATGATTTATTTATAAAGTTATTTTAAAATAAATCATCACCTTAAAACCCATCATTTATGATATTCCTCTCACCCTTTAACTGTAAATACCAGTTATCCATCCCACTATAGCTTTTCTGTTTCAATCAATAATTCACTTATTTTCCAAAAGTTACATGACATTTTTGATGTGTTTTGATTACTTACTCTTCAGCATTTTCCCCACTGCAACTGCTGAATTCTAATCATAATGGAAAAGAGTTGGTTGTGGTTATATTTAAGCAGAAAATTGCTCTGGTCTGTGGGATGCCTTTAGGACGCAATTATTCATACACCATGCTGTGGTATCTTAGGTGTAGCAGATGGTAGGCAATGGCTGTCCATCATTAAAATGGGATGATTTGACTGATAGGGTGGCATCAGTGTGGGGAGTGAGCATCCATTAGCTTTTATTATCACCCAACATGACAATAGCTAATCCCCTCTATTACCTATGTTCACTTCATTACTTTAATGAAAGGCACAGCGTTTAAAGGTGATAAATCCAATAATAAATTTGAAAAATACCTAAAAGTGTAGTTGATATTCTAAAATTGGCAGCCATCAAAATAAAGAAATAGTGATTTTCTACTTCAAAAGAAAGAGAAGGAAAATGAAACAAAACCAAAAATCCACAAAATTTCTCTGACTTCCTCCCGTCTTCATTCTTCACATCCAATCAGCCATCGATTTCTGATTATCCCTTTATGTATTATTGCACTTTTGTCTTCTCTTTCATATTCTGTCATCTTCTTTATTCAAGTCTATTGTCCATTTCATCAGGACTATTGCATTAAATTTACTTTCTACTATCTACTACCAGGAGTGTGTGTGCATGTGTGTGCTCAGTCGTGTCCGACTCTTTACGATCCCATGGACTGTAACCTATCAGGCTCCTCTGTTCACGGAATTTTTTAGCCAAGAATACTGGAGCTGATTGCCATTTCCTACTCCAGGGGATCTTCCCAATGCAGTGATTGAACCCACATCTCTTGCATCCCCTTCATTGGCAGGCAGATTCTTTACCACTGTGCCACCTGCAAAGCCCACTACCAAGAGTACATGCCCTTTCATGATTCCATAAAATGCCAGTGTTTTTTAGTGAGGGCTCTATACTAATCCTTAGGGAGAGTTTTGAAATTTCATGGCAATGATTGGTTTATCATTTTAATTGAGGGAATTCTAGCATAAACTAGGGTACTGGACCCAGGCTTATTAGATTGCAAATGTGAGGCAATCTCATGCAAAAAATTTTCCTGGCTTCTTGCATGATTCTCAACATGTGGGGAAAATTTTTAAAATTAAATGAATCTAGGAACTATCATATTTTTATAAGAATATAAAATATTTGTATATTTTAATATACAATGAGTTTTCCAAGATGTTATCATTTAGATTGAAGATTTTTAAATAAATTGATGAAATGTTCTTAGTATTTCTGAAAATTATGTCCCTAAAATTCATTATATTTGTGGTTTTTCAGACACAAATAATCAACACTAACCTTGGTACTCTCTTAAAACATTCATTCATGATAATTCTGAATACAAATGCTGCTGAACTACGCTATGTGTTCTATGTAGTCATGTTAAGGCATCTGCAGATTCAAATATATATTATTTCATCAAAAATTACTTTCCACATATATTTTCCTTTATATTATTAGTCAAGATATTATGTTTATACTTTTAAAATATTTATAATTTATTTCAGGAAATTAATAAATTTGTTATCACAAATATTTACTATAAAAATAGAGTTATGTATCTAACATTGGTGAGAATCTGCTCAAATAAATGGCAAATTATTTCACTTGCCTTTTCAAGCCTTCCAAAATTTCCTTTACTATCTTTACTACTTCTCAATGTGGACCTTCTGTTTCTGCCTAATTGGTTGAGTTCCTCTTCACTGAGTGAGTCTCAGTACTGACAGAATGGCTTGTCTTCCTTTTTCCTCTTTATTAAAAGACTCAAAACTCCTCAAAGTCTGTCTTTCCTGATTGCTCCAACTTTCAGCAGGGAATCTATAGCTTTAATCTTCAGTACCATGCATTTATCACTTATATTATGCCATGTGTCTGTCTTTGTGAGTGTATTCTAATTTTCAGTTTCTTGAGGATGAAGATGTAAGAACTCTCAGACTCCTTTATCTTCCCCATCTTGCCCAGTACATTCTATAAATGATAAGTACTAAAGAGTATTTGTTGATTGATTCATTCTGTGATTAATGTACATCTCAGTTCAGTTCAGTCACTCAGTCATGTCCGACTCTTTGTGACCTCATGAACCACAGCACGCCAGGCCTCCCTGTCCATCACCAACTACTGGAGTCCACCCAACCCATGTCCATTGAGTCAGTGATGTCATCCAATCATCTCATCCTCTGTCGTCTCCTTCTCCTCCTGCCCTCAATCTTTCCCAGCATCAAGGTCTTCTCAAATGAGTCAGCTCTACCCATCAGGTAGCCAAAGTATTGGAGTTTCAGCTTCAACATCCGTCCTTCCAATGAACTGATCTCCTTCCAGGACTGATATCCTTTAGAATGGACTGGTTGGATCTCCTTGCAGTCCAAGGGACTCTCATGAGTCTTCTCCAGCACCATAGTTCAAAACCATCAATTCTTGAAGCTCAGATGTCCTTATAGTCCAACTCTCACATCCATACATGACTACTGGAGAAACCATAGCCTTGACTAGGTGGACCTCTGTGGACAATGTCTCTGCTTTTTCACATGCTCTCTAGGTTGGTCATAACTTTTCTTCCAAGGAGTAAGCATCTTTTAATTTCATGGCTGCAGTCACCATCTGCAGTGATTTTAGAGACCCCCCCCCCCACAAATAAAGTCAGCCACTGTTTCTACTGTTTCCCCATCTGTTTGCCATGAAGTGATGGGACTGGATGCCATGATCTTAGTTTTCTGAATGTTGAGCTTTAAGCCAACTTTTTCACTCTTCTCTTACACTTTCATCAAGAGGCTTTTTAGTTCTTCTTCACTTTCTGCCATAATGGTGGTGCCATCTGCATATCTGAGGTTATTGAGATTTCTCCTGGCAATCTTGATTCCAGCTTGTGTTTCTTCCAGTCCAGCATTTCTCATGATGTACTCTGCATATAAGTTAAATAAGCAGGGTGACAATATACAGCCTTGACATACTCCTATTCATATTTGGAACCAGTCTGTTGTTCCATGTCCAGTTCTAACTGTTGCTTCCTGACCTGCATACAGGTTTCTCAAGAGGCAGGTCAGATTGTCTGATATTCCCATCTCCTTCAGAATTTTCCACAGTTTATTGTGATCCACACAGTCAAAGGCTTTGTCATAGTCAATAAAGCAAAAGTAGATGTTTTTCTGAACATCTCTTGCTTGATGATCCATCGGATGTTGGCCATTTGGTCTCTGGTTCCTCTGCCTTTTCTAAAACCAACTTGAACATCTGGAAATTAATGGTTCACATATTGCTGAAGCCTGACTTGGAGAATTTTGAGCATTACTTTACTAGCATGTGAGATGAGTGCAATTGTGCGGTAGTTTGAGCATTCTTTGGCATTGCCTGTCTTTGGGATTGGAATGAAAACTGACCTTTTCCAGTCCTGTGGCTACTGCTGAGTTTTCCAAATTTGCTGGCATGTTGAGTGCAGCACTTTCACAGCATCATCTTTCAGGATTTTAAATAGCTCAAATGGAATTCCATCACCTCCACTAGCTTTGTTCGTAGTGGTGCTTCTTAAGGCCCACTTGACTTCATATTCCACGATGTCTGGCTCTAGGTGAGTGTGAGTGATCACACCATCATGATTTTCTGGGTCATGAAGCTCTTTTTTGTACAGTTCTTCTGTGTATTCTTGCCACCACTTCTTAATATCTTCTGCTTCTCTTAGGTCCATACCATTTCTGTCCTTTATTGAGCCCATCTTTACATGAAATGTTCCCTTGGTATCTCTAATTTTCTTGAAGAGATCTCAAGTCTTTCCCATTCTGTAGTTTTCCTCTATTTCTTTGCATTGATCACTGAGGAAGGCTTTCTTATCTCTCCCTGCCGTTCTTTAGAATTCTGCATTCCAATGGGTATATCTTTCCTTTTCTCCTTTGCTTTTCACTTCTCTTCTTTTCACAGCTATTTGTAAGGCCTCCTCAGACAACCATTTTGTTTTTTGTGTTTCTTTTTCTTTGGGATAGTCTTGATTCCTGTCTCCTGTACAATGTCACGAACCTCCATCTATAGTTCATCAGGCACTCTGTCTATCAGATCTAGTCCCTTAAATCTATTTCTCACTTTCACTGTATAATCATAAGGGATTTGATTTAGGTCATACCTGAATGCTCTGGTGGTTTTCTCCACTTTCTTCAATTTCAGTCTGAATTTGGCAATAAGGAGTTCATGATCTGAGCCACAGTCAGCTCCTGGTCTTGTTTTTGCTGACTGTATAGAACTTTTCCATCTTTGGCTGCAAAGAATATAATCAGTCTGATTTTGGTGTTGACCATCTGGTGATGTCCATGTGTAGAGTCTTCTCTTGTGTTGTTGGAAGAGGGTGTTTGCTATGATCAGTGCATTCTATTTGTAGAACTCTATTAGCCTTTTTCCCTGCTTCATTCTGTACTCCAAGGCCAAATTTGCCTGTTACTCCAGGTGTTTCTTGACTTCCTACTTTTGCATTCCAGTCCCCTATAATGAAAAGGACATCTTTTTTAGGTGTTAGTTCTAGAAGGTCTTGTAGGTCTTTATAAAACCATTCTACTTCAGCTTCTTTAGCATTACTGGTTGGGGCATAGACTTGGATTACTGTGATATTGAATGGTTTGCCTTGGAAATGAACAGAGATCATTCTGTTGTTTTTGAGATTGCATCCACATACTGCATTTCGGACTCTTGTTGACTATGATGGTTACTCCATTTCTTCTCAGGGATTCCTGCCCACAGTAGTAGATATAACGGTCATCTGAGTTGAATTCACCCATTCCAGTCCATCTTAATGCCCTGATTCCTAGAATATCTATGTTCACTCTTGCCATCTCCTGTTTGACCGCTTCCAATTTGCCTTGATTCATGGATCCAATATTCCAGGTTCCTATGCAATATTTCTCTTTACAGCATTGGACCTTGCTTCTATCACCAGTCACACCCACAGCTGTGTATTGTTTTTGCTTTGGCTCCATCCCTTCATTCTTTCTGGAGTTATTTATCCACTGATCTCCAGTAGCATATTGGGCACCTACTGACCTGGGGAGTTCATCTTCCAGTGTCCTATCTTTTTCCTTTTCATACTGTTCATGGGGTTCTCGAGGCAAGAATACTTAAGTGGTTTGCAATTCCCTTCTCCATTCTGTCAGACCTCTCCACCATGACCCTCCCGTCTTGGGTGGCCCCACACCCATGGCTTTGTTTCTTTGTTAGACAAGGCTGTGTTCCATGTGATCAGATTGGCTAGTTGCCTGCAATTGTGGTTTCAGTGTGTCTGCCCACTGATGCCCTCTCTCAGCGCCTACTGTCTTACTTAGGTTTCTCTTACTTTGGATGTGGGGTATCTCTTCATGGGATCTCAGAGCTGCTCAAAACAGGGTGCATGAGGATCACATAGGAGGTTATGAACAGTGACGCTGTAGCCCAGATTGCTTAGGTCTAGTTTATTGAAATGTACACTCAGAGTCTATGTAGACCTTCTGATGTATTTGACTGGTAAACCCTGTATCATCCTGGAATGTGAATCTTGCTGTTCAGTCAACTCGGTCATGCCTGACTGCGGACCCATGAACTGCAGCACACCAGGCTTCCTTTTCCTTCACTATCTCCTGGAGTTTGCTCAAACTCAGTGTTCATTGAGTCAGTGGTGCCATTCAACCATCTCATCCTCTGTCACCCCTTCTCCTCTTGCCCTCAATTTTTCCCCATATCAAGGTCTTTTCTAATGAATTGGCTCTTTGCATCAGCTGGCCAAAGTATTGGAGCTTCAGCTTCAGCATCAGTCCTTCCAATGAATATTCAGGATTGATTTCCTTTTGGATTGATCTTTCTGCAGTCCAAGGGACTCTCAAGAGTCTTCTCCAGCACCACAATTCAAAAGCATCAATTCTTCAGCATTCAACCTTCTTAATGGTCCAACTCTTACTACCATACATGACTACTGGGAAAAAACATAGCTTTGACTGTATGGTCCTTTGTCAGCAAAGTAATGTCTCTGCTTTTTAATATGCTCTCTAGGTTTGTTACACGTTTCTTCATACGAGCAAGCGTCTTTTAGTTTTATGGCTGCAGTCACTGTCTGCAGCGATTTTGGAGCTCAAGAAAAGAAAATCTGCCACTGTTTCCACTTTTCCCCCATCTATTTGCCACGAAGCAATGAGGCTGGATACAATGATCTTAGTTTTTTGAATGTTAAGTTTTAAGCCAGCTTTCCTGAGGTCAAATGATATTTATGATGAGGGCTAGTTAAATGCTACCACACTTTATCAACTATGCTAGGGCTATCAAATACCATACTGACCCATTGGTTTCTCCTATAGGTGTTATTCAGCTGAGTTTCTGTAAAATAGCAGCTTTTTGTACCTGCATAGAAACCATCAGAAAGAACAATTCATCTCTTACAATTGCTTATTCCACTATCCAATTTTAGTTGCCAAAAGATTGGAGACTCCTGATAAATCATAGGAAAAATAAATCATGGATTGCACTTCTTTTGTAGTATTCATAAAATTTCCATATCCATCAAAACTTTGTACTTTCATTTTTTTTTTATTTCCAGAAATACATTATTGGTTGAGAATGTCATCATTGGACTACAAAATGAAACACAAAAGAAGCAAGCAAGAAAACAAACAAATCAAAACTCACTTTTTTTTTTTAAACTTTTGTGTTACCATTCCAATTTTAGTCAAAAGATATGATTTTTCTCTTCATTTTAATAGGTATAATTAATGTTGTAATGCAAATATAATACTCATGATTCCTCAAAACTGAGATATTGTTTAGAAATACACACCTTCTAATAGTCTGCTTTTTCTAGGAAAAACGTAAAGTGAAAATTTATCCAAGATAAAATTTTGTTGAGTAGCCTGTCAAACTCAGTTGTATTATTTTCTTCTCCAGTGAAATAAAATGTCAAATGCTGTCTTGTACAGACTCAAGATCACCTTGAAGCAATTTTTAGGACGGTATTGCAAATTATATAAATATGTGAGAGGTAGCTCCCTAACCAGTGGGAAAAACATAAACCATTCAGTCATTCATTCGTTTAGTAAAGACTTTTTGAATCACTCCATGAGTTTAACACTGTTTTAGGCTTTGGGAATACAACAGGAGTCACAATAGACAAAATCCTTTTGAAAAGTAAAGTGTTAGTCACTCCATCATGTCCAACTCTTTGTGACCCCATGGAATTTGCTCACCAATCCATGGAATTCTCTAGGCAAGTATACTGGAATGGACAGTCATTCCCTTCTCCAAGGTGTCTTCTTGACCAAAGAATCAAACCCAAGTCTCCTGCATTGCATGTGGATTCTTTATCATTTGAGCCAATCAGTATAGTTTACTAGAGAGAAAGAGAAAAAAAACATCCAGATATGTGATGAAAATATCAGGTTGTGTGAAGTGCCATGAAGAAAAATGAACTGGATTAAGGTTGCAGAGAGTAATAGCAGCACTCTTTTAGATGGGGTTGTGAGGAAATGCCTTTCTGAGGAGGTGGCACTTGAGCAAGGCAAAGGGAGCCTCAGGTGGAAAGAAAGCAAGTACCGTATGGAATAGGGAGTGCATGGCATGCTGGGAAAACAACAGAAGATTTTGCAGCGATGGGGCTTTTGTGAGGTCTCTGAAACAATTTTACGTGGGAGTAGACTGAAACAGGGCATTGAACTTGCTGGGACACTGTGTTCAGAAGTGAGTGTGGGATTGCTTTCAGAGCACGTAAACTTCAGGTTCAGACCTGACCTTCCTGTAGGGACTCAGTTCTGAGAAGTGTTGTGCATGGGAACTAAAAACTGCAGATTGGGTCTCCAACCTGCTTGGATACTTTCAGCTCAGCAGAAGCCAGAGTGTTACCTGTCATTGAAAATGCATTTGGAAGAGGTTCTTTGTGGTCAGTTGGGAAACTGAAGAAAAAGGAAGCTGTGCCTTCATAGACAGCTTAGTCTCCCTGATATCATCTTCTGAGCAGCTTTGACCCACAGGCTATCAGCTCTTCCTTGTAGGCTAAGCTTACAAGCAGATGTACCTCAGCAGCATCCAGGGTTCTTAAGCTATCCCATACACATGCAGTAGTTCAGGCCCAGAATGGACCATTTCCCAGAGGCCAGAACCTTCCCCTATTTGTGAAGGCACTGCACAGAAGAACCTGCATTGACTGAATACCTGGGGGCGTCTCAAGACCCATGGAAAAGGCATTGGCTTTGAGCATCTTGCTGAATTTGTAGAGGCATCTCTAGGTTAAGACAGTCCTCCATAAGAAAAGGAATACACAATTGCAAATGTGAAATTAAATTTGAAAGTGAATGTTTACTTTAAGTAAGAAAATAAAACACAATGAATTGTAAACTTTGAATGCTTGATAGGTACATAAGCATTCTGACAAAGCAAACCACATTTTTTTTTAAAATGAAGTGAATTCTTTATACATATTTGTAATACTTTTCCTTTATATTTTCTGGTTATATAGTCTTTTTCTTTTTTTATTCTCCCCCACCCACTCCCTCCTTTGATAATCACAAATCTGATCTCTTTTTCTATAATACTGTTTTTTGTTTCTATTTTTTTTAGACTCTGTATATAAGTGGTATCATGGTGTTTGTCTTTCTCTGTCTGATTTATTTCACTTAGCATAATGCCTTTAAGATCCATCCATGGTGTCAAAAGTGATAGGATTGTTTTTAGTTTTTTATGGCTGAATAATATTTCATTGTATATATATGTACAACTTCTTTAACCATTCATCCATCAGTGGTCAGTTAGGTTATTTCCATGTCTTGGCTCTTATAAATAATGTTGCTAGGAACATGGGGTGCGGGGTGGTGGTTGCATATTCTTTAATCATCTCCACAAGGATAAAAATTTTCTATAATCATTTTTTAGAAAGAGAAAAGAATTCCAAACTTCCTCTAAGAAGTCTGCTCAAAATTTGTTTTTTATTATTAATAATTAAGAACCATGGCAGGCAAGATTTCTCTTAAAAGGCCAAGTAGTAGAGATTTTATCCTTTGTGGCCAATAGGAAAAACTGATGATACGACATAGGTGCTTGTGTAACCATTTAAAATACATGTGTATAAAATGTGAAAATTATTCCTAGCCCATGCGAAACAATACAAATGGAGGCAGGGGACCAGTATTGATCCATGGATGCAGTTGGATAACTCCTGGTTTAGAAAATTTTCTTTTAGCTTTCTTATTTGCAATGTTCTATAAATGTAGAAATTATTATTAAATCTGGAACATCTGACAACATAATTTATTAGTCAAAACTTTGAGAGTAAAAAGAATGCTTTTGCTAGTTACTACTGGAACTACAACAGAAGATAGGAATACCTTAAATAACTTTGAAATATGCCCAAGCTAAATTACTTTGACATCTGACCTTTACTACATAACCAGGTTATTTGCCCAGTCATGTCTGACTCTTTGCCACCCATGGACTGGGGCCCACCAGGCTCCTCTGTCCATGGAATTCTCCAGGCAAGAATACCAGAGTGAGTTGCCATTCCCTTCTCCAGGGTGTCTTCCTGACCCAGGGATCAAACCCAGGTCTCCATCGTGCAGGCAGATTATTTACCTTCTGAGCCACAAGGGAAGACGTGACCTTTAATACATAAGGACATATCAAATTTTCTAGTGTGATAGCTGATCAAGTTCAGTTCAGTTCAGTGGAGTCGCTCAGTCGTGTCCCACTCTTTGCGACCCCATGAATCATAGCATGCCAGGCCTCTCTGTCCATCACCAACTCCCGGAGTTCACTCAGGCTCACGTCCATCGAGTCAGTGATGCCATCCAGCCATCTCATCCTCTGTCGTCCCCTTCTCCTCCTGCCCCCAATCCCTCCCAGCATCAGAGTCTTTTCCAATGAGTCAACTCTTCACATGAGGTGGCCAAAGTACTGGAGTTTCAGCTTTAGCATCATCCCTTCCAAGAACACTCAGGGCTGATCTCCTTTAGAATGGACTGGTTTGATCTCCTTGCAGTCCAAGGGACTCTCAGGAGTCTTCTCCAACACCACAGTTCAAAAGCTTCAATTCTTTGGCGCTCAGCTTTCTTCACATTCCAACTCTCACATCCATACATGACCACTGGAAAAACCTTAGCCTTGACTAGACGGACCTTTGTTGGCAAAGTAATGTCTCTGCTTTTCAATATGCTATCTAGGTTGGTCATAACTTTTCTTCCAAGGAGTAAGCGTCTTCTAATTCCATGGATGCAGTCACCATTAGCAGTGATTTTGGAGCCCCAAAAAATAAAGTCTGACACTGTTTCCACTGTTTCCCCATCTATTTGCCATGAAGTGATGGGACCAGATGCCATGATCTTCGTTTTCTGAATGTTGATCTTTAAGCCAACTTTTTCACTCTCCACTTTCACTTTTATCAAGAGGCTTTTAGTTCCTCTTCAGTTTCTGCCATAAGAGTGGTGTCATTTGCATATCTGAGGTTATTGATATTTCTCCCAGCAATCTTGATTCCAGCTTGTGCTTCTTCCAGCCAAGCGTTTCTCATGATGTACTCTGCATATAAGTTAAATAAGCAGAATGACAATATACAGCCTTTACGTACTCCTTTTCCTATTTGGAACCAGTCTGTTTGTTGTTCCATGTCCAGTTCTAACTCTTGCTTCCTGACCTGCATATAGGTTTCTCAAGAGGCAGGTCAGGTGCCCTGGTATTCCCATCTCTTTCAGAATTTTCCACAGTTTATTGTGATCCACACAGTCAAAGGCTTTGGCATAGTCAATAAAGCAGAAATAGATGTTTTTCTGGAACTCTCTTGCTTTTTCCATGATCCAGCGGATGTTGGCAATTTGATCTCTGGTTCCTCTGTCTTTTCTAAAACCAGCTTGAACATCTGGAAGTTCATGGTTCACGTACTGCTGAAGCCTGGCTTGGAGAAATTTGAGGACTACTTTACTGGCGTGTGAGATGAGTGCAATTGTGCAGTAGTTTGAGCATTCTTTGGCATTGCCTTTCTTTGGGTTGGAATGAAAACTGACCTTTTCCAGACCTGTGGCCACTGCCGAGTTTTCCAAATTTGCTGGCATATTGAGGAGAAGGTAATGGCACCCCACTCCAGTACTCTTGCCTGGAAAATCCCATGGATGGAGGAGCCTGGTAGTCTGCAGTCCATGGGGTCCCGAGGAGTCGAACACGACTCAGTGACTTCACTTTCACTTTTCACTTTCATGCATTGGAGAAGGAAATGGCAGCCCACTTCAGTGTTCTTGCCTATAGAATCCTGGGGACAGGGGAGCCTGGTGGGCTGCCGTCTATGGGGTCACACAGAGTCGGACACGACTGAAGTGACTTACCAGCAGCAGTAGCAGCTGGCATATTGAGTGCAGCACTTTCACAGCATCATCTTTCAGGATTTGAAATAGCTCAACTGGAATTCCATCACCTCCACTAGCTTTGTTCATTGTGATGCTTTCTAAGGCCCACTTGACTTCACATTCCAGGATGTCTGGCTCTAGGTGAGTGATCATGCCATCATGATTATCTGGGTCATTAAGATCTGTTCTGTACAGTTCTTCTGTGTATTCTTGCCACCTCTTCTTAATATCTTCTGCTTCTGTTAGGTCCATACTATTTCTGTCCTTTATCAACCCCATCTTTGCATGAAATGTTCCCTTGGTATCTCTATTTTTCTTGAAGAGATCTCTAATCTTCCCCATTCTGTTGTTTTCCTCTATTTCTTTGCACTGATCACGGAGGAAGGCTTTTTTATCTCTTCTTGCTATTCTTTAGAACTCTGCATTCAGATGCTTATATCTTTCCTTTTCTCCTTTGCTTTTCACAGCTATTTGTAAGGCCTCCCCAGACAGCCCATTTTGCTTTTTTGCATTTCTTTTCCATGGGGATGGTCTTGATCCCTGTCTCCTGTACAATGTCACCAACCTCATTCCATAGTTCCGCAGGCACTCTATCTATCAGATCTAGTCTCTTAAATCTATTTCTCACTTCCACTATATAATCATAATGGATTTGATTTAAGTCATGCCTGAATGGTCTAGAGGTTTTCCCTACTTTCTTCAATTTAAGTCTGAATTTGGCAGTAAGGAGTTCATGATCCAAGCCACAGTCTGCTCCCGGTCTTGTTTTTGCTGACTGTATAGAGCTTCTCCATTGTTGGCTGCAAAGAATACAATCAGTCTGATTTTGGTGTTGACCATCTGGTGATGTCCGTGTGTAGAGTCTTCTCTTGTGTTGTCGGATGAGGGTGTTTGCTATGACCAGTGCGTTCTCTTGGCAAAACTCTATTAGCCTTCGCCCTGCTTCATTCTGTATTCCAAGGCCAAATTTGCCTGTTACTCCAGGTGTTTCTTGACTTCCTACTTTTGCATTCCAGTCGCCTATAATGAAAAGGACATTTTTGGGGGTGTATTAGTGCTAAAAGGTCTTGTAGGTTTTCATAGAACCGTTCAACTTCAGCTTCTTCAGCGTTAGTGGTTGGGGCATAGACTTGGATTACTGTGATATGGAATGGTTTGCTTTGGAAATGAACAGAGATCATTCTGTCGTTTTTGAGATTGCATCCAAGTACTGCATTTCAGACTTTTTTGTTGACCATGATGGCTACTCCATTTCTTCTCAGGGATTCCTGCCCACAGTAGTAGATATAATGGTCATGTGAGTTAAATTCACCCATTCCAGTCCATTTTAGTTCGCTGATTCCTAGAATGTCGATGTTCACTCTTGCCATCTCCTGTTTGACCACTTCCAATTTGCCTTGAATCATGGATCTAACATTCCAGGTTCCTATGCAATATTGCTCTTTACAGCATCGGACCTTGCTTCCATCACCAGTCACATCCACAACTGGTTGTTGTTTTTGCTTTGGCTCCATCCCTTCATTCTTTCTGGAGTTATTTATCCACTGATCTCCAGTAGCATATTGGGCACCTACCGACCTGGGGAGTTCATCTTTCAGTGTCCTATCTTTTTGCGTTTTCATATTGTTCATGGGGTTCTTGAGGCAAGAATACTGAAGTGGTTTGCCATTGCCTTCTCCAGTGGACCACATTCTGTCAGACCTCTCCACCATGACCCGCCCGTCTGGGGTGGCCCCACAGGGCATGGCTTAGTTTCATTGAGTTAGACAAGGCTGTGGTCTGTGTGATTAGATTACTATAGTTTTCTATGATTATGATTTCAGTGTGTCTGCCCTCTGATGCCCTCTTGCAACATCTACCATCTTACTTGGGTTTCTCTTACCTTGGACGTGGGGTATTTCTTCATGGCTGCTCCAGCAAAGTGCAGCCGCTGCTCCTTACCTTGGACGAGGGGTATCTCCTCACCACTGCCCCTCTGACCTTGAACGTGGAATAGCTCCTGGCCCTCCTGCACCCACGCACCCACTGCTCCTTGGACGTAGGGTTGCTACTCTCGGCCACCACCCCTCGGGCATGGTGTCCTCCCGGCTTCTGCCCCTGACCTCGGACGTGGGATAACTCCTCTTGGCTGCCTTGTGCACTGCCACAGCCGCCTGCGCTTGCGCTAATTCACCATATTCATTAATATGATTTTAGTGGCACTACACTAGGTTTCTATTGTTCCTATAAGAAATTACCATAAACTTGGTGGCAAAACCCACAAACTTATTATTCACAAGTTTGGCAGGGGTCTCACTGAGCTAAGATTAAAAAAAAAAAAAAAATGTCAACAAGCCTGCATTACTTTTTGGAAGATCTAGAGAAGAATATAATTCCTTGCCATTAATCATTTCTATAAGCCACGTACATACCTTGGTTCATGACTTCTGCCTTCTATCTTCAAAGCTAGCAGTGTTGCATCACTCTGATCCTTCTTCCTTAGTCATATAGTTTCCTCTGCATTTGCCCAAATTAATTAGGACCTGATGCATTAGATGTGCTAAAATGATCCTATATGCTTAAATGTATTGAACATATGACTGAAGTTATTGGTATGTGTAGCCGTAGGTCCAAATTTGTTCCCTATAAATTCTATTTAGCTTAGCATGATTATATCAAAAAAGGAGAAAATTATGGAATAGTTATGATTATATATATATTGTTTTTTATCAGGTATACTTATGACTAGAAAGAATTCCCATTTTAATTAGGCATTGATAAGAACCAAATCTTCCACTTAAAATTTTATACGTGATGAATGGACAAATTTTCTGCAGAATCTGGTCTCCAGAACTTGTTTCTTTACTTCATTTATTTTCCTTGCTAGATCTCATAGGGCATATTCTTATGTTAAAGAACCTCTGGTTTTGCACCTTCATGTCATGGTAACATGGTAACACATAGCTAGTTATGAGGAGATACTCCTAGAAGCTAGCACCAACTTAACTATAGACCAAAGTAACAGGAAACCAAGTAAATGTAATCCTATTGACTGTATTCCCAGTTAAACTTCTCACCAGAATCCCCAGATGAAATGACATTCATTCCAATGCCACAGGACATGAAGGAAAACATAGTTCAGAGGGCAGCAGAGGAAAAGGACAGCTGTCTAAACTGCTTGTGGTTAAACTGTCTTACTTTGCATATTCATAAAGCCCATGTAAACACACATCTGGAAGCTCTTCCATGGTCTTGAAATAGACCTGTTCTAAGCAAACCACAAAAGCATAAGCTTCCATAACTTCACAATATCTCCACTTGTGCCATTTTGAAAAAATTGCGTCTTCACTGAACATGAACTGGACAATGGTCTTGCTCATTTTTACAGCTTCTCTTCGTCAGCTTTGGTACCTGAAATGGTACCTTCCACTGAATGGAAGGATGTACCAGGCTGCATGCTTTATGCAGTACTTACTTTTACCCGGAAGTCAGGGAATAATCCTTCATGACACCTGAGTTACCAGCACAGGTTAAAAATGTATTCAACTCTCCCCTTTTACAAATCACAAGTGAGCCATCAGATTCCTAGGGCACAGAAGGAGATTTTTGTGTATTTTGGTAAGATTTTCATCTACTGTCAGCAGTAGGACTTAATTCCTGGACTTTGGTCTTGGACTTTTGTTCACTTACCCCAAAATATTAAAAAAACAAAAATAGCATCATTACAAAGAGATTAGATTGTAAAGTTGTCTTTTAAAATAATGTATGAGAATGATATATATTCTGAGCCTTGGAATTTAAGATGAAGATAAGAGATTATTAAAAAAAAAAAAACAAAAAAACAGAAAAGCAGAGTTAGTCTGTTCCTGTCTTAGCAATCTCTTTTTAAAATCTGGGTGTATTATGGAGGTATTATATTCTAAGCCAGTTTCCAAAACAAATGCAACTGATGCTTATGAAGCAAATTGTGAAAGTGAATACACTTTTTTGTGTATTCATGGTGATTGTCACAGCATCTTACAAGTTAGATATCTATTCTGCGTATGAGCAAACTACATTCAGTTAGTTTAAATGAGCTGCTTGCCCAACCTAACACAACCTACCCAAGACCATAAAATAACAAAACTGGGATTTCAAGTTAGGATTTTTATCTCTATGTTTCTACTCTTTCCTATATTTACTATACTCAAAAAATTCCTCTGGATATCTCATGGAAAATTTTCAGTATAAAACAGTTTTCTATGCTCAGAAAACTTACATTATACATAGAAGATAACTTGCAAAACATAAAATTATAAGAGATGTTATGAATCAAATATTATATATGCTCCATTGTTAATCACAGACTGATTTATGCAAGCAATCTGATCTACCCCAAATCCCACAGGAAACTCCTAGCAGCTATCTTCCATGATGCTTTTTACATTTAAATATAATTCTAGGATATTGGAGATAATGTGGTTTGTATATAAACAACTAGGTCAATTTGGTATCTTCCTATGTAAGTTTTAGATATATTCTTTTATATCTTTATTTTTTTATAAGGGAGAATAACCTCAGAAAAGTGACTGACAACATTATGGTTCCTGGTGATAAGCAGAGATGTGCTTGACTTTCTCCATATTAATGAAAAAGTGACATAAAAAATGACTCAAATGCAAAGAATTGATACACACTCCATCACACAGCAAGTAGGGTTATAGGACATTGCCTTGAGTTTTTCAAACAGGTCTGGGTTAAATTAAAGATATGGTCTTTTACAAAACAGCCTTACCTTTTTCAATTTCATCTTGACAATTCAATGATTTAAATATTTTAATAGCTTCAAGGTATAATATTTTCTGAGTGTTGAGTGGGTTTGATGAAACATTAAAATCATAGGTTCTGGACAATCCCTTCTAGCAATTTAGCTGATGCTATTTGTGGGAATGGTCCTGACAGCCAATGAAAGACATTTCTCAGCTCTTGAAAGATGCCTATTTCTCTGTCAGTTAGCTGAAGACATCCCTGAAGGCCACTACCGTAACTGAGAGCAGACTCCAAACAGAAAATTAGATCCAACAAATATCTTTTTCTATCCACAGACTTCTTTCCCCAACATACTATTTTATGAAGTGCCTAGGAAGATATTTACTTTATAAATACTAAATCACAAGCCATCATGAATCTCCTGAAACATGGGAACTTAATCACTTTTTAAAGTGTACTTGCCATGAAGGGCAAAAGAAAAAAATGCCATAACAACCATATGAAATTTATGTTTTGACAGTTAACAATATTTTTAAAAGATAACTTTGTTTAACTAACAAACTCAGAAGACTTGTAGAATTTGTGGTCATATAAGTACATATCACCATGCCATTTGTCTTTCCTTTTTTCAGAGACATTTTACAAGATGGATTAAATGTTAGTTCATAGATATGACTATTTTTATTAATAATCCAATATTTCTTTACATTTATTGTTCTCAAACCTTTGACACTTTTGTCTTAAACAGGTTATGTAGCCTTTATAAGACATTGAAAATGGAACTCCTTTACAGATATATTTATTTCAGCCTTGGGTATTCCAATTTTATTTTCTATATCTTAACTTCAGAACAAGTTTTGCATCAAATCACGTCAAAAACTTTTAATCTAAATTTAATTACCATATACTAGTTGTTAGACAATGCTAAGAATTTTCATATCCAGTCAGCATTTTAATGCCCATAGTCTTTTAAGTTATGTTGTCCTTTGTTTAGGGGAAATAAATGAAATTTGTACAAGTAAAGTGATATTTTTAGGTTTATGTAATTGGTAAGTGTGAGACAAGACTCACTTCTTTTTTATCTTGAAGTTCTTTTTTAATGACTAAAGTTACATATATGAAATAAATATATAATTTCTGTCATGTATAAAAATCATGTCATAGAGTCACAATTAAGAGTAAAGAGAAGAAACAAATATCATATGTTAATCATTGGAAGGACTGGTGCCAAAGCTGAAGCTCTAATACTGAGAGAGCTAATTCTTAGGTAGGTTGATAAGGAGTCCAGGGCCCTCAAGGAGGAAGAGGTCCAGGTCCCTTGAGGAGGAGAAAGGGACAAACATTTTATTCTTATTCCTTTATCTTAGTCACATAAGAGCTCTTTGTGCTATATAGCAGCTTCCCACTAGCTATCTATTTTATATGGGGTAGTGTATATATGTCGGTCCCAGTCTCCCAATTCATCCCACACTCTTTTCCTCCTCCCTGTGTTCACATGTCCTTTCCCTTCTTTAAGCCCAGAGCTAATGATTACACAACAAGACACTTATCTTGCTCAAGTTATCTTGCTTTTCCTTAAGCTCTGCACTGATGATTATATAATAACAATGTATCTTGCTTGAGGACATACTTCTCCTTAACAAGAACCTTGTGACTAATCTTATCTTAAGACATATATTGTGGGAGTGGGTCTGGTAAAAGTATGTAAGGCCTTGATAAGACCATGGAGTGGGGCTCCAGCCCCCTTCTGATGTCTGTGTCAGAAGCTTCCTCTCTCCTTTATCACTGTAATAAAGCCTCTGCCACACAAAAGCTCTGAGTGATCAAGCCTGGTCCTTGGTCCCAAAACTAAATCTTCTTTGCAGATCACAAATCTGACACTGTTCACCATAAGCTATCAATACTTTGGCCACCTGATGCAAAGAACTGACTCATTGGAAAAAGATTCTGATGCTGGAAAAGATTGAGAGCAATTGAAGAAGGAGACAGCAAAGGATGAAATAGTTGGATCAAATCACCAACTCAAGGAGCGTGAGTTTGAGAAAACTCCAAGAGATAGTGAAGGACTGGGAAGTCTGTGGAGCTGCAGTCCATGGGGTCGCAAAGAGTCCGCAGGACTTAGAGATTGAATAACAATGTATGTATGTGGAATCTAGAAAAAATAGTACAGATGACCTATTTGCAGGGCAGGAATGGAAATTCAGATGTAATGAAAGGACATGTGAGCACAGGAAGGAGGAGGAGAGTGTGGGATGAATTGGGAGACTGGGATTGACATATATACACCACCCTGTATAAAATAGATAGCTAGTGGGAAGCTGTTATATAGTGCAAGAAACTCAGCTCAGTGCTCTGTGGTGACCTAGATAGGTGAAATGGGAGGGTGGCAGAAGAGGGAAGTCCAAAAGGAAGGGGTATGGCTGATTCACTTCATTGTACAGCAGAAACTAGCACAGCATTGTAAGGCAACTATACACCAATAAGAAGAAGAAAGTAAATCTGGAGCCCAGATCCTGTGTTAAAATATCAGCTTTGTCTTTTTGTGACCTTAGGAATGTTTCTCAGGCTCCCAGTGCCTCAGTTTCCTTTATAGAACTGCCCCTCTGACTAATAGCATCCAACTCAGAGTAAACCTCTGCTTACTTGCCCCCAAATCACTTCACACACGCTTGAATATATTAACAGGTCCTTCCTCTTACTGAGATGAAGTGTAGTTGTGCGTGGTATGTGCTTTTTATTGCAATAAGTCAATAAATCTAACTTTATTCAACTACAGGTGTATTTCTGGTGGTCTACAGTTATAAGGTTAGATTATAACAAAACATGCCCTTAGCATGATCAACTTCAGACATGACCTACTGCCTTTTATTTAATTTGAACAGACAAAAGCCTATATAATTCACCCTCAAATGAATTATTTCATTTCTAATCTGTCATTGAATAATTATACATTTACTGTGGCAATCTTTGTCTAAGTTAGTAGCATCTATTAAATAAATTCTATAGCCTTTTTTGACAACCCTCTGGTCTTTCATTTTTATGTCAACCTGGAGAGGTTTTTCTAAAGAACAATATGATCATGTCCTTTCTTTGCTTTTTAGCTTCCAATTAGCCCATTGCTCTCATGATAAAGACCAAAATCCTTAACATGGCCTATATGCAGAAATATTACAAATTATTTTTTGCCTTGGAAAATCCTGATTTGTGCCTGGAGTCCTGGAAAAATTAATAGCCCCACATTTTACTCTCAGAAGTGTAATAGTTTTATGATTACCATATTCAGGAACTGCATTACATGGTCTGCAACCATATCTTCATTCTCAACTTACTCTACTCTTTCCCTCTCTCTGTGTGCTTAATTCATACTTACTTTTAATTTCCTAGGACCCCTATATTACTCTTTCTCCATATCCCTTCCTCATCATCCTTCCTCATAATTAAAACGTTAAGCTCTTTACATCTTCAAATCTTAGCTCAAGAATCAGTTTCTAAAAACAAACACACAAAAACAGCTCCTTACTTACTGGAGAAGGTCAGAATTTGCTCTGTGTTTATCACAGGACTTATCACAATTATACTATCATGTGTTTATTTTATTGGTGCCTTTTTCTTTAGTTGGACTTTAAGCTACTTGATAGGTCATATCTTTTTTTGTTTCCTTGTTTGTTTACTTTCCTTCTAAACACAGGGCCTGACACATAACAGTAAGCATTGAATAATTTTAGTTGCATTTTTCTTATGCAGAAACAGATTTGAACCATAAGGAACCCTATTAAGTGTGACACTGAGGTAACTAATAAAGGGGCATCTTTAATCTCAATCAAAACATTTGTTTACCTCTTTCCCTCCAGGAAGCTATGACTCAAAGATGACCCTTGAATGACAGTAAAAAGCATCAGCTCTGTCTAGACAGGGATTGTTCTGCATGTCTGCTCACAGAACAAGAGGAATTAAGGCCAGGTTAGAATGATTTACTCCAATCTTCCCTAACTTAGCCATGTAGACTGATAAAATTGAGGTTTTCTTTTTAATATGAGGTGGTTTAAAAATACATTATCAACAAAAAAGGAAAGAGGGACCATTACTCAGTCACCAAATTGCTTCCTGCAGTTTGGAGGGACACTTTCCCAGTTCCAGTGATCTCATTAAGGACAGACAGAGACACTGGCACAGGTCACATCGGGGATCCTTCTCGGAACAAGCCCTTGACTGTCTAGTTTCCCAGAAATGCTCATGTCTCAGGACACTTCAGTTTCTTAGGGTTGTGATATCAACAAATAAGAAGAATTCATGATATGCCAACTGATGGGAATATTCCCTCAGTTTTCCAATATCATCACAGTCAGGCAGACAGACAAACAGACACACACAAACACACGTAACTTTAATCACTGGAAGAATGTGTCTGGTTCTCATTATTCCAAATATTCTAAGATGCAAGAAGATATTTCTTATTGACATACTTGCGCAACTCATTCACTGCATGTTTAGTAACATTAAAAATTGTAATATATTTGGATAATGGAGGAGGAAACCACTAAATACAACTTAAATATTTTTTATATCAAAATAAAACAAGGTACAATATGGTCAATATATTTGTGACCTATGCAAAAATGAGAGGGATGCAAATCCTTTCAGGAAATCTGGATAGCATTTGCTATTATTGTATATGACAATATGGTGTTAATTAATTGTCTTCATATGAAGTTGATGGAGAGCTTTTGTACCTGTGCTAAAGGGTTTGGCCTCATGTTGAAATTTTGTGGTAATAAACCAATGAAGGTTTGCAGGAACTAAGAAAAAAGATGAGTTCCACATTATAGATGGAAGGGTGCACTGAGTTAGGATATATACAGTTGAAATGCAGAAGAGTAGCTAAAGAAAACAAGAGCCAGGGGTTACTTTAGGTTCAAAGAAGTAAAAAATTGAATCTAGGAAATTAGCTAAGACAAAGGTAAGAAATCTAGATTAAGAGACTAGAGAGCAAAAATATCAGGAATTAAATATTCAGACATCCTGAGATTGACTTGTGGTAAGGCCCTGTCACCAGAAGCAAGAAAGAAAGTTGGCATTAAATGTGGCTCACACCTCTTTTCAAAGAAGGTTTGATTCCTTATAGATGTAGAAGCCAGCCTCCAAAATGGATTTCAGTGACCTCTACTGCCGGGGTCCAGCCCTGGTGGATCCAGGGAATTCAAAGCAGGAATGGCGTCGGCGATCAGGATACGATAGAATTAAAGATATAAAGAGTGGTTAAATAAGGATAGCTCAGTGGGAAAATTCAGTGGAGAAAAGAGGCTGAATAACTTGGTTTGCGTGGAAAGCCAATAAAATTTCAGACAAGAAATTTGCGTCACCTACGTAGGCCACAGGCGTCCTTCCGTTCTCCCGAAGGAGAGGAGACACTAAGGCCTCCCTGGTCAGATCTTAGAAGCCCAGGCATAATTAGTAGGCTTGACAAGCCTCCATGCTCCAGATGGGAATTCAGCCAGAAGGTGAGAGAAAGAACGACATGGGGAGACCAGTCTTTCTAGGAACTGATCCCCTTCTTTATTTTCCAGGGTCTGCTTTTATACACAGAGATGTAATACAAAAGTCACGCGGGGTCAGCAGTCCTGACTTTTATCAAAATCAGGTGTTTCATACAAATGTATACAAAGGTCTTGGGGGTGTTACATCATCTTCTGGCCAGGGGGGCCTGCTAACAATTTATGACCCTCTCCTTGTGACAGTGGTCGGTCAACCAGAACACTTATTTCTCCAGGAGTGATTATTTTTAAAACAGACGCCACCTTCCGAAGGCACCAGATAAAGTTATATTCCTACAGAGTGAGGGTGTAGTGGGTTTTAATTAAGGAAAGAATTTGCTTAGCCTAAGGTCTAATGTGATTAATATCAAAGGTTAATACTTATTTCTTCTATATATTCATTAATGTGTATAAGGGCAGGGGATGTGGAGACTTAGCAGCAAACATTAGCTCAACAAATGAAAAACCTTTCACCAATACAATTTCTAATCAGCCCACTATACTACACTAATAATTTCCTAACTTCTTAAAAGAATCTATTTTTAGAAGGTTTAAAGCATCTCGTGCCTCTCACGGTTGGGAGGCTGTGAACGATCACATGTGGCCAGACAAACCTGTCAGGCAGGCTAGAGAACCTTCAGAGGAGTTTGTAGGTTGAAACACTCTTGTCATGACCAGGAATTTTATTAACTGGAGCTGTAAGTTAACTCTTTTTCAGAGAGAGAGAGATGGTGGTGGGGGACAGCTCCCCGTAAAGTTAGAGGTGTAGGTGAAAGCACAAAGCAGTAAAGTAGGCAGACTCTGGTTTTTGGGGTAGATGCTCGAGAATTTCCAGGGGAACTCCTGAGGCTCAATCCCGCCTTTGCATATGCCGAGCCTCCTTCCTCATGACCTTTGCCACGGGCAGAGTTCCTCACGCTGGCCCCTGGCACTCTACTTCCTGAATTTCTCATTTTTATGAAGCCTCCTCTTGTTTTGTACCAGCATTTGTCTGTATGCATTTTCTTATTGCCCAAGCAATGATATATCAGTTCTGAGACTATATTATAAAAGACCTTAGCTTCTATCTTGGGTGCTGTTCCATAAATGGGCCAAAGATGTCCTTGCATGTTGGACCCTGTTAGTTTTTTCTTCTCAGCAGAATAGGTTCATTAACTTAAACCCCACCGGTGCCAAACTCAAATGCTTGCCTCTCCAATTTCTTTAAATATAATGCAAATAAGTATATTTTTAGATATTTTGAGACTTCTTGCTTTGCATACCCCATGAAGACACATTCAACCAGACATAGATATAAAGCAAACCCTACAGCTATAAGAAACCACAGATTACTGCTGCATTTTAATGCTCACTGATCCAGAGACTCCCACCTCAGCTGAATGATACCACCCAGACAGGTAAACCACCTGCACCCCACACACTCCTGTCTCCCAGGAGTTCCCTTGCTCTCTTCTTCTTCTGGGTGGTGGCCTCCTGATATCTCTGGAAGGTCTCCTCCAATTTCATGAAACCCAATCCAGGTGCCACACTGTGAAGCTTGTTGTGAAATATTAATATTTCACAATGATTTTTGATCTTGATTTTTCTTTGATCAGCCTTGAAATCCTGGACCTCGCTTTTGGTGCCCAATTTCTTGGCCTTTCTTTTGGAGATTTTGCCTTAGAGTTTTGCCTGTGTTGTGGATAGCCCAGTGGAAAAGTCCAAACAATGAGGGACTGAAGTCTTAAGCCAGTGGCCAGGGAGAAGTAGAAGCCTGTCAACAGCCACACAAGTGAGCTTGGAAGCCAGCTCTCTTGGGTTTGCCACAGCTCCGATGAAAGCAGCCAACAGCCTGACTGTACCTGGTCAGAGACTGAGTCAGAACCCTACAGAGAAGCCACTCTGAGTTCCTGACCCACAGGACTTTTATGAAATGTTTGTTGTCTTAAACTGCCATGTAGAAGGGGATTTCTTACGCAGCAATAGACAAGTAAGACAATAACCTTCCTACCTAGAGTGAAGACACCTCAGAAAGCAAGAAAGCACATATAATGAGAAGAATGGCCAGAAATCTCTTGTCATTTCAACTTCATGTCTAAATATGAAATGAAACTTTAAAGTCTGATGATTAAAAGTAACCTTCCTTCCTGATGAATATGAACAAATAAGGAAAATTTAACAGTGAAAATGTGGAAGGAAATGATTTTAAACTTGTCATACATATCTCTGTTTATTTCTCTGTCCTAGGTTAGGAGATGATAAAGATGGTTTACAAGTCAGGAGAGATTTTATTTTATTATTTTACTTAACTTTTTAATTTAATTTTATATTATTATTATTACCTTATTTTGTTGTATTTTATATCATTTTATCCTTAATGTGGGGCTTCCCTTGTGGTTCAACTAATAAAGAATCTGCCTGCACTGCAGGAGACCTCAGTTCAGTCCCTGGGTTGGAAAGATCTCCTGGAGAAGGGAAAGGCTACCCACTCGAGTATTTTGGCTTGGAGAATTCCATGGACTGTATAGTCCATGGGGTCACAAAGGCAGACACGACTGAGTGACTTTCACTTTCACTTTAGTGTAGGGAATACATAGCAACAAAGCTGTTTAGTAAAACAGCACTTCATACATCATGTCAGATACAATTAATCACTTTTCTTCCCTCCCACCATCCCTGGAACATCCTCCTGCTATTGAGTGGATCACTGAGCTGTGCTTCATTTTGTTTACTTGTGTGTGTGTGTGTGTGTGTTTGTATCCTCAGTACCTAGATCAGACAACAGTAATTCAGATTTGAATTTAATTTACTAAAAATTAGACATTTTATTTTCAGAGTATACTCTATTCCTCTCACTGTTTTGCATATAGATGAAGAACGGATGAAAATGAACAATATCACTGAAAAATAATGGGAAAATGTGCATTTAAAGTGAAAAATTTCCTTATCAAGTTTGATTCACTTCACTATATATAGAGATTATTATGTGGAAGTCACTGGATTAAACGTGAGAGTGAAAGGGCAAAATAAAACGTAGTGGCCACTTGCAAAGGCTTCAAAATCTCACAAAGAAGGTAAAGAAGAAACAAAGACATATTTTTGAATGAGACTTTTTCTGATGCTCCACAATTCATTCCTGAGGCCCAAGCTTCTAAGGAGAGTGATGCTAAGTACTCTACATTTAAAAGAGACTTGCTGTCTTTAAACCTGACATGAAATATTACATCTTTTCTAGAATGTGCTAAAAGGGAGTACAACCAGGCAGGTTAATACAAGTGCATTATAAACGTTCAAAATTCTATAGGTTTCTGGAGAATAAAACCATCTGTTTTGACTGGGGTGATCATTTATTCATTAATTCACTCATAGATTCATTTTTTTCCCTGTAAATATTTATTGAATACATTTAATGCCTCAGGCACTGCAAAAAGTGCAAAGGACAGAGAGGTGAATAAGAGATTTGTAGTCTTTGCCCTCAGAAAACTTACATTGTGTGCGAACTTGAAGAACAATTAGTATTTTAAAATGCAGAAATATTAGTAGCAGATTCTAGGTGAAGGAACTTGAATAGTATGAGAAATGGCATTGCAGACCAGAATGACTGATAAGGTGGATAAAGAAGACTGCCAAAGTGGGTTTGACATAAGATTGATTTTTGTAGAAGACTAACACAAAGTCAGTGTGATCACTCACCTAGAGCCAGACATTCTGGAATGTGAAGTCAAGTGGGCCTTAGAAAGCATCACTACGAACAAAGCTAGTGGAGGTGATGGCATTCCAGTTGAGCTATTTCAAATCCTAAAAGATGATGCTGTGAAAGTGCTGCACTCAATATGTCAGCAAATTTGGAAAGCTCAGCAGTGGCCACAGATCTGGAAAAGGTCAGTTTTCATTCCAACCCAAAGAAAGGCAATGCCAAAGAATGCTCAAACTACTGCACAATTGCACTCATCTTACACGCCAGTAAAGTAATACTCAGAATTCTCCAAGCCAGGCTTCAGCAATACGTGAACCATGAGCTTCCAGACGTTCAAGCTGGTTTTAGAAAAGGCAGAGGAACCAGAGATCAAATTGCCAACATCTGCTGGATCATGGAAAAAGCAAGAGAGTTCCAGAAAAACATCTATTTCTGCTTTATTGACTATGCCAAAGCCTTTGACTATGTGGATCACCAACAACTGTGGAAAATTCTGAAAGAGATGGGAATACCAGACCACCTGACCTGCCTCTTGAGAAACCTGTATGCAGGTCAGGAAGCAAGAGTTAGAACTGGACATGGAACAACAGACTGGTTCCAAATAGGAAAAGGAGTTCGTCAAGGCTGTATATTGTCACCCTGCTTTTTTAACTTCTATGTAGAGTACATCATGAGAAACACTGGGCTGGAAGAAGCACAAGCTGGAATCAAGATTGCTGGGAGAAATATCAATAACCTCAGATATGCAGATGACACCACCCTTATGGCAGAAAGGAACTAAAGAGCCTCTTGATGAAAGTGAAAGAGGAGAGTGAAAAAAGTTGGCTTAAAGCTCAACATTCAGAAAACAAAGATCATGGCATCTGGTCCCATCACTTCATGGCAAATAGATGGGGAAACAGTGGAAACAGTGTCAGGCTTTATTTTTTTTGGACTCCAAAATCATTGTAGATGGTGGTTGCAGCCATGAAATTAAAAGGCTCTTACTCCTTGGAAGGAAAGTTATGACCAACCTAGATAGCATATTCAAAAGCAGAGACATTACTTTGCCAACAAAGGTCCATCTAGTCCAGGCTATGGTTTTTCCTGTGGTCATGTATGGATGTGAGAGTTGGACTGTGAAGAAAGCTGAGCACTGAAGAATTGATGCTTTTGAACTGTATTGTTGGAGAAGACTGTTGAGAGTCCCTTGGACTGCAAGGAGATCCAACCAGTCCATTCTGAAGGAGATCAGCCCTGGGTGTTCTTTGGAAGGACTGATGCTAGAGCTGAAACTCCAGTACTTTGGCCACCTCATGCGAAGAGTTGACTCATTGGAAAAGACTCTGATGCTGGGAGGGATTGCGGGCGGGAGGAGAAGGGATGACAGAGGATGAGATGGCTGGATAGCATTACCGACTCGATGGATGTGAGTTTGAGTAAACTCCGGGAGTTGGTGATGAACAGGGAGGCCTGGCGTGCTGCGGTTCATGGAATCGCAAAGAGTTGGACACGGCTGAGTGACTGAACTGCACTGAACACAAAGTCATGTTCTTATATTAATGTAGAATACCTCTCTCCCAACTATTAATCTCTACACATACATTTTTAAGTATATATATTAAAATTTATTGTGCAGTGATACTTTTAGTATCAGCTTTCTCATTTTTGAAGAGAATAGTTAGATACCTAGCTCAAAATTCAGAAACTAGATGTCTGTGGAATATTATTTGTCAAAATTATACTCTTAGAGGGCTTCCCTGGTGGCTCAGTCAGTAAAGAATCTGCCTGGAATACAGGAGATGCAGGTTTGATCAATGGGTCCGGAAGATCCCTCGGAGAAGGGCATAGCAATGGATTACAGTATTCTTGCCTGAGGAACCCATGGACTGAGGAACCTGGTAGGCTACAGTCTGTAGGATCACAAAGATTTGCATACAACTGAGCATGCATGTACTCTTAAGATTTCTATATGGGTTGACATTATTAAAAAATATTAGAGACTATATATAAATAAACAAGCATCTTATTTATCTTGAAAAAATATGGACATATGACAACCCTGGGTCTAATTTATCCCATGGCGATAACTGGATGAAGTTGATCAAAGCTGCCTCTTTTAGAATGGTTGTCATTTTTCTCATCTGCCTTAGCTTTTATCTTCCCTGTTACCTGATGTACTCAATTCCATAAACTGCCTGCTCATTGTTAGTATTTGAATTGGAAACATTGACAAAGGATTCTGCATGTACCTTTTTGTGTTAAATGTCTATTGTTCTGTGATTCATTTTATTTCATATTTTATAAGTTACTCCTTCAGAAATATCCAGGAAAGTCTTATTTAGTTTGACATTATTCTAAAAATGTTCCTAAAGGAAAATCCTTTAGGAACAAAACTATTTCCATTGAAATGTTGACTTAGAGAAAAGGGAACTCTTATATTGTTGAAGGGAATATAAGTTGGTTGAGCTACTATGAAAAATAGTATGGAAATTCCTCAAAAAATTAAAAGTAGAAGTACCATATGGTCCAGTAATTCGACTTCTGAGTATATATCCAAAGAATATGCAAACAAAATCTTATGAGATATCTGCACTCCCATGTTTACTGCAATATTATTCACAAAGTCAAGATATAGAAACAACGTAAGTACCTGTCAATGAATGAACAGATAAAGAAGATGTGGTATATATATATTACTTAGTCATGAGAGAGGAGGAAGTTTGAGACAACAGGGATGAATTTGAGGGCATTATGCTAAGTAAGATAAATTAGACAAAGATAAGCACTGTAATGATATCATTTACATATGGAATCAAGAAAGAAAGCCAAAACTCATAAAAACAGAGTAGAATGGTGGTTACTAAAGTCTGGAGTGTGAAGGGAACTGTGAAGATGTTTAAAGATACAGACTTGCAACTAGTAAATAAAAAAGTCCTGAAGATATAACATACAGTACAATAATTACAGACAATATTTTATTATGAACTTCAAAGCTGCTTAAGAAATAAAATTTCTTCACAAAATGAAAAACAATGAGATGTGATAGAGGTGTTAGCTAATGTTATAGTGGAAATCCTATTGCAACACATAAATACATTAAATCAATACATTTTACAGCTGAAAGTTACACGACGTCATGTCAGTTCTATCACAATAAAATAAAATTTGTATGAAAAATATTTTATGGATGCTGTTTTTACTATTGGAGGTCCTTTGTGAAACTAGGGCTTCCCTGATAGCTCAGTTGGTAAAGAATCCTCCTGCAATGCAGGAGACCCTGGTTCGATTTCTGGGTCAGGAAGATCCACTGGAGAAGGGATAGGCTACCCACTCCAGTGTTCTTTGGCTTTTTTTGTGGCTCAGCTGGTAAAGAATCTGCCTGCAAAGTGGGAGACCTGGGTTTGATTCCTGGGTTGGGAAGATCCCCTGGAGAAGTGAAAGGCTACCCACTCCAGGATTCTGGGCTAGAGAATTCCATGGACTGTATGGTCCATGGGGTTGCAAAGAGTCAGACATGACTGAGAGACTTTCACTTTCACTTTCACTTGTTAAACTAAGATTTTCAGTCAAGCAGGTTGAATATTCATTAATGAATGGATAAAGATAACAACTGGAAGATAACAATTGCTCTAATTAAGGTAACACAACAGAAAACAAGTTGACTCCCTGAAGGAGCTGAAAAGGAAATCATCCAGTCATACTTCTTACCATATACTTTCTTTGCATTATTAATAAAGGACTATATTTAAATCAAAAACAAGGGATTATTAATACTACGGTTATTGAATAATACTCCTGCCAAACACTTTGGGGCTTTTCTGGTGGCTCAGATGGTAAAGAATCTGCCTGCAGTGTAGGAGACCCAAGTTCAATCCCTGGGTCAGGAAGATGCCCTGGAGAAGGGAATGGCTACCCACCCCAGTATTCTTGCCTGGAGAGCTCCATCTACAGAGGAGTCTGGTGGGCTACAGTCCACAGGGCCAAAAGAATCAGATACGACTGAGTGACTAACACTTTCAAGTACTTTGCATAGATAATTTCATTGTTAGTTCCCACCTTTCATCTGAGGTTGATAATAATATTATCTCTATTTTACAGGTAAGAAAATTCAAACTTGGAGTAGTTAATAACTTTATACAAGACCATGTGGCTGGGTATAGTCAGATGCCACAGTATATTGACATAGCTCATCCATTTTTAAAACTATCCATTGGCCTGTAAACCCAATCATTGGTATTCACAAAATTTTCTATATACTATATTCACTAAATAATATCCTCTCCCAGCTGTCATTATTTAAGCCCTGAAATAAGTTTATGTTTGTTCTTCATCAAGTCCTCTCTATATGCTATAGAATACACTTGCAAAAGGATCAAAATTACACTGTAGAATCAATCAACTATATGAGAGTTGTCTACAATCATATTTTAATCAGCATTTGAGAAGCTCTAACTGCAGAATGTATACAGACAACTGAACACTAAATTTAATTACTTTGGCAGAAAAAAAAAATGGCACAGAAAAAGGATAGACAAAAAAGTAAAAATTCACATCACATATTTATTAGTTATTAGCCTGTTAGTTGAGTGATGATACAATGTCCAACTCAGGTTGAATGTAAGGTTATCAAGGTCTAGTTGTGGTAATGTATTATCTAGATATAAAACATCTGTGATTAGCTTTTGAATAGTTTTGCTTGTATGAGCTGCACACACCAGTCAACATTAAATTGCAGGACATGTTTTTGCCCATGAATTTATTTTTATAAATATGTTCTTTGCGAGAAAGTTATTGAGGCATACTCCTAGAAAGAATTTATATCAGTTACCTTCTAGACAATTTCTCTATAACAGGCACCATAAGTGCTTGGGAAATCTTAACTTTTGCACTTTAAAAATTATATCTCCAGTTATTTTTGCAAACAATGCCTTAATTAAAAGAGCATATTTTGTAGCACAAGGCAACTGCAAAATCTCTGAAATAAGAAACCTTGCTAAATTAACATATTTTTGTTTCCACCAGGGTGTTCCAATTAGGTGGATTCTATCATATTATCATCTTATTGATATTCTATATCATATATTCATCATCAACTCATCAGCATTCTTAATTCAGCAAAGTTAATTCCTAACTTTCAGATGAATCTTATTTGGGTAAGGATAATAACTTACTGAGGTGCGTTAGCCCCTAGTGGAATTTTCATCTCCATGATAGTTTTTCGAATGGAGTTTCTTTGTTAAATAAATTGAGGTGATAGAATGGAGCCTCCAATATAATTTTTGGCTCTATTATCTTACATTTCCACATAAAGTATAATATAAAAATGTTATCCCTTATATGTGGAATCTAAAAAAGTGGTACAAATGTACTACAAAAATGTAGCACAAATTTGTACTACAAATTTACAAAACAGAAATAAAATCACAGATGTGGAAAACAAACATGATTACCAGGGAGAAAAGGAGGTGAGAGAAAAATTGGGAGATTCATATTGACATATAGCAAACAGATAATAAGAACCTACTGTATAGCACAGAATACTCTTCTCAATACTTTGTAATGACCTATATGGGAAAAGAATTTTAGAAAGAATGAATATAGGTATAACTGATTCACTTTGCTATATACAGAAACTAAGGCAATATTTTAAATCAACTTTATTCCAGTACAAATTTTTAAAAATGAAGAAAACCTTTGCAATAAGTAGGAGAAAATATTTTATTAGGATCTAAATGTAACCTCTGATCTGTAATTGACTTACTCTGGGATTTAACTTCTCTTTATTTGTCTTGTTGGACAATTCCTCAAGCATCCATTGCCTCTTTGGAGAGAATTTTTTGTTTTCTCTACCCTGTGTCTGATACTCTTACAACCTTGACAGGAATGCCTATTACTTTTAATAAAGTCCTAATTTTATAATGTTGACATTAACACTGTAAGTGAGACCTTAACTAAAAGAAAAGTAACTAAGGTTTACCGAATATCTACTACATGTGAAAAACTGGACCGCTCAAATTTATGTTTATTAATTCATTAGTAACTGGATAAAAGATTTTTATTTTGCTATCTAATCTGTAAGGGATTTGTTTTTTCTCAGTTCAAAATAGTCTTTTCTGTGATTATTTACATTGATAATACAATCTATTTAATTCTAGCCAACTTTGATGGGGCAAAGACCAAAAGTGGAATTAAAGTGACAAAATGGCAATTGGTTCAAAGGTGCAGGGGAACACTGAAGCTTTTACAATGTCGGTGGTAGCTGAATTTATTAGCCATTCTCTTGGGGACATGGTGATGTGTCTCTGAGTTGGAAGGGGGTGTTCCATTCACAGAGAAACCAAAAGGAGAGACATGACAGCCCTCTGAGACTGAACTTGTAGGGGCTGAGACTCCCCTGCAATAAAGGACAGATTGATTAAGAGAAAAAAGCAAACAGAATTTTCAATACATGTATACTTTCTATATGAGCTTCCCAGGTGGCAGAGTGGTGAAGAATCCACCTGCCAATGCAGGAAACACAGGAGTCATGCAGATTCCATCCCTTAGAGTTGGAAATGACAACCCACTCCAGCATTCTTGCTTGGAAAACACCATGGACAGAGGAGCCTGGTGGGCCACAGCCCATGGAGGGGTCTCAAAAAGTTGGACACGGTTGAGCAAACTTGCATGCACACATACTTGCTATATACAAGGAAGAGACCCAGAAAAAGTAAACAACTCCAGTAAGGCATCACCTGAAATACGATCTCTGGGTAAAGAAAAGTAAAGTTGGTTAGGAAAGGCCAGTTATGGAGATTACCAGGAAAAAGCACAGTATACAAAGTTATGCTTATTATATAGATTTAAGTTGCTGCCTTCACCACTGATAAGCACTTCTAGATATGGTTGGCTTTTATTTTTCATCCTCTGCTTCATGGCATTGAGAGGAAGTCACCCTTACAAAGACAGTTCTCCCTTATAAATGTAAACATTTCTTATAGAAGGGTAAGTTTCCCTAGGTTTTCAGAGCTTCTCCCGTATCTGCAATTTCTTAAAAATAACCAACTTAAAATAATCCTTATGCCAAAGAGGCATGTTTGGGGATGGCAAATTCTGCTACCCTTCAATATGAATAAAAAGCACAGTTTTGTGGGAGATAGTGACTGTTGCTTCCATAAAATGTCAAAGAAAACAGATTTTATTCACATATTCAATTTTCCCATATGTCCTGCTGAGTCTTTGGTAAGATCAAGTCAGCAATAATGCAAATAATACAAGCTGTTAGACAAGTGAAGTATCATTTTGTTTCAGTTATTTTTATGCAGAAAGATTTGAATAATTGATTTTTCTGAGATCAATGAATCATAAGCAAATGTCACAAACCTTTACATTTTGAACTAAATGATACTGTAACTCTAAAGGAAAATACACATGGAAGACTATTTTAAGGAGAATTTTCCCTGATATAAATAAAGAGATCTTTTTTCCCCTTCCTTTTTCTTTGGAGCATTTTTCTTTAGAAAATTGTCATTTATTTCTCTTACTCTTTGAGACATATGTAATTTTTTAAAAAAACTAAATAAGACATTTTGTCAGTTTTTAAACCTTAAATGCCTTTCTCAAAGACCTAGGAGTCATCTTCTTGAAAGAGAATCAAGGAAAATAGCCCCCTGACTTCCTATTTCCCAGGTTTTGTGGGGAGGTAGGACCATAAATTTAACTGGAGCTTGGCTTCAAGATACAAACCCTTTGTCAAAAAAGTATGAGAAATTTATCTTTTCCTTTGGATAAAGTCAATTAGTTAACATATATGGCCACATTAATTGCCAAGTGTTAGGATAAGCTACATGTGACTAAGAATGCCATCATGTTATTGAGGACTAGTTATTTATCTTGAGAATAAGAATCTAGCATGTTGTATCTGCTTGGCTATATAAAAAGGTGATGCATTTTTGTTTGTTTGTTTTTTAATCTTTTCAGTCCCTTGAGCAGATCACCTGTGAAATTTATCACATTTGGGTTTAATATTTATTCAATAATAAAAATGTTTTTTTTTATTTTTTGGAGCAGTTTTGGGTTGGCAAGGAATTTTGTTTTTAAGGGTGTTTCCCAACACCACACACATTTGATTCCATTACTGTTTCATTTAAACTTTTGAATGGCTTTCTCTTATTCACAAGATCAAGTCTAAATCCCTGGTATGAGTTCTACCATGTAGCACCAATGGATCTTTTAGCAATATCTCCTAGTGCCCCCTACGTACAAACCACAGCAAAATTCTCAACATTGTTTGCTTTCTTAAGCATGTGATGCAAACTCAAAATATTCATGCAAAAGCATAGGGTAGGGCAATGCTTCAGAATGGCAGAGTGAAAAGCTCGATGGAACATTTTCCTAGCAAAATAGCAATTTAACTGGTGAAAATTATAAAACTAACTCATTTAAAGTCTGAGAATGGTCCTAATGGCCAGAATGGATACATGATATGGATATACAAGATATAGGAAACATGGGGAATAGAGAAATATTAAGAAAACTTTCTAAATTTTGGTAAGATTGTGTCTGTGACATGCGGGCTTTGAATTGCTCCCTTACATCCTCTCCTATTGTCTCCTGGTCCCCCATGCTCTCAGTGCAGGTAGGATATGAGGAAGTCATGGCCTTGTGGCCATGCACTAGGAGGATGCCTCCAAACAGCCTGAGGGAACTCTAACGGAATTGCAGCTGCCTACCTGATACTGACTGCTGGGTGCCAGCACAGCTATAGTGTTCCCTGTAGAGTGGACTCTGGGCTTCAACAGCTAGGGAGGCCCCTCCCTCTCCTACCCTCAGGCCTGACTCACTCGCAGAGGGCATTTCCAGACCAAACAGGCTGAATTTGTGGCTTACAGCCCACAGCATCTTCTCAGCACCAAGAATTTTGCCTTGTGACCCAATACTTCACAGTGTAATTCAGTCCTCAAGGTTGGGACGCTTGATATACACCTGCTCTGGGAGTGGGGACACATGGAGATTCCCAGGATTGCTTTAATGCTGCTAAGTCAGTTCAGTCATGTCCAACTCGGTGCAACCCCATAGACGGCAGCCCACCAGGCTCCCCCGTCCCTGGGATTCTCCAGACAAAAACACTGGAGTGGGTTGCCTTAATAAATGAGGATAAAAACACATGTGTGCCCAGTCCTGGGAGCCAAGCATGGTGGCATTTGTCCTTTTGAAGGAGGTCACTCTTACCACCATTATCCCTACTATAGTTTGACCTCAGGCCAAACTATAAGGAGGGAACACAGCCCCACCCATTAGCAGAAAATTGGATTAAAGACTTAATGAGCATGGCCCCACCCATCAGAAAGAAAGTGAAAGTGAATTCACTCAGTCATGTCCTCCTCGTGTTGCTCCTCTATCCATGGAATTTTCCAGGCAAGAGTACTGGAGTGGGTTGCCATTTCCTTCTCCAGGGGATTTTCCTGACCCAGGGACTGAACCCAGGTCTCCCTCATTACAGGCAGATGCTTTACCATCTGAGCCACCAGAGACGCACAAAGTGAAAGTGAAGTCTGTCAGTCGTGTCCGACTCTCTGCAACCCCATGGACTGTAGCCTACCAGGCTCCTCCATCCATGGAATTTTCCAAGCAAGTGCACTAGAGTGGGTTGCCATTTCCTTCTCCCGGGGATCTTCCAGACCCAGGGATTGAACCGAGGTCTCCTGCATTGCAGGCAGACACTTTACCATCTGAGCCACCAGGGAAGCCCATCAGAGCAAGACTCAGTTTGTCCCACAGCCAGTCCCTCTGATCAGGAAGCTTCTGCAAGCCTCTCATACTTATCCAAGAGGGCAGACAGAATGAAAACCACAATCAAAGAAAATTAATCAAACTGATCACATGGATCACAGCCTTGTCTAACTCAGTGAAACCATGAGCCATACCATGTAGGGCCACACAAGATGGACAGGTCAGGGTGGACAGTTCTGAAAAAATGTGGCCCACTGGAGAAGGGGCTGGCAAACCACTTCAGAAATCTTGCCTTGGGAACCCCATGAATAGTATGAAAAGACAAAAAGATAACACTGAAAGATGAACTCCCCAGGTCGGTAGGTGCCCAATACGCTACAAGAGAAGAATGAAGAAATAGCTATGGAAGGAATGAAGATGCTGAACAAAGCAGAAACAATGCTCAGGTGTGGATATGACTGGTAATGCAAGTAAAGTCTGACACTGTAAAGAACAATATTGCATAGGAACCTGGAATGTTAGGTCCATGAATCAAGGTGAATTGAAAGTGGTCAACAGAAGATGGCAAGAGTGAACACTGACATTTTAGGAATTAATGAACTAAAATGGACCAGAATGGGCGGATTTAATTCAGAGGTCCATTATATCTACTACTGTGGGCAAGAATCCCTTAGAAGAAATGGAGTAGCACACAAAAGAGTCTGAAATGAAGTACTTGGGTGCCATCTCAAAAATGATAGAATGATCTTTGTTTGTTTCCAAGGCAAACCATGCAATATCACAGTAATCCAAGTCTATACCCCAACCACTAATGCCAAAGAAGCGGAAGTTGAACAGTTCTATGATGACCTATAAGACCTTCTAGAACGAATTAAAAAAAAAAAAAAAAAAAAAAGCCCTTTTCATCATAGGGGACTGGAATGCAAAAGTAGGAAGTCAAGAGACACCTGGAGTACAGGAAAATTTGGCTTTGGAGTACAAAATGAAGCAGGGCAAAGGCTAATAGAGTTTTGCCAAGACAATGCACTGGTCTTAGCAAACACCCTCTTCCAACAACACAAGAGAAGATTCTACACATGGACGTCACCAGATGTTCAATCTACAATCAGATTGATTATATTCTTTGCAGCCAAAGATGGAGAAGCTCTGTACAGTCAGCAAAAACAAGACCGGGAGCTGACTGTGGCTTAGATCCTTATTGTCGTATTCATACTTAAATTGAAGAAAGTAGGGAAAACCACTAGACCATTCAGGTATGACCTAAATCAAATTCCTTATGATATTACGGTTGGAAGTGACAAATAGATTCAAGGGATTAGATCTGATAGAGTGCCTGAAGAACTATGAATGGAGGTTCATGACATTGTACAGGGGTCAGTGATCAAGACCATCCCCAAGAAAAAAAAAATACAAAAAGGTAAAATGGTTGTCTGAAGAAGCCTTACAAATAGTTGAGAAAAGAAGAGAAGCTAAAGAAAAAGGATAAAAGGAAAGATATGCCCATTGAATACAGAGTTCCAAAGAAGAGCAAGGAGAGATAAGAAAGCCTTCCTCAGTGATCGGTGCAAAGAAATAGAGGAAAAGAATAGAATGGGAAACACTTGAGATCTCTTCAAGAAAATTAGAGATACCAAAGGAACATTTCATGCAAAGATGGGCTCAATAAGGGACAGAAATGGTATGGACAGAGGCAGAAGATATTAAGAAGAGGTAGCAAGAACACACAGAAGAACTATACAAAAAAGATCTTCATGACCAGATAACCACCATGGTGTGATCACTCACCTAGAGCCAGACATCCTGGAATGTGAAGTCAAGTGGGCCTTCAGTTCAGTTCAGTTCAGTTCAGTTCAGTCACTCAATCATGTCCAACTCTTTGTGACCCTATGAATCGCAGCACTCAGGCCTCCCTGTCCATCACCAACTCCCGGAGTTTACCCAGACTCATGTCCATTGAGTCGGTGATGCCATCCAGGCATCTCATCCTCTGTCGTCCCCTTCTCCTCCTGCCCCCAATTCCTCCCAGCATCAGGGTCTTTTCCAATGAGTCAACTCGTCTCATGAGGTGGCCAAAGTACTGGAGTTTCAGCTCTAGCATCAGTCCTTCCAATGAATACCCAGGACTGATCTCCTTTAGGATGGACTGGTTGGATCTCCTTGCAGTCCAAGGACTCTCAAGAGTCTTTTCCAACACCACAGTTCAAAAGCATCAATTCTTCAGTGCTCAGCTTTCTTCACAGGCCAACTCTCACATCCATACATGACCACAGGAAAAACCATAGCCTTGACTAGACGGACCTTTGTTGGCAAAGTAATGTCTCTGCTTTTCAATATGCTATCTAGGTTAGTCATAACTTTCCTTCCAAAGAGTAAGCGTCTTTTAATTTCATGGCTGCAGTCACCATCTGCAGTGATTTTGGAGCCCCCCAAAATAAAGTTTGACACTGTCTCCACTGTTTCCCCATCTATTTCCCATGAAGTGATGGGACCAGATGCCATGATCTTAGTTTTCAGAATTTTGAGCTTTAAGCCAACTTTTTCATTCTCTTCTTTCACTTTCATCAAGAGGCTTTTTAGTTCCTCTTCACTTTCTGCCTTAAGGGTTGTGTTATCTGCATATCTGAGGTTAGTGATATTTCTCCCTTAGGAAGCATCAGTAGGAACAAAGCTAGTGGAAGTGAGGGAATTCCAGCTGAGCTATTTCAAATCCTAAAAGATGATGCTGTGAAAGTGCTGCACTCAATATGCCAGCAAGTTTGGAAAACACAGCAGTGGTTACAGGACTTGAAGAAGTCAGTTTTCATTCCAATCCCAAAGAAAGGCAATTCTAAAGAATTTTCAAAGTACTGCACAACTGCACTCGTTTCACAATCTAGCAAAATAATGCTCAAAATCCTTCATGCTAGGCTTAAACAGTATGTGAACTGAAAACTTCAGATGTTTAAGCTGGATTTAGAAAATGCTGAGAAAAAAAAAAAAAAGGAAAATGCTGAGGAACCAGAGACCAAATTGCCAACATCTGTTGGATCATAGAAAAAGCAAGAGAATTCCAGATAAACATCTGCTTCATTGACTGTGCCGAAACTGTTGTCTTTTTGGACCACGGCAAACTCTGGGAAATTATTAGAGTTCGGAATACCAGACCACCTTATCTGCCTCCTGAGAAACCTGTATGCAGGTCGAGAAGCACCAGTTAGAACTGGACATGGAACAATGAACTGGTTCCAAATTGGGAAAGGCGTACATAAAGGCTGTATACTGTCACACTGTTTTCAGTTCAGTGTGTGTTCGACTCTTTGCGACCCCATCTGCAGTACACCAGGTTTCCTTGTCCATCACCAACTCCCTGAGCTTGCTCAAACTCATGCTTATCAATTCTGTGATACCATCCATCCAACCATCTCATCTTCTGTCATCCTATTCTCCTCCTGCCTTAAATCTTTCCCAGAATCAGGGTCTTTTCCAGTGAATCTGTTCTTCACATCAGGTGGCCAAAGTATTGGAGTTTCAGCTTCAGCATCAGTCCTTCCAATGAATATTCAGAACTGTTTTCCTTTATGAATGACTGGTTTGATCTCCTTGCAGTCTAAGGGAGTCTCAAGAGTCTTCTCCAACACCACAGTTCAAAAGCATCAATTCTTTGGCACTCAGCTTTCATTATAGTCTAACTCTCATATCCATACATGATTACTGGAAAAACCATAGCTTTGACTGGATGGACATTTGTTTGCAAAGTAATGTCTCTGCTTTTTAATGCTGTCTAGGTTGGTCATAACTTTTCTTCCAAGGAGCAAGCATCTTTTAATTTCATGGCTTATTTAACTTACACCATGCAAAATGCCAGATTGGATGAAACACAAGCTGGAATCAAGATTGCAGGGAAGAATATAAATAACCTCGGATATGCAGATGACACCATCCTTATGGCAGAAAGCAAAGAGATACTAAAGAGCCTCTTGATAAAAGGGAAAGAGGAGAGTGAAAAAGCTGGCTTAAAACTCAACATTCAAAAACCTTAATAATTGTCAAAATAGAATTTAACGTAAAAGAATGAAAATGGGTCATATTTATTAGATCTTATAAAAGGTACAATAACTGAAGTTATCTTCATCATAAACATGAATATAAACAATTTCCAATATATATTGATAACTTCTCACAGAAACACAAGGTAAATGTAAATCAGGAATTGTAATTGGAAATTTTAACTTGCTCTCAGAAACATTGAGATAAAGCAGTCAAAAATACATTTGATTGTATATTTAAAATTTTCAACAAACAAAGCAAGCCTTGAATGAATAGTGTTCTGTCCAATTATTTTGATGTAGGTTTTCTTGTCATTCAAAAATTAATTAAACATCTGTCTGAAGTTCATTCAAACATTTTCAGACTTATCAAGAGGGGAAAAATTGTCTGCTACAGGAAAGCAACTTCATCTTCTGCTTTTCATTCTTCTCCAAAGTATTTAAAAGAGTGGGGATCAGTAGTTCCATTGAAGTTAAATGCCTCACAGCAAAAATCCAAGCTTTCTCCCAGAATCTTCAGCAGCAATTTGACAATTTTACGAATCACTACTTGTTTACATATTTTTCTTTGCCCAAACAGCAAGCATAGTATTATTAACCATTGCAGACATTCCATTTCTAAACAGAGGATCAAGTATTTACTTTCAGTTAAAGATTTTAATAACAGGAAAGTTGGGGATTTTGAATATTTTAACTGGAGCACATCAAATAGAAATTCATTTTTGATGTCATCCAAGTAAACTACCACACAATTGCACTCATCTCACATGCTAGTAAAGTAATGCTCAAAATTCTCCAAGCCAGGCTTCAGCAATATGTAAACCGTAAGCTGGTTTTAGAAAAGGCAGAGGAACCAGAGATCAAATTACCAACATCAGCTGGATCATGGAAAAAACAAGAGAGTTCCAGAAAAACATCTATTTCTGCTTTATTGACTATGCCAAAGCCTTTGACTGTGTAAATCACAATAAACTGTGGCAAATTCTGAAAGAGTTGGGAATACCAGACCACCTGACCTGCCTCTTGAGAAATCTGTATGCAGGTCAGGAAGCAACAGTTAGAACTGGACATGGAACAACAGACTGGTTCCAAATAGGAAAAGGAGTCCGTCAAGGCTGTATATTGTCACCCTGCTTATTTAACTTCTATGCAGAATACATCATGAGAAACGCTGGACTGGAAGAAGCACAAGCTGGAATCAAGATTACCGGGAGAAATATCGATAACCTCAGATATGCAGATGACACCACCCTTATGGCAGAAAGTGAAGAGGAACTACAAAGCCCCTTGATGAAAGTGAAAGTGGAGAGTGAAAAAGTTGGCTTAAAGCTCAACATTCAGAAAATGAAGATCATGGCATCCGGTCCCATCACTTCATGGGAAATAGATGGGAAAACAGTGGAAACAGTGTCTGACTTTATTTTTGGGGGCTCTAAAATCACTGCCGATGGTGACTGCATCCATGAAATTAAAAGACGCTTACTCCTTGGAAGGAAAGTTATGACCAACCTAGATAGCGTATTCAAAAGCAGAGACATTACTTTGCCAACATAGTTTCATCTAGTCAAGGCTGTGGTTTTTCCTGTGGTCATGTATGGAAGTGACAGTTGGACTGTGAAGAAGGCTGAGCGCGGAAGAATTGATGCTTTTGAACTGTGGTGTTGGAGAAGACTCCTGAGAGTCCCTTGGACTGCAAGGAGATCCAACCAGTCCATTCTGAAGGAGATTAGCCCTGGTATGTTTTTGGAGGGAATGATGCTGAAACTGAAACTCCAGTACTTTGGCCACCTCATGCGAAGAGTTGACTCATTGGAAAAGACTCTGATGCTGGGAGGGATTGGGGCCAAGAGGAGAAGGGGACGACAGAGGATGAGATGACCGGATGACATCACTGACTTGATGGACGTGAGTCTGAGTGAAGTCCGGGAGTTGGTGATGGACAGGGAGGCCTGGCGTGCTGCAATTCATAGGGTCGCAAAGAGTAGGGCACGACAGAGCGACAGAACTGAACTGAAGTACATATAAGATGAAAAATAAAATCTCTTTGCAGCACAAAGAGATTTTAGTAGTTTCATGTAGCTGCATGCTACATGGAAAGCATCCCTAATTCCTCATAACCTTCTCTAACATTAGGAGACAAATGTTCTGGATTGGGTGGTATCATTTGTCACAGGTACTGCTTCACTTTTCTTCCTGAATAAGCTGCAAAGCAGCTTACTCACTGCCAGGAAATAAGGCTGTATCAAGGCCTTTTCAACTGTGAGGAGTTCTGTTTGACAACTGGAAATGGAATATGCAATATGGCAGGATGCCTCATGGGAAGAGTTTGATTTAGGATAGCTTGAATTCCCAGGCACTTTGAACAAAACCATCTTTTCATTTGAGATACCAGTGCTCTGACATACTCTCAGGTTGGACACATCTAAATACATCTGAACACATCTAAAGGTTTTTCAGCCTTAAAGGCTTTATGTTACCATTGGCATAAAAGTTTGCCTCTCTATAAATACTGGGGTTTTATGGCCATTAGGTTCTTCAATGAAATGAAAACCAAAAGTAATTTCAATTTTACTTAACTTTCTTTACTTTGATGGCTTCCAGCTTAAGTTATGCCCAATATAAACAATGGCAAAAAAAAAAAAATGGGTTTTAATTAATTTATATCAACCAGAAACTATTCTAAATGAAGTATGGTGTGAGTAATGACTATACTTACATATGTATGCACAGTGGCATTTTATGCCATTTACAGCAAAGACATAAAACATTGATGTAACAGTTTTTTTTTCATGTACAAGTAGACATTTCTCAACATGACAGAAAAATAATTGAAGAAATTGATGTGTGTATGTGTGAGATTGTATGTGATGTATTTTCTGGGCCATGCCCAGTTAACCGAACTCCTGAAGACCATTCATAAGTAAAGAGTAAAGCTCCTGATCCAGAGGAATTTTAAAGAGTCTACTTTTACCAAAATTGGGTGCAAGATCAGAGCTATATTGATTTGTAACTCAAATATAAGGTTAGTCCTGCCCCTTATTGGCATGAACTGGAGACTTTCAGGGGTACTTCAAGAAATATCACTGCTTTGATTGAGCAATGGTCCCTTACTCATAAATCTGTAGTCAATCTCTATTTTAGTCTAATAAATCAAACTCCTTAATTTGGGTATTCAAGACACTCGTGATTTCCAACCTTATTTTCAATTATTTTGCAGCAGAAAAACTGCATTACAGCTAGATGGAACCTCTGAGTTACTGTGCATATGTGTAGCACTCCCTTACCTCCAGTAAAAATATATTTTGTTCCTTCCACACACCTTTTTTTAAGGACTAAATATTGCTCTCCTTTTGCAATCCAGTTTAAACTTTACACCTTCTATATTGTCTGTTTTAATCAAGTCAGTTTCAGAAAAGATTTCTTCAGCCTAGAGACTCTCTTGAGAATTTTCTATGCAATTCTAGTATGGAAATTTCGACATTTTATCCTGTATTCATCATATTTATGTTTATTTTTATTAACACTGTCTTTCTTGATTTATCCTTGTAAATTCTGTATCATTTCAGTGCTTTTCAAACATTAGTCATTCATTAGCTACTTATTGAGTGAATGATTCAACAAATTAAGTAATAATGAAGGGTAGACTTTTTTCTTAATAATACTTTACTTTCATTTATGTCACCTGTCAACTCAAGTTAGCAACAACTCTTGCTTTCAATAATTTCATGACTGATTATCTGTTTAGCAGCACCTAATGAGAAAGAAATATTCTTAGCTGGGAGAATATTGATCCAAAGAATATCTGTTTTGCTATAGTTAATGCTACTGTGCAAGTAACAAATGTTCAATGGTCAAGATTTAACAAAATTAGATGTACTTTTTAAATCTTGAAGTTCTACTTATACAGAATGACACAATATGAAAAATTTTATAATAGAGCTATAATTCTATGTTAAAGTCTATTTATGATCTGATTAATGCAGAAGAATCTGTTATAAACCAGGCACTGTGTACAGACTACGTCAAACTGCAGAAAAGCCCTTATGTTAGCCCTTATATCAGCCCTTATGTAACTCCGTTCCTTAGATGAAGATGTAAAGTCCACAGAGGTTAGGCAACTTCATGTCATACAAGGGTCGACTGATAGTTTCAAGGTTCATGGGATTCCCTGGTAACTCAGCCAGTAAAGAATCTGCCTGCAATGCAGGAGGCCCTGGTTTGATTCCTGGGTTGGGAAAATCTGCTGGAGAAGGGATAGACTACCCACTCAAGCATTCTTGGGCTTCTCTAGTGGCTCAGATGGTAAAGAATCCACCTGCAATGTGGGAGACCTGGGTTCATCCCTGGGTTGGGAAGATCCCTTGGAGGAGGGAACAGCTACCCACTCCAGTATTTTGGCCTGGAGAATTTCATGGGCTGTATAGTACACGGGGTCTCAAGAGTCAGACATGGCTGAGCGACTTACACTTTCAAGGTTCATATTAAGGCTTGTTCTCTTTCCACTATAATAAACTTATTATTAAACACTGGGGATGTCAGATACAGAATATTCGGTATAGTAAACAAACAAACAAACTCTTGACTCATGACTCCAACAACCGGCTCCAAAAAAGAAATCAAACTCAAGTGGGTAGGATTGTAAAGAGTTCATATTGGGATGATAGACTGTTATGATGTGTCCATGCATGCTACTTTGCTTCAGTTGTGCCAATTCTTTGTGATGCTATGGACTGTTGCCCACCAGGCTCCTCTGTCCATGGGATTCTCCAGCCAAGAATACTGGAGTGCCGACTCCAGGGTATCTTCCTGATCTAGGGGTTGAACCTGCATCTCTTATGTGTCTTGCATTGGTAGGTGGGTTCTTTACCACTAGAACCAGCTGGGAAGCCCCAGAATATTATGATATGTAAAAGTAAAATTTAAACTGTGCAACTAGTGTTAACAAACAACATAATTTGTGGCAAAGTAATATCTTTAAAATGAGATATTAAACAGCTTCTTGCTTTAGTATAAACGAGTCTCTTCCTTTAATATAATTGGGCCTCTTCCTTTAATATAAATTTGTTTTTCCAATTATTCATTGTTTCAGAGCAGCAAAACTCTTCCAGCCTAACAAATGGTTACTTTCTCACCCTCCATCTCCTCTGCCTCCTCTTTCATCGGGTTTTGCTTTTATGTGTGTATATGAAACACGATCAGGTTTTTTTTTTTTTTTTTTTTAAGAAAGTAATACATATGCTTGACATGGGAAATATTTAGTAAATATTCAATAAATAATACATTTTTGGGAAAGATTTCAATCAATTTTGACTAAAACTGGATATATTACGTGCTAGGGCTTCCATAAAAATCACAGACTAGGTAGTAAACAATAGGAAATTCTGGAGATAAGAGGTGCAAGATCAAGTTATTTGCAGGGGTGGTTTCTTCTGAAGGTTATCTCCTTTTCTTGCAGATGGCTGACTTCCCACTGTGTCCCACATGGTCTTCCTTTTGACTATGTTGTTTGTGTCCTAATTTCCTCCTCTTTTAAGGACACTAGTCATATTGGATTAGAATGAACCTTAATGACTCCATTTAAACAATCACCTCTGGGAAGACTTCAATATACCAATTTTCAGGGGCACGGTTGAGCCCATAGCACTTGGGGATCAAGACTATAATCCCAGGAGATATGTTATGAATGAAATTAATGATATGCAATAGAAACAGTGGAACATGATATTACAGAGAATGACTTCATACGGTAAATACAAATGATGCATTAAGAATTTTTGATCAAGTAAATGATGAAAAGATCATTTTCCTCCCAAACGTTTTTGGTTGTGGTCAAACATTTAATAAGTACTTAAAAATTAGACAATTAACAAAATGTAGAGAAATGTGGATTAAGTTTTCAGTTCAGTCAGTTCAGTCACTCAGTGGTGTCCAACTCTTTGTGACCCCATGAAGCAGCACATCAGGCTTCCCTGTGCATCACCAACTCCTGGAGCTTGCTCAAACTCATTGTCTCCTTCTCCTCCTGCCTTCAATCTTTCCCAGCATCACGGTCTTTTACAGTGAGTCAGTTCTTCGTATCAGGTGGCTGAAAAATTGGAGTTTCAGCTTCAGCATCAGTCCTTCCAATGAATATTCAGAACTTATTCCTTTAAGATGGACTGGTTTGATCTCCTTGCAGTCCAAGGGACTCTCAAGAGTCATCTCCAACTCTGCAGCTCAAAAGCATCAATTTTTTGGCACTCAGCTTTCTTTATGGTCCAACTCTCACATCCAAACATGACTACTGGAAAAACCATAGCTTTGACTAGATGGGCCTTTGGTGGCAAAGTACTATCTCTGCTTTTTTTTGTTTTATTATTTTTTAAATTTTATTTTATTTTTAAACTTTACAATTTTGCCAAATATTGAAATGAATCCGCCACAGGTATACATGAGTTCCCCATTCTGAACCCTCCTCCCTCCCCATACCATCCCTCTAAGTCATCCCAGTGCACCAGCCCCAAGCATCCAGTATCGTGCATCGAACCTGGACTGGCAACTCGTTCCAAATATGATATTATACGTATTTCAATGTCATTCTCCCAAGTCATCCCACCCTCTCCCTCTCCCACAGAGTCCAAAAGACTGTTCCATATATCAGTATCTCTTTTGCTGTCTCGTATACACGGTTATTGTTACCATCTTTCTAAATTCCATATATATGCGTTAGTATACTGTATTGGTGTTTTTCTTTCTGGCTTACTTCACTCTGTATAATAGGCTCCAGTTTCATCCACCTCATTAGAACTGATTCAAATGTATTCTTTTTAATGGCTGAGTAATACTCCATTGTGTATATGTACCACAGCTTTCTTATCCATTCATCTGATGATGCACATCTAGGTTGCTTCCATGTCCTGGCTATTATAAACAGTGCTGCGATGAACATTGGGGTACATGTGTCTCTTTCAATTCTGGTTTCCTCAGTGTGTATGCCCAGCAGTGGGATTGCTGGGTCCTCTGGCAGTTCTATTTCCAGTTTTTTTTAAGGAATCTCCACACTGTTCTCCATAGTGGCTGTACTAGTTTGCATTCCCACCAACAGTGTAAGAGGGTTCCCTTTTCTCCACACCCTCTCCAGCATTTATTGCTTGTAGACTTTTGGATCACAGCCATTCTGACTGGCATGAAATGGTACCTCATTGTGGTTTTGATTTGCATTACTCTGATAATGAGTGATGTTGAGCATCTTTTCATGTGTTTGTTAGCCATCTGTATGTCTTCGTTGGAGAAATGTCTATTTAGTTCTTTGGCCCATTTTTTGATTGGTTCATTTATTTTTCTGGAATTGAGCTATAGGAGTTGCTTGTATATTTTTGAGATTAGTTGTTTGTCAGTTGCTTCATTTGCTATTATTTTCTCCCACTCTGAAGGCTGTCTTTTCACCTTGCTTATAGTTTCCTTTGTTGTGCAGAACTTTTAAGTTTAATTAGGTCCCATTTGTTTATTTTTGCTTTTATTTCCAATATTCTGAGAGGTGGGTCATAGAGGCTCCTACTGTGATATATGTCAGAGAGTGTTTTGCCTATGTTCTCCTCTAGGAGTTTTATAGTTTCTGGTCTAATGTTTAGATCTTTAATCCATTGTGAGTTTATTTTTGTGTATGATGTTAGAAAGTGTTCTAGATTCATTCTTTTACAAGTGGTTGACCAGTTTTCCCAGCACCATTTGTTAAAGAGATTGTCTTTTCTCCATTGTATATTCTTGCCTCCTTTGTCAAAGATAAGGTGTCCATAGATGCTTGGGTTCATCTCTGGGCTTTCTATTTTGTTCCATTGATCTATATTTCTGTCTTTGTGCCAGTACCATACTGTCTTGATGACTGTGGCTTTAAGTACAGCCTAAAGTCAGGCAGGTATATTACTCCAGTTCCATTTTTCTTTCTCAAGATTGCTTTGGCTATTCAAGGTTATTTGTATTTCCATACAAATGTGAAATTATTTGTTCTAGCTCTGTGAAGAATACCGTTGGTAGCTTGATAGAGATTGCATTGAATCTATAGATTGCTTTGGGTAGTATATTCATTTTCACTATATTGATGCTTCCATTCCATGAACATGGTATATTTCTCTATCTATTAGTGTCCTCTTTGATTTCTTTCACCAGTGTTTTATAGTTTTCTGTATATAGGTCTTTAGTTTCTTTAGATAGGTATATTCCTGAGTATTTTATTCTTTTCATTGCAATGGTGAATGGAATTGTTTCCTTAATTTCTCTTTCTCACTTCAGTTCAGTTCAGTCGCTCAGTCGTGTCCGACTCTTTGCGACCCCATGAATCGCAGCATGCCAGGCCTCCCTATCCATCACCAACTCCCAGAGTTCACTGAGACTCACGTCCTTCGAGTCAGTGATGCCATACAGCCATCCCATCCTCTGTCATCCCCTTCTCCTTTTGCCCCCAATCCCTCCCAGCATCAGAGTCTTTTCCAATGAGTCAACTCATCGCATGAGGTGGCCAAAGTACTGGAGTTTCAGCTTTAGCATCATTCCTTCCAAAGAAATCCCAGGGCTGATCTCCTTCAGAATGGACTGGTTGGATCTCCTTGCAGTCCAAGGGACTCTCAAGAGTCTTCACCGACACCACAGTTCAAAAGCATCAATTCTTCGGCGCTCAGCCTTCTCCACAGTCGAACTCTCACATCCATACATGACTACTGGAAAAACCATAGCCTTGACTAGATGAACCTTTGTTGGCAAAATAATGTCTCTGCTTTTGAATACGCTATCTAGGTTGGTCATAACTTTCCTTCCAAGGAGTAAGCGTCTTTTAATTTCATGGCTGCAGTCACCATCTGCAGTGATTTTGGAGCCCAAGAAAATAAAGTCTGACACTGTTTCCACTGTTTCCCCATCTATTTCCCATGAAGTGATGGGACCGGATGCCATGATCTTCGTTTTCTGAATGTTGAACTTTAAGCCAACTTTTTCATTCTCTTCTTTCACTTTTATCAAGAGGCTCTTTAGTTCCTCATCACTTTCTGCCATAGGGGTGGTGTCATCTGCATATCTGAGGTTCTTGATATTTCTCCCAACAATCTTGATTACATCTTGTGCTTCTTCCAGTCCAGCGTTTCTCATAATGTACTCTTCATGTAAGTTTAATAAGCAGGGTGACAATATACAGCTTTGACGTATTCCTCTTCCTATTTGGAACCAGTCTGTTGTTCCCTGTCCAGTTCTAACTGTTGCTTCCTGACCTGCATATAGGTTTCTCAAGAGGCAGATCAGGTGGTCTGGTATTCCCATCTCTTTCAGAATTTTCCACAGTTTATTGTGATCCACACAGTCAAAGGCTTTGGCAGAGTCAATAAAGCAGAAATAGATGTTTTTCTGGAACTCTCTTGCTTTTTCCATGATCCAGTGGATGTTGGCAATTTGATCTCTGGTTCCTCTGCCTTTTCTAAAACCAGCTTGAACATCAGGAAGTTTACGGTTCACATATTGCTGAAGCCTGGCTTGGAGAATTTTGAGCATTACTTTACTAGCGTGTGAGATGAGTGCGATTGTGTGGTAGTTTGAGCATTCTTTGGCATTGCCTTTCTTTGGGATTGGAATGAAAACTGACCTTTAGCAGTCCTGTGGCCATTGCTGAGTTTTCCAAATTTGCTGGCATATTGAGTGCAGCACTTTCACATCATCATCTTTCAGGATTTGAAATAGCTCAACTGGAATTCCATCACCTCCACTAGCTTTGTTCATAGTGATGCTTCCTAAGGCTCACTTGACTTCACATTTCAGGATGTCTGGCTCTAGGTCAGTGATCACATCATCGTAATTATCTGGGTTGTGTAGATCTTTTTTTGTACAGTTCTTCTGTGTATTCTTGCCACCTCTTCTTAATATCTTCTGCTTCTGTTAGGTCCATACCATTTCTGTCCTTTATCGAGCCCATCTTTGCATGAAATGGTCCCTTGGTATCTCTAATTTTCTTGAAGAGATCTCTAGTCTTTCTCATTCTGTTGTTTTCCTCTATTTCTTTGCATTAATCGCTGAGGAAGGCTTTCTTATCTCTTTTTGCTATTCTTTGGAACTCTGCATTCAGATGCTTATATCTTTCCTTTTCTCCTTTGCTTTTCTCTTCTCTTCTTTTCACAGCTATTTGTAAGCCCTCCCCAGACAACCATATTGCTTTTTTGCATTTCTTTTCCATGGGGGTGGTCTTGATCCCTGTTTCCTGTACAATGTCACGAACTTCATTCCACTGTTCATCAGGCACTCTATTTATCAGATCTAGGCCCTTAAATCTATTTCTCACTTCCACTGTATAATCATAAGCGATTTGATTTAGGTCATACCTGAATGGGTTAGTGGTTTTCCTTATGATGGCAATAGTGAATGTTGACATTCTAGGAATCAGCGAACTAAAATGGACTGGAATGGGTGAATTTAACTCAGATGACCATTATATCTACTACTGCGGGCAGGAATCCCTCAGAAGAAATGGAGTAGCCATCATGGTCAACAAAAGAGTCCATAATGCAGTACTTGGATGCAATCTCAAAGACGACTAAATGATCTCTTCATTTCCAAGGCTAACCATTCATATCACAGTAATCCAAGTCTATGCCCCAACCAGTAACAGTGAAGAAGCTGAAGTTGAACGGTTCTATGAAGACCTACAATACCTTTAAGAACTAACACCCAAAAAAGATGTCCTTTTCATTATAGGTGACTGGAATGCAAAAGTAGGAAGTCAAGAAACACCTGGAGTAACAGGCAAATTTGGCCTTGGAATACAGAAAGAAGCAGGACAAAGACTAATAGAGTTTTGCCAAGAAAATGCACTGCTCATAACAAACACCCTCTTCCAACAACATAAGAGAAGAGTCTATACATGGACATCACCAGATGGTCAACACTGAAATCAGATTGATTATATTCTTTGCAGCCAAAGATGGAGAAGCTCTATATAGTCAGCAAAAGCAAGACCAGGAGCTGACTGTGGCTCAGATCATGAACTCCTTATTTATTTTTCTGTTTTCTCATTATTATTGTATAGAAATGCAAGGGATTTCTGTGTGTTGATTTTATATCCTGAAACTTTACTATATTCGTTGATTAGTTCTAGTAATTATCTGGTGGAGTCTTTAGGGTTTTCTATGTAGAGGATCATGTCATGCGCAAACAGTGAGAGTTTTACTTCTTCTTTTCCAATTTGGATTCCTTTTATTTCTTTTTCTGCTCTGATTGCTGTGACCAAAACTTCCAAAACTATGTTGAATAGTAATGGTGAAAGTGGGCACCCTTGTCTTGTTCCTGACTTTAGAGGAAATGCTTTCAATTTTTCACCATTGAGGATAATGTTTGCTGTGTGTTTGTCATATACAGCTTTTATTATGTTGAGGTATGTTCCTTCTATTCCTGCTTTCAGGAGAGTTCTTATCATAAATGGATGTTGAATGTTGTCAAAGGCTTTCTCTGCATCTATTGAGATAATCATATGGTTTTTATTTTTCAATTTGTTAATGTTGTCTATTATATTGATTGATTTGTGGATATTGAAGAATCCTTGCTTCCCTGGGATAAAGCCCACTTGGTCATGGTGTATGATCTTTTTAATGTGTTGTTGGGTTCTGATTGCTAGAATTTTGTTAAGGATTTTTTCGTCTATGTTCATCAGTGATATTGGCCTGTAGTTTTCTTTTTTTGTGTCATCTTTGTCAGGTTTTGGTATTAGGGTGATGGTGGCCTCATAGAATGAGTTTGGAAGTTTACCTTCCTCTGCAATTTTCTGGAAGAGTTTGAGTAGGATAGGTGTTAGCTCTTCTCTAAATTTTTGGTAGAATTCAGCTGTGAAGCCATCTGGACCTGGGCTTTTGTTTACTGGAAGATTTCTGATTACAGTTTCAATTTCTGTGCTTGTGATGGGTCTGTTAAGATTTTCTATTTCTTCCTGGTTCAGTTTTGGAAAGTTGTACTTTTCTAAGAATTTGTCCATTTCTTCCACGTTGTCCATTTTATTGGCATATAATTGCTGATAGTAGTCTCTTATGATCCTTTGTATTTCTGTGTTGTCTGTTGTGATCTCTCCATTTTCATTTCTAATTTTATTGATTTGAGTTTTCTTCCTTTGTTTCTTGATGAGTCTGGCTAATGGTTTGTCAATTTTATTTATCCTTTCAAAGAACCAGCTTTTGGCTTTGTTGATTTTTGCTATGGTCTCTTTTGTTTTTTTGCATTTATTTCTGCCCTAATTTTTAAGATTTCTTTCCTTCTACTAACCCTGGGGTTCTTCATTTCTTCCTTTTCTAGTTGCTTTAGGTGTAGAGTTAGGTTATTTATTTGACGTTTTCCTTGTTTCTTGAGGTATGCCTGTATTGCTAATGAACTTTCCCCTTAGGACTGCTTTTACAGTGCCCCACAGCTTTTGGGTGGTTCTGTTTTCATTTTCATTCGTTTCTATGCAAATTTTGATTTCTTTTTTGATTTCTTCTGTGATTTGTTGGTTATTCAGCAGTGTGTTGTTCAGCCTCCATATGTTGGAATTTTTAATAGTTTTTCTCCTGTAATTGAGATCTAATCTTACTGCATTGTGGTCAGAAAAGAAGCTTGGAATGATTTCAATTTTTTTGAACTTACCAAGGCTAGATTTATGGCCCAGGATGTGATCTATCCTGGAGAAGGTTCCGTGTGCGCTTGAGAAAAAAGGTGAAATTCATTGGTTTGGGATGAAATGTCCTATAGATATCAATTAGGTCTAACTGGTCTATTGTATCGTTTAAAGTTTGTGTTTCCTTGTTAATTTTCTGTTTAGTTGATCTATCCATAGGCGTGAGTGGGATATTAAAGTCTCCCACTATTATTGTGTTATTGTTAATTTCTCCTTTCATACTTGTTAGCATTTATTTGTCTTACATATTGCGGTGCTCCTATGTTGGGTGCATATATATTTATAATTGTTATATCTTCTTCTTGGATTGATCCTTTGATCATTATGTAGTGACCTTCTTTGTCTCTTTTCACAGCCTTTGTTTTAAAGTCTATTTTATCTGATATGAGTATTGCTACTCCTGATTTCTTTTGGTCTCTATTTGCATGGAAAATCTTTTTCCAGCCCTTCACTTTCAGTCTGTATGTGCCCCCTGTTTTGAGGTGGGTCTCTTGTAGACAACATATGTAGAGGTCTTGTTTTTGTATCCATTCAGCCAGTCTTTGTCTTTTGGTTGGGGCATTCAACCCATTTACATTTAAGGTTATTATTGATAAGTATGATCCCGTTGCCATTTACTTTATTGTTTTGGGTTCGAATTTATACACCCTTTTTGTGTTTCCTGTCTAGAGAATATCCTTTAGTATTTGTTGGAGAGCTGGTTTGGTGGTGCTGAATTCTCTCAGCTTTTGCTTGTCTGTAAAGCTTTTGATTTCTCCTTCATATTTGAATGAGCCCCTTGCTGGGTACGATAATCTGGGCTGTAGGTTATTTTCTTTCATCACTTGAAGTATATCTTGCCATTCCCTCCTGGCTTGAAGAGTTTCTATTGAAAGATCAGCTGTTATCCTTATGGGAATTCCCTTGTGTGTTATTTGTTGTTTTTCCCTTGCTGCTTTTAATATTTGTTCTTTGTGTTTGATCTTTGTTAATTGATTAATGTGTGTCTTGGGGTGTTTTGCCTTGGGTTTATCCTGTTTGGGACTCTCTGGGTTTCTTGGACTTGAGTGATTATTTCCTTCCCCGTTTTAGGGAAGTTTTCAACTATTATCTCCTCAAGTATTGTCTCATGGCCTTTCTTTTTGTCTTCTTCTTCTGGGACCCCTATGATTTGAATGTTGTAGCATTTAATATTGTCCTGGAGGTCTCTGAGATTGTCCTCATTTCTTTTAATTCGTTTTTCTTTTTTCCTCTCTGATTCATTTATTTCTACCATTCTATCCTCTAATTCACTAATGCTATGTTCTGCCTCTGTTATTCTACTATTTGTTGCCTCCAGAGTGTTTTTGATCTCATTTATTGCATTATTCATTATATATTGACCCTTTTTTATTTCTTCTAGGTCCTTGTTAAACCTTTCTTGCATCTTGTCAATGCTTGTCTCCAGGCTATTTATCTGTGATTCCATTTTGATTTCAAGATTTTGGATCAATTTCACAATCATTATTTGGAATTCTTTATCAGGTAGATTCCCTATCTCTTCCTCTTTTGTTTGGTTTGGTGGGCATTTATCCTGTTCCTTTACCTGTTGGGTATTCCTCTGTCTCTTCATCTTGTTTATATTGCTGAGTTTGGGGTGTCCTTTCTGTATTCTGGCAGTTTGTGGAGTTCTCTTTATTGTGGAGTTTCTTCACTGTGTGTGGGTTTGTACAGGTGGCTTGTCAAGGTTTCTTGGTTAGGGAAGCTTGTGTCAGTGTTCTGGTGGGTGGAACTGGATTTCTTCTCTCTGGAGTGCAATGAAGTGTCCAGTAATGAGTTATAAGATGTCTATGGTTTTGTAGTAACTTTGGGCATCCTGAATATTGGAGCTCAGGGCTGTGTTCCTGTGTTGCTGGAGAATTTGCTTGGTATGTCTTGCCCTGGAACTTGTTGGCCCTTGTGTGGTGCTTGGTTTCAGTGTAGGTATGGAGGCATTTGATGAGCACCTGTCAATTAACATTCCCTGGAGTCAGGATTTCCCTGGAGTCAGGGTTTGGACTTAAGCCTCCTGCTTCTAGTTATCGGTCTTATTTTTACAGTAGTCTCAAAACTTCTCCTTCTATGCAGCACCATTGATAAAACATCTACGTTAAAGATGAAAAGTTTCTCCACTGTGAAAGTCACCCAGAGAGGTTCACAGCATTACATGGAGAAGAGAAGAGGGAGGAGGGAGTTAGAGTTGACCTGAATGAGATGAGGTGGAATCAATAGAGGAGAGAGTGGGCTAGCCAGTAATCACTTCCTTATGTGCACTTCACAACTGGGCTGCTCAGAGATGTTCACAGAGTTATACAGAGAAGAGAAGAGGGAGGAAGGAGACAGAGGTGGCCAGGAGGATAAAAGGAGGGAATGAAAAGGAGGGAGACAGATCCAGCCAGTAATCTGTTCCCTAAGTGTTCTCCACCGTCTGGAACACACAGAAATTCACAGAGTTGGGTAGAGTAGAGAGGGGTTAGGGAGGAGACACAGGCGACCTGGTGGAGAAAAAGGAGAGTCCAAAGTGGGAGACAGCAGTCAAGCCAGTAATCTCGCTCCCAAGTAAAAAATGAGTACTGAAGATTGGGTTCTTAAAGGTACAAAATTGATAACAAATACCAAAAAGCAAAAGTTAAAAATCTAGAGTTTGGAATTTCAAAAATACAATGTTTAAAAAAAGAAGAAGAAAAAGAAAGAGAAAACAAAAACAAAAACAAAGTCACAAAATTATAAAGAAAATATAGGTACAAAATTGATAACAAATACCAAAGAGCATAAATTAAAAATCTAGAGTAGAGTTTAGAATTTCAGAAATACAATGTTAAAGAAAAGAAGAGAAAGAAAGAGATAAAAGAAAAGTCACAAAAATTATAAATATATATATATATGTACAAAATTGATAACAAATACCAAAAAAGCTAAAATTAAAAATCTAGAGTTTGGAATTTCAAAAATACAACGTTAAAGAAAAGAAGAAAAAAAAAAAAAAAAGAAAGAAAAAAAAAAAACAAAGTCACAAAAAATATAAAAAATATATATATGAAGTTTGCTTTTTTAAAAAAATAGGGTCTTTTTTTTTGCAAAGTAATAGTAGGTTATAAAAGTGAAAATTAAAGGGGTAATAGAGGACTTAAACATTTTTTTAAAAAAAGAAAGAAAGAATGATCATAAAAATAGGAAAAATATATTAGGACTTTCTGTGGTGTTGTTGTGGGTATTTTGGGGTCAGTTCATTTTCCGCTAGTTCCTTGGTCCGGCTTGTATTTCTCAAGATCTGTAGGCCCCTTCCTATGTAGTTGGTATTAACGACAGGGTTTTAATCTATTGTCTGTCGCTTCCAAGGTGGTTCCCTCTGTTACAGCTTCTTCTGTTTGCTGGTCTCTTCAGTGTCTCATTTCTGCCCTGACACAAAGGGGGCAGTGGTGGACACATTTTTTTTTTTTTTTTTTTAGGCTCACTTGTTCAGTTGCGCTGTGGGGAGGGAGGGACACTGCAAACAAATAACACTGGCATGTGCTCGCAGTGCCTCAGCCACACTGGGCCTGCCCCCACTCACGGTGTGTGTAGCCTCCCTGCCCACACTGCTCAGGCTCTAGGTTGCTCCGCCGGGAACCATCCGAGGCCGGCCCTGGGCTGCTTGCACCTCCCAGGTCTAAGCCGCTCAGGTTCAGGCACTCGGGTAGTCCTCAGAGGCACAGACTCGGTTGGGCCTGCGTTTTGTGTCCTTCCCAGGTCCTAGCAGCTCAGGTGATGAGGTGTTTGGCAAGTGCGGTTGCTGCGACTTACCACCTCCCTGCCACTTGGTTTTCTGCGTGTACAACCAGCGCTCCTTCTCAGGCAGATGTTGACCTTCCAGAACCCCAAGAAGTCTTAGCTAGCAAAGAAGCCTGCTTAAGTTTTGTAGATAATGTCTCTCTGGGGCTGCGATTGCCCCCTTCTGGCTCTGGCTGCCTGTCACCGGAGAGGGGTGGTCTACAGCCGGCTATCTCTGTTCAGTCCTTCGTTCCATGCACAGGCATGGTGGTGTCTTAGGTTAGGGCTGGCTTTTCCCGTGGTAGTTATCCCACAGTCTGGTTTCCTAGCCCAAATTTGTTCGCTCAGATAGCACTAGGGGCATTCAGGCCAGATGCTTACCGTAAGCGATGCAGCACGCACCTCCCTGCCCAGCCCCCGCTTGCTAGTGGTGGGTGCAGGCGTCTGCACTGCTTCTCCACTGGGGGAGTTACCGTTGGGCTCATAATCTGTGGTAATTAATTGTTTACTTATTTTTCCTCCCTGTTATGTTGCCCTCTGTTCTTCCAAGGCTCGGCACAGACTCGGCAGTGAGAGTGTTTCCTGGTGTTTGGAAACCTCTCTTTTTTAGAGCCCCTTCCCGGGACAGAGCTCTGTCCCTCCCTCTTTTGTCTCTTTTTTGTCTTTTATATTTTTTCCACCTCCTTTCGAAGATAATGGGTTGCTTTTCTGGGTGCCTGATGTCCTCTGCCGGTATTCAGAAGTTGTTTTGTGGAATTTACTCGGCGTTTAAATGTTCTTTTGATGAATTTGTGGGGGAGAAAGTGGTCTCTCCATCCTATTCCTCCGCCATCTTAGCTCCTCCCCCTCTGCTTTTTAATATGTTATCTACGTTGGTCGTAGCTTTTCTTCCAAGGAGCAAGCGTCTTTTAATTTCATGGCTGCCTTCACCATCTGCAGTGATTTTGAAACCCAAGAAAATAAAGTCTGTCACTGTTTGCATTGTTTCCCCATCTAGTTTCCATGAAGTGATGGGACTGGATGCCATGAGCTCAGTTTTTTGAATGATGAGTTTTAAGCCAGCTTTTCACTCTCCTCTTTCACTTTCATCAGAGGCTTAAGTTTACTCCATGAGAAAATTATAGACATAAACGTGCCATAATATGCCTGATATAAAGTCAATTTGGGCTTCCCTGGTGGCTCATTGCTAAAGAATCTGACTGCCAATGCTGGAGATGCAGGAGAAGTGAGTTCTATCCCTGGGTTGGGAAGATCCCCTGGAGAAGGAAATGGCAACCCTCTCCCATAGTCTTGCCTGGGAAATCCCATGGGCAGAGGAGCCTAGCGAGCTGCAGTCCAAGGTTTGCAAAAGAGTTGGAATGACTTAGGGACTAACAACAACAAAGTCAATTCAGCACTAGAAAGTGTATGAACCAGAAACTTGGTTCATAATGACTGGAATTAATCTCTCTTAACTTACTTCTACTTTTCGTTTACTCTCTCAAGGAACCCTCTACTCAACATAAAATCTTGAGAAAACTGATAAGAAGTTTCTTGTATTTTCAAAGTGAGTGTGCAGATTCTTCCTGGTCACTTCCCCTTCACGGAGTTAACTAAGCTATTCCATTTTAAATACCTGTCAAGGAGCCAGACTTAGTGAAGTGAAAGAAAAAAAAAAGTGAAAGTGTTAGTCATTCCGTTGTGTTCAACTCTTTGGGACTTCATGACTGAAGCCCACCAGGCTCCTCTGTCCATGGGATTCTCCAGGCAAGAATACTGGAGTTATTCAACCAGTTATACTGGTTGCCATGCCCTCCTCCAGGGGATCTTCCCAACTCAGGGATTGAACCTGGTCTCCTGCATTGTAGGCAGATTCTTTACCATCTGAGCCACAAGGAAACTTGAATCTTTTAGCTTCTGTGATGCTTTATTTCCATCTCATCTTTCTCAAGGGTGTATGGCTTCTTGCTTTGTCTTCTTCCCATTGCTCAACAGAAGGACCATTGACCATCTTTATTCAGAGGAAAAAATTAATGTATCACCATTAAAAGGAGGTTACAGAGCCCTGTTTCATATTTCCCCTACTTGATTTCATCACCAGCTTTAATCTTTCCTACTAAAGGTATTTCTGAAAGGAATTTGAACTTTCTCCTGTTGAAATATTTAGAATATGTTTTGAACATAATGCTTTTTCTTCTATCCCTGACTCAACTATATTATTTGTCACTGCACAGCAAATATTGATTACTTGATTATTTATAGTCTAACAGAGAACACTTTTATTAAGACTTTTTTTCTTTATTATCAAAAGCTTATAGGTTAGGGGCTTGAATTGGTTTCCTTTAACAAAATCATTTGGAAGTCCACATGTCTTTTCTTTTTCATTTTGAAGATAAACTGCTCACTCTTTTCTAATTCACATAGCTCAGGCATGCCCCCTATGCTTTGCTGACCCACCAAACTTCTTTTCCATGGTGAAAATTTGTTCACTTTCTCTCCCAAATGATCATTTTAGTAATAGCTAAAATATACTCACATAAAAATAAAAGCAGAGGAAAGAGGAGAGCGAGGAGGAAGAGGAAAATGAAAGTGAGAAAATAACAACTTGGTAGGCTGGAAGGGAGTTTCTGCATCTCTGAAACAATCAATGATTAGAAAAATGAACTTATATTGAAAGAAGAGGCTCACTTAATTTTCCCCAAATCATTTGTTGACTAACAACATCCGAAACAGCATAGGTCAACAATATGCACACACACAAAATTTGCCTATCCTAATTATATCCCTGGTAACCCACATAAAACTTGGATTGACACATTTCTTCTGTACATACTTGCATTTCCATGTTAAGTTTTGCAGATTAAATTATATCATGTATGAAGTCTGAGATGCTATAGGAGGCTAGGTACCTGAGAAAAACATATTGTAAAGCTGTGTTTCATCTGCTTTGCCTTGTTGCTAAAGATCTGAAGACATAAGGCCTCACTACACCAAAGCTACATATAAATATTTTTTATCAATAATATATTTTAATTTGAGATTCTGGGGACTTTTTCTTAGATAGGTCAATATCAACTGAATTAAGTTTTAGGGTGGGTTTCTATTCCTTAAACAGTCAGACCTCTGAATCTGTGGGTTCCACATCTGCAGATTTAAATAAATGCAGATCAGAAAATATTTAAAGAAAACTTCCATAAGGTCCTACAAAGCAAAACTTGAATTTGCTGTATTGAGAACTATTTACGTAGCAGTTACACTGTTAGGCATCATAAGTAATCTAGAGATGGTTTAACATATGTAAGAGTTGTGTTATGTGCAAATACTATGCCATTTTGTATAAAGAACTTGAGCATCAGCAGATTTTGCTATCCGTTGAAGGTCTTAGAATCAATTCCTCAGGGATAATGATGGACAGCTGCACATTGAATGACTCTTAAGAAACATGTGAGATATTTAAGGAGAAACATCAGCTTTGGGTTCAAGGATATAATGGTGCCTTTCTGGTTATTTGTTTTGTTTTTCAGTATCCATTGACGTGTGTGACTTAGAAAACCGATTGTATAATGCATGCCCTGGTCAATGTGGACACCTCTTCTGCAGTCTGGCTCTAATAAGGTATTCAATTGCAAAGACAAAAATGGTTGTTCACCCCCCAGAAGAATAATACCAAGAATAATACCAAATACTTCCTTCTTTTATACATTAATTTCTGGTGTATTCAAAATGAGGAAATTCTCTTCTAAAGGGATATAACAGAAATAAATCTGTTATATACATAATGATATGCCTTGGAAACTTGAGGCAGTTTTGCCTTTGTTCTTGGTGCCAAAAATTTTTCATAGCTGTGGCCTTTGTGATTCTTTTATTTTCTTTTTCAGAAAGGAAGATAAAGCCTATTGTTATGGACTGAATTTTGTATCTCCTAAATTCACACTTTGAAGCCCTGGCCCTTAATGCAACTGCACCTGAAGATAAGAACTTTAAGGAGAAAATTAAGTTCAATGAATAATAAGAATGGGACCCTAATCTGATAGAACTGGTGTCCTTATAAGAAGAGAAAGACATATCAGGGATGCATGGCCATAGAGAAAAGGCCATGTGAGGACACAAGAAGAAGGTGGCCATCCTGAAGGCAAGAGAGAGGCCCCAAGAGTGACCAAACCTGCCCCCACCTTGATTTTAGACTTCCAGCATCCAAAACTATGAGAATATAATTTCCATTGTTTAAGCCACCCAGTACGTGGTATTTTGTTATGGCAACTCTGACTAATACAGTCAGACTTACAGTAATGGGGCACTGGCACCTCTGAAATCAAAGTACTATGGGGAAATGTCAAAGTGATAAGCAAGGCTGTTCTTAGAGAAAAAAAATAAATATTATATACTCATGATTATTTATGAAATCTAGAAAAACAGTACTGATGAACCTATTTGCAGGGCAGGAATAGAGGCAAAGACATAGAGAGCAGATGTGGACACAGTGGGTGAAGAAAAAGAGGGAATGAATTGACAGAGTAGCATTGACATATATGTACTACCACATGTAAAATAGATAACTAGTAGGAAGCTGCCGTGTAACACAGGGAGCACAGCTTGGTGCTCTGGGATGACCTAGACAGATGGAATGGGAAGGTGAGATGGAGGCTCAAGAGAGAGGGAATATATGTACACAGATGGCTGATTCACATTGCTGTACAGCAGAAACTAACACAACTTGTAAAACAATTATATTCCAATTAAAAAAAAAAAAACATAAAAAGAAGCATTGCTCAATTCTGTCTTCTAATCTTTCTTGGTCAATTTCACATCCCCCCCACCCCCATCTAGTACAATGATCACCTAGCAAGGTAGGGGAGACTTGTATCAGGAGAAGTAGGCTGGATCTATGTACTACCATCAACAAAAATAAGAAATACATCATTTTGCTCATGAGCACGAGAAAGCATAAGGCTTCAATATGTGAAAGTGAAAATTAATATTAGGAGAAAATAATCCAAAATATATTTAGCAGATGATGGAATCTACATAATTAATACTCAAAGAAATACATGTTTAAGAGAGCATTTGACCAGTCTCTTTGGCTGTTGGTGCTTTGTGCTTCTGTGTAGATAGAATAATTTAGGCCATCGAAAAGAAAGTGCTATTCAGGGGAAAAAGTAATCATCAAGTGATTTTTGCACATGATGATTATGTGTTTACAAATGTAATTTTTTTACACAATTCGGAGGATGACTTGGGAGCCTGAAAAACCATAAGGGTAGTAAAATAGTCAAAGTAATTTGGAATCAGGAAGGCTGCGTTATGACCATAATATAAAAGATTAATATCTATCTATCTTGGAAAATAGAAAGAAAATGATAAGAATCTACATCATTATTAAGGATAGAAGGTGGGGTGTAGATTTTGTTCATAAGACCAAATCCCATAGATAAAATGGATATTCTCTGAAGCTTGAACAATTTTAATCACAAAATAATGTTTACCTTGAAAGAGAAATTTCTTTTTCTATGGTAAATATGAGTATTTTCCCTACAAAAGTTACACTAATTTCATCTAATTTAATGTTATAGTATATCAGTAGCTATGCTGTTTCCCAGTGATTCATGACCCTTGGTAGAAAATATAGCAACTGAAAAAAAAGAAAACCAAATGTTTCTCTTCTTTCCACACATCTAATAATGGAAGAATGACTCGTATCTCTAATAGACCCTGTGTGTTTATACAACAGCACTAAGTTTAAAAAATTTTTTCATTAAGGCTGAAGACTGTTTTTTTTTTCTTTTTTGTAAAAAACAACAACAACAACAGCAAAATAAAACTATGCAATATACCATGTCTGTTAGAAGTAAATTTCCAAGATATTTGTTCTAATGTAGTTGGACAAGATGAGCTCAGTGGGGGAAAAAAAATGTGCACAAATTAGGACTGGATGTCAACCATGGAATCTCATGGGAAACAGTTCTTTATGCTACTTAGTGAATAAACACACACAAAATGAGGCATTTTAATTAAGACCCATGGTAGAGATATGAAGCAACATTTTCAAGCCCGAAGGACTACAGAACTTTATTTGAAGAGAGACTGGGAATATATCCAAGATGCATAATGAAGAGATACTACTACCTCTGTGATGTTTTAATCACACATGCTTCTGTTGTTTTATCTATCCCATACTGAAATGCAGTAAAAACTAATTTTTCCATACATTGGTAGTCAATCATCTGACTAGAAGAATTGTTGGTTAGACCATTCAGAAATGAGTATATTGTTTAAAATATCAAAATTAATCTCCAAAGATCCTTTTCTTCATTCGAGGGACAAATATTTTTAAACAGTACTAAGAATCTTTCAAGCCAGTGTATTTTTAAAATGTATATAAAACAATTTCCATTATGGTTTGTACTCTGGCTTTCAATTTCAACTAATTCCAACACATTCCACACCAACTGTGGGTGACAAAGGACATGCCTTAAAAAAAAAAAAATCAATGTCTTCCATATTTTAAAATAAGAAAGTAGTAGGAAGGAGCAATGCGAACAGTGCTTTGTTTGTGAGCACAATAGGTTTACAACTATATTTTAATTTGTCTTTTTTCATCTTCCTCGCTTAATGTAGAGAACAGAACTTTGTTGCTGCTGCTGCTGCTGCCGAGTTGCTCAACTGTATCCAACTCTTGGCGGCCCTTTGGACTGCTGCCCAGCAAGCTCCTCTTTCCATGGGATTTTTTTTAGGCAAGAGTACTGGAGTAGGTTCTTTACCTGCTGAGCAATGAGATCACCTCTAATATCCCAGATTAAGAAAGATTCATTTTTTAAAATAATACTGTCAAATATAGTTCATGTGATTCATAATATGAGTTTGTTTTGTTGCTTACGATCTTTCAACTAACTTTGTTTCATTATTTTGAAATAATAAAGTTTTTTTTTTTTTAAGTGCTGTTACAAAGGAGAGAAAATTAAAATGTGTCTTGGCCATGTAGACAAATAACCATTGAGGAGGACCAATTTTAGTGGCTGAAGCAGTCAGGAAAATACGAAAACAAAATTCTTCTTCAAAGCAGGAATATGTGACATTTTCATAAGTATGGGTTAACTATTTATCTACTTTACTTTGCTTCCAGAGGCACATAATCCTAGGTTACCTTTTTAAAATCATAAAGTATGAGGGCAAAGTAAACATCTAAATTCTTTGCTAGGCAGCCATGACTTTATGACTTATTTCATGATATTAGAGTTCTTTGAAATTCAAAGATTGTAAAAGCATAAAAAGAAGGAAGGCTCTCACCACATGAATAAGTTAGGGGAATCAGAAAGACACTCTAGAATACTAAGCATTTGTTTAGGCCACATTTTATACACACCCATGGGTCAAAACTGATTTGAAATGAAGAGCACACCATTCTTATATTTATAAAAATTTTCAAGTGAATACCATCTCATTGTCTTATTTCAAGGAAAAGTAATTGGAAAGAACATAAAAATATTGTCTTACATATTTGCCTTGTATAACCCTCAGGTTTTTGGTTTATTTATTTATCTTTTTAAGAGTTTCCAATCTTCTGGGGATATTTCAGAGTTAATGGATATTTTTTAGGAAAAAAGTATATAGCATGCAGTTACATAATCTTCTGCAGAGGCAATGACAGATCTTTTGCAAATAAATCTTTTCTTATTAGTGTGTCAGCAGCTTTTACTTTTGCCAAGTTAATCATTTAGCCAGCTGAAATCTAGCATATTTGTTTTTCTGGTTTTGTCCTTGTCAGCAGTAATGCAAGTAAAAGTGGTTTTCTTAATACATCCATTTTTCTTCCTTTTTACCTTAGTTAATAGAAATAAACTCCTGTACAAATTTCCCCCCCTTGGGGAAATTACTCTTTTGAAAAAATGTGTGTGATCTAGAGGATGTTTAATTTAAGATTTGTTATCCTGTAAACTGGATCAGCTCTCAGCATATCTTCAAAATAGATGTGGTTCACTCTCTAGTTAACTTCATGATCCCATTTCCTCAAATTCCTTTATAAACTTTTTGTCAGGTGTCTATGATCCTCTTCAGCTGTCAAACAAAGGGTATCCTTGAAGAGTTTAAGTAGTTCAGAACCCTGCCTAACTTCTCTCTGCCATATTCACCAATGTAATTAATTAATTCTGTGTAGTAGCACTCAGCGGTCCCCTGGTGGCTCAGCAGTAAAGAATCCACCTGCAATGCAGGAGCCACAGGAAATGCGGGCTCAATCCCTGGGTTGGGAAGATCCCCTGAGGAAGGCATGGCAACCCACTCCAGTATTCTTGCCTGAAGAATCCCATGGACAGAGAACCTGGCAGGCTACAGTCCATAGGCTCTCAAAGAGTCAGACACGACCCAAGTGACTTAGCATGTACAGACGTAGTAGCACTCACATGCTATAGGAAAATAATTTGAATAAATTAATCACAGTAAAATTAAATACATACACCATTGGTGAGGGTACAGATTGGTAGATACTTTCTGAAATACAATCTGGCAATATACTTTCAAACCTTCAAATATTATGTAAATTTGCATCCAATAATTACATTTTGTAGAGCTCTATCCCAAGGGAATAATCAGAGATAGCAAAAAAAAAAAAAAAAAAAAAAGTGTGAATCACAGTGTTGTCATATGAGCAAAAAAAAAAAAAAAAATCTTGTCTTCAGCTATAGAATGTTTTTCTATGTTAAATAAACAATATCACCCCTCCTCATGCAACTGAACATAAAGTATGTGGTGATAACTCAGAAGACAACAGGACTATCTGCCACATGGGCAAAATAAAGCTTACATGAGGTCTATTGTTTTCAAAGGAGGCTAAATTGACCCCAGATAGGCACTACCATTGAATTCTGTCATAAGCAAAATCTTTCTTGGAGTAAAAGATCCCCAGTTCAGACTTCTAAAATTCCTATTGTAAAGAAAATATGAGATAGCAGCCAAAGATCCCTAACATACAAGGAAATAAACAACATGCTTGAGAGACAAGGGTAATAACCACTAGATGTAATGCTTACTTTCTTCATACTTTAAAATCAAATACTGCATATAAGACATAATTTAATATATATATGACATGAAAAAAATCTGGAATTGAATAATCACTAGCTGGGGTGGGAGCAAGTATGTAGGAAGGTCAGTCAGGTGAGTAGAGTGTAGGTGAAGCAGGCCCTGGTCTAGCAGGGGATGTACAGAGAGCAAGCAGACAGCCATCTTGGGGTGCCTGATCATGTGTGTGTTTACTCCATAAGTGGTGTCTGACTCTGTGACCCCATGAACTGCAGCATGCCAGGCTTCCCTGTCCTTCACTATCTCGTTTGCACAAATCCATGTCCGTTGAGTGTGTGATGCTATCTAACCATCTAATTCTCTGCATGCCCTCTTCTCCTTTTACCTTCAATCTTGCCCAGCATCAGGGTCTTTTCCAATGAGTCAATTCTTCACATCAGGTGGCCAAAGTATTGGAGCTTCAGTTTCAGTATCAGTCCTTCCAATGAATATTCAGGGTTTATTCCCTTTAGGATTGACTCTCTAGAGTCTTCTCCAGCAGCACAGTTCAAAAGCATCAATTCTTTGGTGCTCAGCCTTCTTATGGTCCAACTCTCACATATGTACAGGACTACTGGAAAAACTAAAATGATGTCTCTGCTTTTTAATAGACTATCTAGGTTTGTCATAGCTTTCCTTCCAAGGAGCAAGTTTTTTTTTTTTTTTTTTTTAATACATACTGCATAACAAATTAACTCCAAATATATTAGCTGGATTATCTCCCTTACGGCCCTTGAAAGTCTGTGGTCAAACTGTTGGCCTATTGGCTATGACCGTGTCTCTATAGAACTGACTGAGAAGTAAGTTCTTCTTCCAAGGTCACTCACCACTCTTACAGCAGGAGGCTTCATTTTCTCTCCATTTGGGTCTTTGGAGAGAGACAGAAAGGGAAAGAGAGAGAGGAGGGAGAGGGGCTGCAACAGATCTTCGCAAACATAGTGGCATAGCACAACACACATGTATTATTGCACAGTTCTGGGGGTCAGGAGTCCTGAAATCACTGGGTTGGCAGGGTTGTTACTCCTGTGGAGGCTAGGGTATAATCCATTGCCTTGATTTTTTTCCAGCTTTAAGAAGCCACCTGTGTTCTTTGCCTATGATGCCTTCTTATGGCTCCAGCCTTTGCTTTTTCATCACATCTTTTCTGAGTCTTTACCATCTTACCTCCCTCTTGAAAGGAACTCTGTGGTCAGTCACACTGGCATCATCAAGGATAATCTCCCCAACTCAATATCCTTAACTTAAAAAAAACTGTAAAATCCCTTTCACCATATAAGGCATATATTTACAGATTTCAGGTGTTAAAATCTAAACACCTTCTAGGGTGTTGTGTCCATCACAGTCCCTTGTCTGTAAAATGAGGGTGTAATGATGCCTACTTCCGAGGCTTGGTGTAAGGATTAGATAAATTTAGTTTTTTATTTTTAGTATTATTTTTAGCACTTAAGAGTATGGTCCAGCACACACGACATGCTATAAAAAGTGTTTGATGAATGAAATAAAGAACTGAATGATCTGGCTCTTTTATTGCTTAATTATTTTGGATTTGTGATCACTTCCATTTTTACCAATTAGTGTGCCTGGTTATTTCTGACTTAGTACCAAACACTGCACATAGATCTACAGAGATAAACTGAAGTGCTTTCTGTTCTATTGTCTTTCTTCAGAGAAGATGTGTGCTTGTTAATGTAATGGTGGCTAGCTAAAGTCACTAGCTAACCTGGTTTATCATATGCATGTTCAGTCATGTCTGATTCTTTGCTACCCCATGGGCTGTACCCTGCAAAGCTCCTCAATCCTTGGGATTTTTCCAGGCAAGAATACTGGTGTGAGTTTGCTATTTGTGGACCCAGGGATCGAACCTGCATCACCTACATTGGCAGATGGATCCTTTATCACTGAGCCATCTGGGAAGCAACCAACCTAGTAGTACAGTTTTAATCAATAAAGGATTGACACCATTGTGATCTCTGCATACCAGGTGACCACTTCTCTCAGTGAGCTCTGGTAATGGTCTTCTTGTCTTTTCAGCCTTAAGAATGGTAATGGCTTTGCATTACTGCTATGGGTGTATCATCCTTCCTTATTACTCCCCTACTCCTTGCCCAGAAGTAGGGGAATAACATAATCTGGGAATTTGTTATTTGTCTGCTCACTGAAGCATTTGTGTTTCCTTATGGTACCTTGGCTTATGCCACTAATAAATAAGAAAGCAAAAATAATACAATAGTAAGAGTGGTAAAATCAATTAAATATATCACTTAATTTATGTAATGTAAAAAAATTAAAAGTGTACAAAAATACACAAAAAAATATTTTAATTAGTTGTATTTTAATTAGTTTAAAATACACAAAAGTGTCTTTTAATTAGTTGGCAGGTCAGATTTGTTCTCATCAAACTGTGAAATATATAATCTATATGTATTTCTCGGAGAAGGCAATGGCACCCCACTCCAGTACTTTTGCCTAGAAAATCCCATGGATGAAGGAGGCTAGTAGGCTGCAGTCCATGGGGTCGCTACAGTCAGACACGACTGAGTGACTTCCCTTTCACTTTTCACTTTCATGTATTGGAGAAGGAAATGGCAGCCCACTCCAGTGTTCTTGCCTGGAGAATCCCAGGGACGGGGAAGCCTGGTGGGCTGCCGTCTATGGGGTCGCACAGAGTCGGACACGACTGAAGCGACTTAGCAGCAGCAGCAGCAGCATATGTATTTCTAAGCCGTAACACAAACTGGTTTAATGAGTGTTGTCAGTTGTATTTAGCACAATTAAAATAGTACTATATGCAAATGTATCTTCCAATATACTTAATAATTATTTTGAAAGAGACTATTGTAATATCTGTTGTGATCATCAATCCAGTGGTCAGGTTTTAATGTGGTTACAGTGATGTGAAACTTTAAAATATAGCAGTAATGTAATAATTCATTTTCCAAAAATTGTATATCTCATTATAAGCCCAAGGGTTTTTGAAATGGAAAGTAACCAGGCTCCTTTAGCGAAACTGATTAGCCTATCTTCCTACTTCAATGTGTTTATTTATTAAAACTAGACTAATTAGCAAATTCACTAATGAGGTTCCCACATCTGTTGTAAAGAAAAACCTTTTCTTAGCAGCCTTGTTATTAAAATAGTCAGACTAGAGCTCAGCTTGGCAAAATTCTGCAGTCTATACTTCAGAGACGCATGCGTATTTTCCTTTACTGCCTGAGATGTTGCCTGGTAATAACAGGATATCAATTCAAACAAATAATTAGAGTTGATAATAAAAGGGTAAGCATAACCCTAATTAATGACTTTGCTAATGACTGTTGCTTATTTAGGGCATTAAGCCAAATTCATTGTTTAGCATCTTCATAGCTACTAACCTATATGAAATAATTAACAATTCACTGACTCAGTCTTAAGGCCTTATGTGATAGAGTGTGACTGTATCCTTGGGGTGCTAACTAATGAGTTTGCTTATTTACTCTGAATTCTGGCCAGATCTTCTGTTGTGACTTTTCATCGTGGACTGGGCATTCCACTTCCATAAACTCATTTTGAAGGAAGTGACTGACTCCAAGTACTTTTGTAACCACACATCATCTGGTGTCACGGTGAAAAGAATGGCCCTGTATGAAAGATCACTCTCTACCTGCTTTCTTATTGTCTATGAGCAGAGCTTCTGCATAGTACCAGCTGGCCACAGCTAGGCCACTCACATCCTCCCATTTTTTCTTTGAATTCAAAACATGCAATATATTTTAAAAGCTTTGAGACAAGAGATCACGGCCCCTGAAATAACTTCAGATGTGCAGCATATATGTCTAGAAATGAGATTGTAGATAAAGTCATAGCTTCTGTACTGGAAAGTTTGTAAACCGCTTTAAGGATTCTGATCTTTTTTGGAATCCTTGGCAGATATAAAACCAGGAATCAGACTTAACATTTTTCTTCTTCTCCATATTATTCTTATATTAAATCTTCATTGACTGAGGTAACTAAGCATGTTTCTTCTATAACCTGGAAGATTATCTCATTTGATCATAAGCTTAGATGATAATTTTGTTTTTTGTTCTTGGACTTATTCTAGATACTTGAGCTTTTTACTTTTTACTTTTTACTTTTACCCTAGAGTGATGTTTTAGCTTCAATTTCTGCCCCTATTAGGAAATGTATATTAAAACAAAATACCTTAGATAGCTTCTAATCTCTGGTAGACCATATTTTCAGTTCAGTTCAGTTCAGTTCATTTCAGTCGCTCAGTTGTGTCCAACTCTTTGCAACCCCATGAATCACAGCATGCCAGGTCTCCCTGTCCATCACCAACTTCCGGAGTTCACTCAAACTCACGTCCATCGAGTCAGTGATGCCATCCAGACATCTCATCCTCTGTCGTCCCCTTCTCCTCCTGCCCCTAATCCCTCCCAGCATCAGGGTCTTTTCCAATGAGTCGACTCTTCGCATGAGGTATTGGAATTTCAGCTTCAGCATAAGTCCTTCCAATGAACACCCAGGACTGATCTCCTTGAGGATGGACTGATTGGATCTCCTTGCAGTCCAAGAGACTCTCAAGAATCTTCTCCAACACTACAGTTTAAAAGCATCAATTCTTTGGCTCTCAGCTTTCTTCACAGTCCAACTGTCATGTCCATATATGACCACTGGAAAAACCATAGCCTTGACTAGATGGACCTTTGTTGACAAATTAATTTCTCTGCTTTTCAATATGCTATCTAGGTTGGTCATAACTTTCCTTCCAAGGACCACTGCTTAAAGCCTTACATCTATAGCCTTTTAATTCTTGAATGAGATTCAGGGTCAGAAGCTTGTGTCTTGGCTCTCCCCCCTTGCTAACTAGAAGATATGGCACTGTTTCATCTAAATCCCATAGTCTGAATTTCTTGTTTGGTAAAGGAATATCTTGTTTATTATGCTTTAGAGATTTGCTGAAAGGGAAAGTTAGAAAGTCTAGATGAAAGTATTACAGATATAAGCTGATGCATGAATAAATTATTATAGTAAAGTGAATTTGACTCATATATATTATTGAGACTGGGCAATGGGATACAGACACTACCATGGGCTTTAGAGTCAGATGAGTTTCAATCAAAATTTGCTAGTTAGCATGTGTATAAGCTTAGGAAAATTAATCAACTTCCCTAAATTTTATCTATAAAAAGGAGATGACAATATCTAATTCACAATGTTATAAGAAAGCTTTAATGAGATAACATACATGAAGATTTTAGAGGGGGAAAAAAAAATGAGGCACAATAAGTATTCAATAAAAGGTTGCAATTACTCCATTAAGTACTGAAATCATTTGTTATTTCAAAATTCTTATAGTCAGGAACCTCTTGAATTCCCCCCACCGCCCCCCTACCCCCCGCCCCAGGGGCTAGGTACATTTACTTGTTTGTTTTCAAAACTTACTGAGAGCAACCTGGTCCCAGTCATTGAATTCCTGCGGGACATGGCCAGGCCTGGGTACCCCACATAACACGAGTAGCCCGCGAAGGAGGCAAGTGAGAGCTGGGACCAAGGGAGGAGAGGCCACTGGGGTCCGGGTTGAGTCACTGGGGCATTCAGGCAGTGCCCGGGATAAAAGGTGGGCAGATCCCAGGAGCACAGGGGGCACTGGCATGGGAAGTGGTGCCACCAGCCGGGTGTCCCTTTCAGCCAATGGCCAAGTGGTACACAGTCTGACGTCATCTGGGGAGACTTGGCAGGAGGTCCATAAGGTGCAGATTACCAGAGTATCCTGCATTACTAAGCATTATTGACCTTTTCCAGTCCTGTGGCCACTGCTGAGTTTTCCAAATTTGCCGGCATATTGAGTGCAGCACTTTCACAGCTTCATCTTTCAGGATTTGAAATAGCTCAACTGGAATTCCATCACCTCCACTAGCTTTGTTCGTAGTGATGCTTTCTAAGGCTCACTTGACTTCACATTCCAGGATGTCTGGCTCTAGGTGAGTGATCATACCATCGTGATTATCTTGGTTATGAAGATCTTTTTTGTACAGTTCTTCAGTGTATTCTTGCCACCTCTTCTTAATATCTTCTGCTTCTGTTAGGTCCATACCATTTCTGTCCTTTATTGAGCCCACCTTTGCATAAAATGGTCTCTTGGTATCTCTAATTTTCTTGAAGAGATCTCTAGTCTTTCCCACTCTGTTGTTTTCCTCTATTTCTTTGTATTGATCGCTGAGGAAGGCTTTCTTATCTCTTCTTGCTATTCTTTAGAACTCTGCATTCAGATGCTTATATCTTTCCTTTTCTCCTTTGCTTTTCGCTTATCTTCTTTTCACAGCTATTTGTAAGGCCTCCCCAGTCAGCCATCTTGCTTTTTTGCATTTCTTTTCTATGAGGATGGTCTTGATCCCTGTCTCCTGTACAATGTCATGAACCTCAGTCCATAGTTCATCAGGCAGTCTATCTATCAGATCTAGTCCCTTAAATCTATTTCTCACTTCCACTGTATAATCATAAGGGATTTGATTTAGGTCATACCTGAATGGTCTAGTGGTTTTCCCTACTTTCTTCAATTTAAGCCTGAATTTGGCAATAAGGAGTTCATGATCTGAGCCACAGTCAGCTCCCGGTCTTGTTTAGAGCTTCTGTATAGAGCTTCTCCATCTTTGGCTGCCAAGAATAAGCTATGGTTTTTCTAATAGTCATGTATGGATGCGAAGAAGGCTGAGCTCTGAAGAATTGATGCTTTTGAGCTGTGGTGTTGGAGAAGACTCTTGAGAGTTCCTTGGACTGCAAGGAGATCCAACCAGTCCATTCTAAAGGAGATCAGCCCTGGGTGTTCTTTGGAAGGAATGATGCTGAAGCTGAAACTCCAGTACTTTGGCCACCTCATGCGAAGAGTTGACTCATTGGAAAAGACCCTGATGCTGGGAGGGATTGGGGGCAGGAGGAGAAGGGGACGACAGAGGATGAGATGGCTGGATGGCATCACCAACTCGATGGACGTGAGTTTGAGTGAACTCTGGGAGTTGTGGGATGGACAGGGAGGCCTGCCGTGCTGCAATTTATGGGGTCGCAAAGAGTCGGACACGACTGAGCGAATGAACTGAGCTGAACTGAAGCATTACTAGGCAAGTTACCGACGCAGTGTACTATGGGGCAAACGTCTCTTCCAGCTTATCTTCTGCGAGTTAACCAAACTGAGGGATACCATGCCTTTAGCCTGAAGACCACTTCAAGCCTGCAGCTTCCTTCAGTTATTGTAAATAATTTAGAGGTCACAGCACAGGGAAAACTGATTTGAATAGTGACCATCCTATCTAGCAAAATAGTCTTTTGTAAGTAAAGCTAAAAATTAAAAAAAAAAAAAAAGAGTTGAAGTTAGCAGCTATCCAGGAAACTGGGAACAACATTTTTCCTTTTGCCTTACACATTCAGCTTTTCCCTTTGTGCGGAACACTCAGTATGCTGTTTATTGGGTGTTGAATGTCTAAGTGTAGGAAGGAATGAATAAATTAAGACTGTGCTTTGCAGAAGAGTCCCAGCATATTCAGGTCACTTTATGCATTGAGGAGTAAAGTTAGAACCTGCAAGGATATGGTGTGATATTTCTTCTCTAAAGAGTAGACACAGAAATATTTGGGGCAATAACAAGTCAGTCAACAAGATGGTGGTGATGATGATATCTAACATTTATTGAGCACTTAATAGAACCAGGCACATTTTCAAATGCTTTACTTATCAATTTAGCTCTGCTTTGAGCATGTACTATCTATATTTTTGTAGGAAAAACTAAAGCTAAGAGAGAGTAAAAGACTCACCCAAATGTTAAATAAGGATGAGAGGAAAATGGAATGAGAGAAAATGGCCCGAGCCCAGCCCCCCAGGTTCCTGCCAGGTGGCAGAGGAACCCAAAGAACCTACCTGTTCTCCTTGGGTGCTTGTAGGTGCCTTAGGAAGAGCTAGCACAATCCAGGTGTTTAAAACAGACAGAGAATGTATGTAGCCAAGGAAGTTGTGTGCCTGCTCCTTGGAAAATGGTTTGTGCCTCAAATCAATTGCAAACATACTGGTCATTGTGGTCTCAGACCTGGGGCAAAGAGGTTATGGTCCATGCCCTGATGTTTCTAAGGACTGAAGTTGTTGGATACCCTCAGAAAGAGGAACAAAACAGCTACATTCCTAGGTGATGAAGGAGATGAGCTAAGACTGGCTTAGCATATGGGCAAGTGCCAAGAGAAAGGAATCACAAAGATTTCAGGTGCTAAAGATTTTATACCTTCCTTTCCATACTTTTCCAGGTTCTTCGTCTCAATGAGTAGTATCTTTTTCTGTGTTTCTGGTTATGTGCTCAATTGCTGTGGATGTACATAAGCTCAGGCTACAAGAAAGCATCCCATCTATGTTATAACCAATGAGAACCCAAGAGAAAGAACAAGCATAGGTATTTTCTGTCCACACATGCACAGGCATATGTACACATTTACATTTTACTTGTTTTTAGTTTTGCTGAATCTCTTTTTCATAATTGCTTGAAAGTGTCATTTCTCTTCTTGTCTCGTCTGCTTTCCTTTGCTATCCTTCCCCCAGGGTCTGGTTGGCTATGTTTCTATTTATCATTTCTGCTCTCTCATTTCTGTTTACCAAGTCCTATTTGTCCTGGATTTTCACATTTTTTTTCCCCTAGCCACGTTAGAATATATGAGACAAACAAGTGTCTCTCTTGTTAATATTGATCCAATTTCGCAGCATAAACTTTAAAATCTTATTACCCAATAGATAATATAGCATCTGACACATAATAAGTAGTCACTAAATAGTTCATGTACAAATACTGAATGACAGCTCTCTCTGCTCCTGTGTACTGCAGAGAGGGACAGCCAGCTTGAAGCACACAGACTACCTTAGCCTTCCCTATACATTACTGTACCAAATACACTAGTGTACCAAATAATAGATGTTTTGTTATTAGGTAAAATTAAAATATAAACATCTGGCAAGGAAACTAAACTTATTCTCATAGAAACTTAAAATAGGACAGTTGGGGACTGATTAAAACTCAAACAAACTATATTGTTAAGTACTGATATTCATCATCATATAAAATTCCATATAAGGAGAGTTTGTCCTGGAACCTCTTTTAAGGTTTTTACTAATTATATGTGAACTAATTATATGTGAACGTGAAAGTCGCTCAGTCGTGTCCGACTCTTTGCAACCCCATGGACTATACAGTCCATGGAATTATCTAGGTCAGAATACAGGAGTGGGTAGCCTTTCCCTTCTCCAGGGGATCTTCCCAACACAGATCTCCCACATTGCCGGCGGATTCTTTACCAGCTGAGCTACAAGGGAAGTCTAATAATTATAGGTATATCCGATAAAATTATCATGCCTACTGCACATTTTAGAACATGGTTCTGTTAGGACACAGTAGTGGCAAAGATTTTAAAGTTATGGGTGCAATTTCAACAATAGTATTATTTCAACAATAGTATTTTCTATTCTAAATATAAGATAGCAAGAATGAAGTATATTTGTATTTGGAAGCTTATAAATGGAATTTGGAGTCTTAGTTTATTATCTTCAAATCTCAAGTATTTCTTATGTATATATGTTTTATCAGCATTATTTCTATAACATTGTCATCTTGAGTGCTCTATTTAACTGGTGTGTTGTTCTGAAGTTTGGACAGAAATAACTTTCATTGTGCCCTGCTTTTTCTTGCTATTGATTTTATCGTGTTTTCCCATTTTGTATGTAGAGCCCTCGAATCTCTAATCTGACTCTTCTTTCTTACAAGGTATTTTTATATTCACTTCCAAAGGTGTCCATTTCTTCTAAAAAGTTAAACTGTTTTTTCCATTGTCACTATTTCTCATAGAATTTTGATTTTGGTCACTGATTTGTGTCTAAGGTCAGTGTCTTAGTTCTCAGAAGTAGGGCTTTCATTCCAACTCTGGGAGAAAAATAAATCCATTTTCATGAAAGTCTTTGAAACTAACTGCAAATACTCAGGGTGTGCAGAAGTTATTAACCTGGTAGTTTCACTCAATTGAGAGTCTAAATTGTTCACCAATGATTGTGTCATGACCTCATTCTCTCCCTCAATGTTTCTATCTAGTCCTTTTCTTCAAACAACAGTTTCTTACATGTTTCCCTCTATCAGTCACAATCTTTTCATTCTTCACAGTTCCCATATCCCCCTCTCTTCCCACTTATTTCAGCAGATAGGAATAGTCCTTACCAGTTGATATTCTTTTCCTTCTTTAGACTCTTCCTGAGCCTCCTATATTGTCATCCTTGGGAGTAAACTCGGCACTGGGGCATAGCTAAGTGGTAAAGTGGTTATAAAGCTAAATGGTCAGTCATGACTTTTCTGTAAAAGAAAATCAGAGTTTTTACTACAGTATATCAAGTTAGTGTAAAGGGAAGTATAATTTTTGTCAATCCTGAAAACCTCAGATGGAAAGGGTTGTATTCTGAACAGACAATCTGTTACCATAAGGGCTTTAACTTTTGTCCAGTAGCTCAGCCTTTCTCTGTCTGATTGGGTCATGTTTCCTATTTACAAGCACATTAACTTCACATTACCAAGCACTACACTTTACTCTCAACAGATTCTTTTTTCCTGCTCTTTGTTTGCATTTCTCAACAGCCTCATATCATACTCATAAGGAAATACACACATCATGCTGCTTTTCCAGTTTGCCCCAAACCCACCAACTTTCCAACTTATATTGCACCTTCTTTGTGAAGCATGGCTGACCTTCCCAAATCCCCAACACACCACCTCTGGTGTGAAAAGCCAGTCCTTCCACGCACTTCACACAGTATGATTTTACATGTTAAGGACATTGTAGTTTAAACAAAAAAGCTTAATCTTATTTAAGCAAGTTTTTTTTTTTCCCTCCAAACATCGACCAGCAGAAAACTTGGAAACATCCATATGGATATTTGTCACAATTAATGGCCAATTTTGGAGTAAATAGCCAATGCTCATGGAATTTCCCATAGTGTGAACTTTGCCCTCTGAAGTTAGAAGTCCAGAAACTCTCTTTCCCAGTCCTTCCTCATCATATCATTTAGCCATCAACCATCAACTGAAAATACAAGAACTGCATGGCATCTACTTTCTCACAGAAGTGTCTGTCTTCCTGGAGAAGGAGAAGTGAGACTCTGGTGTCTGTCCTGCTTCAGTGTGGGAAACTGCAACATCTGCCCCTAGACACAGGAGTTGGGTCCCCCCGAGCAACTCGACTATGTGCAAGCTTAACTATGTGATGCCCTTGGAAGTTATTTTATGCTTAAATTTGGCTAAAGTGGACTATATTGTTGGTGAGCTAAAACTAGTATCAAGCCACAGAGTCATATAACTCAAAATAATCAAAATTATTAGTCTATTATGCCCTAGAATAGTCACTAGTTCTTTCTTTTCCTTATCAAACTTGTTATCCTGTCATTTTTTCAACATCATGTAATTCCTTTTCTTTTAGTATTTGTCTTTAGCTGGCTAGATTTTTAAAAACTCATTCAATCTCCTTGAAAGTTGTGTGAATTGTGTGTGTGTATGTGTGTGTGTGCAATGTAGATATGGAATGATAATGTAAAAGATGCAGATTCTTTTATCTTTGTATCTTGAAGCAGGGACTGAAAACACAGATATATTAGGATGAACTGGAAGTTTTATAAAGTGATTTCAAATTAACCAAATATGAAGGTATGTTATAAATTCATTGTTTTTTAAATGAAAGGTTACCGCATTGCAGGCAGACTTTTTACTATCTGAGCCACGAGGGAAGCCCCAATATATAAACCTTCTGCTTCTCATTTTTATCAATCTGACATGTCGAAGTATTCACTATAGGCTAATTAATCCATTTCTATTCCTAGAAATGGATTCACTTTCTTCATGAGAATCCACGTTTAACTTTGAGTTGGGTCATAGTTGATACTCATTTTTTTTTAATTTCTGATTTTATTCAGATATAAGTCTATGAGAACTAGTCCATGTTTGATGTCCAGCTCAAACATGAACTCTTGTCACACTGTTAGCAAATTTGTTTTATCTCTAAATCCTACTCTCATTTACTGGATGTTGTAGATGAGTTTCTTCCACAAGTAGGCTATGATGCTGTGTTTAATATTCAGATTTATTTTAGGGAGAGTCCTTGAGATCAACATCTGTAAAAGCAGAGGAAGGAAGGAGAATAGGGCAGAAGTAGATCCTGAACTATGATGCAGATCTGACAAGTTTCAGCCAACAGTACAGGGAGCTCTGAGGCTAAAACGGTCCATCAGGCTTGTCTGACATTGGGCCAAAACTGGGTGTGGGCTAAATGTGGAAGGGTCTTGGCCTTAGTGAGAGTGGCTCTCTGCAACTAAGGCAACTTCCTAAGGGGCCGAGATCTAATAGGCACCTGCCAATAGCACACCCAGTAGCCGGGGCAATAAGTCCTTTCTTAAAGGAATATCTTGGGCAGCTCAGTGTCCACAGATCAGATCAGCCATTCAGTCGTGTCCGACTCTTTGCGACCCCATGAGTCGCAGCCCGCCAGGCCTCCTGTCCATCACCAACTCCCGGAGTTCACTCAGATTCACGTCCATCGAGTCAGTGATGCCATCCAGCCATCTCATCCTCTGGCGTCCCCTTCTCCTCCTGCCCCCAATCCCTCCCAGAATCAGAGTCTTTTCCAATGACTCAACTCTTTGCATGAGGTGACCAAAGTACTGGAGTTGCAGCTTTAGCATCATTCCTTCCAAAGAAATCCCAGGGCTGATCTCCTTCACAATGGACTGGTTGGATCTCCTTGCAGTCCAAGGGACTCTCAAGAGTCTTCTCCAACACCACAGTTCAAAAGCATCAATTCTTTGGCACTCAGCCTTCTTCACAGTCCAACTCTCACATCCATACATGACCACAGGAAAAACCATAGCCTTGACTAGACGAACCTTTGTTGGCAAAGTAATGTCTCTGCTTTTGAACATGCTATCTAGGTTGGTCATAACTTTCCTTCCAAGGAGTAAGCGTCTTTTAATTTCATGGCTGCAGTCACCATCTGCAGTGATTTTGGAGCCCAGAAAAATAAAGTCTGACACTGTTTCCACTGTTTCCCCATCTATTTCCCATGAAGTGATGGGACCAGATGCCATGATCTTCATTTTCTGAATGTTGAGCTTTAAGCCAACTTTTTCACTCTCCACAGTGCTACATAAATGGTGCATTGGCAGTGGGGCTGAAGAGGGTTAATTTCTCCAGTTTCTTTGGTGCTGATGGATATGTTTTAGATTGTTTTGCTCTTCCACACCAAGGGTAAAATCTTGCTGCACATTTTGGGGTCATCAACATTTCCTGTCATGGTCCCACCAGGACCTCTGTGGCAAAAAGTAGTATAAAGAAAGCTAAGGCTGGGGTGAGTAGCATAACTAAGTATGTCCAAAGCTTCAAACTGAAATGTTAGGGAGTGAATTTTACTTTGGGATGTGCTGAGGTAGGTCTAGGGTGTGTGGGTGGGAGGGCTTTCCTTAGTAACCTGGGATTTGAAGGACTGCTTCTCTTCTTATTGGTAGAGTCATACATAAGAGAACCATTCACTTATTGTAGGGTTCAGAGAAGCCACAGGCAGTTTGTACAGGCACTATTAGGTGGAATAGCTTTCTATAGAGTGTATGTGTGTTTAGTTATATTCCCTTCCACTCCCTTTTTCATCATTTGAGATATTTCTCCAGGGAGAACAGATTTTACCATGATAAGAAAAAATTGAGGAAATAAATTTTTCTTTTATTGGAAACTAATAATAAATAATGAAACTAGTAACCTTGCATTGTATTCTGAAATAATTCTCTGAGCATCCTATTTTTGAGAATTCTATATATTTTCTGAGTTATTGAATATCAGATAATTTAATTTTTTTTAATTCAGAAAATTTTGCCATACAATTTGAGGTTTGTAGTATTTGTGCTTGTAGTTCAGGACACATGTCTCTTTATTTTCTTATATTTTTATGGTTCAGAAACGTTCAGTGAAAATTTAATTTTATTTTTCTATATAAAAGACTCAATAGTCTTCATATAAACACACATCCCCATAAACACACACTAAAGCTTTAACTTATCCATAAAATCCAGAAAATTTTCCAACTTGTAGATTTTTTTTTACTACCTCCTTGTTTAATGGTAGTTTTTGCTCTAGAGCAGGGAAAGTGTCTTAAGGTATTTTAAAAGATAATTGACCAATTTTAGTCATATCTAAACTTTTTATTGTATAATTGAAGTGTATATGTGTGTTCTAAGTCACTTCAGTAGTGTCTGACTCTTTACGACCCTTTGGACCATAGCCTGCCAAGGCTTCTCCATCTATGGGTTTCTCCAGACAAGAATATTGGAATGAGTTGCCATGTCCTCCTCCAGGGGATCTTCCTAACTCAGGGTTTGAACCCATGTCTCTTGCATTGGCAGGTAGGTTCTTCACCACCTGGGAAGCCCACTAATTGAAGTATACATTTTGGAAACTAAGTTTTCCATTTGAAAACAATATTTGATATTTTAAATTGTTCCTGTGTTAGAATATAATGACTTTTTGAATTTCGTTGATTAATCAAATTGTAGCTGTTTGACATTTTTTTCTTTCCTGTAGTAGTTCTGTTCTTAGGAAAACAAACGTTTAAATTTCATTCTCAAAAAAGAGTCTCTTTTTAAACTACTGTATAGTTTCATATGCTAAGAATATTTGTTATTGTTTTTCTACTATATAAGGATATCTATAATCAATTTTGATAGTTGAGAAGGTGTCTTTAATAATTAGGATAGACTTCATTTAAATATCAAAAACCCATTTAAAGAAGGATATTTGAGATTGTTCTACATCCCCAGTTCAGTTCAGTTCAGTCGCTCAATTCTGTCCGACTCTTTGCGACCCCATGAATCACAGCACGCCAGGCCTCCCTGTCCATCACCAACTCCCGGAGTTCACCCAGACTCACGTCCATCAAGTCAGTGATGCCATCCAGCCATCTCATCCTCTGTCATCCCCTTTTCCTCCTGCCCCCAATCCCTCCCAACATCAGAGTCTTTTCCAATGAGTCAACTCTTCGCATGAGGTGGCCAAAGTACTGGAGTTGCAGCTTTAGCATCATTCCTTCCAAAGAAATCCCAGGGCTGATCTCCTTCACAATGGACTGGTTGGATCTCCTTGCAATCCAAGGGACTCTTAAGAGTCTTCTCCAACACCACAGTTCAAAAGCATCAATTCTTTGGCTCTCAGCCTCCTTCACATTCCAACTCTCACATCCATACATGACCACAGGAAAAACTATAGCCTTGACTAGATGGACCTTTGTTTTCTCTGCTTTTGAATATGCTATCTAGGATGGTCATAACTTTCCTTCCAAGGAGTAAGCATCTTTTAATTTCATGGCTGCAGTTACCATCTACAGTGATTTTGGAGCCCTAAAAAATAAAGTTTGATGCTATTTCCCCATCTATTTCCCATGAAGTGATGGGACCAGATGCCATGATCTTCGTTTTCTGAATGTTGAGCTCTAAGCCAACTTTTTCACTCTCCTCTTTCACTCTCATCAAGAGGCCTTTTAGTTCCTCTTCACTTTCTGCCATAAGGGTGGTGTCATATGTATATCTGAGGTTATTGATATTTTTCCCGGCAATCTTGATTCCAGCTTGTGCTTCTTCCAGCCCAGCGTTTCTCATGATGTACTCTGCATATAAGTTAAATAAGCAGGATGACAATATACAGCCTTGATGAACTCCTTTTCCTATTTGGAACCAGTCTGTTGTTCCATGTCCAGTTCTAACTGTTACTTCCTGACCTGCATACAGGTTTCTCAAGAGGCAGGTCAGGTGGTCTGGTATTCCCATTTCTTTCAGAATTTTCCACAGTTTATTGCGATCCACACAGTCAAAGGCTTTGGCATAGTCAATAAAGCAGAAATAGATGTTTTTCTGGAACTCTCTTGCTTTTTCCATGATCCAGTGGATGTTGGCAATTTGATCTCTGGTTCCTCTGCCTTTTCTAAAACCAGCTTGAACATCTGGAAGTTCACGGTTCATGTACTGCTGAGGCCTAGCTTGGAGAATTTTGAGCATTACTTTACAAGTGTGTGAGATGAGTACAATTGTGCAGTAGTTTGAGCATTCTTTGGCATTGCCTTTCTTTGGGATTGGAATGAAATTTGACCTTTTCCAGACCTGTGGCCAGGGCTGAGTTTTCCAAATTTGCTGGCATATTGAGTGCAGCACTTTCACAGCATCATCTTTCAGTGTTTGAAATAGTTCGCCTGGAAGTCCATCACCTCCACTAGCTTTGTTCATAGTGATGCTTTCTAAGGCCCACTTGACTTCACACTCCAGGATGTCTGGCTCTGGGTCAGTGATCACACCATCGTGATCATTTGGGTTGTGAAGATCTTTTTTGTACAATTCTTCTGTGTATTCCTGTCACCTCTTCTTAATATCTTCTGCTTCTGTTAGGTCCATACCATTTCTGTCCTTTATTGAGCCCACCTTTGCATGAAATGTTCCCTTGGTATCTCTAATTTTCTTGAAGAGATCTCTAGTCTTTCTCATTCTGTTGTTTTCCTCTATTTCTTTGCATTGATTGCTGAGGAAGGCTTTCTTATCTCTTCCTGCTATTCTTTGGAACTCTGCATTCAGATGCTTATATCTTTCCTTTTCTCCTTTGCTTTTCACTTCTCTTCTTTTCACAGCTATTTGTAAGGCCTCCCCAGATAGCCATTTTGCTTTTTTGCATTTCTTTACCATGTGGATGGTCTTGATCCCTGTCTCCTGTACAGTGTCAGGAACCTCTGTCCATAGTTCATCAGGCACTCTATCTATCAGATCTAGTCCCTTAAATCTATTTCTCACTTCTGCTGTATAATCATAAGGGATTTGATTTAGGTCATACCTGAATCGTCTAGTGGTTTTCCCTACTTTCTTCAATATAAGTCTGAATTTGGCAATAAGGAGTTCATGATCTGAGCCACAGTCAGCTTCTGGTCTTGTTTTTGCTGACTGTATAGAGCTTCTCCATCTTTGGCTGCAAAGAATATAATCAATCTGATTTCGGTGTTGACCATTTGGTGATGTCCATGTGTAGAGTCTTCTCTTTTGTTGTTGGAAGAGGGTGTTTGCTATGACCAATGCATTTTCTTGGCAAAACTCTATTAGTCTTTGCCCTGTTTCATTCCATACTCCAAGGCCAAATTTGCCTGTTACTCCAGGTGTTTCTTGACTTCCTAATTTTGCATTCCAGTCCCCTATAATGAAAAGGCCATCTTTTTTGGGTGTTAGTTCTAAAAGATCTTGTAGGTCTTCATAGAACCTTTCAACTTTAGCTTCTCAGCGTTACTGGTTGGGGCATAGACTTGGATTACTGTGATATTATATGGTTTGCCTTGGAAATGAACAGAGATCATTCTGCCATTTTTGAGATTGCATCCAAGTACTGCATTTCGGACTCTTTTGTTGACCATGATGGCTACTCCATTTCTTCTAAGGTATTCCTGCCCACAGTAATAGGTATAATGGTCATCTGAGTTAAATTCACCCATTCCAGTCCATTTTAGTTCGCTGATTCCTAGAATGTTGACGTTCACTCTTGCCATCTCCTGTTTGACCACTTCCAATTTGCCTTGATTCATGGACCTGACATTCCAGGTTTCTATGCAATATTGCCCTTTACAGCATCAGACCTTGCTTCTATCACCTGCATCTACATCCTCAGATGAGAAATTTTACCATGAAAAACCAGAGATGTACTGTAAAAAGATTTTGCCTGAACTGAGGATCATTTTAACCCAATTATATTTTTATACAAAATTTTTTTAAGATTGTATTTAAAATGAATTCATATGAAGAGATAAAGGAAATGAAAATTTATCTTAAGGAACATGCATATATAATATTTATATAGCAAATATGTATATTAAATAATATATACCTATGTATTATATATGTACATATGTGAATATATGTATAGTAAATAGAAACAAAATAATATAGACTTTGGTATTAGGGATATAATTATTTCCAAGCCACTGTGCTTTAAAAATCCCTGATAGAAGCTCCACAGTCACTTCTCTTTGCTTTTATCTGTGGGCTTATCATTAATCAGATTGAATTTCATAACTGATTGGCTTAAGGAGCCTAAATAATGAAGCTAAAATAAACCTTGTTTAAGCTAACAGGCTCAAATTGATGGTATACTCTTGAATTATGTGTTGCCTTTCAAAATATCATTGTATTACTATTTTTGTTAAGATCAGATTTTCTTTGTTAATGCAAGCTTATGAAGACAAATCTATAGAGACAAGAGATCTGGAAGTCTTTTAAAACTATTTGTCTAGTAATGAGATAGATCTAAGTACTAGGAAATGAACTCAATGGTAATTCTTACTCTGATATTAGTGATAAATGTATCATTTATGATTGATATTTTTGTTACTAATTAGAAGTCACAAATAGAGCTAACAGGTTTTTTTTTAGTCAGTTTCACCCATCAGGAACCCAGTAAAGATTTAGTGAGTAAATAAAAGTGACATTCTAATCAGCTGGTTCTCAGCCTCCTTTTTTCCTTAATGAAAAGTCACTCATAATGGATGACATTATGTACTTTGGAAGCATTCATATTTTGATGAAACCAAAATTATTTTTTTAAGGAAGTAAAGCTACTTCATAATTCATATTCAGCGCAACCATTTAAGTCCCCAAAAAAGTTCCTCTGGGGGGACTGAGGCTGAACAGATGCAGAGTGTGTTCATTTTTAAGGACTCTGTCCATTGTTCCACATCCTTTTACCCACACAGGAATAAAGAAGCAGCGATGCAAATGACAGTCAGTCATTATGGGGATCATATCATCATGGCTCTAGCTCATCAAAAATAAATTAATTATGGTTAAATGTTTTTATTTTGATGTATAGCAAACTAGTTTGAACTAATACTGATAAACATGCAGGTTGTGATGATACTATGGAGAAAACTTCATGGCTTTAATCCTGCCATGGGAGAGAGGTGCACGTGAGCTGTTTAGAAGATTTTGATAATTTTAAAGGCATCTATCCCTATCTGTATAGGATAGGCAACTATGCCTATATATTATTAAAAGCATTATCTTTCAGAATAAGCAAAAGTTAAGATAATGAATGAAAATATAAATTATTTGTAAAACCCCATTTACTTAAAAAGTTAATGCATAGTGAACCATTTTCAAAGTGCAGAAAATTCTTTCTACTCTTTCTTATGAGGGACCTCTTTCATTTTTGTTCCTTTGGTTCTTTCTTTTTCAGTTAACAAAAATTAGGGGGATAATTTTTGACATTTTCCTCTAGAAAAGAGATATCATAGTGGTTATTTATAGTTTGCTTAACATAAATGATACAAATTGTTGTCTGACAAGTTTTAGGGTGGCTCAGATGGTAAAGCATCTACCTACAATGCAGGAGACCCAGGTTCAATCCCTGGGTCGGGAAGATCTCCTGGAGAAGGAAATGGCAACCCATTCCATTATTCTTGCCTGGAAAATCCCATGGATTGAGGAACCTTGTAGGCTACAGTCCATGGGGTCACGAAGAATCGGACACGACTGAGCGACTTCATTTTCACTTTTTTTCACAAGTTTTAGGTAGGAACCTAGTGGATCAGGGGCTTCCCTAACAGCTCAGACATTAAAGAATTTGCTTGCAATGCAGGAGATCTGGGTTTGATTCCTTGGTTGGGAAGATGCTCTGGAGAAGGGAATGGCTATTCATTCCAGTATTCTTGCCTGGAAAATTCCATGGAAAGAGGAGCCTGGCTGGCTGTAGTCCATGGAGTCACAAAGAGCTGGACACTACTGAGCAACTTACACTTTTACTTTCCCAGGAAGAAATGAACAACCAGAGATTATTGTTCTATTTATTAATGACTGAAGACTAACACTGGCTGCTGGAGCTAAGTCGCTTCAGTCGTGTCCGACTCTGTGTGACCCCATAGACGGCAGCCCACAAGGCTTCCCTGTCCCTGGGATTCTCCAGGCAAGAACACTGGAGTGGGTTGCCATTTCCTTCTCCAATGCATGAAAGTAAAAAGTGAAAGTGAAGTTGCTCAGTCGTGTCCGACTCTTCACAACCCCATGGACTGCAGCCTACCAGGCTCCTCCGTCCATGGGGTTTTCTAGGCGAAAGTACTGGAGTGGGGTGCCATTGCCTTCTCTGAACACTGGCACACGTACCCAAAAATTTACCATGCAGGGTTTCTTTTATGAATGTAAGAAAAAGTTTTTTGTTTTTTTTTTTTTAACACCAAATTCTTACACCTGAATGTATCTCTTGCACCTCTCTCTTTTAGTAATAATTTGATAAATGAATTTGTCATTGAAGGAGAAAAATGGATGAGAGGTTCTAAATAATCACTGGAAGAGACCTGATTTAGACTCAATAGAGATTTTGAAATTGTTATTCTGTCCACTCGGAGAAAGGAGCTAACATGTGGGGTCAGGGAGTTGAGGAGCCATCTTAGGAAGGGGAGGGGAGTCATAATAGGAGGCACTATAGGACTTCATTCTTATATCAATCAGAGAATCTTAACTTCTCTATCCTGGTATAATCAAATGAGATATTTATTGATTGCATTTACAAACTTTGGTCAGGACAGATATATAGCTGATGGTGTTAGGGAAGACTAAGAAATAGAGAAATGAAATATTATTAGGATTGCCTGTGTTTCTACTTCTCTCTCTGTTGGTTTAATTTTCTACTAATACAAATGGGCAGTATCAATGCCTTCTGCTCAGATACTTCCAACCCATTAATCAGAGATCAAAGGGAAGACGATTGGCCTAGTTCGGAACATTTCCCACTTGTGTGAGTAGGGAAGTAGGACTTTTTATCAGAAGGAAGGTTAGCACAGATCTGTGAGCTGTTATCCAAGATATTCAGTTCAGTTCAGTTCAGTCGCTCAGTTGTGTCCGACTATTTGCGACCCCATGAATTGCAGCACGCCAGGCCCCCCTGTCCATCACCAACTCCCAGAGTTTACTCAGAGTCACGTCCATCCAATCAGTGATGCCATCCGGCCATCTCATCCTCTGCCGTCCCAGTCTCCTCCTGCCCCCAATCCCTCCCAACATCAGAGTCTTTTCCAATGAGTCAACTCTTCGCATGAGGTGGCCAAAGTACTGGAGTTTCAGCTTTAGCATCATTCCTTCCAAAGAAATCCCAGGGCTGATCTCCTTCAGAATGGACTGGTTGGATCTCCTTGCAGTCCAAGGGACTCTCAAGAGTCTTCTCCAACACCACAGTTCAGAGGTTTCCTTTCTAGAGGATACAAGTTAGAGACTACATGATGTTTCCCTGTTGAAAGCACTGAATATACTGTGAATGATGTGGATCATTTGAAGTGCATTATTTGTTTTATCATTACTTTAAAATAATTTGCTTAATCAGTTCAGTTCCGTTCACTTCAGTCCCTCAGTTGTGTCCAACTCTTTGCAACCCCATGGACTACAGCACGCCAGGCCTCCCTGTCCATCACCAACTCCCAGAGGTTACTCAAACTCACGTCCATTGAGTCAGTGATGCCATCCAGGCATTTTATCCTCTGTCGTCCCCTTCTCCTCCTGCCTTCAATCTTTCCCAGCATCAGGGTCTTTTCCAATGAGTCAGTTCTTCACATCAGGTGGCCAAAATATTGGAATTTCAGCTTCAACATCATTCCTTCCAATGAATATTCAGGGATGATTTCTTTTAGAATGGACTGGTTGGATCTCCTTACTGTCCAAGGGACTCTCAAGAGTCTTCTCCAACATCACAGTTCAAAAGCATCAATTCTTCAGTGCTCAGCTTTCTTCACAGTCCAACTCTCACATCCATACATGACCACTGGAAAAACCATAGCCTTGACTAGATGAACCTTTGTTGGCAAAATAATGTCTCTACTTTTTAATATGTTGTCTAGGTTGGTCATAACTTTTCTTCCAAGGAGTGTCTTTTAATTTCATGGCTGCAGTCACCATCTGCAGTGGTTTTGGAGCCCCCCCAAATTTGCTTAATATATATTTAAAACTTTATGGAAATTAGTTTCATCTTAATGATGGCAAGCATTGAGAAAATATTTCTGAATAATAATAGAACTGACATTAGAAGGTAGGTGAAATAAGAATTTACCAAATATATGTGCATGCCTTGTTGCTTCAGTTGTGTCTGACTCCTTGCTACCCTATGAATTGTAGCCTGCCAGGCTCCTCTGTCCATGGGATTCTCCAGGCAAACATACTGGAATGGGTTGCCATGACCTCCAGGGGATCTTCTCAACCCAGGGATCAAACCTGTGTCTCTTACATCTCCTGTATTGGCAAGTGGGTTCTTTACCACTAGCACCACCCAGGAAACCCTATCAAATGTAATTGTGTGTATAATCATTTAAAAAGTTGATCATGATGTTTTAAAAATATAGTCAGAAAGATTTATATACTTAGTACTCTTGCCTGGAAAATCCCATGGATGGAGGAGCCTGGTAGGCTGCAGTCTGTGAGGTCGCACAGAGTCGGACATGACTGAGTGACTTCACTTTCATTTTTCATTTTCATGCATTGGAGAAGGGAATGGCAACCCACTTCAGTATTCTTGCCTGGAGAATCCCAGGGACAGAGGAGCCTAGTGGGCTGTTGTCTATGGGGTCGCACAGAGTCGGACACGACTGAAGCAACTTAGCAGTAGCAGTAGCAGTCTAAAATTCAGAAAAAGTACTTCGAAATATAGATTTTGTTCAAGTTCAATTATTTTAATATTTATTGTATCATTCAGGAAATTATTAAGTGTTATTTACTTAGCTAATTTGTTTACTTGAGATCCTCTCAAAGCAGTTAGCCTTCAGTCTGATTTCTCAGGCATAATTAGTTGTACATCAACCGTCTAGCTAAGATACAGAAGTATTTATTGCTGTTTTGTTCCTCAGTCGTGTCTGACTCTTTGTGACCCCATGGACTGCAGCATGCCAGGCTTCCCTGTCCTTCACCTTCTCCCAGAGCTTGTTCAAACTCATGTCTATTGAGTAAGTGATGCCATCCAACCATCTAATCCTCTGTCATTCCCTTCTTCTCCTGCCTTCCACCTTTGCCAGCATCAGAGTCTTCCAATGAGTCAGCCCTTCGCATCAGGTGGCCAAAGTATTGGAGCTTCAGCTTCAGCATCAGCCCTTCCAATGAATATTCATGGTTGATTTCCTTTAGAATTGGCTTGTTTGATCTCTTTGCAGTCCAAAGGACTCTCAAGAGTCTTCTGCAACATCACAGTTTGAAAGCATCAATTCTTTGTTACTCAACCTTCTTTAGGTCCAACTCTCATACCCATACAGAACTATTGGAAAAACCATAGCCTTGACTATATGGACTTTTGTTTGCAAAGTAATGTCTCTGCTTTTTCATATGCTATCTAAGTTTGTCATAGCTTTTCTCCCAAGAGGCAAGTGTCTTTTAATTTCATGACTTTAGTCACTGTCTACAGTGATTTTGGAGTCCAAGAAAAAATATTTCGCTATTTCCTTTGTTTCCCCATTTATTTCCTATGAAGTGATGAGATCGGATGCCATGATTTTCATTTTTTGAATGCTGAGTTTTAAGCCAGATTTTTCACTCTCCTCTTTCACCTTTATCAAGAGGCTCTTTAGTTCTTCTTCACTTTCTGCCATAAGGGTGGTGTCATCTGCATATCTGAGGTTATTGATATTTCTCCCAACAATTTTGATTCCGCTTGTGATTCATCCAGCCCTACATTTCACATGATGTACTCTGAATATATATTAAATAAGCAGGGTGCGATATACAGCCCTGATGTACTCCTTTCCCAATTTTGAACCAGTCTGTTGTTCCATATCCAGTTCTAACTGTTGCTTCTTGACCTGAATACAGGTTTCTAAGGAGGCAGGTGAGGTGATCTGGTATTCCCACGTCTTTAAAATTTTTCCATGGTTTGTTGTGATTCATACAGTCAAAGGATTTAGCATAGTTAATGAAGCAGATGTTTTTCTGGAATTCTCTTGCTTTTTCTATGATCCAACCGGTGTTGACAATTTGATCTCTGGTTCCCCTGCCTTTCTAAATTCAGCTTGTACACCTGGAAGTTCTCGATTCATGTACAGTTAAAGCCTAGCTTGAGGGATTTTGAATATTATCTTGCTAACATGTGAAATAAGTACAACTGTGCAGTAGTTTGAACAATCTTTGGCATTGTCCTTTTTTGTTATTGGGCTTCCCTGCTGGCTCAGCTGTTAAAGAATCCACCTGCATTGCGGGAGACCTGGGTTTGATCCCTGGGTTGGGAAGATTCCCTGGAGAAAGGAACTGCTACCCACTTTAGTATTCTGGCCTGGAGAATTCCATGGACTGTATAGTCCATGGGGTTGCAAAGAGTCTGACATGACTGAGTGACTTTCACTCACTTTTTTCATTATAGGAATGAAAACTGATCTTTTCCAGCCCTGTGGCCACTGTTGAGTTTTCCAAATTTGTTGGCATATTGAGTGCAATACTTTATTGGCATGTATTTTTTAGGATTTGAAATAGTTCAGTTGAAATTCCATCACCTCCACTAGCTTTGTTCATAGTAATGCCATCTAAGGCCCACTTAACTTCACACTCCATGATGTCTGGCTCTAGGTGAGTAATCACACCATCGTAGTTATCTGGATCATGAAGAGCTTTATTGTATACTTCTTCTGTGTATTCTTGCCACCTCTTCTTAATATCTTCTGCTTCTGTTAGGTCCATACTATTTCTGTCGTTTATTGTGCCCATCTTTGCATGAAATGTTCCCTTGGTATCTCTAATTTTCTTGAAGAGATCTCTAGTGTTTTTCATTCTATTGTTTTTCTTTATTTCTTTGCATTGTTCACTGAGGAAGGCTTTCTTATCTCTCCTTTCTGTTCTTTGGAACTCTTCATTCAAATGGGCATATGAAAGGCTTTTGCTAGTATATTGTAAAGAAAAACATGAACATGAAAATTCTCCTTTTCTTTGGGGTTAGTGAAGAATAATAGATGCAAATTCAAAATAAATAAATACACAAATAAATTTTAGAAATGAAAATGCAGTATCTTAAATTAAGGAAAATTTATGTAAAGAAAAATTTTTTTAGTTAGAATACATGTGTATAAATTTACTTCAACAAATTAGTCTGAGAAAAATAATGTAGTATCATGTATTTGTTAAATGACTCATTTAAGTATAACAAAGCAAATGTAATGTTTTTGGAAAACATTTATTTGAAATATATGATGGTACTCTGTATTGATCAAATTTTAAAGGGACTTAGTAGAATATGAATAGGTAGAAAGTCAAAGATTGAAAAAAATATTTATGGAGCAGTATGCAAAATCAGGTATCAAAATACAATCCCTGGTGCACCTGGATGACTGGTTGCTGGATGGAGGCTGTGAAAATCAAAACAACAATTGGAAGACCAAGAATGGGGAAAGGGCAATAATTCAGGAGAATAAGACTGATTTCTTGCACTAAGGGATTAGTGACAAAAGAGTCATTATCTTGTAAACCGGTACTAATGTACGGCCCACTGAATTACCACCAATGGTTTTAACCTCTGTCTTGTAGCCTGATTAAATGGTGTGTTGTCTTAATTAAGAAATTCATGGTTTCCTTCAATTGTTTGTAATCCTAACTGGACTACATTTAGATTGTAGGAGTTCTTGTCTCAAAATAAGTACTTCCACACCTTGTGATGATAATAACATCATAGCCTAGATTTAGCTTTTAATCTTGCTTGTAAAGTTTTTGTATAAGTTGAGCTTTTTCTATCCAGGATGTATAGAAAGGCATGTCTGATTCTTGTGACCCCATGAACTGTAGCCCTCCAGTCTCCTCTGACCATGGGATTCTCCAGGCAAGAATACTGGAGTGGGTTGCCATTTCCTTCTCCAGGGGATCTTTTCCACCCAGGAATAAAACCTGGGTATCTTGTATTGCAGGCAGATTCTTTACTCACTAAGCAATGTCTATTCAGAGGGAAGTGGGAATTCATAATATTTACAGGTAATACATTCTGTTGCTTTCTGAGTAGGGAGGAAGTTAAGGTTAAATGAGATAATGCACTAGAGAGCAGTTTGATCTCTTTAGAGGAAAGTTATGCAAATTATTACATTTTATTGTTCTACATTTTGTGTTGTTTATGTATATAAAAACGTTTATAAGTTGTTTTTTGTGTGTGTGTATTTTTTCTTTCACTACAAGCAGAGTTATTTCCTTTTGTTCAAGCAATCTGAGGCTGACTTTCACCTCAGTGTTTTAATTTTGGTGCATATTGTCTCTTTGTAAAATAGGCATAATATGTGATGCAGAAGACATTTGAATGTACATGATTTTCTTCTGTTTAGAAAAGTCAATACATAGGTAGTAAATTGAGTTGATTATTCACTTTCCAAGGAATTCACAAAGTTAATCATCTTGTCAACTGTTTAATAGCTTCATAAAATTATCCAATTATGAAAATATTCCATTGAAAAACACACTTATAGATATCTCAGAGATTTATTTATTAGATAAATAATGTGTTAATATTTTTTAATTACCCTGGGATCTTTACTAAAGTCTTTTTTATAGGATTGCTTTAGTCTCTGCTTTCTATTTTACTGCTAAAAAGTCATGTAACACACCTCAGGGATAGAAATATGGCAAGATAAAGCAGTCTTTTATACTCTATCATGTGAGAGGGTTACTAACATGATAGGCTCTGTCAGCTGTCATTCTGCATAACCATCAGAGATTCCCCTGGGTTCATCTGCAAAGCTTGATTTCTTACTTACTACCTATGAACATATAGCTTTGGCCTCACATGCTGCAGTTCATGGGGTCACAAAGAGTCAGGCATGACTGAACTGAACTGATATAGCTTCCTTTAATTTAAGTTAAATATCTCCAAATACAGTTTCATGGTACTATTTTAAGATTACACATTAAAACCAAACTGCATTACCGTGCTATATAATTTTTGGTCATGAATCCATCCACTCAGTTGTTCATTCATCTAGTACAGTATGAGAGAAATATACTAGATCTATGTAATTATACAAAATGAAATCCCTGTACTGAGAATCTCACAATCTTACAGTCCTATGAGGGATTGTGTATGTATACAATATATACACATATATATGCACATACCTGTGTATATGTGAATGTTTCAGTTCAGTTCAGTCACTCAGTCGTGTCTGACTCTTTGCAACCCCATGAATCACAGCACGCCAGGCTTCCCTGTCCACCACAAACTCCCTGAGTTCACTCAGACTCATGTCCATCGAGTCAGTGATGCCATCCAGCCATCTCATCCTCTGGCGTCCCCTTCTCCTCCTGCCCCCAATCCCTCCCAGCATCAGTCTTTTCCAAAAATCAACTCTTCACATGAGGTGGCCAAAGTACTGGAGTTTCAGCTTCAGCATTATTCCCTCTAAAGAAGTCCCAGGGCTGATCTCATTCAGAATGGACTGGTTTGATCTCCTTGCAGTCCAAGGGACTCTCAAGAGTCTTCTCCAACACCACAGTTCAAAAGCATCAATTCTTTGGCACTCAGCTTTCTTCACAGTCCAACTCTCACATCCATACATGACCACAGGAAAAACCATAGCCTTGACTAGACGGACCTTTGTTGGCAAAGTAATATCTCTGCCTTTGAGTATGCTATCTAGGTTAGTCATAACTTTCCTTCCAAGGAGTAAGCATCTTTTAATTTCATGGCTGCAGTCACCATCTGCAGTGATTTTAGAGCCCCAAAAAATAAAGTCTGACACTGTTTCCACTGTTTCCCCATCTATTTCTCATGAAGTGATGGGACCAGATGCCATGATCTTTGTTTTCTGAATGTTGAGCTTTAAGCCAACTTTTTCCACTCTCCACTTTCACTTTCATCAAGAGGCTTTTGAGTTCCTCTTCACTTTCTGCCATAAGGATGGTGTCATCTGCATATCTGAGGTTATTAATATTTCTCCTGGCAATCTTGATTCCAGCTTGCGTTTCTTCCAGTCCAGCATTTATGTGTATATAAATGTATGTATATGGAGCCAGACATAGGAGAATATGCTGAGATAAAGATACGGACAAAAAAATTATGTATATATACTGAAGAAAGAAGTAGGCCTATCTAACTTAGAATTTTATATACTGGAAATTTATAAGATTTTACCCAATATAAGGAACAGAATTTTGGATCTGGAAGGATACTATGGAATGACATGAACAATGCTGTTCTCTGGATAGGAACTTTTGAGGAAAAAAAAAAAGGACATCTGCTCTGAATACACTTGTGCTAGAATGGCACCCCACTCCAGTACTCTTGCCTGGAAAACCCCATGGACGGAGGAGCCTGGTAGGCTGCAGTCCATGGGGTCGCTAAGAGTTGGACACGACTGAACTACTTAACTTTCACTTTTCTCTTTTATACTTTGGAGAAGGAAATGGCAACCCACTCCAGTATTCTTGCCTGGAGAATCCTAGGGACGGGGGAGCCTGGTAGACTGCCTTCTATGGGGTCGCACAGAGTCAGACGCGACTGAAGCTACTTAGCAGCAGTAGCAGATACAAACTAATTAGAAAAAATATATACATATATAAAAATTATTTTACAATTTTACATAGAACAAATAGTAAATTACATACCATGAAATCACCAGTTCCCCACTTATTGAAGCAGTTGTGAATCCTTAACAAATGGATAAAAAAATGCCTTCATCCAAAATATATTTTCATCTGTAGTACCCACATGCTTTTGCATTGATACTACTTCTGTTTCTGGAACCCATTTAACAGATCACAGAATAACCTGTCCTTGTTTATGCAAATAATAATCTTCATATAATAACGTTTAAGAATGGATATATTTCTCTCCAGTAAGTGCTGCTTGATGTTGGCTAGCTGCTTTATTTGGCTCATATAAATGATTAGCTGCTGCTGTTGCTTCTTCCTCTTTCAGGTGAGCATGCTATGTCTGGTTCTGAGGGACCAGTGGCCTTTCACTTGCTTTAAAATGATGAAAGAATCACTTTCTTTGATGAAGGAATCACGTTTTGCTGAGAACCTCAGATGACACTGGTTCCATCCTTTGTATAACCGATGCTTCTTCCTTTATACCAGCATTAAAAACTCCACTCTAGCAAGAGTTTATGGATACAACTATTCAGTCTTTTCATGCTACAGTATCATCTTTCCAAATACAGTGGATGAAATGATTAAATTTGAGTGGGGACTTCAGAAAAGTCATCATAGAGGAAGTTAAAGGAGTTAAAGCTTCAAAGCTGGGGAGGCATCTTCCAGCAAAGGAGATATAGAAGACTATATAATAATTCTATAGAGCAATGCAGAATAAGGGCCAGTTCAACAAAGAAATTTACTGTTTTTGATCCAAATGTGAATAATGTTTCTTCCCTTTTATCCCACAAGATTTTTAGGGAAATCTCCAATACAGGAAAAGAGAGGAGACAAACGAATTCTTTCTGACCTGTGGGCCTTAATATACAGTCCTTCTGCTTAAAATGGTTTATTCCTTTTCCTGCACAATACACCTGCCCTGATCCTGCATTCACATCCTTCAGTTCTTACTTTGGTTTTTATTTCCTATAACCAACCGTCCTTGGCTGGGATTCCCCTAACCTGCGTTAGGAAATGGTATATGTGTTCCTCCAGCATCCAGTACCTCCTGTTCATTAGCACTGACTTCACTACATGCACTTATCCTTTTTTTGCTTAAAATCTCCACCATATCATGAAGGAAGAAACTGTGTTTATTTTATTATTGGACAACCATATGCTTAACTCCAACTTGCACTACAATGAGTAGCATTTTAAAAAACTTTTAGAACAGTTTGGGGTCAACATTAACTACTCCATATAATAAGCATCCAGAAACACTTTGTAAATAGATAAGTGCATGCCTATATGTTGGAATATTAAAAGAAGACATGTTTCCAGGTTATTTATATCAATTTCATTTTCAGGGCAACCTAGTTCTTAGTCAGGACCATCTCACTATTATGGAACTGTTATTGAACCAGACCTAGTCTGGAGTATTTAGTTTTATTGTAACTCAAAGAGTAACCATAGGTTCCCTCCAACTCAAGGGATATGCAATGAAATGCATGTCCTTGTGACCACCACATTCTGTTCCTGAAACCTTTCTGGCATTGTGGCTATCACTAGGACTTGTATTCCAACTATTCTGGATGTAAATTTCAAACTTTTCCTATGCTGTTGGGGGCCAGCGTGAGGCACTCTGCCCATGACAAAGGTCATGAGGAAGGAGGCTCGACATACACAAAGGCGGGATCGAGCCTCAGGATTCCCCCTGGAAATCCTCGAGCATCTACCCCCATAACCAGAGCCTGCCTGCTTTACTACTTTGTGCTCTCATCTACACCTCTGACTTTACGGGGAGCTGTCCCCCACCACCTCTTTCGGAGAAGCAGTCAACCTAGAGCGCCAGTTAATCAAAACTCCTGGGCGTGACAAGAGTGTTTTAACCTACAAACTCCTCTGAAGGTTCTCTGGCCTGCCTGACAGGCTTGTGATTGCTCACAGCCTCCCAACCGTGAGAGGCACGAGATACTTTAAACCTTCTAAAAACAGGTTCCTTAGAAAAGTCAGAAAACTATTAGTATAAGTATAATGGGATGATTAGAAATTGTGTTGGTGAAGGGTTTTTCATTTGTTGAGCCAATGTTTGTTGCTAAGTCTCCATATCCCCTGCCCTTACACACATTAATGAATATATAGAAGAAATAAGTATTAACCTTTGATATTAATCACGTTAGACCTTAGGCTAAGTAAATTCTTTCCTTAACTAAAACCCACTATACCCTCACCCTGTAGGAATGTAACTTTATTTGGGTGGCATCTGTTTTAAGAATAATCACCCCTGGAGAAATAAGTGTCCTGGTTGACTGACCGCTGTCACAAGGAGAGGGTTATAAATTGTCAGCAGGCCCCCTGGCCAGAAGATGATGTAACACCCCTAAGACCTCTGTATACATTTGTGTGAAGCACCTGACTTTGATAAAAAGTCAGGACTGCTGACCCCATGTGGCTTTTGCATAACATCTCAGTGTATAAAAGTAGACCATGGAAAATAAAGAATTGGGATCAGTTCCTCGAAATACTGGTCTCCCCATGTCTCTCTCTCTCTCACTCTGGCTGAGTCTGCATCTGGAGTGCGGAACCCACCATGCTTACTAATTTTGCCTGGGCTTCTAAGATCCGACCAGGGAGGCCTCAGTGTCTCCTCTCCTTCTGGAGAACGGAAGGACGCCTGTGGCCTACGTAAGTGGTGCAAGCTTCTTGTCTTGAAGTTTTATTGGTCTCCAGAGTAAACCAAGCTACTCAGCCTCTTTTCTCCACTGAATTTTCCTACTGAGCTATCCTCATTCTATTACTCTTTATATCTTTGATGAATATTTAAATAGTTGCCGAAGCCGTCTCCCCTTCGAATACCCTGGATCAGCCGGGGCTGGACCCCGGCACTATGCAAATACCAAGCTTCTCTTACAAAGAAGGGAAGGAGGTGGCTACCTTAGAATGAGGATGAACTTCAAACTGGGAGTACCAAACCTATCAGATAAAAATAATTGGCTTTCTTTCCCCTAATATACACTCTACTGAGGGAACTGGAGAAACAAAAAACACAAAGAATGATGAGAAGAGAGATGAACAACTGAGGAGCAAGCTGTGACTTTCACTGTGTGCATTTGTATGCTCAGTTGCTCAGTCATGTTGCACTTTTTGCAGCACCACGGTCTATGGCCCACCAGGCTTTTCTATCCATGGGATTTTTCAGTTAAGAATACTGGAGTGGATTACCATTTCCTTCTCCAGGGGATCTTCCTGACACGGGATCGAACCCATATCTCCTGCATTGCAGGCAGATTCTTTACCACTGAACCACCAGGCAAGCCCTGACTTTCACTGCAGGAGAATGATAATGGGAACATTTGGCAGGTCACTCTGATTGTTTGAGGTGGACTAGATATATGTTCTGGAGGTCCGTGTTTTACCATGTTAAGTTTGTAACTAATACAAGCTCAGTAGTGGGAAATGATTGGTGATCAATAATAAGCACGCAAATGACCAAAGCTGGTGTTCTACTGGTGTTGGGGGGACAAAGTCAAAAGTTGTACTCAAGTAGTACAACTAGAATAGTAGGGCATATATTTCAGATGGTAATTACTAGGTTCAGATAGTAAGAACTAGGACTTACATTTCAGATGGTATTTTTTAGAATCAAATGTATTTAAGTTTCTGGGTTAGATGGTAAGAGCATTGTTTTAGGGAACTATTATTTCACTTATCAGGTATGATAGTGTGGTTGGCAAATCATTGTGGTTCAGTTCTTGAGCTGATTGAATTCTTTTGGATACAGAAGTAAGAAATATTAATAGCAATACAGAAGATGTACAGAGGAGTGCTGTCTGTGATGGAAAAGGAGAAAAAATATGGTTAGGCAGAGGGAGCCAACTGACAGAGATGCAACCTAACAAGTGTATTTCAGCACAGCAAAATTCTACGGCAAAGACTGCTCAGTAGAAGAGCCCCACCTTTTGTGGACGCTACGAAGCTCTTAAACCACTGCCATGTACAAGCTTTTCTTAAACCACTGCCATGTACAAGCTTTGTCTGGGGATTGACCCAAGAACAGCGTGACCTTGAAAGCTAAGATGGACTTGGTAGAACTGGCAGCAGCAAGTTTCTAGCTGACTCACATTCTTTGCAACTGGACAGCATGTCTTTGCTTTTGAAAGGAATCAAGTGACTTATATCTGTGTCTTTCACATTTCTACTTAATTTTTCTGATTTGTGTTCCCATGAATACTTTATTCCAATACAAATGTCAGAACACAGTACACATAAGAGAAAGTTTAATAAACATGAATCTTGAAACTTAAAAATAAAACATCAAGGAATTTTTTAAAACCATTCACTTATAAAATATTGACTAGAAAACTTTGTGAGTTTGACAAACATAAGACAATAATTTATTTAATGACTGATTTCAGATGGTAATTTTTAGAATTAAATATATTTAATTTACCTAGATAATTATTTTTATGAGATTCACCAACTATAAATTCTATTTATTTAATTTTATACCCTATGTAACATTCTATCAGTATCTGATCAATCATATTTTTATGCTTCAATGCAACAGCAATTTATATCTGAATAATTTATTAAAATGTGTCTCTTAATTTTCTAGTTAAATGACATGAAATATGTGTAGATAGAATGCATAAGGGAATAGCTGTGTTAGAAAGGTTTTTTGAGAAAGATACTTAAAACTAAATGAAATTTGGACTATATGTATATTAAAAAACTGGAATTTAGAGAGATGGTAACAATAACCCTGTGTACGAGACAGCAAAAGAAACACTGATGTATAGAACAGTCTTATGGACTCTGTGGGAGAGGGAGAGGGTGGGAAGATTTGGGAGAATGGCATTGAAACATGTAAAATATCATGTATGAAACGAGTTGCCAGTCCAGGTTCAACGCACAATACTGGATGCGTGGGGCTAGTGCACTGGGACGACCCAGAGGGATGCTATGGGGAGGGAGGAGGGAGGAGGGTTCAGGATGGGGAACACATGTATACCTGTGGTGGATTCATTTTGATATTTGGCAAAACTAATACAATTTTGTAAAGTTTAAAAATAAAATAAAATAGTAGTTGGAAAAAAAATAAATAAAATAAAAATAAAACACACACACACACACATGAAACTGAGCCATTAAGCACTGAAGGAGAAAAAAATGGCTTGTTTATTCTATTTGCTAGAGTTTTGTAGTTTGGGATATTTCTAAGCAATACTAAATGTATTAGAAGTCTAGGCAGTATAAAATAAAACTTCAATATGTTGTTAATGAGAAATCCCAATAAATTCCAGAATTTGCCATTGTTTTATTCCCACAACTCTGATTTTGAAATACTCTTGATTTTTAATTCTCTTCTCCTTTTATAATTTTGGCTATTGTGTTAAGTAAAATAAGTCACAGCAAAATATTGTTAAATAGAGACATATTTCAAAAAAGATCTAAAACATCAGTAAATATTTCTATTTATTTTTTGAGTGGATATGTTAAAAACACATTATCTTATTGATAAATATACTGTTCCAGATATTGTAACCTGGCCCTGATCACAGCTTCTTTTATGTTTTCATTCCAAAACCACTCTGATATAAATATTATTTCCATTTAACCATTGAAGAGACTCTGGCACAGAGAAGTTAGGCATTTACCCTAACTTACTGGGTAAGCATCAGCATCAATATGTGAAACTAGATTTGTCCAATCTGCCACCTAAGTCACTCAGCAATGTTATCTAAGTATACTTGCAAACAAATAAATCTGTGTTTCTATACATGAAATCACATTTGCTACTTGAAAACAAAGAGGGAGATAAACAGGTAGCATCCCTGATATTTTAAGGGGACTATTTAAATCACCAAGGAATGTAAGATATTAATAATTGACTAACACTTCATGCCAACCCATAAAGTTTTTGTAAGGATTAAGTGACAGTAACAGATGAAACCAAATGCATATCAATATTCCTGATGCAGAATACCCACCCAAAATATCAGTTTCTTCCTGGCAAAGCCTTCTCAGTGTAAGCAAAGCTCAAAAGGACAGACCTGTAAGAGTAGCCTGCTGCTGCTGTTAAGTCGCTTCAGTCATGTCTGACTCTGTGCGACCCCATAGACGGCAGCCCACCAGGCTCCCCCATCCCTGGGATTCTCCAGGCAAGAACACTGGAGTGGGTTGCCATTTTCTTCTCCAATGCAGGAAAGTAAAAAGTGAAAGTGAAGTCGCTCAGTCGTGTCCGACTCCTAGCAACCCTTATGGACTGCAGCACACCAGGCTTCTCCATCCATGGGATTTTCCAGGCAAGAGTACTGGAGTGGGGTGCCATTGCCTTCTCCCAAGAGTAGCCTAAAACATACCAAATTAGACTTAAGCAAAACAAAACAAAAAAATGAAGAGTTTAAAGGATAGGTAAATCTTTTTCTATTACCATAATTAGTCCTAAGGGGACAATTTTCCTTTGTGGATTATCCCAAAGTTTGTGGAGTCAATCAAAAAATATTTGATTCTAATGGGGGTGGTGGATTTGTTCTTTGAGATAAATCTTCACAATCAAATTGCAAACTTTGAAAGATGATGCTGTTAATAAATTTTATTTTTTTTCATAACAATTGCAATTTTGAGATCATTTCTAAGTAATTCTCTATTTATAAACAAGTCTGAGCATGCTTACAAATAAATACACCCTTTCTGAATTATTAGAATATTGGGAAAAGTTGATTGAAACTTCCAGTTGAAAATAACCACATAAATGTCAACATATGTAGAAAGAAAAGAAAAGAAAAAAAAACAATGGAAGAGTTATAAAGGTAAATAAATATCACAAATGTTTTTAAAATAAATGTTTACTTACAAATTACAAGCCCCAAATGGAAAAATACTAGAACTTAGACAACAGTCTGATGTTAAGAGTTAAGATTATGGAAACTTGGATCTGATTTGTGTTTTCCTCCACTATTTGTTGTCAGCGGATAATCACTTCAGCTTCAATTTGCCATTCTCTAAAATAGGAATGATAATATTGCAGGTTTCTTTTTAAAGATTAAGTAAGAGAATGCAAGCAAAGTGCATGACATGGTTAGGGCAGATAATAGGAGGTCAGTAAATACAAATTCATATATTCACAAGTAGATATCAATGGTCCAAATGTTATTATTTTCTTATATACCATAATTATTTTATGAAAAAGTGTAGTAGAAAATTTTAACATATTTACTAAACAAGAGTTTGAAACATACATGAATAAAACTGTGTAACTTTTACATAGACTACAAAATAAAACTTGAATAAAAGATGTATATTATACTAGTCATATGATACTTCTCATCAAGATAGTCTAAAAATTCTTTTCAATAACAAGCACAACACCATTTTACAATTTCGGAAATTATTTATAAAATATGTATGAGGAATGTATGCATGAATATGTCTAAGTCATTTGTTAAAAAGAATGCCAATAATGCTGTGTTTTGCATACATCTTGTCTAATGACAACATAATTTAAGACCTTTTAGATCAGTGTGGTTTTAAAAGATATAGACAAGTAGATATATGAACAAAATACAGTTAAGAATATGCTTTTCAAATGAGGAAGGAGAGTCTTATTATAAGCAAAGCCCATTTGAGTAAAAATAAAGATATCTTTTATATATCTATGAAGAAGTTATATCTTATATAGAAATTAATGTTTAGATTGATCAAAGGGACTACCTACAACAATTTAAGCAAAAAACAGAAAAATGTATTAGAAGACATTGGAACACCACCTTTTACAATCTTGAAGTGTGGAAAGCTTTCTTAAGCTTAACAGAATCCAGAAACATGAGAAGAAAATACTGACAGATATGCATCCAGAAAAATTAAACTTTTACAAAATAAACTACACAAGTGAAAGTGTGGATAACAGAAAAATATTAACAACATATTCAAAATGGCAGCTATTTAGTTATTCCTTTAAACAAAATTGAAAACAAGTACAATGCGATCCAATGGAAAAATGTCAAAATGTATGGTTAATTTTCAAAATAGATTTTAAATAACAAATGCATATGTATTCAGCCTCATAATTAATGAAGTAGAAGTGTTAGTTGCTCAGTCATGTCTGACTCTTTGTGACCCCATGGACTGCCTGCCAGACTCCTCTGTCTATGGAATGCTCCAGGCAAGAATGCGAGAATGGATTGCCATTCCCTTCTCCAGGGGATCTTCCAGACCCAGGAATTGAACCAAGGCCTCCAGCATTGCAGGCAGATTCTTTACTATCTGAGCCACCAAGAAAGCCCACAAGTAATGAAATGAATGCAAATTAAAACAAAAAAATATCATTTTCCCCAACTAAATCAATAAGATTTTGATTAAGAAGATCAAAAATATCGAGTAGAGGCAACATGGAGATGGAATAAATGATTTTGCAAAGAATGGATATAGTACTTTTTGGAGGGAAATGGAATCAAATTTGTAGGTTCAAATTGTGCATATGCCTTGACTCAAAAAATCCACTTGTAAAATCCAGTCAAACACAAATGTGTGTGCATTTAATAAATGTATTTACAAGTATACTCATTATAGCATTGTCTTTATAGAAAAATAGAAACAACCTAATTATCGATCAGTAGGGGAATTATTTCTTAAACTTTCATATATACATAATAAAGAATTATATGCAGAGCAGAGTATGGAAACACTTAACAATATATTATTGTATACAAATTCATACATTGCCATAACAGAAAAATAGAAACTGCTTGCTGCTGCTGCTGCTGCTGCTAAGTTGCTTCAGTCGTGTCCAACTCTGTGTGACCCCAGAGACGGCAGCCCACCAGGCTCCCCCGTCCCTGGGATTCTCCAGGCAAGAACACTGGAGAAACTACTTAAATGTCCATTAATAATAAAATTATTGCACTTATTTTTATGTACATATAGAATTATATGTGTCATAACATGGTAAAGCTTAAGATATTCTGTTTTGCTATTTTTTGAATAGAAAATTCCATAATAATATAAATGGGTGCATTCCATTTTTTGTAATTGCATACTCAGACACACAAAACACACACATACATGCAGGCACATGCTTCCTCATTTGATTGACTGATCAAAGATCTCCCAAGGATTTGCATAACTATTTCCACGTTAGATGAGTAGCCAAGAAGTCAATTTATTATATCAAATGGATGCTTTAGGACATTAAGGCTTAATTGTCCAAGAATCCTCTCTCCCACTGTGAAAGCCTGAAGAGGGTGAATACTGCTGGAAATGATGTGGGCCCTTGAATCACCACATAGATGAAAGACACTCACAGCCAATCCAGGACATCTTTGTTGGATGCTTACATAAAAAAATAATTTTCCAGTTTGGTAAGCAATTGGAAAGTTGGTGTGTATTTTTTATATCAACTAGCATTATATAATTAACACAGATAACTTAAATTTTTACCACAGTGCTGTATAATTGCTTGCAAAATTAACAAATAGCAATTAAGCACAGGTAATATGTTAGTTATTGAAATATAAGTAAGAAAATGTATATCCTAAATTAAACGAGAGGGTTTATCAAAGGATGAGCAGAAGCACATGCATTAAAGTGATTGTCAAGGCGAATTCATGTTGATGTATGGCAAAACCAGTACAATACTGTAAAGTAAAAAAATAAAATAAAAATAATTTTAAAAATAAATAATAAATTAATAAAAATGATTGTCAAATAGACTGCCATTTATATTACATATTTATTTAATAATTCTTATTAACTGAAAATATGCTAAAATCATATGTATTAATTATATAGCATAATAAAACTATAATAAAAATACATGTGTACATGTCTTACAAACTTAAGGTGATCAAATAAATTTTCAGTAAGGAGAAGCTACATATGTCCCATTAAACTTCAAGGTGGTTTAATAGAATGTAGATTATTGTTTACAAGCTTTCATAGCTATTACTGAAGAACAGAACCACTGTGTGTGCTCAGGAAGAATTCTACATTTCTATTAGGGCAGATACTGTATTTACTCATCCATTCAAAGTACTTAAAAACCAGGCTTATCTGTTATCTGCTTTATTCTTTTCAGTTCAGTTCAGTTCATTTGCTCAGTTGTATCCAACTCTTTGCAACCCCATGGACTGCAACACGCGAGGCCTTCCTGTCCATCACCAACTCCCAGAGTTTACTCAAGTTCATGTCCACTGAGTCGATGATGCCATCCAACCATCTCATCCTCTGTCGTCCCCTTCTCCTCCTGCCTTCAATCTTTCCACAGAGTAATTTTTATTGGATTATTCAATCCAATCAATAGTTTTTATTGAAGGACAGAAAGATTGTGGTGTAAAATCAATGCAGTAATGGTTAAAAACAATTTTATAACCTGTCATAGGCATGTCTTATATGAGAATGTATGGAGAATATTATTTCTTGTCCCTATGATAGAATGGTCATGCACTTTCATAGAATGGTCATAGCTAAAAACAAACAAAAACTCCTTTAAACTGAACATGCTGACTTTATTTTGATTTCCTAGATTTTGAAGGTAAATATTCTTTAAGGCAAGGATTACCAAACACTACCACTACTCCCACCCACCCCAAAAAGATTCATTATTCCTGTCTCCTTATGTAAAACCTCATATTTCAGGTTGTATATTTTAACTAGTATATTGATTATAACATAAAAATTTTCTAAACTTATCATCAGTTCAGTGAAGTTGCTCCATTGGGTCTAACTCTTTGCCAGCCTGTGGTATGCAACAATGCCAGGCTTCCCTGTCTATCACAAACTCTCAGAGCTTGACCAAACCCAAGTTCATAGAGTTGGGCATACATCTCATGAAACAATCCAAACATCTCATCCTCTGTCATCCCCTTCTCCTGCCTTCAATCCTTCCAAGCATCAGGGTATTTTCCAATGAGTCAGTTCTCTGCATCAGGTAGCCAAAGTATTGGAGCTTCAGCTTCAGCATAAGTCCTCCCAATGAATATTCAGGACTGATTTCCCTTAGGACTGACTGTTTTGATCTCCTTGCAGTTCAAGGGACTCTCAAGAGTCTTCTACAACATCACAGTTCAAAAGCATCAACTCTTCAGCAACCAGCTTTCTTTACGGTCCAACTCTCACATCCATACAGGACTACTGGAAAAACCATAGCTTTGACTAGATGGATCTCTGTAAAGTAATGTCTCTGCTTTTTAATATGTTGTCTAGGTTCGTCATAACTTTTCTTCCAAGGAGCAAGCGTCTTTTAATTTCATGGCTGCTGTCCATCTGCATTGATTTTGGAGCTCCCCAAGATAAAGTCTGTCACTGTTTCCTCATTTATTTTCCATGAAGTTATAGACCAGATATTATGATCTTCATTTTATGAATGTTGAGTGTTAAGCTAGCTTTTTCACTCTTCTTTCACTTTCATCAAGAGGCTTTTTAGTTCCTCCTCAATTTCTGTCATAAGGGTGATATCTGCATATCTGAGGTTATTGATATTTCTCCTGGTAATCTTGATTCCAACTTGTGCTTCTTCCAGTCCAGCACTTCTCATGATGTACTCTGCACATAAGTTAAATAAGCAGGGTGAAAATATACAGCCTTGATGTACTCCTTTCCCAATTTGGAACCAATTTGTTTTCCATATCTGGTTCTAACTGTTGCTTCTCGATCTGCATACAGATTTCTCAGGAGGCAGGTCAGGTGGTCTGGTGTTCCCATCTCTTTAAGAATGTTCCACCATTTGTTGTGATCCACATAGTCAAAGGCTTTGGTGTAGTCAGTAAAGGAGAAGTAGATGTTTTTCTGGAACTCTCTTGCTTTTTCTGTGATTCAGTGAATGTTGGCAATTTGATCTCTGGTTCCTTTGCCTTTTCTAAATGCAGCTTGAACATTTGGAATTTCTCAGTTCACATACTGTTGAAGCCTTGCTTGGAGAATTTTGAGCATTACTTTGCTATCATGTGAGATGAGTGCAATTGTGTGGTAGTTTGAACATTGTTTGGCATTGCGTTTCTTTACGATTGGAATGAAAACTGACCTTTTCCAGTCCTGTGGCCACTGCTGAGTTTTCCAAATTTGCTGGCATATTGAGTGCCACACTTAACAGCATCATTTTTTTAGGATTTGAAATAGCTCAACTGGAATTCCATTACCGCCATTAGCTTTGTTCATAGTGATGCTTCCTAAGGCCCACTTGACTTCGCACTCCAAGATGTCTATCTCTAGGTGAGTGATCACACCATCATGGTTATTTGGGCCATGAAGATCTTTTTTGTATAGTTCACCTGTGTATTCTTGCCACCTCTTCTTAATATCAGGTCCTGGTGGCTCAGACAGTAAAGAGTCTGCCTGCAATGCAGGAGACCTGGGTTTGACCCCTGGGTCAGGAAGAACCCCTGGAGAAGGAAATGGCAATCCACTCCAGTATTCTTGCCTGGAAAATTTCTTGGACAGAGGAGCCTGGCAGGCTAGAGTCCATGGGGTAGCAAAGAGTCAGCCACGATGAGCGACTAAGAAGATATCTTAATAGCTTCTGCTTCTGTTAGATCCATACCATTTCTGTCCTTTATTGTGCATAGCTTTGCATGAAATATTCCCTTAGTGTCTATAACTTTCTTTAAGAGATCTCTAGTCTTTCCCATTCTATTGTTTTCCTCTGTTTCTTTGCACTTATCACTGAGGAAGGCTTTCTTATCTCTCCTTGCTATTCTTTGGAACTCTGTATTCAGATGGGTATATCTTTCCTTTTCTCCTTTGTCTTTCACTTCTCTTCTTTTCACAGCTATTTGTAAGGCTTCCTCAGACAGCCATTTTGCTTTTTTGTGTTTCTTTTTCTTGGGGATGGTCTTGATCCTTATCTCCTGTACAATGTCACAAACCTCCATCCATAGTTCATCAGGCATTCTGCCTATCAGATCTAATCTCTTGAATCTATTTCTCACTTCTACTGTATGGTCATAAGGGATTTGATTTAGGTTATATGTGAATGATCTAGTGGATTATCCAACTTTCTTCAATTTAAGTCTGAATTTGGCAATAAGGAGTTCATGATCTGAGCCACAGTCAGCTCCTGGTCTTGTTTTTGCTGACTATAGAGCTTCTCCATCTTTGGCTGCAAAGAATATAGTTAATCTGATTTCAGTATTGACCGTCTCCTGATGTCCATGTGTAGAGTATTCTCTTGTGTTGTTGGAAGAGGTATTTGCTATGACCAGTGCATTGTCTTGGCAAAAGTCTGTTAGCCTTTGCCCTGCTTTATTTTGTACTTCAAGGCCAAATTTGCCCGTTACTCCAGGTATCTCTTGAGTTCCTACTTTTGCATTCCAGTCCCCTATGATGAAAGGGACATCTTTTTTTGGTGTTAGTTCTAGAAGGCCTTATAGATCTTCATAGAACTGTTCAACTTCATTTCTTCAGCACTAGTGATTGAGTATAGTCCTGGGTTACTGTGATATTGCATAGTTTACATTGGAAACGAACACAGACCATTTGTCACTTTTTAGATTGCACCCAAGTACTGCATTTTGGATTCTATGTTGACCATGAGGGCTACTACATTTCTTCTAAGGGATTCTGACCCACAGTTCAGTTCAGTGCAGTTCAGTCAATCAGTCGTGTCCGGCTCTTTGAGGCCCCACGAATTGCAGCACGCCAGGCCTCCCTGTCCATCACCAACTCCCGGAGTTCACTCAGACTCACGTCCATCGAGTCAGTGATGCCATCCAGCCATCTCATCATCTGGCGTCCCCTTCTCCTCTTGCCCCCAATCCCTCCCAGCATCAGAATCTTTTCCAATGAGTCAACTCTTCACATGAGATGGCCAAAGTACTGGAGTTTCAGCTTTAGCATCATTCCTTCCAAAGAAATCCCAGGGCTGATCTCCTTCACAATGGACTGGTTGGATCTCCTTGCAGTCCAAGGACTCTCAGGAGTCTTCTCCAACACCACAGTTCAAAAGCATCAATTCTTCAGTGCTCAGCTTTCTTCACAGTCCAACTCTCACATCCATACATGACCACTGGAAAAACCTTAGCCTTGACTAGACGGACCTTTGTTGGCAAAGTAATGTCTCTGCTTTTCAATATGCTATCTAGGTTGGTCATAACTTTCCTTCCAAGGAGTAAGTGTCTTTTAATTTCATGGCTGCAGTCACCATCTGCAGTGATTTTGGAGCCCAAAATAATAAAGTCTGACACTGTTTCTACTGTTTCCCCATCTACTTGCCATGAAGTGGTGGGACCAGATGCCATGATCTTCGTTTTCTGAATGTTGAGCTTTAAGCCAACTTTTTCACTCTCCTCTTTCACTTCCATCAAGAGGCTCTTTAGTTCCTCTTCACTTTCTGCCATAAGGGTGGTGTCATCTGCATATCTGAGGTTATTGATATTTCTCCCGGCCATCTTGATTCCAGCTTGTACTTCTTCCAGCCCAGCATTTCTCATGACGTACTCTGCATATAAGTTAAATAAGCAGGGTGACAATATACAGCCTTGACGCACTCCTTTTCCTATTTGGAACCAGACTGTTGTTCCATGTCCAGTTCTAACTTTGCTTCCTGGCCTGTATATAGGTTTCTCAAGAGGCAGGTCAGGTGGTCTGGTATTCCCATCTTTTTCAGAATTTTCCAGTTTATTGTGATCCACACAGTCAAAAGCTTTGGCATAGTCAATAGAGCAGAAATAGATGTTTTTCTGGAACTCTCCTGCTTTTTCGATGTTCCAGAGGATGTTGGCAATTTGATCTCTGACCCACAGTAATAGATACAATGATCATCTGAATTAAATTCTCCCATTCCAGTCCATTTTAGTTCACTGATTCTTAAAATGTCAATGTTCACTCTTGCCATCTCCTGTTTGACCACTTCCAATTTACCTTGATTCATCTACTCAAGGTAACTTATCAGCAAATAGGTTCTATTTATGGATAAAAGTGAGCCATGAGATATGGTAGAAAAGTGTGTACACTACTGTGTAGGATAGGTGGACATCCCCTAATTTCTCTTAAATTTTGCTTTTCTTCTTCCCACAAACCTTCTAATGTATCTTCTCACACTTTTAGAAAGAAAGTGAAAGTGATAGTTATTTAGTCATATCTGACTCTTTGTGACACCATGGATTGTAGCCTGCCAGACTCTTCTGTTCATGGAATTCTCCAGGTGAGAATACTGGAGTCTGTTGCCATTTCTTTCTTCAGGGTATCTTTCTGACCCAGGGATCGAACCCAGATATCCTTCATTGCAGGCACGTTCTTTACCATCTGAAAGCTGGAATCAAAAACCAAACCACTAAATACCAATTAGATTAGCTAAAATTTGGAACACTGCTAATAACAAACATTGCTAAGATGTTGAGCAACAGAAACTCTCATTCATCGCTGGTGTAAAATGTAAATCAGCCACTTTAGAAGACAGTTTATCACATATCTAAACAGACTCATCATTTGATCTAGACTTTTTTTGGTATTTAACCAAAGGATTTGAAAACATATGCACACAAAAACCTGCATATAGATAGATGTAGAGCAGCCTTATTCATAATTACCAAAATGTAGAAGCAACCAAGATGTCCTTTAGTCCATGAATGGATAAGCTGTGGTATTTACAGATGATGGAATTGTTGTTGTTCGATTGCTAAGTCATGTCTAACACTTTGGGACCCCATGGACTATGGCACACCAGGCTTCCCTGTCCTTCATTAACACCCAGAGTTTGCTCAAATTCATGTCCATTGAGTCAGTGCTGCTGTCCAATCATCTCATCCTCTATCACCCCCTTCTCCTCCTGCCTTCAATTTCCCCAGCATCAATGACTTTTCCAATGGTTCATTCAAAGTACTGGAGCTTCAGCTTCAGGCTCAGTCCTTCTAAAGACTATACAGGATTGAGTTCCTTTAGGATTGACTGGTTTGATCTTTTTGCAGCCCAAGGGACCCTCAAGATTCACCTCCAGCACCACAATTAGAAAGGAAATTATTCAGTGCTAAAAAGAAGTGAACTATCAAGCAGTGAAAAGACACAAAAGAACCTTAAGTGCATATTACTGAATGAAAGACGCCAACCTGAGAAGCCCACATACTGTGTGATTCCACCTGCATGACATTCTGGGAAAGACAAAACTATAGAGACAGTGAAAAGATCAATGGTTGCCAAAGGTTGACCTAGGAAGAAAGATGAATAGGCAGAATGCAGAGTTTCAGGACAGTGAAAATACTCTGTATGATACCATAATGATGGATATATGTCATTATATTGTTGTCCAGGCCCACAGAATTCACAACATCATGAGAGAACCCTATTTTATACTATGGATTTGGGGTGATTGTGAAGAGATAATGAAGGTTCATCAATTGTAGCAAATGTACAATTCAGGTGGGAGTCTTTAATAGTGAGAAGACTAGGAATGGGTGAGGGCAAGGAATGTACCAGAAATCTTTTTACCATCCTGTCAATTTTTTTGTGAACCTAAAACTTCTCTAAAAAATAACATCTTAACAGACAAAAAAAAAAAAAAAAAGAATTCATCCTATTATTTTACTCTCAGAACTATCTGGTCATTCCTTTTGTCTTACTCTCCTTCCCACAGTTCCAGACTCAGTCAGCACTCTTGTTAGCATCATCTGAAGTGATGATCCATGTTACATCTTGATCCTGAGTTCACCGACTTCCTCATCTCCAGTGTTTTTTTTTTAACCTTACCTCATTCTGATCCATGACAATAAAGGACCTTGTCATTACCAGTGACATTACCACTCCCAAAAACCAGCCACTGTAAAATTCCACTTTTCAAATCCTGACTTTTTATTTCTAGCTTGATTCTTGAATTACTACTATTACTACACTTCTTAGATTTTACCCAAACCCTCAAACATTTAATCCCACCCTTTCTCACCTACATTCCCTTTACTAGATTTAATGATCTGTTAATTAATTTTGCTAAATTTAATGATGTATTATTATCAATATAGTAATTTCCTTTACATCAAATATTATCCTTTCCTTAGACTCTGTATTATTGAACTTGCTTTCAAAATTCCAGAACAAATAGAGTCTAATAGCTGCATTGTCAATGTCTAGACAAAAAATAGCAAGACATTACTGAAAAAAATCATAGAGTCAAATTAAATAATTTATAATTAAATAAATAATATTAATACTACTTATGAAAGTAGACCACAAACTGGTACTTAATGTTATCAGGCAAGTCTGTTATGTTTCTCTTTCCCATTTCTCAAGAAGTCTGAATATGTGCCTCCACTTTCTCCCTCCTATTCCATACTCAATCCTTTCTCTGACTTCTTCGTTCACCCACTACATCTGTTTTATCATAATAAATAGTTCTGTGCATGCTACCAATATACTCATCTTAATGAAAATTCTTTGTAGAAGGTGTATTGTTGAATATTCCCTCTTCTTGACATTTTCTCTTTTGTTAGTTTTCATGATGCCATTCTCTTCTGATTTTTAATCTACCCTAGTAACTACTCCTTTGTAATCCTCTTTATTCCAAATTCTCCCATATTCAGTATCTCACTGAAGGTATATATCATTCCATTTTGTGTCCACTTCATTTCTCTTACTAGACAAATTTACCTACTGCATGTCTTTCAGTAATATACAACAATGACTTCCTTATGTGGACTTTTTGCCCAGACTTTCACCTCTGCACCAGATTTAAAATTTCAGCCTCACAACAGATAGTTTCAACCAGATGTCTCACAGATGTCACAACTTAACTGCTTTATTGACTATGCCAAAGTCTTTGACTGTGTGGATTACAATAAACTGGAAAATTCTGAAAGATATGGGAATACCAGACCATCTGACATGCCTCTTGAGAAACTTATGTGCAGGTCAGGAAGCAACAATTAGAACTGGACATGGAACAACAACTGGTTCCAAATAGGAAAAGGAGTGCGTCAAGGCTGTATATTGTCACCCTGCTTATTTAACTTATATGCAGAGTACATCATGAGAAATGCTGCACTGGAAGAAGCACAAGCTGGAATCAAGATTGCCTGGAGAAATATCAATAACCTCAGATATGCAGATGACACCACCCTTATGGCAGAAAGTGAAGAGGAACTAAAGAGCCTCTTGATGGAAGTGAAAGAGGAGAGTGAAAAAGTTGGCTTAAAGCTCAACATTCAGAAAACGAAGATCATGGCATCTGGTCCCATCACTTCATGGGAAATAGATGGGGAAACAGTGGAAACAGTGTCAGACTTTTTGGGGGGGCTCCAAGATCACTGCAGATGGTGACTGCAGCCATGAAATTAAAAGACACTTACTCCTTGGAAGGAAAGTTATGACCAACCTAGATAGCACATTGAAAAGCAGAGATATTACTTTGCCAACAAAGGTCCGTCTAGTCAAGGCTATGGTTTTTCCAGTAGTCATGTATGGATGTGAGAGTTGGACTGTGAAGAAAGCTGAGCACTGAAGAATTGATGCTTTTGAACTGTGGTGTTGGAGAAGGAGATCCAACCAGTCCATTCTGAAGGAGATCAGCCCTGGGTGTTCTTTGGAGGGAAAGATGCTAAAGCTGAAGCTCCAGTACTTTGGCCACCTCATGCGAAGAGTTGACTCATTGGAAAAGACTCTGATGCTGGGAGGGATTGGGGGCAGGAGGAAAAGGGGATGACAGAAGATGAGATGGCTGGATGGCATCACTGACTCGATGGATGTGAGTCTGAGTGAACTCTGGGAGTTGGTGATGGACAGGGAGGCCTGGCGTGATGCGATTCATGGGGTCACAAAGAGTCAGACACAACTGAGTGACTAAACTGAACTGAATAAATAAAACATGTCTTCATTATTACCCAATCTTATTTTAGAGCTATCCTCTCACCCTATTACAGTCAGTAACGCTGTTACCCATCTTTCAATCATCTTTGTTTTCTCATTTTCAAACATCCTTCAGATAGAACTCATCAACAGACTTGTTGATTTAATCTCTAATATCTCCACTTGGTTTCATTTCCACTGTCACTGTTCATGCTTGGGCTTTGCATTGTTTTTTGTTTGTTTTTTAAATTGAGGTATTTTGATACATAAAAGTTTTGTATATTTGAAGAGTACAACTTGATGTTTAAACTATTCTTGTCTGGATTATTGCCTCAGTCCTTCGTAACTAGTGTTCATAATCCAGTTTCATCTTTTTTTTAAAAAATGTATCATCCAAAGTATCTGCTGAAATATAAATAGAGCCATGTAACTTCTCTGGCTAAAACTTCTCACTGTGTCTTATTCCACTTGAAATCCAAACTCTTACTCCACCCTAAAGGGCCTGTAAGGTATAGGTCCTCTCTGTTCAAGGTCACCTCTCTACTCAAAGTCACACCTTCTACTTTATCTTCACTTACATATCAGGCACACTGGTCTTCCTATAAGATCATTCCAGTTATCTCACATTTCAAACATATTTCTTAATATATGACTGTAAAAAGAATCTTAGTTTTCTTTAAAAATTATTTCTTCTACCTTTACATAACTGAATCCTTAATCTATTATGTGTGTGTGTGTGTGTGTGTGTGTGTGCGCACGCACGCTTAGTCACTCAGTCATGTCCAACTCTTTGGGACCCCATGGACTGTAGCCTCCCAGGCTCCTCTGTCTATGGGGATTCTCTGTGCAAGAATAGTGGAGTGGGTTGCCATGTCCTCCTCCAGGGGATCTTCCCAACTCAGGGATGGAACCCAGGTCTCCTGTATTACAAGCAGATTCTTTACCAACTGAGCCACTAGGGAACCCAAGAATACTGGGGTGGGTAACCTATCCCTTCTCCAGGGGATCTTCCTGGCCCAGGAGTCTTTAGCAGCTGAGCTTCCAGGGAAGCCCAAAAGGTGCCTCTGTTGCTGCTGCTGCTGCTAAGTCGCTTCAGTCGTGTCCAACTATGTGCAACCCCATAGACAGCAGCCCACCAGACTCCTCTGTCCCTGGGATTCTCCAGGCAAGAATACTGGAATGGGTTGCCATTTCCTCCTCCAATGTATGCATGCATGCTAAGTCGCCTCAGTCATGTCCGACTCTGTGCGACCCCATGGACAGCAGCCCACCAGGCTCCTTTGCCCACAGGATTCTCCAGGGGAAGATTACTGGAGTGGATTGCCATTTCCTTCTCCAAAAGGGGCCCCTAAGAAGTATAAAAAAAAATAATCTGTCCAGTAGAGTCCACCCTATTCACATAGCTATAATAACATTTGGTGAGATTTTATACTCTGGATCTTTAAGGAAACCACAAAACAACGTGCTAAGAAGTGACTCACATTTTCTGATAATAAAACATGTAGATTTTGAGTTCTTATATAATACATAACAAATTAAATAGTGTGCTACGTTTTCTGTAATAAAACTGAACAGATATACTTTTTCTAAAGTGCTAATGAGAACCCCTAAACAACTGGACCGGAGCTTTTCAAGTGGAGCCAGGATCCTCTTCTAAATCATTTGCCATTGTTCTATTTGCCAAAGACATGTATGCAGCGACATATGCCTCTTGCTTCAAGGAATTCATTATTAACTAATCAAGTCCTTTATCAATGTCTGAGTCCTGTAATTTCTAAACTTTTATAAATTGTTACAGAAAAACTCATATATTTTTAAAATACACTGCTTAAAACTAGCTACTTGTTTTACAGTTGAAACAAAAAGGCTGTGTGTTACTGAAGTTCTTGTTTTCTCTAACCAGAAAAGTGTGTGTGCGTGTGTTTGTGTGTTTGTGTGTGTGTGCGTTTTCTACTGTAAGCAGCAGCCCTGCTGCTGGGTGATAGGAAAGACATTTTAAATCTCTTTGATGAAATGAGCCATTTTCTGCTTGGTTTCAAGCTTAAAATGGATCCCCCATTGTGCAACCACAAAAGCACATTATATGTCTTCTATAACACTGCTAAATTCCTAAGAAATGTGAGGGAAATGTTAGAGCAATGTGTTTAATCATGCCAAATATTGTGCTGGTATCCCAGTATTTACCTACTTTAATAAATATATTTTAAGTGAAAAATACTCATATTACAAGAGTAATTTGAGAATTTAATAGTGCTAAACATTTTTATTTGTACTTTTACCTCTACTAAGTGTGATTTTAGACTTAAACAGCATTAAATATCTTTATAAACAAATGATTATCATATTATATTCATCAACATATAATTAAAGAAACATACAAATCAACAATATATGAAAACTCTATATAACCATCCAAGTAAAGTTTCTAAGATGACAGGAAATTATTTATTTAGCTGAGTAATAAAGAACAAGATATTAAGCTCACAGGGAAAAATGTGAGAGACAAAGTAGACAGCTTTTGTCATTGTGACAATATAAGGGCATAAACAATAGCTAATCTCAGAATTTATTCTAGGTATTCTAGGTATTAAGTAAGCAGCAACAAATTCCTTTTTTATTTCTTAATAAAACTAGTGCTAATTAAGCAAGTAGATTAATACTTATACAATGACTTCTTTCTGGGCAAACCACAGGAACATAGACTAATAAGAAACAGGAGGTTAGGAATTAGGTCGATGGGCTGGTTATGAACATGGAAGGGGGGGAAATGGCATACTCTCTTTCAGTTGTTCTAAAACCTAATGATATCAGTCACCTGAAGGGGTTGTTAAAGTTCAGATTGCTGGGCTCCATCCAGAGAGTTTCTCATTTAGTAGGTCTGGGGCTGGATACTTGTATTTGCCTTTCTAACAAACCCCCAGGCAATGCTGTTCCTGCCAATCTGGGAAACACGCTTGGAGATCTGAATGTTCTTTTCTACAGTTAAAAGAGAGAAGGTCATTTTTACTTATGATTTCCTTTGCTGTGCAAAATGTTTAAGTTTCATTAGGTCCCATTTATTTATTTTTATTTTTTAATTTTTATTACTCTAGGAGATGGATCGGAAAAGAGCCTTCTGCAATATATGTCAGAATGTTCTGCCTATGTTTCCTCTAAGATTTTTATAGCATTCAGTTTTAGGATTAGGTCTTTAGTCCATTTTGAGTTTATTTTTGTGTATGGTGTTAGACTGTGTTCTAATTTCATTCTTTTGTATGGAGCTGTCCAGTTTTCCCAGCACTGAGTATTGAAGAGGCTGTCTTTTCTCCATTGCATATTCTTGTCTGCTTTGTCATGGATTAGGTGACCATAGGAATATGGGTTTATCTCTAGACTTACTACCCTGTTCTATTGATCTATATTTCTATGTTTGTGCCAGTACCATACCGTTTTGATGACTAGCTTTGTAGTATAGTTTGAAGTCAGGGAGCCTGATTTCTCCCAACTCTTTCTTTTTTCTGAAGATTGCTTTGGCTATACTGGGTCTTTTGTGTTTCCTCACAAATTTTAAAAATCTTCATTCTACTTCTGTGAAAAATGCTATTGATAATTTGATAGGGATTGCATTAAGTCTCTATATTACTCTGGATAGTATATTCATTTAATGGGAAAAGAATATTGCAAACAAAGTTGCTGACAAAATATTAAAATAAAAACTTTAGACACAGCTCATGCAGGCTCAATATCAAAAAAATTAACAATGCAATGAAAAAATGGGCAAAAAATCTAAATAGACATTTCTCCAAAGAAGACATGGTCAAGAGGCACGTGAAAAGATGCTCAGTATCACCATTGGAGAAATGCAGATCAAAATTACAATGAGGTATCACTTCTCATCTGTAAGAACAGCCACCATCAAAAAAATCTACAAACAACAAATACTACAGAGGGTGTGGAGAAAAGGAAACCCTCCTACACTATTGATGGGGATGTAAACTGATACAGCCACTATGGAGAACAATATGGAGGTTTCATAAAAAGCTAAAAATAGAGCTACCATATGATCCAATGATCATACTCCATGTATCTAGAGAAAACCATCATTCAAAATATATGTGTACCCTGGTGTTGATTGCAGTATGACTTACAATAGCCAGGACATGGAAGTAAACTAAATATCCATCAAAACAAGAATGGATAAAGAAGATGAGGTACATATATAAATGGAATAATATTCAGCCACAAAAAGAATGAAATAATGCCATTTGCAATAACATGAATGGACCTAGAGATTATCATACTGAGTGAAGTAAGTCAGACAGATAAAGACAAATATAAGATATTGCTTACATGTAGAATTTTTAAAATGGTACAAATAAACTTATTTACAAAACAAAAATAGAGTCGCAAATGTATAAAACAAACACACAAGGGCAGTGTGGGGTGGAGAGGTTGGAATTGACTTATACACTATGCTATATATAAAATAGGTAATAGTGAAGTTGCTCAGTTGTGTCCGACTCTTTGCAACCCCATGGACTGTAGCCTACCAGGTTCTTCCTCCATCCATAGGATTTTCCGGGCAAAATACTGGAGTGAGTTGCCATTTCCTTCTCCAGATCTTCCCAACCCAGGGATTGAACCTGAGTCTCCTGCATTGTAGGCAGACACTTTGCCATCTGAGCCATATAATACAGGGAACTCTACTAAACATTCTATATGACCTATATGGGAATAGAATCTAAAACAGAGTGGCTATATGTATAACTGATTTACTTTTCTGTATGGCAGAAACTAATGCAACACCGTAAATTCACTGTACTCCAATAAAAATTAATTAAAACAAAGAGAAGTTCAACTCAGTTCAGTTCAGTTCAGTCGCTCAGTCACGTCCGACTCTTTGTGACCCCATGAATCGCAGCACGCCAGGCCTCCCTGTTCATCACCAACTCCCGGAGTTCACTCAGACTCGCGTCCATCGAGTCAGTGATGCCATCCAGCCATCTGTCTCATCCTCTGTAGTCCCCTTCTCCTCCTGCCCCCAATCCCTCCCAGCATCAGAGTCTTTTCCAATGCATCAACTCTTGGCATGAAGTTCAACTCAATATGAGCTAATAGTTGCTCAGGGTCATTGGTGCTATATATAGTGTGTGGTGAGAGAGAGAAAACAAGGTCAGAAGCCAGGAGATAAGGAACATCCAATGGAATAGGGCTAAATATGAGGGAAGACAAAATTTTCCAGGACTTGGGAAAATTACCTATTAACTATTAACTTCACTATTACCTATTAACTTCACTTCACTATTGAACAATTCGAGGGTTTAAAACTCTCAGAGAGTCTCAGCCCAACTTAGAAACTGAATTACACATTCATTAGGCTAGAACCACAGGCTCTTTCATGAAGCATCTTAATCAGAAATCAGACAATTGGAGTAGCAGTATTTAAAATTCATCTCCTGTTTTGTTTATTTAGTAGAAAAAGTTCGTGGTTCATGAAATTTGCAGCTGTATACAGGCATCTGTACATCTGTAATTTGAAAGGTGCATCAGGGATTGACTAGATGCTCACCGAACCTGTTTTTATTTCTCTTGAGCATACAGGTAGTTCAAGCACCTATCCTCCCTTTCACTTAGCCAGTGAGTTTTAGTCAATGAGATGTGATTTATGTCAACTTTTAGACTGGCATTTTTTTTTTTTTAGCAGCAATCAGAAATATTTATAATTTAAAATAGAAAGATGAATAGCCCCATGAGATGGAATTTCTCAACTAGTTAAAACTATTTCATACACAAACCCCAAAATATGCAATAATGACATTTTGATGGAGTTCCTATCTTCCTTAATTTCTAGGTCTTTCTGTTTAATTTCCCCCTCAAAAAGGCTTTCCATAACAGTGTAGTATTTAAGGGTACAATGGGGGGAAAAAAAAAAAGAGGTAAAATTTTGCATAGTTTACTTTAAATACCATAAATTATTTCAAAACAGCTGAATATTTTGAAATTTATGTAAGAAACGTGGCAAAGAGTCAGTTATTTTTCTACTGTTAAATACAAAGATTCAGGGTTGTTTTTTTTTTTTTCCCCCATTGTAGACTGGCATTTTTTTTGTCTTTTCTTTTTTTAATTGATTTATTTATTTTTTTTCCCAGTTACTGTTTTTTTTATTTTTATTTTTTACTTTCATTTTTAATTGGAGGGTAATTGCTTTACAACAGATATGCATATGCCCCCTCCCTCTTGAACTGCCCTCCCACCTTCCACCCTATACTGGCATTTTTAAAAAACTTCTCTCACCATCCTACATGCTTAGTCTCTCCCTTTCCCTGTATACTGTCTGATGGTAGAAGAGGACAAAGCCCAGGAATATGTCATAGTTACATGTTAGAAGGAACCTATGTTTATATTTTGGAGCAAAGCTCCCTCCCCTCACTCTCACTAATGGCATTGCACTGAGACAGTGCATGAAATACAATTTAGTGGGCTCATACAGATTTGTTTTTGTTTTCTTTCTGGTGTATGTGTGTGTGTGTGTGTGTGTGTGTGTGTGTGTGTGTGTGTGCAGACCTTTTAAAAAATTTATTCACGTATTTTTATAAGTAAATGATCTTCCTATGTGTCTGGGTAATTTTGTGGTGATTAAAAATAACTGCAAATGCTTTGATATTTATTCCATAGAGAGGTGGAGTTTATGTTCCTTCTCTTTGAGTTTGGTCAGATCTATATCTTCTTGACCAATAGGATATGGTGAAAGTGATGTACCAGCTTCCAGGCCAAGTCCTTAAGGACTCTCAGAACACTCAGTCTTGGAATTCAGCCACTATCCTATGAAGAAGCTTAAGCAGTCCCATGGAGACTTCTAGCAGTATGCCAGCCACTGGGTAAACCATTTTGGAAATGGATCCTCTTGTCTGGTTTGCGTGAAAACTGGCATTCTGTGCAGTATAGAGAAGCTGTTCCAATGTTTTAGATTTATTACATGGTAACAGATAACTGAAAGAGAACTTTTTCCTACATAAATAGAAATATCTTTTATTGGAGTCATTCTTTTCTTGGATGAATATATTTGAAGTGCATTCTGATAGTATCATATGTTAAGTATTCTTTTGCAAAAAAAAAAAAAAAACTGTATAAAAGTAGGTATTCTTTCCTACCCTACTCACCTGAGCCTCCTCAGAGGAGATATTGGAAAATATAGTAGAGAATACAGATCATGGGAAAAGACCTAGATAATAATTGGAACTGTGATAAAAAAGAAATAAACTAGACACAGAAAAGTAGTAGAAGGAGAAAAAATGCAACATCTATTTTGGGACAGAGAGGTGTCAAATGCTATATATCATTTCATGCAGTTTTAATCTGGATGTCATGTTGTAGTGTTTGTGTCCATTTTTGCCATTGAAATGCAAGTTTTTTAACAAGAGGACATGGCCTTTTGTCTCAGTATCCCCAGATAATGACTGCCATGCATAGGTTATGTAGGTATTATTTTTTTTTAAAAAAAGAAACTAATACTCTTCTGTCTTCTGTTCCATCTAATCCCCCAAGATTTATAACACTGAAATAAAAGAAACATTTTAAATAATTTTATCACTGAGTATTTGAAAAAAGATAATTACATTCACATTGCTTTTGATTTGTAGGGATTACTTTTAATATTTTGATTTAATTATCTTTCATAATTTCATAAAATATTTACATAACTTTAAGATGACATTGACAAAACAAGGTACTTGTAGAGGAGACTAACTTCCACCTCTGTCTTCTCTCTGTGTTTTCCTCTCACAACAGGAAACTTCTTTCATAATTTTAAAATTTATATAACAGTTTTTTAATTTTCTAAAATATAATTGTATGCACACACACATATGTACTTTTTTAAAAAAATTAAAAGCATAATTCTATAGATACTTTTTGATAACCTGATTAATTTACAAGTTATATTATAAAGAAGATCACTGCTGCTAAGTCACTTCAGTAGTGTCTGACACTGTGCGATCCCATAGACAGCAGCCCACCAGGCTCCCCTGTCCCTGGGATTTTCCAGGCAAGAACACTGGAGTGGGTTGCCATTTCCTTTTCCAATGCATGAAAGTGAAAAGTGAAGTCGCTTAGTCGTGTTCAACTCTTAGCGACCCCATGGACTGCAGCCCACCAGACTCCTCCATCCATGGGATTTTCCAGGCAAGAGTACTGGAGTGGGGTGCCAACACCTTCTCCAAAAGAAGATAACACATTGTGATATATAGTGATCTTTTTTTTTTCTCCTCAATTTTGTGATACTCTGTTGGGATGATTTACCTTCATTTAAAATTTTTGTGTTTAATCAGTTTCCTTTCTCCTGCCTCCTCTGTTACCTCAGTTCAGTTCAGTTCAGTCGCTCAGTCATGTCCGACTCTTTGTGATCCCATGAATTGCAGCACGCCAGGCCTCCCTGTCCATCACCAACTCCCGGAGTTCACCCAGACTCACGTCCATCGAGTCAGTGGTGCCATCCAACCATCTCATCCTCTGTCGTCCCCTTCTCCTCCTGCCCCCAATCCCTCCCAGCATCAGAGCCTTTTCCAATGAGTCAACTCTTCGCATGAGGTGGCCAAAGTACTGGAGTTTCAGCTTTAGCATCATTCCTTCCAAAGAAATCCCAGGGCTGATCTCCTTCAGAATGGACTGGTTGATTCTCCTTGCAGTCCAAGGGACTCTCAAGAGTCTTCTCCAACACCACACTTCAAAAGCATCAATTCTTCGGCACTCAGCCTTCTTCACAGTCCAACTATCACATCCATACATGACCACAGGAAAAACCATAGCCTTGACTAGACGAACCTTTGTTGGCAAAGTAATGTCTCTGCTTTTCAATATGCTATCTAGGTTGGTCATAACTTTCCTTCCAAGGAGTAAGCGTCTTTTAATTTCATGGCTGCAGTCACCATCTGCAGTGATTTTGGAGCCCAAGAAAATAAAGTCTGACACTGTTTCCACTGTTTCCCCATCTATTTCCCATGAAGTGATGGGACCAGATGCCATGATCTTCGTTTTCTGAATGTTGAGTTTTAAGCCAACTTTTTCACTCTCCTCTTTCACCTTCATCAAGAGGCTTTTTAGTTCCTCTTCACTTTCTGCCATAAGGGTGGTGTCATCTGCATATCTGAGGTTATTGATATTTCTCCCAGCAATCTTGATTCCAGCTCTGTTATCTCATCTCTTATTAATTTTCCTTTCCTCTTACTATCTCTATTCTAAAGCAATAATCTCCCTGTTTCTTAACCTTGTCATCCTTTTGTTTTCCCTCATAACCTTCACACATGCTTTTCCCTCATCCTAGAAAAGTCTTTACCAATATATGCGGACAAGTAATCTCTTTATCACTCTTGCATCAGTGAATAAGACCCAATTAAATGAGGTATTTTCTGACATTTATCTAAAAAGACATCCTATCATACTCTGTACCCCTTCCTTGCTTTTTTAACTTCTTAATTTGTTGTTACCTTCTTAGATACTTGTTTGTTTACTTTCTGTTTGTCTTCATTCATGAGAAATCAGCTCTGTTAATACAAGGACTTTGTCTATTTTGTTCACTTTTCTGTCTCGAGTGATGAGAAACCCTGCACAAAGCAGGTTCTCAGAAATCATTGCAGAATAAAACTGTTTGAATAGCAAAGAGCCAATTACCTTGCTGAAGAGAAGTCGGTAATCTGTCACTTGATGTGAAATCCAATGTTTTCTCTCTGGAGTGTAGCTTGGATCATCTTGCTGAGAAATAAAATTGTGCTTTATTTGCCCCCAGGCTTAGGAACAGGCTACCTTGAAGCTTTGTTAGTACTTCATTTTTGTCATTTAATATAATTGTTTTTAATTTACTGGCATTTGATCTTCCCTGGTGGTTCAGATGGTAAAGAATCTGCCAACAATTCAGGAGACCCAGATTCCATCCCTGGGTTGGGAAGATCCCCTGGAGAAGGGAATGGCAACCCACTCCAGTATTCCTACCTGGAAAATTCCATGGACAGGGGAGCCTGGCAGCTACAGTGAATAGGGTGGCAAAGAGTCAGACACAACTGAGCGACTAACACTTTCACTTTCACACTTCAGCAAGTCTAAAACCACATGGTTTGAGTTTCAGATTTTATTTCTCTTCTCATCTTCTTATTAGCTAGGAAGATGGGGAAAGGAGGGAGAAGGTCTATTAAAGGTTCCAGAATCACAGGACAGTACGGAAAATAAGAATGTGGAAATGAAGACTCAAAAAGGGAAAAATGAAAGCAATACTGGCATCATTTTGTTCATTAGAGATTTCCTTGATTTGGTTGAGATATTCCTGAATTGAATAGTATTTTAAATGTAATGGATATCCTTTGTTAGTGGTTTCTGGTTACAGGTAACAAAAGCCAATTCAAGCACTTTGGGGAAAAAGGAAATCATAGCTGAGACAGACTAAGAAGTCAGAATTAACTAGATAGACACAAGGATATTTCATAGAATCCAGGTAATGTAAATCAGGAAACTGTGTTAGGCTCAATATCCCCTTGTAATGAGAATTTTATACTACTACTCTTATTAAATGGTAATGAACTGAATATAACAAATCTCACAATTTTAAAAAAATCAATAAAATAACCAATTTTAATATAAAAGGAATCAAAATATAATTTATTTATAATAAAACAATGTGTATTTTGATATTAAATAGCTTAGACACAATTATGCGTGAAGATATAATGATGGAGTTAAATGCTTGGATTAAATAGAATCACATGGATCATCACGGTGTGCTATAATAGCTTATTATGCAACTGCCCTGCATATGTGATTTAAGTATTGGAGAAGGCAATGGCACCCCACCCCAGTACTCTTGCCTGGAAAGATCCCATGGACAGAGGAGCCTGGTGGGCTGCAGTCCATGGGGTTGCTAAGAGTTGGGCACGACTGAGCGACTTCCCTTTCACTTTTCACTTTCACACACTGGAGAAGGAAATGGCAACCCACTTCAGTACTCTTGCCTGGAGAATCCCAAGGATGGGGGAGCCTGGTGGGCTTCCATCTATGGGGTCGCATAGGGTCAGACATGACTGAAGCGACTTAGCAGCAGCAGCAGCAGCAGTCCTGTTTCTGTAGTTGTTGTGACTTTCAGAATAAGTAATTTATTTTTGCAAAATCTGAATATAACATAGTGTAATTTTCTGTTGGCTAACATGGTGGTTTCATTCCTGTAACACTGGAATATTAAAGTCACACAAAATTCTTTGCAATCACATTGAAATGGATTCTAGTTTTAGATAATTATAATGAGATTTTTAAACCCAGAGTAATGTAGAATAGGGATTCAAGTTTTATAAATAAGGGGTAATACTTTATGGTACAGGATACTCCAAGAATTTCAAGATATCAAGTATCTTGAATTTCAAGATATCAAGTATCACTGGATCCTTCCCAATAATTGCCCATCAAATATTATTAAATACAAAATATTCTTAAATATTTCTTAATGCTGTCTAGAGTATGGAATCATTTTCACTGGAAGCCATTAATGTACGGCATTGCAGAAAATCCTAAGTATATTATTTTTTATGCTGAAACAGGGAGCTACTAGAGGATTTTGAGCAAAGGAATCTTACAAGCTGATAATGTTTACAGAGGTTTAAAATAGACACTAGGTATTAGGGGAAGAAGTAAGAGGACTAATGAAGAAGTTGTTGAAAATAGTTCAGGTGAAGATAATGTTAGTTTAAACCAAGGAGTTAAGTGGATATGGTCTAATTCCATAGGTATTTTAAGGGGATAACCAATAAAATATGGTAGTGAATTAAGACTGAAAGGAGGGAACCAAGAATCACATCAGTGCATTAGATGGACTGAAGTTACCATTTAGTGAGATAGTGAAGATTTGAGGAGGACAAGCATTATGTGATAGAGTTGATCTTTGAGCAGTCATTGAACATTGTCCAGTTTGAACTTGTGATATATAGTAGACATCAAGCAGAAACCTCTAGCTTACAGTTAGGTATAAGAATCTGGAGCTTATGAAGAGGAGTCTTGGCAGAATGTCACCAACCAGTTCATGTGAGAAGTCCAACCCACCTAGCTGCTGAAGCAAGACCGTAATTGGGGAGTTCACGGGGAATTATATAGAAATCTTTGACTCTGTGATCTCACAGCCAAGTATGTGGTGGGGAGCCCAGGGTCACTGGTGTTCAGCAGGGTCAACATTTAGGAAGAAGGGCAGGCATAAAGGAGAGAACATAGTGACAATACATGAGGATCCATCACACATTTCTGAACCTGTTAGTCATCACAACTGAATCTGACAAATATCTTCAAAGGCTTATGGCCGCTACTGATTCTACGCATTTGAAACCTACCATGAATTTCGCTTTTTGCCATTTTGACTTTGCAATCATACAGAAAAGTGGATTTTTAAAAATTTGGTTTCCAGAATAACCAAGTCACAGAAAAGAGTCTACTGCCATCTACACTTAGACAGATTTATACCCAAGCACTTTCTTTTGGCCATATTAAGCTTCCATCTAAACATGATAAGTTTCAATCTAAGAAGATGCAATGGTCCCTCATAAAACCCCATATATGCTATCCCATTCCCCCAAGGAGAATATGCAAAGTCTTACTTTATTCATCTTGAGGTGATGTTCATTTTTCTGAGTCACACTTTCCCCTTGATATCTTCTAAGTTATATATTGAAATATCAAGTTCAGTTCAGTTCAGTTGCTCAGTTGTGTCCAACTTGTTGCAACCCCGTGGACTACAGCACGCCAGGCTACCCTGTCCATCACCAACTCCCGAAGCTGGCTCAAACTCATGTCCATCAAGTCGATGATGCCATCCAACCATCTTATCCTCTGTCTTCCCCTTCTCCTCCTACCTTCAATCTTTCCCAGCATCAGGGTCTTTTCCAATGAGTCAGTTTTTCACACCAGGTGGCCAAAGTATTGAAGCTTCAGCTTCAGCATCAGACCTTCCAATGAATATCAGGATTTGATTTCTTTTAGGATTGACTGGTTGGATTTCCTTGCAGTCCAAGGGACTCCAAGAGATATCTCCAACACCACAGTTTCAAAAGCATCAGTTCTTTGGCACTCAGCTTTCTTTATAGACTAATTCTCACATCCATACATGAATATCTGGAAAAACCATACTTTTGAGTGAATGGACCTTTGTTGGCAAAGTCAAGTCTCTGCTTTTTAATATGCTATCTAAGTTGATCATAGCTTTTCTTCCAAGGAGCAAGCGTCTTTTAATTTCATGGATGCTGTCCCCATCTGCAGTGATTTTGGAGCCCCCCCCAAAATAAAGTCTCTTACTGTTTTCATTGTTTCCCCGTCTATTTTCCACGAGGTGATGGGACCGGATGTCATTATCTTAGTTTTCTGAATGTTGTGTTTCCAGCCAACTTTTTCACTCTCCTCTTTCACTTTCCTCAAGAGGCTCTTTAGTTCTTCTTCACTTTCTGCCATAAGGGTGGTGTCATCTGCATATCTGAGGTTATTGATATTTCTCCCGGCAATCTTGATTCCAGCTTTTGCTTTATTTTGCCACTATTAATACAACTTCTTCTTAATGATAAAGAAATGGGAGCAGAAAAATTAAAATAACATTTGGTATATACTGCTGCTGCTGCTAAGTCGCTTCAGTCATGTCCGACTCTGTACGACCCCATAGATGGCAGCCCACCAGGCTCCCCTGTCCCTGGGATTCTCCAGGCAAGAACACTGGAGTGGGTCACCATTTCCTTCTCCAATGCATGAAAGTGAAAAGTGAAAGTGAAGTTGCTCAGCCATGTCCGACTCTTAGCAACCCCACGGACTGCAGCCTACCAGGCTCCTCCATCCATGGGGCTTTCCAGGCAAGAGTACTGGAGTGGGTTGCCATTGCCTTCTCCGTTTGGCATATACACATATACACAAATGCTTTCATTCATACCTACACACAGAAAGACACAGACAAGAAAGAAATAGCTAGAACTACTAATCCTCCTTGCTGCAAATGATCATGTTGTTGTAGCTTATATTAATAAATTCCATTTTCTACTACCAATTTCATATTTCCTTTGGTCTCAGAAAGCACCTCAGCTGACTGTGGTCTCTTGACTAGCATGGTAACAACAAACTTTATTCCTTTAGGATCTGTACCATTAACAACCCTGCCTATTTGAACTGTAGTTTTCCATTAATTGTCATCACAGTATAGAGTGGTACAAAGAGGTGCCTCCACAAGACTTGTGTGCTTTATATACTCCTCCCTACTTGCTCTGAGTAGGAGCAGCCATTTTTCATTTAATAGTTTGGGATGATGTAGAGAAAGGAGATGGTGATTGATAAAGGGGATAAAAAAAATTAACAAGGAGTCTTATAGTGACCAGTGATGACTAAGTACCATGAACTGAGTCACAGGATTAACTCTACTTAAAAAAAAAAAATATATATATATACATATATATATTTGAAGCTTAAAAAGCTTATAGGACAGAGTTTAACATAAAATAAGTGCTCAGTAAAGGTAAATTTTCTAAAGTAGAGTCTGCACCAAGGAAGGGACTGTATAAGATATTAAACAAGGCAACTGCATAAAACTGTAAAGTGAGAAAGCTGACTTGATTTTATATGCTCCCTGATAGTTGCACTGCTATATTTCTTGGCTTAATCAGAATTGGCTCAGGAATTGGGTCAGTGCAAGGCTCTGAGGGGGTTACATCAATGCAGCAAATGTAGAATGCTGAAACAGAAGGACCAGAGATAGTAGTACACACTCAGACTGACAGTGATCTTATTTCTTGGTTTGAGAATTTGGCTCTCACAGATCCTCCTGAAAAATTAAAATGAAAAATCCTTTAGCATAAGTTATAGTTATATTCTTCTGGTAGCCTAGCATAAGCTAAACAACTAATTTGCAATTCATTTTATAGTGCCGTAGTGTTCTTACCTTGAGGCCCCAGCTATTCAATTTTGCATATTTTAATAATGAATAAAGTCCCACAGTATTTACTTCATCCTTCTCTGGCTTTTGCAAAACTTATAATAGATCTTTGTCTTTTTCATGAATTATAGCTGCTCTGGTGTCATTAGCTTTGTTAGTTTTGAACACCTGGAACATTGGAGTTGTCCTTTGTCGCATGGTATCTTCGGCACATATGATTATGCATTAACCTCAAATTTTATATCTTCCAAATGCTTTACAACCTAGGTTTTATTAGTTTCTGCTGAAAAACAAACCTGTAAATCATGTTAAGAATACTATCTTTTTTTCCCTTGTTTGTAGAGGGAATAAAGCAACATGGAGAAAAAAAAAGCGAAAACAGTTTGCAATCATGACAGGAATGTCAGGGCCAGAAATTTGTATTTCACTGAAACAAGATTGCCCTAGTGTTCCATCGACATTCTATCACAAATTTGAGCTATTTTTAGAAGAATGGAAACTTGAACAAGAACCCACTGAAAATAACCAACTCAATATTATAGAAAAATTATCATTCTAGATAGTTCAGTCATTTTCTTTACTCATTTTTTTTGAAGAAACTCATGATCTTACTCTATAATACATATTAATCGTTTTCCAGCTCTTCAGTTTTCTTTATATTTGTATATATAGTTCCTGATTGGGGAAAATTTATACACTCTGAGCTGCTATTTTTTTTTTTTCCAGCAAATACACCTGACAAAGGCTACAACTATTTTTAGGTTAGTGTTTCTTTCAAACTCATGCTAATTTATTTCAGCTTGATCTCAACTTCTCTACATTTCTATTGTACAGTTCTACCAAATACAAGTCTAATATTTTCCTTTAATGTATTATTCTATTCTGTAGCTCTCTTGGGTGTACAGCATAGCATCATATCTTTAAGTAGGGTCTTTATTGAACTATGAACTACAAACCAGGTGGAAAAGCACAGATTTATAAAACTCCAAAACCGAGTATAACATTAATTTTTGCTGAACCATCAACTGAATTGTTGTTATTTTCCTATAAAATTTAGAATATCAGTTTTAAGTAGAACTAAGCCAATGTATTTTGTCATTCTATTGAAGTAGAGGATCAATTTCTTTTTCTGGTTTTTGAAATATTTTTCTCACCAGTTTTTATTCATTCCTGTTCCTGTGCTCAACACTCTAATGCAGACCAAATCTCCACACTTAATTACTGTTAGGTATTTTCTAGCTATTACCCTGAAGATCTTTAAGCAAAACAGTGTTCAAATAAATGTGCTCACAGTACAGTCATGTCAGCCTCCAGTGAGGTCGTTCCCTTGAGCCAGCATTTTTAAGGCCGTTGTAAAAAACTATCAAATCTGAGTTCCTCAAGTATACATTCATTCTTACCAGCATCTAATTCCACTCTGTCAATTTTGCCTGTGCTAAATGATCTATAATTTAGTTATTTCTCTTTTCCAATGAGTCAACTGAAGCTCAGAGAGAAGTTAAATATCTTGAAAATATTACTCATTTAGAGAATGGGGGAATCATGCATAGTGTTTGTTTTACATTTATGCTTTTTCTGTTACCTGCTTCACATGTTACTATCTGTTTTCAACAGTATGCTTTCAATTATAATGAAAACCTATAATTAAACTAAATTAAAAAAAATAAAGAAATGTAATTTTTGTAACAAAAGCATAGTCTCTAAGCTGTACCTGTAAGAGACTCAGGATGTCCAGGCTCTCATTTCTTATTCTCTGTTACACAGCTTCCATTCTTCATTTTTGCCTCCATTCTTAGAAGGATACTCTACTTGGGGACCTATAATGGCTTCTGGGTTTATTTTGCACACATTCATATGAATGACTGTGTTTAAAAAGGTTATTATGGACCAAAAGAGTTCAGATGAACTCATATTAGATGCTTCTAATATAGCAATGCAGACAATACCGATTTAGGGTGAGTCACAATGGGTTTCCCTGGTCGTTCAGAAGGTAAAGAATCTGCCTTCAATACAGGAGACATGGGTTTGATCTCTTGGTTGGGAAGATCTCCTTGGAGAAGGGAATGGCAACTCACTACAGTATTCTTGCCTGGAGACTTTCATGGACAGAGGAGCCTGGTAGGCTACAAGTCCTTGGGTTTGCAAAGAGTCAGACACGATGGAATGACTAACTCCGCTAGTGGAATCAAATTGTGAAATGTATGAACTGATCAAATATGGATACTTGGATGAAAATTGAAATGTTTTATCTGTAGAAGAGGAAATTGGGTGCCGGACAAGTAAATCCAACAAATGGCTACTCTCTGACAGTATTTAAAATTTACCTTTCCAGGACAATCCTTATAAGTTGCAAAAGTCCTTTATTATTATTCCCATTTCCATCCATAAACCTCTCTACTAGAAAATCCTCATCTTTTCCTAAAACCTGCTAAATCAACTTATGTCTCCTGGCCTAAATTTAAAACATTTATAAAAACACCCTTAATCACCCCAGTCATACTGACTTTGTGCCCACTGAACTGTTATAGGATTTATAGTTTTCATAGGTATTTAAAATATAGTCTTTTAACAAATATTTCACATTTATAATTCCTGTGATCTTTAAGAGCCTACTGAATATAGTTCCATTTTCACATCATTAATTTAGGCAAGTTACTTAACTTTCTGAGTCTTAATTTTCTCATGTCTAAAATATGCATAATAATAATATTTACCCTTTAGTGGTGGTGTCAAGAGGTATAATTTATATACTACAGATAAAATCCTGAGAGCTATTCCAGGCATGACTTAAATACACATAATACATTGACTGGAGAAGGCAATGGCACCCCACTGCAGTACTCTTGCCTGGAAACTCCCATGGACAGAGGAGCCTGGTGGGCTGCCATCTATGGGGTCACATAGAGTCGGACACGACTGAACCGACTTAGCAGCAATACATTGACTATTTTATTTGTTAGTTTCTTATAACCATTATGATGTCTAAGAAGTGCTAGTTACATGCATAGTAGATGCTCTATGAATATATCTAAGGTTTCCTCAAGCTAAACTGCTGCTGCTGCTGCTAAGTCGCTTCAGTCATGTCTGACTCTGTGCGACCCCAGAGACGGCAGCCCACAAGGCTCCCCCATCCCTGGGATTCTCTAGGCAAGAACACTGGAGTGGGTTGCCATTACCTTCTCCAATGCATGAAAGTGAAAAGTGAAAGTGAAGTCGCTCAGTGGTGTCCGACTCTTCTCGACCCCATGGGCTGCAGCCCGCCAGGCTCCTCCGTCCATGGGAGTTTCCAGGCAAGAGTACTGGAGTGGGGTGCCATTGCCTTCTCCATAAGCTAAACTACTGCTCAATATAGTAAAATTATTAGGTAGTTCAATTCTTAAATATAGTTCTTCTTTCTCAATACAGTGTTGAATACTCTGGATCTTCTTCAGATACATTTTAGAATCAGTTTTGTCGAGTCCACAAAATAACTTTCTGGGATTTCAACTGTGATTCCTTCAAATCTTCAAATCTATCAATATAGTTGGACAGAATTGACATCTTGACAATATAATCCTATCCATGAACATACACTGTCCCTCTATTCATTTACTTTTATTTCATTCATCAGAGGTTTTTTCTTTCTTTCTTTCTTCATTTAGATCTTATAAAGGTTTTGTTAGATTTATATCTATGTATATTGGTTTTGGGTGTTGTATAATTGGTGTTGTGCTTTCAATTTAAAATTTTACCTATTGTTTATTGGTATATAAAAAAGTTATTGGCTTTTATATATTGATTTTGTATGATACCACTTTAATGGCAGAAAGTGAAGAGGAACTAAAGAGTCTCTTGATGAAGGTGAAAGAGGAGAGTGAAAAAGCTGACTTAAAATTCAACATTCAAAAAACAAAGATCATGGCATCTGGCCCCATCACTTCATGGCAAGCAGACAGGGAAAAAGTGGAAACTGACAGATTTGCACTTCATGGCAAATAAATGGGGGAAAAGTGGAAATAGTGACAGATGGGGAAAAAGTAGAAACAGTAATTAATTTATTTTCTTGGGCTCCAAAATCACTGTGGATGGTGACTGCAGCCACAAAAGTAAGACACTTGCGCCTTGGAAGAGAGGTTATGACAAGCCTAGACAGCATATTAAAAAGCAGAGACATCACTTTGCCAACAAAGGTCTGTCAAGTCAAAGCTATGGTTTTTCCAGTAGTCATGTATGAATGTGCAAGTTGGACCGTAAAGAAGGCTGAAGAATTGACGCTTTTGAACTACTGTCCCGGAAAAGACTCTTGAGAGTCCCTTGGATGGCATGGAGATCAAGCCAGTCAATCCTCAAGGAAATCAACCCTGAATACTCTTTGGAAGAACTGATGCTGAAGTTGAAGCTCCAATACTTTGGCCATCTGATACCAAGAGCTGATTCATTGGAAAAGACCCTGATGTTGGAAAAGATTTAGGGCAAGAGGAGAAAGGGGCAACAGAGGATAAGATAATTGGCTGACATCACTGACTCAACGGACATGAGTAAACTCTGGGAGATAGTGAAGAACAGGGAAGCCTGATGTGCTGCCATTCATAGGGTCACAAAGAGTTGGACATGACTTAGTGACTGAACAACAACAAAAATCTTGCAAATTTGCTATATGATTTGCTAGTTTCAGGAGTTTATTTGTCAGTTCTTTGGGATTTTCTACATAGATAATCATATCATCTACAAACAAAGACATTTTTAATTCTTCCTTTCTAATCTCTATACTGTGTCTTGCCTTTTCTTATTGTACTATCTAGTACTTGCAGTATGAAATGAAAAGGGGTGGTGAGAGGTAATTATTCCCTTCTAAAATTTAGTTACAATGAATGTAAAAGTTGGGGTTTCCATGGTGGCTCAGTGGTAAAGAATTTGCCTGCCAATGCAGGAGACATAGGTTTGCACCATGGGTCAGAAGGAAGTGAAGTGAAGGAAACGGCAACCCACTTCAGTACTTTTGTCTAGGAAATCCCATGAACAGAGGAACCTGGTGGGCTACAGTCCATGGTGTTGAAGAGAGTTGGGCATGACTTAGCGACTAAACAACAACAAATGTAAAGTTACATTCCATCAAGCAGGTCAATATTATTTGTAGTTTAGGCAACCTAACAAAAAACTTCAATATTTAGAAAGCATAAACAATTAGAATTGTTTCTAAATTTCTGTTTAAACATACATGTTTTCTATCCTTTAAAATTTTCTATTAATGCCAGAATTCACTTCTAAAATGTTTTTAAAGTAAATATATTACTAGAGGTCAAAGACAAAACATGTCACGAAAATCTCTGAAAAAATCATAGAGAAGTTTAATAAGTGTATAGAAGAATCTTCATCCTAAGTAATGACATAAAGTTTGTAACAATAGCAAATATATATGTCTTATAGGTACTAATAAATAAGCTACTGAAATATTCTGCAAGAAAATGTAAAGGTATACACTCCCACTAACTTTTTAGTGAAAATATAAATTTGTGTAGATTTTTGGAGTGCAAAAGCAGTGTCTACCATGATTCTTTTGAAATATACATAGCTTTTGCCCCTGTAAATTTCCTCTTCTGGATTTCTGCCTTATCAAAATTTCAATGTGAAAAATATGTAAGTTGAAAATATAGTTAACAGCAGAGTATGTGATAGAAAAAAATAGTTTGTCTAAAAGGAAATAGTTAATAAATTATAATTGAGATGGAATTTTAGGCAGCTATGAAAAGATCACTGGCATAAAAAGATCAGCAAAATATGCAATGTCTACTTTAGGCATGATACCAGAGGATGATCTTTCTTATTATTTAAATAGAGAAAAACATAGTAACCCATTTTTTTAATATGGAAAAACCATCCAACACAAGTAAATTTTTTTTTGTACATTTAAATGTAAAACAGCAACTCTCATTTAAATTAGCAAAAACTTACACAGCACTTTAGCTATTACTGTAACTTTTGAGGGTCAGAAATCCATTTTATTGTTAATTTGATCTTTTCATACTTTCAGAGACAGGCATGGTAATTGCCAACCAGGGGCAATTTCAGTCAACTGTAAATATAGGCATGTCAACATTAGATACTAAAAACGGGAAAGAGATCAAGATCTTTCTGTTTTCCCTGTAAGTAGATTTCACTCTATGTCTTAACACATTTTGTCCATAAAAAGCTCTAATATATCTTGGCTTACAAGCACAATGCATTAAAAATGTTGCCAACTTTTTTTTCAATAACTTAACAGTTTCCCACTGTCACTTAAAATGACTCCTAATAAACTTTCAGACCAGCAAAAGCAGAGAGATTCTTGCTTAGGAAAAAAAGCAACCTAGACAAATACACATTTTTTAAGCTATCTAAAATATTTTAAGCTAGAAAATAGGAGGAGATAGCTGTTAACAGTGACTATTAAAAAAATAAAAATAACTGTACAGAAAGTATAGTAGGTGAAAATGTATTTTGTCACGCACATCTTGGTTGCTAGCTTTGAAAAAAATTAGAATATGTTTTAGGTTTTGGCTTCAAGCTTCAATTAGGTAAAACAGAACATCTTCCAATATATCGTTTACAGGTGCTATGAACTAACTCAAAAACTTGTGTATAAACAAAAACTAAATCTTGACTATGGAAGAGAGTATTATTCTTTGTTTTGTTCAGTTTTATTGATATATTGAGGGCTTCCTTGGTAGCTCAGACAGTTAAGTGTCTGCCTGCAGTGCGGGAGACCCAGGTTTGATCCCTGGGTTGGGAAGATCCCCTGGAGAAGGAAATGGCAACCTACTCCAGTACTCTTGCCTGGAAAATCCCATGGATGGAGGAACCTGGTAGGCTACAGTCCATGGAGTCGCAAAAAGTCAGACACGACTGAGCAACTCAATTAGGTAAAGCAGAACATCTTCCAATATATCGTTTACAGGTGCTATGAACTAACTCAAAAACTTGTGTATAAACAAAAACTAAATCTTGACTATGGGAGAGAGTATTACTCTTTGTTTTGTTCAGTTTTATTGATATATTGAGGGCTTCCTTGGTAGCTCAGTTAAGTGTCTGCCTGCAGTGCGGGAGACCCAGGTTTGATCCCTGGGTTGGGAAGATCCCCTGGAGAAGGAAATGGCAACCTACTCCAGTACTCTTGCCTGGAAAATCCCATGGATGGAGGAACCTGGTAGGCTACAGTCCATGGAGTCGCAAAAAGTCAGACACGACTGAGCAACTCAATTAGGTAAAGCAGAATATCTTCCAATATATCGTTTACAGGTGCTATGAACTAACTCAAAAGCTTGTGTATAAAAAAAGACTAAATCTTGATTATGGAAGAGAGTATTCTTCTTTATTTTGTTCAGTTTTATTGATATATTATTTACATGTAATATTATATATGTTTAAAGTACACAACATAGTGATTTGATATACAGTTGAGTCTTGAACAACATGAATTTAAACTGCATGGATCCACTTATATGCAAATTTTTTTCAATAAATTTGGGTACCTGTATTTTCATTTTGCAGATCTTTAAATGAATTAACTGTGGGGGAACAGTTTATGTTTGACTTGAGATCACAATATGTGAAATTAAAATGACTAGGATTTGAGTCCCAATTCTAACCAAACTGCTTCAGCTTCCTGCTCTTGGGTGAGTCATTAATTAATTCTTTTGTTTTTGAGGCAGAGCAGTCAGCAGATTTTTGACTTCATGGTGGGTTGGTGCCCCGACTCCCCTCATTATTTGTATATGTATTGTGAACTGATTACCACAAATAACTTTAGTTAACATCCATGATTTCACATAGTCACATTTTTTTCTTGTGATGAAAACTTTTAAGATCTTCCCTTCAGTTCAGTTCAGTTCAGTTCAGTCTCTTGGTCGTGTCTGAATCTTTGTGACCCCATGAATTGCAGCACAGCAGGCCTCCCTGTCCATCACCAACTCCCAGAGTTTACTCAAACTCATGTCCATCGAGATCTTCCCTTAGCAACTTTCAAATACAAATACATATTGTTAACTCATGTGCCAGTGTTTTCCAGCCCTCTGTCAGACTGGGGAGGTGGGCACTCTGCTCCTTTCCCTCAGGGAACCCTGCAGGCCCCCAGGAGTGTTCTTGATCATTGCTTACAGTGAACTTACTGTGTGTGGAACCTTCCTGGGTACCAAGCCTTGTGTCGAGAACTTTAGGAGGCTTTGTCTCTCTTGAGCCCTTTCATGGCCCAGTGAGGTTGATGCCATTAAGCCCTGTTTAGTAGAGAAGGAAATGGAAACCCATTTCAGTATTCTTCCCTGGAGAATTCCATGGGCAGAGGAGCCTGGCCAGGCTAAAGTCCATGGGGTTGCAAGAGCTGGACACGACTTAGCCACTAAACCGCCACCGCCACCATAGTCACCATGTGCATATGATGTCTGCAGAATTTACTTAGAGCTGAAAATTGTACCTTTTGACCACCTTCATTCATTTTCCCCACCCTCCATCTCCAGTCTCTGATAACCACTGACTTATTCCCTGCTTGTTTTTTTAATTCCACATATACCTACAATATAATTTACCTTTCTCTGTTTATTTCACTTAGCATAATGCTCTTAAGCCTCATTCATGTTGTCACAAATGGCAAGATTTCCTTCTCTATTATCATTGTATAATAGCCCTTTGTATATAATACAACATTTTCTTTATCCATTCATCCATCATGGACACTTAAATTGTTTCTATGTCTTGGTCTTGTCCACTGTGAATAATACTGCAATCAACACGGGGGAGGAGGGGGGGCAGATATCTCTTTGAGACTATGATTTCATTTCCTTAGGATGGATATACAGAAATGAAATTATTGGTTTTATGCCACAATTGATTTAAATATTTCATATGTACCCTTCTAATTTATTATTTAAAAAATAATACTTTATCATGACCTCTAAGATGATGCTGTGAAAGTGCTGCACTCAATATGCCAGCAAATTTGGAAAGCTCAGCAGAGGCCACAGGACTGGAAAAGGTCAGTTTTCATTCCAATCCCAAAGAAAGACAATGCCAAAGAATTCTCAAACTACTGCACAATTGTACTCATCTCACATGCTAGTAAAATAATGCTCAAAATTCTCCAAGCCAGGCTTCAGCAATCTGTGAACCATGAACTTCCTGATGTTCAAGCTGGTTTTAGAAAAGGCAGAGGAACCAGAGATCAAATTGCCAACATACGCTGGATCATGGAAAAAGCAAGAGAGTTCCAGAAAAACATCTATTTCTGCTTTATTGACTATGCCAAAGCCTTTGACTGTGGGGATCACAATAAACTGCGGCAAATTCTTCAAGAGATGGGAGTACCAGACCACCTGACCTGCCTCTTGAGAAATCTGTATGCAGGTCAGGAAGCAACAGTTAGAACTGGACATGGAACAACAGACTAGTTCCAAATAGGAAAAGGAGTATGTCAAGGCTGTATATTGTCACCCGCTTATTTAACTTATATGCAGAGTACATTATGAGAAACGCTGGACTGGAAGAAGCACAAGCTGGAATCAAGATTGCCGGGAGAAATATCAATAACCTCAGATATGCAGATGACACCACCCTTATGGCAGAAAGTGAAGAGGAACTCAAAAGCCTCTTGATGAAAGTGAAAGTGGAGAGTGAAAAAGTTGGCTTAGAGCTCAACATTCAGAAAACGAAGATCATGGCATCCGGTCCCATCACTTCATGGGAAATAGATGGGTAAACAATGGAAAGAGTGTCAGACTTTATTTTTTGGGGCTCCAAAATCACTGCAGATGGTGACTGCAGCCATGAAATTAAAAGACACTTACTCCTTGGAAGGAAAGTTATGACCAACCTAGATAGCATATTCAAAAGCAGAGACATTACTTTGCCAACAAAGATCCGTCTAGTCAAGGCTATGGTTTTTCCTGTGGTCATGTATGGATGTGAGAGTTGGACTGTGAAGAAGGCTGAGCGCCGAAGAATTGATGCTTTTGAACTGTGGTGTTGGAGAAGACTCTTGAGAGTCCCTTGGACTGCAAGGAGATCCAACCAGTCCATTCTGAAGGAGATCAGCCCTGGGATTTCTTTGGAAGGAATGATACTAAAGCTGAAACTCCAGTACTTGGGCCACCTCATGCGAAGAGTTGACTCATTGGAAAAGACTCTGATGCTGGGAGGGATTGGGGGCAGGAGGAGAAGGGGACGACAGAGGATGAGATGGCTGGACGGCATCACTGACTTGATGGACGTGAGTCTGAGTGAACTCCGGGAGTTGGTGATGGACAGGGAGGCCTGGCGTGCTGCGATTCATGGGATCGCAAAGAGTCGGACATGACTGAGTGACTGAACTGAACTGAGCAGCTATATATGGTGTATAATTTGCACAATATTTCATATATTTTAAAAATATTTATTTAAAATTAATATGCTTTGAAGGATAATTTTAACTTCTCCATCAGAATTTTTTCATAGAAAACAATTCTAATTATTTGTTGATTGTTATCATTTGTGCAAGATTTGCTGAATGAGGTAAACTTTTGCTAAATTATCTGTTAAAGGTCAAGACAGCTAATTTATAGTCAAGAAGCCGAGGTTGTCATTAACCAAACTTTTCTTTTTCATCCTTCTATTTCTTCCTGGCCTGAACACTGTCCTAATCTATAGCTGTGCATCTGGTGACTTTGTCCATTTATTTCCAGGTTTATTGCTAGTGTATTAACAACTGAATTTGTATTCTTAGATGCTAACTGTTGTCTTTTTCTCACTGTGTATCAAAACACAGTATAATTTTTAAATTTTGTATATCTCTCTATCCTTATCCCCTTGATTCAGACACCTTTAAAAGTTAGCTCAGTTTATTATCTATCTCATATATTCTTACAATGTTTTATGTAAGTTTATGTCATTTAGTCTTTTAAGAATAACTTTGATTTTTACAACCATTTCTTCAGAATTTATGACATTCTTCTTTGCTAATATTTTTTTAGTCACTGCAATTTTATAAATTTTTTTGGCAAGAAGAAGATATAAATAAAAAAGATATTAAATAAACTTGTTTAGTATCAACTAAAACAAGATACTAAAATGACTTAAGTACATTCTTGTTCAAATATTTTTCTAATACTTTAAGTACAAATTTGTTATTTAATTAGTGTTTATTTTTTATTAGAGGATAATTTCTTTACAGTGTTGCAGTAGACACAGTGGGGAAAGGAGAGTGAAGGACAAATTGAGAAAGTAGCATTGACATACATAAGTAAGTCAGTAAGGCAGGCAGTTCAGTCGCTCTGTCATGTATGATTCTTTGCAAACCTATGGACTGCAGCATGTCAGGCCTCCCTGTCCATCACCAACTCCCAGAGCTTGCTCAAACTCATGTTCATTGAGTCAGTGATGCGATCCAACCATCTCATCCTCTGTTGTCCCCTTCTCCTCCCACCTTCAGTCTTTCCTAGCATCAGGGTCTTTTCCAGTGAGTCAGTTCTTTGCATCAGGTGGTCAAAGTACTGGAGCTTTAGCTTCAGCATCAGTCCTTCCAATGAACATTCAGGACTGATTTCCTTTAGGGTTGACTGGTTTGATCTCCTTGCAGTCCAAGGGACTCTCAATAGTCTTCTCCAAAACTGCAGTTCAAAAGAATCAATTCTTCAGCACTCAGCTTTCCTATGGTCCAACTCTCACATCCATACATGACTACTAGAAAAACCACAGCTTTGACTGAATGGACCTTTGTTGGCAAAGTAATGTCTCTGCTTTTTAATATGCTGTCTAGATTAGTCATCGCTTTTCTTCTAAGGAGCAAGCGTCTTTTAATTTTATAGCTGCTGTCACAATCTGCAGTGATTTTGGAGCCCCCCAAAATAAAGTCTGTCACTATTTCTACCATTTCCCGATCTATTTGCCAAGAAGTGATGCGACCGGATGCTATGATCTTAGTGTTCTGAATGTTGAGTTGTAGCAAGCATTTTCACTCTCCTCTTTCATTTTCATCAAGAGGCTTTTGAGTTCCTCTTCACTTTCTGCCATAAGGGTGGTGTCATCTGCATATCTGAGGTTATTGATATTTCTCCCGGCAATCTTGATTCCAGCTTGTGCTTCTTCCAGTCCAGCGTTTCTCATGATGTACTCTGCATATAAGTTAAATAAGCAGGGTGACAATGTGTACTCTTGACATATTCCTTTCCCAATTTGGAACCAGTCCATTGTTCCATGTCTGGTTCTAACTGTTGCTTTTTGACCTGCATACAGATTCCTCAGGAGGCAGGTAAGTTGGTCTGGTATTCCTATCTTTTTAAGAATACACTGTATTAAACTGCTTCAGTTGTGTCTAACTCTTTGCAACTCCGTAGATTGTAGCCCTCCAGGCTCCTCTGTCCATGGGATTCTCCAAACAAGAATACTGGAGTAGGTTTCCATGCTCTCCTCCCATATATACACTATCATGTGTGAAATAGATAACTTATGGGAAGCTACTGTAAACTTTTAAGTAATTTTTGTTGTTTGAAATTTTTGAAGCATTCAAGGATTCAGGCATATTTCATTTTTTAAATAAAAAAAACAATACACATATTACTAATATGCTAACTGCCTGCTTGATAAGTCACTTCAGTAGTGTCTGACTCATTGTGACCCACAGACGGTAGCCCACCAGGCTCCTCTGTCCATAGGGATTCTCCAGGTAAGAATACTGGAGTGGGTTGCCTTGCCCTTCTCCAGGGGATCTTCTTGACCCAGGGATCTAACCTGCATCTCCTGCTGCTCCTGCACTGCAGCTGAAGTCTTACTACTGAGCCACTGGGGAAGTCCATATATGCTAAATATAGTTCTATAAAAATTCTCACAATGAAACTGTAAAGGAACTTTGAAAAGACTTGTTATACAAAATAGATATAGATAAGGATGTAGCTTTAAAATTAGCTTTAAAGATTATTATTTTATTTCTTTTAGTTTTCCCTTAGCCTGTTAATATTTGCATGTTTGCAGATCAGACTGAAATTGAAGAAAGTGGAGAAAACCACTAGACCATTCAGGTATGACCTAAATCAAATCCCTTATAACTATACAGTGAAAGTCAGAAATAGATTTAAGGGACTAGATCTGATAGACAGAGTGCCTGACAAACTATGGATGGAGGTTCGTGACATTGTACAGGAGACAGGGATCAAGACCATCCCCATGGAAAAGAAATGCAAAAAAGCAATACTGCTGTCTGAGGAGGCCTTACAAATAGCTGTGAAAAGACAGGAAGTTAAAAGAAAGGAGAAAAGGTAAGATACCCATTTGAATGCAGAATTCCAAAGAATAGCAAGGAGAGATAAGAAAGCCTTCCTTAGTGAGCAATGCAAAAAAATAGAGGAAAACAGTAGAATGGGAAAAACTAGAGATCTCGTCAAGAAAATTAGAGATACCAAGGGAACTTTTCATGCAAATATGGGCTCAATAAAGGACAGAAATGGTAGGGACCTAACAGAAGCAGAAGATATTAAGAAGAGGTGGCAAGAATACAAGGAAGAACTGTACAAAGAAGATCTTTATGACCCAGATAATCACGATGGTGTGATCACTAACCTAGAGCCAGACATCCTGGAATGTGAAGTCAAGTGGGCCTTAGGAAGCACCACTACAAACAAAGCTAGTGGAGGTGATGGAATTCCAGTTGAGCTATTTCAAATCCTGAAAGAGGATGCTGTGAAAGTGCTGCACTCAATATGCCAGCAAATTTGGAAAACTCAGCAGTGGCCACAGGACTGGAAAAGGTCAGTTTTCATTCCAATCCCAAAGAAAGGAATTGTCAAAGAATGCTCAAACTACCACACAATTGCACTCATCTCACACGCTCGTAAAATAATGCTCAAAATTCTCCAAGCCAGGCTTCAGCATTATGTGAACCGTGAACTTCCAGATGTTCAAGCTGGATTTAGAAAAGGCAGAGGAACCAGAGGTAAAATTGCCAACATCTGCTGGACCATCAAAAATGCAAGAGAGTTCCGGAAAAACATCTATTTCTGCTTTATTGACTATGACAAAGCCTTTGACTGTGGGGATCACAATAAACTGTGGAGAATTCTGAAAGAGATGGGAATGCCAGACCACCTGACCTGCCTCTTGAGAAACCTGTATGCAGGTCAGGAAGCAACAGTTAGAACTGGACATGGAACAAAGACTGGTTCTAAATAGGAAAAGGAGTATGTCAAGGCTGTATATCGTCACCCTGCTTATTTAACTTATATGCAGAGTACATCATGAGAAACGCTGGGCTGGAGGAAGCACAAGCTGGAATCAAGATTGCCGGGAGAAATATCAATAACCTCAGATATGCAGATGACACCACCCTTATGGCATAAAATGAAGAAGAACTAAAGAGCCTCTTGATGAAAGTAAAGGGGAGAGTGAAAAAAATGGCTTAAAGCTCAACATTCAGAAAACAAAGATCATGGCATCTGGTCCCATTACTTCATGGCAGATAGATGGGGAAATAGTGGAAACAATGGCTGACTTTATTTTTTTGGGCTTCAAAATCACTGCAGATGGTGATTGCAGCCATGAAATGAAAAGAAGCTTACTCCTTGGAAGGGAAGTTATGACCAACCTAGACAGCATATTAAAAAGCAGAGATATTACTTTGCCAACAAAGTTCCGTCTAGTCAAGGTTATAGTTTTTCCAGTGGTCATGTAAGAGTGTGAGAGTTGGACTATAAAGAAAGCTGAGTGCTGAAGAATTGATGCTTTTGAACTGTGGTGTTGGAGAAGACTCTTGAGAGTCCCTTGGACTGCAAGGAGATCCAACCAATCCATCCTAAAGGAGATCAGTCCTGGGTGTTCATTGGGAGGACTGATGCTGAAGGTGAAACTCCAATACTTTGGCCACCTGATGCGAAGAGCTGACTCATTGGAAAAGACCCTGATGCTGGGAAAGATTGAGGGCAGGAAGAGAAGGGGATGACAGAGGATGAGATGGCTGGATGGCATCATTGAATCAATGGACATGGGTTTGGGTGAACTCCAGGAGTTGGTGATGGACAGGGAGGCCTGGCATTCTGCAGTTCATGAGGTCGCAAAGAGTCAGACATGACTGAGTGACTGAACTGAACTGAACTGAGATATATTCACAGTGAAATGTCATGGAGTGTTTTAGAAATAGTCCAGTCACTTCAATTTCATAGTAGAAAAGTTGATATCATCAATAATAATTAAAGATATAATATCTATGATGGTAACAGCAATATGACATAGATAATCTAGCTTATTTAATGGTCTCCATTATTTAAAAAATGACATCTATAGAACCATACAAAGTCTTCCATGAACTTGACTTTTTACCTTCTCTGCCCACTCAAGACAGAAGTGTGGATTTGGAAACTTGAGGAAAAGAGATTGGAAGATATTGAAAGAGTCAATATGATAGTTTATAAAGCTCAAACTAAAGTTATAGTGATGCAAACATATAGCTGGATTCAAGGGTCCCTATTGAGAAAGAATTGAGAAACTTTGATTTTCAGTTGAAAGTAAGGATAATGATTGTAAAAAGGTTCATAGAGCAAAGAGAAAGTGTATATTTCTCGCTTGAGATGAAGATCTACTTTAGTATTGAGATCCTATAGCAAATGAGAAAGATGGTAGATCTCTTTGGAGTTGCATTTGTGATAAGGTTTATGGTCAAGCCAAGCTTACACACTGTCAGGGCTTTCTGCGCAGGAATGAGAAAATTAAATGCCACAGAAGGAAAAAACAAACAAACAAGCAGTAAACCAGACAGTATTTTAAACATTTAGCAAATATTTCTCATTAAATGAAATGTAACTTGAAAAGTAGAATCTAGAACTCAGAGACATTTCAGAAATTTCAAAATATTTCGGTGTAGGAGAACTTTGTGATAAATCCAAGTTGTTATGTAATCAATCCATTGGATCTTAAGTATCTCTGAAACATTGAGTAGCACACTTATGCAAAAGTCAAACAATATCAGATTTTCCCAGTTCAACAGTACATAAAACATGAAAACAAATAGTAATAAAATTTTTCAATATTTAGTTTTCAGGCTCTATGTTTTTCATACTTTCACACATAACAAAGTGTAAAATAAATAACAAAAGCCAAAAAAAATTAATAGAAATATCATAAATTTGATTATAAGAAAATCTTACATTAATATGTGTTAGTTTTGGCTGCAGGAACTTGCTTAAATCTACTCAAATGCTTTGTTAGCATACATTGCTAACACAAAATACATTGCTAATTCACAAAAATGATTAAATACATCAGTTCTCTTGAAATTGTTTAAACTACATCATGATTTATGCACTCATTTCCTCCTCCCTAACAAGTATTAATTATATCTGAAAAGAGGAGGTAGGAATGGAAATGAGCAAGAGACAAAGACAAGCAAGAAAGTCAGGTGAAGTGTGGTACAAAAGGGAAATAACTTTATTTCTTACCTTTTTACTCTGTTCCAGTTTCTGTGTTAGGGCTGATTCTTTCATTATTGTATCTATTATGTTCAGCTCCACAATTTGGCCACCTGATGTGAAGAGCCGACTCATTGGAAAAGACCCTGATGCTGGGAAATATAGAAAGCAAAAGGAGAAGGGGACAGCAGAGGATGAGATGGGTAGAAAGCATCACAGACTCAATGTACATGAATCTGAGCAAACTCCAGAAGATAATGGAGGACAGAGGAGTCTGGCATGCTACAGTCCATGGGATTTCAAAGAGTTGGACATTACTTAGCAACTAAACAAAAACAACAAATCTTCAACTCGACTTGCTGCTGCTGCTATGTCACTTCAGTTGTGTCCAACTCTGTGCGACCCCATAGATGGCAGCCCACCAGGCTCCTCTCTCTCTGGGATTCTCCAGGCAAGAATATTGGAGTGGGTTGCCATTTCCTTCTCCAATGCATGAAAGTGAAAAGTGAAAGTGAAGTCACTCAGTCGTGCCCAACTTTTATCGACCCCATGGACTGCAGCCTATGAGGCTCCTCCATCCATGGGATTTTCCAGGCAAGAGTACTGGAGTGGATTTCCACTGCCTTCTCTTAAGGTGGCATAAATAATTTCAATTAATAAGTAAAACCTTTAAGTCCAGAGAGGTTCAGGTTCTTTCCTTAAGTCTCACAAAAGCATTTGACACAGCACATAGTTTTCATAGAAGAAAAAAAATGTTCAGAAATTGGGATTAGTTAAAAAGAAGTATCTGTATCAGTCAGGGTTCTTAGAACTAAGCAAATGAAACTGTCTCTGGCTTATCCACACAGCAAAGGAATAGATTGAAAGATTTGTTAAAGATGTGAAGACATGAGATTTATAAAAGTTAGTAGGAGCTAAGGAAAGTAGGTAGAAGTGAGGACCATAGAATTGCTCCAGAGAATGAGTTTGGTGAAAATAACTCAATCACTGTTCCAAACCGCAGATACCACAGTTTGCACCAACATCATGACCCATGTTGGACACCTTACTTTGCCTCTGGCTTTGCTGTCAGCATTGTCCCTAGAAGCTGGATGTGACTGCTCTCATTCGGCCACCTTCAGTATTAGGCGCTTGTCTGATCATTTCTCAGCTGTTCTGTTTAATTTGAATATTGTATTCAATATAAAAAAAAATAACATATAGAGGCCAGGGTGGATAAAGGAGGACTGGTTGGAATATTAAGCTTAAAAAGATGGATGAATGCTGTTTTAAATATTTAAAAGATATACATATGGGTGACTTTCATGATCTCAGAGGATGGGGTAAAGACTAATGAGTAAAAATTGTGAGAAAACAAGATTTCTTTTTAATACAGAAGTCCAAACTTGGAATGGACATGATGCTGCTACTAGGAGTAATTATGCACAAATAAGATGCTCACTCCCTAGGGATATCATAGAACAAATTATTGTTTGAATATGAGAATAGAGTACATAACTGGTAAGATTAGAACAATTCTAATTTTCAGTCGCCACAGTTCTTTGATCTTTACTTTTGAATTCCATGAAAAATATTTTATATAGTTTACATTGCCAATTGGACCTCAAGTAGAGAGAAATTTTCCATTTGTACAAAAGAACAAAACTTGCTTCCAGCCTCTTGAGCATGATTATGTGTAATTCCATACTATAACTATTTCTTAGTGCTTTTCTTAGCAATTTTACAGTGTTGTGGGATACAAATCACTTGGTGTGGCTATTGGGTTATTTGAGATATGGCTATTAAAATATGTACCCTAAGTGTGCTTTTGGAATTGAGTATTTAGATTTTTATTTAAATAGTTTATTAGATATTATAGAACATATCATGTACATTTTTCCTGATTATTTAACATTTTATTTTGAAGTAACCTCAAAAGTATAGAGAAATTGCAAAATATTAGTAGTACAAAGAATTCTTGTTTACCCTTTGCTCAATTTCCCCCAAAATTAATGTAATTATATTTGCTTAATCATCCTTTTCATTTTGTGTAGGAATTTGTATGTCTGTGTTGTCAAAGAAAAATTGAACTGATGAATTTAAAAGGGAAAGACTTTATTTAAGACCTCTGGGGAAGGAAATGGCAACCTGCTCAGACATGACTGAGCATGCACTCATGCACAGATATTAAAGGTGGCCTGTGGCCTGGAGGGTAAAGAATCCACCTGCCATGCAGGAGACTCAGGAGAGGTGGGTTTGATCCCTGGATCAGGAAGATACCCTGGAGCAGGAAGTGGCAACAGGATCCAGTATTCTTACCTGGGAATGCCCATGAAGAAAGGAGTCTGGTGGGCTACAGTCCAAATAGTCACAAAGAGTCAGACATGACTGAGCACGTACACATGCATTATTAAAATTGTGAAGTTAATTACACATGTTTTTCACAATAACCCCAGATAGGACCTGTTTCACAATAAACCCAGACAATTACTGTTAGGCTATTAAAAATACAAGAACCATATACATTGACACATGGCCCCAATATTGGGGACTGGAGATATTCTACAGATTCTATCAACTTTAGTAAAGAAAGATTACTTAAGATTTACTGCACAGTTTTTTGGTTTTGTTTTTTTTTTGTTTGTTTGTTTTTTTAACAAGTCTTGGGAAGCTGAACAGTAATTGATTTTTTAGGCCTGTTTGTAATAAATGTGAATATTTCTGCTTTAGTAATCTTAAGAGGATCTGTTTTCCATCAGTGTCTCTACAATATTGGAATTCCCTACTACTTCTGGCTATGTCAAAAAACTGAGTAGGTTGAAATTAAATACCTGTGGTGAAACCCATATGTTTCATTATGCTTTTGCCAAGTTGACGTAGGAACAACAAAAGCAAAGGAGTGCCTTTTATTATTAATGATTCTCTAGGCCCTTAGCCACATTCTGTGAGCCATAAAAATAAATAAATGAAATATTCATTAAAGCATTTAAACTATCAATATTATATAAACAAAAATAAAAGAAATGACATAGTATAAATAGATTCTCTGAGTTATCATGTTAAAATTTTCCAAGAAAAACCAATAGTTATAAAATCCTTCAATCACTTAGAAGATGTATTATTTTCTTTAAGTGCCCATACATATTCAGCTTAGCTAGATACAAGCAATGAACAGATGTCAGGATGAGCATTTTTATATACTGAAAGTAAAAGTAAGGCAGACAAGGGAATTGTTATCCATTTTGCTATTTCTAATAAATTTGCATTTATAAACTTCTAAATGCAGACTAAAATTTTTAATTTAGATTTTGACAGCATCCTATTAGCATTTGGATACACAAGATACCTAAGTTGTTAAGACTCTTGATTCAAAGTCTTCATCCGGAGTTGGCACACTTTTTCTCTAAAGGATCGGATAGTAACTATTTTAAGCTTTGCAGACCAGGTATGGTCACCATCACATATCCTTTTTTGAATTATTTTATAACCTTATAAAAATATAGAAATGATTTTCAGCTCATGGGCTATGCTAAAGCACACCAACGGTAATATTTGACCTATGGATTTGACCTGTCTGCTACTGATTCTTGGTACAGGAATCTATCCTATCTTACCAGCTGCAGAAGATTTATAATAGATATAATTTCTTTACATGGGCTAGTAGAGGTTTTTAAATTTTTGCTTAAGTAATTTATTTTCTTAATGTAACCAAATACATTCAGTAACAAATATCTAATATGCATTCCATTGCTAACTGCATTGCCAAATGACTACCAAACTAATGATTCTGTTACTGTATAAGGTCTGAATAAAATGGAAGGCTGAATTCAAAGGTTACTGAGGTTACTGTAAGTCAATATCTAACTGAAAATGGAAACAGTTGTGTAGGGATTTTCTAATTATTGCATATGTGCTTGCTGTACATGTGTGCATGTGTGTGTGTCTGTGTGTGTGTGGTTATATTATGGAACTGCTATTATAATTGCTAGTTAACTCCCAGTAATAATTGTTGATATAGCCAATCTTGGTTGCAAAGGGAATGTGCCTTACCTGAGATAGGTAAACATATTCTGGTTTATATTACTCACCACTGTATAATTAATGTTTGGTGGAGTGTCTGCTGCTGAAGATACTAACTCAGTGTTGAACAAACGGATATAAATGAAATAAATGGATAGAAAGAAATTTGATAATAAAACTATTGATAGCAGTGAAGCTTTAGTGGTGGAGAGAAAATCAGGCCTGAGGTACCACACAGAAAATCAGGACAAGATTCAGACTTGAGGAGAAGATGGACTACTTTTGGAATGGAGATGCATGATAGGGGTTGAATCAGGGTAGGAAAAGTCCTAGTGCAATTCAAACACGAGAACAGAGAATTATGATGAATCCCTGATCTACTGGCTTATAAACCCTTGTTTCTACTGACTGAGCAGAATTGACTTCAGAATCTATCTTAAATTGAACCTACAAGTGAGAATGTCTCTAAATAAGAAGGAAGATAAGGTATAATATCTGAATGCGGATTAGAGATATTCATAAATGTTCAACTTTTTCTCAGCCTTAAAAAATCAGACATTTTTTTGTAAATTTTGACCCTACACTGACCACCATATTAGCAATTATGTAATATGTTATCTATGACCTGATTGAACTTCTAGAATACCAAGTTACAGTCAAGCATTGATTACATTCAGTAGAAGCCAAAGTTGGAGATTTTTGCTCTGTCTAATCAGTCTCTTTGCTAACTTTACTTCATATAAAAAGAAACAGTTTTGGAAGAGTGACTGGTACTAATCAAGAGGAAATTAAAACATTGAGGGAAAATAGATTCAAGATTAGTTTCCAGATTAGTTTCTAAATTTTTCTCTTTTAGCCAGTGGGCTTATATGAATTTAACAAAAAATGAAAGAGAAATTAAATAAAATTTTCTTTCACAAAATCCAGAAATACGTATGTTTATATGAATGTGTGTATATGAATATTTCTGCATACATGCACAACAAAGATGCTGGAGACATTATTGTCACCAAATAGTGACAGTAGCTGTCTCTGGTGGAGACATGCTTGGTGATCTTAGTCTTTTCCTTTTTATTAAAAATTTACCATTTAAAGTTCTTACATAGAACAGTCTTTTGGACTCTGTGGGAGAGGGCAAGGGTGGGATGATTTGGGAGAATGTCACTGAAACATGTATAATATCATATGTGAAACAAATCGCCAGTCCAGGTTCAATGTATGATACAGGATGCTTGGGGCTGGTGCACTAGGATGACCCAGAGGATGGTATGGGGAGGGAGGTGGGAAGGGGGTTTAGGATGGGGAACACATGTACACCCATGGCGGATTTATGTTGATGTATGGCAAAACTAATACAATATTGTAAAGTAATTAGCCTCCAATCAAAATAAATAAATTTATATTAAAAAATAAAGTTCTTACAGAGCACATCATTTTATTAATATTTTAAATGAAAACAAATTAAGAATAAATAGAAATTCTAAAGACATTATGACATTAGACATAAATGTCTAAAGACATTTCTAAGTTCTAAAACACTTAAGCTTATAGTTTCTTCAACTTTGATATGAAGTTGGTTCATAATTTCATGAAAAATATATAATTTAGAAAACAAGATGGCAAGTTTTGTCTCTTTTAAATGCAGTAACATTTCTTTCTGTCTTAAAAAACAGAAAAGAAATGAAGTAGGAAATCCGAGTTCTGCACAGTATGGATATTGTGCAGAAATATGTGATACTGTTCTTTTTACAAGGCAGGGGAGAGGACTGTCCAAGATAGCAGAATAAAAAGACTGTGAGCTCACCTCCTCCAATGGGTTCAAGGCTCAGATGGTAAAGCATCTGTCTACAATGTAGGAGACCCGGGTTCAATCCCTGGGTTGGGAAGATCCGCTGGAGAAGGAAATGGCAATCCACTCCAGTACTATTGCCTGGAAAATCCCATGGACAGAGGAACCTGGTAGGCTACAGTCCACGGGGTCGCAAAGAGTCAGACATGACTGAGCGACTTCACTTACTTACTTAAGACAGAATAAAATAATGATTAAAAACCTGTGTTTTGAATGCTGGGAGATGCAGCTTCCCATCTCTACTATACCATTTATTATGTGGTTTTGAGGCAATTTATGTAACTTTTCTCCTTCTTTTCTCAATCATAAAATACATATAATAAAACCTACATTGTAGAAATTCCATGAAGATACCTGTGAAGGTATATTGAGCATATAATTAGCAATCAATAAATAATAGCTTAAAATATTATTCAAAGAGAGAAAGGTCTCAGAAATATGTCTGAGAACTGATGTGAAACTAAGATACTCCATCTTGAAATTCTGTTCTAACATTAGAGCAAATTACTTTCACATTAGAAAATTAAGTGTTTAGGCTGCTGATACTTAGAATGATAGCCATGATGCAAGTGCTCATTATAAACTCAAGTGAATTACACTGCTAAAATATTTGTATAATCTTTTTTGCTCTTATTTCTGTTTCTGTATTGTTTCACTTCTGAACTGGTAGGGAGCAAATTCACATATGTTGTTCCAGCTGCGGTTGCTTCTGGCTCTACACACTGGTGTTAACTTATAAGACTCTGAACTATGGAGCCAAAAACTTGTTCAACGTTTCTCACAATGGGATTACGTGACCAGCTTTTACTTTGTAGTATATGAATCTGGGTATTAACTAGATTTAACTTAATGCTTTGTTCACGTGTGGATGAATTCCAGTTCAATGTGATATACATATTCATCAAATATTTATTGAGCAACTACTAATTATTTCTGAAACTATAAGTCAGTGAACCAGACAAAGATGTACATTTTTATAAATCATTTAATTGTGGGAGAGGTTGTCTTAACAAATAACTCATATATATGTGTGTGCATCTGTAAGAGCGTGAGAAATACTATGGAAAAACAGTGTAAGAGCAATTGTGCAAGTTGAAATGTACATGTATTTCAAGTCCTTGCACAGATATCACCTCAGTGACATTTCCCTGACAGCATTATATAAAATTGTAATCTTTTCCAAAATCCAACTGCAATTCCCCTAAACTTGATGTACATTCTCCATAACAATTATTATTTTCATTTATATTGTTATTATTATTAATCTTTCTTTTCCCCCCATTTGAATGTAAAGTCCATAAATGCAGAGATTTGTCCTCATTTTGTTCTTTGTTTTATTCTCATTTTAGGCAAACCACTAGTAATAGGTTCCATGATAGGGCAGAAAATTTTGAAATTTGATCAAGGAGCAGATGATGAAGGAACATGTTAAGGGATTTCACATTTATTGTATGGAGAAAAATGGGCTCTGAGCACATGGCCTGGTGTGCTTTGTGCTTTAGAAGAATCATTTCACTCCATGAAAGTAGGAGGGATAAATGAAGGGAGGTGGGATGGGAGGCTCTGGGAAAGAATGATTGTCTCTCTAGGCTGTGGCAAGGGAACTATAGATAATGTGATGGAAATAAGAGATGGATAGGACTTAACTGGAAATTGAGAAAGAAAAAAAGTAGATTTGGAAAGACTTTCTAGCTTAGAGTTTGAATGACTAAATGGATAATCGCGTCTCTTAATGAACAGTGAGATAAGAAAATAGAAGGAGGAACACATATGATAATATATAATCAGTTGAGACATTCTGAGTTTGAGTAAATACAAGGGATACTTAGGTAGAATAAACAAGCATTCTTAAACTTAGGACTGGGATTATAGTTTTGAGATTCATGAGCATACTAATAGGAGTTAAAGTAAAAAGTGTTGCTGAAAAAAAATTATGATGTTCCATATGGTAGGGGAGAAGCAAATAAAAAAGTGGGACTTTTTTTCAAAACTGTGTGTGTGTGTGTTTTAAGGCAGGATGATATCCCATTGACAGAACAATGCACAGGACAAGTAAAAGATCAACTACCTCTGAAGTAGACAGGATGATACAGGGATGCTTCCTTCTATTCCTGCTAGAGTAGCTGTAGTATAGGGAACTTCCTTTTCCTCATCTCCACCTAACCAAGGTGCATGTCTTAATAACTGTTCTAAATAAGCTAAGCTTCCTTCTTTCATTCCCTTTCATGTTTATTGTACTAATGGATGGTGCTGCATTCTGCTACATATCAACTAAGGGCCTGAGCTAAAGGCACTTCTTGGTCAATCCCAGGGCATGCTACCTTTCACTGTACATGAAATTCTGTCTCTTAAGGGCCTGGGATTACTGCTGCGCTTTTCCAAAAACTCCTAACCTGATGCCTTCTAAGTGAAATTACTCTACACAAGGCTGTAAATAAAGCATTTGAATTATTTCTCTTATATTGTAAATTCCTTGGGACTAAAACATGTATAACAAGAGAGTTTTCCATTGCTTCTCTACTTTCTTTTGTGTGTATCTGGAAAGCTCAACTGTGCAATCCATCCTCTTAGTTTCTATACCTGAGCTATTGAACACATCTTGAGGAAATTACATAAATATGATCTTAAGAGTCATCAATTCATATATATATTGTTAGAAATTTTTAATGGAAACTTTTTACTGGTGGGCAGTTAGTCCATTCCATTCTGTGACTTTAATATCTCTTTGTCTTCTCCTGAACAAAAATTCTAAAACTTTATCTTGCTGCTGCTGCTGCTGTTAAGTCGCTTCAGTCGTGTCCAACTCTGTGTGACCCCATAGATGGCAGCCCACCAGGCTCCCCCGTCCCTGGGATTCTCCAGGCAAGAATACTGGAGTGGGTTGCCATTTCCTTCTCCAATGCATGAAAGTGAAAAGTGAAAGTGAAGTCGCTCACTCGTGTCTGACTCTTAGCGACCCCATGGACTGCAACCTACCAGGCTCCTCTGTCCATGGGATTTTCCAGGCAAGAGTACTGGAGTGGGGTGCCATTGCCTTCTCTGATAAAACGTTATCTTACACTATCATTAATAATTCTCCAAGTTATGGCACTAGCCATCTAAGTGGATCCCTGTTTTCAATTTTACCCATTATAGTTCTACATGCTGCTTTCAGAGCAACTTCTTTAAAATGATAACCATACCATGATAGCTTGCTATGAAATATACATATTAACATTTGTATTCTTCAGCATTAAAGCCTATTTTTAATATATTATTGAAATTTTACAGAAGATTATTTATAACCTGGCTTCTGATCTCCAATTTGGCCTGATACTATCTGCTATCTTGTCTTCTCTTCTCAACCACACTATAATCTTTGCTTGCATTCAAGTTTTTCATAATTTTGTTTGAACATATTTCTTCACATATTTGGAAAAATCTTTTCTTCTTTATGCCTTTGAGAAATTGTGTCTCTTCTTCTTAACATAACTCACATTTTATTCCTTCATGAAGAGTCCCAAATCTTAATAATCAGTATAAACATACTCATGATATTGTATTTTGTGAATGATTTTTTTGTTATATTTATAAGCATTTTATTATGACAGATTTATTCTTTAATCTTCATCTGTTCTTGAACTGTGAGCTCTGAGTGCAGGACCTGCATCTTCTTTCTCTTTTTCTGAGTTCCTTTACTAGGGAATGAAACAGATTAAAAGTTCAATAGTTGCTAATTCAACTGAATTACATAAAAAGCTAATATTAGGTACTAAAGAACTATCATATCATTATATTTAGATATAACTTTTTCATTCTTTATAATTTAACCCTGTGGAAAACTGAGAATAAATCATCTTCTTCATCTCATTATAATTGTATACTAAAAACTTGGAAAAATAAGAAGTCTGACTTCTTAGTACTTTCAATAATTTTGAAATTGATGCATTTCTAGTTTTCATATTCTTGCCAACTAAACTTTATGACTCTTTCTCAATTCTTTTCCTCATTTTGCATCTCCTGAAAATTTTAGCTGGTTAAATGGGGATGTAATATAATAACCTAGTACCTGGATATGTATTTCAGTTTTAGTTTAAACTTAAAATAATCAATTTTGCTATCTGTTTAGAATACAAATAGTCATTAGCATTGTGAAAATTTTCTTATGCTATTTGTTTTTAAAATTATATTCAGTAACCTTTATTTTACCTTGCTATTAGCATGCTAGCTTATTGTATAAACCTTCTAGTATGTTACTCTTTTGTTCACCAGTCTGTCTCTTTAAAGAAATTGTTAGATGACTTTTGCTTCTTTTTTATTTTAATCATGCATTATCCTTTCTTATCATATTTTCTGTTTGACCTTATAATTTTAATTTATTAGGAGTGAGAGAAGGAAAGGAGCAGAAAAAAAATAATCAAAGAAATAATGACTGAAACCTTCCCAAGTTTGACCAAAAAAAATAATTTTATGCATTCTAGTTGTTTAGTAACCTGCAAATAGTACAAAAGCAAAGAAATCTATACACAGATATATCATAGTGAAAATGTTGAAACTAAAAAGAGAATATCTTAAAAGTAACAAGGGAAAAATGGCTTGTTGTGTACAAAACAACCCCAATAAATTTGCAGTTAATTTATCTTCAATTGAAATCTAGTGAACTTACATAGTAATTAAAAAACAAATCAACAGAAAACAAAATACACTGGTAAAGATAATTATGTAATTATAGAAACCATCACAAATACACATTACATCTTTCTATTTTTAATTTAAAAAACAATTGCATGTATATCTATGTCTATATTTATATACCTATAAACTGTGTTGTTGGAATTATTAAAGAAATAAAGGCAATACATTTGATAAAAATATCATCACTTAGATAGGTAGAAATGAAAATGAGCTCAGTGCATACCTATTCTCCTTTCTTCTCTCTCTTTCTTTAAGAGACAAAAAATTATCTAAGTTAATAATTATAACAATGCATTGTTTGGTGAATAACGTATGTATAACTGTAATAGCACACAAAGGACAAGGAAAGAGAGCTATTTAGGAACTACTTGCTATATAGGAGCAAAATTTCTGTATTGTATTGAAGTTAATATAAATCAGAAGTAGATTCTGATGAGTTGAGATATATATGGTAAATTCTTGAACAATTACTAAGGAAATAACTAAAATAATATAGAGTGAAAAAGCATTAAGAGTTAAAACATAACACTAGAAAATATTTGGAGAAGGCAATGGCACCCCACTCCAGTGTTCTTGCCTGGAGAATCCCAGGGACAGGGGAGCCTGGTGGGCTACTGTCTATGGGGTCGCACAGAGTCGGACACGACTGAAGCGACTCAGCAGCAGTAGCAGCAGAAAATATTCAGTAAGTGCAAAAAATTCATATATAAGAAGTATAGGAACAAAAGTCACATGAGACATATAGCAAACAAAAAATAAAACGGAAGATGCAAATACAACTACATGAATAACATTAAGTGAGAGTGAATTAAACAATATGATCAAAATGAAAAGTTTGTGAAACTGGATAAAAAAATCTAGCTACATACAACTTAAAGATTATGCACTTTAGAATCAAATATCCAAATAAATTAAAAATAAGAGGTTGGGAAACAGCAATCATAAGAAAACTGATGTAGTTTTACCAATGTCAGATAAATAGACTTTAAAACAACAATAAAAATAGTAATATACAGGCATATTTCATAGTAATAAGTCTCAATCTATCAGGAAAAGATAAAAGTTATAAACACATATGGACATAACAATAGGTGCCCAAAATACACAAAGCTAAAACTGAGAAAATTTAAGGGAAATATATAATTTAACAAAAATAGATAGATAGATATTTTAATTTTATATCTGCCAAATACCAACATGATATATGGCAGAAAACAACAAAATTCTATAAAGCAATTATACTTTAAATAAAAAAAAAAATTAAAAAAATCTTTAAAATTGGTTGAACAACTCTGTGAATATAAACATTGAATTCAACAGCAAGAACATAAAAACAGCCTTTTGAAAATGACATCTCTTGACATTTTGTTCCAAATAATTATTTGTTGTGGGGGTTGTCTTCTACAATGTAGAAGGTTAGCAAAATCCTTAATCTCTACCCACTAGATGCCAGTTACAACCCTTTGCAATCATCACAAAACAAAAACTGATCCCAGATACTGTTAAAAGTCCATTGGGAGACAGAATCACCCTAGTTAAATTAAGAACCACAGATATTATTGTATAAGAAAAAAGGAAAAGTCTTAAAGGATATACATTAAAAATTTAATCATGTTTCCTCTGGAGTGGTAAAGAGATATGCAGGGTGAGAGATGACGTCCACATTTTCTCAATATACTTTTGTGCTGCTTGAATAAGCTAAAAATTATAATGGGCTCATGTATTATGTGTTTAAGAGAATCAAAATCAATTTCTTGCCTTGCAAAATGTATGAAACAGAACAGGCCAATTCTGACTAACATAAAATGCAGCTGTTGTAGACCATTCAAAAGATGATTATGGCTTATGGAGATGGAAATGGTGACAAGTAATTTGAATTTTAATATATTTTTAATATATTGCCTGCAAGATTTACTGACAGATTGGATGTGAAGCCTGAAGGAAACAGATAAAGCATTTTGTTTTGCCTAAGCAATTGCTGAATGACAGTGCTATTAATGAGTTTTGGGAATAAAGAAATTGGGGGCTTTTGTGGAGAAAAGTAGAACCAATAGTTTCATTTTGACAATTAATATTGAGATTCATATTAGACTTCCACATACTGATTTGAGTAGACAGTCCATAGTTCAGAGTCAAGCAGAATAACAATTCTCATAACAGTCTGTGACAAACAATGAGTAACTCTCCTTAGTGGAAAATTAATAAATACATTTTAAATAGCTTATTATTCATGTGTTTAATTGCTTTATGAAAAAAATCACACCTGAATTTAGAAACAAACAAAAACAATGAATTTATCATGCATTTTCCAATTCCCATACCAGACAAAGAAGCACTCACTTGAAAATAAGCCAAAAAGTATATGCACTACAAAATAATTTTTAAAAAGTTTAAAAATAAAAATTTCCACTAAATCAGAAACAGAAAAAATAATACAGTGCATTAGAAAATATCAATATAAACATTAATTTTAGTCTCTGGTGGACAAAATTAGCTTGTTGCAATAATGAATTTAGAAGAAAACACTGTAATTCTAAAACTATCAATATTAGTATAAGATTTTATTATTTTCACATCCCTAAACCAAAAACAAACTGATTAAATTCAAAGAAAAATAAAAGAAGGTCTCTTTTCTCAAAAATGAGAATCACAGTAACCCAGAGAAAAGAATATCTCATTATTTCTGCAATATTTATATTCAGTTCAGTTCAGTCACTCAGTCATGTCTGAACATTTGTGACCCCATGAACCACAGCATGCCAGGCCTCCTTGTCCATCACCAACTCCCAGGGTTTACCCAACCTCATGTCCATTGAGTCAGTGATGCCATCCAACCATCTCATCCTCTGTCATCCACTTCTACTCCTGCCCTCAATCTTTCCCAGCATCAGGGTCTTTTCCAATGAGTCAGCTCTTCGCATCAGGTGGCCAAAGTATTGGAATCTCAGCTTCAACATGAGTCTTTCCAATGAACACCCAGGACTGATCTCCTTTAGGATGGATTGGTTGGATCTCCTTGCAGTTCAAGGGACTCCCAGAGTCCTCTCCAACACCACAGTGCAAAAGCACCAAATCTTCTGCACTCAGCTTTCTTTATAGTTCAACTCTCACACCCTTACATGACCACTGGAAAAATGATAGCCTTGACCAGATGGACCTTTGTTGGCAAAGTAATGTCTCTGCTTTTGAACATGCTATCTAGGTTGGTCATAACTTTCCTTCCAAGGAGTAAGCGTCTTTTAATTTCATGGCTGCAGTCACCATCTGCAGTGATTTTGGAGCCCCCCCCAAAATAGTCAGCCACTGTTTCGTTTCCCCATCTATTTTCCATGAAGTGATGGGACCAGATGCCATGATCTTTGCTTTCTGACTGTTGAGCTTTAAGCCAACTTTTTCACTCTCCTCTTTCACTTCCATCAAGAGGCTTTTTAGTTCTTCTTCATTTTCTGCCATAAGGGCGGTGTCATCTGCATATCTGAGGTTATTGATATTTCTCCTGGCAATCTTGATTCCAGCTTTCATCTAGCCCAGTGTTTCTCATGATGTACTTTGCATATAAGTTAAATAAGCAGGGTGACAATATACAGCCTTGATGTCCTCCTTTTCCTATTTGGGACCAGTCTGTTGTTCCATGTCCAGTTCTAACTGTTGCTTCCTGACCTGCATACAGGTTTCTCAAGAGGCAGGTCAGGTGGTCTGGTATTCCCATCTCTTTCAGAATTTTCCACAGTTTATTGTGATCCACACAGTCAAAGGCTTTGGCATGGTCAGTAAAGCAGAAACATATGTTTTTCTGGAACTCACTTGCTTTTTTGATGATCCAGTGGATGTTGGCAATTTGATCTCTGGTTCCTCTGCCTTTTCTCAAATCATTTTGAACATCTTGAAGCTCATGCTTCACGTATTGCTGAAGCCTTGCTTGGGGAATTTTGAACATTACTTTGCTAGCATGTGAGATGAATGCAATTGTCCAATAGTTTGAGCATTCTTTGGCAATGCCTTTCTTTGGGACTAGAATGAAAACTGACTTTTTCCAGTCCTGTGGCCACTGCTGAGTTTTCCAAATTTGCTGGCATATTGAGTGCAGCACTTTCACAGCATCCTCTTTCAGGATTTGAAATAGCTCAACTGGAATTCCATCGCCTCCACTAGCTTGTTCATAGTGATGCTTTCTAAGGCCCACTTGACTTCACATTCCAGGATGTCTGGCTCTAGGTGAGTGATCACACCATTGTGATTATCTGGGTCATGAAGATCTTTTTTATACAGTACAGATCTTTGTACAGTACAGATTTTGTACAGATCTTTTTTTGTACAGCAATATTTATACCACCTTGCATTGAATCCTTACAGTGGGACGTGAAAGTAAAAGTCGCTCAGATGTGTCTGACTCTTTTCGACACCATGGAGTATACAGTCCATGGGATTATCCAGGCCAGAATACTGGAGTGGGTAGACTTTCCCTCTCCAGGGGATCTTCCCAACCCAGGTCTCTTGCATTGCAGGCAGATTCTTTACCAGCTGAGCCATAAGGGAAGCCCAGGAATACTAGAGTGAGTAGCCTGTCCCTTCTACAGTGGATCTTCCCGACTCAGGAATCGAACCGGGGTCTCCTGCATTGCAGGCAGAGTCTTTACCAACTGAGCTATGAGGGAAACCCTGGGAACAGTTAATCTTTATAGCAACTCTATGAGTTAGGTATGTATATTTTAGATGAAGAAACTGAGACTTAAAAACAGTGAATAATTAGCCCAAGGTCACATATAAATGGTGATCATGCTTCAGGGTTTGGCAGTTTGACTCTAGAGCCTACATTTTCATCAATCATGGGAGGAGAGGTCACAATTAAACAAACAAACAAAAAAAGAATAAGAAGAAAAGAAAAGTAAAAAGTCTTATTGTCTTCATGGCTGGAGATTCAAACCAAAGGTGAAGGTATGAAGAAGCAACAAAGGGCTGTCTGGTTGCTTCCACACTCATTGATGCCCACTGCTTTTTCCCAAACAAGAGTCATGGAACATAGAGACATATAATCTGCAAATCCTTGCTGTTCTCTGCTGCTGCTGCTGCTAAGTTGCTTCAGTCATGTCCGACTCTGTGCGACCCCATAGATGGCAGCCCACCAGGCTCTCCTGTTCCTGGGATTCTCCAGGCAAGAGCACTCGAGTGGGTTGCCATTTCCTTCTCCAATGCAAGAAAGTGAAAAGTGAAAGTGAAGTCTCTCAGTCGTGTCCGACTCTTAGCAACCCCGTGTACCGCAGCCCACCAGGCTCCTCCATCCATGGGATTTTCCAGGCAAGAGTACTGGAGTGGGGTGCCATTGCCTTCTCCATTGCTGTTCTCTAGTGAACATCAAATACTGGTCCCAAGTTTAAATTCAAACTCAGAAATACAATCAGTATATTTTATTTTCCAACATATTTACATATTATCCTTGCTCTTTTTTGATAGCACAAGCATCCTAGCTTTCAATACTACCTTAAAAATTTTTCTATCTGACCAACAAGTTGTGAAGACCTCAATGTTCAGCTCATTTTTAAAAGAAAACTACCCTCAGAATGCAAAATCTGCCTCCCCTAACTGAAGGGATTTAAATTACATTGTGGATAAGATGTTGTAAGCAGACCAGTAAAGCAGTGTTTTATTTCCGAAGTAAGTGGACTGAAACAGATGGAAGGGGGAAAAGAGAGCTTTCCTAAAGGCACGGCGTCTGTGTGTCACCAGCTGTTGCTGGGAGATAATGTGCAATAGCAAGTGATGGATAGGAGAAAATCCTAATGCCTGGGTTTTCTGCTTTAGACTCTTAGGTGTAAAGAGCCTCTTCTTGGGTTCTTTTAGTTGAAGCTTGGCATTTGCAATGCCCACTTAAAATCGCAGTGTCTTATTTGATTACAACATCAGACAGGACTCAAAAATCTCCTATTTTATTTCACAGTGGGATTCAGCTAAAGTTGAATTCATGGAGAAAGCCATGGGGGGAATAAAGATTTGGGGGTGGGGCAAGGCCATGGGTAAAAGGTAAAAAGAAAATATATTCTTAGTCATGCTATATAGCCTGTAAATGTTTTTGCTATTTCACATTTAAATTAGATTTTATTTTATTATTATTTTTGCCTTGATTTTAAAATACTGAAATGTAGTTGATTTAGAATATTATATTTATTTCAGGTGTACAACATAGTGATTAAAAATTTTTATAGATTATACTCCATTTAAAGTTATTACAAAATGATAGCTATGTTTCTTTGTGTTTGCTTGTGTTATACCTGCACTCTATTCTTGCTGCTGCTTTATTTATATAGTGGTTTGTGTTTCTTAATCCCATACTCCTATCTTGCCTTTTCCCAACCCCCTCTTCCCACTGGTAACCACTAGTTTGTTCTCAATATCCATGAGGGTCTGTTTTTGTTTTGCTATATACATTTGTTTGTTTTATATTTTAGATTATATGTATAAGTGATAACATAGTCTTTCTTTGACTTATTTCACTAAGCATAATACTCTCTAGATCCATCCATGCTATTGCAAATGGTAGAATTCAATCATTGAAATTGGAAGAGAAGTAAAACCGTCACTATTTGCAGATGGCATGAATATACATTTAAAAAGTAAATATACATAATATACATCAATATACCTAAAATAAACATGAGTTTATACATAATAAATATGCATAAAACATGTGTATGTGTTTATGTGCAAAAGTACACATAAACATTAGTCCTGCCCTTTTATCTTGAGGTAGTAGAGGTAAAACTTGGTTTCCCAACCTACATTGAAATAAAGGCTCAAGATAGATATATTTAAAGTGGCTATGGTAGCTCAGATGGTAAAGAATCTGCCCACAATGTGGGAGACCCAGGTTCAATCCCTGAGTTGGGAAGATCCCCTGGAGAAGGAAATGGCAACCCTCTCCAGTATTCTTTCCTAGAGAATCCCATGGACAGAGGAGCCTAGCAGGCTACAGTTCATGGGGTCGCAAAGAGTTGAACATGGCTGAGTGACTAACACACATGCATAGACATATTTAATTATTAAGCAAGGATACTACTGTGTAACTGGAGCATTTTGAGATACCATGTCAACTAACACGTTTCTCCTAATAATAGTACAATAAAATGAAAATCCAAGTGGTATATATTTTATGCTAAACACTTCTCCTTGGCTCAACAATACTTTCAGATTTATTAATAAGTATGCTGGAAGTTGTCGGTTGACTTCCAGCACCATCTTCTAAGCTCTTTCTTGCACTGCAGGGCATTTGAATGAGATATAGAAGACAGGATAGGGGAGTCTGTCATTCTCCTCTGGCAAAGGTAGGTAGATATTTGGGAAGACAGGAGGACTAGTTTTTCAGCAGTTTCATATCATGTGCTTTGGTGCTAGTAGCAGATGGGTTCATTGGTGGTAGATTCCTTTGATTTTGACCTTTCCTAATTTCTCTTCAATCAATAGTCATCCTTTTGTAAATTTTATAAGCATGTGATTTCCTATATTAAATCCCTGGTTTGTTAAGATACCTGCAGTCATTTCTGCTTCCTTGATGATTATTAAGTCAGTTCAGTTCAGTCACTCAGTCATGTCCAACTCTGCAACCCCATGAATTGCAGCACGCCAGGCTTCCCTGTCCATCACCAACTCCCAGAGCTTACCCAAACTCATGTCCATTGAGTCAGTGATGCCATCCAGCCGTCTCATCCTCTGTCGTCCCCTTCTCCTCCTGCCTGCAATTGTTCCCAGCATCAGGGTTTTTTCCAATGAGTCCATTCTTAGCATCAGGTGACAAAAGTATTGGAGTTTCAACTTCAGCATCAGTCCTACTAATGAATATTCAGGACTGATTTCCTTTATTAAGTCAGTCAGTGATTATTAGGAACATTCTTAATCTTGTGTTTATAAATTACACATCTGGCTTCTCAGCATTTTATTGAACCAAACTTCTATTTATATTTGAGTTTTTGTGACCCATGACACTTTCAGTGAAATCTCATTTGTTAATTTTAACTTATGTAAATATTCTATTGAAATTCTGTCCAAATTATAGAGTTTTAAATTCAAAACTTTATGATTATCATATATAAAACTTGAATTTAATTCAATAATAAATTTATTCAAATATCAGTGATTTTATTCTAAGTATGGAAGAACAAACAGAACATTTGAAAAATATTGAAGAATGGAGTTTAAATGATATTCTTAATTACTAAGAATATTTTTAAAATAATATATATATTGAATATTTCTTGTGTGTTTTTAATTACATTATCTTCTTAGAGGAAAGAGGAAAAAATAAAGTACAAAAAGTACAGATGTATTTTCAAGTGGTAAATACAAAACTGAGGTGCCTTGCTTCATTATCGTTTTATTTGGATCACTTATTTATCCAAAAAATATTTTTAAGGACATTTTTCATGTATGTAAATTTTCAAATAATTTCTAATACTGCCTTTTCTCCTCTGGACTGTTTTTCAATAGGGTTCTGACTTTTCTGAAATATTTATTCTTCACTCTTTAGACCCAGATATAAAAATGACCCTCTAAGTTACTGAGGAGTAGGACCTGAATTTGTTAAAATCCTAGGATCCCATTAAGATCCTTTAACTTCTCACTTTATCAGATCTGCAATGGTCCATTATACTGTGCATCACTACTTTCTTTTAATGGGTGATTGGCTCAACAGATTTTCCATCAATTAATTCCAGTAGATCCATTTAAAATACAGAGACTTTTCTCTCTTCTTTCCCATTTGTTTTAGCTTGCCAGGTCTACCATAGCAATGAAATACAGACTGGTGGTTTAAACAACAGAAATTCATTTTCTGACAGTTTCAGAGGCTAGAAGTTGAAATCAAGGGTTTGCTGGAGTTGTTTTTTGAAGTCTTTCCCTTGGCTTGGATGGATGGTATCTTCATATGGTGCCTCTGTATATTCTTGTCTGTGTCCTAATCTCTTCTTCTTACAAAGATACCATGTTGATTAAGGGCCTACCCTAACAACTGCATTTTAATTGAATTACTTCTTTAAAGGCTCTGTCTCCAAACTGTCACATTCTGAAGTACTAGGGATGAGGGCTCCAATATAATTCATGTCATAGCACATGTTTACTTACTGCCCACAAAATCAGAGAGAGAAAGGTCAATGAATAACTTCATATTCCTTCTAAAGCTTGAAAATAATAAACGTGGTGGGATAATACCCTCTACCAAACCATAACTAACAATATAAAATCCCCTCTCATCTCTATTTACAGAAAAAATTTATAATTGATAGGGAAAAAAGGTTTGCCTTACCTAACATATATAAATTTTATCATGCAAAATAAAAATAATAAGAAAAATTCTAGAAAATGTAAAAAGCTTAGCACAATATTTCAAACACACTTAAAGATGTAAAAAATCTTTAATGTACAAATGTGATTCCCTAATGTTGTACTATGAATGAAAGTGAAAGTCACTTAGTCCTGTCTGACTCTGCACCTTCATGGATTATACAGTCCATGGAATTCTCCAGGCCAGAATATTGGAGTGGGTAGCCTTTCACTTCTCCAGGGGATCTTCCCATCCCAGGGATGGAACCCAGATCTCCCACAGTGCAGGTGGATTCTTTACTACCTGAGCCAAAAGGGAAGCTCTGTTCTATGAATAATCAACTATATTTTACTGTGTATAGGGAGGAAAGGAATGTTAGAAATGACTCTTAACACTACAGTTTATCGTAAGATAAGACAGCTTATTTTAAAAATTTAATCTTACAGCTTCAGGTTTTGAAAACTATAATTTAGAAAGTGGATCAGACCAGATCAGTTCAGGTCAGTTGCTCAGTCATGTCCAACTCCCTGCAACACCATGAATCCCAGCACGCCAGGCCTCCCTGTCCATCACCAACTCCCGGAGTTCACTCAGACTCACGTCCATCGAGTCAGTGATGCCATCCAGTTATCTCATCCTCTGTCGTCCCCTTCTTCTCTTGCCCTCAATCCCTCCCAGCATCAGAGTCTTTTCCAATGAGTCAACTCTTCACATGAGGTGGCCAAAGTACTGGAGTTTCAGCTTTAGCATCATTCCTTCCAAAGAAATCCCAGGGCTGATCTCCTTCAGAATGGACTGGTTGGATCTCCTTGCAGTCCAAGGGACTCTCAAGAGTCTTCTCCAACACCACAGTTCAAAAGCATCAATTCTTCAGCGCTCAGCCTTCTTCACAGTCCAACTCTCAAGGCAAAATGATAGGATACTGAAAGAGGAACTCCCCAGGTCAGTAAGTGCCCAATATGCTACTGGAGATCAGTGGAGAAATAACTCCAGAAAGAATGAAGGGATGGAGCCAAAGCAAAAACAATACCCAGCTGTGGATATGACTGATGATAGAAGCAAGGTCTGATGCTGTAAAGAGCAATATTGCATAGGAACCTGGAATGTCAGGTCCATGAATCAAGGCAAATTGGAAGTGGTCAAACAAGAGATGGCAAGAGTGAATGTTGACATTCTAGGAATCAGTGAACTGAAATGGACTGGAATGGGTGAATTTAACTCAGATGACCATTATATCTACTACTGCGGGCAGCAATCCCTCAGAAGAAATGGAGTAGCCATCATGGTCAACAAAAGAGCCCGAAATGCAGTACTTGGGTGCAATCTCAAAAATGACAGAATGATCTCTGTTCGTTTCCAAGGCAAACCATTCAATATCACACTAATCCAAATCTGTGCCCCAACCAGTAACGCTGAAGAAGCTGAACTCGAACGGTTCTATGAAGACCTACAAGGCCTTTTAGAACTAACACCCCAAAAAGATGTCCTTTTCATTATAGGGGACTGGAATGCAAAAATAGAAAGTCAAGAAACACCTGGAGTAACAGGCAAATTTGGCTTGGAATACGGAATGAAGCATGGCAAAGACTAATAGAGTTTTGCCAAGAAAATGCACTGCTCATAACAAACACCCTCTTCCAACAACACAAGAGAAGACTCTATACATGGACATCACCAGATGGTCAACACCAAAATCAGATTGATTATATTATTTGCAGCCAAAGATGGAGAAGCTCTATACAGAAGCTCTAAACAAGACTGGGAGCTGACTGTGGCTCAGATCATGAACTCCTCATTGCCAAATTCAGACTTAAATTGAGAAAGTAGAGAAAACCACTAGACCATTCAGGTATGACCTAAATCAAATCCCTTATGATTATACAGTGGAAGTGAGAAATAGATTTAAGGGCCTAGATCTGATAGATAGAGTGCCTGATGAACTTTGGACTGAGGTTCGTGACATTGTACAGGAGACAGGGATCAAGACCATCCCCATGGAAAAGAAATGCAAAAAAGCAAAATGGCTGTCCGGGGAGGACTTACAAATAGCTGTGAAAAGAAAAGAAGTGAAAAGCAAAGGAGAAAAGGAAATATATAAACATCTGAATGCAGAGTTCCAAAGAATAGCAAGAAGAGATAAGAAGCCTTCCTCAGCGATCAATGCAAAGAAATAGAGGAAAACAACAGAATGGGAAAGACTAGGGATCTCTTCAAGAAAATTAGAGATACCAAGGGAACATTTCATGCAAAGATGGGCTCGATAAAGGACAGAAATGGTATGGACCTAACAGAAGCAGAAGATATTAAGAAGAGGTGGCAGGAATACACTGAAGAAAAAGATCTTCATGACCCAGATGATCACGATGGTGTGATCACTGACCTAGAGCCAGACATCCTGGAATGTGAAGTCAAGTGGGCCTTAGAAAGCATCACTGTGAACAAAGCTAGTGGAGGTGATAGAATTCCAGTTGAGCTATTCCAAATCCTGAAAGATGATGCTGTGGAAGTGCTGCACTCAATATGCCAGCAAATTTGGAAAACTCAGCAGTGGCCACAGGAGTGGAAAAGGTCAGTTTTCATTCCAATCCCAAATAAAGTGGATATGTAGTTACTAAGTGTAGCAGCTTGGCTTTTTTTCTAGAAAAGTACTTCTCAATTTCAAAGAACATACAATTCTGAAAATGATTCAATATAATAAAGCTCTTTCAGAGTTTAATGGTGATTAGAGAACTTTGACATTGCTGGAAAAGCAAATAAGGGCTTAAGCAATGATGTCCTTTAATACCAAGTGGGTGTAAATAATTTTTTTTAAAGTGTGGAAGAAATTGACAGACAAGATGGCATACTTCTCTTAATTAATTCTCACTAGCAACTTTGTGAAATCATACACTTATCAATGTCAAATTTTAACTCTGAAATGTGTTTAAATTTTCTTATTTTGTTATTATTACCCATCTACATTTTACTTTTCTCTTTGTTCTTTCTTGTACTTCTTAACTCACATCCTGAAAGGATAAGAGAAAATGAACTGGCAAAGTCTGTCAGAATATTATCTCAGTTTTTTGATATAAAGTCATTGTCAGTTATTGTCATTGTCATGGTGAGAAATCACTGTGTAGTGCAGAGAGCCCAGTCTGGTGTTCTATAATGACCTGGAAGGATGGGATGGAGAGAGAGGAGGAAGGCTCTGGAGGGATATATGTATATTTATGACTGATTTGTATTGTTGACGATGAACCGGGGCAACCCGGGCACAACAACGAGGAGGTCGAGACTGAGGAGGGCTCCGAGCTGGAGGGGACCGCGCAGCCACCACCACCCAGGCAGCAGCTGCACACGGAGCCTGGCGGCTACTCGGGGCTGGCCGGACATTATGTCATGGACAATATTACCATGCAGAACCAATTCTATGAGACACAGGTCATCAAGCAAGAGAAGGAATCAGGCTACAAGAGGAAACTACTGGAAATGGACCAACAGCAGCAGGCCTATTGCCCAGAAGTGAAGACAGAGATGAAGCAAGAAGCACCCACCAGCTTCCTCCCACCTGAAGCATCTCAACACAAACCAGACAGACAGCAATTCCAGAGTCGCAAGAGGCTTTATGAAGAAAACCAGGGACGGGGGTACTTTGAGCACCGAGAGGATAGGAGGGGGCGATTTCCTCAGCCTCGGGCTGAAGAGGATAAAGATGACTTTGACGACACCCTTGTGGCCATTGACACATATAACGACACCCTTGTGGCCATTGACACATATAACTGCGACCTCCACTTCAAGGTGGCCCGAGATGGGAGTAGTGGCTACCGGCTCATGATTGAAGGCTTTGCACACCTGTGGTCAGGAGCCCGTGCCAGCTACAGGGTCAGAAGGGGCCGTGTGTGCTTTGAGATGACGATCAATAAAGAAATCTCTGTGAAGCACCTTCAGTCTACATAGCCCGACCCACACGTGGTCCGCATTGGTTGGTCCCTGGACTCTTGCAGCACTCAGCTAGGCGAAGAGCCTTTCTCCTATGGCTACGGAGGCTCTGGGAAGAAGTCAACCAATGGCCGCTTTGAAAACTATGGAGACAAGTTTGCAGAGAATGATGTAATTGGCTGCTTTGTGAGGATAAAGCATCTGCATGCAATGCAGGAGACCCGGGAAGATCCCTTGGAGAAGGAAATGGCAACCCACTCCAATATCGTGCCTGGAGAATCCCATGGACAGAGGAGCCTGGCGGGCTACAGTCCACAGGGTTGCAGAGTCGGACACGACTGAGCAACTTCACACACGTGGAAGAAACCAATACAACAGTGTAAAATTTTAAAAATAAATGAAGAAATAAAGAAGAAAAAAAGCTGTATTCTATTCCATAAATTCCATCACATCATGGCATATACATGGGGAAAAAGTTGAAACAGTGACAAATTTTATTTTCTTGGGCTCCAAAATTACTGTGGATAGTGATGCTGTCATGAAATTAAAAGACGCTTCTTGGAAGGAAAGCTATGGCAAATCTAGACAGCATTTTTAAAAAACAGAGACATCACTTTGCTGAAAAGGTCTGTATAATCAAAGCTATGGTTTTTCCAGTAGTGATGTATGGATGTGAGAGCCGGACCATAAAACAACTGAGTGTTAAAGAACTGATGCTTTCGAACTGTGGTGCTGGAGAAGATTCTTGAGAGTCCCTTGGTCAGCAAGGAAATCAAACCAGTTAATCCGAAATGAAATCAACCCTGAATATTCATCAGACGGACTGATGTTGAAGCTGAAACTCCAATACTCTGGCCACCTGATGTGATGAGCTGACTCACTGGAAAAGACTCTGATGCTAGGAAAGATCAAGGGCAGAAGAAGGGAGTGACAGGGGATGAAATTGTTGGATGGCATCACTGACTCAATGGACATGAGTTTGAACAAACTCCAGAATATAGTGAAGGGTAGGGAAGCCTGGCATGCTGCAGTCCATGGGGTTGCAAAGAGTCAGACACAGCTTAGCAACTGAATCAACAAATGACAGCAATTCCATAAATATTTACAGAGCCAATTACTCCTTTTTAAAGATAATGATATATCTGGAAAGACATTATATATTGATACATTCACCAGGATACCTTCAGTTCCTGATATTTACTATGCAGCTAAACAGTATTCAGTGGGTAGATAATAAAATGCATTTATATTATGTGTGGCAAACATATATATGAAAACATTAATTTTCAGGGTGGAATTTAATATGTATTACTTGTTTTAGTTACAGTTCATCATGATCATATTCTATTCTCTTAGAAAAAAATATTGATACATGCCACATAGCTTCGGTAAAATAGGGTTTTACAAGGGCAAGAAGGTAGAACTTTTCTTTCATATTGTTTCCTCTTCTTGATTTATTATAATGAAGTATTTTCAGAAAAACTTTCCGTAAAATTGTTCAGTAGAATTTTATGAATTTATGATAATGAAGCATAATTCCCATTAAGCTAAATTATTAGGTCAATAATATTACTTCAATATTCTGTAAATACAGGTTTGAATGACACTTGGAGCAAGAAAATTCATGCCTGATGTTGAGGTATAAGGTAAAAATGAGATGAAGTTAAAATTATTGTTAATTATATTATCATTATTTTGCCTAACTTCTTTAGTAACAGCTATTCATTTTAAAGCACAGTGTGGGAATAGCTCATATTGATAAATAAAAAGGGCATGCTGACTTCTCTAACATTTTTACATGACAAATAGCACATGAAAAAGAGATGTTCCTTAGAAATGTGTTATATATTTTATTATTATATTTACATGATGTTACTGAGTTATTACTTCTTAAGAAGTAAATATGATTATTTTTGTCTACATATTTGATCATTTTAATAAAGAAAATATTGCTGTAATGAAAGCAAGGAAGTTAAGAATTATGTAACAAAACACTTTGTGAATTTGCAAGAATTCTTTTTACATGAAATCTTTAGGTAAAAGATTTCAAAGAATGGGTAAAAGTTATTTATGTACCTTGATGCCTTTGCAGATAATGCCAGTAGCTTTAAACTGTTTGAAAAAAATTGTTACATTGCTGGATACATATTATAATGTCCATTCAGTTCAGTTCAGTTCAGTCACTCAGTCGTGTTTGACTCTGTGACCCCATGAATTGCAGCACCCCAGGCCTCCTTGTCCATCACCAACTCCCAGAGTTCACCCAAACTCATGTCCATCGAGTCAGTTATGCCATCCAGCCATCTCATCCTCTGTCGTTCCCTTCTCCTCCTGCCCCCCAATCCCTCCCAGCATCAGAGTCTTTTCCAATGAGTCAACTCTTCACATGAGGTGGCCAAAGTACTGGAGTTTCAGCTTTAGCATCAGCCCTTCCAATGAACACCCAAGACTGATCTCCTTTAGGATGGACTGGTTGGATCTCCTTGCAGTCCAAGGGACTCTCAAGAGTCTTCTCCAACACCACAGTTCAAAAGCATCAATTATTCGGTGCTCAGCTTTCTTCACAGTCCAATTCTCACATCCATACATGACCACTGGAAAAACCATAGCCTTGACTAGATGGACCTTTGTTGGCAAAGTAATGTCTCTGCTATCTAGGTTGGTCATAATTTTCCTTCCAAGGAGTAAGCGTCTTTTAATTTCATGGCTGCAATCACCATCTGCAGTGATTTTGGAGCCCCAAAAAATAAAATCTGACACTGTTTCCACTCTTTCCCCATCTATTTCCCATGAAGTGATGGGACCAGATGCCACAATCTTAGTTTTCATAATGTTGAGCTTTAAGCCAACTTTTTAACTCTCCTCTTTCACTTTTATCAAGAGGCTTTTTAGTTCCTCTTCACTTTCTGCCATAAGGGCGGTATCATCTGCGTATCTGAGGTTATTGATATTTCTCCCTGCAACCTTGATTCCAGCTTGTGCTTCTTCCAGCCCAGCGTTACTCATGATGTACCTAGTAGTCAGAATATTAAGTATGAGATAATTAAGTGATACAGCAAATGATGAAAAAGCAAGTGTTGTGCAGAATAACTACTACTCTTAAATTGTTATAACTGAAAACTCTTAAATTTACAGAGTAAATTTAAGGCAATATGCTCCATTCCATTTCCTAAATATTTATTGAACCATATGTAACCTGTTTTTTGTGAGTTCATAAATAAGTATAGTCAGGAAAATAAACTCTTCTTCTCAGTGTAGGAGAAGGCAATGGCATCCCACTCCAGTACTCTTGCCTGGAAACTCCCATGGACGGAGGAGTCTGGTAGGCCGCAGTCCATGGGGTCGAGAAGAGTCAGACACGACTGAGAGACTTCACTTTCACTTTTCACTTTCATACATTGTAGAAGGAAGCGGCAACCCACTCCGGTGTTCTTGCCTAGAGAATCTCAGGGACAGGCGAGCCTGGTGGGCTGCCATCTGTGGGGTCGCATAGAGTCGGACATGACTGAAGCGACTTAGCAGCAGCAGCAGCTCAGTGTTAAAGTGGTCAAGAATGACCATGTAGAGAATGCAGTGAAACAGAATCCAATTGAATTTCTAGTTGACCTACAAGGAAGTATGCTTTCCAAGTATGCCTCTTTACAGAAAGCCCCACAGCCTCTTCAACTGACTGTTAGTGTATACTATCTGTAGCTTTCCTTATTTTATATCTAGCACTCCAAACTGGATTTAAAATCTCCCAAGGAAGTTGTACATCATTTGTTTATCTGGTGTACCATACACTGAGCAAATGTTCTCTACATATCTGTTGATTTTGTATGGAATAGGAACCTGTATTCTACTCTATCTGACTTGATTATTGTCCTATGATAAAGAAACAAGTATACCATCTTTGAAAAAAGAATGATAAATTATAAGTAAATGCCAAGTGAACTGTTTTTTCAAGATTCAGTTATATTCTCTATGCTTTATTTAATTCTGTAAGTCTATTATGTGATTTGGCTAAGAACTAACTATCCAAGGTTGTCTATATTTTACTCCCACTGTGTTGTTTGATTCAGAAGTTGATTTTCTTAAATTATCAGATACTCAATACATGCTCCATCTCGTGCAAATGATGACTAGATTTTTTGGCAAGTCTGTAGTTTTAAAAATGAATCCAGCCCCATTGACTGGTGTGCTTTAATTGCTGTAATTTAAATAATTAATTCTATATTTAGAAAATGAGTTCAAGGTGGTGTGTGATTAACCATGTTTAATGAAGTCATTACCTGATTAAAAAGCATTTCATGCCCATGACTGATTATATCCAAATGCTAGTCAATTTGATTTAAATTGTCTATATATATTTGAATTTGTTACAGTTTTTTGTTGTACCTACTATGATGAAAACTTGCACTGATATTCTATTATGGGTTATTGCTTACGCTTTATATTTATCTTTACTAGAAGTACAGTATAGGAAATAGTGTTCGACTCCACTAGAAACATCTTCAGGGAATGTTCTTGACTTAGGAAATGGTTTCATTTTGGAAGGTTTAACTTTTAAAAATAAAAGGGATTAGTTCAATTAAGAACATGGCTCTTTAGTGATCAGGCAGATGGTTGAATATCTGAAGCACTTTCTTATACATCAACTCTAGCTCAAATCTTCAGATATATAATGTATCAAACTTCAGTGTGCCTTGAGAAAGTACAGGATTTTAAAGAAAAGAAGTTTTTGAAGTGTTTTTAATAATAAAATTCAAGAGTAAGAAAATATTTTTTCCAGAAGACAAGCACCAGCTACTTTTCTTCTACACTGAACACAGAACAAGAGAAAATATAATTAAACTAAGAAATGAGTTATTTTAGGTCTTAGGGTTGCTTTGAAATTATAAACTCATTCCGCTATATGCTACAGTGCATTACCGAGGTTAGAGTATGATACTTTTTGGTAGAGAATTTCAGAGGCTTCCTGATGTCTCATGTGGTTTAGTGATATTACCTGAGTTACTACTTGAAGTAGTCAATAACTTTTTAAGGTTGCTTCTTCAATAGGCAATCTTATAGTGCTACAGGATGAAATTTTCATATTTTTTAGTGCAAAAGCATACTTCAAAGTAGAACAGGCCATTGTTTATACTATGGACTCAGCCCTGATGACTGTGATGTTTGACATCTACAAAAACTAAATATCTACATATGCACACATACATATATATATAAATCAGTTATCTTCACCTGTACTTTAAAAAAATATTCTGAAAATTTTAACATCTGAGGATAACAGGTTTTTCAATGGTTCCTATTAAATTGCTGTCATTGGTTGACAAACAAAAACATAAGTACATATCTAAGAAAAATATGCTTTAGATTTGTTGTATAATGCATACATTTTGAAAATGTACAGGCTGATCAGGGTTTCTCAACCTTGGCACTGTTGATATTTCAGGCTGAATAATTCTTTGTTGTGGGAAGTTGTATTGTGCATTCTAGGATGTTTAGAAAAATCTTTGGCCTTTACCCTCTAGATTCCAGTAGAATCCTCCCCAACCAAAATCAGGACAAAAATCACTCCATATACTGTCAAATCCTCTTTGGAAGGAAGAGAGTGGTGGTTGAAAAATTGCCTTAGTTGAAAACCACTGTAGAGATTACAGTGAACCACTGATTTTGTCTCAATTTGTTAGAGCAGTGTTAGAAAACATATATACCCTGTGTGTGTTCAGTCATGTCTGACTCTTTGTGACCGCATGGACTGTAGCCAGTCAGGCTCCTTTGTCCTTTGAATTTTGCAGGCAAGAACACTGGAGTGAATTGCCATTTCCTACTCCAGGGTATCTTCTCAACCCAGGGATTGACCTTGCATCTTTTGTGTCTCCTTCATTGACAGGCAGATGTTTACCACTGTGCCACCTGGGAAGGCCACACTTGATTTAATTAACTTGAAGTAGGTTCATAGGGGATGGCAGAGAAGGAGATGGTTAGATAGCATCACTGACTCAATGGACATGAATTTGAACAAAATCCAGAAGACGGTGGAGGACAGAGGTGCCTGACATCCTACAGTCCATGGAATTGCAAAAAGTCGGACACAATTTAGCAACTGAACAACGACAACATCTATAGATGGTGTTTATTACTTCCTTCTTCTGAACACTGTTTTTATGCTTCTCTGTCCTTACCAGACAGGGATGTCAGCTTAGAGATGTGATAAAACTTCATTCCCAAGTGATCTGAGCCCTTGGTAAAGCTTTTTCTATAGTGCCGTAGTGGCTTTTATTAAATTTTAACACTTGTTATGATCATAGATTAAGACAATAAAAGAGAATCCTAGAATCCTCTTCTTATCATTCATATTCTTATTCTTTCCTCTTCATTTTCCACCTGTATCATACATTTCCCAACATTCAGGGTAACAGTGTTAGGCATCCATCATACTGTCTTCCATATCACAATCTTAAATGAAACACCCCCGCCAGACCAAGTTTGATACTAATCCTCTCATTGTATTTCTTACAGCCTCCTTGTTATGTGGCCAGACCTTCGCCTCTGCCAACATACTGATGCAGAGGTTCGCCATAAGCCACTTTTAGGAGAAACAGAGGATTAGACATACAACTCAAAATTCTGCCTTTTGAAAGAAATGTCTGAATTGATTACTCAATCTTCTAGTGTAACTTCTTTGTAGACATTTTAAATCAGAGTATACCATCTTATTAAATTTTTCATTTTATTTCTGTCATACATAATACTCAGGTTTCTTTCTTCTCAGTCATTTGATACTGGAGAGCTCTCCAGAAGTGTATATTATGTGAGAAAGCTTAGATGTTAGTATGGCCAGAGAGGGCATGCCAGGAGTGAATGCAGTTTGTTTACTAAATGTGTGTGGTCTCAGAACCAGCTCATGTCTGGTCTCAGATACTTCTTTTTTTAATTATGAATTATTGCTAGGCAAGTTCAGTATTCGGGCTAGATAGATATCATCATGTATATTATGGCCAGCTTACTTTGTATAGTTACCTGGTGTCCCTGGTCCAGAGATCTGCCTCTGTCTATGCTTAATTTATAGCCAAGAGCCAAAAGAAAATAGTTGCTTATGAAACATTACTTTGCTCCAAGAGCCCAGTGTCCTCTGATGTCATTCCTATGGTCTCTTACAACGCAAGATCAGCTGTAGATTCTTGGATCATGATTTTATGAGTTGAATCATAAGGATGTAAAAAGATAAAGCTGCTTTTACTGCAATCTGAATGTGGAAATTCTTCCCTTTTTCCAAGCCCTAATATAAACTGGAAGTATATCACATGATCACCAAAATTTAGAAAAACCAAGAGTATGGGGGTTTTTTGTTCTTTATTAGTGATGAGTATGGAGAAGGCAATGGCAACCCAGTCCAGTACTCTTGCCTGGAAAATCCCATGGATGGAGGAGCCTGGTGGGCTGCTGTCTCTGGGGTCGCACAGAGTCGGACACTACTGAAGCGACTTAGCAGCAGCAGCAGCAGTGTTGAGTATGCAAAGTGTACTGGGTATTCTGACAAGTTCCAGACCACTGGACCCCCAGAAGCTAAACTGAATAATAGTCTCCTTTATATTCATAAGACTTACCTACCACCTTTTGATATGCAGATGTCTCAGGTAACATGCTATTTCCTTTACTCAATTCTGTTAGGATGATGCCAATAGTTTAAAGGTATGAGTAACAGTCATTGTTTCTCTGGACTAACTGTAGCACAGATCAAGATGATGTAACCTTGGTACTGAAGGATGAAGTCTAGTTTTCTTTCATTAAAAAAAGATGAAACAAAGACTTTTTCTCAGAAGCCAAAGAAGAGAATTCATTCCCAGCAGCTGAACTATGAGAAATAATAAAGTATATCAAATAGAAGAAATATACCTGAAAGAAACTTGTATAGGCACGCGAAACAAAGATGACAGACTATAAACATGCTTAAAATGAAGGTAAATGTCAAAGACTTCAAAATGATTTTTAATCAATTTGAAAAATAATTGTCTAAAGCAAAAATAATAGCAAGTCATTATGAGTATATATACTATATAACGATAAAACTCATGAAAGCAATGGCACAGGAGACAGGAAGAAGCAATAATTTGGTAAGTGCAGCATATTCAGAGACTTCAATATAAAACTACATTTTTTTTCTTCTTGTTCATGTACTTTCAGAATTTTTTTCCTGATGGAATGCACAAATTATATCTTTTTATAACAAATCTGTGAAATTGTTTTACTGTAAATACCTCTTTCTGGATTTACTTTGTTGTGCTGGCATCTGGCTTAAATTTTTATTCTAGGAAGTTTTCACAGTAACTCTTTCAGGTGAGGAAGCCTCTGCCTGCCCTGAAAAGTGAGGATAGGTTGCTTTGGCAACCAAAGGAGACTCAATGATTTTTGTGCTTCTTGTACTTGGAGTCTCCAAATCTTCCTTTAAATATCTATTCTAGTTCTCAAAATTCTCTTGCCTGACAGGGTACTAAATTTTGCATAAAAAGCTTGGTAACTCTGAAATCAATTAAAAGTGTAAATCCATAGAATAAAAAATGTACATGAATCCTTGAGGCTGTAACTGGTAGTTTTTTTTAGCACAATTTAAGGAGCCTTGGTTTTCCACTAACATTCTATTCCATTTATTCATCGTTTCCTAAGAACAACTTCTAAGTTTAGTGGCATGCTGCTGCTGCTAAGTCACTTCAGTTGTGTCTGACTCTGTGGGACCCCATAGATGGCAGCCCCCCAGGCTCCCCCGCCCCGGGATTCTCCAGGCAAGAACACTGGAGTGGGTTGCCATTTCCTTCTCCAATGCATGAAAGTTTAGTGGCATAACTATTCATTATTTCTCACTGTTCGACTCTTTGCTATCCCAGGGACCCCGTCAGGCTCCTCCATCCATGGGATTTTCTAGGCAAGAATATTGGAATGGGTTGCCGTTTCCTCTTGCAAGGGATCTTCCTGACCCAAGGATCAAGCCGATGTCTCTTGTGTCTCCTGCATTGAACAGGTAGAGTCTTTACCAGCTGTACCACCTGGGAAGCCCTATGATTTAGGGAGGGCTCAACAGGGATGTTGTATTAGTTGCCTTTCATTGCTGTAACAAGTTACCAAACCTACATATCTTAAAGCAATGAAAATTTTCTGACAGTTTAATTTCCCTGAGCTAAGTGCCAACTCAGCATGGCTGATTTCTTAGGGAGATTTTGCTGGGAGAATTTGTCTGCCTTTTTAAACTTTCAGTAGCTCCCTGCTTTCATTGATTGGCTCATGACCCATTTCTCTTATCACTCCAGCCTCCTGTTTCCACTGTGACATCTCTTAATACTATGTCTTTAACCTTTTTTGTCTCCCTCTTTAAGATCCTTGGATTGCATTTTGGGTCCAGCAGGTAATTCAGGATAATCTTTTACTCCCAAGGGCTTCCCTAATAGCTCAGTTGGTAAAGAATCTGCCTGCAGTGCAGGAGACCCCAGTTGGATTCCTGGGTCTCGAGGATCCACTGGCGAAAGGACAGGTAACCCACTACAGTATTCTTGGGCTTTCCTTGTGGCTCAGCTGGTAAAGAATCCACCTGCAATGAGGGAGACCTGGGTTAGATCCCTGGGTTGGAAAGATCCCCTGGAGAAGAGAAAGGCTACCCACTCCAGTATTCTAGTTTGGAGAATTCCATGAACTGTACAGTCTATGGGGTCTCAAAGAGTTGGACACGACAAACTGATTTTCACTTTCACTCCCAAGAAATGATTTTATTTAATCAAACTTATAAAGTCTTTTTTGCCACGTAAAGTGTTGTTCATAGGTTCCAGGGATTAGATTGTAGATATCTTTAGAGCATTGCTATTCAGCCTACCACTGATGATATGTCTCTTTCCTGCATGGTGTTGGCTGGAGCTATAACTAGAGCTGAAGGATCCAAGATGGCTTCACTCATGTTTTTGGAGCCTCAACCGGAGTGGTTAGCATTGCTGAGGATTGGCTGAGCCTCTCTGTCTCTGTGAACTCTGTCTTCGTGAATTCACGAATTCACAAAGGTCTGACTCATGCTATTTTTCCATAGAGCTGAATCTCAAAAGAGGAAGCTACTGTGCCCTTCTAAACCCAAACCTTATAGTGCACACTTATATATATCACTTTCAGTTCATTCTGTTGGTCAAAGCTAGTTACAAAATCAGCCTAGAATAAAGGAGAAAAAATAAAAGAAATGACCTCACCTCTTCATGAGTGAAGTGGCATGAGCATACAAACATGAGAGGAATCATTGGTGTCCATTGTTGCAATCTACCACATTTTGAGCTAAGAAATTAAGAATTTGATCATAATATTTTTTTTCATTTAATTTACTTTAATTTTTCAGTCCCATTACAAGAAGTCGTCACACTATAGACTTGAATTCATGATACCTGTTGTTCTGTCTTAAAAAAATCTATGTCCCATTAGACTCAAAGCCTTCCTTGGCTTGGGTCAATGGCTACTTGATTCTCAGGGATTACAGGGTCTTTAATTAGCTAAATTATCACTGTATACCATGTGGTATCAAGTTCCTATCCTGGAATACTAATGGAGTTTTCAGGGTCTTCAGATCCATCTAGGCTCAAATGAATCATATATTTCTTCCATTTCCCTAAGGATTTGTTCTCTGTCATGTATTTCTGGGCCAAATTTCAATATTAGCTAAAGTTCTTTTGTCATAAACAACAGAAGTTGATTCACATAAGTAGAGAAGCAATTTATTAGAATCATGAAAAGCATTTTGAAGATTTAGAAGGAAGCCTGGAAACAAAGAAACTTAGTTACAGAGAGCATAATCAATGATTCCTTCAGGAATTCAGTTGGTGATGTTGATACTCCTGGCATCACAGCCACTGCATTCCTGCCACTGTCGTTGATGGACTCTAGATTCTGCTACCATTTTCCACGAAAAGACTTTAGCTGTACCTATATTTTTGTATCTCTCCTTTCAGATATAAGGAAGAATATGATGAAGCCCAGGTTATGTTCTAAGATGCTGGTTTCCAAAAAGAGACAATGTCTCATCTTCTGAATATGTAGTGGAAAGTGTGGGTTGCCTTGTTCTAAGAGTCACACTTTGTGTGTTAACCCACATATAAGATTGAGCTTCCATCACTGGATAGTTAAAGAACTAAATCTTGGCAATGCTTATTATAAAATTAAATTAAAAAAAATCCAACATCAGGTAATTCCCAGCAGTCCAGTGGTTAGGACTCCATGCTTCCACTGCAGGGGCATGGTTTCAATCCTGGTCAGGAAATTGAGATTCCCACATGCTACATGGGAAGGCCAAAAACAAACAAACCTAAAAGTTCATTTGCTTTTTACTGCCTCACTCGAATAGAGAAACAACTGTTTTGACTTGTTATAATTATCACCATCTTTCTCTTCTAAATTATTCATCATCCTCTAACTTTGAAGCACACACACCCACACACCCACACACATGCATACACTTTACTCAAGGGTTCCTCAGTATAAGGGTTTTAAAATTTATTTCTTCTTGGTGCAATTCTGTCTCTTTATTATGAGTTCCAACTACCAACTACTTACTCTCTTATAAAAATTCAAATCATGAATCAAAATGCAGAGGGTGGAAAGGAATCTCCCTTATTATTCTGTATGATATTGCAAAAACATCACAACATTATAAACCTGCTTCTCTATTTAATTGTAAGCTGCCAGTCTACCATAAATAACCTTAGAGTTCTAAAGGTAGGTTTCTTGGGAAATATCAGTGATTTATATATTTCTGTAAATCAAAGAAAAAAGATGTTACTAAGTATAAGCCACAATCAAATTAATATCATATTTGATGCATTATTATAAACATTTTTAATTTATGAAGACATTTCATGATTTACTCTTGATAAAAACCTGTTATTAGAAATTGGTAGGAAATTTGTTTTTTCCAAATTTCCCTTAGATGTCCCTAAGTGTTGTTCCAAAGAAGTCTATTTTATGAATTCTTGGAATAGGTTGAAAGTAAAATTCTATTAATATCTAAATGATTTTAGAATATAAAACTAAGTAATGCACACTACAAGTCTTTAAATAAATACAGTTTGCTTCAGAAAAGAGCAGTGTAAATAATATGTAGTTCTAAACATGGAAAATAGTCATCAGAGTCTTTTAAGATAAAATTACAGGAGCATATGAAACACATATTTCAAGAACCTCAGAATTTATCCAAAGCTGCAGAAGTATTTTTAGCAGATTTTCTAAAATGTATTAAATTACATTTGCATATGGATACAATTTAAACATATACTTCAGTCAATCTCTTTATCCTTAGTGAATTACAAAATAACAGGAAATGCTAAAAGATGTTTTACCTTTCTCTAAAGCAGATTTTGATTATAGAAATGTACTTTATTGAACCGATTTTTGTTTATAGCACACAATTCTGTAAAATGTGTGCATATATTTTTTAATTTAGATACATGTTCAGCTGACCTAATACTTATATTTTAAAAGACATTATAGAAAACTTCAATTTACAATCTATTGATTTAAAAATCATGATATCATAAATTCTTAGATTTAAAAGGGACTTTGAACTCTTTCAGTACCTACTAAGTCAATGAGTCATTGGAAAGCTCAAAGCTTGTGTTTTTCACTCATGCTTTGAGCTAAGTCACTTCAGTCATGTCTGACTCTGTGCGACCCCATAGACGGTAGCCCACCAGGCTCCCCCGTCCCTGGGATTCTCCAGGCAAGAACACTGAAGTGGGTTGCCATTTCCTTCTCCAATGCATGAAAGTGAAAAGTGAAAGTGAAGTCGCTCAGTCATGTCTGACTCGTTGCGACCCCATGGACTGCAGCCTACCAGGCTCCTCTGTCCATGGGATTTTCCAGGCAAGAGTACTGGAGTGGGCTGCCATTGCCTTCATGCTTTGTTAAGTATTTAATTGGAATGGTGTCTAATTCTCTTGTGTTTCAAGCTACTCACTTTAGTTCTCTCAAATATAATTATTATAAGGTATAATTAAAGTAATATCTTTTTCATTTTCTGGAGGCTGCCTGCATTCCTTGGCTAGCAGTCCCTTCCTTATATCATTTCAATTTCTTGGTTCAGCATCACATCTCCTCCACTTTAATCCTCCTGCCTCCCTTTTACAATAACCTTAGTGATTACACTGGATTACCCAGATAATATAGGATACACTTTCATCCCCAAATCCTTAACATTTGCACATTTCTTTTTACAATATAACGTAACACTCACAGGTTAAGGAGATTAGAATGTAGACATTTTTCCAAGGGGATGGGGGGAGAGTGATATTATTCACTCTATCACGGGTGCTTAATGTGAACCTGCAATAGGCAGGAAGCTGATGATGCAATATTAGAGAAACACTTAAATATATGTTATGAGTCTTACATTCTAGACAATAAATAATATTAGGTACTGCAAGGAGATCCAACCAGTCCATCTTAAAGGAGATCAGTCCTTGGTGTTCATTGGAGGGACTGATGCTAAAGCTGAAACTCCAGTACTTTGGCCACCTCATGTGAAGAGTTGACTCATTGGAACTGACCCTGATGCTGGGAGGGATTGGGGGCAGGAGGAAAAGGGGACGACAGAGGATGAGATGGCTGGATGGCATCACTGACTCAATGGACATGAGTTTGGGTGAACTCCAGGAGTTGGTGATGGACAGGGAGGCCTGGCGTGCTGTAATTCATGGGGTCGCAAAGAGTTGGACACAACTGAGCAACTGAATTGAACTGAACTGAACTGAACTGAAAGTCACAACATAACGACTAAATTTAGAACTCTGAAGTCTTATGTTTGATGTAGGAAGTTTCTAAAATGGCTCTAAAAGATCCCCGCCTCCTGGTATTCAAGCCTTTGTGTAATCCCCTCCGATTGTATGTGAGTCAGACCTGGAGACTTACTTGCTAAAAACAAAGGGTATGGCAACAGTGATAGAATAGTATTTTCTGATAATGTAACAAAAGGACTGTGCCTTCCAACTTCTTGCCATTTTCACTTCCTCACTAGTTTGTTGTAAGGAATGCAAGCTGACATGTTGTGCACTTCCCCATGAGGAGGCTGGTGTGTCAAGAAACTGAGGGAAACTACTGGCCAACAGTTAGGGAGGAACAAAGACCTTAGTCCAACAGCATAGGAAGAATTGAACCTTGTCAATAACCATGTGAGTGAGTTTTTAAGGCTTGTCCCTCAGTTGCAGCTTTGCCAGCAACCCAAAACAAGAGCCAGCCAGCTAAGTTGCACCCAGATACCCAAATCACAGAAATTGTGAGATAGTAAAATTTCGGTGTTTTAAGTCACCAAGTCCTGGGTCATTTGTTACATAACAGTTGTTGCTGTTTAGTAACTAAGTCATAGATCTGACTCTTTTGTGACCTGCCAGGCTCCTCTGTCCATGGGATTTCCCAGGCAAGAATGCTAGACTGGATTGCTATTTCCTTCTCCAAGGATCTTCCCTACATAACAGTAGATATGCAATTTTTATTTAAACTTGAATTTGAATGTTGTTGAGAATGGCAGGTACTCTATATCACACATAGTTTATATCCATCCTAGTATCTGACAATAAAACACATATAACAAAAACATATTAAATAACAATTATCCAATTTCTTTTAGTATATTTTATTTTTTGTTTCAATTTTTACTTGTTTAAATTATCGAAATATAGTGGATTTAAAATGTGTTAGTTTCACATATCGGAGAAGGCAATGGCATCCCACTCCAGTACTCTTGCCTGGAAAATCCCATGGACAGAGGAGCCTGGAAGGCTGCAGTCCATGGGGTCGCTGAGGGTCAGACACGACTGAACAACTTCACTTTCACTTTTCACTTTCATGTATTGGAGAAGGAAATGGCAACCCACTCCAGTGTTCTTGCCTGGAGAATCCCGGGGATGGGGGAGCCTGGTGGGCTGCTGTCTATGGGGTCACACAGAGTCAGACACGACTGAAGTGACTTTGCAATAGCAGCAGTTTCACATATACATCAAAGTGATTCAATTATACATATAAGTACATATATATATATTTTTACATTCTTTACTATAGGTTATTATAAGATACTTAGCTCCTGTGCTATAGCATAGATTACTTAAAAGTATTTTAACAGCATTTAATTAAATTATTTAAATACAGTGTCACAATAAATACAATGAAGTTAAAGAAAAATGTCCTGTGATAGCAAATAACTGGGAAACCTCAGTTAAGTACAAATATCAGAGAAAATCTCTCTGTGGATACCCTTGTTAAGGACCTGCAAAAACAGAAAGAACCATGCCAGTAAAGAGCAGAAAGAGTGTTCCAGGTAGAATAAATAATCATGTGTAAAAGCATATAAATGGTCTCAGATATTAAAACAAAGTCAAAATAAAGAAAAGCAAAAATGTTTTCCATTTGGTTCTGGATATCAGTGGGTAATAATGAACAAGTCATAGAAAATGAAAGTGAAGAAGGAACATTAATCTAAATATATGGCTTGGAATATCATGATAGAAAATAAATTTTAAATTCAAAACAATGGAAATTTCCATAGAATAATCACAGATAAATATTGGCTTCAAAATGATGCAATGGATGACCAATTTTCTGTATCAACTTGAATGAGTCACTGGGTACCCAGATATTTGGGCTAAACATTATTCTCAGTGTGTCTGTGAGGATATGTCTGGATGAGATTAACGTTTGAATCAATAGACTTAGTAAAGGTGATTGCCCTCCCCATTGTGGATGGAGACCACATTCAATTCACTGATGACCTAAGCAGAAAAAACAGGCCGAGGAAGGGAGAACTTGCTTTGTCTGTCTACCTTTGAGCTAGAACACTGTTCTTCTCCTGCCTTCAGACTTGGACTTGGACTGGAACATATGCCATCAGCTCTTTCATTTCTCAGGCCTTCAGACTTAGATTGGAACCACACCACCAGTTGTCCTGAGTCCCCAGCTTTCTTAGTGCTGAACTTGAGACTTCTCATTCTCCACAGTCTCGGAGGCTAAGTCTTTGTAATCTCTATATGTATATCCTATTGATTTTGTTTCTCTGGAGAACCTACCACAGTGGATGTTGTCGAATTTATCTAAAGATTATGTGGGAGGAAATAAGTCCTAAAGCAGGGGGCATAGAATTCAGAGGCCAGATTTGACTATACTATACTGGATTTGAAACATCCAGTTGTAGATGTCAAGGAGAGATTTTGTTAACAGAGATCACATTTTTAAAAATTTTATTGATTATCTAATAAGTAATCATCTTGTACCAAAGATATGACAGCTCACATAGGTCTTAGAAATGTAGATCAGAAAGCCAACAGAATATAGATGGTGTATCAGTTAGATATGCTATCTCAGTAAATAACAAAATGCCTAACAAATAGTGACTTAAATATTGGGAATTAATTTACTCATACAGCAGGAATTCTGAAGGTAAAGTCTTATTATGGCAAAGTAAAGGTAAAGGCATTAGTTCATGGCAAGGTAAAGGTAAAAAACAATGTTGGGAATGTGTGTGTGTATGTGTATGTTTAATATCCCCCTTGTGATTGCGAGTTCACTGTGGCAACTCTAACCATCATGTCATGCTCAAACATAGGGAAACAGGGAGCAGCGTGGGTGAAGTCCTTTTGGCACACACCACCCTTTTATGAGCGATCCAAAATCATTCCCAAAACCCCTAGAAAAATTCCTTTTCTTTCCATTGGTGTAAAATTAACCATAACTTCACCTCTAGACAAAGTGCTGGATCTACTTTCTTACAGATCTAGGGATTTTTTTAAAGTCTTTATTGCACTTGTTATAATATTGCTTCTATGTTTTTTGGCCACAGGCATATGGGATCTTGGATTAAACATCCCCTGCACTGTGCCAAACATCAGTGCCTCCAGGGAAGTCCCCTAGAGCTAGGATCTTGGTACATAAAAAGAAAAAAAAAAGTTCTATTTCTAAAAATCAAGAGGGAAATGACTTCAGGGTAGGCATCTAATAGAACTCCAAATGTATTCAGAAACTATTTTAAGGCCAGGAAGTTGAAATAGTTTGATTTTAATCAAATGAAGGCAACTATTTCATATTAACAATTGGTTTATGAATGAACATGTGACCCAATTCTGTTCAATAAAACATAAGAAACATTTCTGAAGTCTTCTACTGTATTAATGTTATTTTTCCTGTTATACAGAGACATCAGGGAAAAAAATTTTCCAGGCTTCTTTCTTGCTTTCAGCTCAGGATGCTATTGTAAAAGAATAGAGTATTTCAAAATGTGGCAGCTACTTTGCAACCATGAGATAAAGATCGAAACAGTATCAGTTAAAAGGTAGCTTCTTGACTTGATTAATTCACTCAACTAATCCTCTATTATTTAAACTAATACAACTTGGGGACTCTGTTATTTGTAGCTGAAAGGACCATAAAGATCTTACTTAAATCCATAGAAATTAAGGTATTTAATGCAAAGGGAGAAGCTGCTAAGAGAAGAGAGAAAAAGACTCATTACTGAAGGTTGGAGACATTTAGGAGTGAAGAGATGAGAAATGTGCTAAGGAGACAGAGAAGTGGTAAAAGAAAAACCAAAGGAGTAGTGTGTTCTGAAAACAGGATATTTCATAAAGGATGATATTGTGACTTTCGTGGAATGCTACTGAAAGTCTAAACATATTGAAAACAGTACTTTCAAAATAATTTTTTTCAATATGAAGGTCTTTGTAAATTTTGAAGAAGTTATCTTTGATTACTGGGAGAAAGAAGCTTTATTAGAGCACTTAAGGCTTGAGGAAATGTGACTGTAATGTTTAGAAGAAAATCCATCAGAATGCTTGGCCATAAAGTGATACTGATGAAAGGGAGCTTCCCAGGTGGCACAAGTGGTAAAGAACCTGCCTCCCAATGCAGGAGAGATAAGAAACATGGGTTCAATCCCTGAGTCATGTAGATCCCCTGGAGAAAGTCATGGCAACCACTCCAGTATTCTTGTGTGGAAAATCTCATGCACAGAGGATCCTGGAGGGCTACAGTCATAGGGTCACAAAGAGTCAAACTTGACTCAAGCAACTTAGCACACAATATTGAGGAAAGAAGTAAATGAATTGCCTTTAGTCATTATCTAGTGGAATGTACTGAAGGAAAATTGCATAGTGATGAGGTTATAAGCACTAGGAGAAACTGATGATACTGGAGAAAGTAGAAAACACAGGAAAAGTACTCTTAAGGAGATAGTCTATTGAGTGCAGAAGAATAAATTAGCCTCTGATGGAGGAAGAGTTGTTTTCTTTATTGAAACAAGGAGAAGAGGTGATGAGGAGGCAACAAAATTTCTTAGTTTGTGACAAGGTGAGGCACCAATTAACAACTGGTCCATTATTCAGAGAAGGATCGTATGTCTTCTACCAATTCAGATGTTAGTCTAATTAGAAAACACCCTTGCAAACATACCCAATGATAATGATAATGATTAACCAAATATTCTGGGCACCTCATGGTCCATTAAAGTTGACACATAAAATTAAGGATCACAGTCATCATGGAAGAGGGATGAAAGACTGTTGAGAAGGCGTGAGGAATCGTACTTGGCTTCAGTTCAGTTCAGGTGCTCAGTTGTATCCAACTGTTTGCGACCCCATGAATCGCATCACGCCAGGCTTCCTTGCCCATCACCAACTCCCAGAGTTCATCCAAACTCATGTGCATCGAGTTGCTGATGCCATCCAGCCATCTCATCCACTGTCATCCCCTTCTCCTCCTTCCCCCAATCCCTCCCAGCATCAGGGTCTTTTCCAATGAGTCAGCTCTTCGCATCAGGTGGCCAAACTATTGGAGTTTCAGCTTCAGCATCAGTCCTTCCAATGAACACCCAGGACTGATCTCCTTTAGGATGGACTGGTTGGATCTCCTTGCAGTCCAGGGGACTCTCAAGAGTCTTCTCCAACACCACAGATCAAAAGCATCAATTCTTCAGCGCTCAGCTTTCTTCACAATCCACTCTCACATCCACACATGAGATAGACCTTTGTTGGCAAAGTAATATCTCTGCTTTTGAATATGCTATCTAGGTTGGTCATAACTTTCCTTCCAAGGAGTAAGCATCTTTTAATTTCGTGGCTGCAATCACCATCTGCAGTGACTTTGGAGCCCAAAAAATAAAGTCTGACACTGTTTCCCCATCTATTTCCCATGAACTGATGGGACCAGATGCCATGATCTTCGTTTTCTGAATGTTGAGCTTTAAGCCAACTTTTTCACTCTCCTCTTTCACTTTCATCAAAAGGCTCTTTAGTTCTTTTTCACTTTCTGCCATAAGGGTGGTGTCATCTGCATATGTGAGGTTATTGATATTTCTCCTGGCAATCTTGATTCCAGCTTGTGCTTCCTCCAGCCCAGCGTTTCTCATGATGTACTCTGCATATAAGTTAAATAAGTAGGGTGACAATATACAGCCTTGATGTACTCTTTTTCCTATCTGGAACCAGTCTGTCATTCCATGTCCAGTTCTAATTGTTGCTTCCTGACCTGCATATAGGTTTCTCAAGAGGCAGGTCAGGGGTCTGGTATTCCCATCTCTTTCAGAATTTTCCACAGTTGTTGGTGATCCACATAGTCAAAGGCTTTGGCATACTCAATAAAGCAGAAATAGATGTTTTCTGGAACTCTCTTGCTTTTTCCATGATCCAGTGGATGTTGGCAATTTGATCTCTGGTTCCTCTGCCTTTTCTAAAACCAGCTTGAACATCTGGAAGTTCATGGTTCACGTATTGCTGAAGCCTGGCTTGGAGAATTTTGAGCATTACTTTACTAGCGTGTGAGATGAGTGCAATTGTGCGGTAGTATGAGCCTTCTTTGGCATTGCCTTTCTTTGGGATTGGAATGAAAACTGACCTTTTCTAGTCCTGTGGCCACTGCTGAGTTTTCCAAATTTGCTGGTATATTGAGTGCAGCACTTTCACAGCATCATCTTTCAGGATTTGAAATAACAACTGGAATTTCATCACTTCCACTATCTTTGTTCGTAGTGATGCTTTCTAAGGCTCACTTGACCTCACATTCCAGGATGTCTGGCTCTAGGTGAGTGATCACACCATGATGATTATCTGGGTCATGAAGATCTTTTTTGTACAGTTCTTCTGTGTATTCTTGCCACCTCTTCTTAATATCTTCTGTTTCTGTTGGGTCCATACTATTTCTGTCCTTTATTGATCCCATCTTTGCATGAAATGTTCCCTGGCTTAGGCTCAGCTAAAAAGTCAGAACATTTTCTTGTGAACAAATTTCAAACCAGCAATTCCTAATCTTACACTGTACAATTAATTCTTTGAATTGAAGGCAACATTTACGATCTATTCTCATTACATTATCTCAGTTTTACACGAGAATACCTTTCTTCAAACTATGTTAATTGTGTTTTTAAAGTGCTTATATTCTCCTGGCACCTCTGATCTGTAATTCTGGTGAACCTGTCTTTTCCATGGGCTTGGCATTCAACATGGGTCAGCACTGGGCCCACGGCAGATGTCAGGGGTATTCTATGGAATATCATTGATCCTTAGCAGTAGCAATAAGTGGCAGATATTTTAAGAATTTTTAAAAAATAATTCTCATTGTAGATCTCAAAATTAAATCAGATTCATGATTTCAGGACAATCTAATTTTAAAGGTGGAAATTCCCTCACATTTTCATTAAGTATAAATTAAATGTATATTTATAGCAATGTAAATATTGTGTATATCATTTATAGCAATGTAAATCTGGTTTCTATTTTTAAATGACAATCTGCTCACATTCAGTGTTTGTTCAGTTTGTTCTATTTCATAGCAGTCAAGTATGCTTTAGTCTAGTTTTAGGGGAAAATACATACATATTTTAAAATCAATTCATATTACCTGGTGCCTCTCTAAGAACTGACCAGGAAACCAAGAATATGAACTCTGGAGTGAATCTATTTGGGTTTTAATTCTGGCTCTAATATTTGTTAACTATGTGATCTTTGAAAAACATGTTATGTCCTCTCTATATGAAAGGGTTGTGTCTTAGTTCCGGCTGGTATAACAAAGTATAATAGAATGGATACATTACAAACAGCAGAAATTTTCTTCTCACAGTTGCGAAGGCTGGGAGTTAGAGTGAGATCACGGTGCCAGGTGGTCGGGTTCTGGCAGGAACCTCATCTCAGTTGCAGATTGCTGTCTTCTTGTGTCCCTGATTCTGGGAAAGATTGAAGGCGGGTGGAGAACCGGACGACAGAGGATGAGATGGTTGGATGGTGTCACTGACTCAATGGACATGAGTTTGAGTAAACTCTGGGAGTTGGTGATGGACAGGGAGGCCTGGCATGCTGCAGTCCATGGGGTTGCAAAGAGTTGGACACAACCGAGCAACTGAAATGAACTGAACTGGACTGAACTGGACTGTGTCTTATAATGGTGGAGAGAGAATGAGGTGGCTATCTGGCCTCTTCTTAAGAGTGTGTGTGTGTGCTCAGTCGCTTCAGTCATGTCCAACTCTTTGCGACCCTATGGACCATAGCCCACAAGGCTGCTCTGTCCAGGGGATCCTCCAGGCAAGAAAACTGAAGTGGATCGTCATGCTCTCTTCCAGGGGATCTTCCTGATCCAGGGATTGAACCTGCATTTCTTATGTCTCCTGCATTGGCAGGGACGGGGTTCTTTACCACTAGCACCACCTGGAAAGCCCCTCTTACAAAAGTATTGATCCCATATGAGGGCTTCACTTTCATGACCTAATACTGTCCAAAGGCCCCATCTCCCAGTACCATCACTAGGATTACAATTCAGCATATTTATTTTGAGGGGACATAAACATTAATTCCCTAGCAGATAAACATTACTCTGAGTTTAGATAACAAAAACACCTATCACAAAGTGTTGTTAATAATAGATTAATTTTATTTAAGGATTATTCCCTACAAAATCTTGTCCTAAACATTTTAGGTATATCATCTCATGTTATCATCATAGCAACCCATGAAACAATACATTAGTATCCACATTTCATAGATGAGAAAAGTCTAAATAACTTTCCCCTGGTCACACAATTTATAAGTTTTATAATTGGGATTGAATCCAAAACAAAATTCATAAAGTTTAGACAATTTCATTATACCCAGAAATCCAGTAGCCAACCAATCCATTTATCTGCGATCTTTGTGAACTGAAGCAGGTTTTGAATAGCTACTAATAAAAACAGTAATCAAACAACCAAATATAAAGCAAGTATGCTGAAAGGTTTATTTTATAATTAATATCATATTACATTTAGTATATGACATTATAATATTATAAGATACATATAAATAATTAAATTGCCAGTTTATGAATCTTGAGGTTCATTTTGATCCTCATATGTTTTAATCAATATAGGAAAATGTTATTGAACAGATCTGAACCTTGTATATCTATGATATAATTTTATGTGTCTGCAATCATCTCTCTCTGACCTTGCTTTTATGTCACTTGATCACATTTTAAGCAAGCCCATGGCTTTCTAGTCAATTTCAGTCCAATAAACTGATTATTATAAAATAATCAATAATCACAGATATGGGTCTGCAAGCTATCCCAGTCCTATTTCCTCTCATCACACCAGAATCTCTCTTCAAAACCTGCTCAAATTGACAAGAAAGGAAAGTCAGGAAATAGATTTCCAAGCAGAAGATAAGATTCCTTCGTTCATTTATTGAACAAATACTGATCACCAGTGCCATTAGCCTGGGGCTTCCCCAGATGTCATTAGCAGAGAATCTTCCTACAACAAAGGAACCTGAACAGGCTCAGGTTTGATCCCTAGGTCAAGAAGACCCCTGGAGTAGGAAATGACAACCCACTCTAGTATTCTTGCCTGGAGAATCCCATGGACAGAGGAGCCTGGTGGCTATGGTCCATGGGCTCGCAACAAGTCAGACACAACTGAAGCAACTTAGCACAGCATGATTAGCATATAGTACTGGGGATTCAACACTCAAGAAAACTAACTGACTCCTACCCCACCTTATTAGATCTTATATTCTAATAGAAGGCGAGAGTGTCAGTTGCTGATAAATGCTTAGGAGAGAAACTACAACTGGGTAAGAGGATAGAGATTAGTGGAAGTTATTTTTTAAAAGCTTGTCAGAAAAAATCTCCATTAATAAATGACAACTGAGAGGAAGTTAGTGAAGTAAAGGAGCATTGGTCCAGGCAGAGACCAGTGATTTTATTGCCAGAAAGGCCCAGCAATGAAAGCATGTTTGGTGTACTGGGGAACGTGACCATCAAAGAGAAGGAAGGTATGGGATGAAGTTCAAAAGATAGTCAAGGATAAACTCACATGGATCTTTTCAGGTTATGGTAGTGTGAAATGTGAAAGTTGCTCAGTCATGTCCGAGTCTTTGTGACCCCATGGACTATATAATCCATGGAATTCTCCAGGCCAGAATACTGGAGTGGGTAGCCTTTCCCTCTCCAGGGGATCTTCTCAACCCAGCGATTGAACCCAGGTCTCCTACACTGCAGGCAGATTCTTTACCAACTGAGCCACAAGGGAAGCCCAAGAATATTGGAGTGGGTAGCCTATCTCTTCTCCAGTGGATCTTCCCAACCCAGGAATCAAACCAGGGTCTCCTGCATTGCAGGCAGATTCTTTACCAACTGAGTTATCAGGAAAGCCCACAGGTTATGGTAGGGGCTTTGTAATTTGTCTATCTAATGAGAATCCTTTGGAAGGTTTCAAGAAAGAGGGAATATGATATAACATAGGTTTTAAAAAGAATTATCAGCTGAAATGTGAATTATTATGTCAATTGGGGTCAAGACTGGAAGGGTGAGAATAAATAAGAGACTTATTGCGATAGTCTAGGTAAGAAAAATAGCCTGACTTTTATGCATCCTGTTGGAGATGTAAGAAGCTATCAGGTGCAATATGTGCTGGTGGCTTTATGTAAATGTGGGAGAAAAAGAGGAGTTAAGAATTATTGTGAGAATTATTTTGCTTGTTTTCTGGCTTAAGCAACAAGGTCAATGGTAGTGCTATTTTCTGAGATAAATAGAAGATAGATGGAATAGCAATAGTTTTGTTTAAGATATTTAAGCTTGAGATGTGTTTTAGTTATCCTGGTGGAGTTACAAAGATTCACATCATTCTAATGAATATAAATGACATTTAAAAATAAAAAAGACACTATATTAAAATATAGCAGGAAAGTTATCTTACTGGTAAAATTTGTTTGATTTTTTTAAAAAACGAGTATGAAGTCATTTAATATAAAGGATGTGGGCAATAATTTAAGAGCAGATTTGCAATTATGCTAGTGTATTAAATGCAGTCACCCTTATAGTCATGTGCAATTGACCAATATAATGTTCCGCTTGCTAGGTCATTCAATTTAAAAGGGTTATAGCAGCTAATCTTTTTTAGCAATCAAAAGCATCATGCATCAAATAAACATTAAGGAAAGAGGTAGATTTTATCTTGTGAAAGCAAGTGGGGATATTTTCTCAACTTGAGAACAGGGCCTACCTTCTGTATAGATACCTTAAAATGTGGAATTTAAATTTAGTGTTAATGATAACTCTCTCTCTGTCTAGTCTATCATCTATCTATCTATTTGTCTGTCTGTCCTTCTATCCATTACCTATCTATTTCTCTTTATCTCTCTGTGTGTATTGTTATTCTATTTCAAGCAGTGATTTCCCTGGTGGCTCAGATGGTAAAGCATCTGCCTACAATGCGGGAGACCCAGGTTCGATCCCTGGATTGGGAAGATCCTCTGGAGAAGGAAATGGCAATCCACTCCAGTACTCTTGCCTGGATAATCCCATGGATGGAGGAGCATTGTAGGCTACAGTCCATGGGGGTCGCGAAGAGTCAGACACGACTGAGTGACTTCACATCACTTTGTCCTTCTATCCATTACCTATCTATCTCTCTTTATCTGTCTATGTATTGTTATTCTATTTCAAGCAGTCTGGGAAAAAGTAGTTTCTTTTCTCAAGTTCAAAGCAAATCCCTCAAGTTGTATTTTTGAAAAAAAGATTTCTTGCTTTTACTCCTTTACTCATAAAATAGGTCACTATTCATCAGTTCTTACCTTATTATATTTTTTATTTTTGCTCTGTCCCTCCTCACTGCTTTTTCACATGCAATAAAAAACGTCTTTGCAAACTTAAATATAAAATTCCTTTGTCCATTATTCCATTGCAAACTTGTTGCTAAGAGCATGCTTGCTGCCTTTATTACAAAATGGGAGACCTCATATTCCATTCACTTCTTTCCCTTCTGCCATCAAGCTTCTGCCTCTATTATTTTACTGAAATTACTCTCCAAAAAGTTATTTGCAAGCCAGCTAAATTCTATTAGAATATTTTTGTCTTTCATATTACTTGACTATTTAACATCTAACATTTTTTAAAAAATTGAAGTATAGTTGATCCACAACATTTAACATTTTTTGATTGATGTTCTTATTCCTTGGATTCTAAGATCTCAATTTCTAGCTTAAAATTCTAGTTCTCTTTTTTATGTTTTAAACATTTTTATTCAGTTTGTCATTTTTCTTCTTGTGATGCCCTTTAAAGATTAATATTGGCCAAGATTCCATTTGTGATTTTCCTCTGCTCATCCATTTTACCTTTCTTTTTATTTACCTGTTCCTATAGTTCTTTTTAATTTTTACAAAAATGATCATCCATCTGTATTAGGATGACTTCTGCTATTGATTATCATATTTCATCTGATGCAACAGACCAAACATTCCTTGAGTGAAAGATCATTCAACAATGCATCCTCATGACACTATCTACAACATAATGGTGCTCAATAAATATTTATTACACTGATCCATATTTACTGCACAAATTTGTCCTCTAAATTCTGAATCTGTATATACAAGAGTATTCGGTTCAATTGCTCAGTCTTGTCTGACTCTTTGTGACCCCATGGAATGCAGCATGCCAGGCTTCCCTGTCCTTCACCATCTCCTGGAGCTTGCTCAAACTCATGTCCATTGAGTCAGGGATGCCATCCAATCATCTTGTTCTCTGTTGTCCCCTTCTCCTCCTGCCTTCTATCTTTCCCAGCATCAAGGTCTTTTCTAATGAGTTGGATCTTCATATCAAATAGCCGAAGTATTGGAGCCTCAGCTTCAGCATCAGTCTTTCCAATGAATATTCAGGATTGATTTCCTTTAGGACTGACTAGTTTGATCTTTTTGCAATCCAAGGGACTCTCAAGGGTCTTCTCCAACACCACAGTTCAAAAGCATCAATTCTTCAGTGCTCAGCATTCTTTATGGTATAACTCTCACATCCATACATGACTACTGGAAAAACCACAGCTTTGACTAGACAGAACTTTGTTGGCAAAGTAATGTCTCTGCTTTTTAATATGCTGTCTAGGCTGGTCATAGCTTTTCTTCCAAGGAGTAAGTGTCTTTTAATTCCATGGCTGCAATCACCAGCTGCAGTGATTTTGGAGCCCAAGAAAATAAGGTCTGTCACTGTTTCCATTGTTTCCCCATCTATTAGCCATGAAGTGATGGGACTGGATGTCATGATCTTAATGTTTTGAATGTTGAGTTTTAAGCCAGCTTTTTCATTCTTCTCTTTCACTTTCATCAAGAGGCTCTTTAGTTCCTCTTCATTTTCTGCCATAAGGATAGTGTCATCTGCATATATGAGGTTATTGATATTTCTCCTGGCAATCTTGATTCCAACTTGTGCTTCATCCAGCCTGGCACTTCATATGATGTACACTGCATATAAGTTCAATAAGCAGAGTGATAATATACAGCCTTGATGTACTCATTTTCCAAATGGGATCTGTAAATAGATGGCCTCAAAATACCTCCCACACAATATAAACAAAAGGATAACTTTATCTTTCCCTAAATATTTGCTATTATTCACCCAAATTCTACTTCAGAATATTGTTTATGTAGCCACCTGTCTCTTAAATCCTCAGGCAATCAGTCACCAAGTCCTGTAAGTTTTACTTCCCTGACATCTCATATCTAACTCCTCCTCTCTACTTTAATGACAGTTTTTGTAGATTATACACTCATCACCTCTCACTAGGACTGTGGGTGCAACTGGTCTCTCCATCAATAGGCTCCCCTCTTCCAATATGTCCTCTTCACTGCAGACAAAAGCTCTATCTGAAATAGGAACATAACAGATTCCTCTCTTGAATTAAAAAATTTCTGACATCTGTTGCTCAGGACAAAATCCAAGCTCTTTGGTAGAATAGATAGAATCTTCCAGGATCTGTTAACTCCTTAGAGCTAACTTCTTTAGCTTTTACAATATTTTACTGTTCTGTTGCTCCTATAACACTGGCTTAAGCCAAAGCAAACAAATTTCCTAAATATATATATTTAAACTCAAGGTATATACTCTAGCTGTTTTGTTCTTCCCCTTTCTACCAGTATTGTCAATGTAGGTAATTCCCTCTTCTCTTCAAGACACAACTAAAGTGCCGTCTTCTTTGGTAAGAATTTCTGAGGCCTTGTTTCACAGATAGAACTAAATGCTTTTACCTTCCTATGTCAATGTTATTTTCTTCTGTTACATATGCAGTTGCTTATCACTTGATCATTGATTCCTTGAGAGTGCTCTTACTTCATTAGCAACTTTCACAGCATCCAGCACAAAGACAGAGTCTTAATATAGATCATGAGTTAGAGAAATTTCCAAATGGAACTTGGTTTTTAATATTCATCTAAGCTTTTTCTGTCCACACAAACAACTCAGAGGGGAAAAATCTTTATAATCACACATATATTGTAGATAGAATTGTTTTCTTAAACATAGACTCAAGTTGCAGTTTAATTGAAGAAGGCATTGTTTTCTCATTTATTTTATATTTAATCATTTAGAAGGCAATGGCAACCCACTCCAGCACTCTTGCCTGGAAAATCCCATGGACGGAGGAGCCTGGTGGGCTGCAGTCCATGCGGTCGCAAAGAGTCGGACATGACTGAACGACTTCACTTTCACTTTTCACTTTCATGCATTGGAGAAGGAAATGGCAACCCATTCCAGTGTTCTTGCCTGGAGAATCCCAGGGACAGGGGAGCCTAGTGGGTTGCCATCTACAGGGTCGCACAGAGTTGGACACGACTGGAGCGACTTAGCAGTAGCAGTAGGATATTTTAGAGATTACTCCTGCCTTTTCAAAGTTTATGTCCTACCAATGTCTTTGTGTTATGTTGGAAAAGAGAGATTCATTTTGTGAAAGAGGAAGAATCAAGAATGTTTTGAGACTAAGGGTTTATCTCATATACAGAAATAAGGAAAGGTAGACTGATTTTGAGAAAATAATGTTACTGTAAGGGCAGCATCCAGAGTGATTTGTGAAGGAAAACCAAAGCATTCATACACACACCAGACACACACACACACACATAACACCTCACCCAGTTCATAATCCACTGAAAATTTGGTCAAATAGAAACTAAGAATATAAATTAAAATTACATTTTTTGAGAAACTCTAGGGAACACTTTTATAAGAAGTCAGATTAATTTTGTTATTCCTCTGGTGAGCCAAAATAAAATGAGATTATTTTTGAAGATTACTCTTAGTAGATACTGCTATTTCATTTTGTTCTTGGGGTTCTCGAGGCAAGAATACTGGAGTGGTTTGTGAAAGCTTACCAATAAATGCTATTTTAATTCAGATAATTAAAATTAGACACTATTAAATAATTTTTTATTAGGACAGTTTTTGCAATTATCATCAGGGGATTGCCTAGAGATTTGTAGGGCTCAAAAAGTCACAGATGTTGGTGCAGATAATTTCAAAACATAATCTGCCTGTCATAAATATGCTTGTACTACAACTTATAAAGTTAGGATTGGTGGCAAAGGTAATTATCTCCTTTTTTCTGCAATATAGCTCAGTGTTTATATTAGGGTATAGTTTTAGAATCCTTTTAGATACATGAATAGGTAGAAAAATAGATAACTACTATGAAAAGATCATTTGTTAATATTAAATAACATATCTACCGAGTTAAATAATGTGTAATAGGATTATAAGCCACTAGAAATTAAGTATTACTAAAATTATAAACATCAATTAACCACTGGTACTTCAGCAGAAACAGTGTATCTTATGGGAAAATTAATTTCCATTTCAAGTTAGAAAATACTGTTTCACTTTGTGTCTAATGCTTGGTTTTCTATCCTTCAGAGTATATTAATACAATTCAAAGACCAAAGTAATTTTATAAAATTCAGAATATTTATGGGCTTCCTAGGGACATAAAATAGAAGAGTTTTTTTGTTTGTTTGTTTACTTTTCTGAACACATAAGCTTTCAGATAGAAATCTTTAATTCAGAGGAATTTTTTAATTAGCATATTTGTGTTAGGTTTCTGATACTTCTAATTTTTCAAATTATTATTTTTTTCATTTCTGAAGGGACTATTAATGTCTCAATGCCTGTTTCACTCTATTACTGAAATCGGTGAAGAAAAAGTCATTCTCAAGAACTACACATTTTCGTCGTCATACTTGAGTGCAACTCTCTCTCAGAGCTGATTTAACCGTACTCATGCTGGCTCACTTGCCTTGCTCTGTCAGATCTCTTTCTTTCTCTCCAGAATTCAAGTGTGCATTTTCCCCATCACTGATAAGTCTAAAGATGACCCTGAGGGAGATGTTTCCTCAAATTTGCAAATTTGTGGAGCCATTTCTCTGCTGTCATTTTCTTCCTCTGAATAATCAATTCTTTCTGTTACTTTTCCCTAAATGGTCCATAAATTTCTGTTTCTCACTAAATAAACCCAATTTAGCATAAGTGGGCTTCCCGGTTGGCACAGAGGTAAACAACCCTCCAAGCAATGCAGGTGACACCAGAGACATGGGTTCGATCCCGGAGTCAGAAAGACCCTCTGGAGGTGAAAACAGCAACGCACTCCAGTACTCTTGTCTGGGAGATCCCATGGACAGAGGGGCCTGGTGGGCTACAGTCCACAGGGTTGCAAAGAGTCAGACACGACTGAGCACTGCATTGCACTGTGAACTCTCACATCTAATGCAGTTCTTTCTGAGAAGGGTGAACCAGCAAGTGTTATCACTGAGCAATCAACAGTTTTCTTTGCAGCTTTTACTGTGACACTAAGAGTCTCTCTCCTCTCTCTGAGTGACTATCACACATTCTTAAGTTCTTGGTTACTCACTGAAGTTTCTAGAGCCTTAGTATTCCTGTTCCAGACTTTTGTACTGGCCAGGCATTCAACATTCACATTCCCCATGCTGTTTCTTCTAGTCCCCTACTAAATTAAAACAACAACAATATTCTGAATATAAACCTCTAATGTACATATTTAGGTCTCAGTTATCCAAGTAAAAGTTTATTTGAAGAAATATAAATAGGTATAATTCACAATTCTTAGCTAATTCTTAGCTCTTTGATTTTAAATTTCAGTTGTTTATCATTAATTAGATTTTAATTTCAGCAAGAGATGTGCAATAAGAATTATCTGCATAATTAAATTCATCTGAATGATATGTATTTCATTTCAGGCTCCAGAAATGGTACATTTCTTTTTTGTTTTGGATAAACTTCGAAACACCCCTGTGTTAGCATCTATCACTTAATGTGGACTCAGTATTATAAATACAGGCTTGAATCCACCATATAAAAATATAGAAAAAGAAATCCATAGGCAAGAGACTAATGCTCATAAATAAGTTGGGGAGTAAGAACAGGAGGTGTCACCTGTTAGTGGCTGCAGCAGTCCTGAATGGGAGACAGCCCTGTGATTCAGTGGTGCATTTTCCCACCAGTGTGGAGAGAGAGAGGAATCAGATTTTAAACCAGAGCCTAGATAACCCTCCTTCTCTCTTTTGAGACAGGTCATTCCATCAATTTTGAAGATTGCCCCCAGGTACTGCATTTTGGACTCTTTTGTTGACTATGAGGGATGCTCTATTTCTTCTATGGGATTCTTGCCCACTGTAGTAGATAAAATGGCCATTTGAATTAAATTCGCCCATGCCCATCCATTTTAGTTCACTGATTCCTAAGATCTCAATATTCAATCTTGCCATCTCCTGCTCGACCATGTTCAATTTACCTTGATTCATGGGTCTAACATTCCAGATTCCTATGCAATATTGTTCTTTACAGCATCAGACTTTACTTTCACCACCAGACACATCCACAACTGAGCATCATTTTGGCTTTTGCCTAGCCAATTCATTCTTCCTGGAGCTATTAGTAATTGCCCACCATTCATCCCCGGTAGCATGTTGGACACCTTCCAACCTGGGGGGCTCATCTTCCGGCATCATACCTTTTTGCCTTTTCATACTGTTCATGGGGTTTTCATGGCAAGAATACTGGAGTGTGTTGCTATTTCCTCCTCCAGTGAACCGTGTTTTATCAGAACGCTTCACTATGACACATCTGTCTTGTATGGCCCTACTCTGCAGGTGCTAGAAAGTAATTTTAGGTCTGTGTACTAAACAGGATGTTAGAGGTACTGATGCAATATGTGGGAAGTCCTTGTTATGTGTTTTCATTGGTATGTCTATTGTAGGCCATTTAAAAAGCTATATGTTAAAAAAAAAATAGAGGTTAAAATATCAAAACCTTTGTGACCCCATGGGCTGTAGCCTATCAGGCTCCTCCATCCATGGGATTTTCCAGGCAAGAGTGCTGGAGTGGATTGTCATTTCCTTCTCCAGGGGATCTTCCTGACCCAGGAATCAAACCCTGGTCTCCCACATTGTAGGCAGACGCTTTACCGTCTGAGCCACAGGGAAGCCAAAATATCAAAACATTTTATTAAGATCCCTTCATCGGGTCAAAGGGTCTAAGCAAAACTAATATTAAGTTATAGAAAAGACCTATTAAAATAGAAATTTAAAAGAAAAGATTGTAGGATAGACTGAGTTCACTTCTTGTCTCCACCACTTAAATTAACCACTTAAACTCTCCATGCCTAACTTTCCTCATCTGTTTAATGTAGTTATTCTTGCATAGGTTTGAAAATTAAATGAATTGATATATTAAAATAACCTTATTTTTCATGTATCCTGCATTTACTCTTATGATTTAACACAAATGTTTTAGTCACTTAAGACGATTCCAAACTTACAGATGTACCACAAAGAAAATCCACTTAAATATCACGGATTGCAAGGCTCAGGGCTTGCTGGGAAAAGAGAAGCTGAAAAGAAGAGATGGTACGGCTTGGAGTGTGTTGACTGTGGTAAAAGAGAAGGGTTTGATGGAGGAAAATACAGTGAAGTATTTAGACATGAAGCTGAGTGAAAACCCTTTTTATGACTTCATGTCATGCTGATATTCATGTTATGAGCTTCAGGCACTTTGCCAATAGGACCCAACCTCTAAATCATTCTATTACAATGGCTATAGTCACATAGCTTCTTCTGCTGAACCTACAAGTTTATGACAGCTTATCTCTGCCCTTTACAGCACATTGTTAATGGGGTCAATTCTTCATGCCAGCGAATACTTTTAGGTCTTTTTAAAAGTATGTCAATCTACCCAAGTTTTATGCCCATGGAAGTCTACAAAATTTATAACACTCTTTTCCTCTCACAAACTACAACTTCATAGCAACTCTACAAAGAAATTAAATGAGAGAGGATTGAATTATAAAAAAATAAGTGGCTAAGGTACAGTCTTTGTAAAAATCACTGCCAGTGTTTATGTTACCAAACTGCTTGACATAACAAAATCTTTTCAGCATTACTTCAAATAAATAATATTAGTTTTTAAAAATATTTTTTGTTGAATTTAGTCCCATTGCCTAAAAAATGCTACGTAATGTTGCTACGACAAATACATACAGGAAATACGAAATGACATAGGAAAGATACTCATCATTTTTTGTCCTCTACTTGTTGATGATTTCAGAAATTGTAATTTTGTTAAGTGAGGGCAAAGTTAATTAAGTTCTCAATACATACTTATTTAATAAATGACTAATGAACGAATGCAAGGATAGATGGAATGAGTATCTGGAAGAATCATAGAGAATTCAAAACAAGGGTTAATTTTGGGGGGAAGGTTCAGTTCACTTCAGTTCAGTCGCGCAGTCATGTTTGACTCTTTGCAACACCATGGACTTCAGCACGCCAGGCCTCTCTGTTCATCACCACCTCCTGGAGTTTACCCAAACTCATGTCCATTGAGTCGGTGATGCCATCCACCATCTCATCCTCTGTTGTCCCCTTTTCCTCCTGCCCCCAATCCTCCCAGTATCAGAGTCTTTTCCAATGAATCAACTCTTTGCATGAGGTGGCCAAAGTTCTGGAGTTTCAGCTTTACCATCATTCCTTCCAAAGAACACCCAGGACTGATCTCCTTTAGGATGGACTGGTTGGATCTCCTTGCAGTGCAAGGGACTCTCAAGAGTCTTCTCCAACACCGCAGATCAAAAGCATCAATTCTTCGGCGCTCAGCTTTCTTCACAGTCCAACTCTCACATCCATACATGACCAGTGGAAAAACCATAGCCTTGACTAGACGAACCTTTGTTGGCAAAGTAATGTCTCTGCTTTTCAATACGCTATCTAGGTTGGTCATAACTTTCCTTCCAAGGAGTAAGAGCCTTTTAATTTCATGGCTGCAACCACCATCTGCAGTGATTTTTGGAGCCCCAAAAAATGAAGTCTGACACTGTTTCCACTGTTTCCCCATCTATTTCCCATGAAGAGATGGGACCAGATGCCATGATCTTTGTTTTCTGAATGTTGAGCTTTAAGCCAACTTTTTCACTCACCTCTTTCCCTTTCATCAAGAGTCTCTTTAGTTTTTCTTCACTTTCTTCCGTAAGGGTAATGTCATCTGCAGATCTAAGGTTACTGATATTTCTCCCAGCAATCTTGATTCCAGCTTGTGCTTCCTCTAGCCCAGTGTTTCTTATGATGTACTCTGCATATGTTAAATAAGCAGGGTGACAATATACAGCCTTGACATACTCCTTTTCCTATTTGGAACCAGTCTGTTGTTCCATGTTCAGTTCTAACTGTTGATTCCAGACCTGCATACAGGTTTCTCAAGAGGCATGTCAGGTGGTCTGGTATTCCATCTCTTTCAGAATTTTCCACAGTTTGTTGTCATCCACACAGTCAAAGGCTTTGGCATAGTCAATAAAGCAGAAATAGATGTTTTTCTGGACCTTTCTTGCTTTTTCGATGATACAGCAGATGTTGGCAATTTGATCTCTGATTCCTCTGCCCTTTCTAAAACCAGCTTGAACGTTTGGAAGTTCACAGTTCATGTATTGCTGAAGCCTGGCTTGGAGAATTTTGAGCATTACTTTACTGGAGTGTGAGATTAGGGCAATTGTGTGGTAGTTTGCGCATTCTTTGCCGTTGCCTTTCTTTGGAATTGGAAGAAAACTGACCTTTCCATTCTGTTGGGTAGATTAAAAATAGAGTGAAAGGAAACTTCACTGTTCCTCTATAAAATTTTGTGCAAGTGCCTATAGACATCTTTATTTTCAGTTAGCCAGCATTACCATTTATAACTGCTTTCTGTTTCAATTTTGTAAGGTCTATGTAAATAAAAAATTTATATTTCTGCTATTGTGTATTAAGAATTGTATATATTAAATTAAAATGTTGAACCTTGAACCCATTTGCAAAGTTAAATAAACTGTCCACTATTCACCTGTCTTTCATTGATTCTGATTTTAGCATATTATTTCCCTAAGACATCTCTTAGAGAAAATAAAAGTTTAAAAAAAAACTAACCTGAAAAATTTCCAGTTATAATCTCTTGGAAGCAAGGTATAAAACAAGACAATATGGCTACTTCTAATGATAGTAATAGCTAACATTTATAGAGAACCTGCTATGTGCCTATATAATCCTAAATGCTTTAAGTATGAAAGTGAAAGTCACTCAGTAGTGTCTGACTCTTTGAGACTCCATGGACTTATAGACTCCATGGACTATAAGTCCATGGAATTGTCCAGGCAAGAATACTGGAATGGGTAGCTTTTCCCTTCTCCAGGGCATCTTCCCAACCCAGGGATTGAACCCAAGTCTCCCTCATTGCAGAAATATTCTTTACCAGCTGAGCCACAAGGGAAGCCCAACAATACTGGAGTGGGTAGCCTATCCTTTCTCCAGAGGATCTTCCTGATGCAGGGATCAAACTGAGAGGTCTCCTGCATTACAGGCGGATTCTTTATCAACTGAGCTATGAGGGAAGCCTGCTTTAAATATAGTAGTTTATTTAACCACTATAACAATCTACTTAGTTAAGTATTGATATTAACGTCATTTTTCAGATAAGGGAACCAAAGCACCAAGAGGTTAAATAACTTACCTGAGGAAACCTAGATAATTAGTAGCAGAGCCAGAATTCAAACCTTCTCTTGAGCCCTAAAATCCTTTCTTTCAGCCACCACATTTTGCCTCAAGAAAATATTCCCTCATTCAGTGAGCCTACCACATGCACCTAGTAGATATTCTGCTGGGGCAGTGCTCAAGTGACATTTTTAAGTATCTTCCTAGTGAGTTGATCAAGGACTGGATCCAGCTGTTTCACCTGTGCTTCCATTATCTCTCACAAACCTGACATAAAATAAGGCATCGACTCAAGCTTGTAAGATATATAAACTGATTGATGTTCCTTCCGTGTAGGATAGCCTTCCCTTAAATTTCACAGCACTCATTATATTCAGGCATCTGCTAACATGTTGCCTCCTCATAAGTTTCTGAAGTTTTACCTTCATAAAACTTGTTGTTGTTTCTTGGTCACTCAGTCATGTCTGACTTCACAACCCCATGAACTACAGCACATCAGGCATCCCTGTTCTTTCTCCATCTCCTGGAGTTTGCTCAAACTCATGTCCACTGAATGGTGATGCCATCCAACCCTCTCATCAACTGTTGCCCCCTTCCCTTCCTGCCTTCTATCTTTCCCAGCATCAGTGTCTTTTCCAATTAATCATCTCTTTGCATCAGATGGCCAAAGTATTGGAGTGTCAACTTCAGCATCAGTCCTTCCAATAAATATTCAGGGTTGATTTCCTGTAGGATTGACTGGTTTGATCTTGTTGTCCAAGGGACTCTCAAGTCTTATTCAACAGAAAACTTTAGAACTATTTTGATTCTCTTATATATTTTTTCCTACAGTATTTTTCAGTGATGTTCATTTTTTATTTTTTTAATTTGTTAGCTATCTGTCTCATCATCTATACTGTAAACTTATGACATATTTGGTTTTGTTCACTCCTGTATGCCCAGTAGCTGGAAAAGCATCTAGTGCATAGTAAGTGTTCAATGCATATTTATTTAATGAATGAGTAATAGATGAGTGCAAAGATGGATTGAATGACTATCTGGAAAAATCTTTAGGAAACTCATGCTGCTGCTGCTGCTAAGTCGCTTCAGTTGTGTCCGACTCTGTGCAACCCCATAGACGGCAGCCCACCAGGCTCCCCCATCCCTGGGACTCTCCAGGCAAGAACACTGGAATGGGTTGCCATTTCCTTCTCCAATGCATGAAAGTGAAAAGTGAAAGCGAAGTCGCTCAGTCGTGTCCGACTCCCAGCGACCCCATGGACTGGAGCCTACCAGGCTCCTCCATCCATGGGATTTTCCAGGCAAGAGTACTGGAGTGGGTTGCCATTAACAATGGCTAATTCTAAAAGGGCAGGTAAGTTTTTACCTTGCTACTTTGTCTGCAAACATTTCTCCTATTTAACTACCTTTTATCCCTTGGTAACCATCATCTTACTCTCTGTTTTTAAAGTCTAGCTATTTTAGATTTAATGTGTAAATTATGTCATATAGCATTTGTCTTTTTCTCTCAGATTTATCACACTTAGCTTAATGTCCTCATGGTCTATCCATGTTGTCACAACTGGCAGAATATTCTTGAATTTAGTAGTAAGGTAATATCAAGATTGCTGGGAGAAATATCAATAACCTCAGACATGGAGACGACACCACCCTTATGGCAGAAAGTGAAGAGGAACTAAAAAGCCTCTTAATGAAAGTGAAAGAGGAGAGTGAAAAGGTTGGCTTAAAGCTCAACATTCAGAAAACAAAGATCATGGCATCTGGTCCCATCACTTCTTGGGAAATAGATGGGGAAACAGTGTCAGACTTTAATTTTTTGAGCTCCAAAATCACTGCAGATGGTGATTGCAGCCATGAAATTAAAAGACGCTTGCTCTTTGGAAGGAAAGTTATGACCAACCTAGATAGCATATTAAAAAGCAAAGGCATTATAGTTTCTGGTCTTATGTTTAGATCTTTAATCCATTTTGAGTTTATTTTTGTGTATGGTGTTAGAAAGTGGTCTAGTTTCATTCTTTTACAAGTGGTTGACCAGATTTCCCAGCACCACTTGTTAAAGAGATTGTCTTTAATCCATTGTATATTCTTGCCTCCTTTGTCAAAGATAAGGTGTCCATATGTGCGTGGATTTATCTCTGGGCTTTCTATTTTGTTCCATTGATCTATATTTCTGTCTTTGTGCCAGTACCATACTGTCTTGATAACTGTGGCTTTGTAGTAGAGCCTGAAGTCAGGTAGGTTGATTCCTCCAGTTCCATTCTTCTTTCTCAAGATCGCTTTGGCTATTTGAGGTTTTTGTATTTCCATACAAATTGTGAAATTATTTGTTCTAGCTCTGTGAAGAATACTGTTGGTAGCTTGATAGGGATTGCATTGAATCTATAAATTGCTTTGGGTAGTATACTCATTTTCACTATATTGATTCTTCCAATCCATGAACATGGTATATTTCTCCATCTATTAGTGTCCTCTTTGATTTCTTTCACCAGTGTTTTATAGTTTTCTATATATAGGTCTTTAGTTTCTTTAGGTAGATATATTCCTAAGTATTTTATTCTTTCCGTTGCAATGGTGAATGGAATTGTTTCCTTAATTTCTCTTTCTGTTTTCTCATTATTAGTGTATAGGAATGCAAGGGATTTCTGTGTGTTGATTTTATATCCTGCAACTTTACTATAGTCATTGCTTTGCCAACAAAGGTCCGTCTAGTCAAGGCTATGGTTTTTCCAGTGGTCATGTATGGATGTGAGAGTTGGACTGTGAAGAAGGCTGAGCACTGAAGAATTGATGCTTTTGAACTGTGGTGTTGGAGAAGACTCTTGAGAGTCCCTTGGACTGCAAGGAGACCCAACCAGTCCACCCTAAAGGAGATCAGTCCTGGGTGTTCATTGGAAGGACTGATGCTGAAGCTGAAACTCTAATACTTTGGCCACCTGATGCAAAGAACTGACTCATTTGAAAATAAGACCCTGATCCTGGGAACGATTGAGGGCAGGAGGAGAAGGGAATGACAGAGGATGAGATGGTGGATGGCATCACTGACTCAATGGACTTGAGTTTCAGTAAGCTCCAGGAGTTGGTGATGGACAGGGAGACCTAGTGAGTTACAGTCCATGGGATTGCAAAGAGTTGGACACAACTGAGTGACTGAACTGAACTGAATTCTAATTAGGTCATCTTAAGGAACTTCAAAAATCAAATATGTGTCAGATCATTAAAATCATCATTAAAGATTTTAAGCTTTTGTTGTTCAGTTGCTCAGTGCTGTCAGACTCTTTGAGACCCCATGGAGTGCAACATGCCAGGCCTCCCTGTTCTTCACTATCTCCTGGACTTTGTTTAAACTCATGTCCTTCAACTCAGAGATGCCATCCAACCATCTCATCCTCTGTCGTTCCGTCTCCTCCTGCCTTCTATCATTCCGTACATCAGGGTCTTTTCCAATGAGTCAGCTCTTCACATCAGGTGGCCAAAGTATTGGAGCTTCAGCATCAATCCTTTCAATGAATAGTTAGGTTTGATTTCCTTTAGGATTGACTGGCTTTTCTCCTTGCTGTCTAAGGGACTCTCAAGAGTCTTCTCCAACACCAAAGATCGAAAGCATCAGTTCTTTGGTGCTCAGCCTTCTTTATGGTCAAACTCTCACATCCATACATGACTACTGGGAAAAAAAATAGCTTTGACAAAAAGACCTTTTTTGGCAAAGTGATGCCTCTGCTTTTTTAATACACTGTCTAGGTTTTTCATAGCTCTTCTTCCAAGGAGCAAGCGTCTTTTAATTTCTTGGGTGCAGTCACCCTTTCCAGTGATTTTGGAACCTAAGAAAATAAAGTCTGTCACTGTTTTCATTGTTTCCCCATCTATTTGCCATGAAGTGATGGAACTGGATGCTATGATCTTACTTTTTGAATACTGAGTTTTAAGCAGTTTTTTCACTCTCTTCTTTCACCTTCCTCAAGAGGCTATTTTGTTCCTCTTTACTTTCTGCCATTAGGGTGGTGTCATCTGCATGTCTGAGGTTGCTGATATTTTTGGCAATTTTGATACCAGCTTGAGATTCATCCATCCCAGCATTTCACATGATGTACACAGCATAGAAGTTAAATAAGCCAGAAGACAACACGTAGCCTTGACATACTCTTTTCCCAGTTTTGAATGAGTCCATTGTTCTATGACTGAATCTAACTTTTACTTCTTGATCTGCATGCAGCTTTCTCAGGAAGCAGATAACGTAGTCCGGTATTCCCATCTCTTTCAGAACTTTTCAGTTTGTTATGATTCAGAAAGTCAAAGGCTCAAGCATAGTCAATGAAGCAGAAGTAGATGGTTTTCTTGAATTCCTTTGTCTTCTCTATGATCTAACAGATGTTGGCAATTTGACCTCTAGTTGCTTTTCCTTTACTGAATCCAGCTTGTACACCTGAAAATTCTCGGTTTATATACTTGTGAAGCTTAACTTGAAGGGTTTTGAGCATTACCTTACTATCATGTGAAATGAGTGCAACTATGTGGTAGTTTGAGCATTCTTTGGCATGGCCTTTCTTTGGTATTGGAATAAAAACTGAGTCCTGTGGCTGCTGCTAAGTTTCCCAAATTTCCTGGCATATGGAGTGCAGCACTTTAACAGCATCATCTTGTAGGAGTTGAAATGACTCAGCTGGAATTCCACCACCTCCACTAGCTTTGTTCATTGTAATGCTCCCTAAGGTCCACTTGACTTCATATTCCAGGATCTCTGGCTCTAGGTGAAGTGGTTGTCTGAAACATTAAGAACTTTTTTGTACTGTTCTTCTGTGTATTCTTGCCATCTCACCTTAATATCTTCTGCTTCTATTAGGTCCATACATTTTCTGTCCTTTATTGTGCCTATCTTTGCATGAAATATTCCCTTGGTATCTCTAATTTTCCTGAAGAGAACTCTGGTCTTTCCTAGCCTATTGTTTTCCTCCATTTCTTTTCATTGATCACCTAGGAAGGCTTTCTTATTTCTCATTGCTATTCTTTGGAACTCTGCATTCAGAAGGGTATCTTTCCTTATCTCCTTTGCTTTTTCTCTCTATGCCTTATTCTGTTTTATATTTTGAAGATTTTCAAAAAGCAGTTTATGATATAATGTTCATTAAGATAACTTAAAACACCAATTTCCAACCAAAATATATGTATATGTGTACATAGTTATTTACTCTATGCTATTGCACTTAGAACTAATGCGACCTAAGAGCTATTATTTTAATCATAAATTTCAACTAAAATCCTTCATATCCCTTATAAAGTCAAAGTTTCATTCCTATGCTTTAATTTTACTCACTGATTGTTTTCTTACTTCAATGACAAATCCATCTTCCAGTTGCCTCAGGCTGTGCTATTCATTCAGTTTTACTTTCACATAAAAAAGCTGGCATTATACATCTACACAGATTTAATAATGTCAGTGTATTAATACCAACGAGCTTTATTTGTATAAGCCAACTTCATCACCAGGACTGAAATGCCTTCTTTCATTCACTCATGTATCCACTCAATCATTCTTTATCTTTTTCATACACACATTTGTTCATTCATCCATTCATTCAACACATACTTAGTGAGCTTTCTCTGAGTAGGTGACTTATTAGTAGACATTAAAATGATAATAAATAAGAGGATCATGGAAACATCCTGGGATAATTGCATTCCAGATAGAAGGTTTTGCAGGTGTGCAAGCATTGATTGAGGCATTGAGGCATGATTGGGGAGATGCATTTGAGGAAGAGTAAGAAGTTCAGCTCGCCAGAGTGAAGCATGCAAACGGGGACATGATAGGTGATGGAGACTGACAGGGACCGAGAACCACATTACCTAGGTTCTTACAGGCCTTGGAGTAGGGTATGGATACAGTACAGAGTTAAATGGAAGACTATCAAGACATTTTTCTCAGAAGAGAATTATGATCTGACCTATATTTTTAAAGGATAATTCTGAGTGCTGTGTGGAGAATAAAGAATGCAGGAATAATAGTGAGAACAGGTAGAGACCAGATTAACCATATCAAGACATCTAAGTTCAGGAGGCCAAGGCATCACAGAAAACAGGAAGAAAGGAAATGGTTTTAACACAGAAGCAAATTCAAGTGCAAACCATTTTTATTTTTATTTTTTGCTAAGCAAAAGAGGATATGAATTTGAAAATACTAATAATACAGGCAACAATAAAATAATGGTAATAGCTAATGGTGGGGCTTTCTAGGTGGCTCAGTTGTAAAGAATCTGCCTGCCAATGTAGGAGCTGTAGATTTCATCCCTGGGTTGGGAAGATCTCTTGGAAAAGGAAATAGCAATCTACACCAATATTTTTGCTTGGGAAATCCGATGGACAAAGGAGCCTGGTGGGCTACAGTCCATGGGGCTGCAAAATTCAGATATGACTGAGCGACTAAGCAACAACAAATAGCTAATAGTAACAGCAACATCATGTATTTCTACAGAGTTAGTCAAATTCAAAGTTAAGGGCACCGCCTTTTATGCTAAATCTACCTAAAACTTTAGACAGCAGTCACAAGTTAGAGGTCCCATGGACCATCTTCACTTCTGATCAGCTGACTACAAAGTTAGGAGTTCCCAAAATCACCTTTAATTTCCATAGTTCTCAGAACAAGTCACAGAACTCTGGAAAACACTAATCTTATAATTTCACTTAATTGTAGCCAAAGGATACAAATCAAAACCAAAAAAAGGAAGAGATCCTTGGGGGAAAACTGAAACTGGAAGATTTACAAACTTAAAAGTTTCCATGTCCTGGGGGCTGTGTTACCCATCTGGCATTAAAGTTGGCAACACACAAATGGAGTGTTTCCAAGCCTGGAAGCTCACTCAAGCTTCATTCTTCAGAGATTTTATTGAGGCTTCATTACATAGACTCACGGTCTACGTAGTTGAATTTAATCTCCAGTCCCCTTCTATCCTCAGATGTCAGGCTGATGTCATATGCCTCAGCATCTCATCTTCATAATCACGTGATTGATCTCTCTGAATGATCAGCCCTTAGTGTAAGATTCTCGGATGTGGTTGGTTTCATCTTGTGTCATGTAGTTAGCATAAACTATCAGATGTGGTTTGATAGCCCCGTTATGAACAACAAGGATACATCTATAATTAGAGAAATTCCAAGAGTGTAGAGGATACTTAACAGAGGAACAAAGGCCAGATCTCTATTTGAGTAATATCAATTCTCCTCTGTCCATGGGATTCTCCAGATAAGAATACTGGAGTGGGTTGCCATTCCCTTCTTCAGGGGCTCTTCCTTATCCAGAGATTGAACCCAGTTTTCCCACATTGCAGGCAGATTCTTCACCATCTGAGCCACTAGGGAAGCCCTAAAAATAATACAGGCAACAAAGAAATCAAGAGTGATAGAAAATTATTAAAAAGTGCTTATAACATACTAAGAAGATTTTAAGCAATAAGCTGTTTATTTCTCATAATAATCCATGAGGTTATTATCTTCACATTAAAGATGAAAAGACTAAGGCACAGATCAATTAACTTGCCTAAAATCAAAGATCAAGAAAGATATGGACACAAGTGTGGAACCCTGGGAAATGGTCTCAGAATCTGTGCTTTTCACAACAGTACTGTGCTGCTGGGTCAATGGGTATGAATTTGAGCAATCTCCAGGAGAGAGTGAAGGACAGAGGAGCCTGGCATGCTGCTCTTTACGGGGTCATAAAGAGTCAGACATGACTGAGTGACTGAGCGCGCGTGTGCACGCACACACACACACACACACACACACACACACAGAATGAGGGCTCACAGTGCTAACCTTCTAAGATCCTGCACTTCTGAGCCCTAAGTATCAATCACACAATCATTAAGAATACTTAAAATACTGAATGTGTTGAGGACACTCAGTTTTAAAAACTATTCATCTATCTCTATGTTTGTGACTTGTCACTCTTGGGCATGTATGGTTACTTCAAGAAACATTTGAAAAAGAAAAAAAAATAAGATTAGAATGTGATAAGTATAATAGAATATTTTCCAGTTTCATTGCCGCAAGAAGAGAATGATAATACTTCATATTATTAGCATCGTTTACTTCACAAAACACTTCACACTCAGAGACTCTCAATAGTTTTGTGAAGAAGATCATGGCAAGTTGTGGTCCAGTTTTAAAGAAACAGAGGCCCAGGGAAGAGAAACCTACATGTAGGGCACCAAGTGATGGAGACAAGACAAAAATAAAATGCTTTCTCATTGCTAGTTCACTTCATCTTTTCTGAAAGATCTCACTAACTAACTAGCAGTGTTTTGAATACATGTTATTTTTTACAATGTAAAAACACAGCTAGCTAATCAACCAAAAAATCAGTGCCAATAATCTAATCTACCATCTTTTTCTGCTTTAAGGAAATGAATAGATTGTTTTTCATCTTTTTTCATAAGGTGCCGCAAATTAAACCTCAGAGACTAAGAATAGAGATGTTTCTTATTCTTAAGCTCCTAGGGGTGTATTGGAACAAGTCTTAATAACTGGGTCAGCAGTTTCAAAAATTTGCTGCTTTTCAAAGTAACATGCAGAGTTTTAAAAAACCCCAATGCCCTGGTGGCATTCTATGCCAGTTAAATCAAAATATCTGGGATGAGAGGAACCGGTATTTTTTTTAAAAGATTCACAATGATGCCAAATTTGGGAACTACTGATCTGTCTCAAGGAAGTGGTTAGTCAAATTTGGAGACCAGATCACACTCTTGCCCCTCAGTATCTTTCAAGTTTTCTTGACAATAAAAATTGCCTGGAACTTTACTGAATAACTCTCCTACTCCTCTGTTGGAGATTATGATTTAGGGTCTGGTGGAATGCTTAAGAATGTGTATTTTTAGCAAGTACCTTGCAGTGATTCTTAAAGGCTCAGTGAAGTTTGGGAAGCATTAAGAGGTGATAAATCATAGAGAATTTATTGGAAACCAACGCCTTTTCTAATCAGAAATCCCAGGTCATTTTGAAAATTCTTCTACCAGGAAGGAGACTGATGTGAAAAGAAAATCTTGACATCACCTGATTTTCAAACTAGGAATGTATTAGTTCTAAAAGAATACACAAATTAGTAGTATCAAATTCCTTTGCTCTTACACAGATAAAGAATATCCTTTATCATGAAAATACTAATGATGTCAAAATTATGAAAAGGAAACAAAGAAGTCAAAATACTACTGTTAATTTGCACATTTTGTATTTTTGTATATTTAAAATAAGTAATTGCTCTTATTTTTCAACATTTCAATATAAAATTCTTGGGGAGATTTGACTCTAATTCACTATGTAGAAAAATGATTGGGAAATGACATACTCACAATATTATGTAACATTCCTTGTATAATAGTCATATATGACTTCCCAGATCTTTTATGAAGAGTGTTGTGATGTGATGGATGATACTTATATGAAGAACATTTTGAAGGACTATTAGAAAGCTGGACAATAAACGGTACATTTAGGACAATAATTCTCCAAACCTAATTCTAATACCAGCACCATCATTATCACTTGGGAGCTTGTTATAAATATAAGTTCTTGGATTTCACCCTAACTCACTGAATCAGAAATTCTGGAGCCCAGCAATCTGTGTTTTAACAAGCTATCCAGATGATTATAATGGAGTGATAAAATTGAGAACCAGCTATTTAGAATAAATCTTTGTGATTTTAGACCATAATGGATATTGAGTATAATTTTCTAAGAGGTAAAATCATGGAAATATATATATATATATATATATATATGCAAAATGAAATTGTCTCAAAGCTTTTATTAAAAACATTATTTAATAAAGGAAATAATAAGAGGTAAAAACTCACCTAAAGAACATTTGTGAAACTAGCTATTATATAAGCTAGTTCACATAAAATTGCTGGGTTACATAAAAAATTAATGTCTAACAGAAATAAACTGAATTCTGCCAAGAAAATGCATTGGCCATAGCGAAAAACCATTTTCAACAACAGAAGAGACAACTTTACAGATGGACATCACCAAATGGCCAATACCAAAATCAAATTGATCACATGCTTTGCAGCCAAAGATGGAGAAGCCGTATACAGTCAGCAAAAGCAAGACCTGGTGCTGACTATGGCATCAGCTTCGTATAGCAAACTTCAGGCTTAAACTAAAGAAAGTGGGAAAAACCACTAGTTTAGCAAGGTATAACTTAAATCAAATCCCCTACGAATATGCAGAGGAAGTAACAAATAGATTCAGGGGATTAGATCTGGTAGACAAAGTGCCTGAACAACTATGGGTTCAGTTCAGTTCAGTCGCTCAGTCGTGTCCAACTCTGCAACCCCATGAATCACAGCAGGCCAAGCCTCCCTGTCCATCACCAACTCCCGGAGTTCACTCAGACTCACGTCCATCAAGTCAGTGATGCCATCCAGCCATCTCATCCTCTGTCGTCCCCTTCTCCTGCCCCCAATCCCTCCCAGCATCAGAGTCTTTTCCAGTGAGTCAACTCTTCACATGAGGTGGCCAAAGTACTGGAGTTTCAGCTTGAGCATCATTCCTTCCAAAGAAATCCCAGGGCTGATCTCCTTCAGAATGGACTGGTTGGATCTCCTTGCAGTCCAAGGGACTCTCAAGAGTCTTCTCCAACACCACAGTTCAAAAGGGTTGGAAGTCCATAATATTTTACTGGAGGCAACAAACAAAACCATCGCATAAATGGTTGAGACCTAGAGAGTTAAATGGGTGAAATAAATATTATATAGAAGTCAGTAGAAGAAAGCTTCTTAGATTAAGTCACTTTTTTTAGAGAAGGCTCAATTGGGTAAAAATGGGAGAGTTAGGAAAACATGGCAAGGGAGAGTTAGGTCCTAAGCCATGATTCATCTCTCAGAGTTAAACATGCATTTAAGTGTCTGTATTTTCCAACTCATATCCCCAGGATAGAAAACTGAAAATGTAGGAATATGGAACCTTGTCAGAAATGAGTAGTGTGTACGGTGTTTTCAGGATTGTATTTCCTCAGCAACTTGAGACATAGAACATATTTCCAAATAATAATTTAGGATTCAACAATTTGAGATCTGTTTTCATCACAACTAACACGAAGTATTTGGATATTTAATTTTTCATCAGCCAGCGTTATATCAAACTTTTCAACCTGTATTTTTCTCTTTTGAACTTTTGAACATAATTGATCATGTTGGGTTTTAATTCCAACTAATCTGCCATTTCAGTTTTTTTTCCCTCAATAATTCACATTTGGAGCTTTGAGGACACTATATTTCCTTTTCCACAAAAGAAAGATACTATCTTGTATTCTACTTTCTTTCACTGAATTTGAGGTGGCAGATACTTATAGTAGATGTTTTTGTATAAAACTTTTAAAATATCAGTGCGATTATAAACAAGAAATAGCTCAAATGGCTTTTAACTAAAAAAAAGAAACTACTAATTCAAATGCTTTTGTTTTTCTTTCAAAAGAGCTTTTATAAGAATCACAAGATTCATGTTGGAAGAAATATGGAGCTTAGCTACATCAGAAATTAGATATATATCAATAAGGATATCTATTTTCACAGATGTGGTATTAAAAAAAACAAAATTTTTGGCACAGAAAGCTTGCTGTCTTCATGAAAAATGATATTTCTACTACCTGCATTTTAGGGGCCAATCTCACCTATAAATTGCTGCTTTATCTATAATAAGTAAACTTACATATTCTTCTATTGCCTTCATGAATATTATAACTTCTGAAGTATTCATCTCATTATATTTAGATTTCTGATTCAGTATCCATTTCTAATTAAGATTAGTAGGAAATATTAGATATATTGAATACTTATAGTTATAAAAAATGTTTTACACAAAGTGACTATGAATATAACATTTCTTTGGGCACAAGAAAGTAAAATCTGTCAATGTTTCTGATTTTTTCCCCATCTATTTGCAATGAAGTGATGGAACCGGATGCCATGATCTTCGGTTTTTGAATGTTAAGTTTTAAGCCAGTTTTTTCACTCTCCTCTTTCATCATCATCAAGAGGCTCTTGAGTTTCTCTTCACTTTATGCCATTAGAGTGGTTTCATCTGCATGCCTGAGGTTGTTGATATTTCTCTGGGAAATCTTGATCCAGTTTGTGATTCACCCAGCCCAGCATTTCGCATGGTGAACTCTGCATATAAGTTAAATAAGCAGGGTGACAATATACAGTCCTGATGTACTCCTTCTCCAATTTTGAATCAGTCGGTTGTTCCATGTCTGCTTCTAACTGCTGCTTCTTGACCTGCATACAGATTTCTCAGGAGTCAGGTAAAGTGGTCTGATATTCCCATTTCTTTAAGAATTTCCCATAATTTGTTGTGATCCACAGAGTCAAAGCTTTAGTGTAGTCGATGAAGCAGTGGTAGATGTTTTTCTGGAGTTCCCTTGCTTTTTCTATGATGCAATGTGTGTGCTAAGTCACTTCAGTCATGTCCAACTCTGTGCGACCCTATGGACTATAGCCTTCCAGGATCCTCTGTTCATGGGCTTCTCCAGGCAAGAATACTGGAGTGAGATGCCATGACCTCCTCCCTGGTATCTTCCCAACCCCGGGATCAAATTCACATCTCTTATGTCTCCCGCATTAGCAGGCTAGTTGTATGATTCAATGGATATTGGCAATTTGATCTCTGGTTCCTCTGCCTTTTCTAAATCCAGCTTGTACATCTGGAAGTTCTTGTTTCATTTATTGCTGAAGCCTACCTTGAAGAATTTTGAGCCTAACCTTGCTAGCAAGGGACATGAGCACAATTGTATGGTAGTTTGAACATTCTTTGGCTTTTCCTTTCTTTGGAATTGGAATGAAACCTGATCTTTTCCATTCCTGTGGCCACTTTTGAGTTTTCCAAATTTGTTGGCATATTGAGTGTAGCACTTTAACAGCATCGTTTTTAAATATTTGAAATAGCTCAGCTGAATTATCCACTAATTTTGTTCATAGTAATTTTTCTTAATGAACACTTGATTTCTCACTCCAGGATGTCTGACTCTAGATGAATGCCCACAGCACCGTGGTTATCCAGGTCATCATTTTTTGTATACTTCTGTGTGTTCTTGCCACCTCTTCTTAATCTCTTCTGCTCTGTTAGGTCCTTGCTATTTCAGGCCTCTACTGTCCCCATCTTTGCATGAAGTATCCCTTGGTACCTTCAATTTTCTTGAAGAGATCTCTAGTCTTTCCCATTCTATTGTTTTCCTCAGTTTCTTTGTGTTGTTCACTTTAGAAGGCTTTCTTATCTTTCCTTGCTAGTCTCTGGAACCCTGCATTCAGATTGGTATACCTTTCCCGTTCTCCTTTGCCTTTCCCTTCTTTTCTCAGCTATTTTGCTTTCTTGTATTTCTTTTTCTTTGGGATGGTTTTGATTATCACCTCCTGTACGATGCTAGGAACCTCTGTCCATATATTCCTTGGCTCCAAAATCTGCAAACAGTGACTGCAGCCATGAAATTAAAAAATGCTTCCTCCTTGGAAGAAAAGCTACGAAAAACCTAGACAGTGTATTAGAAAACAGACATCACTTTGCCAACAAAGGTCCCTATAGTCAAACCTATGGTTTTTCCAGTTGTCATGTATGGAAGCAAGAGTTGGACAATAAGGAAGGCTGAGCACCAAAGGATTGATGCTTCTATTTTTTTAAATTTTTATTTGTTTATTTTAATTGGAGGCTAATTCCAGCAGTGGCCACAGGACTGGAAAAAGTGAGTTTTCATTCCAATCCCAAAGAAAGGCAATGCCAAAGAATGCTCAAACTACTGCACAATTGCACTCATCTCATGTGCTAGTAAAGTGATGCTTAAAATTCTCCAAGCCAGGCTTCAGCAATATGTGAACTGTGAACTTCCAGATGTTCAAACTGGTTTTATCAAAGGCAGAGGAACCAGAGATCAAATTGCCAACATCCACTGGATCATGGAAAAAGCAAGAGAGTTCCAGAAAAACATCTATTTCTGCTTTATTGACTATGACAAAGCCTTTGACTGTGTGGACCACAATGAACTGTGGAAAATTCTGAAAGAGATGGGAATACCAGACCACCTGGCCTACCTCTTGAGAAATCTGTATGCAAGTCAGGAAGCAGCAGTTACAACTGGACATGGAACAACAGACTGGTTCCAAATAGGAAAAGGAGTACGTCAAAGCTGTATATTGTCACTCTACTTATTTAACTTATATTCTGCAAGTACATCATGAGAAACCCTGGGCTGGAGGAAGCACAAGCTGGAATCAAGATTTCCAGGAAAAATATCAATAATCTCAGATATGCAGATGACACCACCCTTATGGCAGAAAGTGAAAAGGAACTAAAGAGCCTCTTGATGAAAGTGAAAGAGGAGAGTGAAAGTGAAAGAGTGAAAAAGTTGGCTTAAAGCTCAACATTCAGAAAACTAAGATCATGGCATCTGGTCCCATCATTTCATGGAAAATAGGTGGGGAAACAGTGGAAACAGTGGCTGACTTTATTTTTCTGGGCTCCAGACTCACTGCAGATGGTGATTGCAGCCATGAAATTAAAAGACGCTTGCTCCTTGGAAGAAAAGTTATGACCAATCTAGACAGCATTTTCAAAAGCAGAGACATTATTTTGTCAACAAAGGTCCGTCTAGGCAAGGCTATGGTTTTTCCAGTGGTCATGTATGGATGTAAGAGTTGGACTGTGAAGAAAGCTGAACACTGAAGAATTGATGCTTTTGAAGTGTGGTGTTGGAGAAGACTGTTGAGAGTCCCTTGGACTGCAAGGAGATCCAACCAGTCCATCCTAAAGGAGATCAGTCCTGGGTGTTGATTGGAAGGATTGATTTTGAAGCTAAACTTCAATACTTTGGCCACCTGATGCAAAGAGCTGACTCATTGGAAAAGACCCTGATGCTGGGAGGGATTGAGGGCAGGAGGAGAAGGGGACGTCAGAGGATGAGATGGTTGGATGGTATCACCGACTCAATGGACATGGGTTTGGGTGGACTCCAGAAGTTGGTGATGAACAGGGAGGCCTGGCGTGCTGCAGTTCATGGGGTCACAGAGTCAGACATGACTGAGTGACTGAATTGAACTGAATTACTTTACAATATTGTGGTGGTTTTTGCCATACATTCACATGAGTCAGCCATGGGTGTACATGTTTTCCCCATCCTGATTCTACGTCTCACCTCCCTCCCCATCCCATCCCTCAGGGTCATCCCAGTGCACCAGCCCTGAGCACCCTGCCTCATGCATCGAACCTGGATTGGTGATCTGTTTCACATATGATAATATACATGTTTCAGTGCTATTCTCTCAAATCATCCCACTCTTACCTTCTCCCACGGAGTCTAAAAGTCTGTTCTTTACATTTGTGTCTCTATTGCTGTCTTGCATACAGGGTCGTTGTTACCATCTTTCTACATTCCATATATATGCATTGATACACTGTATTGGTTTTTTTTAAATTTCTGACTTCACTCCGTATAACAGGCTCCAGTTTCATCCACCTCATTAGAACTGACTCAAATGCATTCTTTTTAATAGCTGAGTAATATTTCATTGTGTATATGTACCACAGCTTTCTTATCCATTCATCTGCCAATGGACATCTAGGTTGCTTCCATGTCCTGTCTATTATAAACAGTGCTGCGATGAACACTGGGGTACACGTGTCTCTTTCCCTTCTGGTTTCCTCAGTGTGTATGCCCAGCAGTGGGGTTGCTGGGTCCTCTGGCAGTTCTATTTCCAGTTTTTTAAGGAATCTCCACACTGTTCTCCATAGTGGCTGTACTAGTTTGCATTCCCACCAACAGTGTAAGAGGGTTCCCTTTTCTCCACACCCTCTCCAGCATTTATTGTTTGTAGACTTTTTGATAGCAGCCATTCTGACTGGCATGAGATGGTACCTCACTGTGGTTTTGATTTGCATTTCTCTGATAATGAGTGATGTTGAGCATCTTTTCATGTGTTTGTTAGCCATCTGTATGTCTTCTTTGGAGAAATGTCTGTTTAGTTCTTTGGCCCATTTTTTGATTGGGTTGCTTATTTTTCTGGAATTGAGCTGCAGGAGTTGCTTGTATATTTTTGAGATTAATTCTTTGTCAGTTGCCTCATTCACTATTATTTTCTCCCATTCTGAAGGCTGTCTTTTCACCTTGCTTATAGTTTCCTTCATTGTACAAAAGCTTTTGAATTTAATTAGGTCCCATTTGTTTATTTTTGCTTTTATTTCCATTTCTTTGGGAGGTGGGTCATAGAGAATCCTGCTATGATTTATGTCAGAGAGTGTTTTGCCTATGTTTTCCTCTAGGAGATTTGTAGTTTCTGGTCTTACATTTAGATCTTTAATCCATTTTGAGTTTATTTTTGTGTATGGTGTTAGAAAGTATTCTACTTTCATTCTTGATGCTTTTAAATTGTGATGCTGGAGAAGATTCTAGAGAGTCCCTTGGACAGCAAGGAAAACAGGAGATCAAATCAGTCAGTCCTCAGTTCAGTTCAGTTCAGTTGCTCAGTTGTGTCCGACTCTTTGCACCCCACGAATTGCAGCACGCCAGGCCTCCCTGTCCATCACCAACTCCCGGAGTTCACTCAGACTCATGTCCATCGAGTTGGCGATGCCATCCAGCCATCTCATCCTCTGTCGTCTCCTTCTCCTCCTCCCCTCAATCCCTCCCAGCATCAGGGTCTTTTCCAATGAGTCAACTCTTTGCATGAGGTGGCCCAAGTACTGGAGTTTCAGCTTTAGCATCATTCCTTCCAAAGAAATCCCAGGGCTGATCTCCTTCAGAATGGACTGGTTGGATCTCCTTGCAGTCCAAGGGACTCTCAACAGTCTTCTCCAACACCACAGTTCAAAAGCATCAATTCTTCAGCACTCAGCTTTCTTCACAGTCCAACTCTCACATCCATACATGACCACTAGAAAAACCATAGCCTTGACTAGACGGACCTTTGTTGGCAAAGTAATGTCTCTGCTTTTCAATATGCTATCTAGGTTGGTCACGACTTTCCTTCCAAGGAGTAAGCGTCTTTTAATTTCATGGCTGCAATCACCATCTGCAGTGATTTTGGAGCCCCAAAAATAAAGTCTGACACTCTTTCCACTGTTTCCCTATCTATTTCCCATGAAGTGATGGGACCAGATGCCATGATCTTCATTTTCTGAATGTTGAGCTTTAAGCCAACTTTTTCACTCTCCTCTTTCACTTTCATCAAGAGGCTTTTAGGCTTTTTAGTTTCTCTTCACTTTCTGCCATAAGGGTGATGTCATCTGACTATCTGAGGTATGTAGTCTGTATATGTATATATGTACTCTGCATCTAAGTTAAATAAGCAAGGTGACAATATACAGCTTTGATGTCCTCCTTTTCCTATTTGGAACCAGTCTGTTGTTCCATGTCCAGTTCTAACTGTTGCTTCCTGACCTGCATACAGGTTTCTCAAGAGGCAGGTCAGGTGGTCTGGTATTCCCATCTCTTTCAGAATTTTCCACAGTTTATTGTGATCCACACAGTCAAAGGCTTTGGCATAGTCAATAAAGCCGAAATAGATGTTTTTCTGGAACTGTCTTGCTTTTTCGATGATCCAGCAGATGTTGGCAATTTGATCTCTGGTTCCTCTGCCTTTTCTAAAACCAGCTTGAACATCTGAAAGTTCACAGTTCACATATTGCTGAAGCCTGGCTTGGAGAATTTTGAGCATTACTTTACTAGCATGTGAGATGAGTGCAATTGTGTAGTAGTTTGAGCATTCTTTGGCATTACCTTTCTTTGGGATTGGAATGAAAACTGACAATTTCCAGTCCTGTGGCCACCTGAGTTTTCCAAATTTGCTGGCATATTGAGTGCAGCACTTTCACAGCATCATCTTTCAGGATTTGAAATAGCAGTCAATCCTAAAGGAAATTAAACCTGAATATTCATTGGAAGGACTGTGCTGAAGCTAAGCTCCAATACTTTGGCCACGTGACGCAAAGAGCTGACTCATTGGAAAAGACCCTGATGATGGGAAAAATTGATGACAAAAGGAGAAGGAGGTAGCAGAACATAGATAGCATCATCAACTCAAGGACATAGATTTGAGCAAACTCCAGGGGATAGTGAAGGACCAAGAAGTCTGGCATGCTACATTTCATGAGGTTCAAGGAGTCAGATATGACAGTGTCTAAAGAGCAGTGACAAATAGATATAACATATATTGGAGGCGAATAGAAGTTCTTTTGAGTGAGGAGTTTAAAAGGATGGCTTTAAAAGAAACTGAGAAATCAGAGTATTTAATACTGAGGCAATTAACAAATATCTGGCTGACGACAATAAAGGAGGGTGGCAAAGATAAGAGGGGAGCAATTGAGGGTAGAGGAAAAGAAAATGAATAAAATGCCCTGTTCAATATTCTTTCCCATAATCCCTAAACAGGTATTGTACTTTACTTCCAAAATATTCCATAGCTATTCAAGATATTCTATACATGACTTCACCTTCAACCAGAGCTTCCGAATTTGAGATGGAATTCATAAAAATGGAATACGAACCTATATTTCGTGACATTCCCAATAGAGTCTCCCACCACATCACTGTGCAATATAAGCACCTGTACAACTATCAATAGCACATGGGTTAAGAAGCTAGAACTAGCTGTCATCTGGATCAAGGACCAGTAGAAAGGATTTCTAGCATACCTTGAGCTTTCACACATTTTGCAAACCTTGAGCTCTTGTCCTGGAATCCTATTATATGCAGATAGTTTCTACAGATGATATTATTTCCTATGTGGACTCTAAGAGGGCTGTTTTCCACCACACCCTGGAGCAGTAGGAGGCATGCTTGACATACGGGGCAGTCTGATTTCCAATCCACTGTGGCAAAGCTGTGCAGAAGAACCTAATTATTTGGGAAAGTTGGTCATTACAGAGTTAATATTAAGTGCTAATATTCATGATTTTAAAAAGTTAATACCTTAGGTGTTTCAGTTAGTAAGGTAATATTCTAAAAAAAATTACCATGTGTAAATGATTTAATTTTAACAATATTTTGAGTCATACACTAATAGTTTCCTCTGCCATGGGGACTGAGAAGCTAAGTAAATTTGTTCTGAAGTTCCCAAGCTAGGAAGAGGCAGAGTCTAGATCTTAACCAAGGGAGTTTGGATAGAATTTATACTCTTACAACAATACTCTACTGCCTGTCACTGGATGTTTTATAAACAACGTTGAACAGTGAACATAATTAAGGTCTTCAAACACCAGGAAGTGTAGCAAGAAAATTTCAAATAGAATATGCTGTAATAGTACAAAATTATGTCCGTTCAGAATAAAAGTGATGTATAAATGAGACCAAACACCTCATCAATAGCAAAGAGACCTCTGTAATCATTAATGTCAGGAAATAGTAGCAATGAACTCTCCAGATTAAAAATACATATTTATAACATTCATGCTGTTATAAATTTATGGATATGAAGGATGTAGAGCATAGGATTCAAAAATAATAATCATATGCAATCATTTGTATTATAAATTCTCTGTGGCCAATTGATTCTCACAAAATGTTTTATTGATTTTGCTCAATTCATAGGCAAACCCCTATCTGCAGTTAAATTATGATTTGAGAAATAAAATTGCATTTCAATCCAGTAACCCCTTTTGATAATTTTTATTTTCTTTAATTATGATATTCTATAAGGTAAGATCTTGAATTAAATCCTGTACCAGAAAATTGGTGAAATTAAAATAAGGTCTGTAGATTACTCAATACACTAAATCCCCTACATACGAATGAGTTCCATTCCAAGGGCACATTTTCAAGTCCAATTTGTTCAGGTTCAACAAAATTAGTCTATATACCCAACTAACACAGCTAGCTCTGTAATACTGTACTGTAATAGGTCTATAATGCTTTTCACACAAATAATACATAAAAAACAACACAAAACTTAAAAAAATTTTTTTAATCTTACAGTATGGTACCTTGAAAAGCACAGTAGTACTGCACAACAGCTGGCATACAGGGGCTATCACTGAGTGAACAGGGAAAAAGAGTTACTGACTGGAGGAGCGAGAGGAGGTGGGAAATGATAGAGCTGAAGGATTGTCAGCAATAGGAGCAGGGGTAGGGGATGCACCTGTTGAAAAACTGGTTTCACCCATGCCTGATCTTGATGGAACACACATCCCTATCTTTGAAAGTTCACAAATTGAAGGTTGGCATGTAAGGGACTTACATGCCAACATAAGATATAGTCTTATATCAATGTTCATTTTCTGGTATTGATAATTACACTGTGATTATGTCGATTGTTAATGTTCTCATTAAGAGAAGCTGAGTGAAGAGCAAATCAAAACTATAATTCCTTGTAACTTGTCTTTAAGTCTAAAAATACTTTAAAGTGAAAAGTTAATGAAAGTATATCTCAGGAATAAATACATAAATATGATATGTAATCTACTGCTAAGCTATTCCTGACCTTCCTACAAGTTATATTCATTGAAACTACTTTCATTCTTAAGGCTATTTACCAAATTCACTTATTTTTCAATGTGAACAAATGCTGAATCACATGGTACTTTTAAAATATTGGAATATTTTTTCTGAAATTTTTGTGTTTTTACAATGGAATAGCTAGACAAACATCAAACTTTTAAATAAAATACGTATTATTAATATTTTTCCATCACTCAGGTAAAAAATCCACAACAAAAACAATCAAACCCTAATTGGTAGCTTTGATTGGTTTCCACTAGGCAACTATTCTTCCACGATGGCCAGTTTTAAGCTGCTGCTGCTGCTAAGTCGCTTCAGTCATGTCCGACTCTGGGCGACCCCATAGACGGTAGCCCATCAGGCTCCCCCGTCCCTGGGATTCTCCAAGCAAGAACACTGAAGTGTGTTGCCATTTCCTTCTCCAATGCATCAAAGTGAAAAGTGAAAGTGAAGTCACTCAGTCGTGTCCGACTCTTAGCGACTCCATGTACTGCAGCCTACAGGGCTCCTCCGCCCGAAGCTGCTAACGTTATATCACTGAACTCAGTTGGAAAGAGATAGGCAGTAGTTACCTATTACCGGGGAATCTCACACAGACAAAATAGATGTAAATCATCTCAAGAGTACAAACAATAGTAAAATATAGTGAAATAATTAGGAAATGAGTGTTGGACAATTATTGCCTTTGTTTTTAATATCACTTATTTAATTGTAAGTTTATAAAATTCATTTCTTAATCACGACGGTATTTAAAAACTGGCTCACAACAATTTCTATAAATTTAACAATTGCATCTTGAAAGTCAGTTTGAATTGGCCATGGCACCTCACTATCGAGGATAGCAAGGCTTGGAATATCCAAAGGATAAGGAAAAAAGATAAGATGAAAATAAGAAACATCAATCAAATATGAGGAAGGGGAGAAATCAAGGTTAAATATTACAGTTATACTTAAGCTAGTTTCAGTTGCCCCTAGAAGAGTATGGTGAGGATGACTGAAGTTCAGAGACTGGATCTTCAGTATTTGAATGGCTAACTCATCCCCAGGCATTCTGTTCTGAATTATTTTACTACCAGGGCATTGTTTTGGATCCCTGTGTTGCTAAGAGCCAAAAACACAATTCTCATGCATTTCACCTGCGTTAGAATGTTGAAAATTTGTCACAGATGTGCTGTCCTAAGGGGCCAGCAGTAGTGGAAATTATGTAACAGAATGGTTAACATGATAAAGGGGAGGAGAGAATTGTCATTGGGTTGATAAGCTCAATTTCTGGCAGTGGAACCAAATCTTTTAGCATAAAACAAAAATAGATGGCATATGGTTTATGTTTAACAAAATTAACATATTTTCCCACCCCTAAATGAGCATTAGGGCAAGTATTTGACTTTATTGTTCCCAGAGCCTAAAAAGTAAAAAGATACTGAAATAAATGCATGCAAAGATAGGAAAACTCCACCTAGGTGGCTCCACCTGGATTTTTCTCACCATCTGTGACATTTCTCAGCGAAAGCCTTCATCCTTTTATAATATCACGTGATGACTGACCTCTACACATCTGCATGGTTGGCTTCTCTTTTGTAAAGCAGTAAAGCGGAAAAGGCTGTAGGCCTGAGTTAGACCTGATTTTGATTTCTAATTCTGTCACTTACCCATATGACATTAAACATGGCATTTCACCACTTTAAGCCTCATACTCTTCATCTTCCATTTGGAGGATAAATATAATTCTGATGTCTGTAGTTTCAAAATTATATATATGGATAGATAGGTACGTATAGATATCTTAGCAAGTTGAATAAATGACAACAGCCAACAGAATGTGTCATTTTGTGTGTGTGTATGTTGGTATTGGTATGTATGGTGTTGTTGATATTTTGCTTTTTTTGTGTGTGGCTACTGTTTTAATGCTAAAGCTCCTGCAATTAAGGAGTGGGTTGTCATTTCCTTCTCTAAGAGATCTTCCCAACCCAGGGTCACCTGAATTTCAGGCAGATTTTTTATGGAATTGCCAGATTTTAAATAGGAGAGTTGTATTAGAGGAATCAATACATTCTTGTCTGACAGTTAGCATCAGTGTTTGCAGTTGACCAGTGATGGATTTCTCCTTAACCTTGAAGCTTAATCCAAGGTGCTCTTCTCTTCTTATTCTATATCCTATCTCTGTCTCTCAGTGTGTTATCATTCACTCCCATGACTTTAGTAACCATCTGTTGACCCTGACAACCCAATTATATCTTATAATCTATTAATCTAACCCACATAGGTAACAAATAGCTGTCATTTACTCAGTTTTCCCTGCTAAGCATCATGCCAAACACTTCATATACCATATTTAATTTTATAATTACAAATACTTTTCACTACTTCCAAGCTTATAATGATTTTTGCAGTCTTGGCCATTTCCAGTGTATCACACTATATCCATGTTGTCCCAACCATGGTAGAAATTAAACAAATATTTGAATGATGAATAAATAAGAATTGCGCCATAGACAATGGCAATATTGTTTTTGTTTTTTTTCTATCCATGAAGTGTTATCCAAAATTATAGCATATTGTTCAAATCTGCTCTAAACTCTTCAATAGACCAAAATACTAATAACTCCCATTATGGTCTTATTTCCTACAAGAAAAAATCTCAAGAAAGCAAGTAAAATCTCAAGAATAGGAAATTCTTTTTCAAGGGAAGAAAGCTAAAGCATATTCCAAGTGTTAGATTAACTCTGTTATTTGTTTTATATTCAATGAAAAATTTTGCTACACTTTTTGTTGTCTTTTAAGCATGTGATTTCACATTTGAAAAGTTGAAGTCATGCTTCTATCAAAGCTGTAGCAGCAGCAACCCACTGTGCCCAATAATTCTGAAATAAGTACAATTTGCATGTCATGATTTCTCTGAGTACAAAAACCTTAATTCTCTGTTATTTTTGAGTTTGACTTCATTAAATTCAAAATTGAATTTTAGTATACTCTATGAATGTGCTAAAAATTCCCAACCACTTAGCAAACTTGAAGTATAATATTTGAAATAAGATGTTACAGAATTGAAAATACCTTTATCTCCTTTCCTGTAATCTCCAGCCTTATAGCTCACCAGGAAATATATTTTTAAAATGTATTCATTCTGAATTGCTCTTTTTCTTTCTAGTTATATCATGTAATGCATTACCTATAAGAGCCAAAATGTTTAATAAAATTTTTCTGGAGACACTTATTCTGTTGACTTTTGATGAAGGATGTAGAGAATTCTTGTTGTTGTTGTTCAGTCCCTAAATCGTATACAACTCTTAACAACCCCATGGGCTGCAGCACGCCAGGCTTCCCTGTCCTTCACTATCTCCCGGAGTTTGCTCAAACTCATGTCCATTGATTCAGTGATGCCATCCAACCATCTCATTCTCTGTTGCCCCTTCTTCTCCTGCCCTCAGTCTTTCCCACTATCAGGGTCTTTCCAATTAGTCAGCTCTCTGCATTAGATGGCCAAAGGATTACAGCTTCAGCTTCAGCATCAGTCCTTCCAATGTATATTCAGGGTTGATTTCCTTTAGGATTGAGTGATTTGATCACCTTGCTGTTCAAGGGACTCTCAAAAGTCATCTCTAGCACCAGTTTTAAGGCATCAATTCTTCAGCAGTCAGCCTTCTTTGTGGTCTAACTCTTAACATCATACATGACTACTGGAAAAAAATCATAGCTTTGACTATGTGGACCTAAAGTGATGTCTCTGCTTTTTTAATGCACTGTTTAGATTTGTCATAACTTTTCTTCCAAGGGGAAAAGACCCTGATGCTGGAAAAGATGGCAAAGAACAGGAAAGCCTGGTGTGCTGTAGTCCATGGGGTCACAAAGAGTCAAACATGACTGAGCAACTGAACGACAGCTTCAGAGAACATGATGCCAACTTCCTATCATTCCAGTCAAGCCAGGAGAGCTTTCTGCTGCTCCATCATATGGTCATGTTTTATTATCCTTATTTTTTATATGCTTCAGATTCAGTTCCATATTTTATAATTTTTTTGTTTAACAAAATAAGTGTCCTTTCCTGATTTGAGCCACTCTTATTTCCTTAAATAGCTGATTCAAAGGAAAAATAGGAAGGAAATCAAATAATTACTGCCTAAGAAGTTCTTTTATTTCAGTTAATGACATCATTTTGTAGTAATAAAATCTCTTCTTCATGATTAAACTTGAGTACAAATGGTGATTACCTGCAAGAGTGTGATTCCCTAGCAAATAGCACTTGACACTCAGTTTTGGTTCATTATCAAAAAACCAGAAAGCTCAAGGCATAAACTAAACATTTTGGAAAATATTTTAGTAGGGCTAAGGTCAAATCTTTCTACAGATTATTGCTTGGAGTAGTTATGAAAGAAATTATAGAAGTAATGAACAAAAGAACCATGAATACAAGAGTAGAATAATTGCTACTTTATTTTCAATCATATAAAATTTCAGGCACATTCGCTCCATCTTTCTCTTACCGTTATCAGGTACCATACATAGAGTAATATATAAGGAAGCTATAGTGGGACTGGCTGGTCCTTACTTACTATCTGTGTGATACTGAGCAGGTTACTTAACCTTTTTCTCCTGTCTTCATCTTTAAAATGGTGAAACTAAGATCTACCCCTTGAGGTTATATGAGAATTAAATTAGGTAAATATATATTTGGTAGTTATCAGAAATGTTTACTGTCGAGTCTGGCTTGACAAGCAGGGTTTCCAAGAGCACGATATGGCAAAAGAAGGAGAAACAAGACACGAGAATTCAGAGAAAAGCGAGGATCAGGGGACCAACACCACTCCAAGGGGAAGGTGCCGAAACTGAATCCAAGCCGGCTTTATTATACTTTCAGCCGTGAATGAAAGAATATGCGGGGAGTTAAACTATAACTCCTGTGGCCTGCAGGGCCAAAGAACAAAATGATCATTAGCCATTGAGTAATTAGGAAACAGTAATCAATAACAAACCAGTAACTAAGACTAATATTTTTATCTATAGATTTTCCACCAGATACGTAGAACATGTGACCCTGAGACGCCAGTTGAGAAACAGTTTGGGGTCGATTTTCCAACCCCAGGATCATATCTTGTTTTCAAGATTATGAACTGTTTTCTCTGGACTTGTTCCAAGAGTCTCATGCCTTATAGTATCTAGTTTTTCAATAATTATAAATTTCTTTTTCCGGGGCCCATTTTTCTTTTATTCTTCCTGTCTCCTACAGTTTACCAAATATTTCTGGTTCTCTCTCATTTAGGAACATGATAGCACTGACTTTCATAGTCTCCTTGTAATGGTTCGTGCATGCTGTGTGTACTAAGCCACTTCAACTGTGTCCAACTTTTTGCAACCCTATGGGCCATAGCCCGCCAGGTTCCTCTGTCCATGGATTCTCCAGGCGAGAACAATACTGCAGTGATTGCCATGCCCTCCTCCAGGGGATCTTCCCAATTTGGGAGTCAAAATTCCTTCTCTTATATCTCCTGCATTGGCAGGCTTTATTAGCTTTTGAAGTGGTGCATATTACCTCTAGGTAACAAAGCATGTAATTGATTATACAAGACCAAACAGAGCTCTCGTTCCCTCTGCTGTAGCAACTGACAACATTTTAAATGGTTGCTGTCCTATTTTTCTGTGTCTTTGACTGACAATAACAATTGGGACCCCCTGAGAACTCATAATATACTTGTATAATAAATGAATAACAAACTTTTGTTGAGTTAAGCACATGAAATTTCTTTCTTTTTTTATCACTGTGTGATGCTCTCTATCATGACTGGTACAAATGTTGATAGCTAGAAGTGGATGATTTCAGCATATTGAAAAGCAGAGACATTACTTTGCCAACAAAGTTCCATCTAGTCAAGGCTATGGTTTTTCGAGTGGTCATGTATGGATGTGAGAGTTGGACTGTGAAGAAAGCTGAGCGCCGAAGAATTGATGCTTTTGATCTGTGGTGTTGGAGAAGACTCTTGAGAGTCCCTTGCACTGCAAGGAGATCCAACCAGTCCATCCTATAGGAGATCAGTCCTGGGTGTTCTTTGGAAGGAATGATGGTAAAGCTGAAACTCCAGAACTTTGGCCACCTCATGCAAAGAATTGATTCATTGGAAAAGACTCTGATACTGGGAGGATTGGGGGCAGGAGGAAAAGGGGACAACAGAGGATGAGATGGCTGGATGGCATCACTGACTTGATGGACGTGAGTTTGAGTGAACTCTGGGAGATGGTGATGGACAGGGAGGCCTGGCGTGCTGCAATTCATGGGGTTGCAAAGAGTTGGACATGGCTGAGCGACTGAACTGAACTGAAACATATGGCATTGGCTTAGGTACTTGTTAGTGGATAGTGAAGATGCTAGAAGGATAGGGATCCCTCTGATGCAATGCAAAATTTCTTAAAAATTGGCTCCAGCAATAACATGAAAAGTAGACAATGTTCCTAATGAAAACATAGTTTTAGAAGAGGAAATTGAAAAATAGAAAGTTACTAGCATATTTTAGTTGCTGTTGGGTATATGTGACAAGGCCTTACAAGAAAGAAATAAGCACAATTTGTTCATTGCAGCACTGTTTATAATAGCCAGGACATGGAAGCAACCTAGATGTCCTTCAGCAGATGAATGGATAAGAAAGCTGTGGTACATATACACAATGGAGTATTACTCAGCCATTAAAAAGAATACATTTGAATCAGTTCTAATGAGGTGGATAAAACTGGAGCCTATTATACAGAGTGAAGTAAGCCAGAAGGAAAAACATAAATACAGTATACTAACGCATATATTTGGAATTTAGAAAGATGGTAACAATAACCCGGTGTATGAGACAGCAAAAGAGACACTGATGTATAGAACAGTCTTATGGACTCTGTGGGAGAGGGAGAGGGTGGGAGGATTTGGGAGAGTGGCATTGAAACATGTAAAATATCATGTAAGAAACGAGTTGCCAGTCCAGGTTCGATGCACGATACTGGATGCTTGGGGCTGGTGCACTGGGACGACCCAGAGGGATGGTATGGGGAGGGAGGGGGGAGGAGGGTTCAGGATGGGGAACACATGTATACCTGTGGCGGATTCATTTTGATATTTGGCAAAACTAATACAATTATGTAAAGTTTAAAAATAAAATAAAATTAGGGGAAAAAAAAAAAAAAACAAAAGTGAAACAGAGATTAAAGAGAATAGAGAGAGAGAGCAGAAATGTGGAGACTTGCCATGGTCACAGAGCAAGATAGGCAACTCTTCTTATCTTACATTTGTAACAATACACTAAGAATTCCTTTGAACAGCAGAGACCAATTACATATCACCCATTCCGCAAGTATCAAATCAAGGTGTGACTAGTTTACTCATTTTTAAAACTTCTAAATAGATTAAAGCCCTCCACCAGTATCTTTTTCAGTAGACAAAATGGCTGGGGGAAAGGATGATGGCAAACTCAAAGTATCTGCAATTAAGTTGAAAATACTTCAAGTGTGGTTTCTGTAATGAGAACTAAAATAAGATATATATCTCATATTATGTTTTCAAGAAAATTGTGCTGTAAAAAAATCATGAACCTCTGCTAAAAAATCATTTGTTCAAGACATAAAACAGCCCTTGGATTCTAGAAAGAGGTTCCAGAAAGTTACCTAGTGCCTAAGAATACTGTCTTCTCCAACAGTTCAGATTTAGTAATAGAGAAGAAAGACTCATAAGGGAAACAGAATTTTTCCTAGGTTCATCATAAACAAAATATTGTGGGGCAGATCCCCCAAATAATATCCCCCAAATAATATCTAGTTAAGGAACAAGCCACATCCCAAGGGTAGAAAGTCTTTGAAATAGCTGTCCAGCTAGTTTTTTAAAATGTTCATGAACCATAACCTTCTCTATCTCCATTTTTATCCTTCCGTATAATGTCACTTTAAGTTGTCCTTTCCTTCTGCAACTGTGGTGAGTGATTTTGAACTAGTTCTCAATGATCTGTGCCCTACTGGACGTTCATGACCTTGTGAATTCCTCTCCCCTTGAATGTGAGCGGGGCCTGATTACTTGCTTCTAATAAGTAGGAGACAGCAAAATATTTGGTATCACTTGCAACATTAGATTTTAAAAGATCTAGACTTCCATATTCTTGCCTGGAGAATCCTAGGGACAGAGGAGCCTAGTGGGCTGCCGTCTATGGGGTCGCATGACTGAAGCGATTTAGCAGCAGCAGCAGCAGTAGCAGACTTCCCTATCGCTTGCATTCTCTTTTGCTCTCTCACTTGCTAGCTTTTCTGAAATCAGATGCTATGTTTACAACTACCTGTGGAGAGGTCTACACAGTAAGAAACAAATGGAAGTCACCAGCCAACAGCTTGGAAAAAAACGGTGACCCCAAATCCTTCCAACATTGCTGGGTAAATGTGGAAGTTGATCCTGCACCCAGTGAAATCTTCAGAACTGAGATCTTGGTTACCAGTTTTTAGCAGTATAACTTAAGGTTTTGGTAGATAATTTCTGCTTGGGTTTCACAACCCTCAGATGCCTGGTAACTCCAAACCAAGAGTCACGGCAAAGTTATGATAGCTTCTTAAAAGAAAGGGTTCTTTTTCTCTCAGTACATTCTGAGAGATGTGGTCACTATTAAAAAATAAAACAAACAAAAAAAATTTGCAGAATTGCCATTTCTCCCACCATCAGATGAGACAGGCCCTTTTCTTAGAGAATTTTAACCTTCCACACAATGCCACTTTTCCTGCCCCCATTCTCTTCTCAATCTGGAACTGAACCTTCTGAAATGGATGAAATGAACCTGGAATCTTTTGCTTGTCTGGAATGGGAATGCGGTAGACAGCCTCTCACATAATGATTCTTTTCTTCAACATACCATAGCTTTATATAATTTTCTCCCCTTGAATGTGGACTGGATTTACTGACTTCATTCTACCAAATAAAATATAAAAGTTATGGGATGCCATTTCTGTGGTTAGGATATAAAAGGATCATGGCTTCCTCCATATGGACATCTAGCCAAACCCAAAAAGAATAGGACATACAATAGGTGAGATCCCCTCATAAGAGGTAGGAAAAAGAAAATCTCTGAAGAAGGAAGAAAAGATACAGGTGCAGCACCGTTACTGAAGGGATAGGTTTAATTCTGAACATCTGAATGTGGAAGATGAACAAATAAATGTATTGAGTTTACATTTTGTAGACTTGCCTGTCCTCTAAAATTTTTTGCCATTAAAAAGTCATTATATTAATTTTTGTAAATGTTAGTTCACTCATCTGTAAAACAGGGGTTATGTTGGTTAAATCCATTTTAAGATTTTTGTAAAGATCAAGACAAGTAATGTGTAAGGATGGGCATAGGATACCAAGATTGATAAAGAAATTCAGTTGCAAATCAATAATGAAAAAGGCACTGTGGTAGGTAACGCTTATTGGATTATTTCCAATCTGCTTACTTAAATTTCCATATAAGACAATTTCAAATACCCTATTCCAGCTTTGTCCATTATCATCATGTCTTGGTTAGTAAAGTTGAATTTAATGTCATTTGCTTCCGTGTTGGAAGTGCAATTTTATCTTTATTCCTGTTTGGTACTTCATATTAATATGTAATGCCTGGTAGCGCAAACCTCACAGCTATGTGAAAGTCTGGGAAACTTTAATTTTGTTCTAGACCTTGATGCTACAGTAACGTCAGGCTGTATGCCAGCCAAGTGTGACAATGATTTCTGTTTAATTTTCTAATTTCAGTCAGGACTACTTAGCTTGCCAATGAAGTCCATCAGTCTCAGAAGCCAAGGCAGCTACTTATAAGCAGTAATCGCTTGTAATAGTAGGTTTAATACTCTAGGGAAAGTAGAAGCCTCTATGGGCTCTTCAATAATTAATACAGGTTAACCTATAAATTTATTCCAATGGAACACACGTGGGACCTAGAACAGTGCTTGGCACATGATGAATACTATAATATTTGTTGACAGTATCTAGAAACAAATAACTGAAAGTGAGAGCATCTATGTACATTATTTTGCAAACTGGGTTACTTTTGACAATCAAAGGGGGAGCTATCAGTGAAACTGGCAGAAGCAGGGTCTGTCTCAGATTAAACAGGATATAAATTCATGTTAATATATATATTTGCTTTTTGTGGTCTCTGTCTTTTGGTTATCAGACAATTATACTTCATAGAACCCAAATAATTAAATAACATGGAATATTTCCTTTAGAACTAGTGTTTACTTTGAGAACTCAAAAATTGACATGTAAGATTTTCAGGTTTTGAAAGGTAGCACTTAAGTTATTTATTTATAATAACATGATGATCATTGTGACTGACCATCACTGAAAATGTGTAAAATACAGCTTAAAAATCAACCTATAAAAGTCTTGACTTCAAATCTTTGGACAATGCATATTCTTGAGATGAGTTAAACATAAATTTGAGAGCCAACAAAAGTTTTGTACATTTCTATGATTAGTTAAATCAATTTGATTATAGGTTTTCAGGGACTTTGAATCAAATTATTCAGAAAAACAGTTGTTCCAGATGAAGAGAAATTTTAATCTTGGATAACAGATGTTAATTTTGGAGTCTTTATTGGTCAGTAAATTTTCTTCTAAGAAAAATAAATGCTAGTCAGCGTTGATCCTTATTTTCTCTTTAAATTATTGTTTTTGTTACACACCTTATATACTCGATGGATAGGTTTTCAAGTGAAACTTATAAGACTGTGTTGCTTTGGGATTGAGTGATTTGAGAAATGGACAGTTATTTCATGACCATTTTGGTAATCTGCAGCCTGAATATTATCAAATTAAGGAGCAGTCCATAACTCTCCTTCCTGGAGGGAACATATGGCAGCCTAGTCCTTTAAATCTTGAGGCTTTACAATTAAAATATTACTAGTGCCATTGAAATACACATTTGAAATTTCATCACCTGCCACTTCATGGTTACAATTTCAAGTGGTTTCCATATTTTGATTATGAAAGGCAGTACAAGTAGAATTACCAGTAACATTAAAAGCTTATTTTGTATAATCAACTGTGATCACAGTTTGATGACATTTTTCTCTCACAGCAAATACTGCTTTAAAAAAAAAAATCTTAATTAAGTTTCAATTCAGCTGATATTTCCACCATTGTCCACCTTACTCTTGCTCCTTAAATTTTTTTCCTTTCATGCAAAGGTCCAGTAAAAATCTTTACAGAGCAAATTATCCTACTCTTACCATTTAATTATGCATTTCTTCTGCTTTATAATCAGATTGTGCTGTAGAGTCTTACTAATTTAAAGTATATCCATAGTAATGTACTCCCTATTGGAGTTATTTTGCACCGAAAGATTCAAAACTGAGTCATGTGCATGTCTTAAGATTTTCTGAATTATGAGTCAGTTGAATTACTAATATTGAAGATACACTGATGATTTTAAAGTGCTCTGTTCATTTTAAACTCACATCAACAACAAAAAACTACAGTGTAATCCATGTAGTTAACACTTACTTATTCTGAATTAAGTACTATTCAGCATTTTATGTATCAATTCAGGAGTTGGAAAACTGTATATCATGTGATAAATCAAGCCTTTCTGCATATTTTTATAAATACAGTTTTATTGGCTCACAGCATTACATATTAACCTTCATATTACATATTGTGGGTCTCACAGGACAGTGACGAAGTTGATTGGGAGTTGCCACAGACATCTTATTGCCTATGAACTCATGAAAATTTGAAAAATTGTGGTTTTCATCCCCAAGAAAAAGACATGCAAAAAAAAAAAAAAAAAAAGGCTGTCTGAGGAGGCCTTACAAATAGCTGTGCAAAGAAGGGAAGCGAAAAGCAAAGGAGAAAAGGAAAGATATACCATTTTAGTGCAGAGTTCCAAAGAATAGCAAGGAGAGATAAGAAAGCCTTCCTCAGTGACCAGTGCAAAGAAATAAGGAAAACAATAGAATGAGAAAGACTAGAGATCTCTTCAAGAAGATTAGAGATACCAAGGGAACATTTTATGCAAACATGGGCTCAATAAAGGACAGAAATGGTATGGACCTAACAGAAGCCAAAGATAAGAAGAAGAGGTGGCAACAACACACGGAACTATACAAAAAAAAATCTTCATGACCCAGATATGTGTGGTCACTGACCTAGAGCCAGACATCCTGGAATGTGAAGTCAAGTGGGCCTTAGAAAGTGTCACTACGTAAAAAGCTAGTGGAGGTGATGGAATTCCAGTTGAACTATTCAAATCTCCTGAAAGATGATGCTGGGAAAGTGCTGCACTCAGTATGCCAGCAAATGTGGAAAACTCAGCAGTGGCCACAGGACTAGAAAAAGTCAGTTTTCATTCCAATCCCAAAGAGAGGTAATATCAAAGAATGTTCAAACTACCGCACATTGCACTCCTCTCACACATAGTAAGTTCAATTCAGTTCAATTCAGTCTCTCAGTCGTGTCCGACTCTTTACGATCCCAGGAATCACAGCACTCCAGGCCTCCCTGTCCATTACCAACTCCTGGAGTTCACTCAAACTCACGTCCATTGAGTCAGTGGTGCCATCCAGCCATCTCATCTTCTGTCTTCCCCTTCTCCTCCTGCCCCCATTCGTTCCCAGCATCAGGGTCTTTTCCAACGAGTCAACCCTTTGCATGAGGTAGCCAAAGTATTGGAGTTTCAGCTTCAACATTAGTCCTTCCAATGAACACCGAAGACTGATCTCCTTTAGGATGGACTGGTTGGATCTCCTTGCAGTCCAAAGGACTCTCAGGAGTTTTCTCCAACACCAAAGTTCAAAAGAATCAGTTTTTCAGAGCTCAGCTTTCTTCACCGTCCAACTCTCACATCCATACATGACCACTGGAAAATCCACAGCCTTGACTAGATGTGCCTTTGTTGGCAAAGTAATGTCTCTGCTTTTGAACATGCTATTTAGTTTGGTCATAATATTCCATCCAAGGAGCAAGCGTCTTTTAATTTCATGGCTGCAGTCACCATCTGCAGTGATTTTGGAGCCCCAAAACATAAAGTCAGCCACTGCTTCCACTGTTTCCCCATCTATTTCCCATTAAGTGGTGGGACCAGACGCCATGATCTTCGTTTTCTGATATTGAGCTTTAAGCCAACTTTTTCACTCTCCACTTTCACTTTCATCAAGAGGCTCTTTAGTTCTTCATCATTTTCTGCCATATGGGTGATGTCATCTGCATATCTGAGATTATTGATATTTCTCCTGGCAATCTTGATTCCAGTTTGTGCTTCCTCCAGCCCAGCGTTTCTCATGATATACTCTCGAATAAGTTAAATAAGCAGGGTGACAATATACAGCCTTGATGTCCTCCTTTTCCTACTTGGAACCAGTCTGTTTTCCCATGTCCAGTTCTAACTGTTGCTTTCTGAACCGCATATAGGTTTCTGAAGAGTAGGCTCAGGTGGTCTGATATTCCCATTTCTTTCAGAATTTTCCACAGCTTATTGTGATCCACACAGTCAAAGGCTTTGGCATAGTCAATAAAGCAGAAATAGATGTTTTTCTGGAACTCTCTTACTTTTTCCATGATCCAGCGGATGTTGGCAAGATCTCTGATTCCTCTGCCTTTGCTAAAATCAGCTTGAACATCTGGAAGTTCACGGTTCACGTATTGCTGAAGCCTGGCTTGGAGAAGTTTAAGCATTACTTTACTAGTGTGTGAGATGAGTCCAATTGTGTGGTAGTTGTAGCATTCTTTGGCATTGCCTACCTTTGGGATTGGAATGAAAATTGACCTTTTCCAGTCCTATGGCCACTGTTGAGTTTTCCACATTTGCTGGCATATTGAGTGCAGCACTTTCACAGCATCATCTTTCAGGATTTGAAATAGCTCAACTGGAATTCCATCACTTCCACTAGCTTTGTTCGTAGTGACACTTACTAAGGCCCACTTGACTTCACATTCCAGGATGTCTGGCTCTAGATCAGTGATCACACTATCGTGATTATCTGGGTCATTAAGATCTTTTTTGTACAGTTCTTCTGTGTATTCTTGCCACCTCTCCTTAATATCTTCTGCTTCTGTTAGGTCCATACCATTTCTGTCCTTTATTCAGCCCATCTTTGGATGAAATGTTCCCTTGGTATCTCTAATTTTCATGAAGAGATCTCTAGTCTTTCCCATTCTGTTGTTTTCCTCTATTTCTTTGCATTGATTACGGAGGAAGGCTTTCTTATCTCTCCTTGCTATTCTTTGGAACTCTGTATTCAGATACTTATATCTTTCCTTTCTTCCTTTGCTTTTCACTTCTCTTCTTTTCACAGTTATTTGTAAGGCCTCCTTAGACAGCCATTTTGTTTTTTTGCATTTCTTTCCATGGGGATGGTCTTGATCCCTGTCTCCTGTACAATGTCATGAACCTCATTCCATAGTTCATCAGGCACTCTATCTATCAGATCTCATCCCTTAAATCTATTTCATTCCACTTTATAATCATAAGGGATTTGATTTAGGTCATACCTGAATGGTCTAGTGGTTTTCCCTACTTTCTTCAATGTAAGTATGAATTTGGCTATAAGGAGTTTTTAATCCAAGCCACAGTCAGCTCCTGGTCTTATTTTTGATGACTGTATAGAGCTTCTCCATCTTTGTCTGCAAAAAATATAATCAATCTGATTTTGGTGTTGACCATCTGGTGATGTCCATGTGTAGAGTCTTCTCTTGTGTTGTTGGAAGAGGGTGGTTGCTATGACCAGTGCCTTCTCTTGGCAAAACTCTATTAGCCTTTGCCCTGCTCTATTCCATACTCCAAGGCCAAATTTGCCTGTTACTCCATGTGTTCTTGACTTCCTACTTTTGCATTCCAGTCCCCTATAATGAAAAGGACATCTTTTTTGGGTGTTAGTTCTAAAAAGTCTTGTAGGCCTTCACAGAACCATTCAACTTCAGCTTCTTCAGCGTTACTGTTTGGGGCATAGGCTTGGATTATCGTGATATTAAATGGTTTGCCTTGAAAAGGAACAAAGATCATTCCATCATTTTTGAGATTGCATCCAAGTACTGCATTTCAGACTCTTTTGTTGACCATGATGGCTACTCCATTTCTTCTGAGGGATTCCTGCCCGCAGTAGTAGACATATGGTCATCTGAGTTAAATTCACCCATTCCAGTCCATTTTAGTTCACTGATTCCTAGAATGTTGACATTCACTCTTGCCATCTCTTGTTTGACCACTGCCAATTTGCTTTGATTCATGGACCTAACATTCCAGGTTCCTATGCAATATTGCTCTTTACAGCATCGGACCTTGCTTCTATCACCAGTCATATCCACAGCTGGGTATTGTTTTTGCTTTGGCTCCATCCCTTCATTCTTTCTGTGGTTATTTCTCCACTGATCTCCAGTAGCATATTGGGCACTTACCAACCTGAGCAGTTGCTCTTTCAGTATCCTATCATATTGCCTTTTCATACTATTCATGGGGTTCTCAAGGCAAGAATACTGAAGTGGTTTGCCATTCCCTTCTCCAGTGGACCACAGTCTGTCAGACCTCTCCACCATGACCCACCCGTCTTGGGTGGCCCCACACAGCATGACTTAGTTTAATTGAGTTAGACAAGGCTGTGGTCTGTGTGATCAGATTGGCTAGTTTTCTCTGATTATGGTTTCAGTGTGTCTGCCCTCTGATGCCCTCTCGCAACACCTACCTTCTTACTTGGGTTTCTCTTACTTTGGACGTGGGGTATCTCTTCACAGCTGCTCCAGCAAAATGCAGCCACTGCTCCTTACCTTGGACGAGGGGTATCTCCTCACAGCCGTCCCTCTTGACCTTGAACATGGAAGTAATGCTCAAAATTCTCCAAGCCAGGTTTCAGCAATACGTGAACCGTGAACTTCTAGATGTTCAGGCTGGTTTGAGAAAATATAGAGGGACCAGAGATCAAATTGCCAACATCTGCTGGATCATGGAAAAAGCAAGAGAGTTCCAGAAAAACATCTATTTCTGCTTTATTGACTATGCCAAAGCCTTTGACTGTGTTGATCACCACAAACTGTGGAAAATTCTTATAAGGCAGACCACCTGACCTACCTCTTAAGAAATCTGTATGCAGGTCAGGAAGCAACAGTTAGAACTGGACATGGAACAACAGACTAGTTCCAAATAGGAAAGGGAGTATGTCAAGGCTGTATATTGTCACCGTGCTTATTTAACTTATATGCAGAGTACATCATGAGAAATGCTGGGCTGGGTGAAGCACAAGCTGGAATCAAGATTTCCAGGAGACATCAATAATCTCAGATATGCTGATGACACCACCCTTAAAGTGAAGAAGAATTAAAGAGCCTCTTGGTGAAAGAGAAAGAGGAGAGTGTAAAAGTTGATTTAAAGCTCAACATTCAGAAAACGAAGATCATGGCATCTGGTTCCGTCACTTCATGGCTAATAGATGGGGAAACAATGGAAAGAGTGACAGACTTTATTTTCTTGGGCTCCATAATCACTGCAGATGGTGACTGCAGACATGAAATTAAAAGACCCTTGTTCCTTAGAAAAAAGGTTATGACCCACCTAGTCAGCATATTAAAAAGCAGAGACATCAGTTTGCCAACAATGGTCTGTCTGGTCAAAGCTGTGGTTTTTCCAGTTGTCAAGTATGGATGTGAGAGTTGGACTACAAAGAAAGCTGAGTGCTGAAGAATTGATGCTTTTGACCTGTGGTGTTGGAGAAGACTCTTGAGAGTCCCTTGGACTGCAAGGAGATCCAACCAGTGCATCCTGTAGGAAATCAGTCCTGAATATTCATTGGAAGGACTGATGTTGAAGCTGAAACTCCAATACTTTGGCTACCTGATGGGAAGAACTGACTCATTTAAAAGACCCTAATGCTGGGAAAGATTGAAGGCTGAAGGAGAAGGGGAAGACAGAGGATGAGATGGTTGGATGGCATCACTCACTCAATGGACATGAGTTTAAGTAAACTCTGGAATTTGGTGATGGACAGGGAGGCCTGGTGTGCTGCACTCTGTGGGGTCACAAAGAGTCAGACATGACTGAGTGACGGAACTGAACTGATGAAGACTCAAATACCTGCTATCAGAAAATATTTGCCAATTCCTGCATTAAAAATGTTTTTTAGCCTTTTATTTTGCATTGGGGTATAGCTGATGAACAATATTATGACAGCTTCAGGTGAACAGCGAAGGGATTCAGTCAGACATACACCTGGATTCATTCTCCCCCAATCTCTCCTGCCATCCAGGTGTCCACATAACATTGAGAAGTGTTCCATGTTAAAACTTTTGATTTCCTTGATAGCCATATAATAGTATCACTCTTATTTTAATGTCTGCTTCAAGATAAAGGATATGGGACAATGAGAGCTTAGGTGCTTTGCCCAAGGTCATATGCTGCTTATAAATGCAAGAGCAAGGATTAAACCCAGAAAACTGTCTCCACAGTTTTTATTGCAACTGTGCTAAACTGCATTCAAATGGAGAATTATGTTTACTGCCTATGATTAAGCAATTATTTAAACATATTTCTATTAACAAAAATTGATTAGGTACTAATAGCTTTTCCCCAAAGCATAAAATACTTCACAATTGTTGACTAATGTGAATTTTAAGACTAAATCTCTGTCTGCTTTCTGTTATTCATGGTGGATTTCAGACAGTGAAATTCATTCTGTTGTGTAAAGCAGAACTTTCAACCAGTCTCTATAAATTCTACTAGAGAGAGGAATTTTATGTGAATGAAATATATGAATTTTAGTTAGCCTAAGGTAAATAGCAGTGGATAAAATGATTTTAAAATCTCTGTGTCCTCAAACATGTTCCCGTCCTTACAGCTGTTGTAGGAAGTGTTTAGAAAATTATACTAATTAGAGAAGATAATGGGTAACGGTGTCATCAAGACTAAAATTTTAGATTGTGACTATAGCTTTTGAGGGGAGGCCTTAACAATATTTAAACCATTCATCCATACCCAATTCCTTTGGGAAATTAAAGTTTTGCACTAATCAGAGCAGGTTTTCTGCCACTACCAGCACATGATGGACTTTGCAATAATAGGTGGGACAAACGTTCTTTTTCATACTTGTAACAGGGTTCCCATGGCAACACTCCTTGTATGCATTCAAATGAAACTTTTCTTTTTCCTTCAAGAGTCTTTCCTTTTTCTTCATTCTATCTAACCTTTTTCATTAAAAATAAATACCTTGATATTTAAGAGGCTAAAACCTACCAATGAACCCTAGTTCTCCATTTTCCCTAGAAAATGTTTAGAAGAAAAATACACACACTGGACATTGTCTTTCTTTCTTATTATATCACAAGTAATAGTCAGAACTAGCTTTGTACAAGGAAGATGATTATGAGTGTTCAGACAATTCTGAATTACAGACCTGAGTTAGAAGCTTAGGGCATGTGATTTCTGCAACCATGCAGCAATATACTAAGAATTCTTATTCTAATGCCCAAAGATAAGGTAGTATAATATGGGGATTGTGCTGAGACCAGACTCTGTTGTGCATATTGGAAGCCATCTTGATTTATCATCAGGTGATCTGTATATTGATAAGGCACAGATTCTGCTGTTAGTAGCTGGCATTTGGTAAGTGAAAGTGAAAGTTGTTCAATCATGTCCCACTCTTTGTGACCCCATGGACTATACAGTCCATGGAATTCTCTAGGCCAGAATACTGGAGGGGGTAGCCTTTCCCTTCTCCAGGCGATCTTCCCAACCTAAGCATTGAATCCAGGTCTCCCACACTGCAAGAGGATTCTTTACCAGCTGAGGCACAAGGGAAGCCCAAGAATACTGGAGTGGTATCCTATCCCTTCTCAAGTGAATCTTCCTGACCCAGGAACCGACCCAGGGTCTCCTGCATTGCGGGCAGATTCTTTACCATCTGAACTATCAGGGAAGCCCAGCATTTGGTAAAGACATAAACTATTTCTAGTAAATAACTCCATAGGAGAAATCTGGGCTTGGGAGAATTTGCTGGGAGAGTTTTACTATAAAATAATTAATCTAGAGCAAAAATAGAATAAATAAAGACAGTAAGACACAGAAAGGGAGGAAGTTAGCTGATGTGCACAGAAATTGATCCTTATAGATACACTCAGTGAAATACTCCATGCAGAATAAAATGCTGCAGTACAGTGCTATCTGATGTGTGAGTGATGGGGTAGTGCTGGTTTGCCAGCTGTTTGTTAGTGGTACTCAACAGGATAAGTTCAGTCCGTACACATTGCCAGTGCACACACTTTGTATGATTGTGTGTGTGTGTGTGTTTTAATATTTTCTTCTCTGTTGTGTTTGTTATATTTATTGAAATGTAATGGTCTGTGTAGGGGCTTTTGTGGCTCAGTGGTAAAGAGTCTGCCTGCCAATGCAGGAGATATGGGTTTGATCCTTGGGTTGAGAAGATCCCCTGAGGAAGACATGGCAACCAACTCCAGTATTGCCTGGGAAATTCCATAGACAGAGGAGCCTGGCATGCTACAGTCTATTGAGTCATGAAGGGTCAGGCATGAAGTAGCAACTATTCAACAGCAATGGTATATGTATTGAATCTAATAATAAAAAAAATGGGGCTTCTACTTTTCATGATTTTGGTTTAATTTTTTTCTAATAATTCATGAATGCTTTATCCTATTGAAGTATTATTGTAATAATACCACCATAATTCAGTTCAGTCACTTATCATGTCCAACTCTTTGCATCCCCATGGACTGTGGCATGCCAGGCTTCCCTGTTCACCACCAAACTCCTGGGGCTTGCTCAAACTCATGTCAATCGAGTCAGTGATTCCATCCAACCATCTAATCCTCTGTTGTACTCTTCTCCTGCCTTCAACCTTTCCCAGCATCAGAGTCTTTTCTAAGGAGTCAGTTCTTTGCATCAGGTGGTCAAAGTATTGGAGCCTCAGCTTCAGCATCGGTCCAGCCAATGAATATTCAGGATTGATTTTCTTTGGGATTGACTGATTTCATCTCCCTGCAGTTCAAGGGACTCTCAAGAGTCTTCTCCAACACCACGGTTCAAAAGCATTAATTCTTTGGTGCTCAGCTTTTTTTGTGGTCCAACTCTCACATACATACATGACTACTGGAAAAACCATAGCTTTGACTAGACAGACCTTTGTTGGCAAAGTGATGTCTCTGCTTTTTAATATGCTGTCTAGGTTGGTCATAGCTTCTCTTCCAAGGAGCACATGTCTATTTTCATGGCTGCAGTCACCATCTACAGTGATTTTGGAGCAGAAGAAATAAAGTCTGTCACTGTTTCCATTGTTTCCCCATCTATTAGCCATGAAGTGATGGGACTGGATGCCATAATCTTCATTCTTTGAATGTTGTTTTAAGGCAGCTTTTTAACTCTCCTCTTTCACATTCATCGAGAGGCTCTTTAGTTCCTCTTCACTTTCTGCCATAAGAGTGATGTCATCTGTATATCTGAGCTTATTGACATTTCTCCTGGCAATCTTGTTTTCAGCATAATAGTATATTTTTTTTTTTTTTTTTTTGAGATCTAATCTTACTACATTGTGGTCAGAAAAGATGCTTGGAATGATTTCAATTTTTCTGCCAAGGCTAGATTTATGGCCTGGAATGTGATCTATCCTGGAGAAGGTTCTGTGTGCGCTTGAGAAAAAAGGTGAAATTCATTGTTTTGGGGTGAAATGTCCTATAGATATCAATTAGGTCTAACTGGTCTATTGTATCATTTAAAGTTTGTGTTTCCTTGTTAATTTTCTGTTTAGTTGATCTATCCATAGGTGTGAGTGGGGTATTAAAAAGTCTTCCACTATTATTGTGTTATTGTTAATTTCCCCTTTCATACTTGTTAGCATTTGTCTTACATATTATGCGGTGCTCCTATGTTGGGTGCATATATATCAGAACTTATCTTTTTAAACTTAATAATAAGAAGACAAACAACTTGATTTTTCAAATGAGTAAAACATGCAAACAAATATTTCACCAAAGAAAATACATGGATGCCAAACAAGCACATAAACAAATTCTCAATATCTTTAGTCATTAAAGGAATGCAACTTGAAACCACATTGAGATGCTACTTTACTTTCCTTGGAATGACCAAAATTTATTTATTTATTTATTTATTTTTTTACGCCTTTTATTGCCATACCTCATTTTACTGTGCTTTGCTTTAGTGAGCTTTATAGATACATGTTTGTTTTTTTTTTTTTTCCTTGTTAATTTTCTGTTTAGTTGATCTATCCATAAGTGTGAGTGGGGTATTAAAGTCTCCCACTATTATTGTGTTATTGTTAATTTCTCCTTTCATACTTGTTAGGATTTGTCTTACATACTGCAGTGCTCCCATGTTGGGTGGATATATATTTATAATTGTTATATCTTCTTCTTGGATTGATCCTTTGATCATTCTGTAGTGACCTTGTCTCTTTTCACAGCCTTTGTTTTAAAGTCTAATTTATCTGATACGAGTATTGTGACTCCTGCTTTCTTTTGGTCCCAATTTGCATGGAAAATCTTTTTCCAGCCCTTCACTTTCAGTCTGTATGTGTCCCCTGTTTTGAGGTGGGTCTCTTGTAGACAACATATGTAGGGGTCTTGTTTTTGTATCCATTCAGCCAGTCTTTGTCTTTTGTTTGGGGCATTCAACCCATTTACGTTTAAGGTAATTACTAATAAGTATGATCCCGTTGCCATTTACTTTATTGTTTTTGGTTGAGTTTATACACCATTTTTGTGTTTCCTGTCTAGAGAATATCCTTTAGTATTTGTTGGAGAGCTGGTTTGGTGGTGCAGAATTCTCTCAGCTTTTGCTTGTCTGAAAAGCTTTTGATTTCTCCTTCATACTTGAATGAGATCCTTGCTGGGTACAATAATCTGGGCTGTAGGTTATTTTCTTTCATCATTTTAAGTATGTCTTGCCATTCCCTCCTGGCTTGAAGAGTTTCTATTGAAAGATCAGCTGTTATCCTTATGGGAATTCCCTTGTGTGTTATTTGTTGTTTTTCCTTGCTGCTTTTAATATTTGTTCTTTGTGTTTGATCTTTGTTAATTTGATTAATATGTGTCTTGGGGTGTTTCTCCTTGGGTTTATCCTGTTTGGGACTCTCTGGGTTTCTTGGACTTGGGTGATTATTTCCTTCCCCATTTTAGGAAGTTTTCAACTATTATCTCCTCAAGTATTTTCTCATGGTCTTTCTTTTTGTCTTCTTCTTCTGGAACCCCTATGATTGAATGTTGTAGCGTTTAATATTGTATATAGTTTAATAGTTTATAGTATATTTTTAATATATGTTTATATATTTATATATATATATATTTATATATATTTTAGTATATGTTTAATAGTATATTCTTTAAAATAGTACAGGAAATATTATATAGTTGACATTAGGTCATACTGGATGATTGAGGTTCTCTGTCTCTGTGTGCTTGAATAAGTTAATTTCATTTTTTTTCCTGAAAAAGTTCTTTGTGTGTATTGTTTTACATCATTATCATAATATATTTATGAAACAGATTTTATTTTCTCCATTTTACAAATAAAGCAACTAATGCTTAAGAAGATTGCAATCCCTTGTCTGTGTCTGTCTTGGTCAAGATGACTTTGGAAGTAGAACATAACTCAGATGATATCAGGCATCTTAACAAGGGGACTCCTTACAGACAGGTGAGCAGAATCAAAAGAATTAAGAATGGATGTTGAAGTATCCAGACGCCGGAAAAGGTAGAAAGTCATCATCACATGTAGATCTAAATAGGCAATGGAAGAAAGCTGTTACTGGAGTGACAGCTATACCAACAAGCTGCACTACTGGACCTGGGTCCTGAGGTGGAGAACTACAGCCACTGCCAACCTGTAGCCTGAGTAATAAGTACCCAGCCTCTCTCTCCAGAGAAAACTGGAGATGTAAAAAGAGGGGCCATCCAACAAGAGTGATATGAGTGAAGGACACAGGCAGCCCTGGAAGCCATCCCTCAGAGCAGAGAGGAATCAGTAAAGAAATGCGCCAAACCCTTTCCTCTCCCACATACACATCTCTTGCCTGGAGACACGGGTGCTCAAACTATTATCAAGCTCTGTCTCAGATATCTCTCTGGCATAGGTCTCTTCCATGGCTTTGGGAGGGAGTCTACCAATGTATTTAGAAATCATTTTTGGTAAAATTTGAAAAAGTAATTTTTTTTAAAAATCACTACTCATAAAGAATTATTTTTCCTCTCTAATTTCCCTTCACCTACTGATTGGTGTTTTGGAGAGGTCACTGATATTTTGGGGACTTGGTTAAGTGGAAACAGAGTTAGAGATCATTTCAGAGTTTTTTCATGGAGTATATTTTTATAGCTCATAATCCCTTTTGAACATAGTTAAGTCATTTATAGTGTTGCAACTGTAGGAATGGTTTCCAGAAATCCCCCCTGCTACCTCTGTGTCAGTTCACCAGTCTTCAAAACAGGAGGTGCAGGATCAGAGGCTGTATTATATAGGAATGAGTCTAAGACATCTGAGGCAGGAAGTATGGAGGTAAAGAAGAACCAACATTTAAAAGGAGCATCAAACTTAAAATATTGAAATCTAGTTTTATAAAAATGTTCCAAATCTTATACTTAATACATGAAACAAAAACCTTATTTTTTTGTTCATACCTGACAACAATTCTAAATATTTACACAATATCAGTGAAAAGAATGTGTCAGGTTAAATAACCTTTTTTAAACTTTGTATGTAGTAAAAGGCAAAATCAAATTTTATTTACTGTATAAGAATAAATACATAATTATCTTTCTAGCCTCTCTACAGAGAATGTTTTTATTAAAATCACTATCATATGAAAAGCATGCAGGAAATAATAAGGCAAAAACAGTGAAGAGATAGTTAACTAAATTAGGCTTTTCTCCTGGATTTTGTGATATCTATGATATTGGAACATTTCTAATGTAAACTATATATTCTTAAAATATATAATTTGTTATGATTCCCTTCCTCAATCTAAATACATATTCACTTTCCTACCTAATTTTGTGTTTGTATTCATCGTCGAGTACTCAAAGTTTCAGGCCCCAGAGAGCATGATCTGATTCTTCTGAAGCTTCCTACCACTGACCGAACTCAAACAGAAATCAGCTTCCAGGGTGAGTTTGTCCAAAGGAATCAGCAGGGATGTGGACGGTGGTCAAGGCTAAGAAGAGGACACAGAGAGACAAGCCCATGGTCCAAGTTTACAAAGCTACGAACAGTAGGCTTAAGAGTCAAACTCCAGATCTCTGATTCTAAAGCACATGCTTTTTTTGTTTGTTTGTTTTTTACCTGTGCAAACTTTGTTCATGACATACAAAAGGGCTGGGAGTGGGTGGTGCATTCTGATTTAGGTCATCCTCTATATTCAATTTAGCTCCAGTCTCAAAATGGGTATTAGATCATTATCCTTAGAGTTTATGAAAATTAGTAAGAAATTCTGTAGAACTGCAAATAAAAATAGTTATCTGTTTTTTTAATGTAAAAACAGTTATTTTTTATCCATTATATAATCCACATGGCTAACAGCTTGCTTCTGAAATATTGGTTACTTGTAAATAGGCCCCCATATTTAAGAATATTACTTATTAATAATAGAAGTTAGTTATTCTTAAAAATATCCCTTGACAGAGCTTAGGTAAAAAACAAGTTTAAGAAATTTAAAGGATAAAGCAAAATAAAGGAGAAATAAATTATCAGTTAAGATTTAGTTTTCTTCTTCTCTTTTTTCAAAGCCATCTTCAAATTATGACACTGATTCTGGGGCAAGCTGCTTGTGTGTTAAACATCTTATATTTGGGTACTATGAAATCTTTCCCCTTGACCAATTATTCTGAAACCTGAAAAATGTTCCTCTCATATCATAACTGAAAAATATATGTATTTTACTCATGCATTTCTGTGAATCTTGTTTCCCTATTTGTGATGTCTCCTCTGAGATAGTGATCTATAGGCATTGCTAAAAGAAAATCAAAAAACACAAACAAAAAAACAAGATGAAGAGAGTCAAGAAGAGTTGTCGGTCTTTCAGCTGAAAGGAACATCTGCTAATAGCTAACATGCTTGAACCAGCTAGGCTATGCCTATGATGAAGTTCATTACTTTCTAAAAATTGAGAGTGCCCACTTCAACTGAACAGAATTAGCTACATTATCAACCCAGGATGTATAAATTGCATTTAAAGTTAGAATAGCAACAAAAGCAAAATGATTACATTATCTACAGTAGTATAATTAGGGATCACCATCATTGTGAAGGTCATGTGGAAAGAAAAACAAAAAGAATTAGGCTATTCCTGCCCATCTGGATCATCTTCTAAAGGATCAAACACTCTCATATTTCATGGACCTGACCCATTTTCGCACAAGCAAAAGGAAGGCATCACTGATAATTAGCACACATGACAAAGATGCCTACTGCTCATATCTTCTTCTTTTCTTAGTAATAGAAGTTTTGCATTGTAGCTGAATATGTGTCCTAGATTAACACCCATTTGTCTAGACTATTTTATGTCCTTGTTGTTCAGTCACTCAGTCATGTCTGACTCTTTGCAACCCCATGAACTGCAGCATGCCAGCCTTCTCTGTCCTTCACTATCTCCCAGAGTTTGCTCAAACTCATGTCCATTGAGTTGGTGATGCTATCCAACCATCTCATCTTCTGTTGCCACCTTCTCCTCCTGACCTCAAACTTTCCCAGCAACAGGGTCTTTTCCAATGAGTCACCCTAGAAGTGTCCATATAAATACATTCTAACCAATGAGATGTGAGTGGAGCTAATTTATGCACCTTCTTTATCTTGCCTAGTTTTTGCATCTTACTTGCCTTCTTGAAGCTTCTCTATCTTGATCTTGGTAACGCGCCACCTTAGACCATGTAGACAAGGACAATATTTTTTTAAATTATTTTTAGAACTTTGAAAATAAGGATTTTATTTAATTGATAGATCCTTGTGTATTGAACATCTATTCAAGAATTTTTTTTATCAAGTCTGAAAGGTTGTTGCTGAACCATGAAAGACGCCAGGTTTCTTGGCCTCCAAAGGAGAAGAATTCAATCAGGGGCCAGAAATGAGGCTTGATTGCTCAAAACTTTTGTGTAATAAAGTTTTATTAAAGTATAAAAGAGATAGAGAAAGCTTCTGACATAGACATCAGAAGAGGGCAGAAATAGTGCCCCCATAAGGACAATATTTTAAGAATGGCAGAAAATAGAATGTACTTAGGACCCCATTATATCAGTCCTGGATTGCATAAACTCAGGCTACTAGATATGAAAGAGAGAAACTCTTCTTCTTGTAAATCTTTCCATTATTTGTTATCTTTAAAAGTAAAATCTATATTCTACTTTAAATAAAGCTTTTCATAATTCAGGGCTTCCCTGGTGGCTCAGACAGTAAAGAATCCACCTGCAGGAGACAGGTCTGATCTCTGTTTGGAAGATCTCCTGGAGTAGGAAATGGCAACCCACTCCAGTATTCTTGCATGGAGAATTCCATGGACAGAGGAGCCTGGTGGGCTACCGTCCTTGGGGGTTACAAAGAATCAGACATGACTGAGTGACTAACGCTTTGACTTTCTCATGATTCTCATTAAATACTTTTCTAAAATATGTATTTCCCCACCACTTAGAAAGGAATTGCCCTTAAAATACTCATTCCTGCTTAACCAGTGATTCCAACTTTCTAATAATTAGATCAGGGAATTTCTACTATGATTCTTAGATGTCCCTCCAGTTATATTAAAGTAAACTAAACTAGTTAACAAATATGGATCACCTACAAGATGTTAGGTACTATGCTAGGTAGTTCAAATGTATAAACACATTTAGCCTACACAGAGAAGCTATAATTATCCTCATTACAAATCCTTTGACCAAGATCATATAGCTCTTAAATATTTGAACTAATATTCAAATTCAGGTAGTTGAAATCTAGATATTTTGTATGTAACCACAATACTCTACTGACTCTGATTCTTTTCTTCAAATTTTGCTTACTCTGATTTTTTTTTCTGAAGTGCATTTTTTCTTGGGATTTAAATTTATTATTAAACTGAATCATGCTGAGAATATACGCAGCATGGATACTTGTTGAACAAGTTATATGTGCAAGGCATTATATTTAGCACATGATCCTTGGAAGGAAAGTTATGACCAACCTAGGTAGCATATTCAAAAGCAGAGACACTACTTTGCCAACAAAAGGTCCGTCTAGTCAAGGCTATGGTTTTTCCTGTGGTCATGTATGGATGTGAGAGTTGGACTGTGAAGAAGGCTGAGCACCGAAGAATTGATGCTTTTGAACTGTGGTGTTGGAGAAGACTCTTGAGAGTCCCTTGGACTGCAAGGAGATCCAACCAGTCCATTCTGAAGGAGATCAGCCCTGGGATTTCTTTGGAAGGAATGATGCTGAAGCTGAAACTCCAGTATTTTGGCCACCTCATGCAAAGAGTTGACTCATTGGAAAACACCCTGATGCTGGGAGGGATTGGGGGGCAGGAGGAGAAGGGGACGACAGAGCATGAGATGGCTGGATGGCATTACTGACTTGATGGACATGAGTCTGAGTGAACTCTGGGAGTTGGTGATGGACAGGGAGGCCTGGCATGCTGCGATTCATGGGGTCGCAAAGAGTCGGACACGACTGAGTGACTGAACCGAACGGAACTGAATTGAAGGACTCAATATGTTTTATTTCAATAAAAAGTGAGTGCTGGAGCCAGATATCTGGGCTCTCCAAAATCAACCTGCCCAATGCTATGTTCAGCTGAAGCTAGGGTGGTCACTCAAAATGTGAAGTGATGGGAATATTTATACTGCAGAAATGAGCAAACCCCATATATCAGTTTTTGTTTCCTTTGGAGAACACAATATTAGCAAACCACTTATTAAGAAAGAAGAGAAAAATTGTAAAGTTTTATACTCAAGAAGATAATTTTCTGTCCAAGGTTACTAGCTAAACATGTAATCTTAAAACAGGATAATATAGGAATATTATTAAAATTTATGAGTACAAAATTGAGGAAACCTCTTAGGTGAAATATGACAGATGTCAGAAAGCCAACGGAGACATGGTATTTTTGCTAGATTCTAGTTCAAATCAGAATGAAGATCTGGTATTAAATTTTCTGTGTGCTTGTTATTTAAAGGCTGAATATAAGGGAAAGTTCCAATTCTGCTTGTTTTTATTCATATATTAAGATACATGAGGAACTTAACTTTACAGTTAGGAGAATAAAATGGTTATCTATGTTTATGTATATTGAGTTTCTGCCTATAAATATCTTTATCATTTCCTGATCTAAATTTAAAGATTAATTTCCTAGAGTACTGAATATTTCTCTTATTAAAATGTAAATACATTGGAAAGTCATTTTCCTGTAACATCTTATCACTTATTGCTTTTGAAGCTCTGACTGATTGGCAGCCCACATAACTGGCCTTCTTGACCCCGAACTATAAATTCAAGATAATCAGCACTTTGGAAATAAGCATGCCCTTGGTTAAGTATGGAAATGGAAACTTCAATCAATATTTCAAGAGTCTTACCATACACTTAATCTCATACATTAGTCCTTCTTTTGACTCATTCATAATTACTAATACCAAGTACTTAAGCGGATTTAGTGGCATTTGTCTCTGTCATTTTTGTACCGTGAGTTTATACATTCAGTGATAAAATATATTCTGTAGCAAGAGTATATAGTCTAGACCTTTTACATTTTATGATTACCTGATTAAAAAGTTGGCTTTCAGTGATGGTATTCAGTTCTAAGATATCTGAATTTTTGTCTGAAATATATGCCCAATAAAATGTCATCCTGTCTTGAGGGGTCCAGTCATATTCTAAGATTGCTATGTTTCCTTGACTCCTAAGTTTCATTGGGCTAGAATGGTTCACTTATCTTTCACCCTATGGTGAAAGACTCTGTTTCTCAGACCTTTGGAAAGTTGAGCACTAGCTTGTTGACCTGGGCTTCTGTATGTGGCCTACAGTTAAATTCAGTTGCTCAGTCATGTCCGACTCTTTGTGACCCCATGGACTGCAGCACACGAGGCCTCCCTGTCCATCACCAACTCCTGGAGCTTATTCAAACTCATGTCCATCAAGTCTGTGGTGCCATCCAACCATCTCATCCTCTGTTATTCCCTTCTCCTCCTGCCTTCTATCTTTCCCAGCATCAGGGCCTCTTACGATAAGTCAGCTCTTCACATCAGGTGGCCAAAGTATTGGAGTTTCAGCTTCAGCATCAGTCCTTCCAATGAATATTCAGGACTGATTTCCTTTAGGATTGACTGATTTGATCTCCTTGCAGTGCAAGGGACTCTCAAGAGTCTTCTCCAACACCACAGTTCAAAAGCATCAATTCTTCGGCATGATCCAACTCTCGCATGCATACACGACTACTGGAAAAAACCATAGCTTTGACTATAAGCCACTCATGGGGTTGCAAAGAGTCAGCCACGACTGAGCAACTGAACTGAACTGAACTGAACTGAACCTTTGCTGGCAAAGTAATGTCTCTGCTTTTTAATATGCTGTCTAGGTTGATCATAGCTTTTCTCCCAAGGATCAAGCATCGTTTAATCTCATGGCTGCACTCACCATCTGCAGTGATTTTAGAGCCCAAGAAAATGAAGTCTGTCATGATTTCCATTGTTTCCCATCTATTTGCCATGAAGTGATGGGACCAGATGCCATGAGCTTAGCTTTCTGTATGTTGAGTTTTAAGCCAGCTCTTTTTCTTTCTATTTCATCAAGATGTTCTTTAGTTCCTCTTTGCTTTCTGCCATAAGGTTGGCCTACGCCCAGATTAACAATTCATAGATTTGTTAATCCAGGTCCTTCAACTCATGGGACATACCATTCTTTGCTGGACTTTCCAGAGAGCAAACATCTACTCAGTGACTATCTGTTGCTGTTATCAAACTAACCAGACCCATCCACTTCCATATCTTGAATTCCTCCCATAACCTACATCTAGTCCTATGCCTTAGCAAATGTACCTAAATCAGTAGAAATAAACTGCTCTATGAGTTTTAAGTCTTTCCACACTACCTTTTCCCATGTCCTACTCAGACTTAAAATTAGCTATTTTTTTTTTAAGTGGGACATGTCAAAGTTGCCAAGTAAAGAGAATAGACAAGACAAGTGAATCTAATGGTGTTAGAGGCATCACAATGTGAGAAAGGAAGACAAATCTTGAAAGAAGAGATCTATTACTTTCTACTTCACAATTTTGCCATACTAGAGCTTCTTGATGAAAGTGAAAGTAGAGAGTGAAAAAGTTGGCTTAAAGCTCAACATTCAGAAAACGAAGGTCATGGCATCTGGTCCCATCACTTCATGTGAAATAGATGGGGAAACAGTGGAAACAGTGTCAGACTTTACTTTTTTGGGCTCCAAAATCACTGGAGATGGTGATTGCAGCCATGAAATTAAAAGACGCTTACTCCTTGGAAGGAAAGTTATGACCAACCTAGATAGAATATTCAAAAGCAGGGACATTACTTTGACAACAAAGGTCCATCTAGTCAAGGCTGTGGTTTTTCCAGTGGTCATGTATGAATGTGAAAGTTGGACTGTGAAGAAAGCTGAGCGCCGAAGAATTGATGCTTTTGAACTGTGGTGTTGGAGAGGACTCTTGAGAGTCCCTTGGACTGCAACGAGATCCAATCAGTCCATTCTAGAGGAGATCAGTCCTGGGTGTTCTTTGGAAGGACTGATGTTGAAGCTGAAACTCCAGTACTTTGGCCACCTCATGCGAAGAGTTGACTCATTGGAAAAGACTGATGCTGGGAGGGATTGGGGGCAGGAGAAGAAGGAGACAACAGAGGATGAGATGGCTGGATGGCATCACTGACTCGATGGACGTGAGTTTGGGTGAACTCCGGGAGTTGGTGATGGACAGGGAGGCCTGGTGTGCTGCGATTCATGGGATCGCAAAGAGTCGGACACAACTGAGCGACTGAACTGAACTGAAGACCTAGAATTCATTTTAACCCTCACCTTTACATATAAGGAAATTCATTCAAAGAAATTAAAGTAGTTTGATAAGTTTACATACTTTATGCAGCTAGTAATTGCAGAAAACTGTTCCCATAGTATTATGAAAATTAAATTATCTCCTATTAGTTATCTTTTAAATTCAGACTAAAAACTAAAGTAATTGATGACAAAAACATAAAACTAAAACAATCTTGGGGAATGTCTACATTGCCGCCTGAAGCCTAATGAATATCTATAATAGATAATTTTTCTGAAATGCTTTTTAAGATTCTTTAATGCAATTCAAATTTTAATCTATTGATTAAACTTGTAAGATCTATTGATCTTAACTTGTGTTCAGTACATTTCTAATATTTAAAGTAATGTTTAAGGTTTATGAGAGTACTGTCAAAAAGCCCTTGAGCGATGAGCTCTTCTTGTTGAAAAGTCCGCTGGTTCTTACTGGCAGTCTGTCTTCCTAGCCCTTCTTCCTTGCTTAATACCTAGAATTCTCAAAGTACATTTTATTGGCCTCCAGTCAGAGAAAGACAGTCTGCTGATAAAACACTCAGTGTCATTTACCATCTGGATAGTCTTCCCTGACTTACCAAGTATGCAGTTTGTTTTTTGTCATCAGAAATTTTTTCAGTGTCAAAAGATGATCTTGTAGAAACATGAAAAAATGTTGCCAGTCATATGCAATCTAAAGTGCCAAACAGAGAATATATATTCCAGTTATTTATCAAATTATATAGACTTAAGTTTCTGGAAAGCTCTCTTTGTGTACAGGTGGCTAACACATAGGTGGTGCAATAGGAAATAGAAAGAGAAAATGAGGTTATACCAGCCTAAACCTAACCGGTTTTCAGCACTTTTCTCCAAGCTTGGAGTTAACAGAATTGAATAAGTTACCTATAAGCTTATTAAACATCTTAATTAGGCAAAACTCTTCTTTTTTAAAAGTTATTTATATTTAAAAAGCAAAGGGTATTGTGAAAGGTCTGTTTTGAATGCAGTAAGCTTCATAATAGGGGCTTCCCTGGTGGCTCAGATGGTAAAGATCTGCCTGCAATGCAGGAGGCCCAGGTTCGATCACTGGTTTGGAAAGATCCCCTGGAGAAGGAAATAGCAACCCACTCCAGTATTTTTGTCTGGAGAATCCTATGGACAGAGGAACCTGGTAGGCTACAGTCCACAGGGTAACAAGAGTCAGACACAACTCAGCAACTAAACCACCACTGCCACCAAGCTTCATAATAAGTTTAATGTGTCTTTAAGTTGAAAATTAAGTTGAGTACATTGAAAATCTGAGATTGACATGTATCAGCTACCCTGAGAAACCATGATGCAGAAAGGCAGATGAATGTCAAGACTGAGAAAAACATCTTTGCATGAAATTTCAATTGACTCCACATAAACATGGAGAAAGTGTGGTAGGAAGAGAAGCATGGAAATCCAGAAGATTATACTTTTGAAAAGGTGCACTCAGAATTTCTTTTAGTAGAAGGAATGAGAAGGGATTGAATTGAACGAATACAATATTGTAAAGTAATTGGCCTCTAATTAAAATAAATAAAATTTAACAAAAAAGAAAATCACTTGAATAATAACGTGAATAGTATGTGACATATCAAGCCACTTTAAGGAAACAATTGCTCTAGTTACGGATTAACAAAATTTGCTCTAAGTTATGGATTAACAAAAATGTACTTAATTTCAGTCAAGGGGCCAAGGTTAACAGCACTCAGGTTTTAGCTGTGCAAGCTCCATGTTCAGTCATTGTTTCTCTTGTTAAACCTCCCTTCTTTTAAGACACATGATTCTTCTAGATAGAGGTGGTTAAGATGGTTAGTTACATAAACAGCTTCTGTATTTAAAGATTCGTTGACTTTTGTGGAGTTCTGTTTTATTGTTGCTGTTTGTGCCTGTTTTTGTTTGTTTTCTTGTTTTTGTTTTTGGTTTTTTTTTGGTGGGGGGGAGGGTTGTGTGTTTTCTTGCTTTCATGGGCTATCCTATTGTTGTCTACCAGGACCTAGTTATCTTGGGTAATAATAATACCCCCTCACATGACTCACTTTGACTGCATTGTTCAATAATGGATGCTCTATCTTGCTATGACTATGACTTATGACTAAACCCTAAAGTATTAAATATGCAAGACTCTAAAATTAATGTTAACCATTATCATCATCAGCAGCAATTTATGTTTTTGTTTTTGTTTTTTTTTTAAGAAACATCATAAGGGAAATCATTTTAGTTTCTCCTCATTTACTTCCACTGAATAGGATATGATCATTTTTGGAGTCAACAGTTGTCTACGGCAATCCTGAGGGTTCCCAGGGGCTCAAGGTTTAGGGTCCTTCCTGAGGCATCTCTTCTACTCCCCTCCTGGAATAGCTAACAGTGCTCATTCTTTAGACTTTCACCCCCAACCAGTTCGCCCTCTCCCTCTGGCTCTAACAGGAAAATTGTTATTCATCAGTAAGGTCAGTTCACAAGTGGGTCATTGTAATATCAATAGATTCAATAGAGGAGATAACATGGAAGTGCTAATTAATTGACTAATCAGTTTGGCAATGAAAACAATTTTAGTGGCTTAAACATTTTTGAATCTTCATATAAAATATTTTATTAGATTCACACCTTTGTAAATCAAAAGATAGTTATAATTTTTAAGAATCCAGAAAGACATATCTTCCTAGCTTTTGTCTTCTATTTCCCTTTATTCCTTAAATATGTCTGAACTTTTTAAAAAAATTACATTTTCCCTTTTTCACATGGATATTCTTATTAGAACTTATAATTAAATATCTCTTCAGCTTTATAACTAAAGGAGCTTGAAGCAATATAGCAATGTACCAAGTTTCCATTAGTTGTCTTGCTCACAGTTTTTAACATAAACAGAATAGCATATTTTCTTCAAGCAATTTGAATAATTTTTCTTCAATTTACAACTTCAAGAAGCTATATATGAAATTCATATGTGACCTGCTTGTTAGTCTGCCATAAATCCAGTTTTCTAAGCAATTCAGACTTTGACAGCTAAAATTTATTTTAATCTTAAAAAGTGTTAGTGATGCTGTTTGATTATTTTTTCAAAAAAATTAAGCAAAAGATGTTATCATTATCTACATCAAGGAAACAATTTCATCAGAATACTATTCTCTTTGTCTCCAATTAAATTAAAAAAAAACCAAAAAACAAAAAACAAACACAAATGTTCATATTGTTATTTCTTTAATGAAAGAGAATTCTAAGGAAATAAAAATTTACCTAGCATATATTGATTAAAATATATCCGTAAATTACTTTAAAACTATACATTTCGATGTGAAGATTTTGTTGAATTCCATAGCTCAGTTGGGAAAGAATCTGCCTGCAATGTGGGAGACCTGTGTTTGATCCTTGGGTTGGGAAGATCCTCTGGAGAAAGGAAAGGCTACCCACTCCAGTATTCTGGCCTGGAGAATTCCATGGACTATACAGTCCATGAGGTCGCATACAGTCCATGGGGTCACATACAGTCCATGGGGTCGCATACAGTCCATGGGGTCACAAAGTGTTGGTCACAACTGAGCAACTTTCACTTTCACTATGTAAAATTTGAATATTTGCTTAACTATTACTTTTTAAAAATCCCTTAAAACATGTTTATTGACTTCCCACTATGCAAATCATACAGTTCTTAACTCTTACATGTGTACAATTTTTTGACAACTAAAAGAAACCATGGATGCCTTTATGTTTAGTGTTTGTTTATGTTAAAGCACTATGTCCTGATATATGAAAAGTGTAAGTTATTTTTTAAACATTACTTATATAAGAAATTTATCAAATACTTGTCCTTTAACTTGAATTAAATACTTATTGCACGTGTGTGTACTAAGTCACTTTAGTCATATCCTACTCTTTGCAACTCCATGGAACCTGCCAGGCTCCTTTGTCCATGGGATTCTCCAGGCAAGGATACTACAGTGGGGTGCCCTGCCCTTCTCCAAGGGATCTTTGCAACCTGGGTTTGAACCCATGTCTCTTATGTCTCCTGCATTGGTAGGTGGATTCTTTATGCCTAGTTTCACCTGGGAATATTTTACAAATATGTGCATAAAATATTCTTGGAAAACTATAAGGGTAATATGAAATTGAAATAAATCTTGGACAAATACAGTAAATGCTTTAATAAACCTATAAGTTTTATTTTAATAATAATAGTTGAATAATTTGCACATGGATGTTTTTATCATTTAACATTTTTTCCCTTTATTTTTCTCAATAAATAAGCCCCCAGTCCTAGTTTAAGACTGAGAAAAACACTCTCCTAAGAGTTCCTAGCTGTTGTATTATACTGGTCTTAGTTATACGTGTATCTGAAAACTAAGGCCAACTTTCTCCTTTACAAACTTATCTGTAAACCAAGATGATTTTGAAATGCCAACCATAGTTACTTTCTTTTCCAGACAATTAAGTAGAACACCTTTGTTAAAATAACACATTTCCCAACCTTGAACTATTTCATAAATCCTGGAAAATTATACACATTCAGATGATTTTTAAGGCCTGGCATAGAGGATCAAGATACTTAATAAAGCTCAGTATCTTCCTCTTTAATAGTTGGATCCTAAAAAGCACAAAATGCTAAAAGCTATGAGGTTAAAGAAGAACATGAGATAAGGCTGAACAAAGGGCAGAGATAAGCACAACAATCTGACTCTGTAGATAAGGTTTTCTATGCTTAGGATCCAAGTTTTGTTGTTTTTGGTTTTTTAAATTATGAAGTTATACCGAAGTATGTAATTGGTTGATGACATATGAAAGTTAGTATATTTGTAATTCCTTATAACATTTTGCAAGTTTCTCTGAGTTAGGTTGGCCTGTCTTCCAAGGTGTGGAAAATTTCATGCAAACAATTAGGCTTTCATGAATTTTAAAGACTGGTCATTTCCAACACTGTTAATGCTGAACCCTGAAATTATTTTTATTCAGAATTCAAATTGGCAAAGATTTAGACCATACTCTGAAATTCAAAATTTACCATGGCATCACAAGTAACTATATCTCAAGGGACACTGACAACCTTGAATATGGCTACTAGGTCGGATAGGGTGGAGTTGTTAAAAAAGTAGTATGACTCTAGAAATGAGTATGAGAAAAAGAAAAAAGTACAGAGAAAGAATGTATGAGAATATCTCTCTCATATTTACATATAAGACTGTCCTCAAATATCATCTTTCTCCCATTCTGACTTTCTCAAACCTAGGTTGATGTTCAGTTCAGTTCAGTTCAGTCTTGTCCGATTTTTTGCGATCCCATGAACCGCAGCATGACAGGCCTCCCTGTACATCACCAACTCCCAGAGTCCACCCAAACCCATGTCCATTGTGTCGGTGATGCCATTCAACCATTTCATCCTCTGTCGTCCCCTTCTTCTCTGGCCCTCAATTTTTCCCAGCATCAGGGTCTTTTCAAATGAGTCAGCTTTCTGCATCAGGTGGCCAAAGTATTGGAGTTTCAGCTTCAACATCAGTCCCTCCAATGAACACCCAGGACTGATCTCCTTTAGGATGACTGGTTGGATCTCCTTGCAGTCCAAGGGACTCTCAAGAGTCTTCTCCAACACCACAGTTCTTTGGACATCAGTTTTCTTTATAGTCCAACTCTCACATCCATACATGACCACTGGAAAAACCACAGCCTTGACTAGACAGACCTTTGTTGGCAAAATGATGTCTCTGATTTTTAATATGCTATTTAGTTTGGTCATAACTTTCCTTCCAAGGAGCAAGCATCTTTTAATATCATGGCTGCAATCACCATCCTCAGTGATTTTGGAGCACAGAAAACATAAAGTCAGCCACTGTTTCCACTGTTTCCCCAACTATTTGCCATGATGTGATGGGACCAGATGCCATGACTTTGTTTTCTGCATGTTGGGCTTTAAGCCAACTTTTTCACTCTCCTCTTTCACTTTCATCAAGAGGCTCTTTAGTTCTTCTTCACTTTCTGCCATAAGTGTGGTGTCATCTGCATATCTGAGGTTATTGATATTTCTCCCCACAATCTTGATTCTAGCTTGTGCTTCCTCCTGTCCAGGGTTTCTCATGATGTACTCGCAGAATATAAGTTAAATAAGCAGGGTGACAATATACAGCCTTGACGTAGTCCTTTTCCTACTTGGAACCAGTCTGTTGTTCCATGTCCAGTTCTGACTGTTGCTTCCTGACCTGCATACAGGTTTCTCAAGAGGCAGGTCAGGTGGTCTGGTATTCCCATCTCTTTCAGAATTTTCCACAGCTTATTGTGATTCACACAGTCAAAGGCTTTGGTATAGTCAATAAAGCAGAAATAGATGTTTTTTCTGGAACTCTCTTGCTTTTTCCACGATCCAGCGGATGTTGGCAATTTGATCTCTGGTTCCTCTGCCTTTTCTAAAACCAGCTTGAATATCTGGAAGTTCACGGTTCACGTATTGCTGAAGCCTGGCTTGGAAAAATTTTGAGCATTACTTTACTAGGGTGTGAGATGAGTGCAATTGTGCGGTAGTTTGAGCATTCTTTGGCTTTGCCTTTTTTTGGGATTGGAATGAAAACTGACCTTTTCCAGTCCTGTGGCCACTACTGTTTTCCAAATTTGCTGACATATTGAGTGCAGCACTTTCACAACATCATCTTTTAGCATTTGAAATAGCTCAACTGGAATTCCATCACCTCCACTAGCTTTGTTCATAGTGATGCTTCCTAAGGCTGGCTTGACTTCACATTCCAGGATATCTGGCTCTAGGTGAGTGTGAGTGATCACACCATTGTGATTATCTGGGTCGTGAAGATCTTTTTTGTACAGTTCTTCTGTGTATTCTTGCCACGTCTTCTTAATATCTTCTGCTTCTGTTAGGTCCATACCATTTCTGTCCTGTATTGAACCCATCTTTGCATGATTTTCCCTTGGTATCTCTAATATTTGAAGATATCTCTAGTGTTTTCCATTCTATTGTTTTCCTCTTTCTTTGTACTGATCACTGAGGAAGGCTTTCTTATCTCTTCTTGCTATTCTTTGGAACTCTGCATTCAAATGGGTATATCTTTCCTTTTCTCCTTTGCTGTTTGCTTCTCTTCTTTTCATAGCTATTTGTAAGGCCTCCTCAGGCAGCCATTTTGCCCTTTTGCATTTCTTTTCCGTCAGGATGGTCTTGATCCCTGTCTCCTGTACAATGTCATGAACCTCCGTCCATAGTTCATCAGGCACTCTATCAGATCTAGTCCCTTAAATCTATTTCTCACTTCCACTGTATAGTCATAAGCAGTTTGATTTAGGTCATACCTGAATGGTCTATTGGTTTCCCCCACCTTCTTCAACTGAAGTCTGAATTTGGCAATAAAGAGTTCATAATCTGAGCCACAGTCCGCTCCTAGTCTTGTTTTTGCTGACTGAATAGAACTTCTTCATCTTTGTCTACAAAGGCTATAATCAATCTGATTTCAGTGTTGACTATCTGGTGATGTCCATGTGTAGAGTCTTCTCTTGTGTTGTTGTAAGAGGGTGTTTGCTATGACCAGTGCGGTCTCTTGACAGAACTCTGTTAGCCTTTGCCCTGCTTCATTCTGTACTCCAAGGCCAAATTTGCCTGTTACTCCAGGTGTTTCTTGACTTCCTACTTGTGCATTCCAGTCCCCTATAATGCAAAAGACATCTTTTGTGGGTGTTAGTTCTAGAAGATCTTGTAGATCTTCATAGAACTGTTCAACTTCAACTTCTTCAGTGTTATTGGTTGGGGCATAGACTTGGATTACCATGATATTGTATAGTTTGCCTTGGAAATGAACAGAGATCATTCTGTCGGTTTTGAGATTGCATCCAAGTACTGCATGTTGGACTCTTGTTGACTATGATGGCTACTCCATTTCTTCTAAGGGATTCCTGTCCACAGTAGTAGATAAAATGATGATCTGAGTTAAATTCACCCATTCCAGTCCATCTTAGTTCGCTGATTCCTGTTCATGATGTTCAGAATGTCAATGTTCACTCTTGCCATCTCCTGTTTGACCACTTCCAATTTGCCTTGATTCATGGACTTAACATTCCAGGTTCCTATGCAATATTGCTCTTTATAGCATCGAATCTTGCTTCTATCACTAGTCCCATCCACAACTGGGTGTTGTTTTTCCTTTGGATCCATCCCTTCATTCTTTCTGGAGTTATTTCTCCATTGATCTCCAGTAGCACATTGGGCACCTACTGACCTGGGGAGTTCATCTTTCAAGGCCCTATCTTTTTGCCTTTTCATACTGTTCATGGGGTTCTCAAGGCAAGAATACTGAAGTGGTTTGCCATTCCCTTCTCCAGTGGACCACATTCTGTCAGACCTCTCCACCATGACCCGGCCGTCTTGGGTAGCCCCAAACAGCATGGCTTAGTTTCATTGAGTTAGACAAGGCTGTGGTCTGTGTGATCAGATTGGCTAGTTGTCTGTGATTGTGGTTTCTGTCTGTCTGCCCTGTGACTCCCTCTCTCAGTGCCTACCATCTTACTTGGGTTTCTCTTACCTTGGATATCGGCAATCTCTTCATGGCCACTCCAGCAAAGTGCAGCCACCGTTCCTTACTTTGGACATGGGGTAGCTCCTCTTGGCCCTGCTCTGGCCCTGTCATAGCAGCCATGCTAGGTTGAGGTTAGCAATACTTAATACTTTAATACTTAAAGCAAGTATATACTTAATACTTGCTTTAATATAAAACATATAAATATAAAAATATTTTCTTAATATATACAATATAAAACATATTTTCTTAATACTTGCTTTAAATTACCTTTTGCACAAAGTTCCTAGTGGTTAGAGATGCAAGGAAGGGCACATAAAACTCAAGGAACCAAAATTTTGACATATACATTATATATATATTTTATAAAGCATGCATTTTAATTATCATCATTTCTTACAATCTAGCTATCTGGAGTTTGTAACAAATACCATGAATTTTTTTACATTAAGAAAAGGAGTGTGCAACTAAGGATTAAACAAATATTTGTGAGTCAGATTATCTTTTTCATTGTTTGGCACTGATATACTGTTGAAATGTATTAGAATATTTTTACAAGTGACTCTTTCACAGTAGAATTGAGAATGCAAAAGAGGAAGTAGAAGGAAAGAAAGCAACTGGAAAAAAATCTTAAAAACTTGAGATTATTACAGAGAAAAATCGTTCTGTGACTTCTTCTGAAGATAAAGTGGTAGAACAAAGTTAGAAATTTAAATCTTAGATTAAGGCAATATTGAGTGTTTTTATAGACCAGAATAAGATGCCAAGATAGAGTTTAAAGTCCCTTTCTGGAAATCTCTTAGAAGTGAAAAAGATTATTATGCACCTAATTGAGGTATAATTTTGCCTGAGATGTAAAAGATCAACTAAATAACCTCTCAAGGTCCTTTTGTTCCAATCTTTCAATAATTATTTAAATGAAATCAAGAATTAAATGCTTGCTTTGACTTGCAATATCTTAGTGCACTGACCTGGGCTTTGTAACTTAATATCTATGAGTACTAATCTATTTTAACTAGATGGGAACAGGAAAAATGAATTGCAAAACATGGTAATGAGATCAAAGATCTCAATATATCTTGCTTGGTTCCAAGACCCAGAGGTCAAAATCTTATCTCAAGAGAAGTGAAGTGGAGGAGGATGAAAAGGAGGAGCATCATTCAGAGTTGAGCTTTTAGTACATGCTGTGGATAACAAAGCGAACTTAATTTTACTGTGTGTGTGATGAGAATATACTTTAGTTGAAAAATTTCCTTCCTATGGGTGGTTGTAATTGAACGAAGTTACATTTCATCTGAATTAATGACCTAACAGTAGCCACTGTTTCTAATTATAAAAATCACCTTCTGAAAAGCAGTGATAATTAATTGAAACTGTAATCCTTACAAATGAATAATTATCACTGACTTTGATTCAAATCCTTCACATTAATAATCAGGAGCATTTTTTAAAAGTACAATATTTCAAGATTCTTCTTTAGCTATTGTCGATATCACAGGTTGATCTTTAAAAAAAGGATGGAACATCAATTTTTGGAGATATAGACTCATTAATTAATTTATAATTTTGCATTTAAAAGACAATCTTGATAATACCTCACAATTTAATTCTTAGACTAATTTTCTTTAAATCAGCCTGATTTCATTATTTTTCTTATAAGGATAGCTATAATGATACATTATAATTTTTTAAAATCCCGAATAACTGAAATTTGAGAGGAGAGGTTTTAGGGAGGGGCAGATACTTGAGAAATCTATGCAGAAGGAATATCAATTGATTTACATTTTTTCTTACTAAAATCCATTTGGTTAGCTCTGTGTACGTTATGCATTTACATGCACATTTGATCATTAAGAATTCTTCCATAAAATGTCCTCTAGAAAGGCACAAAACAATATGCTCCTTAACTTAATTCTTAACTTCAGCTCAACTTCCTGAATTCCTGCCAGACAAGAATTCTTCTTTCTTATTTCTTTTTTTCCCTGTCTGCTTCTTAGGTTCCCGGTATCCAAATATCATCTTATTCCTTCATTCCTACTATCATCTGGAGACTGTACTGCATTGTTCATCTCTGTATCTCTTTTTTTCATTGTCTTTTGCACAAACAAATCTTGACCTTTTTACAACCCATATATGCCAACTGCCCTACAGTAGTCTAATATTTCTGTTTCGTGTACAGAGTCAATGATTGCTATCATTGTTTGCTCTGTCAAACATTGTTCTTAACCATTACATTATTATCTTAATAATCACAGCCACTGTATTAGGTAGGTTCTATTATTACTTTTAACCTATAGATGAGAAAATTGAGAGGCAATAGTTTTAAGTAAATGGGCCAAGGTTACTCAACCATCAAGTGGAAGAGCCAGGACTGGAACCCAGGCAAGGCTTAGTCCTTCTCTGACCTGCTGCACTGCATACTTTACCCATACTGCCTTCTTTGAGGACATTGAAATTACACTTTCAGTAGAAGAATCAAAAGATCAAATTTGGTTCAAATGACTGGCCATGAGTTGCAGCTGTAATCTGGAAGAGAATAGAGGTAATTTCCTACATAAGAATAAAAATCATTGACCTTGCAATTTTAGTATAATGCTTTCACATGTTGCACTCAACTCTCTTTTGAAGATCTCTTCATCATTACTGTTCCACCATTTTTTGTTCATTGTTACTATTTCCAATACTTCTCTTTTTGCCCATCAACTATTACTTCATTTTACTTCCTCAGTTGTTGAATCCAACACATTCTTTTAGCTAGAACTCTTGAATAAGATAAGGTAATTTTTTCTTGGGCTTCCTAGGTGGCTCAGTGGTAGAGTCTGCCTGCCTGCCAGTGCAGCAGACTTGAATTCCATCCCTGGATTGGGACAATCCTTGGAGAAGGAAATGGTAATGCACTCCAGTATTTTTGCCTGGGAAATCCAGTGGACAGAGGAGCCTGATGGGGTACCATCCATGGGGTGGCAAAACAGTTGGACACAGCTTAGCAAGTAAACAATAGCAACAGTATTTCCTTTGTAATTATCTTTATTATTATTTTGAGAAGTCAGTGAGATTTAGAGATTAGAACACTGGATTTGGAATAAAAATCCGTAGATTTTAAAGTTAGATCTACCATCAAGCTCTGGGTGACATTAGGTAGATGACTTCTCTAAGACTTAACTCCCCATCTATAACTTACCTCTAGTTTACCTCACAGGATGGTTACAAGTTTCAAATTCAATAGAACACACAAAACACAAGAATACTTATAAAATTTTAGAATTTTTCATTGGTCCTATTATTGTGATACAGGTTATCTTTGATATATGATTATTTTGATATTAATCAGTTTTAACCTTTGTCAAAAATCCACCATCTGAAAATGAGATTTTACATATGTGCTACATCAGAGTTTCTAACACAATTAAAAGAAATATATAAACATAAAGTAATCTCTCATTGTTATTTCTTAATATGAAGGTAGCAGTAAGATGGTCCGGCTATTTGGCTTCCTGTATCTAGGTTTTATTTTATCTAATGTGAGTTGGCTTATTTCATCTGTTCACTAAACATTGTAGAATAATTGAGTTGGTTCAGATACTTGGTTTGGCTTACTGAAATATGATTCAAAGTTGCAAAAAGCCATTGTTGAGTGAGTTAGCAGACAGTTTTATCAGAACACTTTCAACTGTTGTGTGCTATTCCAGGTGGGACAATTAGCTATTATTTTGAACAGTTTTACAGGCATGCTTTACTTAAGTGTTACACTCAATCACAGTTCAGTCATTACTTTGCTATTCATGACCAATTATCCTGAAATACACTGAACTTTGTAGGCCAAACTGAACTACTATATACATAAATTCTCAATTTTTTGAAAATGTTTTCAACTCAGAGACAAAAAGAATGTTTACATTTACTGAAAATGATGATTTTCAACGATCATTTAAAATCTGTTTCTATGAAGCTTTAGTATATGTAGAGCATTCAGTTCAGTTCAGTTCAGTTGCTTTTGAACTGTGGTGTTGGAGAAGACTCTTGAGAGTCCCTTGCTTTGCAAGGAGATCCAACCAGCCCATCCTAAAGAAATCAGTCCTGGGTGTTCATTGGAAGGACTGATGCTGAAGCTGAAACTCCAGTACAGTTCTTCTGTGTATTCTTGCCACCTCCTCTTGATATCTTCTGCTTCTCTTAGGTCCATACCATTTCTGTCTTCTGTCCAAGGTCAGGGGCAGCGGCCTAGAGGAGCTACCACAAGCCTGAGGTCAGGGCAGTGCCTGAGAGGAGCAACCCTACGTCCAAGGAGAGGCGGCTGCGCTGGAGGGCTGAGAGGAGCTACTCCACGTCCAAGGTCAGGAGGGGTGGCCATGAGGCGATACCCCTCGTCCAAGGTAAGGAGCAGTGGCTGCGCTTTGCTGGAGCTGCCGTGTCCCTTGTCCAAGGTAAGGAGCAGTGGCTGCACTTTGCTGGAGCAGCCATGAAGAGATACCCCACGTCCAAGGTAAGAGAAACCCAAGTATGACGGTAGGTGTTGCGAGAGGGCAAATCACATAAAACTAGCCAATGTGATCACATGGACCACAGCCTTGTCTAACTCAATGAAACTAAGCCATGCCGTGTGGGGCCACCCAAGACTGGAGGGTCATGGTGGAGAGGTCTGACAGAATGTGGTCCCCTGGAGAAGGGAATGGCAAACAACTTCAGTATTCTTGCCTTGAGAACCCCATGAACAGTATGAAAAATGCATTCAGGAGTCTACTAAATATGTCTACAAATTATTTCTCTTTCCTAGGGTAGGAATGATAGAGAATTCCCCGAATAAGTTTCAAAAGGCCAAAATGTAAGTCCAAACAGTTTAGCTGTTGGTAGAAACATTGCTATCACAGAGGCTCACTTTGACTCTGTTAAGACAGATACATAAGAAAATATGATGCACAGTGAGAAATGTAAAATTAAGGCAGATAGAAAGAGCCATGGCACACGGTAAGTAGGATTTGGTTTTCATTGGAGGAATGAGATGGGTAGTCACATTATAAGATGGTCCTGAAGAAGGCAGTCCAGCAGGCATGCAAAACAAACAACCAACCAAATAAACAACAGAAATGGTTTTCTGGAAAATGGAAATTAAACTAGAGGAGAAAAGATCAAGTAGGGGCTTCCCTGGTGTCTCAGTGATAAAGAATCTGCCTTCCAAGCAGGAAACAGGTTCAATCCCTACATCGGGAAGATCCACTAGAGAAGGGAATAGCAACCCAATCCAGTATTCTTGTCTGGGAAATCACATGAACAGAAGACCGTAATGGTCCATGGGTTCACAAAAGAGTTAAACACAACTTAGCAACTAAACAAACAAAGAGAAGATCAAGTAGGATATTGACTGAAAAGTCAGCCTTCTATATCTCCCAGGGCTTACATTCAATTAAGGAATCCAATCTGTGGCTTTGCTATGTTGATGTCCTTATTTTTTCAATCCTGCTTGTGTCTTTAGAACTGGTAATTTCTTACCTAGAGTATAATAATATCTTTCTTCCTTCTGTTCTAGTTTTCAGCCGGTATTCCCTCCTAACAATTTCATATACTTTTGACCAAATCATAATCTTGACCTAGCATGTCATCAATTAAAATCCACTTATTACTACCCTTTAATAACCATTCATAATGGCCTTCTGTTAACCTCATCCCACCTGTCTCACTTTATACTGATGCTTGTCACTTATCTGTAGCATTCACTATACTGCAAACCCTAGAAGGGCAGAGAACAGGTCAGTATTGTTTACAATTGTAATCCTATTATCACTAACAATGTCCAGCACATAGTGACACACAAAATTTTGTTTTTGAAATAAATGCTTGTCTGCCTAGCTTCAACTTTATATCCTTCCTTCTGATGAAACTGTCCATTTTACCATCCTGTATAATAGTTTCTATTGTTCCCATCTTAGCATGGACGTTAGCCCATGAAGTGATTATGTCTCATTATTTAAATTTTGTCATAAGTGAGGTGTGCACTCAACGCTATAGGACTCTTTCTAAATTATTGTTCATTTTATATTCTGATGTACAGTAACCAATTTCCTACTGTTATGCCAATATGAAGGATTTGAAGAGAAGCCAATTAAGATTCTTCCTAAGCATCACCTATAAAATACTTCAGGATATTTGCAAATTCTATACACATACACATCCCTCTATTAATGCTTATAAATAAGTGAGAATAATAAAACTTTGAGTATAGGCATGTTGTATTAGTTATCTAGGGCTTCTATATTGAAATACATAAAATGGATGGCTTAAACAATAGACATTTATTTCTCACAGTCCTGGAGAATGAAGAGTCTGAGATCAGAGTGCTAGCATGTTGAAAGCCCTCTTCTTGGCTTGCAAACTGTTGTCTTCTTCTTGTATTTTCACATAGTAGAGAGAGAATTGTCTGTTCTTATAAAGATACCAATCCCTAATGAGGACACCACTGTCATGAACTAATTACCTTCCAAAGGTCCCCATCTCAAAATACTATAAGACTGGAGGTTAAAATTTCAACATATAAAATTTAGAGGGACTCAGTACAGTCCATCACTTCAGTTCAGTCACTCATTCATGTCCGACTCTTTGCAACTCCATGGGCTGCAGCATGCCAGGCTTCCCTGTTCATCACCAACTCTTTGAGATTACCCAAACTCATATCCATCAAGTCGGTGATGATATCCAACCATCTCATCCTCTGTCGTCCCATTCTCCTCCTGCCTTCAATCTTTCCCAGCACCGGGGTCTGTTCTAATGAGTCAGGTCTTCATATTAGGTGGCCAAATTATTGGAGCTTCAGCTTCAGCATCAATCCTTCCAATCAATATTCAGGACTGATTTCCTTTAGGATGGACTGATTGGATCTCCTTGCAGTCTAAGGGACTCTCAAGAGTCTTCTCCAACACCACAGTTCAAAAGCATCAATTCTTTGGTGCTCAGTTTTCTTTATGGTCCAACTCTCACATCCATACATGACTACTGGAAAAATCACAGGTTTGACTAGATGGACCTTTGTTGGCAAAGTAATGTCTCTGCTTTTTAATATGCTCTCTAGGTTTGTCGTTGGTGATGGACAGGGAGGCCTGGCGTGCTGCGATTTATGGGGTCGCAAAGAGTCGGACATGACTGAGCTACTGATCTGATCTGAGGTTTGTCATAGCTTTTCTTCTAAGAAGCAAGTGTCTTTTAATTTCATGGTTGCAGTCACCATCTGCAGTGATTTTGGAGCCCAAGAAAGCAAAATCTGTTACTATTTCCATTGTTTTCCCATAGTTCAGTCCATAGCACATGCATTTACAAATGGACTCGATGAACATGAGTTTGAGCAAGCTCTGGGAGTTGGTGATGGACAGGCAAGCCTGGTGTGGTGCAGTCCATGAGGTCGCAAAAAGTCGGACATGACTTAGCGACTGAACTGATCTAAACTGATGTAAATCCATGCACGTACATAAATATACAAACATATATACGTATTTTCTTTTTCCTGCTTTAGTGCTGTGTATTAGTACTACTTGTCAGTCTAGAACAATGTATGTTGGTGGACCCTGGGAGTCTCTGAGGCATATTCAAGGCTACTAGGTCAAAATTATTTTAATAATAATAGTAAGACATTATTTGTCTTTATCATCTTATTGATATTGGGTTAAGGTGAAAAAGTATCATTTGTGAAATTGTTGGTGGCCTGGCATATATCAAGATATATATGAGGAAATGCACTTCTAAAATTGTTGATTGTGACCTGAATAGTCATTTTTTTAATAGGATACCATTTTTACTTTAAAAAACAACTGACAGATAAACTGGTTAATCAGATTTGGGTACTGAGCAGGTAGTTTGTAAAAAAAAAAAAAAATCAAATAAGCCTGTCACTTCAAGGAAAAGAACTGACAGGACTTATTGCTAATGATAAAATTCAAACTTTCAAGCAAAAGTTAGAATTTTTGAAAACTTGTTTGCACCATTGTAAGTCTGACAGCTTTAATATTCTGATGAGTTTGATGATTATATTAACAATACAATATTTTTAAATCGTATGATGGAATGTACCCACATTTTGAAGACTTGCATCATTTAGTGAACCAATATTTTCCAAACTATCAGTAAATGATGTCAGAAAATTATACAAAGGTAAAAGATATTCAAATTGCAAAAGGGACAATACATTTTTTATTGAATTTTATAATTTTTAATTGCATTGTAACAATATGAAAATTTTAAAATGTTATTAAAATATTTTAAGAATCTCAATTGCAATTAACTTATAATAACTGCTACATGTAAAAATTTGATGTACTATCAAGGAAGAATATCTCAAATTATTGAACAAAGCTATTAAAGTATTACCCTCTTTTCTAACTGTATATCAGTGGGAACCAAATTTTATTTGTGGATACCATCCAGAATATATTGAAATACATTGACCACAGGAGTAAGTGAGAGGATCTACCTGTCTTCTATTCATCTAGGTATCAAAGAAATAAATATACAGAAATGCCATACAGTATTACTCTTCTCAATTTGGGGGAGCATTGAAAAATATATTTTAATAAAAATATGCTACATATATTAACATGCAATAGATTCATTTTTGAATATTTAAATAACTTTATTAATAAATATATTTTTAAAATTTCTAATACAGTAATATTGTTAGATATAATTCTCCAAATAAAAGTTTTTAAATAGTCATCAATTTTAAAGAGTATAAAGTGCTTCTATTATCAAAATTTAGAGAACCTCCACTTTAGAATGAATTTGGCTTTGTTCTAAATTTAACAAACAGAACTTGCACACATTTTTGCTCTACCATCAAGATTTATGAAGTTTAAACAAATTCTTAGAGGAAAAAATATTGGGATATTCCTGTATTCTCTCATTGTCTTAATTTATTTTGTTTTCTATCTTTCTACAAGTTTTCTAAATCTTCTCAAGTAACTTGGGTCTACCATCCATATTTCTAAACTGTGATTAATGTTGCTTTTTATTTTTTGTGTGTACATTTATGCATATGTGTGTTGTGATTAATTCAGCCTTTCCTAACATGTTTTAAACAGCTCATTAGACATTCAGATCTCACTATTACCAGCATTTTAATACCTCAGTCCTCTTTGTCAGTGCTTTCCCAAATCATCAGTATTACCATTTCTGTAAAAATAAAATATGAGCCCATATAGTCATTTTCCTTTCTCATCATCTTTACTTTTCTCTAATAATACAACTCTATATCTTTTCTACCCTACACCATGGCTGAATGCTAACATTGCTAGTCCGCTGTAAACACATTTCCTACTTCCTATGAAAATTTTTGTAGTCTTCCAGAATTCAATTTGTAGACACATAAAAATTGTAAAATTAGAGAATCATCAAAATAAGAATAGAGATGATAATTTTAGCTTTCTCTTTCACCAAAAACTTTGCTGATTGTTCTGTGGCTGACCAAATTGCTCTCTGTGCATATTCAGTATCTAATATTTTTTTTTACTCATTTACCTGCTCCATCAGGCTACATGTATTTTAGGGGCAGAGATATATCTTCTTCATTTAATTACATATCCTAGCACAGAGTCTGGAATAGAGACACGCAATTCCATAAGTATTAACATACTCCATAAGCAACAAATGAAACAGAGAATTGAACTAAATCATCCAGTGAGAAAGCCAAAGTGACGTTTGCATATTTTTGAGGCTTTTATTTTCTGGAATGTCTTGCATTCTATTTGGGTTTGAAAGTGAAAGTGAACTCGCTCAGTCGAGTCCGACTCTTTTTGATTTCATGGACTGTAGTCTGCCAGGTTGCTGCATCCATGGGATTTCCCAGGCAAGAATGCAGTGGGTTGCTGTTTCCTTCTCCAGAGGATCTTCTGGACATGGGGACTGAAACAGAGTCTCCCACTTTGCTGGCAGACTCTGAAAAGTCTGAGCCACCAGGGAAGCCCCTATTTATGTTTACTTGCTGTAATAAGAACCTAAGAAATGTATATTAAGCGCTTGAATACACTTCAGAAGCCAGTTCAGTTCAGTTCAGTTGCTCAGTCCTGTCTGACAGTTTGCAACCCCATGGACTGCAGCATTCCAGGCTTCCCTGTTCATCACCAACTCCCAGAGGTTACTCAAACTCATGACCATTGAGTCAGTGATGCCATCCAACCATCTTATCCTATGTCATCCCTGTCTCCTCTTGTTGAGGTCTTTTAATGGACTGGAACTTGGTGGTCCGGAGTCAACTGGTAAGAAAGTAAAAGAGAGAGAAAGAGGCTGATATTCCTTGGTTTACACAGAAAGCCAATAAAGTCCCTGACACGGGGCTTGCTCTGTTCACAGAGGCCTCAGGCACCCCCTCAATGGGGTGAAGGTGCAGAGCGCCTTCTAGAGAGGGTCTTAGAAGCCCAGGCAAGAAAGTGAACTTAGAGAACCTCTGCGCTCCAAAGAAATAGCCTGAGAAAGAGAGAGAGAGAGAGAGGAAGCAAGACAAGGGGACTAAAGCTCTGATGGAGCAAAGGTATTTTAATCAACATGGTGTGGGCATATATACTGTAGTTATTCTAGCACAGATAAAGATTAAAATTCCAGACTTACAAAACATAGGCGATCCATATTAAAGAGAGAGAGAGAGTTGTAAATAATCACTTTTTCCATATGGTTCATAAAAAGGAAGAGGGTACTTATCACCATATGGAAAAACTAGCGAAGGAAATGCCTGGATTCTTCAGCCCCTGGGAAAGGCTTGCCTCTCCTCTTAATTCCTGAATATTCAGGAATTAATAAGGAATAGAGAATTCCTGACAGATCCAAAACAGCACACAGGAAGCCTCCTGTTAAATGCTTCCTGATACCTTCCACCTTCAATCTTTCCCAGCATCAGGGTCTTTTCAAATGAGTTAGTTCTTTGCATGAGGTGGCCAAAGTATTGAAGCTTCAGCTTCAGCATCAGTCCTTCCAATGAATATTCAGGACTGATTTCTTTTAGGATTGACTGGTTTGCTCTCCTTGTAGTCCAAGGAACTCTCAAGAGTCTTCTCCTACACTACAGTCCAAAAGCATCAATTCTTAGGCACACAGCTTTCTTTAGAGTCCAGTTTTCACATCCATGCATGACCACTGGAAAAACCATAGCTTTGATTAGATGGACCTTTGTTGGCAAAGTAATGTCTCTGCTTTTTAATATGCTGTCTAGGTTGGTCATAGTTTTTTTTTTTTTTTTTTCCCAAGGAGCAGATCAGATTAGATCAGTTGCTCAGTCATGTCCGAATCTTTGCAACCCCATGAATCGCAGAACGCCAGGCCTCCCTGTCCATCACCAACTCCCGGAGTTCACTCAGACTCACGTCCATCGAGTCAGTGATGCCATCCAGCCATCCCATCCTCTGTCAAGCATCTTTTAATTTCATGGCTGCCATCACCATCTGCAGTGACTTTGGAGCCCAAGAAAATAAAGTCTGTCACATTGTTTCCTCATCTATTTGCCATGAAGCGATGGGACAGGAGATACCAAGGAGAGATAAGAAACCCTTCCTCAGTGATCAATGCAAAGAAATAGGGGGAACAAATAGAATGGGAAAGACCAGAGATCTTTTCAAGAAAATTAGAGATACCAAGGAAACATTTCATGCAAAGATGTGCACAATAAAGGACAGAAATTGTATGGACCTAAAAGATGCAGCAGCAGCAGCAACAGATGCAGATGATATTAAAAGAGGCGGCAAGAATACACAGAAGAACTATACAAAAAACATCTTCATGACCCAGATAGTCATGATGGTGTGATCACTCACCTACCTAGAGCCAGACATCCTGGAATGCAAAGTCAAGTGGGCCTTAGGAAGCATCACTATGAACGAAGATATTGGAGGTGATCGAATTTCAATTAAGCTATCTCAAATTCTAAAAGATGATGCTATGAAAGTGTTGCACTCAATATCCAGAAAATTTGGAAAATTCAGCATTGGCCACATGACTGGAAAGGTCAATTTTCATTCCAATCCCCAAAATGAGCAATGCTGAAGAATGTTCAAATTACTGCATAATTTCTCTCATCTCATATGCTAGCTGGAGAAGCCAATGGCACCCCAGTCCAGTACTCTTGCCTGGAAAATCCCATGTGCGGAGGAGCCTGGTGGGCTGCAGTCCATTGGGTCGCTATAAGTTGGACACGACTGAGCGACTTCACTTTCACTTTTCACTTTCACTTTTCACTTTCATGCATTGGGGAAAGAAATGGCAACCCACTCCAGTATTCTTGCCTGGAGAATCCCAGTGACGGCAGAGCCTGGTGGGCTGCCGTCTATGGGGTCTCACAGAGTTGGACACGATTGAGGCGACTTAGCAGCAGCAGCAGTATATGCTAGCAAGGTAATGCTCAAACTCCTCCAAGCCAGGCTTAAGCAGTATGTGAACCATGAACTTCCAGATGTTCAAGCTGGATTTAGCAAAGGCAGAGGACCAGAGATCAAGTTGCCAACACCCATTTAATCATAGAAAAAGCAAGAGCATTCCAGAAAAAACATATACCTCTGTTTTCTTGACTGTGTGGATCACAAAAAACTGTGGAAAATTCTTAAAGAGATGGGAATACCAGGAGGTATCCCATCTGAACGCCTCCTGAGAAACCTGTATGCAGGTCAAGAAGCAACAGTTAGAACTGGACATGGAACAACGGACTGGTTTCAAATTGATAAAGAAGTACGTCAAGGCTGTATGTTGTCTTCCTGCTTATTTAACTTCTCTGCAGAGTAAATCATGTGAAATGCCAAGCTGGATGAAGCACAAGCTGGAATCAAGATTGCTGGGAGAAATATCAATAACCTCAGATATGCAGATGACACCACCGTTATGGCAGAAAGCAAAGAAGAACTAAAGAGCATCTTGATGAAAGTGAAAGAGGATGATTTGGGAGAATGGCATTGAAATATGTATAATATTATATATTAAATGAGTCGCCAGTCCAGGTTCGATGCACGATACTGGATGCTTGGGGCTGCTGCACTGGGACGACTCAGAGGGATGATATGGGGAAGGAGGAGGGAGGAGGGTTCAGGATGGGGAACACATGTATACCTGTGGTGGATTCATTTTGATATATGGCAAAACCAATACAATATTGTAAAGTTAAAAAATTAAATTAAATTAAAAAGAAAAAGAAATCCCATACATTCATGAGGTTTAAGCATTCTACGAAGATAAAGTAATAGCTGTGTCCCCTAAAATTTTTAGTCTCATTGCTGGCTGTAAATCTGTACCAACCATTAGTAAGCAAGTGACTGAGGAGAGGGAGGAAAGGTCTCCAGATGTTTGAGAGCATCCTTTAAATATACACATTTATTGAAATGCAGTGTTACCTCTTTTAAGAGTTTAAGTCCTTGATAGTGGTACTTACTAGTACCTTGCAGCATAGTACGGAAAGTAAATAAAAAAACAAAATTACTGAGTGGATGTTAATAATATGAAGCATGATTTCCCGGGGGGGGAAAAAAAACTCAGAAAGCAGATACTAGGCAAAGTTTCATCACAAAAGACACACACTGTATTTACCTCTAAGATCTTTATAAACTAAAAAAAATAATAATTTTTAACACATAAACATTAATATTTTTTCTATTTTCTTTAGACACCATTAAAATTAAATCTGATCGACCCTCGTTTATTTCTAATTTTTTTTCTGACACTAAGTGACCAAGAACTCTGTTATGTACCTTTTCCTTATGTCTTTTTAACAGGTACACTGTTCTAGGCTTTCTTTTCACACCTTAGATGGAATTTGAACCCATAATCTCCAACTTAAGAAGGATCTCAGACCGACAATCTCCCAGCTGAAATTATTACACACCTGGTCACAGGACTTAATGAAGCTCAGGTCCTTTATGTCTCATCACAGAAGGAATTTAGCAAAATGCAAAGTGAGAGATAAGAAGTAGATTTACTGAGAGAGATACACACTCCACTGACAGAGTACAGGTCCTTTCAGAAGACAAGAGAAGCCCCCAAATATAGGGTGGCTAGTTTTTATGGGCTGGGTATTTTCATAGGCTAACAAGTGTGAGGATTATTCCAACTATTTAAAGGAAGGGACAAGGATTTCCAGAAACTGAGCCACCACCCACTTTTTCCCATTTTATGGTCAGCCTCAGAACTGTCATGGCACCCGGCAGTGTGTCATTTAGCCTACTAATAAATTACAATGAGCATATAATGAGACTCAAGATCTACTGGAAGTCAAATCTCTCACCATTTGGGAGTTACTTGGTTCTAACCAGTTTATGTCTTATCCTCAACAACTGTGTCATTCTTTCAAAAGTTATGCATTGCCCACTACCCTCCTGTTGAACTATGATCAGTAGTTTTAAAATACCCAAGTAATTTGAGAACCCTAAAGTAGGGCAAGAAAGGTAAAAATTAGCATCCTTGTCTAACATCTTTGAACTAGAAATAAAACACTGAAACATGGGTTTCAATGCAAACCTATCTAGTTTTAGAAACATCACACTTTTCTGCCACTCATAGTAAAAAAGAGATGAGAGGGACAGAAATACCTCTGGTATAAGGTATAAAAACAATAAATTTAGAGAAGATCAGAAAAAAACTTTTAATAGTATTGCTTAATGCTACTATTTTGACTACCTCACAGATGGCTTCACGGTGTAGTAAGATTTTATTTCTGGTAATATAGTAGAAGAAAAGAGTAACAAAGGTGAAAATAAAGAAGGGTGATATTACTGTGTATTTATTGGCATTTTGAGGAAATCTCTATTATTAAGAAAAATTAAACTAAATATTGACTGCAAGTCTTGGAAGTAAGTTTTGTAAGTCTGTCTGATTGCAATAGAAAACCACAGACTGGGTGTTTATAAATGACAGAAATGTATTTCTCACAGTTATAGAGTCTGGAAGTCTGAGATCAAAATGCAAGCATGGTCACATGAGAATTCTTCTCAAGATCAAAAATTTCTTCTTATATCCTCATGTGGAAGAAAGAACAGAGTTATGTGAGATTTGTTTCATAAGAGCACTGTCAACAAAAACGAGACCAGGAGCTGACTGTGGCTCAGATCATGAACTCCTTATTGCCAAATTCGGACTTAAATTGAAGAAAGTAGGGGAAACCAATAGACCATTCAGGTATGACCTAAATCAAATCCCTTATGATTATACAGTGGAAGTGAGAAATAGATTTAAGGGCCTAGATCTGATAGAGTGCCTGATGAGCTATGGAATGAGGTTCGTGACATTGTACAGGAGACAGGGATCAAGACCATCCCCATGGAAAAGAAATGCAAAAAAGCAAAATGGCTGTCTGGGGAGGCCTTACAAATAGCTGTGAAAGAAGAGAAGTGAAAAGCAAAGGAGAAAAGGAAAGATGTAAACATCTGAATACAGAGTTCCAAAGAATAGCAAGAGAGATAAGAAAGCTTTCTTCAGCGATCAATGCAAAGAAATAGAGGAAAACAACAGAATGGGAAAGACTAGAGATCTCTTCAAGAAAATTAGGGATACCAAGGGAATATTTCATGCAAAGATGGGATCAATAAAGGACAGAAATGGTATGGACCTAACAGAAGCAGAAGATATTAAGAAGAGGTGACAAGAATACACAGAAGAACTGTACAAAAAAGATCTTCTAGACCAAGATAATCATGATGGTGTGATCACTCATGTAGATCCAGACATCCTGGAATATGAAGTCAAGTGGGCCTTAGAAAGCATCACTACAAAAAGCTAGTGGAGGTGATGGAATTCCAGTTGAGCTATTTCAAATCCTGAAAGATGATGCCATGAAAGTGCTGCACTCAATATACCAGCAAATTTGGAAAACTCAGCAGTGGCCACAGGACTCGAAAAGGTCAGTTTTCATTCCAATCCCAAAGAAAGGCAATGCCAAAGAGTACTCAAACTACGGCACAATTGCACTCATCTCACATGCTAGTAAAGTAATACTGAAAATTCTCCAAGCCAGGCTTCAGCAATATGTGAACCGTGAACTTCCTGATGTTCAAGCTGGTTTTAGAAAAGGCAGACGAACCGGAGATCAGATGGCCAACATCAGCTGGATCATGGAAAAAGCAAGAGAGTTCCAGAAAAACATATATTTCTGCTTTATTGACTATGCCAAAGCTTTTGACTGTGTGGATCACAATAAACTGTGGAAAATTCTGAAAGAGATGGGAATTCCAGACCACCTGACCTGCCTCTTGAGAAACCTGTATGCAGGTCAAGAAGCAACAGTTAGAACTGGACATGGAACAACAGACTGGTTCCAAATAGGAAAAGGAGTACATCGAGGCTGTATATTGTCACCCTGCTTATTTAACTTCTATGCAGAGTACATCATGAGAAATGCTGGACTGGAAGAAACACAAGCTGGAATCAAGATTGCCAGAAGAAATATCAATAACCTCAGCTATGCAGATGACACCACCCTTATGGCAGAAAGTGAAGAGGAACTCAAAAGCCTCTTGATGAAAGTGAAAGTGGAGAGTGAAAAAGTTGGCTTAAAGCTCAACATTCAGAAATCGAAGATCATGGCATCTGGTCCCATCACTTCATGGGAAATAGATGGGGAAAAAGTGTCAGACTTTATTTTTTGGGGCTCCAAAATCACTGCCGATGGCAACTGCAGCCATGAAATTAAAAGATGCTTACTCCTTGGAAGGAAAGTTATGACAAACATAAATAGCATATGCAAAAGCAGAGACATTACTTTGCCAACAAAGGTCCATCTAGTCAAGGCTGTGGTTTTTCCTGTGGTCATGTATGGATGTGAGAGTTGGACTGTGAAGAAGGCTAAGCGCTGAAGAATTGATGCTTTTGAACTGTGGTGTTGGAGAAGACTCTTGAGAGTCCCTTGCACTGCAAGGAGATCCAACCAGTCCATTCTGAAAGAGATCAGCCCTGGGGTTTCTTTGGAAGGACTGATGCTAAAGCTGAAACTCCAGTCCTTTGGCCACCTCATGCAAAGAGTTGACTCATTGGAAAAGATTCTGATGCTGGGAGGGATTGGGGGCAGGAGGAGAAGGGGACGACAGAGGATGAGATGGCTGGATGGCGTCACCGACTTGATAGACGTGAGTCTGAGTGAACTCCGGGAGTTGATGATGGACAGGGAGGCCTGGCGTGCTGCGATTCATGGGGTCGCAAAGAGTTGGATATGACTAAGTGACTGAACTGAACTGAACTGAACTGAATCCTATTCGTGAGAAATCAGTTTAACAACCACTGTTAGGGAGCAAAATTTGCTACCCCAAAATGTCTTTTCAGCATGCAAAGTATTTCCAGCTGTAAACAATCCAGGCCAAGAAGCCTGGGTGCAGGGCTGATAGGGAGGGACTTTCCCTTTAGCTATCTCAAGAATTTAAATAGAAGGTCTATTCCCAGAATAGACCAGAATAGACCAGACACATCTATAAAGAACTCTAGATAAGTGTTAGGTTCAGTTCAGTGGCTCAGTCGTGTCTGACTCTTTTCGACCCCATGAATCGCAGCACGCCAGGCCTCCCTGTCCATCACCAACTCCCAGAGTTCACTCAGAGTCACGTCCATTGAGTCAGTGATGCCATCTTATCTTCTGTCGTCCCCTTCTCTTCCTGCCCCCAATAGTTCCCAGCATCCGGGTCTTTTCCAATGAGTCAACTCTTCGCATGAGGTGGCCAAAGTACTGGAGTTTCAGCTTTAGCATCATTCCTTCCAAAGAGATCCCAGGGCTGATCTCCTTCAGATAAGTGTGGTGAGGGGGAATTTTAGGCAGAGCCTAAAAGTCAGTCTATTCTATGTCCCATTGTCTTTGCCTGGCCCAGTGAACATTTTTTTCTTTTTCAACCAAACATTTGCTTTTACATCTCTGTGTCAATTGCCTTCCTCACCTTTGAAGTCCCAAATCACTACCCTCAACATTCTTTTGTCTTTAGCAGAAGATGGTGAGAGTTTGGCCATTTTGGTGAGTTACTTGGTTCTCCTAGATCTCTCCCCTTTAAGCATACTATTAAGGTTTGGTTTGATTTTCTCCTGTTAATCTATCTCATGTCAACTTAATTCTTAGACGAACCAGAAGAACCTAGAAGGATGGACGAGAGTTTCTTCCTCCACAATGCCACTCAAAGCTTCCACCTTCTAACACTACCACATTGAGCATTAGATTTCCAACATGTGAACTGATGGTGAACAGAAACTTTCAGACCATAGCATTATTCACAGAGATTGGAACTTCCCAACAAGCCACCATTCTGACTTGGACTAAAGAAAGATGTCAAAACTGATGAGTCATCTTCTCAGTCAGTAAAGAGTCCCCCTGCAGTGCGGGAAACCCGGCTTTGATCCCTGTATTGGGAAGATTCCCTGGATAAGGAAATGGTGACCCTCTCCAGTATCATTGCTTGGAAAATCTCATGGACAGAGGAGCCTGGTGGGCTACAGTCCATGGGGTTGCAAAGAGTTGGGCACAACTGAGCGACTAACACTTACTTACTTACTTACTTATGAAGGCAATGTTTTAAGCAAATGGCAATTATTTGAGAAAGTTGGACAACATAGAAGAAGTTTGATGAAAATGGAAGAAGATCTGTCATTGAAGAAGAGTACAGTATGACTAAATCTAAAGATCATGAGATTCCAGATACAAAGAGAAATGACAGGGTTGTCATTTATAAAAGACAACAAAGATGAGTGATAATAGGATGTTATTTGATTTGCCAAGAAGATGGTTATTGGTAATATTCTTAAATGATAGTATCAGAGAAATATTGGAGTTGGGAGCCTGATTGAATATTCTTAAGAATTTAGTTATGAACAAGTAACAAAAATGAAAATATTCCATTCTATAAAGAATATTGACTGTCAAGAAAAATAGAAAACAGTAAGCCAATAAGACAGCATGCTGATGGAGGATGTTTTGGGGAATTAAGGAATCATATTTGCTTTCTCATGTCTCTCCCCTAACTGCATAATTATATCCATCTGCACTAGATATTGTAACCATCACTTTTATCCTCTCTTTGCACACCTGAATAGAAGCTCTTATATCCCCAGAACTTTTTGTATGGACCCACATGATAATCTTCCATTTTATATTTTCTTTTTCCATGTACATTTCTCCAACTGAACTATAAACTCTTAAGAGTTCTATGTTTTATTTGCCTCAATAGTCACAGAAACTCATTAGAGATCAATAAATGACTCAATCAATTATTTTTCATATTTATTATATTTAAATTATTTCTATGTTTACTTTTGATCAATAAAAGACTCAGTCAATTAATTTTCATATTTATTATAGTTATAATTATTTCCAGCATTTACTTCAGATAAATATTTACGAAAATGGTAGAAAATGGAAAAACTGAGATATTGAAAATTGTATTCTACTTAGATGCATAAAAGTTCCACGATATACAAACTGTAAAACAAATGTGGTGCTGGTAGTCCAAATGCAAAGTTCTATTTTTTGACAAACCATTATGTACTTCTAATATAATCTACATTTCACTCTTCCCTAGGTTACACTATAAATCTAGATGTTCCATTGGTTTAGGCACTGGGGTTGCTGACCTGATTTCCTGAAAAATATTTACTTTTACAAATTAAAAAAAATAAAGATCATGAAAAATACTGATAAATTCTTGAAAAACATCAAAATAAATTAATGTAATACAATATTGATTCAGGAAATTTAGGTCGGGAGGAAAGCTGAAGTCTCCTCATGTTTACAAGTCAACTTCAAGAATGAGGTGACTCTGATTATATTAAAGTGTTAATGCATCTGTAACAAGCAGAGAAAGAGATCTCTTGGCAGACGATTTTCACAAGAACTTAGAAACACTAACCCGACGACAGACTCTTAGACTGATGAAAAAATGCTGGAAATGAAGCAAAAGGGTCATCACCAATTCATCATCTCCAATTCACCACCAATTCATCATCTCCAATTGATTCATCATCATTAGATGATGATGATGAATTCCCTTCTGTATGATCTCAGGTGGCCTTGGCCTGCAAAGGCTCGGAGTGAGGCTTGGGTTCCTAGACAGAGATTGGGCTAGGTCACAGTGGTGAAAGCATCAGATCCTAGCCACTAGACCAGTGGTCAGTGACAAGGGAACTGGCCCTTAATCTTTGCAGAAAAGAATTTCCACAAAGACACAAAGTAGTGAAGCAAGTAAAGTATGTATTAAGAGGGAAAAAGTACAGTACGTGTGAATAGACAAATGGGCAGACTCAGGGAGAGAGAGTCACTGAGTAGCACCCTCGGGGCAGTTTGAATTACTTTTGTGAGGTATTTCTTCCAGGTTTCCTTTGGCCAATCATTTTGAGTAGCCTGGTTCACAGTTCATATTTGGTATATATCAGGATCTTCCCATGGGTACACATGCCACCTCTTAGTCAACATGGATTTTACTGAAAAGGAAATGGGCATCCCTTTATGTAATTCCCCTTTGGCCTCCAAGGAGGCTTTCTGTGAATGTGTGTTCAGGGAGGTCTCCTGACTTTGGGAACAAGAAATATATGGTCTGGGCAGGGCCCAGCCTCCTCCCTTAATTGTCTGTTATTCTGGTCTTGGAGTTTCAGTCCATAGGGAATGCATCTCCAATTGTTTTACCTTGAGGGGAGAGGGGCGCATCTACCTCCAACCTCACATGTATGGTTGAATAGAAAATAAATCAATCAAGATAACTCCCCAGAGAATTAAGTCTAGGACATTGGCATGGTCTTTACTTTTAAATGTTGTAACATTTAATTCTATGTAGAAGTTTACTATACACTTATTATCTGTTGACTTAGAGTTGCCTCTGCATTAATTGAAGACAAATATAAAACAAAACAAAAAAGGGATTATATTTTAGAGATGACATCTACATCCAACTTTAAAGGCTTTCATCAGTGACTGAGTGTGAGCTGTTCTGTACATGATCATGCATATTAAAGGTTAGTTGATAAAAGACTTTCCAAAGCAAACAAGAGTTTGAAAGCTTTTATATAGGCTAGAAAAAACTGTCTTCATGTTTGTGTCCTTAGGACTCCATACTATGTTCATACACAGTTGATACTTAACAAGTACCTGAAAAATTGAATGGACAAATTTAAATTATAGAAGTCAAATATAAATATTTGAACAAGAGAAAAGTTGAATACTCTCCAACTATATTTGCTGCAGGTTCTAAAGAGATGGGATAAGGCATCTGAGTTAAATGTGTGCAGAGGTAGGAGAAATTCTGGACTATGAAAGACACAATCATGGCAGCACTTGGTGAGCAGCTGGATATAAAGGGAAAGAAAAGAAAATATCAAAGAGAAGGCAAGTTTACTGACACAGTAAGCCATTACATGTCATTAAAAAATGATGAGTTGCTCTAGTTTGGGAGCAAAAATATATTGAGTCAATTTCCAAGAAATAATCTCCTAAATCACACTGAATGTTGTGTTTGCTATAAAAGCATGCTGGGTTTCTTTCATTTCCAGATGCCATAGCTGTTCTTTTTTTTTTTTTTCAAAAATACAGCTACTATAATTTAATAATCTAAGCATTCAAGTTCCATTTGTGTCCTCTGGCCTGTCTCCAAAGCCAAATTGAGTCACTAGACTGGACAACTATTTATTATATGACTGACCAAACTTAGAGTCTGGCATCATAGAGAAAGAGCTAATGATTTCTAATTTATACTCTTTCTATAATTATTAAAATTTTTACAAATGGGACACAATAGTGGAAGTTTCTATGATCATATTCAAACACAATAAAATAACTTGTCATCATGTACTCTCACATGTTCTGTTGAGAACCTCTAATAAGAAGTCAGTTCAGTTCAGTCACTCAGTCGTGTCCGACTCTTTGTGACCCCATGAATCGCAGCACACCAGGCCTCCCTAACCATCACCAACTGCCAGAGTTTACCCAAACCCATGTCCATTGAGTCGGTGATGCCATACAACCATCTCATCCTCTGTTGTCCCCTTCTCCTCCTACCCCCAATCCCTCCCAGCATCAGAGTCTTTTCCAATGAGTCAACTCATGAGGTGGCCAAAGTACTGGAGTTTCAGCCTGAGCATCATTCCTTCCAAAGAACACCCAGGACTGATCTCCTTCAGAATGGACTGGTTGGATCTCCTTGCAGTCCAAGGGACTCTCAAGAGTCTTCTCCAACACCACAGTTCAAAAGCATCAATTCTTCAGCGCTTAGCCTTCTTCACAGTCCAACTCTCACATCCATACATGACCACAGGAAAAACCACAGCCTTGACTAGACGAACCTTTGTTGACAAAGTAATGTCTCTGCTCTTGAATAAGCTATCTAGGTTGGACATAACTTTCCTTCCAAGGAGTAAGCGTCTTTCAATTTCATGGCTGCAGTCACCATCTGCAGTGATTTTGGAGCCCCCAAAAATAAAGTCTGACACTGTTTCCACTGTTTCCCCATCTATTTCCCATGAAGTGATGGGACCGGATGACATGATCTTCGTTTTCTGAATGTTGAGCTCTAAGCCAACTTTTTCACTCTCCACTTTCACTTTCATCAAGAGGCTTTTGAGTTCCTCTTCACTTTCTGCCATAAGGGTGGTGTCATCTGCATATCTGAGGTTATTGATACGTCTTCCGGCAATCTTGATTCCAGCTTGTGTTTCTTCCAGTCCAGCATTTCTCATGATGTACTCTGCATAGAAGTTAAATAAGCAGGGTGACAATATACAGCCTCGATGTACTCCTTTTCCTATTTGGAACCAGTTTGTTGTTCCGTGTCCAGTTCTAACTGTTGCTTCCTGACCTGCATATAGGTTTCTCAAGAGGCAGGTCAGGTGGTCTGATATTCCCATCTCTTTCAGAATTTTCCACAGTTTATTGTGATCCACACAGTCAAAGGCTTTGGCATAGTCAATAAAGCAGAAATAGATGTTTTTCTGGAACTATCTTGCTTTTTCCATGGTCCTAGAGGCAACATATTCAGGTACTGTACTGATTTAAGTCTGTTAACTAGTTCAGGCTCATTCTGCTCACTGTACAATAGACCAATAAATCTGAGATGGTGTTGAGCAAAGAATATGACTTTACTCAGGGAGCTGGCTGACCAATAAGATGGCAGACTAATATCTCAAAATAACATCTTGTCAGGGACTGGAAACCAGATTCTTTTATGGATCAGAGATGGGGGCAGTTGAAGAAACAAAGTAAAATGACCATTTAAAATTTTCAAATATCCACTAGAATGTCAGGCCTCAGGCAGGGGGATGTTTTAGTTTCACTTTCTCAGTCATTTCACAGGTGGTATGAAATGGAATATCACCTATCATATCAATAAACAAAGATGCCCCAGCTATTTGCAATTCTAGCACCCCCACATATGAATTTCTGAGCCATGCTGGTAAGCAGCAAATGAGGTGCACCATTACTACACAAAGGACTCAAGAATGTCAGAGCCCTTCACAGGTGGGCAGGGTCAGGCTATCCCTCTGTGAGCCAAACAAAGGCACCCTAGCTCAAGGGTCTGTGGTGGGGGGTTGTGGGGTGGGGGTGTGGGCATGGCTCCCTGAGGCAGGCCATCATGTATGACTATAATAACAAAAGCAGCAGAATAAGAGTTAAAGTCACAGAAGCAGATTCCAGTATGGAGTCAAAATTAACCCTTCCTAGTTACAAATCCATTAAATTGTCGACTAAAAAAGATGCACAACTTGAGAACTGTGAGTTAAGTTTTATTCAGGGCAAAATGAGGACTGCATCCTGGAGGCAGCATCTCAGATAGCTCTGAGAGACTGCTCCAAAGAGGTAATGGGGGAATACATAAGGTTTAGGTAAGGGAGAGTTCAATGCCATTAAGCACCCAGTGTACAAAAGATTTGTTGTTAATCATATGGATCTGATGTCACCATGAAGAGATTTAGTGATTCTCCAGATATGAGGGAATGCAAGGATTGAGATCATAAAATCTGTTCCTAAAAACATCCAACTATCTAAAGACCTGTCTCACCAGATTCCTGGGAGCACAGAGTACCTCACTGCACTGAACTCCCTCGGGGGCTGTTGGAGGTCAACAGCTATAGCAGCCCGGGGTTCAGTCTCCCTAGAGATTGAACAATGCAAATGCCTTTTTTGTTCAGTCATTGGTCTTTGCTCTTGGTAAGTTTCAATTTGTAGTTTACAAAACGTAGCATAGAAATGATAGTATTGAGGACTTCTCTCACTTTTCTGCCTTTTCCCCAAAAAAGTTTTGTGAACCCTGTGAAAAGTAGCCAAGGAGTCAAAACACATCCTGAGAAGGAGAGTGGCTCTAAATACCTAAGGTCAGTAAAGCTAAGATTTAAAATCTTGTTCTTTGCATTTGTTCAGTCTCTACCTCAACTCCTGAAGCCAAGAACTGTGAATGAGCAAGTTACTCATTCTCTGTGGTATTGTTTCCTCATCTATGCTGCTGCTAAGTCACTTCAGTTGTGTCCAACTCTGTGTGACCCCATAGACGGCAGCCCACCAGGCTCCCCTGTCCCTGGGATTCTCCAGGCAAGAACACAAATGTTGATTATACTTGATTCTTACTTCACAGTTCTATAACTGGAAGTTGTAAAATGTGATAGCAAATGCCATTGACTCCTGGTATTCAGAAACTAAGTCCACCCCTTACCAGATGTGTGACTTTGAAAAATTTGCCTGACCTGCCTTTCTTTCAGTTTCCTCATTTTAAAAAAGGGGGGGGAAAAACCAACTACTTGTTTCATTGATTTGACAGAATCAAATATCAAAATTCTTGTAATGAATATAGTTGAGAGCCTAGCCCAGGGAAGCACTCAATAAATGTTGGTCATTGAAACATATGTTCATTTTCAGACCACATTCATGGAAATATTAATTTCTTTGCTTTCTATAGTTTAACTTATTCTTGGGTTTTTGCTTTGCTCAAGAGCAGAATTAAATTAATCATGATTGAAGCTGAATCTAGTCTCTGTATCATTACAATGAATTAACTTTTGGAGACAGAGTTTTGGGTGAAGTAGAAAACAATAGCTTTATTGCTTTGCCAGGCAAAGCGGGCCACATCAGCCTAATGCCCTCAAAACTGTGTCCCAACCTGGATTAGATAGTGAGAAGTTTTAGAGTAATGGTTCAAATAAGGATTTATCAGTTCATGGATATTTTTCTGATCAGTTGTTGGTGACGTAAGTAAAAGTATCATCAGCCTGGTTCCAACCAGTCTGGGATTTATGTGCTTGTTGGCAGCATACCTGTTAATTTCTCCCACTTGGTGGAAGTTTCAGTATCTGTAAAACATCTCAAAGATATTGCTATGTATGCCTTGATGGGAAACCATGACTTTTGCTCCAAGGCTGCACTATTGTTTCTCTTAACTGTTTCTCCCTCATCTCTGCATCCCTTTCCTTCCCCCATTAACAACTGTATGAACCCATTCCTTGCAACTTAGGGAAGGTCTAAGAGGCTGAATTAAGCCTATTTCCTATAATCAAGAAATGGGGGACACAGAAAGGCTTTTTTTTGTTCCCAAGAGCCCCACAAGGTCCTGTTAGGTATTACAGTCATTGGTGTGTGTGTGTGTGTGTGTGTTAGTCACTCAGTCGTGTCCAACTCTTTGCGATCCCATGGACTATAACCCTCCAGGCTCTTCTGTCCATGGAATTCTCCAGGCAAGAATACTGGTTAGGTTCACTTCAGTCACTCAGTTGTGTCTAACTGTTAGTGACCCCATGGACTACAGCACACCAGGCTTCCCTGTTCATCACCAACTCCCAGAGCTTGCTTAAACTCATGTCCATTGAGTCAGTGATGCCATCCAACCATCTCATCCTTTGTCGTGCCCTTCTCCTCCTGCTTTCAATCGTTCCCAGATTCAGATCTTTTCAAATGAGTCAGTTCTTTGCATCAGGTAGCCAAAGTATTGGAGTTTCAGCTTCAACATCAGTCCTTCCAATGAACATTCAGGACTTATTTCCTTTAGGATTGACTGGTTTGATCTCCTTGCAGTCAAGGGACTCTCAAGAGTTTTCTCTAACACCACAGTTCAAAATCATCAGTTCTCTGATGGTCAGCTTTCTTTATAGTCCAACTCTTACATCCATACATGACTACTGGAAAAACCATAGCTTTGACTAGACAGACCTTTATCAGCAAAGTAATGTCTCTCCTTTTTAATATGCTGTCTATGTTGGTTATAGCTTTTTTTCCAAGAACCAAGCATCTTTTAATTTCATGGCTGTAGTCACCATCTGCAGTGATTTTGGAGCCCCCCAAAATAAAGTTCCATTGTTTCTCCATCTATTTGTCATGAAGTGATGGGACTGGATGCCATGATCATAATTTTTCGAATGTTGAGTTTTAATCCAACTTTTTCACTTTCCTCTTTCACTTTCCTCAAGAGGCTCTTTAGTGGTTCTTCACTTTCTGCCATAAGTGTGGTGTCATCTGCATATCTGAGGTTATTGATATTTCTCCTGGAAATCTCCTGAAGAATACTGGAGTGAGTATCTATTCCCTTCCTCAGTGGATCTTCCCTACCCAAGGATTCAACCTGGATCTCCCATATTGCAGGCAGATTCTTTTACCATCTGAGCCACCAGCTGGTAAACTATATTTCAGTAGGCGGCAAGTTTTCAGTATTTGAAAATTGTGTTCTATCTTATCTTGCTGAGTGCTACTGAAGTAAGTCACTCTGTATGTGTCTCCTTAAAAAATAAAATAAAATAAAAAATAAACAGCAAAAAAAAAAAAATCACAAAAAACCCTCTATTGCTTCTCTAATGAGAACCATGGTGGGCTTATGGCTTATCTAAGAAACTTAGAATCCCTCTAGATTATAACACAGGAATTGAGATCCAAGTCCCCTCTGCTCTAGAACTGACTCAAATTTACTCATTGTGGAAAAGACCCTGATGCTGGGAAAGACCGAGGGCAGGAGGAGAAGGAGGTGACAGAAGATAAGATAGTTGGATGGCATCACCAATGCAATGGACATAAATTTGAGTAAACTCCAGGAGACAGTGAAGGACAGGGAAGCCTAGTGTGCTGCAGTTCATGGGGTCACGAAGAGTCAGACATGACTGAGCAACTGAATGGCAACAACAACTCCTTTTGGAACCAATATCCTTCTTGTCTAACCCTGTCACTCATAGCTCTGTCTCGGGTAAATATTCCCTCTTTTTAGGAAAAAACCATTTTTCTTTCTTTTCTCACCTTGGTCAGTAAAAAATGAAAATTGGATAGACATTCTTTTTCCAATTCTGAGGCATGAGGTAGTTGAACTCCCCTTATCCCTCAGGGTAAAGTAATTGGAGATTCATTCCCTATTGACTGAAAATCCAAGACAAGAATAGCAGGACAATTAAGGGAGGAGGCTGGACCTTGTCCAGATCACATATTCCTTGTTGCTAAAGTCAGAAGACCTCCCTGACCACACATGTGCAGAAAGGTTCCTTGAAGGCCAGAGGGGAGTGGTGTCAAGAGATATTCTACCCATACACCTTTCCACTAAAATCCATCTTGGCTAAAACATGCATGTGTATGCATGAGAAGACCTTGAGATATACCAAATATGAACTGTGAACCAGGCAAATCAAAATGATTGGCCAAAGGAAATACAGAAGAGATACCCCATAAAAGTAATACAAATTACTCCAAGGGTGCAACTCAGCAATTCTCTCTCTGCCTGAGTCTGTCTGTGTGTCTATGCACATATTCTGTACTCCTTTTTCCTCTTAATACTTTACTTGCTTCACTACTTTCCGTCTTTGTGGAAATTATTTTCTGCAAAGCCAAAAGGCCAGGGTCCTTGTCACTGACCATTGGTCTAGTGGCTTGTATCTAGTGCTTTCACCACTGTGACCCAGCCCAAGCCCCACTCCAAGCCACTCCAGGAAGAGGCCATCTGGGATCATATCTATTTTAATTTCTCTGAAAACTCCTGTATGATTATGTGCCTCCAGGCTTCCTTTCCTAGTACCTTAAGTTTTCTTCTTCAAGTGAAACATCTTAGATTCATCTTAAACTTCTTTCCATTTTCCACTTTTATTATTCAATCCATCAGTAATTTTTTTTCTGTCTTTTCCTTCTGGATGTATACAGAATCTGACCAATTCTCAATTCTCCATGCCATACTGTGATCCATGCCCTGCCTGCATCATGACAGTATTCTCTAAAAACACCAGATGGTCAACACTAAAATCGGATTGATTACATTCTTTGTAGCCCGAGATGAAGAAACTCTATACAGTCAGTAAAAACAAAACCTAGAGCTGACTGTGGCTTAAATCATGAGCTCCTTGTTATAAAATTCAGACTTAAATTGAAGAAAGTAGAGAAAAACACTAGACCATTCATCTAAATCAAATCCCTTATGATTATACAGTGGAAGTGGCAAATAAATTCAAGGGATTAGATCTGATAGAATGCCTGAAGAACTATGGACAGAGGTTCTACATTGTACAGGAGGCAGTGACCAAAGCCATCCACAAGAAAAAAGAAACACAACAAGGCAAAATGGTTGTCAAAGGAGGCCTTAAATGGCAGAGAAATGAAGAGAAGCAAAAGGCAAAGGAGAAAGGGAAAAATAAACTCAATTAAATACAGAGTTCCAGAGAATAGCAAAGAGAGATAAGAAAGCCTTCTTGAGTGAACAGTGCAAAGAAATAGAGGAAAAGAATAGAATTGGGTAAGACCACAGATCTCTTCAAGAAAACTGAGATAAAAAAGGAATATTTCATTCAAAGATGGGCACAATAAAGGATAAGAACAGCAAGGACATAACAGAAGCAGAAGGGATTAAGAAGAGCTTGCAAGAATACCCAGAAGAACTATATGATATAGGTCTTAAGGACCTGGATAACCACAGTGGTGAAGTCACTCACCTAAAACCAGAATCCTGGATTGTGAAGTCCAGTGGGCCTTAGGAAGCATTACTACAAACAAAGTGATTTGAGGTGGTGGAATTCCAGCCAAGCTATTTCAAATCCTAAAAATTCTTTGCATGATCCTGTTAAAGGGCTGCAGTCAATATGCCAGGAATTTTGGAAGACTCAGCAGTGGCCACAGGACTGGAAAAGATCAGTTTTCACTCCAATCCCAAAAAAGAACAATGCCAAAGAATGTTCAAATTACCATATGATTATTCTCATTTCACATGCTAGCAAGGTAATGCTCAAAATCCTTCAAGTAAGGCTTCAACAGTACATGAACTGAGAACTTCCAGATGATACAAGCTGCATTTAGAAAAGGCAGAGGAATCAGAGATCAAACAGTCTACATCTGTTGTACCATAGAAAAATAAGGAAATTCCAGAAAAAATATCTACTTCTGCTTCATTGACTACACTAAAACCTTTGACTGTGTGGATCACAACAAACTGTGGAAAATTCTTAAAGAGATGGGAATACCAGAACACCTTACCTGTCTCCTGACAAACTTGTATGCAGATCAAGAAGCAACAGTTAGTACCAGACATGGAACAATGGACTAGTTGAAAATTGGGAAAGCAGTATGCCAAAGCTGTATATTTTCATTCTGTTTATTTAACTTTCATGTAGCATACATTATGCAAAATGTTGGACTTGATGAATCGCAAGCTGGAATCAAGATTGCAGGGAGAAATATCAATTACCTAAGATATGCAGATAATACCACCCTATTGGCAGAAAGAACTAAAGAGCCTCTTGATAAAAGTGAAAAAAGAGAGTGAAAAGGGTGCTTAAAACTCAACGTTCAAAAAACTGAGATCATGGCATCCTGTTCCAAAATTTTATAGCAAATACACGGGGAAAAAATGGAGACACTGACAGATTTTATTTTCTTGGTTTCCTAAATTATTATGGGCAGTGGCTACAGCTATGTGATTGCAGCCATGAAATTAAAAGGAGCTTACTCGTTGGAAGGAAAGTTATGACCAACCTAGATAGCATATTCAAAAGCAGAGACATTACTTTGCCAACAAGGGTCCGTCTAGTCAAGGCTATGGTTTTTCCAGTGGTCATGTATGGATGTCAGAGTTGGACTGTGAAGAAAGCTGAGCGCCGAAAAATTGATGCTTTTGAACTGTGGTGTTGGAGAAGACTCTTGAGAGTCCCCTGGACTGCAAGGAGATCCAACCAGTCCATCCTAAAGGAGATCAGTCCTGGGTGTTCTTTGGAAGGAATGATGCTAAAGCTGAAACTCCAGTACTTTGGCCACCTCATGCGAAGAGCTGACTCATTGGAAAAGACTCTGATGCTGGGAGGGATTGGGGGCAGGAAGAGAAGGGGACAACAGAGGATGAGATGGCTGGATGGCATCACCGACTCGATGGACGTGAGTTTGAGTGAACTCCAGGAGTTGATGATGGACAGGGAGGCATGGTATGCTGCAATTCATGGGGTCGCAAAGAGTCGGATATGACTGAGCGACTGAACTGAACTGACAGCTATGACATTAAAAGACACTTGCTCCTTTGAATAAAAGCTATGACAAACCTAGACAGCTTATTAAAAAGCAGAGACATCACTTTGCCAACAAAGTTCTTTCTAGTCAAAGCTATGGTTTTTCCAGTAGTCATGTATGGATGTGAGAGCTGGACCATAAAGAAGGCTGAGCACCAAAGAATATATACTTTCAAACTGGTGCTGGAGAAGACTCTTGAGAGTTGCTTGAACAACAGGGAGATCAAACCATTCAATCCTAACAAAAATCAACTCTGAATATTCATTGGAAAGACTAATGCTGAAGCTGAAACTCCAATACTTTGGCCACCTGAAGTGAAGTGCCAACGCATTAGAAAAGACCCTGATGCTGGGAAAGATTGAGGACAGGAGAAGGTGCAGGGTCCATCCTTGATCAGGGAGATAAGATTCCACATGGCTAAGTGTCAAAAAAAAAAAGCATAAAACAAAAGCAATATTGTAACAAATTCAATAAGACTTTAAAAATGGTCCACATTAAAAAAAATCTTTAAAATTAATTCAAGAAATAAAAAGTTTGTGTGTGATGAGAAGACTATATAAGACTGTGAAACCCCTTTCCTGTTTATTAGAGGAAAGTCCAGTGTCTAAGGTTGGCTTTCTACTGCTGGAGAAACTTGAAAGTATTACAGCTGCTAAGGATCAGAAACTCTTGGATTAAGTAAGAATGGGTTCCTGAAAGGGCTTCCCACGTAGCCCTACTGGTAAAGAATCCACCAGCCAATGCAGGAGCTATAAAACACATGGGTTTGATCCCTGGGTTGGGAAGCTTCCTTAGAAGAGGGCATGGCAACCCATTCTAGTAGTCTTGCCTGGAGAATCTCATGGGCAGAGAAGCTTGGTGGGCTACAGTTCATGGTGGTGTCACACAGAGTTGGACATGACTAAAGTGACTTCGCAGGCATGAAAAAACAGGTCTCTGAAAGAGCAGGCTTGGAGAGTAAAACAAAAAATTCTGTTTTATATTTTCTCTGAGCACCCTCACAACTGCTCTAATTCTATGCCATGCACAATACCTTTAAAAATAAAGGCATATATTCATTCATGTGGAAGATTAATTTACGATTGGCTAAAAATCATTGTATTTTAAAACATTAAAGACCACCACTTAAATACATAATCAGAAAGAATATTGGCCATGTCCTTTAACTCTCTAATTAACTATTGGGCATTTGAGTTCCAAATCAATGTATGGAGAAGTGACAATTAGCCTAGATGAATATTTTCTGGTGTCCTCTTTCATTATATTTCATCTTTTGCTTTGCAGTTGACTTAGTTTTATTTTTTTCTCTCTCTTCTTTGTTAATAAACTGTGATTGTGTCTTGTAATGAATGTACTCATAAACCATCTGGCAGTTGTCTCATGGCTCATTACATGCCATGGGCCACTCTGAGAAGCTGTCTCGGGTGACATTTAAACTGGTGCATGCAGAGAAAAATCACTTTTCATTATTGAAATCAAATTTTGGTAAAAGGAGAGCTCTCCTTCTTGACATCAGTATCTAAGATGAAGGTATGGTTAGCCAAATAATAAACCAACCCATAACTGCTATTTGGGGGTTTTAAATGACAGTTCTCTGCATGAAAATATCTGTGTTTTTATGTGAGCTAAGGAGATAATGTTTACACACTAGGACTGTTGTGATTTCTAACATATTTTTCATTTCTTAATTATAAATTATTTATTTCCATATTACCACATTGTTCTGTAAAGTGTTGTGAATATTTCATGGGGACTAGAAACTGGGGGTCTAAAATGGCATTCTGATATTCTTCCTGGGATGAAATTGTGCCCCTATAGATCTCATCATCATGGGCATGTGAGGTTTTTTTCCCCAAGATATGCTACTATGTGTTGGAGAAGACTCTTGCAAGTCCCTTGGACTGCAAGGAGAGCCAACCAGTCCATCCTAAAGGAGATCAGTCCTGGGTGTTCATTGGAAGGACTGATGTTGAAGCTGAAACTCCAACACTTTGGCTGCCTGATGCAAAGAGCTGACTCACTGGAAAAGACCCTGATGCTGGGAAAGACTGAGGTCAGGAGGAGTAGGGGGCAACACAGGATGAGATGGTTGGATGGCATCATTGACTCAATGGACATGAGTTTGAGGAAACTTCGGGAGTTGGCTATGGACAGGGAGGCCTGGCATGCTGTAGTCCATGGAGTCGCAGAGAGTCAGACGCAACTGAGCAACTGAACTGGAACCATGTATTCCAATTTCGGGTCAGAGCCTCCCCGTTTAATACTGGGCTCTCTCGTGTGCATGCTATTTCTTCTTGACAAAAATAAAAATTAGTACTCTAAGTGGCAGTCTGTCATTCTGCTGTCAGTTAATGCTAAGCTTGCTGTGGTAGGGAAACTATGTGGAAACTATATTTTCAAAGGATAAAGCTTAGAAGGAAAAGAGCATCCAAAGTGTTCACAACACACAAATGAGATATTAAATTTTCATTCAGACAGATTGTGTCATAACACTGCTATGTAGCCATGAGATAGAGCCACAATCCAGGTAAATGAAAGCAAATCTGCAAAGGATATGTGTGTAAATGATATTTTAAATGTATTTGTCCAATAGAAATAAAGTTTTAAAATCATCTTGAAATTATCAGAGAGAACATAAATTTACATGACTGATGAAAATCAGAGGGCAGAGTATTTAAAGAAATGGCTCTGATGTCATGAGTATTGAAAAGCAGTTTTCAAATTTCAGAGAAGGTGATTTTGACAAAAAAAAGTTTTCTTCTAGAAGTTTAGTAGATGCTTAGAAACACCAATTTAATAAGCTCCTTAAGTTATGGTAGTACTTGCTAATGAACTTATTTATTTTGTGGGACAAGGACTTGAAGTAATTACAGTTATAAAAAACATTGGTAGTTTATTCTGACCATCATTGCATAGTTGATTTCCAAACGGTTATGGAAATATACACATAAGCATGCACAAAGTGAGAGAGAGAAAAAAGGAACATACAATGACTAAAGAGTTCTTAATTGTTTAACAAATATTGGGAAATAGAATTATTGAAGAAATGTTATAATAAAGGGAAAAGTCTAGGTGATTTTCTTTTAGGGTCAGATGACGTATTTGTATTGTCTACATATACCCATATGTGAATAATATTCTTGCAATAATATGATTTAGTGCAAATATTAAACAACTTCTAGAATCCTGAAGCTTTAGACCCTATTCTGTTTCTTTTTGACCTTAGACAAAGTCATTCTCCACAATTCTGGTGGCTTCTTGGACAAAAGAAGATAAAACTGTACCTACAATAGAGATAGCCACTTAATGGATTTCTGCTGAGACTAGTTGAAATAGTTAAAAGCATTTTTAGAATTGGTGACATGTTTCAAAATAAAATTTAAGGGGTGAGGGGGAGATGCTTTAGTTTTAATCCAGATTCTGTCACTTCTTAATCACCTTAGCCTGGTTTTGTAATACTGTGTGTCTGTGTGTGTGAACATGGGTATATCTTTTACACATTGTCAACCTAACGTTCTTCCTCAAATGCAAATATAAGCCTGACAGTCCCATATTTTCCCTGTAAGATCAAATCCATATTAATTAGAATACTAAGATAGCACGTTCTGAATCTCTTCTGCTTCTGCAGTAGGCATCTTCTCTTGACAAATCTTGTGCTTGACCAACTATTCACTTTGCATGAAAATGGTAAGGACCCTTGCTTCTAGGCTTTCCTTAAGCTGTACCTTGGCATGGAAGGTCAGTAACCCCTCTTCATGTATTTATTTGCAGTCCATCCTATACAATTGAATGTCTTTGTGATATTCCTGAAATCCCTAAGTGTCCCTACTATGTTTCCACAGCATAAAATGCTGAACCTACTGCAGCACTCCAACTCGATTGAGGTTACCCGTGTGCCTTATGTGTCTATCCAATTCTGTCTTTTGAAGGGGAGATGCATTTTTCTTTATATTTTTCCTTAGATGCAATACTGAAAGGAGGCACACAAAATACTAAGTATTCAATTCTTTTTATCTTCTTTACTCTTCCAAAATATTTTAATATTATTTCTAAAATCTAAGTATGGATCAAAACTCCAAGGGTGGCCCTGCATTAAATGCTTTTGTTTTTTTTATTTTATATTTGCTTATTGCTGTTGCTCATTTCATCCTACTATATCAGAGAGTGACCATGAAGTAGCAAGCACAATTCAGAATGTGCAGAACTACTGGTCTAGTTTATAAGAACAGCATGATCTTAGGTGAATGTTTCATATGGATTCTTTAAGAGCTTTCTCTTACACTTGAGCTCATACTTCTTATGGGTGAGGACTGGTAGCTTTTCTAAGTATATTGGAGACTTCTACCTGCACACAGCTGCTGCCAAGGAAGTCCCACAGAAAATAGATTTCAAACCTAGGACTCAGCAAAAGATAGATTACCAAGGCCTGGAGAACCCAGCTTGGAGTACTTGGCTAAGGATGCATGTCTGTGAATTACAAGAGTGCATGAGAGCAGGACTACTTGTGTTTTTCAACACCATCAAGCAAATACTTTTGATTATTTGTACCTACTAATCTTGATGGGGCTTCCCTGATGGCTCAGTGGTAAAGAATCTGCCCTCCAGTGCAGGACATGTGGGTTGCATCCCCGGGTCAGGAAGATCCCTGGAGAAGTAAATGGCAACCCACTCCAGTATTCTTGCCTGGGAAATCCCATGGCAGAGGAATTAAGCTATGGTCCATGGGGTCACAAAGAGTCAGACATGAATTGGCGACTAAACAACACCACCAATTTTGAGAAGTCAAAGGGAACAAGGCCAAAAGTCAGACAGAAATAAAGCAATTAATTTATCCTTTATGATTAGACTTCCAAATAAGAGAAGAACCATATGTATAGGTGTTTCTGAAAAAAGATATTTATTGGTGAAAAAGTACTGACACTGGAGAAAGTTGATGAGACTCTTCAAGTAACTGATAACAGTAATGTAGGAGAAATCATATATCACTAATCAGAGACTCTTTGTGAAATAATGCATTCTATGAGGAAATTCAAATATTACAAAATCTTTCAACATAAGATACATTTGAAGATACTCATGCATTATTTTTTTTAAATCCTCAAAACCTCTCATTGTGAGATTTTTTTTCTCCTCCTTTTCTTAAGTGTACAAATTCTTAATAAATAGGTACACTTTCATAGAATGAAGAGATATGGGAAAACCAATACATTGCACACATTCATACACATACACAGAATCAAGTTTCTAAGTGTCCCTGGTAAGTCTCCAATACAGAAGATATCTAATAATTCTTTCCCAGTAGCTTCAGGCAGCTGTTAAGAGCTGCTATAAATCCTTATTCTCACACATAAAAGCTAATTATTCTCATAGGTTAGAAATCAATTTTCCTCCTCCTCTGTGCCACAGTAGGTTATTATATAATTAGTAACATAAAGGAGATGTCATGCTTTATCTCAAAGCATTTATTTTTGTCCACAGTAAGAAGCAGCCACAGTTTTGTTGGTCAGTTGTATTGTGGTGATTCTCTTATTCACAACTGCACATATTGTCTATGTATTGATGTAGTAAATGTAATTGGAAATATATTAGATATTTAATTAAGTTGCATGTAGCTATTACACTTTTTTCTGTTCCCCCCCCCCCCACCTTTTATGTTCATGTTTCTTTCTGGATATTTTCTATGGTCCTATCTTTCAATTCAATAATCTTCTCTTCTGCTCTATTTAATCAATAATTAAGCTCATCTATTAAATATTTATGTTAACCATTACAATTTTTAGTTCTAGAATTTCCATTTGAGCCTATATATAGATTCTACTACTCTGGTGAAATTTCTAATATGGTCACTGTTTTCTTGAACTATAAATTGGAATGATTTTAGTGTTCATGTCTGAAAATTCTCATACTTGGATTATAGAGTGTTTTTTTGAATTGTCTTTTTTAATCTTTCTTTTTGATCCTGTCTCTAGGCATGCCTTAGTGATTTGGGGTTATTGTATAGAAAATCATTATGCAATCTTACCCCCAGAGAGAATTTTCTTTAGAAAAGTCTATCAAGTAAGGCCAGACTATCTTATACCAATCTAAAAGTAAATTATTTAAGACAGGGTTTTAAATTATTGCTGTCTGATCTATTGAGTCTGCTTTTATTTCTAGAGTATCTTTCAGAAGTTGCAATTGAAAGCCTTGTGTGTTTACTAGAGCTGTTCTCCTTGGTCGTGCTGAACTCATATAATTTTACCTCCTATGCAAGTCAAGATTGCCAAGAGCTCTTGGCCTCTCTGTTTCCCCTCATACTTGGCTTCTTGACCTCTCCTTTCATTCATCTTCAAATCTTCAAGTGCAATGAGGAGAAAAAGAGTAGGATGCATGGGTTCCTTAATCCCCTGTTATCCTAGTAGACCAGAACTCCAGTTTCTATCTTCTAGTCCTGGAGGGCTGACAGACATCCTGAGCCACTGATTTCTGCTCAATTTCTGGGCTTTGCATCAGTAAAAAATTAGCAAATGCCCTACCCACCTAGATTTAAAATATTTCAGTCCTTTTGGAAATTGGCCAGTCAGGTCTTGATTATCTAGGTTAATCTCTGATGACTTAAATCCACAATTTTGTTATATTTGTTTTTGTATTTCATACATTATTTATAGTTGCTGATTTCAAAGGGAGATTGTTCTGGAAAATACAGTCTTCAGTAGTCAGAAATGGAAATTATATAAGCCTCTCTTCAGAAGATTGTAAAAGAGATTTTTGATTAAGGAGAAGTATAAACAGAAACACTCAAAATAAAGTGGGTATGAGAAATGAGAAAAAGGGCAAGGAATTCCTTCAAGAAAGACATAAGAGAGGAAATGCTTTACAAACAAATCAAATTGAGGTTTTAAATCTGTTTATTTTGGAAAAGGAAAAAAAAAACACAGATCAAAACATAAATACTTGTAAGGTGTTTTGGAATCCAGAACATAAATACTTGTAAGGTGTTTTGCAATCCAGTCAAGTAAAACGGATTGATTTTTATCTGTAAATTGTTATTGACTGTGAAAATCAGCTGGCTTCTGTTAGCAATCAGAACTTAGTGTATTCAACTGAATAAATGTGTTGCCTGGTAAACTTGCATGGTGCTAAATTGCATTCAACTGGTGAATAGTTTAGTGATTTTTCTTCCTCAGATGTGAACATGTGAGTGTGTCTCAAATGGTCTGTTTTACCCAGTTGAATTTGTAGGAAGAGAGTTTACATGCCTCACAAAAAGATAAGAGAAGCCATAAAAGTGATGAGGCAAAACTGATATCCAAATGGTAAAAGTGATCCAATTTATCTGTGAACATTTAACTAAAATTAATTCTCAAATGATTGATCAGATTTTGTGACAGCAACTGTAACTTCCTGTATGCATGAGTTAGTCATTCATTGTGGGGATGATAAAGATGATAAATGATTTGGCTTTCTGACAAGTCAAATCACAAAGGCATTAACATTCTTTGTGCCATTCATGAAAACAGCTACCCATGAGCACATCAGGCATCTAGAATTGTCGTAATTCACATATTGATTTTTGTATAACTCTCTGAAGCATTGTCATCCAGTACTTAGTAGGTGCCCCCTGACTATGTGACCAATTAGCAGTGTGAACCTGTGGAATATGTACAAACCTGTCAGGGAGGATTTCTTCCACTGCTGGAAGGAAAAATAGCAGTGCTGTATATAAATCATTTGCTGAACAAAACTGACTGAACATATAGATTATCTCTGGCCTTTGGTAATGAGTGAGACTACAGAGACACTGAAAAATTGTTCAACCCTTCTTTCAAAAAGAGTATAATATAGCAGGACAGCAGGTAAATAAACCAAAATAAAAGGTAGAATGTGGTAAATGCTATTCACTTATTTCCTCAACAAACCATTTTGAGTAATTTTATAGACTAAGTTTAATGGAATAAAATTGAAAATAGTGAAAGTGGATAATTTATAATTATGAAATATAGTAAATATTATGATAGCCCTTTGCAAAATAAAATTTGTGAAGAAAGACAAAACAAATGTTGATTCAGAGAAGGCTTCTCTTTGGGAAGAAGCAGTACCTCAATTAGGTGACTAAGTTGAGGTGATGAGACTCTTCAGGTAGAGAAAAGAACAAAGTATAGTGAATTTGTACCAGCTCCAGCTTAGTTCAACAGGAACCAAATTTTCCTGAATTACTTCACTGTATAGTTAGGATTGGACAGAAGAAATGCAAATAAGACTTGAAAGACACAAGTGAAGCAGTAACCATTACCTACAAAGAAGAGTGCAAACCTGCCTGACCATTTGAGCTTGGCATATTCTTGCTAATCCACTGGCTTCTCTGCTGTGGGCACTCATAGACCCACAGTTCCTCTATCTGCTGTTTTCCTTGTTTCTCTAAGTTACAGGTTAGACACATGTTCCACTCTAAGGGGAAAGGCACCTCTTTCTTCAGCAGATTGCCTTGTCATTAGAATTAGAGGCAGGTTCTTACTGGTTCTTGAGGATATTCTCAAGAGTTCCCATATGTTTTCACTTACAGCTTTTCTCTTGATCACCTCTAATCACTGACCAAGATAACTGCAGACCCACCACAAAGTACAGAAGCAATTCATCCCATAGACTTCTTCAAGAGTTTTCCTTCCTGGTCCCTGGTTAGTGCCTTTGCTCTGATGCTCCAATCATCTTCTTTTAGAACTTTATTGTTACCCCACAATAATATAAAGCCTAATCTTTATAATAAATGCTTTACTTCATATCATTCATGTTGTTCTAGTTCTCTAATTGAATTCTGACCAATACTTTTAGTAATAATTTTAAAATTGCTTCAATTGTCAACTATAAATAGATGATGTGACTGGAAGAAAGGGTGAATGTAGGGACTAGCAGGAAATGAAGCCAGGAAGGGACCTTCATTAGTAGGATGTGTGTCTAAGTTTCCATTTTCTAAAAATCTCATTTGCTGCTTGTGCAAATGTATTAGAGTGGCTAGGACAAATGAGTGAATTAAATTATAACCTATTTAAGAAGGTAACGCTAAAAGTCCGTAGATAGGTAATGGGGATGGAGAGAAAGAGATCAGAGATAAGTACAAATGAATCTTAATAAATGTTTTAAAAAATATTTATGCTCCTTTCTATTATTAGCCTTTGCACTAACAAAGGTTTTCCAGCTTTGGGTACTTAGCTCTGCTTTGAGTTTTAACGAGACAGCAAAAGAGACACTGATGTACAGAACAGTCTTTTGGACTCTGTGGGAGAGGGAGAGGGTGGGATGATTTGGGAGAATGGCATTGAAATATGTATAATATCATATATTAAACGAGTCACCAGTCCAGGTTCCATGCACGATACTGGATGCTTGGGGCTGGTGCACTGGGACGACCCAGAGGGATGGTATGGGGAGGGAGGAGGGAGGAGGGTTCAGGATGGTGAACACATGTATACATGTGGCAGATTAATTTTGATATATGACAAAACCAATACAATATTGTAAAGTTAAATAAAATTAAATTAAAAAAAAAGAATAAAGTAGCATAGAATAGAAAATTTTAGAGTGTATTGCAAAGTGAATGTAAATATTGATTGTAAAACTTGAGTATAAGTTTGTATGTATGTGTATACTGGATGAAAAATGCTTCTTAATGTGTTTGTTTGGAACATTTGAAATCCTCCAGTTTATGGTAACCCATATATGAAGATCTCCTCAGGAAGGGGCCCCAAATTGTCACAGTGGGCTCATTTAAGAAGGTAGATCTCAATAAAATATTGAAGGAAAAATAGAGAAAATAACTACAGTGAAATAATATTGCCACCATTGTATTTAAGCGAAGACAAAACAATTATTGTTAGTTTTCTACCCTTAACCATTATTCAAATTTCTGCTTTTCCATTTGGACATTTGCTAACCATGCTGTTCATTTTATATTAAAAAAAAAAAAGAATACAAATCTTTAAAAATTAAAAAGGTAACATGCTTGTTTTCAAGCCAATCATATATTCCCAACCTCTTCCAAATTATCATATTTTTGCTTCTGAATACATGGATTGATTAATCAATAAAGTCAGAATTATTTACCCATATTCTCATGAGAATTTTTGTTTGTTGTGTCCCCTTTGCTGAGTAGAAAAGTAGCCATTTTTAATATAGTTAATGATTAATATAATATCCTCACAAATCACTGTAGTATAATGTATATTGAAATAGCCATGGAAAAGAATTTAAATTTTAGTGACAAACTAAAGTAAGTATTTCTGAAATAATCAAGGTTGATAAATATTATCTTCAGAAGCAAATACACGTAATCTTATCCATAATGATAGATAATATTTTTAATAGATGATATTTGAACTAAACATCTTCCATTTGTCCTTCCTATTCACTTTTCTGGCTTCTCCTTTAGAGAGATGAAAGGTATGACTCAACAGAGCTCCCTTGTTCTCTGGCTTCCAGGTGGGTTTCATGGATGGAGGCATGTAGGAGACTTGATGGTGGGAAGTAAGAAAGGCACGGTATATTTTCCCCAGACTTTCTGCTTGCTGAGTTGCCTTCACTCCTCCACCAAAGGTAACAGCTTCTGTGAGAGTAGATTTCTCCACTGCTTTGCTCCTGTTTTTGGAAACTGTTCCCTTTATGTGTTCATTCTGATGTGGGTTGCTAATGATTCCTACCCTCTATGCCTAACGAAAATATTCCAAGTAAATTGCCTAAAATCCTATCCACACTTTTAAAGCAGTCACTGAATACAATCTACTTAAATTGTCCAGTTTGCATGTACTGTTTCCTGACTTACCTAGAATTCATTTTTCCTAAGTTGACTTAATACAAAATAATGGAAGTTGAGAGAGTTAGATGTATTTGGTTAAAGAACCAACAAAAACTAGAAAGGATTGTGTATTACTTTTTTATTCAATTACAATTTATTAATCACATATTTATAAAGCATTATGCTAGACATTTGTGGTGAGTTTATTTACGAAGACAGATTGGTCCCTGACCTCAGGAAATTTACATTCTAACTGAGGAGAAGGCATTAAGTGAATACTGAGAAAATGAATCATTTAGATAACTTTACTGTTGTTGTTTTTTAGTTGCTCAGTCATGTCCAACTCTTTGCAACCCCATGGACTGTATAGCTTGCCAGGCTCTTCTTTCCATGGGATTTCCCAGGCAAGAATACTAGAGTGGGTTGCCATTTCCTTCTCCAGGGAATCTTCCCGACCCAGGGATTGAATCCACATCTCCTGCTTGGCAGGTGGAATCTTACCACTGAGCCACAGGTAAGCCCAGACAACTTTATAATTGCTAAATAACAGCAAAGTTCTCAAAGCATACATAAAAGGGATCTAACGAATTATTGGGGAAAGAGGAGAGTGAGAATTTTTGTTGCTGTGTTCTTTTGTTTTATTTATTTACTATTAATATTTATTAAATAGTTTTTCAGCTGAGCCTGGCAAGCTACAGTCAATGGGGTTACAAAAGAGTCAGACATGATTTAGCGACTAAACAATAGCAGCAACAACATGGCTTGTGGGACCTGTTTCTTGACCAGGGATTAAACCCAGATCTCAGCAGTAAAAGCCCAGAATCTTAATTACTGGGCAACTAGGGAACTCCTTGTTTTGTTTCATTTTTAAGCACTCAAAATGAGGTCTAAAAGAGAAATTAGAGTTCTCTAAGAAAAAAATTATGAAGAGAAAAAAGAAAGTATCTAGAGTAAAAGAATTAGCCTCCATGAAGTCCCTGAAATGATCGAAGTCTGGAAATTTCAAAAGAAAAATTAAGAATTATTACAGATTGAGAATTTCATCCTGAACCAATAAAAACAATTGAAGGGTTATAGGCTTAGCTTACTCGTATAACCTTGTGTTTCAAACAGATAATGGTGGCTGCATTGTGGGAAGTATTGGTAGTTTAGAACGAAATGGAAGAAAGGGAATAGAATGGTCATGTAGAAGTCTATTTCAAAGACTCCCCATGAGAAAATCTCAGCCTGGATATAATAAACAGTGGAAGAAGAGAAGGACTGGGTCTTCTGTGAACCAGACCTTGAGATGGGGTTAGGAATGCAAGAATCAAAGAAAAATTAGAGAGGGAAGGGCAAAATTAGAATTTGGTAGGGGAAGTCCTCACACCATAATGCACATAAGAGACATTTTAATAAATGCCAACCTAGTCCACCTTCTCTAATTTTACAATTGGTCCTCAACAATCATTCCTAAGTAAAAACCTATATCCAGGTTTCACGTTTGTGCCATAGAGTAGACTGTGCTTTCTTCCTTAGTTTCTCTGATGTCACCTTATCTTTCAGCAAACTACTTTTTCGAGTGTGTGTGTGATATCTCATATGTACAAAATATAAAAAGATCTTATAATTTTTGAGAAAATCATAAGAATATCCTGAATTTTATACTTATTTTATATTAATTAATTCCTTGCTTTTCTTTTTAATGTTCTATGTATCTATCTGTAACCAATCTTCTGTTCAGTTTTACTATATATAAATGAAATAATACTCTATATACTTTCTGATCAACACTATGTGTATTTAAAATTTTTTATCCATGTTGATGTGTGACAAATCCATTTACTACCATAGCTCCATAGTATTTAATTGTGTAAAGATGCCAAAATTTATTAATCTATCCTTCTTTAGGTAGACATGGATTTCTCCTGTGAATTTCCATGTTGGTTCAGATGGTAAAGAATCTGCCTGCAATATAGGAGACCAAGGTTCTTTCCCTGGGTCGGGAAGATCCCCTGGAGAAGGGAATGTCAACACTCCAATATTCTTGCCTGGAGAAGTCCATGGACAGAGGAGCCTGGCTAGCAACAGACCATGGGGTTGCAAAGAGTCAGACAAGATGAGCAACTAACATACACACACACATGGGTTTCTTCCATTATTTTTATATTATAAAGAATATTTCCAATCTATTGATCCATTTGTAGAGAATTGACATTTTATTATTTTATTTCCTTAATGTCTTTTAATAAAATTTTTGATATAAGATGTCCCCTCTTTTCTTAACAACACAGAGATTGAATACTTGATTTATTTCATGTATATATTCATATCAGTTCAGTTCAGTAACTCAGTCATGTCCGACTCTTTGCAACCCCATGAATCACAGCAACCAGGCCTCCCTGTCCATCACCAACTCCCGGAGTTCACCCAAACTCACGTCCATCGAGTTGGTGATGCCATCCAGCCATCTCGTCCTCTGTTGTCCCCTTCTCCTCCTGCCCCCAATCCCTCCCAGCATCAGTCTTTTCCAATAAGTCAACTCTTCGCATGAGGTGGCCAAAGTACTGGAGTTTCAGCTTTAGCATCATTCCTTCCAAAGAATACCCAGGTCTGATCTCCTTTAGAATGGACTGGTTGGATCTCCTTGCAGTCCAAAGGACTCTCAGGGGTCTTCTCCAACACCACAGTTCAAAAGCATCAATTCTTCAGTGCTTAGCTTTCTTCATAGTCCAACTCTCACATCCATACATGACCACTGGAAAAACCATAGTCTTGACTAGACGGACCTTTGTAGGCAAAGTAATGTCTATGCTTTTGAATATGCTATCTAGGTTGGTCATAACTTTTCTTCCAAGGAGCAAGTGTCTTTTAATTTCATGGCCTACATATTATACTGTCTTCTTAACATCAGTATCTATTTGTAAGTTTATCACAATACCAAACAGATCAGTATCCAGAACAATACCAGATAAGCATCCAGAACAATACCAGGTAAGTATCCAGAACAATACCAGATAAGTATCTAGAACTCTATGGGGGAAAAAAATTAAAATGTTGGAAAGTCACTTTAATTAGTGATTTTTTCTTTACTATCAGCTGTAGAAAGAAGATACTGTCTTCCCTTCCCTAAACATTTTCATCACTTTTCATCATCTTTCCTCTGTCTGAGGTTAGTTGTCTATTCAAATCAGGCAGTAGTCATGTCACAACTGAATCTATACTGATATGCTTTTCTGCTTTGTCCTGGGCAATTTTCATCCTGGGATTATCTGATCTGGCTGTTTAATTATGTCAAGTTTAGATGGCTTCTGCTTTTCAGAGCGGAGTTCTCAGATGCCCCAAACTCCACAGAATTTGCAGCAGTCCATCCTGCTAGGAATGTGGAAAGAAAGAGAGCCTATACTCACTTTGAAGAAAGAACATTTGTTGTAATAGCTCACACATATCTTTTGCCACATTGACATGTATTAAAATGTAAACCATCTTTTATAAATATTGACCTGTGTGAATTTCCATTTGCATGCAAAAGAAAAGCTGTTTTGTATACGTAAGGCTAAGCTGAATAATTAACAGATGTTCGGTTGAATAAATAATCATTACCTGACAATTTCCCCGGTGAGATAAAACAAGGATTTCATCCACATTTTATTTTTATACCATGCACAGCTCTACATTTTCTCACCTGTATTATTTTTAAGATTAAATTAGAAAGTAATGTGAATATGAAAAGCAGGTGTCTAAGAGGATTTCCTGGACCATAGTCATTAGAATATTCTCTGTATAAAAGATGACTTGTAGCTCTAGGCCCCTTCTGCCCAGGTGGTCTGTTTCCTTATGTCAAAGAAGCATGCCGTTAGCAAAGTTCTAAATGTAAACAGTGTTTCCCTGGTAGCTCAGCTGGTAAAGAATCTGCCTGCAATGTGGGAGACCTGGGTTTGATCCTTGAGTTGGGAAGATCCCCTAGAGAAGGGACTGACTACCCACTCCACTTTCTGGCCTGGAGAATTCCATGGACTGTAGAGGGTCTCAAACAGTCTCAAAGAGTCAGGGTCTCAAAGAGTCAGAAACGACTGATTGACTTTCACTTCACTTCAAATGTAAATAAATATGATAATTAAAAGTACCCTTTTATAGTGTTTTTTTTTTTATTGAATATGCATTGTCCTGGTCTTCTACATGTGTCTGAAAACAAGTATTAACTAATATGTTAATATTGATTAGTGACAGTTCAGTTCAGTGCAGTTGCTCAGTCATGTCCAACTCTTTGCAACCCCATGCATGCCAGGGTTCCCTGTCCATCACCAACTCCTGGAGTTTACTCAAACTCATGTGCATTGAGCCGGTGACACCATCTAACCATCTCATCCTCTGTCATCCCCTTCTCCTCCTGTCTTCAATCTTTTTCAGCATCAGAGTCTTTTCAAATGAGTCAGTTCTTTGCATCAGGTGGCCAAAGTATTGTAGTTTCAGCTTCAGCATCTGTCCTTCCAATGACCATTATATCTACTACTATGGGCAAGAATCCCTTAGAAGAAATGGAGTAGCCACTGTAGTCAATGAAAGAGTCTGAAATGCAGTACTTGGATGCAATCTCAAAAACGACAGAATGATCTCTGTTCATTTCCAAGGCAAACCATTCAATATCACAGTAATTCAAGACTATACCCTGACCAGTAATGCTGAAGAAGCTGAAGTTGAACGGTTCTATGACGACCTACAAGACCTTCTAGAACTAACACCCAAGAAAGATGTCCTTTTCATTATAGCGAACTGGAATGCAAAAGTAGGATGTCAAGAAATACCTGAAGTAACAGGCAAATTTGGCCTTGGAGTACAGAATGAAGTGAGGGAAAGGCTAATAGAGTTTTGCCAAGAGAACACACTGGTCATAGCAAACACCCTCTTCAAACACAAGACTGGAAGCTGACTGTGGCTCAGATTATGAACTTATTTCTAAATTCATACTTAAGTTGAAGAAAGTAGGGAAAACCACTAGACCATTAACGTATGATCTAAATCAAATCCCTTACAATTATACAGATCAGTGACTAGTTCATGGCAATCCTTTTTATTTTATTTTTTTATGTTTATTCTTTTCTTTTCTTTTCTTTTTTAACTTTACAATATTGTATTGGTTTTGCCATATATCAAAATGAATCCACCACAGGTATACATGTGTTCCCCATCCTGAACCCTCCTCCCCCCTCCCTCTCCATACCATCGCTCTGGGTCGTCCCAGTGCACCAGCCCCGAGCATCCAGTATCGTGCATCGAACCTGGACTGGCGACTCGTTTCATATATGATATTATACATGTTTCAATGCCATTCTCCCAAATCATCCCACCCTCTCCCTCTCCCACAGAGTCCAAAAGACTGTTCTGTACATCAGTGTCTCTTTTGTTGTCTTGTATACAGGGTTATCATTACCATCTTTCTAAATTCCAGATATATGCGTTAGTATACTGTATTGGTGTTTTTCTTTCTGGCTTTCTTCACTTTGTATAATAGGCTCCAGTTTCATCCACCTCATTAGAACTGATTCAAATGTATTCTTTTTAATGGCTGAGTAATACTTCATTGTGTATATGTACCATAGCTTTCTTATCCATTCATCTGCTGAGAATATACAATGGATTAAAGACAATCTCTTTAACAACTGTTGCTGGGAAAACTGGTCAACCACTTGCAAAAGTATGAAACTAGAACACTTTCTAACACCATACACAAAAATAAACTCAAAATGGATTAAAGATCTAAACGTAAGACCAGAAACTATAAAACTACTAGAGGAGAACATAGGCAAAACACTCTCCAACATACATCACAGCAGGATCCTCTATGACCCACCTCCCAGTATATTGGAAACAAAAGCAAAAATAAACAAATGAGACCTAATTAAACTTAAAAGCTTTTGCACAACAAAGGAAACTATAAGCAAGGTGAAAAGTCAGCCTTCAGAATGGGAGAATATAATAGCAAATGAAACAACTGACAAACAACTAATCTCAAAAATATACAAACAACTCCTACAGCTCAATTCCAGAAAAATAAATGACCCAATCAAAAAATGGACCAAAGAACTAAATAGACATTTCTCCAAAGAAGACATACAGATGGCTAACAAACACATGAAAAGATGCTCAACATCACTCATTATCAGAGAAAGGCAAATCAAAACCACTATGAGGTACCATTTCACACCACTCAGAATGGCTGCGATCCAAAAGTCTACAAGCAATAAATGCTGGAGAGGGTGTGGAGGAAAGGGAACCCCCTTACACTGTTGGTGGGAATGCAAACTAGTACAGCCACTATGGAGAACAGTGTGGAGATTCCTTAAAAAACTGGAAATAGAACTGCCTTATGATCCAGCAATCCCACTGCTGGGCATACACACTGAGGAAATCAGAATTGAAAGAGACACATGTAGCCCAATGTTCATGGCAATCCTTTTTAAAAATTGTTTGGCAGGCACTGTTTAAACATTTCCTTTTTTTTTTTTTTTTTTGCCTTTTTTTGTTCTTTTGTTTAAATCAGTTGTTGACTTAAAAATACAATCACAACCCAAAGTAGAGGCTTATTTTATTTGGTGGGAATGTTTAGGACTCTGAGCCCAGGAGACAGTATCTCTGAGAAAACTGCTCCAAAGAAGCAGAAGGGGGAGTCTGGCTACATACACGTTTGCAAGAAAGGGAGCAGGCAAACTGAATATCAAGATCACACACCAAGGTAAGGAGTTTAGCATTCTGTGTATGGGAATGCAAGTCTCTGGGCTTACTGAATTCATTGCTTTCATATGCACCTCAGCTTGTTATTTTTGTTCAGTCCCTCAGTCACGTCCAATTCTTTGTGATCCCATAGACTGCAGGAGGCCAGGTTTCTCTGTCCTTCACTATATCCCTGAGTTTGCTCAAACTGATGTCCATCAAGTCAATGATGCCATCCAATCTTCTTATCCTCTGTTGTCCCCTTCTCCTCCTGCTTCAATCTTTCCCAGCATCAGGGTCTTTTCCAATGAGTCAGCTCTTCAAATCAGCTGGCCAAAATATTGGAGCTTCAGCTTCAGCATCAGTCCTTCCAATGAATATTCAGGGTTGATTTCCTTTAGGATTGACTGTTTTGTTATCCTTGATGTCCAAGGGACTCTCAAAAGTCTTTTCCAGCACTACAGCTTGAAAGCACCAAATCTTCAGGACCAAGCTTTCCTTAAGGTCTAAATCTCACATCTGTACATGACTACTGGAAAAACCATAGCTTTGACTACACAGACCTTTGTTGGCAAAGTAAGGTCTCTGCTTTTTAATATGCTGTTTAGGTTTGTTATAGCTTTTCTTCCAAGGAGTAAACATCTTAAAATTTCATGGTTGCAGTCGATATTTGCATTGATTTGGAGCCCAAGAAAATAAAATCTGTCACGGTGTCCATTGCTTCCCCATCTATTTGCCATGAAGTGTGGGAAAGTTGCCATGATCTTAGCTTTTTGAATGTTGAGTTTTAATCCAACTTTTTCACTCTCCTCTTTGACTTTCATCAAGAGGCTCTTTAGTTCTTTGCTTTCTGCCATAAGGGTGGTGTCATCTGCATATCTGAGGTTATTGATATTTCTCCCTGCAATCTTGATTCCAGCTTGTTCTTTATCCAGCCTGGCATTTCACATGTTCTCTGCATGTAAGTTAAATAAGCAGGGTAAAAATATGCAGCCTTGACATACTCCTTTCCCGATTTGAAAGCAGTCTGTTGTTCCATGTCTGGTTCTAACTGTTGCTTCTTGATCTGCATATAAGTTTCTCAGGAGGGAGAAAAGGTGGTCTTATATTCCCATCACCTGAAGAATTTTCTGTAGTTTCTTGTGATGCACACACTCAAAGGCTTTATCATAGTCAATGAAGCAGAAGTAGATATTTTTCTGAATTCTCTTGCTTTTTATATGAACCAACAGATGGCAATTTGATCTCTGGTTCCTCTGCCTTTTCTAAATCCAACTTGTACATGTGGAAATTCTCAGTTCACGTACTGTTGAAGTCTATCTTGGAGAATTTTGAGCATCATTTTTCTAGTGTGTGAAATTAGTATAATTTTGTGGTAGTTTTAATATTCTTTGGCATTGTATTTCTTTGCAATTGCAATGAAAACTGATCTTTTCCAGTCCTGTGGCCACTGCTGAGTTTTCCAAATTCACTGACATATTGAGAGCAGCACTTTCACAGCGTCATCTTTTAGGATTAGGAATAACTCAGTTGGAATTCCATTATCTCCACTAGCTTTGTTCATTGTTATGCTTCTTAAGGCCCACTTGACTTTGCACTCCAGATGTCTGGCTATAGGTGAGTGATCACACCATTGTTGTTATCTGGGTCATGAAGAGCTTTTTTGTATAGTTCTTCTGTGTATTCTCACCACCTCTTTTTAATATCATCTGCATCTGTTAGGTCCATACCATTTCTGTCTTTTATTGTGCCCATCTTTGCATGAAATATTCCCTTGGTATCTCTAATTTCTTAAAGAGATCTCTAGTCTTTCCCATTCTATTGTTTTCCTTTATTTCTTTACATTGATCCCTTAGGAAAGCTTTCTTACCTCTCCTTGCTATTCTTTGGAACTCTGCATTCAGATGGGTTATCTTTCCTTTTCTCCTTTGGCTTTAGCTTCTCTTCTATTCTCAGCTATTTGTAAGGCCTTCTCAGACAACTATTTTGCCTTTTTCAATTTATTTTTCTTGCGGATGGTTTTGACCACCACCTCCTGAGCAATGTTAGGAACCTCTGTCCATAGTTCTTCAGTCACTCTGTCTATCAGATCTAATTCCTTGAATCTATTTGTCACTTCCACTGTATAATCATAAGGAATTTGATTTAGGTCATACTTGAATGGCCTAGTGGTTTTCCTTTGTTTTGTTTCTTCAATTTAAGCTTCTTTCCTAGCTTTTGGATTTTGCAACAGGTACTTCTTTTTTATGCATAATTCTGAATCCTCAGGACATGGCCATATTGTAGAATATTTTAAAACCAAGATTTTATATAAAAATACCCCATAAAATATTTGCCTGGAATCTGCTCACCCTATGGGAGACTTCTTCAGGACAGTTGTTGACCCACCACTGTTGTAAACATAAAAGCAGAAGCAGAGATTTGGGCTCCAGAGCTTTACCTGTTCCAGTACTTCAGTTCTTCTTCTCTTCTTTCCTGGGGATCACCAATGATTCACATGAACCCAGTTGAAAAACACCCATTTTTCACCATCAAAATTATTTCTAATTTACATAGTAAAATGGTTCAGGCTAGGACTTTGTTTTTCTATCAATTACAATTAATTAATAAAGAATTACTAATTTAATTATTAACAATGAAATATTAAAATGATAACATTGTAATCTTTCTTAACACTTAATAAACAATAAAACAATTGCTACCTATCACTGGAATGATTATAAATTAATTAATAAAGATTAGAAATGTGGAAAATATAATTCTCTACTAAATTTTAAAAATTTGCAGCAAGATTAAAGTTATTTTTATAGTACAGATTAATTTGTAAGACACAAACTATTTGTTTATTTTAAAATAATTTTTACAGTTTCATAATATTAATGATTGCATCTATTTTTATTAAACTATTACAGATGTACTAGTTGTAATAGTATTATTTATTTCAATTCTAAAGCTAGCTGATGATCTTTGAAAAATTATAAAATTATCAAAAATAGAAGAAAAATGACATCTCAGTTTTACCTGCCAAATATTATTACCAATATTTATTATTGCATTTTGTTTGACACATTGTTTTAGTGTGTCTGACTCTTTGTGATCTTATGGACTGTTGCCTACAAGTCTCCTCTATCCATGGGATTTTCCAGGAAAGAACACTGGAGTGGGTCACCGTTCCTTCTCTAGGGGATCTTCCTGACTCAGGGATTGAACCTGAGTCTCTTACATCTCCTGCATTAGCAGGAGGGTTCTTTACCACTTGCACCACCAGGAAGGCCCAGTTTACTTATAAGATGAAATATTGTATCAAATGATGCAATTATATTTCATTTAATAGCGTGACATAATATATATTATAAATAATAAATATTTAAATTTTTAAAGCCATTCTCATTGGACTTCCAAATATTTAGGCAAAGATTATTTCTAATTTAAATATTTCTATGTGCACCCATGCTTAGTCACTCAGTCGTGTCTGACTCTGTGACCCTTTGGACTGTAGCCCACCAGCCTCCTCTTCCATGGGATTTTTCAGGCAAGAATACTGGAGTGGGTTGCCATTTCCTTCTCCAGAGGATCTTCTTGATCCAGGGATTGAACATGTGTCTCCTGTGTCTCCTGCATTGCAGTTTATCCACTGAGTCATGGGAAAACTCAAACATTTCTAATTTCAATGAAAATATAATCAGTTAACAAAAAAGTAAAATATTTTACTTATTTGAAAAAAGGCTTATAGGTAAAATCATGGATGTTTCTTTATAACAAATTTTTAAAAAAGTCAACTCAATTTTATATTAGACTCAGTGCAAAGATGTTAAAAATACAAACATTAAAATAATTTTTATAATAATGTGTGAAACGTTTATTTACCTTCCTCATTTAGCTACCTAAATTGCTAGCAATTTCTCATCTGTAAAAATCAATGAGCAAATCTAATAGTAATTTATCAAACCATTCCAAAATAGTTTATACATTTTGTATACGTATGTTCACTATTTATAAATTATCCATTACTACAGATATTTTTTAAAAAATCGTTCTATGTAAATCTTGTCTTTCTACCAATAGGTGGCACTGAAAATGTGTATATTTCAACAGTAAACTACATTCACTACTATCTTGAAGTTACCCTCTTACAATGCAGTTTCTGTTGTGGTTTTAATCAGGAACACCTATCCACCATAAAATTAATCCTATGTGAACCAGAGGAGTTTTGTTATGCAGATAGTATGTAAAATATTTATATTGACAGGCCATTGCATCAAGAATATTTTACTCTGCTGATATTATAAAATTTATATTGTACTCAATTAAAATTGTATTTTATTTACCAAATCAGACATCATATTTTTCTCTATTATTTTACTGTTATTATCTGCTAAAACTGCCATCTCCATTTTAGTCTGGGATGCTGATGTTTATCTGAGTATACAATGCATATAAAAGAATTTTACAGAATTTAGAAACACTTTGGCTTTATTTAGACTGTTTATTTTATTTTAAATTTAAATTTATTTATTTTAATTGGTTGCTATATATTGTCTAATCTGTAGTTCTTAATAAAGCCAGGAGCAAATATCTGACTATTTATATTTGCATTAGTCTTATTAGTAGTGCTCTTTCTGTCACCCATGTATACACAGTTAAAATTCTTCACCTCCCAGTATAATAAAACTCTGATATCTCAGTCATTTAGAATCTTTTAAAATATAATTTATTCAAGTGGCTCATTTCAACAACTCATAGGGACAAAAAACAAAAACCTTATGATATTCATTCTGCATTTTAACAGTAGTTTTATTAAAATGATTTATTGCCATGAGACAAATCCTGATGATATTTCTGTTTCATAGCTATTTCATTCTGGGCTGGGTTGGTGTGATTTATTCAAATTTCCTAAGATAATACGAACCACTGTGTAGCTGTAGCTATTATGTAGCAAATGTGTTTTATATCATAATAATAAACATACATTTTTCATACTCAAACTTCCCAATAATCAGATATTCTTGAGTAGTTTCAGTGTTTTTATTGGATTCCAGTGAAGTCTGATTATCTTGTATAGTTCATCTGAACTATGCTTCTCCAGATCCCTACTATTTTCTGACCTTTAAGCCTGTGATAGAAAATAAACTTACCTGACATGGAGCTTTATTTAATTCTGTTTCAATTGTCTCATCTCTGATCAGGGAGAGCTCAATATGAAATGCTGTTCTTTCTTCTATTTGCTAGTAAGAATTCAGCTTAGTTTTCTTCCTTTCTTGAGCTGCTGGAATTTTATTTCTTGGTGCCTCCACTCCACAGGACAACATGTAAAGAATAGTACACAGCCATCAGTCCCACTGCTCACCCCTGTTCCTTGATCACCTCTTCAAACCACCTTCATGCACAGCTTTTATGTTTTTAAGGTTTATAAAACAAGACAGGCAAAAACTTTCATAATTATTAGGGATGAAAAAAGCTTAAACAATAGGTATTCATTACTTCAACTTGAAAATGCAAGAAACAATTCAGACATGGACTCATCTAGCATTAGGTGGTAGCCAGTCTCCAAGATGGCCCCTCAATGACCTCTACTTCCTGGATTCCACACTCTTGTATCATTATGTCTCATATTGGTCAAGAATTGGTCTGTGTGACCAGCTGCATACAGTCCAAGTAATGGTATATCATTTCCAAAATTAGACTATCAGAAGACTATGGCTTCTGTTTTGAGCACTCTCTTTCTTCTTCATGAATCTCTGCCACTCACTCTAAGGAAGACCAGATACCATGTTATGGAAATGTTACGTGGGAAGAAATGAGGTCTCCAGTCAATGGAGCACCATGAATTAAAGCCTACTGAAAAACCATATGAGTGAGTTTGGAAGCAGATCTTCCAGTCCCAGTTGAGCCTCATGGGAGACACTGAGTCTGAAACACCAACTAAGATACTTCTGGATTCTTGACATACAGAAACTGGGAGGAAGTAACTGTGTGTTTTTTCATTCTGGTGAGTTTTGGAGTAATTTGTTTTGCAGCAATATGCAACTAATACAGATCTCAAATAATACTATCACACCCCTGTCAGAGTCTCTCTATACTTGACTCTGATTGTATCAATTTGCATCAATTACAGATGCAAATGAATGCAGGTGATCAAATGATGTAATCACAAGCTGTCTCTTTATCACATGGATTCTATATCAAGGAACTGCAAACTACGACTCAAATCAGGCCTACCACCTGTGCTTGTAAATAAAGTTATATTGGATTTTTTTTTTTTTACATTTTGTCTGTTATTACTCTCACTACAGTGGCAGAGTCGAATAAGACAAGAAGTCATGGGACTCACAAACCTTGTTCCACATAGTGGAACTTACATCCTTACTGACTTACATCCTTCTAAATTAGTGGCAACTTCAGGGACAAAAAAAATTCACAACTTGAGAGAACTCTGATTTACCTGTCTTGGGTCATAAGCCTTTGGACCAATAATGCAGACAGATGGAAATGTTTCTGTAATTAGCTGAGCCGAGGTCATGTAACTTTTAGAAAAGTAGGATGAGATCTAGTCAAGTCAGGTGAATTGGCTCCCCATGGGAAAGAGGGATCTTGTTTTGAAGACATGTGTTAGTATCCAGCTGCTCTTGACAGGAGGTGGGAAAGTTGAATGAGATGCTCACATAAAAACACTATAGAAAAAGACTTCAGAAAAACAATCACTATAATAAAAAGGACAGCCAGTCAGAATGGCTGTGATCCAAAAGTCTACAAGCAATAAATGCTGGAGAGGATGTGGAGAAAAGGGAACCCTCTTATACTGTTGGTGGGAATGCCAGCTAGTACAGCCACTATGGAGAACAGTGTGGAGATTCCTTAAAAAACTGGAAATAGAACTGCCTTATGATCCAGCAATCCCACTGCTGGGCATACACACTGAGGAAACCAGAAGGGAAAGAGACATGTGTACCCCAATGTTCATCGCAGCACTGTTTATAATAGCCAGGACATGGAAGCAACCTAGATGTCCATCAGCAGATGAATGGATAAGAAAGCCGTGGTACATATACACAATGGAGTATTACTTAGCCATTAAAAAGAATACATTTGAATCAGTTCTAATGAGGTGGATGAAACTGGAGCCTATTATACAAAGTGAAGTAAGCCAGAAAGAAAAACACCAATACAGTATACTAATGCATATATATGGAATTTAAAAAGATGATAACAATTACCCTGTATACGAGACAGCAAAAGAGACACTGATGTACAGAACAGTCTTTTGGACTCTGTGGGAGAGGGAGAGGGTGGGAAGATTTGGGAGAATGGCATTGAAACATGTATAATATAATATATGATACGAGTCGCCAGTCCAGGTTCGATGCACGATACTGGATGCTTGGGGCTGGTGCACTGAGATGACCCAGAGGGATGGTATGGGGAGGGAGGGGGGAGGAGGGTTCAGGATGGGGAACACATGTATACCTGTGGTGGATTCATTTTGATATTTGGCAAAACCAATACAATATTGTAAAGTTAAATAAAATTAAAAAAATAAAAAAAAATTAAAAGGACAAAATAATAGGGATTTCAGAAATGCTCAAGAACTATGATTTTTATGTCTAAAAGCTGCATGAAATTCCCTTTCTTGGTAGATAAAGATTCTCTCTTTTTCTTTCATTCATAAGAATGGAAGTCACTCACACCCCATCTCATGTTGTTATCCTTCTTTCTTCAAGTAGACCTCTCCCTCAGTTACACTTAGGATAGAGAACAACAAGCATTAACTATAGACTATGCAAGTCCCATACAGATCATGTGTAGATTTGATAATCTACGCATGATAATCTAATGCTGAGACCGGCGCATTTAGCGCGGGCGGCTGAGACCTGCGCATTTAGCGCGGCGGAGAGGAGCTACCCCACGTCCGAGGTCGGGGGCAGAAGCCGGGAGGAGCCCATGCTGGAGAGGAGGCAGCCAAGAGGAGTTACCCCATGTCCGAGGTCAGAGGCAGCAGCTGAGATGCCAGGCTGCGACGGCGCAGGAATGGCCGAGAGGAGCTACCCACGACCGAGGTAAGGGGCAGCAGCCAAGAGGAGCTACCCTGTGTGCGAGGCCAGGGGCAGTCAGAAGGACTTACCCTATGCCCGAGGCCAGGGGCAGCTGCCGGGAGGAGCAACCCCACCTCCAAGGAGCGGTGGCTGCGTGGGCGCAGGAGGGCCTAGAGGAGCTATTCCACGTTGAAGGTCAGAAGGGGCGGCGGTGAGGAGATACACCTCATCCAAGGTAAGGAGCAGCGGCTGCACTTTGCTGGAGCAGCTGTGAAGAGATACCCCACATCCAAGGTAAGAGAAACCCAAGTAAGACGGTAGGTGTTGCAAGAGGGCATCAGAGCAGACACACTGAAACCATACTCACAGAAAACTAGTCAATCTAATCACACTAGGACCACAGCCTTGTCTAACTCAATGAAACTAAGCCATGCCCGTGGGGCAACCCAAGACGGGCGGGTCATGGTGGAGAGATCTGACAGAATGTGGTCCACTGGAGAAGGGAATGGCAAACCACTTCAGTATTCTTGCCTTGAGAACCCCAGGAACAGTATGAAAAGGCAAAATGATAGGATACTGAAAGAGGAACTCCCCAGGTCAGTAGGTGCCCAATATGCTACTGGAGATCAGTGGAGAAATAAATCCAGAAAGAATGAAGGGATGGAGCCAAAGAAAAAACAATACCCAACTGTGGGTGGGACTGGTGATAGAAGCAAGGTCCGATGCTGTACAGAGCAATATTGCATAGGAACCTGGAATGTCAGGTCCATTAATCAAGGCAAATTGGAAGTGGTCAAACAAGAGATGGCAAGAGTTAACGTTGATATTCTAGGAATCGGCAAACTAAAATGGACTGGAATGGGTGAATTTAACTCAGATGACCATTATATCTACTACTGCAGGCAGAAATCCCTCATAGAAATGGAGTAGCCATCATGGTCAACAAAAGAGTCTGAAATGCAGTACTTGGATGCAATCTCAAAAACGGCAGAATGATCTCTATCTGTTTCCAAGGCAAACCATTCAATATCACAGTAATCCAAGTCTATGCCCCAACCAGTAATGCTAAAGAAGCTGAAGCTGAACGGTTCTATAAAGACCTACAAGACCTTTTAGAACTAACACCCAAAAAAGATGTCCTTTTCATTATAGGGGACTGGAATACAAAAGTAGGAAGTCAAGAAACACCTGGAGTAACAGGCAAATTTGGCCTTGGAATACGGAATGAAGCAGGGCAAAGACTAATAGAGTTTTGCCAAGAAAATGCACTGGTCAGAGCAAACACCCTCTTCCAACAACACAAGAGAAGACTCTACACATGGACATCACCAGATGGTCAACACTGAAATCAAAGTGATTATATTCTTTGCAGCCAAAGATGGAGAAGCTCTATACAGTAACTAAAACAAGACCAGGAGCTGACTGTGGCTCAGACCATGAACTCCTTATTGCCAAATTTGGACTTAAATTGAAGAAAGTAGGGGAAACCACTAGACCATTCAGGTATGACCTAAATCAAATCCCTTATGATTATACAGTGGAAGTGAGAAATAGATTTAAGGGCCTAGATCTGATAGATAGAGTGCCTGATGAACTATGGACTGAGGTTGGTGACATTATATAGGAGACAGGGATCAAGACCATCCCCATGGAAAAGAAATACAAAAAAGCAAAATGGCTGTCTGGAGAGTCCTTACAAATAGCTGTGGAAAGAAGAGAAACAAAAAGCAAAGGAGAAAAGGAAAGATATAAGCATCTTAATGCAGAGTTCCAAAGAATAGCAAGAAGAGATAAGAAAGCCTTCCTCAGTGATCAATGCAAAGAAATAGAGAAAAACAACAGAATGGGAAAGACTAGAGATCTCTTCAAGAAAATTACAGACACCAAGGGAACATCTAATGCAAAGATGGGCACAATAAATTACAGAAATGGTATGGACCTAACAGAAGCAGAAGATATTAAGAAGAGGTGGCAAGAATACACAGAAGAACTGTACAAAAAAAATCTTCACGACCCAGGTAATCATGATGATGTGATCACTCACCTAGGGCCAGACATCCTGGAATGTGAAGTCAAGTGGGCCTTAGAAAGCATCACTACAAACAAAGCTAGTGGAGATGATGGAATTCCAGTTGAGCTATTCCAAATCCTGAAAGGTGATGCTGTGAAATTGTTGCACTCAATATGCCAGCAAATTTGGAAAACTCAGCAGTGGCCACAGGACTGGAAAAGGTCAGTTTTCATTCCAATCCCAAAGAAAGGCAATGCCAAAGAATGCTCAAACTACCGCACAATTGCACTCATCTCACACACTAGTAAAGTAATGCTCAAAATTCTCCAAGCCAGGCTTCAACAATACGTGAACCATGAACTTCCAGATGTTCAAGCTAGTTTTAGAAAAGACAGAGGGACCAGAAATCAAATTGCCAACATCTGCTGGATCATCGAAAAAGCAAGACAGTTCCAGAAAAACATCTATTTCTGCTTTATTGACTATGCCAAAGCCTTTGACTGTGTGGATCACAGTAAACTGTGGACAATTCTGAAAGAGCTGTGAATACCAGACCACCTGACCTGCCTCTTGAGAAATCTGTATGCAGCTCAGGAAGCAACAGTTAGAACTGGACATGAAACAACAGACTGGTTCCAAATAGGAAAAGGAGCACGTCAAGGCTGTATATTGTCACCCTGCTTATTTAACTTCTATGCAGAGTACATCATGAGAAACGCTGGGCTGGAAGAAGCACAAGCTGGAATCAAAGTTGCCGGAAGAAATATCAATAACCTCAGATATGCAGATGACACCACCCTTATGGCAGAAAGTGAAGAGAAACTAAAAAGCCTCTTGATGAAAGTGAAAGAGGAGAGTGAAAAAGTTGGCTTAAAAAAAAAAAAAAAAACTAAGATCATAGCATCCAGATCCATCACTTCATGGCAAATGGATGAGGAAACAATGGAAACTGTGACTGCAGCCATGAAATTAAAAGACACTGCTTCTTGAAAGAAAAGCAATGACAAACCCATACAGTGTATTAAGAAGCAAAGACATTCCTTTGCCTACAAATGTCCATATAGTCAAAGCTCTATTTTTTCTTATAATCATGTATGGATGCAAGAACTAGACAAAAGTGCTGAGCACCACAGAATTGATGCCTTTGAACTCTGGTGCTGGAGAAAACTCTTGTGAGTCCCTTGGACAGCAAGATCAAACCAGTCAATCCTAATGGAAATCAACCCTGAATATTCATTGGAAGGACTGATGCTGAAACTGAAGCTCCAATACTTTGGCCATCTGATGTGAAGAGCTGATTCATTGGAAAAGACACTGATGCTGGAAAAGATTGAAAACGGGAAGAGAAGGGGATGACATAGGATAAGATGGTTGGATAGCATCATGGACTCAATGAACATGAGTTTGAGCAAACTCTGGGAGATGGTGAAAGATAGGGAAGTCCGGTGTGCTTCAGTCCATGGTGTCGAAGAGTCTGACACGACCGAGTGACTGAACAACAATTATTTCAAAGTAGTCATTCTGAAGTGGAAGCAAAATTCTTTACTCTTTCATTATCTTCTAGTGTGTTTTTTTTTTCCCCTCTTTAACATAAGAAATAAAGAAATGTTACTAAAATAGTCTACCACACAAAACTCTGACATTTTCAGTGAAACTCTGATAATGACTGTGGTGACAAGTGCATCATTTTTTTTTTTTCACCATGGTGTGTTTTTATTGATTTCAAAATCAATTTCCCAGGTGACGCTGGGAAAGAACCTGCTTACCAATGCAGGTAAGCATAAGAGATTTAAGTTTCAAGTTTGATCCCTGGGTCGAGAAGATCCACTGGAGAAGAAAATGGCAACCCACTCCAGTATTCTTGCCTGGAGAATCCCATGGACAGAGGAGCCTGGCAGGCTACGGCCCATGGGGTCACAAAAAGTCAGATACAACTGAAGCAACTTACACACATTGATCTACAACAAGGAATATCCTAATAGTCTCAATTACATCTCTTCAATATCTCATGAAAACATCTCCTCCACTACTGAATTTATTCAACTATATATCAAGAGATAACTATATACAAAGGTGGGCTTTCCAGGTCATTCAGTTTTAAGGAATCCACCTGCCAATGCAAGAGACACAGGAGACATGGGTTCAATCCCTGGATTGGTAATATCCCCTGGAGTAGGAAATGGCAACCCACTCTGTCTTGCCTGGAAAATTCCATGAAAGACGGGCCTGGCAGGCTACAGTCTATGGGGTCTCAAAGACTCAGACATGACTTAGCAACTGAGCACGCATGCACACGGACACAAATACAAAGGCAAGTAATGTGTTATGTGGTATATAAAGATGATTAAGCATTTTCATAGACTTTAAGAGAGTTTGTTGCTATTGTTCAGTCACTGTTGTGTTTGATTCTGCAACCCCATGGCCTGTAGCATGCCAGGCTTCCCAACAAAGAAGGTTTACAAAGAATAAATAAATGTACATAAAATATTGCAATAAAAGTTTTAAAAATAGAAATTGTCTTAAGATAGACAGAGTGACAGTAATATGGAAATTAAAGTGGCCCTAAATCATCTAGAAAATAATAGAAGGATAGAGGTGTAGAAGTGTGGAGACATCCTTTGTGAAAAACAGCAAGTGGCACAAGGGGAGACCAGAGTTCATGATGTAGATTATCAGCTTGTAAATAGACATATCCTTCCCCCTCCCACTCTTGGTCTTAAATCTGTCTCTGTACCTCAACTTCCCCCACAAGATCCTTGACATTTAAAACAGAATATTACAGTTATGCTAAATAACTCTGATTTCAAATGGCTTGATTAACCTATTTAAATTTTATGCATGGTGCTGGGTGCAAACCTATTCAGCAGCCTTCACAAATACCAGCAAGAACTTTCATCAGTTTCCTGCTATAGCTAATGCTATATGGCTGTCTTTACCTTACCTGAAAGTCAAACTGTATTTCATATGATATTGTAATCTGCATTAAAAATCACGTATCTTCATCAAGTTCATTGTCTATCAATGTGGTACATTCCTTGAAAACTGTGGAATTATATCAGTAGACTTCATTTCTAAAGATTAGGATTAACGGGCTAATATGCTCTTTTGACTTATACAAAAAAATTCGATCAAATAGAATTGGGAGAGGAAGAGTGCAGACAGTATCAATAAATTATACTTTTTGCAGAAAACTGTAGCTGACATTCTGGGAAATTCTAAGCTCTGTTAGACTGGACTCCTTAACCCTGACAACATGGTCCAAGCACCCTTCTTCTGCTCATCCTTCTTGGTAGCTCTTTAAGTAACCAGTCAACATGTACATCATTTAATACCATAGAAACAATGTGCAGACATATAAACAAATAGCAGAATAAATCTGAGGCTTATAAATAGTTTACATATAACTTAATGTAGTCATATATTTAGCACAAATCTTTTCTAAAGCCTATTACTGGAGTTTCAGTCTTATTAATGAGATTAAAATTTAGAGGGAGTTGTTACATGCTAATTCCTGGGCAAATAAAGTATTCACTCCTTTGTAGACTTAATTTTAATTTGCTTAACCTAATGTTTCATCATGTATTGTTTGATAGAATAACCAGTGATGAATGTTAAAACCATGACACTTTTTAATGCATGATAAATGTTTAATTGAAGGATTACAATAATGAAGCTTAGTATTTGATAATTTTGGATTAATTCAGAGCTCATGTTACAAATACAAAAGAATATTTTCTTTATTTCATTTGTGAGGGTTTTTTATTTAATTATATTAAGCAGGAGTAATTACTTGAGACTTTAATTAAAAAGGTTGCTTTGATTTTTCTTTATGGGAAATTTCAAATGGTAGAATACATATGTCATTATTAAACATTTGTCCTGAAAATGATAATTCTCTTAGTACTTGCCTTGGTCACCTAGAGACATATCAAATTAGACAGTTTATAATAAAGAATTATTATATAATTATATAAAGAAATATAATAAAGAATTCATTTTATGTGACCTAAGTTGAAAACTTCTGTCTTCTACACTAAAGAGAAAGTGAAATTTTATTGGGATAATAAAGAAATTTAAAAATTAAAGACTCTTCCTAGAATTATAATTATGCCTATTACTAAGCTTTGCACATGAATACACCTGAAAAATTAAGACTCTGTATTGAGAAGGCAAACTTTGAAGAGTAGATATAATTGAGCACCATTAACTTAGAAAAGTTACATTTGGATTGTGATTTCAGAGATTGAAAACAGCTTTGATTTCCTCCAGAATTCCAAATACTATTGTTAAATTATTAAACCTGACCCAAATATGAGAAATCAAACAATACTTTTTAAATTATTGCAATGCATTGCTTTATGTCATAGAATGAAACAATTCTAAGAAAAATAGAAAATTCAAAGACCAATTTTAGTGGTTCACAACTGGTTGGAAAAGAGTGGATTTGGAATATAAAAATAATCTCACCATTTTTCTGAGCCATACATATGAGCACACCTTGGAGATATTATGGTTTGGTTCCAGATCACTTCAATTAAGTGAATTTTGAAATAAAATAGGTCACAGAAATTTTTTTCGGTTTTCTGGTGCATATAAAAACTAGATTTTCACTATACTGAAGTCTATTAAGTGTGCATTAGTATCATGTTTTAAAAAGCAATATACATAATGTAATTTAAAAATACTTTTTGCTAAAAAATGCTAAAATTCTCTTTGTCTTCAAAGTTGTATTCTTTTTGCTAGTGGAGGGTCTTGTTTGATGTTTATTGGCTGTTGACTGACCAGGGTGGTGGCTGCTAAAGTTTGGGTCGGCTGTGACAATTTCTTAAAATAAGACATGATGAAGTTTGTTAAATTGATTGACTTCTTTTCAAAAACAATTTCTTTTAGCTTGTAATGTAATTTGATAGCATTTAACCCACAATAAAATGTTTTTTTTTTTTCCAAAATTGAAGGCAGTCCTCTCAAATCCTGTTAAGTGCTTTGTCAACTGTTTGTGTAATAATCTAAATCCTCTTTTGTCATTTCAATAATCCTCATGGCCTCTTCACCAGGAGTAGATTCCATCTCAAGAAACTAGTTTCTTTGCTCATCTATAAGAATCAACTCCTCATCCTTTAAAGTTTTATCATGGGATTGCAACAATTCAGTCACATCTTCAGAGTCCACCTCTAATTCAATTCTCTTGCTATTTCCACCATATCTGCAGTCCCTACCTCCACTACAGTCATGAACCCCTCAAAATCACTCATGAGGATTAGAATTGACTTCTTTCAAACTTCTAGTAATGTTGACCCTCTTCCCATGGATCATGAATGTCCTTAATGGCATCTAGAATGGTAAATTCTTTAGAGGCACTTTGCCTAGATTCATCAGAGGAATCTATGGTAGATACAGCTTTACACATGTATCTCTAAGTAATGAGACTTGAAAGTCAAAATGATTTCTTGTTCCATGGGCTACAAAATGGATGTTGTGCTATCAGGCATGAAAACATTAATCTTATTGTAGTTCTCCAGCAGAGCTCTTGGGTGATCAAGTGCATTGCCAACTAGCAATAATATTTTGAAAGGAATTTATTTTATTTTGAGAAATAGTTCTCAATAGTGGGCTTAAAATATTCAGTAAACCATGCTTTAAAGAGATATGTTGTCCTCCAGGTTTTGTTGCTTTATTTAGAGATCATAAACCAAGTAAATTTAGCATAATCCTTAAGGGCTCTAGGAATTTGGGAAAGATAATAAGCATTGGCTTCAACTAAAGTCACCAGCTGCATTAGCCCTAACAAGAGTCAGCAAATCCTTTGTACCTTTAAACCAAGACACCAAGTCATCCTCCCTAGTCATGAAAGTCCTAGATGGCATTTTCTTCCAATATAAGGCTGTTTCAGCTACATTGAAAATCTGTTGTGTAGGACAGATACCTTCATTAGTTATCTTAGCTAGACCACCTAGATAACTTAGAGCAGCTTCTACATAAGCACTTGAAGCTTCACCTTGCACTTCTATAGCATGCAGATAGCTTCTTTCCTTAATCCTCATGAACTAACCTCTTTTAGCTTTGAACTTTTATACTACAGTTGCCTAACATCTTTCACAGAATTGAAGAGAGTTAGGGCCTTACTCTGGATTTTGGCTTAAGGGCATGTTGCAGCTGGTTTGACCTTCCATCCAGACAACTAAAACTTTCTCCAGGGCAGCAATAAGGTTGTTTTGTTCTCTTATCATTCATATGTTTACTGGAGTAGCACATTTAATTTCCTTCAAAAACTTTTCTTTCCCCATTCACAACCTGGCTGTTTGTTGCAAGAGGCCTCACTTTCAGCCTATCTTGGCTTTCAACATGTCTTTCACACTAAGTTTCAACATTTCTGCCTTTTGATTTAAAGTAAGAGATGTATGACTTTTCACTTGAACACTTGGAGACCATTGTCAGATTGTTAATTGGCCCAATTTGATATACTTGTGTCTCAGGGAATAGAGATGCCTGAATAGAGAGAAAGAGAAGAGTTGGTCAATGGAACAGTCAGAACATAGGCATTTATCTATTAAGTTTACCATCATACTTGAGTGTCGTTCATGTGCACCATAACACCAAAGATCACTGATCACAGATCACCATAGCAAATATAATAATAAAAAGGTTTGAAATATTGTATGGATTACCAAAATGTGACAGAAATACAAAGTGAGCAAATGCTGCTGGAAAAATGGCACCAATATACTTGCTAAATGCAAGGTTGCTGCAAACCTTCAATTAGTAAAAATGCAATATTTGTGAAGCACAATAAAACGAGGTATTTTTTCTTAAACCTTTTCTCTCCGCTGTACAACCATTGCTCCAGTCCAACTATCTAACATTTAATTACTTTTACAGAATGACTGCCAAATTATAACTTCTTTCTTGTTCACCAGCCATTATATTTTCTATACCTCTAAAATCTTTTCCTATGACAAACTACAGTCTTTGGTCCTAATTCTATCATGTGGATCTATAGTTACTATGAATTATCCCATTTCCATTCCACTATTTTTATGCTTGAAAGCAATTACCTGTTTTTCTCCAAGCCTTCTCAAATAAAGTTCTACTCTACATTCATGTTCAAGAGGTAGGTAGACAAATGTGTGATCTGTGGTACAAAGGAAACTTTAATGTTTACTTTTTGGGTAAGTAGACTCACCTATTTATGGGAAGGAGGAAAAAGAGTGTCATTTGGTGACAACATGAGAATCTAAATACTAGCCTGAGTGAATCATTAGTCTGACTTTTAATAGATATTCTATGTTAAAATATTTATCAAGTATCTGATCTAGAATTTAACTTAAAGAAACTGACAGTTACGCTAAATTATTAATAGAATTTCTAGGACAGTTATATCAGTCATGATTGCTTGGCATAAAGAAATAATCTCCTTGTTAGAGCAATGAATACTGAGTTAGCAAACTATTTTAAAGACATGCTCAAACACTTCACATTAAACAAAAAAAAGTTTACAACTCATGAAATATGCAAATATGCACATAGTTGCATATAATATTCAGTCTTCTTCAAAGCATTTTAAGTTTTAATCTGGATATTAGAAATGTATCCTAAGATATTACATATATATCTTAGGAGAATAAGGTCTTTCTCTTTACCCTAAGAAAGACCTGAGATTTTTATTATACATTTAAAGATAAATTATATATAAATATATACTTTTATTTATATAAAATGTATTCTAAGAGGTTACATACATATATTAGGGAAATATTTATATGTGAATATATACTTTATACATAATATATTTTAAATGTAATTAAAGACCTCAGGTCTTTTTCAGGATAATAGCTTTAAATTTTTTACCTATTTATTATTTATTCCTTAGGGGTTCACCATGTAGTTTTTCTAATTTTATGAATATTGATGTCATTTAATATTGTTTCACAATGCCCCCAATGTTACCATTCAAGTCATGAATTATGAAATATTACTTTTCTGGAGATTATAAAAAGGAAAGAAGTATGATGATTTCTATTTCCATTATCTAAAGCTCAAACCCCTTGGCTTGTACTACAGCAAACAAAGCATTTCACAATCAACTCTCAAATCAAGTTTCCAGTTATATCTTCATGCTACTGTTGTATTGCCTGCTCACACAGTCCATTATCTCCTCCAGAAATATGCTTTTTTCCTTAGTCTCCACATAACTCATATGCATGCTTTCTTTTTTTTTTTTTTTATCACACCATGTAGCTTGTGGGACCTTAGTTTCCTGTCTAAGGATCAAACCCAAGCCCCTTGCATTGGTGGTGCAGAGTCTTAACCACTAGACTGCCAGGAAAGCCCATCTGTTCATGATTCGAGCATCAATCTGCATTTTCTCCTGTAGTGTGAAAGCTCCCCCACCTTTCCCTAAGCATCAGCAGTCCCTCTCTTCTCTAAATCCATAGATTCCACCATTAACAAACCATATTTTACTAATGGCATAAGTATATTCCTTCCCCACCAGACTGAGATGCCCTCAAAAGTAGGACATGTGTTTTATTTACCTTTGTTCTCCAGTGTCCTGCACAGTGCATGATACTTGCTAGGAACTAAACTAAGAGACTGTCTTCTTGTCACCTAAATTTGTCTTTAACTCTTAATCTTGACCAAGTCCTTTAACCCTTTTAATCTTGGAATATCAGGTTCATGGGCATATACACCTTCATGCAATAAGAAGACAGTAAGATACATTAGAAATAGCATAGAATTTTGAATATCAGTTACTAAGTGTGTAAATTTATTAAGTTAGAAAACTCTCTGTTATCCTAGTTATCTCTGGTATAAAAGATATTAATTATAAGCACATAAAGAATTTATAGTTAAAAAAAGGTTTAACATGTAGAAAAGCACTATCATACTTTTTGACTAAATGACTTCTAAAACACCACAGGAACTCTAATAGTCTTTCAATTAAAGAAAGTATTTTGGAAAATCTTTCATAAAAAAAGAAGTGATTATTTTCTCAAAATATTTTATCAAATGAAAATGTGGTTAGATTAAAGCTTGTTAAAGCAAAGCAGTAAAAGCAATGAGCCTCTAAGGACGATAGCTTTTTCAGGAAGTATTGAAAGTACTAACTGGAGTTGCATAACATTTGGATCTAATGAAAGTAGTAATAACAGCCACCAGAATTCAGAAGAGGTAAATAGAAAAATAAAATAATTCATTAAAAACTTTCCATTTGAATAAAAACTGTAGACCAAGAGAAAAAAATTTTAATTCTTCTCTATAAGAATTGAGGGTACACACTAGAAGTAAAAAGACGGCCAAGTGATACTCTTATTGTATTATAGTAAAAAATCAAAAAGAAAAATGATTTTTATTAAGTGCTGTGTGATTCTTTTCTTAAAAAATTGTTCCAGAAGTTAAGATCCACATTTTAAAAATGTAATAGATCAAACTTTAAGACATGAATTACAAATCCATTTGTCTTGACTGAATATAGTGTATTGCAAACACAACCTGGCAATTAATACTAAAAAAAATTCAGTGAGTTGGTCTCAAAATAATTTTTAAATTTTCACTTTTTTGAGAAATCAGTTTCTCTACTGGCAATTATTTTTCTGTCTCTGTTAGAAACTATATTTGCATTATATTTCAGGTAATACATTTATAAAATACTTTCTAGAGTCAGTCACTTAATATTGATGACTGTAGTGGTCTTATTTTCTGTTTAAACTTATTTTGAAGACATATTTATTTTTGTGCACTTATTAATAATTCTAAATATTTATGTACAGATTTTGGATTAATATTTTGAGTATATATGTATATGTGTATATTTATGTATAAACAATACCCTCAATATACACAAACAGACTTCCAAATATATTTTTATATTACTTCCAAATATATATTTATATTACTTCTAGATATATTACAGAATTGAGCAACCTGGTCACTGAATGATATTGATGAATAATTCATTTTGGTTCTACTGATCTATTGAAAATATGTGATAGCAAGATATTTGCCTATAAGAATAAACTCAAAACTAAATTAATTTTCCTTTCACTATTACCATCAAATTACAGAGTTACAGAGCCAAATGATGATTACTTTATTAATTTTTAATCCATAAATTTTGTTTAAAGTCCTTTCTGTTTAAAAATTATTTCATATATTGAAATAGGCATCAGTTCAGTTCAGTTCAGTTCAGTCACTCAGACGTGTCTGACTCTTTGTGACCCCATAAGTCACAGCACACCAGGCCTCCCTGTCCATCACCAACTCCTGGAGTTCACTCAGACTCACGTCCATCGAGTCAGTGATGCCATCCAACCATTTCATCCTCTGTTGTCCCCTTCTCCTCCTGCCCACAATCCCTCCCAGCATCAGAGTCTTTTCCAATGAGTCAACTCTTCACATGAGGTGGCCAAAGTACTGGAGTTTCAGCTTTAGCATCATTCCTTCCAAAGAAATCCCAGGGCTGATCTCCTTCAGAATGGACTGGCTGGATCTCCTTGCAGTCCAAGGGACTCTCAAGAGTCTTCTCCAACACCACAGTTCAAAAGCATCAGTTCTTCGGTGCTCAGCTTTCTTCACAGTCCAACTCTCACATCCATACATGACCACGGGAAAAACCATACCCTTGACTAGACGGACCTTTGTAGGCAAAGTAATGTCTCTGCTTTTCAATATGCTATCTAGGTTGAAATAGGTATAGTTTAAGCAATTTTATATATAAATATTCATAACCAGAGATTATATTTAAATCTTTGAAAAATCATCCACTCCATATAATTCTATATAATAATGTAAAAATGTTGTAAAATTTAAATTTGGAAATTCAATGCAATCATCTTAATGAATTTTGTTTAGCAAAAGAGTGAGCTTACTCATCCACTTTCATGTTGTGGTAATACAGAACCTGATAGAGCCCTGGAAACATCTATTTATATTAAAGACAATGTGGAAATTTTACTTTTGTTTCTGAACTATCTGGGACTTAATCTGGATGAAAATCTCCACCATAAAGACATATGATCTTATTTGAGAAACTGTCTATTAGGGCCTTGAGAAGTATAAAGTTCTAGACAAAGGCCTCATATTATTATGAGCAGCCACCAGAGGTGGTGAGACATGAAAGGATGACTGGGTTCTCTTTTCAATGGGATCACCAAGTGTAGATGTGACCTTCAATACATGCTCAACATTCCTTGAGGCCTTGCTGCTAAGTCGCTTCAGTCATGTCCAACTCTGTGCGACCCCATAGATGGCAGCCCACCAGTCCCCCGCCAGTCCCTGGGATTCTCCAGGCAAGAACACTGGAGTGGGTTGCCATTTCCTTTTCCAATGCATGAAAGTGAAAAGCGAAAGGGAAGTCACTTAGTTGTGTCCGACTCTTAGGGACCCCATGGACTGCAGCCTACCAGGCTCCTCTGTCCATGGGATTTTCCAGGCAAGAGTACTGGAGTGGGGTGCCATTGCCTTCTCTGCCTTTAGGCTTTGACTTTTCATTAATCCAACAATAAGATAATATCTCATCAGATGGTCAATACCAAAACCAGATTGATTATATTTTTTTAAGCCAAAGATATAGAAGCTCTACAGAGTCAGCAAAAACAAGACTAGGAGCTGACTGTGACTCAGATCATGATCTCCTTATTGAGAAATTAAGACTTAGATTGAACAAGGTAGGGAAAACCACTAGGTGATTAAGGTACAACCTAAATCAAATCCCTTACAATTTTACCCTGGAAATGACAAATAAATTCAAGGGATTAGATCTGAAGACAGAGTGCCTGGAGAACTATGGATGGAGATTCATAACATTGTACTGGAGGCAGTGATCAAAACCATCCCCAAGGAAATAAAAGGCAAAATGGTTGTCTGAGGAGGCCTTATGCATAGCTGAGAAAAGAAGAGAAACAAAGAGCAAAGGAGAAAAGGAAATATACACCTATCTGAATGCAAAGTTCCAGAGATTAGCAAGGAGATTTAAGAAAGCCTTCCTAAGAAATCAATGCAAAGAAATAGAGGAAAATAGTAGAATAGGAAAGACTTGAGATATTGTCAAGAAAAGTAGAGATAGCAAGGAAATATTTCATGCAAAGATGGGCACAATAAAGGACAGAAATGGTATGGACATAACAGAAGCAGAAGATATTAAAAAGAAGTGGCAAGAATACACAGAACTATACAAAAAATATCTTCATGACCCATATAATCATGATAGTGTTATCACTCACCTAGAGCCACACATCCTGGAGTGTGAAGTCAAGTGGCCCTTAGGAAAAATCACTACGAACAAAACTAGTGGGGGTGATGGAATTGTTTCAAATCCTAAAAGATGATGGTGTTAAAGTGTTGTACTCAATATGTCAGCAAATTTGGAAACTTCAGCAGTGGCCACAGGACTGCAAAAAGTGAGTTGTCATTCCAATCCCAAAAAAGGCAATGCCAAAGAATGTTCAAACTACTGCACAATTGCACTCATCTCACGCACTAGCAAAGTAATGCTCAAAATTCTCTAAAAGAGGCTTCAACAGTACATGAAACAAGACCTTCCAGGTGTTCAAGCTGAATTTCAAAAAGGCAGAGGAATCAGAGATTAAATTGCCAACATCCATTGGATCATAGAAAAAGCTAGAGACTTCCAGAAAAACATCTGCTCCACTGATTGCATTAAAGCCTTTGACTGTGTAGATCACAACAAACTGTGGAAAATTTTTCAAGAGCTGGGAATATCAGATCACCTTACCAGCCTTCTGAGAAACTGGAATGCAGGTCAAGAGGCAACAGTTAAAACCAGACATGGAACAATGGACTGCTTCAAAACTGGGAAAGGAGTATATTGTCAACCAGCTTATTTAACTTATATGCAGAGTACATCATGTGACATGCTGGAATGGATGAAGCACAAGCTGGAATCACATGTTTTAGTAGTAAAAGCTCCCAGTCTAGATTTCTTCAAAATAGATAATGAAATCTCAATAATTATAATGTAGAAAATAGCTTAGTCAGTTCAGTCAGTTTAGTCGTTCAGTCCTGTCCAACTTTGCGACCCCATGAATCACAGCACGCCTGCCCCCTCCCTGTCCATCACCAACTCCCGGAGTTCACTCAGACTCACGTCCATAGAGTCAGTGATGCCATCCAGCCATCTCAACCTCTGTTGTTCCCTTGTCCTCCTTCCCCCAATCCCTCCCAGCATCAGAGTCTTTTCCAATGAGTCAACTCTTCACATGAGGCGGCCAAAGTACTGGAGTTTCAGCTTTAGCGTCATTCCTTTCAAAGAAATCCCAGGGCTGATCTCCTTCAGAATGGACTGGTTGGATCTCCTTGCAGTCCAAGGGACTCTCAAGAGTCTTCTCCAACACCACAGTTCAAAAGCATCAATTCTTCGGCACTCAGCTTTCTTCACAGTCCAACTCTCACATCCATACCTGACCACTGGAAAAACCACAGGCTTGACTAGACAGACCTTTGTTGGCAAAGTAATGTCTCTGCTTTTGAATATGCTATCTAGGTTGGTCATAACTTTTCTTCAAAGGAGTAAGCATCTTTTAATTTCATGGCTGCAGTCACCATCTGCGGTGATTTTGGAGCCCAAAAAAATAAAGTCTGATACTGTTTCCCCATCTATTTCCCATTAAGGGATGGGACCAGATGCCATGATCTTTGTTTTCTAAATGTTGAGCTCTAAGCCAACTTTTTCACTCTCCACTTTCACTTTCATCAAAAGGCTTTTTAGTTCCTCTTCACTTTCTGCCATAGGTTGGTGTCATCTGCATATCTGAGGTTATTGATACTTCTCCCGGCAATCTTGATTCCAGCTTGTGCATCTTCCAGCCCAGCATTTCTCATGATGTACTTTGCATATAAGTTAAATAAGCAGGGTGACAATATAAAGCCTTGACGTACTCCTTTTCCTATTTGGAACCAGTCTGTTGTTCCATGTCCAGTTCTAACTATTGCTTCCTGACCTGCATATAGGTTTCTCAATAGGCAGGTCCGGTGGTCTGGTATTCCCATCTCTTTAAGGATTTGCCACAGTTTATTGTGACCCACACAGTCAAAGTCTTTGGCATAGTCAATAAAGCAGAAATAGATGTTTTTCTGGAACTCTCTTGCTTTTTTGATGATCCAGCGGATGTTGACAATTTGATCTCATGTTCCTCTGCTTTTTCTAAAACGAGCTTTAACATCTGGAAGTTCATGGTTCATGTATTGCTGAAGCCTGGCTTGGAGAATTTTGAGCATTACTTTACTAGCGTGTGAGATGAGTGCAGTTGTGTGGTAGTTTGAGCATTCTTTGGCATTGCCTTTCTTTGGGATTGGAAGGAGTAACTGTCTTTTAATTTCATGGCTGAAGTCACCATCTGCAGTGCTTTTGGAGCCCCAAAAAATAAAGTCTGACACTGTTTCCCCATCTATTTCCCATGAAGTGATGGGAGCAGATGCCATGATCTTCGTTTTCTGAATGGTGAGCTTTAAGCCAACTTTTTCATTCTCCTCTTTCACTTTCATTGAGCTTTTTAGTTCCTCTTCACTTTCTGCCATAAGGGTGGTGTCATCTGCATATCTGAGGTTACTGATGTTTCTCCAATAATAATAATTAGTATTCATTGAGTTCCTACACCATACAGGAAACACAATACTCTAGTGTGTTATTTAATTTCTTACCAAAATCCTCTGAAACATCAACTAAAATGTTGCATTTTGAAGGTTAATAACCCAAAGTCATAGACTTGTGCTAAATTCAAGATTTAAAACCAGTATAATTCTAAAGCCTGCCAGTCCAGGTTCGATGCACGATACTGGATGCTTGGGGCTAGTGCACTGGGACGACCCAGAGGGATGGTATGGGGAGGGAGGAGGGAGGAGGGTTCAGGATGGGGAACACATGTATACCTGTGGCGGATTCATTTTGATGTTTGGCAAAACTAATACAATTATGTAAAGTTTAAAAAAATAAATAAATAAATAAAGCCTGTCTTAACAATATAATATTGTATATTCACAATACTTTTCAGTATTAATAAAGAATAGAGAGGAGCAAATGGGGTGATTTCTGTCTCCTTTTTGTCCACAAGCTAAAATTTATGGATATCTCTCTCTCTCCCTCTTTTTTATTTTGATGACTGTGGTTTGAAACATAAGTACTTAATCTAATTAAACTATGTAAATGTGATTTTAAAAGATGCTCTTTAAAAATTACATAAGTTGGAGGGAGGAGCTAAGATGGCGGAGGAGTAGGACGGGGAGAACACTTTCTCCCCCACAAATTCATGGAAAGAACATTTACACGCAAATTCCACAAAACAACTTCTGAATGCCGGCAGAGGACATCAGGCACCCAGAAAAGCAACCCAAGTCTTTGAAAGGAGAGAGAAGAAATACAGCTCCACCCACCAGAACACCGACACAAGCTTCCCTAACCAAGAAACCTTGACAAGCCACCTGTACAAACCCACACACAGCGAGGAAATGCCACAATAAAGAGAACTCCACAAACTGCCAGAATACAGAAAGGACACCCCAAACTCAGCAATTTGAACAAGATGAAGAGACAGAGGAATACCCAGCAGATAAAGGAACAGGATAAAAGCCCACCAAACCAAACAAAAGAGGAAGAGATAGGGAATCTACCTGATAAAGAATCCAAATAATGATAGTGAAATTGATCCAAAATCTTGAAATCAAAATGGAATCACAGGTAAATAGCCTGGAGACAAGGATTGAGAAGATGCAAGAAAGGTTTAACAAGGACCTAGAAGAAATAAAAAAGGGTCAATATATAATGAATAATGCAATAAATGAAATTAAAAACACTCTGGAGGCAACAAATAGTAGAATAACAGAGGCAGAAGATAGGATTAGTGAATTAGAAGATAGAATGGTAGAAATAAATGAATCAGAGAGGAAAAAAGAAAAACAAATTAAAAGAAATGAGGACAATCTCAGAGACCTCCAGGACAATATTAAATGCTACAACATTCGAATCATAGGGGTCCCAGAAGAAGAAGACAAAAAGACAGACCATGAGAAAATACTTGAGGAGATAATAGTTGAAAACTTCCCTAAAATGGGGAAGGAAATAATCACCCAAGTCCAAGAAACCCAGAGAGTCCCAAACAGGATAAACCCAAGGTGAAACACCCCAAGACACATATTAATCAAATTAACAAAGATCAAACACAAAGAACAAATATTAAAAGCAGCAAGGGAAAAACAACAAATAACACACAAGGGAATTCCCATAAGGATAACAGTTGATCTTTCAATAGAAACTCTTCAAGCCAAGAGGGAATGGCAAGACATACTTAAAGTGATGAAAGAAAATAACCTACAGCCCAGATTATTATACCCAGCAAGGATCTCATTCAAATATGAGGGAGAAATCAAAAGCTTTACAGACAAGCAAAAGCTGAGAGAATTCTGCACCACCAAACCAGCTCTCCAACAAATACTAAAGGATATTCTCTAGACAGGAAATACAAAAAGGGTGTATAAATTCGAACCCAAAACAATAAAGTAAATGGCAATGGGATCATACTTATCAGTAATTACCTTAAACGTAAATGGGTTGAATGCCCCAACCAAAAGACAAAGACTGGCTGAATGGGTACAAAAACAAGACCCCTACATACGTTGTCTACAAGAGACCCACCTCAAAACAGGGGACACATACAGACTGAAAGTGAAGGGCTGGAAAAAGATTTTCCATGCAAATAGGGACCAAAAGAAATCAGGAGTAGCAATACTTATATCACATAAAATAGACTTTAAAACAAAGGCTGTGAAAAGAGACAAAGACGGTCACTACATAATGATCAAAGGATCAATCCAAGAAGAAGATATAACAATTATAAATATATATGCACCCAACACGGGAGCACCAAAATATGTAAGACAAATGCTACCAAGTATGAAAGGAGAAATTAACAATAACACAATAATAGTGGGAGACTTTAATACCCCACTCACATCTATGGATAGATCAACTAAACAGAAAATTAACAAGGAAACACAAACTTTAAATGATACAATAGACCAGTTAGACCTAATTGGTATCTATAGGACATTTCATCCCAAAACAATGAATTTCACCTTTTTCTCAAGCACACATGGAACCTTCTCCAAGATAGATCACATCCTGGGCCATAAATCTAGCCTTGGTATATTAAAAAAAAAATAGAAATCATTCTAAGCATCTTTTCTGACCACAATGCAGTAAGATTAGATCTCAATTACAGAAGAAAAAATATTAAAAATTCCAACATATGGAGGCTGAACAACACGCTGCTGAATAACCAACAAATCACAGAATAAATCAAAAAAGAAATAAAACTATGCATAGAAACAAATGAAAATGAAAACACAACAACCCAAAACCTGTGGGGCACTGTAAAAGCAGTCCTAAGAGGAAAGTTCATAACAATACAGGCACACCTCAAGAAACAAGAAAAAAAGTCAAATAAATAACCTAACTCTACACCTAAAGCAACTAGAAAAGGAAGAAATGAGAACCCCAGGGTTAGTAGAAGGAAAGAAATCTTAAAAATTAGGGCAGAAATAAATGCAAAAGAAACAAAAGAGACCATAGCAAAAATCAACAAAGCCAAAAGCTGGTTCTTTGAAAGGATAAATAAAATTAACAAACCATTAGCCAGACTCATCAGAAACAAAGGGAGAAAAATCAAATCAATAAAATTAGAAATCAAAATGGAGAGATCACAACAGACAACACAGAAATACAAAGGATCATAAGAGACTACTATCAACAATTAAATGCCAATAAAATGGACAACGTGGAAGAAATGGACAAATTCTTAGAAAAGTACAACTTTCCAAAACTGGACCAGGAAGAAATAGAAAATCTTAACAGACCCATCACAAGCACGGAAATTGAAACTGTAATCAAAAATCTTCCAGCAAACAAAAGCCCAGGTCCAGATGGCTTCACAGCTGAATTCCACCAAAAATTTAGAGAAGAGCTAACACCTATCCTGCTCAAACTCTTCCAGAAAATTGCAGAGGAAGGTAAACTTCCAAACTCATTCTATGAGGCCACCATCACCCTAATACCAAAACCTGACAAAGATCCCACAAAAAAAGAAAACTACAGGCCAATATCACTGATGAACATAGATGCAAAAATGCTTAACAAAATTCTAGCAATCAGAACCCAACAACACATTAAAAAGATCATACACCCATGACCAAGTAGGCTTTATCCCAGGGATGCAAGGATTCTTCAATATCCGCAAATCAATCAATGTAATACACCACATTAACAAATTGAAAAATAAAAACCATATGATTATCTCAATAGATGCAGAGAAAGCCTTTGACAAAATTCAACATCCGTTTATGATAAAAACTCTCCAGAAAGCAGGAATAGAAGGAACATACCTCAACATAATAAAAGCTATATATGACAAACCCACAGCAAACATTATTCTCAATGGTGAAAAATTGAAAGCATTTCCTCTAAAGTCAGGAACAAGACAAGGGTGCCCACTTTCACCATCACTATTCAACATAGTTTTGGAAGTTTTGGTCACAGCAATCAGAGCAGAGAAAAGAAATAAAAGGAATCCACATTGGAAAAGAAGTAAAACTCTCACTATTAGCAGATGACATGATCCTCTACATAGAAAAACCTAAAGACTCCACCAGAAAATTACTAGAACTAATCAATGATTATAGTAAAGTTGCAGGATATAAAATAAACACACAGAAATCCCTTGCACTCCTATACACTAATAAGGAGAAAACAGAAAGAGAAATTAAGGAAACAATTCCATTCACCATTGCAATGGAAAGAATAAAATACTTAGGAATATATCTACCTAAAGAAACTAAAGATCTATATATAGAAAACTATAAAACACTGGTGAAAGAAATCAAAGAGGACACTAATAGATGGAGAAATATACCATGTTCATGGATTGGAAGAATCAATATAGTGAAAATGAGTATACTACCCAAAGTAATTTATAGATTCAACGCAATCCCTATCAAGCTACCAACGGTATTCTTCACAGAGCTAGAACAAATAATTTCACAATTTGTATGGAAATACAAAAAACCTTGAATAGCCAAAGCGATCTTGAGAAAGAAGAATGGAACTGGAGGAATCAACCTACCTGACTTCAGGCTCTACTACAAAGCCACAGTCATCAAGACAGTATGGTACTGGCAACAAAGACAGAAATATAGATCAATGGAACAAAATAGAAAGCCCAGAGATAAATCCATGCACCTATGGACACCTTATCTTTGACAAAGGAGGCAAGAATATACAATGGATTAAAGACAATCTCTTTAACAAGTGGTGCTGGGAAAACTGGTCAACCACTTGTAAAAGAATGAAACTAGAACACTTTCTAACACCATACACAAAAATAAACGCAAAATGGATTAAAGATCTAAACATAAGACCAGAAACTATAAAACTCCTAGAGGAGAACATAGGCAAAACACTCTCTGACATATATCACAGCAGGATCCTCTATGACCCACCTCCCAGAATATTGGAAATAAAAGCAAAAATAAACAAATGGGACCTAATTAAACTTAAAGCTTCTGCAGAACAAAGGAAACTATTAGCAAGGTGAAAAGGCAGCCTTCATCATGGGAGAAAATAATAGCAAATGAAGCAACGGACAAACAACTAATCTCAAAAATATACAAGCAACTCCTACAGCTCAATTCCAGAAAAATAAATGACCCAATCAAAAAAATGGGCCAATGAACTAAACAGACATTTCTCCAAAGAAGACATACAGATGGCTAACAAACACATGAAAAGATGCTCAACATCACTCATTATCAGAGAAATGCAAATCAAAACCACAATGAAGTACCATTTCACGCCAGTCACAATGGCTGCGATCCAAAAGTCTACAAGCAATAAATGCTGGAGAGGATGTGGAGAAAAGGGAACCCTCTTACACTGTTGGTGGGGATGCAAACTAGTACAGCCACTATGGAGAACAGTGTGGAGATTCCTTAAAAAACTGGAAACAGAACTGCCTTATGATCCAGCAATCCCACTGCTGGGCATACACACTGAGGAAACCAGAAGGGAAAGAGACACGTGTACCCCAATGTTCATCGCAGCACTGTTTATAATAGCCAGGACATGGAAGCAACCTAGATGTCCATCAGCAGATGAATGGATAAGAAAGCTGTGGTACATATACACAATAGAGTATTACTCAGCCATTAAAAAGAATACATTTGAATCAGTTCTAATGAGGTGGATGAAACTGGAGCCTATTATACAGAGTGAAGTAAGCCAGAAAGAAAAACACCAATACAGTATACTAACACATATATATGGAATTTAGAAAGATGGTAACAATAACCCTGTATATGAGACAGCAAAAGAGACACTGATGTACAGAACAGTCTTATGGACTCTGTGGGAGAGGGAGAGGGTGGGAAGATCTGGGAGAATGACATTGAAACATATATAATATCATGTGTGAAACGAGTCGCCAGTCCAGGTTCGATGCATGATACTGGATGCTTGGGGCTGGTGCACTGGGATGACCCAGAGGGATGGTATGGGGAGGGAGGAGGGAGGAGGGTTCAGGAGGGGGAACACATGTATACCTGTGGCGGATTCACTTCAATATTTGGCAAAACCAATACAATATTGTAAAGTTTAAAAATAAAATAAAATTTTAAACTTTTGAAAAAAATAAAATAAAAATAAAATTTTAAAAAATAAATAAATAAAAGTAAATAAAATAAAAATTACACGTTATTCAGTTAATTCATAGTCATTCAACAACAATTGCATAGATTTTACTTGCTACTGTCCTCTTTTTGTTTAGTGAGAAAGGCATCACTTATCTAATAAATATCTTTTTTAGCCAAAACTGTGTAGTAATTTTACAGAAATTTTATTAATAATTTATTATTTATATGTTTAGATAATACTTAAGTAAGTGAGTGTTAGTTGCTCAGTTGTGTCCAACTCTTTGCAACCCCATGGACTGTAGCCCACCAGGCTCTTTTGTCCATGGGATTTCTAAGTTAAGAATACTGGACTGGGTTGCAATTCCCTTCTCTGGGGATCTTTTCAACCCAGGGATCAAACCCAGGCCTCCTGCACAGCAGGCAGATCCTTTACCACCTGAGCCAACAGATAAGACAGTGCATGGCACATAATAGTTATTTAAAAGTGATAGTTATTACTGGATAGCTTTAACTATTTTACAAATAGTTATCCATTTATTTGGTCATCCATTTATTGAACAAGCCCAAAATGAGTACTATCTAAGGCAGCAGGATGAGAGCTAGGGAGAGAGAATGCTAACTAATACAGACAAGTCCTTGTTTTTATTGATCTCATGCTCTACTTGAACAGTAAGTTGTTTTATGTGTGATTTTGGTTTTACTGATATTAATAAGGCAAATAGCAAATCCCACCTTAGGGACTTTAAAAAATTAATGCATTCATATAAAATCCAAATTACCACCAGGGAAGTATACTATCATTTAAGCACGTACAACCCAAGATTCCCCACAATTTATCTCAGTATTTTTACAAAAGGCAAATAAGCTCAGCAGGCACACAGCAAGCTTGCAGGCAGACCAAGCTTAAGGAAGTTTCTCACGAGGCTAAATCCTAAATGTTTGTCTTTCTTTGTTGTCTGCATCTGTTGAATGTTAACATTGCTTCAGTCGACTATGTGACACTCAGTGTCACTCAGCAGAAATTACTCTGGGTTTTTTTGTGCTTCTGCTTGCGCTCAGTTGCTTCAGTCATGTCTGGCTCTCTGCAACCCTGTGGACTGTAGCCCATCAGGCTCTTCTCTCCATGGGATTCTTCAGGCAAGAATACTGGAGAGGGTTGCAATGCCCTCCTCCATAAGATATTCCCAACCCAGGAAGGGAACCTGCATCCTCTGGGGCTCCTGAATTGCATGCAGATTCTTTACCACTGACCCAATGGGGAAGTCCATGGATTTGCTTAGTGATATTTAAATATTGTATGATCCTTCTTATCTTTATTATATGTTCACGGACATTTGTTCACTGTGGTCTCTTAGATGTAAACTGTACTCTATCTAGTTGAACATTTCTTGATATAGGATAAATATATTCTCTTCTGAAATGTTTTTTGAAAATGCTAATAATTTACATGTGGTATAGCTTTTAAGTTTCAAAATGAGCCTTTCCAACTTGACTGGACTCAAAAGTATATTCAATGTGCTAGTTATTTTAAATCCAAGATTTACAGCGATAAGTGATCAGCTTTATCTCACCTTGACTAATGAGGCCAGATCTGTACATTCATAAAGACGAATAATGATACTCTAGCATCCTACGTTAATTCTCACAGGACAGCTACAGCTGTGTTAAACTGTTAACCTTTCTATCTTAGCAAATGGGGTATTATTCTACCTCCTCCTCAATTAATATGTATATTTTCCTCCAGTGTTTGGAAGGCCATCAAAACATGATTTTGATACAGACATGATGGGAAAATAGAGAAGATGATTTGCATTTCCATTTGTTACTTGCAGTCACTTCTCTTCTGGTGCTACTCGTCTAGCTAGTTTTATAGTGAAATTACTGTAGCTGGAGGGCAATGAGGAACCCCAACTTGAATGCTTTTCAAAAGATTCTTGACTCAGTTCAGTTCAGTTGCTCAGTTGTCTCTGACTCTTTGCAACCCCATGGACTGCAGCACACCAGCCTTCCTTGTATTATAACAACTCCCAGAGCTTGCTCAAACTCATGTCCATCAAGGCGGTGATGCTATCCAGCCATCTCATTCTCTGTCGTCCCCTTCTCCTCCTGCCTTCAATCTTTCCCAGCAGCAGAGTCTTTTCCAATGAGTCAGTTCTTCGCATCAGGTAGCCAAATATTGGAGTTTCAGCTTTAGCATCAATCCTTCCAATGAATATTCAGGACTGGTTTCCTTTAGGATGGACTGGTTGGATCTCCTTCATGTCCAAGGGACTCTCAAGAGTTTTCTCCAACACCACAGTTCAGAAGCATCAATTCTTCAACACTCAGCTTTCTTCATAGTCCAACTCTCATATCCATACATGACTACTGGAAATACCATAGTTTTGACTAGACAGACCTTTGTTGGCAAAGTAGTGTCTCTGCTTTTTAATATGTTGTCTAGGTTGGTCATAACTTTTCTTCCAAGGAGCAAGTGTCTTTTAATTTCTTGGCTGCAGTCACCAATCTGCAGTGATTTTGGAGCCCCCCAAAATAAAGTCTTTCACTGTTTTCATTGTTTCCCCATCTATTTGCCATGAAGTGATGGAACTAGATGCCATGATCTTCGTTTTCTGAATGTTGAGCTTTAAGCCAACATTTTCATTCTCTTTCACTTTCATCAAGAGCCTCTTTAGTTCTTCACTTTTTGCCATAAGGGTAGTTTCATTTGCATATCTGAGGTTATTGATATTTACTCTGTCAATCTTTATTCTAGCTTGTGCTTCATCCAGCCCGGCATTTCACATGATGTACTCTGCATATAAGTTAAATAAGCAGGGTGACATTATACAGCCTTGACACACTCTTTTCTCGATTTGGAACCACTCTGTTGTTCTATGTCCAGTTCTAACTGTTACTTCTTGACCTGCATACAGATTTCTCAAGAGGCAGGTAAGGTGGTCTGGTATTCCTATCTCCTGAAGAATTTCCACAGTTTGTAATGATCCACACAGTCAAAGGCTTTGGTGTAGTCAATAAAGCAGAATTATTCTTGACTAGGAAAAGCAACTAAAATCTTGAAGTGAAACAAAAAGTCTTTTCTGTGTCTATGAAATTACTTTTTCACAATTTTATATAGGTGTGTAAGCTTTTTCATTAAGATATATCCTTATTAAAACCAATGAAATCATCATAGTTCTCACTTACTAAATGACTCATATGCAAGTCACTGGTGTTCTAGACTTTATATATTACATACCATTTTATTTGGGCTTCCCCAGTGACTCAGCAAGTAAAGAATCTGCCTGCAATGCAGAAGCCACAGGACATGCAGGTTCAATCCCTGGATCAGGAAGATCCCCTGGTGGAGGGCATAGGAACCCACTCCAGTAGTCTTGCCTGGAGAATCCCATGAATGGAGGAGCCTGACAGACTACCCAGTCTGTGGGGTCACAAAGAGTCAGACACAACTGAAGCAACTTAGCATGCATGCACACACCATTGTATTTAACTTGTTAGAAGAATAGCTTCCTGAGAAGACTGATATTTATCTTCTTTTGCCCATTTCTTTCCTGCCTTGTCCTTATGGTCATCCGTGAGTCAGTTGGCACTTAATAAATACTTGCTGACCATATGAAGTGAACCCTCACAAAATTTCTATGCATGAAGCATTACTTGCCCCACTTGACTTATAGGTAAACAGAATCTAAACAAGTTTTAACAACTTGCTGAAAGCCTTGGAGCTGGTGACAAAGCTCACGGACATGCCCTTGTATCCATATTCCCAAGCCTATGTCTTTAGCTTATCTTTGTCTCCAGTGTCCAATATGTAATACACTAAATATTTTAAAGTCCTGAAAACATCTTTAGAATAAATGTATGTTTGCACATGGCTCATTCTATAATTTATTTATAATGCAATTATTAATCATAAAATCAAGATAAATATATCTATATCTATATATATCTGCATATGTGGTTTCCTCAATGGCTCAGTGGGTAAAGAATCAGCCTGCAATACAGAAAACACAGGAGATGCATGTTCAGTCCCTGGTCAGTGAAGATCCCCTGGAGAAGGAACTGGCAATCCACTCCCATATTCTTGCCTGGGAAATCCCATGAACAGAGGATCCTGGTGGGCTACAGTCCATAGGGTTGCAAAGAGTCAGATATGACTGAGTGACTGAGATATATTTTCATGTGTGTGTGTGTTTGTACCTATATATTTCCCTGTACTGGAGGAATTCTCTGTCAATTACTTTGAGGACGTTGTATTGTCAGTCATCATTTACTTTGAAATAAAATTAATTAATATCTCTGAATGTCTAATGTTTCCCCCAAAAATCTTCTCTCCGAATTGGTATGTTTACATTTAAACTGAGAATCAAGATCTTTTTTTCAAGAATAGATTTTTTCCTTAGACTATTTTTCCACTCTACTTACCTCTCCAAAGAAATTCAAATAGCATTATGTAGCATCAAAATCTACATTTTTCCAGTTCTCAAGGCTATCTTCCCAAGAAAAACAATACATCACCCACAGAAGAAGGCAATTATTTTGACAAATAATGTAACCAAAAAGAAATACTGTAGGGGATGACTTACCAGTACTCATCTCAGTTACAGACATAAAAACCAACATGTTTAACATATGTTTCTCTTTTCTCTCTCTCTCTGTTTCTCACACACACACAAACTAGTGAGTTAAACTAATTGATTAGGTGAATTAAACTAATTGATTTTTTTTTCCCTGCAGAGTGCTTGTTTTTAAAAATACATCACTACTTTTAGGGATCCTAAGTTCAGTTTTGTTTTGTTTTCCCTAAAGTTGCCAGCAGAGCATAATGCTTGCTGAAATTATTCTATTCCCAAATGAAGAAAGATTGAGCATTATGGAAAGATGATACCTTTCACATCCATCAATCACAAACTCTCTTTCAACTTGAAACTTTCACAGTATCTAATTTCAATAGATCAGTGTTACTGAGGCATGCAGTTTTGTGATTTTTGAATTGAAAAAGACACTAGACACTCAAAGCTGAATATAATTCCAGTGTTTTTCTGGAATAATAAGCATTTCAAGGGCTCAAAGACAGTGTTTCTTCTGCCCTTCCCTAGAAAGGCAGGGTTAGGTACATATCTTGGGGTTGGTGCACTGGGATGACCCAGAGGGATGGTACGGGGAGGGTGGAGGGAGAGGGGTTCAGGATGGAGAACACATGTATACCTGTGGCGGATTCATGTTGATGTATGGCAAAACCAATACAATACTGTAAAGTAATTAACCTCCAATTAAAATAAATAAATTTATATTAAAAATACTGCATAGTTATTTCATCCTTATTCCTTTAAGCCACATAATTTTTAGGTCCCCTTCATTGATCACAACCTTGTCATGGCAAAGGGGCTTGTGTAATGCAATGAAGCTATGAGCCATGCCATGCAGGGCCACCAAAAACGGATGGGTCATAGCAGAGGGTTCTGACAAAATGTGATCTGCTGGAGGAGGAAATGACAAACCACCCCAGTATACTTGCTGTGAAAACCTCATGAGCTGTATAAAAGGGCAAAAGATATGACACCAAAAGATGCGTCCCCCAGGTCTGAAGGTGTCCAATATGCTACTGGGGAAGAGCACAGGAGAATTACCTATAGCCCCAGAATGAATGAAGAGGCTCGGCCAAAGAGTATATGATGCTCAGTTTTGGATGTGTCTGGTGATGAAAGTAAAATCCAATGCTGCAAAGAACAGTATTGTGACAGGGAGGCTTGGGATGCTGCAATCCATGGGGTTGCAGAGAGTCAGACATAACTAGGTGACTGAACAACAACAAAAATTTCTAGGTACTATAAAACCACTGCATATAAACTTTCAAATATTTTAATTTACTTTTTTATTGCAGCTTTTATGATTATTATCCAACAGTTAATGAATATATATATTTTTAATTCTAGGACTATAGAAGTAAAATTATTTTCTAGTAAAATCTCTTCCTCCAGTAAAATTAATAGCTAAAATATACTGGCTAGTTAATTATTTATCTCATTTTCAAAGAGCTTTGAGAGAGAAGTGAAGTCTATATCCTTTGCTAAACAGCTATGTATTTTTTTTTCCAAGCAAAACGACCTAATAGTTTCTCCCTACTTTCTTCATATCACTTCTTCTCCACTTGATAAGATCACAGTTTTTTTACAAAACTTCAGAGAAAATGGAGTCCTAGAAACAGAGTTCTCTTTTAAAATATGTTTATTCTCCAACCTCTTTCCCCAAAGGATATGATATTTCTTACATATAATGCAAAATATAAAGTGAACAGTGATGAATTCAGGTTAAAGGAAGATAAATTTAAGAATATAATAAGACTAAGAATCAGATTAGCATAGAGAATTAGAGCATTCACAGCAAGTGATTCTCAACAATTGTTGAAAGTAGGTTCCAAATGGCTTTAGGAAAAACTGACTTCATATATTTCCCAGCTTCCATCTATTCTGACCATCTCTATACCTTGTGGTATGTAGAATTCTAAGACAGCCTCCAAAATTCTTGTTTCCTTTGGTGTACCCACAACATCTTCCAGTTATTTAATCAAACATTAATCTAGTTGCCACAATGAAAAGATTTTACAGATGAAATTAAAGTCCCAAACCTTAAGATAGGTAGATTGTCTTAGTGGCCTGACCTTTACATGAGCCCTTTAAATATGAGTCTAAAAGGTCAGAGATAGAGTAAACAGAGATTCAAACTGTGAGGTGGATTCACCATGAAGGAGGTAGCTAGCTTTGAATATGGAGCGGATCACATGTAAAGAATGCTGACAATTTATGGAGGCTGAAAATTGCCCCTGGCAGACAGTGAGCAAGGGAATTAGGACCTCAGTCCTATGGCTACAAGGAAAAGAATTCTACCAACATACCATACGTTAATGCATATATGTGGAATCTAGAAAAATGGTACTGATGAACCTATTTGTGGGACAGGAATAGAGAAACAGATGTAAGACTTGTGGACACAGCAGGGGAAGAAGAGGGTGGGGAGAATCAGAGAGTAGCAGTAACATATATACATTACCATATGCAAAATACTTAACTGGTGGCAAGCTGCTATATAACACAGGAGTCCAGTCTGGCACTCTGTGATGATTTAGATGGGTGGGATGCAGGGGTGGGAGGGAAGCTCAAGAGGGAGAGGATATACATAAAATTACGGCTGATTAAAAAGCAGAGATGTTACTTTGCCAACAAAGGTCTCTATAGTCACAGCTATCGTTTTCCCACTAATCATGTATGGATGTGGACCATAAAGGAGGCTGAGTGCCGAAGAATTGATGCTTTTGAAATGTAGTGTTAGGAGAAGACTCTTGAGAGTCTCTTGGACTGCAAGGCGATCCAACCAGTCCATCCTAAAGGGTATCAGTCTTAAATATTCATTGGAAGGACTGATGCTGAAGCTGAAACTCCAATACTTTGGCCACTGGATGCAAAGAGTTGACTTATTGGAAAATACCCTGATGCTGGGAAAGATTGAAGGCAGGAGAAAAAGGGGATGACAGAGGATGAGATAGTTGGATGGCATCACTCATTTGGTGGACATGAGTTTGAGCAACCTCCGGGAGATGGTGAAGGATGAGGAAGCCTGGTGTGCTTCAGTCCACGGGGTCGCAAAGAGTCAGACATGACTGAGCGACTGAACAAACTGGCTGGTTCCTGTTATTGTATTGCAGAAACCAACACAACATTGCAAAGCAATTATCCTCCAATTAAAGATAAAAATAAATTTAAAAAATAAATCAATAAAATTTTTTAAAAAAGAATTCTTTCAAACAACCTGAATGAGCTAATGAGCCTCCAGACAAGAATTCATCCACTCAGTGCCTGGTTTTGCTTTTGAAATCCTCTGAGTAGAGAATCTGCCCATGCTGGGTGGGCTTCTGACCCACATTACCAGGAGCTAATCAATGGGTGCCATTCTAAACTGCTAATTCTGTTATCTGGAAGTTCACACTTTGCATATTGCTGAAGCCTGGTTTGCAGAATTTTGAGCATTACTTTGCTATCATGCGAGATGAGTGCAATTGTGCAGTAGTTGGAGCATTTTTTGGCATTGCCTTTCTTTGGGATTGAAATGAAAACTGACCTTTTCCAGTCCTGTGGCCACTGCTGAGTTTTCCAAATTTGCTGGCATATTGAGTGCAACAATTTCACAGCATTGTCTTTCAGGATTTGAAATAGCTCCACTGGAATTCCATCACCTCCACTAGCTTTGTTCATAGTGATGCTTTCTAAGGCCCACTTGACTTCACATTCCAGGAGGTCTGGCTCTAGGTTAGTGATCACACCATCATGATTATCTGGGTTGTGAAGCCCTTTTTTGTACAGTTCTTCTATGTTTTCTTGCCACCTCTTCTTAATATCTTCTGCTTCTGTTAGGTCCATACCATTTCTGTCCTTTATTGAGCCCATCTTTGCATGAAATGTTCCCTTGGTATCTCTAATTTTCTTGAAGAGATCTCTAGTCTTTCCCATTCTGTTGTTTTCCTCTATTTCTTTGCATTGATCGCTGAGGAAGGCTTTCTTATCTCTCCTTGCTATTCTTTGGAACTCTGCATTCAGATGCTTATATCTTTCCTTTTCTCCTTTGCTTTTCACTTCTCTTCTTTTCACAGCTGATTGTAAGACCTCCTCAGACAGCCATTTTGCTTTTTTGCATTTCTTTTCCATGGGGATGGTCTTGATCCCTGTCTCCTGTACAATGTCACAAACCTCCGTTCATAGTTCATCAGGCACTCTGTCTATCAGGTCTAGTCCCTTAAATCTATTTCTCACTTCCACTGTATAATCATAAGGGATTTGATTTAGGTCATACCTGAATGGTCTAGTGGTTTTCCCTACTTTCTTCAATATAATTATGAATTTGGCAATAAGGAGTTCATGATCTGAGCCACAGTTTGCTCCTGGTCTTGTTTTTGCTGACTGTATAGAGCTTCTCCATCTTTGGCTGCAAAGAATATAATCAATCTGATTTCGGTGTTGACCAGATGTTCAAGCTGGTTTTAGAAAAGGCAGAGGAACCAGAGATCAAATTGCCTACATCCACTGGATGGATGGAAAAAGCAAGAGAGTTCCAGAAAAACATCTATTTCTGCTTTATTGACTATGCCAAAGCCTTTGACTGTGTGGATTACAATAAACTGTGGAAAATTCTGAAAGAAATGGGAATACCAGACCACCTGACCTGCCTCTTGAGAAACCTATATGCAAATCAGGAAGCAACAGTTAGAACGGGACATGGAACAACAGACTGGTTCCAAATAGGAAAAGGAGTATGTATATCAAGGCTGTATCTTGTCACCCTGCTTATTTAACTTATATGCAGAGTACATCATGAGAAATGCTGGGCTGGAGGAAGCACAAGCTGGAATCAAGATGGCCGGGAGAAATATCAAGAACCTCAGATATGCAGATGACACCACCCTTATGGCAGAAAGTGAAGAGGAACTAAAAAGCCTCTTGATGAAAGTGAAAGTGGAGAGTGAAAAAGTTGACTTAAAGCTCAACATTCAGAAAACAAAGATCATGACATCTGGTCCCATCACTTCATGGGAAATAGATGGGGAAACAATTGACTAGATGGCATAACCGACTCCATGTCAATCGAGTCAGTTATGCCATCTAGCCATCTCATCCTGTCGTCCACTTCTCCTCCTGCCTCCAATCCCTCCCAGCATCAGGGTCTTTTTCAGTGAGTCAGTTCTTCGTATCAGGGGGCCAAAGTATTGGAGTTTCAGCCTCAGCATCAGTCCTTCCAATGAACACCCAGGTTGGACCTCCTTGCAGTCCAAGGGACTTTTATGAGTCTTCTCCAACACCAAAGTTCAAAAGCATCAATTCTTCAGTGCTCAGCTTTCTTTATAGTCCAACTCTCACATCCATACATGACTACTGGAAAAACCATAGCCTAAATTTGTTACACAGCATGAAAAACTAATATGCTATGCAGCTTCCAGACCACAGCTCCCCATTCATAGTGAAGCACACAGAAAATTGTTGTTTTTTTTTTTTTCAAATACATCTTACTTCATTTCCATGTTTTCCCTTATCTCACAGGCATCTCAAATTGAACATATTTCTTCCTTAGAGTATTCAATTCTCAAATGAAGATGTTATCCTAACCCCCACAATTAACTTGTGTGCACATAGTTTTGACCTTAAATAAAAATATAGGGTATTCACATTTAGGATTATCAGAGAGAAAGACATAAAATCTCTGACTCCCAATGTTCAACAAAATGTATATTGAGAAAAATAGTACTCCTGAGGATTCTCTGAAGTCTTGACCATCCACCTCTCCTCCTGCGTGCTCATAAAGTGTCCCTGAATTAGGCACAGTGTTCATTCACTAAGTAGTCAGACTTTATGATTTTGAAAATTCCAAATTCAAGAACGACTTTAAGATATCGTGTTTTTGCCTTTGCTGAGCTAAGTCACTTCAGTCGTGTCTGACTCTGTGCGACCCCATAGACAGCAGCCCACCAGGCTCCCCCGTCCCTGGGATTCTCCAGGCAAGAACACTGGAGTGGGTTGCCATTTCCTTCCCCAATGTGTGAAAGTGAAAAGTGAAGGTGAAGTCGCTCAGTCGTGTCCGACCCTCAGCGACCCCATGGACTGCAGCCTTCCAGGCTCCTCTGTCCATGGGATTTTCCAGGCAAGAGTACTGGAGTGGGCTGCCATTGCCTTCTCCAGCTTTTGCCTCTAATTGGTTTAAATCTAGAGTAATGTCAGCACAATTTCTTTTCCCTTTTGTACTCAGCTTTCAAGGGGCTTAACATCATTTTGCAATGTTTGGCTTTCTAGGTTGCCCCAAGCATCAAGACATAGACAACAGACTGGGGGAAATGCAACAGGAAAGATACAAAGGAAGGCTAGGGCTCAGGCTTGAATTGCCATCTCTCACGTCTCCTCACATTCTATTGGTCAAACTTCGATCTTATGTTCACATCTTAAAGAGCAGCTGAGAAATGTAGTTAGCTCTACACCTCATGGGTAAGAGAAAGGCAAAATGCCTTTGATAAGTAGCATAACTAGCCAGTCTCTTCACTTCTTGAAAATGAATAGGAAGACAGAGTAAAGTTTTATCTTCTTTTCTTACTCATATATATATATATATATATTTTTAATTTGTCCTAATTAAATTTTGTCTTTTGAGCCTTCCAGGTGGTTCAGAGGCAAAGAATCTGCCTATCAATTCAGGAGACACAGGACCTGGGTTCAGTCCCTGGTTTGGGAAGATCTCCTCAAGAAGGGAATGGCAACTCAGTCCAATATTCTTGCCAACAGAATTTCATGGACAGAGGAGCCTGGTGGACTGCAGTCCATGGGGTCACAAAGAGTTGGATACAACTGAGTGACTAACACTTAGCCTATTTAGATATTTTAGAATAAGCACACATAATTTCACATCACATTTTTAAAAGAGGCTAATGTAAACAAAAACAAGATAGTATGGCAATTTCACAGTCCAGTTTAGAATTAAGATCATGAGAAACTAATGTGTTAAGCTTATCTTATTTATAAAATAAGCTAATGATGATGAATGTTACAGTAATTGTCATGAGACCAAGCCAAATGCTTAAACTAGTATTTTTTTCTAGAGTCAGTTATCTGATTCTAATAATCTGTTTCCAAGATACATACAGGAATCCTATCAGTGTGTAAACATACCTCAAATCTGACTGCCTGCTTGTGTGCTAAGAATATAATGCAGTCTGCATTGTAATATTTACTTCCTACTGCTATCTTATGTTGTATCCACATCATCCATTATCACATAGAGAGTTATCATTATCATCGAGCAAGTCTGGGGGGAGTTGTTAATCTTTGATTCCTTCCTAGTCTATTTAGTGATGGACCTACAACTAAATTAAAATTGCCTTTTCTGTAGCAACCTCTTAATCTCTTCCTTTGGCAGACATTTATTGAGCTAGCATAAAGATGTGTACTTCTGCATTAATAATATACCCCTGCTTTGTCTATTGTGGGACTTGTATTTCAAACAAACAAGCATCATGACCTGTATTTTTCTAGTATGATTGTAAAGAATGGAATTCATGGTTATGGGAGACAGTGCAGAGGATACACTAAGCCTATATCTGAGCATTTTATTAGTGGCTTAAATCACATTAACTACATTTCAGTGACTGAATGCTATTCTTCTATTAGTTCTGTTTACTCTTTTCTCATTCAAATAGCCATTAAAAACAGAAACAGTGCACATACCCATTTTTGATTTTACAATTACATTCCAAATTTCTCCATTGTACATTTCTAGAATAAAAAGGGGGGACCTAGCAAGAGGATATTTTCAGTAGCAATTATTTATTAATTCAAAAATTATTCATCATTGTGGAATTTTCTAGACATTTGTATAACTAACCTTCTAATAAAATTAGCATTAATTTTGCATTTTATAGGTGAATGTATAGAAATGCAGAAAGACGAAGTATGGACCAGAGACCATATAAGAAACAACTTAAAACTAATGACTTTGTCATAAAAAAATGATACAGTTAATGAGGGCTGTTACAAACATAGATGAAGGAGAAAAAGTAGAGAGAACAGTCATTCCTCCTAGACACAGTCTTCAAAATGGTATCTATTCAATGATCACTACAAATTTGAATTATGAAAATAAGTCAATTTGAACTTAACTGATTATATCTGTTGGCATCTCAGGATTATTTTCACTCTCTTCTCTGTTGTTGTGTTGTTGTTGTTCAATTACTTAAGTCGTGTCCAACTCCATACAATCCCATGAATTACAGCACACCAGGCTTCCCTGCAGAGAAGACAATGGCAACCCACTCCAGTAGTCTTGCCTGGAAAATGCCATGGACGGAGGAGCCTGGTAGGCTGCAATCCATGGGGTCGCTAAGAGTCAGACACGACTGAGCGACTTCACTTTCACTTTTCACCTTCATGCATTGGAGAAGGAAATGGCAACCCACTCCAGTGTTCCTGCCTGGAGAATCCCAGGGACAGAGGAGTCTAGTGGGCTGCCGTGTATGGGGTCACACAGAGTCGGACAGGACTGAAGTGACTTAGCAGCAGCAGGCTTCCCTGACCTTCCCTATCACGTGTTTGTTCAAATTCATAGCCACTGAATTGGTGATGTCATCCAACCATCTCATCCTCTGTTGCCCCCTTCTCCTGCTTTTGATCTTCCCCAACATCAGGGTATTTTTCAGTGAGTCGGTTCCTGGCATTAGGTGCCAAAGTATTGGAGTTTCAGCTTCAGCATCATTTCTTCCAATGAATATTCAGGATTGATTTTGCTTAGGATTGAATGGTTTGATCTCCTTGCAGTCCAAGGGACTCTGAAGAGTCTTCTCCAGCACCACAATTTGAAAGCATCAGTTCTTCGGCACTCAGCCTTCTTTATGTTCCAACCATCACATATGTACATGACTACTGGAAAAACTATAGCTTTGACTATACAGACCTTTGTCAGCAAAGTGAGGGCTGTGATTTTTAATATGCTGTCTAGGTTTGTCATAACTTTTCTTTCAAGGAGCAAGCGTCTTTTATTTTCATGACTGCAGTTACCATCTGCAGTGATTTTAGAGCCCAAGAAAATAAAATATTTCACTGTTTCCACTTTTTCCCCTTCTATTTGCCATAAAGTGCTGGGACCAGATGGTGTGATCTTAGTTTTCTGAATGTTGAGTTTTACGCCAACTGTTTCATTCTCCTCCTTCACTTGCATCAAGAGGCTCTTTAGTTCTCCTTCACTTTCTGCCATAAGGGTGGTATCTGCTTGTATGAGGTTATTGATATTTCTCCTGGCAATCTTCATTCCAACTTGTGCTTCATCCAGCCTGGCATTTCACATGATGTACTCTGCATATAAGTTAAATAAGCAGGGTGACAATATACAGCCCTGATGTACTCCTTTCCCATTTTGGAACTAATCTGTTTTTCCATGTCCAGTTCTAACCGTTGCTTATTGACATGCATACAGATTTCTCAAGAAGCAGGTAAGGTGTTCTGGGATTCATATGTCTTTAAGAATTTTCTGCAGTTTGTTGTGATCCACACAGCCGAAGGCTTTGGCATAGTCAATAAAGCAGAAGTAGATATTTTTCTGGAACTCTCTTGCTTTTTCCATGATCCAGTGGATGCTGTCAATTTGATCTCTGATCCCTTTGGCTTTTCTAAATCTTGCTTGTACATCTGGAATATCTCAGTTCACTTACTGCTGAAACCTAGCTTAGAGGATTTTGAACATTACCTTGCTAGCATGTGAAATGAGTACAACTGTGCAGTAGTTTGAACATTCTTTGGCATTGCCCTTCTTTGGGATTAGAATAAAAACATCTTTTCCAGTCCGATGGCCACTGATGAGTTTTCCCAATTTGCTAACATTTAGTGCAGCACTTTAGCACTTTTAGAATTTGAAATAGCTCAGCTGGAATCCATCACCTTCACTAGCTTTGTTTGTGATAATGTTTCCTAAGGCCCACTTGACTTCACATTGCAGGATGTCTGGCTCCAGGTGAATGACCACACCATCATGGTTATCTGGGTCATTAAGACCTTTTCTGTATAGTTCTTCCATGTATTCTTGCCTGCTCTTCTTAATCTCTTCTGCTTCTGTTAGGTCCTTGCCATTTCTGTCCTTCATTGTGCCCATCTCTGCATGAAATATTCCCTTGGTATTTACAATTTTCTTGAAGAGATCTAGTCTTTTCCATTCTATTGTTTTCCTGCTTCTTTGCACTGTTCATTTAAGAAGGCTCTCTTATCTCTCCTTGCTATTCTCTGCTTTCATTTGGATATTATTTCCCTTTCTCCTTTGTTTTTCACTTCTTTTCTCAACTATTTGTAAGGTCTCTTCAGACAACCATTCTGCCTTCTTGCATTTCTTTTTCTTGGAAATGGTTTTGGTCACTACCTCCTGTACAATGTTGTGAACCTCCATACATGGCTTTTTAGGCACTCTGTCTACCAGATCTTATCCTTTGAATTTTTTTCCAACTTCACTCTATAATCATAAGGGATTTGATTTAGATCATATCTCAATGACCTAGAGGTTTTCCATATTCTTCAATTTAAACCTGAATTTTGCAATGACAAACTCACAACCTGAGCCACAGTCAGTTCCAGGTCTTGGAAGCTAGAGAAGCTGGAGAAGCTGACTGTATAGAGCTTCTCCATCTTCAGTTGCAAAGAATACAATCAATCTGATTTTGGTATAGACCATCTGGTCATGTCCATTTGTAGAGTTAACTCTTACATTATATGTCCAGAGTGTTCTCTTCTCTATACTCATCCCTGTTGTGGGAACTGGACATGTGGAAGCTGTATTTTGAAACTTTCTTGTCAGAAAGATTCCTTCTTATGTTTGATTATTAGAGGATTCAGGTAAGATATGAAAGGAAGAAGAAAAGCAGCATTTTTTTGGCATTAGCAGGTCTCCAGAAGACATGAGATTTTGATAGTGATTTTGGACATTCTCCCAGAAATCCACCCATTTGGATACACAGGCAGCAGAACTGTTCAAAAATGCTAACGGGTTTCTGATGCCTTGAAACCAACAGCAAACTTTAAAGCTAGCTGCAGATTTCCCCATCCTTCCAATAATTTTATAAGCACTCATTTCATTTTAAAAATCTTTCCTTTTTGAAATCTCTCCAGTTAATTTTTTTTCTGACCAAATTCGTTTATACACACAGTGAGACATTTCATGAAAATTGTCAACAGATGTTTTCTTTTCTGTAGCATCACCTTTACAAAGCTAAGAGTCCTTGCCTCCCACCACCCCCCTTCACCCTCTGCCAAGCTTCCTTTTAATATTAGAAGTTAGTTAGGTCTCAATTAAGATACTTATTTGAAATTCATCTGTGTTTCCTCATTTAAAGTCAGGATTCTGAAAGCATAGTGTTCATTTAATCTGTCCTTTCCTAATGATTTGAAGCCCTTAATTGTCTGGTCATGTGTAACACAATGTTACATACTGCATTTGATAGATTAACTAGACCCATACACATCCAATGTCCCTAGACAGAATGTTAAGCAAAATGTCAGCCCTGGGTCTATCCAGTTTCTAATAACTTTTATGCAGAAATATTTAACTGTAGATACCTGGAATATTATCAATTAATCTAAATGGGGCATGAAGGTAGTAATATATTAGCATTGTAGGATTTAGATATTATTTCTGTCGTTGAAAATATGAAGCACCATTTGAGGTTATTGATCTTGAAAAAGCAATGACTATGTGTGGTTTTGTAACTTTCCTGAAGTTTACTTTATTGCAGTGCACTGAGAATAGAAATCCCAAAATAGCTTTTTAGAATAACCTCTACTAAAAGAAAAGAGAGATATGAATCATAAAAAACTCTTCTTTGTAAAAGTTACAGTTTCTCCTATTGATCTTTCTGACTCTTTTCAGCTAAGAAGTGCAAGGAGTTGAAAATGAGTTCTGGAACAATATAGTGGACCCCAGCATAAACTATCCCCAAACAGACATTTGGGTAAAAATGAAACAAAATAAAACACAACTAAAAAACAGTAACAAAAAAACACCACACAGCAGAGTTTAAAAATCAAAGTTGTTTACAGATCTTATTCCTCTCAGCAAAATATTAAGACCCGATCAATTTCAAGTCTTTCCACTAATAAGTTCAAATTGCACTTTCCTGGTTAGTGAATTTAAAAAAGAAATATTCAGTAAAGTTAGCTCCAAATCCCAAAGGCAACTTCAAAAAAACATCCAACTTGGTGCTGTCAAAATTATCTATATTTGCTTTAAGTGTTTCACAAAGGAAGAATTTAATGTAGGTTTTATAAAAACCAATAGAATTTAAACAAAAAAGTAAAACTCTATTGGTTTCTTTCTTTCTTTCTTTTTTTTTTTTTTAACTAAAATACCCAGTAGTAATTGTACGCCTGTTGACTTTACTGGACACTTGCAGCCTTCCAGCTGTTTTGTGTGATTCATCTCATATAATACTCATGGCAGACCTGTAAAGTACTAATATAATGACAAATTCACAGCAAAGAAAACTAAGTTATAGAGAGAAGAATTACTTGCTCAGGTTCACACATCTATTAAGAAAATGCAGAATTAGAAACTAGGGAATATGGCAGAGTTTCCATTATGAAGGATTACAATATATTGCTATCCATTTTATTTGTGATATCAGGCAGTCTTCTCCTCATTTGCAGTTAGTGGAGAATCAATGATAAACTGTTATCAATCCAGTAAAGATTTATTGAATATCTACTAAGTTTCAGACATTTTATGAGATATTGATAATAAAATCTGAAGGTTTATTATCCAATTCTAGCAGATATCTATGTCAACTCATTTTGGGAAGTTATGATTATAACTTTCACATTATGGACTCATAAAATGTGACCTGCTTCCTAGACATATTTGATTTTCTAGCCAGATACCTCTTCCAGTCCATCTCACATTACTTCCCCCTAGTTCTGTCTAATTGGTCCAGGATCGGGAAGTTGATATACCTGAGCCACTCAATGACATTCTCTAGAAATATAAACTTAGAATTGGATGTTGTGACTCTTTACTGAAAGAGATAACATATAGACTCAGTAGACCTTGGTGGCCCTATTTTCCTGCTATTATTCTGTAAAATAACTTGTCTGAAGATGAAAGAAGCAGCAGACCAGCAGTGAGAAGCAACACGAAACCCAGAGAGACGTGGTGGCTTACTTTCAATTGTTTCTGAGATGCAGCCACATCTCTGTCCTTGAAGTCTTCGAAGCACTATTGCATCGTATAAAAAGGTTTTCCTTGCTGCTTAAGCCATTTCAAGTTGGATTTCTGTTACTGTCAATCCAAAAGTTTCTAGCTGTAACAGCAGAGAAAACATGGCTTTTCAAGCCATAATCACCTGTGCTACTGAAGTACTTTAACCAGTTTGTGTTCCTGATAGAATTAAACACCTGAAAGTATAGAGCAATTTGTTTTTAAAATTCAAAATGCTTCCCTGGTAGCTCAGTGGGTAAAGAATCTGCCTGCAGTGCAGGAGACCCAGGTTAGATCCCTGGGTTGGGAAGATTCCCTGGATAAGGAACCCATTCCAGTATTGTTACCTGGAAAATCCTAGGGACAGAGGAGCCTGGCAGGCTACAGTCCATGGGGTCGCAAGAGTCGGACACAACTTTGCAACTGAACCACCACGACTAATGGCTTTTAATCAAATCTCTTAGAATTTCCTGCAAAGATATTCAAGCCTGGGACCCAATCTATTATATTTCTCCACTTCATCTACTTCTTGTCCCTATTACTTATTTAAATTCCAGCTAGGATAACTAGTCCACATCACCCGATATCATTCTTCTCAACTGAGTTGGTACTCAACTGGTATTTACTGATAATGGTTCAGAGTTCAACCTGATGGGCCAGAGGTTCATTCTGATCTATGCTTATGTCATACTATTTGATAAATATTTTATATTTCACCTAAATTGCAAGTATGATGTGTTACATGTGTTTCCATCAACTTAGTATGCCTTCTCTAATTGGCTTAGTGGCAAATTTCCATTGATTGATTCATTCATTTATTCAACAAATACTGAGAACCTATGACATATGTATTATTTTCCTCATTGGGAGACTATTGCATGGCTTATTTTCTTAAGAAGGTCATTTTGCAGTTTAAAGATGACTTTGGAGGCAGGAAGACTAGTAAAGAGGCTATCATGGGAGCCTAGTTAACACTTGCTATCTAGAAGGCTGATGATAGCACTGCAGATGGTGAAAAATAGTGTGCTCTAAGGCAGAGTCAAATCATTGAAGATTTAAATATTACCTTTTTTATGAAGCCCTCTCTAATTCTTCAAGCAGAGTTATTTGCTCTACCACATGTGTTTACCTGGTATGCTATTAACATTTCCACTGTAGCCCTTATCAAATTGTAATGTAACTAAGTTGTAAATGACTGACTTTCCATGCAGAATTTGAAGTCTTTTAATTCGTACTATCTTCATCTTTCTTTCTCCATATCTAGCATAATACCGAGTATATATTAAATAATTAATCTCTCTCAAGAGTAAGAGAAAGAAGTTACAAAGAAATAATGCTTTCTAAATTAGAGATATGCATGTTATTTGGGTTTCTCAGGTGACCCCTGGGTTGGGAAGATTTCCTGGAGGAGAGCACATCAACCCAACCCAGTATTCTTGCCTGGAGAATCCCATGGACAGAGGAACCTGGTGGAGTATAGTCTATAGGGTTGCAAATAGTCAGACATGACTGAAGTAACTTAGCACACATGCATGCATATGCATATTATTTAAATGCATTCTCTGATATTATTTATTAAGTTGATTTTTATCTAATCTTTGTGTTAGTTTAATAATAGTATGAAAGAGCAAAAGTTAATAAAAGATGATTCTTTCATTTCTATCTTTCCATACATATTTTAAATGTATGTGAATATATTTGATAATATATTCACATATATTTATATAGTTTATATGGCATGATAGCATCTCTCTCTATATATATTTCCTCTAGGAAAGATGTCAACAGTATACTTATGTATCTTTTGATCAAAAGGAAGAAAACTAGTTTCTCCTGTGTCCAGTTTTATAATGACTATCCATCCACTCACCATATTATGTTGGCTAAAGAATAAAAGAAGAAAGCAAGAATTTTGTGAGAAAGTTTCTCAAATAAAATTCCCATTGAAGTACTTGTCTAACTTGTTGGCAACTGGAAGTCAACATTTTGTTCTTTGTCCACAGTTTGTCTGGGGCTGAGATGGCAGTGTTGAGTACTTAAATGAAATTAATGAAATTTGTCTGCCTTCCAAAATGAGATAAGCATGAAGTATATGCTTGCTTATCCCACAGATCTCAGACACAGTCCTAGGTAAACATATCAATAGCAAAAACAAACCAAAAAAAGCTTATTGCATTGTAATTTCGACTACTGTTTTAATATTGGAGATTTACTCTTTTCCCAGAATTAACTCTCCCTCAATATTGACACATAACTTAAGAGTATTCTCAATGAAAACGGTGCCATACAGTCTGTAGTTTGGCTTAATTTATAACACCTTTGCCCTTTATTTCATAAGACATCATACTTCTTTCAGTGGATATTTTGGGATCATATTTTGCAAAGCATTTCCCCTTGATTCTTACTCACCTGCTACAAAGGGGTACTGGTAAAACAAACAAAGAAACAATCTTGTAATGACTGTCTTCTATGCACTGCATTCAATTCATTTCTGCATATTAGCACATAACCACAAGCCTGAGACCTAAAAGAAATCATAACATATTGTATTGCTCAATACAAACCAGGAAACCATCAAGCAAGATTTTAAAAATGCAAATAAGAATGGTTGCCCTTGGAGCTGATGGTAAATCATTTTTCTCTAGTATTGAAGATTGATTGAAGATTCACCATGTACGAAATGAGGAAGGCTGGTTTTTCCTGTGCTCATGTATGGATGTGAGAGTTGGACTGTGAAGAAGGCTGAGCGCTGAAGAATTGATGCTTTTGAACTGTGGTGTTGAGAAGACTCTTGAGAGTCCCTTGGACTACAAGGAGATCCAACCAGTCCATCCTGAAGGAGATCAGCCCTGGGATTTCTTTGGAAGGAATGATGCTAAAGCTGAAACTCCAGTACTTTGGCCACCTCATGCAAAGAGTTGACTCATTGGAAAAGACTCTGATGCTGGGAGGGATTGGGGGCAAGAGGAGAAGGGGACGACAGAGGATGAGATGGCTGGATGGCATCACTGACTCGATGGACATGAGTCTGAGTGAACTCTGGGAGTTGGTGATGGACAGGGAGGCCTGGCGTGCTGCGATTCATGGGGTCGCAAAGAGTCAGACACGACTGAGTGACTGATCTGATCTGATCTGATAGATGGTTTTGCTGGAGGACTTCATCATTTTTTTAAAAAAATGTTTTTCAACTGAAAGTCCTCATATCTCCTGTGGTTGCCAGTGGGAGATCTTGAATAAACAACTCACATATTTGTAATTCCTTTGGAAAAGCTGTTTAAAATTGTATTTTTTATACTAAGAAATATTACATCCAAAAAAGTATTCTACCCATCTGTATAAAATCACTATTATTATCTAGATGATATACTTTCAGACTTTCTTTGCATATGTAAAATATATGTATAAATTATCATGCACAGAAATAAGATCATACTCTATCAGCTGTTTTAAAATCTTCTCTTAAAACTTAATATATCTTTGTGTCAGTAATTGTCTATGTCAAAATTTTAACAATTGCATAGGAAAAAAACTGCATTAAAACTATTTCAAAGATTATTTAATTTAGAATAAAATTTTAAATATTGATATTAATAATTGAAGAGTGTCTATTAGCATTAGGCATTATTTTAAGTACATAAAAAATGGAATTCTGGTTGAGCTATTTCAAATACTAAAAGATGATGCTCTGAAAGTGCTGCACTCAATATGCCAGCAAATTTGGAAAACTCAGCAGTGGCCACAGGACTGGAAAAGGTCAGTTTTCATTTCAGTCCCAAAGAAATGCAATGCCAAAGAATGCTCAAATTTCTGCACAATCGCACTCATCTCAAAGGAAATGGTAACCCACTCCAGTGTTCTTGCCTGGAGAATCCCAAGGACGGGGAAGCCTGGTGGGCTGCCGTCTATGGGGTCACACAGAGTCGGACACGACTGAAGTGACTTAGCAGCAGCAGCAGCACAGGCTAGTAAAGTAATGCTCAAAATTCTCCAAGCCAGACTTCAACTATACGTGAAACATGAACTTCCAGATGCTCAAGTTGAATTTAGAAAAGGCAGAGAAACCAGAGATCAAATTGCCAACATCTGCTGGATCATCAAAAGAGCAAGAGAGTTCCAGAAAAACATCTATTTCTGCTTTATTGACTATGCCAAAGCTTTTGACTGTGTGGATCATGACAAACTGTGGATATTCTTCAAGAGATGGGAATACCAGACCACCTGACTGCCTCTTGAAAAATCTGTATGCAGGTCAAGAAGCAACAATCAGAACTGGACATGGAAATAAAAGACTGGTTCCAAATCGGGAAAGGAGTACATCAAGACTGTACATTGTCACTCTGCTTATTTAACTTATATGCAGAGTAAATCATGAGAAACGCTGGGCTGGATGAAGCACAAGCTGGAATCAAGACTCCCATGAGAAATATAATAACCTCAGATATGTAGATGACACCACCCTTATGGCAGAAAGCAAAGTAGAACTAAAAGAGCCTCTTGATGAAAGTGAAAGAGAGGAGTAAAAAAGTTGGCTTTAAACTCGACATTCAGAAAACTAAGATCATGCCATCTGGTCCCATCACTTCATGGCAGATAGATGGGGAAACAGTGGAAACAGTGTCAGACTTTATTTTGGGGGGCTCCAAAATCACTGCAGGTGGTGACTGCATTCATGAAATTAAAAGACACTTGATCCTTGGAAGAAAAGTTATGACCAACCTAGACAGCATATTAAAAAGCAAAGACATGACTTTGCCAACAAAGGTCTGTCTAGTCAAAGCTATGGTTTTTCCAGTAGTCATGTATGGATGTGAGACTTGAACTTAAAGAATGCTGAGCACTGAAGAATTGATGCCTTTGAAATGTGGTGTTGGAGAAGACTCTTGAGAGTCCCTTGGATAGCAAGGAGATCCAACCAGTCCATCCTAAAAGAAATCAGTCCTGAATATTCATTGCAAGGACTTATGCTGAAGCTGAAACTCCAATACTTTGCCCACCTGATTCGAGGAACTGATCATTTGATAAGACCCTAATGCTGGGAAAGACTGAAGGTGGGAGGAACAGGGGGTGACATAGAATGAGATGGTTGGATGGGATCACTGACTCAATGGACATGAGTTTCAGTTAACTCCGGGAGTTAGTGAAGGACAGGGAGGCCTGGCTTGCTGCAGTCCTTGGGGTCAAAAAGAATTGGACACGACTGAGCAACGAACTGAAAAAATGTTACTCCATTGTGATTTTACAACAATATGACATGATAGTATCTGTGTTTAGAGATACACTCCCACTGGGAATATAAAGTAGGAGATCAAAAATAGAAGTAATTTAAAAGGAAAAAATTCTCCTTTTGTAAGCTAATCTGAACCCAAATTTATAGCAATATATATTCTAATTTATATCCATATCTTTATAGCCTTTTAGTTTCAGGAAATGTATTTACAATTGAAAGGTCCTAGTAAAACATATGAAAATTCTTTTCCCAACATATATATAAACTTTATACATATAGTATTTTAAATAGCTGTATATCTATGTCTATATCTCTGTCTATTTATTTGAAATAATGTGAATTAGAAACTTCTATTCTCATATTAATAACTTTCATTATATAACATTATATAATGAATATATAATATATAATTTATATATATATAATTATATACAGTGGAAGTGAGAAATAGATTTAAGGGCCTAGATCTGATAGATAGACTGTCTGATGAACTATGGATGGAGGTTCATGACATTGTGCAGGAGACAGGGATCAAGACCATCCCCATGGAAAAGAAATGCAAAAAAGCAAAATGGCTGTCTGAGGAGGCCTTACAAATAGCTGTGAAAAGAAGAGAAGTGAAAAGCAAAGGAGAAAAGGAAAGACACAAACATCTGAATGCAGAGTTCCAAAGAATAGCAAGAAAAGATAAGAAAGCCTTCTTCAGCGATCAATGCAAAGAAATAGAGGAAAACAACAGAATGGGAAAGACTAGAGATCTCTTCAAGAAAATCAGATATACCAAAGGAACATTTCATGCAAAGATGGGCTTGATAAAGGACAGAAATGGTATGGACCTAACAGAAGCAGAAGATATTAAGAAGAGATGGCAAGAATACACAGAAGAAGTGTACAAAAAAGATCTTCATGACCCAGATAATCACGATGGTGTGATCACTGACCTAGAGCCAGACATCCTGGAATGTGAAGTCAAGTGGGCCTTAGGAAGCATCACTACGAGCAAAGCTAGTGGAGGTGATGGAATTCCACTTGAGCTATTCCAAATCCTAAAAGATGATGCTGTGAAAGTGCTGCACTCAATATGCCAGCAAATTTGGGAAACTCAGCAGTGGCCACAAGACTGGAAAAGGTCAGTTTTCATTTCAATCCCAAAGAAAGGCAATGCCAAAGGGTGCTCAAACTACCGCACAATTGCACTCATCTCACACACTAGTAAAGTAATGCTCAAAATTCTCCAAGCCAGGCTTCAGCAATATGTGAACCGTGAACTTCCTAATGTTCAAGCTGGTTTTAGAAAAGGCAGAGGAACCAGAGATCAAATTGCCAACATCCACTGGATCATGGAAAAAGCAAGACAGTTCCAGAAAAACATCTATTTCTGCTTTATTGACTATGCCAAAGCCTTTGACTGTGTGGATCACAATAAACTGTGGAAAATTCTGAAAGAGCTGGGAATACCAGACCACTGGACCTGCCTCTTGAGAAACCTGTATGTAGGTCAAGAAGCAACAGTTAGAACTGGACATGGAACAACAGACTGGTTCCAAATAGGAAAAGGAGTTCATCAAGGCTGTATATTGTCACCCTGTTTATTTAACTCACATGCAGAGTACATCATGAGAAACGCTGGGCTGGAAGAAACACAAGCTGGAATCAAGATGGCCGGGAGAAATATCAATAACCTCAGATATGCAGATGACACTACCCTTATGGCAGAAAGTGAAGAGGAACTTAACAGCCTCTTGATGAAAGTGAAAGTGGAGAGTGAAAAAGTTGGCTTAAAACTCCACATTCAGAAAACAAAGATCAGGGCATCCAGTCCCATCACTTCATGGGAAATAGATTGGGAAACAGTGGAAACAGTGTCAGACTTTAGTTTTCTGGGCTTCAAAATCACTGCAGATGGTGACTGCAGCCATAAAATTAAAAGACGCTTACTCTTTGGAAGGAAAGTTATGACAAACCTAGAGAGCATATTCAAAAGCAGAGACATTACTTTGCCAACAAAGGCTCGTCTAGTCAAGGCTATGGTTTTTCCTGTGGTCGTGTATGGATGCGGGAGTTGGACTGTGAAGAAGGCTGAGAGCCAAAGAATTGATGCTTTTGAACTGTGGTGTTGGAGAAGACTCTTGAGAGTCCCTTGGACTGCAAGGAGATCCAACCAGTCCATTCTGAAGGAGATCAGCCCTGGGATTTCTTTGGAAGGAATGATGCTGAAACTGAAACTCCAGTACTTTGGCCACCTCATGCGAAGAGTTGACTCATTGGAAAAGACTGATGCTGGGAGGGATTGGGAGCAAGAGGAGAAGGGGACGACAGAAGATGAGATGGCTGATGGCATCACTGACTCGACGGACATGAGTGAGTGAACTCCGGGAGTTGGTGATGGACAGGGAGGCCTGGCGTGCTGCAATTCATGGGGTTGCAAAGATTCGGACATGACTGAGTGACTGATCTGATCTGATCTGATCATTTATATAATATATAAAATATATTATATAAATTAACATTATATATTGTTCATTTAGTTGTCCATTATCTATATAAATAAATGGAGATTAAAACAAAGAACAATTTTAAAGGAAAGCTAATTATTATTATATCACATTCTAAAATAGACTTTCCATTCCATTTGTATTAATTTAAAATCTATAGCTTATAAGATGAACAAGCCTCCTGAAATATTAATAATAGAAATTCTACCAATTAAAAATCATATATTTACATTGATTAAAATATTTTTCACTTAAAAAGCCAATATTGTTCCTAGTGAACATTCTTTGTTTTCTCTCAAGCTCTAGAAATAGAACATAAAGAGTCACAACTGACTTAGCAACTAAACAAGGGCAAACAAACAAACAAAAAACCTCTAACATATCTCAACATTTTTCTCTTTACAAGTCCTAGAATTTGTTTATTTCATCAGATTAAGCACATTTTCCCCCCATAAGCTCCTCCTTTATAGAGTTTTTTTTTTTTTTAAGGAAAATCTATTATCACAAATGTTGATTGTGTAAAAATAGTCAAGTTTGTTAATATCTGAAATGACTTTTGTGAGTTAAAAAATATACAACTTCTCTGAGTTCCAATGTTAAAGTATGCCCTATCTCAGCAGTTATTCATCATGCACCAATTTTTACTGCTTGAAAACAAATTAATAGTAACTTTTCCTCATTTTAAAGGGACATCTACCATTGACTATATGTGTTATCTAACTTTTCCACATAAATGGTTTTAACCAGGGTCCAATTTAATAACACTGTTTTACAGCTGGTGATTGAAAAGTAAATCTTCATTATGTATTTTTCTGCTGAAGCATTATTTCTATAATTTTTAAAATCAGACGAACTAGGAGTAAAACTTTACACCTTCTTTAAACTTTCTGGACCAAAACAAAACAAAACAAAAAGCAAATAAACATAAAAGTTTTTTTTTTAATATTTCAATTCATCTTTTTACCCATAGATGAAGCAAATGTCAAAATATATACATTTGTCCTTCAGTTCATCATTAACTTTAGCACATATATCCACAAGGAAAATTTTATGCTTATTTTAGTTGAGTAAGCAGCTTAGATCAATTAGAAAAAGATAAGCTGTGGAACAAATTAAACCTCAAAGCAATTATGCAACTGTAGACCTAACTCTACAGTCAGCTTTTTTTGGCCTTTATATTTTTAAGTAAATTCTTAACATATATATGACATAACATGGAAGTTTAACTTCTTAGTGTTTTAAAACCTAAAGGTCCCAAATTTTCAGATCAGTCAATCATACTTGAGGATATTTTAATTTTCTCTAAATAAAACAAGAGAAAAAGTTGTTTTAATTTTATTAGTTATATTTTAAATTGTTAATAAATTTGAGAGAATTTTAAAAATAAAACTTTGATAAACAAGTCGACTGGACAGTCTTTCTTAGAGGTGAGCCTTGCGCAGGACTGAAGGAAGAACTTTCACATGGTTGTTTCAAATAGGGCACAAGTACTAAATTCTGCAACCAAGTTCTCCATCAAAAGTAACTGGCAAAAGTAAATTTCTAGGTATAAAGAGGCACTAACGTATACTTCTAGCATGCAGTAGATATTTTCCACTTATGAGAAGAACCTAATGCGTTGTTTTTTGTTCCACAAATAGAATGTTTTATTCATCTTTGTTCATTTTGAGATCAAAAATATTATTCTCATTCTAAAATACCTTCAAGTCAAATAAATTCTGCACAAAACTTTAGTATAATTATTTGGAGCAAAGACTAGAAATCAGATTGCTTAGCATTCAAATGTTCTCTCCCATTTGTTCATTTTCTGATATGTGGCAAGTAATTTGATCTCTTTGTGACTCAGTATCCTCAAAGGGGAAATAAGGATAATAACGAGCTAAGAGGGAAGAGGTTTATTGTGATGATTAGAAAATATGTCAGAAAGATTGTAGTTTCCAATTCATATTATTGAATATATAAATTGAATCTACAATTTAGCAAATAGTTTATTAGCAGCAAGTCCAATAATTATTTTTTAGAAGGAAATGTATTTGTTTGGAAAACACATTAATAAACCTGTTTTGAAATACGGGCAAAGGGTTCTTTATGAAATTTGGAGATCAGTTTGTTCTGCTTCTGTAATGTTGGAGGAGAGAAAAGAAGATCTCCTTATCAAAGAAGATAAGGAGAAAAAAAAAGAGCCAGAGAGAGTGTATGAGATACAGGACTACATGGAGAAATCACCAGTGGCGTTTTCTCTTTATTTTGTAATCATAAAAGGATAGGACCAGGGATGAATGGTCCCGAATTCAAATGATTTCATTGCTACTATGTAAACTTTTCTTTATGTAAGAGATCAGCCTAATCAAATATTCACTAGAGCCTAACACACCCAGGAATGCTTGGCATGACTTGGTTTACCACTTTGCCTTGTGAAACATTAAAAAGGGCCCAAATTCATGTGACACATAAAGCATGGACTGCTCTAGCATAGGAAGGATCAAAGACACAGTCAGCCTTAGGTATTAGGGAAATCTTAGGGATTGTTTGGATTTCTGTGGAGTACAGTACTGGGAATTTTAATTAGTCATACCTAGATATAAAGGGCTGGGACATTCTGCAGTTGATGCTGACTTTAGTTTTAAAGTACTATATAGTTTCTAAAGAGCTTTTTGGTATGTGATCTCACTTGCTCTTCACAGTGCTCTGTGAGGTGGAATGAGGGGACGTGGGGAGATGGATTCTCTCCTCTTCAAAGATCAAGGAACAACCTGAGATTTCAGTTGAGTGATTCAAAAATTTAAACCTGAGATTAACAGACATGTCCAATGCGATATTGTGATATAATTAGAAATATATATTTGCCCTTTGTCCCTCAGTTGCTAACATAGATCCCCTAAAGCCTTATACTTTCCTGAGTGATAGGCGTGAAAGGAGTATCTTTTGTTATTTATAATAGGTTTCTTTCTACCACATCTCAGCTGATGTTAATGAAATGACTCTTGATGAGTCACTTCAGGACTCAGGAGTGACTCATCCTCCATAGCTTCAGGATGGAGGTTGGTTGCCACAGGAACCAGCCATGTGATTAGAAGGTTGGAGTTTTCAGTCACATCTTCTTGACTTCCAGAGAGAGGCTTTGGAGATTGGGAAAATCATTACCGATCAATGGTTTAACCAATCATATCTTTATAAAGGAACCTCCATAAAAGCCCTAAACAGCAGGAGTTGGAAACATTCCAGGTTGGCAAATATATACGCATGTGAGTGTGTATATATATATATATACACACACACAGGTGGCAAATATATACACGTGTCCTGTGTACATGTGGGTGTACACAGGAGGGTGTCAAAGAAATTCCACAGGGACAGAAGTGCTCACTCTCAGGACTCTTCCAGACCTCATCTTCATATTGCTGCTCATTTGCATCCTTTATAATAAACTGGAAATTGAAAGTAAAATGTTTCCCAGAATGAGCCATTATAAAAACTTATTGAATAATGAGGTGGGAACCCTGATCTGTAGCCAAATCAAAAATAAATGTGAGTAATCTGAGGACTCACTACTTGGAGCTGGCATCTGAAGGAGGGGCTGTCTTGTGGGACTGAGCCCTTAACCTGTGGGTCTGTACTAACTCCCAACTGTCAGAAATGATTTAGTTGTAGAACACCCAATGGGTATCTGCAGAGAAGTGAAGAGTTGCATAGTGTGGAAAACCCTAAGTGTGGTGTCAGAAGTGTTGTGAGTAGAGAAGCAGATTTCCTTTATCCTAGGTCGCACAAACTTGTAGAATGAAGAGTTGGAATACTTCAGCCTCCTCTTCTTCTATGTACAGGATAGGTTTCCACAGATGGAAGGAATTACTTTGGATCTAGTGACTTTTCATTTTAGTTTATATAAAGCACATTTTTTATGAAACCAGAGGAAAGGAGAGGATATGTATCTTTTTAGGAAAAATAGTAAATATATTATTTTTTAAAAAATAACTTTGGAAGCAGTGCTTAAAATAAATGAATTTCTCATTTAAATGAAATAGGAATCTTGTGAGAGGGAAAATGATCCTTTGGTAACAATCTGTGTTTGATCTCAAATTTGTTGAAAGCGTCCACAGCCTGGAACGAAAGCCCCTTCTTCCTTATGTATGCCCTATAGGTATACACACACAAACTTGCAAAATTTCTTCTCTCTCTTCCCTCCAAACAAAAGTGGAACCAACAATATGAGAATGTATATCTTTTATGCAATCAGCTTTCTTCCTAATCTTTTTGTTGTACAGGGCCAGATCTCTTATTATCAAGTGGAACCAACAGACCCACAGTTGAGAACTCATTCATCCTCACCACAGAGGAAAGCTGTCTAGAGGATAAAATCATCAGTGTATCGCATGCCTTGGGCTGCTTATTAGACAAGACAGTAGGATGGATAAAAGAGCTGCTATGTTATGATTTTAAGATTATAAACTGTCTTTCCTCAAGAAGGGGAAAAAGTTAATACTTTAAAGGGAGAGTATTCAGGGATGAATGGGGGTTATTAGGAATCAAGGGCACAAACTCTGAAGATCCAAGCAACCTGAAAGAAAACTTTCTTATTTGTGAAACAGAATACAAAGTAAATACCTTATTTGGTTTCCTGCTTGAGCCAGGACAATGATTCAGATTATAAAAAGAGACTCACATGACTTGTATTGGCTGCATGGCACTGGAGCGGCTGTGAGGAGATACCCTAGGTGGAAGGGCAGAGAACTCCCAGCAAGATAGTAGGTGCTAGAGAGGCAGCTGTGCAGCACTGGAGCGACATTGAGAAGATACACTACATCCAAAGGCAAAGGAGAAGCCCCAGCAAGATAGTCAGATCAGATCAGATCAGATCAGTCACTCAGTCGTGTCTGACGCTTTGCAACCCCATGAATCGCAGCACACCAGGCCTCTCTATCCATCACCATGTCCCAGAGTTCACTCAAACTCATGTCCATCGAGTCAGTGATGCGATCCAGCCATCTCATCCTCTGTCGTCCCCTTTTCCTCCTTCCCCCAATCCCTCCCAGTGTCAGAGTCTTTTCCAATGAGTCAACTCTTTGCATGAGGTGGCCAAAGTACTGGAGTTGCAGCTTTAGCATCAATCCTTCCAAAGAACACCCAAGGCTGGTCTCCTTTAGGATGGACTGGTTGGATCTCCTTGCAGTCCAAGGGACTCTCAAGAGTCTTCTCCAACATCACAGTTTAAAAGCATCAGTTCTTCGGTGCTCAGCTTTCTTTATAGTCCAACTCTCACATCCAAACATGACCACAGGAAAAACCATAGCCTTGACCAGACGGACCTTTGTTGGCAAAGTAATGTCTCTGCTTTTGAATATGCTATTTAGGTTGGTCATAACTTTCCTTCCAAGGAATAAGTGTCTTTTAATTTCATGGCTGCAGTCACCATCTGCAGTGATTTGGGAGCCCCAAAAACTAATGTCTGACACTGTTTCCACTGTTTCCCCATCTATTTCCCATGAAGGGATGTGACCAGATGCCGTGATCTTTGTTTTCTGAATGTTGAGCTTAAGTCAACTTTGTCACTGTCCACTTTCACTCTCATCAAGAGGCTTTTTAGTACCTCTTCACTTTCTGCCATAAGGGTGGTGTCATCTGCATATCTGTGGTTATTGATATTTCTCCCGGCAATCTTGATTCCAGCTTGTGCTTCTTCCAGCCCAGAGTTTCTCATGATGTACTCTGCATATAAGGTAAATAAGCAGGGTGACAATTGATGTACTCCTTTTCCTATTTGGAACCAGTCAGTTGCTCTGTGTCCAGTTCTAACTGTTGCTTCCTGACCTGCATATAGGTTTCTCAAGAGGCAGGTCAGGTGGTCTGGTATTTCCGTCTCTTTCAGAATTTTCCACAGTTTATTGTGATCCACACAGTCAAAGGCTTTGGCATAGTCAATAAAGCAGAAATAGATGTTTTTCTGGAACTCTCTTGCTTTTTTGATGATCCAGAGTATGTAGGCAATTTGATCTCTGGTTCCTCTGCCTTTGCTAAAACCAGCTTGAACATCTGGAAGTTCACGGTTCACGTATAGCAAGATGGTAGGAGGGGTGAAATCACATTTAGAATCAAATCCCATACCCACCAGAGATGCTCAGAGGGCTCATACAAACCTTGACACATGAGGACCCAGACACCCCACAGAGACTGAGACAGAACTGTCAGTGTCTCCTGCGGAGGTACCTGTCAGCAGTGGACTGCCACAGGGACAGGGGCTCTGAGTGCAGCAGACCTGGCATAAGCCCTCTTGGAGGAGGTCACCATTAACCTCACCATAGAGCCACCAGAACTTACACAGGACTGGAGAAACACTCTTGGAGGGCACAAACAGAAACTTGTGCATACCAGAACTCAGGAGAAAGGAGCAGTGATCCTACAAGAGACTGACCCAGACTAATCCATGAGTGTCCAGAAGTCTCCGGTGGAGGCGTGGGTCATCGGTGGCCTGCTGCCAGGTTGGGGGCACTTAGTATAGCAGTGCATAAATGCAATCTTTTGAAGGAGGTAACCATTATCTTCATTACCTCCACCATAGTTCAGTTCATTTCAGTCACTGAGTCGTGTCTGACTCTGCAACTCCATGGGCAGCAGCATGCCAGGCATCCCTATCCATCACCAACTCCCAGAGTTTACTCGAACTCATGTCCATTGAGTCGGTGATGCCATCCAACTATCTCATCTTCTGTCATCCCCTTCTTCTCCCACCTTCAATCTTTCCCAGCATCACAGTTTTTTCAAATGAGTCAGTTCTTAGCATCAGGTGGCCAAAGTATTGGAGTTTCAGCTTCAGCATCAGTCCTTCCAGTGAATATTCAGGACTGATTTCCTTTAGGGTGTACTGGTTGTATCTCCTTGTAGTCCAAGGGACTCTCAAAAGTTTTCTTCAACACCACAGGTCAAAATTATCAGTTCTTTGACACTCAGCTTTCTTTATACTCCAACTCTCACATCTATACATGACCACTGGAAAAACTATAGCTTTGACTAGACAGACCTTTTTTGGCAAAGTGATGTCTCTGCTTTTTAATATGCTGCCTAGATTGGTCATAACTTTTCTTCCAAGGAGCAAGTGTCTTTTAATTTCATGGCTGCAATCACCATCTGCAGTGATTTTGGAGCCCAGAGAAATAAAAGTCTGTCACAGTTTCCATTGTTTCCTCATCTATTTGCCATGAAGTGATGGGATCAGATGTCATGATCTTAATTTTCTGAATGTTGAGTTTTAAGCCAAGTTTTTCACTCTCCTCTTTTTACTTTCATCAAGAGGCTCTTTAGTTCTTCTCTACTTTCTGCCATAAGGGTGGTATCATCTGCATATCTGAGGTTATTGATATTTCTCCCGGCAATCTTGATTCCAGCTTGTGCTTCATCCAGCCAAGCGTTTCTCATTATGTGCTCTTCAGATAACTTAAATAAGCAGGTGACAGTATACAGCCTTGACATACTCCTTTCCCGATTTGGGGAAACTTGTTGTTTCATGTCCAGTTCTAACTGTTGCTTCTTGACCAGCATACAGATTTCTCTGGAGGCAGGTCAGGTGCCCTACTATTTCCATCTTTTTAAGAATTTTTCACAGTTTCTTTTGAGCCACATAGTCAAAGTCTTTGGCATAGTCAATAAAGCTGAATGAAGTAGATGTTTTTCTGTAACTCTCTTGCTTTTTCAGTCATCCAATGGAGGTTGACAATTTGATCTCTGGTTTCTCTGCCTTTTCTAAACCAGCTTGAACATCTGGAAGTTCACAGGTCACGTACTGTTGAAGCCTGGTTTGGAGAATTTTGAACATTACTTTACTAGCATGTGAGATGATTGTAATTGTGTGGTAGTTTGAGCATTCTCTGGCATTGCCTTTCTTAGGGATTGGAATGAAAACTGACCTTTTCCTGTCCTGTGGCCACTGCTGAGTTTTCCAAATTTGCTGGCATATTGAGGGCAGCACTTTCACAGCATCATCTTTCAGGATTTGGAATAGCTCAACTGGAATTCCATCACCTCCACTAGCTTTGTTTATAGTGATGCTTTCTAAGGCCCTCTTGACTTCACATTCCAGGATGTCTGGCTCTAGGTGAGTGGTCCCACTATCCTGGTTATCTGGGTCATTATGATCTTTTTTGTATAGTTCTTCTGTGTATTCTTGCCACCTCTTCTTAACATCTTCTGCTTCTGTTAGGTCCATACCATTTCTGTAATTTATTGTGCCCATCTTTGCATTAGATGTTCCCTTGGTGTCTATAATTTTCTTGAAGAGATCTCTAGCCTTTCCCATTCTATTTTTTCCCTCTATTTCTTTGCACTGATCACCGAGGAAGGCTTTCTTATCTCTCCTTGCTATTCTTTGGAACTCTGCATTCAATAGGTATATCTTTCTTTTTCTCCTTTGCTTTTTGCTTCTCTTCCTTTCACAGCTATTTGTAAGGCCTCCTCAGACAGCTATTTTGCTTTTTTGCATTTATTTTTCTTGGGGACGGTTTTGATCACTGCCTCCTGTACAATGTCATGAACCTCTGTCCATAGTTCATCAGGCACTCTGTCTATCAGATCTAGTCCCTTAAATTTATTTCTCACTTCTACTGTATAATCATAAGGGGTTTGATTTAGGTCATACCTGAATAGTCTAATGATTTTCCCTATTTTCTTGAATTTAAGTCTGAATTTGGCTATAAGGAGTTCATGATCTGAGCCACAGTATGCTACCAGTCTTGTTTTAAGACCAGGATCGAGTTTATTAATAGTTTATAAGTTGTATGCAATCGAAAGGCACTTGCATTTCAAGTGACTCCCCATTTTTTCTTTTTTTATACGGAGCTCACATTGTTTGGCTCAGGCTGATAGATGAAGTAGTTGATACATGTGAACTAACCAACACCTCAAGGAGGATTTAAGTTATGTCATTGCCATTTTTATACCCATGAAGTTGTGCACTTGACATTCTGTTTCTCTAGGAACCTGTGCCTCATAAATCTGTAAACTCTAAAGTTGTTTACCATAAGCAATCCTCAAACAAGATAAAAATTCCAGAGATGAGTACTATATTTCTAGGAAAGAGCACTGTTTGTTTTCATCATGCTCAAAGGAAATCTGATGTTTGTTTTCTTTTTCTTTTCCAGGAACATCTGTCCAAGTAATCAGGGAGAAGTGGACCATAAGCCCATTGTTTAACTTCTTTTTCTTGTTACCTTTCATCTTATCCCCCTTGCCCAATTTCAATACTTTAAAACACGAATCTCTTCCTACTCCTAGGATAATTACCTAAAATCTTAAGTAATGTGTTTTTATAACTTCAAGTAAGATCATGGCATCTGGTCCCATCACTTCATGGCAAATAAATGGGGAAGCAGTGAAAACAGTGACAGACTTTATTATTTTGGGCTCCAAAATCACTGTAGATGTTGACTGCACCATCTGCAGATGTATCCATGAAATTAAAAGATGCTTACTCCTTGAAAGAAAAGTTGACATTAAAGCAAAGACATTACTTTTCCAACAAAGGTTCGTCTAGTCAAAGCCATGGTTTTTCCAGTAGTCATGTGTGGATGTGAGAGTTGGTATAAAGAAAGCTGAGTGCCAAAGAATTAATGCTTTTGAACTGTGGTGTTAGAAAAGACTCTTGAGAGTCCCTTGGACTGCAAGGAGATCCAACCAATCCATCCTGAAGGAGATAAGTTCTGAATATGCATTGGAAGGACTGATGCTGAAACTCCAATACTTTGGCCACCTGATGCTAAGAACTGGCTCATTTGAAAAGGCACTGATGCTGAGAGAGATTGACGGCAGGAGGAGGAGGAGATGACAGAGGATGAGATAATTGGATGGCATCACCGAGTCAATGAACATGAGTTTGAGTAAACTCTGGGGGTTGATGATGGACAGGGATGCCTGGAGTGCTACAGTCCATGGGGTCGCAAAGAGTTGGACACGACTGAGCGACTGAACTGAACTGATTGAAGATGGTCAAGGCATATTTAAAAAGTGACAGGGGAGCTTTATTCTATGATCACTGAAAAGAGAGTAATCCAGATGGTGTTAGAGACTAGTTTTCTTCCCCTATCCTGAGTTTATTAAGGAGGTGATTTAACTGACCTTATTTAGGTAATGAATGAACAAACTGAGCAAGGTATTCTTTCTTTCTCACAAGTCCATTTACTATTCTGTGAAGTTTGCTATTATAAGTTTCTTATATGTTTCTTAATCTTTTACTATAAATATCTACAGTTATGAAGGTTCTTTTTACTGGGACATTTTTATTGTTATGTCCAGTTCAAATAGTATCAGTTTAAACACACATCCTGCTGGATGATTGAAGTTTTAGGGATTATATATGATCCACTACTTCCCTGATTTTAATAGTATGATTATAATATACCAAATAGTATATTATATTTACATTTCATGATGGTGATTTTATGGACTTCTATTTCTTTTTTGCACAGCAGTCATCAGATGGTCTTTGACATATACCCTGATGCAGACTATTGAACTCAAGAAAATTGACCTGTGGGTGAAAAACCAATCAAAAACATAGTAATACCTTTCCCTGTAAACTTCTCCTCCTCTGTAGTACAGAGGAAATTTTACCACCAGGATGACATAGTGGTGGTATCCCTATAAAGAACAGTTAAATCTAATGATTCCCAATAGAATAAACTTCACTGAAGTCATTCATTCAAGTTTATTGAGTATCCACATGGTATATAACAATCTGGGCCCAAACAATACCCATTCCTATATGATTAAAGGGGGAAGTTCTATCATTTCATATACAAGTGGTATTTTCCCATTTATATAACACTTAAGGATAAACATATGATAGGAAACAAAGTATCTCAGAGGAATTCCTCGGTGGTTCAGTGGTTAAGATTCCTCACTTCCACTGCAGGGGGCACAGATTTGATCCATAGTTGGGGAAAGAGTCTGCCTGTCACGTGGCTAAAGGAAAAAGAAGTAAGATATCTCAGAATCATTTAGGTCATAGTTTTTGAGAGAGTAGGCTTTTCTTATTCTAAAAGGAGAATGTGCACCTGTAAGTAGTGTTTTAACTACTATGGTGACTTATCTTACATATAATTCTTCAGTAAAAATATAATGGCTATAATGGCATGTCTCTCAATCATTTTGGCTTGAAAATATGATTAAGATAATTTAAACTCAAATTTTCAAATGTGTTTGTTTTGCACATATGAACTATAAGTTCAATAATACTCGGTACTTTCTAGATGTAATTAATGTAGAATAAACAAGAAAGCTTACAAAGTGCTTCCTTGTTTCATTGGGCTAAATTTAGCTAACAATAATTTGGAAAGCCAGTGGCTATAAAATAATCCATCCCAATAAATATTTTGAAGGGAAAACAGGGCATGAGTAATGGCACTAAAGCCTTGGTGACCAGAAAGCAAATGCTTCAACAAAGGTCAGGGCATTCCCCTGAGTCCAAACAGTGACTGTCATTATAAGTTTGGATCTTCATACCCCACCCCCCATATTTTAAGATTTATTTTTAATATTGTTTCTTTATAAGCTATTTTTACTGGCAAAGCTGTGTAACAAAGTCTACCAGAAAACCTCAATGGCATTTGAAAGTAAACATTGATTGTTGTTTATGAGTAAGTAGTTAGCTTGGTAATGCTGCCAATTTGGTCCAGGCTTAGCTTACTTTGGCTAAATTTATTCATTTATCTGTGGGCACTTTGTAGATTCACTGAAGGCTTGCTAATTTAGGATGATCTTCGCATGGATTTGGCTTCCCTTGGTGCTAGTGGTAAAGAACCTGCTTGCCAATGCAGAAGATGCAAGAGACATGAGTTTGATCCCTGGGTAAGGAAGATCCCCTAGAGGAGGGTATGGCAACTCACTTCAGTATTCTTGCCTGGAGAATCCCATGGACAGAGGAGCCTGGTGGGCTACAGTCCATAGGGTTGCAAAGAGTCAAACACAACTGAAACAATTTAGGAGTCATGCATGCATGACATGGATTTTCCATCTGTGCACCATGTGGGCTCAACTCTTCCAACAGTCTAGCCCAAACTTTTCATTATGTTTCAAACAGGGATAGTGTAGAGAGAATGGAAATTTTATGTGAGTCCTCTGGAGGCTCCACATAAGTGATAACATGCCATCATTTTTGCTTCAATCTTTTGGCCAAAGCAATAGTTATTACAAATTCTAAGTATGAGGTACAGGGCCAGAAAATATTATTTTTCCTATTACAGGTTCTCTGGTTGGGATCCTGTTTCCTAGACTGGCAAACAAATTTACTTAATAGATGTTTTATGTGACACAGGAGAACTTACAAGGAAATGAAGACCCCAAGAAATGGTTAAACCCAAGCTTTTTTGTATTGTTTAATTAAAAGTGAAAAGTTATGAAAAAAACGTAATAGGATGAAAAGGTATGAAGTAAGGGTAATAAACTGGAAGAAACTTACCAAGTCCTGTTTATTAGAATTCCTCTCAGCATCTCTCCATCTTCAGAGATAAGTATGCTTCTTTCCTCTGCCTATATCTCAAAAGAGGATCTCATGACCTGCTTCAGGGGTGAAAGGAAAGTCAGAGATTCCACTCTGCACTTGTCATTTCTCTAATTCCTTCATTTTAAATGATGACTATGACAAGGTGCCATATTTTAGTATAGTGTGGTCTTAACCTCATCAGATGTGATTAAAAGTTACAGGACCAATATTATATACATGGAGGCCATTAACCAGAACCATCTGAACCACCAATACACTAAAGTGCCTGCATTAGAAAGTGTAAACATCCACATGAGCCTTGTAGTATACAACCAGAGGATTGGATCTCAGTTATTTTCCATCTTGAGAAGTTATGTTGTATATTGTACTCTGCTAAAGCCATTATTTAAAACTTTTTAAAGGCAAAATTTCTAGGATTCTTGGCACCTTGGAGGTGCTGCTCCACAAATTCTCTGTCAGTAGTAAATAGTAAGAGGGAACCATGACTCTTCATCTTGGAAATACACCAGGCATCCCTGATAAGCAGCAAGGCAAGCAGAGACTCAGACAGATGTTCATGGGAGAGAGCTGCACATTTTGCAGTGAACTGAAGTGCAGAAAATTCCTCCTACATCAGGTAAAGAAAGATAAGAGCTGCAGTTTAGAAGATACAGCATCTTCCCAGGAGGAGTGAGTCACGTGCTTTTTGAACTAAAGCCAAAAGCCATAAATAAGAGTGGGGTTCTACAATGAATGTCAGTTCATTTTTATTTATTAACCACTGTTATTTATCCAAGTTAAAATTCATACGGAAGGAGCTCATATTTCCCTTCTGCAGTTGATCTTAGAACACATTAAAATGTGAAAGAAGGAGAGAAATGAAAGTTATTTAGCCAGTCCATCCCACATAATCAGTCCCCTTTAAATTCATGTCAGTAAAACCATCAGATAAACCCACTGCTTCAAAGATTATTATCTCAGTGAATAACAACAATAAACATACACTGAATACAGAGAAAAAATGGCTACTGAGGAAATGGCCACCCACAAACAGATAGCACTAGTTTCAAAAACAAAAAAAAAAATCAACCACCAAAATTAGTTGAAACTTTAAATGATTTTTTAAAATATGCTTTAGTTTGTTTGGAAGTCCACATCCTATTACAGCATTAACTTCTTAGAGAGATAATTATCCTCAGAACAGTATTATTTAAAAATGTAGTTAAGTCAAACGTTTCAGTAGCCATTGCTGACCCTCTTGCCTCTTATCTGCCTCAGTATTTTGCTGCTGCACTTCATATTCTGGATTCCATCCTTCGGATTCAACTCACTTTTTGTCTACAGTTAATGGTGATGGTTTCAGTACCCTCATCTCTGCAAGGGCTTCCCAGGTAGCTCAGTGGTAAAGAATCTGCCTGCCAATGCAGGAGATGCTAGTTCAATCCCTGGGTCAGGAAGATCCTCTGGAGAAGAAAATGGCAACCCACTTCAATATTATTGCCTGAAAAACCCCATGGACAGAGGAGCCTGGCAGTCTACAATCCCTGGGGTTGCAAAGAGGTAGACAAGACTGAGCAACTGAGCACACACGTATCTCTGTGCACAGTGTCTCCCATATAGAAATACCTTAACCAACGCAAAAATGCCTCCTAAATATCCATAGAGGATAAGACAAACAGTAAAGATTTCAGGGCTCATTAGCAGATTCTTGGAAACCAAACTATTATTGTGAAACCACTGCAAACTGCTAACCATCAATAAAAGGCTAAGCCTGTTTTTCATATGATTGCTACTTAATTGGTCTATTGTCCTTGAATGTATTTGTTTACTCTTGACAACCTAGGCAGAATTAAACAAACTCATAATCAATATCCCCTGTATTCAAGAAATCACCAAATTCCTGTTGATTCAACTCTGAAACATGTCTCAATTTAAAAACTCGTTTCTGTCTCCAAGCCTACCGCTTCTGTTCAGGCCTAGTTATTTTTTCCCTAGACTATTCATTAGTCTGCTGCCTTGACAATCAGCCTGTAGCACTGCTTCCAGCCTGAACTTCATCTAGTATTCATACTTCTATTTAAGTTATCTAAATTTATTTCAAAATTTCATAAAGAGCCCTTTCAGTGAACTCCTCGTAGCCCATAAGATAAAATGTAAAATCCTTGAGTATGAGACCATATCATGCATAGTCAACTCTGTAGTTTTATTGCTTACTTCTATGCCTGATATTGAGAGGACACTCATGGCATATTTAAGAAATGAAACAAATGGTCCAATAGTTGGAAATGTCTGCCTGTTGAGGAGGTCAAGAAATATTACACTTTTCTCTTAGAGGCTCTATTATTTGCAAGAAGTTAACTTGTATTTGAACTTGGCAACTAACAGGTCAGGTAAGCAGATTAAAGAAGCTTTCTTATCCAACTGCTCATGTGAAAAGTCAATACAGGTAGCAAAAGACATAGAAGAAATTTTCTGCCTTTTCTTTTAAATGAGAAATTAGGGAGGATCACAGGTGTCAAACTGTCAAGAAGAAAATGATGACAAAGTCCAAGCAAAGTGATAAGAATTTTTACCTACAGAGTCTTCACAGGACCCCTGCCTTTTTACTAACTTCTGAATATGTGACTGTCAGCAAAATTCATGCAATTAATGTAAAGATTAGAAAGTGAAAGTGAAGTCTCTTAGTCGTGTCCGACTCTTTGCGACCCCGTGGACTGTAGCCCACCAGGTTCCTCGGCCCATGGGATTCTCCAGACAAGAATCCTGGAGTGGGTTGCCATTTCCTTCTCCAGGAGATCTTCCCAACCCAGGGATCGAACCTAGGTCTCCCATCTTGCAGGCAGATGCTTTAACCTCTGAGCCACTCTTAACCTCATGTAAAGATTAGCTCCTATTAAATAATCAGAAGCTGATGAGTTTCTCCACACCCAAGAGGAAAAGACAGATAATATTTTCTGAGTGTTATACTTAAAAGAGTTACTACCATCAATCACAGATTGAGTTTAATAAAATTTTAAAATTCAGCATCATGTTTGACATTTTAGACCCTAGGGAATTTTTACAATTGGAATGACTTATACAATCCTCTACTTGTTTTCACCAGGTAGAATAATTAAGAATCCAGGGACGGCATAGTATCCCTTAATTTAGCATTTTCCACTAGGTTTTTTATGTACATGTGATTATCTTCCCATTTAAAGTATCTGGTCTCTGCATGAGTAAGTAAAGTGTCCATTGCAAGATTTTGTAGCTTACATAGTCTCACAAAGTGTTATGTGATCTTGAACTATGTACTGCTGCTGCTGTTGCTAAGTCACCTCAGTCGTGTCCGACTCTGTGCGACCCCATAGATGGCAGCCCACCAGGCTCCCCCATCCCTGGGATTCTCCAGGCAAGAACAGTGGAGTGGGTTGCCATTTCCTTCTCCAATGCATGAAAGTGAAAAGTGAAAGTGAAGTCGCTCAGTCGTGTCTGACTCTTAGCGACCCCATGGACTGCAGCCTACCAGGCTCCTCCGTCCACGGGATTTTCCAGGCAAGAGTACTGGACTGGTACTACATAATAGCTAATTCAATTCCTTATTAAAGAATAACTGAAAAAATATATTAAGTGATCTGGTCCAATTTCCACTAATTTGCCTTTGTGTTCCTAGATGGAGCTACCAAAAAAGCATGATCTTATATCCAGGAGTATGGACTCTAAACAGTTGTGAATATTAATTTTATGTTTAAACTTCACTGAACCATGGGGTACTCAAACCAAACATGACTTCTCAGTTTTTACAAAAAGATTAGCATTGGAATCAGTGGACTCAGTAAAGTAGATTTTCCTCCCCAATATGGATAGGCATCATCCAACCCACTGAGAGCTTGAATAGAACAAAAAGCAGAAGAAGGAAAGATTCATTCACTTCCTGCCTGACTGATTGAGCTGATACATCAGTCTTCTCTTGCCCTTGAGTTGGGATTTATAAATACATAAAACAAAACTCTTATGAGTTGTGTTTGTATGGAGAAACCTAAATATAGTGTCTTAAGATAAATATCAACTGAGTTATCAACTAAAATTGTCCCAAGAATGGCTTCACTTGTTTTTATTTCATGATCAATGCCTTATAGAAACTGCTATGGATAAAAAAGTACATTTCCAAGTTAAGCAAGCACCTAACCAGATTGAAGGTTTGTTTTGGGGATTCATTTGAGGACCCATAGACACTATAACTAGATGGAAACCAATGGTGGTAATCGTATTCATCTTAAATATGGTGCAATTGGTGCAGAAATGGTGCATATAAGAATTTGGAGATACAACACATGCAACTCAAATTTTGACACTTTGAGACATGAGGCACCTCCAAACAATCATGAATGGTTACTTGAAGTTCTGAGGTTAGAAGGATCATGCAGACCCCCAGGTTCAGGTGAGGATGCTGTGGAAAGTAGTGAAAGAAACTGTGGCTTTTTCAGTCCTAAAGCTTTGGCATAATAGGTGTATCTCAGATGACACTCTAGAGGCTCTCAGAAAGATGAACTAGAGAAAGAAATCTTAAGATAATCTTTCTGGATAAAGAGAAGTCCTTATTTCATGTTTATACCCAATAAGGGATCAAATCTGGGTCTCCTGTTTTTCAGGCAGATTCTTTACCCACTGAGCCACCAGGGAAGCCCAAAATTCTGCCCTTAAATAGGAGTGTTAGTAGTGAGGATAGAGAGATGTTACTTACTGTGGGGCTCTTCACTGGGTTTCCCTGATGGCTCAGTGGGTGAAGAATTTGCTTGCAATGCAAGAGACACAAGAGACATGGGTTTGATCACTGGATCAGGAAGTTTCCCTGGAAAAGGAAATGGCAACCCACAAAGGAAATGCAACCCACTCTAGTATTCTTGCCTGGAGAATTCTGTGGACAGAGGAGTCTGGCAGGCTACGGTCCATGGAGTCACAAAGAGTCAGACAGAACTTAGCAACTATACAACAACAACAATCACTTAGTTAATTAATGGTACACACTATTTGGAAATCTAGAAATTTAAATTATTTTAGTTAATGATAAATAGGAATATACAGAGAAATGGAATGAAGCATATAATTTTTATGCGTTTGATGAAAGTATTTTTATTTCAGTTCAGTTCAGTAGCTCAGTCATGTCTGACTCTTTGCCACCCCATGAACCGCAGCATAACAGGCGTCCCTATCCATCACCAACTCCCAGAGTTTACTCAAACTCATGTCCGCTGAGTCAGTGATGCCATCTAACCATCTCATCCTCTATTGTCCCCTTCTCCTCCTGCCTTCAATCTTTCCCAATATCAGGGTCTTTTCAAATGAGTCAGCTCTTCACATCAGGTGGCCAAAATATTGGAGTTTCAGCTTCAACATCAGTCCTTCCAATGAACACCCAGGGCTGATCTCCTTCAGAATGGACTGGCTGGATCTCCTTGCAGTCCAAGGGACTCTCAAGAGTCTTCTCCAACACCACAGTTCAAAAGCATTGGTTCTTCAGTGCTCAGCTTTCTTTATTGTCCAACTCCCACGTCCATACATGACTACTGGAAAAACCATAGCCTTGACTAGATGGACCTTTGTTGGCAAAGTAATGTCTCTGCTTTTTAATATGCTGTCTAGGTTGGTCATAACTTTCCTTCCAAGGAGTAAGTCTCTTTTAATTTCATGGCTGCAATCACCATCTGCAATGATTTTGGAGCCCCCCAAAATAAAGTCAGCCACTGTGTCCACTGTTTCCCCATCTATTTGCCATGAAGTGATGGGACTGGATGCCATGATTTTAGTTTTCTGAATGTTGAGCTTTAAGCCAACTTTTTCACTCTCCTCTTTCACTTTCATCAAGAGGCTTTTTAGTTCCTCTTCAGTTTCTGGCATAAGGGTGGTGTCATCTGCATATCTGAGGTTATTCATATTTCCCCCAGCAATCTTGATTCCAACTTGTGCTTCCTCCAGCCCAGCGTTTCTTATGATGTACTCTGCATATAAGTTAAATAAGCAGGGTGACAATATACAGCCTTGATGTACTCCTTTTCCTATTTTGAACCAGTCTGTTGTTCCATGTCCAGTTCTAACTGTTGCTTCCTGACCTGCATACAGGTTTCTCAAGAGGCAGGTCAGGTGGTCTGGTATTCCCAGCTCTTTCAGAATTTTCCAGTTTATGTTGATCCACACAGTCAAAGGCTTTGGCATAGTCAATAAAGCAGAAATAGATGTTTTTCTGGAACTCTCTTGCTTTTTTTATGATCCAGTAGATGTTGTGAATTTGATCTCTGGTTCCTCTGCCTTTTCTAAAACCAGCTTGAACATTTGGAAGTTAGGGAGATCTAAATCCTTCACTGTTGTCGTTTTGTTACCTAAGAGTTAAGAAAATACTTAGTACTTTTGCTACCAAAAGGTGCCCTGTCTCTATTCTCTCATATACTTTGAACATTGTGGAAATTAATATTACTCCCCTTTAAACTAGGTGTGTTTGGTTAAGGTAAACTTAAAAGCTAATGTCTGGATTAGAAGTATGGTACCTTCAAAAAAAGTGCAGACTATGTCAAATACTGGCTGTAAAAACATGTTGGATAAATACACTAAGTAAACTTCCTTTTGAAAATAAATTGAGTAACATTAAGTTTAGCTTCACCAAATTAAATTTAAGGTGAGTCAAAACTTCATGAAAGTGTCCTGTAATGGAAAAAGTCACTTGAGGAAATTAATATATCTATTGAGAATATGAACCACACAGCTATGTGGTTCATATTGGCCACACATCTGTCATCAAGGGGAAGCCTAAATCTCTCTCAGGCTAGAAGTTACAGACTATGATCCCAGAGCCAAAAGTTATCATGAATAATGCCTTAAAAATTGGGATGAATTTAACTTAATTATATATATAGGAAACTCAGAAATTAGAATAAGGAAATATGAAGGTCTGTTCAAAAATTATCAAAAGATTTTATGTCTCAATTTGTGTTCACATCATGAGGATTATAAAAAGTATATGTTCTGCTCATTTAAAATAGAGTTCTAATTCCATATAAAAATGAATGAGTAGTTGGAAGTATATTTTATATTCTCTTTATTTTAGCAAAAATGTCTAATGGGCAGTTGAGATAACTGGATCATTAGGCCACATATAAAATGTGAATGTACACTTTGAGACAGTCAATCTGAAGGGAATATGACAGTTTATAGAGCATGAATATTTCAGCTGAGCTATATATAGATGGGGCTGACAGAAATAACCACACTGCACCGCATCTGGTACAGGATTTAGGCAGCCTCACCTACCAAATGGAAAAACTTGTCATGAACTTTACATAAGGAGGTCCAGGTGATCAGGATGTACACTCTTAAAAACCAAACCAAACAAAACAAAAACACTATAATCAGCATCAGAATAATTGGATAAAAGGAAAAAAAAAAGACTTAAATGACAATATCACAATCAAAACAATGAAAAAATGTGTATATTTAGCATTGATGATGAATGGACAGAAAAGAAAAAAATTCCATAAAAGGCATATCTATTACTCATCTTGGCATCAGAACTAAAACATTTTAATTTCTATTCTGTTCATAATTCCTACTTTTTGTGTATCCATTTTTAAATTATGTCTAGCAATAAAAATTTATTTCTTAACTAAAGCAGCACACACACCACATACACACTTTTGGATCATTTCTACATGCTTTAATAAAGCAAAAAACTATCATCTGATAAACTATAAAACATTTAATGTGTTTTAGTAAAATACAAAATATTAGTTTTTAAGTTAAATTTTTAAACTCACATGGTGTTTTTATAACCACCAATGCAAAAATCAGTTGAAGAATCTAATAATCATCTCAATGAAAAATAAAAATCAACCTTGCTACCTTGTTATGATCTCTAAGACATAGTTAGTTTCAGAATCACTAAATTAAAAATGAGATCTATAGAGGATTTTGTCTCAAATCTCTATTGACATTGCACAGAAGCACATACAAAAAAGAAGACTGAGAGCATAGTCAGCCCTAGCTTCCCTGTTCAATTTTGGGATTTTTTTTGTTTAATCAAAGGAGAATTCAGAGTCTTTCCTGAATATCCCTATTGAAAGCACAGAATTTAAAGTTATTAAAATTAGGCTTCTAAAAATAACAGTTAAACTTGATACAATATTTTTATTATCTTGTCTCTTTTCATTGGATTTATAGTGATAAAGATGTTGATTTCTTCTCATCCAGATTCCTCTGCCACTAGCAACCTTTAAGCATAAGTAACAGGAATAGTGAATATAGATATTGCTTTTTAATAATTACAAAGGATTTTTATCTCTCTTGTATAAAATAGACATTCCATAAACTTTGTTTTTTACTCTCTTTTTCTTTTTCTATACTCCAAGGTATATTTTCCGATATTCCAAGTACATATCTGTCAATACCTTATTATAAATATCTTCTCCTGAGCTCTATCCTTACTTTCATATCCAACAAAACTCTTCGAAATGATGGAAATGCTATCAAATGCTGAAAAATAACCACTAGCTACATATGGTGACTGAGCACTTAAAATGCAGCTAGTACAACTGAGAAACCAAATTTTAAATTAAAATAACCATTTGTGGCTTGTAGATATCGTATCAGACAGCACAGTTCTTGACTTTCATTCTGAAAGCCTATTAGATTTTCTGTGAATATACTATAAGAATCTCAGTTTTAACATATCAAATCTAACGTTCATCCCCTACTAAATGTACCCAATATCTCCTCACCATCAAAATGTATGTACACATTTATTAATTGGTGTTTATCTGTTTATCACTGTCATTCTTATTTTCATACACACACTAACACACACACTTATGCACAAATGATGAAAAATTGTTTTTTTCTTTTAAGTGTCATAACTTAAATAGTCATTCCTCCATACTATATGTCATCTACATTTGACTCCTAGACAACTCCAGGGGACCCTGTTTCTCAGGTAGTAGCCATATCAAATCATAATCGCCCCCCATCTCCTTAATGATGTTTTTCTCAACTTCGACTGGGTGCAAGTTTTTTGAGATCTGCACAGTTTCTATGACGACTCTTGACTTTTATTAAGATGTCACCACTTCTAGATTATTGAAATATTAAATTTTCTTGGAAGTTAATAGATATGTTGTTTTCCCATTTTATTTTCTAAAAAACATAAGGATTCTCCTGCTTACTATGAATTAAGAGGATGCAAATACTTTATCCTTTTCTTATTGTTCACCATGACATCATTACCTAACCTATGCTTAATAAGCAATATAAAGTTCTTTCTTGGTTTGTTTTGCTTTTTAATATCATTTTTAATATAAAATTATCCTACATGTGACTGTGAGCAGGACCCTTCAAATTTGTCGCTTGATGGTTGTAATCAGTTTGGAAAAAATTCTCCTAAAATGATTGTTTTTCAAATATTCCTTCTGATCTATGATTCTTTGACTCCAAAATGCACATTAGAAGTTTCAACACATCTGAAGTTTCCCTTTACTCTTTTCAGTATTTTCTATCCTCTTAATTACTCAGACTTTCACCTGAGCATTTTCTTTTCTCACAGTGAATTCTAATTGAAATAAACCCTGACTATCCATCAGGAAGACTGATGCTGAAGCTGATATACTTGGAGTAAAGCTCCAATACTTTGGTCACCTGATGCGTAGACACAATTCATTAGAAAAGACCCTGATGCTGGGCCAGTTGAAGGCCGGAAGAAAATGGGATGATAGTGGATGTGGTGGTTTGGATGGCATCACTGACTCAATGGACATGAGTTTGAGCAAACTCTGGGAGATGGTGAAGGATAGGGAAGACAGGTGTGCTGCAGTCCATGGGATTTCAAAGAGTTGGACATGACTGAGTGACTGAACAAGAGCAAATAATCTTGTTTATTAAACCTCTCTCACTGTGTTCAACCTTTTGTTGAATGCTTCATTTGGATCTTAATGTTTAATTATAATATTTTTTCCTGCTGCAGAATTTCCACTTGACTTTTTAAAATTGAAATAGGATTTTTTAATTGTGAAACTCTTTCTTATATGACCTACTTTATTGAAAAATCATCACAGTAATTTTAAAATACATATTCTATAACTCCAATAACTATGTCATCTGTGAATCTATCATCTGCTTTTTTATTAGTTTTGTTTCTAAATAAGTCTTGCAATTCTTGATTGAACACTGAACTTTGTGTATAAAAATTTCTGAGAATCTGAATAATGTGATTTGTCTCCATGCATAGTTTACCTTATCTTCTGGCATGCCCTTAGAGTTGGGTAACACAGTTAGGAACTGAGATGAATTAAATATAGCCTTCAGTTTTGTAAACTTTGTCTATATCTGGTTCATCCAACTCCAGAAGTTTCAACAGAGAGTCTATGGTACTTTATAGAATTTTTCTTTCTTGATTGGACACCTGGCAGGGGTGATCTCGAATTCTAAATGTTGTTACTTGAACAAAAAAAATTCAAAAACTGTTGTGTTTTTCAGTGGTTACCTACTTTGCTTCTCAGATGGATGTGAAGTGTATGAAACTAGAGCAAATTGGGACCTGTGAGCTTTGGGTGGAAATTATATCTGAACTAGAATTTATAAAGATAAACTGAAACCTGCTTCACTACCCCCAAGTCTCCAGTCTCAAAGATGCAGTGTTAACAGAACATGCTAGCACTCCTTGTCACCTAACTAAACTCAGACCTGGACCAGGAGCTGTAGAAGTTGAAGAAAGTCTGCCAGGATCTGTAATAACTGCAGGCCTGCCCACTACCTGATACCAGCAAGGGAAACCAGCAGATGAGCACATTGCATGAGGCTCAATAGCTCCATGTGCCTTCACTGATCTCTTACAGGTAACACAAGTCTACTTCCCTTCTACCTTCCTAATCTTGTATGAAACATCTCTTGGTGGCCCACACTAATAGAGAACAATGCAAGGAGAGGAATTCTGGAAAATGGAGTCTCACCTTAGCTAAGTTGACAAGACACAAACACACTTTTTATCAATTTATATCCACATATATCTCCTTTATCAATACTGAACATCCAAATAAAGACAGTAGCAAAAGTACACATCTGCTAATTTTTACAACTCTCCCTTGTATTACTGAAGATACGTCAACCATCTGCCTCGAAAAAGACACACATTCTCTTTATCTATTTGTGGGTGACATTCTTTTTTTTTTTAATCTAGCTGAAACATAGCCTTCCTTTGATATCTTGTAATTTTGATTTTGAAATCTGAAAGTAATTATCTATAACACATCTTATGATAAATGGCAGCAGAATGAAAAAAAGGAAGAGAAAAAAACTGGTTAAAGTATGCATAAGTCATCCAAGTCAGAATTAGTAAGAAACATTCATAGATATTATAGTCCTTCTTTTTACAACTGATTTCACAGTCCTAGATGGTATTCATAACTGCCTCCTTTCCATATATATATATTATTGTTTTGCTTTACTCAGGTACCTTGTTTGATAGGATGTGTTCCAAACCTTCCTTCTTGAAGTGTATAGACCATCAATAGACCTGCTTGAATTGTGTTATGTAGTATTCTTTGGACTTTAATCATGGACATAGGAGTACCAAGAATCACCTCAGGGAAATTTTAAATTATCCATATACTCCTTTTCGTTATTTGTAGAAGAAACAAATTATCCACATAATAATAATGATCAATGGCTACCATTGGTACAGTAACCCACTGTTTTGCTTCTTTATTCACTGGCATGAAAAGTACTAGGTAGCTTGTGTCAAGTCTCAAATCCAGTTTTAAAAAGCCATTGATATGCCACTGCTAGAAGACATCCTCCCTTAGACATGCAAATCCTAAAGGTGCAGGGAGAGAAAGTAAAACTTCTACTGCTGCTGCTGCTAAGTCGCTTCAGTCCTGTCCGACTCTGTGCAACCCCATAAACGGCAACCCACCAGACTCCTCTGTCCCTGGGATTCTCCAGGCAAGAACACTGGAGTACGTTGCCATTTCCTTCTCTAATGCATGTATGCACACTAAGTTGCTACAGTCGTGTCCGACTGTGCGGCCCTATGGACAGCAGCTCACTTTTACTAGAGCATCTATATAGACAATAGTGAGAGGAGCCACTCCTCTTAGAATCCTTTGCCTTCTGACCTGTGAACTTCTGCCTGTAGGAGAAAGAGCACCATATTAATTGCTGATATTACTTGAAATTGTCAAGGTGTGGATATCACCTAATGCATAACTGGAGTCTTTAAAAATAATTTCTGCTCTGGCCAGCATGAAGTGATAGGAGCCAGATAAACCTGTTCTCCTGAAAATATATTATTTTAAACAGGAGGAAATGATTTTCAAGATATTATACAGAAGGAAATGAAACATAGGGATCCTCGATCTGTTTCTATTATGTCCAACTGCCTCAAAATTTAGGTTTATTTATATTTAAATGAAAGTCAAAAATTGATACCTACAAGCCAACAGAAGTGACACTGGATTATCTATGATGGTGAAGGAGGCATGTCTGTATTCTCTCCCCACACTCTATTATGGTGAAGTTTACTGTACAATTACTATTATCATTCATCCAGTCAAGAATGGTATTTTATTTTACCATGGTATTTTAGGCATTTTATTTCTGTAAAAACTATGCTGAAAGTGATGGAAAAAGGTATGCCTTATTTCCTAATAGGGAATATTCAAAGTAATCTTTTTTCCTGTAAAAACTATGAAATGCCACACCAATCAGCTTCAAAATCCCATTATGAAACTCCTAGTCCCTGGATTGTTTTAATCTTTTTAGAAACCTATAAAGAAGAAAAGTTATGAGGGGTTTCACTCTTGAATTAGTCTTTTCAGAATGTATTAAAAAAAAGAAAGCTCTCAAAATTCTCTGTCTGTTTCATCTTTGGACATGAATTACTAGAGGAAAAATTCATCAATAATAGTTATTGATTATTTTCTCTGTTCAAAACTACACGCTTTTTTTTCCTGGAATTTTTTATCTCATGAATTCACAAAAGCACACCAGATAGATTTTTTTATACTCAAGGTATTTATGAGCTTGCTCCAAATTCTCTTTCCTCCTTTCCCTACTTTTTCCATAAAGTATAGTAGAGCATCTGTTTCTATGATTTCCCATGAAGTATAAAATCATTCAAATTTAGTAACAAACATTTTATTGAATATCTATATGTCAGATATTTTTCTGAATGAAGGGATATGATGGTGACCAGAAGTATAAAAAGCCTTTGCCTTCAGGGAACTTATAGTGTCATGATTTTCTTAAAAATAAAAAAATAACCTAAGAAACATAAATTTACCAAATGAATGACTAAATGGGTGATTATTGATGTCAGAAAAGAAGTACTAACAAATAATTAGACTTGAAATTAGATGAGTAGAAAACTTTTGGGGTTTCTGTGCCCCTTTCTTCTGTGTTGCATATTTTCTCCAGGATGTAGAAAAACTCAGAAAACCTTTATATAGTATCATTTGCATAATTCTTTCATGTTTCCCTTTCTCATCTTGTAAGTTAATTTAGAATATTTTTTTCAGTGTTGCTCTATTAGAAACCAATCAGTCTCTGATTTGCAAAATATGGAAGCACCATTACTTAAATTGTTTAATATGTTATTTTATAAAACCCTACTGAACACAGGTTTATAAAAGTCAAGCTTAGGCCATAGACTTAACTGTGGTTCCCATTTTGTGGTAAATTTAAGAACCAAAAATTAAAAATGGAAACAAAAAGAACAGCAAAGCAAACAATGACAGCAAAAGCTTCAGATTCTTCAAATACTTTAGGACTTTTCATATAAGCCATCTCAATATGCTACTTGGAAACTGTTTCCAAGGCAAACCATTCAATATCACAGTAATCCAAGTCTATGCCCCAACCAGAAACGCTGAAGAAGCTGAAGTTGAACAGTTCTATGAAGACCTACAACACCTTCTAGAACTAACACCCAAAAAAAGATGTCCTTTTCATTATAGGGGACTGGAATGCAAAAGTAGGAAATCAAGAAACACCTGGAGTAACAGACAAATTTGGCCTTGGAGTACAGAATGAAGCAGGGCAAAGGCTAATAGAGTTTTACCAAGAGAACACACTGGTCATAGAAAACACCCTCTTCCAACAACACAAGAGAAGACTCTACACATGGACATCACCAGATGGTCAACACTGAAATCAGATTGATTATATTCTTTGCAGCCAAAGATGGAGAAGCTCTATACAGTCAGCAAAAACAAGACCGGGAGCTGACTGTGGCTCAGATCATTAACTCCTTATTGCCAAATCATACTTCAATTAAAGACAGTGGGAAAAACCACTAGACCATTCAGGTATCACCTAAATCAAATCCCTTATGATTATACAGTGGAAGTCAGAAATAGATTTAAGGGACTAGATCTGATAGACAGAGTGCCTGATGAACTATGGATGGAGCTTCATGACATTGTATAGGAGACAGGAATCAAGACCATCCCCAAGAAAAAGAAATGCGAAAAAGCAAAATGGCTGTCTGATGAGGTCTTACAAATAGCTATGAAAATAAGGGAAGTGAAAAGAAAAGGAGAAAAGGAAAGATATAAGCATCTGATTGCAGAGTTCCATAGGATAGCAAGGAGAGATAAGAAAGCCTTCCTCAGCGATCAATGCAAAGAAACAGAGGAAAACAATAGAATGGGAAAGACTAGAGTTCTCTAGTCTTTCTCTCTAGTCCAAGAAAATTAGAGATGCCAAGGGAACATATCATGCAAAGATGGGCTCAATAAAAGACAGAAATCATATGGACCTAACAGAAGCAGAAGATATTAAGAAGAGGTGGCAAGAATACAAGGAAGAACTTACAAAAAAGATCTTCACACCCCAGATAATCATGATGGCCTAGAGCCAGACATCTTGGAATGTGAAGTCAAGTGGGCCTTAGGAAGCATCACTACGAACAAAGCTAGTGGAGGTGATGGAATTCCAGTTGAGCTATTTCAAATCCTGAAAGATGATGCTGTGAAAGTGCTGCACTCAATATGCCAGCAAATACGGAAAACTCAGCAGTGGCCACAGGACTGGAAAAGGTCAGTTTTCATTCCAATCCCAAAGAAAGCCAATGCCAAAGTTGCTCAAACTACCACACAATTGCACTCATCTCACATACTAGTAAAGTAATGCTCAAATCTCCAAGCCAGGCTTCAGCAATATGTGAACCATGAACTTCCAGATGTTCAAGCTGGTTTTTAGAAAAGGCAGAGGAACCAGGGATCAAATTGCCCACATCTGCTGGATCATCGGAAAAGCAATAGAGTTCCAGAAAAACATCTATTTCTGCTTTATTGACTACGTCAGTGCCTTTGACTGTGTGGATCACAATAAACTGTGGAAAATTCTGAAAGAGCTGGGAATACCAGACCACCCGACCTGCCTCTTGAGAAACCTGTATGCAGGTCAGGAAGCAACAGCTAGAACTGGACATGGAACAACAGACTGGTTCCAGATAGGAAAAGGAGTACATCAAGGCTGTATATTGCCACCCTGCTTATTTAATTTATATGCAGAGTACATCATGAGAAACACTGGGCTGGAGGAAGCACAAGCTGGAATCAAGATTGCCAGGAGAAATATCAATAACCTCAGATATGCAGATGACACCACCCTTATGGCAGAAAGTGGAGAAGAACTAAAAAGCCTCTTGATGAAAGTGAAAGAGGACAGTGAAAAAGTTGGCTTAAAGCTCAACTTTCAGAAAACGAAGATCATGGCATCTGGTCCCATCACTTTATGGCAAATAGATGGGGAAACAGTGGCTGACTTTATTTTTTGAGCTCCAAAATCACTGCAGATTGTGGTTCCAGCCATGAAATTATAAGACGCTTGCTCCTTGGAAAGAAAGTTATGACCAACCTAGATAGCATATTAAAAAGCAGAGACATTACTTTGCCAACAAAGGTCTGTCTAGTCAAGGCTATGGTTTTTCCAGTGGTCATGTATGGATGTGAGAGTTGAAAGTATAAAGAAAGCTGAGTGCTGAAGAATTGATGCTTTTGAATTGTGGTGTTGGAGAAGACTCCTGAGAGTTCCTTGGATGGCAAGGAGATCCAACCAGCCCATCCTAAAGAAATAAGTCCTGGGTGTTCATTGGAAGGACTGATGCTGAAGCTGAAACTCTAATACTTTGGCCACCTGAAGTGAAGAGCTGACTCATTTGAAAAGACCCTGATGCTGGGAAAGATTGAGGGGAGGAGGAGAAGGGGATGACAGAGGATGGGATGGTTGGATGGCATCACCGACTCAATGGAGATGAGTTTGAGTAGACTACGGGAATTGATGGACAGGGAGGCCTGGTGTTCTGTGGTTCATGGGTTCATGTGGTTCATGTGGTTCACAAAGAGTCAGACATGACTGAGTGACTGAACTGAACTGAACTGAATATGCTACCCTGTTCTGTCATATCTAAAATTTGTTTGAATGATGTTGAGAATTTGCTGCTTCACCCTTAGTCTGTCTTGCATTTGAAACTGATTATATTTCATTGTTTTACAAAATACATCATATTTTTCATGTACATGTAATGAAAATTTATCAGAACTTTTACTAGACAAGAGGTTAGCTTTCTGGGAACTCTAGTGTCTCCCTTTTTTTAGTACCACTCCAGTACTCTTGCCTGGCAAATCCCATGGATGGAGGAGCCTGGTAGGCTGCAGTCCATGGGGTCGCTAGAAGTCAGACACGACTGAACGACTTCACTTTCAATTTTCACTTTCATGCATTGGAGAAGGAAAGGGCAATCCACTCCAGTGTTCTTGCCTGGAGAATCCCAGGGACGGGGGAGCCTGGTGGGCTGCCATCTCTGGGGTTGCACAGAGTCGAACACGACTGAAGCGACTTAGCAGCAGCAGCAGCAGCATAGAAAATAAAAAACAACAGCACTTGGTTTGGAAAATGGAGTACTTGAATGAAACAAAAATTTACATATTACTTATGGGAAGAAAATATTGTTTCTGGTAAAATAAGTAATTTATTACAAACAACAATGAGCCTGAATCTTGTTCTGAGAAACTAGTAACCCATCCACCGAAAGAACTGTCAGTCAATAGAATACTAACTTTGACCAGGTGTTTCTTTCTTTATGGATTCTAGTAATTGTATTTCTGAACTCTCTTTCTCATAAATAATTCTACCAAGACAGAAATCTTTGAATTTATATATTAGAGGCTTTTTGCCTTGCAGAAAGATTAATAGATTGAAATGTACTTGTAAGTAAATTGTCCAAAAAAGCTCTTTATAAAAAAAAAAGGAACCTAATACAAACAACATTGAAGAGGCTAATATTAATATCTTTAGGATCTCGTTGAATTTGATTTTTTAGATGTTAACTGAAGACAGTTCATTTCTTTTGAAAAGAGAGATCAATAGGATTTTAAAATCAAATAATATAAGAAAATTTGATATCATTTCATAATTAAAACATAATAGTTAATTTTTGCCACTTAATTATTTCTCATGAAATTCTTTTACTCATCTCTCTGAAAAATTAGACAGCTAGTTAGAAATAAAGTTTTACTGCAATGACACCTATTCATTTGCAGGGAGATTTTCTGAATAACAAAAAGGAAGGAGGCACTCATTAAGTAGACAGCTCAGTTCCCACCTCTGGAGATTTTTGGTTCTAGATTATTCCCAATTCACTTGCTATGACTTATTCTTTTACCACCTTCAAATCATATTTCTGTGAATTCTCATACCTTGTGTGTGCATGTGTGCTTCGTCACTCAGGCGTGTCTGACTCTCTTGTGGCCCGTGAACTGTAGCCCACCAGGCTCCTTTATCCATGGGATTTCCCAGGCAAGCCTACTGGAGCCGGTTGCCATTTCCTTCTCCAGAGGTCTTCCCAAACATGCCTCTTTCATCTCCTGCATTGCAGACAGATTCTTTACCACTAGCACCACCTGGGAAGCCCCTATTTTCATATCGTTGTTGTTCAGACACTCAGTCGTGTCTAACTCTTTGTGACCCCATGGATTGCAGCATGCCAGCCTTCCCTATCACATCTCCCAGTCCTTGCTCAAATTCATGTCCATTGAGTTAATGATGCCATCCAATCATCTCATCCTCTGTCGTCCCCTTCTCCTCATGCCTTCAATCTTTCCCAGCATCAGGGTCTTTTCTAATGAGTTGGCTCTTCGCATCAGGTGGCTAAAGTGCTGGTGTCAGTTTTATCAGTTGGCATCAGTCCTTCCAATGAATATTCAGGATTGATTTCCTTTAGGATTGACTGGTTTGATCTCCTTGCAGTTCAAGGAACTCTCACGAGTCTTCTCCAACACCACAGTTCAAAAGCATCGATTCTTCAGCATTCAGCCTTCTTTATGGTTCAACTCTCATATCCCTACATGACTGCTGGAAAAACCATAGCTTTGACTATATGGACATTCGTTGGCAAAGTAATGTCTCTGCTTTTTAATACACTGTGTAGGTTTGTCATAACTTTTCTTCCAAGAAGCAAGCATCTTTTAATTTCATGGCAGCAGTCACCATCTGCAGTGATTTTGGAGCCCAAGAATATAAAATCTGTCATGGTTTCCATTGCTTCCCTGTCTATTGGCCATAAAGTGATATGATCAGATATCTTAAGGAAATCAAAATCTTATAATGTTAGTACTCCAATCCCTTACACACAGACTCAGATGTACAATCTTACTGTGTTTTTCAGTCCTTAGCAGAACTTTGTCTTTATAGGAAACACTTCTCTATCTCACAGTATTCCTTTTCTAAGAATTCTCCTCCCACTTCATCATCCCTGTGTATTTTCCATCAGAGCCAACAATGGTAGTCAAATTTTTGGCTTTAGTGAATAGAAACATAGCAACTCAGGTCAGCCACAATCACCAAGAAGAACAGAGGAAGCCAGTTTATAGAGGGAAAGATCAGAACAAAGATCGAGAGAAACAAAGATGAGGAACATCCATTATTGGAAAGAAAGAGAAAGTAACTTTGGTTACTGAAATTGCTACTATTTCCTTCAGTCCTCCCATTCCTGAAGAAGCCTTTTCATGCACTCTCCCCTTAGTAATAATAATAACAATAGGGCTTTCCTGGTGCCTCACTGGTAAAGAATTTGCCTGCCAATGCAGGAAACAGAGGTTCCAACCCTGGTCTGGGAAGATCGCACATGCGCATGCCATGGAACAGCTAAGCCCACACACCACAACTATTGAGCCTGTGCTCTAGAGCCCAGGAGCCACAACTGCTGAGCTCACATGCTGCAAATACGGAAGCCTGCAAGCCCTAGGGCCTGTGCCCTGCAACAAGAGAATCCACTGCAATGAGAAGCCTGCACATCCCAAATAGAGAGTAGCCCCCTCTCCCCACGACTAGAGAAAGCCCGTGTGTAGCAACAAAGACCCAACCTAGCCAAAAATAAATAAATAAATAAATAAAATTATTTTTAAAATTATTTAAAAAAGATAGCAAAAGCTTCCTTACCACTACAACTAACAATGACAGTAATAAGTACTCACTGAGTGTTTGCCATGAAACAGGTAGTATTCTAAGCACTTCATATACACTAACTGACTAAATCCTCATGTTAACTTAGTGAAGTAGTCATTTCTATAGCCCTTGTTTTATATAAGTTAAATGATCATAAATATTCAAGAAACTTGCCTAAATATTACACTGATGGAGCCAGGATTTAAACCCAGGAAGTCTAGTTTCAAGTTCTACACTGTGTTCCTATGTGTATTCAATTTTTAATTGTTTTCTTCGGTGGATTTGTATTACTTAAAACCAAAAGAGAATTCTGCATAAAATGGAAGTATCATAAAAGAATTTACAAATCTACTTGAAAAAAAATAGCCCATCAAAATGTATGGAATAACTGTATTCAGGACATTGGACATTAGGCAATAAAGACACGTTACTTTCATAGACATGAAACCAAATGAGATTAGCTCAGCTATAGCCAGGGCATAGTCCTATGAGAAAGTTTCCAAGCTGTGGTCCTAGGGTGGAGAAGCCCAAAGAGAGACCAGTGGATGCTCCGCATTTATTGACACAGAACTGATAGATCAGGGAGACAATGCCAGCTGTGGTGAGCAGGGAAGATTACTTATAAGTTTAGAGTTAAACAGAGAAAGAACTTGAACATCTGCAGTGGATCCTTCTATAATACTAATCAGAAAGCTATTTAATGTGTGTTGTGAGAAACCACCAGAGGCCATGTAAAGAACCACCCAGTGTATCAGAAAGAAGTGTGAACTTAAAGTTCACACGGCATAGGGACCATGCTTGCTGTCCAGTCAGACTGGAAAAGCAAACAGTTGCTGCAGACCTGGGCAGTACAACCAAAGGACCTTTTGTCAGCGGTGGGGAGAAGTGAGCGCTGGACTAATTACTGCTCTTGTCCTTCCAAGTCTGATCCTCAGTTTTCTTTTTCCCATGGATCCAATTATCATAGTCACCTATTGTCTAATTTTTCCAACCTCTAAATCAGTCAGTTTAGATTCCTTTCTCCTTTTAATTTCATGTTAAATTATTCAAATTCTTTTTATTTATACTTTGTTTCTAGTTCTTCTCTTATATCTCTTCATAATAACATTGTCTAACTGAGATTCCTTATTATCTCTAATGGTTGCACAGGAAGGCAATATTATCAGCCTCCAATCAGGTCCTACCAACCTGCTTTACAACATGTTCCCTCTACATTCTTTCTCTGTCTCCTATTTGAAGACTTGTCCTACCTGCTCCATTTACTTTAGGACCCTTAGCTGGAGGTCCAAGTCCTCTACAACTTATCCTAATTTACTTTTCCAAACCTGCCTCTCAATACTTACCATCATAATCCCCTTATTTCAGCCAGGCTGATTTTCTCATTATTCAATATGCCTTCTTAGATTTTACCTCTAAGCCTAAGCTCAACCATTTTCCAGACTTTAGGCTCCTTCAGTCATGCAATTTCATCCACCTCCCAGTTTCAATCACAGCAGCATAGACAGTTTTATAAGTAGCATTAAAAAAGAAATTAAAGTCTCTGGCCATTTTCTAATCATGATCAAGTAGGTCTTCCTAGGTGATGATTTAAAATGAAAAATGTTCTTTTTGTTTAGGACTGATATTTGCTCCCCAATGAAGATTTTATTAGAATAAAAAATAGTTTATACTTTTTATTGGTAATAAAATCCATATAGATGTTACCTGTTTAGGTCATAGATGATATAATTTTGTAGAAAGATCCAGAATTCAAATGGTATTCATTTTTACAGCAAATGTTATATTCTACTTATCTGAATAAAGTATAGGATGGCCGAGAGTAACTGAAGAGGGCCTAAAGGGAATTAAAATTTTAATTGATGTATATTGTGTAGATATTATTCAATCACCTACTTCAGTATAAGAAAAAAGTTTGTGTATTCAGGAATAATTGTTAAAATGCAAGTTTCTTTATTCATTCATTTGGTTAAAAACAACTGCTCATCCACAGTTAAAAATAATCTTTCACATAGATTCCAGTTTGTTGAACGCCACACCTTCTTAATGATGCTTCTAGACATTGGAGGGTTTAACCAGGTGATGTGATCTAGTAGAAAACATTGGAAACTTAAAAAATAGGACCAATTCAATTATATCAAAGTAAAACTTTTCCTGGAAATTTTAATAATTTCAAGGTCTGTTCCTGTCTAGAAAGCAGTGAGATATGTAGAAACTCTAGTCAGAATCCTTATAGCTTATATTCTTTATATGAGAATAGAATTAACATTAAATTAATGTTAGGACTGGTTCAGCATGGGGATGGGAAGAAAATGAAGATTGGTTATTAACAAATGATATATGGTAATTTGTATCATATCTCAAAGTATTTCCTACCCTAGAGAGATTTATAGCTGCTTTGGCCATTAATTCAGGTTTGGCTATATTTCTGAGATGCTTCCCTCTTGACAGGAAGATTATACATCCTGTTTTGGTGAATTCAGTAGCAGTCATATGACTTGTATTGATCAATAAAATGTTTCTATTAAGTATTATGTATCACTTTTAAGAAAGCTTTAAGAGTTTATGATTCACTCTTTTTTTTTTTTTTTTTCTGATATGAGACTCCCAGGTAGGAGAATTTCTATCAGTGTTAATCTGGAAGGCAGAAGATATGTATAGGAACAGAAGTACATCCTCAAAAGTCATGTAGCGTGATAAGGAAACTTGTTTTGCAAAACACTAAGGTTTTGTGATGGTTTGTTGCTGTAATATAACCTAACCTATCTTGACTGAACCCTGACTAATGCAATTGTTCTTTGAACACTTCTTTTTCTCTACTGTAAACAACAATGTACAATTAAGTCAGTGGGAATAGTGTCTGTTTACATTATGCACATATGCAAAAGTTAAATGACTCCACATTTCCAATTTTATCCTAATGATACTTGATAAAAGCTTTATGCATTTGATTTTCTGATAGGTGAATATATCGTTAAGTGTAAACTGGTTCATAGTCAAAAGTCTGCCTCATTTCCTGCTTGTTCCTATATCCATGCCCCCCCAACCACGAAAATTACTTCAATTATATTTTTATGCATCTTTCAGATTTCCCTTATATGTGCCAAATAAACAAAATACAGATTCTTATTTTCTCTATTTTCACACCAAAGAAAGTATATTATGCCCATCGCTCTGAGCATGTTTTTTTACTTACAGTTTATCTTGGAGGACTTTCCAAATCAATGCAGTTAGATGAACATTGGTCTTTAGCCACATATTATCCATTATATGGCTGTATCATAATTTATTTAAGCCCTCTCTTTTTGGTGGTCATTGGGTGGTTTGATTCTTTTGCTATTGCAAACAATGCTGTAACCAACAAACATAATGCTGCTAAGTCGCTTCAGTCGTGTCTGACTCTCTGCGACCCCATAGACAGCAGCCCACCAGGCTCCACCGTCCCTGGAATTCTCCAGGCAAGAACACTGGAGTGGGTTGCCATTTCCTTCTCCAAACAAACATAATAAGTTAATATAAAAGTAAATGAAAATGGCATAAAGCATTTTGCATATGGACAACCACATATGTAAACTAAATTCCCAAAGGCAGAATTGCTTGATCAAAGTCTCTGTGTTTAAAATTTTGATAGGTATTGCTACATTTATGATTACATGGCTTGTATGAATTCACACTCCCATCAGCAATGTATCAAGTCCCTAATTGCTTTGCCAAGAGTATGTTACCAAACTTAGGAATATTTAGGAATCTGATAAGTGAATAATGGCATCTCAGTGTAGCTTTAATTTGCATCATTCTTATCATAAGAGAGGTTCCATGTAACTCCAACAATGTAGTTAATCCTATTTATTTGTTGGCACTCTGGATACCTGCTTAGCAAATCAGCCTGATTCAGGCTTTGCTCCAATTCAATTTCTCCTTTCTTTCATTTTCTGCTATTATTCTAAATAGTGCTCTCTGGTTCTGATTTCTCATTTCCATTTCTCCAGCTTTCTCTCATTGGCTTAGGGCTTTGTTGACTACCTAGGATTTAAATATCCTTACGGGGTTCCTTTGCAACAAATCAGCCTTTGCAAAAAATAAGTAAATAAATCCATTGATATGTTTTCTAATAAGATTTCTAAATATGAAAAGCCAAGAGTATCAGGCATATACCTGGAGAGAAGATGAAATGAGAGCATAGAAAAGATGGTTGACGGCATCAAGAGAAATCCTGCCCAAAGAACTTGACTTGAAATCTCAATTTTCTCTCTCCTCCTCTCTTTCTCTCCGTCTCTCTTTCCTTCCTTCCTTCTAATTCACTCCAGATTATATCTCACACAAAATTAGGAAACATAGAGAAAGAAGATTGACCACAGACATTAGTTGAATATAGTCTTTCTTGGGCAGGAAATTTATTGTAAGAACCAGAGAAAATGATGCAGCACTTTATAATCTACAGGCTTGTAACATTTGGCTGTGTGTGTGTGTGTGTGTGTGTGTGTGAACTGTATCATGGCTATTATCATGCAGTCAAAGATCCTGGTTTCGTATTTATTTATCAATAATTCCTGGCTGAGAGTCTCACAATATATAACAAAATAATTCTTTCTATTCTGTCAGAATAGTTGTTCATCAAATTGAATTATGAATGAATGAAATTTTCTCTAAGAAGCACACTCTTACATTTTCTGCCTAACTGTTACACGGACAATATTTAGGTAATTGAAATCTCCCATAAGCATTATAATGACTTTTTCAGATCTCTTCTGATCTATACAAATATTGTACAATTGATTTCACTAATTGTTTTTGTAGATCAATAGGAAATCAGAAGCATCTTGTTTCCACTTTCAGTGTTAAATTTTATCTACATAGTAAAGATAATCTGTCAGTCAAGATGTTACGTATTTATCCATCTGGCAATTCACAGTTTTTATCACAGACCCTGCCAGAATGTCAAAATGCCTATGTTAGAGAAAAGAACCCTCATATTTGAGATGTGCAAAAATTTTAATGTCAATATTTATAAAGTAAGAATGCAAATCTATCTTTAAATCATATATATATATACACATATGTATATATGTTTCTAAAGCCCCTAAGTGCCCTGAACCTGAGTTAGGTGTGAGTTGGGTACCCTCACCAAAGTATAGTGTAGGAGTGGGAAAAGCAGTAATGTTGCATGCTTTACTTATATTTAATCCAGTTCCTTCCCTGACTCCTAGCACACGTTTTGAGAAAGTAGTTTAGAAAAATATGTTCCTTGGCAAGTTATCTTATCTTCTGGCTCCCTTCCTAATTTTAATATGGCAATGATTTCTCTCAGCATAGTCTTTGCTTCTAAAGGAGTCTTAACTTGTCTCTGATGTAGTTTGCAAACTCACCCTGAAATAAAAGCAATATTCTTAACACCATCTGGGGTGGCACAAGGAGGGAATGAGGGTCCCCACTCAGCCCAGGACTCCTTTATGTCTCCATGCATGTTTAATTCCCTCGCACACTCTTCTTGAAATTTCATATAACTGATGTTTATGTACTTAACGGGCTTCTCTGGTGGCTCAGTAGGCAAAGAATCTGCCTGTAATGAAGAAGACCCAGGGTCAATCCCTTGGTCTGGAATATCCCCTGGAGAAGAAAATGGCAGCCCATTCCAGTATTCTTGCCTGGGAAATCCCATGGACAAAGGAGCCTGGTTGGCTACAGTCCATGGGGTTACAAAGTGTCAGACATGATGGAGCAACTAAATCACCACCATGTACTTAATACCTTCTGCTGCTGCTGCTGCTAAGTCGCGTCAGTCGTGTCAGACTCTGTGCTACCCCATAGATGGCAGCCCACCAGGCTCCCCGGTCCCTGGGATTCTCCAGGCTAGTAGTATGCTTTTGAAGAAAAGATTTGTTTATTCCCCTCAGAATCAGGTACCTGTTTCTTTAATATGTAATATGTAAATAATGAATAAATCTGTTTATCTTAATTAGATACTTAATGTTTCCTTAGGCTTGATTGACATCATATTTCCCTTTCCCAGACTGTTTTCAACTGAGTAGTGAGCAACACAGCAAGGTATATATAAATTTGCATTCACTAATATAACCACACTTCACCAATTATTTAAGTTTTTCATTATGAAGTTTTTATATTTGCCTATAATTTGATATTAGTTTTTAAGATATATATTTTCTGTATAATTTATAAAACATTCAAGGTTTATTTTTATGGAACATGTAAATATATTGTTTATGAACAGATACTTCCACATGTATTCGAGTTGTGCACTCAGATTTTTTTAATTGAAATGATTACAAAATCATAAAATATTTGTAAACTACTGTCCTAGAATGTAATACACAATAAGAGTGAAGGATTGAGTCTATAATAAGAGAATAATGTTGTTCAAACATTCAAGTAATGCTTGGATTATTAAATATATTTCATTCTTTTTTCCTGGAAGAATAAAATGAAAAAGGTTTGATTCTGAAATTCAAAAAGAAAGGAATACTGTCTTTCACTTACATGTAATTTTGTTCTCTTTCCCTTATGCTATCCTCTTTTCCCATTAAGGAATTACTAATGAAGAAGAAATGGTGATCTGACATTTAGCATACAAGTGGGAATCCTAATAGGAAAGGCTACTCAAGCTGCCAAGTGTAGCAGTGAAGTAAGGGAGACTCAGGAGAGGCAAAATCAGATTGTGTAAAAATCTGGAGTTGTATTCCATGTACCCCTATGAGGCTTTGATAAGCTTATTGAAGTCTCTCCATGTCTTCCCTGAACTGAAAAATGAAGATAAGAAATCTATGGACACAGCAGGATTATTTTGGTTTTTAAATGGAAGAGAAAATATAGGGCATGAAGGAAACTAAGATTTTTTCTTTATATTTTATCATAGTATTTGGAATTAACATAAAAATACTCAGGAATGAGGAGGGAATATGCTGTGAATGAATGAGACAAAGCAAAAAATATTTTCTCACAGTCTTTAGATCGATTCCCAGTGTATTTATTTGAAAATGTCTCCTATATTAAAATATTTTGCAGAATAATACGGAACCTTAATAAAATTACTCTGAAGAAGTATGTACACATTTTGAGTGATTTTTCAGTTTCTTTAGTTTTTGTACAATGAGATTAAGCAAACCAGTTTAGGAAAATCTGACCTCTATATAATAAACTACCTTGTATTGGTGATCATATATCCTTTTATATTCTATGGGTTCACTTACTGACAGACCCTAAAGAATACATGTTGTTTCAAGATGCTTGGTCATATGTGTCTGCATCCCAAATGTGCTTTGGATAATTATCTAAATTAATCAAGAACTCTTCTGTGAACTGTTTAAGTGATTCAGGTAATTGGAATTAGATACTGAAGTGACTAGATAGAAAAAAAAAATGTGTGTACTTAAATAACATTTTATAAGCATGGAAATCTAAAAAATATAGAAAATATAATTTTATAATAAAAAGTTATTCCTCAGTTTAATCTATATTTAATCAGTGCATTATACTAAGATATTGTAGGGGTTTGTTTGCTAGGTGAATTTGAGTAAGATAATTCATAGCCAACAGCAGTAAAATTTAAACCTAAATCAGAGTTTCTACAATTAGAGAATGGAAGTGATTGTACATCAGCAAACCTGTTTTTTAAAAAATTTGTATCATTTGATATCTTTATTTTAGAGCAGTTTTTGGTTCACAACAATATTAAACAACATACAGAGATTTCTCATCTATTTTCTACTGCAACATGTGCCTAGCCACATCTGTGTTCATGTTGTTGTGTGAACATAAGTTTTCAACTCCTTTGAGTAATTATCAAAGGATGTAATTGCTTGATCATACAGTGTTTACAGTGGCATTTCATTGTTATTTTAATTTACATTTCCCTGATGACATACAATATGGAACATCGTTTCATATGCTTATTTCTCATTTGTCTCAAAAGTGTCTTTTCATATCTATAACCCATTTGTTAATTTATTTAAAAATATTAAGTGTTGCTTGTATATTTTAGAGAACAGTCCTTCATCAGATGTGTCTTTTATAAATGTTTTCTCGCAGTCTGTGACTTCTCATTCTATTGATAATGTCTTTCAGAGGGTAGAAATTCTTCATTTTAGTAAAGTTTGCTATGCTAAGCCACTTCAGTTGTGTCCGACTCTGTGCGACCCCATAGATGGCAGCCCACCAGGCTCCCCCGTCCCTGGGATTCTCCAGACAAGAACACTGGAGTGGGCTGCCATTTCCTTCTCCAATGCATGCAAGTGAAAAGTGAAAGTGAAGTCGCTCAGTCGTGTCCGACTCTTAGCGACCCCATGGACTGCAGCCTAACAGGCTCCTCCGTCCATGGGATTTTCCAAGCAAGAGTACTGGAGTGGGGTGCCATTGCCTTCTCCGTTAGAAAAGTTTACTTTGTTAATTATTTCTTTTGTGAATCATTACATCAGTGTTGTATCTAATAAGTTATTGCCAAAACCAAGGTCATCTATAATTTCTTTTGTTATCTTAAAGTTTAAAAGGCTTGTATTTTACATTTAGGTCAATATTTAACTTTTAATTTTCATGAGAGGTATAAAACCTGTGTCTACATTCAATATTTTTATAGGTGGCTGTCGAGTTTTCCAGCACCATTTGTTGAAAGATTATCTATTCTTCATTGTATTTTCTTTCATCCTTTGATCAAGATCAGTTAACTATATTTGTATGGCTATTTTAGGTCCTTTAGTTTTCATTATAAACAGTTTATTTGAAGGCCTTGGCTTTTCAGACTCTCTTAATTCTATGGGAACATTCAGGCCTAGAGATTTTGTAGAACTCACTCAGTTCAGTTCAGTTCAGTCGCTCAGTCATGTCTGACTCTTTGCAACCCCATGAATCACAGCACGCCAGGCCTCCCTGTCCACCACCAATTCCAGGAGTTCACTCAAACTCATGTCCATCGAGTCGTGATGCCATCCAGCCATGTCATCCTCTGTTGTCCTCTTCTCCTCCTGCCCCCAATCCCTCCCAGCATCACAGTCTTTTCCAATGAGTCAACTCTTCACATGAGGTGGTCAAAGTATTGGAGTTTCAGATTCAACATCAGTCCTTCCAATGAACACCCAGGACTGATCTCCTTTAGAATGGACTGGTTGGATTTCCTTGGAGTCCAAGGGACTCTCAAGAGTCTTCTCCAACACCACAGTTCAAAAGCATCAATTCTTCAGCGCTTAGAATTCTTCACAGTCCAACTCTCACATCCATACATGACCACTGTAAAAACCATAGCCTTCACTAGACAGACCGTTGTTGGCAAAGTAATATCTCTGCTTTTCAATATGCAATCTAGGTTGGGCATAACTTTCCTTCCAAGGAGTAAGCATCTTTTAATTTCATGGCTGCAATCACCATGTGCAGTGATTTTGGAATCCAAAAAAATAAAGTCTGACACTGTTTCCACTGTTTCCCCATCTATTTCCCATGAAGTGATGAGACCAGATGCCATGATCTTAGTTTTCTGAATGTTGAGCTTTAAGCCAACTTTTTCACTCTCCTCTTTCACATTCATCAACAGGCTTTTTAGTTCCTCTTCACTTTCTGCCATAAGGGTAGTGTCTTCTGAATATCTGAGGTTATTGCTATTTCTCCCAGCAATCTTGATTCCAGCTTGTGTTTCTTCCAGCCCAGCATTTCTCATGATATACTCTGCATAGAAGTTAAATAAGCAAGGTGACAATATACACCCTTGACGGACTCCTTTTCCTATTTGGAACCAGTCTGTTGTTCCATGTCCAGTTCTAACTGTTGCTTCCTGACCTGCATATAGGTTTCTCATTTTCATGAGAAGAGGCAGGTCAGGTGGTCTGGTATTCCCATCTCTTTCAGAATTTCCTACAGTTTATTGTGATCCACACAGTCAAAGTCTTTGGCATAGTCAATAATGCAGAAATAGATGTTTTTCTTGAACTCTATTCCTTTTTCATGATCCAGCAAATGTTGGCAATTTGATCTCTGGTTCCTCTGCCTTTCCTAAAACCAGCTTGAACATCTGGAAGTTCACAGTTCACATATTGATGAAGCCTGGCTTGGAGAATTTTGAGCATTACTTTACTAGCGTGTGAGATGAGTGCAGTTGTGTGGTAGTTTGAGCATTCTTTGGCATTGCCTTTCTTAGGGATTGAAATGAAAACTGACCTTTTCCAGTCCTGTGGCCACTGCTGAGTTTTCCAAATTTGCTGACATATTGAGTGCAGCACTTTCACGGCATCATCTTTCAGGATTTGGAATAGCTCAACTGGAATTCCATCACCTCCACTAGCTTTGTTCAGAGTGATGCTGTCTAAGGCCCACTTGACTTCACATTCCAGGATGTCTGGCTCTAGGTTAGTGATCACACCATCATGATTATCTTGGTCGTGAAGATCTTATTTGTATAGGTCTTCTATGTATTCTTGCCACCTCTTCTTAATATCTTCTGCTTCTGTTAAGTCCCTACCATTTCTGTCCTTTATTGAGCCCATCTTTGCATGAAATGTTCCCTTGGTATCTCTAATTTTCTTGAAGAGATCTCTAGTCTTTCCCATTCTGTTGTTTTCCTCTATTTCTTTGCATTAATCACTGAGGAAGGCTTTTTATATCTTCTTGCTATTCTTTTGAATTCTGCATTCAGATGCTTATATCTTTCCTTTTCTCCTTTGCTTTTTGCTTCTCTTTTTTTCACAGCTATTTGTAAGGCCTCCTCAGACAGCCATTTTGCTTTTTTGCATTTCTTTTCCACGGGGATGGTCTTGATCCCTGTCTCCTGTACAATGTCACGAACCTCAGTCCATAGTTCATCAGGCACTCTATCTATCAGATCTAGTCCCTTAAATCTATCTGTCACTTCCACTGTATAATCATAAGGGATTTGATTTAGGTCATACCTGAATGGTCTAGTGGTTTTCTTCACTTTCTTCAATTTCAGTCTGAATTTGGCAATAAGGAGTTCATGATCTGAGCCATAGTCAGCTCCCAGTCTTGCTTTTTGATGACTATATAGAGCTTCTCCATCTTTGGCTGCAAAGAATATAATCAATCTGATTTCAGGGTTGACCATCTAGTGATGTCCATGTGTGGAGTCTTCTCTTGTGTTGTTAGAAGAGGGTGTTTGCTATGACCAGTGCGTTCTCTTGGCAAAACTCTATTAGCCTTTGCCCTGCTTCATTCTGTACACCAAGGCCAAATTTGCCGGTTACTCCAGGTGTTTCTTGACTTCCTACTTTTGCATTCCAGTCCCCTATAATGAAAAGGACATCTTTTTTGGGTGTTAGTTCTAAAAGGTCTTGTATGTCTTCATAGAGCTGTTCAACTTCAGGTTATTCAGCGTTACTGGTTGGGGCATAGACTTGGATTACCATGATATTGAATGGTTTGCCTTGGAAACGAACAGAAATCATTCTGTTGTTTTTGAAATTGCATCCAAGTGTTGGGGGCCGGCGTGAGGCACTCCGCCCACGACAAAGGTTATGAGGAAGGAGACTTGACATACACAAAGGCAGGATTGAGCCTCAGGAGTCCCCCTGGAAATTCTCAAGCATCTACCCCCATAACCAGAGCCTGACTATTTTACTACTTTGTGCTCTTCCCTACACCTCTGACTTTACGGGGGGCTGTCTCCCACCACCTCTTTCGGAGAAGGAATTAACTTAGAGCTCCAGTTAATAATAATTCCTGGGCATGACAGGAGTGTTTCAACCTACAAACTCCTCTGAAGGTTCTCTAGCCTGCCTGACAGGCTTGTCCGGCCACATGTGATTGCTCACAGCCTCCCAACCGTGAGAGGCATGAGATGCTTTAAACCTTCTAAAAACCGGTTCCTTAGAAAAGTTAGAAAACTATTAGTATAAGTATAATGGGCTGATTAGAAATTGTATTGGTGAAGGGTTTTTCATTTGTTGAGCCAATGTTTGTTGCTAAGTCTTCACATCCCCTGCCCTTACACACATTAATGAATATATAGAAGAAATAAGTATTAACCTTTGATATTAATCACGTTAGACCTTAGGCTAAGTAAATTCTTTCCTTAACTAAAACCCACTACACCCTCACCCTATAGGAATGTAACTTTATTTGGGTGGCGTCTGTTTTAAGAATAATCACCCTTGGAGAAAAAAGTGTTCTGGTTGACTGACCACTGTCAGAAGGAGAGGGTTGTAAATTGTCAGCAGGCCCCCCTGGCCAGAAGATGATGTAACACCCCTAAGACCTCTGTATACATTTGTGTGAAGCACCTGACTTTAATAAAAGTCAGGACTGCTGTCCCCGCGTGACTTTTGTATAACATCTCAGTGTATAAAAACAGACTCTGGAAAATAAAGAATTGGGATCAGTTCCTCGAAATACTGGTCTCCCCATGTCGCTCTCTCTCTCACTCTGGCTGAGTCTCCATCTGGAGCGTGGAACCCACCAAGCTTACTAATTTTGCCTGGGCTTCTAAGATCCGACCGGGGAGGCCTCAGTGTCTCCTCTCCTTCGGGAGAATGGAAGGACGCCTGTGGCCTACGTAAGTGGTGCAAGCTTCTTGTCTTGAAGTTTTATTGGTCTCCTGCATAAACCAAGCTACTCAGCCTCTTTTCTCCACTGAATTTTCCTACTGGGCTATCCTCATTCTATTACTCTTTATATCTTTGATGAATATTTAAATAGTCGCCAAAGCCGTCTCCCCTTTGAATACCCTGGATCAGCCGGGGCTGGACCCCAGCATCCAAGTATTGCATTTCAGACTCTTTTGATGACCATGATGGCTGCTCCATTTCTTCTAAGGGATTCCTGCCCACAGTAGTAGATATAATGGTCATCTGAATTAAATTCACCCATTCCAGTCCATTTTAGTTTGCTAATTCCTCGAATGTCAACGTTCACTCTTGCCATTTCCTGTTTGACCACTTGTAATTTGCCTTGATTCATGGATTGACATTCCAGGTTCCTATGCAATATTGCTCTTTGCAGCATTGGACCTTGCTTCTATCACAGTCGCATCCACAACTGGGTACTGTTTTTGCTTTGGATCCATCCCTTCATTCTTTCTGGAGTTATTTCTCCACTGATCTCCAGTAGCATATTGGGCGCCTACTGACTTGGGGAGTTCCCCTTTCAGTATCCTATTATTTTGCCTTTTCATACTGTTCCTGGGGTTCTCAAGGCAAGAATACTGAAGTGGTTTGCCATTCCCTTCTCCAGTGGACCACATTCTCTCAGACCTCTCTACCATGACCTGTCCGTCTTGGGTGGCCCCACACAGTATGGCTTAGTTTCACTGAGTTAGACAAGGCTGTGGTCCGTGTGTTCAGATTGGCTATTTTTCTGTGATTATGGTTTCAGTGTGTCTGCCCTCTGATGCCCTCTCGCAACACCTACGGTCTTACTTGGGTTTCTCTTACCTTGGACGTGGGGTCTCTCTTCACGGCTGCTCCAGCAAAGTGCAGTTGCTGCTCATTACTTTGGATGTGGGGTTGCTCCTCTCGGCCACCTCATCTGACCTCAGGTGTGTGGTAGCTCCTCTTGGCCACTGCCCTGACCTCACTAACCATGACCAAATCAAGAATCAGTATTTTTTTGCTTTCCGGTCCAGTAATATTTTCACTCCCATCCATTTTTTTTTAATATGAATTTTGATGTTATAAGGTTATCTTTATTTTGATGGATTAAATGATTAACATTATTATTTACATTTTGGAGATTAACTTTCAATAACTGTTAACCATACAATGCTACATTGTTATGGCTGATGACCATAGGTATCAAGAGTGTCAGTCAGGTTGGTGTGAGGAGTTTTGTTATTTCTAATATAATTAATTTCATAAGGACTCTAACAAAGGAAAGAGCCTTGGGGTCACAGACCTTATTGGAAGATGCCAGTCATTGTCTGGTTTGATCCTTTCTATTTGTTGTCCTTCTGGAGTCTACTTCTCTATGAGGTATGTGAATGTCAGATCAGATCAGTCGCTCAGTCGTGTCCGACTCTTTGCGACCCCATGACTTGCAGCACGCCAGGCCTCCTTGTCCACCACCAACTTGAATGTCAACACCTTATCTAATCTTATATTTGGAAAATAGTTAACTATTCTTTCTTTTCATCTTTAGATTGCTCTTTATTCTCAAGGCAACCAAGGCATTTAGTTAAATAAAAAGTCAAGTAGGAGGAAATATTTTTTAAAAAGTCACAAGTTTACGTTTCAAAAACTGTATCCCACTTGGCTTCATTTTTCTCTCTCCCACCTGTAACATCTAAATATCCCAACCTCTGATATCCCAACCTCTATGCCCTTGAATTTAAAGTTAGTTTCATATAAACAGGCTATTTTTTGTTTTTATTGATAGATTGCTTTTTAATTAAAATGGTCAGTATTTTACATTAAGTGAAATTACTATTAATAATGAACAGTCTACTACATTACTCTTTGTTTTCTTTTGAATTATCTTTTCTTTGTTCATTTGATTTTCCTTTTCTGCCAAGAACAGCGTGTGACCAAAAAAAAAAAAAAATGTTGCCTGCCATTTCAGTAGACACAGAACACTACCAAACATTCTGGTAAACAAGGTATGTTTCCCGCCATCAGCCATCAGCCATAGCATCTGCCTCTGATGGTGCACCCAGAGGGGAATTCCGAATGGAGAAATACAGGATATTGGTCCTAGATAGTTAAGATGCATATCAAAGGAATAATTTCAATAAGCCAAGGATCTTGCACTTTCCCATACCCAGAAAAGCACTAAAGTCATTAACATGATGTCCGTTTTTTGTGAATAGTGATAATCATTTGATATTTGACTACATTTTTTTTTTTTTAAGCAAAAACTGCTATATATTCTGGTTCCTCCCTTACCTCTTTGCGACTGCTCTGAGCTATCTGAAAGTTTACCTTCCCAGGATATAGTCCTCAGTAACGTCTCTGGATAAAACTTAATTCTAAACTTTCTAAGTTGTGTTGTAGCCACGCGTTCCAGGAAACAAACTCACTCAGAAGGATGATGCAGATAGTGGACTGTAGTTTATTACACCGGCGGGTAATAATTTTGTCTCCTCTGAGCCAAAGACCCTGACCAGCATTTGTGAAAACCTTTTATACCCCATGTGTACGTGTCTGAACCCACCACCCCAAATTCCTTGAGACTTACATAAACCAAGGAAAATACAATCCCAATAACCCCATCATTCATGTGCTATGTGCTCAAACAGTCAAACAATTAGCCAATAATCAATAAACCCGAGGTTACACTCCAATAGATACAGAAAAATTTATGGCCTGTCTGGAGGAAGTGGTGATTAGTGTATGTTTTCTCTTAGGTGATGAGTAACCTAGATATGATCTTCAAGGTTCCCCTGTCTGGAGGGGGTCTTCTCCTTCTGTTGTTGTTTTCATAGGCACTAAACACAGAGTTGAGAGTCCATTGGAAAAGTGGCCAAGCATGATCAGCATGAACAGGCCTAAGATGGAGTCCAGGCCCTATGAATTCCTTCTTCAGTTGTACTCTCTTTTTCAATGGATAAGTGCATGGCACTTAGTTGGCATTCAATTCTTGTTGATTCCCATTTCTAAACAATCACTGTGTGTGTGTTTGTCACTCAGTCCTGTCCAGCTCTTTGCAACCCCATGAAGTATAATCCATCAGGCTCTTCTGTCCATGGGATTCTCCAGGCAAGAATACTGGAGTAGGTTGCCATTCCCTTCTCCAGGGCATCTTCCAGACCCAGGGATCGAATCTGGGTCTCCCATACTGCAGGCAGATTCTTTACTGTCTGAGCCACCAGGGAGGACCCAAACAATCACTAATTCCTTCAAATGTAACTCTTTAAACTTATTTTAAAGTTTTTTTTTTTTTTTAAACTTTACATAATTGTATTCAAGGCTGATTTGGATGTTACATGGAGAAGCAAATAAAGTTTTAGGTTACTTAGGTTATTATTATTTGTTCAGACAATTTCCAGTTCATGGCTGGCTATAACAGTAGATTTATATTTATAACAGTAGATTAATTTCCTGAACCTGTTTTTGCCTAAGTTCACTATATTACAAGCAAAATAATCTTTCTAAAATGCCATACAAAAGTATCATCCTATGCAGTCCTATGTAATGGCTAAACCTGGCCACATCAGTTTTGAAAAAACCCAAATTACTTAAGTAGAACTCAAAAGTTTTATTTTTCTTCTATAAATTCCTCATGTTTTATGCAAAAAAATATACTAAACTAAACTACATACTGTTCTTCAAAGACACCTTTATTTCTCTGTTTTGAGCCTGAGAATGCTCCCATTTTCATAACAAGCAAAAAAAAAAAAAAAAAAAAAACTCTCCATGTAACCTCCAAATCAGCTTCCAAAAGAGGGCTCGTCATTCCTTTGTTCCAAAACCTTTCCCTCCATGAATATCTATTTTAACATGACATGTTGAATCACAATGTCTTGTCTTTCTTTTTCTAAACAATGGAATTCTTCAGGGCTTAGAAATGAATTTTGTATATGTAACTCTTGAAACATAATAAGCAAAGTATAATGTTAGTTGTTCTTATTTACTATTTGTAACAAAAGAACAGTACCTAGTAGACAGGAGAGCCTCATGAATATGTCAAACAAAATTTCTATGCATGCATGAATCAGTAAAGGGTGAATAAACTAAAATATGAATATATGCACTTGAAAAAGTTATACCAGATGGTAACAAATGTTTCACTTCATCTTTTAGAATATCTGGGGTAATATCAATGTCAGTGTGTACTCAGGTGACTCTTTTATTTTTCTTAGTTTATGTTGAAAATGTCTTTCCTTTAACCAATATCTAGAGTCGGAAGACATTGTGATGGGTTTTAGAGGGGCAATGATAGTTATCCTGGCACAACACTTGAGGCTTGTTGAGAATAGTTATCAGTTAAGTATAAATAAGAATAAGAGAGAAAAAGAAATAAGTTTCTCCTATCTTTCTAAGTCCTCAGTTGGGACCCCTATAACATAAGACACATTAACAAGAGAAAAGCAAACAGAAGTTTATTAGCATGTATAGTCCATGTTCATATGAAAGATTCAGGGGAAAAAATGAATAACTCAAAATTTTGGTTAGAACTTGAATTTACAATATCTTAAGTATAGTATCTTAGCAAAATAATAATAAATTTTTAGAGAAGTGAAAATAAAAAGGAAAAGAGCCTCAATTCTCTAGGGTCAGTGAATTGTGATAAAGCAAACATAAGCATTTTGTGGACAAAGCTCAGTTAGTAAAGTTTCTTATGTAGATTCTGCTGGTGTCCTCTCCAAGTTGCTGAGGTCTAAAATTGTCACTGGCAATTAAGTTTTGTCCATGCTGGGAGAGAAGGGAGGAAGAATGTCTTTGGAAAATATGTTCTTATTTTGGTGGAAGGCAAATAGGATGAAAGCAGGGAGATTTTCACTTATCTGCTTTTTCTCAATTTCCTTAAATGCCAAATAATCCTCATGTCTAATTAGCATATTTTGTGGTGACATATTCTGCCACCCTTCAAAAGAAGTATGTTTGACTCAGTTGTGTATAGTCAAGGTAAGACATGTTTTTATTAACAAAAATGATTTAAAAATTAAAATAACTTCAAGTTATTTTGGTACATTTGTTCATACATACACACCCATATGTAGTTTCCTTCAAGGTATAGTTTTAGATTTATTTTTGGTTGATATTGTTGGACTTTGAAGATTCATGAACAGGTAAAATTACAGTCTATATGTTACAATTCACTTGTTGAATGAGAGCACAGTTTAGAATTTGTAAGCTAAAACAGCAAACATTTGTCACTTTCTTGACTTTATGTAGGTCTGTCTTTTTCTTCAGTGGCTATCGTTTACAGTCTATGGTTATAATTTTTCAGTGAAGGTTAATACTGATGTAAAACTCAGTTTCTCCTTCCCATTTTTATTTATCTAATATTGACTAGTAAGTTTCCTACTTTTAAGGGTAACTTATTCATGGAAAATCATAAAGATCATATTTTTTTCTAATCTAAAATCAAAAACAAAGACAAAAAGGAAAATGATGCTGAGGTAGAAATCTCAAACTAAGGGAAAAAAAATGAAAGCAGCTGGCCTCTGTACTCCCATCCAAAATGAGTCTAAATACCACCACTGATACTTGCATTCAATAGCTGTGTTACATCAGGAAAATGTCAATACTCTTCTGAGCCTTAGTGGCCTTATTGGAAAGTGAGGGCAATGGTTTAAATTTGTTTTACTTGTATTTGTCATCATGGGACAGCTGAGACTATAAGCCTAGAATCTCCATAGTAACAGATACCATGCCTTTCTCACTTATTGCTTTGAGTCCAACACAGCACATAAATGGTGCTCAATAAATATTTAATAAACAATACATTTGGAGAATTGTAATGAAGATTGGTTTGTAAATTAAATGGCACATTTGTAGGCATTCAATGTTAGTATTCAACATGAATATTAATTGGAAGGACTGATACTGAAGCTCCAAACACTGTAATCACTTGATACAAAGAGCCAACTCATTGGAAAAGACTCTGATGCTGGGAAAGACTGAAGGGGATGACAGAGGATGAGATGGTTGGATCGCATCACCAATTCAATGGACATGAGTTTGAGCAAACTCCAGGAGATGGAGAAAGACAGAAGCCTGGCATGCTGCAGTCCATGGGGTTGCAGAGTCGGACATGACTGAGTGACTGAACAACAACCAATATTTGTACACATTTCACTCATTAAATTGATCTTTTCATGTTTTTCACTTTTATTATTTTGTTATAAATGTTTTCTCTTTTTGAGGGGTGATGAAATTGCTAAACTTTTTTGGATATTACTGACTGTTTCATGGATAAGCATATTATATTTTATATTTGAAATTTATTTCACAGTTGTCTATTGCCCCTAGATCTTAAATTGCACAAAATTCAATAGAAAAAGTAAAATGCATTAACAATTGAAGAAATTTTCATGGACTTTCTTTAGAATGACTGCAGGGGTTCAAACATAAACCTGCTTTTATTATCTTTCTGTGTCTGCAAGCCCATGGGAAGCCTAGGAGTCTCCAAGCAGATTATGGCTCTATGTAAATGAAGAAAAGAAAATTAAAACCAAGAGCTTTCCCAGCTCTATTTAAAGAAAATTTAAATGGCTTTCCTTACTTGCATGTCACAGCGAAACAGGTTTAAATCACTAGAGCTGTGTAATGTGAGACGTTTAGAAATTCAGCAAAGCATAAGAGGTAAAACACTTTCAATGTTAAGTAACAGCATCTGATTGACATAGCTTTCCTCCTAGTGTGTAAGAGCTTAGTTTACCTTAAAGGATAGCTGAGATCACTCAAAAAGTCCAAAGAAACAGATGAATGCTTGCTTTAACATCAATGCTCAAGAATTAATTTTCAGTTCAGTTCCTTTGTTAAACATGATTATTTGCCCTATCCTTGATTTTGATTTTTTCAAAGGTATAACTTGTTTAAATTTGGAAAGAATGAACTTACATTATCATAAATGTTTTAAGATAGGAAAGAATGAAGCACAGTTATTGAACCATTCTCCAACAGTTTTTGAATAGATTCCACAATAATAACCACGTAAAATTTAGTTCATGTTTGCATACCTCTACAGAGGGCAAACTTACTGTTTGTCAAGGAAATCCATAGCATCATTGAATATTGAGGTTTAAAGAAAAGTCCCATTAGATCTAGTATTTTTTCTGTATTATAGAGATACAGTCATTTCACATTGCAAAATAATGTCTTGATTTTTAATCTAAATTATTTTACCATTTTCCCACCTGATCTCAAATGATATATAATAGAAATACTACATTTTAGGATTCTTAATAGTGCACATAAAATAACAAAAACAGTGTCTATAATAAAGTTTCCCAAATACTTAATATATTTTAAAGAGGTTGTTTCCATTTAAAATATTCAATTTACATAATTTGTGATGAATGGAAACAAATATGTATTGATCATTTTCAAGCAATATAGTACATATGTATGCCAAGCACTCTTGTAAGCACTTTACTAATATCAATTTATTACCATAACAATCCCTATTTATGGAAGAAAAACTAAACATTTTAGAATAAACTGTGAAAGATCATATAGTTAGTAAATAATAGAGATCTGAAAGCAGTGGTCTGCCTACAAAATAGTTTTGCTTAACCAAGCACTTTTGTAAGATAAGCATTATTAGTCTCATTTTACAAGTCTGGAAACTGAAATAGAAAGATTAAATAATTTTTTCATGAGTATAAATAAATGGAGATCTGGAATCTAAACACTATAAGAAGAAAAATATAGAAGAGAATTTGAAATGCAAGTTAGAATAAATGTAAAAAAAAAGAAAGCTAAGCCTTTGATAAGTTTCATCAAATTAAATTGATGAATTGCATCTGGTGATATTAAAAGTGTAGGTAAGGTTATTTAACAGTTTATAACTAACTCAATAGTTTTCATCCTCCACATAATTTAAGCTGATTTACTTTTTTTTTTAATCTGAAAATCAGTGATATCTTCTAAATATATAATTCCTACTGGTGACATTGCCTCTACACCTGTTTCAACTGCTCCTTTCAATGCTCTCTTGACTGTTGACAGATGTTTCTCTTTTCTTATCTTCAATGCACCAATCTACTGGGCCTCTGTGCTCTTATTCAACCATGCACACAAAAATAATGATCTGCCCTAATTTTGATTCACCTAAAAGCGTCTCTTCCTTTTTTCACCAATTACAGCTATGTCACCAGCTGCTTTTTTATCAGAAGCTGTTTGGACTAGGAAAATGCCTTTCCTTTCTCTTATAGCATTTTGCAACAGAATAGCATGTGTCCTGTATAGAGAACAAAGCATTGACTTTGCAGCATCTACTCACAAACAAACTTCGATTTTCCTCTAGAAAAAACCATTCATCCACTTGCAGGCCAGTAAGGAGCAAGTGAAGCTGATACAAATTTTAACTCATAGAATGAGAACAAGACTGAAACAGTCTCATATTACAAAAGTGTATGGTTTTGTGATTGAAATATTATTCAACAAGGACAATAAAATCCAAAAGTTTTTGGAAGAAAATGTGAAAGGGTTTGATTTCTCTTAGAAACCTGGAACTTAAGAACCAAAGAGACTTGATCATTCTGTTGCACGTGACACTTAAGGATCTGCAAAAGAGAATAAAGAATCAGAAAGAAATCTTGTCTGATGATAATGTTTGAGCCTGGAATTGAGTCATTACTGAAGCCTACCCACCACCAGATAGCTTAGCTTGGGTAATATGTAACTTGTGACAAAAAGTATTTCTGAGTACCTTAACCTGTGATATTTAGAAAGCCAACTCTAAGGTAAATGCTTATTTGCCACCATCTCATTAGAAGGCAACCCAAGAAAACAAGTGCCCAGAACAAAGAAGTGAAATTCAGTGCAAGCTGCTCAGTTGTATCCAACTTTTTGCGACCCCATGGGCTATACAGTCCATGGAATTCTCCAGGCCAGAATACTGGAATAGGTAGCCGTTCCCTTCTCCAGGGGATCTTCCCAACCCAGGGATTGAACTGGGGTCTCCTGCATTGCAGTTGGATTCTTTACCAGCTGAGCCACAAGGGAAACCCAAGAATACTGGAGTGGGTAGCCTATCCCTTCTCCAGAGTATCTTCCTGAACCAGGAATCAAACGGGTCTCCTGCATTGCAGGTGGATTCTGTACCAACAGAGCTGTCAGAGAAGCTCTAAGAAAAAAGAAAATGACAGACAAAAAGAGAAACCAACCTGCAGCCACTTGGGTGACTGATTCTAATAAGTTGGTACCTTCTTCTTAGAGGCTATCACATGAACTATATCTTAGAACAGTCCACAGTGATGGAGGGTATAGATGGTAAACCTGACCATCAGATCTTACTTTCCATTGGTCAGAGTTTCAACCCACAGAGTTGTTCAGGATCAAAAAACATGAGGTCCAGACAGGGTCCCATTGTATCCCCAACCTTTACATTGATAAAAACACTTCCTTAAGCAAACTTTAGTCAGGCATCTCTAAGGCCTTTGAGAACTAGGTTTTATACTTGGGACTTGACCTCAAGAGCGAGAATCCTGCCAAGTAAGTTTGGGATGAATTTTCCACTCTCAATATCTGCTGCTGCCACTGCTGCTGCTAAATCACTTCAGTCGTGTCTGACTCTGTGAGACCCCATAGATGTCAGCCCACCAGGCTCCCCTGCCCCTGGGATTCTTCAGGCAAGAACACTGGAGTGGGTTACCATTTCCTTCTTCAATGCAGGAAAGTGAAAAATGAAAGTGAAGTCGCTCTGGTCACCCTTAATGTCCTGATGATCAAATTCTTAATTCCCAAATGCCTCAGGTGATATCTGATTATTGTGGCCTGCTTTTATCAAGGATCCTGTCAGGTCAGGTTAGCCAAAATCGTTCCTTACCCCTGGTGTTTCCTCCTAGTAATTTTCTATCCATTGACCCGAACCCCTTCTCCTTGGGTATAAATTGATTTCAGAATTAAGCCCAGTTCAGTACTAATGTCTCTTTCCCCCTTTAGCAATAGTTCCTGAGTAAACTTTGTTTTCATCACTTTTTGTCGGGCTCCAGTTTTTTCTTTAACAACAGGGGAAGTCTTCTAAATCAGGAGGTAAATGCTTTTGGTCATCTATCATCAGGTGAACCTTTAAGACACTGATCAATGCCTTCATTTAGATGGTTATGTCAGTGATAGCTGGTATAAAAAAAGGGAAAGCTCCAGAGGATCTGATGTTTTGTGGAACAGATATTAGACCATCTTTTCACTCTAGTAATTTAGCACTTACTAAATTTATTACATGGAACTAGGAGAGTTCCACCATAGAATTTCCTGGACAACTAAAGTCACTGTTCTTTCAATTTTACTTCATAAACATCTCCTTTGTAGAGTATACAGGAACACTTGTTGACAGAAGATTGAGTTGGGATTGATTTAAGGAAATGTCTGTACTGTTATTTCAATCCTGGGTCAACTATAACCAAAACATACTAAAGCTAAGGCACACATTTTCTCATCTTGGCAGCTTTTGTGTTATGAATTCCATTGCTCAGTAATCTACTTTCCTTTAGGATTTATCTTCTGCTTCTCAATTCCATTAAATGTAACTTATTCAGAAAAACTGATTTTTGAACAAGGCTAATTTTTTTCTCCCAAGAAACACTGGCACCCAATAAAATCAATGGGTTCTTTTCCTACCTACACACACCACACAATTCAAAACTTTGACAGGTTTCCACTGACTGAATAATTTAAGACAGATAAACATTCAAATATAAAAATAAACATTTACCAAAATTAAAATAAACCACAGTGACAACAGAACAAATACAGTAAGTGATTAAAATATTTGACAGTAGACAAAAATGTAAGCACTAATAATTTTAATATTTTAAAAGAATTAGAAAAATAGAGAAGTATTTATTAATAGTCATATATAAAACAATGTAGAGTTGTTTCTCATTATTTATGCTGGTTATGTTCTATATAGTCACCAAGAATGCTGAATTAGTGAATACTGACCCACTGTTCCTAGGGGAAATACATAGGTTCTGAGAGGCTTTAGTCACACTTTTGTCAATCAATATATAATTTTGTTTTGTGTGTATTTTTGTTTAAAGACATCTTATTTAATATATATTTCTAATTTATTGACTCACAGTCAAAAACAAGGCAGCTTAAACCCAAAATGAAGTTTATCTAACAAACATATTTTCTCTGGAAGCCTTATCATAGACTTTTCTAACTTTTGGATAGTACTTCAGCACTATGTTTGCAGGCCATTTTAAGCAACACAATTAGCCAAGAAGCACAAAAATGTATAAATTACAGCATTAAATAGAGCACAAAAAGAGTTTTCATTCTCAGAGTTAAAAACAGAGCAAAGTATTGCCTTGTTCAAATTCAGCTGGAAACATGAACATCAGAAAAGTTAAACTTTTCATTACTTTATGCATGTTTGCAAATGATCACAAAAGGATGTTTAAGGTTAACAGGGGGATTATAAATAGATATTAGAAATTTGGAAAATTTGCAAATATGGAATCTGTAAGTAATGAGAATATACTTAAATAAAGTGTAATATTATAAATTAAGAAATTTGAAAATCAAAACCCCAGTGAGTTCAAAGAAGTCAAGAAATGAGCATCAGTGAATGTTGTTCTGAGGTAGCTCTCTTGGATTTGGATAAAGAACATAGAGGCAGAGAGAAAAAACATTGGTTTCATTCATTCATTTCATTTACCTTCTGCCTCAGGCGATTGAATGCAGTAGGTAGAATTATGGGGAGGGTACAGAAGGGTAGGGGCCTGATCAACATATCACATAGCTCAGATAGGCAGGCTAACCTAATGCTTTATGTAAATAAATATGAAACATTATCCTGGAAAATTTTAATTCTTTGTCTACCTGTATTTGTATATACTTTTTATGTGATTTTGTATTTTGAGGTTTTTTAACACTACTAAGATTTCCATGAGTATTATACTCATCCTCAAATTACTTGTTTCAGGTAATGGGTATTCACTTCTTTGGGCAGAATTACTTATTCTTTTAGAGATACATGATTTATAAAATGGTAAAATATAAAAATTTGATTAAATCTAAAAATATCAGAGGTCTACAAGGAGATCCAACCAGTCCATCCTAAAGGAAATCAGTCCTGCTATTCATTGAAAGGACTGATGTTGAAGCTGAAACTCCAATACTTTGGCCACCTGATGCAAAGAGCTGACTCATTTGAAAAGACCCTGATGCTGGAAAAGATTGAAGGCAGGAGGAGAAGGGGATGACAGAGGATGAGATGGTTGGATGGCATCACCAACTTGATGGGCATGAGTTTGAGTAAACTCCGGGAGTTGGTGATAGACAAGGAGGCCTGGTGTGCTGTGGTTCATGGGGTCACAAAGAGTCGGACATGACTGAGCGACTGAACTGAACTGATTACAAACTCACAGCTAACAGCATACTCAGTGATGAAAGGTTGAAAGCCTTTGTTCTAAAATCAGTAACAAGACAAGGATGCCCACTCTCACCACTTATATTTAACATAGTACTGGTTGTACTAGCCACAGCAATCAGATAACAAAAAGAATTAAAAGTCATCCAAATTGGAAGGGAAGAAATAAAACTGTCACTATTTGTAGATGGCATGATACTGTGCATAGAAAATCCCAAATCCTTCACCGAAAAAAAAAAAAAAGAAACCAAACAAACAAAAAATGAATGGAATTAATAAATGAATTCAGTAAAGTTGTAGGATATGAGATTAATATACAGAAATCTGTTGCTTTTCTATTTGCTAATAATGAGCTATCAAAAAGAGAAAACAAGAAAACAATCCTGTTTAATATTGCATCAAAAAAAAAAAATACCTAGAAATAAATTTAACCAAGAAGGTGAATGACCTGAACCAGCAGCAGGAAGTCTATTCAATAATATTCATGTATATATATATGAATATTACTCAGCCATAAAAAATCCTGTCATTTGCAACAATGTGGATGGACATAGAGAGTAAAATGCTTAATAAAGTCAGACAGAGAAAAACAGATACTCAATGTTATCATCTCTATGTGGAATCTAAAAACAAATAAATATATATAAGAAAATGGAAACAGATTCACAAGCATAAAGTAGGAATTAGTGATTAACAGTAGGAAGAGGGAAGAGGAGAGGACAAAACAGGGATACAGGATTAAGAAATACAAACTGCTATGTATAAAACAGATAAGCAAAATGAATGTAGTGTACAGCACTTATCAGTGTAATAGCCTTAAATGGAATCTAATCTTGAAAATATTGAACCACTTGTTTGTTATGCATTTGAAACTAATATAATATTGTAGATCAGTTACCCTTTAACAAAAAAGAGGTATGTAACATGTAGTACATTCTGCATTTGAATTAATTGCTTTCTGAGTAGTACTTTTAAATTCAGGAATTTGGAAATCACTTCAGTGTTTCTGAAGCATTCTTATAAACTGGATAAACAATTGTTTTTTAAGACAGAAATGTCTTAATTTGCCTAAATTTACTTTTTTTTTTTTGATGAACACAAATTACTTTCAAATTACTTTGAAGCATACTCATGACATTTTTTTCTCTAGTTTGCAACACAGTTTTTAACATAAGTTATTAGTGGTTAATATAAAATTTTTGTCTTGGTTTACAGGAACCACAAAGAACACATTCTCTAATATGTGCCATGTTTAATACAATGCTTGTTTGACACATTGTATGGATCAATAAGTGAGCATAATTAAGAAACCAGGCTTAATAATGAGATAAATTAATTTCTATTTTCAATGAAATAATCCTGTTATTTTTGGAAAGCTCTTGTTTTATTCACATCAAATTTATAATTAAAATGGTAAATTAACTCTCCAGGCAAGAGATTTCAGATTTTCATTCTCTTCAAATTCATAATTAGAAGAAAAATAAACCAATACTTTTTAACAAACCAGAATTTTGAACACACTGCAGTGAAAAATGTAATTCACTAAGAAAGACAGTTGCAACAATATAAAGTGTTACTACGGTATCAATTCAAATGAGAAGTCTAAGGATAGATAAAATCAAGAATGAAAAACATGCATTAAAATTGAACATATGAAAACATTTTAGAAATAAAACTTTTTGGCCATGTCAACAAAACTGAACTGAAGACAGTCTCTGTATCTTAATACGAAATGAGATTGCCAGCTCTGATGTATTTTTCCACTTTCTTCCACCATAGTTACATTAGCATTTCTCACTTACATACCGGTAGTATCACACTGGTACCACTATCATTTTTCAGAATAAAAATTAAAACTACTCTGTTGACCTAGTAAAATATATCAATATCTTGATACTTAGATTGCTTCAAAACAAAATGTTCTATGATTAGAGCTGAAAATTACTCTTCATCCTTATCTGCTGTGATTGGTACATTTTAATAGAATGAACTTGAAATTTAGGAAGTTGGCACAACTTTTTAAAAGGTTCTTGTCTTCTGAAAGCCTCTGTTTTTAAAGGCAATATAATCTCTTAAAAATATTAATAGGAGTGTCAATAATCTAGAGTTTTGTTGGGTTTTCTAAAATGATTTTTTTTAATTACAGCAAATATAATTTGAGAAATAGAATCTCTTAAGTTATATTGTTTCAGATTCACTATTATGTATAAGTAAATTCATGCTCAGAATCATAATTACAGGCACTGAAACATTCTCATCTATTAAAGATATATTTTGGTGTTTCATGCTGTCATGTTGGACTCTTTGCAATGCCATGGACTGTAGCCCACCAGGTTCCTCTGTGCATGGGATTCTCCAGGCAAGAATACTGGAGTGGATTGCCATTCCCTTCTCCAGGGATCTTCCAGACCCACGGATCAAATGCAAGTCTCCCCCATTGCAGGCATATTTTTTACCATATGAGCCACCAGAGAAGCCCACTAAGATAAACAGGTACCTTTATATTCTTTAGAGAGCTTTTAGTCAAGGCTGAATGAGAGTAATGCTTGCATAATAATCAGTTAACAAGAGAACATCAAGAAAGTAGAGTCTGAATTATTAAGCATTTCCAATGTTTGCTTATAGTTGTACTTTTAAAATAGTTAACTGCTTACTTCCCTTTTTCTGAAATTCTATATATACATTATTAAACTATATCATTAGATTATAACTAATAGCAGATACCAGGCTAGGCATCTATCTTTCTCTGAAAATTTCAGACACAATTTTTAGAATGAAACAGAAATTTAGTCGATGGTTTCCTAGCCCAACACAAATAAAGCTACCTCTTTTCTGACTATTTGTGCCTCCTGACTTTCCAGTCATTCTCCATCCTTCGGTAAGGATTTCCACAGCTAGATCACTGACACCCTCCCGCTGCTGCCCTACTATTAACAGCAACATCCATGATGATTTGAACATTGAGATCCATTGAAGATCCAGTTAGTATAATTCATAGTTTCTTGATCTCCTCAGTTAACCACCTACCTAATCTCAGTGTCAACCTCCATAACTACATCACTTCTAAACTTCTAAACTTGATCCATTTCTAAACTTGCCCTCTTTGTATCTTCATCCCCATCCTTCATCTCACTGTATTGCTATTCCCCTCCGATAATTGTAAACATAATGACTCTTACAGTAGACACTACCGTCTCACGTTCTCAGTTCCCTCTAAACCCATCCCAAATTCTATGATGCTGTACTATGTTCATTCCTTTGCAAACCTAGAGCTCTTTCCTTATTTCTCCTTTTTCTTTATCACCTGACAAAATTCCAATCCTGGTAAAAGCCAGGATCTCATTTCTGTTTAGCCAAAAGTTGCTGTAAAGAAATATACAAAAGTTTTGACTGAAAATAACATTAACAGAAAATATTCCCATTCTTTCCTTGAAACTTTATTTTCCCACAACCTATGATTACAGCCATATGACTCAGATGGTAAAGAAACTGCCTGCAATGCAGGAGACCTGGGTTCGATCTCTGAGTCAGGGAGATCCCCTGGAGAAAGGAAAGGCAACCCACTCCAGTTTCCTTGCCTGGAGAATTCCATGGACAGAGAAGGCTGGTGGGCTACAGTCCATGGGGTCACAAACAGTGGCACACGACTGAGTGATTAACATGTTTCTTTTCATGACTACTATTTACACAATCTCATTCTTAACCCTCCATCACTTCCTGTTCTCCTGAATCCCAAGTAATATTTTCTATATTTCATAGAAAGATATAAATATCAGGTGAGATGTCTTTTTCTCAGTATCAATCCCAACAAGTCACTGATACCTGAACCACATACTCTGTTTTCCCACTTGCAACAATGCAAGAGCTGTTTCTGCCTTTGCTGTTCCTGTGGTTCTGGATCCTATAACTCCTTTCAAAAGCCAATAGTTAATTCTCTGGCTCATCTTACTCAAACACTCTTCAACATTTGACACAGGTGATAATTCCCTGGTTTAAACATTTTCTTCTCTGGAATTCCAGGATATCACATTCTTATGAAATGTCTTCTTTTTTTCCATTGAGTTCCTTCTTATACATGGCTTTACTATTGTAAAAGTCCTTGTCCCTATTAGGCCTCTAAATATTATGATAACCAAGATATTATCTTTAATGTTCTACCTATGTATTGAATCTGCTTTTTATTTCATTTTGTACATTCTAAATTATCTTATCCCATTCAGCAGTTTCAAATATGATTCTAAGATTTTATCTTCATTCTGATCTCTACCATGAGTCTTAAGCTCCTAAAACATATATACTATAATTATGTATTTTAGTTATTTTATTTAATTTTAATTAATTTTGATGCTCAGTGTCATTGCTTAATAATTATCTTTAATTAAATATGATGGATACAGAAGTCTTAACCTTTTCTCATTGAAATAATTTTCACTTAATTCTTCTGTGACTTAGTAAATGATACCATTATTCATTTAGATGATTTATCTTTGACTTTTATACTTTTCTCACAATGGTTTCTCTATTGTTTCCAGTATATCAGCAAATCATACTATTTATATCTTCAAAATGCGTTCATTTCTCAAAATTTCAGTTACTAATTTTATAGTTCAAGTCACCATCCTCTTTGACATCTAACATAAAAATAGCCTCTCATTTGATCTCCTTGTCTTTTCAAATGTGAGCCAGCACAATGGTTTTAAAAGATAAATCAGAGCTTTACAATTTCACTGAACACCCTCACGAATTTTCCTATTACTCTTAAAATAAAATCCAACTCCATAACAATGGCCTGAGCTGTATCTGGCCTCTGATAGCTTCTCTAAATTCTTCCTCCTTTCCTCCCATCAGCCATCATGCATTAGTAACTGTATTGGATTTTTAAAATTTTTTCTGTTTTCCTCTATTTAATCATGAAAAGCATGTTGCTGTCTCAGGATCTATGAATTTGAGTTTCCTGTTTTTCAAGCTCTTTCTAGGAAATGCCTCCATTTCCTAATCCAGAATCAATGTAAATGATTTCTTCTCACAGAGCCTTCCCTGGCTACCTATTCTAAGCATCACTCTGAACACTGTATTTAATCTTCTTCTTAACAATAATTATCTGTCAATATCTTACACTTGTATTTGTTTTTACGTCCATTAACTATATCTCACTCTATATTATAAATGTCTTGTGAGAATTCTTACTTCTTTTTTCTATTCTAGCAACAAAGAAAGAGTCTAGCACATTAAAGGCAATCAAGATTTAATCACTTTCGGATTGCAGAATATCTACTACAATCTTTAGTATTATTTTGTTTGCCAGAGAGAGAGAGAAAGGAGTATAGATAGATAGATATTAAAGATTGTCATAGGCTATACTACTCCTTCCTTTCCCAAAGAAAAAGTAGTTGCGTAAGTGTCCCATCAAGAAGACTTCATGTTTGATCATTTTTCTATGATTATTTTAAAGTCCATCCCATTGTTAAGTGGTGATTTGGAAGTACTCCTTTAGGAATTTCTAATAAAACTTAACCTATAAAGAGGTATACATTAAACTTTGAAAGTGAAAGTGAAGTCATTCAGTCTTGTCTGACTCTTTGCAAACCCCATGGACTGTAGCCTACCAGGCTCCTTACCATGGAAATTTTCCAGACAAGAGTACTGGAGTGGGTTGCCATTTCCTCCTCCAGGGGATCTTCCCGACCCAGGGATTGAACCCAGGTCTCCTTCATTGCAGACAGATGCTTTACCTTCTGAGCCACTAGGGAAACCCCATACATTAAACTCTACAATTCAATAGATATTTGTACAGTGCTTGATACGCACCAGGAACTGTGTCAAGTGCAATGGTCAAGAAAGACTAAGTTTTCTATCTTCACAGGGCTTGATATTAGTGAGATAAATATAATTGAAAAGTCTGATGTCAAAGAATTCAAGGAAATACAATATTTGAAGAACGAAAAAAAATGGGAAGCTATATATTCAGTGAATGTTGAGTAAGGTAAGTACTGCAATATGTATTTGAATTCAATAGCCAGGAAATTAATGTGCTGAATAGGAGCAGATTTAATAGAGACATTAAGGAAAGAAGTGTGAAATTCTTATTATATTAGGATTACAGTGAATATAGCTCCTTAAAAGTGGTAGATAAAAGCATGTACATAAAGTAAAAAAAAAAAAAAAAAAAGGTTCTATTTCAAATACAGAGAACCTAAAAAAAATGAAAATACTGCTGGAATGAGCTAATTGGGAAAGACAAACTGAAGATAAAATAGAGAAATGAGAAACATTTTAAGTATCAGTGTCCTAATAAGGGAGAAAGATATGAAACTTCAAAACAAATAGACATTGAGAGGAGCTCCAATTAGAAGGAGATACTGGCTATGAATTCACTTAGGTTTGTAGGTTTGGGATAAGATGATAAAAAGTTTACGAGTGATGGTTTGCGTTTTGTTCCCTGTGCTGTGCTGTGCTTGTCCGGCTCTTTCTGACCCCATGGACTGTAGCCCACCAGGCTCCTCTCTCCATGGGGATTCTCCAGAAGTGGGTTGCCATGCCTTCCTCCAGGGGATCTTCCCAAACCAGGGATCGAAGCTAAGTCTCCTGCATTGCAGGCAGCTTCTTTACTGTCTGAGCCACCAGGGAAGCCCAAGAATACTGGAGTGGGTAGCTTATCCCTTCTCCAGGGGATCTGCCTGGCCCAGGAACTGAACTGGGGTCTCCTGTATTTCAGGTAGATTCTTTACCAGCTGAGCTGTAGGGAAGCCTAAAAGGTGCCCCTAGGAAGTATTTTTAAAATCTGTCCAGTAGATATGACATAAAGAAGGAATATCAGGTTTGGGAAGGACAGAGAAATTTTTAAATAAATATAGGAAATAGGAGAAGATTTGAGACAGAGAAAAGGACTGCTGAATTAAATGAAACAGTATTGTCAAACAGAACTTTCTACAGTAATGAGAAGTTTCTATACCTCTGTTGTCCAAAACTAAAACCACTAAACTTGAGGCCACTGGGCACTTGAAATGTGTGCAGAGCAACTGAGAAATTTTTAAATTGCATTTCAACTCAATTAATTTAAATATAAATAACCACATTTGCTTAAGTGGCCATAACAGATGGGCAGGTATGGAGCATCTAATTGGAGATTATAACCATTAATCTATAATAAGGAGGGAATTTCTTTTCCTGACAACTTAAATCTGAGATAAAACAGGAAAATATACTGAGATTCAACCATATTTGACTGGATTTAAGACAAGGTTTTGGATCAAGAGTCTTGGAAACAATGAGTCACTTCTTCACGTCAGGTGGCCATAGTATTGGAGCTTCAGCATCAGTCCTTCCAATGAATATTCAGGACTGATTTCCTTTATTTTTTTTATTTTTTTGCTTGTTCATTCTTGAGTTTTTCATTTTTATTAATTATTAACTTGGTTTTTAAGAGTCAGACATGACTGAGAGACTTCACTTTCATGTGTACTTTATATGGTGAATCATTACATGTTTAAGAACATTATCTACCATCTTTGAATATCTTCAATAGGTATAAAATCACAGGATCACTAGCTACATCCTTTAAGATGGACTGGTTGGATCTCCTTGCAGTCCAAGGGACTCTCAAGAGTCTTCTCTAACACCACAGTTCAAAAGCATCAATTCTTCAGTGCTCAGCTTTCTTTATGGTAAACTCCCACATCCATACATGACTACTGGAAAAACCATACTTTGACTTGAAGGACCTTTGATAGCAAAGTGATGTCTCTGCTTTTTAATATGCTGTTTAGTTTGGCCATAGCTTTCCTTCCAAAGAGCAAGCATCTTTTAATTTCATGGCTGCAGTCACCATCTGCAGTGATTTTGGAGGCCCCCTCCCCCAAAAAAGTCTGCCACTGTTTCCATTGTTTTCCCATCTATTTGCCATGAAGTGATGGGACGAGATGCCATGATCTTAGATTTTTAATGTTCTGTTTTAAGCCAGCTTTTTCACTCTCCTCTTTCACTTTCATCAAGTGGGTCTTTAGTTCCTCTTTGCTTTCTGCCATAAGGGTGGTGTCATCTGCATACCTGAGGTTATTGACATTTCTCTTGGAAGGCTTGATTCCAACTTGTGCTTCATCCAGGCAGGCATTTCTCATTATGTACTCTGCATATAAGTTAAATAAGCAGGGTGACAATATACAGCCTTCACGTACTCCTTTTCCAATTTGGAATCAGTCCATTGTTCCATGTCCATTTATAACTGTTTTCTATTGACTTGCATACAGGTTTCTCAGGTAAGATGGTCTGGTATTCCCACCTCTTTAAAAATTTTCCTGTTTGTCATTATCCACACAATCAAAAGGATCTGAAGTAGTCAATAAAGCAGACATAGATATTTTTCTGGAGCTCTCCTGCTTTCTCTGTTCATTTCCAAGGCAAGTCATTCAATATCAAAGTAATCTAAGCCTATGCCCTGAGCAGTAATGCTGAAGAACCTGAAGTTGAACAGTTCTGTGATGACCTACACAACCTTCTATAATGAACACCAAAAAAAGATGTCCTTTTCATCATAGGGGACTGGAATGCAAAAGTAGGAAGTCAAGAGATACCTGGAGTAACAGGCAAGTTTGACCTTGGAGTACAAAATAAAACAGTGCAAAGGCTAGCAGAGTTTTGCCAAGAGAATGCACTAGTCATAGCAAACAGCCTCTTCCAACAACACAAGAGACAACTCTACACGTGGACATCACCAGATGGTCAATACCAAAATCAGATTGATTATATTCTTTGCAGCCAAAGATGGAGACGCTGTATATAGTCAGCAAAAACAAGACTAGGGGCTGACCATGTCTCATGAACTCATTACAAAATTCAGACCTAAATTGAAGAAAGTAGGGGAAACCACAAGACCATTCAGGTATGACCTAAATTAAATCCCTTATGATTATACAGTGGAAGTGACAAATAGATTCAAGGGATTAGGTCTAATAGACAGAGTGCCTGCAGAGCTATGGACAGAGGTTTGTGATGTTGTACAGAAGGCAATGATCAAGACCATCCCCAAGAAAAAGAAATGCAAAAAGGCAAAATGGTTGGCTGAGGAGGTCTTACAAATAGTTGAGGAAAGAAGAGAAGGGAAAGGCAAGGGAGAAAAGGAAAGATACACCCATCTAAATGTAGTGTTTCAAAGAATTGGAAGGAGAGATAAGAAAGCCTTCCAAGTGATTGATGCAAAGAAATAGAGGGAAATAGTAGAATGGGAAAGACCTGAGATCTATTCAAGAAAATTAGAGATACCAAGGGTATATTATATGCAAAAATGGGCACAATAAAGGACAGAGACTGTATGGACCTAACAGAAGCAGAAGATATTAAGAGGTGGCAAGAATACACAGAATATACTAAAAAGATCTTCACGACCCAGATAACCATGATAGTGTGATCACTCACCTAGATCTGGATATCCTGGAATGTGAAGTCAAGTGGGCCTTAGGAAGCATCACTACAAACAAAACTAGTGGAGGTAATGGAATTCTAGCTGAGCTATTTCAAATCCTAAATGATGATGCTGTGAAAGTGCTGCACTCAATATGTCAGCAAATTTGGAAAACTCAGCAGTGACCACAGGGCTTAAAAGTTCATTTTTCATTCCAATACCAAAGAAAGGCAATGCCAAAGAATGTTTAAACTACCACACAATTGCACTCATCTCACACACCAGCAAAGTAATGCTCAAAATTCTCCAGTTGAGTATTCAACAGTGCGTGAACCAAGAACTTCCAGATGTTCAAGCTGGGTTTAGAAAATGCAGAGAAAAGCAAAACATGGTTCAAAAGTGGAATGATTGATTCCTTTCAAAGTAGAAATTCCATCACACTGGCATGGATGGCGTAAAAAACTGCTTTCAGTTGCTTTTCATTCAGCCTTAGATTTATTCATCAATTAAACAATTATTGAGCACCTTCAATGTGTCCAGTGATCCAGATTTAAAGATGAATTGAATTTCATTGCCCCTGCTATTAAGAAACTTACATTCCATTGTGAGATACAGAGAAATAGAGTTACAGTGAGAATTATGTCAATTATTTTAGCCTTTAAGTATATACATATATTTTTTAAAGTATTCTATCTAAAAGTATACAGCTCTATGTCCATATCATGTAATTATGATGATCTTATTTAATTTTGAATTGATCACAGATTACTTAATCAAGAATTGCACTATAATTAATTCAGTCTGTTAGCAATGAAACTTTTCAAGTTTATTTGGCAGAGTTAAACTCCAAAACCCCCAAAGTACTATTAACTATTTTGACTCTTTCTTACTCCCAACTGCTTGATTCCTACTCCTACATAAATGTAGTTCTCTAAGCCCTAAGGAAACTGAGGAATATACACTAATTCCTTATCAGACACAGTTGCTCTTCCAGAATCATTGAGCAGTTAGTGACCTCACTACTTTGGCCTCATATACATTTTTCTCCAGGGGACCTTTTGATGCCAGTAACCTAACTATGCTCTTTTGCATTATCCTTAGGGGACATTCACAGCATATCTTTACCTTTCATTTATTTCAAATTTTTCTTCAGTATTTCTAGATTTAACAGAATTCCTATTATATGCTATTGTTCAGTTGCAAAGTTGTGTCCGAGTCTTTGCAACCCCACGAACTGCAGCAGACCAGGCTTCCCTGTCCTTCACTGTCTCCTTGAGTTTACTCAAACTCATGTCCATAGTTAAATCTATGAATATTGGTTCTTTTTGAGCCAACCACTCTAGAAGACACAAATGCCTCTGGAATTAAAGCTTGATAAAAGCCATTTCATTAACATGATGCACTTGCTCTGGTACCACATATTCTAAACACAAAAGTACAGGAGGTATCATATTTTGATAGGATTTTAAAATTATCTACTAGCACTACTTTGTTCTCGCTTCATCACATCAAGTAATGCAGTCTACAAATAATGACAATCATGTCTTTTTTTATTAACTTTGTCCCCAATAAAATAAACCCTTGAGTCTATTTTAGGCATATATAAGTCTTATGTTGACTTTGCTGTCTTTGTCTTCATTGTGTGTATCTCTTTCCTAATCATTTTCCTAACATTTCTTTTATCACTATTTCTGTAGAAAATGTCATAATTTAACCTACACATATTTGTTGTATATTCTGCAGTTAATTATAGCCCATGATTCCTGATTTACATTTTTTGTATTTAGTGAATTTTGAATCGTCTGAAATACTTTCCTGATATCAAGCAAATTTCTCCACTTTAGATTGAAAGTGATTTTGAATCCACTTTCTCTTTATTGCTTTCAGTAGTTTTTCATCCATCCTAGTGAGATCATCATACAGCTTTCTACAATTTTCTCCTTAGGTTTTTAGAAAAATGTATCAAAAGGTTTCCCTTTATCTATATCCTCATGCATCTGTTTCTGTATCTTCGTGTATAAGGTACTCTTTGTGATATAGGCTTGATGGTGGTTATTTTCCTCAAACTAAGAACATTTTATTTAGTTTGGGAGTTTGCCAATGTATAAAGTAATGAAAGGGAGGGTGCAGGTAAATTATCTCTTGACCAACAATTAGATGACATATTTTACCTGAGTGGGGACCACAATTATTTCGATCATCACTGTGTACTAGTGCTAAGGGGAAAAAAGCTCAATATATTCTTGAATAGATGAATAATAAAATCTCTTAGATACTGAAGTGAAAAATCAGCTGATACACACAGCTTCTGGTCTAATTAACAGTATCTATCATTAAAGATAAAGATTTTTACTTATCTAAAGTAGACTTTTCTCCTTTTCCCACTAAATAGTTTCATGACCACATGAAGTTAATAAACAAAACCACTTTCTTAGCAAACACACACACACACACACACACACACACACAGAGAGAGAAAAGCAGCAATCCCTACCATGAAGACCCAGAAGGCTTTCACTGAATCCTACAGGACTTTACTTTGAGGATTCCATTTCCCTGTTCACATTGTGCCATCGGCAGATCCCTAACTATGATTTTTGTGGAAACTGTAGTCTGAAAGTTTGGAGATCCAAAAGCAGAACCTAAATACTCAAAACCTCATTTAATGATGGCAAGATTTCCTGAATAGTTCCAGGTGGAAGGAAACAAACAAACAAAAAAATGTGTTTAAACTTGCCATGTTGTCTTCCAGTAAAGCTCTTTTATTAATAGAAAGTCTTTCTGGGCTCTAAGAATTTGCCTAACTAGACATGCTAATTTTTTTTTTTTAATTTAAATTTATTTATTGTAATTAGAGGCTAATTACTTTACAATATTGTATTAGTTTTGCCATACATCAACTTGAATCCACCATGGGTGTACACGTGTTCCCCATCCTAAACCCCCCCTTCCCACCTCCCTCCCCATACCATCCCTCTGGGTCATCCCAGTGCACCAGCCCCAAGCTTCCTATATCCTGCATCGAACCTGGACTGGTGATTCATTTCTTATATGATATTATACATGTTTCAATGCCATTCTCCCAAATCATCCCACCCTCCCTCTCCCACAGAGTCCAAAAGACTGTTCTATACATCTGTGTCTCTTTTGCTGTCTTGTATACAGGCTTGTCATTACCATCTTTCTAAATTCCATATATAGGCATTAGTATACTGTATTGGTGTTTTTCTTTCTGGCTTACTTCACTCTGTAAAATAGGCTCCAGTTTCATCCACCTCATTAGAACTGATTCAAATGTATTCTTTTTAATGGCTGAGTAATACTCCATTGTGTATATGTACCACTGCTTTCTTATCCATTCATCTGCTGATGCACATCTAGGTTGCTTCCATGTCCTGGCTATTATAAACAGTGCTGTGATGAACACTGGGGTACATGTGTCTCTTTCCCTTCTGGTTTCCTCAGTGTGTATGCCCAGCAGTGGGATTGCTGGGTCATATGGCAGTTCTATTTCCAGTTTTTTAAGGAATCTCCACACTGTTCTCCATAGTGGCTGTACTAGTTTGCATTCTCACCAACAGTGTAAGAGAGTTCCCTTTTCTCCACATCCTCTCCAGCATTTATTGCTTGTAGACTTTTGGATAACAGCCATTCTGACTGGCGTGAAATGGTACCTCACTGTGGTTTTGATTTGCATTTCTCTGATAATGAGTGATGTTGAGCATCATTTCATGTGTTTGTTAGCCATCTGTATGTCTTCTTTAGAGAAACTCTTAGAGGAGAACATAGGCAAAACACTCTCCAACATAAATCACAGCAGGATCCTCTATGACCCACCTCCTAGAATATTGGAAATAAAAGCAAAAATAAACAAATGTGATCTAATTAAAATTAAAAGCTTCTGCACAACAAAAGAAACTATAAGCAAGGTGAAAAGACAGCCTTCAGAATGGGAGAAAATAATAGCAAATGAAGCAACTGACAAACAACTAATCTCAAAAATATACAAGCAACTCCTGCAGCTCAATTCCAGAAAAAATAAATGACCCAATCAAAAAATGGGCCAAAGACATGCTAATTTTTGATGCTCTTGTGAGTTTTTCTTTTTAATGTTTTCACTTTTTATTTTCCTTCCCTGTTTTGCCAGAACTTCAGAGACTTCCTGTCAGACAACATTTTATTTTGGAAGATATATTTGTATTATTTAGGCTTGTTTGGCTCTTTAGTCAATTATATTAATATTCATTTTGGAAAATGGCTACTCAGCAACAAACTTACATTTCCCAGCCTCCCTTTCTGTTAGCATGGCCAAAAGATTAAGTTCCGGTAAATGGGAAGGAGGTGAAACTTATCATGTAGCAGATTCCAGAAAACTTTCTTAGGAGAACACTGGCATAAGTTTTACTTTTTTATTTTCAATTGATCCTCCATCCTGCTGTTTAGAACATGGATATCTGGGATGTAAATGTCACTCTCTTAAACTAAGTTATTGAAGTATCATTGAGCAGCAAGGTTGAAGAAGTCTAATTTCTTGAGTTGCAATATGAAGAGGATTTATTTTTCTTGAATTATAATTAATATCTTCTAAATTATTTTTGTTCTGTTTAGAAACATATCAGCAGAAATTCATTGTGTGGAAAATGATAGGGAATAAAAATAAATAAAATATCTGAGCATTATTAGATGCAAAAAAAATGGTCACCATTTCAAATAAAAGTCAGTCCTCCCTTGGAATATTATGCAATATAATTTATAAATTGAAGATGTACTTCAGAAGTCATTGTGGGCATAGTGTAGGTGGTATATCATTTGACTGTTCCTTGAATATGAATTATTAATTTGAACCCTATTTAGTCAGAATTTGTGATAATTTGAAAGGAACTCATCAGTTAACAGATCTTCATGTGTCATTTTATATGTAAGCAAAGATATTCTAATTTCTGCTAAAAGCAAGTCCCTAAACACTTAATTTAGAGAGTTCTTATTTATGCCTGAGTTCCTATGTGACCAGAATATGAAGAATACTCTGTTTCTTATGAACTATTCCCTGAAGAAAACATATTAATAGTTTAGAAAAGTTTCACTTCAGACAAATGAACAGAAGGAAATTTTCAGAAATTTTACCTGCTTTTCAAGGAAAGACTCTCATAATACATGAGGTCAAATAAAGTATAACCTATGAGGCCAAATAAAGTATAAACTTCTGATTCCATCTGAAAGATACTAACAGAGGAGTTGTACGTGCTGGCCAGAGGGATGCCGCTACATTTGTGCTTTAGTTAGTAATTTAGTGAACAGTTAATAATTCATAGAAAATCTTCAAATAATCTTACCAGTTTCTCTTAATATTACAAATATATTTGTCTAACCCCACTTCTTGGAGTACATCTTTCAGATATTATGGCATATAATTAAAATGTATTTGAGAGTTTATTAGTTGATTTTTTTATTTTTAAGTCAAAGACCTGGTAGCATCTCAGTGTTCATAGGCTTTCTGGGTAGGTCAAATTGTAAAGAATCTGCCTAAAATGAGGGAGACCTGGGTTCAATCCCTGGGTTGGGAAGATTCTCTGGAGATTGGCATGGCAACCCACTCCAGTATTCCTGCCTGGAGAATCCCATGGATAGAAGAACCTGACAGGCTATAATCCACGGGGTCATAAAGAGTCAGACACGACGAGAAACACACAGTGTTCATTCATATGGGACTGATTAAGTCAACTAGGAAACAGTCTCACAATGGAATGCCTGTAACTGTTGAAAATATGAAGGAAAAAAAATAATAAGGAAACTCTCCATATGCTAATGTGAACAGATTTCCAAGACAGTCAGTTGGACTCTATGAAACTGATGAGTCAAATATAATAGTACTTGGGCAGCTTTATTTAATTCTTATTATTCATTCTAAAACTAACAAACAGAAAACCAGACAATGTGCAAGTTATGTGTACATTGCTAACTTGTAAGAAATGGGACAAATGTAAGATTACTTATGATCATATTTCCTTAGAAACAGAGACAGTAATAAAATGAGTTATTTAAATGATAGAGTAGGAGGGGGCAGTATTAAGAGTGAGGATTGTCACTTTAAACATTTGTATATGATTTCACTTTCTAATCAACTGTATTACATATTTTTAAAAAACTTTATTTTGTCTACATTAAACACAATAAATTTTGTCAGCCCTTACATTCTTTTTCAGAAGAATTTGTGCTATGAATACTAATAAATAAAAAAATAACTGAGTCATTGCTTTCAAGATGTTCCTTGTCAAATCAAGTACTCAATAATATAGTTTTAGAATTGTAGAAAGCTGGAGCCTTTAAATATATTACCTAAAAATGGCATTCTCAATATCATTTTGTAGCTGAAAAGTATGCATATATAACTTAACTTTCAGTATCATGCCTGAGACATTAAAATATTTTGTAACAGTATTACTTTAGCACAGCCTTATGAGTCTCTCCAACAAAATATTTAATACTATCTTTCCCTAACTTTATATGTAATTATTATAAGGGAGTAAATTGTTATTAAAAGAAAAATCTACCACATTTAATAAGCACCTGCTAAGATTGTGGGTCAGTGTTTTTGATGAAACATTTACCAGCTACTTATTATAATTTGCATCATTAGGTCTTTTAAACTGCAGCTCCCATAAAAAGAAAAACATTTTCTTAACCCACTTTGTGTTTATAATGTCTGCTGCTTTTCAGCTACGAAAATATCATTTCTTACATTCACGGGTTTTTATGAAGAAAGAGACTGGATGAGCCTTTCTACTAACAGTGCTTCCCATTTGATCATGTCATTCTACCCTTTAGTGTATATGGAGAATTTGAATTCAGTCAGCTGAAAACGGTTCCCTTTAGATTCTATACACATGTTTTCTGAGCCTTAAATTTTTGTATCCAAAGGGAAAATAGACGGAAGAAAAGAGGAAAAGGGTGAAAACTATGAAAGGTGATTTTCTGCATCTAAGTATTAAATGAAGAAAGTATCTCTTATTTATTTAATACCTGGCACTCTTGATGCTTAACTTGTATTAGAACCATTTAATGCCCTTTCAGAAAGTTGAGTTCAGTTGCTCAGTTGTGTCCTACTCTTTGTGACGCCACATACTGCAGCATGCCAGCCTTCCCTGTCTTTCACCAACTCCCAGAGCTTGCTCAAACTCACGTGCATCAAGTTGGTGATCCCATCCAACCATCTCATCCTCTGTGGTCCCTTTCTCCTCCTGCCTTCAATCTTTCCCAGCATCAGGATCTTTTCCAACAAGTCAGTTCTTCACATCAGGTGGCCAAAATATTGGAGCTTCAACCTCAGCATCAATCCTTCCAATGAATATTCAGGACTGATTTCCTTTAGGATTGACTGGTTTGGTCTCCTTGAAGTCCAAGAGACTCTCAAGAGTATTGTTCAACATCACAGTTCAAAAGCATCAATTCTTTGGCACTCAACTTTTTTTATTGTCCAACTCTCACATGCATACTTGACTACTGGGGAAAAAAACCATAGCTTTGACTAGACAGACCTCTGTTGGCAAAGTAATGTCTCTGCTTTTAATGTGCTGTCTAGGTTTGTCATAGGTTAATGTCTTTTAGAGACCTGTAAGCTCTCTATGTGGAGAAGGCAATGGCACACCACTCCAGTACTCTTGCCTGGAAAATCCCATGGATGGAGGAGCCTGGTAGGCTGCAGTCCATGAGGTCGCTGAGAGTCGGACACAACTGAGCGACCTCACTTTCACTTTTCACTTTCGTGCTTTGGAGAAGGAAATGGCAACCCACTCCAGTGTTCTTGCCTGGAGAATCCCAGGGACGGGGGAGCCTGGTGGGCTGCCGTCTATGAGGTCGCGCAGAGTCAGACACGACTGAAGCGACTTAGCAGCAGCAGCAAGCTCTCTATGAGGTACCTACTACTTTCAGACCCATCATAAATAAGTAGAAACATGAGAGGTTAAACAGTGTGTTCTACACCACACATATTATGTGGTAGAACCAGAAGTGAGCCCAGGCAGTTTGGGTTCAGAATTGGTGCTATTGGACATTATGATATAAGGAATTAATGAATAATTAATGGAGTATGCACATTGACTGAACATATGGATGAGTTAATAAGTGAATGAATAAAAAACAGTATATATATATATACATATATATATATATATATATATATATATATATATATATATATATATACATATATATATATATGCCATCACCACAAACAAGATAATAAACATAGTTTTCACTCCCAAGAGTTTCATCCTGACATTTTGTAATACCCTTTCCAGCCCCTCCCACCTACATCTGAATTGTTTCCATCAGTAGATGAGTTTTATATACATAGCATCAAGCAGTTTGAGCTCTCTTTTACCTAAGGCTTCTTTCAGTTGGTATAATTACTTTGAGATTCATGCACTGTCCTGCATGTATCACTAGCTTATTACTGTTTTTGTGTAGTACTGCTCCCCTTTGTTGATATATCACAGTTTGTTTAGCCTGTCACTTGTTGATGAACATTTGATTCTTTCCAGTTTTGACTATTACAAATAATGCTGCTCTAAATATTCACTTAAAGGATTTGTATGATCAGATGCTTCTTATTCTTCTGGTGAATACCACAAGCAGAATGCCTGAATCACACAGTAGGTACATTTTAGCTTTATAAAGAAAATGTCAAATTTTCCAAAATGCTGTACCATTTTGTATTCCTGATAGTATTGTACCCGATTTTAAGTTCCTCTGCATCCTTGTCAACACTTAGAATGGTCAGTTTTTCCTACTGTAGCCATTCTGATAGGCATGCAATGATAGATGTGTTGTTGTTGTCATTCAGTCTCTAAGTCATGTCCGACTCTTTGTGATCCCATAGACTGTAGCCCATCAGGCTCCTCTGTCCATGGGATTTCCCAGGCAAGAATACTGGAATGGGTTGCCATATCTTTCTCCAGGGGATCTTCTTGACCCATGGATTGAACCCCGGTCTCCGGCATTGCAGGCGGATTCTTTGCCCCTAAGCCACTGGGAAACCAGTGATAGTTTGCTGCTGCTACTACTGCTAAGTCCCTTCAGTTGTGTCGGACCCTGTGCGACCCCATAGATGGCAGCCCATCGGGCTCCCCCATCCCTGGGATTCTCCAGGCAAGAGCACTGGAGTGGGTTGCCATTTCCTTCTCCAATGCATGAAAGTGAAAAGTGAAAGTGAAGTTGCTCAGTCGTGTCCGACTCTTAGCGACCACATGGACTGCAGCCTACCAGGCCCCTCCGTCCATGGGATTTTCCAGGCAAGAGTACTGGAGTGGGGTGCCATTGCCTGTACTGCTAATTTGCATTTCCCAAATGACAAATTATATAGAACACCCTCTCAAATGTCTACATGCCATCCATACATAACCTTTAGCAAAATGCTTAAATCTTCCCATTTTTAAATTGCAATGGTTGTTTTATTAGTGAGTTTTAAATATATATTTTACTGTTTAAATATATACATTGAGTTTAAAATATATACATTGCACTGAAGATTCTACTCAGTGTCAAGAAATAAATAGTGGCATCTAGATTGGAAAGGAAGTAAAAGTATCTTTATTTAAAGAAGACATGATTTTCTATGTAGAAAATCTGATGGAACCCACAAAAATAGCTTTAGAACAAATAAATAAGCTTAGTAGCATTTCAAAATCCAGTCTAAAATGAAGTCTAGTTTATATACTAGTAATAAACTATAAGAAATTGAAAGTAAAAATATACCACTTACAAAGACATCAAAATATATGAAATATTTACATATAAATCTGCCAAATATGTGTAAGATATACAATGAAAACTACAAATCCTTATTGGGAAGAATTAAAGAAATCTTAAATGGAGAAGTATACCTTGTTCAATGAGTCAGAAGACTCATTATCATTACCATATAAATTCCCCCCAAATTGATGTATAGATTCAACACCATACCAATCAAAATTCCTGTAAACTTAAAAAAAAAAAAAAAGAAGCCAACAAACTGAATTTTAAATTTCAGAATGCTTAGGGCTTGGAATAGCTAAAACAAAAATATCTTTTTCTTGAAAAATAAGAACGAAGTTGGAGGGCTAAAACTCCTGATCCCATGAATTGTGGTATGGTTATTATAAAGCTGCCATGATCAAAAGAATCCAATATTGGTGCAAAAGTAGTGAAACAGATCAGAGGAACAGAATAGAGAATCCAAATATAGACACACCTATTTATGGACAACTAATTTCAGACAAAAGTTCAAAGGCAATTAATTCAGTGTAGAAAGACTCTTCAGCAAATCGTGTTGAATTAATTGGATATTTCTATTCAAAACAAAATATGAACCTTCATGCATCTTTGTATCATGAATAAATATAACTCAACATGAATCACAGATATAAATATAAAACTCAAAACTATATAATTCCTAAATGAAATAATTTTTTTTTGCTTGGATTAGGGAAAGATTTCTTCACAATAGCTGTACAGGGTAATCTAGAAAAAAAGTAATTTGGTAAGCTAGGCTTCTTTAAAATTAAAAAGTTGCTGCCCTTCAAAAAATAACAATATTAAGAGAATGGGAAGGCAAACCACAGACTTAGAAAAGTATTTGTCAACATATGCCTGAAATAATTTTGTCTGTTCATTGCTATAAGCTACTAGAGGGCTAGTATCTTGTTTATACTTTTAAATGCTGTATGTCTAATGTTTAGGATAGTGCTATGAACATAACAGATCCTTAAAAAATATTTCTCTAATGATAGAGTGATTGGAAAAACTAAGAAACAAACAAGTCAGCATATAGGTGGAAATTAAAGCTTTGGAAGACTTAAAAGGACCTAAGGATTTAGTAAAGTAATGCTCAAAATTCTCCAAGCCAGGCTTCAGCAATACGTGAACCATGAACTTCCAGATGTTCAAGCTGGTTTTAGAAAAGGCAGAGGAACCAGAGATCAAATTGCCAACATCTGCTGGATCATGGAAAAAACAAGAGAGTTCCAGAAAAACATCTATTTCTGCTTTATTGACTATGCCAAATCCTTTGACTGTGTGGATCACAATAAACTGTGGACAATTCTTCAAGAGATGGGAATACCAGACCACCTGACCTGCCTCTTGAGAAACCTGTATGCAGGTCAGGAGGCAGCAGTTAGAACTGGACATGGAACAACTGACTGGTTCCAAATAGGAAAAGGAGTACGTCAAGGCTGTATATTGTCACCCTGTTTATTTCACTTCTATGCAGAGTACATCATGAGAAACGCTGGGCTGGAAAAAGCACAAGCTGGAATCAAGACTGCCGGGAGAAATATCAATAACCTCAGATATGCAGATGACACCACCCTTATGGCAGAAAGTGAAGAGGAACTGAAAAGCCTCTTGATGAAAGTGAAAGTGGAGAGTGAAAAAGTTGGCTTAAAGCTCAACATTCAGAAAATGAAGATCATGGATCTTGTCCCATCACTTCATGGGAAATAGATGAGAAACAGTGGAAACAGTGTCAGACTTTATTTTTTGGGGCTCCAAAATCACTACAGACGGTGACTGCAGCCATGAAATTAAAAGACACTTACTTCTTAGAAGGAAAGTTATGACCAACCTAGAGAGCATATTCAAAAGCAGAGACATTACTTTGCCTACAAAGGTCCGTCTAGTCAAGGCTATGGTTTTTCCAGTGGTCATGTATGGATGTGAGAGTTGGACTGTGAAGAAAGCTGAGTGCCAAAGAACTGATGCTTTTGAACTGTGGTGTTGGAGAAGACTCTTGAGAGTCCCTTGGACTGCAAGGAGATCCAACCAGTCCATTCTGAAGGAGATCAGCCCTGGGACTCCTTTGGAAGGAATGATGCTAAAGCTGAAACTCCAATACTTTGGCCACCTCATGCGAAGAGTTGACTCATTGGAAAAGACTCTGATGCTGGGAGGGATTGGGGGCAGGAGGAGAAGGGGAAGACAGAGGATGAGATGGCTGGATGGCATCACTGACTCGATGAACATGAGTCTGAGTGAACTCCGGGAGTTGGTAATGAACAGGGAGGCCTGGCGTGCTGCGATTCATGGGGTCGCAAAGAGTCAGACACGACTGAGCGACTGAACAGAACTGAAGGATTCAGTAAGTTCTGAGATAGGACTTGAAGTTCTGAATTTCTAACAAGCTCAGGTGATGTCAAGGCTACTGGTCCTGGGACTTCCCATGAAAGACAATGGTATAGAGTATTTAACTCAAAGATATATAGATGAAACTTAAGTTGTAAGTGTAGAAATTAACTGTTTCTAGCTCTGGGGGTTGGAGAAGGAAATGGCAACCCACTCCAGTATTCTTGCCTGGAGAATCCCAGGGACAGAGGAGCCTGGTGGGCTGCCGTCTATGGGGTTGCACAGAGTCGGACATGACTGAAGTGACTTAGCAGCAGCAGCAGCAGCAGCTCCAGGGGTAGGTGATGGACAGGGCAGCCTGGCATGCTGCAGTCCATAGGGTCACAAAGAGTGAGACACGACTGGGAGACTGAACTGAACTTATGAATGAATCAACAATATTCTCATTAAATTACTTTAATATATGAGGTCACCTGCTGAGGAATAATGGCATGGAAAAATAGAAGAGTATTCAGAGGAGTGAAAGATGAAAGGAAAGGAGAGTTGTTTTCAAAGAGGAAGATGGGTAAAATAATTGCAATGATTTTTGCAAACATTTATGGTGGCACTAGTGATAAAGAACCTGCCTGCCAATGCAGGAGACATAAGAGATGCAGTTTTGATCTCTGGGTCAGGAAGATCCCCTGGAGCAGGGCATGGCAACCCAATCCAGTATTCTTGCCGGAGAATCCCATGGACAGAGCAGCCTGGCAAGCCACAGTACATAGGGATGCTAAGAATCAGACAGGATTGAAGCAACTGAGCACCACACCTACACTAGTAGAGAAAATATGAAAATGTAGACTCTGCTATGGAGAGTCAATGTGCAAACAAATTAACCCTTTAAAAGTATCATCTAAAAACTTGAGGTACCTGTTTCTCTCTGCGTATTTATTCTGCATTTCCCTCCACCCCTGCTGAAATCAGCAATGAAGAAGCTCTAAAATGTAAATCAACTTGGTAGGCCTGCTTGTTAACAACTCCAGGAAGGTTTTGATAAAGGAAGGAGGTTAGAATTTAATTGTTCAAATGAGATTTGGGGATTTGCTTTAGATTTCATTAATGTGCTGTACCTACCTTCCATTTCTATTGGGAGCTGAGAGTTGAGAGTAACGAACACATATTTGATGTTCAGGATGAAAAAAAAAATCAAACTATTATCTAAGCATTCATTTTACTGACTATTAAATTTTACATAACTTCAACATATTTTATTGAGAATACAAAACATTTTAAGGATGAGACCCTCCTAATCATATAAGCAACTCATTACATTGCTAAATAGCTCAGCCAGGCAACTCTTCCTTATACTGAAATCAAAATATGTCTCCAGTCAATTGTTCTAACTCATTCCTATAGCTTCAGGGAATGTCAGTTCCAATTCCTCTTCCATGTTTCAGATTTTCCAATACATGAAAGAAGAAATCATTCTGCCAACTCCTCTGAAGCTGAATGTCTTCAGCACTTGCCAACGTTCTTCCAAGACAAGAGCTACAAACACTTCATTTTATTGTTCACACTGCTCTTAATTTGTCTTCACTGTCTGTATCCTACTGAAATTGTACCAACAGCAGTAAATAGTATCCTTAGGACACTGCAACAAAGGACTTCCTTAACCCATATATTATATGTTTCAATACAGTTCAAATTAACAGTGATGCTTTACAACAAGAGTTGTTGTTCAGTTGCTAAGTCATGTTCAGTTGCTAGCTCTTTGCAACCCCATGGCCTACAGCACACCAGACTCCTCTGTCCTTTACTGTCTCCAAGAGTTTGCTCAAATTCATGTCCATTGAGTCTGTAACGCAACCTAACCGTCTCATTCTCTGCCACCCCCTTCTCCATTTGTCTTCCACCTTTCCCAGCATCAGTGTCTTTTCCAGTGAGTCGCCTCTTAACATCAGGTGGACAAAGTATTAGAGCTTTAGTTTCAGCAATACTCCTTGCAGTGACTATTCAGAATTGATTTCCTATAGGATTGACTGGCTTGATTTCCTTGCAGTTGAAGGGACTCTCAAGAGTCTTCTGCAGCACCACAGTTAGAAAGCATCAGTTTTTTGGTGGTCAGCCTTCATTATTGTTCAACTCTCACATCTATACATGACTACTGGAAAAACCATAGCTTTGACTAATGGATCTTTGTCAGCAAAGTGATGTCTCTGCTTTTTAATACTCTGTCTAGGTTTGTCACAGTTTTCCTTCTAAGGAGTAAGTGTCTTTGAATTTCATGGCTGCAGTCATTGTCCACAGTGATTTTGGGGCCCAAGAAAATAAAATTTTTCCACTTTTTCACCTTCTATTTGTTATGAAGTAAAGAGACCAGATGTCATGATCTTAGTTTTTTTGAATATTGAGTTTTAAACCAGCTTTTTCACTCTCCTTTACACCCTCAAGAGGCTCTTCAGTTCCCATTCATTTTCTGCCAAAAGAGTGGTACCATCTGTGTATCTGGAGTTGTTGATATTTCTCTCAGCAATCTTGATTCCAGCTTGTGCTTTATCTAGCCCTGAATTTCATATAATATACTCTGCATATAAGTTAAATAAGCAGGGTGATGATACACAGCCTTGTCATACTCTTCTCCCAATTTTGAGCCAGTCTCTTGTTCTATGTCCAGTTCTGTTGCCTCTTGACAACAGGTTTCTCAGGAGACAGGTAAGGTTGTCAGGTATTCTCATCTCTCCAAGAATTTTTCACAGTTTGTTGTGATGCACACAGTCAAAGATTTTCATGTAGTCAATGACACAGAAGTAGATGTTTTTCTAGAACTCCCTGTCTTTCTCCATGATCCAATGAATGTTTGCAATTTGATCTCTGGTTCCTCTGCCTTTTCTAAACCCAGCTTATACATCTAGAAGTTTTTGGTTCATGTACTGCTGAAACTTGGCTTGAAGGATTTTGAACAGAACATTTCTAGCATGTAAAATAAGCACAATCATGTGGTAGTTTGAACATTCTATGGCATCGTGCTTCTTTGGGATTGGAATGAAACCTGACCTTTTCCAGTCCTATGGCCACTACCAATTTTTCCAAATTTGCAGACATTTTGAGTGCAGCACTTTAACAACATCATCTTTTAGGATTTGAAATAGTACAGCTGGAATTCTGTCTCCTCCACTAGCTTTGTTCTTAGTAATTCTTCCTAAGGCCCACTTGTGTTCACTCCAAAATGCCTAGCTCTTGGTGAGTTACCATCACTGAAGGCCAGAAGAGTTAACTTTTCTGACCTTCATTTATGTTGCCTATTAGTGTATTATCAGTACCTGACTTGTATGTTTTTGAGGATGATTGAAAGAGTAAATCTGACAGCATCATCCGCCTTCTACCCGCAGGTGTCTCTGGACCAGACGGCCGCCCCGGTGCTGGACGGCAGCAGCTTGGGGGTGAGCACAGGCCAGTCCGTGGACAGGGGCAACTTGTAAAAAAAAAAAGAAAGAGTAAATCTGTGCTAAGTGTTTTGTATAAGGCATGGCATAGTGTAAGCAGCTACTAAAGATACCCATAAATTTTACTCCTCATAAAAGATCTCATCATCAAGAACAATTATAATTATTTTATTGTATATGCTGTTTGACTCAGAAAAGAATAAAATATATATCACATGTTAGAAAAACAAAGATCAATTCATTTTCTTAGAGTTTCAGATGTTAGTGTATACTTTGTTTGGAGATACCTCTCAAATAATCCTCTTCCAAAACCTGATGTTAAAAGCAACAGCGTGTATTTTATAGAATACTTACTTGACATTGTGCTAGATGATTTATGAACCTTCATGTGAGACATATCAACCCTGTGAGGCAATTATTTACATTTATTTTACAGGGGAAGAAACTGAAACATAGAGATAGAGTCAGACTCTGAAAAAATATAAGGAGAAAAACAAAACTTCATAAAATAAGGGCCATTAAAACATACCTTGTTGAAAAAAATGATGAATATATATTTTCTTTAATATCTAAAGATCACCCCAGGGGATGGATCAGAATTTTCAGAAGCAAAAGGGCAGTGATAATTCACTGTAGTAAAAATGCTGATTTTATACACTTGGAAGTAAAGGAATAAAGGTCTTGGGATTCAGACACCAAAACATAAATGAATAAATAAATAAATAACCAAACCAGTAAATAAAAGCTTGGGTTATATCAAATTCTGATATGGGAATAGAAGTTCAAAAGAATTAAGCATAACTCCAGTGACATCGTACCACACATAAAGGTAACAATATTTTAAAATGTTTTACAGACTTTCTCTCTCTTTTTTGATTCAGTACAATAAAATTATATTATACCATGGAAATAGTCTTTTTTTTTTTTAAAGTTAAGTCATTTCTAAAAAAGGACTTCATCAAACTCTAAGTTGATTAACTTTTCAAACCATCATATATATAGTTTTTTGCCCTTAGTTTTTTTTTTTTTTTTTTTTTTTAAGATAAAATGATTGTTTTCATAGTTTCTTTAGGAATTAAGAAGACAAAAAAGAACAGAAAGGACCTAAGAAGACCATGCTTCAAATCTATCCTTGTTATTCACAAGAGATGTCAGCTACTCAGCAAATAAAATTCACATGTCAGAACGAAAGGAATTAAAATTAAAATACTAATCACCTTTCAGGGAAGCATCATTTTAACCAGTCTTTCCCTTCTATATCATCCCACATTCTTCTGAAAGATTAGATTTTTGTTACTGATATGTTTTTGTGTCCTTATGCTCTAAGGTTTAATTTAAAAAGTGCAGAAACTTCTCTGCATTAATGGTATCTTTCCAGGGCTGGAAATTATGCTCTCTTTGCTTTCTTTCATGTATGAAAATGGGAGCATTTAAAAGCCCCTTTGGCAGAAAGCCAGATTCTACTCCAGTATCCTATTACACTGAAATTCTGAGAATTATTTGAGGGTTTTTGCTTTAGAAAATTCATTTTCTGATTGTGTGGACGTATTTCTGAGTTTTCGGTTCCTGTTGAGCCTCATCTTGTGGCTCTGAAGTTTTAAGTTCTGTGGTTTGTGCTGTGCTGTACTTAGTCACTCAGTCATGTCTAACTTTTTGCGACCCCATGGACTGCTACAGACTCCTCCGTCCATGGGGTTCTCAAGAATACTGGAGTGCATTCCCATGCCCTCCTCCAGGGTATCTTCCCAACCCAGTGATCAAACCAAGGTATCCCGCCTTGCAGGTGGCTTCTTTACCATCTGAGCCACTAGGGAAGCCCACTGCGGTTTACTTAAATTTCAATTATGTATCTTTTTATGAGATATGCACAATGTCAATGGTATATTCAATTCTCCTCTACTGAAAATTTTGTAGCACAGGTAGAATTTAAAGAAACAAAGAAATCTGTTCAAAGAATTTTCCTTAAGGCCATGGAACATTTTCTTTTACCAGTTAGTTAATCAGCTTGAAATTTTGCAATGAATTCTTCGAATCAAGAATGATACTAATTTCTGTGAGGAAAACTGCTCTAGTTACAAGCAAAGTTTTCTTTTGAAACTTGTGCTTGTATAAACTACATGGAGAAGAGTAATAGCAAAGTAAGATTGCCCTTAACTGGAGCAAAAATGTGATAATATGATTAGTACAATACTCTCTTAAAAAGCATCAAATCATATTAGAAGCATAATTGATATTTAGTCTCTTGAAAGAAATGAATTTTCTGCCAGTGAATTTTACTGCCAGTGAATATTAAAACAAGTTGAAATTTTTTCTGAGAATAAAAGATTAGATGCATTGACAGTAAAAAATAAAATCTTAATTTATCAATGATTGCTTGTATGCTAAGGGACAATTAGGACAATTTCAAAATGATGGAAATTTTGTAACATGTATATTAGTCTGCTATTTCTTTTCAAGTTTTCTAAATGTATTTACAGAGAGAGAAAGAGAAAATTTCAACACTACACTTTTAGTTCATTAAAAGCTAAATTTAAGGGCTTACTTTCTTATTAAATGCCTTTAAAACATTTTTTTCTAGTTTCATTGATTCTTTGGAATAAATTTTTATTCCACAAAACTTTCAAAGGAAATGTTATGCATTGACTGAAAATACACTTGAGAAAATTTCACCTAAGTATTTTAATATAGCATAGTATTAACTAACACCAGGAATATCTAATAATCCTGGATAGAGAAAACTTTTAGTCCAATTTATTATTATATTTTGTACTAGTTCAGATTCTAAGAGTAGTTAGAAATAGTTGTAGAACTATCAGAAATAATACTGACTTTGAACCAATGATTTTATACTTTTGGCTCATCTGCCTTAGCAGAGGATCCAGACTCATCAAATATAATACCTGCATTTTTGGATCCATGAGTATTGTCAGTGACTCCTAGCATAAATTCTTCTTCATTCTTGTCTCAGAGAAAGAGCATATTTCTGCCATCAATTTTCGAGTTGAAGTCCTGAAATTTAGTCTGATTATATTGGTTTAGACTTTCATGTTTTTCTCTGCATTTATTTCTGTGCTTTAAGAGAGAGATTATCCCATTAGTAGAAGCCAGATTCTCATGCCCACTCCAAGATGAAACTAAGTTTCTGAAAACTGATAGTGACGTGAATGATTTTTATCAAGGGAAGCGCAAATCAGTGTCCAAGGGAATACACATTTGAGTATTGCCTTTTTGATGGATGTATTTTTCCCCGTTTGCAAAAATAGGTTATTTTCAATACGTCTCTGCTCTTTGAATTCTCTTTTGAACAAACTGTAATACACTGTGTCCTCATTTTGTAATAAATTACATAAAATTTTTGACATGTGTCCATTTTGTATTTTATGGGAAACAAATATGCCTTTTGAAAAGAACTCATCCTTTAACAATGTGCACATAAACATGCATTTTTAGAGTTTATATTAATACATGCACTTATTTCCCTGTACTGAATGGGCAAACTCTTACAGCATAATGAGCAAATTTAACACTCAGATCTACGTCTCTAATATTATTTCCAACAAAAAGGAATGAAGGCCTTTTGAATTTGCTGTTTGCAGATTTATGAAAGGCTAAGTACAAAATAAGTTGGTTGTATTTTGTTTTACTGGAAATAAGGAAAGTGCTCAAAAAAAATTATTGGCAAATGTCACAGGAGCTAGCTTAAAGGAGTTCCTATGAGACATCTAATTTTAGCATCAAAATCATGAGTTAGAGAAATAAATTGTAAGCAATTGGAAAAGTAATATGTCATGAGTTTATATAGATGATAGATGATTGCTACAAGAGGTAGATAAATGATAAGTAGATAGATAGACAGAGGGAAGTGGAAGATCCCCTTGACTATAGAATGCTGAGTGCCAATTCATTAACAAGGAAGAAATTGGACTGGCAAATTATCATCTTCCAACCATCATTTTAAAATTTTATTTAGAAAGGAATCAGGGATAGATGGTAAATCTAGGGTGAAATTCTGATAAGGAGAAGGCTATTTCTGTCCCAATAGATTGCTTAGTATTTATAAGGGGGAAAAAAATAGTACTTATGATAAATCAGATAACACCTTGACCAGTTAATATCACCAGTAATGCCATATGGACATAGTGTGTCCCAGGTATAATACCCACAAAAGGCACAGTTTCATGTTTTAATACCTCATTCAGGAACAAATAAACTGAATTTAAAGACCAGACAAGTGAAAGTGAAGAAAGAAAGCACAATTAAAATCAAATGGCATACAAAGTTTACAGTAGTGAATCTATGTAAAGGATATATCAATTTTTCTATTCCTCTAACTTTTAAGTTTAAGATTAGTTCCCAATATAATTTTTAAAACTGTACTGAAAGATTAATTTATCTTGACAAAGGGAATTAGTATTTTTTATTCTATTTTCCAATTAGAACAGACTTCCATACGAGTTAGCTTATTAAACATGAAGAATGTTGGAAGAAAGTTTTAAAGAAGTAATAATAAAAGATACCATCTTATATAGGGTGGTGGAGTCCTGCAAAATGACATTTTTATAATGTGAACATTTCCGTTTTATTTGTAAGATATTTTTCCTTCAAGAAGTTATCCTTTTTAAGAATCTACTTATGCACTTTGTTCTGAATTATAAGATGATGATTGCATTATATTATGTAGAAATCCAAAAAGGAATATCAATTTCAATAATGTTTTCATACATATATATATAAATTATGTATTTATAAATCACAATTTGAGTTAATAACTTACTGTACAATTCTTATGTCATCAAAGTGCTTTTCATTATGCAAAGGAAGGTACATTATAAGTCTGAATAGTTTGAAATTGATTAAAATATACATACATACAAACTGAATTATTTATATCTTTGCTCATTTGTTTAATGCATTTTTTTTACTTTTTATATATTGCCATTTTTTCTGGAGTTTTATTGTTAAACAACAATTTCTAAAATAAATGGTGTATAGTGCAAATTATTTTACTTTGTAAATAAAATGACTTAGTCATGTGAAAGTTTAAACTCTGACCTTCCTTTCATTTAATATATTTTTACTAAGCAAAGTGATAAAACTTAATAAATGAAGAAAAAGTTAATAATTTAATGAGGAAAAAATTAAGATAAAAATTAAGGGAGGACAAATTTAAATATCACTTTTTTCTAAGAGTATTGGAATGATGCCATTATTAAAACAGTGTGTTTATTACTTCTAAAGAGCCTTCTCCATATAAAGCATTGTATTGTTTACTGGGAATGAGTTATACGTACTGGTGTATGGCCTAGAATCACCCAATTTTCAAAATGTCTACACATTCTGATTCATGGGGAAAAACACTGCCTAACCACAAAGCAGTTATCCCCACCAAAGTGCTTATACATCCCCCCAAATTTATGCTTAGGTTAACCCATCAGAGACCAATAGCAAAACACAAATATGTTATAAAGACAAATAACCATCTAGAAAACTAACTTTGACCTTTGTCCCTAAGCATATTAGTTTGGCCTTTTTTGTGTGTGTGCATCACACTATTTGGAATGTATAAGCCTTAAAAAAAAAAAGTGATGTGAAATAACTATTATGGGGATGAAAACAGAGAAAAGCTCTAGCTAGGGAAAGGTGGACAACTTAGAATGAATCCTACAGGTAAATCTTACTTACGTCACTATTTTAGATGCAAATGCTAATTTGGTCACAATTTAAGATCTTGGTGAATTTTTAATTTGTTCTGTTACTTGATACTAAGTATGATTCAAAGAGAGCTTCCCAAGGGGCACTAGTGGTAAAGAACCCGCCTGCCAATGCAAGAGAACGGGAGTTAGGTCCTTGGTTCAGGAAAAGCCGCTGGAGGAAGGAAAGGCAACCCACTCCTGTATTCTTGCCTGGAGAATCCCATGGACAGAGGAACCTGGAGGGCTACAATCCATAGCGTCGTAAAGAGCTGGACACAAATGAAGCAACTGAGCACGTATGCACATGATTCATGAAAGTGACAAGTAGCATCCTCTTCCATAAAAGCCTATGGCCACCTGCTGTCCTGAAGATCTTGGTTTTACACAGAGCTTCCTCAATCTTTTAACTCTCTAAAGGCTTTATTGACAAAAAGATAGCTAGTAAGAAGACTTCAAAGTGATTCCATAGATCTCAGTTTCTGTATTTTTTCTTTTGTCTCCCACTCTATTCAACCTTTATAGTGAGCTCAAACCACACTAATTGTGATAGCTTTCCTAATCTAGCTAACATGTTGGTTTAGATCATGGATAAGCATTTATCTTCTGTCATCCATTAGCAGAATATTGTTATGAAAATTGAGCATATCTGTTCTATTAAACAGAGATGTCCTTGATATTCTTTTTGTTTGCATGTGAAAAAGGTTAATCAACAAAAGCATAGGTTTGCAGTTTTGTCTCCATGGTTGATAACTCATTATCTGAGCAATTTTGGTGTAGATTAAAATTCTGTTGGTAGATATTTATGATTAAAACATTGCCCATATAATGTTGCATACCACTGCAGTACTCTTGCCTGGAAAATCCCATGGGCTGGGGAGCCTGGTAGGCTGCAGTCCATGGGGTCGCTAAGAGTCGGACATGACTGAGCGACTTCACTTTCACTTTTCACTTTCATGCATTGGAGAAGGAAATGGCAACCCACTCCAGTGTTCTTGCCTGGAGAATCCCAGGGATGGGGGAGCCTGGTGGGCTGCCATCTATGGGGTCGCATAGAGTCGGACACGACTGAAGAGACTTAGCAGCAGCAGCAACATATAATGTTGTTATAGTCACAATTCTCAATCTGTATTACTGTCTTAAGACATTTGGGATTTTGGTATGTGCATTGTCATTGATTAAGAAATCAGAACATCAATTCAAGCTTAAAGCCTCATCTTTTATATGTTTTGTTTGTTTAATAAAGAAATTTTAAAGTCTATTCTTAACATTAACTGATATGACAAATGCTTAAATTGAAAGCTGGATTCCTACATTTTTGTAAAGAAAACATAATTTGTGTTGTTAATTTGGTATATTAGCATTATAGTCAATTTTAAGGGTATTGTATATCTCCTAGAACAAATACTTTATCTATGCACTTTTGAACAAGTTTTGTCCAAAAGTAGATACTTCCATTTTAGTCTTGAGTTTTAAAAGTAATGTTTCAGTCTTTTCCTTCTTTATTACCACATAACCCTCAAAGCTCTCTTTAAGTGTTGGGCTTTATGTTTTTCAATTTATATTTTATTTCTATTCTTCACATGCTCATATGTAGTGAGTCAGTATCTTCACATAAATATTTGGTATATTCATCTATATCTCAGATACTCTAGTATAAAACCATCCTTGTAATAGCTACCAATCTATTGCCATTATAATGATGTGTAGCAGACAACCATAACATCTTAGTGCCATATAACAATAAATGTTTATATTTGCTCCTAGTCTATAGATTGTCTGGTCAGTTGTTTCTATCTGGGTTGGGCTCAGTTTGGCTCACTCATGAAATTGCTCTAAGCTGTGGTTTGACTGAGTAGTTTTGAAGATCTTGGTTCAAGTTTGTAACATGTCTGAAGTCTTAAGCTGGGGCTTTGGGGTTGACTTGACTCTCCTCTCTGTGTCTCACCCTCCAATGGTCTGGACTGAGGTTGTTCTTGTAGACAAGGCAGTGAAGCAAAGTAGAAGATAAAAGCATGCAAGTACTTGTCTAGTATCTGCTTATATCAGGTGGGCTGTCATCCCATCAGCCATAGCTATGCAAATGGCCAAGCACAGAGTCAATTTGAGATGACAACCACCAAAGGGAAATTGGTGGTTCTTATTATTTTCCAACAGGATTTTTATTTCTTGTTGTTTCCCTTAACAGTATCTTTTTACTGGAAAAAATTATTGGAATTTATTCATTCAATCATCATATGTTTATTAAGCACCTAGTAATATGTACCATCAGAGAGTACATTCTAGTGGTGGGACAGGAAAAAAAGACAAGACAAAAGTAAGTAAAACAATACTGTTTGTCAGCTGTTGATAAGTGCTAAGAAGAAAAATTAAGAAGGTGATAATGGGATATTTTAAAATATAGATTCAGTGAAATTCTCATAGATAAGGAAAGGATTAAGCCATGAGAATATATTTATGAATTTTCTCCCAAAAAGAGGATATAGCCAACTAAAAGGTGTATGCAGAAATAAAGTTTTTCAAAAATGGCAAGAAGGCCATGGTAGCTTTTATAGATGCTCAATGAGGCCACAAAGAGGAGATGGGAACATAGCTATAATATCAGCTCACATGAGATAGGGCAAAATAGATCATCTTGAGGGTCTTAACTTTTACTCTGTGTGAAATGATAAAGAATGGAGGAATTTATGTAGAAGAATAAAGAGATTAGACAGATTTAAAAGGAGTTTTTTCTACTTATTGCATTAAGAATAAACTTGTAAAATAAAACAAAAATTGAAATTTAATTCATTGCAGGTTGTGAAAACAGTAGTTAGTTGGACAGGAGGAAGAAAAGCCCAGGTTGGAAGGGTTTCAAGAGAAAAAGGAAAGGGAAAAAATGGAAGCAATAGTATAGACATCTTTTTGGAAGACTTTCATGTGTGGTGAGAACTATAGCTGGACAAAATGTGTCAAGGGAGGGCTTTCTGCTTGTTTCTTTTTGAAGACGGGGAAAATTACATCATGTTTTCATGCTTGTGAGAATGATCCACTAATAGGCAATTAAAAAGCAACATAATACTGATGCATATGTCAACATGGATGAACCTCATAAACAGTATGCTAAGAGAAAAAAGCCAGATACGAAAGAGCCCATTTGTAAGAACTATCCAGAAAAATACAAATTGATGAATACAGAAAAAATAAAATCATCAATTGCCAGGGTCTAGGTTGGGAGTGGGGAGAAGGCAATGGCACCCCACTCCAGTACTCCTGCCTGGAAAATCCCGTGGATGGAGGAGCCTGGTAGGCTGCAGTCCATGGGGTCGCCAAGAGTCGGACACAACTGAGCAACTTCACTTTCACTTTTCACTTTCATGCATTGGAGAAGGAAATGGCAACCCACTCCAGTGTTCTTGCCTGGAGAATTCCAGGAACAGCGGAGCTTGGTGGGCTGTCGTCTATGGGGTTGCACAGGGTCAGACATGACTGAAGCGACTTAGCAGCAGCAGGTTAGGAGTGGGGATTATAAAAGTCCTCATAGAAATTTTACGGAGTGATGGAAATGTTATAAAATTATTGCAATGACAGTGGCATAACTCTCTTTACATTTATTGAAAAACAGTCAATCATATACTTAAAATGCGTGAATTTTTTGGTATGTAAAGATTTCAATAAAGTTATAATAAACCAACAGCTGAGATGACTTTCAATTGTACATTAACAAAAGAACCGTAATTGATACATCCCTTTTCTATTGACTCTACCTAACTTAGTTTGCTTGGCTTCCATGGTTGCTCAGTGGTAAGCATTCTTCCTGCCAATGCAGGAGACACAAGAGACACGGGTTTGATCCCCTGGAGGAGGAAATGGCAACTCACTCCAGTATTTTTGCCTGGGAAATCCCATGGACAAAGGAGCTTGGCCGGCTACGATCTATGAGGTCACAAAACAAATCAGATACGACTTAGCGAGTAAACAACAACAACCTTAGTCTGCATATGGGAAATGAGGATTTCTAAATTGGGCTCTTGTATTTGCTAAAGTCAGTGTGTTCTATGCAAAAGATCAATTCCCTATATTTAAGCTGTAACTTTTTAAAAAACCCAGTATTAGTAGGAATAAAAACAGATATCATGAACTAATACCAAACACACTTCCCAGGTGGCGCTTGTGGTAAAGAACCCACATGCTGATGCAGGAGACAAAAGAGACTCAGGTTAGATACCTGGGTGGGGAAGATTCCCGAAAGGAGGGCATGACAACCACTCCAGTATTCTTGCCTGGAGAATCCCATGGACAGAGGAACCTGGTGGGCTACAGAGCATAGGGTCTCAAAGAGTCAGACCCAGACTGAAGTGACTTAGCACACAAACAATACCAAATAGGGCTTCCCTGGTGTCTCAGATGGTAAAGAATCTGCCGGCAATGCAGGAGACCATGGGTCTATCTTAGGTAGGGAAGATTCCCTGGAGAAGAAAATTGCTTTCCACTTCAGTATTCCTGGGAAATCCCATGGACAGAGGAGCCTGGCAGGCTAATCCATAGGGTCGCAAAGAGTGGGACACCACTGAGTGACTAAGCACGCATGCATGCATGCATACAACACCAAATATTAAAAGAAATGGTTAAAAATTTTGTATTTTCTATCCAGACACTTCCCCTGAAAAATTCCACATGGAAGTGATACACTAAGGAAAACAAGATGATACAACTGGTGGTGGTGTATGTTTTGGGAGAACAAGTCCTCCTCTACTACTGCTTTAGGGAAAGCTGATCCACCCAACCCCACACGTCAGCTCATCTGTGTATTGAACATGTAAGATATTACAACTAGCAAAAATGAGTCAGAGGAACAAGAGGAAGTAACTAGAACTCTGTGATGTCTTTACTGTCCTCTGCTCAAATTGGATCGCATCATATTTGTTACGACCCTGGCTGTTCTTGCCTGCATGCTCACTCAGTTGTGTCCAACTCTTTTGCAACCCCATGGAGCAAGCCCACCAGGTTCCTCTGTCCATGGAATTTTCCAGGCAAGAGTACTGGAGTGGGTTGCCATTTTCTACTCCAGGAGATCTTCCCAACCCAGTGTTCCCAACCTAGGGATCAAACCTGCATCTCTTGTGTCTCTTGCATTGGCAGGCATATTCTTTACCACTGTGCCACCTGAGATGTCATGACTCTGGTTATATTAATCTAAAAAGAACTTTTAGAACCTTAAATTTTGTCTTTCCATTATCAGTAATTTTAGCATATTCTCAAAAATTAAAAAGAAATAAAATTTCAAATTTTAATAGCTCTAAAATCAAGTATAAATATTTTAAGAAACTGTCAGGGACTGTTTAACAGGAGGATTCCTATGTGCTGTTTCTCACAAGTCCTTTGTTTCTTTTCAAGCGGAGCAGAACGCTGCTCCCAGGAACCAGGGTCATCGTGTGAGACAGGCTTGAGGCTCCTTTAGTAAACATTCTCTTTATGACAAAACTGCTTAGTCTCGATTCCCTTTCTTGAGATATGGATGGTCTTCTGACCTTGTGGCAATTATTAAGCCCCTGTTCCCTTGGTAACGGTTGTTGTATGCTTGGTTTTCTGATCTTTATCATAGTCGTAAGAAACTTCTTGTACCACAGCTTATATATACTCACAGAAAATTCATTAAAGCACCTTTGCTCCATCAGAGCTTGGGTCCCCGTGTTTTTCTTCCTTCCTTCCTTCCTTTCTCTCTCTCTCTGTCTCTCTCTCTCTTCTGCTGATTCCTTGGAGCGCAGAGACCCGTCTTGCTCACTCTCCTGCCTGGGCTTCTAAGACTGTCTCGAGAAGGCGCCCTGTGCCTTCACCCCCCTCGAGAGGGCACCCGGTGCCTTCATGAGAGATGCAAGTCCTGTGTCAAGGACTTTATTGGTTTTCTGCATAAACCAGGGAATATCAGCCTCTTTCTCTCTTTCACTTTCTTATCGTCGCCTCCAGACCTCCAGGTCCTGGTCCATTAAAGGACCCCAACAAGAAACAATTTTCAAAAATGCAGTACAGAACCTTAAGATCGAAATCAACTATTTAGTCAGCTGATTATAGAATCTGACTTCATTTTTCATATTCATTTTATATGTTTTCAAAGGATACAGTAAACATTCAGTGTAATTCAAGGAAATAAAACTCTCATATCGATCCAAAAATTTCCCCTAAATTCACAAACAACAGTTATTTAATCTAGTTTTGTTTTATGTATTTGCTTGTTTATTGCTAACGTGCTAGAAGGGTGAATAGGAACAGACTATAGGAGCATTAAAGAGACACGAGAAGACAAGCGTCTGCTCAGAGTTCTCTAATTCATACCATTTGCCTACCAAGAATTCTCATGAATAATATTTTTGACATCCTGAAAGTTACATTCACATGTGTGAATTACATGTAGATACTATTCACTTTGCACACACTAAGGCATCAAGAGTATTTTGGAAACTAGGAGACTTCTTCGTGGTACAAGACAGAGCTTGATGCTACTGTCGGACAACAGAGTCACAGAAGATCTAAAGATGTAGAGTGATTAAGGGTTGGATGAGGAGATATGAATGAAAAAGAAGAAAGAATGAAGGACATTTCATGGGATTTCTTCATAAGATTTAAGCTGGCTTTATTACAACTTCATTATTATCCCACTGGCATCTCCTCATTAAATCAGTGAGCATTCTAATCATTAAAATTTTAAGGAGAAGTTATTCCTGTAAAATGAGAAAGTTCAAATGGTAAACAAACAAAATGTTCAGGAAACAGAAATCAACCAAGGGCCTTCATAAAACCAATCCAGCAAATATCTTGCTATTTTGGCAAGTTCTGTTATCATCTGAGAAAGGGGGCCATTTTTGTTTGTCTTTGTTTTTTTTTTTTTTTTTTTTGACCACTTGACTTCTTTAACTATTGTCTTGTTATTTTATGATGTATTTTTGGAAGGCTACTTAATATAAAAAGATTTTTACCTTTTTCTACTTCTCTTTGATTTTTTTAAATTTATTTATTTTTTAGTTGAAGGATAATTGCTTCACAGAATTTTGTTGTTTTCTATCAAACTTCAACATGAATCAGCCATAAGTATACATATATCCCCTCCCTTTTGAACCTCTCTCCCATCTCCCTCCCCATCCCACCCCTCTAGGTTGATACAGAGCCTCTGTTTGAGTTTCCTGAGCTATACAGGAAATTCCCACTGGCTATCCAGTTTACATATGGTAATGTAAGTTTCCATGTTACTCTTTCCATACATCTCACCCTCTCCTCCCCTCTCCCCATATAAGGAGCCATTTTATGAGGATTCAGAAGTTTTACCCTGCTCCTTCTGTTTTCTAGAATACTCTAAAATGTAGGGTTCCAAGGGAAGGATTCTTGCCAATTCAGCTGTTTTTATACTTGTTGATTCTCTTATACTAAGGCCACAATGCAAAACATGATCTTAACTTGGTCCAAAAATTAATCAAATGTTATTCATTCTGGACCTCACAAGTGTTTTTGTAAATCATGCAGTCATAGTTCAAACGTTGAGACTATCAAATTATAGCTTGAGCTTGAATGGTCTTCTCTAGTAATGATGACCTGAAATAAAACAGGTCTGGCAAGAGAATTTTGTGCAAATTTCAAATAGAGAATTGTCCCAGATATTTTGTTTGCCCTTTTATCTCTCCACTCCTTCTTTTTATTCATACCCTGTGAAGCTGGCTTCTGTGGTCTACATCAGCTGAATCCTCTTGACTGTTGACCTTCAATGACACGCACCCTCAAGAGATGGAAGTTCACTTCTCTGCCTTCTTACCACTAGATTTTAGGTAATGGCTCTTAGTTACTGTAAATAACTAGAGTGCTTCAACACTCTTTACTGGTCTTTTTTAACCCTGACTATAGTTTTGTAATAGCTCCTTAATTTATTCTCTCCTTAATTATCTCACTTAAGCATCTATCTTTTTCCTGCCAGGAAACTAAAACATAATTAATACCAGGAGTACCAATTATTCCTAGTAATATCTGACAATGTCACATATTTAAAGATTGCTCATAACTTGCTTGCTAAGGGAAATGAGACACTGGTAATCCTTGCATGTGTGGGAATAATTAAACAAATTATTAGTAGGATGACACTGAATGAAGGGCAAGTGCAAAGCATTGTGATGACCAAGGCATTTAGTCACTATGGCGATGATGGTGTCACAAAAACTATAGGTTCAGTAGGTTGTTATTTGATCCATATTCCAGGTAATTTACATTACTAATAGTATGAAATTTCATGCATATTACATGTAAAGCTTCCATGGTGAAATAAGTTCAGAAAGGCTGCATCAAAATTTAGAGAGATTTAATTAATGGAATATGATTGAAAATGCCAAATTATAATTTTCAAAAAAATTTTTAAAGATTATTATATAAATACAGCATGACCTGAAGAATGTCTACTGATTTTTAGTGAACCACATTGAACTTATTTCATAAACTTGTCACACAGCTATTTAACTTATTTAACATGAAAGAAGAAACATTTAATATATCTTCTTAATTAACATGAAGAAACTATCAAGATGGTAAACCTTATTCAAATATTATTTGTTGAAATGAGTAATTCATAAGCAATAAAAATAAACATGAGAATAAAATTATTACCTTATATATATAACTAGTTAATAACCTATAAAGCAATGAAATTAGAATGATAACCTTTGACATAATGATTTCTATCAGAAGAAGATCATTTGCATAACTGGTAGACAAAAATCTACAAATTAACTTATAATTCCATAGAGTGTGGGCTTTACTCAAGAGAAAGTGGTGAGGTCAAACACAGATGTATCCTCCTAGAGCAATGAATAAGCCTAGATAAGTCTATTAAACAATGCCCATATATGGCACTGAAAGTGCATGCTATCTCCTCTTTGCCTGATTTCCAAGTTCTATTTTTTTTTTTGACCATACTAATAGCAATCACTCTTTTAATTTTTATGTTTAATCAAATGTGATTTGCTTGATGTTTCATATTCTCAGGAATCAGTTAAATTTGGGCAAGGTTCTGAAATTCAGGATTGTTCACTAAAATGTAATAAACATGCTCAGGGTAACAGTGATGACCTCCCCAACTCCATGTCAGCCAATATGTTTTATGAGTATTCTCTAATTCTCACAGAAATAATTTACATTCACACAATTAGAGGAGATTTTTTTAAGTCATCAACCCCTTTCAATAGCAATATAAAAACTATGTACATTTTTATGAAATCTTCAGTTCAGAACCTCAACCTGAGATTCTGCAATCAAATGAGTCATTGAAAAATAGATAGCCTCTTAGATGTTGGAAACCCAATAGAAATTGCTTTTATATGCCATTTTAGAGTTCCACCTGCTCACTATGGAGCAAAATACCAGAAAATAATGAATCAACACTATACATATTGAAGTTGCAAGATGGGAAATAGGATTCAGATCAAAGGCCCCTGAGAGACAAAACTTACAAACCAATGAACTTTTGACACTGAAGAAGGCATTGCAGCCTACTTTTAAATTCCTTTGTAGGGCCACTGGAGCATGCTGAATGGCTCTGCGTTTCTAAATTTCCTTTCTTTTTTGTCAGGGGTCTCCCATAATAGAATTATATTTGTGCAAACAAAGCTGTTGATAAACTCATGGATATCATGCATTTTCTTGGATATGAAGATAAATGACAGTAAATAAATACTACAAATTTAGAATGACCCCTAAAATAACTTCCAAATCCTGGAAGTTTATGGTAACATAAATTACTGATCATATTTGTACACTAGAGGACCGTGAAATTTGAAAACTATGCTTCACAGCTTCTGTGCAAAATTACTCACCACTTAAGAACACAAAATTTAAAAATTGTCAAATTGCTCATTTGGCAGAGACCAAGAATTTAGTTAAGCATTTTTTAGAATAAATCTGTGTTACTGAATTGCTGTTGCCCAACATAGCATTTTTTTTTCATCTATATTTGCTAGCCTTTGAAGATAAATGTCAAGAATCGGATTATAAATATAAAAAGATTTTTGTTTACAATGAAACAGAGAAACTATGTGGAAGGGGACCCTCTGGTCAATAAATGCATGAGCTTTGCTGTGAGTCTGAGTGAGTCCATGAAGACCTGAACATATAACAAATGACAAATAAACAGAATGTGGAAGAGAATTAAAATCAGTCTGAGCCTCAGCAGAAGCTTGAACAGTATTTATGATTAATGAAGGAAAACAAGGAAGAGACTGATTCCACTATGGCAGGATAAAAACAAAAAATACAGAAATGGAAAATTATCATTGACATTATTATCATTGCACTGTGTTAAGAATTGCCCAAAATTATCCCTATAGCATGACCTGCCAGGCTCTTGGGGTAACTGAAAGTTGATATTGTATGAGGATTGCCAAAGACCTGGTCTCACATGCCAGGATTTATACAGAGATCAAATGATCAAAAATATCCAAAAGTTTTTAAATGCAAACCATTTAATCAATTAACTTTTGGTTCAATTTCTTCCTTTAATATTTTTGAAATATACTGGACTCTAATAAAACAAGCAGTATGGGCTAAAATTTTAAAATAAATATATTCTTTTGGACTCTTTGGGAGAGGGAGGGGGGGTGATGATTTGGGAGAATGACATTGAAACATGTATAATATCACATAAGAAACGAATCACCAGTCCAGGTTCGATGCAGGATACAGGAATCTTGGAGCTGGTGCACTGGGATGACCCAGAGGGATGGTATGGGGAGGGAGGTGGGAGCGGGGTTCAGGATTGGGAACACGTGTACAGCCGTGGCAGATGCATGTTGATGTATGGCAAAACCAATACAATATTGTAAAGTTAAAAAATTAAAAAAATAAATAAAATCCAAAAAAATAAAAAATAAAATAAATATATTCTAACTAAAAAGATCTTTTATCTATTGACCTTAAAATGCTGTGTTGCCTATTCTTATCATCCTCACTTTATGATGGAAATGCAAATTCTATGGCTGTTTATCTGTGACTACAGTGATGTAATCTTGTTACTTGCTGTTGCTATATAATAAATCATGTCAGTGTTTAATGACTTAAAGGAACAGGCATTTGTTATCTCAAATTTTCTGAGGGTCATGAATCCTGGAGCAACTTACCTGAGTGGTCTTTTTTGAGAAGGAAATGGCAACCCACTCCAGTGTTCTTGCCTGGAGAATCCCAGGGACGGGGGAGCCTCGTGGGCTGACGTCTGTGGGGTCACACAGAGTCGGATACGACTGAAGTGACTTAGCAGCAGCAGCAGCAGCATGAGGTTGCAGTGACTCTATCAATAAGACCGCGTCTCCTCCAGTCTTGACTGAGGTTTAAGAATCCGCTTGCAAAATGGCTCCCTCACGTGACTGTTATTAAGCATACTCAGTTCTTCGCTGGATTTTGGCTGAAAGCCTTCATTTCTGACCAAATGAGACTCTCATAGTGCCAGTTGAGTGTCCTCAAGATAAAGCGCTGGTTTCACCAGAGAAAGTGATCTGAAAAAGAGAAAGAAATATGAGCGAATGACAGAAGCTAAGTGACTGTTATAACCTAATCTCCAAAGTGACATACCATCATTTCTGACATATTCTGTTAGTCACACTGACCAAGTAAACTATGGGAGGGCATGACACACGGGGATAAATTCCAAGACACTCGGATAACTGGGACTATCTTCATGGCTGACTATACAATGATAGAATCAAATAAATATTTCACACTGAGAAAATATCTATCACAATCAACCAGCTCATCAATTATCCTGAACACAGTAAGGATTAAAAGAGCAAGATAATGTGATCTATATAATTGCATAATTCATCTATAAAGATATTTAGTCACACAGTAAATGAAAATTGAGTTAATTCTGAATTTACTGCTTTGACATCTGACCATAGAGGGTTAAATTTAATTAAACACACACACACTGAATGTTTAGTTTGGAAAAGTTACTTCTATTTCACTAATATTGAATGTTATTTCAAGATGTGGAGATTTCATTCTATTTGGCAGAAAGTAATTTCATGATAGATATCAAAATTTTAAATGATTTTGTGTGAATAAATCGTATAGTAACTTCAAGGACAAATCAATAAAAAGGGAAATAGTTCAAGGTAAAAGATGTAAACAGAAGAAATAACACACACATTCATACACCCTATGTAAAACTGTCTTCTTTATGGTATATAGAATAATGGCTTTCCAATGATATTCGTGTCCTAATCCCTGGAATTTATTAATATATTTCACACAAAAAAAGAAATTAAGGTTGTTGATGAAAATAAGGTCGATAATCAACTGACTTCAAAGTAGAGAGATGATCCTGGATTATATCTGGGCCCAATTTAATCTAAAGCTTATTTAGAACTAGAAGTATCTTAGAACTAGAAGAACTAAAGTATCCTTAGAACTAGATGGCATCACCAACTCGATGGACATGAGTTTGAGTAAGCTCCGAGAGTTGGTGATGGACAGGGAAGCTTGGTATGCTGCAGTCCATGGGGTTGCAAAGAGTTGGACACAACTGAGTGACTGAACTGAATTGAGAACTAGAAGAGGTGGTAGAAGAGAAGTTCAGAGTGTCATTTTATGAGGAGGACATGACCAGATGTTGCTGGTTTTAGAGATGGATGAAATGGGGCCATGAGCTAAGGAATGTGGGTGCCCACTACAAACTGGAAAACACAAGGACATGGATTCTATTCAGAGCCTACAGAATGCAATGTAGACCACCCAACACCAGACATTAGCCCAGTGAGACCCATAAGGGATTTTTAACCTTCAGAACTGTAAAATAATATCTTTGTGTGTCATATGCCACTATGTTGAGGGTAATTTGTTACAGCAATGGTAAAAACTAATATGCTTCCCAAGTGTGAAAGTTGCTCAGTCCTGTCTGATGACTCATTTGCAACCCCTTGGACTGCACAGTCCATGGAATTCTTCAAGCCAGAATACTGGAGTGGGTAGCCTTTCCCTTCTCCAGGGGATCTTCCCAACCAGGTATCTTACCCAGGTCTCCCACATTGCAGGTGAATTCTTTACCACCTGAGCCACAGGGAAGCCCAAGAATACTGGAGTGGGTAACCTATCCCTTCTCCAGGAGATCTTCCTGACCCAGGAATCAAACTGGTGTCTCCTGCATTGCAGGTGTATTTTTTACTGAGTTATCAGGGAAGCCCCACACTTCCCAAAGTAGTAGCCAAATAAATGCAAATGAAATGAGATATATTTTCCAGAGTGTCAGGTTAGCAAACAATTGAAAGCCTGACAATACTCACTGTTGAAAGAAATGTGAGGAAGAAGAACTTCATGTCCCATGTTACTTTCTGGTAATTCAAGGTTTGGGAATCCGTGTATTTCAAAGAAAAAAATATAAGCCACCAGGCATACCTCCCACCTTTTCCATCTCAATATATGCAGAATGACTTCTACAGTGGCCAGTTCACTTCTTTCCCTCCTGTTATCAAAAGGGGAAAAGGTCCTTTCCTGTAACACCAGTAGATCTTTTCCCTGCACTCTGAATTCCATCCCTAACAAATACCCTATTTGTTAGGTATATAACAAATAGGACACATGGGCACATAAGCATTATTTTGGCAACCCATTCCAGTACTCTTGCCTGGGAAATCCCATGGATGGAGGAGCCTGGTAGGCTTCAGTCCACGGGGTCATGAAGGGTTGGACATGACTGAGTGATTTCACTTTCACTTTTCATTTTCATGCATGGGAGAAGGAAATGGCAACCCACTCCAGTATTCCTGCCTGGAGAATCCCAGGGACAGGGGAGCCTAGTGGGCTGCCGTCTATGGGGTCGCACAGAGTCAGACACGACTGAAGAGACTTAGCAGCAGCAGCAGCAGCAACCTTCTTTTTACTTTATTATGCATTGTGGCTACAAATATTAATTTAATAGGGTTATTTCCTTTAAGATGTTCAAACCTAACAGAGTCAGGTTTTTAAAAAAAACAGAGAAATATAACATAATAGATGCCAAAATAATGCTAAAGCAATATTTGATAGATCAGATATTCACAAAGGCAATATAGGAAGAATCAACAAATCTGCTCCAGGAAGTTGAGGATTATTCAGAGTGTAGTTCACATGTAACTTGAGGTAGAATAAGAGCTGAAGCCATTTAAGACAGAAAACTGCAGGATCCATGGTATGCAAGAATTTTCTATATTCCAATGCTGTGCTTAGATAAATGGCCAGAAGCTTATGAATTTTTTCAAGAATTAGCTGGTTTATATTTATTTAAAGTTATTCACTAGACCAGACAAGGGTTAAATTATAAAATCATAATAATATAAATAAATAAAATTTTAATCTATACAATTATGTTCAATAGGGCACCTAATGTACTTGCATCATTTTAAATAAGAATAACAAGTTCCATACAATACTAGGGTGAAAATGACCTTGTTTTTCTGAACCATTCAGTTCAATAATTAAAGTCAATTTTAGTAACTATCTTTGGTGAATCTCTCTCTCTGGAAAAAACACTGCTGTTTTCCTGTAATATAAAAATATAATTTCCAGTGTTCAGGAAACCTATTTGAAATAATTGTGTAGATTTCATGCTTGGCTAATTCAGAAATGTAATATCAAAAATATTTTGTATTTCCTTTATAGTATAAAACAACATGATATACTTTATAAATGATATTGTGATTTAGGAAACCACTTTATCATTTAGTAATGAATTTCTTCATCTACTTATTCACATTTGGAGTGAGGCTAATATTAAAGATTATGTTTTAATATTTAATCATTTGAAAATTATTTCATGATTTTCATAATAATACACAATGATGTTTTACATCAACTACATAATTGTAAACATATGATGTTCTATATTTCATTTAGAATAGATCATCTTCTCTGTTTTCCAAATAAATATTTTCAATGAAAAATTCTACTTCTATATCTGTCTAACATAGAAAAGAGGTGAGTTTTACTTCTTCTTTTCCAATTTGGATTCCTTTTATTTCTTTTTCTGCTCTGATTGCTGTGGCCAAAACTTCCAAAACTATGTTGAATAGTAATGGTGAAAGTGGGCACCCTTGTCTTGTTCCTGACTTTAGAGGAAATGCTTTCAATTTTTCACCATTGAGGATAATGTTTGCTGTGGGTTTGTCATATATAGCTTTTATTATGTTGAGGTATTTTCCTTCTATTCCTGCTTTCTGGAGAGTTTTTATCATAAATGGGTGTTGAATTTTGTCAAAGGCTTTCTCTGCATCTATTGAGATAATCATATGGTTTTTATTTTTCAATTTGTTAATGTGGTGTATTACATTGATTGATTTGCAGATATTGAAGAATCCTTGCATCCCTGGGATAAAGCCCACTTGGTCATGGTATATGATCTTTTTAATGTGTTGTTGGATTCTGATTGCTAGAATTTTGTTAAGGATTTTTGCATCTATGTTCATCAGTGATATTGGCCTGCAGTTTTCTTTTTTGTGGGATCTTTGTCAGGTTTTGGTATTAGGGTGATTGTGGTCTCATAGAATGAGTTTGGAAGTTTACCTTCCTCTGCAATTTTCTGGAAGAGTTTGAGCAGGATAGGTGTTAGCTGTTCTCTAAATTTTTGGTAGAATTCAGCTGTGAAGCCATCTGGACCTGGGCTTTTGTTTGCTGGAAGATTTTTGATTACAGTTTCAATTTCCGTGCTTGTGATGGGTCTGTTAAGATTTTCTATTTCTTCCCGGTCGAGTTTTGGAAAGTTGTACTTTTCTAAGAATTTGTCCATTTCTTCCACGTTGTCCATTTTATTGGCATATAATTGTTGATAATAGTCTCTTATGATCCTTTGTATTTCTGTGTTGTCTGTTGTGATCTTTCCATTTTCATTTCTAATTTTATTGATTTGAGTTTTCTTCCTTTGTTTCTTGATGAGTCTGGCTAATGGTTTGTCAATTTTATTTATCCTTTCAAAGAACCAGCTTTTGGCTTTGTTGATTTTTGCTATGGTCTCTTTTGTTTCTTTTGCATTTATTTCTGCCCTAATTTTTAAGATTTCTTTCCTTCTACTAACCCTGGGGTTCTTCATTTCTTCCTTTTCTAGTTGCTTTAGGTGTAGAGTTAGGTTATTTATTTGACTTTTTTCTTATTTCTTGAGGTATGCCTGTATTGCTATGAACCTTCCCCTTAGCACTGCTTTTACAGTGTCCCACAGGTTTTGGGTTGTTGTGTTTTCATTTTCATTCATTTCTATGCAAATTTTGATTTTTTTTTTTCTGATTTCTTCTGTGATTTGTTGGTTATTCAGCAGCGTGTTGTTCAGCCTCCATATGTTGGAATTTTTAATAGTTTTTCTTCTGTAATTGAGATCTAATCTTACTGCATTGTGGTCAGAGAAGATGCTTGGAATGATTTCAGTTTTTTTGAATGGTACCATTTCACGCCAGTCAGAATGGCTGCGATCCAAAAATCTACAAGCAATAAATGCTGGAGAGGGTGTGGAGAAAAGGGAACCCTCTTACACTGTTGGTGGGAATGCAAACTAGTACAGCCCCTATGGAGAACAGTGTGGAGATTCCTTAAAAAACTGGAAATAGAACTGCCATATGACTCAGCAATCCCACTGCTGGGTATACACACTGAAGAATCCAGAAGAGAAAGAGACACATGTACCCCAATGTTCATAGCAGCACTGTTTATAATTGCCAGGACATGGAAGCAACCTAGATGTCCATCAGCGGATGAATGGATAAGAAAGCAGTGGTACATATACACAATGGAGTATTACTCAGCCACTAAAAAGAATACATTTGAATCAGTTCTAATGAGATGGATGAAACTGGAGCCTACTATACAGAGTGAAGTAAGACAGAAAGAAAAACACCAATACAGTATACTAACACATATATATGGAATTTAGAAAGATGGTAACAATAACCCTGTATATCAGACAGCAGAAGAGACACTGATGTATAGAACAGTCTTTTGGACTCTGTGGGAGAGGGAGAGGGTGGGATGATTTGGGAGAATGGCATTGAAACATGTATAATATCATATATGAAACAAGTCACCAGTCCAGGTTCGATGCACGATACTGGATGCTTGGGGCTGGTGCACTGGGACGACCCAGAGGGATGGTATGGGGAGGGAGGAGGGAGGAGGGTTCAGGATGGGGAACACATGTATACCTGTGGCGAATTCATTTCAATATTTGGCAAAACCAATACAATATTGTAAAGTTTAAAAATAAAATAAAATAAAAAAAGAAAGAAAAGAGGTGAGACACAGGCAATAGTGCTTATTAACCTGGAAACTATTTCTTCTCAATCTCGAGTTCCTAAGCATTGTCGTATTATCAGTGGCACAAAGGAAATATACATTCTGAATTACCAGGTTTTTTTTTTTTTTAACATATATTTACCTTTTGTAGCAATGGCCACAGGACTGGAAAAGGTCAGTTTTCATTTCAATCCCTAAGAAAGGCAATGCCAAAGAATGTTCAAACTACCGCACAATTGCACTCATCTCACACGCTAATAAAGTAATGCTCAAAATTCTCCAAGCCAGGCTTCTGCAGTACGTGAACCGTGAACTTCCTGATGTTCAAGCTGGTTTTAGAAAAGGCAGAGGAACCAGAGACCGAATTGCCAACATCCGATGGATCATCAAAAAAACAAGAGAGTCTCAGAAAAACATCTATTTCTGCTTTATTGACTATGCCACAGCCTTTGACTGTGTGGATCACAATAAACTGTGGAAAATTCTTCAAGAGATGGGAATACCAGACCACCTGACCTGCCTCTTGAGAAACCTGTATGCAGATCAGGAAACAAGAGTTAGAACTGGACATGGAACAACAGACTGGTTCCAAATTGGGAAAGGAGTATGCCAAGGCTGTATATTGTCACCCTGCTTATTTAACTTATATGCAGAGTACATCATGAGAAACGCTGGGCTGGAGGAAGCACAAGCTGGAATCAAGATTGCCGGGAGAAATATCAATAGCCTCAGATGTGCAGATGACACCACCCTTATGCCAGAAAGTGAAGAGGAACTAAAAAGCCTCTGGATGAAAGTGAAAAAGGAGAGTGAAAAAGTTGGCTTAAAGCTCAACATTCAGATAACGAAGATCATGGCATCTGGTCCCATCACTTCATGGCAAATAGATGGAGAAACAGTAGAAACAATTACAGACTTTATTTTCTTGGGCTCCAAAATCACTGCAGCTGGTGATTGCAGCCATGAAATTAAAAGACACTTACTCCTTGGAAGGAAAGTTATGACCAACCTAGACAGCATATTAAAAAGCAGAGACATTACTTTGTCCGCAAAGGTCCATCTAAGAAAGGCTATGGTTTTTCCAGTAGTCATGTATGGATATGAGAGTTGGACTATACAGAAAGCTGAGCAGTGAAGAATTGATGCTTTTGAACTGTGGTGTTGGAGAAGACTCTTGAGAGTCCCTTGGACTGCAAGGGGATCCAACCAGTCCATCCTAAAGCAGATCAGTCCTGGGTGTTCATTGGAAGGACTGATGTTGAAGCTGAAACTCCAATACTTTGGCCACCTGATGTGAAGAGATAACTCATTGAAAAGACACTGATGCTGGGAAAGATTTAGGGCAAGAGGAGAAGGGGATGACAGAGAGTGAGATGGCTGGATGACATCACTGACTCAATGGACATGGGTTTGGGTAGACTCCGGCAGTTGGTGATGGACAGGGAGGCCTGGCATGCAGCAGTTCATACGGTGGCAAAGAGTCGGACAGGACTGAGTGACTGGACTGAACTGGACTGAACTTTTTGTGGTTACTTGTGGCTTTATTTTTTGCCAGGACCATTTTATCTATTAATACGTAAACTTGAGTTCTTTCTGCAACAACTTCTCACAGTACTGTAGTTCTGATTATTCTTGTTCTGTGGAAATAGTGGCTTTTTAAATGAAATGCTTGATATATTAACTTTGTTCTTTAAGTGACTCATGAATGAATTCATGCAAGACTATTTTAAAATTCAAGGTCCTAATGATTTGTGAAATTCACTTTGGAGATATAATACTTCTAATATTCTATAGAATTTTAGGATATAGAATCAAGTAGTTCTGTTCCAAGAAGTTTCTTTTACACTTTCACATAAACCAAACACTTTATCGCTACATTTATTGAGTCTCATTAATGTAATAAGTACAGTACTGTACATAGAAGTAGACATAGTCACCACTCTTTGAATTTTCTTAGACAGTAAATGCAGATGCATTTATATTCTCAGATAAATTTAGTTTGTTCTTCATCTTTTTTCCTTACATTATTGAACCTATAATGAATTCTTTTTTGCTAATCAATGCCAACTATGGCAGTGAGACAATCAAATTTGAGAAACATCTTGGAAGGATTGAACTAGGAAATAAGGAAGTAAACACAATCAGGAGCAGATTATGGAAGGCTTTATATATCAGCCTTAAGGGCAAATATTAAAGGCTAATCTCCTAATCTGTGTGTTCTTTATGTGTCAATCATGATCTATCTGGCCGTCAGGAAAAATTACAAACTATAAATAATACCTGAAAAGATTACTAAAACTTCCCATAGTATCCAAGTTAATTGATGTATGGCAAGGTTAAATATTGCTAACCCTAGGACTTAGTCTTTATTTCCTTTTTTATTATTGTTGTTGTATACATAAAATATTACTTGCAAGCTATAAAAATCATATGAAGAAAGTATTTCACTTTAGAAATAAAAAGAAATAGAGAAAAATACAAAGAAAAAGAAAAAGGTGTGATGAAGCCAGAAATCAAGGATTTTTCACACAGAAAATGAGGCTTCCTAAAAAAGTTCTGTGTTCAAAGATGCCTGAGTATGATGGTTAATCAACTTGATCAGGCCAGGCATGCCCAAGTATTTGACTTAACATTATTCTAAGTGTGTCTGTGAGGGTGTTTCTGAATAAGATTAATATTTGAATAGGTAATTGCCCTCTCCAGTGTGGGTAGTCCTCATCAAATCCTTTGAAGGCCTGAATAGAACATAAAGGGAAAGTAAGAAAAAAATTAACTTTCTCTGCCTATCTTTGAGCTGAGATATTGGTCTTTTTCTGCCCTCAGACTCAAACTGAAAAACCGACTCCTCTTGGGTTTCAAGCCTTTAGTGTGGCACTGGCATCCTCATTTCTCCTGACCCCCCAGCTTACTCACTGCAGATTGCCACACTTCTCAGCCTCTGTAAACATGTGAGCCAATCCCTTGTGATAAATTTCTGATATATTGAGACAGAGATAGTGATGGATATAGAGATAGATAGAATGAGATGGTTGGATGTCATCATTGACTCAATGGACATGAGTTTGAGCCAACTCCAGGAGATGGTGAAAGACAAGGAAGACTGGCTTGCTGAAGACCATGGGGTTGCAAAGAATCAGACACGACTGAGCAACTGAACAACAACAAATAAGATAGAGAGCTATAGAGAAAAAGATAATGAAGATACAACCAATCATTTCTGTTTCTGGAGAGAACCCAGACTACTACACTGAATATTGTATTTGCCTGGTTATCTGATTTCTGATGCCCACAAAACTTGATTAGCATTATCCTTCTTTCAACTATTAAAAAAAAAAAATACACGAGGACTATAGCCCAGGAGACATCATTTAGATAACTGAGAAACTGCTCCAAAGAGGTAAGAGGGAAGTTCAGTATATATACTATTTTGGTGAAGTGGGAGTACATGCAATCAAGTATTTTCTTTTTTTTTCCCCCACAAAAGGTTTATGTTAGTCGTGAGAAGCAGTTGTTACCATAAAGGAGCAGCCATTACCATGAAGGATTTTTAGTGTTTTTTTTTAGATGTGAGGGGATAAAAGAATTGGGCTCATTAAACACAGTTCCTGAAGATATCTATCTGAAGACTTGTCTTGCCAGTTTTTTCCAGAGCACAGAGTGCCTCATTTCAGCTCTCCACCTTAAACTCCTTTGAGGGGTACTGAAAGTAAGCAGTCACAGAAGCACCTGATTTATTCCTTGTTGAAGTAGATGTCAAATGTCCATGGCAGGTGTCAGTTTGTAGCTGGCACTTCTACTGAACATTCTCAAATCTTTTATTGGCCCAACTGTGTGGATTTTTTTAAAGATGCAAAGAATTAAAAAGTGAGAGATTCCATCTTTACAGAATTTTTCCATCTCCTGGTCTTTTTTGTTTTTTTGTTTTTTTTAACTCATCTAATGAGTTGTTTAACTGAAGTAATACACCAGCTTTGCTTGATAGTTCATTAACTATACACTCAGCCCTGAAGATCTAGACCCAGTCAATCCTAAAGGAAATCAGCCCTGAATATTCATTGGGAGGACTGATGCTGCAGCTGAAACTCCAATATTTGGCCACCAAGTGCGAAGAACTGATTCACTGGAAAAGACCCTGATGATGGGAAAGGTTGAAGGCAGAAGGAGAAGGGGATGACAGAGAATGAGATGGTTGGATAGCGTCACTGACTCGATGGACATGAGTTTGAGTGAGCTCCAGGAGTTGGTGATGGACAAGGAAGCCTGGCATGGTGCAGTCCATGGGGTCTGCAGAGAGTCAGATGTGACTGACAGACTGACCTGAATTGAACCGAAGACCTAGGAATAGGCATAGTTACTGTTATAAATCAGAGATGACTCAAGGCTTCTCTGGATTCCTCCCACTCATTTGCCTCAGATAAGATCAGATCAGATCAGTTGCTCAGTTGTGTCCGACTCTTTGCGACCCCATGAATCGCAGCACGCCAGGCCTCCCTGTTCATCACCAACTCCCGGAGTTCACTCAGACTCATGTTCATCGAGTCAGTGATGCCATCCAGCCATCTCATCCTCTGTCGTCCCCTTCTCCTCTTGCTCCCAATCCCTCCCAGCATCAGAGTCTTTTCCAATGAGTCAACTCTTCGCATGAGGTGGCCAAAGTACTGGCGTTTCAGCTTTAGCATCATTTCTTCCAAAGAAATCCCAGGGCTGATCTCCTTCAGAATAGACTGGTTGGATCTCCTTGCAGTCCAAAGGACTCTCAAGAGTTTTCTCCAACACCACAGTTCAAAAGCATCCATTCTTCGGCTCTCAGCCTTCTTCACAGTCCAACTCTCACATCCATACATGACCACAGGAAAAACCAAAGCCTTGACTAGATGAACCTTTGTTGGCAATTAATGTCTCTGCTTTTGAATATGCTGTCTAGGTTGGTCATAACTTTCCTTCCAAGGAGTAAATGTCTTTTAATTTCACGGCTGCAGTCACCATCTGTAGTGATTTTGGAGCCCCAAAAAATAAAGTCTGACACTGTTTCCCCATCTATTTCCCATGAAGTGGTGGGACCGGATGCCATGATCTTCGTTTTCTGAATGTTGAGCTTTAAGCCAACTTTTTCACTCTCCACTTTCACTTTCATCAAGAGGCTTTTGAGTTCCTCTTCACTTTCTGCCATAAGGGTGGTGTCATTTGCATATCTGAGGTTATTGATATTTCTCCCAGCAATCTTGATTCCAGCTTGTGTTTCTTCCAGTCCAGTGTTTCTCATGATGTACTCTGCATATAAGTTAAATAAACAGGGTGACAGTATACAGCCTTGACGAACTCCTTTTCCTATTTGGAACCAGTCCATTGTTCCATGTCCAGTTCTAACCATTGCTTCCTGACCTGCATACAGATTTCTCAAGAGGCGGATCAGGTGGTCTGGTATTCCCATCTCTTTCAGAATTTTCCACAATTTATTGTGATCCACACAGTCAAAGTCTTTGGCATAGTCAATAAAGCAGAAATAGATGTTTTTCTGGAACTCTCTTGCTTTTTCCATGATCCAGTGGATGTTGGCAATTTGATCTCTGGTTCCTCTGCCTTTTCTAAAACCAGCTTGAACATCAGGAAGTTCACGGTTCACATATTGCTGAAGCCTGGCTTGGAGAATTTTGAGCATTACTTTACTAGCATGTAAGATGAGTGCATTTGTGCAGTAGTTTGAACATTCTTTGGCATTGCCTTTCTTTGGGATTGGAATGAAAACTGACCTTTTCCAGTCCTGTGGCCACTGCTGAGTTTTCCAAATTTGCTGGTATATTGAGTGCAGGACTTTCACAGCATCATCTTTCAGGATTTGGAATAACTCAACTGGAATTCCATCATCTCCACTAGCTTTGTTGGTAGTGATGCTTTCTAAGGCCCACTTGACTTCACATTCCAGGATGTCTGGCTCTAGGTCAGTGATCACACCATCGTGATTATCTGGGTCGTGAAGATCTTTTTTGTACAGTTCTTCTGTGTATTCTTGCCATCTCTTCTTAATCTCTTCTGCTTCTGTTAGGTCCATACCATTTCTGTCCATTCTCGAGCTCATCTTTGCATGAAATGTTCCTTTGGTATCTCTGATTTTCTTGAAGAAATCTCTAGTCTTTCCCATTCTGTTGTTTTCCTCTATTTCTTTGCATTGATTGCTGAAGAAGGCTTTCTTATCTCTTCTTGCTATTCTTTGGAACTCTGCATTCAGATGTTTATGTCTTTCCTTTCTCCTTTGCTTTTTGCTTCTCTTATTTTCACAGCTATTTGTCAGGCCTCCCCAGACAGCCATTTTGCTTTTTTGCATTTCTTTTCTATGGGAATGGTCTTGATTCCTGTCTCCTGTACAATGTCACGAACCTCATTCCATAGTTCATCAGGCAGTCTATCTATCAGATCTAGGCCCTTAAATCTATTTCTCACTTCCACTGTATAATCATAAGGGATTTGATTTAGGTCATACCTGAATGGTCTAGTGGTTTTCCCTACTTTCTTCAATTTAAGTCTGAATTTGGCAATAAGGAGTTCATGGTCTGAGCCACAGTCAGCTCCTGGTCTTATTTTTGCTGACTGTATGGAGCTTCTCCATCTTTGGCTGCAAAGAATATAATCAATCTGATTTCGGTGTTGACCATCTGGTGATGTCCATGTGTAGTGTCTTCTCTTGTGTTGTTGGAAGAGGGTGTTTGCTCTGACCAGTGCATTTTCTTGGCAAAACTCTATTAGTCTTTGCCCTGCTTCATTCCGTATTCCAAGGCCAAATTTGCCTGTTACTCCAGGTGTTTCTTGACTTCCTACTTTTGCATTCCAGTCCCCTATAATGAAAAGGACATCTTTTGGGGATGTTAGTTCTAAAAGGTCTTGCAGGTCTTCATAGAACTGTTCAACTTCAGCTTCTTCAGCGTTACTGGTTGGGGCATAGACTTGGATTACTGTGATATTGAATGGTTTGCCTTGGAAATGAACAGAAATCATTCTGTCGTTTTTGAGATTGCATCCAAGTACTGCATTTTGGACTCTTTTGTTGATCACGATGGCTACTCCATTTCTTCTGAGGGATTCCTGCCCGTAGTAGTAGATATAATGGTCATCTGAGTTAAATTCACCCATTCCAGTCCATTTGAGTTCGCTGATTCCTAGAATGTCGACATTCACTCTTGCCATCTCTTGTTTGACCACTTCCAATTTGCCTTGATTCATGGACCTGACATTCCAGGTTCCTATGCAATATTGCTCTTTACAGCATCGGACCTTGCTTGTATCACCAGTCACACACACAGCTGGGTATTGTTTTTGCTTTGGCTCCATCCCTTCATTCTTTCTGGAGTTATTTCTGCACCGATCTCCAGTAGCATATTGGGCACCTACTGACCTGGGGAGTTCCTTTTTCAGTATCCTATCATTTTGCCTTTTCATACTGTTCATGGGGTTCCCAAGGCAAGAGTACTAAAGTGGTTTGCCATTCTCTTCTCCAGTGGACCACATTCTGTCAGATCTCTCCACCATGACCCACCTGTCTTGGGTTGCCCCACGGGCATGGCTTAGTTTCATTGAGTTAGACAAGGCTGTGGTCCTAGTGTGATTAGATTGACTAGTTTTCTGTGAGTATGTTTTCAGTGTGTTTGCCCTCTGATGCCCTCTTGCAACACCTACCATCTTACTTGGGTTTCTCTTACCTTGGGCATGGGGTATCTCTTCACGGCTGCTCCAGCAAAGCGCAGCCATTGCTCCTTACCTTGGACGAGGGGTATCTCCTCACCACCGCCCTTCCTGACCTTCAATGTGGGATAGCTCCTCTAGGCCCTCCTGCGCCACGGCTCCCGGTAACTCCTCTCATCGCCGCCCCTGGACTTGGGCGTGGGGGCGTGGGGTAGCCCCTCCCAGCCGCCGCCTCTATAGGGGTTAAATGTCTCTTCAACTTTCTCTTATATAGGTTCTCCAGGTCACACACAGGGCAGTTACCAACTCTCAGCTCTTCTTTGGCCTTAGAGACAAAAACTTGTTTATTATACTCATTGACTGGTTTCATCTCATTTGAAGTGACCTTACCTCACAATCTGGGTAAACAAGATAACAGAATACTGAGGGCTCTACTTGAGTTTAGGTGGAAAAAAGCAAGAAACCAATTAGCTAAATTTGTGCTCAGGTCTCAGACTTGCTACTGTCAAAGAAAAAAAAAAGACAGAGAGGGGGGACAGATTTATGAGGAGAGATGAGAATCTTTGTGATCTGCCCTAACTTCTTAGGATTTGGGGCCTAAGCATTACTTTGCAAAAAGTCATTTATTTGTTCGTCTGTCTTTTCTGCATGCTCCTCACTAACAAGCCTTATATAATGGGGCATCTGGCTTAATTCATAAAATCGTATTCATTTTTAGTTAAATGAAATGTGTAATAATTATTATAAGTAAACAAATCAAGACATCTCAGGAATGTTGCATGTGAACAATCCTAAGTCCCATAAAAGAAGATAACTTACCTTAGATGGTTTAAATGAAAAGATTTAATAACTTGCATCATGCTTGCATTCCATTGGTTATATAATCTTACATGACAGAGCCTGAAATCAATAGTGTAGGAAATATACCCTACCCTGAGGGGACATAGCAAGGGCAAGAAGGAAAACAACTATAAATGAAAGATATAAATAACTAGCACCAGTTTCAATTTAACTTTTTAGGTTTGCTATCATAAGCAATGCAATGACTTTTAAATATGACCTGGTTTCCACAGCCAAGAGTTCCTTTTGGGCATATACACCTAGAATTAGACTGCCAGTATACACCCCAACATCACAAAATAATGTTTGTTGATTTCTTTTCCAAAATTGTCTTATCAATATACATTTGTATCAGCTATTTGTCTGCCTTTAGTTATTAATCAATAATGGGGATAAAAATGGTATTCCATTTATTTTTTATTTTAATTTCCATGACTAAATATCTGGTTGATCATCTTTCAAATATTTACTGTCTTTGTGACAAATTAATTGAAAGTAAAAATATTAGAAAAGGATGTATTTTTTTCTTAAGTGAAAGAATAAGAAAATGGTAAGACATTTTAAGTGATCAAATGATGAAACTTTTGATATTCATTTTTATAAAGTAATCAAACCATGCTTAATATAATAAAAGGGTGAAGTCTCCTTAAATTATTTGGCTATGTTATTTTAAGAAAAAACTGTGGCACTGAGCTTATCACTTAGTAGTTGCTGACAAATACCATCCCTCATTAATTTATCCAAAGAATATTTATTGAGCTCCCACTATGTGCCAGTCAGATTCTAGTTGCTTAAGAAAAAGCAAATTGTCCAATCACTTCATGGCAAATAGAAGGGGAAACAATAGAAACAGTGACAGGCTTTATTTTGGGGGGCTCCAAAAGCATTGCAGATGGTGACTGCAGCCATGAAATTAAAAGACGCTTACTCCTTGGAAGAAAAGTTATGACCAACCTAGACAGCATATTAAAAAGAAGAGACATCACTCTGCCAACAAAAGTCCATCTAGTCAAGGCTATAGTTTTTCCAGCAGTCATGTATGGATGTGAGAGTTGGACCATAAAGAAAGCTGAGTGCTGAAGAATTGATGCTTTTGAACTGTGGTGTTGGAGAAGACTCTTGAGAGTCCCTTGGACTGCAAGGAGAGTCAACCAGTTCATCCTAAAGGAAATCAGTCCTGGAAGATCATTGGAACGACTGATGTTGAAGCTGAAACTCCAATATTTTGGCCACCTGATGCTAAGAACTGACTCATTTGAAAAGACCCGGATGCTGGGAAAGATAGAAGGTGGGAGGAGAAGGGGATGACAAAGGATGAGATGGTTGGATGGCATCACCGACATGATAGATGTGAGTTTGAATATGCTGCGGGGTGATGGACAGGGAGGCCTGACATGTTGCAGTCTGTGGGATCTCAAAGAGTTGGACACGACTGAGTGACTGAACTGAACTGAACTAAGAAAAAGCAGGAAACAAACAAATATCACAACCAAGTAGCTTACTTTATAACAAAGTAAATAGAATATATAATGTGCAGAGGGTGGCAATCATTCTGGGAAAACAATAAAACAAAAAAGTAAGATAAGGCTCTGAGCATAGAGTTGGATTTTTTTTTTTTTAGTTGCTCAGTCATGTTCAACTCTTTGTGACCCTATGGATTGTAGCCCACCAGGCTCCTCTGTCCATAGAATTCTCCAGGCAAGAATACTTAGTAGGTTGCCATTTTCCTCCTCCAGGGGATCTTTCCCACCCAGGGATCAAACCTGTTCCTAATGTGTCTCCTGCATAGCAGGCAGATTCTTTTTACCCACTGAGTCACTGCAGAAGCCCATAGGTGGGAATAGGGACTCACAAATTGACTCTCAAAGGACAGACTGACTGATTCAGTGAAATCCCTGAAGAAGGTAGAAGGGTGAATGATTTGAGGACCTGAAGGAAGAACTTCCAAAAGTGGAGACAGTACTGGTGGAAGCCCTGAGGTAGGGATATTCCTGGTGTGGTCTAGAAATAACAATGCTGGAACAGAGTGAGAGAAAGGAAGAATAGTAGGCGAAGAAGTCAAAGAAATAGTGGTGGTCAGATTCCCATAAAGAGTTGAAAAGATTTTCAGTCATACTCTGAGTGAGGCGAGGAAACTTTGGAATACTTTGAGCAGAGGAGTTTCCTGAGCCTTGCAGTTTTTGTTTTGTTTTTGTTTTTTTGCCTCACCTCGTGGCAGGTGGATTCATAGTTCCCTGACTAAGGATCCCCTGCAGTAGACGTAAAGACTCCAAACTACTAGACCAGCAATGGAAATCCCCATAAATGACTTTTAATCTACCAGTTTAGGTTTCCTAAAGACAATTTTGCATCTAACGTTAATCAAATAAATCACCACCACTGTACTTTGCCTCAAGAAATCTTCCGTTACTTAGGATTTACTGAATCCTCATTGCCTCACTGCCCATCTATATAGCCTGTATGTGAGATTCACAAGTCTAATTTTAGTGTCTGGGCTTTCCACTGTTTATCATATAGAGAAATGACCTTGCCTTTCTGTTAACTATTACCTTTTAGTCCTGAGAACTTACAGGAAGATAATCATTACCATCTTTTTTCACCTGCCTTTCCCCTTTTTCATCCACCCTGCAGTTCTGCTCTTTTATTTACTATTAAAACATATTTCCCATTAGTGATATCCCTTTATTAAAGCCTGAAATTAAGTATTAATAGAATATAGGAGAAAGTATATATGCAATAATTTTATATGTTTTAAAATTTCTGAAAATGCATCATAGTGGATATGATAAATTGTATCAAGACTTTTCAATTATCTAGCCAGGGTTATTAAAAAATACATCAACTTATTTTTTTCTATCATTTATTATAAAATCCTGTTAAGACTAGAGTTCTTTATTGGAACATAATTTATACTTGAATTTGAGAGAATTGTGACCAGTTGCCTTGTCTTCAATGTTGACTCAAGTTTTAATTTAAGGATAAGAATCAAAGTGCAAGTAGTTTCCTGGAGATGAATGATCATTCAGGAGGCATCCTTGTCCCAGGAAAGATATTTAATCATTAATCCTATACAGATGTAATGTACAGAAGTTATTATCACTACCATCAAATGGCATTTCTTTTCTTTCAAGTAAGTGCTTACTTTATTTCAAGTTGATAAAAGGCCAAAGATGGACATTCTGTAGAAAGAATAGCTCTATTAGTTTACTAATCAAGGAAATATCAGATAAGAAAAAAAAATTCTGGGCAGGTAGTGGTATAAATTTGATTCAGTGGAAAGGAGTTTTAAATTCAGTAGCATATACAGCTGAACAAGGGTAAGTTAAATGTTCTCCACTCACTGCCATTCTTATGTGTTTGTATCACTCCTTATTTTTCTAATCAATGTGTTATTAATCAACATATGCTTTATTTATTAGATTTTTATCATATTCAATATCTCTTATCCATAATACCTTCAAATGGCCAATGTAAACTTTGGAAATAGGTTTCAGTGAATTCTTCAATAATTGTCCCACTTCCTCACTCTCTCCTTAAAAGTCTCAGTCACCTCTACACAAATTAAAGTTGAGTTCTATTCATGCTGAACCTCCTAGCCTGTTGCAATAGTTATTACCAAATGCATCTGTTCTTACCACTTTAACTAACATCTAGCTTTGTTCATCTTTGACACTACTTGAAGAATAAAATATCTATAGTGTAATAAGAACTGAAATAGTGAAACAAATCAAAAGGTTAATGAAATAGTCTAAGAAAGATATTGTATTGATAGAGTTATAATCATATAAGTAGTGAGAAATAGATAGATCCTAGTGTATTTTGAAGACAAAATTGTGTTTACCATGGGTGAAAAATTGAATAAAAAACGTTAGCACTTTTATTTTTTTTACCTAGTTATTTTCATTGTCCATAGAAATTTTTCACTAAATGGGTCATTCTTTAAATTTTTGAATTATATTGTAATTTACATATAATGAAATGAATGAATCTTAAAATGAGTTTTGTCAAATAAATAGGCTCATAACTACACTTTTATCAATATTTCTGGAACATTTCCATCATCCTTAAATTTTCCTTTGTGCTCCTTTCCTTCCGAGGCCCCCCAAACCACTAGACAGCATTCTAATTTATTTCACCATAGAATAGCTTTGCCTGTCTTATAACTTAATCATAAAATATATACTCTTTGTTTATATTTCCTTTTATTCAGTATAACATTTTTGAGATTCATACAAGTTACTTCATATTTTAAGAGCATATTTTGTTCACTAAGAGCATAACTCAATGTTTGTGTTCATTCAAAATTCATGTGTTGGAGCCCTAAATCCCAATGGGGATTTTGGAGGTAATTAGGTGAGGTCTTGAGAGTGATGACCCATGATGTGATTACTGCCTTTGTATGAGACAACACCAGAGCTTCCTCTCTACCATGACAGGACATGGCAAGAAGGTGGCCATCCACAAGCCAGAAAGAGGCCCTCACCGAGAATTGAACCTGCTGGCACATTGATCGTGGTCTTCCCAACCCTCAGAACTATGAGAAATAAATATCTGTTGTTTAAGCCACTTAGTCTATGGTAGTTTATTGTAGCAAGTGTAGCTGACTAAGACATTAAACTGTATGGAATTAACATAATGAGCTTATCCTTTTCTTCCTTGACAAATATTTGGGTGGTTTCTAGTTTTCGGTTATTATGCATAAGGATGTTGTAAACAACTTACAAAAGCCTTTTCTTGCATATAGTTTAGGTTCTTTGGGCAAATACCTAGACATGAAATTGGTAGGTTATAGGGTTGATGTCGGAGAAGGCAATGGCACCCCACCCCAGTACTCTTGCCTAGAAGATCCCATGGATGGAGGAGCCTGGTGGGCTGCAGTCCAGGGGGTCGCTACAAAGTCGGACACGACTGAGTGACTTCACTTTCACTTTTCACTTTCATGCATTGGAGGAGGAAATGGCAACCCACTCCAGAATTCTTGCCTGGAGAATCCCAGGGACCGGTGAGCCTGGTGGGCTGCCGTCTATGGGGTCGCACAGAGTCGGACATGACTGTAGCAACTTAGCAGCAGCAGCAGCAGGGTTGATGTATTCATCACTTCTACAATTTAACTACCTAAGAATCTACCAGAATGATTCGACAAGTGGTTGTATTGATACAACCTATCATTCATTAGTAATGTATAAAAGTTCTAGTTACACCATATGCATGAATGCCTAGTGCTGTCAGAACTTAAATCTCAGCCATTTTTATGGGTGGAGAGAATTATCTCATTGTGGTTTTAATTTATATTCTCTGATGACTAATCATCTTTTGTGTGTCTTTATTTTTGTACTGCCTGTTTACATCTATTGTTTTTTTCTTTTCAGTCACTTCCTTTTTTATCATTGTGTTGTAGGACTTATTTATACATTCAGAATAGAAGCCTTTAACTGATATATGTACTGCAGCCACAATGTTTCATCAAAAAAAAAACAAAACCTAAAACTTTGCTTGCTCCAAGATCATGATGGGACTTCCTTCTCTCCTTCTGGAAGCTTATTTCCTTTAACTTATTCTTTAAGGTCTATCAGTTTAGCTGCTCAGTCATGTCTGACTCTTTGCAACCCCATGGACTGCAGCACGCCAGGCTTCCCTGTCCATCACCTACTCCCGGAGCTTATTCAAACTCATATCCATCAAGTCCGTGATGCCATCCAACCATCTCATCCAATCTATCTCAATTAATGTTTGTGTTTGATATAAAATGTGATCATTTTATTTTTATGCAGATATTAAATTTTTCTATACTATATATTTAAAAGATCCTATTATTCTTATTAAATCATTTTAGCAACTTTTGTAAAAAAAAAAATCAGTTGACCATGTAATTGAGGTCTATTTTTTAATTCCTAACTTTTTTCATTGATCTACTTGTCTACATTTAAGACAATTCACTACTGTTATATTAAGTCTTAAAAGCAGGTATTGTAAGGCCCTTCAAGTTAATTTTTTGCAAGTTTGTCTTCTGGTTAATTCTTTACACTTCTGGCTTGACACAACTGACTCTCTTGAATTTCTCTTTTCCCTGAGTGAAGGAAAAGCATGATTTCACACTTCCTAGCACAGGCCACCGGAGAAGGCAATGGCACCCAACTCCAGCATTCTTGCCTGGAAAATCCCATGGATGGAGGAGCCAGGTGGGCCGCAGTCCATGGGGTCGCTAAGAGTCAGACACGACTGAGCGACTTCACTTTCACTTTTCACTTTCATGCATTGGAGAAGGAAATGGCAACCCACTCCAGTGTTCTTGCCTGGAGAATCCCAGGGACAGGGGAGCCTGGTGGGCTGCCATCTGTGGGGTCGCACAGAGTCGGACACGACTGAAGCGACTTAGCAGCAGCAGCAGCAGAGGCCACAGAGGCATTCTCTGACTTGTAAATAAGAATATACATCAGGCTTGCAATCCTCCCCCATGTCACTACTTGGATAAGAGAAAACCATATCTGGTCTCTGTCATATTTCAGCAGACACATCTAAATATGGCCCCAAGATTTAGATGCACAGCTTATATCTATTCTCTGCTTTAACCAGTAATTTTCACCAATATATTACAAAGGTTAGAACACTATAAGGAAGAAAGGTAAATTACATTATTCCTTTCTTTCTCCTGAATCCCCTGCAGAGTACAGCAGTACTTTCTGAGCTGGAACATAATTTTTAGAACTGTATTATAGCATGCTTATCCTAGAAATCAATATAAAAAAGAAATAATAGCTTTTATATAAATATCATGTTTTTTTTAATGTTTTGTGGTTTCTTGCACAGTTCTACTCTAGCATTAATTGAAAATCTAAATTCAGCTAATTAGTTTTCACTAGAAACAATAGGGAACTCCTGATGAGAATGCTATAAAACTTCATTTATTCATTTATTTGCAAATGCATATATAGAGGAAAATGGCTTTGTTGTTAGTAAGATGAGCCATCTTCAAAACATATTTAGAGTGGGGATTAAAGTAAAAAAGCTGGATCTAACACAGTTTTTCTTCCATTCCAAATAGACTGATCCTCAATAAACAGAGTACTGAAACTCTAAAAGAGCAGCATCATCCTCTGGAATATGGCAGATTATAACCATCAACAAAATAATATATTTCTAGACCATTTAATCATCATGGCACTTGTCAAATGCACAATAAGCTAGGGGAAATTAATATTCTGTAGCTACTGGAAAGAACTACCATTGAAAAAATGAAAGCCTATAAAACAGACTGAAAGATCAATGTTTTCTGAGTTTCTAAAATGCTTAGATGGGTTTGGTTATTTTTCTATTTTATGAATCTGAATTTTCTACTCATGAAATCATCAAAATAATATATTTTTGACAGGTTATATTTCAGATTGCTGAGAATAATAAAGTGGAATAGAGACAGATAGAGATTCTGTTATACAAATCCTTGAAGGAAACAGGTCATAAGAGAAATCAAAACCTTAAGCTCCTAAGCCTAATTTTCAACAAGATGTCATGTCCATGGCCTCCTTGTCTTAAATCCATATCTTTCATTTAGGTCTATATATGTGTCAGTCACATCCAAACCTTTGTGACCCCATGGACTATAGCCACTCAGGCTCCTCTGTCCATGGGATTCTCCAAGCAAGAATACTAGAGTGAGTTGCCATTTCCCTCACCAGAAGATCTTCCTGACCCAGGGATGGAACCCATATCTCTTCAGTTCAGTTCAGTTGCTCAGTCGTGTTCCACTCTTTGCGACCCCACGAACCGCAGCACACCAGGCCTCCCTGTCCATCACCAACCCCCAGAGTTCACCCAAACCCATGTCCATTGAGTTGGTGATGCCATCCAACCATCTCATCCTCTGTTGTCCCCTTCTCCTCCTGCCCTCAATCTTTCCCAGCATCAGGGTCTTTTCAAATGAGTCAGGTCTTCTCATCAGGTGGCCAAAGTATTGGAGTTTCAGCTTCAACATCAGTCCTTCTTGGGTCTCCTGAATTGGTAGGTGGATTTTTTATCACTGCACCATGTAGGAAGCTCATATCTTTCATAAGTGCTGCCAAATTAAATATCAGCTTGCACAAAGGTGTCCTGACTTAGCTCACTCTCTCATGAAAGTGTCAATGAAGAGTGGAATTGTGACAGAAAAGGCAGCAGTGGAAATAAAAAATCTGCTGGGAAAAAAGATCACTTTAAATCATTGATTATTGCCACTCTTATACTGAAAGCTGAGACATTGAATGCATCTGGCCCTATATGGTTTTCAACTGGCTTTCAATGATACATAAGACCTAGTGAGATTACCTAGATTACCTTAGTATATAACAATAATAAATAATCTTTGTATGATCCCTGGGTTGGGAAGATTCCCTGGAGAAGGAAATGGCAACCCACTCCAGTATTCTTGCCTGGGAAATCCCAAGGACTGAGGAGTGTATGGTCTACAGTCCATGGGGTCACAAAGAATCAGACACGACTGAATGACTAAACAACAGCATTCTTCGTACAGCCCTCACAATAAGGCATGTGTTGTGCTTTCACATATATTTTCTCAGTCTATCTTTAAATGGTAGAACTATGCAATGTAAGAAGGATAGAGTATATGTAATAATAAAAAACCTATCTTACATCCTTATATCCAGATCTTACATGTATTCACTGGGTGCTTTTGAATAGTTTACTTACACTGTTTTCTCCTCAGTAGTCTCAACCGCAAAGCAGATGTAAAAATACTCACCATGATGGGAAGTTGTAGGATTAAATAAAGTTTTACAGAAAACATACTTGATTTATAACAGATCCTCAGTAAATTATGTACAGATCCAATAAGAATCTATTTAACAGAATGAGTTCTAATTATCAGTTTGTATAGGTAATTGATGTTGGAAATAGACCTAAAACCTAGATTTGATTTAAACATGAACACCCACGTTGATTTAATGTCCAATACCATCATCCTTTTTTTCATATAGTTAAGCATCTAAAATAATGCCTGACACAATTTTATTTGTTGAATGCATTTATAGAATACTGTTTCAGAAAAATGAATGATTTTTTCACATGAATTGATAAATGGCATTTAAGCAAGGCAATTCCCAGAAGGGAGTCTATGATATTTTCAATATTCCCAAGCCACCTTTTAATTCATAGATGGTAAATGTTTTCGTCCATAGAAATTCTGTCAAGTAAATCATTATTATCATTTTTAAAGGCCAATTAATATCTTCAATGTCCATTGTCTGATAAGAAAGAGGGCATTTACAGAGAATCCTTGAACTGGTTGACAGAACCAGGGCTTAATCTTCATTCTGCCTCTAATCAAATTTGCTGAAAGAAACTTTATTTTTGGCAGAAAGCAAAAAAGAACAAAAGCCTCTTAATAAAAGTGAAAGAAGAGAGTGGAAAAGCCAGCTTAAAACTCAACATTCAAAAAACACAGATTATGGCATCTGGTCCCATCACTTCATGGCAAATAGATGGGGAAACAGTGGAAACAGTGACAAACTTTATTTTCTTGGGCTCCAAAATCACTGCAGAGGGTGACTACAGCCATGAAATTAAAAGACACTTGCTCCTTGGAAGAAAAGCTATGACTAACCTTGACAGCATATTAAAAAGCAGAGACGTTACTTTGCCAACAAAGGTCCATCTAGTCAAAGGTATGGTTTTTCCAGCAGTCATGTAGGGATGTGAGAGATGGACTATAAAGAAAGCTGAGTGCCCAAGAATTGATGCTTTTGAACTGTGGTATTGGAGAAGACTCATAAGAGTCCCTTGGACTGCAAGAAAATCAAACCAGTCAATCCTAAAGGAAACCAGTCAATCCTAAAGGAGACCAGTCATGAATATTCATTGGAAGGACTGACACTGAAGCTGAAGCTCCAATGCTTTGGCCACCTAATGCAATGAACTGACTCATTGGAAAAGACCCTGATACTGGGAAAGATTAAAGGTGGGAGGAGAAGGGGATGACAGAAGATGGTTGGATGGCATCACTGACTCAATGGACATGAGTTTGAGCAAGTTCCAGGAATTGGTGATGGACAGGGAAGCTTTGCGTGCTGCAGTCCATGGGGTCGCAAAGAGTTGGACACAATTGAGCTACTGAATTGAACTGAACTGAACTTTATTTCCCAAGATCTATTTCTTTATCTGTTAAAGAGGGTGTAGACTACATTTTCAAAAAATTTGTTCCAGGTTCTTCCATATGCACAGCACTAATACGGGGGACACAGGAAGGGATGATAACAGAGCATGAAGCTGTTCTGGCGAAATCACCCAGTTCACATTCTAATCCAACATGTACATCAAGTAAGTGCCCATGTGTAGTAGGAAGACAGGGAAGATATGTCAAGCCGATTGTCTAATATCAGTCTTAGATAAGACACAGATAACATAGAACAATGGTTATGTTTTTGTTTTTGTTTTTTTTAAAAGACATCATGGTATTGTCACATTTATAAAAAGCATCGTTTAAAATATATATTGAATATGGTATTTACAAAAACCCATAATGTAAAAATCATTATCTCTTTTTTACAGAAAAAGGAAACAGAACTCTGAGAAATTTCAAAATGTCTTAAAATAAAGGTTATAGTAAATATTTAAATTTAGTTTTTCAACTCTAAGTCTGGTATTTAGTTACTAGGTTATAGCTGGCTGTTTTTAACATTAGCATGCTTCTGCACATAATGTTTTTCATCTCTTTTATTCATTTTTCCTTTTAAAAAAAGCAATAAAAATTTGGAGTCTATGTATTCCTGTTCTATAAAACAACAGGACATACCAAAATTTAAAAAAAAAAATCAAGTAGGAAGAACATTCTATAAGGGTTAGAATGTAAAAATGGGTCCTTTACAATACTGTAAACCAACTGTATTTCAATTAAAAAACACAGAATGGGTCCAGATTTGCTTCATGGTTCTACCACTTGCTGAGTCCATTGGGTCATATCACTGACCTTCTGTCTTAATAACTTCATCTGTGAAACTGAGGTCCTAACTGCACTTTGATTTTGTAGGGCTGTGAACACTAAATGCAAGTGTTTGTTATGTACTTAGTACTATTACTAGTAATCCTCAATAAATGCTGGTTGACATTGATATTGCTGCTGCTGTTGTTCAAATATATCCAAACCAAACTGTCTATTGCAATCTTACAGAATTTTCGCCATGACCAAATTCTTCTTCAAAGTGCTGGTCTATGTCACCAAATTGGATACAAAATGTATAACCCAACAAACAAACAGAATTTTCTCACCCCCAAAATGCTGATATATCTGAAATCAGAAAAACAGAGAAATTATATGTCCTTTTAATTGTCATACATTTTTATGACAAGCTCATTTTCCTCATTTATAATGTAAAAACTAGCCCAAAAATGTCCAAATTTTTCTGACAAAAATTATTTTAAAGGGTCAATATTTTAAAGAAACACTATACTGTGAAATGTCTGTATCTACCAATACTATATTACATACTTAAAATGTGCTCAGCTTTATGTTTGTGTTCTTACCACAAAACAACAACAAGAATAAGAAAAACAGGAGCAGAGGAAAAGCTGGAGGTGATAGGAATTTCATAGCTTTGATGGTGGTGATGGTTATATGGGTGTATACTTGTCCCAAATTCATCTTGTTGTATACATTAAATATGTACAAGCTTTTTGTATGTCAACCATACCTCAATAATGTGGTTTAAAAGAAGAATTCATATTACTAAATGAAGATTTGATTGATAGTATGGAGGTTGGTGAATAGGAAGGGGTTTTGAAATGTATCAGTTGGTAGTTATGTGACCCTATTTCAGGAGGAAAATTATACTTCATACAAAAATGTGTGGTGAAACTATGTAATGATTTTAAAATAATTCCAAGAATTAAAAGGGGAATTCAAAGAGAGCATAAAAACTGTATACACAAAAAAAATACAAAATTGACTAAGACTTGGAAAACCAAGTCTTATTTTAATGTACCACTAACATTTTTCTAGTCTCCACTATATATTGGTTAAAATGAGAACTCAGGTACTGTCTTCTGTTCAAAGCTTTGTGACAGAAGCATTGAAACTAGAACTGAGAGACTACCAAATGAAACCTCCAAATCTTTTCACTAACAGTAATATATAAATATAAAGAAACATAACTATTTTAAATCTGATAGACAACAGAGCATTATAATATACAAAAATATTACGTTGTGAAACATGATTGCATTTTGATTTGTTCTATGTGTAATCATCATTCCTTCGATGTAAAGGTTAAAAACTAGAAGCAAAATATATTATTGCAACAACTTATGTTACACACACACACACCTAACACAGAATATTGCATATTAGTAAAGTGTTTTCTACCACAATTTTGAATAAGAATCCTACAGAAAATAAGTAACCATGGATTCTATTTGAGTTTTCCAATATAAAAACTTGATTGCACTCTTCACTTATCCCCTAAAGATTGATTTTTGTGCCCACCAAAAAAAACATATCACAAAAATGATTATGTAACTATCCAGAAAGTGCCCCTTCTATATGATTCTTTCACATATTTGAAAATGACCTGGATAATAGAAGTGGATTCCCTGGCAGCTCAGATGATAAAGAGTCTGCCTGCATGCTGGAGACCCAGGTTCAATCCCTGGGTTGGGAATATCCCCTGGAGAAGGAAATGGCAACCCACTCCAATATTCTTGCCTGGAAAATCCCATGGATGGAGGAGCCTGGCAGGCTACAGTCCATGGGGTTGCAAAGAGTTGGACACAACTGAGAGACTTCACTTCACCTTTTGTTTTTTTGGTAATAGGATATTATTACCCCAATAAAAGAAAGGTGTAAATCACTACTAATTCTCATAAAATAATAGTTACCAGCAGAACTGAAGTTGGTGATGCTAGCAGTAAAGGATCTACCTGCCAAAGCAGAAGACACACAAGGCGTGAATTTGATCCTTGCGTCAGGAAGATCCCCTGGAGTAGGAAATGGCAACCCACTCCAGTATTCCTGCCTGGAACATTCCATGGACAGAGGAGCATAGAGGGCTATAGTCCATGGGGTTGCAGAGTTGGAAACAACTGAGCACTCACACACACACAAAGATATTATTGCTAAATCTTCGCAGTCATCATAAAGTTGGAAGAGATCTTTTGTGGTTGTCCAGTTTACACAGTGTCTTCAGGCGTGTTCTCCAAATTATCCTGCATGGGTAAAATGCAAATGATCATTACTGAGACCTGATTTATTCAGAGGAATTGATTTGGCTATATAAGTTTCTAGTCCAATGTTGCACAGAGATAACAGAGACTTTTATAAATCAAGATGATCCTTAATTAACATTTAAGAAAACAGCTTGCTGTCACTTAACTATTTTATGGCATAAATCTATAATGAATAACTGCTTACTGGCTCTAACAGTGTTAGGAACCAATCCTCTGCCAACCTTTTCAAAACAATAATGTATAATACTAATAAGAACATAACTATAACCTTATTAATCATCTTCCCATGGTTAGTGTATAACTGACAAATATCCTTTTCTAAATCCCAGACAACATTCGTCAGTGGTGACAAAACAGTAGATGAAACTCTTTTATTTCTTTACAACTCTAGGAAAATGACTACAATTTTAACAAAATTATAAGCAATCCTGGTGGCTTAAGTGGCAGGTTGTTTATTTTTACAGGGTTGAAATGAACTGTGAAATCATCGCAGTCTGTGTCTGGGGCTTGGTGGCTTATGTATGGTGAAGTGTAACGTGGAAGAATATGTTTATAATCTCTTTTTGCCATTTAAGATCAGGAAGAAGAACATGGGTGATTTTCTTAAGCTTCTAGGAGCATGCTGTGACCTGTTTTTATTCACCTAGCTTTACTGAACACATGTATTCAGAAATTAGTTGATTAGTTTAGTAAAGATTTTACAACATATTTTTGCGACTATTTGATGTCAATCTTGGCTTTTAATTAGAAGAAAAGCCCACGGAGAAAAAGATGATAAAGGCCTAGTTAAATTAGTATGCAGTTTTTCCTCTGATTTGTGATTCTTAGGGCTACAGGTCAAGTGTGTATCTATGCTAAACGTATTTTCATGTTTGCACTAAAGACCTCATTTTAAGAAAAGTCATTCATTTTTGCTTATTTAGAGTAAGAATGGAAAGAACTTATTGGAATGGCTCTTATAAGAGCTTTTAGGAATGGCTTCTCAGTGTCAACTGGAGATTTGGGCATCTGACTTTTTGCAGAGAAATGCAAAGAACTGAACCTCTGCAGACCACCTGGGGACTGGAACCTCATTAGGCAGAAATGTGTTTACAGAGGGAGACATGATCAGGTTGGATCCATTTCTGGTGCTTTTGAAAATAATACCGAGCCAAGTGAGTAGTTGTAGTAGAAGGTCAAACTTTTCTATGTTTAGCCAATCTGGTTTGTGTTAATTAATAAGAAATGTTCTGTAAATACACATTCTTAATTGCAACTAACTTAAATATTCATTTGTAACATTTGCTCTAAAAAATTGATTTCTTAATGAGTATGAGATGAATAGGTCATACATTTAGTGCACATGGAACTCTTTGTAAAAAGAACTTACCAAAAATAGCAGTGATAATTTTTGAACTTTATAAGGGCACACAGAAGTGCTCACTATGAATATGAAAGTTTCCTGATATCATTAATATCCTCCTAAAATATACATTTATAAAAATCAAGAACTCTTTTGTTATTAAATATTACATACAGGTTGTTTAGTTGTATATGCTGATTTTGGTCAAGCTTTCTATGGGTTTGAAGTAGATATATACCAATCATTGTGCCTGAATCATACACAGCCACTTTAAGGAAATATTCTCTGTTTCATTCCTGCCACTTTATTAGATATTGAACAGCCAGCCATGATAATGTTTCAAAAGAAAGCATAAATAAATTGATGCCACCTCTTTGCTCAAATGAGTTTCCATCTAAAAAAGTAAGAATAAATTATTTTCTAAGGCCAAATGAAATCTTACTAGAGAGTTGCATGGAGTAATGTTATATTTATCCAAATGTGTTCTTGGAATATTGGTGGACTTCTTGGAATATTGGTGACTCTTTTAATAGCCTAAACCTTATCACTCCCGTGATCTCAGGTCTGTTCATCAATGGATTCATTTCTGCCCATTGAAATTTGTAGACGGGTGTCTTAGCTCAAGCTACTATAACAAAATACCTTAGTTTCAAATGACTGGCATGTAGTTTTCATAGTTCTCCAAGCTGGGGCATCCAAGACCATGGTGCCAGAAGATTTAGTTATTTGTGCAGGCTCTTTTCCTGGCTTACAGATGGCTGTCTTCTTGAATCCACACATGGCAGAGAGAAAACTCTGGTCTCTCCTCTTCTTTTTATAAGAACATCACTTTCATCATGTGCGCTCTACCCTCTTGACTTAATCCAACCCTAACTACATCCCAAAGGCTTCCATTTCAATATATGAATCTGATGAGACACGGCCCATAGAACTCTACCCCTGACTCCTGAAATCCATGTCCTTCTCATATGGAGAATAGATTCCATTTCAACAATCCCCAAATACTTCACTCATTCCAGTATTAACTTTAAAGTTTTAAAGTCCAAAGTTTCATCGAAGTGCCATCTAAATCAAATATGGGTGAGACAGGAGGTATGATTCATCCTGAGGGAAAATTTCTCTCCAGCTGTAAACCTGTAAAACCATTCAAATTATGTGCACATACTCACAACAGTTGTACAGGCATAAGAGACATTGCAACTCCAAAAGGGAGAAATAGAAATAAAGGAGGGAGTGATGGGTTCCAAGCAAGTCCAAAACCTGGCAAAACAAATATCATTCGATCTTAAGGCTGGAGAATAGTCCTCTTTGGACCAATGCTCTACCCTCCAAGCCATAGCTACTAGGGGAGATATGTTACTCCTACAGGCTGCCTGGGTATTCTCACCCCTTCGGATCTGTGGAATAGTCTAATGCATGTAGATCTCTGCAAGGGATCGGACTTATGAGACCGAGTAAGAGGGAGCCTTTTCTGCTGCATTTATGAAGGGAATGATAGTCTTGATGATCTCTGAACAGACTTCAGGGTCGTTCCTGAGAGATAATGCAGGTTCACAGCTTTTCTTTATTCTCCACCATTTTCTCTGTTTCTTTAGTGCCAGCTGACAGAGATGACATAATTCCATCTCTACTCTTGGCCTCTGCTGAAGTGGCTGGTTGAATCCCTGAGTTGAAATTGCGGTTCAACACCCTTTATCTTCTCTTCAGAATAAGTGTGTGTGTGTGTGTGTGTGTGTGTTTTTTTGCAATATGGATAAGTTGAGGATGTTTTAATCTTCAAGTCTTGTTCCTTTTGACTTAGCAATTCCTTCTTTAACTCATCTGTATCCTTTACCATATTGTTACAAGTAGTAAGGAGGACACATACCACTCTTTCAATAATTTGCTTAAAAATATCCCCCGCTAAACATTATTATTCACAGGTTCTACCTTCCACGGAACAGTAGAGCATAAATGCAATTCAGCCAAGTTCTCTACCACTTTATAACAAAGATCACCTTTCCTCCAGCTTCCAAAATATGTTCTTCATTTCCATCTGAAACTTAACCAGATTAGACTTTAACATCCATATTTCTACCAACATTCTGTTTATGATAATTTTTGTACTCTCTAAGAAAAAGAATATCTCTCCAGGTCCCTCTCTGAGCCTTCAGCAAAATTGCTTTTAACATCCCTATTTCTACCCACAGTCTTTTTACAACAATCTTGGCTTCTCTACCATCATCAATTTCAGGGCCCATCTGTATAACCTCATTTAACCTTCATCAGTTCCAAATATGGTTACATTGGGAATTACAGCTTCAACATATGAATTGATGAGGAACACAAACATTCAGTATATAACACCACCCTATGTGGCCCAATACAGTAGCAGGACAAACTACTGCAATTCTTTCTTGGTGCTTGGATTTCTTTTCATGGTTCCCAGGCTGTCTCTTTTCTGGAATTGAATTGGATTGCTAAAACACACACACGTGCATGCACACACACATATGTGTGCACATAGTTTTTACTTTAGAAGTTAGAGTTTTCTGTTATTTCATAAATTGCTCTTTGCCTGAAAGTGATGGGAAAAATATTGCTCAGAATAGCACTGGATTGAAATACACAAAGAGGGAAAAATAGAAGTGAGAATAGATTAGGTATCTTCAGTCTATTCACTCCTACCCATGTCATAGACAGGAAACAAAATGGAGAAATTTTACTCAGGAGTAACAAAATTTAATTGAAACTATTCCAAGAATAACTAGATTGCCCTTGCCTACTCACAGCCAGGAAAGTGAAGATATAGAAAGCTTTATTTGAACTTAAATTCAGAGGAATTTACAGTGTTTCAAAATAATTACAAGATAAAAATATATTTCTTGATTCCAAATACTTTACTATAAGGTTTAACAGTATTGGGATAAGAGCAGAATGCAGAATTTGGCAAACTGTTTTCACATATAAGAACAAATAGGAGGCACTGTCACAGGAAAGTCAGAGAAAGGAAAGCAGTATCATAAAAATCTAAGAAAAAAAAAAAAACAAGAGAGAGAGAGAGATTCTATTAAATGCCAAATTTCACATGCACTCTCCATTGTTGGTTTAACTAGCTCATTCATATGTCCCTTTAAATTTCAAGGTACCCTCCTGCAGAAAGGCTGCTCTAGCAATTGAAATATGATGTGAATTCTCACATCTTTGCTTGCCCATTATCTGTGGTAGTTGCTAGCATACTGACTTTTATAAAATCACCCACTCTGTTACTAGACATAGGTTAAATTTAATTTGATGTCTTTTGGAGTTCTTAGGAACAAAATAACTTTATCTCTACATAATATAGTTATCTTTCCTTTTCCCATTATTTATCACTATCGATTTTTTTCTCACTTATATCATTGACAGTACCAAAATCTCCAAATTATACTAAACAGTAATGGTAAAGCAGAAATTATTTTTCCTAAAATTAAGGAGAATTTTTTTAAAATTTTGATTTAAAATGTGTTATTAAATAAGAAACTTTCTCTAATATATTTAAATTCAAATTTAAAATTTGAGATGAGTCATTTAGGCTATTAGTTTGGGCATATGCTAAACTGATACAATAAATTTTTGACCTAGTAATTAATATACTTCCTTATCTCATCTTTATTTGCATTCTTGGATCCAGTCCTTTTTGGTAATGTTTAAAGTGAAAGTGAAAAATTGCTAGTCCCTCAGTAATGTCCAACTCTTTGTGACCCCATGGACTATAACCTGCCAAATTGCTCAGCAGGTAATGAGCAATGCAGGAGACACAGGAGACACGGGTTTGATCTCTTGAGTCAGGAAGATCCCCTGGAGGAGGAAAATGGCAACCCACTCCAGTATTCTTGCCTAAAAAATCCCATGCACAGAGAAGCTTGGTGGACTACAATCCAAAGGGTCGCAAAGAGTCAACATGACTGAATGACTATGCACACATGTGCATGTGTGAAACTGATAATTTTAATTATCACCAAGTTTGGGACTAAGAAAACATTAACTTTATATGGTAATATCACATTGCTTTTGTGGCCTAGAACAGATAATGTAACTTGACCACTGTATTTTTTGTCAAATTTTTAAGTTTCACCAGTGAACTTGTGAACACTTTGCGGATTTTGATGTACTATTTTCACATTTTTGAAAAATTTTCCAAGAGTTATTGTCTGCTACTTTTTACAATTCTGTTATATCAGTGTGGTATTGAGCTTTTTCATAGCAAACAAGCAATCTTAATTAATGTATCTGATTGTAGTATTTACTACAAATGTTTATAGCCTTTAAAAAAAAATTTTCTTGGCTTCTTTTCTCTTATTTCCTGGAACTTGTTCTCAGATTTACCAATTTCTGCATTTTGTGATGTCTTATAAATCAGACAAGGTTTGTAATAAGCGACTTCTGTAGACTATTCTCACAAATTTCTCCAAGCTGAGCATTCATTCCTTCAAAATAAATCATTCTGTACTTTCAGGTGTCAAGTGATCCCGAAAAACACCACAGCAAGGGAGCTAACCATATGGATTCTACAGCCAAACTTCGTAGGCATGAATCTCAGCTCTGCCGCTTACCAACTGTGTAATGTTGAGCAAATTATTATACCCTGTGCTTTAGTTATCTTATCTGCAAAATCAAGATAATGCTAGTACTTACCTCATAGGGTGATGCTGAGGATCAAATGCATAGATTCACATATGTCATTTAGAGAACTGTCTGCCACAGAGTGAGGACTCAATAAAAATAAGCAATTGCATTGATTTTTGTTCTACTTGATGGCATAGCAATGATATAAGAAAATATAATGTGTCAGGGGTTATTAATCTAACTCCTTTCTTCTGCCTGTTTTATTTGCAGGTAGGAAAAACATGCAGGGATTAAACCTAAAAGAATGAACTCTCCTAGCTGTTTGTTTTACTATCTAGGATTATGGCCCATAATCATCTCTCTGAGCAATAGATGAATGTAGTGACTCGTCAGCATTTCTCTGCATATGCATACCAAATTCCTGACCATAAAATGAAAATACCTGAAGCCAAAGAATATATGTATAAATATCCACTCAAGTGAACAAAAATAATGTAACACCTTATAAACCATCACCATGGGCTCAAGGGGACAAATATAAACAATCATTTGTTGAAAATAAAGCAGAGCTTAAAGCCAATATAATAGAACCAGATGCCTTTAGAATCAGCCATAAGGTATAGAGTTTATTGGATGTAACTGCATGCCTATTCCTTCTGTAACCCTGGAGTAAGACCTTCTGAAACTAAGCAGATGAAATTCAGATGCTAAGTAGGATTGCATCTTTTTTTTATGATCTGCAAAGGTAGTTACTTAGTGCTGTGAGTGCTTTCATGTTTTGATGATGATGTCTGCAGACTACATCAAGTGGGGGAAATCTTTTCAGATGCAGGGCCAGATGGTAACAAGAGCTGAATGTTTCCAGTATGTGATTCTGAGGTATCCAGGACAAGGGCCATAAATAATACCAGGTTTACCTTTTAATCTCTTAAATTTCCCATATTTTACTTGCAAGTACTCTCCACTTCATTTATTTCCAGGTGTCATTTGTATGTCAAAGTTGTTTATAGCTTCATTTAACCACATATATATAACATATATATAACATATATATATATACATTTATATATATATGTATATATATTATTTTTTAAAGGGTGAATTGACTGAAGTACACCCTATAGGCTAATCTATACTTAAAACTTGATTGAAAATCCCTTTGAGTGCAATGACTTTCCTTGAGAAAATGAATGTGAAAGTATGTAACCAATCTGCTGCTGCTTCTAAGTTGCTTCAGTCGTGTCTGACTCTGTGCAACTCCATAGACGGCAGGCCACCAGGCTTCCCCTTCCCTAGGATTCTCCAGGCAAGAGTACTGGAGTGGGGTGCCATCACCTTCTCCGATGTAACCAAGAGAAATATTTTTAAAAGCATATTCATAAAAATACATTAAAAATCAATAGTGCATTAATGTTGACATTTTACTACAGTTTAATTTTAAGAGTAATTAACAAAAAGAGGACATGTAAGAAGTGTTTGTCTCTTAGACAACTTTTCATGGAAAGAGAATCTGCTGACTAAATTTCTGTGCAATTAATCGGCCTGTCCTCAGTGGAACATGAAATTTGTGATATAGAGAAAGTGTCTCTCAACTAATTATACTGTTTACCTTATGAATAAAATATGACTACTGATTTTTGCTGGTCTGTGCTATTTCTCCAGTGTTTTTAAAGTTATAGTTACTACTTTGCCTCTTACCTTCTGAAAAACACAAACCCACCCTAAACATATTTTTAAATGGCTATAATTTTCCCATAATTGGTTTCATTTTAGATAGAAGATGTCCCAAGGCCCATTCATTCTTCTCTCGAGCACTCTTTTCCTGCTCCTGATTTCTGTTTAAATAGGAAAGTTAGTAAATTACTTAAGCCCCTCCCCCTCCATATAGGAATCTGGAATCTTCCTAAGAGAAGCTGGAATCAAGATTGACAGGAGAAATATCAATAACCTCAGATATGCAGATGACACCAACCTTATGGCAGAAAGCGAAGAACTAAAGAGTCTTTTGATAAAAGTGAAAGAGGAGAGTGAAAAAGTCGGCTGAAAATGGAACATTTAGAAAACTGAGATCATGGCATCGAGTCCCATCACTTCATGGCAGATAGATGGAGAAACAATGGAAACAGTGAGGGACTTTATCTTTTGTGGCTCCAAAATCACTGCAGATGGTGACTGCAGCCGTGAAATTAAAAGACCCTTGTTCCTTGAAAGAAAAGCTATGACCAACCTAGACAATATATTAAAAAGCAGAGACACTACCTTTGCCAACAAAGGTCCCTCTAGTCAAAGCTATGGTTTTTCCAGTAGTCATGTATGGATGTGAGAGCTGGACTATAAAGAAAGCTGGGTGCCGTAGAATTGATGCTTCTGAACTGTGGTGTTGGAAAAGACTCTTGAGAGTCCCTTGGACTGCAAGGAGATCCAACCAGCCCATCCTAAAGGAAATCAGTTCTCAATATTCATTGGAAGGACTGATGCTTAAGCTGAAACGCCAATACTCTGGCCACCTCATATGAAGAACTGACTCATTGGAAAAGACCCTGATGCTGGGAAAGATTGAAGGCAGGAGGATAAGGAGATGACAGAGGATGAGATGGCTGGATGGCATCACTGACTCAATGGACATGAGTCTGAGTGTCTAAAAACATATTCTTCCTTAGTGGTAGATTTTATTACTATCCAAAGAGAAAAGTATTCCATCAGTGAACTAGAGATGGGTGCTAGCTACGCACAAATTCTATGTTAGAGTCTCTATACAACATTACCTTCTAAAGAGAACCAGAACACCGACCATCCCTGTCATCAAGTAGGCTTTAGTTATTAGAAGTAGCAGATAAACTAATAAAAATAATTATAATTTAAGATCTGTATAGACTAAATTCTATCTTTAACTCTTCTTGGAAATTTTCAAATCAGTCAGATCTAGGCAATTCTTTCAATTTCTTTCAAAGAAATGTGTTATTCTTTGATCCAATTATCAGGATCTTCCTTCAAATCTACTTTATATTTTAACTTACCAAATCCTGAAGAAAAGAAAAAGTAATAAGAACTACGTCATATTCTTCAGTTCAGTTCAGTTCAGTCACTCAGTCATGTCCGACTCTTTGCGACCCCATGAATCGCAGCACGCCAGGCCTCCCTGTCCATCACCAACTCTGGGAGTTCACTCTAACTCACGTCCATCGAGTCAGTGATGCCATCCAGCCATCTCATCCTCTATCGTCCCCTTCTCCTCCTGCCCCCAATCCCTCCCAGCATCAGAGTCTTTTCCAATGAGTCAACTCTTCACATGAGGTGGCCAAAGTATTGGAGTTTCAGCTTTAGCATCATTCCTTCCAAAGAAATCCCAGGGCTGATCTCCTTCAGAATGGACTGGTTGGATCTCCTTGCAGTCCAAGGGACTCTCAAGAGTCTTCTCCAACACCACATCATATTCTTATTTGAAAGACAACATTGAATTATGAAAAGAGTATAGCATTTGCAACCAAGTAAATGTGATTTTGAATATAAAGCCAGCCATTAATTAGATATAAGATTTTGCAGGTTACTTCATTACCTGAGCCAGGTTTCTCATTTTTAGATTGGAGATACTAATAGCTGAAGGATTTAAGTAAAGTTTCATAAATAAAATATGTCAAGTTCCTAGCACAGGGACCGGCTGTAACAGTAATCGATAAGTGCTGTTATTTTTTTTCAGTAACTAGTTGGTAAATAATTATCCACTTACATTTTTCTCAGTAGTATTCTAATGTTAATGAAAACATTAGCCATTTAGCACAATCTCAAAGGATCTAGCAGAGGAAGAAAAGATGCCATGCGATTTTGAAAATACATAAAATGGATAAAAAAGAATAAAAGTGAAAACCAAATAGGATAATAAAGCTTAATAACTTGTGTGCAAAAATGGAAAAGTTCTAAGCAAAGCCTGTTGAATATTACTAACTAAACAGATTTTCTCTCACATCCTTTGGACCTTAAGAGTAAATCTCATCTGAGGCATCCCTCTTCAATTCAACCCAAGATTATAGATTTAAACATGATTGCTGTCTTAGCTTGTGATATCTGTTTTATCTTAACTTCTCGCCTCTGAGAATTTTTGATACTATTTGCACAGTAAGTTCTTTAATCAAATTTGAAAGGAGTTGCTCTCAGTAGCTCAAAATAAGGAATATGAATGAATAATGAAATAATGATTTCAAAAGCAATCATTATATTTAAAAAATAATGTTTTAAACTTAAAAGAGGAGCACACACACGATAAGTTTTTAAGCCAAAATTACATAATTCAGGGGTGGTAGTGGTAAAGAAAACATCTGCAAATGCAGGAGACATAAGAAACGTGTGTTTGATCCGTGGGTCAGGAAGACACCCTGGGGGAGGGCACTGCAACCTGCTCCAGTGGGCTACAGTCCACAGGCTTGCAAAGAGTCAACACAACTTAAGTGACTTAGCATGCATGCATCACAACATACAGGAAGACAGCTTTAAAGTGACATGAATTTCAGGAAAATTTGAAAGATAGTATTGATAAAATTGATAGAACAGAATTATTAAAACTTGAAAGACAAGTTTTGAGGGAAAGTAAGTGTCTAAAATAACTTTACTCAGACAAGTTATCATTGAATTATAAAGCTAATAAAAAGATATTTTGAAACTGGAAAAATACTGGAGGTGAAAGAAATAGTTAAAAATGAAATCAAATGAAGGTAAAATGAAAGGATATTAAAGTATAAGAAAATAACTATTTAATGTTGGATTCTAAAAAAACAACATGTGTATAAAGAAGTTCTTAGAACTGACAGGTTTTCAAAACCAAAATTATTTGAGAAATGTCTGCAAGTAAAAGCAATATAAATTAATTATATTCAGGTGCATTATAAAAAAAATTGTTTAACAGCTCTGATGAAGAGAAAATTTTAAAACATCCACTGTATAAATGACACGTTTTGTACAAAGAAACTAAGAATTACAGTAAATTTCTCATTTGAAATTATGCAATTCAAAATACAATGTAACATTTTAAAAATCCTGCAAAGAAATAAATGTCAACCCAGAAATTTTGACTAGCAAAAATATTACAAAAGTGAAGAACATAAAGATAGATTAGACAAAAAAAAAATTGAGAGAATTAATTGAAATCAGACATTTACTAAAGGAAATGTTAAAGAAGATTCTTTAGGAATAAAGGAAATGATACCAGATGGAAATGTGTTTCTATACAAATGAGTGAAGAATGAGAGAACTGGTAACTTTATAGGCAACCATAAAATACTTTTATTTTTAATCTATTCCATGGCAACCCACTCCAGTATACTTGCCTAAAAAAATCACATGGGCAGAGGAGCTTGGTGGGCTCAAGTCCATGGGGTCAGAAAGAGTCAGACATGTCTGAAAAACTGAGAATGAGTGTGAGCAAAATTAATTGAAAGTTTAAAGGAAAAACAATAATTTACTGTGTGCTTCCTAGCATGGTAAAGTAACATATCACAATAGGCAAAGGATAAGAGGGGTGTACTTCTGCAAAATTGTTGTAAAAATTGTGTGCATGAAATACTATTTGGAAGAGAACTGTGACAAATAAAGACATATATAATTAGCCTTAGGGCAATCACTAAAAATTAAAACCAAGATTTATAGCTATAGTTTATAAAAATAAAATGTGAAGGTAAATGGAAGCATAAAAATACTCAAATAAATGATGGTAGGGAAAGAGGATAAAAGGACTAAGTGTAGATGGGACACATAGAAAACAAATAGAAAGACAGTAGATTTCATATCAGCAATATGATAATTACATAAAATACAAATGTTCTAAACCGGAGACTGGCTCATTGCTTTCTGTAGAGAGTCTAATAGTAAATATTTCAGGCCTTGTCATCCACCTATAATTTCTGTCACATGTTTTTATTTGTTTTGTTTTAATTCTTTAAAAATATAAATTCCATTCTCATCTCAAGGGTCATAGAAAAATAGGCATGGCTCAAATTTCTCCTGAAAGCCTTAGTGTTTCAACCCTTGGTTTAAAATCAATGAGCTACACTTTCTCTTTAAATAATTAGAAAAAAAAAGCAAATTTAATACAAATTAAGAAAAAGAAGAGAAAGAATAAAGGTAGATATGAATAAATTAAAAATAGCAGTTTCGCAAATAAAACAGATGAAAAAGTTCCTTCTTTGGAAGCATTGATAATATTGATAAAGTACCTACTTACTAGTTTATCCATGCCAATAAATTTACCTACCAGGTGTTTTTGTTTTTTTTTTTCCCCTTCATAGCTCAAATAGAAATCATGGTTATTCACACAATTATTATTGAGTAAAATAGAATTTATTAAAATGTCCAAAGAGTACCTGAAGCTTAGTAGATGCTCAATAAATTCTAGCCTTTGTCTTTTAATGATTCTGCTAATACATTTCTTCTTGTAATCATGGTGGTTACCTTCCTCTATTAATTGTGATATTCAATTTTCAATGCATTCTCTTTACTATGCTAGAGGAAAATGGGGATGAAATAAGCAAAAACTTAAGACAGTTATGTGGTCTGACTAATATCAGAAGCAAGTTAAGATATAATTCATAAGCGGTCAACATTCCTGCCCATTGTTTATCCCACTGTGCCATTCAACTGTCTTCTTTGAAATAGCCCCTTTAAAAATCCTATTAAAAGTTTTATGGATAATAGTAATTTATGAACTGCTTGTAAGCATAAATATTTTCAAATAAAATAACATAGTAAAAACATCTATCAAACTTCAATAACTAAAACTCTTAGACAATCATAAAAATAAATGAGCTTTTTTTACCCATATTCCTTCTCATAGACAAGCTACTTGGAAGGAAAAGTACAGTATCAGGAATTTGAAAAATTGTGTTTGTTAATCTCTCTCAAGGGATATAAGAGATTTATTGAAAAAGACCCTGAACTACTCACCTAAATTCAAACTCTAGCACTTCAAAACTATGGACCAGTTATTTGGCCATAGACTTCATGAGAAAATGCAAAAGCAGTTAAACAGCTTAACTGTTCAAACTAAAATATTGTTCAGATGGCACTAAAAATAACATTACAATGACTGATCTTGTTCTGAATGTAGTTTCATCTTAAAAAAAATTCTCCAATATGTAAACTAAATTTTGACACTTCAGACACAATCATAGACACAAATGGTTATTTTGGAGCCATATTTAGTTGAAAGAGATTCAAAATAAAGCTCAAAGGATTATTTTACCCACTTTGCACATAATATAATTTAAAATTATATTTTATAACTATGGTCAATGACATAAAAAGATGAAAATAATCTACTTATCTTTGAATTGCCTTGTCATAAAGATGTGCTGCTGTTTTTTGAGATATTTATTGGCAGAAGCATAGAAAATATTTATTTAGTATATATATATTATCTAGGTAAAACAAAGAATATTATTTTTTTTCATTTTTATAACTATTTTCCTATAACTAGGAGAAGGCAATGGCACCCCACTCCAGTACTCTTGCCTGGAAAATCACATGAACAGAGGAGCCCGGTAGGCTGCAGTCCGTGGCGTCACTAAGAGTTGGACATGACTGAGCGACTTCACTTTCATGCATTGAAGAAGGAAATGGCAACCCACTCTAGTGTATAACTAAGTTTCCTACTTATAACTATTCTCCTATTGCTATAATAAAAATCAACTGCTATACAGTCTCAGATTTTTAGTAAAAATATGCCTTGATATTCTTAAGATTTCTTGAATTTACTTATTTTAATGGATATTTAATATTGATAAGTGTATCCCACCATGCAGTGCTTCTTATTACTTAAAATTGTGGCTTGATCTTTTCTTCTTCATTTTATTCTCTCATGCTCTTTATTTAAAAATTAAAATTTTAACTATTAAAACTGCTGAAATGCTGCAGAAACCAGTAATCCAGAAACCAAGCAGCACTCGGAGAGTTGGAGAACTTGGGTTTATTATGCTGGCGGGCCCAGAGGAGTTAACACTCCTCATCGGACACCTTCCCACTTTGTTCTCTTTATATAAATTCTAATAACATATGGCCATAAAAGTTTGGAAACTATATTTTTTAGAGGAGCAAAAAATTTTTTTAAATACTAAAAACCTAACTTCCTTAACAGTAGGCTTTTAGCAGTTTAAGTTTGGGGAGAGTCAAAAGTTATGTGTGGATTTTGGACTGTAGAAGTATTGGTATCCCCAGCCTGTGTTGCTCAAAGGTCAACTGTATATCACAATACCTATTACAGTAAAAGTATTAATAATGAAAAACTATCAGAAGTTAAAATTTATAGGAAAAATAGAATTACAATTTATAACTTAAATGAGCTTCCAGTTTAAGAGATGATTTAAGCATACTCCACTATGCCAGAATCCAATTAAAATCACACAAAGTCATAAAAATGAGCAAAAGTTAAATGATGATAGATATAAAACTTTTAGTATAGTCTCTGATACTTATTAGGGGTCCAGAAAGGTTATATATTGTTAATGATATTCTTATCATATAAAAAGAGTCATTCATGATGGCACTAAGAAACAGAAGAAGTCACTATTACTGGATTGAGACATTGTTGACTTTTGGGGAGATAGAAAATGATTGTTATCATATGGATAATCACAATCCAAAATACACAAAGAGATTGTTAGCTGTTATAAGTGCCACTTTTCTGATAAAACAGTGATGTGGCTCCCAACTTGGAGCAAGCAAGCACAGAGGGAAGAAAAGGAACAGGTGTAGAAATCAAGTTAATAAACAAAAGGACTGTCCACAAAGCAATTCTTCAGGTTGTAAAACACTCTCTTCTCTCACCCCTGTATGTATTTAATGCCAGCAGTAGAGAATTAAGGAAAAACCTAGACAAACTAAAAAAATGAAGGAGATGTTCCTAACCTGATACAAGGAAGCTACAAAACATATAGAACATTCAGTGAGACGTCTAAAGCATTTTCTGTGATATCAGGAAAAAGACAAGGATGCACACTAACAACACTTCTGTTCTATGTCACACTGGAGACTCTAACATGAATAGTAAGACATATAAATGGGATTATAATGTATGAGGATTGGAAATGAGGACACAAAACTCTGATTATTCATAGATGATATGAATGTATACATAGAAAATCAAATGGATTATATAGATAAATTGTTAGAATTCATGTTTATTAAGATTGCTGTTACAAATATCAGTTATTATTAATGAGCAATAGTATATTGCATGTCTACCTAAGAGCATAAAATAACTAGAAAATAAAACATAAAAGTATATTTTTTCAAATAGCTCAAAAATATAAAGCAAAAATACTTCAAAAATAGCTTGGACTAAATATATTAAGAACACAAATATGTAAGACATGTATGAAGAAAACTTTAAAATGCATTGAATAAATAACCACAAAGGTTACAATGATATAGCTATCAATCATGTTTATGGATTGGATGACTCAATACTATAAAATTTCCAATTATCTCTAAAATTATGTATATATTTAATAAAATCCCAACAAGATGTGTGTGCATGTGTGTGTGCATGTGTGAAAAACCTAACAAGCCAACACTAATCTGTATTCTAAAATGTTAATCTCAGGAATAGCAAAGTCCCTCCTGAAAAATAAAAAATTGGGACAATTTGACCTAGAGATTGCAGGATTGTTTACAGAAATAAGAGAAGGCAATGGCAACCCACTCCAGTACTCTTTCCTGGAAAATCCCATGGACGGGGGAGCCTGGTAGGCTACAGTCCATGGGGTCGCTAAGAGTCAGACACGACTGAGCGACTTCACTCTCACTTTTCACTTTCCTGCATTGGAGAAGGAAATGGCAACACACTTCAGTGTTCTTGCCTGGAGAAACCCAGGGACGGGGGAGTCTGGTGGGCTGCCATCTATGGGGTTGCACAGAGTCAGACACAACTGAAGCGACTTAGCAGCAGCAGCAGCAGATCTGCCATAGAAAAACAGACCAGAAGAACAGACTAAAGAGCCCAGAAACACATGAACAAATATATGATTTTTTGCAGAACTGGCATTACAGATTAAAGATCACTGGCAAAAGTACAAAGTTTTAATAAATGATGCTAAATTATTTTGGCATCCATATTGGGGAAAAAGATAAAATTAACCCCATACATTCCCCTCCCATCATTCACAAAAATTAACACGAGGCAATTGGAATATCTAAACATAAAATCAAAGCCATGAAACTTTTAGAAGATAACTTGTGGAATTACTTTGTGTTATCAGTGTGCATAAAAAGTACCTTACCATAAAGTAAAAGACTCAACTTCAACTAAGTTGAATTTAAGAATTTACATACATTAAAATACATCTTTAAGAGAGTAAATGGGCAAACCACAGAATGGGAGGAGATATTTTCCAAAGCTAGCAAAGGACTAACATGCAAAATATAATTTAAATAAACAAATTTATAAATTAATAAGAAAAAGAAAACACAATAGAAAAATAGGCAAAAGATTTAATTACACACTTCACAAGAAAGAAAATCCAAAGTGCCAATAATATGAAAGGGATTCAACTATGTTAGCAATCAAAAATGCAAATTAAAACCACAATAAGATATTCTCATACATCCATCAGAATGGAAATGATATTTTACCATTCCATCAGAATGGTGATGATATTTTAAAAGTCTAACAGTCTAGGGTTTTAACAAATATGGAACAAAAAAAAGCTTAGAAATTTCAAGGTGGAGGAAAGTTGGTAAAGCATATGGAAGATATTTGGCAATTCATAGGAAATTTGAAGATTCAGAAGTTCTAACATTAGGTGTGTGCTATAGAGAAAATTTTGCATGTATGCATTTAACAGATCTGTAGGAAAGTTCCTGAGAGCACTTTAGTAATAGTAAAATACTAAAAACAATTCAAATATCCATCAAACATGGGGCAGATACAAAAATTGAGGCATATTTTCAAAACAAACAATTATGGAGCATGATAAGCAATAGATGGAGATAGGAAGGGTGCTATTGACTGAGAACTGCAAATTGTAAAAAATACATATGGATATGGATTAAATTGTGTCCCTTCCCAGATTATGTTAAGCCCCTTATATGTCTTCCTTATAGGGCCTCCCTGGTGACTCAGATGGTAAAGACCCTGACTGGAATGCAGGAGACCCAGGTTCGATTGCTGGGTCAGGAAGATCACCTAGAGAAGGAAATGGCAACCCACTCCAGTGATCTTGTCTGGAGAATTCTATGGACAGGAGCCTGGTGGGCTGCATGCGGTCCCAAAGGGTTAGAAGGCAAAGGAGAAAAGGAAAGATATACCCATTGAATGCAGAGTTCCAAAGAATAGCAAGGGGAGATAAGAAAGCCTTCCTCAGTGATCGATGCAAAGAAATAGAGGAAAACAATACAATGGGAAAGGCTAGAGACCTCTTCAAGAAAATCAGAGCTACTAAGGGAACATCTCACGCAAAGATGAGCACAATAAAGGACAGAAGTGATATGGACCTAACAGAAGCAGAAGAGATTAAGAAGAGGTGGCAAGAATACACAGAAGAACTGTACAAAATAGATCTTCATGACCCAGATAATCACAATGGTGTGTGATCACTCACCTAGAGCCAGACATCCTGGAATGTGAAGTCAAGAGGACCTTAGGAAGAATCACTACGAACAAGGCTAGGGGAGGTGATGGAATTCCAGCTGAGTGATTTAAAATCCTAAAAGATGATGCTGTGAAAATGCTGCAGTCAATATGCCAGCAAATTTGGAAAACTCAGCAGTGGCCACAGGACTGGAAAAGGTGGGTTTGCATTATTTTCCCAAAGAAAGACAATGCCAAAGAATGCTCAAACTACCGCACAATTGCACTCATCTTACATGCTAGCAAAGTAATGCTCAAAATTCTCCAAGCCAGGCTTCAACAGTACATGAACCGTGAACTTCCTGATGTTCAAGATGGATTTATAAAGGCAGAGGAACCAGAGATCAAATTGCCAACATCCGCTGGATCATGGAAAAAGCAAAAGAGTTCCAGAAAAACATCTACTTTTGCTTTATTGATTATGCCAAAGCCTTTCACTGTGTGGATAACAAGAATCAGTGGAAAATTCTGAAAGAGATGGGAATACCAGACCACCTTACCTGCCTCCTGAGAAATCTGTATGCAGGTCAAGAGGCAAAAGTTAGAACTCACCATGGAACAACAGACTGTTTCCAAATTGGGAAAGGAGCACATTAAGGCTGTATATTGTCACCCTCCTTATTTAAGTTCTATGCAGAGTACATCATGTGAAATGCTGGGCTGGATGAAACACAGCTGGAATCAAGATTGCCAGGAGAAATATCAGTAACCTCAGATACGCAGATGACACCACCATTATGGCAGAAAGCAAAGAACTAAAGAAAATCTTGATGAAAGTGAAAAAGGAGAGTGAAAAAGTTGGCTGAAAACTCAACATTCAGAAAACTAAGACCATGGCTCCAGTCCCATCACTTCATGGCAAATAGATGGGAAAACAATGGAAACAGTGACAGACTTTATTTTCTTGGGCTCCAAAATCACTACAGAAGGTGACTGCAGCCATGAAATTAAAAGACCCTTGGTCCTTGGAAGAAAAGGTATGACCAACCTAGACCATATATTAAAAAGAAGAGACATTATTTTGTCACCAAAGGTCCATCTAGTCAAAGCTATGATTTTTCCAGTAGTCATGTATGGATGTGAGAGTTGGACTATAAAGAAAGCTGAGCACCATACAATTGATGCTTTTGAACTGTGGTGTTGTAGAAGACTCTTGAGAGTCCCTTGGACTGCAAGGAGATCCAACAAGTCCATCCTAAAGGAGATCAGTCCTGAATATTCTTTGGAAAGACTGATGTTGAAGCTGAAGCTCCAATACTTTGGCCTCCTGTTGCAAAGAACCAGCTCATTGGGAAAGACCTTGATGCTGGGAAAGATTGAAGGAGGGAAGAGAAGGGGACGACAGGGCATGAGCGGTTGGATGGCATCACTGATGTGAAGGACATGAGTTTGAGTAGGCTGTGGAAGTTGGTGATGGACAGGGAAGACTGGTGTGCTCTAGTCCATGGGTTCGCAAAGAGCCAGACCCAACTGATCGACTCAACTGAACTGAACTGAGCGACTAACACTTTCACTTATGTGTTAGTATTTGGAGGTAGGGCTTTTAAGCAGAAAATAAAATTAAGTGAACTAATAAGGGGGGATCCCAAACCAATATGACTGGTACCTTTAAAAGGAGAGGAAGTGGCGCCAGAAGTGCCTGTGCACAGAAGAAAGGCCATGTGAAGATACAGCAAGAATACAGCCATGCAGAAGTCATGAAGAGGTACTACCAGAAATCACTCCTGCTAGTATCTTGATCTTAGACTTCCAGCATCTAGAACTATAAGAAAATAAATGTCAGTTGTTTAAGCTACCCAGTTACAGCAGCCTTAGAAGAATATATAGAAAATAGTATATATTTTTTAATCTCTGTATGTGAGATACATTTAACCATAAACAAAAACAAAATAGAAAGATGGCCATAAGTCAAAGTATATTTGTAATCCAATAAATGTATTTGTATTGAGATTTCCTGTTAAAGTTATAGGATTCAAATTGAGTTCAATGAAAATCCAGCTCTCCATAGTTTTTAAAAGGCACATTTAAAATACAATATGAAAGCTTTAAACAGATGGGAAAATTGTGTCATGGAAATACTACCCAGAAAAGACACAGTGTGGCATATTAAAATTTGACAGTTTATAATTAATATGTAAATAATTAATAGTGTAAGTTAAAAAAAAATAATGTTGAAAGATATGTCTTCAATTTGAAGTGGCCCTACCACACTCTGGACAAAGGAAAAAGACATAACAACACAAATCCTAATGATATTTAGGGTCTGCCTAAATAGTATGGAAATAGTGAGCCAAATCAATACTCAACTAAACTATCCGTTAAAGACATTCAAATAAAGACTTTCAAAAAAGCACACTTTCATGTACCTGTTTATTAAAATGTTTATGCTAAAAATATGTTCTGGTAAATTGAGGTTAAACAGGAAAGATGAAATATGGGGTTTAGAAAATACTGTATCCGTCAAAAAAGAGAAAAGATGAGCTAGTCCAAAAAGTAGTGTAGTTGTGCAGCTAGGCTAAAATGCAATAATCCCAATTTTAGCAAGAGAATGGAAAACTGCAAGAGGAAGATATATGTCCATGAGGTGAAAAAAGGAGCGAGAATGCAAGCAAGAGACAGACAAAAAGACAGACAGGCAGTGAGGGAAAGGAAGATTTTACTATTCTTACTAATTTACAGTACAGGGGAAAAAAATTTTTCAAAGAGGAAATATAGATATACTATTTGAATATACAAGAAACTGTATTTAAATGACCATTATTATAAAAACCTCATCTACTAATTTTTAACTTTCAGAACTGATGTATAGTCAAAATATGAATATGGATATATGAGACATTAACCCTTGATAATAAAAATATATACGTGCACACAAAGCAAAAAAAAAAATTGAGAGCAGTGAAGAAAAAGAATTGGAGGGATCCAAGAGCTCACAATATATTCTGAAAATATGAGGAGTGGAGAGATACTGTCTCAAGCTCATGGCAGAATATATTCTGAATAAGTGTATTATTCAAAGTGAGAGAAATATCCAGTAAAGAAATTAAAATAATACATATTGTTAGAAGAGGAGAGGGAAGGTTTAGAAGTATTAATCTTAACCTAAAAAAGTGAAAGTAAAATTTGCTGTGTCCCAGGGATGTAGCCTACCATGATCCTCTGTCCATGGAATTCTCCAGGCAAGAACACTGGAGTGGGTAGCCATTTCCTTCTCCAGGGGATCTTCCCGACCCAGGAATCAAACCTGGGTCTCCCACACTGCAGGCAGACTCTCTACCATCTAAGCCACCAGGGCAGCCCTAATCTTAACTTACCAGAATAAAAAATCAGTAACCTGTAAAGTTAATCAATCAAGAAAAAAGCAATAAAAAGTGCAAAGAGAAAAAGCAATACCAGCATATTATTTAGAGAAACACCAGTGAAAAAAATAAGAATGAAAAGGATTGAAAGTTTGTTCAGCATATGGGATTGTCATAAGGGAGGACACTGAAACTTTTCATTATAAACCTGTGATCCTTTGATAAAGTTGAAAACAAAATCATTTAAAAAAATCACTCTCTACCAAAAATCTATTTACAGTGTAAGATGAACACTTAGGATTCTTCTTAAATCTTATTTTATAAAATTTTTTTCTTCTCAGCTAAGATACAGTATGATAATTTCTCAGAAAGAGCGGTAAAATGAAGTTTCTGGGAAGCACCAAGGGAGGCACTAAGTTTTCCACTCCTGGATCCATAAGATGGCAGAAAAAAGCAGCTACAATCAGATGTCACACTTGGAGAATGGAAGAATAAAAACAGTGCTCTGGGGAAGAGTAAAACAAATCAACTACTCTAGGATTAAAAACAAAAAGGTAATGCTTAAGGTCCGGATTAGTGTGCCTGAAAAATGAGACCATGAACATGGAAATTAATAACACTTACGAGTTGTACTCTACTATTGTATAAGTAATGCTGTGAACATTGCTGAAGAGTCAGCAAAAGTAAGAAAAAGTTCAGGATCAGTTAATGATCTCCCAAGGATGGAATCCAGGGAGAATCTCCAATGCACTTGTTGGAAAATTCCAACTTTAACAGAAAGACATATATGGGAATCTCTTGAATGTTGCATTGGAAAAGTGGGAATTTCTAGTCATTAACATGTGCCATCAGGATTTTTAAAAACATTTTTGTATTGAGAAGCACACAATACTTTCAGTTTTACCTTCCTGATACTATGAATGTATGGTTATAAATTGAATTTGGTATGCTCTGATACAATTCTGCTACGTTATATTCTTCAGTGCTTGATACAGGTAGCATAGTGTTATAAGCTTTGACCAAAATTGATCTGAATTCAATGAGTATGGTGACTTTATGTCAAATAGTTAGTGTTTTGTCTTTGAGAAGGGAATGTGATCATTTTTATAGTATGTACTGGGAGACAATAAATTATGGGAGTGTGCCGCAATGCTGTGACCTTTTCAGTATTCAGTAGTTTGAATAGCTGGTCTTTCTATCCTATTTGATTTAACCTCCACTAATCGTCAAGAAAGTTAATGAAAGATAAAACATTTTTTTAAATGGCACAGCATTAATCCTTTTATATGGCAGAAGTTGGAATGGGAACTGTTAAGATATTGGTAACAAATTTCAATGTCTCTGCTGTAGCTGCAAATCTTTAGACAGCATCCATTGACTTTGGATGATGGAATTGTGACCTGATAAAACCTTGATCCAGCACTTTTCAGGGTAATGGTATATTACAAATGTACTTGCCGTACATAGAGAGTAGACACAACCTTCGAAATAACATTAATGTTTTCCTCTCCTCAGCATCACATACAAACTATCTCTGGAGAATCCTACTTACACTGCTGCTGCTGCTGCTAAGTCACTTCAGTCATGTCCGACTCTGTGCGACCCCATAGACAGCAGCCCACCAGGCTCCCCCGTCCCTGGGATTCTCCAGGCAAGAACACTGGAGTGGGTTGCATTTCCTTCTCCAATGCATAAAAGTGAAAAAGTGAAGTCGCTCAGTCATGTCCGACTCCTAGTGACCCCATGGACTGCAGCCCACCAGGCCCCTCTGTCCGTGGGATTTTCCAGGCAAGAGTCTGATATCCAATTACATCAGTTTTCTTTTTCAGTAACCCATGGCTAATCCTGAACCTTGATGAGAGAGAGTTCTTATTTATACTGAATGAAATGTAACAGATATAAATCTATTTTTTACTGATGGGAGTTTTTGCTGGGTATTCCGTAAATACATATTAATTGAAGAGTAGCTAATGAAGAACAAAAATCTAACCTTGTAGATATTGCAGGTTTTCATATATAGTCATTTTTTTATGATTGTAGAAATTACTTCACTGACCAGTTTTTTCCAAAATATTCAGAGTTAAATTTCATCTATATTTCAACACATTGGGAAACATAGTCAATTATAAATAAATATTCCTTCTTTATTTTAGAGTATACTAAGTGATTTATTTTAATTATCAATATGTAAGGCTTGGGATTTTTTTGTGGGAAGAGCTTACTGTATTTATTGCTTATAGCAAACTTTTAAATGATTGACACAGAGCAGGCACTCAACAAATGTATGAATAATATGTGACTGAAAGATGAATGACAACACAAAGATAATTACATATGCTATATATATTCACTGTTTTCATGATACTATCAATTTAGCATGAAATTGCTTTTAGTTGGGTTGTAGACTTGAAAAGTAAAGGATCAATATCTACTGTTAGGAGATTTTACAGATATATACATAAAAACAATTACTCATAAGAGAGTTAGTTCATTAGTTATTTGGCTAGTAAGGGTAATATTTATTACCTGTTGGTTCAACAAATGACCAGAGTTTTAAATGAATTGAAAGCAAACCAGATGTATCCTTTGAAAGTGTTGTTTGTCCATATTTTAATATAGATATAGCTTTTTAGTTCTTTCTTAAATATTGGAAGTCAAAACATTTCTTGGTGAAATTTTTATCACTTTAAAGTATTTCAAAGAAACAGCTTATCATTGTTTCTTAAAGCAATCTGTGGTTTAAAAATTTTTCCCTTCTGTTTACATTTTCTGAAGTCTAATACTCTGTTAACTGGCAGTAACAGTTACTGTTGTTGCTTTTCTTGATCTCTTATTGATTCTTAAACCAAAAATCTAAACTCTAATCCAAGTAAAATGAATCTCAGTATGATTGAAATCTTCCCTGGTGGCTCAGACAGTAAGAAGCTGCCTGCAATGGCAGAGACCTGGGTTCGCTCCCTTTGTTGGGAAGATCCCCTTGAAGAGGGCATGGCAACCCACTCCAGTATTCTGGCCCAGAGAAACCCCATGGATAGAGGAGCCTGGCGGGCTACAGTCCATGGAGTTGCAAAGAGTCAGACACAAGTGAGAGACTAAACACAGCATACAGCATGATCGAAAGCTAAGCCTGCATATCTATTTTTTCTGCATGTCTATTGCAAGACAACATAATTTTTTCATAAGAATACTTTCCGTCTAATAGGTGAAATAAATGTCTATTTAATTCGAAAATGTTTTATGTATCCAAAACTTAGTGTAATTCATTATCCATTGTTTTATTAAAAAAACATTTATGAAGTGTATGCCTGAAAGTGTTGCTAAGTCACTTCATGCATGCCTTACTCTTTGCAACCCTATGGACTTGTAGCCCCCTAGGCTCCTCTGACCATGGGATTCTCCAGGCAAGAATACTGGAGTGGGTTTCCATGTGCTCCTCCAAGGGATCTTCCTGACTCAGGGATCAAGCCAGCATCTCTTGTGTCTCCTGCATTGCAGGTGGATTCCTTATTGCTGAACCACTGGGGGAAGCCCTATAAGGTGTATAAGTATGTGTCAAAGTTGCAGTAGATGCTACAGACGCTCTGTTAAAGAGAATAAAAAACTGATGTGCTAGTTTACATTCCAATTGGTAAAGGCAGAATGTAAATAAATAAAAAATAAATAAGACAATCTCAGCTGATGAAAAATTTATGAAGGCAACAAATGTGAATAATATTCAAGAAAATAATTGGGGCTTATACTCTATTTCTGTCCTTTTATTTAGCAAATTTAAAATAACTTTATTTTTATACCATAGATAAGGAAAATAATTATAGCAGATTATGAATCAGTAAAAATTCATCAAAATTGATTGCAATTTAATTTGCTGCAACTGGCATATCCTCAATAGTTGGTCCTGTTAGAAGTAATTTAGTGGTGCTCTTTTAGTATTGCTTTATATTCATAAATAATAATCCAATTTGCATAATAAACATTAGAAAAACAAGCTACTGACTTCTCCCCACAAAACTAGGTTGATAATTTTATATGGATCCAGCCAGCCATGTTAGCTCAATCATCAAGGGTCTCTTCATTTTTATATTTTCCTCTCTTCTATTGATATGCCAATAGAGGTGACACCCATTTTAAATAGTTGAAATGTGGATTAAAATTCCAGCAACTTGGCCTCCTCTAGATAGCCATAATTATGCTCCCTGAAAAAATATGGATAAAAATATTAAATTCTAATCAAATTGCACAAATTTAGCAGTTAGCAAGATTCATCCATTTAAAGTGAAAGAAATAATTATATTTTAAGAGAAATTCAAAATCCCCCAACAATTTATTTTTAATTTGTTCCAGGTAGGGTTCTTACATAAAATGAGGTGCTAGAGATTTTCTATCCCTTTTTCCTTGGACACTCTAGCATGCTGATGAATCAAAATTGGGCTGAGGCAAAACTGGATTTTATTGCAAAAGTATTTGTTCAGAATTCACATTAGAAGAAAATCCTTTCTATCCCATGGATGCCAAATCACACTCATAATGGGGATCAGTTCCCAAGAGATTAACTTTAGACCAAAGACAGGGCTCTTCAGTTCAGTTCAGTCACTCAGTTGTGTCCGACTCTTTGCAACCCCATGAATTGCAGCACCCCAGGTCTCCCTGTCCATCACCAACTCCCGGAGCCTACCCAAATCCATGTCCATCGAGTCGGTGATGCCATCCAACTATCTCATCCTCTGTCGTCCCCTTCTCCTCCTGCCCACAATCCTTCCCAGCATTAGGGTCTTTTCTAATGAGTCAACTCTTCGCATGAGGTGGCCAAAATATTGGAGTTTGAGCTTCAACATCAGTCCTTCCAATGAACACCCAGGACTGATCTCCCTTAAGATGGACTGGTTGGATCTCCTTGCAGTCCAAGGGACTCTCAAGAGTCTTCTCCAACACCACAGTTCAAAAGCATCAATTCTTCAACACTCAGCTTTCTTCACCGTCCAACTCTCACATCCATACATGACTACTGGAAAAAACATAGCCTTAACTAGGTGGACCTTTGTTGGCAAAGTAATGCCTCTGCTTTTAAATATGCTATCTAGGATGGTCATAACTCTCCTTCCAAGGAGTAAGCTTCTTTTAATTTCATGGCTGCAATCACCATCTGCAGTGATTTTGGAGCCCCCCCAAAAAAAAGTCTCTCACTGTTTCCACTGTTTCCCCATCTATTTCTCATGAAGTGATGGGACCAGATGCCATGATCTTAGTTTTCTGAATGTTGAGCTTTAAGCCAACTTTTTCACTCTCTTCCTTCACTTTCATGAAGAAGCGTTTTAGTTTCTCTTCACTTTCTGCTGAATGTCATCTGCATATCTGAGGTTATTGATATTTCTCTTGGCAATCTTGATTCCAGCCTGTTCTTCCAGCCCAGCGTTTCTCATGATGTACTCTGCATATAAGTTAAATAAGCAGGGTGACAATATACAGCCTTGATGTATTCCTTTTCCTATTTGGAACCAGTCTGTTGTTCCATGTCCAGTTCTAACTGTTGCTTCCTGACCTGCATGCAGGTTTCTCAAGAGACAGGTCAGATGATCTGGTGTTCCCATCTCTTCAGGAATTTTCCACAGTTTATTGTGATCCACACAGTCAAAGGCTTTGGCATAGTCAATAAAGCAGAAATAGATGTTTTTCTGGAACTCTCTTGCTTTTTCGATGATCCAGCAGATGTTGGCAATTTGATCTCTGGTTCCTCTGCCTTTTCTAAATCCAGCTTGTAAATAGGGAGTTGTAAATAGGAAGATAACTGAATCCACATCTTGGGATCACCCTCTTACTTCTTACTGAATTCAATATTGTCTTGAGTGTTTTTCCCTGCTGCTGCTGCTGCTGCTGCTAAGTCGCTTCAGTCGTGTTCGATTCTGTGCGACCCAATGGACAGCAGCCCACCAGGCTCCCCCGTCCCTGGGATTCTCCAGGCAAGAATACTGGAGTTTTTCCCTAGATGCACATTTATGAAAGCTGACAAAATTTAGAAAAGAGTATTTCACAGCTAATCTATTAAAAAGGAGGGAGAGAAGAAGAAGGAGTAAGAAGGAGAAAGAACAGCTCTGTTATTCTCAAGATTATTTTAGAAACTTGATGGATTCATTCCTACATTACTTCTCTATATCTCTGATTAATCCCCATGGACAGAGGAGCCTGGAGGGCTATAGTTCATGGGGGTTGCAAAGAGTCAGACATGACTGAGTCTTTTCTGACAATTGAGAAATTTTCCTAGTTGGAAAATCAGTCTAAGTGACTCGTCTTAACTTGTGAAGATTGTCACTTATTAATAAATGTTGAAAGAAATTTCTGTTTACTAAGAAACTTGAATTTATCTCTGGGCTATTTCCCCTTGAATGGTGAAAGATAAATTATTCTGTAGAACTTTGTGAGTTAGGCAAGATCTTCATGCAGGGAAGCAACTGAAAGGAAGAATTTATGGCTCAAACATTTAAGGGTTATATTTAGTAATGTAAATTTCCTGTTTATTATAGCAGATTTATATTCCTGCATAGGCCTCATTTAGATTAATGATTTTCTCTAAAGAAGAATTTAAGTTATCAATGACCTGTTCTTACAGAGTTGGGCATGCTATTGTTCAAACAGCTGCTCCTGGGAGAGCTGAAACGTAGACCCTTAAAAACAATAGTATTTCCAGACCTGTTATGCTCTTCACCTTCTCTCATAGAGGAGTCGATGTAAACAACCAGGAACTGAATGCTGAGCACAACCTGCCTCAGGATGACAATTTAGTAGGCTCAGAGGACACCGGTGCTATTATTTCTGACTGAATTTCTTACAAAATGGGAAAGTCTACTCTGTTGAATTATTGTTTTGATAACTTTTACAAAGCTGCTATGCACAGCTGTGCAATCTGTGCACCTTGAAAATGCAGCCTGTCTGGGAACAGATAGAGATTGAAACGCAGCCTAGCATAGAACTGGTTCACAAGAGAAGAAGGAGCAGCCTTATTTTCTTTGCTTGTTTGTTTTTGTTTTGTTTGCACAGAGTAGAATCTACTCAAGGAGCTGTGAACCATGTGGAGCTGATCCTCTGAGAGGCACCATTTTTCTCTTTGGCTGAACAAGATACATTTTTCCAATTCAAACAGAAACCTTCATATACTCGCAGAAGCCCTGACTGCAGTCTTGTGGGAGCTGAGGTTTTTAAAAAAGAGATTAAATGGACTTCCCTGGTGGTCCAGTGCAGAAGGTGTGGATTTGATCCCTGACTGGGAGCTCAGATCCCACATACTTCATGGCAAAAAATAAAAAACAGAAGCAATATTGTAACAAGTTCAATAAAGACAAATTCAATAAAGACTTTAAAAATGGCCCACATAAAAAGATCCTTTAAAATATTAGATTTATCTATTGCACATTATCTGGGAAATTATCCAGGAAGTAAAGACTCAGGAGGTTGGGCTTCAACTAGCGTGAGAGAACTTCATTTCTAAGTATTGGAGTCAGTTTTTCTCTGGATTCTGAGACATGGCAGCATACAGATCCCCCTCAATGACGCATAGTCATGGTGCAGGAGCAGATCAGGGAGGCAACATTTGAAGCCTCTCTGAAAGCATAAGTTCTGCAGTGGCTACAAGGTGTATTTGCTTCTCCTTCAGGATTCTAGACCTTCATGTAATTCTTGTCAGCTGTGATGACTAGAACTATCCTGTGAAGAATTAAGCAGACTGTGAATCCTTTGCTGGGGGTAAGGTTGACACAAAAGAGCAATTTCCTTTCTCTATAAATAGTGAAGACACCTTTAATAATGGAAAGGGCAATGTTTGTAGAGGGATCAAGCATAGATGTTCAGCATGGCAAGAAATCAAAAATAGATGGATTCTTACAAAAGAGTTTTTTTTTTTTTTTCTTAAATACTGTGAATATATTTGGGCCAAGTGATGGCCCTAGAAGTTGTATTTTAGGATAATATGGAAAACTGTTTTTTAATAGCTATGGATAAAACTATTCCTAAAATTGGTTAATGCTTATTATCTGAAATTAGTTTTTACATTTTTTCTCTTCTATTAAAGTATTCAATTATTCCTTTTGAATTATGATGTATATTCAAACAATACAATTTTCTATCTCTTTTAGGATGTATCCTAGAAAAGATCAGCAAGAAAATATATGATACTCTCAAAAGAAAAGTCAGAAGTTTTGCTGCTGCTAAGTCACTTCAGTCATGTCCGACTCTGTGTGACCCCAGACATGACAGCCCACCAGGCTCCCCCGTCCCTGAGATTCTCCAGGCAAGATCACTGGAGTGGGTTGCCATTTCCTTTTCCAATGCATGAAAGTGAAAAGTGAAAGTGAAGTCGCTCAGTCGTGTGCGACTCTTAGCGACCCCATGGACTGCAGCCTACCAGGCTCCTCCGTCCATGGGATTTTCCAGGCAAGAGTACTGGAGTGGGGTGCCATTAGAAATTACTGAATTTAGAGCTGATAACTAATCAAGCAGAGGACATTTGGTGAATGCACTTTGTATAAACTTTGTATATATGGAAGTTAATGTGTATGTAAAGAATAAATTATGAATAACCGCTTGTGGTAGCACTGGTTTTTGCCTGCTCTCTGTATAATATTTTCTTCTCCTAGTTATATTAAGGGATTAGATTTGATAGACAGAGTGCCTGAAGAACTATGGATGGAGGTTCATAACGCTGTGCAGGAGGCAGTGATCAAAACCACCCCAAAGAAAAAGAAATGCAAAAAGGCAAAATGGCTTTCTGAGGAAGCCTTCCATATAGCAGAGCAAAGAAGAGAAGCAAAAGGCAAAGAAGAATACAAGAAAGATATATCCATCTGAATGCAGATTTCCAAAGAATAGCAAGGAGAGATAAGAAAGCCTTCCTAAGTGATCATGCAAAGAAATAGAAGAAAACAATAGAATAGGAAAGACTAGAAATGTCTTCAAGAAAATTAGAGATACCAAGGAAACACTTCATGCAAAGATGGGCACAATAAAATACAGAAATGGTATGGACCTAACAGACGCAGAAGATATTAAGAAGTGGTAAGAATACACAGAAGAACTATACAAAAAAGATCTTCATGACCCAGATAATCATGATGGTGTGATCACTTACCTAGAGCCAGACATCCTGGGGTGCAAAATCAAGTGAGCCTTACGAAGCATCCCTATGAACAAAGCTAGTGGGGGTGATGGAATTCCAGCTGAGCTATTTCAAATCCTAAAAAGATGATGCTGTGAAAGTGCTGCACTCAATATGCCAGCATATTTGGAAAACACAGCAGTGGTTGCAGGACTGGAAAATGTCAGTGTTCATTCCAATCCCTAAGAAGGCAATGTCAAAGAATGCTCAAATTGACACACAATTGCACTCATCTCACACGCTAGCAAAGTAATGCTCAAAATTCTCCATGCCAGGCTTCAAGTGAGCCATGAACTTCTAGATGTTCAAGTTGGATTTAGAAAAGGCAGAGGAACCAGAGATCTAATTGCCAACATTTGTTGGATCAAAGAAAAAGCAAGAGAATTCCAGAAAAAATATTTACTTCAGCTTCATTGACTATACCTTTGACTGTGTAGATCACAAGAAACAGTGGAAAATTCTTAAAGATATGGGAATATCAGACCACCTTACCTGCCTCCTGAGAAATCTGTTTGCAGGTCAAGAAGCAACAGTTATAACCGGACATGGAACTATAGAATGGTTTAAAATTGGGAAAGGAGTACACCAAGGCTGTATATTGTCACCCCACTTATTTAAATTATATGCAGAGTACATCATGCAAAATGCCAGACTGGTTGAAGCACAAGCTGGAATCAAGATTGCCAGGAGAAATATCAATAACCTCAGATATAGAGACGATACCACCCTTATGGCAGAAAGCAAAGATAAAGAGCCTCTTGATGAAAGTGAAAGAGGAGAGTGAAAATGTCAGCTTAAAACTCAACATTCAAAAAACCAAGATCATGACATCCAGTCTAATCACTTCATGGCAGATAGATGGGGAAACAATGGAAACAGTGACAGACTTTATTTTCTTGGGCTCCAAAATCACTGCAGATGGTGACTGCAGCCATGAAATTAAAAGAACCTCGCTCCTTGGAAGAAAAGCTATGACCAACCTAGACAGCACATTAAAAAGCAGAGACATTACTTTGCCAACAAATGTCTATCTAGTCAAAGCTATGGTTTTCCAGTAGTCCTGTATGGATGTGAGAGTTAGACCATAAAGAAAGCTAAGCATCGAAGAATTGATGCTTCTGAACTGTGGTGTTGGAGAAGACTCTTGAGAGTCCTTTGGACAGCAAGGAGATCAAACCAGTAAATCCTAAAGGACATCAGTCCTGAATATTCATTGGAAGGACTGATTTTGAAACTGAATCTCCAATATACTTTGGCCACCTGATGCAAAGAACTGACTCATTCCCTGATTCTGGGAAAGATTGAAGGTAGCAGGAGAAAGTGATGCCAGAAGATGAAATGGTTGGATGGCATCTCCAACTCGATGGACATGAGTTTTACCAAGCTCTGGGAGTTGGTGATGGATAGGGAGGCCTGGTGTACTGCAGGCCATGGGATTGCAAAGAGTCAGACATGACTGAGTTATGGAACTGAACTGAACTGAGTTTTATTAATAAACCTTGTTGTCTTGAAAACAAAATTGAGTCTATAACTCTGTGAACTAGTCACAGTCAATCTGTCTCCTATAGTGGTTTATTCACAGAAGTGTATACACTCAAGCAGAAACTCTTGGAGACGTTGTATTTTGTTATGTATATAATATATACATATGTTTGGGGGGGGAAATGCTGGCTGTCTTTCACTGGGATTAATTACTAACCTGGAATCTTATAGGATAGGGTGAGGGTGGGTCTTATCTTTAGCCACATTAAAGAAGCTTATCGCCAGTTAGAGAAACTAAGATCAACATACCGAGAGAAGCAGAGAAGAGATGCATGGAGCGAGAAAAAGCACACACAACCTTGTCTAGGCTCACAACAGAACTGAAGACAGCTTTCTCTTCCTTTTGTGTGGTAAGCAAATTCCCTTTGCTTGGGTTGATATTCTAACATAAAGAATTCTCATTAAACAAGAGAAAGCTGTGGAAATACATTTTGCTAGGTTAGAAAATTGGTAAATTTAAGTCCTGGACCTAGCTCTCCTATAGATCAGTGTGTCTTTGAATGAGGCATTTATTCATTCTGAATCTATTTGAAAACCTATTAAGTAAAGAAATGTTACAAAATAATCTCAGTTTTGTTCTAACAATCTCCATTTTAATTACATATTTTATCTGGCCTTCATTTTTTTCCCCCTCATTTTCTTTTTTTGTTTTTTTTACTATTATTATTATTTTTTACTTTACAATACTGTATTGATTTTGTCATACATCAACATGTATCCACCACGAGCGTACACGTGTTCCCCATCCTGAACCCCCCTCCCACCTCCCTCCCCATACCATCCTTCTGCGTCATCCTAGTGCACCAGCCCCAAGTTTCCTGTATCCTGCATCAAACCTGGACTGGCAATTCGTTTCTTATATGATATTATACATGTTTCAATGCCCTTCTCCGAAATCATCCTCCCCTCCCTCTCCCACAGAGTCCAAAAGACTGTTCTATATATCTGTGTTTCTTTTGCTGTCTCACATACAGGGTTGTCGTTACCATCTTTCTAAATTCCATATATATGCGTTAGTATACTGTATTGGGGTTTTTCTTTCTGACTTACTTCACTCTGTATAATAGGCTCCAGTATCATCCACCTCATTAGAACTGATTCAAATGTATTCTTTTTAATGGCTGAGTAATACTCCATTGTGTATATGTACCACTGCTTTCTTATCCATTCATCTGCTGATGGACATCTAGGTTGCTTCCATGTTCTGGCTATTATAAACAGTGCTGTGATGAACAATGGGGTACACGTGTCTCTTTCAATTCTGGTTTCCTCGGTGTGTATGCCCAGCAGTGGGATTGCTGAGTCATATGGCAGTTCTATGTCCAGTTTTTTAAGGAATCTCCACACTCTTCTCCATAGTGGCTGTACTAGTTTGCATTCCCACCAACAGTGTAAGAGGGTTCCCTTTTCTCCACACCCTCTCCAGCATTTACTGCTTGTAGACTTTTGGATCGCAGCCTTTCTGACTGGCGTGAAATGGTACATCATAGTGGTTTTGATTTGCATTTCTCTGATAATGAGTGATGTTGAGCATCATTTCATGTGTTTGTTAGCCATTGGTATGTCTTCTTTGGAGAAATGTCTATTTAGTCCTTTGGCCCATTTTTTGATTGGGTCGTTCATTTTTCTGGAATTGAACTGTAGGAGTTGCTTGTATATTTTTGAGATTAGTTGTTTGTCAGTTGCTTCATTTGCTATTATTTTCTCCCATTCTGAAGGCTGTCTTTTGACCTCACTTATAGTTTCTTTTGTTGTGCAGAAGCTTTTAATTTTAATTAGATCCCATTTGTTTATTTTTGCTTTTATTTCCAATATTCTGAGAGGTGGGTCATAGAGGATCCTGCTGTGATTTATGTCGGAGAGTGTTTTGCCTGTGTTCTCCTCTAAGAGTTTTATAGTTTCTGGTCTTATATTGATCTTTAATCCATTTTGAATTTATTTTTGTGTATGGTGTTAGAAAGTGTTCTAGTTTCATTCTTTTACAAGTGGTTGACCAGTTTTCCCAGCACCACTTGTTAAAGAGATTGTCTTTTCTCCATTGTACACTCTTGCCTCCTTTGTCAAAGATAAGGTGTCCATAGGTGGGTGGGTTTATCTCTGGGCTTTCTGTTTTGTTCCGTGGATCTATATTTCTGTCTTTGTGTCTGGCCTTCATTTTATATTTAATGTAGAACTCTAACTCCAAGATAAGACACTAAAGAAAACACTTGCTGTCCTTATGTCACTATTTTTCAGGAAGACAAATCAATGTTTTGGGTTGCCTTGTATGAATATTGAAAAATTGCCTGTTGAGCTAGATTGTTCAGGAAAAATTCTTCAACAAAGGGACTTTTGAGACCTGAATGATATCAGAAGACAATCATGTGATGGTCTCAGAAAGAAAAGAAGAAAGATTCCAGCAGTTTGAATGAAAAAGCATGCTTGATTTGGGTTGACTACACAGAATCACTAATGAAATGAATTATTTATGCAGATGCTTTGTTACCTACTCTTGAATATTCTTGTTGAATAAATCTGAAGAAGTGAGACTCATTTATACTTCATTTCCACTCTCCTTTGAACTTTTTTTTTTTTTGGTGAATCTGCAAAGATAATACAGAGGAAATATTCAAAATGGAGGCTTCCTTTTTATATAATTCAGTTCAGTTCAGTTCAGTTGCTCAATCATGTCCGAGTCTTTGCGACCCCATGAATCGCAGCACGCCAGGCCCCCCTGTCCATTACCAACTCCCAGAGTTCACTCAGACTCACGTCCATTGAGTTGGTGATGCCATCCAGCCATCTCATCCTCTGTCATCCCCTTCTCCTCCTGCCCCCAATCCCTCCCAGCATCAGAGTCTTTTCCAATGAGTCAACTCTTTGCATGAGGTGGCCAAAGTACTGGAGTTTCATCTTTAGCATCATTCCTTCCAAAGAACACCCAGGACTGATCTCCTTTAGAATGGACTGGAGATCAGTTGGGCAACTGGAAGGAAAAATTATGGAAAGATGAAAAAGCTGTACCACCTTCAAATACCTACCTCCATCAAACAAAAACAATTAGAATCAATCATAGATGAGCCAGATTTTTTATTCATTCCAAATAAATACTGTAGATCCACAACTATTCACATGTACCTGAGCATATAAAATATTTAGAAAATTCCATCTCAGCAAATTTGGAAAACACAGTCAATCTTAACTATCTTCCTTTACTTACAAAGATTTAGAGTGCTTTTGAGAGACAGGAAAAAAGCTGTAACTATTATTCTAGATCAAGACAGGACCATTAAAATGCCTGTCACCTTTATGATAAAAACTAAGATGATCACAAACTGCTTATGTAGCTGAGACACTATCGGTAAGCACATTGACAGCATATTTAGATACTTGATATTTCAAACCCCAAAAATTTTCCTAGAAAAAATACAAATATCTGTTTCCATTAATGGAATCAAGCACACTTATCTTAAATCCTTTCTGTCAGAATGTGAATGCTAACTGATACAAAAACAGCCATGTAAATTTCATCCATATCTTCTTATAAAAGATGCTATATTAATTGGTTCATTTATTAAGATTGATATGAATAGTGTTTCCTTCTTGCAATAGTATTCCTTCTCTCAGTTTGCACCAACTCCCATCACACATACAAATATAGCTAAAAGCTACAATATGGATGGGTACTGGATGTATCTAATGTATTACAATAAACCAGCCTTATTATAAATTTTAAAAGCCAGACAAGGCAAAGTTTGTCTGGTGGAAGGAAAAAGGCACCATACATGAAACTGAAAGCTAACTTCTGCTCCTGACTTTTCAATAAGTAATTGTCAAGAATTCCCAAGTGAAATATATATTTTGTGCTTGATGAGTTTTATTATGTCAAAGCACAGGGGCTGCTTTGCTAAGAGAGGTCAGTGGTTACTGATGGCAAGGCTGTAAAAAGCACACACTTTTATATGAAGAGCATGCCTTCAGAGTAAAATCAAAAGTCAAAACCTTGTGAACGGTTCATTTAAGCCTCTCTCTCCTAAGACCTCAAATTTCAGGCCCTCTCCATGGAAATGCTACATTTTCAGAAAGTCATTCCGCAAATAATCTTCAACATAGACAGGAAGTTACTATGGTGGAAAAATTAAAACACTTGAAATAAAATAATCAGGTTTAGTGTCCTGGATAGAATCAGCTTTAAGTCCATGTGATATTCCCAGGAACCCATGCTCGTAAACCTGGGAGCTGATGCTCTTGAAATTCTGCCTTGAAATTCTTAATTTTCTCTTTGAATCTGTGCTTTGCAAATGAAGTGTGATGGAGGAATGGAGCCTGTATGCCTTGACACCCACATCCTGCTTCCATGGGCATCCCACCTTTCTGCTTCTCTTGAGTGGGTTCCTGAGCGGGTTCTCCATCATCTGCCCCCACCCAGAAACTACTGACACCCTCCACCCATGGAGGGGGAATAGTGTGTCTAGGCATGTGATCCCACACTCTGTTAAGGGTTTCCTACACTTGCCCCTCAAATCTTCCCATGCCCTAAGGAGTATAACATCAAATAGCAAATGAAAACCACCACAACAACCAGAGAGACAAGCTGTGGAAGAAGGGAAAAATCTTTTCTTCCTGATTTTTGAATAAGGGACCTCGCATTTTCATTTTCCACTAGGCCCCTCAAATTACTGCACTGCTGGCTCAGACCTCAGATCTTCCATTCTACAAGCTCTGTATACCTTGGAAAATCACTTCATTGATCCATGTTTGCTTCTTCATCTGTAAACTGTGGTTTATGTTTTCTGTTATGCAGTGATGCCAACTGAAAACCATCTTGATTGGAACACACAGTAGCAGGAGGAAACTATGATTTGCCTTTGAGTTGATTCATTCACGATTACTTCCAGTTCTAAATCACTTTAAATAGTCAGATCTATAGACTATACAAATCTGTAGATCATTCACTGGAACTGCGAGTTCTAGATGTCTCACTGCCAAGTCAAAAGAGAAGATATATTTTTCAAAGACCAGGTTAGAAATTGAAAACACATTTCATGTAATTAATTTTATAAATCTTGAAAACTGAAAGTGAAAGTCACTCAGTCAAGTCCACCTCCTTGTGACCCCATGGACCGTAACCCACCAGACTCCTCTGTCCATGGAATTTCCCAGGCAAGAATATTGGAGTTGGGTAGCCATGCTCTCCTTCAGGGGATCTTCCTGACCCAGGGATCGAACCTGGGTCTTCTGCATCACAGACAGATTATAAATCTTAGCCAGGTTCTATAGTATTCATTGGCCCAACTGCTAAACTGTATAGCAGATAAATTAGATTACACTGCTTGTTTTAGAAAACTAATTGTCACTTTTAGCATTATAATGCTATTATTAAATTTTCATAAGAAAATGTATTTTAACATTTCAAAACCCTCAAACATACCAAAATGAACTTTGATCATCTAACTTGTTTGCATGCTGGAGGCAGGCTGACAGTAATGCATTTTGAAGAGATTTCAGTAGTGGCTGTTAGGGATATACAAATTAAACAGTATCTACTCCACCCCTCTAGCTGTTCTCTGCCCCATATTTCTAATTAAAAATTCACAACTTAGAAAGAGAGATAGCACTAAGATATCTTGAAGTTATATACTATCTCTTCTCTTTCCCTTTCAGCCATTTGCCCTTGTGTGTTTTCTTCACCACCTCCATATCTTCACCAGTTAACATTTAAATGCACCAATGCCAATGTCAATTTCCAATTTAATGATGAAAAAGGGACTAAACTTCATATGAAAATATTCTAGGACTGTTGGCAGTTTCCTATCTGGCTGTGTTATTGAGAAATACAGTATTTTAAATACTTAATACTCAGAAAATATTTAGCCCAGAATACAGAAAGATTATCTTCTTATGTAGGGTCAAAAGTAAGTACATATTGGAATCATGTCTCTAAAGCCTAATTTCACCATGAAGCCAGAGTTATTAGAAGCATATCTTTCCTGCAAGGAAAATTTAAAATTTATAAACATACCGGATAATGGTCTTGGTGGCTCAGCAGCAACAAATACATAATTTAGTATTTGGGCTTATTCTGATTGCCCTACACACATCAATTATCTTCACTCCCAGACTGTATATTAGGTTGACAGGCAGTATTCAAATTTAGGTCTGTAGTCACCGTTCCACTTTCTCATCACAAGGAGCATTACAGATATGTCAAGTATATTGGGAAAATTAGAAACGTATCTAAGAATATTCATAATTAAATGTTTAAAAATTTACTGAAGATGATATAATTTTAACAGCAAAGGGGACATTCTGCAGTGTTTCTATCATGTATGAATATTGTTTCAAATTAAAATAATCGGATTATATATATATATCAAAATTTCTTTTTAAATTTTGAAGAAAACTAATTGGGATTATGTGGTTTAAAAGAGGAGACTTGAATACTATTTACATATTAAGAGAGGATCTAAAGGTCTTTGAGGGTTTTACTTTGAGAATATGAATTAAGAAGATGTGAATATTTCACTGGACTGAAAATATAACCCATTTCTCAGCTAGGACTCCGTACAAAATCTGTGAGGCACTGATTTGATCTGCTCAGTCCTTATGATATTTTCTCTAGTCACATATTTCTATATTCAAAATTTACTGTAAATCTTACATTGAGAATGACATAAATCAGATCACTCAGTTTCCTAATCACAAAAGCTCCAATTTTTTTACTCCATGAGCCCCTTCTCCAAACATTATAACATTAATCATAATACAATTTTGTCATATATTTGTTGAATTCCCCTGATTCTATTTCCTTTTATTTTCTAAGATGCACTTAAGCTTTTTAACCTATATTTTTCTCTTTTAGTTTCTCTCATTTAAAAAAATCATTTAAGGCTTTCTTTAGTCATATTTATATTCAATTCAGTCACTCAGTCATGTCCGACTCTTTGAAACCCCATGGACTTCAGCACACCAGGCTTCCCTGTCCATCACCAACTCCTGGAGCTTGCTCAAACTCATGTCCTTTAAGTCGGTGATATCATCCAACCATCTAATCTTCTGTCATCCCCTTGTCTTGCCTTCAATCTTTCCCAGCATTGGGGTCTTTTCCAATGAGTCAGTTCTTTGCATCAGGTGACCAAAGTATTGGAGCTTCAGGTTCAGCATCAGTCCTTCCAATGAATATTCAGGACTGATTTCCTTTAAGATTGACTGGTTGGATCTCCTTGCAGTCCAAGGGACTCTCAAGAGTCTTCTCCAACACCACAGTTCAAAAGCATTAATTCTTTGGCACATATTTATATTAAATGTCTTAAAATTACTTCATAGAAATACACATCCTTAATATATAAATGTGCAGTTTAAATGACATTAGTTCATATTTTGGATATATGAAGTCATATGCGCACAGAAAACACTCATTTTCTATTTCAACTCTTGTAAATTTAATGAATTCCTTATAGTGATAAAGCTTCAATCTTTTCTTACTGCTACTTTTTCACAAGATAGAAAGAAATATATATTGATTCATATAGTACAAAATTAATGTATACCTATTGCTAATTCATATTGATATATGGCAAAAATCATCACAATATTGTTAAGTAATTATCCTCTAATTTACAAAAATTAATGTTCTGAGACTAAGATGACCTTCTGAAATTTTATTATAAACTTACTTATTCTTAAAGTTTTTAAAATATGCTATATACCTTAGATAACACATATCAAGGGAATTTATAGGTTTGTTTACTTTCCACTTGATTTAAGAAATGTAATAAATAGCACTAGCTTGTTTTCATTGTTAAGTACAGCCTAGTAAATATCCATCAATTCTGTTTGCAGTGGGCCTCATACACTGAAAGCTGAACATGTGAGATTTGCAATTTTATGAAACATATATATATATATATATGTATAGCTCATCTTTAATATGTTTTAGAAGAATAAATAATGCAAGTTACAGTATGCAGATACAAGAAAACATCATGACAAAATCCAAAGTTAAAAATGAAGTTAATAAGTACCCTCTAGTAACCATCAAAAAAAGGCAATTTTGGTAATTACTGTAAATGTTGTTTTTCTACTTTTTTTTTTAATGGGTTTCACCTCAGATAGAGCTGATAGGGTATAGATAAGGAAAGAATTATTGATAGGAATTCTAAATGTGTTCTAGGAAAAAAATAATGGGAATTACTAGATACTTATATGGCTCCTGTCATAGGAGGGAAATACAGAGGTAGCATTTAGCAGTGATTGAAAATAATAAATGATATTGTACAGCACTTCCTCTTCCAAGATATTGCTCTAATTGATAAAGCTAAATATATATCTACATTCTTACTCATATCTCTATCTATGCATCTAGTCATTTAAACCTCATGATTATTCTAAAAATCTACTAAAATTGTTGCCATTTAATAGTTGATGATAATAAAGCCCAGAAAAAGGTAAGTAACATGTCTAAGTTTCTCTCCTGGTAAATGGAAGAGATAGGATTTGATTCATAATTCTTAGTCAGAATCTGGATTAATGACAGTGATTATTTAGAGGGTTATTAAGCTTCTCAAACACACAAGCACATACACACAAGCACAGTTTATTTGTATTTCTTTATTATTTATTTGTATCTGTATTTACTTGATGGAGAAGGCAATGGCACCCCACTCCAGTACTCTTGCCTGGAAAATCCCATGGACGGAGGAGCCTGGTAGGCTTCAGTCCATGGGGTCGCTAAGAGTCAGACACGACTGAGCGACTTCCCTTTCACTTTTCACTTTCATGCATTGGAGAAGGAAATGGCAACCTACTCCAGTGTTCTTGCCTGGAGAATCCCAGGGATGGCAGAGCCTGGTGGGCTGCCATCTATGGGGTCGCACAGAGTCAGACTCGACTGAAGTGACTTGGCAGTATTTACTTGAAAGTGTAAGTGTTTGTTTCAGATTTCCTACCTTCCATGTGGGGCTTCTATTGAACCAGCAGATTGATGATCTCTTATATGAAATAGATGTCACTCAGTTGGGCTCAAATTAGTGAAGTAGACTGTATACTTATTTCACCTTAGCTATGACCATTGGTTAGCTTTATGAGTAAAAAGTAAAGTATTAGTTGTTTGGTCATGTCTGACTCTGTGATCTCATGGACTGTAGCCCACCAGGCTCCTCTGTCCATGGGGATTCTCCAGACAAGAATACTAGACTGGGTTGCCATGCCCTTCTCCAGGGGATCTTCCTGACCCAGGAATCAAACCCAGGTCTCCTACATTGCAGGCAGATACTTTATTGGCTGAGCTACCTGGGAAGCCCAGGTGGCTTTATGAAATATCATGATTCAATGTTTACAATTTCTGCTGCATAAAGATTAAGCATATTAGTCAGAAGAGTGCTGATGGCAAGTAACAGAAACTGAACTCAACCTAGTACAGGGAATAAAGAGAAGTTATTACATTACAGAGATTATGGAAGGAAAGAACAAAGAAACTAAGACTGGCAGAAGGCTGGGCTGTGGGGATAGCTAGAGCCAGTCACCAGAACCTTCATAGGACAAACTCTCTCACCAACATTCTCTCTGCATCTCTCTCTCCTTCCTTCCCTTTCTCTTTAAAGAATATCAATATTGTTTCTTCTCATAACAGGAACACAGGCCCAAAGAGTTTGAGAAGCTCACATATGGAGGTTTGTATCATCAGGAAGCTGATTCCTTTTTCAAGCTCCCAGTTTTACAACCCCAGAGAAAAGTTATAATAGGATTTTGATAACTATACATTTCAACTCCAGTCAAATGTGGCCAGAGTAGATTTTGTGAGTATTTGATGATTTCCCCTAGAGCAGCTGAGGGAAAAAAGGAGCAGCCACCAAATGAAGACAAAGGGAAAGAGGGAAGACAAGAGAAGGAAAGTAATGCTGGTCAGACAGAAACTAAATAAACGCAATAAAAGTAATTCACAGGCACAGTTCAGTTCAGTTCAGTTGCTCAGTCGTCTCCAACTCTTTGCAACCCCATGAACCGCAGCACACCAGGCCTCCCTGTCCATCACCAGCTCCCGGAGTTTACCCAAACTCATGTCCATTGAGTTGGTGATGACATCCAACCATCTCATCCTCTGTCGTCCCCTTCTCCTCCTGCCCTCAATCTTTCCCAGCATCAGGATCTTTTCCTATAAGTCAGCTCTTCACATCAGGTGGCAAAAGTATTGGAGTTTCAACTTCAGCATTAGTCCTTCCAATGAACACTCAGGACTGATCTCCTTTAGGATGGACTGGTTAGATCTCCTTGCAGTCCAAGGGATTCACAGGCTACAAAACAACAAATGGAAGGAAGTTAGATGAACTTAATTTTTGCTTCTTTGTTTCAAATGAACAGTACAATGAATTTTTATGCATCAGATTAAGGATACAATAATATGTTTAAAGTGCAATTTTAATTAAAATAAATTTGAAAATAAAAGTTATGAGCACTAACTCTTTTTACTAATAGCACATGTAATCTTACATGCATATTCTAGACTATGTTCCTGCATTTCTTCCCTAAATCTGAAATGTGCTTCTAGTACATAATTTTAGGATGTGAGAGACATTATTTTGCTTATTTGCTGGTTTGTTCTTTAATTTTTTTATTTAAAATCTTCTAATACATTTCATATGGGCTTCCCAGGTGGCTCAGCTGTAAAGAACCCACCTGTAACACAGGAGATGCAGGAGACGTGGGTTCCATCCCTGGGTCAGGAAGATATTCTGGAGGAGGGCATGGCAACCCACCCCAGTATTCTTGCAGAGAAAATCCCATGGACAGAGGAGCCTGGTGGACTACCTACCGTCCATGGGATCACAGTTGGACACAACTGAAGTGACTGAGCATATACAGTACTTTTCTTATACTTTTTTTTAGAGCAACCACTGGGGGTGGGAAATGAATATTTAATTCAAGACTACAGTGAGAGAGCAACAACAACAACTTAAAAAAAAAGAGTGAAAAAGGAAATATTAAAATTGAGCAGAAGTTAATTATATACATACATTTTCTAAAAAATTTAGGGGGAGCACATCATGTGGCTTTCAGGATCTTAGTTCCCTGACCAGGGATTGAACTACACCCTTGGCAGTGAAAGCAGAGAGTCCTAACTGCTAGACTAACAGGGGATTCCCAATTACATGTATTTTTAAAAGAGGATGAAAAGCAATATCTTTGGAAAAATCAATAACATATAGCATCTTCTGGGAAAGAATCAAAATAAAAAAGGGGATGAAGAAACTAAAACAAATGAAAACAAGAAATAATACAATTAAATTTTTAAAAAATGAAATAATACATTTATATTCTATATCAATGAATTTATTAACATAGATCAGAGGAATGAACTACTGGAGTCACTGTAAAATGCCAACTTGAAAAAGTGTGGGAATCTTGAACAAACCAATGCTCTTAATCAAACTTAAGTACTGATTGAAATGATAAAAAAGAGGAAAACAGCATGAAGAAAACTATGTATTTTGTATGGTTGGATACATATTTCAGAAAATACATTTTATAATATGTTCATATATAATTTGCATATTAAAGAGAGTGTTATTGAACAAAGAAAGTAGGATTAAAGGAAATCAGGGGAAAAGGAAAAATAATACAATACAGTGCAATACACAGAGAAATACAATAAAGATTCTTTAGATAAACTGATGATAGCATTGTCCTAATTACTGGAGACAAAAATAAAATGAGAAAGAAATATATTCAGGAGAGAATATTTTTAAATGGCTTTATGTAACCAAGGGAGGAAGTGAACACCTACAACTGTTTACCAACCCTATGAAAAATGTTTCAGAGATGGCAAATATAGGTTCATTAACACCACACTGACAGCAATTCTGTATGCAGTATCAAGTATCATCTCTGAGTACCCAAGTAAATGCCAAAATGCAACAATGGTTAGTGTAGCTTTGTGAATTTTACATCTATCTCACTCTGAAATGTTTTAGTTTAATCAGTTTTGGTTATGAAACCATTATACAATAACATAAATAATTTATAAGTCCTCACTATTTTGAGGAAATAGTCCAAAGAAAAGCATCTACATTTACTTGACTGCTTGCAGCATGAACAGTGACTATTGCTGACTTAGAGGGTGAAATGTCTCAATTTTTCTGCATGTAGATTTTCAAGATTCAGTCAAATGTGGTTTATTCCTTCCTCTTTCTCCACTCTTGTTACATAAGCACACATGGCTAGGAATCTGGCCTTACGACTAACCTTCAAATTTATGCATATGTATTGATACATGAGGGAAATATTCTTAATAAAACTACATACTATTATAAATCAGGAAATATAAACATTCTTCCATTATTTTCTACCTACTTCTAAAGATTGGACAAAGCCCTACAGTCATTTTAAATAATTAACTTTTCATTGGACTTAATTCAAGAAGTTCTATATTTATTTCAAAATAGATCAGTGAAAAGCAGTGGTGAATGAGGTTTCATCTTAGCAAATTGTGCATACTCACATTCTTGCCAAATCATAGCAATTAACTATCAAAAATGATGCAGTATAAGTAATTATTCACCCTAAATGATGAGGTGTTGTAATGACTTTATAAATGAAGCTACTTTAATCTATTCTGCCTCCAAATTGATTGTTATAAGATTCATTATTATTTCTAAATCATTCATACTTAGCTTTTTAATAAAACATATGGAGGGAGAAGTAATAATATTGAGCTCTATAATGGAATCAAACTTAAGTTGTTATCAACTTAAAATATTTGTTGTAGATCATTATGTGATTTACATAATCACATAATGGTTATTCTTGTGTGTGTGTGCTCAGTCACTTCAGTTATATCTGACTTTTTGCAAACCTAAGAACTGTAGCCTGCCAGGCACCTCTGTCCATTGGATTCTCCAGACAAGAATACTGAAGTGGGTTGCCATGCCCTTCTCCAGAGGATCTTCCTAACCCAGGGGTCAAATCCACATCTCCTGCACTGCACATGGATTCTCTACCACTGAGCCACAGTCACCAGGGAAGCCCCAAGGGTAATCCTAAAGGTAACCCAAATCAAAAGCTTATGGTAATGACACAAAAGACAAAGAAAATGTAAGCATTCCACAGAAGAGTCATCAAACCACAAAGGAAGAGAACAAGAGAAGAAAAAAGAAACAAAAACTATAAAAACAGTCAGAAAACAATAAACAAAATAGCAATAAGCACCTACTTGTCAATATTCATTTTAAATGTAAATAAACTAAATTCTTGAATCAAAAGACATAGATTAAAAAGACTGATTGTTGCCAGAGGCAGGGAGTGCTAGATGGGAGAAATAGGTGAATTATATGTTTTTTGTTTTAGTTTAAATAAATTAAATTTTTGAAAATGAAGCAAATTTTTTTATAATAACTATAAGTGGAGTATAACTTTTAATGTTGAGAATCACTATATTGTACACATGTACCTCCCATAACTTCATGGGAAATAGATGGGGAAACAGTGGAAACAGCATCAGACTTTACTTCTGGGTCTCTGAAATCACTGCAGATGGTGACTGCAGCCATGAAATTAAAATACACTTACCCCTTGGAAGGAAAGTTATGACCAATCTAGATAGCATATTCAAAAGCAGAGACATTACTTTGCCAACAAAGGTCCGTCTAGTCAAGGGTATGGTTTTTCCAGTGGTCATGTATGGATGTGAGAGTTGGACTGTGAAGAAAGCTGAGCGCTGAAGAATTGATGCTTTTGAACTGTGGTGTTGGAGAAGACTCTTAAGAGTCCCTTGGACTGCAAGGAGATCCAACCAGTCTATTCTAAAGGATATCAGTCCTGGGTGTTCATTGGAAGAACTGATGCTAAAGCTGAAACTCCAGTACTTTGGCCACCTCATGGGAAGAGTTGAATCATTGGAAAAGACTCTGATGCTGGGAGGGATTGGGGGCAGGAGGAGAAGGGGACGACAGAGGATGAGATGGCTGGATGGCATCACCGACTCGATGGAGGTGAGTTTGAGTGAACTCTGGGAGTTGGTGATGGACAGGGAGGCCTGGTGTGCTGTGATTCATGGGGTTGCAAAGAGTCGGACACGACTGAGTGACTGAACTGAACTGAACTGAACTGAACTATATAATAATTTATATAAATTATGTTTCAATAAAAAATATGAAAGCAAACAAAGAATTTGTTAAGTAGTTGACAAAGTCAGAAATGTACACTAATCAAAATATATAAAATGTATATTCATAACACTACCTTGAATTTTAAACTTCTTTCAGTGAAAACATGCCAAATTTATAACATCTTAGAAAAATTTACTTACTCATCCGGTCTCCATCCAACATATATCCCAATGGCAACGGACTATAATTTGTAAACATAATCATAATAATATTTGGATTCAACTGACATTTGATATTCAGTAAATGTTGATTGAGCACTGAGTCACTATTCTATATATCAGAAATACAACAGGGAACAAATTTTACTAAGTTCTTGACCTCAGATAGTTTACATTCCATTGGCTTTATAATATTTTAGGCTAACAGAATTCTCAGTGAAATATGAAAATAGTGAAGAGTATAAAAAGGCAGGTAAAGAAAGGAAAGCACACCAAAGTATACAGTATCTGTCAATGTCAACACAATAGTTCACTTTATATTGTGTTGACATCTGAGTGGTGGGAGAACTCCCAACAGAGATCTTTCATTGGAGAGAAAATATCCAAAGTTTAGTTTTGAACTGGTAAGTAAGATGCCAGTCAGACATGCCAGAGATATAGAGTATCACCTATACATGGATATGTTAGTCTAGAATTCATGAGAAGCACTGCAGCTGGAGATAAATGTGGAAGTCAGTGGCCTATAGATGATAAGACATATAGCAAGTCTGATATGGACCATGGTGAGATTTAAGAGTTTAAACATCACTAATTTTTTAATCCCTAGCCTCACCTCCTCCCTTTTTCCTCTTACCTCCTATTTCTTTCCCCTCCTCCTTTTTCATCTTTATAACTTTTTGTGTGTGGACTTCCTAGGTGGCTCAGTGGTAAAGAATCTGCCTGCCAATGAGGAGGCACAGTTTACATCCCTGGGTCAGGAAGATCCCTTGGAGTAGGAAATGCCAGCCTACTCCAGTAGTTTTGCCTGCAAAATTCCATAGACAGAGGAGCCTAGCAGGCTACAGTCCATGAGGTCGTTAAAGAGTCGGACACAGCTGAGCAATGGAGCAAAATCATCAGTTGGGACAGAGTCAGATTGTAAATAAACTCTTGTTTATTTATCTGTACCTTTATTTATAGCATTTTAGTGAATAAGGCCTTCTTTAGTTCTTCCCATAGTTCAGCTGTATCCTGTTTTCACCCACCTACTAAAACTAAAGCAGACATCCATGTTTATATTTCCCCAGAGAATGTCGAATTCAAGGGTGAAATAGGCCAGGCCACAAAGGCAGGTTCAGGTTTGACGAGTTGGAGAGGGATGACTTAGATTTGACTCACTACCTTCACTTTGTGAAAAGCAATTCACAGTGCCTACAGTTAGGAATAAAGAGAGTGCACACAGTCCCTCAGTGCCTCTTAATGTTCATCAGGGAGGCACACCAATAATTGGATGGGCTCACTATGTGGCATAGAAGGGGAGTCAATCAGGTCAGATATAAACAAGGATTTTACACCACTTTAAACTAGGGTGTTGGAGTATGTCAACCTTCAAAGGGTCAGGCTGTTTCCAGGAAAGAAATTTCTTATCCAATCAGAGTCACACATTTCTTTGCTTTAATTCTATTTATAAAAAGAGTTATAAATAGAATTAAAGGTGAAGGACAGGGAAGGACAGGGTGAAGGACAGGAAAGCCTGGTGTGCTACAGTCCATGAAGTCACAAAGAGTCAGACATGACTGAGTGACTGAACAACAACAAATTTATAATTTGACTATTTTTAATTTGTCTATTTGAAGTTTCAATGTAATAGCTCTGGTCATGGCCTATCTGTGTGACAGAGAACAATTATATTTATTATACTGAAGATTTTCTAAGGGAGACCTGGAAGAATATTACCATACACATATAGTCTCAATTGATGTATCCTTTCTCAAGCCCCTGCTGTTATTTATTTCATAACTTTCCCACCAAACCACTGGTAATTTTTCTCAATTGTTATACACAGTAATTTTGTTTGTGCCCCCCGCCCTCCGTGGTGAACACACACACACATCATACTACTCAGCAAAGAATGCTTTGGAGTACCCTATCATGAGAAAGGCAAGTTTGCTTATAAATAACATGTAGTATTTCCTATCATTCAGTTGTTCAGGCAAAACACTAAAAACCAATAGTGTGTTTTCTTGGTAAAGTCTCCTCCAGCTTTAAAGATTATACTTGTAATCCTGTAAGAACTTTGTGTCTTAAAAACCTTTAAACTGGAAAACTATTTATAAAGATTGTGGAGATGCAACACCTACACCATGTGGAAAAGTTAACTCACAATTAGAATTTTGCTTTTACATCCATACTGAAAATTATCATTACTTCTTTACTAATACTATGAACATTTTATGAACATAATTTATCTCCACTGCCCTTCACTTTGTCTGTTTCTGTTGATGTATGACACACTTCAAATTGCTAGAAATAAGTTATAGTGAGCAATTCCTAATTATTTGCTCTGATTAAAGTTCAGATATATCAAGGAACCTGATTCCACATGTTGCTGTTTGATGGGAAAAACTATTTTAAAATTTATCTGGGTCATTTAAAAAATATATGAATAAGGGCTTGCATTTATGTCTGTGAAATGATTTAGTATTTTTTATTTCTCATTTTCTTCTGATTTATGGGGGGATAAACTACCAAAGCTGTCATATCTTAAAAAAAATATGGATGGATAGGAGTATCATATGCTCTTTTCAGCGTAAGCGTGAACACAGTTAAGCATCTGTCAGAAAAGTTTATAATTAGATGCAAATCTACACATTGGGCTTTTCACTCATACTTCTAGTTAGGCCTTTCTGCAGAGAAAATCATTAATGCTCTGCCTGCTCAAGTGCATGCTCAATTGTGTCCGACTCTTTGTGATCCCACCAACTGTAACCCACCAGACTCCTCTGTCGAAGAATACTGGAGTGGGTTGCCATTTCCTACTCCAGGGGATCTTCCTGACACAGAGATTGAACCCATCTCTCTTGCATCTCTGCTTTGGTGGGCAGATTCTTTTTTTCCCAACTATATTCTCCCATGAGCAAGGGTTTGATGAAGAGCTTAATTTTAATCACACTGAGAATCTTTTGAGTTAATTTAAAAGATTGATAACCCATTAAAGTCTAACTAGAGCAGGAAGAAAATCAGGAGGGAAAAACGGAAATAGCATTTAATATAGTGTCTCCTAAAATATTACAAAAGACAGTTTAGGATTTGAAATGAGTTGAAAAGTGAAAGTGAAAGTTAGTCACACAGTCGTGTCCAACTCTTTGCAATCCCATGGGCTGTAGCCTGCCCGACTCCTCTGTTCATGGAATTCTTCAGGCAAGGGAGTACTGGAGTGGCTTGCTATTCCCTTCTCCAGGGGATCTTCCTGACCCAGGGATGGATCCTGAGTCTCCTGCATTGCAAGACAGATTCTTTACCAACTGAATCACCGGGGAAGCCCAAAATGAGTTGAATTGAACCTAAACTTTTGATTCTGCCTCTTTCAGTTGTATAACCTTGGGGTGTGGTGTAGAATATTACTTAGCCTTAAAAAAGAATGAAATCTTGACATTTGTGACAACATGAATGGACCTGGAGCATAAAAGCGAATTTAGTCAAGCAGAGAAAGATAAATATTGCAGGATTCCACCTGTATATGGTATCTTAATAAACAAAACAAATGAACAAACATAACAAAACAGAAATAGAGTTATAGATACAGAGAAGAGACTGCCTGTTGCCAGAGTTGAAGAGGGTAGGGAGGGAGTGAAAAACTAGGAGAAGGATATTTAGTGGAACAAACTTCCAGTTGCAAAATAAATGAATGAAATGAACAGGGAGGAGAATATATAGTCAATAAGTAATAACTTTGTATTTTAACATATCATAACTAGACTTAATATGGAGATCAGTTTGAAATGTATAAAAATAATGAATCACTATATTGTGTATCTGGAACTAAAAATGTATAGATCAATTACACTTCAAAAACAAACTCAAAGAAAAAGAAATTAGATTTGTCATCACTAGAGGGAGGGCAGAAGGGATTGGATGAAGGCAGTCAAAAGGTACAAATTTCCAGTTATAAGTACTAGGGATGTAAGGTAAAAGTGAAACTGAGTGTTAGTCACTCAGTCGTGTCAGACTTTTTGTGACCACATGGACTTTAGCCCTCCAGGCTCTTCTGTCCATGGGATTTCTGAGACAAGACTACTGGAGTGGGTTGCCATGCCCTTCTCCAGGAGGTCTTCCCAACACAGGGATCAAACCCAGATCTCCTGTATTGCAGGCAACATGCACATTATTAATATATAACATAAATAAACATAATTGACATTGCTATATGCTATATATGAAAATTTTTAAAAGAGTAAATGCTAAGAGTTCTCATCAGAAGAAAAAATTTATTTTTGTTTCTTTAATTTTGTATCTATGGTAAATGATGGATGTTCACTATATATTGTGATAATCACTTCATGATATATTTAAATTAAATCATGCTATATACCTTAAACTTATATAGCACTGTAAGCCAATTATATCTGAACAAAACTGGAAGAAAAAAAATGAGTACAAATACACTGACCTCAGCTCTGAGGACTATAAACTTGAACAAAATACATCATCTTCATTTTGCTACTTGTGCATGTGCCAAATTCCAAACATTAAAAGACAATGGATGCAAAAAAAGTAAAAACATAAATCAGTCTTAAAATACTGTAACAGATTTGCATTTTTTTATTGCATCTATAACTGTAATGATCACCGACTCTATGGACATTAGGTTGAGTAGGCTCCAGGAGTTGGTGATGGACAGGGAGGCCTGGTGTGTGCGAAGAGTCAGACACGTTGAGCGACTGAAATGGAACTGGAACTGTAATGTAAACAAACATAAACTTATGTTCAGCATAAAAGGGAAAATAAAGGACAGTCATTTTGAACCATAATTATTATGACTAAAGCTGTGTTTCTGTTTCAGAAACTTTTGCTCTTATTAAAATTATTTTATTTTTTTCACTTCCTGGCATCAATATACTATTCAATAAGAATCTGTTGTCTCAAAATAAAAATAAAAGAATGAGTTGTAATTGTTCTTCAATGTTAAATATTTGTCAGTCAAAAGGAGAGTGAAGTTCAGGTGATATATCTGTGGGGGTTTAGGAGTGATAGTGCCTCAGAGTAAACAAGTAAAGATTAATGGTCCTTTTTTAAGGAGGGGATTAAATTGTGCGCTAATGTTGTATATTCAGGATGAGGTTGGCTTAAAGAAGAGGGGAAAAGGAAATTGTACTTATTTATTTAGTAAATAATGTTTGAGCAGCTACTATTTGCTAGGCTGTGATTGAGGCACAAAGAAAGTAGCAAAGAAAAATAATATGTACTTACAGAACTTACATTCTGTTGAAGGAGAATGACAAGTAATGACATTCACAAACAAAAAAGAAAATATAAAATGTAAAACTCCTCCTAAAGAGAAATTTGTTAGAGCTATGAAGACAAAGAAAGCAGAATAAGAGACAGAGTATGTACGCTTCTTATGCTATTTAGATAACCAGGCATAGTGTCTTAGAAAAGATAACATTAGAGAAGAAAAGCAAATGTAAAGACTCCAAAGCCAGTTTAGTGCTCAAGAAGCAGCCAAACATTCAATGAGTCTGGGAGTGAGTGAACCAAGAGAATTCAGAGACCAGGTCACTCAAATAGTCATGGTTCAGATGACAAAGGATATTTTAGGCTATGAAAGAGACTTTCAGTCAGTCTAAATGCTATAGAAATCATTGGAAGTATTAGTTGTATATGTTGTGAGAAACATTTTAACACTACATGTACAGTGGACTTGAGGGTGAGCATGATCAAGAGGATGGGTTTGGGAGGGAGAAGGAATGAAGGGATGAGACCAGTCAGAAGACTTCTCAGGGCTCTCAGGAGACATGGTGGTGACTTGAACCAAGTAGCAGTGAGGGAAGCAGTGAAAGGTAATGAGATTCTGGATACATGCTGAGGTATCTTTGCAGGACTTGGTGAACTGGACTTGGATTGAGAAAATGGAAGAAAAACAAATTTGAGCCTTGAGTGTTGACTGAACTCCTAGTGCAAAGCAACAGTGAAGACTCAGGGGAAGAGAGTGAGTTTGGGAATACAGATCAGTTCTTTATTGAACATGTTTAAATATATATGCCTTGATAAGTAGGCAGTGAAATAGAGAAGTCTAGAACCAAAGGAGAGTCTAGATTGGTGATATTTATCTGGTGATAGTAGGATAAAGATGGAATTTATGGCCATGTACGTGGGTGTGCACTAAGTGACTTCAATTGTGTCTGACTCTTTGCCATGCTATGGACTGCAGCCTGCCAGGCTCCCTTGTCTATGGAATTCTCCAGGCAAGAATACTGAAGTGGGTGGCCATGTCCTCCTCCAGGGGATCCTTCTAACCCAGGGATTGAACGTGTGTCTCTGATGTCTTCTGCATTGGCAGGCGGATTCTTTACCACTAGCACCATCTTGGAAGCTCCATGTATGGCCATAGGTCATAATAAAGTTATCTAAAGTACACTTTGAAATGAAGAAAAGAAGCACAAGGACTGAGCTCTGGAAAATGCTGATAACTCAGTGACAGAAAGGAAAGGAATGACCAGTCGAAGACTGAGAAAGAGCAGCATGCAGGACAGGAGGAAACACACATGTGGTAGGAAATACACACATGAGCCTCAGGAATTCGACTCCAACCTTCACATTATTGTCAGAGGAAGGCAAGACAAACAAAATGGGGCTGCCACGCACAAGGCTGGGTGAAAGACGATGTGATATGGGAACCAACTTGATGTTATCAGGGGTTGGATGTGGTCTATTAATGGTGGAAGAAAGTGTTCTGGTTTCGTTCTTTTACAAGGGGTTGACCAGTTTTCCCAGCACCACTTGTTAAAGAGATTGTCTTTTCTCCACTGTATATTCTTGCCTCCTTTGTCAAAGATAAGGTGTCCATAGGTGTGTGGGTTTATCTCTGGGCTTTCTATTTTGTTCCATTGATCTATATTTCTGTCTTTGTGCCAATACCATACTGTCTTGATGACTGTGGCTTTGTAGTAGAGCCTGAAGTCAGGCAGGTTGATTTCTCCAGTTCCATTCTTCTTTCTCAAGATTGCTTTGGCTATTCAAGGTTTTTTGTATTTCCATACAAATTGTGAAATTATTTGTTCTAGCTCTGTGAAGAATACCGTTGGTAGCTTGATAGGGATTGCACTGAATCTCTAGATTGCTTTGGGTAGTATACTCATTTTCACTATGTTGAGTCTTCCGATCCATGAACATGGTATATTTCTCCATCTATTAGTGCCCTCTTTGATTTCTTTCATCAGTGTTTTATAGTTTTCTGTATATAGGTCTTTAGTTTCTTTAGGTAGATATATTCCTAAGTATTTTATTCTTTTCATTGCAATGGTGAATGGAATTGTTTCCTTAATTTCTCTTTCTATTTTCTCATTATTAGTGTATAGGAATGCAAGGGATTTCTGTGTGTTGATTTTATATCCTGAAACTTTACTATATTCATTGATTATCTCTAGTAATTTTCTGGTGGAGTCTTTAGGGTTTTCTACGTAAAGTATCATGTCATCTGCAAACAGTGAGTGTTTTACTTCTTCTTTTCCAATTTGGATTCCTTTTATTTCTTTTTCTGCTCTGATTGCTGTGGCCAAAACTTCCAAAACTATGTTGAATAGTAGTGGTGAGAGTGGGCACCCTTGTCTTGTTCCTGACTTTAGGGGAAATGCTTTCAATTTTTCACCATTGAGGATAATATTTGCTGTGGGTTTGTCACATATAGCTTTTATTATGTTGAGGTATGTTCCTTCTATTCCTGCTTTCTGGAGAGTTTTTATCTTAAATGGATGTTGAATTTTGTCAAAGGCTTTCTCTGCATCTATTGAGATAATCATATGGCTTTTATTTTTCAATTTGTTAATGTGGTGTATTACATTGATTGATTTGCGGATATTGAAGAATCCTTGCATCCCTGGGATAAAGCCCACTTGGTCATGGTGTATAATACTTTCTAACACCATACACAAAATAAACTCAAAATGGATTAAAGATCTAAACATAAGACCAGAAACTATAAAACTTCTAGAGGACAACATAGGCAAAACACTCTCCAACATACATCACAGCAGGATCCTCTATGACCCACCTCCCAGAATATTGGAAATAAAAGCAAAAATAAACAAATGGAATCTAATTAAAATTAAAAGCTTCTGCACAAAAAAGAAACTATAAGCAAGGTGAAAAGACAGCCTTCAGAATGGGAGAAAATAATAGCAAATGAAGCAACTGACAAACAACTAATCTCAAAAATATACAAGCAACTCCTACAGCTCAATTCCAGAAAAATAAATGAAAGAACAGTGTGGAGATTCCTTAAAAAACTGGAAATAGAACTACCATACGACCCAGCAATCCCACTGCTGGGCACACACACAGAGGAAACCAGAATTGAAAGAGACACTTGTACCCCAGTGTTCATTGCAGCACTGTTTATAATAGCCAGGACATGGAAGGAACCTAGATGTCCATCAGCAGATGAATGGATAAGAAAGCTATGGTACATATACACAATGGAGTATTACTCAGCCATTTAAAATTTTAGAATACATTTGAATCAGTTCTAATGAGGTGGATGAAACTGGAGCCGATTATACAGAGTGAAGCAAGCCAGAAAGAAAAACACCAATACAGTATACTAACGCATATATATGGAATTTAGAAAGATGGTAATGATAACCCTGTAGGAGAGACAGCAAAAGAGACACAGATGTATAGAACAGTCTTTTGGACTCTGTGGGAGAGGGAGGGGGGGATGATTTGGGAGAATGGCATTAAAACATGTATAATATCATATAAGAAATGAATCGCCAGTCCAGGTTCGATGCAGGATACAGGAAGCTTGGGGCTGGTGCACTGGGGTGACCCAGAAGGGTGGTATGGGGAGGGAGGAGGGAGGAGGGTTCAGGATGGGGAACATGTGTTCGCCCGTGGCGGATGCATGTTGATGTATGGCAAAACCAATACAATATTATAAAGTAAAAAAAAAAAAAAAAGAAATTTGATGTTCTGTCTAAAAATAATAATAATAATGTTGGAAGAAAATGTGGCTGTAGTCTGCATTTTAGCTAAAGATAAAATAAATATGGTGACATGAGGGATTAGGTACAAAAGACTGACAGAGATACTGACAGTGTGAAGATTCAACTAAACCCACCAGCCTGTCTTAGAGTTTGTGCAGTTCTATGTATGGTTTATGATTTTCTGAGACTCTAACCAGGGACTATTAGGGCCTTAGTGGTTCCATTCAAAACACAGAGATAGTTTTTCTCTTTTCTATGATGGAAACTTCAGTTTTGATTTTGAAGTGTCTATTTTTCAGAAGCTAATCAGGGTGAGCTAATCCTGATAACATTTGTCTTTCTTGTGAATAATTCTACATAAAAATTACATTTCCCCTTCTCTCAGCAGACAGTTGCAATCATTGTCAGAGGAAGTCAAGACAAACAAAATGGGGCTTCCATGCACAAGGCTGTGTGAAAGAATTCCCACAATAGCTGTTTGCTAAAGGCGACGTTTTATAGTTTTAATTATAACACTGCTGGAAAATCATGAAATGTATACACAAATTCATTTACCTCATTTGTTTTTCACCCTTAGGTGCAATATTGTGAACAACTGCATTTGAAATCTGAAACAGAGATTTATTTCCCACTCGTGTTTATTTATTCCTAGTAAAATGGACTTCCTTTGAGCAACATGTCATTTTGTGTAATGCTCTGGCAAGCCAGTTTTAATTTCACTAAATGGCACATTTTTTATGGCTCCAAATGCTTTTTTGCCACCATTTATTTTGAAGAACCTAGTGATAACTGTAAAATATGAACTCCTGATTACTAAGAAGATATTTTGGTTAAGTAAGTAATTCACTAATTACCACTACCATAAAACTGAACACAAATGAACAGGAAACAAGTGTTTAGGAATGCAGTCACAATGGTTTTTTCCTTTTTTTATGACTAAGTGAAATTTAGTCATCTCTGAGAAGTAGATCTTTCGTTATTTTGAATAGAATAAAAGAAAGCAAATAAAGCATTTCATGATGGATGTAATGATGTCTAATTGGAAAACTGTGCTTAGTCACTCAGTCGTGTCCACCTCTTTGTGAACCCATGAACTGTAGCCCACCAGGCACCTCTGTCCATGGGGATTCTCCAGGGAAGAATACTGGAGTGGGTTGCCATTCCCTTATCCAGGGTACCTTCATGACCCAGGTCTCCTGCATTGCACGTGGATTCTTTACCATCTGAGCCACCAGGGAAGCCCAAGAATACTGGAATAGGTAGCCTATCCCTTCTCCAAGGGATCTTCCTGATCCAAGACTCCAGCCTGTGTCTTCTGCATTGCAGGCAGATTCTTTACCAGCTGAGCTACCAGGGAAGCCCACCTGGAAAACTAGACTGATGAATATATTTTTCCTTCTCTGATTTTTCTATTCCTGGAAATTCTAAACAATTCTGTCATTACATATTAAATATCTTCTTGCCCATGTTTCAAATGAAGGTGTAATAGCAACAGGAATGTGAGTGTGTTGGTGAAAGACAGCTTTGGGGGATCCAGATTCAAGGTCACAGAGAGGATGATGATAACCTCAACTAACTACATGAATGGGACTGGCAGATTATGTTCTTTTCTTTGTCTTGCATCTGTAAAGAAGTTAGGGTTCAGGTAAAGTCAACCTCTTCTGGGAGAGTTCTGACTGACTACTTCTCCAAGATTGGTCCACATTCAAACAGAACTGCTATAATATTTTGGTTGGATTCCAAAATTCATTTTTAGGAGACAGATTAAATTTTCTGGGAAGATTATTTTTAGATGTTTTATCAGTAAATGCTCTAAACAGGAAATAGGAAACACTAAAGCATCTTGCATCTATTTAGAAAGGGATTTTATATAAGGGAGTAAGTGCCCATAAAATCACTGGAAGAGTTGGAGGAGTGCAGTTTATTCTGGGAATTCAGGAATAATTTCCAAACCATGAGAACCTGCCAGCCAACAGGAGCTCCTACCATTAAAACTGGAAGTCCCACCACTGAAACTATTGAGATGAAGATGATCCATGGTTGTATTCCAGATATCAGGAAGTCAACACTACCACAAATGTCTTGCAACATACAAAACTGGTGCCTGGATCCTAGAAAATGATAACAATCTCTGAAACCAGGAAATGGGAGAAGAGGAGCTATAATACTGCTGCAGGAAAACTTCACATCTGCAAGACCTTGCCTACCAGTAAAAAACATTCAAAAAGGCAGGAGGATGTCTTCATTCTCGCTTGGATTTTCCAGTTCTCATGTGGATGGATCTTTTTGGTGGGAATTAATTAGCAGTCAGATCCTTAGCCGTATAGGAGTACTGAAAATGTAATTTTTAGTTTTCCAACATCTGCTTTAGAAAGATATCCTAGAAGACTGATGGAATAAGGAGGAGCTAAGCAAACTGCAATACCTGTCACAAATGTGATTTTAGAACAAATATACATTTCAAGTAAAGGTAGTATAAGAAAGGGCTTTTAATTTTAGACTGTGTGCATTCATACACTGAAAATGTTTGCCAAAGTCTTTCAGATCCCTATCCGTCTCTAAAGTTTACCAGAAATATATGCTGCAGCAGAGTATTGGACTAAAGTAACATGACATCATAGTGTGCTTCTTTCAATTTCTAAATCTTTGATAAATATTAAATATGCTATACTGGTGTCTTATTTTCACATACTACATGACAAGAATACAGACAAGCCCTTCAGTCATGTGTATTTAAACTTCAATACTGGTGACAGCATAAGCTATGAAAATTGATTTTTTTAATTTGTTAATATGTTTCTTTTGGGTACTTCCAGTGACAGCAATGACTCTGACTTTCCCAGACAGTAAGAAATTGCCATAGTCTGTCAATACTGCTTCATCTCATGTGATCTATTAAACACACTCAGTGTGATCTAAGCATTTTCTTTTCTGGTCTATGAATATGAAATAAATTTCCTTTGAAATAATATCATGAATTAACATTTAAAGTGGCTTTTTTTTATTTATTGAATTTCCTTATATAACAATATCAAGACCATGAGTTTTATTAATGTTGTATCTAATATTTTTGCATGTAGGTAAATAAAAATTTCATTTCCATTCAAACTATCACTTAGTTACCTGAATTTTAATTCTGAATATGGCATTGACAAGACATTATGATGATTAATTACAAGCAAAGATCTCTTGGGGATAAACACAAAAGGCACATATAATATTGTTGACAATATTTTAAAAATTGTCATTAGTGAGATCCAAGGAACAACTATATACGAACTTTTCATCCTTTCTCTACTAGAAAAATATCTATTTGAGTAAAGAACCTAATGTAACTTCTCCCAACTTCTAACTATGACTACTATGTCAAATTTTGGCAGAGTCTAGAAGGAATTTTTTCTACAGTTACTGGAACTGGCCTTACATTAACATGCGCAATGCACATTTGTGAGAAATTTTGCTTGATTTTGTTCTGTTTTGTTTTTATTTTCCCTCCCCACTTACGACCTCCTTTCTGTGATTGCGAAAACCCACCCCACACCCCAGATGTATGTAATCTTTGGGGGAGGCAGAGTCCTTATCCATTACTTAGGACAGATGCCTGCAAGTTCAGCATCTCATTTGCCTTTCTGCACACTAGGTCATAGAAAAGTGATCCAGGCTAGGAAAATCTACTATGATCCCTTAACACTGGATTTACATCTCACAATGCCAAGAAACAGGGAGAGAGACTTCATTATGGCTGTGGTGGAAGCATCCACAGTGTCCAGGAGCCCAGAAGCAGGGGCAGCCACAGCAGTGGTGCTATATGGAGTCCAGAGCAGCTGAAGAGGGACAGTTCCTCAATCTGGTGCCCAATGCCTATGACAGCTGGGGGGCCTGATTTGGCCTGCTTTTCACATTAAAAAGCAGAGACACTACTTTGCCAACAAAGGTCCGTCTAGTCAAGGCTATGGTTTTTCCAGTAGTCGTGTATGGATGTGAGAGTTGGACTGTGAAGGATGAGCGCCAAAGTATTGATGCTTTTGAACTGTGGTGTTGGAGAAGACTCTTGAGAGTCCCTTGGACTGCAAGGAGATCCAACCAGTCCATTCTGAAGGAGATCAGCTCTGGGATTTCTTTGGAAGGAATGATGCTAAGGCTGAAACTCCAGTACTTTGGCCACCTCATGCAAAGAGTTGACTCATTGGAAAAGACTCTGATGCTGGGAGGGATTGAGGGCAGGAGGAGTTGGTGATGGACAGGGAGGCCTGATGTGCTGCGATTCATGGAGTCGCAAAGAGTCAGACACGACTGAGCGACTGAACTGAACTGAACTGAACTGAATCTTATTCACTACATATGTAAGAGCATATGATTAATATTGTATTATGAAACAAACATTTAAATGAATTTTAAAATATATTCTAAAGAAAATTTTGAACTCATATGTACAAATAGGCAATATTTGTCTTTTTTTTTTCTGTTTTTAGAAACACAATATATTATCTGGTTTTGCCTAGTTTTAATGAGAACATAGGAGACATGAGTTTGGGTGAATTCCGGAAGTTAGTGATGGACAGGGAGGCCTGGCGTGCTGAGATTCATGGGTAGCAAAGAGTCGGACACGACTGAGCGACTGAACTGACTGACTGACTGAACTGACTAGACTGCCACTCATTTCCATCCATTTTCTAAGATTCATTCCTAAGCCTTCACAGGGATCCTGTGAGTGTTCCACATTTCAATAAATTGATTGCTGTTTTAAAAAAAAAATTCAAAAAGAAGCAATTTTGTATTTTTTCTTTAAGCTAAAAATCCTGACTTGTACAGAAATAGATAAAATCAGAATACTGAACATAACTCCAGCAAATAAAGAAACCTGTAATTTGTAACTGTATTAGTTTCCTAGGGCTGCTGTAATAAATTGTCACAGAGCTGTTGGCTTAAAACAACAAAACTTTATTCTCTCACAGTTTTAGAGACCAGAAGGCTGAAATCAAGGTGTTCTCAGAATCACACTCTCTACCCCCGTCTTCCCCGACTCCCACCCCGCAAAGGCTTTAGAGGAGAAACTTTCCCTGCATTTTCCAGTTTTGCTGGCTCCTGGGATTTCTTGGCTTGTGGTAACATAGCTCCAGTCCTCATCTCTATCTTCATGTGGCCCCTATGTCTCTTTGTGTCTTTTCTCTTATAAGTACACTCTCATTGGATTTAGATTTCTTCTAATTTAGACTTCTACTTTAGATAGAGATTCTTCTAATCTCTATCATTCTTTAATTACATCTGCATAGGCCCTGTTTCCAAATAAGGTCACATTCTGAGGTTCCAGGTGGATGTGAATTTCTGGGGGACATTATTCACAGTAACTGTATTTAATTTGCTGAAGTGTCACAGTGAAAATCCACTAGTGGGGCATAGTAACCTGCAATCCCATGATGTGTGATAATAAAGCAGTTAAATTATCTCCATAAAATTATGGCAAGTCTCTAGGATTCTGCATAGCTACTACTAAACATAAAGTTTATTAGGAAGTTAAGAACTGTGGATAAGGTGGCTGCCTTTATGGCACTGAATAGCATAAGAAAAGAGAATGATAAGGAAAAATATCCAAACTATCTATAATTTTGGCTCAAGGAACAAATGGAAGACCTGAGAGTATAGTTATATCAAGAGAATAGCAATACTTTCAAAATAAAAGATGACTGTATCTCACAATTAAACAGCACACTTAGAATTATCCTACAGATTGATGAAGTTTGATTTCAGGTGAATTCACAGTTGTTTTAAGATTATCGTTTTAAAACTATGACACTGCTAGGGGAAGAGAAAACCAGAATTGAGATAAATTTATATGAGGGGATTTTGAAGATTCAGCACACCAGGTATCCACAAACCCAATCAGCCAAAACAGTCCTTTTTCTTGTTTTCTCTGAGGTATTCTTGGGCAGTCAACCATGTCATCTTGTAAGAGAAAGCAAATTCTCTCCGGGCTCCACCCTTGCCCTGTTTATTATCACCAGATCCCTAATCACAGACATATCACAGCTCAATCCTTCAATGATAAGGAGGAAGTTGAAAAGCCTTCTGAAGCTGAGGTATATGCCAAAATTTTTTAAACCTTTTCAATTTTATGTCAGCAAAAATTTCGATAATCAGAAAAGGAATTAATTTAAAAACTAGAAAGAGGGCAGAATACAAAGTCAAATGAGATATAACTTCAATATGAGTGTTCTTACTGCAGAAATCAAGATCAACATGATACAGTGAGTATTTGAATGTGATTCTAATGGCTTTCTCAGTTAAGTTACTGAAATCTTTACTCAAAGAGTTGAGGTGCCCTTGCTAAATTGAGTTGAGATGCCAAAGAAACAACTCAATATGATTTAAAGAAGGAATCCAAATGCTCTGTGAAAGGGGAATGTTAGAGTGGATTTGTCAGTTATTGACCACTCAGCTATCTTCTATTTCCCGGAAAGCAAGCCATGCCTTAATTATATTGAGTAATGCATTGTTGCTCGAAATGCCTAGTAGCTTTAAAAGTCTTTGAGAGAATGTGTGATTTTTGTTGGACTAAGATGCTGATTATTGGCTTCCCAGGTGGCACAGTTGATAAAGAATCTGTCTGTAAATGTAGGAGATGCAAGAGCCATAGGTTCAATCCTGGGGCCAGGAAGATTGCTTGGAGAAGGAAATGGCAACTCACTCTGGTATTCTTGCCTGGAAAATTCTATGGACAGAGGAGCCTGCTGGGCTACAGTCCATGGGGCTGCAAAGAGTCAGACAAAACTGAGCACTCACTTAGATAAGTAGGTGGGTAGTTGATTAGAGATGCTTCAGTGCTATTGTTGAAATGAACTCTTTGATTCCTATGGGCAGACAATTACTAGGTAGGGAAGTCAAAGGGAGTGATATAAATGCCCCAGGCAGATTTTCAGTGATAACCTTTTCAGGAAGCTGAACTTGTTATCAACATCACTTAATCCCCAGTGACCTCAATGGCAAAGTCTTTGACTACAACATTAATACAGAATCTGCCCCAGGGCCATATACTTGATTTACACAAATGGAAAAAAAAAAAAAAATCTCCAGATGAGATAGGTAGAAGTCTGGAGAGAGTTATATCAGTGGAAAGTCACAACTTACTGAATTTTCAGAACTACATCCCTTAACAGGCCTGTTACCTTGAATTAAGAAGATGTTAGGTATTCATGAGGAAATATAATGAAAATAATAAACAAATACTAATATAAAACTCTTGACTTTCTCCAAAAGACCCTGACTGACTCTGAATCATTACCACTTCTTGGGCAAATACACAAAGGTGTTGTTGCAGATCAAATGAAAAAGATGCAATTTTTGCCTATATACGCCACACCATATACACAGTAGGACACCTGCGTTTGGTTCTCCCAGTTCTAGGGTGTATGGTTTCTGGAAATAATGTAAGCCATCGGCAGGATCCTGCATAAGAGTTGTTACAGAAGGAGAAGCCAAGTTCTATAGTTCATCCCATCTAAGAAAATAGCAAATAAAAACCAATAGTGTATCACCAGAAAAGTCAAAGAAATAAGTACCTCCATCAAAGACTCTAAAGATGCAAGAGTAATGATTTATATCACAGCCCATTTAATGCTCAGACTTGACCACTTTCAAAGACAGATGGGTTTTTGAGAATGACTGAATTATTGTAAGCTTAATTAGGTGGGGTATCTGACTGCAGCTGTTATTCCATATGTGGAACTGTAGCAAATCAGTAAACTCAAAAGGGTAGATGAAAGTTGATATTTACCCACTTGGATGAAGTTCTTGTAGTATATCCTGCTGTCTCTTTTACAAGATGCCGAGACACACTGAAGTAAAAATATACTCTAATTTCTGGTTAATTGCTAGCAGATTATCTGGGTTTCTGGCACTTGGGAGAAGCAAGATTGGAGTTCTGGGGGCAAGAAACTTTGACAGAGTTGTAAAAATATACATAGCTCAGGAATGAATCCAAACTGTAGGAAAAAGTTTGTCCCACATGAACATTTACTAAAGATCCCACTGCAGAGAAAGTTATGAATGTTCAGGTGTTCCAAAAGATGCAGTCAGAAAGTTAGTGTGGCAGTCCTTTTCCACTCCAGAGCTGATTTGCTGCCTTGTCAAGTCCTGTGGAGAGAGTATCTCGACCGTGAATGACAGATTTTAATTCATTTACAATATCTTTGCTTTCCCTGCCCTGGTCCTGAACATTATATTTTTTAAGGTTCCCTGATAAGTGGCTTCCAGTTAGAGCTTGTCAGTGGGAATCATTGTTGGAATATTAGATGGCAGGAAGAAAAGAAAAACTGGAGTATTTCTCTCTTTCTCCACTTCCAGTGAAATCAACAGTAACAGATTCTTCTTTACAGTAGCTTCAATCCTGCCAGGCAGACTCAGTTCCTACAGTGCCATAGTCACTTTCTCTCTATATCCCCCCATTCCCTATGGATGGTAGCAAGTAACCTCTGGTTGCCTCACTGATAGCCCTGTCTGGTTTTCAGGCTCCTCCAATCCTTCATACACTCTCTCTTTTGCTGCTGCTAAGTCACTTCAGTCGTGTCCGACTCTGTGCGACCCCATAGACAGCAGCCCACCAGGCTCCCATGTCCCTGGGATTCTCCAGGCAAGAGCACTGGAGTGGGTTGCCATTTCCTTCTCCAATGCATGAAAGTGAAAAGTGAAAGTGAAAAGTGAAAGTGAAGTTGCTCAGTCGCATCTGACTCTTAGTGACCCCATGGACTGAAGCCTACCCCACCCCTCCATCCATGGGATTTTCCAGGCAAGAGTACTGGAGTGGGGTGCCATCGCCTTCTCCACTCTCTTTTGCTACATGATTCCTAATGGATGTGCCTGGTTTCCAGGAACCATAATGGAGCTAGGTACTGATTCAGCCCCCATTGTTTCCATTTCAATGTCTTCTCTGTACACACTGGACTATCTCTATGTTTGAAATATTAGTTTACCATCTTCACTTTTTAAAGTTATTTTTTGAACCTTGTTCTCTAACTCAGTATCACACTCATCTTGCTAAAATTGTGTTGGCTCAAAGTCGATCTCTAAACATTGCATATTCAAAACCTAATTTGTCAGCACACCAAAATGCCTCTGCTTAAGTGTAGGCTTTAAAGAAAAAAAGCTCATAAAAGTGATATACAAATGGAGAAATTTAATTAACTATGATACAGTGATGCTAACTTCTGAAGCTACCATACTTGTGTCCTCTTTTCTGCCTTAAGAAAGATCCTCATGGAAACTTAAACCAAAGAACCTTTATGTGTTCCCTTTTTACATAGACGGTACTCAGAAAAATCATTACAGTTTATGAACTTTAACCAGCTTTTTTAAACATTGATATCCATAAGATAAGTGCATTAGGTAGCATATGATTCCATTCAAATCCTGCTTTATACCATTATAAGGGCAACCATAGTCAATGTCTTGGAGAAGAAAATGCCAACCCACTCTAGTATTATTGCCTGGAGAATTCCATGGACAGAGGAGCCTGGCACACTGCAGTCCATGGGGTCACAAAGAGTTGGATATGACTGAGCAAATTTCACTTCACTCATAGTCAATGTCATTGACTATTGTTCTATAATCTGAGATGTAGCAAAAATTCCTATTTTTTTTCTTTAAAAAAATCATATATCTTGGGAGGAGGTGGAATTAATTTTGTTACTCTTGAAATAAAATTATTTAGAACTTCTTATGTTACATGATTTTGAAGCTTGATTTACATCTTCTCCATCCCCAAATCCTACTAAATAGGAAGGATAAAACCCACAAAGACAAGGAGAAAAAAGTGAGAACAGTAAAGCAGATGGATAAATGATAATTAATGTGCCAGCTCTGATAAAGCTGAAATTCAGTTATATAATGTGCTAAACTAAAACAAGCTGATCTCCTTTAGAAATTCAGAAGGATTAAAGAATTGGAAGAACCTCATGGCAACCCACTCCAGTCTTCTTGCCTGGAGAATCCCATGGACAGAGGAACCTGGTGGGTTACAGTCCATGGGGTCACAAAGAGTCGGACACGACTGACTAACAACAACAACAACATAACTCTAAAAGTAGGAGTAGCAGTAAGGATGAAAATAAAAGGAGTGCTTGGAAGTCTATATAAATAGGAATTCAATTCCAGGATTCCTGGAGATACTAATCTAGAAGAACTAGACTTTGGAAGAACCCAGGTACAACTGAGAGCAAAAGGTAACCATGTTGAAAATCAGACATATTTAGCTCTCTTCTGTTTGTCAGCTTCAAAAATGTCGGCAGCCAGATGTATATTTCCCAGTTAGCAGTCAAGATGATTCCATTCTCAAAAAAAAATAGTCCCAGGAGAACCAACGTGAGCTGTTGGATCTCCAGTAGGTTGAGATCACTTTACTGAGTCCTATCTGGTAACAGGTCTCCTTTCCCCCAAAACACATACAAAGATATTGAAGATTTAGTGTATCAGTCCCAAGTGGAAAAATTTAACCAAGAATTAATAGACACTTAAGAAAATCCTTTGAAATGAAAGAGACTAAAACAAAGAGCAAAAAGAAAGTTAGAGGAACCAGGGAGAGCAGAGAAAATAAGAAAACTCCAAAAGGCTTTATTTGATATCCTATGTGACAAAAAGAAGATATTACCAATCTGAAGCAAGCACAGACAACTAATAACAGGGGAACCTACAAAGAAAAAAAGATTGAAGAAATATAACATTAAAATGAAAATCCTTTGCAAGAATAAAAAGATGAATTTGAAGACTTTTAGAAAATAGAGTAAAAGACAAAGTAGGAAAGAAAAGGTTAGAAGATTCCCACAAAATCTATACTAAAATGATACCAATTGTAAAATAAAAGAAACAAAGAGAAACTATCAAATAAATAACACATCACAACATTACAGAACCAAAGGAACCAGTTTTCAGTAGAGATAGATTTGGTGCCCAGCACAATGATGGAGAAAGATCCGCATTAAAGCAATTACTAGAATTTAAGGATACAAGGTTCAAAAGGAGATAGCAAAAATAAATAGAAAGACCTCATTGTTTGGAAATCAGACTGGCCTTAGCTTTCTCAGTGGCAGCACTGAAAGAAGACAATAGAGCATAACCATCAAATGTGAGGGGAAAAAATAATTCCACTTTAGAACTCTAAGCATCATCACATGCTGAAGTATGATAATAAAAATGTATTTTCAGACAATGTATCAGAAATCATTTCTTAGATTATTTCTCAGGTACTGACTTGAAAACGTGTTCCAGCTAAGTGAGGAATTAAGAAAAATGGAAATGTGGAACTTCCAACATTAGAGGGATGACACCAAGAAAATAAGTAAAGGCATAAACAAACTGATGGTGTATGTAGCTGCTGATTCAGAACAAAGTTGCCCAGCAGACTCAGACTGTAGCCATTGGAACTGATAAAGAGAAGATTCCAGGAATGAGATTAAAGAAAATGATAAAGTTAGCATTATACTTGATTTTTTTTTAATGCACTAAGAGGAGATATATGTGAGAGGCCACTTAAAGCAGATGCATTAAATGTCGGAATAATTAAAAAAGAGAAGGAGTGAGAAATAAATCAGTTAATGAAACAATCTCCAAGAATAAGACTGTAGAAGAAAGGAAGTGACATCACTGTCATGCACAAAGTGAATGCTGAGGAAGAGCTTCTTGTTGTTGTTGCTCTTGTAATTATATTACTTTGCTCACCCATTAATATTTTTATGTCATAATAACAACTGAATACCCCATACAAACAATATATTATACAAAAAAAATCATAATATAACACCATTCAAGCATAAGTGAGGCAGATGCACATGGTAAGGTGAGGGATGGAGAGTTAAATCAACATCATCAGTAGAAAGTTAACATATAACATACACATATAACAACATATAACACATTTTAACATGCATGTATAATATGCATGTGTGAACATATAATGTGCATGGATAACATATATATAACATAAGTTCAGTTCAGTTCAGTCCCTCAGTTGTATCCGACTCTCAATGACTCCATGAACCGCAGCACGCCAGGCCTCCCTGTCCATCACCAACTCCCGGAGTTCACCCAAACCCATGTCCATCAAGTCAGTGATGCCATCCAACCATCTTATCCTCTGTCATCCCCTTCTCTTCCTGCCCTCAATCTTTCCCAGCATCAGGGTCTTTACAACTGATCAGTTCTTCACATCAGGTGGCCAAAGTATTGGAGTTTCAGCTTCAACATCAGTCCTTCCAATGAAAACTCAGGACTGATCTCCTTTAGGATTGGACTGGTTGGATCACCTTGCAGTCCAAGGGACTCTCAAGAGTCTTCTCCAACACCACAGTTCAAAAGCATCAATTCTGCACTCAGCTTTCTTCACAGTCCAACTCTCACATCCATACATGACCACTGGAAAAACCATAGCCTTAACTAGATGGACCTTTGTTGGAAAGTAATGTCTCTGCTTTTTAATAATCTTGTCTAGGTTGGTCATAAACTTCCTTCCAAGAAGTAAGCATCTTTTAATTTAATTGCTGCAATCACCATCTGCAGTGATTTTGGAGCCCAGAAAAATAAAGTCAGCCACTGTTTCCACTGTTTCCCCATTTATCTGCCATGAAGTGATGGGACCAGATGCCATGATCTTTGTTTTCTGAATGTTGAGTTTTAAGCCAACTTTTTCACTCTCTTCTTTCACTTTCATCAAGAGGCTCTTTAGTTCTTCTTCACTTTCTGCCATAAGGGTGGTGTCATCTGCATATCTGAGGTTATTGATATTTCTCCCAGCAATTTTGATTCCAGCTTGTGCTTCTTCCAGCCCAGCGTTTCCCATGATGTACTCTGCATATAAGTTAAATAAGCAGGGTGACAATATACAGCCTTGACGTACTCCTTTTCCTATTTGGAACCAGTCTGTTGTTCCATGTCCAGTTCTAACTGTTGCTTCCTGACCTGCATACAGATTTCTCAAGAGGCAGGTCAGGTGGTCTGGTATTCCCATTTCTTTCAGAATTTTCCACAGTTTATTGTGATCCACACAGTCAAAGACTTTGGCATAGTCAATAAAGCAGAAATAGATGTTTTTCTGGAACTCTCTTGCTTTTTCAATGATCCAGCAGATGTTGGCAATTTGATCCCTGGTTCCTCTGCTTTTTCTAAAACCAGCTTGAACATCTGGAAGTTCACAGTTCACGTACTGCTGAAGCCTGGCTTGGAGAATTTTAAGCATTACCTTACTAGCGTGTGCTGCTGGAGAAGGCAATGGCACCCCACTCCAGTATTATCGCCTGGAAAATCCCATAAATGGAGGAGCCTGGTGTGCTACAGTCCATGGGGTCACTAAGAGTCGGACACGACTGAGCGACTTCATGTTCACTTTTCACTTTCATGCATTGGAGAAGGAAATGGCAACCCACTCCAGTGTTCTTGCCTGGAGAATCCCAGGGATGGGGGAGCCTGGTGGGCTGCCATCAATGGGGTCACACAGAGTTGGACATGACTGAAGCGACTTAGCAGCAGCAGCTGCCCATAGACGGCAGTCCACCGGGCTCCCTCGTCCCTGGGATTCTCCAGGCAAAAATACTGGAGTGGGTTGCCATTTCCTTCCCCAGTGCATGAAAGTGAAAAGTGAAAGTGAAGTCACGCAGTCCTGTCTGACTCTTTTCGACCCCATGGACTGCAGCCTACCAGGCTCCTCTGTCCATGGGATATTCCAGGCAAGAGTACTGGAGTGGGTTGCCACTGCCTTCTCCCTTTCTAGCATTTGAGATGAGTGCAATTGTGTGGTAGTTTGAGCATTCTTTGGCATTGCCTTTCTTTGGGATTGGAATGAAAACTGACCTTTTCCAGTCTTGTGGCCACTGCTGAGTTTTCCAAATTTGCTGGCATATTGAGTGCAGCACTTTCACAGCATCATCTTTCAGGATCTGAACTAGCTCAACTGGAATTCCATCACCTCCACTAGCTTTGTTCATAATGATGCTTCCTAAGGCCCACTTGACTTCACATTCCAGGATGTCTGGCTCTAGGTGAGTGATCACACCATCGTGATTATCTGGGCTGTGAAGATCTTTTTTGTACAGTTCTTCTGTGTATTCTTGCCACCTCTTCTTACTATCTTCTGCTTCTGTTAGGTCCATAACATTTCTGTCCTTTATCAAGCCCATCTTTGCATGAAATGTTCCCTTGGTATCTCTAATTTTCTTGAAGAGATCTCTAGTCTTTCCCATTCTATTGTCTTCCTCTATTTCTTTGCATTGATCACTGAGGAAGGCTTTCTTATCTCTCCTTGCTATTCTTTGGAATTCTGCATTCAAATGTCATTTCCTTTTCTCCTTTGCTTTCGCTTCCCTTATTTTCACAGCTATTTGTAAGGCCTCCTCAGACAGCCATTTTGCTTTTTTGCATTTCTTTTCCATGGGGATAATCTTGATTCCTGTCTCCTGTACAATGTCACGAACCTCCATCCATAGTTCATCAGGCACTCTGTCTATCAGATCTAGTCCCTTAAACCTATTTCTCACTTCTACTGTATAGTCATAAGGGATTTGATTTAGGTCATACCTGAATGGTCTAGTGGTTTTCTCCACTTTCTTCAATTTCAGTCTGAATTTGGCAATAAGGAGTTCATGATCTGAGCCACAGACAGCTCCCAGTCTTGTTTTTGCTGACTGTATAGAGCTTCTCCATCTTTGGCTGCAAAGAATATAATCAATCTGATTCCGGTGTCGACCATCTGGTGATGTCCATGTGGAGTCTTCTCTTGTGTTGTTGGAAGAGGGTGTTTGCTATGACCATACAAAGATATAAATAAGAAATAGCAATGTAAACTATGCTATGCTATGCTAAATCACTTCAGTTGTGTCCAGCTCTTTGTGACCCTATGGACTGTAGCCCACTAGCCTCCCCTGTCAATGAGATTCTCCAGGCAAGAATACTGGAGAAGGTTGCCATTACCTTCTCCAGAGTATCTTCCCAAACCAGGGATTGAACCTGCCTCTTTTATGTGTCCTGGATTTGCAGGAGGCTTCTTTACCACTAGTGCCACCTGGGAAGCCCAAAGTAAACTAATGTGAATGTAAATTCTGAAAGAATCAATAAGAAAGTCAGATGAAGAAAGGTGCAGTAGAAGGACTTGCTGAAATCTGGCTGGAAGATGGGAAAAATACTACTGCCTTTTGTAAAGTGTTTTATAGATATACAGGGTCTGTGTACATACAATTTGATTAAAATTTTTTAAATAATTAGTCATATGATGAAAAGTATTAACATAAGCCAAGACAATCTAACATGCCCTCTCCAAGCCTGAGACAAAAATATGCCTGACTCAGAGTGGAGCAGTCTGCGGATCCCACCCCTACAATCCATGGACACACCTGGTATACACATAAGCAACATTTGCCACTGAGACCTTTCTTTTTATGTTTCCATGGACAACTGGCACTTTTCTGCTAAATAATATAATCTCTCTTTACATTAATTCTGCCATAGAAAAGTTTCTAGGTGAGGAAGTCACTATCTTTAGAGGGGTAATTTTTTGCAATTGTGTGCTCTAATTCCTACATGATGATTATCATAATTTAACTTTCTCATTCTATTTACTTAACTTCAACTTCCTGAAGTATGTTTAACTCTACCACCTCAAAAAGAGAAGTTGTCAACCCTGATTTAAAAGCTATATCCTTAATTATCATTTTAACTTACTTCTTAACACACTGTTTTAAACACGTTACCCTATGTGTTCAATTGTGTCAAACTCTTTGCAACCCCATGGACCTGCCAGGCACCTCTGTCCATGGGATTTTACAGGCAAGAATACTGGAGTGGGGTGCCATTCCCTTCTACAGAGGATCTTCCAGAACCAAGGATCAATGTCTCCTGCATTGGCAGGAGGATTCTTTACTACTAAGTGCCACCTAGGAAGCCCTTTAAATACATGAATTCATGCTCAAATGTCTATACTCTTAGGAGGCATGTGTCACAATGCACATGCTCTGTTCAGAGTAGGAGTTAATTAATTGAAAAAATTTAAAGTATATTTTAATGGGCATCTGCTCAGTGACTAATGCATTAAATTGGCAGCAAACAGTATTAAATAACTTTGGGATTTATTATCTGCAAATATCATTTCTCTTACACCATTAAGAGTGTAAAACATTATTAGCTAGGAATTCTGTGGAAATGTAACTCTTTAAGAATTAATGGATTTTTAAAATAATGTTGATAAAAATTTGACCTTAGAGCTCAATTAATTTTTAATCTTATTCCAAGGACAATCAACACAATCATATGAAGATATAATAAGATAGATTTTGTATTTCTTGCTAACTCAGTCAGTTCTGAAGGTACCAACAGGAAAAAGCTTACACCAGTCAATGATTTCACCCTTTGTGAACTGGACATTCCATATCTCTTTTCAGCACTAATGCTCAAACTGTAGAATTCCTTGACAAATGCTGGCCACATCTATCAACAGTAGGCTTATCTATGAACAAACTTCAAGATCAATACTAGTCTAACATCCCCCATGCATCCAAATCAAGATATATGTGTTTTTACCAAGATTTTAGAACCATATATGTTTATTGAACAGTACATATTTTTAATAATATACAGCTACTCCACATGAAAATAGGGCATGTTCCAGAACTTTTTCATCAATAAATTAAAATATCTGGTGCTTTTAATTAATTAAGAAAAATCACAATGTATATAGTTTTTGTTTGTAGAGATGACCTTATATCTTCCAGAATGAATTGGGAAGGTCACAGTTTGGTTCTTTAGGTGCAAAAATTCTAAATTACTAAGTGAAAAGAAAGTGAAAGTGTTAATCACTCATTTGTGTCTGACTCTTTGTGATCCCATGGACTGTAGCCCACCAGTCTCCTCAGTCCATGGAATTCTGCAGACAAGAATACTGGAGTAGGTAGCCATTCCCTTAAATATGGTTGTTTTGTTGTTAGGTGTTAACATAGGAATTCTTGGTTATTTACCAATGAAAGTGATTGCGAAACACTTTAGGACCCGGATCCTTTGCTAGAGTGCTCCAAAGCTTGCACTTGACAACCATCTCCTTGAGGTACAATACACAAAGAAACCATAAGGGACTAAAAATAACTGTGTGCATGAGCATTTCAAGCAAATTCTGGACAAAAAGACCAAAAAAGTCCAACTACTGCTACTAAAGAGCTGGGAGCAAAATCAGGGGGTTGAGAGCAAAAGCAGGGTACTCTGCATGCCCCATGCACACAACGTCACAAGGGGTGGGCAAATCACTTAAGCCACCCCTCTGACCAGGACCTTTGACACACCCCTACCCTCACTCCCATGTAAGGAACTAGCTCAGCCCCCTCAGAGAGGGAGCAAGCAAGGGAGCTCACTGTTCTTACACGCCGCTGCTTGAGCAGGGGCTTCAATAAAGCCTTGCCTGAATTTCTTGTCTGGCCTCTGATCAATTTGTATTGATTAAGGTGGCCAAGAACTCTGGACAATAACAATTGAACGAAATGAAAAGCTAAAAGAAAAAGTACCAAGCATATTCAAAAAGGGAGAAACACCAGGTATCATCTAATGAAACAGAAATAGAAATGTTAGTTGCTCAGTCCTGTCTGACTCTTTGTGACCCCATGGATAAATGGGAGTCCCTCTGCCAAAATGAGAGGTCCTCTTGAAGGATATTCTCAGGGCTCTGCCTGAATAACTTCAGGGAAATGACAACCACAAATATGTATGTGTTTGATCTGACTGAATCCAAGCTTTTTCTTAGGTAACACTGTAGTATTGACTCTGTGTTATTGTTTCCACCTTCTGCTTCTAAAGGAAAACAATTAGAGTATGAAAAGATTGCTACTATGATCCTTTCTGGGCTAGTCTTCCACAGTATAAATATTCCCAATTTCTCATTTGTTTTCTTTTGCAGCATGGCCTCTTTATCCTTTGCCAAATGGAGGTCTAACTCTAGATGGACACAGGGTTAATAGTGAGTCTCTTAATATGCAGTTTCAAGAAGAAAAGAGAATGTTCTGAAGAGGGGATTCTACTTATCCAAACCAACGATTTTCAAAATCCAAAGCCTCTTTCCCCCATGAAATGTATGGGGTTTATTTACTTATTTATATTGAGCTATAACTAACATGCAATACTATATTTCAGGTATATGACATAGTGATTCTGCATTTTAATATTATGAAATGATCACTATTGTAAGATGAGTTACCATCAGTCACCATAAAAATGGTGATTAAAATTTATTGTCTCTATTCTCTACACTGTACATTATTTCCCCATGATTTATTTATTTTAGAGTTGGAAGTTTGTACCTCTTAATCCCTTTCATGTTTCAACCCCTACCCCTACCCCTTTGCCCTCTGATAATGCAAGTTTGTTGTCTGCATCTGATTCCATGCCTATTTTGCTTTATTTGTTTGCTTTGTTTTTAAGATTGCACATAAAAGTGCAAGACATCATGCTGCACTGTCTTTCTGTCTGACTGATTTCACTTAGCTTTGAAACACATATATATTTCCTCAGAAATTGGTAGACTTGGACTGAATATGATTTTTTTTTTAATTGCAAAGAATTCTGAGCTGAGTTGTTTATAAACCTTACCTGGAAAAGCTCTAATCTAGATTTTTGAGCAAAAAATAACATCATAACATTCCCTAATTATTACTGGTACCCATTAAGCTTAAAGTAAACTTAATCTGAGTTTCTGTTAAGCCAGGTGTCCCAGTCCTATACTTTTGCAATTGATATTTTCATTGTGTATTTGGAATTTCTGTTTGTTTGTTTTTTTATGTTCAGATTCTTGTTAATTTAAGTCTATAAGTTAAGTCTGTTGGGTAAAATAGTTGAACCTTGATTCTATCACCTGAAATAATTGCTTCCCTTGTCAACACTGTATCACTTACAAATCTGATAAATGTTCCTTCATCCAAGTCATTGATGAAAATTTATAAGACTAAATAAAGAATCTTATGACATGCCACAAGATACCTCCTTCCAAGGTGACAATCATTTATTAAACAACATACTTGGGGGTAAGCCAAGAATTTATTAAACTGCTCTATCACTTAACATATTTCTCTGTTTTATCTACAAGCATGCTGTACTCAAGAGAATTTACAAAGTGCTTTACTGAAATTCTGATAAACTGTGTCAATAATACTTCTCTGCTGTCAAAGATCTAGCAGAGTCAGTTCTGGTGCGGAAAGCAGTGGACACTTATTGAGCATTTAAACCTTCCAAATGCATCCCCTCATTTATGACCACCATCTGAAATGACTTTTTTAATTTCCCACATATAAGGACACAAAGGACTAAGTAAAAGTACGTGATGCCACAAAACTAGAAGGAAAGAAGTCCAAGGGATTTTTGTATCTCATCACTTATTAGCCCCATAGCATTAAGCAAGTTTCTTAATATCCATTAACTAATTCACAGTGTATATAACAGAGAATCAGAATAAAATATATAAAATATAATATAAATTTATCTGTCATTTAAAAGTTTGAGAAGGGCAGTCTAAAGCTAGTATGGTTGTTCTTTTTCACACAGTTCTCAAAATACCAGGTTCTTTCTATCTTGTTTCTTCATCAAGCACAGCTTCCGATCTCAAGATTAACTCATTATTCATGATGACTGCGCCAAGCTCCAATTGTTACACTCACATTTCAGGCAGCAGCAAAGAGGAAGAATAAAGAAAAATGGATAATACAAATTCACCTTAGAAAAGGATTCCGGCAGCTGCTACATGACATTCTATGAGACATGTATATCTCATTGTCCAAGAGATAGTCAGATAGTTGTATCTCTCTGCCAAGAAAGCTGAAAAGTGCATTTTTTAAAATTCTGTATGTTTATGTGCCCGATAAAAATTAACTATTCTATTACTATGGAATAAGGAAAATGGATTTAGGGAGACAGCTATATCTGTGAGAAACATGCTATACATATAAAAGAAATGAGTTTAATTGCATGTGCTTGTTTTTAGTGAACCCTACTGATTCTCCTTAGTCAGAGGAGCCTGGCAAGCTGCAGTCCATGGGGTCACAAAGAGTCGGACACAACTGAGCAACTAGCACTTTCACACTGATTCTCAAATATGAGCTTTTTGTATTGTCTTTACTTTGTTCCAGAAATATCTTAACACATTCATTTATTAATTTATTCATTCAGTCAACAGATATTACTAAAGAGGCCCAGATACCACACTAGATATTGGTCCTCAAGAATCAATACAAGACACAGTTCCTGTCATAGAGGAATAAAAATTCTGTTTTTGTGGGAAAAAATATTGTGAGGGAGATAGACTTTTAAACAAGTGTAATAACTTTCATAACAGAATCATATAAAAGAGAATCAGGAGAAGAGTAAGATTAAATTAACCAAACAGTGAAGAGTTGAGGAAGGCTTCAAAAAGGTTATGTTAAACTGAATTTTGAAGGACAAATGTATTTTTTTATCAGAAAAAAAAAGAGTGGGAAAAGTACTCTGGTCAAAATAATAATATACACTAAGGCATAAAGAAGCAAAAAAAGAACCATGCTATTATAGCAACATGCATAATTTCATACTATTATTAAGAGAGATTAAATAAGTTTTCCAAGAAAACCTAGTTGGTAAGGAGCAGAGCTTAGATATAAAACCAACTCTACCCATCAACAACTAATAGCCAACAACTAATAACAAGCCAATCTATCAACATGCTGATAGTTTGCTTATTTATTAATGGGTAACAAACAGACATCAGCTCATCCTATCAATACTTATGAGCTCTTTGGATAAGCCTATCATTCACCTGTGACTCCCTTAATGTGTGTACTTGTGTATTTTTGTGTGTCTGTGCATGTGGTGTTTCTATTAGCCCATGTGTCCCATCTTCCACTTCTAGAAGATTCACCAAGAAGCAATTTCTTGTCTTTCTTAGAGAATGGAAGCTTACATTCACTCACACTGTTTGTTTCTTCTTAAATAAGGTGTTAGACAACTGAGCAACTTCACTTTCACTTTTTACTTTCATGCATTGGAGAAGGAAATGGCACCCCACTCCAGTGTTCTTGCCTGGAGAATCCCAGGGACTGGGAAGTCTGGTGGGCTGCCGTCTATGGGGTCGCACAGAGTTGGACATGACTGAAGAGACTTAACAGCGGCACCAGCAGCAGCATAACATGTTGCTAATGAAACTAATGAAGACATGAAAACTAATGTCTTGTATATACAGACATCCAGCCAACCTAAATCAGAGCATCTTTAATAAAAATAATTTTTTGAATTTTGTTAAATTTATGAAATTTACTACCTTCCTAATTGGGATATATTTGAAATATAACATTGTATAAATTAAGATATATAACATGCTGATTTGATGTATTAATTAATATGGTTGCCATTGTAGTGATAATCAGCATTTCTATAACCTTTCACAATTACAATTTTTTTTAGTGGTTGGAATAATTAAGATCTACGGGCTTCCCAGGTGATGCAGTGGTAAAGAATCCACTTGGCAATGCAGGAGACACAGGAGATGTGGGTTTGATCCTGGGTTAGGGAGATCCCCTAGAGGAGGAAAGGTAACCCATTCCAGTATTCTTGCCTGGAAAATCCCATGAACAGAGGAGCCTGGAGGGCTACAGTCCATGGGGTCACAAAGAGTCAGACACAACTGAACGATTGAACACACACACATAATTAAGATCTAGTCTCTGAGCAACTTTGATGTATATAACACAATACAGTTTGTATTATACTGTACATGAGATCTGTAGGGCTGACTTGCTACCCATTGCAAGTTTGTACCCTTTAATAACTGTCCTATCCACTACCACCTCCATTCCCTGCTAACCACCATTTTATTCACTGTTTTTATGAGTTTGACTATTTAGATTCCATATAAATGATATCCTATAGTATTTGACTTGGTCTGACTTATCTCACTTAGCATAACATCTTCAAGATCCATCTATGCTGTCATTAATTGCAGGATGCCCTTTGTCATGGCTGAATAGCATTCAGATATATCTAAAGTATATATCTATGTCTATATCTATAAATATATGCCACATCTTTATCTCTTCTTCTTTTGACAAGCACTTAGTTTATTTCTATATCTTGAGTATTGTGAATAATGCTGCAAAAAATGTAGAGTATGTATATATCTCTTCAGTATTCTGTTTTTATTTCCTTTGAGTATGTACTCAAAGAAGTGGAATTGCTGGATCTGGACCATCTTTTCTTCTGCTATCTTAACCTTCTCTGCACTGGCTTCCAACTTCATCCTGACACACAACGTTTAGTATTAACTAATGAGAGTAATTTGTTAATAGTAAATAAAACTGGGTTTTCTAACACAAATTTCTTGTTTTTCAGTAGCTAAGTTGTGTCCAACTCTTGGTAACCCCATGGACTGTAGCTCTTCAGGCTTCCCTGTCTTTCACTATCTCCCAGAGTTTGCTCAAACTCATGTCCATTGAATCAGTGATGCCATTCATCCTCTGTTGCCCCCTTCTTCTCCTGCCTTCAATCTTTCCCAGCATCAGAGTCTTTCCCAGGGAGTCAACTCTTTGCACAAGGCGGCCAAAGTATAGGAGCTTCAGCTTCAGCATCAATCCTTCCAATGAACATTCAGGGTTGATTTCCTTGAGGATTGATTGGCTTGATCTCCTTGCTGTCAAAGGGAATCTCAAGAGTTTTCTCCAGCACCACAGTTTGAAAGCATCAATTCTTCAGATTTCTTTATGGTCCAACTCTCACATCCATACATGACTACTGGAAAAATCATAGCTTTGACTATAGGTATCTTTGTCAGCAAAGTGATGTCTCTACTTTTTAATACCCTGTCTAGATTTCTCATAGCTTTTCCTCCACAGAGCAAGTGTCTTTTAATTTCGTGGCTGCAGTCACCTTGTACAACAGTGATTTTGGTTCCCAAGAAAATAAAATTTGCCACTGTTTCCACTTTTTCCCCCCTCTATTTGCCATGAAGTGATGGGACCAGACATCATGATCTTAGTTTTTTGGATATTGAGTTTTAAGCCAGCTTTTTACTCTCTTCTTTCTCCCTCATCAGGAAGCTATTTAGTTCCTCTTCACTTTCTGCCATTAGTCTAGAATCATCTGTATATCTGAGGTTGTTGATACTTCTCCCAGCAATCTTGATTCCAGCTTGTGAGTCATCCAGCCTGGCATTTCAAATGATATACTCTGCATATAAATTAAATAAGCAGGATAACAATATACAGACTTGTCATAGTCCTTTCCCAATTTTGAACCAGTCCATTGTTCCATGTCCAGTTCTAATTGTTGCTTCTTGACCTGCATACAAGTTTCTCAGGAGGCAGGTAATGTGGACTGGTATTCCCAACTTTTCAAGAATATTCCAGTTTGTTGTGACCCACACAGTCAAAGGTTTTAGTGTAATTATGAAGCAGAAGTAGATGCTTTTCTGGAATTATCTTGTTTTTCCTAAAATCCAACAGATGTTGGCAATTTTATCTCTAGTTCCTCTGCCTTTTTTAAATCCAGCTTATACATCTGGAAGTTCTTGGTTCATATACTGTTGAAATCTAGCTTGAAGAATTTTGAGCATTACCTTGCCCTCATGCGAAATGAGCACAATTATATGGTAGTTTGAATACTCTTTGGCACTGTCCTTCTTTGGACAGATTACTATTGAACATAATTTTTTAATTTTGTCAAAATTATACCACTGATATTTATTTACGGCATAAAAAAAGATTTAAACAATCAATTATTTAGCTACGACCAAGTATAATTTCTTTTTCAAAATATTATTTCTCCAAATGTTATAACTGAATCAGACAATTCAGTTGATATTTTGACATCTATTTCTCTCTTTTAGGAGCAATATGGCAATAGTGTGCATGCAAGCATGTTCAGCCATGTCCAGCTCTTTGCAACCTTGTGGACCATAGCCAGCAGGCTACTCTGTCCATGAGATTTTCCCAGCAAGAATGCTGGAGTGGGTTGCCATTTCCTTCTCCAGGGGATCTTCTCAATCCAGGGATCTAACTCATGTTTCCTGTGTCTCCTGCATTGCAGGCAGATTCTTTACTGCTGAGCTACTGGGCAATCCAATGGCAATAGTAGATAGAAACAAAAATGTCTGGAGTCAGGAAGACCTAGTTTCAAGTGGAAAGTCCTACTGCTTATTGACGCACACTAGCTGTATGACCCTATGCAAGTCACTTAACTTCATTGATCTTTAGCTTCCTAATATGTAAAATACAGATGAGGGCTTCCTAGGTGGCCCAGTGGAAAAGAACCTGCCTGCCAATGCAGAGACACAAGAGAAGCAGGTTTGATCGCTGGGTAGGGAAGATCCCCTGGAAAAGGAAATGGAAACCCACTCCACTATTATTGCCTGGTAAAATCCCTTGCACAGAGGAGTCTGGCAGGTTACTGTCCATGGGTTCAAAGAGTTGGACATGACTGAGCATGTGTGCAAAATACAGGTAATGCCACATATATATTAGAGTAAATATTAAACAAGGTCTATATATAAAATGCTAGTAAAATGCTAAAACAAAGTCAATTAGGACTGTTAGATTCAAGTGGAACCAAATATGGATCTGCTAGAAAACTCTTGGAGATAATCTAATTAAACTTAATTATTTAACAGATATTGTCATCAAATCTCAAGGAAGTGACATGATTTACTCAAAATTGCATAGCAAATTGAGGCAGAGCAGAGATCAAATCTTGTATCACATTATTTCAGTTAAGCCTTTACCCACTACGTCATATCATTGCATCCAAAAGAAAAATCGTCCTCAAATTCTATGCAAAAGCATTTGTGTATTTTTCATCCACAGAAAAAAAATAATTAAAACAAAATATTATGTGAAAGACTATGTAGAATTCAATGGTACTACTGTATTAATAAAAATAAAATTGGCATTTGAAACCTACTTAACTGTCCTAGACCATAAGAGTATGGTTTTCAGAAAGTTAAATGAGAGTAAGAGAAAGAATTTAATGGAAAAGAAATTGACTCCAAGGAAATTTACTTAATTCTGTCTGATTCGTGATAATAGAAAAACATAGACTTTAAAACAGTAAAATAAGGACATTCAGTTCACTTCAGTTCAGTTCATTCGCTTAGTTGTGTCCGACTCTGCAACCCCATGAATTGCAGCATGCCAGGCCTCCTTGTCCATCACCAACTCCCGGAGTTCACTCAGACTCACGTCCATCGAGTCAGTGATGCCATCCAGCCATCTCATCCTCTGTCTCCCCTTCTCCTCCTGCCCCCAGTCCCTCCCAGCATCAGAGTCTTTTCCAATGAGTCAACTCTTCGCATCAGGTGGCCAAAGTACTGGAGTTTCAGCTTTGCATCATTCCTTCCAAAGAAATCCCAGGGCTGATCTCCTTCAGAATGGACTGGTTGGATCTCCTTGCAGTCCAATGGAATCTCAAGAGTCTTCTCCAATACCACAGTTCAAAAACATCAACTCTTTGGTGCTCAGCTTTCTTCACAGTCCAATTCTCACATCCATACATGACCACAGGAAAAACCATAGCCTTGACTACACGGACCTTTGTTGGCAAAATAATGTCTCTGCTTTTTAATATGCTATCTAGGTTGGTCATAACTTTTCTTCCAAGGAGTAAGCGTCTTTTAATTTCATGGCTGCACTCACCATCTGCAGTGATTTTGGAGCCCAGAAAAATAAAGTCTGACACTGTTTCCACTGTTTCCCCCATCTATTTCCTATGAAGTGATGGGACCAGATGCCATGATCTTCGTTTCCTGAATGTTGAGATTTAAGCCAACTTTTTCACTCTCCACTTTCACTTTCATCAAGAGGCTTTTTAGTTCCTCTTCACTTTCTGCCATAAGGGTGGTATCATCTGCATATCTGAGGTTATTGATATTTCTCCTGGCAATCTTGATTCCAGCTAAATCAAATCCCTTATGATTATACAGTGGAAGTGAGAAATAGATTTAAGGGACTAGATCTGATAGATAGAGTGCCTGATGAACTATGGACAGAGGTTCGTGACATTGTACAGGAGACAGGAATCAAGACCATTCCCATGGAAAAGAAATGCAGAAAAGCAAAATGGCTGTCTGAGGAGGCCTTACAAAGAGCTGTGAAAAGAAGAGAAGTGAAAAGCAAAGGAGAAAAGGAAAGATATAAGCATCTGAATGCAGAGGTCCAAAGAACAGCAAGAAGAGATAAGAAAGTCTTCCTCAGTGATCAATGCAAAGAAAAAATAAGGACACTAGAAATAGCTTTTTAAAGTTATAAAAACTAAAGTAGATTTAAGTAGAAAAAAAAATAGTAAAAGCTATTTTGTATAACAAATAGTTCTGAGGTAACAAAATAATAGCAATCATTTTAACACAAAGATTGTATGTTAAACCTAATCCTAAAGGTAGATACTTTTTGAAATCTTTCAGTAGGTTCACATGTGACAAAGACTTTTAAAAGTGGCAAACTCAGATGCAAACATCTAACTGTGAAACCCATCATACTTCTATCATAGAGTTCTTGCTGCCAAATACAAAACCAATACTTCCTTCCCAATTCCTAACTTGCGAATGAGTAGGGAGTGATATTACATTATTGATTTGGCATTTCAATCCTATTTATAATAATGTTTTTTGTTCTCCAAGGGGTTTGTCCTACTTCCCATTCATTCAGAGAGAGTCACAGTCCCAAAGAAGGGGTACTACAGCATAGCTGGAAAACAATGACATCACATTTTTACATTTATATTTAAGAAATGCAATTTAGTTTAAGAGAAAAATAAGAGATGCACTGGTAGATTTGTCTACCCAACCTCACTCAAGATTAAATAAGATTCTTTGAGGAAAGGAAGAAAGGGGTTTGTGAAGCCAGTGACAAGAAATGTGAAATGTAGTTGAGGGCCATACATTCTGACCCCAAATCAAGGTTTCATCTAGAATCTCTTTAAGATATGGGTGCATTCAGGAGAATAGAGAACTTCTGCCTGGCTTCCTCTGATAAGGCCAAGGAAATAATACCCAGTGCTATGGAAAAGTCCTGTAGCATACATTGTTGGAACTCTGGGGAGGTAGGTAGTCTTATGCTAACCCTAGCTGTGACCTCTGTCCTCTGAACAACAGACAAGAAGGCTCTGTGAGGCGTAAGTTGGGGAAGAAGGCCTGATGAAAGCCCAAGGCCCCAAAGGCTCCAGCTGAGTGGCACAGAGCAAGGGAAACTTCCTCCTGCCTTCTGGGGATTCCAGGCCTGACTTAGTTTAAACCTGAAATGATTTAGAAAACCCAAGCTGACTTATACAATTTGACATTTGCTAGATTACTTTTTCTGCCAGCATGCAGAATGTGATCTTGAGTTAGAAATTACATTCAGTTTTATAGAAATAAAACAAGTTTCCTTTCTTAGGATACCTTTGCAATCTTGAAAATACATTTCAGTAAATGATCAAGTTAAAGGACTAATATTGCAAATAAAATAAGTTAATAGAAGTCTTGACCACAGAGCTGTTTTAGTTGGCCATTCTTTTCTATTTTTAAAGAATTGAGTCATCTGCACACTAAAGCCCATTAGTATTGAAGAGGGCATAATAATTAAATCATATGGAAATTAGTACTTAAGGAAACCAAGGCTTTTTGTCCTACATATGAAATAATGAATGTGTCTTGTTTGCGGCCTTTGCCATTATAGTGTTATTACACAATCATTTAATTGAAGTTCTTATTCCACTGTTAAAATAACTGATCAATATCCATTTCCATCCTCTGATGTTTGGAGCCAAAATGTTTTTGTAAATGAGCCACAGTCAGGTAAAGATCCTTTTGCATTGATATATTTTTTAAAATGTCCTGAAGCTTATAATTTCCTTAAGGGAAAGAACAAGTCGTCAAATATGTTCTCCGTGTAGGTGAGAAAATGTGCTTTAACATTCTCTGTCCTCTGTAGCAATATATTAGTATTTGAGACAGAACACTGAGAGAACAAATTCTCCCACTGAATTTCTCCCTTATATTCTCTCTGGCACGAACCCTATTGAGGAAGTTTCATTTCATTTCTAAGTTGAGCAAACACACATTCTAATGAGCCAAATGATACATGAGCCTATAAGAGTGATTTACTGATGGTTTCTGTGTTTGGGGCTCATTCTGAAATAGGTGCATTTCTTGTTATCAATGGCATGTGATTTATATGAAAGCTTTAAGTTCCATTATTTAAAAGAAGTTATAATAAGGGACAGAAACTTGGCATTGGAGAAAAAGAAAAGGTCACATTATACAACTTTTATTTCAAAGAAGGAAATGTTATTGCATTATTTTTGTTTAAAACTTTATATATTTTGATTAAAGCAGATGATGTAAAGTATACTGTTACTGTTTAGTCTCTAAGTCTGTCCAACTCTTTGCAACCCTATAGACTGCAGCATGCCAGGCTTCCTGGTCCTTCACTATCTACCGGAGTTTACTTGAACTCATGCCTATTAATGTAAATTATCTTATGTATAAAATTATACTTATATATTATATGTGAAATTACAAATACATTTTCAGAAACAAAGATGTCTAGTATATGAATAATTTGTTAATAGTTTTTCTGGTATTAAGTACAAACTACATGCCAGACACTTTAAAATATAGCAGTGTAGAAATGGTTGTTGTAGTCAGGGATGCTGTTCACCTCCTTTCGCTCTCCTGTCATTTGATGGTACCTTGTTGCAGGCTGACTCATAGCCCTCGAAATTCAGATGTTAAAGTCCTATTGACCAATATCTCAGAATGTGATTGTATTTGGAGATAGGGTATTTAAAGATATAATTAAGTTAAAATGAGGTCATTTGAGTAGACCCTAATTCAATATGTCTGGTGTTCTTGAAAGAAGATGGAATTAAGAGACAGACACATACCTAGGAAAGTCCATTGGAAACACAGGAAGAAGACAACTATCTACAAGACAAGGAAAGGGAGCTTTGAAGAAATCAACCCTGTTGACACTTTGGTCTCAGACTTTCAGCTTGAAGAACCACGAGAAAACAAGTTTATTTTGTTTAAGCCACCCAGTATGTGGCGATTTGTGATGGCAGCTTTAGCAAACTATTTCAGGCCCAGTGAACTGTGAGCATTAAACTGCTGATCTGTCCAGTGTGCTTTTCCCTTGCCATGATGGCAGTGTTCCAGTTCACCAGAAATACTGCAGTATCCCGGGAGCACTGCTCATCTGCCTTGGCCTAGAGAGAGTTTGATGCAGAATACAGTCCTAGTGACTTAGAATGGCATGAATAACAAATAAACTCTTTTTGTTCAAGCTATGGTGACTGCTACATGGCTCTGTTGGGGTAATTAAATGTAGCAGATTTTTTTAGCATTTTTAATTGAAAAATATGTTAATTTCAGGGGTACTACATAAGTATTTAAAATTTACATATGTTATGAAATGATCACCACAATAAAGTCTTGCAACCATCTGTCCCCACAAAAGTTACATAATATTATTGATCATATTCCTTCTGTTGCAAATTACATCCCTGTGACTTACCTATTATATAACTAGAGTCTTATACATCTTAAATATCCCATATTTATTTCACCCTCACTCCATCTTCTTCCTTTATGGCAACTGTTTGTTCTCATTTGTTTTCTGTATCTAGGAGCCTGGTTTTGGTTTTTTATTGTTTTGTTTTTTGATTCCACCTATAACTGAGATCATGCAGTACTTGGCTTTCTCTGTCTGACTTAATTCACTTAGCATATGCCCTCTAGATGCATCCATGTTGTTGCAAATGGCAAGATTTTCTTTTTTATGGATAGGTAATATTTTCCTTCTGCGTTTGTCTATTGATGGCTACTTAGGTTGCTTCTATACTTTGTCTATTGTAAATAATACAGAAATAAACATCATAGTACATAAATCTTTTAAAATTATTGGTTTGGTTTACTTCAGGTAAATATCCAAAAAAGAAAATTTCTGGATTACATGAAGCTCTATTTCCATTTTTTTAGGAACTTTCATACTGTTAACCATAGTGGTTACACCAATTTACAGTCATACCCACAGTCTGCAAGGGTTTCCTTTTCTCCAAATCTCGCCTACATTTGATGATAGACGTTCTGACGGGTATGAGGTGATATCTCAATGTGGTTTTGATTTGCATTTCCCTGATGATTAGTGATGCTGAGCATCTTTTCATGTGTCTGTTGGCCATCTTCATATCTTCTTTGAAAAGAAAAACTCTAATCAGCTTCTCTGCTTATTGTTTAATTGGATTGCTTTTAAGTAATATGAGTAATATGTATGAAGTGAAGTGAAGTGAAAGTCGCTCAGTCATGTCCGACTCTTTGGGGTCCCATGAACTATACAGTCCATAGAATTCTCCAGGCCAGAATTCTGGAGTGGGTAGCCTTTCCCTTCTCCAAGGGATCTTCCCAACCCAGGGATCAAATCCAGGTCTTCTGCATTGCAGGCGGGTTCTTTACCAGCTGAGCCACAAGGGAAACGCAGTTCACTTCACTTCATATGAGTAATACAAGTTCTTTGTATATTTGGATATTAACCCTTTATCATATGTTATTTGCAAACATCTCCTCCTATTCAGTAATGGCCTTTTTAAAATAGTTTCCTTAGCTGTGCAAAAGCTTTTTATTTGAGGCAGTCTTATCTGTTCATTTTGCTTTTGTTTCCCTTTCCTAAGAAGACACATTCAAAAAATATTACTAAGACTGATGTCAAAGAGTATACTATCTATGTTTTCTTCTAGGAGTTTTATGGTTTGGGGTCTTAATGTAAGTCTTTCATCTATTTTGAGTTTGTTTTTTTATATGGTTGTGAGAAAGTAGTCCAGTTTGATTCTTTTGCCTGTAGCTGTTCAATTTGCCCAAACCATTTATTGAAGAGACTCTCTCCTCCACTGTATACGATTGCCTTTTTTGTGATAGATTAATTGGCTTATAAAGTGGGTGGGCTTGTCCCCTGGGTAGCTGGTTGGGAGGGCCAAGTGGTCCTAAGGCTGGTGCCAACCACACGGGCAGGTAAGCCCCTACCCTGATAAGCTAGAGGAAGGGTTCTGAGACAGGGCTTGCCAGCACCAGTGTCCTTGTGGTAGAAGGAGCTCCCAAGAATGGCTATCTCTGGGGTCTGTGCTCCCAGTGGGAAGTTCAAGTTGCCTCCTGCATCTTGGAAAGATGCAGCAAATAGATCTGACCCAGACTCCTTTCAAATGGCTGCTTCTTTGTTAGAACTCAGTGTGTGAGAATTTGCACGCAGCCTCTAAGGGCAGAGTCTCTGTTTTCTACAGCTTTGCAGCTCTCCTGTGTGCAAACCCAGCTGGCCTTCAAAGCCAAATGTTCTAGGGGCTCCTCTTACCAGTGCAGGATCCCTGGGCTGGGGAGACTGATCCAGGGCTCAAACCCTTCCTCCTTGGGGGGAACTTGTGCAATTGTGATTATCCACACATTTGTGGATCTCCCACCCCAGGGATGGGTTTTGATTATACATCTCCACCCCACCTACCCATCTCCTCGTGGTTCCTACTTTATATCTTTAGTTGTGGAAATTCTGTTCTGCTAGTATTCAGGTCATTCTCATAGACAGTTGCTCTGTAGGTAGTTGTAATTTTGGAATGACCTGGGAGAAAGTAAGCTCAGGGTCTTACTACTCTGCCATCTTGACCTAAAGTTAACAAATATTTTTTTAATGACTCAAATATTTTATTTAATGACAGGTTTGTGATAAACCTGTGAAGGAAAAGTGCAACCTTATATTTACACAGCAAAACAACTTTTGTATAAATCCCAACCATTTTGGACACAGAAGTGGCAAATATTTTTCTAGGCTGCTGGGAGATTAATTATCAGAAAGATGTCTGACATAGCCAGGCGATATCTTTATAACATGATAAAACAAGGATCAGAATCCACATTTTCAGCTACTTTTTAAAAAACACTTTTTAACTATATCTTTATGTCTCTTTAAGAAGTCAAGTTTACGATGGAAGAATCATTCAAAGTAAACAACAACAAAAAATATAGCACTTCATCACCATGTATGTGTTCCTCTCCCTAAAACTACAAAATGAAGCATATTTTAAAATCTTTTATTGTATAGTATGCATCCATGCTTAGTTGCTTCAGTCATGTCCAACTTTTTGTGACCCTATGGACTGTAGCCCACCAGGCCTCTCTGTATAAGCAGTTAAAATAGAAACTTTGAAATTTCAAATTCTAAAGAGAAATTAAATATGTTTGCTATTATTTAATTTCTATAAATAACGTTTATCTAAAAGTAAGGAGAAATATATTTCTATTTCATCTCTAATTGGACCTTAGACATACATGGCTCCTAGTGGCATCTGACTGCTTCACAAGTTGAGTTCTAATTAATTCAATTTGATAAAGACTTACTAAGTCTCTAGATATTTAAGTTCTGTGCTAGATGGGAAGATTAAAAAAAAAAAGATGAAAACTAGGCCTATGAAGAGCAAACTTATTAAGTTAAACTATAAAACTCTTTACACTTCTAGACATGAAGCATTTATATAATGACTGAGAATATGATTATTTTCCATAATATGAGGTTAATCAAAGGATAATGATTTCCAAGGGCATGGATAACAATGGATAGAATTTTATGTTCCCACTTAGAATAACCAATAGGTTAAACATATAGTTTAAAATAAATTGAACTACAATGATTTTTAATAATGAATTTCACCCTGTTTTGGAAATACCTAAATTAAAGATGAAAACTAACTATTGCTTTATATAGGCCATATCCTGGGGCACCAGCCAGATTGTTCTTTACAGTTTAATATCTTTGATTTTGTACAGTCTAACTCCATATGTTTCTGACAGTGGGGTTTCCACAATGTCCTTTGCAAAAGGGAATCTTGGCACAATTGATCTTACAGTCAGGAAATCTTTGAAGATATTCTGAATAATTTCCTCATTCTTTTAACCATATATCTGTGATAAATCCCAATTTAGAGCCACACAGTAAATTAAATAATGTTAATAAAAAAAGACCTCCATGTTCTTTTTGTTACTAGTCAGTGAACTAAAACATTATTAAATAGGATGGCTCAGCAGGTAAAGAATCTGCCTGCAATGCAGGAGATAAAGAGATGCAGGTTTGATCCCTCGGTTGGGAAGATACCCTGGAGGAGGAAATGGCAACCCACTCCAGTATTCTTGCCTGGAAAATCCCATGGATAGGAGAGTTTGGTGGTCTACAGTCCAAAGGATGTCAAAGAGTCAGACACGACTGAGCAACTGAACACCCACCATAAGTACTATTGCCTCTATCTGTCATCAGAGAATAAAGAGAGAAATTTACTCCTGTAAACTACCTTCATTCCATTTAAATAAGATTTGCTTGTTGGAACAAGAAACTCACTTAGCAGTGTTCTGGATTGTCCTCAATTCAGAACTAATGACACAGTTTAAGCTATCGCAGCTAAATTATTTAGATCAGGGTTAGAAAATGGCAGTCTATGAACAATATCTACCTCCACACACATGTTTTTGTATCACCTCCCAGTGTTTCTTTTCTTATAGTTAGTTGACAGAAGTGAAAATTGGGACACTTTGCATAAAATCAGGATTTCTGACTACTATTGGAAAATGGAGACACAGAAGAAAAGAAGAGGAGAAATAGGGGAGGGGAAGGGGAGGGAAGAGAAAAGGAAAGAGAGCAAAGGAGCAGAGAGGAGAAGAAAGAAGGGGAGATGAGAGGACGGCACAGAAGACAGTCGTGGAGAAATGGTACCACCTCTGGTTCAGCCTCTTGATAAACACAGGTTCCTTCTGAGTAGCTGGTATTCTCTTAAAAGGCTTAAGTTTGCTATTAATATAATTTCTTTTTTTTTTTCTTCAACATTTTACTTAAAAAAATAAAGCTCTACCCTGAAGTTTGCTATAATCTTCTCCTTTTCCTGTTCTTTAGCACTGTATGTGTGTGCGCGTGCTAAGTTGCTTCAGTCATGTCTGACTCTTTGCAACTCCATGGACTGTAGCCTGCCAAGCTCCTCTGTCCATGAGATTCTTCAGGAAATAATACTGGAGTGGGTTGTCATGCCCTCCTCCAGGGGATCTTCCTAACCCATGGATTGAACCTGAGTCTTCTGTGTCTCCTGAATTGCAGGGAGATTCTTTACCACTCACTGGGGAATATCTTTTTACCATTTTACTTTTTAAAAAACCAACTCTAACCTCTGTGATAATTTACTCTGTGACCCTTAATTTAGACTTCAAGCTCTTTAAGGCAAACCCAGTGCTGAGAATGGTGTTAAATCTACAAGTTATTTGGGCTGAAATGAATGGGGTTCCGTGTTGAAGTCTCATCATATCACATTTATTTCTGTTTCAATTTTCATCTCATTAGAAATACTATTTCGTGTATTTTATGCTTTTTTCTTTCGTTTCCCATTGTCAAGGTCAAATAGCAACTTTATTTTGCACCCGTGCTCCTAACTTCATCTCCACCTACCGGTGATTGTAGGTGTCTCATTTCAAGGATTCCATTACCTCTGAAGTCACCTCTTGAGGCCAGTAGCACTCAGTTTCCCAATCTAAAATACGATTCATCTTAATATGAGAAATGGAAAATAAATAATGTCATCATAAACTAACTCTGGCTGAAAATCTGCTGTTCTTCCTCATTATTTAGGGCAGACGAGTTTTACCCCTTAATGCTGAATTATCACATATTTATTCAAGAATTGGGGACCAAATCTTATCTATCACTCTGCTAAGTAAGACTTTTTAGTCTCATGTAAATTAATCAGTTCTAAGCAATTTGAGGTCTTAAAATATAATTAGACTCTTTTCTCATTACTCATTTATTTTAAACTTATAACCTTCAACTTCGTTTATAGCCTATGTTGTAATCCTCATTAAATTTAAAATAAAGATAAAATATCCTGGCTTCTCATATCCAAATAGTTTTAAAAATCCAAATATTGTGTGATTTTACTCTAATAACTATATAGTGTCTAGTAAGTTCAGATTTTTTAGGGTTTTTTGTTAATTTGTTTTTACCATTTTGAGTATTAAATGATCATACTTCTATTGGTCTCCAGAAATTAGAAGTTATTTTTTTTCACTATCACAATATACTTATCTCACTATCTTCTTCAGGTTTTATTCTTTTTCCTATAACCATAATTCTTCAATTCACAACTCTAAAATATCACAAGACATTCTGTTTTTTTAAGTGCATTGATCCTTTCACTGCTAAGCTTTTATCTTAGTTGAATAAGCATCAAGATTTATGTGAATTTTATTTTAAAGCATCTTATTTTTCATACATCTTTATTATTTTAATGTTACTTTTTTGCTATGAGCTCTTCTGAAAATGTTTTTTAAAGATAAGTATAGAAGAGAGTTAAAGTTGGAGCTCTTAGAAATTTTAGAGCCAATATTATTTTCATGTCTCATTTACATCTTTTGTCTAGTATTTCCCTTTCCTTAGTATCACTGTAAAAGCCCCATATATTCTGTATAATTCCCATAGCTACAATTGCTACTTTTAGTTTTACTTTTTAAAATATTTTTTTTTTCCTTAAAAGTTTCAACTCATAAAATATCAGGTAGTCTTTAACCTCTAGTTTCCTTTTGAAGCATTGGCTTGGTTGATTTGGAAGCATAAATGAACCCTGTTCATTTGAAAGATAAGAAACATGAATCCTGGCATACCTCAGAGATATTTTAAGTTCCAGGCTACTGCAAACCAATCAAATTTCACAATGTAAAGTGAGTCACACAGATTTTTTGACTTCATAGTGCATATAAAATTTATGTTTACATTATAATTTATTAGATGTGCAATCTCATTATGGTTAAAAAATAATGTACATACCTTAATTAAAAATACTTTATTGCTAAAAAACTTTGGCCACCTGATGTGAAGAAGTGACTCATTGGAAAAGACCCTGCTTCTGGGAAAGACTGAAGGCAGGAGAAGGAAACAACAGAGGATGAGATGGTTTAATGGCATCACCAACTCAATGGACATGAGTTTGAGCGAGTTGGTGAAGGACAGAGAAGCCTGGTATGCTGTAGTCCATGGGTTCCAAAGAGTCAGACATGACTGAGCAACTGAACTGAACTGAAAAAATGCTCATCAGAGCTTTCAAAGATCACAAATTTCCATAACAAAAATAATAGCAATGAAAAAGTTTGAGATATAGTGAGAATTACCAAAAATGTGACACAGAGACATGAAGTAAGTAAATGCTGCTGGAAAAATGGCCCCAGTAAATTTGTTAGATGCAAGATTGTTGCAAATCTTCAGTATGTAGAAAACACAGCATCTATGAAGCACAATAAAGCAATGTATCTCTGTATTCTATTTCCAAACTCCCTAACCCGTTATTTGCATAAATTTATTTTTTAAACTATCCACTATTGTGGAATAGAATCAATGATGAGACAAATATTTAAAAGTTTCAGATGCCTCATCATATTTTGAGGGTTTTTTTTTTGAAACGTTTAGATAAAAATATATAAATAGTCTTGTACTTACTACATGAATAGGCAAATACTAATGATTTCTTATATTTCTTTTATTTCTTTAAATAAATAAAATAAGGTATTACTGATAAAGTCAAAGTCCATTTATACTTTATTGCTTGGTCTCAGCTCCACCCCAGAGACATTTACTATCAGAAGTTTATTCTTTAGTCCATATTTTAATAAAAAGAAGAGGAGTAAAAGGAAGAGCAGAAGGAATATTTTTAAAGTATTGACTTTTTGTTGAACATTCACTATGAATCAGGGACTCTTCTAAGTGTTTCTAAATGCTTTTCACATATAAACTCATTTAATTTTCAAAACAAATGATTTTATAGATGAGAAAATTGAGGTACAGAGAGTTTAAATGCACAAGGTCACACAGACTATAAATTCTGGAAACAGAATATAAATTCAGCAATTGTACTACATATAGAGGCATATGCATCTTTTAATTATGTTTAGTATTATTATAGGGCTTCCCTGGTAGCTCAGCAGTAAAAGAATCTGCCTGCAATGCAGGAGAAGCGGGTTCGATTCCTGGGTGAGGAAGATACCCTGGAGAAAGAAATGACAACCTACTCCTGAAAATATGGACAGAGGAGACTGGCAGGCTACAGTCCCTGGGGTCACAAAGAGTCGGACATGATTTAGTGACTAAAGAAAAGGAAGAGTATCATTATATCATGTTTAATATCGTTGTTTGAATACTTGTTTTTAGTTCCATATTTTATTTTTGAGGTGCACTTTTGTTTTAGTTTTTTTGTCAAAACGAGCATATTGTTGTAAATATTTATAAGAATTTCTTCTTACATATATCTAATAACAGGATTTCTGGATCTAGTGAATACACATTTCAAATTTTGGTAAAGATTATTAAATTGTTCTCCATGGTAGTTATATTTACATGTCCATGAGATTTCAGAATTTTCTGTTTATTTCATATATTTTCTAATACTTTATACTGTCAGGCATACTTCCTTTCCATTCAGATATGTGTGAATGGTAACTTAAAAATTTATTTTCCTTGAGAGAGATGGGATATTGTTTATTTTTTCTGAAATCTTCCTTTTTTCTCAATTACATTTAGAATTATTTGTCTCTTCATTAATACGTAAAAATTGTAATAAACTATGCACTCAAACCTTGTGTTGTAAATATATTTTTCCAATTTGTCACATATTTTTAAATCACCTTTTTGCATTCCACATACATTTATTATTTGCTAATTTTAATATTACTTATTTGCTAATTTTAATATTTAATTATTTGCTAAATATTTAATTATTTGCTAATTTAATTATTTGCTAATTTTAATATTAATCTACTACTCTTACTTTTATAATTTGTGCCCTTTAAAAACTCTTCCCTTCCCACAGATGACAGAGCTATTTTTTTTTATACTTTAATGATTCCATTGTTCTGTGAACTTTGCATGTGTAGTATAAAATAATTATATCTAATTTTATTAGGTTTCATATTTTAAAAAAGCAGTGATTTCATTGCCATTTAGTGAATTCTTATCCTTTTCTTGTGCTGTTCTGTGCTTAGTCACTCAGTCATGTCCAATTCTTTGCAACCCAAAGGACTGTAGTCTACCAGGCTCCTCTATCCATGGGGATTTTCCATGCAAAAATACTGGAGTGGGTTGTCATGCCCTCCTCCAGGGGATCCTCTCAACCTAGGGATAGAACAAAGGTCTTCCCCATTGCAGGAGGATTCTTTACCACTTGAGCCACAGGAGCCAATCCTAAAGGAAATCAGTCCTGAATATTCACTGGAAGGACTGATGCTGAAGGTGAAGCTCCAATACTTTGGCCACCTGATGTAAAGAACTAACTCACTGGAAAAGACCCTGATGATAGGAAAGATTGAAGGCAAGAGGAGAAGGGAATAACAGAGGATGAGACAGTTGGATGGCCTCATCAACTCAATGGACATGAGTTTGAGCAAACTCTGGGAATAGGTGATAGACAGGGAAGCCTGGTGTGCTGCAGTCCTTGGGGTCACAAAGAGTTAGACACACCTGGGCTCAACTGAACTGAACTGAGCCACTGAGGAAGCCCAAGAATACTGGAGTGGGTAGCCTATCCCCCTCCAGGGCATCTTTTGGACCCAGGAATCAAACTGGGGTCTCCTGCATTGCAGTCGGATTCTTTACCAGCTGAGCTACCAGGAAAGCCCAAAATACTTAAGTGGGTTGCTATTTCCTTCTTCAGGGTAAATCTTCCTGACTGAGGGATGGGACAGGTCTCTCCTGTGTCTCCTGTATTGGCAGGCAGATTCTTTAACTCTGTGCCACCTGGGAAGCCCTTCTTCCTGACTTACAAATGCTAACTCAGAACCAGTGGCTCATGAAAAGAAATGGGAAAGCCATTTGTGACTAATCTGAATTGATTTTTATAACTCTATGTAACATGTTATGGGCTTCTCAGGTGGCTCTGTGGTAGAGAACTCCCCTACTAATGCAGAAGATACAGGAGAAATGGGTTCAATCCCTAGGTTGGGAAGATACCCTGGAGTAGGAAATGACAACCCACTCCAGTATTCTTGCCTGGAAAATTCCATGGACAGGGGAGCTTGGTGGATCCCTGGGTCACAAAGAGTTGGACACAGCTAAGTACACACACCACCATAGCATATTATGAGGGAGTTATTTTAAACATAGAAATGAAAGAAAATAAAGTCCAAAAATCTGAGAACTTGTAAGTGTGGAAAAGCAGATGTGAAAGATTGCATTTTTCAAACATGTCACCATCAATATCTCCCATCTCACACGCTCTCCAGCAGTGTGACTTTGCCACTTTCCATAAAGATGTGGAGACAGTTTCTCCTAACTCTTGAATCTAGATGGGTCTTGAGAGTGTTTTAACCAACAAATAAGGCAGAACGACTCCGTGCCATTTTCTGGCTCAGGTTTCACATGACTTGTCAGCTTTCTCTGTCTGCTAGTAACAACTATGAAAAGGGCAATTGCCCTGGGATCACCAAGCCATCACTTAAGGAGACTGGAGGATCAGATGCCATGTGGGAGGCAAGGAGAGGATGGGGCACCAATGTATCTGTTATGTAAGTAAAGAAACTACCTGGAAAGCAGAGTTCCTGGCTCTAGATACCTCTGCTGACATTATGTGTATAGGAGACAGAATCACCAGCTCAGTCCTTCAGAAATTACTGACCCATAGGATGCTAAGCAAAATAAAATCATTGTCTTAAGGCATTATGCTTTGGTGTTTTGTCATGCAGTAATACATAACCTAAGCAGTGTATACCACAAGCAATAAGAAAGAAAATGGAAAAGATAAAAATAAAAAGTTTAGAGCCATCAAGTCACTTACAGGATATTAGCTCTACAGCAAAGATCAGCTAAGAATAATTCCTTCTAATCAGACCCACCCAGATTATCTAGATTCATTTACTTAAAGGAAACTTACTATCCTGTGAATCACATCTGCATAATTTCTTCACAGCAACATCTAGATTAATATTTGATTGAACAATTGGGTACATTGACACATAACAGTATCATATCATATAAATTTCTCATTTCAGATGATTTGAAGATAAATACCCATTAAAATGTGTTGTAGGAGGCAAAATATGGATCAGTTAGCAAAGAAATAAGGCAGACAGAGGGTTATGTCTGGTAAAGAATTTTGAGTATAGCTACTGACATACCAAATAGATCAAGGGCCTACAAAGTTTTTATTGATGGAAAAATCATGGGTTTGGACCAATTACTCTTTGTCCATAATATGTGATTGTGAAACTGAGTACAAGCTATTATCCTGACATATTTTCCTTCATATTCTCTGCTCCAGTGACAATGAACTACCCTCTCAGACAGCAATGTTCTTCTTAGTCCTACAGCATGAATATAGTCTGAACACTCTAAGCTACTAAAGCAAAGAGATTTTAAAAGATGATGTAGTGACCCAAACACAATAAAAACGTTTCTTTTTCATGCAGTAATCCAGGATAGGAGTTTCAGTACAGGAAGATGAAGGGATGGATGGAGCTCTTTTCTGCAGTTATTTGCAAAGAGTGAGACTCAGCTTAGCAACTGAACAACAATGAACAATTCCAAGTCCTAAGCTGATGGTGGCTCTGCCATTGACACATAGCTTCCAAGGTTTCTGTAATCATCACTGTTCAAGTCCATGAGAAACAGAAAGTTGTGGAAGAGTGTACCTCCAGTTTCATGGGCCATCTCTGGAAGTAGCGTGCCTGACTTCTGCTCATTCTCCTTTAACCAAAGCTTACTCACATGATGACATTTCTCTCTCGGAAGGGCTGAAGTGTATAGTCCTTGACCAGGCAGTCATGTACTGGATACAACTACTTGGCCATGGAAGGAAAAAGTATAGATAACAGTGAACAGATTTGTCACTTATTGTTAAATTTTATTTGTCCTTAAGAACTCAGATCATATGCCATCTGCCCTGAAACATCTTTCCTGACTCCATGAATAGTGATAGAGCATCCCTCTCATGGGGCTTCCCTAGTGGCTCAGATGGTAAAGAATCCACTTGCAATGTGGGAGACCTGGGTTCAATCCCTGGGTCGGGAAGATCCCATGGAGAAGGGAGTAGCTACTCACTCCAGTACTGTTACCTGGAGAATTCCATGGAGAGAAGAGCCTGGTGGGCTATGGTCCATGGGATCACAAAGAGTGGGACATGACTGCGTGACTAACACTTTCACTTTCAACATCCCCTTCGTGTGTTCTCATAGTCTACTTCCTACTGATATATCATCCTTCCAATTATAGAGTGAGTTTCTTGATGGGAAAGACCTATTATTAATTTTAATATTTTCAATACATAGCACATTGCTAACCACATAATGTCATTCTCCAGAAAATAAATTAGATTGAATTAAAATGAAATTATATGGAATGTGCCAAGATTGACAAAGAAAGAAAAGAAAAAGACTGAGAACTGTGAGAGGCCAGTGTTAGGGAAGTCAGGTGAAGGAACAGCTCTATCAAATGCTTCAGAGAAACTAATTATGTCTGAAACAAAAGTTTGCTAGTTTCAGCCAATGAACAGAGGTAAACAGGTCGAGATAGTAAAGAGAAGGGGAAATAAAAGGTGAAACTAGGTGACCAAAAAAATTTAAGGAAGATTTTGTTTTGTTTAAAAAATAGGAAGTCATGGCCTTCCCAGAAGGTATCAGAGGGTATGAAAAGTAAACAGCTTGTTCTATAATTGTTCCCAAGTGTCTAGACTTGGATTCAATTATTTTATACTAAGTACAAATAGCCTAGGCATACAAGGTTAATGATGTGCAATTTTTGTTTTTCTCTATTGACAAAGAATTATACTTTCTAAAATACCTAAGCAGGAATGCAATTAAACAAGCATACATTATTACTAGAATCAGGATACGTTGAGTGACTTGAGTTTTCAAATATGTTCCAATTCTCAAAAGCTGATTTCCCCAAAAGTTGTATTTATGCTTGCATTCTTAAGCCAGTTTAGAATATGTTTAAAAACAAAAAATTAATTTTTTATCCCTTTGTTAGAAACTCAATCTATATATCTTTGTTAGCTTCAGGGCACTATAAATCATGTTACTATTTACCTCTGCTCTGACAAAGCTTTATTCTCATGTACCCAAAATAAACACATTTTTTAACCTTTTTGTATCTCAAGAATGAAAATACTCTGCATGTATTTTCTTCTTTCATTCTCATTCTGGCCTCCCTAGATTTCAAGAGTGCACAAGAGAATCCTGCTGACCAAGATAAAGTCATCAGAAAATTGTACAATCTTGCAGTAGAATATCCTGCTCTGGAGCATCTCCCTTCTTATTACTCTCTAGATACCACTCACAGAAACTCCCAGAAGGAGTGAAGAGATTCTGTGAATATCCGCTAATTTGGAGGAAAGAAGACATTGGAACAGACACTACCAATTTTCTCTTCCTGCAGTGTTCTTTGAACCTGGTGATGCAGTCCCTCAGCCCAGATTAAGGTCCCATACTGTGTGTCTCCACAGAACCTTGCAAAATCATGAACTATCCCATAATACACTTTACTGGAATTCTCTGTGTGACCCAACTGGCCCAATTTATATCAAGTGTCTATCCCATGACACTAAATAAATATGGCTGCCTGGGTGGGATTAAAATTCTTAGAAAAGGTTTATCATGGACTAGAGAGGTGTTTGCTATAGTGGAAATGTTCTAGTCAGAATTGAAGAACACATATTAGGATCGTGCATCTGAGTCTGCTGCTAAGAGAGTATATTAATTGCCTTCACAGATATTCCTTTCATTAAGATATGACATCTCATACATATGAACTGAAGATGGTAAAAGAACATGACTTGAGAAGTGAAGTAGGAATATCCTAGGAAAAAAAGACTCCAATGGGGAAAAAAGAATGCTTTTTCTCTACTTAAAAAATAACTCTCTTCAGTAAGGAAATCTTACTGAAATGAAGCTCAAAGCATAGTTTCTAATTAGCTGTCCAGGTTTCAGAGAGATGAGTAAAAGAATTTCATGAATAATAATTAGCAAGAGATAAATTAAGCTATGAGTTTTTAATTATGAAAAAAAGATTTTTCTCATTACTTGTTTACAAAATGTTGTAGATTTATAATCACAATTTGACTTTTTTACAACCTTTCTTCAAAGTAAATGGCCTCAAACATGCCAATTCAAATAGTTCTCATTTCTGACTGCTTTATTGAAATATAAATCATATACCATAAAATTTACCCCTACAAGGGCACAATTTAGGGGGTTTTAGCATATTCATGAAGTTATGCAAACCTCACCACTATGTATTTTTATAACATTTTCATGTTTTTCCCCAAAAGAAACTTTGTAGCCATTAGCAACAGTTTCCTTCTCATCCTCACATACCTAGGCTTCAGTTCAGTTCAGTTCAGTAACTCAGTCATGTCCGACTCCTTGCGACCCCATGAATCGCAGCACACCAGGCCTCTCTGTCCATCACCAACTACCGGAGTTCACTTGGACTCACGTCCATCGAGTCAGTGATGCCATCCAGCCATCTCATTCTCTGTCGTCCCCTTCTCCTCCTGCCCCCAATCCCTCCCAGCATCAGAGTCTTTTCCAATGAGTCAACTCTTCGCATGAGGTGGCCAAAGTACTGGAGTTTCAGCTTCAGCATCATTCCCTCCAAAGAAATCCCAGGGCTGATCTCTTTCAGAATGGACTGGTTGGATCTCCTTGCAGTCCAAGGGACTCTCAAGAGTCTTCTCCAACACCACAGTTCAAAAGCATCAATTCTTTGGTGCTCAGCTTTCTTCACAGTCCAACTCTCACATCCATACATGACCACTGGAAAAACCATAGCCTTGGTTACACGGACCTTTGTTGGCAAAGTATGTCTCTGCTTTTCAATATGCTATCTAGGTTGGTCATAATTTTTCTTCCAAGGAGTAAGTGTCTCTTAATTTCACAGCTGCAATCACCATCTGCAGTGATTTTGGAGCCCCCAAAAATAAAGTCTGACACTGTTTCCACTGTTTCCCCATCTATTTCCCATGAAGTGATGGGACCAGATGCCATGATCTTCGTTTTCTGAATGTTGAGCTTTAAGCCAACTTTTTCACTCTCCACTTTCACTTTCATCAAGAGGCTTTTTTAGTTCTGGGCAATAATGTACTTTATGTCTCTATAGATTTTCCCATTCTGGAAATTTCGTATAAATGGAATCATACCATTGTGGTCTTTTCTGACTGGTTTCTTTCACTTAGTGTAATGTTGTCAAGGTGCATTCATGTTCTAGCATATGCTAATACTTTATTTCTGTTGTGAGAAAATTCCCATTATAAGGCATACCACATTCTTTTTACACACTTTTTGTTTGATGGATATTTGGATGTCTCCACTTTTGGGCTATTATGAATAGTATTGATATGGATATTTGTACACAAGATTTTGTGTGGAAATAACTTTTTAATTCTCTTGGACATATATATATCAAAGAGTAGAATAACAGGGCTATATGATATCTCTATTATAACTTTTTTAGGAATTGCCAAACTTTTTTCTTAAATAGCTGTTCAATTTTACATTCCTACCAGAGACATATGAGCATCCAATTTATCCACATCCTCACAAATACATTTATTGTATATCTTTTTATTATTTAATTATAATCATCCTGGTGAGTATGAAATGAATGGTTTTGATTTTTATTTCTCTGATGATTATTTTGAGCAACTTTTTTGCATTTATAATTTGTCTGTTCAGATCCCTTGCCCATTTTCAAATAGGGTTATTTGTCTTTTTCTCGTTGAGTTGTATGAATTCTTTCTGTGTTTCAGACACAATTTCTTTAAGACATATATGTTTTTAAAACATTTCCTCCCATTTTGTGGGTTTTTCTCTCTTAATGATACCCTGTCCTTTGAAGCACAAAGAATTTAATTTTGCATAAATCCAATTTATCTGGTTTTATTTTGGTAACTCATACTTTTGATGACATGTCTAACAAATCTTTGCCTGAACTAAGGTCACACTGATTTATGCCTCCTTTTCTTCTGAGAGTTTCACAGTTTTCCCTTTCACATTTCTGTTTATGAACAAATTTGAGTTAATTTTGTGTATGGTGTGAGATAGGGATTCAATTTTAATTCTTTGTGTGTGAGTATTAAGTTGTCCTGAGACCATTCATTGAAAGAATATTTATCCTTTAGCTGTGACACTCGTGGAAAAGAATTACAAAATTGACAAGAATTGATAATTAGAAAAACTATTATTAGCATTTATAGGGAAAAAAGAAATATCTGGATAAAGATCATTAGACTCTTGTCTGGCAAACCTCGGTATGCATAGGTTACTATGTACCTAAAAAAAAAAAAAAAAGTTCCACTATTTTTCCTCTGAAATTATTTATGCATTTCATCCCAGATGGCTCACTAAAGTAGTTTAATTTCTAGTTCAAGTTTTAAATTGTTTTTTAATAAGTCCTAGCAAAAGGGAGATATCAGAGTTCCAAGAAATCTATACTTTTTTCTAATAAAACGTCTCATAATTTTTTGCTACAGGAAGATACTGAACTTTATAAATGAATGTAACATTTATATTTAGTCCAGTTTCAAATGCTAAAGGAAAACTTATTACAGCAAACAAGGGTGAATTCTTTTGCAAAAAACAATAACAGAAATAATTTAAGTCATTCGAATATTCACTGGAAAAGCTATCAAGGTCCAGCCTCCACTTTTTGGTGGTACATATATATTAGAATCCTGGGGTAGCTTGCTGCTGCTGCTAAGTTGCTTCAGTCGTGTCCGACTCTGTGTGACCCCAGAGATGGCAGCCCACCAAGTTTCCCCATCCCTGGGATTCTCCAGGCAAGAACACTGGAGTGGGTTGCCATAGGGTAGCTTAAAGGAACAAATATCAAGTATTTGAAGAATCTGAGTGATTTGTTGTTCTTCTTCTTCTTTCTTTGTTTATTATTGTTGTTGTTGTGTATTTTTCTAAACCAGTTGTCAGTCCAATATAGATTCCAGAAATCTGTGTTCACAAAGCTTGTATAAACCAAAATATTATAATGTTTAAACAATTCTATATTTTCTAAATTAGAGAGACATTTCTAACAGACCAATGACTGAAATAATAGGACAATTCTAAATCCATTTGCTAGAGAAAAAAGGAAAATGGAGAAGCAATTATGCAAATGATCACCATGCAAAGGCTGGTCAACCTGCCTGGAAGAGATAATGTATAATATGGTGGAAAGGAAAAAACCAAAATATATTTGATTCATTTGATTTCGAGCCTCATGTTTCATTAATGTTTGTTTTCTGAAAAGAAATTAATCACTTTTTAGTCACCTGTTTGGTATATTTGTATTTCTGGTCATTATTCCCATATTTTTTAGGCAAGTCATTTTCACTTATTAAAAGAATGTAAGTTTCAGGAATGCTGAGATGCTTTAAGTTTTGTTTGCAATTATATTCTATTGTTCATATTCTAGATGCTCAATAAGAATATTTTATTGAACTTTGAGACTATTCTATTCAGAAATAAATAATTTCCCCATTACACACTAGGAAATGAGAGGGAAGAAAAGAGTTTCCAACAAGTTTATAAATGTTTTCAGTATGGAAATCTATGTGATAGACCTTTGTACATTCACAATCTAAAACTTTCCAGGAAGAAGCACCAAAAACTAGTAAACATAAAAAATAATAATTGTTGATAGAATTACTTCCAGCAGTCTATTCCCAAAGATGACATATTAAAGGATTTTGAGTGCCTTCCCTTATTTACACTCAAAAAATCCAATTCAATAGATAATTCCTTCATTCCATTTCTTCTTCAAAAGTCTCCAAAGAGAATAAAACCATTCAAGCAATAGTGGGTTGTTTGGTTTTTTTTTTTTTTTTAACAAGTTTTGCTCACTATTTTATAGCCTGGAAAACCAACAAACCCTTCTCCAGAGGAAAAATCTACTATAAGGGCCCTATTGCATTTAGGAAATAGATGTTAGTTTGATTATGATTATTCCCAATTAGGAAATAAAGCTTGACTTTTTTTATATCAATGACAGAATAGTTATTGCAAAACGAAATGATTTAAAATCTTTATTTACTGAATGAATGGTAATGTTAGTAGAATAAACCACACCATAACAAAACCGGATAGGGGAATTGAGGCATGAACTCTTCAATATTCATAAAGCAAGTATCATCTTTATTTGACTTGAAGATATCTATTCTGCATCCATATTTAATTATGAAAAGTGAAAATAAGTGAAAGTAAAGTCGCTCAGTCGTGTCCGACTCTTTGCGATCCCATGGACTGTAGTCTACCAGGCTCCTCTGTCCGTGGGATTTTCCAGGCAAGAGTACTGGAGTGGGTTGTCATTTCCTTCTCCAGGGTATCTTCCTGACCCAGCGATCAAACCCAGGTCTCCTGCATTGCAGGCAGACGCTTTATCCTCTGAGCCACCGGGGTCTTCTAATCTGCCTACATTTTGTGGCAGTTCGGTACAGGTAAAAAGATTTCTAATGCTAAAATGTCAATATATGGCCCCCAAACCTAGGTTCTCTCAATGATTTGCTGGGTGAATTTGGAAATTTAGTGTGCTTATTTGTAAAAAGTTTTTAAAAACAAACAACAAAAACCTCCCTCCATCTATTTTACAGGCTTAATTTAAAACTTTAAAGAGATGAGATCTCTGTTAAAAAAACAGAGACATTTAGGCTTAGCAACTTGCATGGTGCTGGAATATAAGTCTGAATGAGGTGTGGTCCTGCCTTCACATTATTTAGCCAATAAAAGAAAGAGCCACATAGATAGGAAAGTTCTGTAAAATGATAGTCCTCAGGAAGACAATGTAGAAACATAATTCCATGAGTCTATAACTGCTAAATGTCTTCTTCACCTCCCTTAACAGTTTTCTGAGGTCAGTTTTCTGAAGTTCATTTTAACTCTGAGAATGGAAAAGTCTATTTTTTAAAGATATTTTCTATTAAATCCTGTGTAGATTGTGTAGCATCAGTTTCAAAGGCATGGCCTATCTCTTGAATCTAAGAGAAAATTGAAGACAGAAATATATATATATATATATGTGTGTGTGTGTGTGTGTGTATTATCCTTGGTTGCTATTCTCATTATAAATGGAAAGAGGTTTCACCTGAATTATTTGAATTTCAGAAGTCATGAAAAAGCTAGAGTTTATTACTATTCCAAAAGCAAGTGAGAGCTTTTATTAAACCTAAATCACTTATTTCTATGATGCCATCTTTATTTCTTATCACTAACTATGTGACCTTAGGCAAGTTATTTGGATTTTCAAAAATCTCAGCTCTTCCAAATGTGAATTGGAGATAATAATAATAGCTAACTCAGAAAGCATTTGAAATGGAGCCATTTGAATACTGAACACAGGAGCATATTAAAAGAATCAATACATTTTAGCCATTTGTATTCTTATCACAGAGGTTATAAGGTTAACTTCGTAAATGACCTTCCCAGTCATTTATGCTGTGCTCTGAAATTCCAAACCAGTTCCACAAATAGTCAGCTTCCTCTGGCTTTCTTCCAATGGATCAGCAAAGGTGCCGTCATAGCATTACCTTGACCAGGCAAAGGAACTGAAGGGAAAAGACTGCTTTATTGTGAAAAAGAAGAAGCCGTTGAGTTTCCAAGGAAATTGTATTGAACTAAATAGAAGATAACACTTATTCCAGTGAAGTTTGGTGGGAGATATGAAGTGGGGAATAAGTGACAGCTGAGGGAAGATGCAAAGAGCTGTAAAGAGCTAAGAGAAAATTCATTTTTTTTAATTATTATTATTATTTTAACAAGAAGAGTAGTCAGTTTTTCAGCAATTCTCCTAGCTTACTAATTTATTTCACGTTGGATTCTTCTTGAGATTTGCTTCATTAATTGCAAAAGATTTTCCGACAGGTATAACAGATTACAGCTACAGATTTTCTCATTTATAATAATGTGGCAAGAATGTAGCTTTCTACAACCATCAAATAAAAATTCTGAATTTCAGTTTGATTAGACCAACATGAGCCAGTAACTGTGACCAGAGTAAATATACATGGTCATTGATTTAGCCTTAGGTTGTTGTTCACTCTTCAACTCATGACTGTGCCAACAGGTACTGTGATTATGTTGATTTTCCCACATCAATGAGTGGGCATCTATGGAGCCAAAGGTGGGGTTAGCACCCACCCATATTATATGACTGCCACACAGAAAAAAGGAAATACCCCAAGGGGTGTGAATTTCCCAAGAACAAATCTGCAGTTTGCTTAAAAAAAAAAAAAAGGTGGGGGGTGGGTGGTAATGAGGTGGAAGTGACTGATAAGAGTATAACTAACTAATGATATTCCAGACCAATGAGCTTCCCTGATGGCTCAGCTGGTAAAGAATCCACCTGCAATGCAGAAGATGCAGGAATTGCATGTTTGATCCTGGAGGAGAAAAGTGACAACCCATTCCAGTATTCTTGCCTGAAAAATCCCATGGACAAAGGAGCCTAGAGGACCACGGTTCTAAAGGTCCCGCAAGAGTGGGCCACGACTCTTGGATGCATGCATCCAGAACAGAATCACTTTTAGTTCAATTGGTAAGCATCATCATTTTTATTGGAAAATAGGGAAACACAGAGAGATAATACCTACCTACCATTTATTGATTTTTCCATGCACTCTCTACCTGCAATGTTCAAAATATTTCTGTAAGCCTTGAAATACCTTTGGTATGGAAGTAAAGTTTTAATTTCTTCATTTTACAGAACACATAATGATTCAAGAAATTTGAGAGATTTGCTCCATGGGCACAAATCTAGCAAGTTACAGAACTAGAATTCAAGGCCAGTTATGCTTGACTCTAAAGCTTTTGCTCTCTTTCTACCACTCTGTACTACCCTCTCCTGATCCTGCAAACTCAGCAGTAACAAAAATTTCCAAAGCAGTAAATAATATATTTAACACTCTTTGCTGGAAGCAGGATGAAAATCAAATTGCCACTGAAGATGTACTAAACAACCATGAAATAAGTAGAAGCATAAATTAACATAAACTTTTTGGAAGGGATCATTATAATATACCAGAGAAGGCAATGGCACCCCACTCCAGTACTCCTGCCTGGAAAATCCCATGGACGGAGGAGCCTGGTAGGCTGCAGTCCATGAGGTCGCTGAGGGTCGGACATGACTGAGCGACTTCACTTTCACTTTTCACTTTCATGCATTGGAGAAGGAAATGGCAACCCACTCCAGTGTTCTTGCCTGGAGAATCCCAGGGACGGGGGAGCCTAGTGGGCTGCCGTCTATGGGGTCACACAGAGTCGGACACGACTGAAGTGACTTAGCAGCAGCAGCATTATAATATACATTGAAACAAATTATATGTACTTTTTGATCTGTTTTATTGTTAGAGGATACAATTTTAAGTTTAAAAAGATATGGATACAAGAATATTAATTGCAGTAGTTGGCGGAATAAGACAGGAAATAACCCAAACCGTAAGTGTTCAAGGATGGTGGAAGGGACGTGCTACACTTATTAAAGGAATAGTGAGGAAGGAGACTGAAACTTACAGACATAAGGAAGAGCATTCCAGAATGTAGAATAATTTAGAGCAAAATACAAGGGTGGGAACATGCTCAGCAAGTTTACAAAAAAGCAGAGAGGCTAACATATTTAGAACAGTATGAGGGAGGGTGAAAGTATGAGATAAAGGCAGAGCTAAGCTCAATAAAATGCATATAAGGCATTATAAACACTAGTGTACACTGGCCTATGGTTGCACACTTAGATTGTGTGTATATGTATATATTCAAGTGTAAAAACAACTGATCTAAGAACTGGGCAGCTAAAATAGAGGGGAATAAGATCAGGAGGCTGAAGAAGTGACAATTTTGAGAAGAGAGTAAGTTAACTTTATTTCCATCCTTCATTGATGAAGGACAGATTATGACATAATTTGAGAGACAGCAAGAATGCTGATTCTCGTTCTTGGCTATAGGAGTAGAAGGCTATGCTGACCAGAAGGGATTTAGGGAAACAAGGTGTCTACTAGCTCGGTTCATGTAATGAATGTGAAGTGATCGAGCTAATTTTTGAGGAAAATTCTGAAGAAACATAAGTGCTTGTTGCAAAAAAGCAAGGATACTATTAATAGTTTAAAAAGGAACACAAGAAATGTGATTTTCCAAATAATTTAGAGACAATAAAATTGATTTTTTTTCTTTTGAGATTTCCTTTTTTAACATGGATTAATTACTCCCCTAAATTATCCAAATAAAAATTAAGTATTATACTTAATTAGGCTGTTTTTCCTCCATAAAATCAATGCACTTATGTTAATGTCACTGTAAACTACAGAAACTCCACTGAAATGCATAATAATGTCACTAACAGTGCATATGAATTCTATTTTCTATTTTTATTGCAATCTATTTAGTAACTTAAGAAAAGTAGGTTCTCAATCACCTGAGGTAGTTGTGTCTATCTTGATTACATTACCAAATAATTTATTGTAGAGAAAAGTAAGTGACTATTGATTACAACTCTATGAATTTCCTAATTAATTTTAAGATTTTAAAATGTAAGTCTTAGTTATGTTTTGGATTTGCTGTCCTATTCTTTTTGCCTGCTACTTTTGTGATATCACTCCAGTTGCAGCCGAGCCAGTCCTGGAGAACAGCCCAGGGATAAAGTGTAAAGACCAGAACTGAATCAAGCATAGGACAACATACAGCCAAAGAGGACCTGAGAGAAGATAAGGATGACAGAGAGAAGGAAATTCAGGAGAAACTTACCAGTGGAACGGAAAGAGAATAAGGCTGCCAGTTACTTACCCACATCAGAGTCAGATGAATAACTGATGTGAGACAAGAATACATAGTTCACCTAGTATCATAATCACACTGAATAAAGAAAGTCACAAAGAGAAAAACAAATATGTAATATCACTTATATGTGGGATCTAAAATATGACACAAATAAACTCATCTATGAAACAGAAACACTTGTGGTTGCCAAGGAGCGGGGCATAGATGGGGGATGGACTGGGAGTTTGAGGTTAACAGATGCAAACATTATGCATAAGATGGATAAATAATAAGGCTCTAGTGTATAGCATAGGGAGCTACATTCAGTATTCTATGAAAAAACATAATGAAAATGTATAGTATGTATAACTGAATCACTTTGCTGTATAGTAGAAATCAATACAACTTTATAAATCAAACACTTCAGTAAAATTAATTTTTTAAAAAGAATACATAGTTCAGAATCTACCTGTAAAAAAATTTTTTTTTTTTTACTTTTAATTTTATTTTATTTTTAAACTTTACATAATTGTACTAGTTTTGCCAAATATCAAAATGAATCCACCACAGATATACATGTGTTCCCCATCCTGAACCCTCCTCCCTCCTCCCTCCCCATACCATCCCTCTGGGTCATCCCAGTGCACTAGCCCCAAGCATCCAGTATCGTGCATCGAACCTGGACTGGCAACTCGTTTCTTACATATTTTACATGTTTCAATGTCATTCTCCCAATTCTTCCCACCCTCTCCCTCTCCCACAGAGTCCATAAGACTGTTCTATACATCAGTGTCTCTTTTGCTGTCTCGTACACCGGGTTAATGTTACCATCTTTCTAAATTCCATATATATGTGTTAGTATACTGTATTGATGTTTTTCCTTCTGGCTTACTTCACTCTGTATAATAGGACGGTGGAGAACACTTAGGGAACTGATTACTGGCTGGATCTGTCTCCCTCCTTTTCATACCTGTAAAAAATTTTATTTGTTTATATAGACACAACTACCTATCAGTTGAAAAATAAATTTAACAGTGCTTTTTTCCCATATGTATTAATTTGATACAATTTCTAATTAATCACTAAAATGAATAATGAAGAAAATCTGCAGCCTAACACAATACTGTAAAGCAATTACCTTCCAACTAAAAAAAAATTTAAACTAAAGAAAATAAAATACACCCCCAAGATCTGCAACAATCTGAAAGACTATTGTCTTTAACTTCTTAAAAAGGATTTGATATATTCACTACAATAGTTATTTCCCCAATAGAATTATATTCTTTACAAATATGATAAGAATGAGACACAGTTCCTCACATCAGGAGAATCAATTAAATCAAAAAAAATTTAAACTAAAGAAAATAAAATACACCCCCAAGATCTCCAACAATCTGAAAGCCTATTGTCTTTAACTTCTTAAAAAGGATTTGATATATTCACTACAATAGTTATTTCCCCAATAGAATTATTTTCTTTACAAATATGATAAGAATGAGACACAGTTCCTCAAATCAGGAGAATCACTTAAAATATGATAATCTTGCAGATAGATGATGTAATTCTTTTATTATAATTATTATTGATGGGCTGTAGTGACATTCTGCTCACTACCAGGTGCAGCCTAGTTCCTGGCATCTGGTTTTCCCCTTTAGCTCACTCTCCATTTCTCCTCAGTCTCCTTTGCTTATTTCAACTCTTCAGTTTGACTTAAAAAATTCTTGTGTCCCAGAACCTATCCTTGGAATCCCTCTCTTTTCTAACTTCATGGACTTTCTAGGTAAATTATCAGTTTCAAGACCTTAAATACTGTATGTATGCTGCATGCGTGCATGCTAAGTCACTTCAGCCATGTCCAACTGTCTGTAACCCTATGGACTTTAGCCCACGAGGCTCCTCTGTCCATGGGATTCTCCAGGCAAGAATACTGGGGTAGGTTGTGATGCTGTCTTTCAGGGGATCTTCCCGGCCCAGGGATTGACCCAGCATCTCTTACATCTGTGGCATCTGCAGGTGGGGTTTGTCTGTTTGTTTTTTCCACTACCAGTTCCACTTGAATTCTCTTGTTTAAACTTCAGGCTCATGTTTATATTTACTTGTATTATATTTATATTTATTTATATCAGACTCATCAAAACTGAACTTTTGAATTTCTTCCTGAGTCTTCTCTATCCCCAATGTTGCTCATTCTTAGTAATAACAACTTCTTCATTTCATTTTCTTACATCAAAAACACGAATCATTCTTGACTTCTCTCACATAAAACAATGTTGAGTCTTCAAAAGACATTCAGAATTGTAAATAAGTTCATTTGCAACATTTTTTTTAGATTCCACACATAAGCAATATGATATTTGCCCCACATAATATGATATCTATCACACACAAACATTGTAATATATTTGTCTTTCTCTGTCTGACTTTGCCTGATTTGCTTCACTTAATTGCCAGGTCCATCTATGATGCTGCATATGGCATTATTTCATTCTTTTTATGGCTGAGTAGTGTTCCATTGTATACATGTACTGTATCTTCTTTATCCATTCCTCTCTCAATGGACATTTAGGTTGCTTCCATGTATTGGCTATTGTAAACAGTGCTGCAATGAATACTGGGGGGCCCATATCCTTTCAATCTGAATTTTTCTCTGGAAAAAAGCCCAAGAGTGAGATTGCTGTCTATATCCAAACATCCTCATATTATAACAATCATTTTAGATTAGGATCCATACTACTTACCTCGTTTTAACTTAATAATCTCTGTTAAGATCCTATCTCAAATATTGTCACATTCTGAGTTACTGGAAACTAGAATATCAACATACAAATTTGGGCAGTTTGGGGAGTGGGGAATACAATTCAGCCTATAACAACCACAAATTCATATTCAATATCATGAATCTGAAATTTAACTGACTCTTAATTTAATGACAGATACTGGGAATGAGTTTCTGCTGGTTGGAAGGTAAGGAGAAAAACATGATACAGAGGATTAATAACCAAATGAATTATATTTGGACATTCACTCACCATTCAGGTCCTGGGAAATTTTTCATATCCATTGCTACCCTGATCCACTGAGTAGAATACTATTAAAACAAAATTTTTTTGCATAAATCTCCAAAAGAGGTCTAACTTGTGACTTAGATCCAGACCTTAGACCTAGAATGATAAAACTGATTTTTATGCATTGAAAATTAGAGCCATCCAAGTTGTACCTTATTGTATTTAAGCTCTCACCCTTGCTATTTTGTAAAATAAATTAGCTTCAAGAATGCTGAATTAAAATGTTGTCTTGATTATTCATCTCTTGGGCCTTAGACTTTTTTATTTTCCCAGGCCACTGAAGACTGAATAAATGCCTGAAAACATTCATACTCACAAAAAAACCTGCTGTGGTATTTATCAACTGATTTTTTTTTAAAGGCCACTTAGGAGACTTCAACCTGGTGCATGCAGAAAATAGATTATTGTTGGGGGTTGTGTTGTTTAGAATCCTTAAATCACAGCTACAGTGTATAACTTGGAAATGAGTTTAGTTCAAATGATTAATTTTTATAAAAATTCAAGATGAGAAAATAGGAGTTTTAAGTATTCTGTGTTTGCCAACACTTGGTTCAGTGGGCTTATCTGGAAATTTAACAACTACACTACAGATAAATTATAAGCATTTCTAAGCTTGGCTGCTGGGGAATCAGGGTAGAATTCAGGTTGTGACAGGTTTCAAATGTCAGGTTCATGGTGAATGATCCTGGAGCTAATTTGCCACACCCTCTTGCTTCTAACATTTCTCTAAGTCCTCTGGCCATGAGTTGAGAGAATTCAGGTACAGAATTTTAGGGATTCTTCATTATGACTCTCGAAAAATTTGATAGGAATGACTGATCCCCTCCAAATCTTAGAACTTACAGAAATCTCCTTTTAGAAGTTAATGAAAAACCCTCTCAGGGATCAACACTAGGCATTCCAAAGTAGTTTAGCAGCATTGTCCACTGACCAAGAGCAGGATGAATATAGCAACAATTAATAATAGGTACAATGTGAACACTGTCCAGTGAAGCCTGGGTATTTAGCAGTCACAAATGGCTCTAGTTATGCAAATTTAAAAAAAAAAAAAAACCCTTCTGGTGCATAATAACTATAGGATTTGTTTACAATTCTAGCAGCATAAATGGCTTCAAATTCCCATCCTGCTATGTGACTTTAAGAAAGTTCTTAAACTCTTTGAACCATTGTTTTGTTTTGTTTCTGTGTCCTGTATCCTAGGAAAAAATACTGCCTACTTTCTGGAATTGAAGGATTACAATGTAAAGAGATAATTGAACAACATAATAACTGACTCATTGGAAAAGACCCTGATGCTGGGAAAAATTGAAGGCAGGAGGAGAAGGGGACGACAGAGGATGAGATGGTTGGATAGCATCACCGACTTGATGGACATGAGTTTGAGCAAGCTCTGGGAGTTGGTGATGGACAAAGAAGACTGGAGTGCTGCAATCCACGGGGTTGCAAAGAGTCAGACACAACTGAGCAACTGAACTGAACTGAACTGAATATCTCTTAAGCTTTCAACACAAGCATGCATAAGTACACCTAAATGCTTGCAAGTATGTACAATAGAAGTTTCCTAAATGCTTTCTCATTTGATTTGGAGTTTATTTCAAAAAGAATATTTGGGAGCACTTCATGGGAAATAGATGGGGAAACAGTGGAAACAGTGTCAGACTTTATTTTGGGGGGCTCCAAAATCACTGCAGACAGTGATTGCAGCCATGAAATTAAAAGACGCTTACTCCTTGGAAGGAAAGTTATGACCAACCTAGATAGCATATTGAAAAGCAGAGACATTACTTTGCTAACAAAGGTCCATCTAGTCAAGGCTATGGTTTTTCCAGTGGTCGTGTATGGATATGAGAATTGGACTGTGAAGAAGGCTGAGCGCCGAAGAATTGATGCTTTTGAACTGTGGTGTTGGAGAAGACTCTTGAGAGTCCCTTGGACTGCAAGGAGATCCAACCAGTCCATTCTGAAGGAGATCAGCCCTGGGATTTCTTTGGAAGGAATGATGCTAAAGCTGAAACTCCAGTACTTTGGCCACCTCATGTGAAGAGTTGACTCATTGGAAAAGACTCTGATGCTGGGAGGCATTGGGGGCAAGAGGAGAAGGGGACGACAGAGGATGAGATGGCTGGACGGCATCACTGACTCGATGGACATGAGCCTGAATGAACTCTGGGAGTTGGTGATGGACAGGGAGGCCTGGCGTGCTGCGATTCATGGGGTCGCAAAGAGTCAGACACGACGAGCAACTGAAATGAACTGAACTGAACTGAAATGAAGAATAAAAGAGAATAGACAATTCTAAATGATGTGAAGATATTTATTGTTTACTTTGAATTATTTTCTCAGATGGTGCTTAACTGGTTGAGAAGAATCAGGCCTTATGAGATATCACAGTAAATAAAAATAAAAACTAATGTGCATGTTTGGTATGCACAAATTTGATATGTGATGATGAGAAAAAAGACAACATTAATACTATTAATAGTAAATACTTATGTGGCTATTACAATGTTCCAGACATTAAGTGGTTTCTGTTGAGGTCCTTTAATGGACCAGAACCTGGTGGCCTGGAGTTGACTGATAAAAAAGTAAAGAAAAGAGAAAGAGGCTGATATTCCTTGGTTTACGCAGAAAGCGAATAAAATCCCTGACACAGGGCTTGCTCTGTTCACGGAGGCCTCAGGCGCCCTCTCCATGGGATGAAGGTGCAGAGGGCCTTCTCGAGAGGGTCTTAGAAGCCCGGGCAGGAAAGTGAACTCAGAGAGCCTCTGCACTCCAAAGAAATAGCCTGAGAGAGAGAGAGAAAGAAAGAGAAAGAAAGATAAGGGGACCAAAGCTCTGATGGAGCAGAGGTGTTTTAATCAACATGATGTGTGCATATATACTGTAGTTATTCTAAGCAAAGATAAAGATTAAAATTCCAAACTTACAAAACATAGGCGATCCATATTAAAGAGAGAGAGAGAGAGAGTTGTAAATAATCACTTTTACTATAGGGTTCATAAAAAGGAAGAGGGTACTTATCACCGTGTAGAAAAACTAACAAAAGAAATGCCTGGATTCCTCAGCCCCCTGGGAGAGGCTTGCCTCTCCATTTAATTCCTGAATATTCAGGAATTAATAAGGAACAGAGAATTCCTGACAGATCCAAAACAGCACACAGGAAGCCTCCTGTTAAATGCTTCCTGACAGTTTCCATATATTAACTGAATTGGTCCTGACTATAGGGTAATTATTATTATTGTTCCCATTTTATAAATAGGAAACTAGGGAACAAAAAGCAAAGCTTTGTGACCAAGATCATATCCCTAGTAATTGGTAGAGATGGGTTTTGATATGAGTCTATGTACTTAACTTCACCACTTTTCCCTTATGTGTTCCCATGTGCCAGAAACTTTGGCAAATTCTTTCGTTTATCTTATAACATTAATGTTTAGATGGGATTTCTGTTTCAATTATACGGGATAAGGCTCAAAGATGCTTAATGATTTAAAAGTCAAGCTCTAAGAAGTGACAGGTACAGCATTTTCACTTAAGAACTCCAAATCCTGTGTTCTGTGCAGCAGTTGTCAGTACTATATTGGATGAACATCTTATAAAAATTTTTAGCTATCATTGTTTAATTAATTTTAAATTAGTAAAGATATTCCATTCTCTTTACTGAAGTTAACTTGTCTGGCTGAGGCCATAAATGTAATTGGAAAGGGAGTCTGCTAGCTGTAACACCTGAAGCAAACAATAGAATAAACTGTGATTGTAGCTGTAGGTTCTGATTTACAGTCACTGAAATTGAATCACACTGTTTGAGAGACTGCTGGGTTTCAGTTGTTAGGCATATGGATATTCCTGTAAAATATCTCAAATGATGATTAATAAAAGATATTGACAATTGAGAACTCCAAATGGAAAGCATAAATTGTCAAGAATGGTAGGGGGGAAAAAATCCACCAAGTCCACAATTGTCTACTTTCAAGGTAAAATGTGTCTCCCCATAAAGAGGAATGAACATGAGGATGTCTCTATAAAGGGCTGTGATTGATTTCCTGGGTGACTAATAGCAATCAGTCTCTTCCTTTTGAATCACACCTCATATGTCACAACTCAAAGAGCCTTAATGCCAGCTAATGTCTGCACCCAGAAAGAACAAGTAATGAATTCACAGATTGCCTTTCTTTCTATACTTCATTTAAGAAAGCTAATTGTTTAGGGAATAGACTCTCACTGGCTCATTGGTTTAATAATACAGGAAACTTGAAATTTCACAAATCTTGCATTTCACAGTAGGAAGCCAAACTCAGCCTAAATGAACAATCCTCTCTTAACCCATAATTGTGATAAAAGCAGAGAGCCTTACTCATTATTAAAATGTAAACAGATAATGAATGAATTTACTAACTATTCTTTCCTGCTGGGGCATTTAGCCTTTGGGTAGCTTTTAGCTCTAAAATATAAATAAAACACCTCCTCATTAATCTGAAACAAAAGATCACAATTAAAATATTTTGTTCACCAAAACTGATCTTTTAGCTCAACAGACCTCCATAGCAAGAATGTCTCCAGATCACTTATGGGAAATGTCACTAGTATTTTATTATTTTACTATTTTGTACATTAATTATCATGGATTTTAGGTAGCCCTACCATAATATCATATGCATGCATTTGCTTTTTGTAATGCAAATTCAGAATAGGAAAGAAAGTTTTGAAGCTACAGGTACTATATACTTAGAATTTTTGATAATCCTAGGTACATCCAGGGAAATAAACCTCATTTGTGAATGTCATCAGTTATGTGATTTCAGAAATAAAATAGATTGAGAACCACTGATTTAGTTTGTTAATATTTTAAGTTGAAGTTAAAGTATCAATTCTCATAGTCAAAATTATACATAAGCAGTACAAACTTAAGAGATACCCAGTCCTTGTCTTCTAAGATTTATGTTAAAAGGTAAGACTCCTATCACAGAGTAATAAGTAATGTATTAATACATGACAAAGTAAAAACATAACAATAATATCACTGCTAAAAATAGCTATAATTCCTGGAGTTTTGATAAATAATAGATGCCGTGTATATATATATATATATATATATATATACACATATAAATATATATACATATATGCATGCATGTGTGCTGTCAGTCTTTGCAACCCCATGGACTGTCACCCACCAGGCTCCTTTGTTCATGGAATTCCCCAGGCAAGAATACTGGAATAGGTTGCCATGGCCTTCTCCAGGGGATCTTCCTGACCCAGAGATTGAACCCACATCTCCTCTGGCTTCTGCATTGCAGGCAGATTCTTTACCACTGAGCCACCTGGGAAATCTATCTATCTATATATATATTATATAATATACATTTGGTACCTTATGTTCCTCCCAACAGTACAAGAACAGTATATATGTTATTTCTCCATTTTTAAAGGAGAAATATGAGGCTGCAGCTGCTGCTGCTGCTAAGTCACATCAGTTATGTCCGACTGTGCGACCCCATAGACGGCAGCCCACCAGGATCCCCTGTCCCTGGGATTCTCCAGGCAAGAGCACTGGAGCGGGTTACCATTTTCTTCTCCAATGCATGAAAGTGAAAAGTGAAAGTGAAGTCGTTCAGTCATGTCTGACTCTTAGCAACCCCATAAACTGAAGCCTACCAGGCTCCTCCATCTATGGGATTTTCCAGGCAAGAGTACTGGAGTGGGTCGCCAGTGCCTTCTCCAAAATATGAGGCTCAGTTCAGTTCAGTTCAGTCGCTCAGTCGTGTCCGACTCTTTGTGACCTCATGAAAATATGAGGCTAAGAGAGGTTAAATATCTTACCCTTGTAGCCAAATGATGAAAGCAAGATTTAAACCTAGGGATTACTCAGAACTGCGTGTGTATGCTTTTCCCATATGCCATTAAACAATGTGAACAACAACTATGAATTAGACTTATATCTGATATTTAGCCAAGGTCAAAAATGAGTGAGACTAGAGAAATAGGAAAGGGTTGAGAAAGATGTTGTTAAAATTCTAGGATGGATCCCACTGACTCTTGCCCTTGTATGATCCCTTCCCCTTGAGTGTGGATGGACTAGATGAGTATGATAGGATATCTTAATTCACATGGAAAAACTGGAGGGACTCTTTAGATGTAGTTAAGGGGTCTAATCAATTGACTTTGAGTTAATCAAAAAGAGATTCTCTTGAGCTTTGAAGGTAAGCACTTCAGTAGGAGACTTATGTGCTCTCCTGGCTGACCTTGAAAACGTAAGCTGCCAGGTTGTAAAAGGGAGTATAGAAGGGGCTACTTGGAAAGGACCTAAAGGTCACTTATGATAGCTAAAAATGGTCCCTGAACTAGAACCATCAAATAACACAACATGATGTGTTTCTAATCATTCTGGGTGGAGGAATTCAGATATCAACACTGCATGATGTTCTGAAAAATAGTAAATAGGAGGCAGTTTATAAATGGGCATTTGGAGAAAGCTAATTTATAAATGACACTCAATACTCCCATGGACGGAGGAGCCTGGTAGGCTGCAGTCCATGGGGTCGCTAAGGGTCGGACATGACTGAGAGACTTCAGTTTCACTTTTCACTTTCATGCATTGGAGAAGGAAATGGCAACCCACTCCAGTGTTCTTGCCTGGAGAATCCCAGGGACGAGGGAGCCTGGTAGGCTACCGTCTATGGAGTCGCACAGAGTTGGACATGACTGAAGCGACTTAGCAGCAGCAGCAGCAGCAGCAATTTATGTGACACTCAGTACAACACCTAAATGCTAAAATTTCCAAACAGCATTGACAAAAGAAAGGAAAAAATAAGAAAATTGTGATTAGTATACAGAAAATAACACCTTATTTTGACAAAATATTTACATCTTAAGAAGGTTATTTCACCTCTAGGCTGAAATACAAAATACCACCTTTTGCATGTTTCATGTATATTTCCAGCTTTATCATCTTTCCTTTTCTGATTTCTGAAAGCTTAATCAAGACGTCCTGAGCAGGCTCAAAACTTGAGATTTATTAGAGATTGTGACATCTGCACTGGCTTTAAGTTGTAGAGGGAAAAAAGGTATCACACCCAATTTGGGATCATGGAAAATATATGGCAAGCTGAGTCATTAAATGAAGACAGTGCATGATGATGTTATATCTGTAAAGTGAAATATTATGTAGCTATTACAGATTTTGTCTTCAAAATATTTAATGATTTCAGAAAACATTAGCAAGGGTTAAATAGAAAATTGGGATCTTAATTTGAATGTTATTTTGTTAAAAGAAATTTCAGATGGAAGACATGAAAAAATAGACCAATGTGTTAGCAGCTATTAGCTCTACACAGTGGGATTATGTGAAATCTTATTTTTAATGTAATTTTTGCTTTCTTGTACTTTCATGGATTTTATTTATGTTTTTCAGTAGTATGCAAATTATAGATGAATTTCATTATTTTTTGAAAAAAATAAAAAAATAGAAACTGAACTTCAAGCAAGGCATTAGAATTTGAAGTGAATTAACTGGTCTATAGAAAATGAACAAAATGCAGACATTAAACCCCTTCTACTCTCCAGATGCCTTGATTCTAAGTTCACATGGTTAAATATGCAAAGAGAGGAAAATTTTTTGGCATTTAGCCAGTATCTATAGTTCACAGTACATCATAAATAAAATATTACTCACATCCTTAGCTACAAAAAAGGGTAACCAAATTAGATGATGAATATCATGATCTCTTCAAGCTATACTACTCTGTGGTTCCATATTCCATGATTTCCTGGTATAGAATTCTTAAAGATTTTCAGATTTGTGTGTTAAGAATTTCATTTTATTTAAAAAAAAAAAGTATAAACAGAAAACATTCAGCCTTAAAATCTATTACATCATGAAGGAGCTGGTTGCAAGCAGAGAGACAGTGCAGTATAGAATTAAAGCCAAGGGCACTGAGGTCAGATTATCTATGGTTGAGTCATATCACTGACACTTATTAAATGTGTGATTTGAGTCAAGTTCTCTGTGCTTCAATTTGCTCATCTATGGTTAAGTGCTGAACTCATAGGGTTGAATATTAATGAATAGATGTAGCCTACTTGGAACAGTATCTGGCACATGTTAAATACATATTAGTTATTTTTTTTTCTCACCTGCTAAAGTAGGAAGAGAAAAAAAATGAGTCAAATGAAAAAACAGCCCAAGGGAATTGGAGCAATTTATTCTGCATTAGAAAAGGGCTAGGAGGGACATCTAAAATTTCTCAGTCAAAGCAACCTTATTAACTTGCATGATTGCTTCTCCTCTTAAACCTGCTATTTTACCTTTAGAGGAAGAATTACATGGGCATATTGCTAAAGATAGTTAAATAACTGAGATTCTAGCTCAGAAGAGGGAGGATTCTGCAAATAACCCGGTTGCCAATTTAATTTTTACCTTTCCTCCAAGGCCACTCTCAAATGCCATTTTCTCTGTTAAGTTCTGTTAACAAAAATAGAAATGTTTCCTATCTCATCTTTTAAAGTCCTTGTGTCAGCACACATGTGACACTTTTGATAGAACCTTATTTCATATAAAAGTGTAAATGCTGTTTATTCTCCAAAAAATATATTAATAATTTATTCAACAAACATTTATATAGTGCTAACCATGTTCCAACCTCTGCTTTAAGCACTTTGCAAATATTATCTCATCTAATCCTTGTGGGTGATTGCAAAATGTAGCCGTGATTCCTCCCATCTGTGTTTGCACACCTGTTTGCAGTGTGACTTTGCCATACTTCCCAAGTGTATTGCTCCATCTCCTCAAATCTCTGTTGCCCTTGTGATTTGTTTTGACCATAGAATGCATCAGAAGCGATATTTTGTGTGTTGAGAGTGCATACTGGAACAAGTCTTACAGTTTTTGCTTTGGTTTTCTTGCTTCCCTGAGATTGCCACATAAGGGAACATTAGTCTTTTCAAGGATAAGTGATGCAATGGACAGACAAGCCAGCCAATGACTAGTACCACCTACTAAATAATGAAGAAACTTCTTAGATCAAATTTGCTTGTGTGCATGCTCAGTTATGTCTGACTCTTTGACACTCCTTGGACTGAAAAGCCCTCCAGGCTCCTCTGTTCGTGGGATTTCCCAGTCAAGAATACTGGAGGGAGCTGCCATTTCCTCCTCCAGGGAATCTTCCCAGTCGGGTTATCAAACCTGCGTCTCCTGCATCTCCTGAAATGGCAGGTGGATTCCTTACCACTGAGCCCCGGCAAGCCCCCTTAGATTAAATATCCCCAGAGAAACCACCAGATGACTACAGCTGCATGAGCGACCCAAGCAAGAACAGCAGGAAAATTACCAGCTAATTTTGGCCACCAAGTTTGGGGAGACATTTGTTTTATAGTCAAGGGTAACTGATACACATCCCAGAATAGAAATGTAAACCTGATATAATTCCATTTCCATTTTACAAATGAGGAAGCAGAGATACCTAAACTAATTGTTCAAGTTTCCACAGAGGGCACATGGCAAACCCAAGATTCAAACTTAAAATGTGGTCCTAACCATCACACTAAGCTGACTTCCTTAAATTAGCATTCCAGTGTATAGTTTCTTCAATTGCACTAACATTGTGAAGCAACCTTGCCCTCAATTAAGGACCACGGTGTCTACTGACATTCTTATTTGCATCATTTTTGTTTGAATCTCCCAACTATCCTCTGGGGTAGGCAGGCCAAGTGTCAACACTTTCATCCCATAGATTTGAGACAGAGACTCCTAGAGGTAAGCATAATGACCAAAGTTATACAAGGAAGAGGGAAGAATCTTAAATACATTCTCTTTATTTTCACATATTACCTAATGCACAGGTACCAAGTTTTCCCTAAGTTGTATATATTAGAGTATCTCTCATGGAGTAAGTTTTCAATGAATATTTACAGTAATTAAATGCAGTGGAGATATATCATTTAGCCTGTGCTTAATTTATTTCTGCTTCTTTTGCAAATGAGGTCATTCATGCTTCTTATTTATATTTCCTCATTGCAGATTCCATATGCCACACAATATGACAAAGAACAGCCATCACAGCCATCAAGAGTGATGACAATAAAATAGTGATACCAAGAGAGAAATGAATCTCTCTTCTTGCTATTTCTTACATGTCTCAAGTCAGTACCTAGGGACTCCAAATGACAATCACCTTGAATTGTGACAGCTAGAGAGAGGAGCAGATAGGCTGGTAAAAAGCATATAGACAGAATGATAAGGCAAAGATTCAGGGGCAACAGTTTTTTGGCATAAATATATGGCAGGAAAAAGGAGGTGATATAGTGGCAACCACTCTGTAAAATCATGGATTTGACCTCTACAGAGCAAAGTTATAAGTTCTTCATCATGTTCTTATAAAAAGATATATAGATATATTTATACCTCTTACATCTTATGCCTGTCTTTTATGCCTATCTTTTAAGCCTATTATATAAAGATATGTAAATAAACCTTTACTTCTTGAATAGCACATATGGTAGCTATTTTGTTTAATTAAAGAAAGGAAACTTTGGATTATATGTAAACTGCAAGTGCTGATAACAGTTCAGCCACTTTTGATTTATAATTAATCAATATGACAAATCCTTGGCACACTAAATATCAAGACTCCTGACCTATTCAGATGCTAATGTCTCATTGAAGTCCTCTGTCCTTTGCCTTAGGAAAATAGAGCTTATGAGAGAGTCATTAATGCCAGCCCCAGGAGGCTGAACTTTATGAACTAATGCAAACACCCACCAGGAAAGCAAGATCTATTTAAGCAGAGAGGATATACTGAATGGATAATATAAATATAATTGTGCTGTTCGTCTTTCCTCTTCTCTTTCCTCCCACAGCTGTATCTTTTGGGAAATTGAAGACAAGAGGAAATTTGTCAATTTAGTAAAGTGAATTCACTGTCAAATTTGAGAAAAACTAGGATGTAAATTAATAGAATACGTCTGCATCTCTTCTCTACAAATACCTAGAGGAGTGGGATGGGGGATGGGAGAGAGGCTCAACAGGAAAGGCATATATGTTTAAATACGGCTGATTTGCATTGTTGTATGGCAGAAACCAACACAACATTGGAAAGCAATTTTCATCTAGTTAAAAAATAAATTTTAAAAAATCAATAGCATAACAATAGTAATGTAAAATTTGTCTAATGCAAGAAGACTTCACACTTCAGACAGAATCTGTGCTACTCTGGGTTGAACTTAACTTTAGACGTACGTCTAAACAGTGCTAATTTTCACTAAAGTCTCTTTTATGCTAAGAAATTCAGAAACCTAAGGGTAGAAGCAGGAAGGGGAAAATAGGAGAGAAACAGATACCATATTATTATAGAAGTTTGAAGCAACATATCTAAGAAAATAGTGGAGATAATTTGCACTTTTTTATTATTTCTTTCTTGTCTTTTATTTTCCTCTTGTTTGGAGGGATCATAATGATAAAATATTTAAATTCTAAGATCTGGACTTGGAATGAAGTATATTTAACACTCACACAGTGAGTAAAAGTAACACACATATCAAGATATATCCAACTCTAGGTATGAAATCGGAGAAGGCAATGGCACCCCACTTCAGTACTCTTGCCTGGAAAATCCTATGGACGGAGGGACCTGGTAGGCTGCAGTCCATGGGGTCGCTGAGGGTCGGACACGACTGAGCGACTTCACTTTCACTTTTCACTTTCATGCATTGGAGAAGGAAATGGCAACCCACTCCAGTGTTCTTGCCTGGAGAATCCCAGGGACGGGGGAGAAGTGACTTAGCAGCAGCAGGTATGAAATAATCTGGATCTAGAATAATATTAATAATTCTACCAAAGATGGCTTATCTTCTAACTTCATGAATTGAAAATAGTTTTATTTCACAAAAAATGGAAGGATTTGTTTCAAATTTCAGAAACTTCATGTATTTATGCCTTCTCCTCTGTAATATTTAGCTAATTTAAGGAATAGCACAAAATGATCAATATTTATTAAAGAATAAAGTAAGCTTTGTTACCTTAAAATATGAGACACTGTTTGCCTAGACATTGCTAGAACATTATTTAAGTCTAGAGGGGAACTGCTTCTACCTTTCCTTTCCCATCTTTCCAAAAAAAAAGCCCCTAACCTAGATTCTTGAGAAAGTTTTAGGAGGAATCTGTCTGCGAGAAGGCTAAGTTTGCAAAGCAAATTCTGTACCTATATGTAGCCAGTGAAATGCAAGGATGAGCCTATTTCACATTCCAAGTGCAAGATATGCAACACAAGAAGAGGAAAGAGATAAATCAACACTGCTTCTTCAAGCAATTTTTCACCCTAATGTGTCCCTTAGCACCAGTCTGGCGAGAATCCTCTTCTGGCCATGAGGAATGAGTGTGGGGAGTTAGAAAAAGGTTTGCAAATTCTTTAATACTGGGTCCTCTGGGTAGAAAGATAGAAGCCCTATAGCAAATTGTGAGGATGAGGCAGGACAAGCCCCCTTTCTCCTAATAAAGAGAAGTAGAAGTTGTTCCTTTCAATTCAAAATGAACTGATAAGACAAATGACTAGATTCATAGTGTTAGGGGAAGCACACTGATTGAAACCGCCTACCCTGGCCAGGCACCATAGTAACCATTTGCATAAGTTGTTTTATGACAGGAGATCCTGATAAGGAGTTGGGCACTTATAAGCCACCATCAACAGGAAGAGTTCGGGAAAGGTCTAAAGAGACACCGCGTGTCCGTCCACTTCCCAGAATCCCTCTCGCTAGCATCCATCTTGGCTGAGCCATACGTGCGCCACCAGGAAAGACTCTGAATTAGAGTGATTGGCCAAAGACCACCGGGAAACTAATCCCATTACAATAAAACCCGAGACTGCGAGCCACGCGGCAGAGCAGTTCTCCTGGGTTCCCTTACCCTACTGCTCTCTACCCGGGTGCCCTTTCCCAATAAAATCTCTTGCTTTGTCAGCACATGTGTCTCCTTGGACAATTCATTTCCAAGTGTTAGACAAGAGCCCAGTTTCGGGCCCTGGAAGGGGTCTGCCTTCCTGCAACAATAGAAGGCAAGAACTTTACACCTAGCTCATTATTGCTTTAATAGCACAATTTTGGACAAAGAATAGTATAGGACTAAATATCTTTTGGCCACAGGAAGGAGACACAAAGAAAGGAAGGAAAGATAAAAGGAAGGAAAGGAAAAAGATAGGGGGATAAATCATGAAAAAAAAAAAAAAACATCATGATGAGAAAACAAAGTACTCAGAGAATACTCAGAGATTTATCCCATCCGTTTAATAATTTAAAAAGACAAGTTACTGACTTTTAAAAAATCAGTAAGATACTTTCAAGGCAAAATTGCACTGGATAAAGATAAACAAGGAAGGAAGATTTTTATTCAATAAAGAGGAGAAGGGGATGACAAAGGATGAGATGGTTGGATGGTATCACTGACTCAGTGGACATGAGTTTGAGCAAATTCTGGGAGATAGTGGAGAACAGAGAAGCCTGGAATGCTGCAGTCCACAGGGTGGCAAAGAACAGGACATGACTTAGCCACTGAACAACAAAGATTGCCTTAGGGAAGAGTGACCAGAATTCATAAACTCTTCTGATACAAAGGAGTATGGGGTTTGAAGAGCTGGGGTGGGAGCTATAGCAGATTGTGTTTAAGTGCTGCTACTCAAAGGAAAAGTAACAGACTGGAGGTAATTTTACAACTTAGAGTAAGACTCCCCCTTAAATTGATGTTACTTCAGTTGTGTCCGAATCTTTGAGACTCCATGGACTGTAGCTGACCAGGTGCCTCTGCCCATGGATTGTTCATGCAAGAATATTGGAGTAAGTTGCCATGCCCTCCTCCAGGGGATCTTCCTGACCCTGGGATCTGGCGGCTCCTGCATTGGCAGGCAGTTTCTTTACCACTAGCACCGCCTGGGAAGACACCCCCACCCCTGCTTAAATTAGTCTCCTATTTTCCCACAAAAACCTGGAAAAATGAGTGTGTAAAATCTTCAATGATTACATTTTGAAGAGATTATTTTCTTGCCCTTGAGAAAGACACTCTTGGGCTATAACCTGGCAAAAGCTTTTTAAAAGATTTACATCTCAAAAAGGTGAAGAAAATTTACAATTACAAGTGTTCTAAAGCAAATGCTCTGGGAGAAGGAGGTCAGAAGCCTACTAAGGAAAAAATGTGCCTACAGTTTACTCAAGCTGAGGGGAATATTAAGGCCTGTCTTGATCAATATCATAAACAAGAATTCTAAAAAGGGATAGAGGACATTTAAAACATCTGATTAAACAAATGCTAATGGTGGTGGACAGGGACGCCTGGCATGCTGCAGTCCATGGGGTTGCAAACAGTCAGACACCACTGAGCAGCTGAACCTAACTGATTCAAATGAAGCATAAAAAGGGAGTTGGCCGGCAGATAAATGTGGCTGTTTAGCCAGCTTTTCTGAAGAGCATAGTTTATAGAAAACATATGAATGAAGAAATTATGAGATATATAGCTAAAACTGAGCATTTAAAGGATAATATCATAATAACATCTAAGATCCCTGGTAGCCCAGACAGTAAAGAATCTGCCTGCAATGTGGGAGACCCAGGTTCGATCCCTGTGTCAGGAAGATCCCCTGGAGAAGGGAATGGCTACCCCCTCTTTATTCTTGCCTGGAGATGGAGGAGCTTGGTGGGCTACATAGTCCATGGGATCACAAAAAGTTGGACACGACTGAGTGATTAACACTTTCACTTTTCACAAGATATAAAACAACAATGTGCCGGTGATTAATAGAGCCTTAAATGATCACTAATATTTTTCACTATCTACAATTTTGAAATAATAATTAAAAAAAAAACACCTCAAGATGTATTTTTAAAAAAATAAGATAGTAAAATAAAGCAAGAGGGTATCTAAATGAGTCAAGTATTGTACTATTAATACAAAACAGGCAGGGCCATCCAACCTTGGAATTCTTAACCAAGGAGATTGATTTTAAAATGGAAAGTGCCAAAGCAAACATCATTACAAAGAAATTAAACCTCAATAAGAAAAATTACAGCAAGAGTACTCAGACATTTGAAATAATTTTTAAGTATCTAGGCTCAAATCCCCATAGGAGAGTTTAAAACTCAACTCTTCAACATATCCCTTGAATACTCATGGGTGGGCTTGCAAAACTATTCTTAAAATTTTTGAGAAATGATGGAAAACAAGGAATATATTTAAAGGGTTTTTTTTGTTTGTTTTGTTTTTTAATTTAAAGGACACAAAAGTGAAAATTTTCTTTAAAATTTTATGTCAAACACTCCTTCACGGTATGGCTCATCTGTGGCCCTAACATTTACTTTAGTCATTAGCTGGAAGTGACTGCTGATTACACATGTAAAAAAGAACCGACTCGTTAGCATTTTTTTTCAATTTAAGATTTACAACAGTTCCAGGTATAAGACAATTTTGAAAGACAAAAAATGACTATTGCCTGACTTCTCACAGAAAATACCCTACCCTTGTGGAAAATCTTTTCCTGTAAATATGAAATATGCATGAAATACATAATGTATATTACATAATATATGACTAACCAAGACTTAGATTAAAAAATCTTTTTTGTGTGTTTCAAATGTATTAAGTGTTTTAATAAAATATTATTAAATGTCTGTTTTGATTTAAAAACTTTGATTCTACATATAATTAAAAAGTAAGAGAAATCCCTCACAAGAATTTTCTATCATTTTTGCTACTACTATTAAGACATTTTACATCATAAGCAAATCTGAGACAGGATTAACAAAGTTTTATTAATAATTTAAGGTTTCTTTCATAAGCAAGAGTTAAGAATATTACATAGGTGAGTAGTAAATTCTAAATCCCATTGTTTCTTTTATCTATTTTTTTCCCCCATCTTGGTCAGTTCTCACTTTCATTATTAAAATATGTTTCAAGGAAGATTCTGATATTAGTAATTTATATCTGATTATAAATTTAATTTCTCACCTTCTCCAAAGGTAATTGCATTTAAACATTTAACTCACCCACACTGTATCCTTTAGGTTTTTCCTGTCATTCTCTAACAATATGGAACAAATTAGATATCACAACATGGATCCTTAAGACATTCATTTATTTATTATAGTGGTTGTCAATCCAGTAAACAGTTCAATAGGTCTGCATATGTCAAGAAGTTTCATACAATTTCAATGATCCAGGTCAAGACCATCCCCAAATGATCTTATTCACTAAAAAAAAAAAAAAAAAAAAAGCAGATTTTCCTGTTTTCTGTTATATTTATATCTGTATATATATTTTTCTTTTCACCATGGTATTCTTACCTATGGGTTTCCCAGGTGGCACTAGTGGTAAAGAACCACATGCTAATGCAGGAGATGTAAGAGATGAGGATTCAATCCTTGGGTCAGGAAGATCCCCTGGAGGAGGGCACAGCAACCCATGCCAGTATTCTTGCCTGGAGAATCCAGGGACAGAGGAGCCTGGCAGGGTACAGTCCATGGGGTCGCGAAGAGGCAGACATGACTGAAGCAACTTAGCACAGCATTCTTAACCTCAGTTTGGGCTCAGTCAGATCTGCTTTTTTATTTGCTCAATTCATCACTTAATTCTCGGTGCATCTCACTCTCTTATCACCAAAATGTAAATATTCTGTGGTCTTCTTCCTCATGTCCTCCCTTGAGATTTCATAACGTGAGATTTCATAACCTGTGCATGCTCCCCTAAATTCACTGACTTAATGCTTTTCTATTTCTACAAGCTTTATCTTATTACTGTCTTCATCCAAGTCAATAGATTTCTATTCATTTCTTTCTGAATGAATGCTAAGAGTTTCAGACAAAAAGAAACAGCAAGGTACACATGTTCTTGAAATATGTCCTCTTAAATGTCCTTGAAAAGGTTTGCTTTGGAATGTTTGGTTGTTAGTCGTTGTTGTTCAGTTGCTCAGTTGCGTCCAGCTCTTTTCAACCCATGGACTGAAGCACGCCAGACTTCCCTGTCTTCACTCTCTCCTGGAGTTTGCTCAGATTCATGTCCAGTGAGTCAATGATGCCATCCAACTATCTCATCCTGTGTCTCCCTCTTCTCCTGCCCTCAATCTTTCCCAGTAAAAGGTCTTTTCCAGTGTGTCAGTTCTTTGCATAATGTGGTCAAAGTATTCGAGCTTTAGCATCAGTCTTTCCAATGAATATTCAGGGTTGATTTCCTTCAGGATTTACTGGTTTAATCTCCTTGCAGACTATTGTTTCCCCATCTATTTGCCATGAAGTGATTGGACCGGATACCATGATCTTAGGTTTCAAATGTTGACTTTTAAACCAGCTTTTCACTCTTCTTTTTCACCTTCATCAAGAGGTTCTTCAGTTCTTCTTCGTTTTCTGCCATAAGGGTGGTATAATCTGCACATTTGAGGTCATTAATATTTCTCCTGGCACTCTTGATTCCAGCTTGTGCTTCATCCAGCCTGACATTTCACATGATGTACTCTGCATATAAGTTAAATAAGCATACATGATTCACTGGGTAGAAGAAACTGTGATAAATAGGCTTTTAGCAGTGTTGTGGCAAAGTGTTGGAGTATAGGAGGCATCCTAGACTCCTACGATGAAGTCTCAGTCTTTCAGTGAAGCTGTGCATATGGATTGTGAAGTTCACAAGTGCTTCTCAGATTCCCATTCCTGCTTAGGTGGGATAAAATGGCTAGAAGTGGCTGATAAAACTTCATTAGGTTAAACTCTGGTAAAATAGTTTCTCTTGAAGAAAGGCCTACTGAAAAACAGAATGCTCTGGACACTTTTTTTATTCCTTGGCCAGAAGTGTGAGAGGATTTTTCTCTAATCTTCACTGAGAACCTGGTAAATCTCCTGGAGCTGAAACAAACAAAAGTGTGATCACACTACTCTAAGACTGGGCCCCTTTGGAGTTTTTTATCTCCTAGATTTATCCATATCGAGTTTCAAGCTATTCAATTACAGTTCAGATTTTCCTACCCCCAAACTGGATCTTATGGAGACTTCTGTTAATGGATCTCTGGTCTGTTAAGTTGTAATTCTCCATGTTTTCCCATCTATCTCTCCAGTTTTGAGGGCAGCTGTTTGCTCTGTGACTTCAATTCACAGAGACAGTAAAGAAGAGTTGTTAGTTTTCAGTTTGTTCAGCTTTTTACTGGTTGTGAGAAAGGAGTGAACTTCTAAGCTCTTTACATGTCAGACCAAATAACCCCCATCAGTTCCTTGACCTCTTCTATGACCTACCCTCCATCTCATCTGAGCCACATGCTACGTGATTTATCTTAGACTTTGTCACTATCAAAAACAAAAAGTCTTCTAAAAATCTCAATTTACAGTATTCCACTTCAGATTATCACTTTTTTATTTCCAGTGTTTTCTAATATATCAACTCCAAAAATATTCTAACTTCACCAAAATCTAAAATTAATTGGCTATACCACTTTTCTCTGTCCTTCATCACTGATATGCCCAATTTTTGGTTTACTGTTTAATACATGGTCCATTGCCAAAAAGCAAATCCACACAGTATTTGTATTTCTCATTTCTCCAAGTTATCTGAAATAAATTCCAACTCTACTTAAATCTGGCTTCCCGGGTGGCTCAGCTGGTAAAGAATCTGCCTTCAATGCAGAAGATCCCAGTTCAAGTCCTGGGTCAGCAAGTTCCCCTGGAGAAGGGATAGGCTACTCACTCCAGAATTCTTGTTCTTCCCTGGTGGCTTAGGCAGTGAAGAATCCTCCTGCAGTGCAGGAGACTTGGGTTCAACCCCTGGGTTGGGAAGTTCCCCTGGAGGAGGTCATGGCAATCCACTCCATATTTCTTGCCTAGAGTATACCCATGGACAGAGGGGCCTGGAGGGCTACAGTCCATGCGGTCACAAAGAGTCAGACATGACTGAGCAACTAAGTGTGTGCGCGGACACATACACACACACACACACACATTAAATCTAATTCTTTGGGTTCTCTTATTTCTTTACCTAAGCAGTTGAATGTTGTTGAAGAAAGTATTCATCCATGATGACTGGTTTCATTGTTCTTATGACCACAGATTTAACGTAGATCCTTAGTGCTCACCTGCATTATTCTATTTTTACTCACTCATGTTCCCACTCTCCTAAATAAGCATTTTCATATTTTCTTCCTGCTCTTCAAACTTCCAACTACTTCTACTTTATCCTTAATGACTTTGCTTCCTGTTTCCCTGAAAAATAAGAACAATCAGAAGATGAATTTCATGAATTTCTATTCTGATATTGCTGCATCCATCACTTTATATTCTGTATTCCTTCCTGTTACTACTGATAACTGATCATAGCAAAGACCAACTCTTCCACTAGCATACTAATAAATCTGAACCTATTCGATGATATCATCTTAGTCATTTTTTTCATCTTCAAGCTAAAAAATAAAAACCTTTCTAAGTAATTAGCCTCCAATTAAAATAAATAAATTAAAAAAAAAAAAAACCTTTCTAAACTTCACATCACTCTACAGCTACTATATCATTTTTACCTTATAACAGAACTCTTTTGAAATGTTGTGTATTCACAACATCCTTATTTGTTTTAAGGCTCATTCTTTCTTGAACTCAATACAATCAGGATTTCTTCCCAACGTAACTGTAAAACTATCTATATTCAAGGTCACTTATGGCTTTCATGTAACTAAAACCAATAACAAACACCCCATTCTCTCCTTGACCCATAGGCAGCTTTTCACATAAATATTCATTCATCCTTTTGGGAATTATTTATTTATTTAATTTCCAGAGCACTTCTGATTTTTCTCCTGTCTCATTAACTCCCTCCGAATACCTTTTTCTGCTTTTTTTTTTTTTTCCTCTTCTAGCTAACCCCTAAATGTTGATATGCCCTATTTAGTGCTTAAGTCTCTTTCCTATCCAACTCTTTCAGACTCAGAACTTTAAATACTGGCTACACTAGATAACTTTCAAATTTGCATTTCTTCCCATAATTTTACCTAGAATTGAACATACGAGTGCCTACTCAGTATCTTCGTTGTCATGTCTATTAAGTGTCTCAAATTAATCACAATCAAAAGAGAATTCTTTCTCTTACCATCCACTGAACTGTCCTCATAGTTTCCCAATCTTGATACAGCTTCACTCTATCCTTTCAAATATACCAGTATAAATGTTCAAATAGCCTCCATTTTTCTCCAGGACTATTTCGACAACAGACTTGTAACTAGCTTACTTGCTTCTACCCTTGTCCTTGAACAGTATATTCAGCACTGAATCCAACCTGATCCATTTAAAATTTGCCAAGTTTATTTTAGTCTTCTGCTTTAACATTTAGTGGCTCCCTATCTTATCGAGAAAAGCCTATGTCTTCATCCCACCTACATAAGTGATGCCATTACTGCTCCAACCTCATTTGCTACCAGTCTTTTACTCTCAACTTTGCTGTAGTCACATTGGCCTCCTTACTCTTTCTTAACATGTTGGCACGTTCCTGCTTCAGGGTCTTTGCATTTACTTTTCCCTTTGACTAGAACTCTCTTGTCCTGTCTGTCCAAATGGCTTTTTCCATAACTTAAAATAATTTTAATAGATATTATCCCTGGTGACTCATTCAGTAAAAATCCACCTGCAGGGCAGGAGACATGGGTTTGAGCCCTGGGTCAGGAAGACTCCTTGGAGAGGGCATGGCAATCCACTCCAGTATTCTTGCCTGAAGAACCTCATGGACAGAGGAGTCTGGCAGGCTACAGTCCATGGGATCACAAAGAGTTGGACACCACTGAGAAACTAAGCACAGCACATTTTTAAAGCAGTTTTCAGTTCAGTTCAGTTCAGTTCAGTCGCTCAGTTGTGTCCAACTCTTTTCTACCCCATGAATCGCAGCATGCCAGGCCTCCCTGTCCATCACCAACTCCCGGAGTTCACTCAGACTCACATCCATCGAGTCAGTGATGCCATCCAGCCATCTCATCCTCTGCCATCCCCTTCTCCTCCTGCCCCCAATCCCTCCCAACATCAGAGTCTTTTCCAATGAGTCAACTCTTCGTATGAGGTGGCCAAAGTACTGGAGTTTCAGCTTCAGCATCATTCCTTGCAAAGAAATCCCAGGGCTGATCTCCTTCAGAATGGGCTGGTTGAGGTTTACATAAAAATGGAGTGGAATGTACATAGAGTTCTCATATACCTCTTCAAACCTACCTTACCCACCCAGATTCCCCTATTATTAGCATCTTGCATTAATGTGGTACACTTGCCATACATTGATGAATAATATTGATTAAAGCCATTATTAACAAAAATCCACACTTGACATGTTTACATTAGGGTTTGTTCTTTGTATTATTGATTCTATGTGCTTTGAAAAATGTACAATGACATGAATCTGCCATTAGAGTGTCCTACAGAATAGTGTCACTGTCCTAAATATCTCCTATACTCCACATATCCATTCCTCCATCTCCCTGAACTCTTGGAAACCACTTTTCTTTTTACTGTCTCCACGACTTTTTACTGTTTCCATGATTTTATCTTTTCCAGATATCATACACTTGGAATCATGAATATGTATGTATATTTTGCATGTTAACTTCTTTCACATACCAATATGCACTTAAGATTCCTTTGTGTCTTTTGATGGCTTAATAGCTCATATCCTTTTATCAATAATCTTCAGTTGCATGCACATATCACAGGCAATTCCTTTGCTTCTTGAGAAACATCTTTGTTGCTTACAAAATTTGGGAATTATTAATAAAACTGCAGTAAACATTTGCTTGCAGGCTTTTGTAGAGACATAAATTCTCAACTCAATTTTATATATCATGAGTATGATTTCTAGATTGTATGGTAAGAGTGTGTTTAGTTTTCTAAGAAACTATCAAATGGCCTTCTAGAGTATTCCTTGACTTTTTAAGATCTTTATTCAAACATCACCTTCTCAGTGATGTCTTTGCTAAGGCTACAACTTCAAATTGCAGCTACTATCCCTCAACCATGACCATGAAACTCTCTATCTACTGCTCTTTCTTCAAAGCAATAATAACTATGTTAACATATCATATATCTTACTTGTTGAGGTATCCTTTCTGACCTTGCCCCATCTAATGCCACTAGAGTGTAAGATACATGAAAGTGGAATATTTTTCGCTTTTTTCCATTAAAAAAAAAAAAAAGCAACAACCTAGAACACAAATGGAACCGTAAGGGTCATTTAAAAATATGTATTGAACAGAGGAATCAATTCAAGGTCATATGATTGTTAAGAACTGTGAAAAGTCTGAAATTTTACCCTATTTACAAGCTAACAAGTTGATTTACCAGAGTTTAATGGAACATGGCTGAAGACATGGACTTCCCTGGTGGCTCAGACATAAAGTGTCTGCCTACAATGCAGGAGACCCAGGTTTGGGCCCTGGGTCAGGAAGATCCTCTGGAAAAGGAAATGATAACCTACTCAAGTACTCTTGCCTGGAAAATCCCATGGACAGAGGAGCATGGTAGGCTACAGTCCATGGCGATACAAAGAGTCAGACACGACTGAGCGACTTAACTTTTACTTTTTCTGAAGACATGAAACTTCAGTTCAGTTCAGTTCAGTCGCTCAGTCGTGTCCGACTCTTTGCGACCCCATGAATTGCAGCACGCCAGGCCTCCCTGTCCATCACCAACTCCCAGACTTCACTCAAACTCACATCCATCGAGTCGGTGATGCCATCCAGCCATCTCATCCTCTGTCGTCCCTTCTCCTCCTGACCCGAATCCCTCCCAGCATCAGAGTCTTTTCCAATAAGTCAACTCTTCCCATGAGGTGGCCAAAGTACTGGAGTTTCAGCCTTAGCATCATTCCTTCCAAAGAAATCCCAGAGCTGATCTCCTTCAGAATGGACTGGTTGGATCTCCTTGCAGTCCAAGGGACTCTCAAGAGTCTTCTCCAACATCACACTTCAAAAGCATCAATTCTTTGGTGCTCAGCTTTCTTCACAGTCCAACTCTCACATCCATACATGACTACAGGAAAAACCATAGCCTTGACAAGACGAAACTTTGTTGGCAAAGTAATGTCTCTGTTTTTCAATATGCTATCTACGTTGGTCATAACTTTCCTTCCAAGGAGTAAGCGTCTTTTAATTTCATGGCTGCAGTCACCATCTGCAGTGATTTTGGAGCCCCAAAAAATAAAGTCTGACACTGTTTCCACTGTTTCCCCATCTATTTCCCATGAAGTGATGGGACCAGATGCCATGATCTTCGTTTTCTGAATGTTGAGCTTTAAGCCAACTTTTTCACTCTCCTCTTTCACTTTCATCAAGAGGTTTTTTAGTTCCTCTTCACTTTCTGCCATAAGGGTGGTGTCATCTGCATATCTGAGGTTATTGATATTTCTCCCTGCAATCTTGATTCCAGCTTGTGCTTCTTCCAGCCCAGCGTTTCTCATGATGTACTCTGCATATAAGTTAAATAAGCAGGGTGACAATATACAGCCTTGATGTACTCCTTTTCCTATTTGGAACCAGTCTGTTGTTCCATGTCCAGTTCTAACTCTTGCTTCCTGACCTGCATATTCAGTCAGACACAATACCTTTTATTACTTGTGATGTATACAGTAAGTAGTATCAGCCTCAAGTGCATCATGGTACCCATTGCTTCCTGGGTCCCATGGAACCAATACTGAGGTGGGTCCAAGTGGTTGTTGTACATGCAGCATGTTTGTATAACAACTGAGGAACTCCAAGACTAGAGAAATCCAATCTCTTATCAGGGGCTACAAGCAAAACTGCTAAACCTTTGCCTGTAGAAAGATATTAGTTTTATTATACTGGGCACTTCCCAGATGGTGCTGGTGGTAAAGAACCCACCTGCCAATGCACGAGACGAAAGAGACATGGGTTAGATCCCTGGGTCTGGAAGATCCCCTGGAGGTGGGCATGACACCCCACTCCAGTATTCTTGCCTGGAGAATCCCATGGACAGAGAAACCTGGCAGACTACAATCCATAGGATCACAAAGAGTTGGGCACAACTGAAGTGACTTAGCAAACATGCATGCACATACTGGGCACTAACAAAACCTTATCTCTGCTCTAAGTCTATTCAATAACATCCTTGAAAAAATAGCTTGTAACAAAATATGTTAATGACTTTGTCTGCAAGATATACAGAACACAGGAGACCTATGAAAAATCATTTCTCAATGATAATGATCCAGCTCAATTTTAATCTTTCACAGTTCTTTCCTACACAAACCTGAAGAATTATAGAAGACTCTAAACTAGTTGGAGATTCTCAAGTGTATCATGCTACTTTATGTCTCTCAACGTCTTTGCTTATGTTCCTGGGAAGGCCTTTTGATATCCCATTCCACCTAGTCTACTTGGTATGAAGTTTTTCCTTTTTTAAGACTGAAAGAAAATGTTATTCAATAAACCCTCCCTTGTGTATCTTTGGGAGTAATGATCACCCCTACACTGGGGCCTACACAGAGCAGCCAGGGGTTTTATATTCATATGCATAAGTACTTCTTGTAGCCCAGTGGTTCTCTCTTACTGGCTCTTGGTATACTGGTAAAACACAATCTATGGTAGAGGTTTGCAGGTTAATTATTATTAGTAATAAAGTATTTGAATTTCCCTTGGCCTTGTTCTTCAAATAAATTTTAACACGATCCTTTGCAAGAATATTTTCATTTAAAATGTCACTTTCATCACATTGTATTTCTTTAAATGAGAAAGATAATGATAGAGTAGTCCTCAAAGAAACACAAAATGTCTAGATTATCTAGACCAAATATTTCCCCCATTTTCCCCTGTATCTTTCAGACAATTAAAAGAAAAAAAACAGAGCTATTCTTACATTTGTTAAGTGATCTTTAAAAAAAGCTATTTAGTCCTGAGTTTACAATTTTGTATGTGGTCCCAAATTTGCTTCTAAACAAAGGCTCTTATCCTGTAATATCAAATTGTCACCAGATATATTATTCCACTGAAATAATTCTTCTTCCATATCAGCAAATAAAAGTAATACAATTCAGTATAAAGTTACACTGTTTTCTATTCTTTGTTAAAGAAGGAAAAAGTAAAGCAGTAAAACATCTACTTGTATAACTTCGGTTCAGAGCTTCTTTTAACTGAGTGTGCCTTGAGAGGGAAGCAGTTGCATTATGTTTCATTGTTCAGTGTGTCAGGGCCACTGCAATTTCTCTTGGGGTGAGTTAGTGGCAGGCTTGCAATTTTAAGTCTCAGTGGCCTTCCTTTAATTAATTTGTTACAATATTGCTAGGATTTTTATGTTTTTAATATTTAATAATCAAAAAGCTTTTTCTGGTTTTGTGTGTTTGTTTTGTTTTTCGCTCATTGTCTTCAGATAGCTGTCTGCTTTTCCTAAGTAGAGTATATAACAATTGTGCATACTATTGATTCATACCACCAAATGCATCCTTGACGATATCAAGCAAATAAGCCATACTGTGAAAAACAAAAGGAGTAAAGCTAGGGAACACTAAAAGCTTAAAAGGAGATCCAGTATTATTAAAGTGCTTTGTCTAGAATCAATTCACACGATACCTTAGGGCATACCCCCTCATGAAAACACAAATAAATAAATAATGTAAAATAAAACTATGATTGCATAGCTTTCTTTCAAATGATTGTGCCCATCTACAACAAGAAAGAAAGTGTAATTAACGTACATCTCAATTTCAAAGGCCAAAGTATTTAAGGGGATGAAGTCGAAAATATAAATTCCTTTAGTTTTGAGGTTCACATCACTATTTCTTTTGTAATTTCAGAGCTAGCATCATCACTACTACACGTTGGAGGTCTAATAACCATTAGGTAAAAGGCGATGTAACAAAGTAGTGAACCTCGCAGACTTCAGTCAGAATCACACTAATGGAGCTTACCTGTTGTGTGGCCTCGGACAGATTACGTCACTTTTAGCTTTAGTATTTGTGCCTATAAAGTGGGTGCTAGCTAACTAATACATTCTTATTATCTGTGTCATATTCATCATCACAATGAGTATCTTTGGAGTTTTGCCCATCTTATGATGGGCAAAGACTGTTCTAAGCGTTTTCTGTAAATCATCTCATAACCTGCAGAGAAATACCATAAACTGTGTCTACAGATGAGAACTAAGACCAAGAAAGCTTCCATCATGTGCTCAAAGATCGCACAGCTATAAAGAAGCCAGACCTAGTTTGGAGCCTAGGTGTGTCTGAATTCCAAACCTGTCTATTTATACATCTAAGTTAGGGATTAAATTTTTTAAATGCATGTTAAACTTTTGGCTGAACAAAGGTCATAGAGTAAATACTATGCTAGATAATCCCAGGCGAATCCTTAAACCCAGAGTTTATGGAGCTGTCAGAATAAAGGAGGGGGCAGGAGGAAGTGCTCACAACTGTTTTTTCCTTCCTTTTCTTTCGTGATTCACACCGTGAGTCACTCCCACTAGTTTTAGAACTGAGAGTTCCCCAAAACCACTAACGGGCGTATATTGAAGAGAGAAAAAAAAAGCTTTACCTGAGATAAATATTAGGTAAGTAAATCAGTGCCCTGGAGGAGCCAAGTAATAGTAAAGTAACAGCCAAGTAACCAAACAAACGGAAAAAAAGGACACTGACCTTCATAACCTTAAGCTAATCTCACTGGTCTTTGGAATAGAATGTAATTGTCAGGAAGGGCGAATTCATTCTGAACTGGTTGCAAACAATGTATGGTTTCCCACTTGTTTATCTTCTATTTTCCTTTTTCCAATTTATCCTTTCTCCCTTTGGCATTGTATAAACTTCACCCACTTTTCTCCATTTACACACACAAACCAGAGACAGCAAAATTTCGAGTCATATCTAAACCCTAAGTTAACCCGTTTCTGGATCCCCAAATCAAAGTGTTGTGTTGCTGCCGTGTTGATTTTTCTTATTCACACTGTGGCACATGTAGCCCTTTTACAGATATTTCCCCACCCACAGTTTCAACGAATGAAAATGTATACTGATGGTGAAAGAACTGGCTGTCTGTTAAGCACAGTGTCTGGTTAACACTTCTAAGAAAGATATTAAACAAGAACTTCGGATAGTAGTTCCACATGGAGTTAGGCATTACAAGGTGTGCAAGTTTGTTAGGGCTTCCATAGCAGACTACCAACAACTGGGTGGCTTAAACAACAAAAATCATTTTCCCCACAGTTTGGGAGACTGGAAATCCAAGATCAAGATGACGGCAGATTCGGTATCTTCTGGAATATCTCTCTTGGATTGGAGATGGTCAGGACTCCCACTGAATCCTCACATGGTCTTCCATCTGTCACTATCTGTGTGCTCATCTCCTCTTCCCGTAAGGACAACAGTCACACTAGATTAGGGCTTTCCAAAGATGCTATTCATTGGGGTTCCATGTTTGACCCCCAGTTCAGTTATTTCAGTCGCTCAACTGTCTGACTCTTTGAGACCCCGTGGACTACAGCACGCCAGGCCTGCCTGTCCATCACCAACTCCTGGAGTCTACTCAACTCATGCCCTTTGAGTCAATGATGCCATCCAACCATCTCATCCTCTGTCATCCCCTTCTCCGTCTGCTCTCAATCTTTCCCAGCATCAGGATCTTTTCAAATGAGTCAGGTCTCCGAATCAGGTGGCCAAAGTATTGGAGTTTCAGCTTCAGCATCAGTCCTGCCAATGAATACTCAGGACTGATTTCCTTTAGGATAGACTGGTTGAATCTCCTTGCAGTCCAAGGCACTCTCAAGAGTTTTCTCCAACACCACAGTTCAAAAGCATCAATTCTTCAATGCTCAGCTTTCTTTATAGTCCAACTCTCACATCCATACATGACTACTGGAAAAATCGTAGCCTTGACTAGAAAGATCTTTGTTGGCAAAGTAATGTCTCTGCTTTTTAATATGCTGTCTAGGTTGGCCATAGCTTTTCTTCTAAGGAGTAAGCGTCCTTCAATTTCATGGCTGAAGTCACCATCTACAATGATTTTGGAGCCAAAAAAAATAAATAAATAAAGTCTGTCACCGTTTCCCCATCTATTTGCCATGAAGTAATGGGACCAGATGCTATGATCTTAGTTTTACGAATGTTGAGCTTTAAGCCAACTTTTTTACTCTCCTCTTTCACTTTCATCAATAGGCTCTTTAGTTCTTCTTCACTTTCTGCCATAAGGGTGGTGTCATCTGCATATGTGAGGTTATTGATATTTCTCCCAGCAATCTTAATTCCAGCTTGTGCTTCATCCAGTCCAGCGTTTCTCATGATGTACCCTGCACATAAGTTAAACAAGCAGGGTGACAATATACAGCCTTGATGTACTTCTTTTCCTATTTGGAACCAGTCTGTTGTTCCATGTCCAGTTCTAACTGTTGCTTTCTGATCTGCATACAGATTTCTCAGGAGGCAGGTCAGGTGGTTTGGTATTCCCATCTCTTTCAAAATTTTCCAGTTTATTGTGATTCACACAGTCAAAGGCTTTGGCATAGTCAATAAAGCTGAAGTAGATGTTTTTCTGGAACTCTCTTGCTTCTTAGATGATCCAGTGGATGTTGGCAATCTGATCTCTGGTTCCTCTGCCTTTTCTAAATCCAGCTTGAATATCTGGAAATTCATGGTTCATGTATTGTTGCAGCCTGGCTTGGAGAATTTTGAGCATAACTTTACTAGCGTGTGTGATGAGTGCAATTGTTCTGTGCGGCACTAGAGCGGTGAACGGTGGCTTCATGGCACTGGAGAGGCAAGTGGCAGAGAAGACATACCCCACGTCCAAGGTCAGGAGCTGCAGCTATGCTTCGCTGGACCAGACATGTGTAGATACCGCACATCCAAGGGCAAAGGAGAAGCCCCAGCAAGATGGTAGGAGGGGCAAATTCACATTTAGAATCAAACCCCATTCCCACCAGAGACACTCAGAGGGCTCAAGCCAACCTTGCACACACCAGGACCCAGGGACCCCACAGAGACTGAGACAGAACTGTGTTTGAACATCTGTGGAGGTACGGGTCAGCAGTGGTCTGCCGCAGGGACAGGGGCTCTGGGTGCAGCACACTTGGGTATGACAAAGCCCTTTTGGAGGAGGTCCCCATTAACCACACTGTAGATCTGCCGGAACTTACACAGGACTGGGAAATAGACTCTTAGAAGGCACAACAGAACCTTGTATACCAGGACCAAAGGAGAAAAGAACAGTGACCACACAGGAGACTGTCCCGAACTTGCCTGCGGGTGTCTGGGAGTCTCCGGTGGAGGTGTGGGTCGGTGGTGGCCTGCTGCAGGTCTGGGGGCACTGATGGTAGCAGTACATGCATGGGATCTTTTGAGGGAGGTCACCATTATCTTCATTACCTCCACCATAGTTTGGCCCCAGGTAAATGGCAGGGAAGGAACACAGCTCCACCCATCAACAGAAAATTGGATTAAAGATTTACTGAGCATGGCCCCACCCATCAGAACAAGACCCAGTGTCCCCCTCAGTCTCTCCCATCAGGAAGCTTCCATAAGCCTCTATCCTTCTCCATCAGAGGGCAGACAGACTGAAAACCAGAATCACAGAAAACTAACCCATATAATCACATGGACCACAGCCTTCTCTAACTCAATGAAACTATGAGCCATGCTGTGTAGGGCCACCCAAGATGAACAGGTCATGGTGGAGAGTTCTGACAAAATGCGGTCCACTGGAGGAGGGAATGGCAAACCACTTCAGTATTCTTGCCTTAAGAACCCCATGAACAGCATGAAAAAGCAAAAAGATAGGACACTGAAAGATAAACTCCCCAGGTCGGTCAGTGCCCAATACACTACTGGAGATCAGTGGAGAAATAACTTCAGAAAGAATGAAGAGATGGAGCCAAAGCAAAAACAACACCCAGTTTTGGATGTGACTGGAGACGGAAGCAAGGTCCAATGCTGTTTGTCCCTAAATTACCCAATTTTAGTGAAAATCCTGCATTCTGCCAAGTCAGTTTAGCTAGAATCCCCCAACCTTGACAGCCCATCACCCTGGATATCTGATGGAGTTTCTCATCCTCTATCATCTGGAGAGGAGAAACAGTGGAAACAGTGGCAGACTCTATTTTGGGGGGCTCCAAAATCACTGCAAATGGTGACTGCAGCCATGAAATAAAAAGACGCTTACTCCTTGGAAGAAAAGTTATGACCAACCTAGACAGCATATTAAAAAGCAGAGACATTACTTTGCCAACAAAGATCTTTCTAGCCAAGGCTATGGTTTGTCCAGTAGTCATGTATGGATGTGAGAGTTGGACTATAAAGAAAGCTGAGCATGGAAGAAGTGATGCTTTTGAACTGTGGTGTTGGAGAAGACTCTTGAGAGTGCCTTGGACTGCAGGGAGATCCAACCAGTCCATCCTAAAGGAAATCAGTCTTGAATGTTCATTGGAAGGACTGACGTTTAAGTTGAAACTCCAATACTTTGGCCACCTGATGTGAAGAGCTGACTCATTTGAAAAGACCCTGATGCTGGGAAAGATTGAAGGTGGGAGGAGAAGGGGACGACAGAGGATGAGATGGTTGGATAGCATCACCGACTCAGTGGACATGAGTTTGAGTAAGCTCCTGGAGTTGGTGATGGACAGGGAGGCCTGGCATGCTGCAGTCCATGGGATCACAAAGAGTCGCACACGACTGAGCAACTGAACTGAACTGATCATTTCCCCCAGGCAGTGTCTAATCATCCTTGCTTGCCTTCAGCAAGAATTCTACTCAGTCATGTTAGCTAGAATCCATACTTTTTCCTTAATGTTTCTTATTAGTAATTTTTCATCCACTACCATCTGTACCACCCAAACCCTAATGACATCATTTTAACTTAATTTCATCTTCAAAGACCATATCAGTTACATTCTGAAACACCAGGACTTCAACATATGAATTGGTGGGTGGTGTGGATACAATCTAATTTATGATACAAGGCCTTGGTGTGTTGCCTCTGTGGCTCAATTTCAGAACTGGTGCCACAGGCTTAAACTTACAGATTCTCTCCCTTCACTTCTTCCTGACTCTCTTTGATCTAGGGTTTAGATCAGTTATCAAGAGTCCCCCCAAGGAGACAGCTAGCTAGGCAAGCAGCTGCATTTATGAGCTGCTCTCCTTGGCCTGAGAGCATCTCATTTTTCAAGTGTTCATAAGAGAGTAATATGAATTACCAAACCAATAATTTGCCTTCTATTATTCATTTCCTTTTTACTGGTAAGATTTTAGAAGTCTGCTGAACCAGTGATACATTTACTGCTACTGCTACTGCTAAGTCACTTCAGTCATGTCCGACTCTGTGTGACCCCACAGACGGCAGCCCACCAGGGTCGCCCGTCTTAGCAAAGTTAGCTTGAGCTCAGTGAAGTGAGTGAGCTGTGTTGAACCAACAGGCATGAACTCACTCCCTGCAGATATCTGAGGGACTAAGATAGAAGAGGAAAGCAGAAACTATGTGTCTGTTTTCATGGCTCTTCCTCCTGCCCAGAAGCCATTCACTGCAGCCCAGTGGGAACAGGCAGCTCTGTGGTGCCTGTGGCAGCTGGTTCTTGTGGCAAGCAGAGGAACAGGATTTGAGCTGTCACCTTATCTCATGTCAACCCACACTCCATCACTTATAGAGGACCCAGGTGTCTGAGAGGCAGAATTCAAATTTACATTCCTTGTTCCCCAGTTCTGAAGTCAGGCACAAAGCCATTCCACAGGCAACACCTCCTGCATCAGCACCAAGAGGGTCATCTGGTTTTACAAGTACTTTTTTCCTGGAGAATAAAGTATTTGTGTTTGTATCTGTATGTGTTTTCCTTACAATTTCCAGTGCTAAGACAGAATAGATGGGATTCTTTTTAATGGCTTTCAAAAAAAAAAAGCCTGTTCTGAGGCCAGGGGGATGAGCACATTGTGCAAATTCAATAATAAATAAACAGATTTAGCAAAGAGGAAAATGATACTTTGTTCTTTGGAAGTGGTCCTGAGGGCTCAGCTATTGGCACATTTTACAAATCAGTGATCTTGGAAGTGCTTCTGTTGAAATAAATTAAAATCTCCGGTGAGTGTCAGCAAAGCTTTTCTCCCTTGTTTCTTGTCAGAGGCAACATCCAGAAAGAGAGCTGGTCTCCTTCTGGACTTGCTCTAGAGGTATTTTGACAGATTTTGCTTTTATTCTTTGTATAGTCATTGTTTTCACCTTAATTATTTTTTTTTGCAACAGTGAGGCTTAGTATTTCTTCTTCTAGCACAGAAAACAAATTTGCAGAGAGAATGGCCCATTAATCACAGTGATCCTAAGTCATTAGCAAGTGTTAATTACATAACAACAGAAAAACCCTTAAATGCATCTTTTAACTAATCATAAAACCTCTGCAACACTTTCTCTGGCTATTTGAAACTTCCTTTGTTTCAGTAATTATGAAGATGTCTTATACTGTATTTGTGAAATAATTTAAGGTCTAGATCTCAGCCTCTACTGAAATGGTTTCTATTTCTACTGTGGGCTATGTTCTTTCATGAATCTTTTTTCATTTGACTATTAATATTATAGAGGTTACAGACAGATATTCCCTGATAAAACAAATTTTAATTTTAATAGCAGAGGTTTCACTCTGCTAGGAAAACTTAATTAATCATTTAATTGTTTAAAATCAGGCAGGTCTCTCTTTTCAAAACCTCAAATTGTGGAATTGAAATGAATGTCTACCTTCTTCTGTGTTAACTCCTTGAGAAAGCTCCAATTATGTAATCACTTTGTCATTTACAAAAATATAACTGAAAATTACCAGAGGAAGCATCCCTGAATTCATATACATGCACATATATATACTATATACATACACACTATGAAGTGTGAAAGTGTTAATTGCTCAGTCATGTTCAACTCTTCGACCCATGGACTGTAGCCTGCTAGGCTCCTCTGTCCGTGGGATTTTCCAGACATGACTACTGGAGTGGGTTGCCATTTCCTTCTCCAGGGGATCTTCTCAACCCAGGGATCAAACCCAGGTCTCCTGCATTGCACACAGACTCTTTACCATCTGACCTGCCAGGGAAACCCCATACACTAAGCAAAGTAACTCAGAAAGAGAAAGATAAATACCATATAATATCACCCATTTGTGGATTCTAAATATGACACAAATGAACTTATACTGGATCTTTCCAGTATAATTCTCTTTATATAAAATAAAAAAGATTGGATATTATATCATTCTTTCCATTTGTATCCAGTTAAAGCACATTTGATCTGATACATTCAGTATTTCATCTGTTCTTTCCTTCTTTTCTCCTTCTTATTTTTCCTCTCTACTTTTGTTCCACTTTTTGTTCTTTTCTCTTTTTTTTTTTTTGACTCTTCTCATTCTCCTTCTTAAACTTTTCTCTTTTGCCTTAACATTATTTTCTTTTTTTCCTTTTGCATTTCCTCTGTTGTATTGTCTTTTCTCAGCAATTTCTTTTTTTTCTAGAGCTTTCTATGTTTTCCTGATTTCACCCTCACTCTTCTGTTTCTGACTTTGTGACTATCATCCTACAATGTAAAATGATACCTTGATTTTCTTTGTTCTAGCCTCACTATAATGCTATATTATTGTCCTTTCTCTCTCCGCATTTAAATAATAATTTTTTTTTACCAGCTTTTACAATTCATTGCCTAGGAACATAGAATTCTAATAGGCAGTGATAACATAATTAGTAAAGTCTGTGTAATGTTCAACATATGATGAGTGGAGAATAAACTGTGAGTACCTTAGCAAGGGATCTCCCTGCCCCCACCACCACCATCAGTCAAAGCAAAAGATGAATTTACCAGAAATATTTTTTCTAGGCTTCATTTTATAACTGGTGTTCAAATAATTAAACTGAATATCAATTCAATAAATTGAATTAAATTTCACCTTAGGACAGGACCTTCTAACATTCTTTTCTTTTCAGACTTCTCTTTTTTCTGCTCCATGAACCATGTAATAAGAAAATAAAAACACAAGAGAGTTGCTTACAACTCAGGTACCAGTTTCTTGCAAAACAAGAAAGCCAGTTTTATAAAACAATGGAGTGAAAGAAGAAGACAGAGAGAAAGGGGAAGGAAGAGAAATCGGTGTCTATGGAGTAATGAAGAGTTAAATCCCTTGCTAAGACGGAGATATCTATATCTAGAAACTTCTGAATTAGGGGAATAAACCCTCTTCTTATGAATATGCATAGGTACTGAACATTACTGCTAAATAGATTGTGGCCAGTAGGACCAGATGGGGTCAAAATAATGGAATCAGAGGAAGGCTAAGCCTATGTTTCCTGCATCTCTCTGAACAGCATGTTAGTCTTCTCAGAGGACTCGTGTTTCCTACAGGTTCACTGAAGACGCTGAAAGGTTTACTGAGGAAAGGAAGCCATGGCACTGACCAGATGACAGAACAAGCCTTGGAAGTATAAGGGCAAGATCATGTGTGGAGGGATAGAACTGGGGTATCGAGGAAACTCAAATATATCTGTCAATTAAGAGGTGCGTGGAGAAAGAGGAGACCAAGAGAACTGGTTTGTGTGGTAAAGAGAAAGTATATACTAAATCAATGTTTGCAAATCACTTAATTATTACAATTTACTTTGATCACATGTTCTACCATAATGTAGCTTTGAATTATACAGTTCTCTCCTGTTAACATTCCACCACTGGGTACAAGGGCAATGTTAACAATTATTAAAATGGAAGAATTTTCAACTTTCTTAAAGACAAGACAGAAAATCAAAGAAACTAAAGCATCCCCTGAAATATCCAAACAGGTCATTTAAATGGCATACAAAATTATATTAACAATTAATTCAATAAATATCAGAAATTTCAAGAATGTAAGACAGAAACTATAAAAATTTCTAATGGAACAAAATTAAAATTTTATTTGACTAAAGAATGACTTCTTATTTCTACCTCATATGAGATATAAAGATAAATATTTAGCATATTTTCATGAAAGATAAAATTCCTTTAAGAAAAGCAAAGTGAAACTAGTTTGAAACAGAAAGATCTAAGTAAGAGAAAGGGTAGGTAGAAGTAACTGAATGTTTTTGGCTCTAGGTCATTGAAGATTTTCTTCTCAAAGATGAATTAGTTACCTGCTGCTGTCTTCTTAAATTCACATGTGCTGGACAGAAGCATTTAGAAATATCTTGATGTTTTGTTACACAATCCTGATTTTCCAGAAAGATCGTAAGTATAAGAGATCTCACCAGAAGTATTTTTTTCCACTTTTCCCTATTATCTAAATGTAATTTCAGGTGTTAATTACTCATGTATAAGCATTTTAGATGAAAATGATCATTTAACTTGCCTTGATAAATTTTTTTTTGTAGCTTAGTATGTGTAAATGATCCAAAAGAGAGAACATAGAAACAAGAGAAAACATGTTGCTAAGGAGATGATTTAACAGTGTATTTATAAAACCACTCATTGTTTGAATGGATTTTTCACACATTAACCATGACTGTAATTTTCAAATTGCATTGATGCAGCCAGGTGTTTATGCCTGTATCCAGCATCAGTACCAGCATCTCTTCCAACTACTGAGGGCTCATGACAATGCTTTGTTATCATCCCCGCATTCTTTTTGTTAGACAATTTTTAAATAATATAAGATAATAGAGGTAAAATACTGTGTTATAATAGGCAGTGTTCAAAGGAGTTTTTTATTTTATACGTACAAAATAAAAGACAAATAATCTTAGTGTCAACAAGAGTAAATGAAATCAAGCATGCAATGATAAATAGGGTTTTGTTTAAAATTACTCAGACACACAAAAGTTGACAGGGCATGTAATGTGGGAGAAAAGAGTTATTGACTCTGAGATGCAAAGCATAGAAAACACAGATTAAAATAAAATTAAATGGAGAGTATTAGTGATCTATAATGTGATCGTCTGCATATAATGTGTTTTTATATAAATACTGCAGATAAAGTAAAATTACTGTCTAAAACATGTAATGCTTTAAAACAACAGTGGATGTTTATATTACCAGATAAATAAATAAAATTTAAAAATTGCAAGACAACTGAAAAGAAGAACATAAAATCTTTTAAAACTTGGGTCATGTGAATATGCACATTATAAATACAATGTATAAGTGTGTCTTAAACGTGCAAATTTTACAATCTTGGAAATTATACTTTATCAACTATTTTTCTACTGCTGTTATTCAGTCATGAAGTCATGTCTGACTCTTTGCCACCCCATAGACTGCAGCACGTCAGAGTTCCCTGTCCTTCACTATCCTGACAAATTAGGCAGAATAGTTGGAGTAGAAAAAAATGATACTTCAAAATGATTTCTAAGTTGGTCAGGTAAACAAATCTCTAATTTCATAGAAAAATACAAATTAAGCACCTCTCCCACCCCACTATCTCTTTAAAGATAAGATGGACAAAATGAAATTATAATGTCACTGGTTAATTATGTAACTTCATTTTTTTTTTCATTTAAATATCAGGCAAGAGTTCATAAAGACACTGCAAAACATTTAAGAAAAACCAGTTGAGATAGAATACTAATACTGGCCTGAGGAAAAACAGAGTGGGGAAATCAAAATATGCGTTGAGCCACTATGTAAAAGACAAAATGTAATTAACATAGTAATGGACATGCAAATTAAAAGGCTATGGACTATATGTACTGTCATATTAAAAATAATTTTTAAGTACTAGCAATATCACATGTTGATAATCACTAGAGAAAATATATAATTAGGCAACAAGTATAACCTCATTAAAATTAATTTAGCAAGATAAAGTAAAATGTCTAATGCATTTAGACAAATGTCTAATGCATCTAATTCAGTGATCAGAAATCTCACATCTAAGAAACTCTTCCAAGAAGTAAAATTTAAGAATATTGTTATATACACACAAGGATATTCATATTAGTATTTTTTGTAATGATAAATCTGGAGGTAGGTTTGATATTTACCAATAACCCACCTTAAACAAAAATTATGAATATGACACATTCAGAACAGTAAGTTCTTTACTTACTGATGTGGAGAGCTATCCATTAAACTGCTAAAAAAAAAAAAAAATGGAAGTTGCAAGCTATAGGAAGATCCTGCTCACAGCATTACTCAATGTCTTCTTGTTGAACTTCCAGATGTTCAAGCTGGATTTAGAAAAGGATCAAATTGCCAACATCCGTTGGATCATTGAAAAAGCAAGAGAGTTCCAGAAAAGCATCTATTTCTGCTTTATTCACTATGCCAAAGCCTTTGACTGTGTGGATCACAATAAACTGTGGAAAATTCTTTGCCACATTATGTGAACAGCTGACTCATTGGAAAAGACCTTAATGCTGAGAAAGATTGAAGGCAAGAGGAGAAAGGGGCGGCAGAGGATCAGGTGGTTATATAGCATTACTGACTCAAGGGACATGAATTTGAGCAAACTCTGGGAGATAGAGGACAAAGGAGCCAGGCTTGCTACAGTCCATGGGGTGCAAAGAATCAGACATGACTTAGCAACTGAATAACAACAAATCAAAATAAATAAGAGAGTAGACTTAATCAGGGTGTCTAGAGACAAGGAAGTAAGAGTCTACCAAATAGATTTCAGCAGTTGTTTTTAGAGAATATTTGTCAAACATAATCAGGCTTAGCAAGGCTATCATGGATGCAAAGCTAGGAATAAAGAGAGAAGTATTGCCAGATGGACTAAAGGTGATGATGAATAATGTAGCAAACTCAAGCAGGGAGGAAAAGTGAGCACATGGAAAAACTCCTTTCCTACTACCTCCAGACATTAACTGATACATTTTAAGGATCAGAGACATGTCTGCCTTTAGCCTGTGACTTAAAAAATTGCTGGCTGAAGCGAATGCCTAAAGCTCCATCAAGAAAGATATAAAGATTTTGGCAATAAAATAAAAAGTAGCTTTTATGCATAACCTGGCATCGCATATCTGATACTGCTTATGTTTGAAATCTATCCAATGGATAGATTTAATTTACATAAATCCAGAAAAACAGTTCAATGGTCTCATCTCAAATAATCAGAAGGTATTTGTATGTAGCCATTTAGAATTACTCTTCCAGCAAAGAGCAATTTAAATGAGAATATTGAAAGCCAATCCGTAATTATTTAGTTTATTTCCTAACTGGGAACTCAGACAACATGGATTCATGCCAGGAAATTATAGAGTCATTTAATTTAGAGGTAATTATTTTTTACCATTATCAAAGATATATGAGCATTGCCAGTAAACAAAAATGTAAAGTATGCTTACTAACTAGGAACACTTGAAGCACTGAATGTGCCTTTCTAAGGCCCTGGAGATACATGATATAAATGACATATGTGTTATAGATGGAGCAGCTGGACAGTGTTGGGTCAGCTTTCTGGTAGTCTTCACAGGAAGGGAAGGAAATGTTGTAATGTTCACATTAAATGCAGTAAAAAAAAAAAAAAAAGCTATTGGCATTATAGTTGCAAAGCTATCCTCTAAGCTGTTTTATTCAGGCTAATGGGATTCCTGCAGATGTTTGATGTGACAAATAGATGAAACAGCCAACAGACTGTGACTTAGAATGTGTAATTGAGTATTAAATTTTTCCTTTCCAAATGTCTCTTTAAGAATAGTTTATTCCCCATCTCTATACACCTATTTTGCTCCAGGTGCATAAGTATTGCTTCTAACCTACTTTAAATTATGTTACTAATAGCAGTATTTCTATCTGTAGTTTATGAGTACTTTGTATATATATTATCTAGATACTGTGGGCTTCCACTGTGTAGCTAAGGAAGAGTTAATTCCAAATAGTTTAGTGACTTGCCAGTTGGTAGTGAATAACTGCAGTGGAATTTCATTTGCATCTGCTGCTATTTTACATGAAGTTTTAATTATCATTGAAATTTGTTATCATAGATATAAAAGCTTTCTGAAAGGATGAAGCCCACTAGACACACTTGTATCAGATGTGCTGAGATGTTCTAAGAAAAGAATATATTCTTTACAACCCTGGGTCTTTCCACTACTTCACTTCTATCCGTATCCAGTATTTAGCACTCTGTTTAAATAGATGATTAATCTGATTTCAGTATTGACCATCTGGTGACAACCATGTGTACATTCACCTCTTGTGTGCTAAGACCAATGTGTTCTCTTGACAAAGCTCTGTTAACCTTTGCTTTGCTTCGTTCTGTACACCAAGGCCAAATTTGTCTGTTATTCGGGTATCTCTTGACTTCCTACTTATGCATTCCAGGCCCCTATGATGAAAAGGACATCTTTTCTTGGTGTTAATGCTAGAAGGTCTGTAGGTCATCAGAGTACCCATCAACTTCAGCTTCTCTGGCATCAGTAGTTGGGGTATACATTTAGATTACTGTCATATAGAATGGTTTGCTTTGGAAGCAAACCAAGATCATTCTGTCGTTTTCGAGATTGCATCCAAGTACTGCATTTCAGACTCTTTTGTTGACTATGAGGGCTACTCCATTTGTTCTAAGGGATTTTTTTCCCACAGTAATAGATATAATAGTTATCTGAATTAGATTCACTCATTCCTGTCCATTTTAGTTCACTGATTCTAAGATGTTGATGTTCAATCTTGCCATCTCCAATTTACCTTGATTCACGGGCCTAACATTCCAGGTTCCTATGCAATATTGTTCTTTACAGCATCAGGCTTCACTTTCACCAGCAGACACATCCACAACTGAGTATCATTTCTGCTTTGGCCCAGCCGCTTCATTCTTTCCTGAGACATTAGTAATTGCCCTCTGTCCTTCCCTGGTGGCTCAGATGGTAAAGAATTTGTTTGCAATGCTGGAGACCTGGGTTTGATCCCTGGGTCAGGAAGATCCCCTGGAGGAGGAAGCAGCAACCCACTTGAGTAATCTTGCCTGGAGAATTCCATGGACAGAGGAGTCTGGTGGGCTACAGTCCAGGGGGACATGACATGACGTCTTCTGACCTTGGGGGCTCATTTTCTGGTGTTATATATGTTTGCTCTTTCATACTGTTCATGGGGCTCTCGAGGCAAGAATATAGGAATGGTTTGCCATTCCCTCCTCCAGTGGACCACATTTTGTGAGAACTCTCCACTGTGTGTCCATCTTGGGAGGCCCTACATGGCATAGCTCATAGTTCAATGAGTTATGCAAGACCTTTTGCATAATAAGGCTGTGATTCATGAAGGGGATTAAATAGATAATCTCTGCCCTGTGTTATTGCAGTACAATTCCAACTGGTCATACATAAACTCCTACTTTCCTTCTTCTGCAACCACACTGAAAGTCTAAAAGCATTTTGTTCATGAACCCTTAAGTTTCCAAACTTTCATTGGCTTTCCATTGTCCCTAGGAAAAATCTAGTGTTTTATGTGGCTTAAAAGGCTCAGGTATCTGCTGACTTCTGCAGCTTCATCTCTCTACATTCTGCTTTCTGCATTTTTCTTCTTATTCTTCTAAGGCTCTCTCTTGAATTTGAAAATACTATTTCTGCTGCAAAACTACTGTGTCATTCCCTTCCATTCCTGTCTAGAAAATTCCAACTAATTCTTTAAACGTAGGCCAAATGTCTTCTGGTAGACCTCCCTTTTACTCTCAGATCACTGGAGATCCACATGTGCTCCTAGGACATCTGTGTTTCTATTTTATTAGCTTTCTTTATATTCAGAATTTTTTATTGATTTAAAAAAAAACTGTGTGAGTCTACCATGTTTTGGTTACTTGTCACTGTGGCATCAATGTTTCATTTGGTTGTCAAATAAAAAAATTTGGAAAAAATTTTAAAAACCAACAATATATGAATGAATGGATGGATGGATATAGAAATAAAATAATGGGTATAAATTTGAGTAAAAAAAAAATAATGGTTCTCTAGCTAGGTTTCTATCTACTATCTAGCTTTTTTTTAAAAAAAGTACACTATTAAAAAAGCCCTAGAACTTCAAAAACCAATTCAGCAAGTCAACTTATGGGGTATTTTTACATTAATAGAGGTTAATGGAATGACATTTTAACATACAAGATATGACATTTTGCAAATAGAGGACAAAGACAGTAATGGATATGATGAAAAAGCACACTCTAACATTATAGGAAACTTTGATTGTTTGGAATCAAACTTTCAATGATGTTCCTAACTGTGTTATAAATGCATCTGTTTCAGTATTTAAACACTGACAAGATCACAAGTGAAATGGAAATTTCACCCTAATTTGAAGGTAAATTTTGTCTACTGTCCATCTGCAGGTGATTTTCACTATCAAATGGAAGAATCTAGGAAGAAAAGAAAAAGGCTTAAGGTTTTTCAGTTAAACATTTAGGGCTTTAAAGGTTTAGCAATATTTTGTTCTTTTCAACTCTAGAAATAATGACCTACATATTTCCTTGAGATAATAAATATTCTTTATATAAAACTGCAGGATAATTGTTAAAAGCAAGGTGTCTCCAGGTGGCAAGAAATGGCATTTTCAGTGACAATTTATTTACAATTAGGGAAATTCTAGTTTGACATGGGATTGATTTAACTAGTGTGCTTTGTGTATGGGTAGATTCAAAATTTTATGCCGAAATATTGCTAACACTGCTTATGAGTAGTTCTATGTGATTATGAAATGACTGCTTTATCCCTACGTTTGTACTCTTTTCATTTCAAATGGAAAAAAAGCCCAAGGTTGTTCAAGTAATGAGGGGGTTGTGAGAAAGCAGCCTATCAAATATGCTAATGAGTTAATTGGATTGAGAGTTTATTACTGTGATATCAGAAATACTCTGGGCTTCAAATTGAAAAGGACTATTTTTAATTTTTTTTAAAGTTTCTAAAATGACATTATACTATCTTTTTACAAGCCAACCCACACACAGGCATACACTCCCTATTCAAAATGAATTGGGTCTTCATCCATAAACCAATGCTTTGAACCTGCATCTCCACTGGCACAATTGGTGGTTTTGTTCCTTTAATAGAACTTTCCAAGCTATATACTTCCTCCACTGACAAGTATTTTGAGAAAGGTGACTATTCTAAACAGCAAAGTTTTTACTACAACAGATCTAATCAGAACAAAGACATGTGCTCTTTTGAAGTGATTGGATATTACTAAGTGTTGCAGCTTCTGGCTCAGCCTCTATCAGCAGGTACATGATTTCTAGGTATGGAGGGAAGTAATTACTATGCTGTTTAGAATGCATAGAACTCCAGAACAATAGAGGTAGTTATTAAAAATTGATTTTTTGTAGATAGCTATCATTTATTGTCCAGGAAAGGAAATCTAAAATATTAATTAAATATTAATTAAAATTTAATAAAAATATTTTTAAAAGCAGAGGCATTACTTTGCCAATAAAGGTCCATCTAGTGAAGGCTATGGTTTTTCCAGTTGTGTATGGCTGTGAGAGTTGGATTATAAACAAAGCTGAGCACCGAAGAATTGATGCTTTTGAACTGTGGTGTTGGAGAAGACTCTTGAGAGTCCCTTGGACTGCAAGGAGATACAATCAGTCAATCCTAAAGGAAATCAGTCCTGAATATTCACTGGAAGGACTAATGCTGAAGCTGAAGCTCCAGTACTTTTGGCCACCTGATGCAAAGAACTAACTCATCAATAAAGTCCCTGGTACTGGGAAAGATTGAAGGCAGGAGGAGAAGGGGATGACAGAGGATGAGATGGTTGGATGGCATCACCGACTCAATGGACATGAGCTTGAGCAAGCTCTGGGATTTGATGATGGACAGGGAGGCCTGGCATGCTGCAGTCCATGGGGTCACAAAGAGTTGGACACAACTGAACAACTGAAATAAAGTGAATCATTTATTGTCCGGGTAAGAAAATCTAGATACAACAGTCCGTGTTTTTATTATCATTATATCAGGGCTGCTGGGATTTTTTGCTATGAGAAATCCAACTTTTAACATATCACATCTTCTTTGATTTATGCTATTGCACCACACAGTCTTAGTTTGCATGGTGCATAATTCATCATGCAATTATAATAAAATCTCAGAGTGATAAAATCAAGAAGCAAGAATAGAGAGGAAAACGATTATTCCTGTGGTCTCTGTCCCATAGAAGCTGAATTATGTTGAATTTGAACTGAGGCTTCTGAGAAAAGAATGAAGGGAATGACTTGACCCTGTAATACCATTGGATGAGCACAGATTTTCTATGCAAAGAAAATGTTTGCTTTCCTATTTGTGAAAAAATTTTCCCAGAAGAAGACAGACATTATAATTATATTTAATTTCAAAACACTTATAGGGCAGGAATGCATTAACAAACCTCCAAAAGTTCTCCTCCTCCATAAAAGCAATGAGATTGGCAACAGTGATCAAGGGTCAGCTTTTCTAAAATTTGGAGACTAGGGCTTCCTGGCTGGCTCAGTGATTCAAGAATCCTCCTATAATGCAGGAGACACAGGACAAGTGGATTTGATCCCTGGGTTGGGAAGATCCCCTGAAGGAGGGAAATAGCAACCCACTCCAGTATTCTCGCCTTAAAAATCCCACAGACAGAGGAGCCTGGTGGCCTACAGTCCAAAGGGTCACAAAGAGTCAGACACTTGCAACAATTTGTGTAGTCTTTATTCAAGATTTTATGAAATCTCATTTTTTAAAATAGTGAGGTTTATAGCATTTCAAATTTCATTGGTACCAGGTCCCTCTCTACTAGTTCTGTGATAGCCTTGAGAACCAACAGCCCATAATAAAAGTAGCAACCTAGAATCCTCTAGAGGGAATGAAATGGGGCTGGATTGCCTCCAAAATGCAATTCCCTTGGTTTCCTGGAAAATCCCACTGGCAGGACTTATTTTATTTGACCTGGTTCAGACCTCTCACAAGGTGAACAGTCTTCTCCTGAGGGTGTTGTTGAAAATATAAGTGGCCATTATTTATCATCACGGCTACCTGAAGCAATGAGTTGGGGCAAATGACAAACTGACCAAAACAAAAGGAAAAGCTGGAGAATGAGATGCCCATAGGAGACTTTGAAAGCACCAGTGTTTTTCTGGGGAACTATAAGGTCACATGCATGGGTAGTATTGTGTGAAATCCTAGAAATGGCATGTACAGGGCTGCATACATGCTTAAGAGAGACCTAAGACTGTCTTAATCTCTCACTACTGGCTGACTTTCAGGCCAGGTGAAGGCAGAAAATGAAGGCCAAAATGGAGTAAGAATGTCTCTGTGTTGAAGACATGCCCTAACATACACAAAAGTCCCTTAACGATGACTAGGAGACATATTGGTACAAACATTGGGGGACTTACAAGTCCTTTGTCTGATAAGGATTTAGTATCCAGAACATAATTTAAAAACTTACAAGCTAACAATAAAAAGACAAATAATCCAATTTAAAAATAAGAACTTGAGTATTTTCCCTAAAGAAGATACACAAATGTCCAACAAGCTCAAAATAAAAAGGTATTCAACATCATTAGTTATTAGGGAAATGATAAGTGCAGCCACAATAAAATACCACTTTATAGCTACTAGGATGGCTAGTATGATGGCTGTGTATTAAAAACACAGATAATAACAAGCGTTGTCAAGAATGTGGAGATGAGAGCCTTCGTAGACTGCTAGTAGGAATGTAGACTGGTGTAACCATTTTGAGTGAGAGTTGGGGAGCTCCTTGAAAAGTTAAACATAGAGTTATCGTATGATCCAGTAATTCTATCCCTTAATATATACCCAAGAGAACTGAAAATATATATTTACTCAAAAACTGGTATGCAAATATTCATAGCAGCATTATTGATAAGAACCAAAGATTAAAAACAACCCAATGATCATTAACTGATGAATGGGTAAACAAATATTCTATGTTCATATTCAGCCTTGAAAAGAAAAATGAAATACTGTTTCTGATGCAATATCCATAAACTTTGAAAATAAAAATGAATGATAAATGAAAACCTATGATAAATGAAAAGATCTCCATATAAAAAGCAACACATTATATGATTCCATACACATGAAATGTCTAGAATGGACAAATCCATGGAAACTAAAAGTAGATTAGTAAAAAGTAGCTTAGCCATGTGGCTGGCAGGGCGAGGAGCGGGGAAGGGCACTAGGAAATGATTACTGATGGGTATGGACTCTCTTTATGGGATGAGAAAAGTGTTCTTGTATTAGATAATAATGAGGGCTCTGTCACTTTGTGAATATATTTATGATTACTGAAATGTATACTGTAAAAGGATAAATTTTATGGTATTGAATTATATCTCAATTTAAAAACTGATAACTCATTCACTAAAGAAAAGAGAGAAAAATTTCACTTGGATGTCAATATTTGTACACATTCAAAATAATCAGATATTACAATATTAAATAAAAGTTTAGGGGAAAATATTGCCTTTGGAACAATAGCAAACCCCCCTTCCCAAATATTCCTTAGCAGGATCTCAAAGTATATTTGCATTCAGATAATTCAGTTTTACCACATTAATATGATGGATCTGAGTCTTAGATAATTAGGGCAAATATTTACATGATAAGTTCCTAAAATATCAACACTGATTGATGTCTGAGTTTAAAAATTTTCCTGTTTATAGATGAGATCTATGAAGTTTAACTATATATTTTTTAGTTTTCTGAATAGATATTTTAATAGAAGTATAGTTGATTGAAATCTCTGTAAAATAGCATATCTCCTCAAAAGTTTGTAGAATAAACTAACTTTGGTAACAAACAAGAAGCTGCTATAATGACGTATATTGATGAAAAATAGATATGCTTTGGTTTTCTGAATCAGAAAGGTGATAAATAATTAATGGTGGGGCATAACTCAGGAGTCTTAAGGTTGAAGCCTGAGTGAAAAATTAGCATCCTGTAGAACAGTCTGGGAATTTGAGAGCATTCATTTCTCCTGAGGTTTCACTTTACAAATCCATGCTTCTTTGTTTAATCTCTTTCATTCATTCCCCTGTTTGTTAGTATACTTATTCACTTATTTTATTTAACTTAGATATTTGATATTCAATTAACCATAAGCATTTATTAAGTAGCTAATGGTGCAAAACAGGGGCTTCCAAGCAAAATACAGCCTAAATGTAGTGAATACAAGACTAGTAGAGATTATAAATCTTCTTTCATGTTATTACAGAATGAACTTAAGGCCGTATGTGGAAATATTTTGAAGTATAACAATTATAAATCTCTACTAAAGGAATTCAAATGAAGGAATACATCATGGCAAGAAGGTCTTTTTTATAAACAGTTTTAAAAGTTTTTGAGCAATGCAAACATTGTTTAAAATGCTTTACATCAAGTCCTGACTACAATCCTTAAAGTAGGCACGATTATGATCACTATGTTATAGATGGCTACTATGCAGTGGACTTTTCAACACTTTTACAACATTTTGCTATTGCTGGGTTGGGAAGGTCTCCTGGAGTAGTAAATGGCAACCTGCTCCAGTAATCTTGCTGGAAAATTCCATGGATGAAGGAGCCTGGCAGGCTACAGTCCATGGAGTCACAAAGAGCTGGACATGACTGAGTGACTGAGCACACACACACACAATATTTGCTATGATATATTATCTGGACTTTGATGGGATGATTAACTTGGTATGAAAAGCCTTAGGGAAAAAGAGAATTTCAAGTTTGAGGAATAAAGAGAACGGAAAAGAAAAAACAGGAAGACAATATGTCTGATGGAAACTGAGGCTGATGGGAGTTAGTGTTTGGGAAGGTGAAATGAACAAAGAATGGCCAGTTAAAAGAGAGCTGGGAATGACAGACTAAGACTTTCGGAAATGATCTGGGGAAAGAGACTGGACGTTTTGAGTGAAGGAGTAGAATTATGAAAGCAGTGTTTTATGAAGAGTAATCTAGTCAGGTACCATGCTTTTGATTGTGGTGCTGGAGAAGACTCGAGAGTCCCTTGAACAGCAAGGAGATTAAACTAGTCAATCCTAAAGGAAATCAGTCCTGAATACTCATTGGAAGGACTGATGCTGGAGCCCCAATACTTTGGCCACCTGATATGAAGAGCCAACTCACAGGAAAAGACCCTGATGCTGGGAAAGATTGAAGGCAGGAGGAGAACGGGGTGATGACAGAGGATGAGATGGTTGGATGGCATTATCAACTCAAAGGACCTGAGTTTGAGCAAATTTTAGGAGATAGTGAAGGACAAGATGAACTAGTGTGTTGCAGTTCATTGGGTCACAAAGAGTCAGACATGACTTAGTGACTGAACAACAATAACATGGGTTATTTGCATGAGATATCACTGAGGGAGTGATTAATCAATCATGAAGTAAGGTCTGCACTATGGAAGTCAAATCCTTAGTCAAGAAAGTTGGAATAAGTAGATTCAAATGATTTTTGGCCCTTCTGGATTCTCTTTAAAACCTAAATTATTAAAATCAAAAGAATAGCTTTCTATGGCCACACTATCTATTCCCTCCACATTGCATATACAACCACTTTTTCTGAGATCATGCTTTGATTAATGAGATTTCTAGACTAGAGACCACTCAGTTATGCACTCCCCAATCTATTGCTTTATTTTTTATTCTTGATTTTTTTAAATCCAGTTGAGTTTGTAAGTTCCATCTTTTAACATCCTCACCAATACTTTAATCTCCCTTGCTTATCTGTATTTCACCAAAAATTCTAATGGATTAGAAAAACACATAGATAATTATTTTTATACAAAAATTCTCTGTACTTCAACCCTAACCTCCCACCCTAGAAGTCAAATACTGTTTCACAGTTACACAATGGGATAAAATGATGTCACTAAAAATTCTTGTTCATTAACCTCAGAAGTGCTTTCAGCTTTGCCACACCTCCTGTTATTCACTGAGTCAACATTCTCCCACTTCTCAAAATGTATTAATATTTTTTAAAATATTGTTTTATTTTAAATCTTACACAAAATTGAAGAGAGGCCATGAGTTCTGTCATTTGCTTCAACAATTATCAGCATATCCAAGTTTGCTTCATCTAGTGCAACACACAGCTCCTTCATGATGTGTTATTTTAAAGGTAAACTTGGGCTTCTTATTGTTTTATCCTTTAATAGTTCAGAGAGCATCACTAAAAGATGTGAAGACTATTTTCAACATAGCCACAGTATCACTGCTACAAATTATGATAATTTCTTATCACTAAACATCTCTCTTAAAGCTCTTTGATGATGATTATGATGATGATGATTTCTACAGTTGGTTTGACTGCAGTCAGGATAAAAATAATATCCCTACATAGACATATATGTTGTATCTTTTGATTGCAGTTTCTTCACTCTTCATCTTTGTTTCCCTTGCCATTTTGTTATTGAAAATCAAATAATTTGTATTGTAAAATCTCCATTGTTTTAAAAATTACTAACTACATAATTTTATTATCTTTTTTTGGGGGGTGGTCAAGCCATGGGCAGCAGAAGATGAGATGGTTAGATAGCATGACCAACTCAATACATGAATTTGAGCAAACTCTGGGAGATAGAGGAGTACAGAGGAGCCTGGCATGTGCAGTCCACTGGGGTCACAGAGTCAGATACTACATAGTGACTGAACAACAACAAACCATCTTATTGAGGGCCTTTGGGGGAGGGTGGAAGGGTTGAGAAAACAGTAAGATCCAACATCCTTTCCATGACTAGGATTCTCTAGCTTCAGAGTGCTGAAAGCTATTGTCTGTTGTTTTTTTTTAATTTGATTAGGTTACAGTTGATTTACAGTGTTGTGTTAGTATCATTGGAGAAGGAAATGGCAGCCCACTCCAGTACTACTGCCTAGAAAATTCCATGGATGGAGGAGCCTGGTAAGCCACAGTCCATGTTAGTATCAAGTGTACAGCAAAGTGATTCAGTTATACATATACATATATTCATTCTCTTTCAGATTCTTTTCTCATATAGATTATCACAAAATACTGAGTAGAATTCTCTGTGCTGTGCAACAGGTCTTTGTTGGTTATGTATCCTATAATATATATATATATATATATATATATATATATATAACATAGATAATCTGGTGGCTTAAATGGTAAAGAAACTGCCTCCAATGCGGGAGACCCTGATTCAACCCCCAGGTCAGGAAGAGCCCCTGGAGAAGAGAATGGCAACCCACTCCAGTATCCTTGGCTGGGAAATCCCAAGGACAGAGGAACCTGGGAGGCTACTGTTCATGGGGTCTCAAAGAGTCAGAATTGACTGAGTGACTAAACTTTCACTTTTTTCATGTTAATCTCAAACTCCTGATTTATCCCACCCACCCCATATTTTCCCTTTGGTTACAATAAGTTTGTTTTCAATATCTGTTTCTGTTTTGTAAATAAGTTTATTTGTATCATTTTTAAAAACATATTCCATATATGAGTGATATCATATAGTATTTGTCTTTCTTTGTCTGACCTATTTCACTTGTATGATAATCTCTATGTCCATCCATGTTGCTGCAATTGGTCTTATTTCCTTCTTTCTTATGAGTAATATTCCATTGTATATACATACCACATTTTATTAAAAGGTTTCTTTATCCCCCATTTTCCCAGAAAACTGGCAGTTAGATCTAGAGACCTGTCAGATTCAGTTCTAATGGTTTTCATAAGAACTCATCATAGATGGTGCTGTGGTGCCTCAGCATGATGTTATGATTTGACAGTGGGATCATATATTATTAGCCTGATTTGCCCGTTATCCTTTCATGAATAATTTAAGTAGTCATGGATGACTATTGTTTAGATCCATTAAGGTTTGAAAAATGGTAGCATTTTATCTTTTATTACTTATTCTGCCATGAAAACAAAGCTAAGAGGAAAAAGGAAAATGTGGTAGAAATGTGTTTGTGGCAGTCAGAGCATGGGTTGGAAAAAAATTTCCAGACACAGAGTAGGAGGAAGGAATGAGTTTATTAAGAATGAAGAGCAGAGATAATGTGGGCACCTCCTGACAGGTCAGGGAGAGTCAATGCTTTTTGTGGTTTAGTAGGAAATTTTTATAGCCTCAAGACAAAAAAAAAATCCTGCTGGAAGGGTGGCTTTATGTGATTGGTTAGAGTACTATAGGGTGAATATAAAGCTTGCCTGGTGGCTCAAACAGTGAGAAATTCATTTCCAATGCAGGAGACATGGGTTTGATCCCCGGGTTGGGAAGATTCTTTGGAGAAAGGAATGGCTACCTACTCCATTATTCTTGCCTGGAGAATTCCATGGACTGAGGACCCTGGTGGGCTACAATTCATAGGGTCACAAAGAGTTGACCAACACTAACAGGGTGACTACTGGGGTGGACCCCTAATTTGGAAACCTTGCTGGTGATGATCAGGGAGGCTTTGGGCAATGGTTACACAGGGGCTCAGTCAGCTTCAGAGGTGAACTTAGCTCTGGGCTCTGCATCTGTAACCTTGGGGCAAGGCCTCTCATCTGCGTGGCAGACCTCCACAGAATGGATTGTGCACTGTGTTTCTTATATTCTCAACTTCTTTTTATTTTATATCACCAAATAGGTGAGGACTGAGCTGGCAAAACTTCATCTTTAGTTTGGAAGAAGTAGAGGAAGGAACATTAACACATATCAGCAAATTTTGTCCCTGACTTAAATAAATATTACAATGATGAGCACAAAGAAAGAAGCTGCAAATTCTTCTTGGGACTTAGAATTATAAATAGATGGAAAAGTAGTATCTGTGTGTGTGTGCATTATACCTGTTGGAAAAGATTAAACTGGAGAAGATGCAGAAAATGGACTTTATTAATCACGCAATTTTTTTCTTGACAGTGAGATGAACAGACTTAAGCAACAGAATATGAAAAATTTGTGTTGTAGTAAGATCACCTTTCTAACAGTATGAAGGACGGGCTGACAGGGAAAGGATTGAAGGCAGACCAGTGAAGTCCTTATTCCTGTAGCTGAAGTGGAAAATGATGAAAGTGTGAACCTGTAGTTGCAGTAGAGATAGTCCTTCTTTATACCCTTAGCGCAGTGCATGTTAAACTATACCATAATTTCTAGTCTGTCTTCTACATTGAACTGCAATGAATATAAAATAAAGGTGATGGGAGCAATTTGCCCCAGGTGTAGGCAATAAAAGTAGATAATTTTTAAATGCCAATAAAATGACTATAAATTAATCTACTTTTTATTATTACCATGCAACTGCAATTCTAAACAGCATTAGTATTAAAATACTCCTCCCAGATAAAAAATATTTTATTGGTCTAAGTTCTCATTCGTTTCTTTTCATGAGTTTTAACTAATCAGTTCCCATTTGGTCTCTTAGCAGCATTTTAGAGAAAACATAATTTCCCTATACCTTAGTGGACCAAGGTAAAAAGAGACTGGGTGGATCTAGGAAGAATTTATTCATGAGAATATAATCTAGAAGGGCTTCCCAGGTGGTTTAGTGGGTAAGAATCTGCCTGCAATGTAGGAGACTCAGGAGAAGTGGATTCAATCCCTGGGTTGGGAAGATCCCCTGGAGGAGGGCATGGCAAACTGCTCCAGTATTCTTCCCTGGATAATCCTATGGGCAGAGGGGCCTGGCAGGCTACAGCTCATAGGGTCACAAAGAGTTGAACACAACTGAAGTGACTGAGCATGCATGCATGAAGGTTACTATTAAAATATTCTTCATTAATATATTCTTCAACATAAGAATGATATATTCATTTTAAAATTACATTCAGAGGTACACACAATAATATTTTTTTCTAATACCATTTTTAAAATTGGGCTTCCCTGGTGGCTCAGATGGTAAAGCATCTGCCAGCAATGCAGGAGACCTAGATTTGATCCCTGGGTTGGGGAGATCCCCTGGAGAAGTCAAGGCTACCCACTCCAATATCTTGCCTGGAGAATTCTGTGGACAGAGGAGTCTGGCAGGCTATATAGTCCATGGGGTCATAAAGAGTCAGAAATGACTGATTGACTAACACTTTCACTCCTTTTAAACTGGAGGATAATTGTTTTACAACATTGTATTGGTTTCTGCCAAACATGACTATGAAAATACAAGCTGGAATCAAGATTGCCAGGAGAAATATCAATAACCTCAGATATGCAGATGACACCACCCTTACGGCAGAAAGTGAAGAGGAACTAAAAAGCCTCTTGATGAAAGTGAAAGTGGAGAGTGAAAAAGTTGGCTTAAAGCTCAACATTCAGAAACGAAGATTATGGCATCCGGTCACATCACTTCATGGGAAATAGATGGGGAAACAGTGGAAACAGTGTCAGACTTTATTTTTCTGGGCTCCAAAATCACTACAGATGGTGAGTGCAGCCATGAAATTAAAAGATGCTTACTCCTTGGAAGGAAAGTTATGACCAACCTAGATAGCATATTCAAAAACAGAGATATTACTTTGCCAACAAAAGTTCTTCTAGTCAAGGCTCTGGTTTTTCCAGTGGTCATGTATGGATGTGAGAGTTGGACTGTGAAGAAGGCTGAACGTTGAAGAATTGATGCTTTTAAACTGTGGTGTTGGAGAAGACGCCTGAGAGTCCCTTGGACTGCAAGGAGATCCAACCAGTCCATTCTGAAAGAGATCAGCCCTGGGATTTCTTTGGAAGGAATGATGCTAAAGCTGAAACTCCAGTAGTTTGGCCACCTCATGCGAAGAGTTGACTCATTGGAAAAGACTCTGATGCTGGGACGGATTGGGGCAGGAGGAGAAGGGGATAGCAGAGGATGAGATGGCTGGATGGCATCACTGACTCGATGGACGTGTCTGGGTGAACTCCAGGAGTTGGTGATGGACAGGGAGGCCTGGCATGCTGCGATTCATGGGATCGCAAATAGTCGGACACGACTGAGCGACTGAACTGAACTGATATTATACATATGTCCCTTCCCTCTTGAGCCTCCCTCCCACCCTACCCCATATCCCACCCCTCTAGGTCGTCCAGAGTGCCGACCTGTCCTCTCTGTGTTATATAGCAGCTTCCCACTAGCTATCTATTTTACACATTGTTGTTGTTGCTGTTCAGTTGGCTAGGTCATGTTTGCCTCCTTGTGATCCCAAGGACTGCAGCACGCGAGGCTTCCCTGTCTTTTACCATCCCCTGGAGTTTGCTCAAACTCATGTCCATTGGGTCAGTGATGTTATCCAATCATCTCATCCTCTGTTGCCCTCTTCTCCTGCCCTCAATTTTTCCCAGCACCAGAGTCTTTTCCAATGAGTTGGATACAACAGCTAGGAATTTACACATGATAGTGTATATACGTCAGTGCTACTATTCATCTACTACAGTGTGCTTACATATTTAAATGTAAACTTTGCTCATTCCTTATAGAGTCCTCTGTTCAACATTCTCATATATACAAATCCAAATTCCCTTGCAAGTCCCAGTTAAAATTCCATTTCTGCCATAAAACTGTCTCTTCTATGATGTTTGAAATTAAATCCATTATTATTATTTCTTACTCATTGCTGTATCTTTAATATATTTGATAAAATGCTTTGCCCATAGTAGACACCCTTGAAGTAGGCGTCAGTTACTTTGAATTCATTTATATAGGAATTTTACATGACTTACAAGATACTTTCAACCCTATAGTTGTGTGATTCTTTTAGCCTCTGTATGTTACACTTCAAAGCGAATGCTTTGCGGACTATAAAATAGAAAAGGAGAAAAAAAGTTGATTTATTTTTAAAAGTTTATAAGCATATCTTCGAAATTGCATCTTTTCTCATTGAACATAACTATTTCTGGTAATGCTTGCTTAACTAACCTATACTAAAATCATTAACATACAAGGTCACAGGTTATGTTTACTTTATGCCAACCAATGGTGAGTGGATTTCTAGCTGGAGATGCTTAATACATACTTATCGAATTGTAAAGAGATGGGAATACCAGACCACCTGACCTGCCTCTTGAGAAACCTGTATGCAGGTCAGGAAGCAACAGTTAGAACTGGACATGGAACAACAGATTGGTTCCAAATAGGAAAAGGAGTACATCAAGGCTGTGTATTGTCACCCTGCTTTTAACTTCTATGCAGAGTACATCATGAGAAATGCTGGGCTGGAAGAAGCACAAGCTGGAATCAAGATTGCCGGGAGAAATATCAATAACCTCAGATATGCAGATGACACCGCCCTTATGGCGGCAGAAAGTGAAGAGGAATTAAAGAGCCTCTTGATGAAAGTGAAAGAGGAGAGTGAAAAAGTTGGCTTAAAGCTCAACATTCAGAAAACGAAGATCATGGCATCTGGTCCCATGACTTCATGGTGAATAGATTGAGAAACACTGGAAACAGTGTCAGACTTTATTTTTTTGGCTCCAAAATCACTGCAGATGGTGACTGCAGCCATGAAATTAAAAGATGCTTGCTCCTTGGAAGGAAAGTTATGACCAACCTAGACAGCATATTCAAAAGCAGAGACATTACTTTGCCAACAAAGGTCCGTCTAGTCAAGGCTTATGGTTTTTCTAGTGGTCATGTATGGATGTGAGAGTTGGACTATAAAGAAAGCTGAGTGCCAAAGAATCGATGCTTTTGAATTCTGGTGTTGGAGAAGACTCTTGAGAGTCCCTTGGACTGCAAGGAGATCCAACCAGTCCATCCTAAAGGAGATCAGTCCTTGTGTTCATTGGAAGGACTGATGCTAAAGCTGAAACTCCAGTACTTTGGCCACCTCATGTGATGAGCTGACTCATTTGAAAAGATCCTGATGCTGGGAAAGATTGAGGACAAGAAGAGATGGGGATGACACAGGGCGAGATGGTTGGATGGCATCACCGACTCAATGGACATGGGTTTGGGTAGACTCCGGGAGTTGGTGATGGACAGGGAGGCCTACCGTGTTGCGGTTCATGGGGTCACGGAGAGTTGGACACAAATGAACAACTGAACTGAACTGATGAAATATTTTTAAATTAATCTTTGACTAATCTCTCATGAGGGATCAGTAATGTAGGACTAATGAGTGGATTTGGCCTGAAAACGTAAAGGTGCTTTTAGCAAGCCTAATTAGGCAGGGAGAGTATCTATCAAAGATTGTTTAGGAGATTATTACATTAAAAAGAATGTTTACTCTTTTGCCAAAATTATTCATACCTACTGTGTGCCAGAAGTTGTCTAGTTATTGTTTCTCCTCATAGAAAGAAATAAGATCTTAACCTATGTTTAAAAAAAAAATCCTTCAAATCAATGGAAAACACAAATGTCTATCATTACTCTTATATACCATAAAACACAACATGTAGAGCAAGACAAAATGTTTTTAAAGTCATTTGATATTTCTGAGAATAGAATGATTAGTAATTCTCTATTGAGGGATTAAAAAAAGCTTTGGAGAGTAGGTGCTATTTAAATTGAAATATGCAGTATGGGAAAGATTTCAAATGTGAATGAAAAAGTTTTTGTGTATTTTGTGGGGGAAGGTGATTTCAGGGTGCAGATAGAGCCTCTTAACTTATTTCATTTAAAAGACTTATTCTAATTAAATTTTAATAAAATATTTAAATATTTTTATTATGTAAAGTAAAAGATTTATTTAAAGTCTTTTACTTTTAAATAACTAGTAAATGGTGTGCAGTTTGCTTCTAGTTGTGAATCTGAAAAAGATGGATTGCTTCTATAGTAGATTACAAATGATCACAGATTCCTTGTTTCTTCCATGAAGAGGTATATACTCCCAAGAGGAGTATATTTCCATATCGCTTGCATTCAAAATAACTTGCTTTGACCAAAAGAAGGCAGGGTAAGTGATGTTGTATGAGTTTGGAGCCAGGGCTCCAGATCCCTGCAACTTCTTGTCTGACATTTTTAGAACCACCAAGTGAACAAATTTGAGCTAGATTCCTGGAGAGGAGAGTTAGAAGACTAAGACAACGTGATGAAACCTGTCATTGCCAAATATGGAATGACACTATTACAGATTATTTGATTCCTGACTAATTATCAGTCAATTGTCTAGGTGAATAAGCCCAGGTGAGATCAGTGGGAGAACAGCCCAGCTGATTTCAGTCCAAATTGGCAATTCTTGGAATCATAAGCTGATAAACTGTTGCTGTTTTTAAGCCACTAAGCTTTGGAAGTGGTCTTTTGCCAGACAAAGGTAAATTGATATGGAGCCACTTTATTGAGGACCTGTAATGTGATACTAAAGTTTTTAGACTTTATTTTTCAAAAATAGGGGGTTGTATTATATCATCAACGAACAGTGGAATTTGAAATTAAAAACACACTATCATTAACATTAGTACTCCCTAAAATGAAATGCTTAGGTATAAACCTAACAAATATATACAAGCTCTGTATAAAGAAAACTACAAAACTCTGATGAATTGAATCTACTAACAAAATAAATGGAGATATATTCCATGTCCATCAATAGTAAGACTCAATATTCTCAAGATGTCAGTTCTCAACTTGATCTATAGAATCAATGCAATTTCAATAAAAATCTCAGTAAGCATTTTTGCAGATATAAACAAAGTGGTTATAAAGTTTATAGGAAGAGGAAAAAGGCTCAAAATAGCCAATACAATACTAACAGAGAATAACAATGTTAGAGGACTGATGCTGTCCATCTTCAAGATTTAGCACAGAGGCTACAGTAATTTAAAAAATGTGATCTTCGTAAAAAAAAAAAAAAAAAAAAGGCAAAATATCAATTAAATAAAATATAGATTCCCCTAAACAGACCCATATAAAAATAGTCAACTGATCTCTGACAAAGAAGAAAAGGCAACACAATGGAGCAAATGCTCCTAAAACAACTAGATGTCCACATGCAAAAAATGAATCTGACCATATAAAGTTATGACCAACCTGGATAGCGTATTCAAAAACAGAGACATTACTTTGCCAACAAAGGTCCATCTAGTCAAGGCTATGGTTTTTCCAGTAGTCATGTACGGATGTGAAAGTTGGACTGTGAAGAAGGCTGAGTGCCAAAGAATTGATGCTTTTGAACTGTGGTGTTGGAGAAGACTCTTGAGAGTCCCTTGGACTGCAAGGAGATCCAACCCGTCCATTCTGAAGGAGATCAGCCCTGGGATTTCTTTGGAAGGAATGATGTGAAAGCTGAAACTCCAGTACTTTGGCCACCTCATGTGAAGAGTTGACTCATTGGAAAAGACTCTGATGCTGGGAGGGATTAGGGGCAGGAGAAGGGGACAACAGAGGATGAGATGGCTGGATGGCATCACTGACTCAATGGACATGGGTTTGGGTGTACTCCAGGAGTTGGTGATGGACAGGGAGGCCTGGCGTGCTGCGATTCATGGGGTCGCAAAGAGTCGGACACGACTGAGCGACTGAACTGAACTGAAGTAAAAGAAGCCAATCTGGGAAGACTATGTATAGCGTGATTCCAACTATATAATCTTCTGAAAAAGATAACACCATGCACATGCACAAAGAACAGCAGTTTCCAGTGGTTGAGTGAGGGGTGAAAAATGAATAAGCAGAGCATGAAGGATTAGAGTGAAGAGAAAATACTCTCTATGGTACTGTAATGATGGATGTGTGTCATTATGCATTTATCTGAGCTCACAGAATGTAAATATCAAGAGTGAACAATAATGTAAACTATGGACTTTGGGTGACAATGATGTATCAATGTATGTTCATCAATTATAACAATGCACCACTCTGGTGGGGGATGTTGATATTGGAGGAAGCTATTCATATTGGAGGATAAGGAATACATGGGAAAGTTCAGTACCTTCCTCTCAATTTTGCTATAAGCCAAGGCTTAAAATGATTATGCAATAAAATTGTGTTCACCAACCTAACACAGCACAGCAGTTATTATCTAACTGCTAGGCTGCACCTTCTCTGGCCTTTTGGTTAGAGAAAGCAGGGTTTTGTTGATGCTTGTTTTTTCTACACCTGTTAGTTTTTCTGTGTTACCAGCTTCTTCAGCTATAAATAGGCAAAAAGAAAACCCAAGAATCTCCAACAACATGTTGTTCTTTGGGTCCTAACACCTCTAGTCAGCTTTCCTTTTTTTATTAGCCTTTCAGAGTCTCTTAAGAGTGTTCACATATAATGTCTATGGCTTTTGGGTATACTGAGTGGAAAAAATAGGGCAAGTGTATCAACTCAAAATTGAAAATCTCACAATTTCACTTTTATTTTCTTCTCTCATCTCAGTTAATACTCAACATGTTTCCCATTTATTTTAATAATGAAACATCAGGTCACAAGTTAAGCAAATCCTGTATATCAAACAGTATTTTTTGATACCATTTGAGCATCAAAGGTTCATCATATGAGCATCAAAATGCATTTATTCCCTAAAATATTTAAATTCAATGCCTGCTTCCAGCTTTTCTGATTTTTGGCAACCTTCTAGATTTTATCTACTGATATTTTGGTAAAGTTTTATATAGCAGTTTTAGTCTAAGCCATCTTTAAATTTTGGAGTCTCCTTTTTTTCAAAGAAGAGTTCTCATTCTAGCTTCCTCCCTTGATCCTCTTGTAGCCCCAATTGGGACAAGACAGGAACTAGTCTCTGGGACAAGACAGGAACTAGTCTCTGGTGAAAGCATAATAGTATGGGAGAATCAGACCATAAGCTTCTTCCCAAGGGCAATGGCTAGTAATTTGTATTTCTTGAGTATGTTGTTAACCTTTGAGCCAAATGCTTGGTGTATGGTAAGTGCTCAATAGACTATAGAAGAAATAGGTTCTAATTTTCTAAGAAGGACTTTAAGGGTAGGCAATCTTATGGGAATCACTTCTCTTGTGGTAGAGATATGAAGATCTGAAATAGTTCTCATATACCAGATTCTTACCCCTGCAGTTCTATTTGAAATTTTGTGTTGGAAATAATAGAGGAGGGTGGGAGGTATTCTTCAGATCTACTCCCTGCCCTTCAGTGCTGGGCTTTCTATCACAGTGGGATCACCTCTACTGAATTGCATTTCCAAAGCTCATTTACCAACTGCTTCTACTCATGGTGGGAAAATGGAAAGTGTTGGTGGGAATTGAAATGTGAGAAGCTAGGATAACCTATCCCCTTTGTCTTTGCTTTGGGAGGCATCTTTGAAAGTGACCATGACTCCTTAGAGACTATAGTTCTTATTGAACAGCTTATTCCTATTTGAAATTTTCCATCTGACAGTACTGGTTCCAAAAATTCTGGTAAGCCCACTACCTGTTTTTCCCCTCCATCTCCAGGAGTGGTAGTGATGCTTAACTTCAATTACCTCATTTAAACCTTCTCTATCATGTTATTAATATCCCTGTTATCCCTAAGGTCACATTAGTGGTAGTGGTAGAGATGGGTAGAGATGGGAACAGTAGCAACCTAATCACAAGCTCTGTCCATTTAACCAGTGTATTGCAGCTACACTTAGCCAACTTAGTGGGTGGGCCTGCCAACCTTCCCAAAATGAAACGCAGAATTTAAGAGTAGCTCTTTCACTAAAACCTGATAGGTTATTCAAGGCAAATCATACATTTGGGTTTTATTTAATACTCCACTGTAGATGGTATTTTACATAATAGAGGAGTGAGAACTCTAAAACTACATCCAAAAATGAACATCAGTTTTAAATTTTGAGCTAATAATGCTTATCTTCCAATATTACCCTGGAAGAAATGGTACTACAAGTGCTGTTCAACTTTTATTTCAACTAACCACAGAGGAGATTGAGCTCTGATGATTAGAGATATTTTTGTCCTCCTGGTGCCTATTCTTTAGCAAAATTTTGGGATATTATATATTTTTTTTCTGTGGACATGATGAGGTAAAAATTGTGTGGCTTATGATAAGAAAGATTATTTTCAAATATGCAATCAGGAAGCAAGCTCTTGTCATTCAGGCTGAACTTTTAGCTTCCTGTTGACATTTCTGTCCCATAATTTGCAAGCAGCAACTTCCCAATTGTATTTAGGGAGACTTTCAATCCAGTTGTCAGCTAAAATCAAATTTTAGTGCATCCTCAGATGAAATCTTTTTCTCTTGCAGGCTAAGGGTTTATTAATCAATACCAAAGCTATCTGAATTTGACTCTACCTCCATTTTGAATTATAAGTTTCTAACTTGTCAACATTAAGTTTGAACATATCACTCTCCAGTTTGGAATTTTAAAGGAAAAACTGAAGACAATGTAACAACTGAATATTTTAAAAGAAGAGTCAATAGACATCAAGAAATTCTAATATATATTTCCTTTTTTAATAAATACATAAAGCTCTTCACCATTTCCCTCAATTATTGTGATTAACATGAGAGTAAGATCTTTCAGAGCATCATTATGCCAATTTTGACAGCCTGATATAAGGACTCATTTCACAGAAATAATCATAACTAGCATTAATAGATGAATGTCAGTGCCATAACACAAGATCATAAGGCATATTTACACCATCTTAACATACAGAACACCATACACATACACAAAAAAATCACAGATCCAGAACAAATAAAATTCAATCTCTTAGCTTACATTTATAGGCTTTGTCTGAACCATATTTTTTTTGCTATTTTTTCATAATTATTTCTTTCCAAGCAACAAACAGATCTTCCTATGTCTTGTGATTTATTTGTAATATTGTGCTCATGCAAAAGTAATACTTGTTTTATTGCGTTAACATTTAAATAGTTTTGGATTTGGGTCCCAAAACTATCATCTAACATTTTACTTGATGTTGCTTCATCCATATTGTCACTTTATTTGGAGTGATATGATGATTTGTTTTTGGTGAGTTACAAAATGACAAACATAGCCAGTTGACCACAGTTCAAAAATCAAGATTTTAAGCTTCTTGATCATGCACATTTTACTTTCATTCTTGCAAAATTTTTTGAATCAGGAACACCATTTGACTCAATATTTATTAGTTTTTTTTTTTTTAAATATTTCTAAAAACAACAACAACAGAAAGAATGAAAGAAAATACTGTCCCACATCCACTGTTCACAAAAAGGAAGAGCAGCAAGAATCACACTGACCATTGTTAGTACAGTCAGGTGGTGACACCGGTAAACACTGAAGGTCATTGAATACTGCAGGAATGTGATCGTTACTATAACCCATACTTCTGTAACAGTTCAGATTGCCACTGGCGTTTGCGCTCTGGAAAATAATCTGGAATGTGGATTTTTTTAAAATCCTGAATACACTTTTTCATTTCTTCTTCCACACTTAGCTTCTCACAGACTTTCTTTTTGGAAAGATTGGTTTCCCGGGACTTGCTGATGAGCGTCTGAAAGAGTTCACTGTTTCTACGTTTGTCTGGTGGGGGCATCCATTGCACAGGTGCTTTTTTGGAAGGACGATCCAAAGTTAAAGTGTTAGGTTGGTGAGCTGTCGCCTGCTGGGCACTGGGTGGGTTGTCCTGGGGAGTGCTCGCCTCTGAGTGGCTGTCGCAACTGGAAGTGGAGAGCTCATTACAGGAAGTCCCACTCTCACTTCCTTTATCCGTGACTTTGTCATGTTTCCTATCTTCGTGTTCTTGTTTAGGTGACACTATTTTCTGAGGTGGTCCTAAAAAGGAGAAAAGAAGTAGAAAAACTGAGTAAGAAGTGGGAAGGTCAAATTAAATAAGCTTTATATATATTTTATTTTCAACCACAAACATTTAAGAAAAATGTCGTCTGCTTCCCTAATTTATATTTGAGGAATTAAATCCAGCACCTGGTGTAGTTAATGCACACTGAAGCATGCAATGTGCTGATTAATTATTGATAACAATTAAATTTGAGGGGTTTGCTTGATGAGCATTTATCCCATAACAGATCATCTATAACTTCATGCTAAAAAAAAAAGATTTTGTTATTTTTAGTTACTGGTTCCTGCAATCTGAAAAAGATATCACATATAAATATTTTGTTAGTCCCATAACTGTTTTATTGAACAGTTAGTTCATTTCTGTTTTAGCTAATGGCATTAGTTGTCCTTTGCGTATATAAATAATTCGCCATCATAACGCAGAAAGTACCATGGCTCTATTTTACAAAGTAACAGTATTCTCCAGGCCCAGAAGTGCAATAGCATCATTTATGCTTCCAAGAGGGAAACTGGTTTAAATCTTATCCTTCATCTCTTAATCTTGTTTCCTGTCTACTTTCTTGGAGAGAATCATGAAAGTACTATAAGATATATAGGTACCTAATATTATGCTGAAAAATATAGTTGAAATATAGTATTCTCTTAAAGTACAAGGCTTACCATTTGAGGTAAATTACCTAGGAGGACAACTTTCAGAAAATGATAGTTTGCCAAGATAATTATTTCAAATATACAAACAGTTTATTTCCAAGAGGGTGCATGTTTTATTCTCCTTGACTCTGCTGTGGGATTAGGATCTCCATCTAACATTTATTGAACATCACCACATACCCAGAACTATAATAAAACCTTGATTTAACTGGAGCCCAATTATTCAGAAATATAAGTTACTCAAATGTCTTTCTCTTGTATTCAACATTTATGCACAAGTTATCTGAACCATAATTGAAATGAAAGGCATCAGTATTTTAAACAATTGCATAGGGGATTCTACTGTGAAGCCAGAGTTGAGAATAACTGGTCAGATTCATAAGGTTTCAACCTTAGCCACATATGGAATTACCTGGAAAGCATGGATTATTGATGCCTTGATCTTAACCCCAGATATCCTGCTCGATGCTACCTGATCATTGGGTCATTTAATAGATTCAGGTGATTTCAACATGCAGTTAAGATTCTGAGGGTTTCTTCAGTCTAATATATATGAATTAATAACCAATATGAATAGTCTATATTACTTAGAAGGGTGAGGAAACAAACAATAAAAATACTTTTCATAAGAGCACCCACTATGTACTGCTGCTGCTGCTGCTAAGTCACTTCAGTCATGTCCAACTCTGTGCAACCCCATAGACTGCAGCCCACCAGCTATCACCAATTTCCCTATTTAAAGTTAGAAGAAAACCCAATGATGCTAGACATTTAGTTGAAAGGGAGTAAAGATTTTAAAAAACTTTAGAACCTTTTGGAAGGCTGCCCTGGTGGCTCAGTGGTAAAGAATCCGCCTACAAAGACAAGACACTTGGGTTTGATCCCTGGATCGGGATGATTCCCCAGAAAAAGGAATGGCAACCCACTCCAATATCCTTGCCGGGAGAATTCAATGGACACAAGAGCCTGGCAGGTTACAGTCCATGGGGTTGCAAAGAGTCGGACATGACTGAGTAACAAACACACACATACACACCCCCCACACACACCCACATATATGCACCATACAAAAAGGTCTAGTACAGTAATTCTCAACAATGAGAGTACATCATTGTAATTTTTTTAATGTACAAATGTACAGGTCCATCTCTGGAGATTTTGTTTGCTGAATGAATGGTTTGTATGTATGTATTTAAATGGCAGTCAGAGTGGTAAAGGAAGTACAGCATCTGTTTATCTAATTACCTTAATGGCGGAATGTAATCCCAAGCTAGCATAATGCCCACTAGCCTAGTAAAATGTAGACTATAAACAAACAGTTTTTACTTGTTTACCAAACTTGTGTGTTATTTTAACCAGAAATCTCTACAGAGGAATCTAAGATTTTCATTCCCAATGATGACTAAAGGATTAAACTGCAAGTAGCTGGGAAAGCCAATTTATGTTTAAGAATTAATGAGTAATGAGAAATCATTTCCTGTTAATAGGCAGAGGATAGAGCATTAAATAGAGATATCTAGGCAGAAAAGTAGTAACATCCAAGAGGAAGACAGTACAGAGATACCACATACCATTAAAGCAAATGGTTCGTTCTGTTTTGATTCACTGGGGAACAATGCTCAATGAGATAGGCCAGGAAGAACACAGATGTACATGAAGTCCATTTGTTCAGACACCAAGTCGTGTCCAACTCTTTGCGACCATATGGTCTGCAGCACTCCAGGCCTCCCTGTCCCTCACCATCTCTCAGAGTTTGCCCAGGTTCATGTCCACTGAATCAGTGATGCCATATGAAGTCCATGTGTTAACTAAATAAATTATATACAGTTATTGTTCTTAATGGTATTAATAATTATCCATGGAAAAATACTCCCCAAAATACACACACACAAATGCAGTCTCCACAGCACAGCAGAAAGCAATATATGTATGCTGGAAATGGATTACTCTTGTCTGTAGTGTAAGATGGAAGCTCAAGGAAGACTTCTTTGAAGAAGGCATTGATCACTTTAGCCAACAGAATTTTACTGAGCACCACGACGTGCCAGGCGGGGGCCTAGAGGAGGCACACAATGGGTGCTCCAGTGAAGCCCACAGGCTATGTTATGGTATTCCATAACATCAAGTGTTTAAAATGCATGAGGCACTTTAGAATATCTCCCACTGTAGACTTTGAACTCCACGAAAAAAAAATGGAGGTGGAAATCTGAATTTTCTTTGGTCTCGAAAGCACCTTTTTCTCAAAAAAAGAACTTAGAATAGGTATAGATATTAACAAGAATTAATAAATATACATTTTATTTCTCATCCCTCCTAATTCTTAAGCTACTTTGGCAAGGTAGACTCCTAATCAAGAGACAAATTAGGTTCAGATGTTCACTTAACAGAAAATGCATAACTTTATTTTGTCCACACTTTTTAGTTTGTTTTTGAAGTGTAACTGATCTAAGCACTATGTTAGTTCCTGTTACACAACATAGTGATTCAATATTCCTATACATTTCAAAATGGTCATCACAGGAAGTCTATATATCATGTGTCACCATATAAAGATATTATAGAACTATTGACTATATTCCCCACACTGTACATTTCATACCTTTGACATATATTTTGCAACTGGGAATTTGTACCTCTTAATCTCCTCATCTATATCTTTCCTTTCCCCATCTCTGCCTCCTGGAAAACACCAATTTGTTCACCTTATCTATGACTATGTTTCTGTTTTGTTGTTCATTCATTTTTTTTTAATATTCCAAATGTAAATTAAATCATACACTATTTGTACTTCTCTGATTTATTTCTGTTAGCATAACACCTGCTCAGTTCAGTTCAGTCGCTCAGTCATGTCCTACTCTTTGCGACCCCATGAACTGCTGCACGTCAGGCCTCCCTGTCCATCACCAACTCCTGGAGTCTACCCAAACCCATGTCCATTGAGTCAGTGATGCCATCCAACCATCTCATCCTCTGTCGTCCCTTTCTCCTACCCTCAATCTTTGCTAGCATCAGGGTCTTTTCAAATGAATCAGCTCTTCCCATCAGGTCGCCAAAGGATTGGAGTTTCAGCTTCAACAGCAGTCCTTCCAATGAATACCAAGGACTGATCTCCTTTGGACTGGTTGGATCTCCTTGCAGTCCAAGGGACTCTCAAGAGTCTTCTCCAACACCACAGTTCAAAAGCATCAATTTTTCTGCGCTCAGCTTTCTTTATAGTCCAACTCTCATACCCATACACGACCACTGGAAAAACCATAGCCTTGACTAGACGGACCTTTGTTGGCAAAGTAATGTCTCTGCTTTTGAATATGCTGTCTAGGTTGGTCATAACTTTCCTTCCAAGGAGTAAGCGTCTTTTAATTTCATGGCTGCAATCGCCATCTGCAGTGATTTTAGAGCCCAGAAAAATAAAGTCAGCCACTGTTTCCACTGTTTCCCCATCTATTTGCCATGAAGTAATGGGACCAGATGCCATGATCTTAGTTTTATGAATGTTGAGCTTTAAGCCAACTTTTTCACTCTCCTCTTTCACTTTCATCAAGAGGCTTTTTAGTTCTTCTTCACTTTCTACCATAAGGGTGGTATCATCTGCATATCTGACGTTATTGATATTTCTCCCGGCAATCTTGATTCCAGCTTGTGCTTCCTCCAGTCCAGCATTTCTCATGATGTACTCTGCATAGAAGTTAAATAAGCAGGGTGACAATATACAGCCTTGACGCACTCTTTTTCCTATTTGGAACCAGTCTATTGTTCCATGTCCAGTTCTAACTGTTGCTTCCTGACCTGCATACAGGTTTCTCAAGAGGCAGGTCAGGTGGTCTGGTATCTCTTTCAGAATTTTCCACAGTATATTGTGATCCACACAGTCAAAGGCTTTGGCATAGTCAGTAAATCAGAAATAGATATTTTTCTGGCATTCCTTGCTTTTTCGATGATCCAGCAGATGTTGGAAATTTGATCTCTGGTTCCTCTGCCTTTTCTAAAACCAGCTTGAACATCTGGAAGTTCATGGTTCACGTATTGCTGAAGCCTGGCTTGGAGAATTTTAAGCATTACCTTGCTAGCGTGTGAGATGAGTTAAATTGTGCAGTAGTTGAGCATTCTTTGGCATGGCCTTTCTTTGGGACTGTAATGAAAACTGATCTTTTCCAGTCCTGTGGCCACTGCTGAGTTTTCCAAATTTGCTGGCATATTGAGTGCAGCACTTTCACAGCATTATCTTTCAGGATTTGAACTAGCTCAACTGGAATTCCATCACCTCCACTAGCTTTGTTCATAGTGATGCTTCCTAAGGCTCACTTGACTTCACATTCCAGGATGTCTGGCTCTAAGTGACTGATCACACCATCGTGATTATCTTGGTCATGAAGATCTTTTTTGTACAGTTCTTCTGTGTATTCCTGCCACCTCTTCTTACTATCTTCTGCTTCTGTTAGGTCCATACCATTTCTGTCCTTTATCGAGCCCATCTTTGCATGAAATGTTCCCTTGGTATCTCTGATTTTCTTGAAGAGATCTCTAGTCTTTCCCATTCTGTTGTTTTCCTCTATTTCTTTGCATGATCGCTGAGGAAGGCTTTCTTATCTCTCCTTGCTATTCTTTGGAACTCTGCATTCAAATGGGTATATCTTTCTTTTTCTCCTTTGCTTTTTGCTCCTCTTCTTTTCACAGCTATTTGTAAGGCCTCCTCAGACAGCCATTTTGCTTTTATGCATTTCTTTTTCTTGGGGATGGTCTTGATTTCTGTCTCTTGTACAGCTTCACGAACCTCCATCCATAGTTCATCAGGCACTCTATCAGATCTAGCTCCTCAAATCTATTTCTCACTTCCACTGTATAGTCATAAGGGACTTGATTTAGGTCATAGCTGAATGGTCTAGTGGTTTTCCCCACTTTCTTCCGTTTCAGTCTGAATTTGGCAATAAGGAGTTCATGATCCGAGCCACAGTCAGCTCTCGGTCTTGTTTTTGTTGATTGTATAGAGCTTCTCCATCTTTGGCTGCAAAGAATATCATCAGTCTGATTTCAGTGTCGACCATCTGGTGATATCCATGTGTAGAGTCTTCTCTTGTGTTGTTGGAAGAGGGTGTTTGCTATGAATAGTGAGTTCTCTTGGCAGCACCTATTAGCCTTTGCCCTATTTATTCTCTATGTCCATCCATATTATCACAAATGGCACAATTTTATTATTTTTATTGCTTAGTAATAATCCATTATGTGTGTATATCTATCTTTATACATCTATGTATTTGTATATGTATATAGATAGATAAACCATACACACCAAATCTTCTTTAGCCGTTTGTCTACTGATTGGCACTTAGGTTCCTTCTATATCCTGGCTCTTGCAAATAATGATTCAATGAATATAGGGGTGCATTTATCTTTTTATAATTAGTATTTTCATTTTGGGGGGATAAATATCTAGGAGTGAAATTGCTGCATCATATGGTAGCTCTGTTTTTAATTTTTTGAAGAACACACCTTCGAATGTATAGAATGCTATCACAGTTATTTGCATAAATCATTAAGGGTAATAGTCTCCTTTTGATTTATGTTAGAATTTTTGACGATGCATAACATATTATATAATTTCTATTTAATTAAACACACTTCAAATCATTACTGATAACTTAGTTGATTTAAATTGAGACTAAGATATAATAACAAGATGATTTTTGCATTTTTATGACATGAGATTTAATAAAATAAGTGAATTAAAAGGGAATAATGATTTATTCTAGTTGCTTAGTTTTCTGTGAATGCCTGCTAATTGTATGCTTCCAGGGATAATTTAAAACTTTACATCATTCCATTCAATGATCCAAAGCCACTTGAAATGCCTTAATAAGCACATGAATAATAATTTAATAAGTCCTGCATATACAAGAATAGCATGATTGTCAGAAACTTCTCTGTGTCTCTTCTGCTAATAAAAGAATCAAATATATACCTGTGATCTTCTTAAAAGCATTCTGCACTTTGAATTACAGCACCAATCAGACTTAGTATAAGAAAAGAAGGATAAAAAAAGAAAATTAAACGTGATTTGGTGACTTAATCAGCTGGACTTTCTTCCTTCACTTAATTATTAGAATAGGCGACAAATCAGTGAACAATAAGATTAACTTTAAAAAGGAATTAGCTATTTAAAAGCCCAATATATATGTGCAGTTAGAAGCTTTTCAAAAAGTATTTGGAAAAGTAAATCTTCCACTCTTCTTTGGTTATTTGCCATTAAATACAGTAGGATTTTCATCCAGGAGTTGACTGTCTTTGAAGGCGAGTTGAGCTCTACCTAAGAGACGTGCAAGCCAGCTACCTAGTTCATGCCACTCCACAATTAATTTTTAAAAAGCAGTGAAGACACATACACACACACACACAATACACATTATACTCCTTTATTAGATTCACACCTTTCTTCACTGTGATGGAAGATCTGAGGCTCAGCTTGTCTCAGCCTCTCTAGGCAAGTACTTTGTGCTGTTCATATCATCTAATATTTGTTAGCCCCTAGATTCATTTATCGGAGAAGGCAATGGCACCCCACTCCAGTACTCTTGTCTGGAAAATCCCATGGATGGAGGAGCCTGGTAGGCTGCAGTCCACGGAGTCGCTAAGAGTCGGATACGACTGAGTGACTTCACTTTCACTTTTCACCTTCATGCATTGGAGAAGGAAATGGCAACCCACTTCAGTGTTCTTGCCTGGAGAATCCCAGGGACGGCGGAGCCTGGTGGGCTGCCGTCTATGGGGTTGCACAGAGTAGGACACAACTGAAGGGATTTAGCAGCAGCAGAATTATTTATGTGATAAAGTTCTGTGATTCTAATTTATATCATGAATAGTAAGAACTTTTTCCATGTAGTAAAACTCTGAAAAGTGAAGTTGCTCAGTCATGTCTGACTCTCTGCGACCCCATGGACTATAGCCCACCAGGCTGCTCTGTCCATGGGATTTTCCAGGCAAGAGTACTGGAGTGGATTGCCATTTCCTTCTCCAGGGGGATCTTCCTGACCCAGGGATTGAACCTGGGTCTCCCGCATTGTAGCCAGATGCTCTTACTGTCTGAGCCACCAGGGAAGTCCAGTAAAACTCTACTGAATATTAAATATAAAACATTAAAGACTTACCCTTAATAGAAATTACCTTTTAGAATGGGGAAACAAATTCAACTTCTATTTAAATACTTCACAGAATTACAGGATTCTAGGGTAATTTTCTCTAAATTCATTGATAGGAAGTGTAGTTCTAGAAGATATCAACTTACATTTGTTTCATTAAATCTATTCTTATCACTGAAATGCTGGCAATAAGAGTGACACTTAAGCCAACATAGTGCAGACTGGCTGGGCTCACGTTCTAGTTCAAGAACCTAACTAGGTGTGTTTTCTTGGCCAGGTTATTTACTTTCTTTGGGCTCTGCTCCTGTTTAAACTGCATCAAGTTGCAGCAAGGATTAAATGAGCTAGCACACATAGAGTACTTAGGATGTGCCTGGCATGTGTAAATGTTTGCAATGTTTATTATTAATATACAGAATAAATATTCATTGTTATTTGGCTACAGTATGGCATATTTGCTTATCTGAATACTGAGAGTACTGATTGAGGAATCTAAATAATTCCATTCTAATTTTAGCTTCACAGGTAGAAACTCTGAACATATGAATTACAGGCAAGTCACATTTCTTTAAGCCTAGTTTTTTATCTATTAAAAATGAAATAAGAACAGTAATTCCTAGTCATATGGTTATAATAAGAAAGGAGATAACAGATGTTGGAGCAATTTTGCTGTAAAGTTCTCTATAATAAATTTGAGAGACTATTAAGTATTAAATTGTTTTGTCCAAAAAGGAACTTATTTGAGAAAATAAAACACAAAAGCTCTCTTTGAGTTATTAAAATGTATGAATTACAATAGTAAAAACATTACATTCAACAAAATAAAATACACTGAATAGTGGGCGAAAACTTGTAAAATTGGACAAAATGGTATTTTCAATTAATTCCATTGGCTTTTATTACATTGATATAAAAAGGAAGAAATAGTAGCTTTTCTAAGTTATTTGGGTGAATAGAGTTGTACAGAAATAAACATTAATATTTTCATCTTTTACAAAGGTACATGACTAATAGTGCTGGCTGTAGGCGCATTCAATAGGACTTCCATATTTTTTTTCAGAATACACAGGAATTTCAAAAGGAAGTCTATGTGGAAAACTGCGCACTGGAAAAAAATCTTTTATTTTAATCTCTTTACCTGCCTACTGATGTTAAAAAAGACTGAATATGTAAAATGTGTCTGCAACAGGCATAATTCCCAGAAAGGAAATTACCTTTTAATAGTACTAAACTCAATGGTGTGTGAATGGTTATGTGGTACTTGAACAGAATGAACCAATCCATCTTAAATATTAGCACCACAGGCCTCAAAGTATTAAGCAGTTGAGTCCAAAGGGGAAAAAATTTTCATTTCAATTTGATAAACATTTGTTGAGCACCTATTATGTACCAGGCACCACAGTGTTAGTTTCAAGAGGAGGACACACACACACACACACACACGAGTTCCTAGTCATTCAGTCGTTCAGGCTTAGTGTGACAAGAACAGTAATGCAGCTGTAAAAGGCTATTTGAATGAATAAAAACTAATTTTATATGAAAATAATTTAAACATTTCTTATGTTTTAATGATCTTTTCTATCATTACTTGATCACTTCTATGAAGGAAACTGAATAAAAGAGAAACGTAAAGAAGGGTAATTGAAAACAGAAATATACTGTGGATTCTTTTTTTCATACTGACATGATTGACCACTAACCCAATCTTGTGATAATCCTTGTAGTTGTTAACTTTTTACTATACTTTTTTATCTATACTCTGTCTTCCAGTGCTTAAACTGCAAATGCCTTGAAGGCACAAACTGTGCCTTTCTAGACTGTTGTGAAGTCTTGTTCAGAGTAATTGTTTAACCAAAATAATAAAAAGAAAATTATATTCATTTTTCTGAATTTCTATGGTAACTACTACTGACTAAGTCATTTGTTTGGTACTTAGCATTCACTACATTTTATGTTACTATGTGTGCTTGTGCTTAGTCTCAGTCATGTCCGACTCTTTGCAACCCCATGGACTGTAGCCCACCAGGCTCCTCTGTCCATGGGGATTCTCCAGACAAGAATACTGGAGTGGGTTGCCATGCCCTCCTCCAGGGGATCTCCCCAACTCAGGAATGGAACCCAGGTCTCCCACAGTGCAGGCAGATTCTTTTCTGTCTGAGCCACCAGGGAAGCCCTTTATGTTACTAAATATTCGCTTAAATGACCACAGAGTAGTAGTGGTAGTATTCATTATGGGCTCCCCAGGTGGCTCAGTGGTAAAGAATCTGCCTGCCAAGTAGGAGACATGGGTTAGACCCCTGGGTTGGGGAGATCTCCTGGAGAAGGAAATGGAAACCCACTCCAGTATTCTTGCCTGGGAAATCTCATAGACAAAGGAGCCTGTGGGCTACAGTACATGGGATCGCAAAGAGTTGAACACGACTAAGAGACTAAACAGCAGTAGGAGCAGTATTTACCATTGATAAAAATTTTGCGTTTAAGTGGACCTGCACAGTTCCAACCTATATTGTTCAAGGGTCAACTGTTATTTCCATGAGGGCACAGACTATGTCTTAAGTTTCCTTGTATCGCTCCATTCAGGAGGCTGATTCATCACTGAATCAAAGATACTAATAGACTGAATAAGCAAAAGTAATGTAGTACTAGGGAAAAATAAGAGAAAATACACATGTAGTGAGACTTATATTGGAGGAGGTTTCAAAAGTAATCTTGTCACCTTCCTCCATTTCTATAAATCTGTTTCTTTCTGTTAGTTATTTCTGTAGATGATATCCAAGTAATCTTTGGCTACTCGATGGCTTCATCAGTTCCAATTATTTTCCAGGTTTTGTTAATTCTACTGTTAAAACTGGCTTTTGAATCTAGTGTTTGTGTTAGTTGCTCAGTTGTGTCTAACTCTTTGTGACTGTGGCCCACGAGGTTCCTCTGTCCATGGGATTCTCCAGGCAAGAACACTGCAGTGGGTAGCCGTTCCCTTCTGCAGGGGATCTTCCCGACCCAAGGATCAAACCCGGGTTTCCTGCAATGCAGGCAGATTCTTTACCATCTGAGCCACCAAGGAAGCCCCTTGAATCTAACCTTCATTTCTATTCCCATTTTTCACTTCTTGTAACAGGTTTCTCATGACTTTTTAAGCAGTTCTCCGACTCCATTTCTAGCTCCACTTCAAACAATTCTCTACAGCATTGCTAAATAAATATTCCCAAAGTCTAATTCCATGTACAAAAACCTTCTAAATATTTCCTATGTACACAAAATCAAATCTCAGTGACACATTTTGGCATTGGAAACTACTCTTAGTGTGACCCAAGTGATTATCACAACCCATCTTGTAATGTTCCACATATATTGGCCAAAATACATGTATTTCTGGTAAATGCTTGCTTTATCCATGCCTATTCCACCCCTCTGGATTGCATTCCTTCCTTGCTTCAAAGGAAAAGTACCATTTCAAAGCCTATTCCCAATAGTGGTTTTAGCATCAAACATTCCATTCTTCCATTTGGAAGTGACTTCTTGTTATCCTTGTTCTCTGATGATCCTTTGCAGTTTGCTTGAATCTATCAATTATTGGGTTTATCTTGTCTCAAATAATAGTTATTTCCATACTAATTTTAAATTGCATCTCTGGATTCTGCCCCCAAACACACACACACATACACACACACATAAAACACCTATGTTAAGCACTATGGAACAGAGATTCTTTTCTATGTTTGTATTTCCTGGAGCACCACTATTATGAACAAGACTCATAATTATTCAGTAACAGTTAAACTGAATTAAGTGAAATTCATATAATTTAACTAAGAATGTCTAAGCTCATAGGGAATTTTTTATCCCCAAAAAAGTTTTGCTTTGTTTTAACTAATAAGAAGATAAACCCAAGTATAACTAAGCCCATAGGTTATAACAAAAACAAACAAAAGACATGTGCAAAGATAAGAACTTTTAGTGTGATATATAAGAAGGACCTCATAGTCTGTGTAGTAAGTGAAAATTTTCCTTTGAGAAGGTTCAGTTCAGTTCAGTTCAGTCACTCAGTCATGTCCGACTCTTTGTGACCCCATGAATCTCAGCACGCCAGGCCTCCCTGTTCATCACCAACTCCTGGAGTTCACTCAAACTCATGTCCGTCGAGTTGGTGATGCCATCCAGCCATCTCATCCTCTGTTGTCCCCTTCTCCTCCTGCCCCTCAATCCCTCCCAGGATCAGAATCTTTTCCAATGAGTCAACTCTTCGCATGAGGTAGCCAAAGTATTGGAGTTTCAGCTTTAGCATCAGTCCTTCCAATGAATACCCAGGACTGATCTCCTTTAGAATGGACTGGTTGGATCTCCTTGCAGTACCTATGTTAATCCCTTGAGGTTATTAAAGAGAAATAAAAAGCACTGGGGAACTGTATATAATAAGGAAAACCAACTGTCTTTGTTGTGTATTGAATTCTACCATACTAATGTGATTGTATCTGATGCTTGCATCAGATGTCTAGGAAAGAAGATATTAAGTGCTCATGTGTCCATTCAGAATCCTTATCACATGCAGAATGGTTACCAACACCTTGTAAGAAGTCTACATTTGAAACTATCTTCTCATTTCACTTATAGGAGCTAGTATTCTGTGGCGCATGTACCAAATTTTGTGATAAAAAATAAAAAACAAGAGCTTCAGAAAGATGCTCAGGCTCCTTCTGGATCCTGAAATTAAGAGTTGTTCATTCTTAGGCTCCTACCACATCCGAATCTACCACACCTTATTAATGAATGTCTGACTTTTTTCTGTACATGCTGAGGTAGCCACCTTCTCATTACCTCCTTTTTCACAGGCACATACTATATAAGAGGGATAATTTATCAGGTTTAAAAATTTGTGGACACAAGCCTACTCACGCTGTTCTACATCTGTAAACTGTGGGTCATACCACCTTCACAGGATTGAGAGGTTGTATTCATAACACATCTGATGGCTGTGGGAGGAAAAAAAGGCACTCCGAAAATGTAGGTTGGGGTGCACTTACGGTATGCTGTGTAACAAACTGAAATGAACAAAATACCATGCTGGCTGTAAATTATCCTTGCCTGATGTAAGATACTAAAAGCAAAAACTCAACGACAACAGGGGAAGCAGAGTGTGTGAGGGAGCAAAATAAAAACCAGGCTAATACTCTTGGGCTCCAGGAGCAGCAGTGATTGTAGGCAGGAAGTCATATTTAAGGGGATTTTTGTTTGTTACATCTCTTCAGAATCTGAGTGCCTGCCTACCAATAAATGGTTTCAAGTACTTCCAACAATGTCCAGCGAGATGCCACTTCTTATAGCTGCCATACTATTTGATGTGCGTGCCTCCTCTTTTCCCTTTGAGATGTGTGAAAGTGTACCTGTTATGGAAGCAGTGCAGAATCCCAACAGTGAATGGAAAAGGGAAACATAAATGCTCACAGCAGGGCTTAACTTCATGTTGTGTGACAATGAAAAATTGCTCAGCCTTTAAGTAGCAAAACTGTGCTTGAAGTAAAGTTCTGACAACTACTAGCTATGTGCCAAAATGTGTCTTTGAGATTCATTTTCCTATTCTGCTCAAGAAGGATTAAAAATATGGTACGTCCCTCCTAGAATTGCTTTAAGGAAAGATATGTATAAGAAAGTCTTACAGTTGGCTGAAACGTGGCCCCAGGTCCTAATTCCTGGAAACTAAGTGTCACTTCATATGACAAAGTGTTAGCAGTTGTTCTGGATTATTTGGATGGAATTTAAATCAATCACAGGAATCCTTGCAAGAGGGACATAGAGGGAGATGTGATACATACACAGGAAGAGGAGGAAAGGTGATCACTGAGTCAGAGATTGGAGGGAGGTGGCTACAAATCAAGGAATGCTGGCGACCACCTGGAGCTGGAAGAAGCAAGCATCAGATTTTCCTCTTGAACCTGTGGAGGCAGTTTAGCATGGCTATCACCTTGATTTCAGCCTGCTGAAATGATTTTGGATTTCAGGCTTCTGGAACTATGAGAGAATAAAATTTATGTTGTTTTAAGCCACAAAAATTTTGGGAATTTGTAACAACAGCCACTGGAAACTAATACAAGTCTATTTAGTCTAATGTCTGGCCCTTGTCAATGTTGAGTTATGGCATTTATAGAAGTGAGCATGGTATTATCTTAATAACTTGATGATACTGGATCTGAATTATAGGATCTTAGTTTCTTTACTAAAATGCAATCTCTGCCAAACTGTCATCATATTTCTTTTCCAACTCTTAGCCCTTAAGATTTGGGAAAATAGTTATCATGTTGAGTCTAAGTTTTGCCCAGTTATATAAATCAGCCATTATTTGAATAATGAGGTTTATAGTCCTCTAACAACATATCTGTTCCCACAATAAACTCTTCTATTTCTAAACATACATGCTCACACACACACATCCACCCCTCCAACTATACACACAAACATCATATATATATATATATAAATGATATTTTTAATCACAAACTCTTATCTATAAGTGATTCCATACACATCTCTAGCTCCTGACCATTCCTTAAAGTTTTAGCACTAGATTTAACTGCTCTCTGGACATCTCCTAAACTTCAAATACCATACGCCCCCAAATGACAAATGACCTCACTATTATTTCCCCTTTAAACCAGTTCTTCCCCTGATGTTTCTATTTGCCTTTTTTTGTATAAGAACTGCAATCTTGTGACTCACACAGATTTGAAGTCTTAGCATCATCTTCATTATTGCTATCCCTACTGCTCTATTGATTCCTTCCTTCTATGAACAGCTACCTAATCTTACTGAGTGTACTTTGATAGCATCTCAATCATTTCCTTTGTTTTAGTCTTGACCATCACTGTTATGATCCTCCTTAATCTACTGCAATGACCTTTTAACCTCTTACTGAATCTACTGAAAAGACATTCAAGATTTTTTCATTTCTAATATCTACCACCTGCTATCCACACTGAGAACCCAGCTGCATATCACCAAAACACAGCTCTTTTTATAGTACCTCTTCTCTGAAAATGGCTTTCAGAAACAAATTCAAATCTCTTAGCCACATAAACAGGACATCCTATGACATGGTCCCAGTTTCAACTCCAAAACTCATTTTCTATTACTCCCACCTTCTATTCAAGCCAGATTAGAGATAATTATTATTAATCCTCAATACTGTATATATTTTTGCTTCAGTTCTTTACCTCTGCAAAGAAGGATTAATTTCTCTTTTGTATCATACTTATGTATTTGGAGTAAATTCTTTATTGGTTGAGTGTGTATGTGTGTCTGAAAATAAATTTATGGCCCCTATCTATGTAATGGTCTCCAAGTCCAAGGAGTAGATTTATAACCCAGACTGGGATAACCACAGTACCTTACCAACTCCATCCCATAATCTAAGGCAAAGATGAAGGTTAGAAGGCAAGTTACTTGGGTAGTTCAATAACAAGAAATCCTTGGAATACTTTAAACTCTTGATGAAAGAAAAAAGAGAGAGAAGACCTTTACATACTTGGCAAAAAGCTTTTGGATGTGACTGCAGATGGCTGAGTGTTCATCCCCAACCAGAATAGAAGAAAATGAGAGTTGAAAGGAAGCCCTATCAATGTTGGCCCTGTCTGACTCAATGATCCTTCTGTTCAATTCCACCTGTTAGGCAAGTATTTTAGACAGAATAAAATATAATATCACCAGAAAAGTCCTTTTTATATAAAGGACTTTTTATAAAGTCAAGTTTAGATATTTTATTAGATTCAAATAAGCTTGAAGTACAACTTAAATCTTTGCTCTTGAAGCAAGCTGAGTGACATTTGATTGTATTCGTCATTGCAGAACTCTGATGCCTAATGCACAAATTTAAATATTTTAAGCTGCTGATCTGAAAAGCTGGGGAAATTTAGAATGAGTTATGCAGAAATATATATATACACAATCAGTGTGTATGTGTATGTTAAGTCCCTTCAGTCATGTCCAACTCTGTGCAACCCTACGGACTGTAGCCTGCCAGGCTCCTCTGTCCATGGGATTCTCCAGTCAAGAATACTGAAGTGGATTGCCATGCTCTCATCCAGGGGATCTTCCCAGCCCAGGGGTTGAACCCATGTCTCTTATGTCTCCCAAACTGGCAGGCAGGTTCTTTACCACTAGCACCACCTGAGAAGCCATTTAACCAGGTAATCTTTATCAAATCTAAGATTTTTCCATTTCAGAACAAATGTTTATGTTGCAATATCTTCTGAAGCACACATTATTGTAATTTAGACCTATAAAAAGTTTCTTTTATATTAACTGGATAGGCACAGATCAAGAAAACAAAAACAGTTTAAACAAAAATTATTTATTTAAATATGAATTCCACTTTAAAATTTACAGTGTGAAAATAATTAGAAAATTGATGAGGATGTAGAATTACAGCCGAGAAGAAAAAGAGAGGATGAGGGAATTATCTCAGGAATCATGACTTGCCAAGTACTATAATATAGTCCAAAATATCAGAATTAGATTTGTATAATAAGGCACCTTTGCTGCTGCTGCTGCTAAGTCATTTCAGTCGTGTCCGACTCTGTGCGACCCCAGAGACGGCAGCCCGCCAGGCTTCCCCGTCCCTGGGATTCTCTAGGCGAGAACACTGGAGTGGGTTGCCATTTCCTTCTCCAATGCGTGAAAGTGAAAAGTGAAAGTGAAGTCGCTCAGTCGTGTCCAACTCTTAGCGACCCCATGGACTGCAGCCTACCTGCAGTAGATGCAGGCTCCTCCATCCATGGGGTTTTCCAGGCAAGAGTACTGGAGTGGGTTGCCATTGCCTTCTCCGAAGGCACCTTTAAGACTGAACATTTCTCAATGATGTGCCTCTTGATCGGAAAGATTCTACCATAAGGTCAGAAATGTCTGTTAAGAGCTTTCGGAGCCTAATTAAATAATGAGTAGATTCTGTCAGAGTTGAGATGCCTTGAACTTTTCATGGCATAAAACTTTTCAAGTGCACTTCATACTGCACTTTAGTCTAAATCTAATCTTTCAATAGCAGCAGTAACATCAATCTTCCTTTCTGACTTTAAAGCTTTACAGATTAAAAGATTGTGAGGTATTGCTAATGAAACTATTACAAGATAAAAAGATGTACTGGTAACACCTTCTATGTAGATCAATCAAAATGGTTATGTAAAGTAAGAATTTGCACTGGGAATACATTAGGAAAACCGTGTTTAATTACAAGATATATTAATGGTTATTCAGTAAAAGCTTAAAGATAGCGCTATTTAAATATAGGCAGCATTAGTAAAAGAGTATGTTCCCAGTATGATGCATATTGAATAGCTCTTCATGAAGTGCTGAGAACACAGGATTCACAGAAATGAATAGTCTGCTTTGACTTTATGTAGTTCAGTGAAAGTGATGTAGGATGGTCATTCTTTGTTCAATTCATAAAACATATTTAAACAAACCACATACAACTGGAATAGAAAATTCAACTCTATTCATTCCTTTTAGGGCAAAAATTTCCATAACAAGGAAGTAAACCAGAGCTACAACTACTCAATAATAAGAACTACGTATAAAAACCACTAATTAGGAATTATGGCTTACATTTTAATTGATTTTAACACAACTGTCACTGTATATAAGCATTTTGGGGGTGTGTGTGTGTGAAGCACAAAAAAATGTTTAATCAATGATTAAAGACTTACACTGTTTTGCTTGAATGGCTGGTCACTCCATTTGCCTTTAATAAATGGTGAAATACTTTGCAAGCAATACTGCAAAGGACAAAAGTCACAGAACACTAAGGTGATTCTGATTTGGGGATCAAAGAGCAGATCAGAATGGATAATATTAGTATTAATGAGAATGGTTATTGGTTTTATTTTCTCAATTTCTACCATTTTTGTTTACAATAGAAAATCATACATATAATTAGAAAAAAAACTTCATAATCAAAATCTTCACTATTATGTGTTCAAATTGCTCTATCCTTTAATTACTTTATCAATAACAAAATATTGTTTTATAATTCAATTTTTGACCAAGGAATCCTATCCTATCCTTTCTTACTCATCACTATACTAAAAATGATAGCATAGAAAGGGAAAGATAGGGAAATCCATAACTCTTTTTTCTTTCAGTTCTTCAGTTATTAGTCGGACACAACTGAGCAACTGAACTGAACTGAACTGAAGGCAAAGATAGTGTGTTGGCAGAATGTGTACACATAAAGAAGTGGAATACGAGCTTTGTTAGTTTTGTGCAATATTTTTTGCTTTTTCTAGTAAGAAAGGTATGCATACACACACACTGGCAACAAAAACCAGTCGTGTAATCTTGGTGATTCTGTTTATCAGTTTAATGCTTTAATATTTGCATTTAAAACTGACATTCACTATATAAACAGTAAAATTCATGCTAGTAATTTAAAACTTAACATTTCTTTACTTAGAACACTATTTAATAGCAAATAAAAAACAATGAGTTGTGAGAGCGACTACAGAAAAAAGGAAAAAGCTTTATATTTTAGAATTTCAGTGGCTCGCTCTTTCTGCTTTTTGAACAGGAAACGATCTTTTCAGTTAGCACTGGGCTGTACACGTTACATCAATAAAAGACTTTATTTTAAAATGTAGAATAGTGAGGTCACTACATATCAAAAATCTGTAGAGTTTACACAGTGATACTCAGAATAATAAATAATGTATCCTAAAATACATTTAGTACAAAACTAGAAAGAATAAAAATAAATGAATTGAGCATTCAACTCAGGGTACTGAAATATAGCAAAATTACTCAAGAGGAATAGGAGCTTAATATGAAAGACAGACAGTAAAAAGGAAAAAAAAATCTTTAGCAAATAAAATGAAAAGATGGCTGTTAAAAAACAATTTTGTGGTATATCTAATAAAGACAAAACAGAATTCTCTTTAATTCTGAGAAAGTGAGAATAATTAAAAGAGAATTAGAGAGACTGTAAAGTGATTATACTATTAGTAAATTTATATCAATAAATTTAAAATTAATATTCTAATATATATAAATTATTAATTTTGACTTACTAAAATAGAAAATATGAATATATATATACACATATATGTTTTAAAATAAAATAAGTTTAAGATCTAGTCCTAAAAAGGAAGAAACTAAATAACTGATTAGATCTTTAAGTGCAATGCAAATGGTAAAGTATGATATGAAGAGTATATCATGTTACACAATCTCTTTCCTGTATTTGATCAATATCATACTTCTCAGTGAGTCTGAGTCTGACTATTCCCTATTTTAAATGGTAACCCACCTTCTCTTCTGTCTCCTATTAATAATTAAAAACTCCTTACACATCCTTCTCCTCTGTTCTACATTCCTGGAATACAAAATTGTTTTCTCACTAAATGTGTGTGTCAACCACTAAAGTTAATGTTTTTAAACAAACATGCGTTCCCTTAATTCTGTGGAGAGAGTAAAAGCTTGCCAGCACATGGCACCTCTGTCAACTGCTACATCAGCACTGAACATAATATATTAAAAACTCCTTTGTAGCAGAAACACAAAAACCACTGTTCTCTACAGGAAGCTTAGGATAATGCTGAAGGATGAAACTGCTTTGCCTGAGGAGTTTTATTAGGTGCTCCACGGATGGGGAGAGGCTTGCTGCTGAGTTGCTAGCAGTATAAACACAGACAGAGTAAGCAGGGATGAGAATCAGAGGTATAAAGATCAGTCTGAGATGATCGCACTTGACCTAGTTGGTGACATTGGACATTCAGGTGGAATTCAAGAAACCATATTGGAGAAGCCCCAGGAAATGACGGCAGGCTGAGAAATCCTGTGTCCATTACAGAGTTTTACTCTTTTGAGTATAAAAGGTGAACACAGCCTTTAAGAAGAGGTTCCACTAAGCTTTCTTAGCAAGAACATTTCTCAATTACCCCAGCAATTACCCCTGTACCATTCACTTATTTTCTCTGTGAAAAACAGTTTCTAATCACTGCCATAATTGTAATACAGTGATTGCACCCAGTATTTAACTAAAGTCACTATTGCTAATTATTTTTACCACAGTGTTACTGAGTCAATACCAGTCAGTGTCATCTCGCATATCTGCCGTGTTTCCTGGCACCAGCTAGCAGGGGAAGTAATTACCTGGGAGCAGAGCCATGGGGAACTTCCGAGCCCTGCTCCATCACCAGAGTGTGTCTTAATGGGTAGCCTTTGAATCTGTACCTCCACCTCTTATCTGTACCTCCACCTCTTATGTTTTCATAAAATAATGCAGTCCCTAAATAAGGTCATCATATCAGGCCACAAGATAGAATTACAAAGCATATCAAAAACTGAAAAATAACCTGAGATGAGAAATTTGGGATGCTCTAAAAGTACAACGTATGCAAATTTTCATTCAAAAAGAAAAAGACCTTGTCTAGGACTGGAATAATTGGTCTGCCATTATTGCAGCCTTGTATTACTCAGCCTTGACTGATACACTGTCCTGCTCTTTTACTCATTTATCCTCATAAAACTCAACTGAAACCTCTCTTGTTTATAAATACTGCAACTACTGAAGAAATCAAAACCTACATCATTATATTGGGAGTTAAAAATAAACCTTGGGAGGATATGTTTATTTCTATAGCATTTGTCAGCTTTTACTTGATAACTGATGTCAAGATGGGAATTTCAAATCAGTTGACGGTCTGTCTCTAATCCACAGTTTAAATCTCTAGGCAATATGGGGAGGATTTTGTTTGTTTGTGTTTGTCTGTTTATTAAGAGGTATTCAGTTTCCTTGTATGTGGATTTTCTTTGGGGGTTTGTTATATTTCAAACATATATTTCTTTGGGGGTTTGTTATATGTGTGTTCTGTTTAAGTATCTTAATAGAAAAATTAAAACAAAAGAATAAAAATGTGTTTGTTCTGGAATCTTGGATTTTTAGCCCCTCACAAGCAATAATATTTAATGATCTGTTAAAATGGGATTTTTCTAAAGGGTTTTTATTATGCATACACAGCAGGGCTTGCTTTAAAATGGCTTGCTTCTATTGCAATGAGGAACAGAGAAAAGAGATGTGATGGGCCAAAGAACTTAATAAAAGAATATGAGATTCAGAATTCCTGTGCAAACTCAAGATACTCACTAGGGAACATAAGTTCAAATAAGATTCTCATCTTTTTTGAGTTTACTCTTCAAGCTAGTAAACATTTTACTTAATAAACTTTAGGGAAAAAGGTTGCCCTTTCTCCTTTCACATTATATAAAATGAAAACATATGACTACGTATGAAAAGCAAAAAATAAATGTATGAACAGAGGCACATTAAAGAGCCTGGACAGACCTGGCAGTGAAAATGCAAGGTTGGATGGTGATAGAAGATGACTTACAGTACAGAAACCAAAGGAAGTTATGCAATTCTAGCTAAATAAATAACTCCAAGTGTTGAAAGCACCAGTGAGTTCTACAGTGGAAGGAACTGTGTAATTCAAAAAAACAAAAAACGGTAAAAACAGAAAGTACAGAAGGCATATTAACCTCTCTGAGCTCAGTTTGAGATCTACTGGAGTGCCCAGCATATATTTTTTTCTCAGCATTGTGTCAGTATTGTAAAAATCATTACTGCATGTGTGCTCAGTTGCTCAGTTGTGTCCAGCTCTTTGTGATCTTATGGACTACAGCCCACTAGCCTCCTCTGTCCATGGGATTCTCTAGGCAACCAAGCTAGTATACTGTAGTGGGTTGCCATTTCCTCCTCCAGGAAATCTTCCTGATCCAGGGATCGAACCCATGTCTACTGCATCTCCTGCACTGGTAGGCAGATTCTTTACCACCACATTACCTGGGAAGCCCCAATCAGATAGCGTGCATGCATGCTAAGTCACTTCAGTCGTGTCCGACTCTTTGTGACCCTATGGACCATAGACTGCCAGGCTCCTCTGTCCATGGGATTCTCCAGGCAAGAATATTGGAGTGGATTGCCATGGCCTCCTCCGAAGGAGCTTTCTGATCCACGGCAGGTGGATTCTTTACCACTATGTCACCTGGGAAGCCCCAATCAGATAGCAGTTATTGCTTATCTTTTCTTCACAACTCTTTCCATAAAACTGATCTCCTCCTTCTACAAAATGTTAAAGCATTTTATGTTTCTTATGTTTTCATTCTTCAGTGACTCTGAACCCTTTAAGAGTTTGGGGAATGGGGAGTTGCTTTTCAATGGGTATAAAGTTTCAGTTACATAAGATGACTAAGTTCTGGAGATCTGCTGTGCACACTGTAAACCTTCTATACTGTACACTTAAATATTTGTAACAGGGTAGATCTTATGCTATCTGTTCACACCACAATTTTTTAAAAAGGAGTTTTAAACCCTCCTATACAGCTGGTAGAAATGTAAATTGGTGTAGTACTATGGAGAACCGTATGCAGGTTCCTTTAAAAAGCTAAAAATAGAGCTACCATATGACCCAGCAATCCCACTCCTGGGCAAATATCCAAACAAAATTCTAATTCAAAAAGATGCAGCACTCCAATGTTCATTGCAGCACTATTCACAATAGTGAATAGCCAAACAGGGAAAAAAGTTAACTGTCCATCTACAGATGAATGGATAGAGAAGATGTGGTACATATTAACAATAGAATATTACTGAGCCATAAAAAGAATGAAATAGTGCCATTTGCAACAACATAAATGGACCTAGACATTATCATACTAAGCACGTGTTAGTGTTAGTCACTCAGTGTGTCTGATTCTCTGCAGCCCCATGGACTGTAGCCTGCCAGGCTCCTCTGTCCGTGGGATTTCCCAGGCAAGAATACTGGAGTGGGTGGCCATTCCATTCTTCAGAGGATCTTTGCAACCCAGTGACCAAACCTGGGTTTCCTGAATTCCAGGCAGATTCTTTACCATCTGAGCCACCAGCAAAGTGCCATACTAAGCAAAGTACCCAGGAAGAGAAAGGTAAATACCATATAATTTCACTCATTTGTGGATTCTAAATATGATGCGAACTTATCTACCAAAAGGAAACAGACTCACATTGAGAACAGATTTGTGGTTGCCAAAAGGAGAGGTGGCAGAGGGTTGGATTGAAAGTCTGGGATTAACAGATGCCAACTATTATATACAGGATGGATAAACAACAAGGTCCTTTATCCCTGAACAGCACAGTCGTGTCTGACTCTTTGCAAACCCATGGACTGTATAGTTGAATACTTAAATTCTCCAAGCCAAAACACCAGACTGAGTGGCCTTTCCCTTCTCCAGGGCATCTTCCCAACCCAGGGATCGAACCCAGGTCTTCCAAATTACAGTCAGATTCTTACCAGCTAAGCCATAGGGGAAGCCCAAGAATACTGGAGTGCGTAGCCTATCCATTCTCCAGCGGATCTTTCCGACCCAGGAATCAAACCAGGGTTTCCTGGATTGCAGGCAGATTTTATTTTTTACCAACTGAGCTACCAGAGAAGGCCCTGTATATTTAATATCCTGTAATAATTCATAATGGAAAATAAAAAGTTTTAGGAAGTCAGATGACCACCGTAACTGTCGGGAGCTGCGTTAGGCATTACTGACAAAATGGAGGCACAGCCCCAACTCCCTCTCTTTGTCCCGCAGGGACGGACCTGGGATGAAGGAATTAGGCCTTGTAATTCTGACTTGTTTTTTCCTCTCCTTGGCTGAGTTGACTGAAAAGAATATTAAGGTGCTTATTGTTCTTGAGAGAAGCATGAGAAACCACAGAGCCTTCTGCAGTTGTGCCCAGAAAACAATTTTTAAAGTAACCATTGACATTTGTTCAAGGATCTTTACAAAGAATGTTATGGGGTGAGCATGTAGGCTGCAGCTTGAGGCCATGGGAAGGATTGTTATCTGAGACCTATTTTTGAGAGAAATGTTTATGGCAAAGGAGTTTGCTGAATTTAGGGCTTAGGAATAATTAAAAAGTCAGGAGTTAAAGATTTAAAGAATGTTATAATGTTAGCATATTTTACAATAGCTTATAGAAATTAGGAACTTTAGAGATATTAATAGCTAGAAGCCATTTTTAAGGAATAGTTAGCTTAGGATACTAGGGGCAAACAGGATTTAGAAAGATAAGAAATAAACTGAGGAATGTGGTATGCAGCCCAGACATTAGCATGAGTTACAGTGTATTCACAAGGACACATGAGAAGAAGTAGATAAGAGAATCGCTGAGGCAGGAACTCCTTTTGAGGGGCAACAATGACTTATGGAGACAACAAATTTGGGTCAGGGGTAACTAAAAATGTCAAACCTCTGACCTAATGCTTTTGTAAAGGTATAAAAGAGAATCTTAAGCTTGAAATAAATATGCAGTCCAAGAAAACTGAGAGGCTGCATCATTTCTTGCCAACACCACCCATCCCTTCAGGCTGATTCCCTGGCTGCTGGAGCTGGACTCCGGCACGGAACGAGTCGTTCCAGTTCTCTAACTCTCTGGTGTACTTGTGACAATGAAAAAACTGCTGAAGCATTTTTCTTTATCTTATATATTCATGCTGCTGCAACTGCTAAGTCACTTCAATGTCCGACTCTTTGTGACCCCATGGACTGTAGTCTACCAGGCCTATGGCATTCTCTAGGCAAGAATACTGGAGTGGGTTGCCTTGCCCTCCTCCAGGGGATCTTCCCAACCCAAGGATTGTACCCAAGTCTCTTAAGTCTCCTGCATTGGCAGATGGGTTCTTTACCACTAGTGCCACCTGAGAAGCCCCTTATATATCGATATTTACCCTTTATTACTCATAATAATTTTGTTTTGAAACAAAGAAGGTGATATGGAAAATGTTTTAATAAAATAATCAAGAAAAAAGTCTTATCACATGAAGACATATATGCAGGATAAATGATTTGGAAATTTTAAATGAGTTTGCTCTAAAAACAAGTGCTTCTTTTACTGTTATTTCATTATTATTATTTTTCTTAAAGAGTATCTACCTATCATTTGTGTTGATAATAACATAAGGAATAATTTTTTACTCAAAAAGCACCACAGAGTTTCAATTAAATCTGAGAAATGGATGCTGAAAGGAGGGGATATAGTCAATTAGGGGACAAAATAAAATTTTTTGTAGGTACATGGAAATTGGGCACAACCCATCTCTGATAGGAAGACAGAAAGGGAGGGGACCACTCTTCCTCTTTGAAGATGTGCTTGGACCCTGGGATCTGCAACCAGACATTAGGTAGTTCTGCCTCTAGGAGAGTTTCCATCTCAAATTAAGAGAGAGAAGTAGGGAAGGAGGCTCTCTGGAGGTGGGCAGAGAGTCAGTGTCACCATCAATGGAATAACAGCAGGAGTAGGCAAGCAGAAAGTTGGGACTGTAGCAGAGACACAGCTCACCAGTCAGCTAGTGGTGAAGGTGCATTTATGATGGCTTTGCTTAATGTGTGTAAAAAATATTGTATTTGACCAGATTTCCCCTTTCACTAGCTTTATCCTTAACATATCTTTAAAATAATATTATAATAAGGAAAACAATATTACGCTCATTTTATATATTTATTGGCTTTCTAATATATTATTGCTTATTTTGTGCTCATTTTTCCTTTGCATCTATAATCCTTTTTAGTGACTGAAAATTTGTTTAAAATTATAGTTATTATATTATATATTATACTTATCAAATTATACCAGAATAAAATTTATAAAGTCAAAATTTTAATCTGATTTTGTATTTTTCTATAATTAATTTGGGATTTATAAACTGTATGCAGGTCAGGAAGCAACAGTTAGAACCGGACATGGAACAACAGACTGGTTCGAAATAGGAAAAGGAGTACATCAAGGCTGTATATTGTCACCCTGCTTATATAACGTCTATGCAGAGTACATCATGAGAAACGTTCGGCTGGAAGAAGCACAAGCTGGAATCAAGATTGCCGGGAGAAGTATCAGTAACCTTAGATATGCAGATGACACCACCCTTATGGCAGAAGGTGAAGAAGAACTAAAGAGCCTCTTGATGAAAGTGAAAGAGGAGAGTGAAAAGTTGGCTTAAAGCTCAACATTCAGAAAACTAAGGTTATGGCATCTAGTCCCATTACTTCATGGCAGATAGATTGAGACACAGCGGAAACAGTGTCAGACTTTATTTTTCTGGGCTCCAAAATCACTGCAGATGGTGATTTTGGCCATGAAATTAAAAGATGCTTACTCCTTGGAAGGAAATTTTTGACAAACCTAGACAGCATATTCAAAAGCAGAGATATTACTTTGCCAGGTTTTTCCAGTAGTCATGTATGGATGTGAGAGTTGGACTGTGAAGAAAGCTGAGCTTGAAGAATTGATGCTTTTGAACTGTGGTGTTGGAGAAGACTCCTGAGAGTCCCTTGGACTGCAAGGAGATCCAACCAGTCCATTCAAAAGGAGATCAGTCCTGGGTGTTCTTTGGAAGGACTGATGCTAAAACTGAAACTCCAATCTTTTGGCCACCTGATGAGAAGAGCTGACTCATTGGAAAAGACCCTGATGCTGGGAAAGATTGAGGGCAGGAGGAGAAGGGGATGACAGAGGATGAAGTGGTTGGATGGCATCACCAATTCAATGGACATGGATTTGGGTGGACTCCTGGAGTTGATGATGGACAGGGAGGCCTGGCGTGCTGTGGTTCATGAGGTGGCAAAGAGTCGGACACGACTGAGCAACTGAACTGATTCTTTTAGTAGATATGAAAAATTACTATGAATTAAATACTTTAAACCTTAAGCCTAGGTTAATCAGCCATCTTCTTGAAAAAAGAAAAAAAAAGCAACAAACTAGAATATTTGAACTCTAACCTCTCTTTAGTTATATGCTATCTGTTGGCCAATATTGACTTCTGTTTTTAACTGAACGTTCTCAATTTGTAATGCTTCTTTGACCTTACACACAGATTTAATGAAACCAGAGTTATATAATACAAAAGGGGTTTTTGGAGATTCAGTTCAGTTCAGTTCAGTTCATTTCAGTCACTCAGTCATGTCCAACTCTTTGCGACCCCATGAATCACAGCATGCCAGGCCTCCCTGTCCATCACCGTCTTCCAGAGTTTACCCAAACTCATGTCCATCGAGTCAGTGATGCCATCCAGCCATCTCATCCTCTGTCGTTCCCTTCTCCTCCTGCCCCCAATCCCTCCCAACATCAGAGTCTTTTCCAATGAGTTAGCTCTTTGCATCAGGTGGCCAAAGGATTGGAGTTTCAGCTTTAGCATCAGTCCTTCCAATGAACACCCAGGACTGATGTCCTTTAGGATGAACTGGTTGGATCTCCTTGCAGTCCAAGGGACTCTCAGGAGTCTTCTCCAACACCACAGTTTGAAAGCATCAATTCTTCAAGCTCAGCTTTCTTCACAGTCCAACTCTCACATCCATACATGACCACAGGAAAAACCATAGCCTTGACTACATGGACCTTTGTTGGCAAAGTAATGTCTCTGCTTTTGAATACGCTATCTAGGTTGGTCATAACTTTCCTTCCAAGGAGTAAGTATCTTTTAATTTCATAGCTGCAGTCACCATCTGCAGTGATTTTGGAGCCCCCAAAATGAAGTCTTTCACTGTTTCCACTGTTTCCCCATCTATCTGCCATGAAGTGATGAGACCAGATGCCATGATCTTAGTTTTCTGAATGTTGAGCTTTAAGCCAACTTTTCACCCTCCTCTTTCACTTTCATCAAGATGCTTTTTAGTTCCTCTTCACTCTGCCATAATTTTGGAGCTTAGTGGGCCAATATTAATCTGTCTAGTTCTCTTGAAAGGAAAGAACCCTGTGAAAAGATCAGGGTGTCTGCCCAAACTGATATGCCTTTCTTAGCCTATAAAATGAGAAATAGGTCCCCTGTGCAGTGTCATGTGTTATTAGCAGCTTAAAAACAAAAACAAAAACAAAAAAAACTCAAAGGCTTATAATACAGAAAAGTGCAGAAACAGGCAACTGCCAACATTCACTATAGCCAAAAGGCACATTCAATTTTTATACAGTGAGACTCTGAATGAAAGAAAATGCAAGAGCAGGAAATTAGTATTTTTGAGAACTATCTCTGCTATTAAATTTTTTATGAATGGTTCTTCTAAACTAGAGTTTCTAGCAAAATAGAGAATTCATTATGTTATAAAGATTATCAGTGTATATGCCTTGCAATTTCACGACTTAGTTTTCTTATTCTTCTTAGTAAAGTGCCTTTTTAATTCATAAATATCAGGTCTAATCACCCAAAGCATCATTTCCCCAAGGATCTCTAGACATCTGGATTAAAATGAAGCAATCTCTTGGAGCAACAGGCCACAGGGATTATGATGTGACTCAAAATTAAGGGTGGGATGCACTGGTAGAGCATAAGGATTGTTAATTGGTCTGCAGGGAAATTTCACTGGTTAAAAGAGGAAGACTTGAAGCAACAATGAAACATTAGCATTGACACAGAAGTGTGTAAGAGATATGCAAGCTAGTTTCAAAAGGTAAGAAATATGGAATAGCACAGTGTCTGTAACTAGTAACTGTTACTAAGTCAAGGGTCTTCTTAGTTTGTTCCTCAAATCCATCTTCCATTTTTCCTGGGTCAGTGCAGTTTCATGAAACAAGATTGAGAAATACACAACATAAAGAGAGATTTTAAGCTAAATAATGATTATAAAATTCTTTTCTGTTTCATAAAACCAGAGCCCCACTGTCACTGAATTTCACAATATTAGAATTGTATTTTCCTCAGTGTACCTGAAAGAGTCAATTCTAGGCAGGTTGATAAGAAGTCTGGGGTTGAGGAGGAGAAAGGGGTCTGGAATGCTCAAGGAGGAGGAAAGAACAATTTTTTTTTTTTCACATTCCTTAGTCTTAGTCACATAAAAGTTTTTTTTCTTTAAACCAGGAACTGATGATTATACAAAAAAAAAAAAAAAACTCAGCTTAAACTCTGCACTAAGGATTATGTAACAACAATGTATCCTGCTTGAGGATAGTTTCTCCTTCTTGAAAACCTTCTGATTAATCCTGTTATCTTAAAATGAGTATTATGGGAGTGGGTCTGATAAGATCTTTCTATTGTTAGTTTTGATCCTGTCATCTTAAAATGTAAATTGTGGGAGTGGGTCTAGTAAGATCTTTACAACCTTGAGACATTCTTTTGATTTATTATAATAATCAATTTAAAAGTTATAGCTCCTTTGATAAGACTAGCAATGGGGGCATTCTCTGTCCCCCTTCTGATGTCTATATCAGAAGCTTTCTCTGTCATTTTTTCACATTAATAAAACTCTGCTACACAAAAGCTCTTGAGTGGTCAAGTCTGGTCCCTGGTCCCAAATCTAAATTTTCTTCTTCGGAGATCACAAATCCAACAACATTCACCTTCAGCTATCATACCTAGAAAAGCAATTTCATACTCTTCTATTCACAGGACTGTAGTTCAACGTTTTCTATTGAAGGACAAGGACCCATATTTTCTTGACTCATCCTCCATCACCCTTCCATAAGCCCACCACAAATTCTTTTCAGCCACTATTAAAAAGTATTATAAAGAAACCAAGTTTTAAAATTTCCCTGATGAATAACAACATAGTGAATTTCAATTGTATTTCTGATTTTATGTTCAATCCATAATGTTAGTAATGTATACAAACAAAATTATTAAATGTTGCAAGTTAAATAATTTTAAGCAAAGAGAAATGACAACATGAAACAAAGAACCAGCTAACAAAAATTGATTTTTGCTTGCTTTATGATGTGGGTTGTTTTATGTACCCAGGAGGATATGTTCAAGTCCTGATATCCTGTACCTTGACTGTGACCTTATTTGGAAATAGGGTCTTTGCCAATGTAATCAAGTTAAGATGTGGTCATATTAGATTAGGATGAGTCTTAATCCAATGGCCAGTGTCCTTGTGAGTGAAATTTGGACACCAAGGCACAGGGAGAAGAATGATACAAGCAGATGAAGGCAGAGACTGGAGTTATAACAGCTACAAGTCAAGGAACACCAAAGATTAAAAGCCACCACCAGAAGCTAGGAAGAGTCAAGCGATCATTCTACCCAGAGTCTCAGAGGGAGCATGGCTTCTTGATTCATACTTCCAGAGTCCAGACCTGTGAAAGACTACGCTTCTGTTATTTTAAGTCACCCAGCTGTGGTTATGGAAGCCATAGAAACAGAACACTGTAGTATTAAATATTTGTCAGAGAAGTCACTATTAGAGGCAATTTTTGGTTACTATATCTGTATATAAGTAAAATTTATAATCATTGTTCCAAAGAGTGACCTATATCTGTGAGAAGAGTTGTGTGCCTACTGAGTCGCTCAGTTGTGTCTGACTCTGTGTGACCCTATGGACTGTGGCCCACCAGGCTCCTCTGTCCCTGGAATTCTCCAAGCAAGAATACTGGAGTGGGTTGCAGGCCTCCTCCCGGGGATCTTCCCCACACAAGTATCAAATCTATGTCTCTTATGTCTCCTGTATTGGCAAACAGGTTCTTTACCACTAGCGCCACTTAGGAGACCCATAATTTAAACATTTTACCAAAGGCAAATTATCTATAATATCCAGAGTACAACAATGTATAATTTATGAGTATAAAAATGTTAAGTCCTTTATTTTCTGTAGTAGTAGTGTTAGTTGCTTTTAGTTTTATCTGACTCTTTGTGACCCCATGAACTGTAGCCCCGGAGAAGGCAATGGCACCCCACTCCATTACTCTTGCCTGGAAAATCCCATGGATGGAGGAGCCTGGTAGGCTGCAGTCCGTGGGGTCGCTAAGAGTCGGACATGACTGAGCAACTTCACTTTCACTTTTCACTTTCACGAATTGGAGAAGGAAATGGCAACCCACTCCAATGTTCTTGCCTGGAGAATCCCAGGGACGGCAGAGCCTGGTGGGAGGCCGTCTATGGGGTCGCACAGAGTCGGACACGACTGAAGCGACTTAGCAGTAGCAGCAGCAGCAGAACTGTAGCCCACCAGGCTCCTCTGTCATGAAATTCTCCAGACAAGAATACTGGAGTGGGTAGCCATTCCATTCTCCAGGGGATCTTTGCAACCCAAGGACTGACTCTGGATCTCCTGCATTGCAGGTGGTTTCCTGTATCGCCGGGGGATTCTTTACCATCTGAGCCAACAGAGAATGAACACTACTACTGGAATGCTTAGTAGCCAAAATTAACCACTATAAAGTGATATGAGAGGTACAAAAACTGTAAGACCTGGTTTCCACATTCACACTGAAGGAAGATGCATATATGGATTACATACATGGATTAAGGCAGCACATCTGATGCACAAAACATAACCATGAATTACTCCATTGACTTTACTGCCCATTTTTTGATGCTGGGCCTACAGCCTTACTTTTGGATTGAAGATGAGTTAAGAATTTTATCCAGTGTTCATCTAAGCTAGAAGATAAATTCTAAATAGCTTCTAATATGTCTATTGTAGCAGTTTCAAAGAATGCAGAAAGCCAGAAATAAAATGCCACTTCTCTGTTACCTCAATCTTCAAGCTGTACAGTGGGTTTTCTTGTGAGATTGGGCACTCAGTGAAGCCTGGTAAACATAATGGAGCCTATACCTAGCACTGCACTAATTAGAGGAATGCTCACATTTGAGGTGCTGGTAGAGAATGAGGTATAGTGATGAGTCTAAATGATTTACCTTCTTAGGAGGGGAAGAGACACGTGTACCCCAGTGTTCATCACAGCACTGTTTATAATAGCCAGGACATGGAAGCAACCTAGATGTCCATCAGCAGATGAATGGATAAGAAAGCTGTGGTACATATACACAATGGAGTATTACTCAGCCATTAAAAAGAATACATTTGAATCAGTTCTAATGAGGTGGATGAAACTGGAGCCTATTATACAGAGTGAAGTAAGCCAGAAGGAAAAACATAAATACAGTATACTAACGCATATATATGGAATTTAGAAAGATGGTAACAATAACCCGGTGTACGAGACAGCAAAAGAGACACTGATGTGTAGAACAGTCTTATGGACTCTGTGGGAGAGGGAGAGGGTGGGAAGATTTGGGAGAGTGGCATTGAAACATGTAAAATATCATGTAGGAAACGAGTTGCCAGTCCAGGTTCGATGCGTGCTGGATGCTTGGGGCTGGTGCACTGGGACGGCCCAGAGGGATGGTATGGGGAGGGAGGAGGGAGGAGGGTTCGGGATGGGGAACACATGTATGCCTGTGGCGGATTCATTTTGATATTTGGCAAAACTAATACAATTATGTAAAGTTTAAAAATAAAATAAAATTAGAAAAATAAAAAAAAAATAAATAAAATAAATGATTTACCTTCTTAGGGAAACTGGTGTTAAGAGATTGCATGCTCTCATAATCCAGTCAGTAGTAACCATGACAAAAGCTAGAGAACATCATTACTTTATGAAGTAATGGCAGAGATGGTAAGGTAGAAGTTAAAAGAAACTTAAAGGGGAGATAGGTCCCTTCCCTTATACAGATTAATCCCAAAGTGGTGGCATGTAAAAGAGTGAACTACCATGTAGGAACCTATTGAAAAAAGGAATAGTTTTGTTTGATTTTGGAGACAGGGATATGGAGGTATTCCTAGATAGGCTGCAGCTAATCAGAGTGATGGTGAAAGATTCACTTGTTTTTTCTATAACAGAGCAACTAGTTCTGAGAAACACACACCTAATGTTGTCCAAGCTGTCTAGGATATAGTAGCAATAAAATAGACACTGATGAAAACACACGTAAGAAGTATCTTTGACGAGTCCACCAAGGTTTGTCTAGGGGAAGGGTGTGGTGGAAGGAACATCACATTCTACCCCTGTTCCTGCCCAAAGCATAATTCACTGGCCCCATCATATTTCTTTAATAAAGATACAATTTGTAGCTCTAGACACTCTGCTCCTGTTATCCACTAAGAAGTTTTCTTTTGACTTCTCGGTTTATCTTGCCTCCACCAAGGGTTATACCTTGTAACACTAAGCTCTTTGGAGCTTCTCAGGCTTCCCTGGTTGGCTCAGCTGGTAAAGAATCCATCTGCAATTCAAGACAGCTGGGTTCAATCCCTGGATTGGGAAGATCCCCTGGAGAAGGGAAAGGCTACCCACTCCAGTATTCTGGCCTGGAGAACTCACATGGGATCACAAAGAGTCAGACACAACTGAGCAACTTTCACTTTCACTTTTCACTTTTATACTGAATAGATATATGCTGTCAGCGGAGAAGAATCACAGTTACTTGGAGCTGGAGTCAAAGATGAAAAATTTGGGGAGTATTTGGGGTACAGGAGTCACTTCTGTATGTTAGGAAAATGAAGAAATAAAATTTAAGATGAATTCTGTATCTCCCTGCACAGTGTTTGGGAATTACTTTTAGATTGAAGGATTTGTTTTCTTTTGATCATGGTACTATTTGAGCCATGGGTTACCATGAGGGTCCTGGCTTCCAATTTGCTGCATTTTGGGAGACATGTAATGAATTTTAGACCTAAGGATCAATATCCAGCTGTACAACCCCTCCACCTCCCACCACACACAACATACTTGAATAAACAGATAGATCCATCATCTTGGTATGAGCTGTGTTGTGCCGTGCTTAGCTGTTCAGTCATGTCCAACTCTCTGAGATCCCATGGACTATAGCCCACAAGGCTTCTCTGTTCATGGGAATTCTCGAGGCAAGAATTCTGGAGTGGGTTGCCATGCACTCCTTCAGGGGATCTTCCCAACCCAGGGATTGAACCCAGGTCTCCAGCATTGCAGGTGGATTCTTTACCATTGGAGCCACCAGGGCTAGCAATGTATATATAATTATCACTGCTCAATGCTTGACTTAGAAGGATACAAATGGGTTTCCCAGGCTGCTGAGTGGTAAAGAATCCGCCTGCCAATGCAGGAGCTGCAGGTTCAATTCCTGGGTTGGGAAGATCTCCTGGAGGAGGAAATGGCAACCCACTCCAGTATTATTAACTGGGAAATCCCATGGGCAGAGGAGACTGGTGGGCTACAGTCCATGGGGTCTCAAACAGTCAGACACGACTGAGCGACTGAGCACACAGAAGGGTATAACTGGGTAAGTATCATCGGCAGGAAATCCATGATTGTCCTTGGAATGCTCCCAATACACCAAAAGAACTCTGTAACGCAGTTATCAGTTTACTGTCTCACAGCTCCAAATGCTTCAGTACCTTCTCTGTTTAAGTGGAATGGGCTCCTTAAGCATTTCAAGCATTTCTCCTTTACAGTGACTATGATAAGCACTGCCAGCAGAGGGCAGTGGCGGAACACTGCAGGAGAAAGGAGGCGGCTCCTGAATATTCATTGGAAGGACTGATGCTAAAGAGAAAGCTCCAATACTCTGGCCACCTGATGCGAAGAGCCAACTCATTAGAAAAGACCCTGATGCTGGAAAAGATTGAAGGCAGGAGGAGAAGGGGGTGACAGAGGATGAGATGGTTGGATGGCATCAGTGACTTAATGAACATGAGTTTGAGCAAGCTCCAGGAGATGGTGGACAGGGAAGCCAGGTGTACTTGGGGTCACAAAGAGTCGGACATGACTGAGTAACTGAACAACAACTTGTTCCACTGTGCTGTGTTTCACTGTGGTGCTCTGCCTTAGTTAGCCTTATGACAGAGGGACAGTCCCTTGGGGATCTCATAGACCTGGCATGGTCTAATGATGACACTGCTATTGCTCTCTTAACACGAATAATGTCTGAGTTGGGACTCATGTCCAGATCAGTGTTCCAATTTCATCTATATGCTCCCCAACCAGCTTCTATTCACCTGTGCCAGAGAGGGTTGCTTCCTAGGCAACTTCTCCATCCCATGGCTGCAACTTCACCTTCTCCAGTGGGGTTTGATTCCAGACTTTGAGAGTGCACTAGTTTCCCAAGGCTGCTCCAGCAAAGTACAACAAATCAAGAGCTTAAAACAACAGAAATACATTATCTCACAATTCTGGACGCTGAAACTTTGAAAACAACATGCTGGCCGGCCGATGCTCCCTCTGAAGCCTGTGAAATCTTCCTAACTTCTGGTGGTTTGCCAGTAGTCTTGGCTTGCAGCTGGTTCATTCCAATCTCTGCCTTCATTGTCACATGGCATTTTTCTTGTGTCTCTCTTCATATGGTGGTCTTCTTATAAGGACACTGGTCACACTGAATTAAGGGTCCACTCCACTTCAGTATGACTTCATCTTAACTAATTACATCTGCAACAATTGTCTTCCAAATAAGGTCATCCATTCTGAGGTACTGAGGATTAGAATGTCAACATACTGGTGGACCAAGTTTGCCCCATCACAGGGAGGAAAGTCCTTCTCCAAGCTTGGCCCTCCTCAGGTACTCTCCTTCAGCCTCAGGGTATCTCTAGAACTGGTAGGTTGAGAAATCTTGATTAAGTCACATTATCTAGAATTCCTTTCTTTCTAAATCTGAGAAGAGGGGCAGTGGAGGCAAACCTTTGTAACAAGTGATGCAGCAGGACAAGCTCTAGACAAGCATGTTCAGGTAGGCAGATCACACTCTATTTCCAGCCCTATTAGCTCCCAGGACATGCTGCTTTCCCAGGAAAGGCTCAAACTGATTTATTCAACAGTCTCAGAATTCCTAAAGACACATAGGGCATCACACAGAGCGAGGCACCTAACAAATGGTGGACTACCAGCCTCGAGTGCTCCAGTAGAGGTTACTGCCATTTTCACCATAGCAGGAAAAGAGAAATGCTTTCGTGAGAGGTTTTCCTTTATTTCAGAAAAAAAGAAGCCTCACTGTCAAGTCCAGAGTATCTGACTTTGTGCTTAATATCGTGATTTTGACCAAAGCAGAAGTGACAGGCTGTAAATGAATCTGAGTCGGAATTAAGACCCATCCTTTCTCCTTCCCAGGTTGGTCACAAGCATGTGATTAGCCCGGCAGACATTTAACACCACCCTGTGATGCAGCTGTCCTCATTCTACTCACTTACCTCAAGTCAAGGGAAAACTGCAGAAAGGGGTTACAATCTGCTCATCTTTACTGCCAAAAGTAAAATATATCTGATGGAATGAAGACCATGATTTGAGTTCCTAAACTGTATTAGCTAATTTCTTAAAAAATTCAAATGACTATTAATGATATAGTTTTTCATTATTACAAATGAAAGTTATAGATGCATAAGTAGGTTGCTGCTGCTGCTGTTGCTAAGTCGCTTCAGTCGCGTCCGACTCTGTGCGACCCCATAGATGGCAGCCCACCAGGCCCCACCGTCCCTGGGATTCTCCAGGCAAGAACACTGGAGTGGGTTGCCATTTCCTCCTCCAATGCATGAAAGTGAAAAGTGAAAGTGAAGTCGCTCAGTCGTGTCCAACTCTTAGCGACCCCATGGACTGCAGCCTACCAGGCTCCTCCATCCATGGGATTTTCCAGGCAAGAGTACTGGAGTGGGTTGCCACTGCCTTCTCCATAAGTAGGTACATGATGAATAAATAGATCAATAGATATATAGATGCATAGATAGATATGCTATCTGTCCTTAGCAGGATTTTCACTGATCCTTGGCAACCATTTTTATTTATATCTTCGCTGAATCACAATGTTTTTGCAAACATTTTTTGTCAATAACTCAGATCCTTATTTAACTTCTCACCATTACCCCTATAGTCAAAAGATGTCACATTAATTCAACAAATATTTTCTCAGTATACCAGCCAATGTGATACATCCTGAAGATGCATTGTTCAACAAGACAAATTACTGCCCTCATAGAGTGTGACTTCTAGTGGGTCAAAGAGATAGTCAACAATAAAACAAACAACTACAGTTCTGATATTAATCAGTTCTGAATATTCATTGAAGGACTGATGCTAAAGCTGAAACTCCAATACTTTGGCCACCTGATGCAAAGAACTGATTCACTAGAAAAGACCCTGATGCTGGGATAGACTGAAGGCAGGAGGAGAAGGGGACGACAGAGAATGAGATGGACATGGGTTTGAGTAAGCTCTGGGAGTTGGTGATGGACAGGGAAACCTGGAGTGCTACAGTCCAGGGGGTCACAAAGAATGGGACACGACTGAGTGACTGAACTGAATGGATGATGTCAGTAGATACTACTAGAAAAATAAATGTAATAGATAAGCTATTTAAGTTCCTCTTAAACATAATAGAGGATCTATTTAAGATGAAGCTTCAGGAGAAATCTCCTTAAAACCTCATTAAGGTTTTATATTTTTGCTAAAATTGAAGTTAAGATTCACTCAGATTAGTAGAATTGCTATGAGAGTACAGAATAAGGAATTTATTGTAGGGGTTAGTCCTCATGTGAGGGGGGCAGCTGATGAGAAAGTCAGGGGAGCCAATGGGAAAGCCCAGGCAGGCTACTGCCTCTGCAGAGTTGAGCCTGATGTTGCTAAGGAATCATGAAGACCAGAAATCATGAAGAAATGGAAAGCTGAAGGTGAAAGAGAGCAAGGGCAAACTGAAACCTGCAGGGAAAAAAACTGGAAATCACAAGGACTGACTACTGAAACTGTCTTTCAACAACTCTAACCTTGATCTGATGGGTGGCCTGCAGAATAGCTAGCCCCTTCTCCACAGTTACACACATATGCCTCCATCCCAGAGAAGCTAAAGTTGGAGATTTGATCAAAGATCTGAAGCTATGGCTCAGGAAGCTGCCACATCCCCAAATGTAAGCCATCATAACACTGAGATGCTGAAGTTCCTGGTGCTCTGCATTATCATTCAGAGTTTAAAAATGTGACTGCTGCTTCACTTCCACTTTTCAAATCTCATGCAGAATATATCTCGTGTTCAAGGCTAACCCAAAACTACACACTAAAAGGAATTCTAGGTCAGCACATCTAGCATAAAGTCACCATACTTGCTAATATACAAAGAGAAGGGGAAAGAACCAGACAGAAGGAAGGGAAAGCAAAAATACTTGGAAACTTTAAAAAAAAAAAGTTTCAGAATTTTTATGAGATGACAGTAACAATGACTGGGTGACATCGGATAAGATAGAGGCTGGCCATGACCATAGATTGGAGATGTACAGAAGAGACTAATTTTAAATGTCCTTTTAGGTCATGATGTGGAGTATGGATTTACTCCAAATTTCATGGGAAATCATTGAACAGTTTTAACCAGAAAACTAACTGACTTGACAATTATGTAGAGAATGCAAGTGAAAGTCGCTCAGTTCTGCCCAACTCTTTGAGACCCCAATGACATGGTTTTGTATACCACCTGCACAGATTGTGACATCTGTATACCTCTCTCATGATTTCTGTCTTATGTATTTCTTATCTAAATGATTTTTCACTTAATAATTTCATTTACAAAATATTTTACTTAATATTTTTCTTTGTGACCCCATGGAATTCTCCAGGTCAGAATACTGGAATGGGTAGACCTTTCCTTCTCCAGGGGATCTTGCCAACCCAGGGATCGAACCCAGGTCTCCCACATTGCAGGTGGACTCTTTACCAGCTGAGCCACAAGAGAAGCTCAGAGAATTCAAGGAGGATATCAGTACGGGAGCAGGGATATTTTGTGGTAGCCATTTGAGAAATGATAACGGAGAGGAAGAGTTTTTTAAAAATTCAGTTCAAGAGTAAGATCCACAAAAGTGTCTGAAAACATAAGATTTCCGCCCCCCCAGATTATTCCTCTTAAGAAAGAGAACCAGAATGGCGTATAGGGCTTCTGTTTTTAGTGACTAGGTAAATGGCAACATCACTGATGAAGATGGAAAATACTGGAAGATTAGATTTTGAAGTGGAGGAAGAAAGGAAATCAAATATGGCATTTCGTACCTGCTAATTTTGAGGTGCTTTGGGGCATCCAGATGTGGAAGAGTAAAATAATTTGTTCAAAGTCAAGAGTATTTCTAATAATGGCATGACTATTTTCCATTAACTCAAGCTTGACAGACACTCTATAACACTTTGGGACTTTGTTAATTCTTTCTTATTCTTCATATTCAACAATTTAAAAAATTCTCCTATTACTTATATATTTCACTAAGCACTTAACATGCTCTCAATATGAGGATGAATACAATTTAGCCTTTCTTTCATGGAGCTCCTAGTCTACTACTATAGCAGAGAAAGGACACCGATTTTACAGTCAATATGGAAAGTAACACACTATCTCTGCACGTTCTGTTTGATTGATGTCTATGTGTCACATTCCTTTCCTCCTTTGTCCTTCCACCTTTCCACTGGTCTCATAGTTGAAATCTTGTTACTTTGCATCTGGACCAGGGGTGGGCAAACTAAATCCCACAGGCTGTTCAACTGTTTTTGTAAATAAAGTTTCATTGGAACCTAGCCATGCCTATTCATTTAAGTATAATCTATGACTGCTTTCATATTATAAAGGCAGAGTCGAGCAGTTGTGGCCTGCTAAACCTGAAATATTATCTGACCCTTACAAACATCTGTAGAACATTTAGACCAAAGTGACTTTTATGTGAGCTCCTTATTTACTCTTTCCTTCAATCCAACGCTTCTTTTACATCACTGTTATATTAATATCTCAAAAGTTGTTATAATCCTTTCTTCAAAGAGACATGGTATACTTAAATAAATATAAAAAAACATTCTAAAAATGCCTTTGAATACATTATAACCTGCTCATAATCCTTCAACAGCTCTCTACTGCTTATGAATTAAATATGAACACCCATTCTGACATTCAAAAGCTTCTATTATATGTTCAAGAGCTAATTTTTAGGCTTATCTCCAATTACACCCCAGTAGAGATGTTTCAGTCAAATTGGGCTTCTTCCTATTTCTGTGATTTCTCCTCCTCCTGAAAAACCCCTTTCTACCATCCTCTTTACAGGTTCAGTGCTATCCATTTGTGAGGATAATGTTAGCATCTAAAACAGACAAACTCTTAAATTCCTGACTTAATACACACAAATAAAGTTTTACCAACATACTAGTTCAATGCTTGTGTTCTCAGTCATTAGTGTGAGGTGAAGCATGGTGAGGGCTTCCCAGGCGGTGCTACTGGTAAGGAACCCATCTGCCTATGCAGGAAACGTAAGAGACACAGGTTCAATCCCTGGGTCAGAAAGATCCCCTGGAGGAGGGCATGGCAACCCACTCCAGTGTTCTTGCCTGGAGAATCCCCATGGACAGAGGAGCCTGGCGGGCTACAGTCCACAGGGTCACACAGAGTCGGACATGAATGAAATGACTTAGCATGCAGAGACACACCCATGATGTGTGGTGAGTGTGTAGTCCACTCTACAAAGTCACTCATGATGGCTGTCTTTAACACAAATCCTTCAAGATCAGCTTTGGCCTCAGTGTCCAGCCAGCAGGCAGAGAAAAGATAGTAGAGAAAGGATAGCTCTTCTTAATCCCAAAGACGTCACACACGTTGCGTCTGCCTACATTTCACTGATGAGAACTGGTCATACGGTCCCACATAATTTCAAGGGAGTTTGAGAAGTGTGGTCCCTCGTCAAGCATCTATTCCTCAGCAATAAGTTGGTGTGATCAGCGGGGAGTATGAATCTTTGATAGACAATTAGCACTGTCTGTAGAACTATCTTTCATTGCACATCTCCATACTATCTTCCTAGTCAGAAAAATTCTCCTCCCGATTCAACTTTGTAGCACTTCATTTTTATCTATTATTAGGTTCCAACATGGTCGGTCTATCAAGTATTTATTATATGTCTACTTATATATTAACTTTCACTTGATTTATCTTTTAACTTTTTTAACACTATCCCTAATGACCTTACTTTCCTGACAATATTCTTCATATCCAAAGAATACAAAGTGAATGAATGAGTGAAACATTCTTGTGTTGAATTTCATCTTGAACTTCTTGTTCAGGAAATAATTTTTATGCACAAGGCATTCAAAATTTTCCCTACCAAGGGAAACTTTTGTAATGCCAAGACTGATATTTGAATGCTGCAAGAGGAAATAGACTCAGTGAATGTTTCCTGAGAGACAGCACCCCTGACGTGACAAGGAGATTCACAGATAATTGTTGCTACAAATACGTGAAATACTTAGAATGTGGCTGGCTATTCAATTCTAGAAACTGCTATGGGTTGCACTGTGCTCCTCCTTTCCAGCCAACAAGAAGAGAGATGTTGATGTCCTAACTCCCAGTACTTCAGAATGTGATCTTATTTGGAAAGAGGTCTTGACAGAGCTAATCAAATTAAAATGATGTCATTGTAATAGGTTCTATTCCAGTAAGACTGGTGTCATTATCAAAAAAAATGAAAAATTCAAACACAGACATAGACTCGCCCTGACGAAAGATGATTTGAAGAGGCACAGGGAGAAGGAAGAGAAAACGGATCAGAGACTGTGGCTATGGTGTCATTAGCCGAATAACAGCTGGGATAGCAGAATCTGGAAGGCGGTGGGAAGGGTTATTCCTCTTGGTTTTCAGAGGGAGCATGGCCCTGATGGCCTATTGGTTTTGGACATCTCATCTGCAGAACTGGGAGACAACAACTTTTTCTCCTCTTAGAAAGTCTGGCTTTTTCTCTCTCTTCCACTTCCCTGGCTAATCAAAAGCATGACCACTGTCCACTATTCCCACATCTTAATCTAGTTTAGCATATTAATTGTCTACATCTCTCCTTAAAATGTAAGCTATAGGGCACTGTACTTGTCTCATTCTGTTGTGGCTTTAATCCCTCTGTGCATAGCCACAGTGACTCATATATCATACAGCCTCAATAAACAACTGGTGAGTTAGTCAAATAAATCATCACATTTTTAAATTTAAATACATAGATTCTGAAACCAAACTTAATGGGTTTAAAACCCAGCCTTGCCATTTCACAGCTCCTACTTAGGGCAAGTTGAATAACCTCTGTTATTAATTTTCACATTTGTAAAATGAAGGTAATAGCTATACCTAAGGCATTGGATTGTTACTGTGATTGAATGAATAGTACATAAAATATTTAGAGCCACATCAGCACATGGTAAAATATTAACATTTGGATGGCTCAGCAGTAAGAATCTGCCTGCAAAGCAGGAGACACAGGAGATGCAAGTTCAATCCCTCTTTCAGGCATATTCCTCGGAGGAGGAAATGGTGACCCACAACAGTATTCTGGTATGGAAAATCCCATGAACAGAGGAACCTGGTTGGCTACAGTTCATAGGGTTGCAAAGAGTTGGACACAACATGCATGCAGATGCAGATTTGCTGTTATTATCATTATCATTAAAGATATGCAATGTATAGTTTATTTACTTTAGTTGATTAAAAAGTGGTTAAGGCCATTTTTTTTTTTCTGCCTACAAAGACTAATCTATATAGTTAGGGAAACTGTATGTTATTCAAATAAAATTCAACTTATCAATTTAAAGCAAATGATATAACACAAATACAACATTAAAATATTTGAGGAAATAATTATGGTGAAGTGAATATAATTAACATGTTGTTTAGTTGCTCAGTCATGTCTGACTCTTTGCAACCCCATGGACTGCATGCAGCATACCAGGCTTCCCTGTCCTTCACCATCTCCTGGAGCTTGCTCAAACTCATGTCCATGGAGTCTGTGATGCCATCCAACCATCTCATCCTCTGTCATCCCCTTCTCCTCCTGCCCTCAATCTTTCCCAGCATCAGGGTATTTTCTAATGAGTTGGCTCTTTGCATCAGGTGGCCCAAGTACTGGAGCTTGAGCTTCAGCTTCAGCATCAATCCTTTCAATGAATATTCAGGATTGATTTCCTTTAGGATTGACTGGTTTGATTATACATCATATAGTTATTATCAAGTGAATGGTACTGCTTAGGACTGATTTCACCATCTCACATCATCTGGATCACAAAGTTGTGTTCTAAGAAGCATTGTTTACAAGGAATTTAACTAGAGGTTACAAATTAACTTCTCCTGAAGTATTTCTAAAAGAAGTTCTTTAGTGAAGTGAAGAGACCCAGTGTCTGGCACAAATCTACAGAAAAATATAGGATGTCTCAGGACTCTCACAGCAGAGACCCCAAAATTTGGGATCAGTATGCTGCTTATTAATGGTATTCTTTCTCATGGAGGAATTCCTGAGGCACTTTCACTTTAACTTTGCCATTAAAGTCTCTTAATATTCAAAGCTAGTCTTCAGGATCTACAGATCTTATTAGTACACACCATTATCAACACCTACCAATAGGGAATATTCAGATTCTCAAGCATAATGGACAGAAAAGAGTGTGGTTTCCAAGCCCAATCTAGCCATCTGTGCTAGGTGGTTCCATGCAAACACCTGAAAAAATTGATTTTGCTTGCAAATTTATAAATTTGGTCATAAATTCTCTGTGTTTGTTTAGTGTTCCTCCACTGGGCAGCAGAGATGCTCAGTGGTAATGACAAACTCAGATATACACATTTAGGTGATTATTTTGGATTCCAAACACCTGCGCCAAGAGCTGGTCAGTATTCACTAACTCCAGTTATCCTCCAGCTGCCATGTGACTTTTATCATACATAGGCTAGGAAAAGATCATATATCTTACCCTGTTTCCCCTGCACCAGCCCTATCTCTGATTTTCAAGTCTTTCTATAATTGCTTCAATCAATGTTATAACATATTAAGTGGATATTTATGGAAAATCAATTCAGAACACTATAATTAGCAAGTACCATAAGCCTGGAAATGTTGATGCAAAGCATTCAACTCCAGGAAGGGATTTATCTGTAATAAAATTTGTATAAAATTACCTATGACATTTACCAGTACTGACTTGGTTGAGGCTTAAATTTTGGTTTTTATTTTATTTATTTGAGATACTGTATATATCACAGCCTTTATCTTATTTTCCCAAACAGTGATGACAAAGCTATATTTGACCAAAATGGAATGTTATCTATAAGTATGTAGTTTAAATATTTTCAGTATTATGTTGCTGCTGCTGCTGCCGCTGATAAGTCGCTTCAGTCGTGTCCGACTCTGTGTGACCCCATAAATGGCAGCCCACCAGGCTCCCCCACCCCTGGGATTCTCCAGGCAAGAATACTGGAGTGGGTTGCCATTTCCTTCTCCAGTGCATGAAAGTGAAAAGTGAAAGTGAAGTTGCTCAGTCATGCCCAACTCTTAGCCACCCCAGAGACTGCAGCCTATCAGGCTCCTCTGTCTATGGGATTTTCCAGGCAAGAGTATTGGAGTGGGTTGCCATTTCCTTCTCCGTATTATGTTAGGAGGAGTAAAAAATTCAGTTTTGTACTCCACTGGTAAAATTATTTTAATGTTCTTAATACATGAAAAAGGTATACTAAAATTAACTACATATATTTTTAATTTTAATTTTTTATTAACATTTTTTTCTTGGAATGAACCAGTCTCTTCTTTTCCTTCCTCTTCTCTTTCTCTGATTCTCTGTTTCTCTCTGTCTGTTGATGGAATAACATGTTGTTACCATGTTGATTCTAGCCACTAACTCCAGAAATGAAATTAGAGTGGCTGCTCTGAAAGCCAAGGTCCAAGATGGAAACCTCTTCAGTATCTTTGGGTGTGTGCATAATGAATAAATAGCTCAATATTGGATAGCATTGTATTCTAACTACCTTTCAGGCTTTTATTTCTACCAGAAATATCTGAGGAGAAGGTGTGCTAGATAAAAATGCAAATTTATAGGCTACAACCATAGTAATCCTGATTCACTAGATCTCTAGTGACACCTATTTAAAAAAAAACAAACAACACTCAGGTGAGTCTTAAGTGATCACTTAAGTGTTAAATGATTTAGAAACAGCACTTTCAGAAACAACTTCTAGACTAAAAGGCTCTTTCATATTGCTTAAACATTCCTTCCTAGCTTTCTTGATGACTGATTTCTCAAGATCTTGTCTTTGTTTTTCGCAGGGCCAAAACTGTCAAAAAATTTAGTGGTGGAGTAGAGACTCAAACCCACTTTTCTGCCCCACACTTTTCACCATGTTGCTGGTTCCACTATAGACCCAGCCTGCCCAGCAGGGTGCCTGACTGACTGATCTGACTATAAAAGTCATGAGGAATCTCAGGTTTTCAAGGTAGCTGCATAGCTAGAGAACGAAAAGGGCCATAACATGCCACTCAATTTACAAAAAAAAAAAAAAAGAAATCAACAATATTTATCCTTCTATAGCAGAAGAAACGCCTTTCTTTCTATTAACTTTACTGTCTAAAACATGACAAAATAAATAGATGGAGCTATTACAATGATCAGATCAGATCAGATCAGTCGCTCAGTCATGTCCGACTCTTTGCAACCCCATGAATCGCAGCACGCCAGGCCTCCCTGTCCATTACCAACTCCCGGAGTTCACTGAGACTCACATCCATCGAGTCAGTGATGCCATCCAGCCATCTCATCCTCTGTCGTCCCCTTCTCCTCCTGCCCCCAACCCCTCCCAGCATCAGAGTTTTTTCCAATGAGTCAACTCTTCGCATGAGGTGGCCAAAGTACTGGAGTTTCAGCTTTAGCATTATTCCTTCCAAAGAAATCCCAGGGCTGATCTCCTTCAGAATGGACTGGTTGGATCTCCTTAGCTTAATAAAAATAATAAACGACAAATTCAGGATAGTGGTTTCCTTTGGGGAAGGGTAGTTCAACTATGGTTGGAATGCTTCACTTCTAACTTGGGATATAACATTATTATTTATACCTATTAAATTTAATTTGATATTTAAATAAAGTAGTATTATATGTTTATCTAGAAACAAGAATTCCATGGACTGGAATTCACTTTCACTTTTCATGGAGTTAAATGATGAAACTAACAAGGAAATAAATAGAAAATGGTTGCCTCTGAGGGCCTAACGGGGTTTCTCTGGTGGCTCAGCACTAAAGACCCCGCCTGCCAATGCAGGATATCTGGGTTTGATCCCTGGGTTGGGAAGATTCCCTGGAGTAGGAAATGGCAACCCATCCAGTATTCCTGCCCATGAAATGCCATGGACAGAGGAGCGTGGTGGGCTAGAGTCCGTAGGATCACAGTGGAGGAAGGCACAGGGAACTCTATTTTTTTAAATTAAATTTATTTATTTTAATTAGAGGCTAATTACTTTACAATATTGTATTGGTTTTGCCATACATCAACATGCATCCGCCACGGGTATACACGTGTTCCCCGAACTGAACCCCCCTCCCACCTCCCTCCCCATACCATCCCACTGGGTCATCCCAGTGCACCAGCCCCAAGCTTCCTGTATCCTGCATCGAACCTGGACTGGCAAATCGTTTCTTATATGATACTATACATGTTTCATTGCCATTCTCCCAAATCATTCCCCCTCCTCCCTGGAGGGAACTCTATTTTTATTATGAATCTCATATTACTAGTTGACATTTTATACTATACAGTACACTCTTCAATTGATCCAAAACTTAAATAAAATATATAAAAGACACGAGCTTAGTTATTGTTTTATTTGTTTTGGTTCTTAATTTTGTTTTCTTGTTTTTTAGAAGCAAGTTAATTTAGGTACTTACCTTATGTAATTCTTTCTAAACGGAAAGTAAAAAAAGAAATGTGTGTTTTCCTTACCATTCATTTAAGTTGTTATCTTTACACTATTCTGATCTGGGTTCTTTATATTATGAGTTCTTTGGCCTGCTTGAATACATTCTGCCTTTTCAGTATCTTTCAAAGCCTCTAAAATTTTATTAAAGATCAATTCTTTTACCATTTTAATCTTTCATTTCAATACAGAGTGTCTCTATTTCTGTAAATCAAATAGTCACAAAAGTAATTTGCTCTTTTTCAAGGAGCTTCCTAATTCATCTCAGTGCTGTGTGGCACTGCAGTTTCACCGGGTTTGTTCACCACTTCAGCAATCTGTACAGCATTTGAATCTGTCAATCCCGGATTTCATTACGATTAAACTTGCTTTAATGGATAAAAAATACACTTGCCCCAGGTTTAGATACAATGAACTGAAGAATAGGAACCAGGTTGCTGTTATATGCAACTGTCAGGAGGCTTATGTTGCTTTACTCTTATTCTATTTTTGTACACAGATTCTGTATCTCAAGGGACTTTCAAAGGTTGTCAACGTTTAGACTAAGGATACAATTTACCACAAGAAGTCTATTCTCTAGAAAAAAGCAACGTATACTTTATGTAGTCCTTAAGAATTTCAAATGTTTTCTCTAAACATCAGGGTTTCCTATATTATTTTTTTTAACTTTATTTTATTTTTAAACTTTACAATATTGTATTAGTTCTGCCATATATTGAAATGAATCTACCACAGGCATACACGTGTTCCCCATCCTGAACCCTCCTCCCTCCTCCCTCCCCATACCATCCCTCTGGGTCATCCCAGTGCACCAGCCCCAAGCATCTAGTATCGTGCATCGAACCTGGACTGGCGACTCGTTTCATATATGATATTATACATATTTCAATGCCATTCTCCCAAATCATCTCACCCTCTCCTTCTCCCACAGAGTCCAAAAGACTGTTCTACACATCAGTGTCTCTTTTGCTGTCTCGTATACAAGGTTATCGTTACCATCTTTCTAAATTCCATATATATGCGTTAGTATACTGTATTGGTGTTTTTCTTTCTGGCTTACTTCACTCTGTATAATAGGCTCCAGTTTCATCCACCTCATTAGAACTGATTCAAATGTATTCTTTTTAATGGCTGAGTAATACTCCATTGTGTATATGTACTATAGCTTTCTTATCCATTCGTCTGCTGATGGACATCTAGGTCGCTTCCATGTCCTGGTTATTATAAACAGTGCTGCGATGAACATTGGGGTACACATGTCTCTTTCCCTTCTGGTTTCCTCAGTGTGTATGCCCAGCAGTGGGATTGCTGGGTCATAAGGCAGTTCTATTTCCAGTTTTTAAAGGAATCTCCACACTGTTCTCCATAGTGGCTGTACTAGTTTGCATTCCCACCAACAGTGTAAGAGGGTTCCCTTTTCTCCACATCCTCTCCAGCATTTATTACCTGTAGACAGGGTTTCCTTTAAAAATTGTGTATTATTGACACAAACACAGTGTAGAACATTCCAATAAAAAAGTTTGTAAATATGATGGTTTCAGATATTCCCATTCATTTATACATTATTTCCCACTAGCTTCATAACCTTTGGGAAATTGCTTAACCTCTCCATGCCTTGATTTTGTCTTCTATAAATTGAGGCTTAAAATACTATCAGCATTATAAGATTGAATAATTTAATAATAAATTGAACACTTATGCATACTTACCATGTGTCAGGCACTGTTTTAAGCCTCTCACGTGTAATTACTATTTAATCCTCAGAACAACCCATGGGAGATTTACTCTTATCAACATCTGAATTTTATAGATTAGGAAAGTGATCTGGGCAGTTGAGATACGACAGTGGTGTCTATGATCTACAACAGACATGGTTTCTATTATTCAGGAGCTCATTAAATATATGGAAGATAGTTCAAATCAAGTGTGATTAGTGCTTGGGCATGAGTACATAGGAGGTGGCATGGCAGGAGAAAACAGGAGGCTCTGATGTACTCTAGAGAGTGATAGAAAACCCTGCAGGCAAAGATGGCCCCATTTGATGAAGTAGCAAAGGCTAAACTCTGTAGAGTTCTGAAGATGACAAGGATGATCTCAGTCGGTGTCCTTTGGTAGACTGGTATCAAAAGAAAGGAGTGAAGACAAGTCTTTTTAGGATGAGTGGAGGAAAGTTGTGGCTATTTTTTTTCCTCTAGTATTATTCATAAAGTCAACTGGATGGGGAAAGTTAGCAGAGAGGAGGCCAGCTTTGGTCAAGGGCGGTCAGTAGAGTGTGACCAGGCTTTGCTTGTCTCTGCTTTGACCCTCATAGGGAGAAAGCAGCACAGAAAGCCACTCCTCTTGACCACTTGCCTCACCTGCTTTTAGTCCATGAACACATAAGAGATCACTACATGCTGAGAAATAGCAGGGAATATTGCAGATACAATGTGTGCCCTGAGGGCCTTTACACTGCTAAGTGAACCAAACAAAAGTAAAGACTTCACTATAGAAATTATCACTCTCCTACATGGAAAAATTTAAAAAGCAATATTCTAGAACAGGCAGGCTCAGGCTCAGTTCTAATTGATGTTTTCTTTAATAACAGAATTGGCAGATGAACTTAGCCCTCAGCAATAGTGTAAAGAATTAACAGAATATATGAAGCATTGTTAGGCAGAAGGTGAAAATGTGCTTTCTGTCCAACTCCAATAACAAATCAAGATCATAAAATCATTAAATCAAAGCATGAATCAATATGGGCTGCTGTTGAGCAGCGATAATGATAATGATGATAATAATACATTAGTAAAAATAACATAAAAATGATTGAGCACTTAAAACTTGTCAGACAGTGTGATACATTTTCTGTACACAACATCTCATTGAACTCTTGAAACCTTTTGTAATGAGAAACCTGGCACCTGGATGAGTTAAATGGCAATTCCAAAGTCACCCAGCAAGTAAGAGGCAAAACTGAGACTTAAATTCTTACTTGTCATGAGTCTTTTTCTGGATGTCATTGAAATGAGGATAAATTGAGGATAGCTTGGGTGAAATCCAGTCGCTAAGTGGTGAAGGAAGCAAATAGCTTTTGGTCTAACAAGGTGGCTCAGACAGTTACAAATCTGCCTGCAGTGCAGGAGACTCGGGTTCAATCCTTGGATCTGGAAGATCCCCTGAAGAAGGGAATGGCAACCCACTCCAGTATTCTTGCCTAGAGAATTCCATGGACAGAGGAGCCTGGCAGGCTACAGTCCATGGTATCATAAAGAGTCGGACACAACAGAGTGATTTTCATTCTACTTTATACCAGTGAAATTGCTTTATTTTTAGTATTTTAGTTATGATTATGTTATTTTAAGTAGTCTACAATTCAATAGAGAAATAATATCACCTATCTCTCAACTATGTGGCACCTTCTATGTTTATCCAGAGATTCTGACTCATTAGTTCTCCCCCAAACATACCATAATGCCATAAATATTCTGGGCTTTGATTTTAAACAGAATTCATCACCTTTATGACCATAACTTCCTGTAACAATCAAGGTCATGGAAGGAAATAGAACTCCTTCCATAGAAGGATGTTGTCAGAGTAGAAGTTAAGGAAGGACAAAGGGTAAATGGAGATGAGGGGAATTCAATAAGAGACACTAAAGCACCACAGGACTGGCAATCCGAGGGAATCCTTACTGTATCTCTAGAACTGAAGGGCCAGAGGCTACCACAATCTGGAAAGACTGTCTACATTTTAGCTGAGAACTGCCTAACCACCCCACTCCAGTACTCTTGCCTGGAAAATCCCATGGACGGAGGAGCCTGATGGGCTGCAGTGCATGGGGTCGCTAAGAGTCGGACATGACTGAGCAACTTCACTTTCATTTTCACTTTCATGCATTGGAGAAGGAAATGGCAACCCACTCCAGTGTTCTTGCCTGGAGAATCCCAGGGACGGGGGAGTCCGGTGGGCTGCCGTCTATGGGGTTGCATAGAGTTGGACATGACTGAAGCAACGCAGCAGCAGCAGCAGCAGCAGCTGCCTAATAGCAGCTCTGGCCCAGGGAGCCAGGAACTCAGCTATTGCCACCTATAACCATGAAAGAGGGAGCCCAGGGACTCAACCCCTGACCTCATTACTCTCCTCTGCTCCTCACATCCTGCAGTGCCTCCCACTGCCTGGACCTCTATCTGAAGTCAGACAGCAAGTGAGCATGACTGATGCAGTACAGAAGGCTCAGCTTCCTGGAGTCTGAAGGGTGAGGCACACTGGAATCCAGGTAGGTCCCATGGTTTCTGGCTACCCAGTGGACAGTGCTTGCAGCACTCGCTCAAAGAGTAATGGAGAAGAGAAAGATGTATTCATTTTGAAACCAAGTGTGTTACTTTAAAATGAGTTCCATTTGGGAAGAATGGAACTTTTTCCATAGGGAGAATGTTTATTTCTCCCTATCCCTTGTAGAGTTTTAATCATTGTGAGTTGGTTGTATTTAATTCTTACACATGTAAATACGTGATTTTGAAGCTATATGAACAAAAAGAAAAAAGCAATCATTCTTTACCACCTGGAATACTGTGTATAAATTTGCCTGAAATGTACACATTGATACATATTTACATCTACATGGAAAATGAGTAGAAATGGCCAGATCCTTTGGAAGATAGTGAAGAAAAAAATAAAAATAAAAATATAGCTAAATATCTATGTAAAAAAAATAGAAGAATTAATAGAAAAAAGTAGTAATGAAAGAAAAAACAAATAAATAGCTATGGAGGAATGTGGACATATATTTACCATCTCTTGCCAGGTGGCACTTGTGGTAAAGACCTGGCTGCCAATGCAGGTGATATAATAAGACACTCAGGTTGAATCCCTGGGTCAGGAAGATCCTCTGGAGAAGTGCATGGCAACCCACTCCATTATTCTTGCTTGGAGAATCCCATGGACAGATGAGCCTGGCAGGTTACAGTCCATTGGGTCACAAAGTCAGACACGAATGAAGCAACTTAACACACTTCTATAATAGGGAAGGAATGTCTACTACACTCCTAAGAGAAGAACAATGCAGGAGGAATCCTTTATGCCTCTTTCTTCACATCTTCTTGCTCCTTGTTTGGGAGGGAAGAGTGATATCTGACAGATGAGTGATTCTACATTCTCCGTTCCTCCTCCCCTTTTACTTTCTTTCCATTTTCCTATGCAAGATACACAAGAGTTCCTGTTCCTCTGTAGGGTGAGTTTATCAGAACAGAATCTGACACTACAGGTTTGCTGTTGGGAAGGCTGGAGTGGATTTAGTAGGATGGAATGGTCTATAGTTATGAGTGAGTAAAATAAATTCATGGAGCACTGTGGGGAAGACTGGTTGTGATATGGATGCAAGTTGTATTCTCCAATTGAGATTTACCAATAGTAGGGCCAGCTTTTTGATCTCCATCTGACTCACATATGGCTTCAACTGGTTTGCAATTTAGGAGGAAAAGAATGGAATGGTATTCATTAGTCCACCCTGTAAAGAAGTCCAGCAGCTACTGTCTTGAAGAATACATGAAATCTCCCATTCCTAATTTTCTATTTAACCCTAAGCATACGCACATTTTGTAAGACCTTTAATACATGGCTTGAATATGCACATCACAGGAATGAGATGACTCAATAAATAAATCTCAGGTGTTGGAGGGGAGAAACACTGCTGAGAGATTATGCAGACACCAATGAAACAGCTGAGGTCCACGCCATTTTTGGAGGCGTGTATGTAACATTCAGATCTGCCTTTGCCACTCAAAACACTAAAAAACAAAACAAAACAAAACAAAACACAGAAACCCTCCAATACCTTCCATTGCTCTCTGGATGAAGTCTAAAATCTGACAGGATCAGAGTTCTGGCCTCTTGTCCCACTCATGATTCATCTTGTGCCACACTATGTTCTCTCCTCCTCAAACCCAACAATCTCCCTTCTGCCACAGAATCTTGTGGATGCTGTTAGCTCTACTTGGAATGTTTTCTGCTCCCTATCCAAGTTACCTGTTATTCACGATTCTTATGTCAGCTTTAAGCTTCTCTTCTTTGGGAAACCTCCTTGATTCTTCAGCTTAGGTTACTGATACTGCTATATGCTCTCATAATTTCAGCTACTCTCTGTCACTCTCTCTTGACTTATCCCTTGTTGTAATGTTTTATTTTCTGATGAGATTATTTGACTAATGAACTATTGCAGTCCAGGCTATAGCTTCATGAAGGTAGAAACCGTGCGTAATCTTGTTAACCTATCATTTAAAGTAGAGTGTAGCAGAGTCAATAACTATGTGTTGAATTAATGAATAAATGCAAATTAACAAAAAATAAAGTTACCCATGTGTCATTATATCATGTGTAAATATGCAGAAACACTCAATTAAATAGATTTTATGGGTCTTAAGATACAAGACCCTGGTGTATTTGAAGAAAGCATTCCATACTAAAAAATAAATTGACTTCTACATTAGATTTTAGTAGTTCGTTTTTTGTTTCTCAAAAATATGTTCATTTCATCTTAGTGGCACAAAGTTTTTAATAAATAATCTCTCTTGTGATATAGTGAAGTTACTTCTTTATTATTCACACAGTTATACCATTTCAAAATTTTATATAATTCATATAACTGGTAGCACTATTATGTATTATCTTAACTATCTAAGCATTCTATTGAATTTTCTAAAATTATAAACTGGTCCCCAAATAAATGTTGCACATTGAGGTCTTATGTTATCTTTGATTTATAAAAGAAAATCAAAAAAAAAAAAGAAAGAAAATCATATGATAGGAAGCAGAGTAGGAGAAGCAGATCACTTTGGAGGAAAAAAAAAAAATCAGAGCCTTGGGTTCTAGATCGTTCCACAAATTGCGAGTCATGTGCAGGAGTAAATTTAAATAACCTGAACATCTCTGTGACTGAGGAAAATAGTGCCTGTTCTGTCTTTACCAGCGGAGGATTATACAAGATAATGTGGTCTCATCTCTTGGTAAAATCTAAACTACAATTCAAATAAAAGATAATCATAGGCAATCCCTATACTGGGAAATTTCAGAGAGGATTTTGATGTTGTTACAGACTCTGAAGCTACATCATATTTGTCCAAAGCCTAGAAGTATTAGGATTAAGAACAAAGCCTCAGGATTCATAGGCAATAACTACTTCATACCAGTCTTGGCATTGATCTTTTAATCTGACACCAAAAGCAAAGCAACAGATACAAAAACAAAGAAACGGGACTACATCAAAGTAAAAAGCTTCTGCAGAGCAAAGGAAACCGTCAACAAAATGAAAAAGCAGCCTATGAAATGGGAGAAATCATTTGCAAACTGTGTATCTGATAAGGGGCTGGAGAAGGAAATGGCAACCCACTCCAGTATTCTTGCCTGGAAAATCCCATGGACAGAGGAGCCTGGTGGGTTACACTTCATAGGGTTGCACAAGAGTGACTGAGCACACAGTATTCAAAATACACAATGAACTCTTACAACTCAATAGCAAAAAAGCAAACAATCTCATAAAAGATGGGCAGAAGATCTGAATAGACAATTTTCTAAAGAATACATAGAGATGGCCAATAGGGACATGAAAGATTCTCTGTATCATTAATCATTAGGGAAATAAAAATCAAAACTACAAAGAGATATTATCTCACATATGTTAGAAGGGTGATTATCTAAAAGATGACAATAAAAAGTGTTGGTGAGGATGTGAAGAAAAGGAGACCTTTGTGTACTGGTGGTAGGAGTGTAAAGTATTGCAGCCACTACTAGAAAACATGAAAGTTTCCTGAAAAAAATTAAAAACAAAACTACCATATGATCCAGCAATTCTAATTCTGGGTGTTTATCCAAAGAAAATAAAAACACTAACTGGAAAAAAATATGTGCACACCCACGTTCATTGCAGTCTTATTTACAGTTACCAAGAGAGTGAAATAATCTAAGTGTCCATCAATGGATAAACAGATAAAGAGGACATCGTATATAAATATATATTTATTTTCCAATTGTGGTGCTGGAGAAGATTCTTGAGAGTCCCTTGGACACCAAGGAGATCAAACCAGTCCATCCTAAAGGAAATCAACCCTGAATATTCATTGGAAGGACTGACGGCTGAAGCTGAAGCTCCAATACTTTGGCCACCTAATGTGAAGAGACCATTCACTGGAAAAGACCCTGATGCTGGGAAAGATTGAAGCAAGAGGAGAAGGGGGACACAGAGGATGAAATGGTTGGATGGCATCATCGACTCAATGGACATGAGTTTGAGCAAACTCTGGAAGATAGTGGAGGACAGAGAAGCCTGGTGTGCTGCAGTTCACTGGGTTGCAAAGAGTTGGACAAGCCTTAGTGACTGAACAATAGCAACAATGGAATATTGATCGATTATCAAAAAGAATCAAATCTTGTCATTTGCAACAACATGGATGGAGTTGAGGGCATTATGCTTTAGTGAAATAAGTCAGAGAAAGATAGAGGCATATAATCTCTCTTACATGTGGATTATAAAAGCAAAAAAACAAAGGAGCAAACAACACCCCCCACACCAAGAAAAGAAGGCTCACAGATACACATTGGTACCAACAGATTGGTAGTTGCCAGACGTAGGGGACTGAGGGTGCAAGAAACAGGTAAACTGTTTTATTTTTTTTTAATTTAAATAAATTGAACATTTTAAAATATGGTTGGAATTTTAAAGTCTCAGGCTACTTATATGCCACTTTCTGGAGCAGTCCCTTGGTACTCAATCTTTCAGCTAACATGTCTTTATTGAACAGCTACTATATTCTCAGCAATATGTTAAGCTGATTCAACTTATGTGAACAGCAATAAATATGAAAAAAACAAAACAAAACAAAACAAAAAACAGAACACAGCATCTAAAGCCAGAAGTCTGGCCTCAAATTCCAGCTTCCTCATTTCATGGCTGTTACTTTGTATCTGTGCCCATTTCCTCAGTCATGTGAAAGCAATACTAGCATATTTCGTACAGTGTTATCATGCAGATGAAACAAGGCTGCATATGAAATGTGCGAAGAACAGTGCCACCACAATCACCCACAGGACTGACGCTATGTAAGAATTCATTGTCTGAGCTACAGCTTCCTTATATCGGACGGTGTGGGTGGCAGCAGTTTATTGCTCTCTTCACATGTGTCTGCAGCCTCTGGGGTGAGAAAAAACACTGTTCATTTAATACTTTGGGGATATTTAGTCAATGAGAATATAACTTTGCCAACTGAAATTTAATTGAAAAACATTTATCATTTTTACTAATTCACTGCTTATCTCTACTGCCTTTGGGTTCACCTATACTCAGCATTTTCTTCTGCCACAATAGGGTGTGTATTCTCTTTTGATTGGCTTGTACTTTCACCTCTCAGACAGTAAAGAATCTGCCTGCAGCGAGGAAAAACCCAGGTTCAGTCCCTGGGTCGAGCTGATTCCCTGGAGGAGGGAATGGTTACCCATTCCAGTATTCTTGCATGGGGAATTCCATGAACAGAGGAGCCTGGTGGGTTACAATCCATGGTGTCGCAAAGAGTCGGACACGACTGAGTGACAAACACTTTCTTTTCACCTTTTCATCTCTCAGTCTGGGCCTCCAAATTTTCTAAGGTAATTTGGCCTCTAACCTTGTTACCTGCTTTCTCTGTCTTGAGGGTACTTCACTCTTCTCCATTTCATGCCAATTACCTCTCCAGGTAGATTTACTAATAAAGAAACTGGAGATGCAACCAAATACTAACTCCAGCACAAACCACTGGGACTTCCCAAAGTGCCTTTTATCCTGACCCCACTGCCAGTCTCGGCTGTGTGAAGCGGGTTCACTTTCAAGCCCATTTAAATCAATTTGTAAAACTGCCTGAGGCACTAACAGATGATTTACTGAAATTGAGGTATGACTATTGCCTTCTCGGCAGCCACAAATGGTGTCCCTTCTACGAAAATAGCAATCAAGTGAGTTTTGCATGATTTGATTTTAAGAGACCCGAGGTCTTCGCCGTTCACGTTAATTTTATTCTCTAGATGCTGGAACTCCTTTTCCTACTCCCTTACATTGGAGAGATTAAAGAGAGATTTGAGAGCTGATGATTGCCAGCAGCGGGCTGTGCAGCTCGCCCCACACTTTCATCACCGTCTTGTATTGCTCCCGGCATATCTTTAATGTGTGTCTTTAACCCCACCCATGAATCAGAATTATTATCAGCCACAGGATTTTATTCTAGTTTGTGTTCATGAATGATTTTGTTGTTTTTTCAACTGTGACAAGGATCCAGTATCTCTAGGAGCCCTGAGCGAGACACATCTCCTACAGCAGCTTTTAAAACATGTCTAAGACTGACATTATTACAATTCTAAAGACCAGCTGGGCATGGTCAAAACAATATACGGACACAACTGAAGCGACTTAGCAGCAGCAGCAGCAGCAGTGTCTACAAGGCCCCTGAGGCTATTGTGTGACTGTGCTGAAATAAACAGGAATTTCTATTATTTTATACAATTCACTTGTCAGAGGTATTCAGAGGAAAACATGCAGCAAGGTCTTCATCCTTTACTCCTTTCTCCATGATCTTAAGCATCACAATCTCTCTTAAGACCAAAACCTACATCTCATTTTTCTGTAATTTCTATCAACCCAACTCTTGCCCTTCTTGATTTTAAAGCTCAATGTTGCCCTATTCTCATTTTGCCAATTCCAAATCCCTAATCTATATATCACAGCTATTTTCTGCTAGAGGAAGTGCCAAGTACTGGTGATGAGATTTGCATGCATTTTCTCTTTTTATCCAGGAAAATGAAAACTATTCATGTTTATAACATTGGTGCACCTCACAAAAGGTCAAAAATACGTAGAGTTATAGCTGACTAAAACACAGATTTATTTTGTGAATTTATATCATAATTTTGAAAGAATTAAATCTTTATTTATAAATATGAATATATGTATGCATAATTTATATACACACACTCACTTTGTCCTCTTCAAAATCTCTATGATTATCCCCATTTCACAAAATGAAACTGTTGCATCAAACAATTAAGTAATTTCCAAAGGTGAAACAGCTGAGATAGAGTCAGATTTTGGAGCCAGGTGGTCTGGTTCCAAAACTAATTCAAGATATACTTAAGGAGTATCTTCTCCAAAGTTACCTGACCATAAGATAAGTGAAATAAGAGCTGTTTTAGAGAGAGAAAGATTATATGGACTTAACTGATGCACTTAATTATGGATTATATGGACTTAATCGAATATAAGGGCTTCCCAGGTTATTGCTGTTTAGTCCCTAAGTTATGTCCAACTCTTTGTGATTCCATGGAGTAGAGTGTAGCTCAACAGGCTCCTCTGTCCATGGAATTCTCTAGGCAAGAATACTGGAGTGGGTTGCCATTCCCTTCTCCAGGGGATTTTCCCAACCTAGGGATTGAACCTGGGTCTCCCACATTGCAGGCAGATTCGTTACTGCATGTCTCCAGTTCAGGAGACATGGGCTCGATCCCTGAGTTGGAAAGATCCCCTGAAGGAGGAAATGGCAACCCACTCCAGTATTCTTGCCTGAAAAATCCCATGGACAGAGGAGCCTGGTGGGCTACAGTCCATAGGTTTGCAATGAGTGGGATTATGATTGAGCACATAACTGTATTTTCATTTGTTAAATCTGACAACCCTATTACCAGGAGACATTAATTTAGGCAAAATGACCACTTTCTATTATCAACACTTCTGTTCTCCATACTAAACTTCGCTCATTTTCCTTAGGCTTCCTTTCCATATTCAAACACAAAGATTTATAGAGAGACTGATTTTTCGTCCTCTTTTCTTGTGATTCTGACATTCGATTATAGAAAATTCTTTTTTAGCATGCACTTTTTCTTACAATAAAATAAACATTCCTAACCTGTCCCTCTTACCTCTAGCAATTTCATAAAGTAGCAAAAATAAAAGACTGAAAGCTTTTGAATTTATGATATCAAAATTCTACAAGACATGTCAAAAAAGGAGGATAATGAGAATAGGGAATATCAGCGCCAGCTGGTTTTCTGGGGAAGGCAAGGGAATAGAGAGACTGGAAATAAGTCTAATAGCCCTCAGAATGTTTTATAATATATAAAGACATTAGTATCGCTGTACTAAGACTGAAAATATAGGATACATCATACTCAAAATAATACTCAAAAGAAGCTAAAATCGGCAGCCAACTATCAAAATCTATGTATCTGTTCATGTTTGGAAACCTCAGAAAATAATACTGAAGCTGAAGCTCCAAATACTTTGACTACCTGGTGTGAAGAAGAGTCGACTCATTGGAAAAAGTCCTGGTACTGGGAAAGATTGAGGGCAGGAGGAAAAGGGGGCAACAGAGGATAAAATGGTTGTGTGACACCATTGACTCATGGACGTGAGTTTGAGCAAACTCTGGGAGATAGTGAAGGACAGGGAAGCCTGGTGTGCCGAGTTCATTGGGTAACAAAGAGTTGGGCACAACTTAGCAACTGAACGACAACAATAAAAAAAATAATACAACTGAAAAAAATAACAAATTTTTACACTTAGTTAACAAAATACCTAGGGTCTGGGTTAACGTTCATGTAGGTTTTGTATGTCTTATGGCTTTAATAGCAGGTATGTGAATTTTTTCTTTAATTTTCTTAGAAAGAAGAAAGAAAAAAAATAAAAAAGAAGAATAAAAAACTATTTTTAAGATAGCAGTAGAAAAATAGATAAGAATATTCTCAAAATTCAATAAAGTGATGTAGACTATCAGGAAAATGAGATTAAGAATATACTCTAATTGGTGTTAAAATGTCAATATTCCAATAACCATATGCCAGCACTAAAGTCAATTTAATTAGTATTTTTTTCTTATCAAGCAATAAATCAAGTAGAAGACTGATTGCAAAGAAATCAGCTGACTTATGAAACATTCTGGAATTAGTTTTCTAAAACTTAATTGCCTTCAGATAGATCAGAAAATGCTTGAAATAATTTAAGAATTCAGAAAATTATATATGGCATGTATAAACCTCCCAGTACCTCTTATATATCTTCTAATATTTTAGTTTTTCATAATTTTTTTTAATAATGAGAAGACAGTAAACACTAGAATGAGCAAATACCATATTTTCTGGCTGGGGCCAGTACTAGCTAGACAAATATGATTATTTCCCAAAATTGATGACTAGGAGTTATAACAGATTCCAATATATAAACACATTTAGACAATGTACTGATTTCTGTCACATGGGAAACCCTTCTAATCCATCCTATCATTCCGCTAGTCCAAACTACACAGAAATCAATCCAAACCTTTATAACGATCCCCAAATAAGACAACTTCAAAGACTTTCATTTCTGGCAAATGACTGTGTCTCTACTTAGAATTTGAAATCATTGAGTATGAACCACAAGTCTCCAACATACTCATCTAGTTTTTACCCTAATTTTCCCTCATCTTTCAGTATGTAGTCACTAAGTCGTGTCCAACTCTTGTGATGCTATGAACTGTGTAGCCTGCCAGGCTCCTTTTATCATGAGATTTTCCAGGCAAGAATACTGGACTGGGTTGCCATTCCTTTTCCAGGGAATCTTCCCAGCCCAGGAACTGAACCTGGGTCTCCTGCATTGCAGGCAGATTCTTTACAGTCTGTGCCACCAGGGAAGCTTTGCTTCAAGTGAGTCAACCCACCTATAATTTTTAACCCATTGTTTTCCATTTCTTCAAGGAAGATGCTCTATTAATCATACCTAATTTCCCTCAGATCTTTAATCTACAAACATCCTTCTTTCAAAAGAAGCAGCCTTAAGTTTCTCTTATTAGAAAATCAAAATCTCCCCTTTGGTTTAGGTCCACTTTCTAACCTTTTCCTGTTTCTCAGACTCCCCATTTTATCTTCTTTAAAGAGCCTTTCCATCTTCCAAACTTAATTCCTCACATCTCAATCACTCTCAGTCATCTATCTTATGCCATCCTCCCATGTTCAACCCATACCATCCCCTGTAAATACCCTTGCTGAAATCAACTACAAAGACAGTTGCCACATCCAGCGGCAATTTCATAGCCCTTATCACATATTCCTGTGTCTTAGAGCAGATATTTGACCTCCTTGCCATCTACTGCCCCTGTTTAGGAAAACTATTCCACTTTGATCATAGCTACATCTTCTTGCTCTGATATCCTTAAATCAAAAAAAATGCCCCATGATTTTTATTCTTTCTGTCTGTTTATGGTATCAATGGTTATAAATGGGGAAAAATCATCTTAGATACATTTTTAGTGATCCATGTTCCCATCATCCAACTAATCATTCATTCCTATTAGTTAAAACTTCGAATTATTTCCTATTTTCCTCTTTACTATCAATAATGTTTTAGTCACTACTATTCTCTTTTAGTTCCCTAAAATCTCTTTACTGCGCCATTACAATTTTTTTTTCATTTTACTTTATTGTGGTAAGAACACTTAATAAGAGAACTACCCTTCTAAGGAAATTTTCAGTGTGCAGTAGAATATTGGTAACTACATGCATAATGTTGTACAGAAAATCTCTGGAAATCACTTATCTTGCATAACCAAAGCTCTATATCAGTTCAACAACAACTCCCCATTGCACCCTGCCTCCAACACCAGGCAACCATCACTTTACCCTCTGTTTCTATGAGTTTGACTATTTTATTTATTTTTTAATATAAATTTATTTATTTTAATTGGAGGCTAATTACTTACAATATTGTATTGGTTTTGCCATGCATTGACATGACTCTGCCACGGGTGTACAGGTGTTCCCCATCCTGAACCCCCTCCCACCTCCCTCCCCATCCCATCCCTCTGGGTCATCCCAGTGCACCAGACCTGAGAACCCTGTCTCACTCATTGAACCTGGACTGGCGATTCGTTCCACATATGATAATATACATGTTTCAATGCTATTCTCCCAAATCATCCCACCCTCGCCTTCTCCCACAGAGTCTAACAGTCTATTCTTTATATCTGTGTCTCTTTTGCTGTCTTGCATACAGGGTTATTGTTACCATCTTTCTAAATTCCATATATATGCGCTAGTATACTGTATTGGTGTTTTTCTTTCTGGCTTACTTCACTCTGTATAACAGGCTCCAGTTTCATCCACCTCATTAGAACTGACTCAAATGCATTCTTTTTAATAGCGAATTAATATTCCATTGTGTGTATGTCCAACAGCTTTTTTATCTATTTGTCTGCTGATGGACATCTAGGTTGCTTCCATGTCCTGGCTATTATAAACAGTGCTGCGATGAACATTGGGGTACACATGTCTCTTTCAATTCTGGTTTCCTCGGTGTGTATGCCCAGCAGTGGGACTGCTGGGTCGTATGGCAGTTCTATTTCCAGTTTTTTGAGGAATCTCCACACTGTTTGCCATAGTGGCTGTACTAGTTTGCATTCCCACCAACAGTGTAAGAGGGTTCCCTTTTCTCCACACCCTCTCCAGCATTTATTGCTTGTAGACTTTTGGATCGCAGCCATTCTGACTGATGTGAAATGGTACCTCATTGTGGTTTTGATTTGCATTTCTCTGATAATGAGTGATGTTGAGCATCGTTTCATGTGTTTGTTAGCCATCTGTATGTCTTCTTTGGAGAAATGTCTATTTAGTTCTTTGGCCCATTTTTTGATTGGGTCGTTCATTTTTCTGGAATTGAGCTGCAGGAGTTGCTTGCATATTTTTGAGATTAGTTGTTTGTCAGTTGCTTCATTTGCTATTATTTTCTTCCATTCTGAAGGCTGTCTTTTCACCTTGCTTATAGTTTCCTTTGTTGTGCAGAAGCATTTAATTTTGATTAGGTCCCATTTGTTTATTTTTGCTTTTATTTCTAATATTCTGGGAGGTGGGTCATAGAGGATCCTGCTGTGATTTATGTTGGAGAGTGGTTTGCCTATGATTTCCTCTAGGAGTTTTATAGTTTCTGGTCTTACGTTTAGATCTTTAATCCATTTTGAGTTTATTTTTGTGTATGGTGTTAGAAAGTGTTCTAGTTTCATTCTTTTACAAGTGGTTGACCAGTTTTCCCAGCACCACTTGTTAAAGAGATATCTTGTGTAATTGGACTCACACATTTGTGTGCCTGGCTTTCTTCACATACCACACTGTCCTCCAGGTTCGCCTATCTTGTCACATACTACAGAATGTATTTATTTTATAAGGTAGAATACTATTCTACTATATGTATATACCACATTTTCTTTATCATTCACCCATCAGTGGACATTCAGGTTGTTTCCATATATTGGCTATTGTGAGTAAAACTGCAATGGATGTGTATGTGTGTGTATGCGCGCGTGTGTGTGTGTATGCGCGTGTGTGTGTGCGCGCGTGTGTGTGTGCTCAGTTGTGTCTGACTCTGTGACCCCATGGACTGCAGCCCACCAGGGGCCTCTGTCAATGGAAGTTTTCAAGCAAGGATACTGGAGTGGGTTGCCATTTCTTCCTCCAAGGGATCTTCCCCAAACATGGATTGAACCTGTTTCTTTGAGTCTCCTGCATTGGCAGGCAGATTCTTTACCACTAGCGCCATCTACGGGTTCCTCAAAAAACTAAAAATAGAACTATTATGATCTGACAATCCCCTATATCCAAAAGATTTGAAATCAGGATCTTGAAGAGATACAATAGTTCTTTTACTGTTTTTTCACCCTGCCTCTGGAGTTATCCTCTTCAAATCTATATTTCTTTATGCTGTTAGTTTTTCTTTAATTAATGTTCAAATGACCATAACTTTAATATTCTCTACTCAAAACCTTTAAAGACTAAGTATTACTTATCAGAATGAATGTAGCCTTTTTAGCATGGCATGAAGGAATTTCATGATATGTAATATTACTGGATTTATCAAATTAAATTATTGCATAGGACATACCTTCAGTCATTACTTGTATGAGATTCAATTTGAACCAGGCATCCTATGTTTTTCTAGCAACCCCCATGATAGAGAATTTGATTATTTATCTAGGTCATTCCTCCTATGCTCCACCCATATTACTACTCTCCACCTTACACTGTCCACCTTGTATAATATTATCCACTTCTCCCACCCACCTTAAGACAAAGAAAAACCTACTGGCTTACTACTTTCTTCTTTCTAGTCTTTTAACACACTATACTTTCTTGCCCACGTAATGTCTTCTCTTCATCTCTGGTGTGTTACCTTTCTCTTTAATAGCTGTGCATATGTATTCCCAGCAGAACACAATTCTAGAATGGACTTGAAGTCAGATGTTGCCATATGATCAAATTATTTCCAGTGAAATGGGACCAGATTTAATCCATGCCTTAATCTAGCCCTGTTTTCCAGAACTTCAAAGAATGCCCTTCAATACACTTTGTGATAATGACACAAAAGGGCCTTAAGTCCATGTATAGATGATAACCAAGCTGCCATCAGCCTGGGTCCCTGAGAAACTAGGTCCTTGTGAAGTCTCTTCAAGTTCCTGGAGCACCTGCCCCAGAAGTTTTGTAAACAAACAAACAATTCTATTGTGTTTGGGGCCATTACACTTAGGGTCTCTTCAGTTAACATTCAGGTCTCAGATAAATGAATATTATCTAATATTGAAATGCTTTTCTGCCTCCCAAATACTGGGCTGCAGAAGGACAGGAAGACTAGGTGAAGGAGATTTGACAATTCTGAGGACTAAGAGCTTCAGTGAGAAAAGTAGGACTTTCATTACATTTAACTTGAGACATGAATTATAATGCAAAAAGCCTGTATCCTCCTTGATTCTTATGAACAAAGAATATAGGTTAAAGATATTTTTCTTATGACTAAACTTGGGCTTTTTTGACTTTCACTTTTGAAAATGATTAAAAGTTAACAAGCCACATGCAAAAAGACTTTGCATAAAACCACTCGAAAAATCAATTCCCTTTACAAGTCACTATTATTCTAATGCATATTTTTTAAAGTATAAAATACTTTATATGAGAAAACTACAAATTGTGCTCTACACCAAGTGTCAGGGTTTTTTTTCTGTAAAGGGTCTTATGATAAATATTTTTGGATTTGTAGACTATACAATCTCTGTCACAATGAATAAAATGCAAAAGCAGCCATAGTTGACATATCAACAAACAAGCACAGTTATATTCCAATAAAATTATATTTACATCAACAGGAGATAGGCAGGATTTGATCCATAGGTTACAGTTTTGCCAACTCTCTGATCTATACCCAAATACAAAGTACCAGTAAAAACTGCACAGAAATGACAAAAATATTAATAATTTGTCTTATTCTGTCTTTCCAAATTCTCCTTTCCCCTCCTCTTCCTATTCCCTTTCTTCTGCCTTCTTTTTCTCTCAATGAATATTACAGAAAAATGATGTAAACTAACCTATTTTCTTAAGTTATACAAATGGTATCATTTTTGCACATAATCCTTTGTGGTCAGTTTTTCTTTTTTTACTAAGAATTTTCTTTTGAAATTTAACTAGGTAGATTTGAGTTAGTTCATTTTCATTGCTCTATAATATTTTGGTGTGTTTACAGTTTATTCATCATTCTCCATTGGTTGACAGTTTACTTTTTTTTATAAACTCTAGGAAACAGTGTGGAGTTTTTCTTAGACTCTTTGAAGTGGAAATGAGGAGTACTAAGAATATGCATATCTTCAAAAACTGCTTTTCAAATCAGACGTTATGCTTTCACCAGAAATAGCTTCTGTTTCCCTATATCTTGTCACACAGGTTCTTGTCTGATGTAATAATTTTTGCCTATTTGATGAGTGTTAAAAAAATTCTCTTTAATAGAAATTGCTTAGACTTATGAAATGCTCATGCTTAGGCTAAACTAAATGTTTAAAGTGTCCTAACATAATCATATGAGCCAGCATTACTTTCATTTCCATTACAGAACTGAAGCAACAGAGGCTCAGACGCATAAAGTCACTTTCCCAGTAACTTGGCTCATTGTGCTTGTGCTCAGTCGTGGCCGACTCTTTGGGACCCCGTGAACCGTAGCCCTCCAGGTTCCTCTGCCCATGCAATTTTCCAGGCAAGAATACTGGAGAGGGTTGTCATTTCCTACTCCAAAGGATCTTCCCAATCAAATCCGCATTTCTTGCATTTCCTGCACTGGCAGGTGGATTCTTTACCACTGTGCCATGCTACTCAGTGATAAAATCAGAATTTGAACTCAGGTAATTTGATTCCAAAATCTATGTTATTTACCCATAAAACTAGCAAGTAAAATTGATGATCATATTATATATTTATTACTACTCAGACTTCTTTTTTTATGAACTGCCTAGATATACCCTTGGTTTATTGCCTCATTGGTCCTGATAGGAAAACATGGTCTTAGAATCAAGATGCCAATGACTCCTTGTTATGTTTGAGCTCTGATGCCTGCATCCAGTCCCAGACTGTAGCATCTAGTCCCTGCTAGATATAATAGAGACTTACCCAGCAGCTGCACAGCCCAGCCTGAGGCCCAGGGTCCATGGTGAACACCAACACAGATGCCTTTTTTTTCCTAATACATTTATGTATTTTTAATTGGAGGATGATTGCATTACAGTATTCTGTTGGTTTCTGCCATGTATCAACATGAATCAGTCATAGGTTTATGTATGTCTCCTCTCTCTTGAACCTCCTTCCACCTCCAATCCCATCCCACCCCTCTACGTTATCACAGAGCAATTCCTCCCAAGACAAAGCTTCTCTTCTCCAATCTGCTTCTGAAATTTTCAAACAATTTAGCAGCCCTAAATTCTGGCCTATCACTTCTCAGCTCCACAAGTTACCTCTCAACTTGTGTGCTTCTTCTCTTCATTGTGGTAAAGAAAGTACTCCCATACAGAGATCCTGAGTAAATATGAAGTTAACTTCACATACTTCTATCTCGAGAGTCTCACCCTCCCTGCCTGTCGTCCAATGTCTGGAGCCAGTTTTGTTAAATTATCTTGTCCAGTTTTGTAGTTGCTATGGTGGGAGGGGAAATCTGGTCCCATTTACTCTGTCATGGTTATAGACAAAACTATTTTGAGCTGATATTTATGTGTGCTTATTATGTCTACGTAGGAATATTTTATAATTGGGGGAGGAGTCCCTCCTAAGCAATTTTGTACTTATTTTTGCCAGTGTCCTAGAGGTTTCACCATACCAGAAATAATTTTCCTGTTGAGGAGATGAAACTTAAAACCTCTGTAAGTGCAGTGATTGCATATATATATTGCTGTTCAGTTGCAAAGTGGTATCTTACTCTTGGCGACCCCATGGACTGCAGCATGACAGGCTTCCCTGCCCTTCACTATGTCTTGGAGTTTGTTCAAACTTGTGTCCATTGAGTATATATATGTCCTACAGCCCAGACACAAAAATAAAACACCATCTTAACAGGCATGGTAAGCAGTTTTTATTCTTCATCATCTTTGTACTATTTCTAATATATTCACACAGTAGGATACTATGTAGTGATGAGAATAAACCACTTATAAATACATGACATAATATGGAAAATGTCACAAACAATATTGATAAAGAGGCTCAATACATAAAAGTAAATGCATCCAATTTACATCCAATTTAAAAATTAATAGAAATGTAGATAGTGGCTACTATGCTTGGAGGCAGCAGAGTCTCTGTGGGATCTGAAGAGGTGTGTTTGGGTGTGTTAATGTTTCTTACTTAGTCTGGGTGATGGCTATGCAGTTTGTGAAAATCATCACTTTTTCTACATTAACTTTAGCATATATTAATGCTAATAAAAAGTTAAAATGTAAATTTAAAATGTGACCCAGAAATTTCTTTTGATCAATAATAAGGAAGATTAAAACTTATGGAAATTTTAAAAGATTTTAGAAAATTTAAATGATTTAAAAAGTTACTTTGGATAAATACATCAAAAATATTAACAAAGGTCTTTTTGAGGTCTTATTTAAACATTGAAACATTCTCTCTAGGCCTGGAGGCCTAGCCTGAGGCTGGGACTGTCCCTAGAGCACTGTCACAAGGTCATGCATATTTAATTGGATAGTTAATTGAAATACACAGAGGAAAAATACTTTCCCAAGGTTGACACAATGGCAATATTTTCCTTTCTAATTATTTGTTCCAATGTCCCTACTGAGACTACAATATTAATATAGGCCACACTTTTAGCCACAGCCACTTCTAGTTCAGTTCAGTCGCTGATACTTTGGCCACTTGTAGTTAGATGTCTTCAATTCCCTAAACCCTTTTGTACTACTTCTCCTTACTAGGCACACTGACGTCATCGGTACTAGTAGCTATGTGCTTAGAGAGTAGATAGATGAGGATGCAATGCGACCATAATCCAGGTTTTAAAAGACAGTCATACTGGACAAGGCCTATACTTTTCCTCTTTATCTTTACCTAAAAAAAAGGATTCCACTGTCAAGGTATAAAGGTTTTGATCCGTTGACCTGAATACCCAGTTTTTAAAGATCCAAGTAGCTAGAAAGGCTATTGATAGCCATGGGTAAACTCACCTTCAATAGGAAGAAAGATACTTTCCTAAATTGTGCCTTCCTAATTCCTTGTAGTTCACTACTTCTTTTAGTTAAATGTAATAAACTTTGAGTTGCCTATTGGATACAAAGTGCTGTTTTAAGAAGGTGAAGGGGGTTAACTTACTAACAAAAATGAGTTAAAAATCTTTGCCCTCAAGTAAATCGAATTGTTAGAAGAAAGGTAATTTATGATTCACGGATACAAATATATTAATGCTATGATATCTTTTTGATTCATTTAAAGGTTTTAAGTTTAAGGGAATATCTGGACTAGTCAATATAAAAAGATTTGAATTGGAACTTAAAACAATGAAGATTTACTAAATTCATATATATATGTAGTTGTATATAAATATATTTCATATGCGTATATATGTATGAAATCTGCTTACTTATAGACATATTATCATTGTACATCATCTGTATCATAGTATATATCATCTATATTAAAGCAAGTTGGAAGGACTGATGCTGAAGCTTCAATACATTGGCCACCTGATGCAAAGAGCTGACTCATTGGAAAAGACCATGATGCTAGGAAAGATTGAAGGCAGAAGGAGTAGAGGGCAACAGAGGATGAGATGGTTGGATGGCATCACTGATGCAATGGACATGAACTTGGGTAAACTCCAGGAGATCGTGAGGGACAGGGAAGCCTGGCATGCTGTAGTCCATGGGGTCATGAAGAGTCGGACTGGGTGACTGAATAACAACACTACATGCTAAATATTAATGCAAACAAGCCTTGAATTATTAATAAAACATAACAGAATCAAGCAAAGACCACTACCTTATGTAATTTAGTTTGACATAAATTTCTCAGTTTGAGTTCTGAAACTAGAAGTAGACAATACATAAACCTTTGTTAATTCTTTGTCTACATGATGAAATAAAGTAGTGATGCCCAGCATTCTGCCTCTATCATTCATAACTGAAGTGCATTCAGTGAAGCATTAGGAGTCTACATGGCACAGGACCTTTCCTCAAGAAAACCACCCAACCCAGCTTTTGTTCAAGGAACCGTGCTAGGCCAGTTCATCCACATAAGCCAACAAACCACCTCAGTGACAGGGGACTGAACCAGAAAGGGGCCCCTAGATCAGAGACAGCAAATCTTAGAAACTCTCTCAAGGGATTTGTAAATTTGAGATCAAGAAACTAAAATTAGAAATTGAGAACATGTAGAAAAAGACAAGCAAGCAGTGACTCTGAGGCAGAGGGACATGAACAACAACAACAAAAAAAAGGTTATTAATCTGGAGTAAGCAGAAATCAACAGATACAAGGAGGAGAGTCTTAGGAGGGGGCAGTTAGAGCAGTAGATGAAAAAGAAGGACATGCTGTCACACTGGAAGAGAGCACACTTGCAGAATGGGAAACAAATATTTGCAAATCTTGTGTCTGAAATGCATTTGTATCCAATATATAATGATTTATATAGTAAAAAGGCAAGTAACCCAATTAAAAATGAGTGAAGGATCTGAATAGACATTTCTGCAAAACAAATGATCAATTGGTACATGGGAAAGATGCTCAACATCATTAGTCATTATTGTTTAACTCTTTTGCAATCCCAAGTACTATAGCCCACCAGGCTCCTCTGTCCAAGGGATCCTCCAGGCAAGAATACTGGAGTGGGTTGTCATTTTCTTTTCCAGGGGATCTTCCTGACCCAGGAGTCAAATCCACATCTCCTGCATTGGCAGGTGGATTCTTTACCAGTAAGCCATCAAGGAAATATAAAATGCAAATTAAAATGACAATGAAATACCACTTCACATCCACTAAGATAGCTTTAGTCAAAAGTCAGACTATAATATGTGTTAACAAGGTTGCACAAGAAGTGGGACAGTCGTTCATCCCTAGTGAGAATTCATTCCTGATCACTTTGAAAAACAGCTTGGTGTTTACTAAATTGCTAAACACAGATTTACCATATGATCCACAATTCCATTCCCAGGTATATATGCAAGTGAGATGAAAACACATTCACCAAAAACATGTACATACATGTTCACAGCAGCATTACTATGTTGCCGAGTGTAAACAGCCTAAATGTCCATAAAATCAATGTTTAAACAAAATCTGTATATTTATACACTGAAATGTTACTCTGCTATAAAAAGCAATGAAGTACTGATACATGCTACAACATGGATAGAACTTGAAAACATTATGCTAAGCAGAAGAACCTTCATAAAAGACCATCTATTGTATAAATGTACTGATACGAAATGTCCAGAATAGGCAAATCTATAGAGATATAAAATACACTAGTAGTTAAGCAGTGCTGAGAGAGAGGAGGGTAAGAAGTGACTACTAATAGGTATAGGGGTTATTTCAGGAGTGATAAAAACATTCTAAACATAGATTATGCTGATGGTTGGTTAGTTCTTTCCATATACTTACAAATATATAAAACTGTATTCCTTAAATGGGTGTATTTTATGATATGTAAATTATATCTCAATAAAAGTCCTAGGGAAGAGATTCATAAATTTATGAATATTGGTAGAGAAGAGGTAAAATCCAAAACTGAACTGTGTTTCCTCTTTCCAAAGCCCAACTGGAGTATTTGTGAGTGTCCATAATTTTTGGTTGTGTGGTTAGCCATATATTTGCAAACTAAGCTGATTTCACTCCCTTAATGTCACATATGCCTTTACTGCAAAATATTCTAAACTTCAAGTAACCTGAATAAGACCCCTTTCCTAAAAACTCAAAGAGGATATTTAAAACATTTCCCTGGATAATATCTCACTCAATTTTCATACTGGCTCCACTGCCTTAAACCTAAAATGATTATGAGGATGGTCTTTGATAATTAACATATAAGTCAAGTGTTGTAAAGTGTGGCTCTCTAGCTACAGTACTTGGATACAACAACTTACAAACTGTGTGATCTTGGAAAAGTTCTTAACCTCTTGGTATCTCAGTTTCTTCACATGTAACATGGTAAAAATAATGATACCTGCAATGGAAAACTGGTGTGAGATACCTGACACATAGCACTCACAAACATTAACTATTATTGTACTATTTGGAGCCAATATATTTCTAGTATTTCTAAATATGTGGTTTTCATAATTAATAAACTGAGTTAGAAAACTTCTGGGGGAAGATAAAGCAGCCTTTTCAAAACTCCCAAATACCAATAGCACTTAAGTTTTTAGCTAAAGACTCTGTACTGTATTTAGAATAGTGCCTCCAGGAACTTTGGTGTTTGTTTTTTAAAAAGAATAGTATTGGGGGCTTTCCTGTTGGCTCAGTGGTAGAGAATCCGCTTGCCAATGCTGCAGACACAGGTTCAGTCCCTGATCCAGGAAGATCCCACATGCTGCAAAGCAACTAAGCCTGTGTGCCACAGCAACTGAGCCTGTGCTCTAGAGCCCAGGAATTGCGACTACTGAGCCTGTGTGCTCCAACTCCTGAAGCCCATACCCTAGAGTCTGTGCTCCACAAGGGAAGCCACCACAATGAGAAGGCTCGTGCGTTGTAACTAGACAGTAACCCCTGCAGAAGTGAAGACCCAGCACAGCCAAAAATAAAGGTAAATAACATTTTAAAAGGATAGTATTGGATTTAGTATTATCGGTTCTGTTTTTGTTTGCAGAGTAATAGTACATGATTTCTATATGTAGCAGCTTGAGTAGAGAGATGGTAATTACATGTTTCTTTTCTGCACCTCAAAATTATGTATCTCTCAAATATCATCAGCAGGTCCCTATTATGAATGAAGTGTAAACATGTCACACTGTATATAAATATCATTATGTTGAACACCTGAAACTAATATAATACTGTATGTCAATTATACCTCAATTAAAAATAAATTAAAATTTAAAAAGTCATGTCACACTAACATTTTGAATCTGCCAAACAAAGCTTCTGGTTCCTTTTCAAGTAGAAAAGGCCATATCATTATAGAAACAAAGATTCAATAGAGCAGGAAGTAATTGTTTAGATTTATTTAATTCATCCTCCTACATTCAAGCACCTAACCCATCCCGAAAAGTAACAGTCTACTTTATTCCCCAAAACCTCTTGAGATGGAAATGTATTTTTCTTGGTAACCTCTCCCTGTTTCTTATAATTGTTTGGTCAAATAGTTCTTTCTAAAACAAGTTCAGAGTAAAGAAAAAAACTGAACATACTTCTATATCCACCTCTCTCTCTAAACATGTTTCCCCTCCCCACCCCCATAGGAGCTGCCTGAATTTTATCACCACTTTTGTGAAATGTTTGAAGGCATTAATGCTAGAATATTTTAATAGGAGCAAAAAAATCTAAAGGCAAATTGTTCCTTATGTCTGTTCTTTGAGGTATATTTTTTCACGATTTCTCTCACCTCCCTACCCCACCTAAAGTTCTTAAATATTTATCCCAAATGTTGTAAATCAAATATTTTTAACATTTGATCATATGCTCAATTCCATATTTTAGGTATAAATTTGACAGGAAGGCTCAATACCGTATCTTAGGCATAAATTTGACAGGAAGATTCAATTTCTATATATACTTCAGCTTTCCACAAGTTATTCAGTTGTTAGGAAGTCAGCCCAAAAAGAAACAGAATGCATTACTAGTGTCTGAAAATCTGAAAAAGCTAACCTGGTTGCATAAAAATGGAGATACCGTCAAGTGAAAAGTAAGTATTTTACATTAAAATGTAAAAACAATTATTAAACAATTGAAATTAGTAGAAAAGTAAGTAGAATAAAATTAGAAAATATGTTGAGATTGGAGAGCAGGGGGAACATGCAAGTGATAACAATAATTTACTCAGCACATGTGATCTGAGCACCTATTATGTTCAAGGCACTAGAGGTTCAGGTTTGAGCAAAACAGAAAACATGTTTACCTTCATGCAACTCACCTTCCAAGCACGAAGACTGACAACAACAAAATCCTAAACGAAGTTATAAAAACCATAATGTCAGGGATTCACAATCACTTGCAAAAAAATAAAGCAAGTTAAGGGGAAAGAGTGAGGAAAGGTGATGCTCAAGATAGGGTGGCCAGGGAATGCCCTTTGAGGTGCTAAGAGCAAAAAGTCTTGGGGTTCCTGTCATCATGTTTAGAATTTTCAAAGAACAGAAAGACCAGTGTAGCAGGAGCTAAATGAGTAAGGAGAAGAGTGAGGGAAATGAGTTTGAGAGCTACTGAGAAGAGGCTGGAAATCATAGGACATGACATACAGGCCAAGGACTTAGAAGGTCAAGAAAAGGTGAGTAACTTGATATGTATTTTGTCTTACAAAGGATTACTTTTGTTGCATTGTGATGAATAGACTTCAGCGAAGTAAGACTGGAAGCAGAGAGACCAATTAGACCTTATTGAATTAAACCATGAAAGAGTTAACACGTTTAGACCAGGTTCTTGGTGCTGAGGATTAGAAGTGGTAAGATTTGGGTTCCCATTTGAAGGTACAACTAGTAGAATTTCTACTGGTTTATACAGGAGATAGAAGAGAAAGAAGCTAGAGGACTCTAGGAAGGTGCCAGGATTTGTGACCTGAGTAATTGGTGAACTAATGGTGGTCTTCATGGAATCCGGGAATACTGGAGAAGAAGGAGGTTTGAAAAGAAACATCAGATGTTAAATTTGAAATGTCTATGAGATATCCAGAAAAATGCCAGAAAGCTGAACATATAAGTCTAGATTTCAGTAGCAAATTTGGTTCTCTAAATCAAAATTAAGTCATCTGAAAGTACAGATGTTAAACCAATACAATATTATAAAGTAATTAGCCTCTAATTAAAATAAATAAATAAAAAAAAAAAAAAAACAAAACAAGAGAATGGATGAGATCCCCAAAGAAACTTGTATAAATAGAGAAGAGAAGAGGTCTCAGAACTGAATCCTAGAGCCCAAAAGCACCTGAAAAAATCTTGACATTGGACCATAAGCCCGTAACAGAGACTGGCTTATATTGAGATAGAAAGGCTGAGAGAGTACAGTGTCCTAGAAACCAAGGGGAGAAAGTACTTAAAGAAAAAACAAAAGTGAACAGCTCTTTCAAATGCTTCTGAAAGAATAAGTCATGCACAAGTGTCCACTGGGTTTGACTTTGACAAGTTCTTGACGAGACTTTTAGTGTAGTGATGTGGAAGAAGAAAGAATGGAAGACAAGGAAGTACAGATTTCAAAGATTTTCTCTTAAGTAGAACAAGTGGAGCATTGCTTCCAAGAGGGATATATGATAAGGACTTCTCTGGTGGCTCAGTCAGTAAGGAATCTGCCTGCAATGCAGGAGACCACCAGTGATGCAGGAGACCCAGGTTCAATCCCTGGGTCAGGAAGATCCCCTAGAGAACGAAATGGTAGCCCACTCCGGTATTTTACCCTGAGAAATCCCATGGACAGAGAAGCCTGACAGACTACATTTCACAGGGTTGCAAGAGTCAGACATGACAGCGACTAAACCACCACCACCACCATAAGATCAAAATATCTATCTATTCAATCATCTATCAACAATTTAGAAGAGAAGAGAAGGGATAACTGATGATAAAGAAGAGAGAGGGAATAACTGCAAGAATAGTATCTCTGAAAAACCTGTAAGAGATAGAATTCACATTTATTATATAAAGACATTGCTTACGTAAGGGCAAATGTATCTTACAGTAAGTCACTTGTGTGCTGCGCTTAGTCGCTCGGTTGTGTCCGACTCTTTGCGACTCCATGGACTGTAGCCCTCCAGGTTCTTCTGTCCATGGCGATTCTCCAGGCAAGAATATTGGAGTGGGTTTCTATGCCTTCCTCCAGGGGAATTTCCCAACCCAGGGATCGAACCCAAGTCTCCTGCATTGCAGGCAGATTCTTTACTGTCTGAGCCACAAGGGAGCGTCTGTCTACAATGCGGGAGACCTGGGTTCGATCCCTGTGTTGGGAAGATCTCCTGGAGAAGGAAATGGCAATCCACTCCAGTACTATTGCCTGGAAAATCCCATAGACAGAGGAGCCTGGTAGGCTACAGTCCATGGAGTCGCTAAGAGTCAGACACGACTGAGCGACTTCACTTTCTTTCAGCTTATCCCTTCTCCAAGGGCTCATCCCAACCCAGGAATCGAACTGGGGTCTCCTGCATTGCAGGTGGATTCTTTACCAGCTGAGCTACCAGGGAGGCCCAAGTCACTTGTGCCTTAGGGTAAAAAAGGTATTCATTCTTTACATTAATGTTACGGAGTGATTTTATTTTGCTTTTAATGAGAAAACGTCTAGGAAGTGTGCATTAAATTTTATTTGAATCACCATTTTTGTCAATGTCTTACAGTGATAAAAACAACTGATAAAGCTCTACAAGAAAATGATTTCTATAATCATTACACTTTCCCCTCTTGGGTTTTTAAAACATTTTAAGAAAGTGAGATAAGGGATGTACACAAGTAGAATGATGAAACATGGTCTGGTACTTTATTCTCAATTTAAAGTGTAACAGCTTGTTCAAAAATTAATATTCAATATTCTCTAGGGTGTCTTTCAAACTTCAAAGCAAGACTTCCTTATAGCTTAGTTTGTATGAAAACTTGAGCAAAGTAGAATAGCTGTTAAAATGAAATTCATTCAATTACCATAACAAGAGATCGGTTTTGGGTAAAAGGCTGCTAGCTATAGGAGATTTTGTATAATTGTTTTCACTCTGTCCATAACAATTCTAAATTTTACCCTGACATTCTCTTTCTTCTGCCACTGCAGCAATAGAAAGAGCCTGGTACTTTTTCTTTAGGCCCATATTTTGATAATCTTTATTTTGTCACATTTTAGGCATAACAAGTAACATGAAAATCTGCTTCTTTCCCTATATCAAACATGAACTTATACATTGAAAATCTAAGTAGATGAGAAGTTGAAGTTGTTTTATTTTTCAAAGAATATAGATTCATGAATCATGTTTGCATATCTAGATTCTTTCAAAGAGAATAACGGAATGCCAGTGTTGTCATGGCCTCAAATTAATATCAGTGGAGTTGCCTCTGTGTGAATGCACTGATGTTTTGGACCCTAAACTTGGCTACTTCTTGTTTGATATAGCTCCAAGCCTTTAAGCCCAGGTATACACACTGCGTATCCTTACTGTCTGCTTCCCTAGTGGCTCAGTAGTAAAGACTCGACCTGCCAACTCAGGAGACGTGGGTTGTGAAGTCCCCTGGAGAAGGAAATGGCAACCCACTCCAGTATTCTTGCCTGGAGAATTCCATGGACAGAGGAGCCTGGTGCGTTACAGTCCATGGGGACACAAAACAGTTGGACACAGCTTAACAAATAAGCAATAACAAACAATCCTTACTGACTACAGATGGATTAATATACAATTTATTATTTTATTTTACTCTGATATTAGAAAGAAAAGAGTAGTAAAACTAGAAGGAAAGAAAAAGGAAAGGGATGAGAAAGAAAGGCAATGCTCAGTTTGGGGCAAATGGCTTACAAATATTGAAAAGTGCTATTAAGACTACTGGGCTTCCCTGACAGCTCTGATGGTAAAGAATCTGCCTGCAATGCAGGAGACTGGGGTTCAATCCGTGGGTCAGGAAGATCCCCTGGAGATGGAAATGGCAATTCACTCCAGTATTCTTGCCTGGAGAATTCCATGGACAGAGGACCGTGGTGGGCTACAGTCAGTGGGGTCAACATGAGTCAGATACAACTGAGCGACTAATACACAGACATTAAGATTACCAATGCCTTAAAACGCATCCCTGATCAATGGCCTTCAAATGTCATAGGAAATTGAATCTGCTACCAAGACAGGAAGTAAAATCATCTATCCATCAGCACACTTGCTTACAATATCCAAATGCAATCTCACTCATTTCCTTAGTAGAAACTGACGCCATTCTGGGGAAAGCTCCCTGTGTCTCTGATAGCGTGATATCAATTGACAATTTTTTTTTTCTTTCAAGAAACAGTCTCCAATCTCTCCCACTGTTTCCAAGTAATTGCCACAACTGACTGTGCCCCCAAAACAACAATTCAGAGCAGTCACTTACCTGCTTTTGCCTATATTTTCTCATCTATAAAACTGGGATAATATCAAATCAAAACTACAATGAAGTATCACCTCACTCCAGTCAAAACGTCATCATTAAAATGTCAACAAATAATGAATTCTGGAGAGAGTGTAGAGAACACGGAACCCTCCTACACTGTTGGTGGGAATGGAAACTGGTATAGCCTGTATGGAGAATAGTATAGAGTTTCTTTTAAACACTAAAAATAGAGTTACCATATGATCCTGCAATCCTATACCTGGGCATAAAAGAAGGAAATTATGCTATTTGCTGCAACATGAGTCGGCCTAGAGATTATCATACTCTAAATGAGGTAAACCAGACAGAAAGACAAATTATCATATGATATTCCTTATATGTGGAATCTGAAAAAAAAAAAAAGAATTTATTTACCAAACAGAACTAGATCCACAGACATAGAAAACAAACTAATTGTTGCAAATAGCTTATATGGATGGGTTTAATATATTCACACCACTATATAAAAGAGAAAACCCACAAGGACCTACTGTACAGCACAGGGAATCATACTCAATATTTTCTAACAATTTATAAGGGAAAATAATCTGGAAAATATATATATAAATAAATCACTGTGCTGTACAAACCTGAAATTAACACAATACAGTAAATCGGCTATGTTGTCAATTTAAAAATAAAAAATATAAACCCCTAAGAAACAAAACTGGGATAATACCAGTTTCTATCTCAAAGGGTTATCATGGAGACTAAACAACTGAAAAAGTATCTAGAACATTTTAAGCACTAAATAAATATTATTATTTTTTTTATTAGAAAATAATGAAGAGGAGCAACTCCTTTTTACTGTTTAAGTTCAGAATTGAAACTTACTCAAAGCTTCAATTCCCTGGATGTGACCAACCTTCAGTATTTGGTCCCTTTATTATTTAACCAATATAAAATCTTAACCAATTATTAGGACTTCCAAAAGTCAGTGTCAAATTTTCTTATTTACTTCATATTAGGGTGTTTGTCAAGCCTCATCACAGTACCTATATTAAATTATAAAGTCTGTAGACTTATAATTATAAAGTCTGTAGGCACAAACTTTGGAGCTAAATTGAGGTTAAAATCCATAAAGAATAACAGCAAGTTATACAAGTATATACACATACTATTGATTAAAATTTTAATTTATTATAACCATTATTGCTTGTCAGAAGAAGTAAAGGCACTTCAAAGCCCTTCATTTGGATTTCACCCTCAATCAATATTTACATAGAATTCTAATCCTCTAGAAATAATATTCAACTTAATGAATAGTAATCAATCATGAAAGGAATATACTGAGTATATCAGATAATTAATTTGTGAATAATAGTTTTGTTGTGGGAGATAGAACAAAATAATATTTGAGTGTACATGTTCAGATTACAACTTCTAATGTTCAACTCCCAATGCCACAGTTCACTGAGTATGTTAATTCCTCTATCAAATAAAGGTAATATAATTAGCTATACTTCATGGGGGTTGTTGTCAGTATGCAGTAAAAAGACACACACTGACTGTCCACTGATAAACATCCATTGTATTACCACATGGACATATGTTAGGCTGAGCCATAAGTAATTGATGCTTTTTGTAAATATCTATCAAATATTGGAAGGATAATACAGTTGAATATAATAAATATACACAGAGTGACTCTCCATAAGCTTCAAAAGAAACCTTACAAAAAGTAACAAGAACATTATTTCCCACAAAGTTTTCCAGAAACACAAATGAACAAATAAGTCAAACTAAAAAGAAATTATAGCTCCTTCTAGAATATATTATAGGATCAGCATAAATTTTCCCATCCCATATTCCTGTCTAAAGTAATGCACAGTGACAATTCAAAATGAAGCTCTTTATGAACTTGAGGAAGCTTGAATCATCAGATTCTTAAAATATGTGTAGAATAAAGAGTATTCCCATCTACCTTCATTCTTTAAAAAATGATACTCTATATAGGATAATGTTTTAGATAATTAGTATATGAAATTAATACTTTACAAATTCTTGAAGAATTTGTGTTATCATAAGCTCACATACATATGTGGAGTGTGTGCATATAAATTGCATTCATGGTAACACAGGTTACACACCATTATGTATTTTAATTCATACTTTAATTCAACAGATCCATTTTCATGTCAAGCATGCATCAAGCACAGGGGATGAAATGGTGAGTGAGACAAGCATGGTCTCTGCTCTCAACTAGGCACAGGTTACTGGAACTATAGAAATCTAGTTTTTCCTGCAGTACCACCAAGACAGAAAATCAAAAATTCTTCAAATATAAAAACTCAAATTCCTTTACTCACTGTAATCATTTAGTAGGGCCAGAGCTATTGATATTTCTGAAATGGGAGAGTAAATTGTTCTTATAGAGAAGATTATCCCTCTTCATGAGTCACATCATATATGAAGAACCACAAATCTCTTATTTTACTTGAAGAGTTAGAAAGCTAACAACAAAATTGGGAAATGGAAGCATAATAGACAAAACACAAATCTGCCTAAAGAATTCTGAATGTTATATGACAGTTCATTTCTTCAATGGCTTCTGTCCTAAAAAGAAATACTTCCCAATTTTTAAAACATCAAATACTCATAAATATTCAGAAGGTGACATTCCTTCCATATGGCATATATAATTCATATTTTCTCCACTATGCCATTATACAGGTAAAAAATAAGTATGTTGAAAGGGTGCTAGCCATCCATTTGAATTTAAAAACTTACTCTTATAGTAGCAATTTATAGAAAAAAAAAGCATGTGTATATATTTGTCATATGTATATTAACAGACTGCTACATAAATATTTTCTATGAGAAAACAACTAAGACATTTTCAATGTTAGCATTGTAAAACTTCAATGAATTTTTCATGATTGAAAGAGTGCAGAGGTTTGGAATATGAATTAGAAATCTCATAAAAGGTTGAAAATGGGCCTCTCAGTTTAGCCACTGAACCATGTGGGATAAAGATGAAGATTTTAAGGAAAAAGAGTCAAAACTGTCCTGAACTCAAAAAAAAAAATCTTTTAAACTGAAATGCCAGGATAGTTCACACATGATCATTTCTTAATTTTTTCCACTGACTGAAAAATTCTCTTGAGAAATATGTATTTTAGGAAATAACAGTGCTAAAAGCAAAATATAAGCATGACAGGATGAACCCAATATTAGCAGTTATGTCAAATAATTCATGTTTGTAAAATAATAAACATGATCAATAATATTCAAAAATGCTATTATGATAACATATTTCATAATTATCTTGTTACAATGAACAGATGTTAATTTGGATCCTCAGTGTTATGTTTATTAAAAACCATATTAAAGTCTGAGGAGAAAAATATAGTTTGTTGCCAGCTAAAAACTTTGTTTTTCTTTGTGAAAGTCTTTCTGTTGTTTGAAATCATGTAAATAGGCAACAAGAGAGAAAGTCTTATTCAGCTTACTCTTTAAACTGAAAAAGATTATAAAACTCTACCTGATCTAGCTACCAGTGTTAAAACTCCCTGTAATCCTTATGTTTAACTCCAGAGAAGGCTTTAATAAAATTTAACAAGTGCCCCAAATATTGAGACAGTAACAGAGATTTTATAGTACTAGCTTTAGAGGCTTAATGGGTTCCCTGGCAGCTAAGCTGTTAAAGAATCTGCTCGCAATATAGAAGACCCTGGGTCAAGAAGATCCCCTGGAGAAGGGTTAGGCTACCCACTCCAGTATTCTTGGGCTTCTCTGGTGGTTCAAATGGTAAAGAATCCACCTGCAATGCGGGAGACGTGGGTTCAATCCCTGGGTTGGGAAGATCCCCACTCCATGGGGTCACAAAGAGTTAGACATGACTGAGTGACTAAGCACAGCACAGCACATACAGGCTTAATAAGTAATTTCAAATGCATGCATCCCTCCTTGGAGTAATTAAAGTGTTGCAGAAGCCAGTAATCAAGAAACCAAGCACCACACTCAGAAACCACACTTGGAGAATTGGAGAACTCAAGTTTATTGCACCCGCCTGCCCAGAGGACTTAATACTCCAAGCTCTGAGCCCCGAACAGAGGGGTTACAGAGTTTTTATAGACCTACTATAGTGGGCAACGCTAGCTGCTAACAGGCTGGTTTAAACTAAGAGGCTTTGTGCACGCAGAAACAGCAGTCAAGATAGGGAGGGGGATGCCTGACCTTTACAAAGACAGGCAGATTAAGCAGGTTTTCCGGGGCTGGGCAACTGCAAAGAGCAGAACAAGGGTGAGAGAGATAAGCTCCAGTTTCTAGTATGGTTAAGTCCCCACTTTCCAAGAGTATGTGACCTACATGACAGACTGCAAGGAGTAAGCTGAGTTACAGAGGCAGAATGAGCAGGAGGTTATGTAAAATTTTAACTTTTCCTCTTCATAAGGAGACTTCATCTTCTAGCCTCCTAATGCATGCACGCTCAGTCATGTCCAACTCTTTGTGACCCCGTGGACTGTAGCCCACCAGGCTTGTCTGTCCATGGAATTTTCCAGGCAAGAATAGTGGAGTGGGTTGCCATTTCTTCCTCCAGAGGATCTTCCCCACCCAGGGACTGAACCCATGTCTCCTGTGTCTCCTGCATTGGCAGGTGGGTTCTTGACCACTGAGCCATCTGGGAAGCCTCTAGCCTCAGGAAAGTCTAACAGTCTAATGTCATTCCTTTGATTGAATCAGGTGCTTTTTTAAGAAACAGCTCATTCTTTTTTTCCCCCCAGAGTTATTCAAATTAGTATAATATGTTTATCTTTTATTATCCATAATCACTATCTAAAGGCTTCCAGATTTTTTCTAAACCAATAAATTGTGAAGCTCCATGTTAGATAAAATGCTAATCGTAAGATTATACTGAGATCACATCTTGGCTCTTGTGAGCTTGTCTTCTGCTATATTACACTATCAAACTGGATTGTCTCTGAGTATCTGAACTTAATTATATTAATATTTATATAATTCCTTAGCCCATGCCAAAAATTTGGTTGAAAAATGCTTATTCATTCATGATAAGAGTTTAAAGTCTGGACTGGAAAGTTTATTCCTAAGAAATTTTATTACTTTCTAACAGTCTCAAATCAGAATGACATTGACCAGGCTTGCTATACTTGCTATATTGCTATAAAGCAAAAATATTTACTGTTTTTGGAATGGAGCTTAATCAATTTAGAGATTGGAATATGGTACACTGCAGTCTATTAATGTTTCTTTTTCATTTGTCCTGATTAAGGTTCTACACATACATTAAGTTGTAAATCTTTTTTTTTTTTTTTTTTTACTCAGAATGGCTTTTAGGAGGTGAAGTGATTTACTAAAAAGAAATGTCTTGATGACAGCTTGGAATAAAAGTTAATACTGAGAGGTCATGTTCAAAAAATAAAACTTCTATGTGTGGGACAGGATAAAGACTTAATGTTACTCCTTAATTAAAGTGTATGAAATGATGGGGAAATATCCTAAAAAAATCAACACTGGAATGAGACAGGGACACAAGGAAGATGTAAGACTACGTAATCTCTATCTCCATGTGTAGGAACTAGGGACAACAGGAATACAAAAGATGTGTTCTTAACATTACAAGTGGTAAGGGGTGTCTATCAGGTAAATTATCTCCATGAGCAATTTTACCTCCTCTCTCTTGTCTCTGTCTATCCTTCCCCTTTCCTTCTCTTCTCTTTCTTTCTTCTTTCTTATCCAATGTGAGAATAAAAAGACATGGTCTAAAGTACCCACATCAAGCATAAAAGCATGAGAGCAGAAAAGATCAAGAGTATTTGGGAATTTCTACAGTTTTAGGAGGTGGAGACTTCAGTCATCCATAAACTTAACAAATGAGGACACAAACTTAGATTTACATGTATAAACTAGAAGTTGAACTCCAGTTTAATCTGAGCCAAGAACCTACTAAAATACAAAGTGTGATCTTCAAATATAAAAGCCTCTTTTTAATGCCCTTTACTTGCATTTTATTTCTTGTGATCATAGTGGAACAAGCTGGTTTTAAATGGTAGCAAACACTGCACTCTTTATGCCCATGTAAAGAGCTGCACTCAGGCAGTCTGAATGCCAGACTGAGGAAGGGTGCTCCAGGAAAAGGTATGGCAGTGTGCATGGTGGGTGTGTGTGTGTGGGAGGGGGTGGTGGTGACAGAGGATAAGAGTAATGCTATCACATATAGCCCCCAACAGAAAAGCAAAGCAACTCTTCACAACTATTAATTAACCAACTGGTATCACTTAAGGAAACTTAGTGAAACTTAAGGAAATTCAGACTTCTTAAAGGTCTGAATTAAAATGCAGTCGAACTTGCTTTAAATATGGTTTCTTCTTCCATGCGAGCAGTAAGTATATTACTGTGGCAACTCCTATAGCCCCAGAACACAGCCTACAAAGTGGGACACAGTGAGAGCTATCTGTCCCCATGTAGATAATAAGGTAGGTGCATTGCAGACAAATTGAAAACAACAATAAAACTTAAAGTCTTTTATTATTATTATTATTACTATCATGCAAGGGTAATTCTCAACAATTTCCATACAAAATACTCCTCCCTGAAAACATCTTTTGTTTGACTAGGTTCTACATAATTGCTAAACCAGTCAATTCTAAAGGTACTCAACCCTGAATATTCATTGGAAGGACTGATGATGAAGCTGAAGCTCCAATAGATTGGCCACCTGACACAAAGAGCCTACTTGTAAGAAAAAACCCTGATGCTGGGAAAGATTGAAGGCAGAAGGAGAAGGGGATGCAGAGGATGAGACGATTGGACGGCATCACCGACTTGATGGAATGACTCTGAGCAATCTCTAGGAGGAGATGGTGAAGGACAAGGAAGCCTGATGTGCTGCAGTCAGTGGGGTTGCAAAGAGTCGGACAAAACTAAGCAACGGAACAGCAACTAAACCAATACTGAATCATTCATAAATGACGTCATATCCTGTAACCAACCCTATATTCTGTAATTTATTCTCTATTCTCCCCTCAATATGTCCCCAGTAAATGTCAAGGTTTCTTCCTTTCTCCTATTGTTGCTTTACTAATCCCACTTCCTTTTCATTCGTATTGTAGGCAATAAAAAAGATAAGCATATGTGCTTTTAATAGAAGAGAAATACTTATTAAAAAGTCAGACTATTGATAGGGTAGAATAGTAATTACTTTCATATGGATTGAAAGGGCAATGGTGAAAAATGAAGGGAGCAGCATATTTATAGAGGTGATGAGGAAATAGTCTAGAAACTATAGAAGAAACAGTCAATAGTCATTGGCTCTCTGGCCTCATCCTGGGAAGTCATCCAAATGTACTTTAAAACTCTGTTGGAATTGGAAAACCTATCACACCCACACTGATCAATAGTATTCAGGTTGAAATGAAGAGGGTCTAAAATCAGAAATGATCAGAGTAACGGTGACCTGTTTGAGAGTCAATCCAAGGCCTCATCTCTGTTCTCATCTTTTCTGACCACTCAACCATGACTCATAGAGTTGACCACTCTGTCTCCATTATTCCTCAGCTATGCAGAGGACAGACTCCACTGGCTACCAAAACCTTCTGCTCAGTTTCCCCAACATTTTCTTTATTGATACATTGTGGTTCATTTCCAGACAGACAATCTGATCTCCAAGGTATCTGCAACAAAATTAAACAATGCCAGTCACATTCGCATTCTTGGTTGCTGAAGATTTAGTCATTGCTTTCCCATTCCTGGTTGCTGAAGATTTATTAATTGGAACAGAATTAAAGTTATGGGCTGATCTTTCTATAGAATGCATCTCAATAGTTTGTTTCATAAAGTGTATACATTTTCCCATGGGCTTCCCAGGTGGCTCAGTGGTAATGCAGAAGATGCAGGTGCATTCCTGGGTTGGGAAGATCCCCCAGAGGAGGAAATGGCAAGCCATTCCAGTATTCTTGCCTGGAAAATTCCATGGACAGAGAAGCCTGGTGGGCTACAGTCCATGGGGTCACAAAGAGTATGACATGACTGAGACACTGAGCATGCACACATACATTTTCATACTTAGATTTAGGAGGAATATGTCTCCTGCTCTCTTCCTTCTTTATATTAAACTATAAATGATTCAAGTTGCAGAGATGCCTGCTTTCAGCAACTTCTCCTGGGCACTACTCTGAAGAAACTGATGTATACACTCATTAAATCCTGGGCTTTGACTGATAAGGATTTTCTACGTGCCTTCTTCAGTCCAATGATATTAAGACAGAGTTCTCAATTTGTACCTGTGGTGATTTACTGTTCCTGCTCCAACAGTAATGATGGAAAATGCTTTTCCACTATCATTTAATTCGCCTGGAATCCTAGTAGAAATTAGTCTTCCAAATGTACCAGCAGAAAAAAGATTGAGAGCAGCTATAAAGAACCTTGCACCAAGACTGGACAATTTTAATAGCACAGCATTGGTATTAAACACTATCAATAACGGTAGTAATCCTTTACTATAAATGGGTTAGAAACAGACATCATTAGCTTCTGGGGACTGCATTCCCTATCGGCATAATGAAAGGCTGGGCTGGCTCATTTGAAATACCCATCCCCAAAAAGATGGCCTAAAATAAAGTGGCCCTGAGGATGAATATTACACTAATAAACATCTTAAATGAATGAGAAGTGATTCCAAGGTAACAAAGAAAATCTGGCTTTCTTAACCATCTATGTCTTGTCATACCATAGCTTCATTTTTAGAAGTCCTCATGTATCCAGTAAACTATCTACTCCTATAACAAATATAAAGTATATTTGGGACTGTTCTCCTGCATTTCGGGTAACAAATATAAACTCATTTGGATTGTTAAGAAACTGTCAACAGCTCAGGACTGATATGTTCTTACAACTAAAAAAGAGTTAACAATATTTAAAGAATCAAAGTACAATAAAATATCAAATATTGAAGGCATCATGAATGAAACAGAAACTATGATATGCTTTAGAACTGTAGCGATTTTGAGTCATGTTTTATCAAAAAAAAACCCAAAAACAAATGATAGTTCTTTCAGCTTTCTAGCTGACTATATAAGTGAAGATAATTATAAGGAAATGTCAAGAAAATAAAACAGATTTGCCTCTTTTTTAACCTGGCAGTCAAAATATGTATATGATTTCTTTATAAGAAAAAAACTGCCTTTTACCTTTATGTTCTTTTCTCTTCAATACAGTCAAAAATTAGAGTCACACTGGATATCACACAAATCAAAAAGATGTATCAGTTATATCTCTGCTTCTCAGGCATGTAAAAAGTACAAAAACATTTCAATATCAGATTCATCATAGTGCCTTCAGTTGTTTTTTTTTTTTAACAAACCTGAAAGTCAATCATGATAGATTCAACTAAAAGAATGAACAAGCCACATATCTTAAATGAGGTGAATATCATTTTATCACAGCATACTAAAGTATAGGATTTTATATTTTTAACTACATGAATACCCAACTCACAGAGAACCTAAGAAATGTAACTGGTTCATAATGATTCTTTTTCTTTAAAACAACTGCACAAACAAAAAAAAATCTATGGAAACCAAGGAAAGAGTAAAATATATTTCTAACTAAACTAAACTTCAGGTGTATATCAAGAGACAAATCAATTTCAAAATCTTTATTGTAGAGAGGAGTAACTACTCTCTCTATCTCAGTTCAGTTCCATTCAGTTCAGTCGCTCAGTCATGTCCGACTCTTTGAGACCCCATGAATAGCAGCACACCAGGCCTCCCTGTCCATCACCAACTCCCGGAGTTCACTCAAACTCATGTGCATCAAGTCGGTAATGCCATCCAGCCATCTCATCCTCTGTCGTCCCCTTTTCCTCCTGCCCCAATCCCTCCCAGCATCAGGGTCTTTTCCAATGAGTCAACTCCACATGAGGTGGCCAAAGTACTGGAGTTTCAGGTTCAGCATCAGTCCTTCCAATGAACACCCAGGACTGATCTCCTTTAGGATGGACTGGTTGGATCTCCTTGCAGTCCAAGGGACTCTCAAGAGTCTTCTCCAACACCACAGTTCAAAAGCATCAATTCTTCGGTGCTCAGCTTTCTTCACAGTCCAACTCGTACATCCATACATGACCACTGGAAAAACCATAGCCTTGACTAGACGGACCTTTGTTGGCAAAGTAATGTCTCTGCTTTTGAATATGCTATCTAGCTGGGTCATAACTTTCCTTCCAAGGAGTAAGCGTCTTTTAATTTCATGGCTGCAATCACCATCTGCAGTGATTTTGGAGCACCCCCAAAAAAGTGCGACACTGTTTCCACTGTTTTCCCATCTATTTCCCATGAAGTGATGGGACCAGATGCCATGATCTTTGTTTTCTGAATGTTGAGCTTTAAGCCAACTTTTTCATTCTCCTCTTTCACTTTCATCAAGAGGCTTTTTAGTTCCTCTTCACTTTCTGCCATAAGGGTGGTGTCATCTGCATATCTGAGGTTATTGATATTTCTCCTGGCAATCTTGATTCCAGCTTGTGCTTCCTCCAGTCCAGCATTTCTCATGATGTACGCTGCATAGAAGTTAAATAAGCAGGGTGACAATATACAGCCTTGACGTACTTCTTTTCCTATTTGGAACCAGTCTGTTGTTCCATGTCCAGTTCTAACTCTTGCTTCCTGACCTGCATACAGGTTTCTCAAGAGGCAGGTCAGGTGGTCTGGTATTCCCATCTCTTTCAGAATTTTCCACACTTTATTGTGATCCACATAGTCAAAGGCTTTGGCATAGTCAATAAAGCAGAAATAGATGTTTTCTGGAACTCTCTTGCTTTTTCCATGATCCAGTGGATGTTGGCAATTTCATCTCTGGTTCCTCTGCCTTTTCTAAAACCAGCTTGAACATCTGGAAGTTCACAGTTCAGGTATTTCTGAAGCCTGGCTTGGAGAATTTTGAGCATTACTTTACTAGCGTGTGAGATGAGTGCAATTGTGCTTAGTCACTTCAGTCGTGTCTGACTCTTTGCAAGCCTTTGGATTATAGCCTTCTAAGCTCCTCTGTCCATGGGTTTCTCCAGCCAAGGATACTGGGGTAGGTTGCCATGTCCTTCTCCTGGGGATCTTCCTGACCCAGGGATTGAATCTGCATCTCTTATGTCTCCTGCACTGGCGGGTGTGTTCTATACCACCAGCACCCCCTGGGAAGCCCTATTAATAGTCTAGGGCTCGCTAGTTCAGTTTTCACCCCCTTCTCATTTTTGTCTACACTCAGTCCCTTTGTATACATAAGAAGTCTCATAATTTTAACTACCAAGTACATTCCAATAATTCAAAGAATTTTAATTTAGCACAGACCTCTCCTCTTAACTCACGGTTCATATATTCAATTTTCAGGCATCTCAAATTCAACACCTTCAAAACTGAATTCCTAATTTTTTCTTCCAAATACACCCCAAAACTTAGTCTGTCCCATTTTAATTGATGGCAACTCTATCCTTCCAGTTGGTTAGGCCCAAAACCTTGGAGTCACACTTGAATCATCTTTCTTTCATAACATACTCGTCAGGAATTGCTGTTGGGGTTACCTTCAAAATGCATTCATAGTTGACTACTTCTCAACATCTCCAATACTACCATCCTTGTTTCTCACTTATAATAATGTAATGGTCTCCCAACAGTTAAAAAGTCCAATGCGGCTGGACATGTGGATAAAGGAAAGAGGGGATGGGAAATCAGAGAGAAAGACCAGAGGTAGATTCCTGTAGAGCTACTTAGGTAAATTTAAGAAGCTTAGAATTTATGCTACTATGATAGGGAACTATTGGAGTAGTTTAAGTAGGAGAGTGGCATGACTCGATCTATGTTTTAAGAAAGATAACTCTGCTCCTGGAGGGAGAAAGAATGTTATATACGAGTGGTAGTTAGAATATATGAGAGTGAATAGTAATGTATATATATTTTTTAGTGATCCATTATCAGATGTAGGTAAGTTGGGGGAAAAAAATTGAAGAAATAGGACTTAGTCTTAATTAATAGTTCAGCGTAGAAGGGTCTACATTTTCCTAATCATTACATAGATTGGATACACAGATTACTACAGCATTAAATTTTATCTCAGAAATACCAGTTATTCACAAATAATTTTTTAATTATAAATTTTAATTCTAAAGCACTTCAACTGATTTCAGCTTTGGGTTTACATAGAAACTATGGGAAATAAGTATTATGCAACTCTTTTGGTTAAAATCATTTTTAAGCCTCCTTGAAAACAAATTTCTAATTTTTAAGCGATTGTAGATAATCATTGTAGATCATTAAGAAATGCTGACAAAACACTGCAAAGAAAATATAAATAAATTTCAGCTAGTGAAAAAAAAATAACCAGAATCTAAACACATGGAAACTTTACCTGAGCACAGGATTATTATGAATATCAACATCACTCATTTTTCTAATTTGATTCTTTTTCTATATACTATAACTTTCTTTTTAAAACCATTTTAAAAGGTTTTTTCTTCTTCATCGATGACCTTTTCCTATTCAGTAAGAGTTATCAAATATAATCTCCCAAATTACTGACCTCAAATTATTTCCAAAAGAAATGTTCAGCTTGCCCAAATTTGAAACCAGATTAATTTATCCCCCATACTTCCTGGAGAAAATTAACTTTAAGTTGTACCAAGATTCTGAACTCAGTTCTGCATCCTGATTTACATTTGATGTGGCAAACAAGCATTAGTCACTATAGACTGAAGCAAGGAAACCATGAAAGTGTAATTGCTAGAAGCAGCACATCGAGGACATAAAGAAATCTAATTTCTATAAGAAAATGTCAGGGAAACTCAAATGATATTTATTGCTTAATGAGCGAGATTTTCAGGCTTTGATTTTTTTCCCCCCTAGGAATTTGATATGGTAGGTCTACTGATAATATTTTAATCAATTGTTTGATGACTCAAGATAAAGCAAAAGATTCAATAACCTTTTTAACACTAGCCAAAAATTAAGCAAACTGTTGAAAATACTGGAGCATAGCTACTTGAAAATTCTTCCAGCATTCTGAAGGATAGAGAATCAAATTTTTTCAAACAGCCTATGGAAAGCCAACCACAAAGGAGAATTCCTTATCTGAAACGTTTTTCTAAAACTTACTGCATTAAAAATTAAGTAAGCCTATTTATTCATTTGTTTAACAATCTTTATGAACATATACTTTTATTAACTTAATCATCAATGTAAAATTTTAACATGACTAATAACTAAAATTTAAATTAATGCAACCCTATGCATTTTTACCTAAAAACTTACCAAAGTTAATGCTTATGGTTGGCAAGGGATTGGTGAAATTAACATTCAAAAAAGTAAGATGTAAGTGATACCATGTTATTGTGGATCTAAATCACAGAAATTATTTGACACATGTAAGTTCCATATAACTATACAGAAGGAAAAATGAACAACTACCTTACGATTTCCTGGACATCCCTCCTCTTAGTATATTTGGATCCCTGGAGTTCTGTGGTAAGTCAATCTACACTTAGTAGATTTTATGAGTTTCATTTGCCCACTGCTACCTAGGAGCCATCAAAGTGCTCTCAAGATCACAATATAGGAAAACATTCTGACTAAAGCTTTTATAAATCAAAACCAGATTTTCTGATTGCAATGAGAGAAAAATTTTCTTTGAAAAGTGTACTCTTTTCTCATGTCATCCAGTTCAAATTCATTTGCTTATCACCCTGTAGCACCATAGCAACTGGTAAGATTATCTGCTTTTGATTTATAATAGGATTGGTTCACTGTGAAATAGACCACATATTTATGAATACTGAAAAAAACATTCTCCAATGGAACCTAATCTTCTTGACAACTTATCCCCTAAGGTTTCACTTGGGTTCTCACCAAATACCATCATCAGTAGAATCGAAAAATGCTGATTCTGCACAATATCCTTTATATCAATGTTTGCACGAATCTTCCTAACAAGTTTTAGTTGAACCTGTTTTTCTAAGTAAATCTCACACAGAGTCCAATATACAGAACAGACAAAAATAGAGCTGACTTGTTAAAAGAAAAAGGAGAAAGTATCACCCTTCATGTTTAAGGTCCCACTTTTCTATAGTAAAATTTGGAGGCATGTCTATTGAATCTTAAGACCAAGGAGAACTCAGTGAATACACCACTGAACTACAGGAAATGGTAAGACAAAGTGTTCTAGGACAAGGGGAGAGAAAAGGCTATCAGAGACAGAGAAGCTAGATGGTGATACAGATGTCCTCCAATGGGTCCTTCTAGACCTAAGATGCTAGGCATCTTAGATTTGGCCACGGGCTCAATAGATTTTAAATGTAAGATCCAGGAAAGCCCTCCTTTCAGGTCCTTTGATGTCATCCTTAATTAACCGACAGCTTCTGGGAAAGGGAGGGAAAGCAAAGAAAAAAATTTACATGTTAAATGTGTAGGTAAGTGTATATTTTTATATGTAACTGAATATATTCACATTCTTTGTTTTCCTAAGTATTACCTTTTCTTATATCCCTTTATTTTGATACACATTAATAGTAGTGGTTCATTAGATATTAATTCAACAGTCTTTCCTTTTGTAAATTACTTAGCCTGGTCATTTGGTAGACAAATTTAAAATTATAAGTCCAAGTTTGATGCATGAAGCAGGGAACCCAGAAGCTGGTGCTCTGGGACAACCCAGAGAGACAGGGTTGGGGGTGTGAGAGGGGGGTTCAGGACGGGAGGACACATGTATACTGTGGCTGATCTATACTGATATATGGCAAAAACCATCACAATATTGTAAAGTAATTATTCTCCAATCAAAATAAATCAACAAAATAAAATTTTAAGTTCCTAGATAATTAAAACTACTCTACCCATTCCCCCTTTAATTGCCTTCCATCAATAATTATTTTCCTTGATTTAAGTATTTCCAGTTCTTATCCGATCATGTTTGTTATTAAAAGCAATTTTGCAGCAGAACAAGGAATGCTATTTAAATGGCGTGAGTGGTTGTCCAGTCATGTCCAACTCTTAGCTTGCCAGGCTCCATTGTCCGTGGGATTCATCAGGCAAGAATATTGGAGTGGGTTGCCATTTTCCTCCCTCAGAGGCTATTCCCAACCCAGGGATCAAACCAGAGTCTCCTGTGTCTCCTGCATGGCAGGCAGATCCTTTACTTGCTGAGGCATCAGCAAGTACAAATAAGCATTATGAATGCATTTTTAAAATACCTAGATGCACATTACAGGAAAAGATTTAAATTTTCTTTTGCTGGGCAAGAGATAAGTTTTCCCTCATTTTTCTGACCTTATGACTAAGTCAATTTCTCTGCCTTTCTTCCCATTCTAACCAAAATGGAATTCCCTCCTAGCCATAATAGTCAAAACAAAAAAAGGATATGGGAAATCCTATTTCTCCTCTAATAGACACTTTGTGTTTGATTTTGGAAATGACTTTACCATAGAATTAGTGATATAAATGGTGTTAGTTTCAACAGTCCATAACAGTGGCACATAGGTTAGTTAGACATTTGTGAGCAGGATTAGTGATCCAACAATCATTTATAATGTTTCTACAATATGTTTCAAATTGATACGTTAGTGGTTTATGAAACACTGCAATGTGTTTCATAAAACTGCAAATCAGTTTTAACTGTTTGTTTAAAAAAAGAATATCTCAGATATCAATATAACCTATAGATTATTTTCTTGATCTTTAACAAGGTCACAAGATTATCTGACTCCTCTGATAACACAGTGATGAAAGGTATCACTTAGGTTCCACTAATATTTTTCTCCTGAATTCTCATAAAGACACCAGAGAGCTTTGGGATTTTTCTCATTTAGTTTTTGTGATTTTTCTGAAAAAAAATTTTTTTTCAATATTTCCCACAATGATAACCTAAAATCAAAGGATATAAATTGACTCTAAAAAAATTCGAGAATAATGAGAACCCAGAGTTTATTCCATCTTCAGTGTCACATAGTCTAGGTTACATAAGGCATAATCTGAAATATTCCAGTAGATACTGGAAAATGGCCACTTTCTATTTTTTTAACATCAGTAAAAGACATATTGTATTAGGCTTTTAAAATTAACATTCCATATTTTAAACAGTATATCCGGTGCTACAGAAGCAGTGTACTTTCATAAATACTTTTGGCATATCTATGTGCCAAACACTGGGTTGACATCATAAAAACCCAAATAACACACTCAATAATTCAATTCAGACACTACCACATAGAAAGCATGCTATCAATGCAAAGTACTAGTTTAAAAAGCAATTGAAAATAACATAAGAAAAACTAAAATATTTTGCAAATAGGTACATATGCTAAATGAAACAAATTAAAATAAAATGGTCTAAATAGTACTACTCCTTACAAACTCATAAAAATAGAATTGTCATCTAAAGTTTCAACTTACTTTGCAAATTAAATTAACTTTTGATTGCTTTCAACTCCAAAAAGTCCTTTTCCTTACATAGTATGGTTTCCTATTTTTAAGATGCATATTTTTTCTATTTAAACAGCTATCTATATTAATTATAGTATTATATATATTTTTACTCTGATGAACTATTAATTAAATAGCACCCTAGAATCAGTGAAATACAGTATATGTTTTCTATTTTTTAGGGAAAGCACTAATTTCCCATTTCCTTGTACTTGAAAACATATTTGTAAAATAAGGTCACCTATTAGTGGGAATGCAAAATGGTACTTCTACTTTAGAAGGCAGCCTGGCAATTTCTTACAAAATTACACATACTCTTACTTTTTGTTGTTCAGTCACTAAGTCATGTCCAACTCCGCAAAACCCCATGGACTGTAGCCAGCCAGGCTCCTCTGTCTTCCACTACCTCCCAGAGTTTGTTCAAATTCATGTCCATTGAGTCAGTGATGCTATCTAACCATTTCATCCTCTGTCTCCCCCTTCTCCTTTTGCTTTCAATCTTTTCTCAGCATCACGGTCTTTTCCCTCTTACTACATGATCTAGCAGTTACATTTCTTGGTATTTACCCAAAGAAATTGAAAATTTATGTGCACACAAAAACCTGCATACAAGTGTTTACAGCAGCTTTAAATAAATAGAACACTATACCTGCTTTTCTTAAACAAAGTTTTCCAGATCCTAAGAAGAATATGTTAGACTCTTCACAGTCCAAGGGAATATATTTATCATATACATACAAACATAAGAAAAGTCCAATTCTACATGATGCATCTGAGACTTCCTTGGAACACAGCTCTTGTGCAATATCTTAACATATCTGAGTAATTTCATAGGAAATATCTACGACTTTTCAAGGAATTTTTTACCTCTGGAAGTTTCAGTATCCCTCATCCCTTTATAATGTAACTGGTGTATCCATATATGAGCCTACCATAAGACTGAACCAGTTGCAGTTAAGAACTAGCTTAAGTTATCTCTTTCCTGTCACAAAGAGTACTGAGTATATCAGTGTCAAGAAGACATGTATGGAATGAAAGTTATACTGGAAAATACACATAAGATGATATGTTTACAAGAAAGAAATATACATGGAGATGTGGCAGGAAAAATAAAAGGATGCCAGGTCCAACATTTCTCATTCTCTGTGCTCAGATGGAGACTTATAGTAGTCCTTCCGTATCCACTGAGGCGGAAGATCCCTTTGTTTCCCACAGATGGTCTGTCAGGGCTTCTTCTGTTTTGCAATTAGAAGATGATATGTTCAGTTATATATGTCACCCAGAATGAATCAGGATCCCTGCAAGGGAAATGGCAAAGTCTCTAACTTCTTTTCATAGAACTCCTTCTCTGATGACTTTCCCTCTCCTTTATTTTTTTATAAAATGAAATTAACTAAAATAAATTAGGGTGAAGAGCATCACCATCACCATGGACTGTGCCTACATTTATGTTTTGTTTCAGCATCAATAATGTATAAATATATATTAAAATCTCTTCAGGGAAAGAGCTGACACTCCCACAGAAACAATAGAAAATAGCTTCCTGGAGAATTTCCTTAGAACTTGCTTCTTGACATTCATTCTGACAGCCCCAATGTGAAACAAACTCCTTCAGCTGACTAAACTCTATAAAGTATTTAGAATGGTTATCAGTTTGGAGTTCATATCCACTGGGTCTGTATCCAAGTGACCAAAGGCTACCTTCTTAAAGACAGGTAAAATTTCTAGATCCAGAAAAGTACAATACAGTAGTTAGACATGAAATAAATATTTATAAAATGACAGCAAATAAAGTAAAAAGTGAATGGACCTTTTTAAAAAGTCATTTATCTCATGTAAATGGATGTGGTATAAAGGTGAAAACATGGTAAAACATATATAATTGCAAAAAAATTAATTCAAAATTTTGCATGGCAATAAAATCTAACTAATTTACTTATTATTCTAAGCCTCTTTGAAAACTGCCATGCAATGAGGTTAAAAATATAAAGATCACTAGAACTTACTTTAACATTTCTTAATTAGGTGTCATTTTCCCCATTACAGATGTGAATGAACATGTGGTTGTGTGAATTTATGAAAGCCAGAAAAGTATGAAAGGATATCAAATGGCTAATAACTGCATGACTTAAAGATAAGCATTCTTACCTAACACTGGAAGAGATGTCTGCAAGAGTTCTCACTGTGTCATTTTCTAAGAGAAATATTTTCTTATGTCTCTTTAAAAACTAGGCATGTCACTATGTTTTGCTGCCCACCTAGTCTTCCGTGTAGCAACATTCTCACATAATGAATGTGACGTGTGCTTAGTCACTCAGTCGTGTCCAACTCTTTGCGACCCCAGGGAGCCTGCCAGGCTCCTCTGTTCATGAGGATTCTCCAGGCAAGAATACTGGATTGGGTTGCCATGCCCTCCTCCAGGGGATCTTCCCAAGTCAGGCATTTAACCCAGGTCTCCCACATTGCAGGTGGATTCTTCACCATTTGAGTCACCAGGGAAGCCAATGGATGTGATACTTCCTCTAAAGTTTAAAGTTAGACAGCAAACTGGAGTGTGTTCACCTTTCTTCTTGCACAAAAATGTAGTGGGTATTAAAAAAAAAAACTGACTCATCTATTTTTAATATGTAAAAGGAATTTAGAGTTTTCTACAATGACCTATAGAGGTTCAGAGTAATACTGTCTTGCATTATAATCAGTCTTCCCATTTATGCATAAATTAGAAAGGATTATAGTACTCCAAAGGTCGGATATTTATTAGAGACATAGTTTCTGTTTCAGTTTCCTAATCATGACTTTTATTGCTAGTAATATAAGATAATAATAAATGTAAAGCACCTTCCAAAATGGATCTAATTCCAATCATACTATCAGAAAAAAAGATTATATTCACATATTTTATGAGGAAATAACTGTGTATTACCATCTCTTTTTAAATGAAAACGTATTTGAAACAGTCTACTAAAAGATTGCAGAAAAGAATAATCATCTTTGCAATCCGATGGCAACAAGGGAAAATACTATCATACTTGATAACTGGAAAATGAATTAAATACTTTCATGGTGTACTTTTTAAATGTTCAGTTCAAACTAATTCCATGCTAGTGAAATTAACAATGACTACTAGGCCCAAATTGTCAGCAGAAAGAGTATGGTGCTTCAAAATCTTAACTGCAAAATAAATAAAATTCAGGCTACAAGTCAGTAATATAGCATGTATGAAGTCACACTGATAAGATGTCACGTAACACTGAGCTATATGGTAGGTCAGAAGTCCAGCCTTCAATGCTATTACTGAACTTCAGACACCTGAATTGTGATTCTATCTATAAATATCACAAGTGATCATCTATATTCCTAGTTCTACAAGAATCCATTTTTCCCTATCTGTTTTCACTAAGCATGAAAAGTATAAAACAAACAAAAAACGAATAATTCTAGGTGTCAAAGATTGAAATGTTTGATACATGGAACGTGTCCAATTAACACTTGTTGATTAAATAAAAAGCATGTTGATTAAGTAAAAAGCATGTTGATAAAGACAACAGTCACAGTTTATAATGAGGAGTGGAAGGCCTGCATTTTAACAATATCTCCCCCAGTCTTTCTACCACTTGAAGCATCATTTGCCTCAAAAAACTCCTCTGTTGCAATGACATCACTCATTCCCAGCTTGGTCTTAAGGTAACAAGAAGTGATAACAAATTTAATGATTTCAAGAACCAAGTGAAATCAGCCTTGATGAAGAAGAGATTTGTCTGGAAGGACAGAAAAATCCATGTGTTGGGGATTAGGTAGACCCAAACTCATAAAGTGACTTCTCTTTATTCTGCTTCCTCTTTAAAATGATTCAGTTCAGTTCAGTTCAGTCGTATCCGACTCTTTGTGACCCCATGAATCGCAGCATGCCAGGCCTCCCTGTCCATCACCAACTCCCGGAGTTCACCCAAACTGATGTGCATCGAGTCGGTGATGCCATCCAGTCATCTCATCCTCTGTCGTCCCCTTCTCCTCCTGCCACCATCAGGAGGAGGGATCTTTTCCCAGCATCAGGGTCTTTTCCAATGAGTCAACTCTTCGCATGAGGTGGCCAAAGTATTGGAGTTTCAGCCTCAGCATCAGTCTATTGAACACACAGGACTGGTCTCCTTTAACATGGGCTGGTTGTCTCTCCTTGCAGTCCAAGGGACTCTCAAGAGTCTTCTCCAACACCACAGTTCAAAAGCATCAATTCTTAATAATAGGGCTTCCCACGTGGCGCTAGTGGTAAAGAACCCATCTGCCAATGTAGGAGATACCAGAGAAAAGGGTTCAATCCTTGAGATTGAAGATCCCCTGAAGGAGAGCATGGCAATCCACTCCAGTATTTCTTGCATGGAGAATCCCATGGACAGAAGAGCCTGGTGGTCTATGGTTCATAGGGTCGCAAAGAGTCGGACATGACTGAAGTGACTTATCACACACACAATGGTTAATGATAGTTAATAAAATCAAATACGGTTAACAATGACTCTCACATTTGCAAGAATTTCTAGTCTCTACTCTTCTGTATGTTTGTAGTCTCCTGCTGAGATAAGGCTTCCCTGGTGTCTCAGTGGTAGAATCTGCTTGCCAGTGCAGAAGACGTGGGTTTGATCGCTGATCCAGGAAGATCCCACATGCCGTGGGGCTACTAGGCCTGTGCACTGCGACGGTGCTGTATTGAGCCTGTGCTCTAGAGCTCTGAAGCCGCAACTACTGAAGCCCGCTTGCCCTAGAGTCCATGCTCAGCAACCCCAGAAGTCACCAGCGAAACCCGTGCCCCGCAACCAGAGAGTAGCCTCCATCCTCCACAACCAGAGAAAAGCCTGCACAGCAATGAAGACCCAGAACAGTCAAAAATAAATAAATAAATAAAATTATACAAAAAAGAAGCATCACATAAAATCTACTCATTTTGAGAAAACAATGAACTACGTTTAAAAGTAACACTGTTTTTTGTTATCTTATACCAAATGACCCTAGATTAAACTCATAATTTTGCTTCCCTCCACTAAGTTGATAGCTAGAGTAATAAAAGTATAGAATTTAATATAGTTAGAAAAGATAAAACATCTCTTTTTTACTGAATTACAGTCAGAAAGAAGCACAAAAGGAAAAGGTCTATCAATGTGAGTCAATCCCTCCCCCTGTAAAGGTATTTTTAGGGAGAATAAATCTAACATTTTCTACTTAAATATGATTTACCAGAAAATAAGTGAATAGCCATCTTGGGGAGCTAGGAAATGTGAATTTTTATTGAATTTGTCATAAATAAAACTGGCTTTCTGTTAGCAAAGAAGAAAAATGAATTTTAATAGGCAACTGGCACTCTCTGTCACAGATCATAAAAAAGGAGAAAGAGAAAGAAAAGGAAAAGATAAGTCTCTAATCAACAAATCAGATTATTTTCAGTAGAAGGCAAGCACCAAAATGGCCATGCAGTCTGAAAAACTAAAAGATATAAACAATGGTTAAAGACACCAAGCACATTTCAACTGAAGAGAGGAACTTGACAGCTGTCTTCAAATACATGATGAATTATTTAACCAAAGCAGCCAAAAACAAGAACAGTAATTAAAATTTAAAAGGGACAAAATATCCTTTCTTAATATAAGAAAGGATATTTTTATTGAGTTCCAATCAGAGCTAATGGGAAAGGTCCTTATCCCTAAAGAATTTTGCCACAATCTGGTGAAGGTTTGTTGTAGAAAGGCTGTTTGTCTAAATGCAGATCAGATTAAAAGAAACTAAAGAAGTCTTCCCACGCCCATGCTCACATTCTAGTAATGATGATCACATACCTTTTTTGCATATCATACCCAGAAATAATCAAACTTAAGAATGAGAATTAAGCCAGCTCATCTATCTCCATTGTCTAAAGCTGATCTACTATGGGAAATGCCCACCCTTACACTATGAAGTCATCCTATACTTGTTTATGCATCATTATTTTCAAGAGGAATATCATATTTAGAAAATAGTGCAATACTAGATGCATATGTTTGCAGTGTTTTGTCAAATAAGACATAGTGAAGTTCAATATACCATCATCATGATATCAGATTACAAACACAATTTATAAAAAAGCTATAGGCCATTGGGTATAACACATTGCCATTTATTTTCCAATTAATCGTATAATTAAATTTTTACCCTCAAGAGAAATTTAGATTTAAGTTACATATCACCTATGCTTTTCATTATATCAACTTACATTATGAACAAAGTAGAAATTACTATGAAATAGGCCTCAGAGTGTATCTAAATTTTTCACAATGCACAGGCTTATCACTCATATATCTATGTATCTAAATAAAAATCTATGGTCAAAAATCATAATAGTAAAATAGTGTAGAGGTTTAGTGTATAATAGTTTAAAGAGATCTAGACAAAAGACAGATTTATTAATTAGAAAGAGGTTAATATCACTTCCTTAAGCAACTTAAAATATTAAATATTAAAATATAAAATATTAAAATAGCCAGCTGTTACAGTCACTATTGCTTATTTCCATATACTGAAATAAATCCCTGTCTATTGTTCACTTTATTTAATTGCTATTATATGTAGATATAAAATTTCCCAAGATATGCAGATGCTCCCTTACATATAATTCAATGATCTACATTTATAAGTTAAACAAAACATTACACAAGTTAATATAAAAAAATTAAATATATATGATGTCTCCTATTTGGATATGGCAAGAAAGTTTTCAAACTGATATTAGTCAATCATTTAATCAATTAAGCAATCAACAAGTGCCAGTTAGCTCCAAATTGATGCCCAGAGTAGACATTAAGTTACAAAAAACCCTCTTTTTTTTCTGTAAAACAAAGTAGAACCTGTTGGGTTCCATATTTAGACAGTTTGTTAAGAAGATTATATAAAGCTCATTTTTCAGGTTAATAGATTGTATTGAATATACTAATCATAATCTAGAAGAAAAAGTAATATATAAACAGGGAAGGAGTGTGGAAGAACAATATTGAATTTTATCAATTCTTGTTCAATATCTATAGGATTTGATATTATAATATTTCATTCTGTATGTATTTTCTTTTGAAATTATAAGTGCATATTTTGAAAAGGTAATGTTTACAGGGATAAACATTAAAAGGAGAATAAAAATGTGTACTTTTATGTATATATCTTATATGTTTATGGCCTCTTCCTTACAAAGTTAAAAATAAAAATAATCAAAAAGAGATTGCAATTTAAAAATAACCTCTTAGCCATAAAAAAAGAATGAAATGTCATTTGCAGCAACATGGATGTAACTAGAGGTTATCACACTAAGTGAAACAAGTCAGAAAGAGAAAGACAAATGCTGTAGGGTATCATTTCTATGTGGAAGTTAAAATATGGCACAAGTGAATCTATCTACAAAACAGACTCCCAGACACAGAGAACAGACCTGTGGCTGCCAAGGGGGAGGGAAGTAGAGGAGGGAACGACTGGGCGTGTGGGATTAGCAGATGCAATTATTGTATATAGGATGGATAAACAGCAAAGTCCTGCTGTATAGCACAGGGAACCATATTCAATATCATGTGACAAATAATAATGGAAAAGAAAATTAAGAAATATCTATATGTAGATAAGGGAGTCACTTTGCCATACCACAAAGATTGACACAACATTGTAAATGGACTATACTTCGATAAAAAATAAAATTAAATTAAAAAATAGTCAAGTAATTTACTAGTCAATAACGAAAATGCAGACTATCAAATAACATTCACTATAACACTAAAAGTTTCTTTAAATAAAATATGGAAAAAGTGGGAGCAGTGAAGATTTTATTTTCCTGTGCTCCAAAATCGCTGCAGACAGTGACTGCAACCATGAAATTAAAAAAATGTCTGCTACTTGGAAAGAAAGTAAAAATCACTCAGTCATGTCCAACTCTTTGTGACCCAAATGGACTATACAGGCCATGGAATTCTCCAGGCCAGAATACTGGAAGTGGGTCATCTTTCCCTTCTCCAGGGGATCTTCCCAACCAAGAGATCAAAACCAGGTCTCCCGCATGGTAGGCAGATTCTTTACCAGCTGAGCCACAAGGAAGGCCCAAGAATACTGGAGTGGGTAGACTAACCCTTCTCCAGTGGATCTTCCTAACCCAGGAATTAAACCGGGGTCTTCTGTGTTGCAGGCAGATTCTTTACCAATGAGCTATCAGGGAAGTTCTACTTGGAAAGAAAGCTATGACAAACCTAGACAGCATATTATAAAGCAAATACATCACTTTGCTAACAAAGTTCCATATAGTCAAAGCTATGGTTTTTCCAGTAGTCATGAACTGATGTGAGAGTTGGACCATAAAGAAGGCTGAGTGCTGAAAAGTTGATGCATTTGAATTGTGGTACTGGAGAAGACTCTTGAGAGTCCCCTGAACTGCAAGGAGATCAAACCAGTCAATCCTAAAGGAAATCAACCCAGAATATTCATTGGAAGGCCTGATGTTGAATCTGGAGCTATAATACTTTGCCATTTGATACAAAGAGCTGACTTATTAGAAAAGAATCTGATGCTGGGAAAGATTGAAGGCAAAAGGAGAAGAGGGCAGCAGAGGATGAGATGGTTAGATAGCATCACCGACTCAATGGACATGAGTTTGAGCAAACTCTGGGAGATGGTGAAGGACAGGTAAGCCTGGTGTGCTACAGTCAATGAGGTCGCAAAGAGTCAGACACAACTTAGCAATTGAACTACAGCAACACTAAACATATTTCTTTAAATAAAACATGAAGAGATAAATGTTGAAATATTTAAAATATCATGTTAATCCTAGTCTGAGCAGGAGCGGCAATAATTAATATACTCTATATTGAATATCTAAAGAACATAACTATGGAATAATGATTTTAATCAAATACCAGATAAATATGGTAACCCACTCCAGTACTCTTGCCTGGAGAATCCCGGGGACAGGGGAGCCTGGCGGGCTGCCATCTATGGGGTCGCACAGAGTCAGACACGACTGAAGTGACTTAGCAGCAACATACATTACCTTGACTCAACTTTGTCAAACAAAACTAAAGAATTTTAAATTTATAAAATGTTTGAATTCCTAAAGTAATTTTAATTTCAAAACTATATCAGTTACAATAATCTAAGGGCATTATTTCACATAATTCAAATTCTCTCAGAAAAATATATATCTTACAAATTGTATTATTCTGAGCATTGACAATATTCTGGAAACCCAGTAAAGTCTTTCAGCTATATTTAATTATCTTACTCATTAAATATTTAGCAAGTCATACTATCAGAATTGTTTAGCTGAGATAAAATGGAGGTAATTTTAATGGACTTTCATAAAGTTAGATAATTCACTTCACAAGACTATTCCCATAATCTCCTTTTCCAATTCTCAACCTTGGACTTTAAAAATATAGCTATCCAATAGTTGCATCTATTAAAATAGTAGTAATATGAAGAACAGTTTTTTAACAGAGTATTGAATCATTGTAAGCAATCAGATCATAAGATTTATATCATTTTGACACTTCTATTAACAAGTCCTTAGACAGATCCTTCAAAAAGAAAAAAAGAAAAAAAAAGATTGCATATTCTTTAAAAGCATGGGACCTAGTATTACTAAATTAGATCTAACTGAGGAGAAATACAATCTTCTTTGTTTATATGTATCCCTTATAAACACTTGACATTTTAGAGATAACTTTGAAATTCTATTACATGAAACCCAATGAAATAAATAAATAAATTGATAGTATAATTGTTATTTGCATAATGAAGATTTTGTGAATAACCTGGCTTTGCATATAGAAACAGTCTTAGCACATAATTTCTAGACCAGGAAACACTAAGTGTAATGAAGTGTTGTTGAATTGAGCAATTTTTAGTGTTACAGTAAAAAGGCACCAGAGTGTTTTATGGGATATGTTAAAAATATTAAAAATGAGAATAAAAATACAAATTTTTAACACATATTTATAAAGCTAAGGTCTAGTATCTCCTGATATAGTCTAAACCATTGTAATGCTGGTTAGTCACTTTCAGGGAAAAGAAATGAACTATTTCACTACACAAGCTTTCTATGTGATCATAAAAATTTAAACTCTAAAATTTTTTAGTTACTAATATTACATTACTTGCACTGAGGCAGGACATAGACAAATCCCAGCCTGAACAGCTGGATTGGGGCCCTGTGTAAAGTTATTCCAAAATGAAGAGAAGGAAGAGCTGAGCCCTGCCCAGATAAAAGACAGAGACCATGTGGTTCTTCCAGAGGTCAAAGAAACATTCCCAACTATACGTACATGTGCAGAGAGGCTCCTTGGAGGTCAAAGAAGGAGTGATGTCAACCTACTCATAAGCCTCTTCGCTGGAATGCATTTTGGCTAAGATATATATGCACGCAGGAGGACCCTGAGATATACCAAGAAATGGACTCTGAACCTGACAAAGCAAGATGACTGGCCACAGAAAATCTGGAAGGGATGCCCCATTTAAGTGATTTAAATTACCATGGGGTAAGACTCTTCTCTGAGTCTGTCCATGTGTCTATCCACATGTACTTTTTCCTCCTAATAAACACTTCACTTGTTTCATTGTTTTCTGTCTTTATGGGAATTCATTTTTGCAAAGTCAAAGGGCCAGGGCCTTGTCACTGGCCACTGGTTTAGTGGCTAGAACTCTTACCACTGTGGCCCAACCTCAATCTCACCAGAAAACAAAATCCTGCTTCAAGTCACTGCAGGTTGAGGCCCTTACTATAAGGAACAATGATCAGATTCATGGTGAATCCAACATAATAAGACACTGCCAGTGTGCAGAAAAACTGCAAATGTGATTAACACATTTATAAATCTTATTTTAATTTCTGAAAATTGTTTGATTTTATGTGTCTCGATGTTGCAAAGAATTTGCTTTTATTTTTGCTTGCATGTGCCTGTGTATCTAACTATATATAAGCCAACTATTTCTTGGATTCAGTAGAAAAGATTAGCTCTGAGAAACCCATTTCCTCCCCACTGAATAAAATGTTAAGTATAGATCACATCATCAGTTTTCCAAAACAGGCCTATTCTATACTCATCTTTCACACGCTTCTACATTCCCGATTCCTCTCTCTTGTGTATTATTTTCATATATGTCTCAGCTTCAGGCTTGGCAATTACTCTTAAGGTAAATAATTTTCTAAGATCCAGTAAGGCTCTCAAATTCTTCCATAAATAATGTTCCAACAAATCTTCTATATCACAGATATGAATAGTCCTTAGCTGTAATATCCTTTCTCCATTGTTTTCCACCTCCAAAATTTTCAAAAGTATTTTATACTCAGAGCTTAAATGACAATAAAGACAATGCCTACAATAAGCTCTCTCTCCATTACTTTCCTGTTGTACAGTGTTACCCACAGACTACAAATCATTTTCCATGTTAATCGGAGGAGCATCTTTCACCACAAAGGTAGATAATCTCCCTATTTATGCCGCTGCTGCCGCTGCTAAGTCGCTTCAGTCATGTCCGACTCTGTGCGACCCCATAGACGGCAGCCCATCAGGCTCCCCTGTCCCTGGGATTCTCCAGGCAAGAACACTGGAGTGGGTTGCCATGGCCTTCTCCAATGCATGAAAGTGAAAAGGGAAAGGGAAGTTGCTCAGTCGTGTTCGACTCTTCCCGACCTCATGGACTGCAGCCTACCAGGCTCCTCCGCCCATGGGATCTTCCAGGCAAGAGGACTGGAGTGGGTTGCCATTGCCTTCTCCGCTCCCTATTTATACATTACAACAAATCAGTAGAAAAAAATGAGAATTGCTCATTTTATTTCAAAACATATTTACATATAGCAAAAACCTATCTATTTTAGCTTTATTTTAAGGAAATTAGATTTTTAAATTCAAGGGTCACCAACAGAAAAAACAGTATGTTCATTTCAAGGGACGCTAGTAACACCAAACCCTTTGCCAGTCAGATGGAAAGCCTGTCATTAAAATGCTGGCCTTGCAAAAACACACAGTATTTAACATTCAAGAAAACATGGCATTGCCAAGCAAATCCAGAAGGAGGGGATAAAAACCAAGTGTGCTTTATATTATACTATGAAATAATTCAGGATCTATAAAACAAAAGGCCAAAAATAATTTATTTGCATCTCTTAAACCCTTAACTTGAGTTTTAAAAGTTGAATGCTCTATTTTCATTCTTCCTGTTTTCCTCACTGTTGTTATGTATCTCATGTCATCATCCCAGAGGATACTTAACTAGGCTGATTTAAGTGTAGAAATTGAAGGAAACCTTTACTCATAATCAGAGTGCCCACTCCTTTTTTTTTTTTTGTAGATACCTATCAGGAATCAAGGGTCATAAATATTCTCTTACCACCTTTCCCTGTCAGTTCCAAAACCAATTTCTCTTGAATTTCAGGTGTCTTGATTTGTCATTTTTTTTAAGTTAGATAAAATGTGACTGTGAGGAGAGGTATACTTTCAGATTTTCATGCAATTAAATTTTGGAAAATGTTCTCTAAAGAATTTTGAAATGGCATGCTTTGCTCCTTGGGAATGTTTTAAGAGTAGAGGCAGTATTTTACATATCTTTGTTTCTTAAAACATACTTAGGTGCTCAACAAATGGGGATAACTCATTTGATTGGACTACTAAACTGAACTGACTAGACTTTCTCATTGCATTTGAAAATAGAAAGGCCATTCAAGTCAGGACATGAATCACTGGATATCAATACCCAGGTATTGATCAATACCCAGGTATTAAATCTTTCTCAATTTAGTTCAGTCGCTCAGTCATGTCCAACTCTTTGCGACCCCATGGACTGCAGCACGTCAGGCTTCCCTGTCCATCACCAATTCCTGGAGCCTAGTCAAACTCATATCCATCGCGTCAGTGATGCCATCCAACCATTTCATTCTCTGTTATCCCCTTCTCTGCCCGCCTTCAATCTGTCCTAGTATCAGGGTCTTTTCCAACGAGTCAGTTCTTTGCATTAGGTGGCCAAAGTATTGAAGTTTCAGCTTCAGCATGAGTCCTTCCAATGAATATTCAGGACTGATTTCTTTTAGGATAGACTGGTTGCATCTCCTTGCTGTCCAAGAGAATCACAAGTCTTCTCCAACACCACAGTTCAAAAGCATCAATTTGTCAGCTCTCAGCTTTCTTTATAGTCCAACTCTCACATCCATACATGACTACTGGAAAAATCATAGCTTTGACTAGATGGACCTTTGTTGGCAAAGTAATGTCTATGCTTTTTAATATGATGTCTAGGTTGGTCGTAGCTTTTCTTCCAAGGAGTAAACATCTTTTAATTTCATGGCTGAGGTCAACATTTGCAGTCATTTTGGAGACAAAAAAATGAAATTTCTCACTGTTTCCATTGTTTCCCCATCTATTTGTCATGATGCGATGGGACTGGATACCATGATCTTAGTTTTCTGAATGTTGAGTTTTATACCACCTTTTGCACTCTCCTCTTTCACTTTCATCAAGAGGATCTTTAGTTGTTCTTCACTTTTTTTTTTGTTATTGAGTGCAAAAGTGGGAAGTCAAGAAATCCTTGGAGTAACAGGGAAACTTGGCCTTGGAGTACAGAATGAATCAGGGCAAAGGCAAACAGAGTTTTGCCAAGAGAATAACTGGTCATAGCAAACAACCTCTTCCAACAACATAAGAGAAAACACTACCCATAGACATCACCGGATGGTCAATACCGAGAGTAGATTGATTATATTCTTTGCAGCCAAAGGTGGAGAAGCAATATAAAGTCAGCAAAAACAAGACAAGGAGCTGACTGTGGCTCAGATCATGAACTGCTTATTGCCAAATTCAGAATTAAATTGAAGAAAGTAGGGAAAACCACTAGACCATTCAGGTATGACCTAAATCAAATCCCTTATGATTATACAGTAGAAGTGACAAAAAGATTCAGGGGATTAGATCTGATAGAGTGCCATAAGAACTTGATAAAGATCAAGGAAATGCAAAAAGGTAAAATGGTTGTCTGATAAGGCCTTACAAATAGTTATGAAAAGAGAAGCAAAAGGCAAAGGAGAAAAGGAAAGATATACCCATTTGAATCCAGAGTTCCAGAGAATAGCAAGGAGAGATAAGAAAGCCTTCCTCACTGATCAATGCAAAGAAAGAAAGGAAAACAATAGAATGGGAAAGACTAGAGATCTCTTCAAGAAAATTAGAGATACCAAGGGAACATTTCATGCAAAGATGGGAACAATAGAGGACAGAAATGGTATAGACCTAACAGAAGCAGGAGATATTAAGAAGAGGTGGCAAGAATATACAGAAGAACTATACAAAAAAGACCTTCATGACCCAGATAACCACAATTGTGGGATCACTGACCTAGAGCCAGACATCCTGGAATGCGAAGTCAAGTGGGCCTTAGGAAGCATCACTATGAACAAAGCAGGTGGAGGTGATGGAATTCCATTTGAGTTATTTCAAATTCTAAAACATGATGCTGTGAAAGTGCTGCACTCAATATGCCAGCAAGTTTAGAAAATGCAACAGTGGCCACAGGTCTGGAAAAGATGAGTTTTCATTCTAATCCCAAAGAAAGGTGATGCCAAAGAATGCTCAAATTACATACAATTGCACTCATCTCACATGCTAGTAAAGTAATGATCAAAATTCTCCAAGCCAGGGTTCACAGTACATGAACCGTGAACTTCCAGATGCTCAAGCTGGTTTAGAAAAGGCAGAGGAACCAGAGATCAAATTGGCAACATCCGATGGATCATCAAGAAAGCAAGAGAGTTCCAGAAAAACATCTACTTCTGCTTTATTGACTATGCCAAAGCCTTTGACTGTGTGGATCACAACAAACTGTGGAAAATTCTGAAAGAGATGGGAATACCAGACCACCTGACCTGCCTCCTGAAAAATCTGTGTACAGGTCAAGAAGCAACAGTTAGAACTGGACATGGAACAACAGACTGGTTCCAAATTGGGAAAGGAGTACATCAAAGCTGTATCTTGTCACCCTGCTTACTTAATTTATACACACAGTACATCATGCAAAATGTCAGGCTGGTTGAAGCACAAGCTGGAATCATGATTGCCAGGAGAAATATCAATAACTTCAGATATGTTGAGCACACCATGCTTATGGCAGAAAGCGAAGAAGAACTAAAGAGCCTTTTGATGAAAGCGAAAGAGGAGAGTGAAAAAGTTGGGTTAAATAGTCAACATTCAGAAAACTAGGATCATGGTATCTGGTCTCATCACTTCATGGCAAATAGATGGGGAAACAGTGAACAGTGTCAGCCTTTATTTTGGGGGGCTCCAAAACCACTACAGATGGTGACTGCAGACATGAAATTAAAAGACACCTGCTCCTTGGAAGAAAAGTTATGGCCAACCTAGATGGCATATTCAAAAGCAGAGTAATTACTTTGCCAACTAAGGTCTATCTAGTCAAACCTATGGTTTTTCCAGTAGTCATGTATGGAAGTGAGAGTTGGACTATAAAGAAATCTGAGCGCAGAAGTATTGATGCTTTTGAACTGTGGTGTTGGAGAAGACTCTTGAGCGTCGCTTGGACAGCAAGGAGATCCAACCAGTCCATCCTAAAAGAAATAAGTCCTGAATATTCACTGGAAGGACTGATGCTGAAGCTGAAACTCCAGTTCTTTGGTCACCTGATGAGAAGAAATGACTCATTTGAAAAGACCCTGATGCTGGGAAAGATTGAAGGCAGGTAGAGAAGGGGACGACATAGGATGAGATGGTTCGATGATATCACCAATTCAATGGACATGAATTAAACTCCGGTAGTTGGTGATGGACAGGAAGGCTTAGCATGCAGTCCATGGTGTCACAAAGAGTCAGACAGCACAGGGTGACTAAACTGAACTGAGTGCAGCACTTTCACAGCACCATCTTTCAGGATTTGGAATAGCTCAACTGGAATTCCATCACCTCCACTAGCTTTGTTTGTAGTGATGCTTTCTAAGGTCCACTTGACTTCACATTCCAGGATGTCTGGTTCTAGGTCAGTGATCACACCATCATGATTATCTGGGTCGTGAAGATCTTTTTTTGTACAGTTCTTCTGTGTATTCTTGCCATCTCTTCTTAATATCTTCTGCTTCTGTTAGGTCCATACCATTTCTGTCCTTTATCGAGCTCATCTTTGCATGAAATGTTCCCTTGGTGTCTCTAATTTCCTTGAAGAGATTTCTAGTCTTTCCCATTCTGTTGTTTTCCTCTATTTCTTTGCATTGATCACTGAGGAAGGCTTTCTTATGCCTCCTTGTTATTCTCTGGAACTCTGCATTCAGATGGGTATATCTTTCCTTTTCTCCTTTACCTTTAGCTTCTCTTCTTTTCTCAGCTATTTGTAAGTCCTCATCAGACAAACATTTTGCCTTTTTGCATTTCTTTTTCTTGCAGATGGCCTTGATCACTGCCTCCTGTACAGTGTCATGAACCTCCATCCATAGTTCTTCACGCACTCTATCAGATCTAATCCCTTGAATCTTTTTGTCACTTCTACTGCATCATCCATAAGGGATTTGATTTAGGTCATACCTGGATGGTATAGTGGTTTTCCCTATTTTCTTCAATTAAATACATATGATTAATATCAGTAATATATTTTTCTCCTTTCAATGGTTTACTTATTTTTTAATGTAATAGAAAATGAAAATTAACTAAGGTATGAAATCTTAAAAAAAATAGCAATAGAGAACCACAACTATATATGAATACATAACTAACTAACTCCTAACTCCTAAATGCATTTGGACATACCTAGAAAGTTTAGTATTTGCATAGTTGTATTAAGAAAGCATTTTTATATCCTCTGTTCTGCCGCCTTTAAGACTGAACTTTGCTAAGCATTCCTTCACAACTATCTTTATACATAAACATGTGTTTTTATACACATGCACAGTAGAACTGGTTATTTGATTCTTTTGTTTGTTGTTGGTATTCTATATATGCAACAATGTTTGTAGGAAGACAAACAGGTTTGTTCAATGTATGGTCCAGATACTGTCCTAAAATTGCCTGGTAATGAGCCAGCTGGGACTAGGGCTTTTCTTGTCTCCCAACAAGGGATGCTGTGCAGAATCTTCATGTTACCCAAAGGCTCCATTTGGCAGGCAGCTAGCATTCTAACACACCATTACTAGTTGATAATCTACTTCAAACTGTATATCCAAACTCAGACTGTTTTCTCCCAATTCTGAGGTCACAGTCAGACCCATCTCACGTAGAATGAGAGCATCAGAATGGTGGGTCACTTTCTTGTAACACAGTCCTGTGATATAGCCAGCTGTGCCCGGCCCAAGTAATATTTTCTGCAGACTTCCAAGAAAACTAGAAACTTATATGTATCCACCATCTGCTCATGAGTTCCAGTCAGAGAAAGGGAACACTTTCTTAGTTTGTGCTTCCCAAATCTCTGTGCATCAGTGGCTTCAAATGTGAGGTAAGCACCAACTGGTGCCTGTTAGCTAAAAAGTATTTAAATGAATATACCAACAGACAGAGATATAGCTAGAGTGCTACAGGAGGTTGTAGTCAATATGATGGCCATGTGGTCCAGTGGCCGCTCTGCTATAGAGGTCCTGAAGCAGGTCAGTCAAGTGCCCTTGGGAGGATACCTATAATCTTAACTGAAATTGGTCTCTAATTTGGTACTTCATTTAATTTGAAGAAACAGTATTTTCTGGCTCAGAATCAACTCCTCAGTGGAAATTTTCACCTTCCCATTAATTAACAGTGAGTTGCCTTGTCATTTATTTGGTTTATCTATAATTCAGATTCTGTCTACAAGAATGATGTATACCATTGATTAACACATATAGTACAAAATTATTCTTGTCTATAGTTTACAAGGTACTAGTTTAGGTAATGAGGATACGATGATATCATACTAGGAGATACAGATAAATATCTGAGGCAAAGAGACTGGAATAGGCATAGGGTCCTTTGGAACAGATACCTAATTTCTGACCTGAAAAGTATATTAAATTTTAGCCTAGTAGAGATGTGTGGAAAGAAAATTCAAATACAGAAACAACATCTGCAAAAACCTGCAAGGAAACTTGCCAAAATTAGGTAAGTGAAGGTAGATCCTCCTTCATGAAACCAACTGAGCAAGGAAGGAGTCAGAAGAGAGAGGGCTGAAAAAATAAACCAATAGTGAGATACGAATGGTCATGTAAAATATTGTAAGCATTTTGACCTAAATTAAACTAGGTTTCAGAAGAAAGAAACTTCTATAAGTTCAAGAGAGACCAGAACATTAAATGGATAGAATCCAGTGACTAGTTGGAGACGATGAAGAATTAATGATATTATCCCAAAGTCTAGTTTGAGCATCTTTCTTCAATCATAAAGAAAGACAAACTAGACAATACTACAGGTTTCTGTAGTTTGGTGAGACAAAACACAAAGAAATTATGCATTCTGTTTTGGAAATGAGGGTCTGAGGTGATGTGAGACATACAAGTTCATGCAGCTGGTAGGAGTTGATATATAGTAGGCTGAAGTCCCAGGAGATATGTAATTTAGATTTGTAACCATCAGAATATAGCTGTTGTTGCTGTTGTTGTTGCTGTTCAGTTGCTCGGTCATGTCTGACTCTTTGCAATCCCATAGACTGCAGCATGCCAGGCTTCCCTGTCCTTCACCATATCCCAGAGCTTGGCCAAACTAATGTCCATTGAGTTGGTGATGCCATCCAATCAGCTTATCCTCTGTCATCCCCTTCTTCCAGTGCCTTCAATTTTTCCCAGCATCAGGGTCTTTTATAATGAGTTGGCTCTTTGCATCAGGTGGCCAAAGTATTGGAGCTTTAGCTCCAGCATTAGTCCTTCCAATGAATATTCAGGACTGATTTCCCCCAGGATTGACTATTTGATCTCCTTGTAGTCCAAGGAACTCTCAAGAGTCTTCTCCAACATCACAGTTCAAAATCATCAATTCTTCAGTGCTCAGCCTTCTTTACAGTCCAATTCTCACATCCATACATGACTACCAGAAAAACCACAGCTTTGACTAGACGGACCTTTGTTGGTAAAGTGATGTATCTACTTTTTAATACGCTGTCTAGGTTGGTCATAGCTTTTCTTCCAGGGAGCAAGCATCTTTTAATTTCATGGCTGCAATCACCATTTGTAGTGATTTTGGAACCCAAGTAAATAAAGAACATAGCTGACATATGTCAACAGAAAAGTAGTAAGAAAAAGGAAAAAATAGTGTCATGAAAGTCAAATAATAGATTCAATTTTTTTTAATTATGTAAGTTACAGTTCCTTATAATCGACCCAAGCAGTGAACTGTGCACTAAGTATGAAATGAACTCTGTTTTCTTCACCAATGCAATCTCAATTCTCAGAAGTCATTGGTAACACTTTGGTGTGTATGACCAGACACTGTCTCAGTTCAGTTCAGTTCAGTTCAGTCGCTCAGTTGTGTCCGACTCTTTGAGACCCCATGAATCACAGCACGCCAGGACTCCCTGTCCATCACCAACTCCTGGAGTTCACTCAAACTCATGTCCATCGAGTCAGTGATGCCATCCAGCCATCTCATCCTCTGTCGTCCCCTTCTCCTCCTGCCCCCAATCCCTCCCAGCATCAGAGTCTTTTCCAATGAGTCAACTCTTGGCATGAGGTGGTCAAAGTACTGGAGTTTCACCTTTAGCATCATTCCTTCCAAAGAAATCCCAGGGCTGATCTCCTTCAGAATGGACTGGTTGGATCACCTTGCAGTCCAAGGGACTCACAAGAGTCTTCTCCAACACCACAGTTCAAAAGCATCAATTCTTCAGTGCTCAGCTTTCTTCGCAGTCCAACTTTTACATCCATACATGACCACTGGAAAAACCACAGGCTTGACTAGACGGACCTTTGTTGGCAAAGTAATGTCTCTGCTTTTGAATATGCTATCTAGGTTGGTCATAACTTTCCTTCCAAGGAGTAAGCATCTTTTAATTTCATGGCTGCAGTCACCATCTGCAGTGATTTTGAAGCCCCAAAAAATAAAGTCTGACACTGTTTTCACTGTTTCCCCATCTATTTCCCATGAAATGATGGGACCAGATGCCATGATCTTAGTTTTCTGAATGTTGAGCTGTAAGCCAACCTTTTCACTCTCCTCTTTCACTTTCATCAAGAGGCTCTTTAGTTCCTCTTCACTTTCTGCCATAAGTGTGGTGTCATCTGCATATCTGAGGTTATTGATATTTCTCCCAGCAATCTTGATTCCAGCTTGTGCTTCTTCCAGTCCAGCGTTTCTCACGATGTACTCTGCATCTAAGTTAAATAAGCAGGATGACAGTATACAGCCTTGATGTACTCCGTTTCTTATTTGGAACCAGTCTGTTGCTCCATGTCCATATAAATACATAACATTTATACCCATATTTATACAGAGGGATCATATTCTATATTCTACAACTTGTTTTATTTATTAGACTCTGGATATATTTTACTATCTGAATGACATCATATTCTATTGTATGAATATACCATGAGTAAATCATTTAAATTTTATATTTAAATTCTTATTCTAGGAATAATTCAAGAATATAAAAATAATAAAAAATAAAATTTAAAATTTAAAATCTCCATCCTCAACTAGAACCAACCCCTGTCATTACTTTCGGATATCTGAAGATTGTTTCCAAGTATTACACTTAAAAATCTGCTATATAATTCACCAACTTTTTATTTCTATTATACCTGTAAAAGATGAAAAATAGGAAATTTATGCAGCATCTCATTTCTCTTGCTCTCTACATCCAAATCTTTGTTACTTAATAATTTTAATTTTTTCTAGGGTTTTTATTTTTCATTCACTTATGTAAGAGATTGTAATCTACTTCTCTTGAGTTGTTTATCACTTTTAATATTATTTATTTACCCTCCACTCAAAAAGAGAGAAAACTAGCTACTTAGCTTCTGGCCATCTTTCTTCCATTTCTCAAAGATTTTGGCATAAATTATTTTAGGATCAAAATTTTGCATTCTCTTCTGTAAATATAAATTCTAAAGTAATTTTCTTTATTTCTATAGCTTAGTACTAAAATTGTTTAACCATTGTACAGAATTTAATGTGCAATTATGTAAACATTATGTACTATAGAATCAAAAAGCGTACTGAACTCATAGAAACTTAAGAGTACATTATTTAAACTCTTGTTTCCATTCCTTTTCCAACTTTCTTATAATATTTTTGTAGTCCACAGTGCCCTTCCTCCTCCCATTTTTAGGGGAGGTTTTTCTTTTTATTTCCTGGAATACTTGCTCAAGTGACTTTTTTTCATAAAATAAATATGTACACTAAAATTTCTCAGTCATTCTATTCCTGCAAAAGTGTGTATTTTAACTCCGCATTTGATTGACAGTATATCCAGATATCTAGGTTCAAAACATTTTCTCTCAGACTTAGGAAACTATTGTTCCAGGGTCTGATGTTGCTGATGAGAAGTCTGATGTCTCTATGACTGCCAATTCTTTGAAATCAACATATATTAGCATAATTTTGCTTTGTCTCATTTCTTTCTGGATGATTTCTAGGATTTTTCTCTTTAACCTTGATATTCTAAAATTTTATTCTTTTGGTTCTTTTCATCTTGCTCAGCAATGAAAAACCAGTTTTTACCAATGTATTCAAAACATCAGCTGTCAGTGTCTTTCTATTCTCCCTCTAAAACTCATTTGGACATGCACTGGGCTTTTCTCATTTACTTTTCTTTAATTTTCCTCCTAATCTTCATCTGTTTCTTTTTTGTCTTAGTTCTGTCAGATTTCTTGATTTTTTTTTTCCAGATGATTTGTTGCTGTTTTTTAAGATAAATTCTTCCATCAACACCCCTTAACTCTGCCTGTTTTTACCACTCATACTTTGTCATTTTCATTTCCATACTCATTTTTAAAATTTATGAGTAATCATTCCAATAGTTTAATTTACACCTAAATCTTAATAAAGACAACTAAATTTATTTTTAAGTTTTCCTTCATTCTCTGAATTATCTCTAATCCTCAGACTGATTTTTGTTTTGGTTTATCTTGGGGTTTTTTTCTTCACTTTGGTGATGCTGATTTTTTCCAGAAGTCACACGTTCATTATAAATATAAGTGAAATACTAAGTGCTTATGGATAAAATTTGTTTTCTCATCAATTGTATATGCTTCTTCCAGGTGATAGGTCTCTTCTACTGGAAGATCAACTGCAATTGTTAATATAAATAACTATGCATGTCAACAGGTAATATTCCTATAGGCTTCACAGATAAGAAAAAGGAAGTCAGACATCTACATTACCAGAAGAAGGAGTAAGCAGTTTGGCAGTGGAGACAATCCTTTTACTACTGAATCAAAGTACATTTCTTTTCATTTCTCTCATTTTGTGTGTGTGTGTGTGTGTGTGTGTGTGTGTGTGAGTCTAGAGCAGAGGTTGGGAGAAGGCAATGGCACCCCACTCCAGTACTTTTGCCTGGAAAATCCCATGGATGGAGGAGCCTGGTAGGCTGCAGTCCATGGGGTCACTAAGAGTCGGACACGACTGAGCGACTTCACTTTCACTTTTCACTTTCACACATTGGAGAAGGAAATGGCAACCCACTCCAGTGTTCTTGACTGGAGAATCCCCGGGACAGGGGAGCCTGGTGGGCTGCCATCTAAGGGGCTGCACAGAGTCGGACACGACTGAAGCAACTTAGCAGCAGCAGCAGCATGGTTGCTTTCATGCTACAAGAGAATTGAGTAGGTTCATCAGATTATATGGTCTGAAAAGCCTAAAATGTTCCCTATGAAGATTTTTGCTTGGCAAAAGTTTGGCAACTCCTCATCTAGGGTATCCTTAAGCCAGTGATACTTCTTTTTCATCCTCAGTGCTCACTAGTAGCTGTGTTCAGGTAGATCATTTTCTGTGTTTAAGAAAGGAATTTCAGTACTTATCTTTATGCTAAAAACACTAATCATTAGATACTTAATTTACAATAGGAAGAGGGAAGAAAGGCAGGTGTATCAGGTATTCTAAAGGTGTTTACTTAATAAATTACCTGGTTTGTTCCCAGCTGTCTTTGAATTTGTTAACTCTCAACCTGGAGCATCTCTGGACTTGGGAAGGGAAGTCCTTGCTTATTCCTGTTATCTATAGGATATTCTACATTAATCTTATGCTATATGCGTTCTATATCCCAAGCTTATGGGATTTCTGATTCATTGTTGAATCAAATTATTTCTTATTCATTATCATTATAATTGTATTTCTCTTCTGTTTCCATGAAATTTCTGAATGACCTATAAAAACTTTTAAAGTAAATGAGCTAGATTCTTGTGCTCAAGCTGTCATCTGCTATACGAAACTCCAAGAGAAAAAAAGTTTTACAAGAAGTAATAATCAATATTGCTAAATACTGCTGAGAATTAAAATGAGATATGGGTGGAAAAGTGACCCTAGATAGAGAAACAAGGATATCATTGGTTACCTTGGATATAGTAGGTTAAGTAAAATAGTAGGGGGAGAGAGCAAAGAGCAGTAGCTTGGGGAATGATTGAGATTTGAAGAAAAAAAATACAGTGCATATATACAACTTCCTGGTGTTTGATCATGAAAGAGAGGAGAGATATAGGTCAGTGTGTGAGAAAAGGAAAGTATGACTAGATTATGGATTTAGAAATCTGTGGGCAGGTCAAGAAGCAATAGTTAGAACTGGACATGAAACAACAGACTGGTTCCAAATAGGGAAAGGAGTACGTCAAGGCTATACATTGTCACCCTGCTTATTTAACTTATATGCAGAGTACATCATGCAAAATGCGAGGCTGGGTGAAGCACAAGCTGGAATCAAGATTGCTGGGAGAAATAACAATAACCTCAGATACACAGATGACACCACCCTTATAGCAGAAAGCAAAGAAGAACTACAGAGCCTTTTGAAGTGATGAAAGTGAAAGAGGAGAGTGAAAAAGTTGGCTTAAAACTCAACATTCAGAAAACTAAGATCATGGCATCTGGTCCCATCATGGCAGATAGATGGGGAAACAGTGGAAACAGTGAGAGGCTTCATTTTGGGGGCTCCAAAATCACTGCAGATGGTGACTGCAGCTATGAAATTAAAAGATACTTACTCCTTGGAAGGAAAGTTATGACCAACGTAGATAGCATATTGAAAAACAGAGACATTACTTTGCCAACAAAGGTTCGTCTAGTCAAAGCTATGGTTTTTCCGGTAGTCATGTATGGATGTGAGAGTTGGACTATAAAGAAAGCTGAGCGCCGAAGAATTGATGCTTTTGAACTGTGGTGTTGGAGAAGACTCTTGAGAGTCCCTTGGGCTGAAAGGAGATCCAACCAGTCCATCCTAAAGGAGATCAGTTCTAGGTGTTCATTGGAAGGACTGAAGCTGAAGCTCCAACACTTTGGCCACCTGATGCAAAGAACTGACTCATTGGAAAAGACCCTGATGCTAGGAAAGATTGAAGACGGGCAGAGAAGGGGACGACAGAAGATGAGATGGTTGGACGGCATCACTGACACGATGGACATGAGTTTGAGTAAGCTCTGGAAGATGGTGATGGACAGGGAAGCCTGGTGTGCTGCAGTCAATAGGGCTGCAAAGAGTTGGACACAACTGAGTGACTAAACTGATTGCTTGTTTATTGTTGCCACATTTCTTTTTTAAGATAGAAGTTACTATATCACACTTAAAATACAGTGAAAGAAACTTTTAGATAGAAACATTTTATTGGAAGAAAGAAAGGAAAAGAGAGGGTATAATTTATGAAATGTGTCGTTGAGTAGGCAGAAAAGAGTAGAATCCTGGGTAGAGGTGGAAGAACTCACTTTAGATACGATGACCGACAGAGAGGAGGGAAGGACAGGTGTGGATATAGACTAGAAATAGACAGCAGTAAAATCACAAAGGTTTTTTTCCTATTCACTTTTATTTTCTATGTGAAATACCAGCTAAGAATATATCCTATGTGTTAGCTAGCCTAGGAAATTTAGAGAGGGTTGGAATAGTTGCCATAGATAATGGAAGAGAGAGAATTTGGATAACACTGAAGTACAGAGGAAGTATCAAGGATCCAACTGAGGGTAGGTATCATTCTTCTATAGTAACACAAGCTTCAGTTTGTAATTTTCTATAATAGTTTTCAGCAATCTAAATAAGGGTGCAGCTAGGTTTATCTAGAGTTAAGGTTTTACCCAGTAAGGAACTGGAAGATTTGGTAAAGACTATCTGAAATTTGACTATAATGCTTAAGATGAGTAAGAAGGGAGTAAAACTAGGAGATGACTGATAGGGAAAAAAAGAGAATTTAGGGACTATGTACTTTTGTGGTTAAAAATTCAAAATACAGAGTGAAGTAAGCCAGAAAGAAAAACACCAATACAGTATACTAACACATATATATGGAATTTAGAAAGATGATAACGACAACCCTGTATGCGAGACAGCAAGAGTCACAGATGTATAGAACAGTCTTTTGGATTCTGTGGGAGAGGGAGGGGGGGATGATTTGGGAGAATGGCATTAAAACATGTATAATATCATATAAGAAACGAATCGCCAGTCCAGGTTCAATGCAGGATACAGGAAGCCTGGGGCTGGTGCACTGGGATGACCCAGAGGGATGGTATGGGGAAGGAGGTGGGAGGGGGGTTCAGGATGGGGAACACGTGTACACCTGTGGCAGATGCATGTTGATGTATGGCAAAACCAATACAATATTATAAGGTAAAAAATAATAATAATAAAAAGAAAAAAAAAGAAAGTAAAAAAAATTCAAAATAGTGTATAAACAGAATGAGAGAGTTGCAGGAAAAGATGCTATGACTACAGAATCTTTTTTTAATTTAAAATAGTAAAGAAATGCATTCCTATGCCATGACCCTCTTATAGATATGGAAATAAATTTCTAATTAAATTCTTACTTCAAAGTGAATAATTATTATGTAATTCCTTTCAGAGATAAGAAAATCACACAAAAACACACATAAGAACAGTAACTTGCACAGGGTTACACAAAATACCAAAAGGTGATAAATCTAAAATTTGGTGTTCATAAAATCAGTCCTATATTCTTCATGCTTTTTCTGTGTCTCAATGATATTTCTAATGAGAAGGGCACCAGCAAGAGAATGACAGTCCTATGTCCTTTCCTATGAAGCATCAAATCCCACAGCAAGTTACTCTTATCTACTCCTATACTTTCTGTCCATCATTTCATATATGATTTCCTATAAAGAAAATGGTCCCTTTGTGGGAAAGTTTGGGCACTTCAAATTTGGGGGGATTTTTACTTGCAACAAGGTTTTTCTAAGGGCACTTAGAAAAGGATATTTCAAATTTTTCTTCAATAAAAATCTCACTCTAGATTCTGGTACTGCCCTAATTTATTATATTGCCCTAAGAATACAGGTTATGATTCAGATATATAGCTAATGCCTAGTCACAGGTACCTTTTCCCCATAAATATTGTGAAATAAAGCTTTATACATTTTGCTGGTGTAGGGAGAATCACTGAAAAATAGACTTCTCCCAATAAAGCATTTTTATTTTGGAAGTATAATTACAGTCTCAGAGGACTCTGCTAGAATTCATTTCAGGAAAGGTTTGAAACTGAAAGACTGGGAGGCCCAACAGTCAAGCAGCAGTTGTGTGCAAGAAAATGCAGACAAGCTCACCCAATCTATAATCAATCCCTGCGCAATGGTGACTGGAAAACAGAAGACAGGAAAATGAAACAAAGTCCATGGTTTATTCCTGATTCTTAGAAAAGTCCATAGACACTTCTGCTTTGCTAGTGTATTTTAAGACATCTTAAGAACGCACACAAAAGGACAACAAGTTCAGAGTGACAAGAGAAAAATGACAGTAGAACCAGGGGCTTCAGAAAATGGCATTCCCAGCTGGATTTGCACATTCTGTTCCTCATCCCTAGAAACTGTTCCTTGTGGTGTTAAGGCTCCTTTCGTTCCATTTTTGTTCCAAAAGTGTCATTTGCTCACAGCAGCTTTCATCAGTCACCTTGGGTGAATACTTGCCAACCTGTTTTGCTTATCATTCAGTACATTTCCTTCAAAATATTTATCATAATACCTGTTTTACTTGTAGTTTTTATTCTAACTTTCTCTGTTTTCTTTTTAACCCCCATTTTTACTGTATGAGCAATTCAATCAGCATCAAGGCTGTTTTATGTAAAAATATGCACCATGAACCTTATACACAGTATGCACTTGATTATCTTTTGCTGATTTAATCTACCATCCTAAACTTTATAAGAACAATCTCCCAAAGGTTCACTTAAGATTTACTGTGTCACTCAGGTTTGTATTTGAGTTCAGGCAACAGAGACCCCACAGTGTCCTATCCAAAGGATATAGTTGTTTTACTTTATGTTCTTATATAACAAAGTGCTCAGAGATAAGTAATAGCTCAGGAAAGGTGTGACAACTCCACATTACCATTATCCTAAAATCCTTGGATTTTTTTGTTTTCCCAGACTTAGTTTAGCATCCTGCATCAGAGATTGTAAAACGTGTTTTTTACTTGTTGGGAATATCATAAAAAGTATCAGTGGTTCTGTTAGTAAAAAGTCTGGGCAGAGAATTAAGCTTTATACACACTAGAATGTCTCTTCATTGATATATAACAACTGCAAAAAATCATCATCACATTGTTTATATCACCCCAGCAGGCATGATCGTCAATAGATTGTCCTACATGGGAAACAAAATCTTTATCAGAGAAGGCCTAGAGAGCACTGAGTTAAAATGAAGAGAGATAGATGAATGAAATAACAATGTAATGGCAGAATAAGACAGCTTAATGTATACATCTTCACTTTGGGATGACTTGTCCAGTGATATATGAATATTCAGTTTGTTGAAAAAGGCATCTTTTTCTCTAGACCATATTTGAACTGACACAGTGAACTCAATTACAGGACCCTGTCTTTTCTATACTTCCTTTTCTGACTAAATCCTTTATTGAGGGATACTCTTTATATTTTACTATGTTAAATTAAATTTAATCTTGTAATTCAAGAAGCTGATATTTCTCTTTAAGACAACTTTGCATATCTCTGATCTGATGTGTTACGTGTTGACTTCACAGTTGAACACTCAGAAAACAATTTCATTCCCATTTTTTCCAAGTGTTCCTGGGACATTAGTATAGTCAGGAAATACTGACAAAGGGTACATATAATAGTCAATACGTAGTGTGCAATAGGAATAAAGATTTTTCTTCTAATGTCCAATACTGATATTGGCTTCCCCTTGGAGACATTAGTAAATGTATTATTTTCTAAATCTAAGAATTGCTAAGATTTCTGAATGTTTGGTTCCTTAACATAAGCCAACACTTTACTAATTTATTCTCTTTTTAAGTGTAAGGATTTGGAATCAAAATGGTCCAATTTGAGGCTGGCTTTACAGTGCTACCTGTGATTTTAGGCAACTCACATGACATCCCTGAACTCATTTCTCCATCCAGAGAAATGATATATCTGCCAAGCTATCACACAGGGTTGTTTTAAAAATCAGATTACAGAGGTATGAGGAAAAGTGAAAGGAAAGGTGAAAGGAACAATCTTGGTTAAGGCAGAATTTCTAAGTGTTGCTCACCTCTAAATTTCTAAAATTCTGGGAAAAAGAACTATAAATACAATTGTCTGTTTTATATAGCCAATGCAGATAACTAGCCACAATTACCTCTTTGGAGGGTAGCAGATAGTTTGGACAGATAAGCTGAGATGCCTCACATGTGTGTATGTAAGATTCCTGAAAAGACAGGAAGAATCCAAGGTGAAGAGAACAGTTCAAAAACTAATGAGAGGATGAGGTTGAAGGCAAGCTTTCCTAGTACTGCCATCTTCTAGAATAGAATTCTTAGCCATTTAATAATTATAAATTTAAATCTGCCATTCTAGGTTTTTGTGAAAATATATTAGTCAAAGTATGAAGGTAAACTCTGTCTTATTTAATAATTTGCTAATTAGATACACAACTTTAAATATTCATACATATAATTCTTCTCTGCACCTGCAAATGTTAGCAGCTGGCATAAATCTTAGTCTCTCCCTATGCTTAGGAAATATTTATAAACAGCCCTACAGAAGGAGATGTACCCTCAACACCTTAATTCACGGGGTATACAGTCACCCTAGTGCTATAAGGCACATCCAGAACAGGGCAGGAAGAAACATGTACAGATACACAAGATAATCCTAGCATCTGCTTCAGAGAGTGGTGAGGTAGGATAACTCTAGAGCCAATGCATAACTTCTCAAAATGGAATCTCTGGATATAAAGGAAAAACAAATATGTGAACATTGTACTAATGGCCAGACAGGAGTTGTGGTCTAAAACATTTATTTTGAAAAGCATTATCCTGCTACTGTTCCATTCACAACTTTGTACCGTTCTGGGCTTTGTTTGTTCCATTCTTTAAGTACATTGGACATCTATGCATGATGAGCCTTTTGTATATTTTAACCTTAACACTTCATATTTTGGGTCATTTTTACTTTCAGGAATAACAGCATAGCACCAGTCACACTAGGATTAAACATGATTGTGTGTGTGTGTGTGTGTGTGTGTGTGTCTGTGTGTGTCTGTGTGTCTGTGTGTCTGTGTGTGTGTTCTGGCAGCTGTTTACACCTCATGGATTAATTTTTTTCTAAAAAAAATTAGAAACAGGATTCTACTTTGTGCCATTTGCCTTTAACCTCTATGGGTTCAGAATTAGGATTAAAGCAATTTGATTTGGTGAAAGTGACTACTTAAATCCCTCAGTATATAAAAAACATAGGTCTACTCCCATATATTTTATTTACTTACAGGGTTTGGGACCTGAATTACCAAGATAATTTTATTCAATCTTCACTGTATTTGTCTCAACAATTTAAAACTTAAACACCATTTTATTTTTCACATTTTAGCTTAGGATTTTTTGTATAAACAGGTTGTATCTTTCCTCCTCGGCTTTAAGCCCTATTTGTTTGTCTAGTTAGCTTTCTCTGAATTTGTTATTTACTATGGGTGGCCAAGGCTGATACTCCTGTCTTTCTAATATCTGAACATTTGAAAGCAAGCTGTTTTCCAGAAAGATTCCCATGCATGAGTAACAGTAGTCTGACAGTGAAATTAACCACCTCACATTCTTCATCCCTTTATTCTTCCAAATGAGAAAACTAATCTTGTTATGTAAGAAGTCATTACTTCATCTACTCATCAGCTGTTTCTGACATGCTCCAGTTGGCTCTCAGTTTGGAAATAAAATTACACAAGGATGAAAATGAAGCCTGTTTCAGAACATTTTCAAGGAAGATTTGTTCCTTTAATGGGCTCTTTGCTGAAAGATATGGTTTTTAATTTGTGAGAAAATAAAAATGCAGTTCAACCAAGTGAAGCATAAAAAGTCATGGGTCAAAAGACTTTCTTATTTTTATAGCAAGAAGTTCAAACTCCGTATGAAGTGAAATCACAAGCACAGTTCTTGCTGTGATTTACTTCTAACAGTTTGGGTAATTCATCAGAAAATAATTCAAAACAGTCTGGTTTTGATGTCAGGGTTTCATATATACTAGTTGCAGAACCAGTATTTTTTCTAAGTAAAGTATTAAGCACATTAACTTCAACCTCACCATGTCTATTTTCTTATAATGATAGGTCTCTGCTTTACTTGTTGTGGCAAATAAAGTATGTTCTAACTAATACACGAGGTTGATAAAGAATGTTTGCATAATGTTCTCCACAGTATTTCTGGTTGCAAGAGATTTTATAAATACTGGAGCTGAGAGCAAACCCTGAGGATATAGTGAAATAATCAAGGCTCAGAAAGAACACAAAAGTCTGAGATAAAGTTTGTTATTATTGACATTAATAATTATAATTATCATTATTTCATTTAAATGCTTGAAGAAGATAGCAATTAAGAAAATACAGGGACTTCCTTAGTGGTCCAGTGATTAAGAATCCTCCTCCTTGCAACACAAGGGATACTGGTTCAATCCCTGGTTGGGGAACTAAGATCCCCCATGCCACAACACAGTTAAGCCCGAAGCCACAACTACTGAGCCCACAAGCCACAATTAGAGAGTCTGCGCACCAGAAAGATCTCGCATGACTCAACAAAGATCCCATGTGCCCCAACTAAGACCCAACGCAGCCAAATAAATAACTGTTTAAGAAAAATAAAGAAAATACAGTCTCTGGAGATAAACTTTCTGCACTCTCACACCAGTTTCACCACTTTCTAGCTCTTTAGCTGTGGTATCTTGAGCAAGTTACTCAGCGTATCTATGCCCTGATAGCCTCATGTGTTGAATAAGGACAGGGTTAGGGGCAGTAAATAAAGTAGGTCCTAACTCATATAGACACTGTGGAGGTTTAGTTCATCAATACAAACAGTAGGGCAATGGCACCCCACTCCAGTACTCTTGCCTGGAAACTCCCATGGACGGTAGCAACCCATTCCAGTATGCTTGCCTGGAAACTCCCATGGACGGAGGAGCCTGGTAGGCTGCAGTCCATGGGGCCGTGAAGGTCAGACACGACTGAGCGACTTCACTTTCACTTTTCACTTTGATGCATTGGAGAAGGAAATGGCAACCCACTCCAGTGTTCTTGCCTGGAGAATCCCAGGGATGGTGGAGCCTGGTGGGCTGCCATCTATGGGGTTGCACAGAGTCGGACACGACTGAAGCGACTTAGCAGTAGCAGCAAAAGTCATTTCCTGGACACTATTCAAAACAATTTATAATCCCCAAAGTTTATAACTTTAAGTTTTAAAATATTGATTTAGAAAGCACATTGGGAATTTATACACTCTTTCCGAGATACTTTCTCATAGGAAAATAAAGTAATGCCACTGTCCCTCTGTTCAGTCGCTTAGTTATGTCTAACTCTCTGGACTATAGTCCGTCAGGCTCCTCAGTCCATGGAATTTTCCAGGCAAGCATACTGGAATGGGTTGCTACCTTCTGGGGATCTTCCCAACCCAGGGATCGAATACAGGTCTCCTGTGTCTCCTGCATTGGCAGGCGGGTTCTTTATCACTGTGCCACCTGGGAAGCCCAAGGCCACTACCTGTAATCAAGTAATAATTGAATATTTTTACTAATATTTAACTGTCTTATGTATTAGCTTCATTCTCAAATACTTAATAATTAGATTTATTGGTTTTATAAGGCACACCACAACTGATAAAAGATTAACATAAAAATAATTATTGCAATTGACCTCTCTAAAGGATTTTTCGTAACACCTACTAAATGTCTTATTCTGACTCCAACAAATATATTTGAATTAGAGGGAGATCTGAGAATTGCATAACCAGTTTGTTAATATACATTCTGGCAAACCCAACGATTTGGCTCTCCTGACTGTATTTTCTCTTATCTTATGGCAATTTTCACATGGAAGGCACCCATACAATATACAGATATTATTGTGCATAGTAAGTACTCAATAAAAATAATTTTAGATGACTTTCCATTAGGGATGCAAGAAAATTAACTATTTTATGCTAGCAAAGACCATGAGAATCAAGCTGCTAAATAATCAGTGCCATCCAGAGAGTTGTTTTAAAGCTTCAACAACTACGGGAAATGATTCCACCACGGGAAATGGTTCCAGCTTTTATTGGGTCGAATCTTAACTACCCACAAGTTACTTTGGGAAATCCATTAATCTTCAGAGAGCTCTGAGATTTACTTCATTACTGACTGTCAGTAGAAACTGAGTTTGCCCATCATTCCCTGGCAGCTAAGGAGAAGAATGTAGAGAAAAAGAGAGCTGTGTTTTGGTTCCCATTCTGTAGTCACTTATTTGATATACTGTGCAAGTCACTTATCATCCCAGGGCTTTTGTTTTTCCATCTGCGTACTGACACTAAAATATCTCTTTTAAGATCTTGCTAAATGTTGGTTACAGGGTAGGTACCATAAGAACCAGAATGTTTCCTTTGGAACATTATATCGGAGAAGTAAATATTCCTGTAAGGTCTTACACTAATTAATGGGTTTCAATAGTTTTAAGGATAAATTCTCTATTTCTGTTTTTAAGACAGAAAACAATTTCACTATTTTTCTTCTAAAATGTTTTATTTAAAATGTGTAGCTATCAAACGGAGAAGGCAATGGCACCCCACTCCAGTACTCTTGCCTGGAAAATCCCATGGACAGAGGAGCCTGGTAGGCTGCAGTCCATGGGGTTGTGAAGAGTCGGACACGACTGAGCGACTTCCCTTTCACTTTTCACTTTCATGCATTGGAGAAGGAAATGGCAACCCACTGCAGCGGTTCTTGCCTTGGAGAATCCCAGGGACGGGGGAGCCTGGTGGGCTGCCATCTATGGGGTCGCACAGAGTCGGACACGACTGAAGTGACTTAGCAGCAGCAGCTATCAAAAATGATCATTCACAAATTAATTGCATTTTTGACAACAATGAAGTTTTGTAGACAGTATCCTGAAGACTTCGAGAAAAAGCTCTCCCATTTTACATGTTTCTTAATAAGTTTGTATTACATTCTTTCCTAATTCTTTTTTAGAGGGTCTTTCTGTAAAAAATGATTTCAGTGTCATTATGTGAGGTGGAACCAGTACTGGTCTGAATCAAGTTTCTTATCAACTACTCTTGGCTTGACCAAACCATCGTGTAACTGTGAGTCATTCATTCAACTGTCCAGCCTCAATTACCTCACCAGCAAAGAAGGAAAATATGGTAAAACTGCCTCACTACTGGAAGTGAACCACAACACTGGTATCACCAAGGACGTTTTAAGAAATCTAGAAACTCAAGCTCAGACTTGCTGAATCAGAACTGACATTTTAACAAAATCCCTAAGTAATTTCTGTACACATTAAACTTTGAAAAGTGTTGAAATAATGAAATTTAACAGTTTGTGAAAGCAGCTAGTAAATTGTAAAGTTCAACAGAGATGTAACACAGCCATTATTCTCATGTTCTTCATTCCAATCAGAGATACAATTAACCTTGAGCTTTTTCTTTACAATTAGATTAAAAACAAGCACCTCAACACGAATCAGCCACAGGTGGCAGAGGCCAACACAATGTTATAAAGTAATTATCCTCCAATAAAAAGGAAAAAAGAAAAAAACAAGAGTTCCAGCACAAACTTTTGTACTAGATTATAGACGACTAATGCATACTTATTTGAATGAAAAACAAAAGCAATATTTACTCAAAGAATACACTAACACTAATTCAAAAGATACATGCACTCCAATGTTCACTGCAGCATTATTTACAACAGCCAGACATGGAAGCAACTTACATGTCCAACATAGGTGAATGGTTAAAGAAGATGCAGTATGTTTGCATGATGAAATATTACTCAGCCATAAAAATAATGAGATTTTGTCCTTTAGGACAACATGATTGAATCTAGAGGGTATTATGCTAAGTGAAACAGATCAGACAGAGAAAGACAAGTACTGCATGATCTCATTTATATGTGAAATCTAAAAAACAAAAGAAAGTAAAATGGCAAGAGTCTCAGAGATACAGAGAAATAAGTTTTTGCCAGAAGGGATGGGGTGAGATGAGGCAAAATAGCTGAAAAGGATTAAGAGGTCAACCCTCCAGCAATATAGTAGGCAAACCACAGAATGTCATATATAGCATTGGAAATATGGTTAATAATATTGTAACAACTTTGTATGGGAAAGATGGTTACTAGACATCATGGTGATCATTCCCTTATATATGTCAAATCATTATGTAGCACACCTGAAACTAATATATTCAGTCAATAAAAGTCAACAATATTTCAATAAAGAAACAAGAAAAAAGTGAGTTGAATTATAAAGCACCTGTTCTAAGCATAATATTAATAATGAAAGTGAAAGTCACTCAGTCGTGTCCGACTCTTAGAGAATCCATGGACTATACAGTCCATGGAATTCTCCAGGCCAGAATACTGGAGTGGGTAGCCTTTCCCTTCTCCACGGGATCTTCCCAACCCAGGGATCAAACCCAGGTCTCTCGCCTTGCAGGCAGATTCTGCACCAGCTGAGCCACCAGATAAGTCCAAGAATACTGGAGTGAGTAGCTTATCCCTTCTCCAGCGGATCTCCCCAACCCAGAAATCAAAGCGGGGTTTCCCGCACTGCAGGCAGATTCTTTACCAGCTGAGTTACCAGGGAAGCCAATATTAATAATAATCTGATACATAATTTTCTTAAGATACAAAGGCCTAAAATTATTAGTTTTTGTTCTTCAGTGTTACAGTGCCAATACAGATGGAGAGTGATAGCTAGCAAAAGAGGAAGGTAGATTTTAAGATGTAATTAAATCCAATAATGTGTTTTGTACAGGTCATATAGGGAAACATTCATGGAGCAGCATGCATTAAATTTGGAAATCATTCTTAGTAATCCAAATAAATAACTTTCTAAATATCTTGGAATTAGCTTTACCACATAAAATTTAAATGTCCATTCTAAATTTGACCTCATAGATTTTAGTGTAGAGGAGACTAGAGTGAATATAACTTCAATTTTTCATTTAAGACCATGGCAGCTTCCATCTACTGGCATTTCCCAGCAATACCATGAGAAATATACTATGACATCTCATGGCTCAATACCTCACAATCTGGCTACTGCAGATACTTTATGTCCTATATAGAAAAGCCCCAATAATTCAGGAAAAAAATGCACATGAGCCTGCCAGCTTTTTCTATTGTCTTTGTACTTTTCAGTGTAACTAAAAGCCTCACACTTCAGATTAGCTATGCCAGGATTCCCTGGTGGCTCAAACAGTAAAGAATCCACCTATAATGTAGAAGACCCAGCTTCAACCCCAGGGTCAGGAAGATCCCCTGGAGAAGGGAATGGCAACCCACTCTAGTATTCTTGCCTGGTGAATTCCATGGAAAGAGGAGCCTGGCAGGCTACAGTCCACAGGGTCACAAAGAGTTGGACAGGACTGAGCAATGAACACACATAGACACAGACATGCCAGAATCACAGCAGTTGAGTGAATCTTTTGGTTGGTCTTTCAGCCATCAGTGATACACTGTTACAACTTCCTGCAAGATTTACAAATGTGGGTCAAACCTCAGGAACATATTTCACTTATAAAAATTATGCTCACTCAACTATTTGCTTGAAACCTCAGGTCAGTGCTGTCTTTACTTTTGTATAATACTGTTACTAGTTCATTCCTATGTTTTATTTAGTTCTGCCTTTCTCAAATACATCAGTGTATCTTCTTACCTTTTGAATTTCTAGAAATTTTATTGTCTCTGAACTTCTTACTCTAGTTTCCATAAGTGTTTGTTATTCATGGATGTTATCAATATCATTATCTCTATCAATATCAGAACATTATCTATTTTGCAGGGACTGAAGCCCATCTTTGTAGTAGCTTTCAGTTAATTGTGGGATTCAGTTTTAGAAAAAAAATTAGAATTGAAAATCAGAGTGACCTGGGTACAAATCACAGTCTGACAGTTACTAGAAGTGTACACTTGAGCTAAATTACCTAACTACTGTGAGCCTCAGTGAATCTGTCTATATAGCAGGTATGAAGAAATGGCCACCAGAGATTCACACCAGATATGTGAAAGTTAAATAAGGTAATATACGCAGGGCACTCGTACACAGTGAACGCAGGCACTCAGTTTCATGTTGTGATGATGACGGTGACAAAGACAATGTGTTAGTGATGCTGATTCAGAGTTTCAATTACTTTCCTGTTTGAGCAAGAGAAGGGAGGGCTTTCTCCCCTAGAGCAGAGACGATATTGTGACACTGACCCTCCAACACCATCCTCATCTCCTGTCATTAAAGTATCACAGATGTCATGGTAAGACAGGAAGACTTTTTGTGGATCATCCATGTTAAACATTTTTCATCAGTGGAGAAACTGTTCTATAATCCCACATTCATTACAAATTGAGAAGACATGGTAGTTTTACATGACTTCTAAAGAATGTCCATGAAAAAAATTACATTTCTGGAGTTATCTGCTTCTTCTCAGTTTGGCAATAGATTTTTGATGGAAAGAATGGCTCTAATGGTAAGAACTCTTAATACATTAATACATTAATTTGTACTATTAAATTTTACTATTAGTACATCACTACAGTCCATTCTAAAGGAGATCAGTCCTGGATGTTCTTTGGAAGGAATGATGCTAAAGCTGAAACTCCAGTATTTTGGCCACCTGATGCGAAGAGTTGACTCATTGGAAAAGACTCTGATGCTGGGAAGGATTGGGGGCAGGAGGAGAAGGGGACGACAGAGGATGAGATGGCTGGGTGGCATCACTGACTCGATGGATATGAGTTTGGGTGAACTCTGGGTGATGGACAGGGAGGCCTGGCGTGCTGCAATTCATGGGGTCACAAAGAGTTGGACACGACTGAGCGACTGAACTAAACTGAACTGAACAAATTAAATACATGTTCTTAATTTTACATCCTTTCATGATGTCAAGAAAAACAAAGAACCAGAGTATTAATAACATACAGACACTCCCTTAGTTGGGGATATTTTAATTCAATGATAATAGGAATACAATCAGCTCCTATACACATTAACAACCGTAGTATTTTACAATTATCTTCTTTTAGAAAGACAAATACACTCAATATAATATTCTCTATTCTATTATAAAGCACTGAGAAAATTATTTGGATTCAATGAGAGAAAACAGATCTCAGAGTCTTAATGATGGGCTAATCATGTTGTTCTTGATATAATAAATGTGACACCATATGAATATAAATTAATCTGCCATTGCCATTTTTGAGTAGAAAATTTTATTGTTCATCTTTCTTGTTAATTTGGAGATAGCAATTTACAGGGAAAAAAGCTACAAATAAGTTTCCATACAGTTACTCCACAGAAACTAATGAACCCTCAAGTAAAACACAGACCAAATTTCTCTCAGATCATCACGCTTTAAGAGACATAAAGATTAATGCAATATGCTAAAAAAAAAAAAAAAAAAAAAAACTTGAATGAGTCAGAAGACCTAAATTTAAGTCACCATTCAATTATTTTATAGCTACACAATCTTGAGTAAGTCACATCTTCTAAATTTCAATATTCTTAATTTTCATAGAAGAACTTGGACTAGATCAACAAATGTTTTTTTCCAACTGGTCTCCTTGACAGTCAAATCCTCTTTTTTAAGCACACTCTACACAGAATTTCAATACGTTTCTAACAGATGACAGTGGATTTGCTCTGTTGGAAAGAAGATGAGAGAAACACGGTCCAGCACCTACAGCCTTACTTGTCACACACCGCTATTACACAAATACCTTAAATGTTGTTTCAAATCAAGTGTCTCCACTTCTAAAAGTTATTCATCACAAGTTTATGAATTTCAGTCCTTCAACACAGAGGAGAATGGAATATTATTCAAATGTTATTCTCAATGGTACAACAGAGCCTAAGTGCTTAATAAATGGTCTTTATCTGCAATTCTATCCTACATTTATGTACTATTTTACCTCTTACAAAGCACTTCCAGTTTCCCAGTCTCTCACTTGCTTTTCCACTTATGAAATAGGCAAGACAAGTATAAATAAAAGAGGAGTAGGTTCCTTCTCACTGTATTCATCTTTCTCTTTAAAATTTTTCCAATAGTTAGGAAAAGACAAATTCATCATAATAATTCCATTATGAATGATTATATTTTTATCACACCACACTACACACATGTTCCATACTCATTTTACTCTTTCAAAAATGCCTTTTGCTTTATATGAGAGACCAGGGATTCTCTTCCTTGGCACTACTAACATCTGGGATTGGATAATTCTTTGCTGTCCTATGAACTATAAGATGTTTAGCAGCACCCTGGCCTTTACCCTCAATACAGTTTTTAAACTACCCCCATTGCTATAACCTAAACTTTTAAAATGTCTTCAGATGTTGTCAAGTATCTCCTGGGGAGAAAAACAATCCCTAGTTGAGAGCCACTTGACAGACAAACACTGAGACCAAATGTAATGGCTAAGTCATTTAATATGCCTACCATATTCTCAACTATTTGCACACATGAATGGAGAACAATGCCATTCTTTTGCTGTTGTTGTTGTTGCTGTTTAATGGCCCAAATAATGAGCTGAATGCACTGAAGCCTTTTCATTTTATCCATATGGAGACAATGGAATGAGTACATCATAGAATACACAGGTACTTTATTAGACCTTGTAAAAAACACTGTATCTTTTCATTGACAACTGAAGATAAGGATAGGAAATCTAACATAAAGACCAGGAAAGATGTGAGTCCTATCATGAATATTAATTATACCGAACAGCAGGCTGTATAGAAAGCATTAGATGCTTAAGTCACCAGTAAATTAGGAAGCCTTTTGTTGGAGATATTCTAGATAAAAACATATGCTACTGTCTTAAAGACATAACTCAATACTTCTTAAATACTGTGCTTTACCACATCCTTCAAGGGATGCACAGCAGTAGTGCAACTGTCAAGGGCAGAACTGAGCACAAGCTGGGTATAACTAAAGTCAAGTCTTCAATGAATACCTAAGGACAATACATAACTGACAGACAGTCCTTCAAGGAAGGTCCTGGTGATTACTCAAAGCTGACGCCATCACTCATCCATTTCTCCACACATTTATGAAATGATCACTTCATCTGATAATATGTAAGAGATGAGAAAGTGAAGATAATACAGCAGCTGAGTTAGAGATGTGGTGTATGAAGGTGGATGAGATTGATGATGTAAACATGGACAAAGGCAAAAACACAAGGCAAATCCAAATGTAAAAAGGAGTAGTGGCTGTATTATTAGTTGCCAGATAAATTTTTTACAAAGTTCAATCACTTTATATATTTAAAAATTAATATGCATAGAAAATAAAATATTCATAATCCTTAACACACTAAAAGAGGTATCATCAAAATATACGGAGCAAAGTATATCAGAAGTATGAGAAAAACTGAACAGAATGTAACTCTGGATAGCATTTCCAATTTTACTGTCAATTGAAAATGCAGAAATTAGGACAGAATTTGAAGGATAGAATTAATAAAGTTGAGTTAATAGCTATAGTATATTGAACTTAGCAGTCTACAGAGAGATATTACATTAATACTTTTTATTCCAATAAGCCACTGAACATTTTTTAAAAGTCACTGAATACATTAGGTGTCTACTACATGCCAGGCATTCCTCCAGTAACTGGAATACAGCAAAGAAAAAAAAGAAAAATTCTCTTCACTATATAGCATACATCTGTTGCATTAAGCCACCAAGAAACCTTCAAAAAATTCGAAGTACATACATTTTTAACTACAACAGTATATAGGAATAAATTAAAGACTTATTTATTTAATATTTAATAAATTTAAATATTTAATAAATTAAATATTTCAGGCAAAAACCTCATCAGTCTTTTTTCTTTTTTTTTAATTAAATGTTAATGCCAATTTTATCCAGGATTATTAGTTCTGGAAGTTTACATTAAGAAAATAAACAGAGATAGGCATGCAGATTTAGCTGCAAGAGTAAATTTACCAAGGCATTAACTACGTTAATAAAAGCTTCATAGGATTTGAATTGTAAATTTATGGAAAAAATTTCAAAAAACCATATGAATGTAATAATACACAACCTTTTAAAACAGAGGTTTGAGGGGTATAGGTAATAATATGAGAAACTCTATAAACATAAGAATAAAAAAATCCAAGATACACTCTAATGTACATATTCTGATCACAAAGGAATAAAACATTAAAGTGATAACCATAAATATTTGGAACTGAAGATATTAAATAAGTAAATACACATTGGAAATTTTAAAGTACTTGGCTCAATTGTTTTATAATCAAAGTGAAATCCAAACATACAACCACAGATTACCTAGAATACATCCAAAATGAGAATAACCTATATGAAAATTGTTTAAAGACTTTTCATCAGACAAGGGATAATACCAGGAAAAAATTTTTAGATAACAATAGAAGTATTCAAATAGACAATTAAATACAATAATTATTCTGGCAAACATTTTTTAATTATCTATCTAACATTTTTATAAAGTTAGGAATAAAAAAATGTACATATAACACATATAAAAAGATTTGGGAAATATGATACTATGTACCAGTCTGTGTTGACAAAGTCGATTATCTCAATGAAATGGAAAATTATTTTTAAGTGAAATACTTAACAAGAACAAATAAGCAAAGAAAAATTTGAAAACCCTGAAAAGACCATTAGTCACAGAAGACATTTTAAAGAGATGAAAGAATCTTCTGCAGGAGTGACAGTTTTATTAGTGAATTTCTTATGGTTTCCAGACTAGATAATACTTGTTATGGTGCAATATAGATGCAAGAAAAATGCTAGTCTTTTAGAGAATAGAAAAGATGATAATGATCCTAAGTCAACGAGAAGACTATAACTTCCAAGGACCTCTGACCACAACAGAAGAAATTATTGAAGAATTACAAAATAAAATTTTAAAATTTTGAATAAAATATTAGCAAACCAAATTGAACTGAATATTAAAACCGTAAGTCAAAAATACCAACAAAGATTCACCTCATAAGTATGAAATAGCTTAATATTAGACCCTAAAATAACATATTATCAATAAAACTAGCTAGGAAAAGGATCATCTTCATAGAATTGAAAATTTATAAGGTAAGTTTCATAAAGAACACTTCCTTACAGTCAAGAATCAGGTCATACTCACATAGTTAGCATTTATTTATTTTGATTTATGGTGAGTCACTGAGGGCACCCATCCAAAAGAAAGACCCCCAAATTGTTGTTATTTCTGGTGTATAAAACAACAGAACATGAAACATACAGAAAAACCACAATTATAAGAGAAAGCATGACTGTTACAAAATATTAACTGAAAGATTAGAGATAAAAAACATTCAAGTGGCTGAGAAGATAAAAGTGCAAACTTTGTTATAGCAGTAACAGAAAATATAAAAAGTCATAATATCATAAAATTAAGATATTCCAAGCATTGAATGTGTGATATCTACTTGGAGAAAACTACATATCTTAATTAGGAGATATAAAAATAATTGATGAGGACTTATTTTAAAAATGAATAAAATTATAGGTCGGCTCTGATAGCAAAAGAAACTTAGAATAAAATAAAAATGGTACATAATTAATCCCTGAATGAGAGAAGTCTTTTATTTTTAAACAGGATTGAAGAAGTGATAAACGAAAACCCATTTAATAAAATTAAAATAACAAAAGCAGAAATATTTAATTATGTATGTAAAAAAATGAATTAATTCAGGTAAGAATCTGAACCTTCTTGTCATAAAAGAAAAAATAATAAAGTAATAAACATCTCTAAAATGTTCGATCTTATAATAAGTTAAAATGTAAAGCAAATTACAATTACAAATTAATTAATTTAACTATGATAGAGTTAATCAGAGGAATTTTTCAAAAGTATATATTTTGAATTGAACTATTTAGAGAAAGCAAAGAAGAGAAGATGGTGAAGCAAATAAATTTTACTTAGGAAAATTTCTCTTCATAAGACCTTATATATACTCACAATAAAACAAAGTAGATAGACAAGTGAGGCCTGTTTTGAATAGAGAGGTACATTCAAAATTTAAAGCAGGAAAAAAATGAGATTTCTTCCTATTTTCCAGTACCACTGCATTTTAGAGGCAAGGAAACAAACAGGTTTAAATCCTGAATCTATAGTTTAATGCTGGGCAGCACCTAGGCCTCACTGACTTTATATCCAAAATGAAGATATTACCTACCCAATTTATTACCTAATGGGACTGAGACCAAAGATACTGCAGAAATTTACAGATAGAAAGGTAATTAATACTTGTAATATAGTCTGCTTTAAATTTTCAAAAGCTTTTTTTAAAATTCGAAGTATTTTTATTACAATTCATACTTTATTTCTTGAGGAAAGAAGAAACACACTACACACAGCAAGAATTTGGAAATTTGTTTTGGGTGTATAGTGGAAGTAAAGTGAATAAAAGTCACTCAGTCATGCCCAACTGTTTGCAACACCATGGACTATACAGTCCATGGAATTCTCCAGGCCAGAATACTGGAGTGGGTAGCCTTTCCCTTCTCCAGGGGATTTTCCCAACCCAGGGATTGAATCTAGATCTCCCGCATTGCAGGCGGATTCTTTACCAGCTGAGCCACCAAGGAAGCCCAGGATCAGTCAAATTGTAAAAGGAATTTTAAATGGTTGTGTTATTGATTCTTCCAGAGTGCTTAGGACCCCTAACAAAATACCCAAACAAATTAAGAGCAAGAGAAAAACCTGTTTTTAAAGTACCAGTATTTCAGTGAATGTGAAAATTAAAGTCAAAGTCGCACAGTCCTGTCCGACTCTGCCACCCCACGGACTATGCAGTCCATGGAATTCTCCAGGCCAGAATAGTGGAGTGGGCAGCCTTTTCTTTCTCCAGGGGATCTTCCCAACCCAGGATCAAACCTAGGTTTCCCACATTGCAGGCAGATTCTTTACCAGCTAAACCACAAGGGAAGTCAATGTGAAAACAGGATTAACTCAAAGTGTGTGTGTGTGTGTATGTGTGTGTGTGTGTCTGTGTGTGTGTGTATCATTTTATCTACATCTATAGAAAGAGAAAGAAAGATTCAGTTCAGTTCTGTTGCTCAGTCATATTCCAACTCTTTGAGACCACATGGACTGCAGCAACCCAGGCCTCCCTGTCCATTACCTACTCTCAGTCTTTACTCAAATTCATGTCCATTTAGTCAGTGATGCCATCCAACCGTGTCATCCTCTGTCATCCCCTTCTCCTTCTGTCCTCAATCTTTCCCAGCATCAGGGTCTTTTCAAATGAGTCAGCTCTTTGCATCAAGTGGCCAAAGTATTGGTGTTTCAGCTTCAACATCAATCCTTCCAATGAACACCCAGGACTGATTTCCTTTAGGATAGAATGGCTGGATCTCCTTGCAGTCCAAGGGACTCTCAAGAGTCTTCTCCAACACCACAGTTTAAAACCATCAGTTCTTTGGTGCTGAGCTTTCTTTATATTCCAACTCTCACATCCATACATGACTACTGGAAAAACCATAGACTTAACTATACAGACCTTTGTGGACAAAGTAATGTCTCTGCTTTTTAATATGCTGTCTAGGTTGGTCAAGGAAAAGGCAATGGCACCCCACTCCAGTACTTTTGCCTGGAAAATCCCATGGACGGAGGAGCCTGGTAGGCTGCAGTCCACGGGGTCGCTAAGAGTCGGGCACGACTGAGCGTCTTCACTTTCACTTTTCACTTTCATGCATTGGAGAAGGAAATGGCAAGCCACACCAGTGTTCTTGCCTGAAGAATCCCAGGGACGGCAGAGCCTGGTGGGCTACCGTTTAGCCCACCAGGGTTAGACACAACTGACGCGATTTAGCAGCAGGTTGGTCATAACTTTCCTTCCAAGGAGTAAGCGTCTTTTAATTTCATGGCTGTAGTCACCATATGCAGTGATTTTGGAGCCCAAAAAAATAAAATTGGCCACTGTTTCCCCATCTATTTGTCATGAAGTGATGGGACTGGATGCCATGATCTTAGTTTTCTGAATGTTGAGTTTTAAGCCAACTTTTTCACTCTCCTCTTTCACTTTCATCAAGGGGCTCTTTAGTTCTTCTTCACTTTCTGCCATAAGGGTGGTATCATCTGCATATCTGAGTTATTGATATTTCTCCCGGCAATCTTGATTCCGGCTTGTGCTTCCTTCCACCCAGCGTTTCTCATGATGTACTCTGCATAGAAGTTAAATAAGCAAGGTAACAATATACAGCCTTGACGTACTCCTTTTCCTATTTGGAACCAGTCTGTTCTTCCATGTCCAGTTCTAACTGTTGATACTGACCTGCATATAGATTTCTCAAGAGGCAGGTCAGGTGGTCTGGTATTCCCATCTCTTTCAGAATTTTCCACAACTTATTGTGATCCACACAGTCAAGTCTTTAGCATAATCAATAAAGGAGAAGTAGATGTTTTTCTGGAACTCTTGCCTTTTCGATGATCCAGGGGATGTTGGTAATTTGATCTCTGCTTCCTCTGCCTTTTCTAAAACCAGCTTGAACATCTGGAAATTCACGGTTCACGTTCTGTTGAAGCCTGGCTTGGAGAATTTTGAGCATTACTTTACTAGCATGTGAGATGAGTGGAACTGTGTGGTAGTTTGAACATTCTTTGGCATTGCCTTTCTTTGGGACTGGAATGAAAACTGACCTTTTCCAGTCCTGTGGCCACTGCTGAGTTTTCCAAACTTGCTGGCATATTGAGTGCAGCACTTTCACAGCATGATCTCTCAGGATCGAAATAGCTGAATTGGAATTCCATCACCTCCACTAGCTTTATTGGTAGTAATGCTTTCTAAAGCCCACTTGACTTCACATTCCAGATGTCTGGCTCTAGGTCAGTGATCCCATCATCGTGATTATATGGGTCGTGAAGATCTTTTTTGTACAGTTCTTCTGTGTATTCTTGCCACCTCTTCCTAATATCTTCTGCTTCTGTTAGGTCCATACCTTTTCTGTCCTTTATCAAGCCCATCTTTGCATGAAATGTTCCCTTGGTATCTCTAATTTTCTTGAAGAGATCTCTAGTCTTTCCCATTCTATTGCTTTGCTCTATTTCTTTGCATTGATCGCTGAGGAAGGCTTTCTTATCTCTCCTTGCTATTCTCTGGAACTCTGCATTCAACTGGGTATATCTTTCCTTTTCTCCTTTGCTTTTTGCTTCTCTTCTATTCACTGCTATTTGTAAGGTCGCCTCAGACAGCAATTTTGCTTTTTTGCATTTCTTTTCCTTGAGGATGGTCTTTATCCCTGTCTCCTGTACAATGTCACGAACCTCCATCCACAGTTCATCAGGCACTCTGTCTGTCAGATCCAGTCCTTTAAATCTATTTCTCATTTCCACTGTATAATCGTAAGGGATTTGATGTAGGTCGTACCTGAATGGTCTAGTGGTTTTCCCTACTTTCTTCAATTTAAGTCTGAATTTGGCAATAAGGAGTTCATGATCTGAGCCACAGTCTACTCCTGGTCTTGTTTTTGCTGACTGTATAGAGCTTCTCCATTTTTGGCTGCAAAAAATATAATCAATCTGATTTCAATATTGACTATTTGTTGATGTCCATGTGTAGAATCTTCTCTTGTGTTGTTGGAAGAGGGTGTTTGCTATGACCAGTGTGTTCTCTTGGCAAAACTCTATTAGCCTTTGCCCTGCTTCATTCTGCCAAGATCACACACACACACACACACACACAAACCAAATGCTTTTGCATTCTTTACATATATTTGTTCCTTTTTATCTTGTTAGTTCAATCCCATATCTGTTCTTTTTTCTTCCCCATTTCTTACTACACAGTGGCAGTGGCTCAGCCAACCTTTGATACAACAAAGATCAGAAAACTATTAGTTCCTCTAATAGGACATACGGCATCAATTAGTACTTTCAGTGGAAATGGATATTGGAAAGCAAAGTCTGTCATCTTTGACGTGCCATATCTTACATGTGAGTCCTGAACTAAGAGTGATTTCCTAAGGTTTTTAGAATTTGTTGTAGGCCAAAATAATACCTCTCTTCCTGCAAAAGATTTTTTTAAAAAAAAGCCTAGACCTACCTAGTCCTCAGATCCTGTGGTTATGTTATCTTCAATGAGAACAAAAGACTTGGCTGATATAAATTTAAGGGCCTAGAGTTGTGGAGATGACACTGGCTTATCTGGATTATTGGGTGAGCCCAATCTAATCAAATTCAAGACAGTAGAAGAGTGGGTCAGAGATGTAATATGAGGATTCAGTCCACTGCTGCAAGCCTTGAAGTGAATTGTCAGTCGCTCAGTCTTGCCTGACTCTTTGCGACCCCATGGACTGCAGCCCACCAGGCTCCTCTATCCATGGGATTTTCCAGGCAAGGATACTGGAGTAGGTAGCCATTTCCTTCTCCTGGGGATCTTCCCAACCCAGGGGTTGAACCCGGGTCTCCTGCACTGCAGGCAGATTCTTTACTGACTTAGCTATGAGGGAAGCCCTTGTTGCAGGCGTTAAACAAGGAGAAAATGGGGCTACAAGCCAAGGAATGCCAGTGGCCTCTAGAAACTAGAAATGACCTCTGTGTACAGCCAGCAAGAAAATGAGGTCCTTTGTTCTACAACCATAAGAAACTTAACTCTGCAAAAAACTCAAATGAGCGGGGAAATAGATTCTCCTTTAGAGCCATCAGAAAGGACTGCTGGCCTGCCAACACCTTGATTTTAGCTCCATGAAACCCTTACTGAGCTTCTGATCTATGGAATTATAATACATTTATGTTGCCTAAGCTGCTAACTTTGTGTTAATTTGTTATGGCAACAACAGAAAACTAATATAAAATTGCACACTTAGAGAAAATGTTAAAATTCATTTGAGAGAACATAAGACAATGATAAAATTCTCAAGTTCTATCAAATACTTCAAAGCACTAACTGATTGTAAAGCACTTATGTTAATCATTTATTAAATATCATCAAATAATATTATCTAAAAAGTATAATTACTACTAATACTAATAATAACTAACATATATAGAACGCCAAGTGTTACCCAAAATGTGTGACTAGTATTAGCTTACTTAACCTTCTGGAAGACCTTATGGTAGATTTGGTTTTTATCCATATCTTACAAATAAACAAACTGAGGCTTAGTGAGATACAATAAATTCCCTAGATTCACTCATCTAGTAAAATGTAGAGATGAAACTCAAACCCTAATCTCTGGAAATAAATCTTGTGGTTTTAATACTATAATAATGTTATATATTACCTGTTAATATAGTCAGCAAATTTGCCTTTGTGTCATCTGCATGTTTTGGAGGCTCTGTGGTCCAAATATTTTACTGGAGTTCTCAAAGACCCAGAATCAAAACCTTAATAGAATAGTTAATACCCTCTAAAGTTTGCAGAACATAACAGCATATGAATTTTTAAATAAATAAAATATAAAACACTTCGAACATTGACATTTATAAATATGAATAAAATAGTAAGAAGTTGAATTAAAAATAAATATTCTGCAACTTCTTATAAAAATAATTCTTGAGAGCAAGAAATCTGTCACTCACTCTCATAGGTACTGTGAATATTGCACAGTTCTTTATTGAAGAGAAGTGAAAATTTATATTAACACAGAAATATGTATGGGAATATCAACAGTCTGCTTAATCATAATCTCCAAAAACTGTTAATTGCCCTACTATATTTTACCCAAAAAATGGCTAAAACCCTGGTACCATATATATTCATATAGTACCAATAAAAAAGAATGATCTATCAATATATACAACAATATGACTCCTAGATGCATTTTTCAAATTGAAAGAATCAGACTCAAAAGGTTATATATTATATATTTGTATTTGTATCATATTATGAAAAATACAAACTACAGGGATGGAGAACAGATCTGTGCTTACCTGGGGATGGATGTGAGAAGAAAGCCTGTCTATAAAGAGAGTTAAGATTCTGTGCTATATATGTTCTATATATTGATTATGGTGACAGACATAATTTCATTCATTTTTAAAACCTACATAACTGTAAACCAAAAAGAGTAAATTTTATCATATAAATTTAAAATATATAAAAAGTTACTAGAGTAGATATAATGGAATATTGAAAACTACTCAGGAGACAGAAAATAAAAAGATGAAAAAATAAAAATCAAAAGACACAAATATAAGGACAAAACAGCAAAACAGGCTTACAAATAACTATATCTATCACTACATTAATCATAAACTTACTAATATTTTTATTAAAAATGAACAATTCTAAATTACAATTATAAAAACGAGAATTAAGTATGTGCAATCTTTTTCACATATTAAATATAAACACTTAGATGACTTAAAGTAGATAGATAACAAAAGATACAACTTCATAACAATAAAGATACAACTTCATAACAATAATCCTTAGAAAACTGTAGTGGTTTTTTAGAAAAAGTAATCTCCAGGTAAGGAGTACTATAAAAATGAACAGATATAATTCAAATGAAAAAAGGATCAACCATTTATCATAATTCCAAATACATATGGACCTAATAATTGAGCTTCAAAATACATAAAACAAAATGACACAACTAAAGTGAGAAATAGTTACATAATTATTGTTGAAGGATTTAAACCTCCTCTTTCAGTAATTCATAAAACAACGAGACAAAAAATCCACAGGAATATATAAGATTTTAACAACACTATCAACCACCTTAGAATAACTGACAAATTTAAAACATTACACCAAAATATTGAGAAGAAACATATTCCAAGATAGACCAGTACTTTGAAAGAATCTGAATCATATAAACTATGTTCTCTGATCATAATTTAAAGAACACTAACAAATATATCTCAATGAGATCATCAAATATATCAATGATCTCATTGCCAGGTATTTGGAAATTAAATATCCAATAATTGTTTCATAACTGCCCAATGAAATAGTTGTACAAAATATAAAAGCATTATTCAAATAATTAAAGACAAAACCCAATGGAAAAACTACATGAAAAGACATTTCAAAAATAAAACACACAGATGTTCAATAAGCACATAAAGGCATTCAAGTTCATTGGTCATCAGATAAATAAAAAATAAACCACAAATACCCCACAAACTCACTAAATTAGCTAAATTTAAAGACTGAGAGTGACAAAACTTGGAAAGGACATCAAGAAACTGGAACTCTGGATTGTTGATGAAACTGAAAATGGTACAGTCACTTTCAGCAATGGTTTAGCATGTTCTTATGAAATTAACACATCATTTGATACAATAATTCTACACCTAGGTTTTCAAAAGAGAAAGAAAACATGTCTGAATAAAGAAATATACAAGAATGCTGGAAATTTTATTCATAACAAACAAAAGTTGGAGGCATTCTAAATGCCCACATAAAGATCAATGGGTAAACAAACTCTGGCATATCTAAAAATGGAATACTATTCAGCAATAAAAGGAACTGAACTCTAGAAAGTTGTTCTGTAGAACAATGATTCTACAGTATATGCTGCTGCTGCTGCCGCTAAGTCACTTCAGTCATGTCCGATTCTGTGCAACCCCATAGATGTCTGGCAGCCCACCAGGCTCCCCCGGCCCTGGGATTCTCCAGGCAAGAACACTGGAGTGGGTTGCCATTTCCTTCTCCAATGCAGGAAAGTGAAAAGTGAAAGTGAAGTCGCTCAGTCATGTCTGACTCTCAGCGACCCCATGGACTGCAGCCTACCAGGCTCCTCCATCCATGGGATTTTCCAGGCAAGAGTACTAGAGTGGGGTGCCATTGCCTTCTTAGCATATAGGAAGAGGCAAAAAGACACAGAATAGCCAATAAATTATTGAAAGAGAAGAAAATATTGGAAGATTGAAACTACACAACTTTAAGATTTCTACAAAGCTACAATAATCAAGACAGTGAGGTACTGGCAACAGAATAGACAAATAGATGAACAAAACAGAATAGAAAGCCCACATGCTGCTGCTGCTGCTAAGTCGCTTCAGTCGTGTCCGACTCTGTGTGACCCCATGGACTGCAGCCTACCAGCCTTCTCCATCCATGGGATTCTCCAGGCAAGAACACTGGAGTGGGTTGCCATTTCTTTCTCCAAGAAAGCCCACATAAATATATACAAATCTCTGACAAAAGAGCAAAGGCAATACAATGAAGTAAAGACAGTCTTTTCAACAAATGATGCTAGAACAAATGAACATCCAGACAAAAAATGAATTCCGACACATACTTTACCTCCATCATAAAAGTTAACTCAAAGTGGATTGCAGGCCTAAATATAAGGCCTATAGGAGAAAACCTGAAAGAACTTGGTTACTACTTCTGCATTTGTCCAAATGTTGACCATCTTTCTGGTGATAACTTTTTAGATACAAGACCAAAGGCATGATACATGAAAGATATAACTAATAAGCTAAACTTCATTGAAATTTAAAACTTCTAGTCTGCAAAAGACAATGCCAAAAAATGAGAACACAAGCCACAGACCGGGAGAAAATATTTGCAAAAGACATATCAGATATAGAGCTGTTATCCAAAACAAAGATACTATTCAAACTTTAACAATAAAAAAACCAAAAAACCTAATTAGAAACAGTCCAAAGACTTTAACAGATAACTCACCAAAGAAGACACACTGATGGCAAATAAGCATATGAAAAGATGTTCCACTTCATATGTTACCATGGAAATGCAAATTAAAACAGTAATGGGACACACTTATTAGAATGGCCAATATCCAGAACATGTGACAACACCAAAGGCTGGTGAGGATGGGGAGCAATAGGAAATCTCACCTATTGACAGTGGGGAGAACACTTTGAAAGACAGATTATCTATTTCTTACAAAACTAAACATACTTTCCTACGTTATGACCCAGCAATCACTCTCTGATGTTTACCATTAGAAGTTGAAAACTCATGTCCACACAAAACACACAGATGTTTACCACAACTTTATTATAACTTCCAAAACTTGTAAACAACCAAGATGTTCCTCAGTAGATGAATAAATAAGTAAACTGTAGTACATCCAGATAATGGAATATTACTCAGTGCTAAGAAAAAGTGAGTTATCAAGTCATGAAAAGACATGGAGTAAATTTAAATATGTACCACTAAGTGAAAGAAGCCAGTTTGAGAAGACTTCATATCGTATGATTCCAAGTAACATTCTGAAAAAGGCAGAACTCTAAAGACAGTAAAAAGATCAGTGGTTTCCAAGAGTTGGAGGATGAGGGGAGAGGTGATTGCAGAGCACAGAGGATTTTCAGAGCAGTGAAAATAACCTAATGATGGATACATGCCATTGTACGTGTGTCCAAACCCATAAAACTTACAAAACCAAGACTGAACAATAACTTAGACCATGGGCTAATAATGATGTGTTAATGTAGGTTCATTAATTGTAACAAATATATCACTCTAGTGGGAAATGTTGATAATGGAGAAGGTTGTGCATATGTGGGGACAAGGGTTATATGAGAAATCTCTATTCCTTTCCCTCAATTTTGCTATAAAACAAAAATTATTTTTTAAGTAAAAATAAAAGAACTGAACTGATAATGCAACAACATGGACAAATAAGCTGAGCAAAAGAGATGATGACACAAGGGCACAGGCTATATAATCCCATCATAAGAAGCTCAAAAACAGCCCAAACTAATCTATGATGATAAAAGTCTGAAGGGTGCTTGCCGTGGAGGAGTGATGGTCTCAGAATTGACAGGAAAGGCAGGATGGTATTTCCTGGTGTGATACTTCCGTATTTTAATAGGGTTGTATTTTATGCACATGTATATATTTGTCACAACTCACTGAATTGTACATAAAATAAGTTCTAGTTTACTGTATGTGAATATTATCTAAATAAAATAAAATTTTAAATCTATAATAAGTAATATAGACCTACTGAACTTTCAGGTCTTTATCAACTATAAAACATACAAAACACACAAAACACAAATATAGTTTACATGATAAAATATGTTAATAGTAGTATTAACATAAACCAAAGATACTGTGGTTATGCTGAACTATATCATTTTACTCATCTGAAAATTAAACCGGCTACCACATTAAGGGGGGGGATATTTTGATTTCAATATATCTACGTGCGGATTACTAACTAGTTCTATTTTTCTCTATTCAAACAACTATGAACTTTCCAATTACACAGAATCACATGACACTACTAGGGTTTATTTATCAGTTAGACATGCATCCTTTACACCTTAAGTACACCCTCTCTCCTCTGCTACTGGCTACAAAATTAAAGCACGTGGATAACACAGACCTAAAAAACAATGCAAATACAGACATAGAATCAGTCATTCTAACACAAAGGCCAAGCATTGACAGAATCTTCTTACAGTAATTTTCCAAAGGTTATCATTGAATTAAAAACACAGTATTTTAATACTAAGGAATTCCTCTAAATATGTGAAACAATGGTGCTCTATAGGTTAGTTTGAGAAACAATGCTATTAACCTTCCCTTTCTACTACCAACACAGGCTTCTCTGGGCAACAAGGAAGAAAGTAATGGAATGTGTGCCCGTCCCCTACCCTCCTCACTGTTCGTAAGCCTTACTTTGGTTCACATTATTCTGTTCTTGTTTCTGTGTTCTTTTGTTGAGTCCCAAGAAAACACTTCACTGCCTCTCTTAAACCTTTTAGGACACACTGTAACTGAACTACTTTGGCATGTTTCTCAGGTCTGGATGGTTTAGACAGTTACTACTTTCTTTATTCGATATTTCTACATGTTTTGTTCATTTCCAGTAAACCAATACTTAAGTTTGAGAATATCTTATTAAGTACTAGGAACAATAAGTTAGCCTTTAATTTTTAATTTTATCATAGAAACTATTTTTAACATTCAAAATTGTACTTTTAGTATAACAATTTCATGAATAATAAACAAAAGAAAATGAATATCAGGTAGATTCAAACATACTAAAGAAAGTTAGAAATGTTCTCAAACAGGTTCTTGGCAGATTAGAATAAAATGCCCTAAGGAATTAGTTTCAAAAGTACTCTTTGGTTAGACTTATACAAAGTGAGCCACCAGGGAAGCCCATACAAAGTGAACAGGAGAACTAACAATTAAGTAATAGGTATATTCAACCAGGATGGATAGCTTAAACAAAAATACGCCATTGGTCCTAGCTATCTAAGTGACAATTTATATAGCCCTAATTTACTATATAAGCTTCCCACATGGCTCAGCGGTAAAGAATTTGCCTGCCAAGGCAGGAGACTCAGGTCCAATCTCTGAGTAGGGAAGATTCCTGTGGAGGAAGACATGGCAACCCACTCCAGTATTCTTTCCAGGAAAATTCCATAGATAGAGCAACCTGGCGGGCCATAGTCCACGCAGTCTCAAGGAGTCAGACACGACTGAGCACATACACACAATTTATCATACAGTGTTCATAAAACCTTAAATTAAGTTCTGAAGAGACAGAATATGATCAGGATCAGCTCAATTTACTATGAGGAATAGAAAATTTTATATATTTAGTGTATATACTGATCAAGTCTTCACCCTTTTATTATGTCTGAAACATAAGCATACTCTCCTCTGGTCAGAAGCTTTTAGTATTTTTTGGCTTCTTTGGTTTGTTTTTTGTTTGTTTGTTCCTTTCTTTCTTGTCAATTCAACTGGACAAAACTGTATTCTCAAGTACAAGATTCTCCACAAACCAGAACACTGGGGAGAAGACACACTGTGTTACTAAAATTAAAATTGATCTATATGTTACCTAGATAAAAAACAAAATAGAACTTTTAGCAATTGTGTATCATGAGTGAGGTTTCAAAAAATGTGTTCAAAAGACTAAATTCTGAAGCCAAGGTAAAGACAATGAAGAAAATAAAATAATAATTTGAGGGGCTTATATCCTACTATTGGAACTGAGTTCATAGACTACATGGCTATGCTTTAATATTAACAATTTGCTATCATATTAAAGGAAAGGTATGAACATTAGATAGATCTGCATTTGAATAGCTGAGCAGACCCAGATCTCTATAGGACTCCACTTGAGAATTCTACAGACATTTGCAAGCTCTCTTTCAAATGATTATATACACATTTATATACCTTAAAGGCTTGGTTTTGCCAAAATGACTTTACGATTGCAGGATCATTCAGTCCAGGGTCTTAGTTGACATCTGTAACCAGAGACTCTGGTCCTGATTTCAAAGATAATTACTAGGGAGATGTCATAGCAAACTATCAGAATTGACTGATTTTACTTCCCTACATCCAATATATTCTGTTCAGTTCAGTCGCTCAGTCGTGTCCAATTCTTTATGACCCCATGAACCACAACACACCAGGCCTCCCTGTCTATCACCAACTCCTGGAGTCCACCCAATCCCATGTCCATTGAGTCGGTGATGCCATCCAACCATCTCATACTCTGTCGTCCCCTTCTCCTCCTGCCCTCAATTTTTCCCAGCATCAGGGTCTTTTCAAATGAGTCAGCTCTTCACATCAAGTGGCCAAAGTATTGGAGTTTCAGCTTCAACCTCAGTCCTTCCAATGAACACCCAGGACTGATCTCCTTTAGGATGGACTGGTTGAATCTCCTTGCAGTCCAAGGGACTCTCAAGAGTCTTCTCCAACACCACAGTTCAAAAGCATCAATTCTTCGGCGCTCAGCTTTCTTTATAGTCCAACTCTCACATCCATACAAGACTACTGGAAAAACCATAGCCTTGACTAGATGGACCTTTGTTGGCAAAGTAATGTCTCTGCTTTTGAATATGCTATCTAGGTTGGTCATAACTTTCCTTCCAAGGAGTAAGCATCTTTTAATTTCATGGCTGCAATCACCATCTGCAGTGATTTTGGAGTCCAGAAAAATAAAGTCAGCCACTGTTTCCCCGTCTATTTGCCATGAAGTGATGGGACCAGATACCAAGATCTTAGTTTTCTGAATGTTGAGCTTTAAGCCAGCTTTTTCACTCTCCTCTTTCACTTTCATCAAGAGGCTCTTTAGTTCCTCTTCACTTTCTGCCATATTTTAAATTCCAACCCTAAACTTCCTTATGGTGCTAACAAAAGTGACAAAATCAACCAGTCACGGACTTCCTCTACATCTTAGGTGCAGCCACTAACTGATTGCATCAGTTTCCCTCTGGTGGCTTGTTAATCAGCCAAAGTGACTATATCACGTGATTGAACTAATTAATAGGTGATCAGAGGTCATTTTTAGTGACAGATCTCAAGCTCCAGAGAAAGAATGAAAATATGTCAAACCAAAAATGAATATATTCAAATGTCACCTCACCTCTTGGTTGCATGAAAGAAACTGGATTGTTATTCAGTCACTCAGTCATGTCCAGCTCTTTGTGACCTCATGGACTGCAGCATGCCAGGCTTCCCTGTCCTTCACCGTCTTCTGGAGCTTGCTCAAGTACATATCCATTCAGTCAGTGATATAATCCAACCATCTCATCTTCTGTCATCCCCTTCTCCTGCCTTCAATCTTTTCCAGCATCAGGGCCTTTTCTAACAAGTCGGCTTTTCACATCAGGAGGTCAAAGTATTGGAGCTCCAGCTTCAGCATCAAATGACTGTGTAGCAGTGGCACAAAGAGAAACCTGTCATGCTGGGTGGCCCTCTTTAGTTCTCCAAGTCATCATAAACTGGGACTCTCGTTGAGCTTGTGCCCTTTCTAACAAAATATACAATCTTTTTTCAAAAGAAATAGATCTCTTCATGTTTAGTAGGAGGTATTGGGATTTTACTTAGCTTATATGCAGAGTACATAATGCAAACTGCCAGGCTGGATCAAGCACAGCTGGAATCAAGATTGCTGGGAGAAATATCTATAACCTTAGATACGCAGATGACACCACCCTTAGGCAGAAAGCAAAGAGGAACTAAAGAGTCTCCTGATGAAAGTGAAAGTGGAGAGTGAAAAAGCTGGCTTAAAACTCAACATTTAAAAAAACGAAGATCATGGCATCCAGTCCCTTCACTTCATGGCAAATAGATGGGGAAACAACGGAAACAGTGAAAGACTTTATTTTCTTGGGCTCCAAAATCACTGCAGATGGTGAGTGCAGCCATGAAATTAAAAGACACTTGCTCCTTGGAAGAAAAGCTATGACCAAACTAGAAAGTATATTAAAAAGCAGAGACATTACTTTGCCAACAAAGGTCAATCTAGTCAAAGCTATGGTTTTTCCAGCAGTCATGTATGGATGTGAGTTGGACCATAACGTAATATGAGCACCGAACAATTGATGCTTTTGAACTGTGGTGTTGGAGACTCTTGAGAATCCCTTGGACTTTAAGGAGATTTAACCAGTCGGGCCTAAAGGAAATAAGTCCTGAATTTTCTTTGGAAGGACTGATGCTGAAGCTGAAGCTCCAGTACTTTTGGCCACCTGATGCAAAGAACTAACTCATCAGAAAAGTCCCTGATGCTGGGAAAGATTGAAGGGAGGAGGAGAAGGGAACAACAGAGGATGAGACGGGTGGATGGCATCACCAACTTGATTGACATGAGTTTGAGCAAGCTCCAGGAGTTGGTGATGGACAGGGAAGCCTGACATGATGCAGTCCATGGAGTCACAAAGAGTTGGACAAAACTCAGCAGCTGAACTGAACTTAACTGATTGGGATTTTAACTTTGGCTTTATAAGCCCATAAATATGCAAAGCGAAGAACATATCTGAAGGGAAAGAAGAAGATTATTAAGACCTGGACTAAATCTCTCACGAGCTCAGCAGGAAATGTGGAAATGAAAGCACTGTACCAAATGGCTCTCTAGGGTTCTTCCGCTTTAGATCCTCCAGAACACATTATCTCATGATACTGTAGCCCACAGCATCACATACAGCAATGTCCTGAATGGGGATGTCTGTCCAAGTAGAGGTTGCTGCTCTGATGCTGTAAATAAAAATATAATTGCAGCCCTTCTTAAAGTGAATATCATGCCAACCAGTTGTTGTTACTTAGTTGCTAAGTCATGTCTGACTCTTTTGCAACCCCATGGACTGTAGCCCACCAGGCTCCTCTGTTCATGGAATTTTCCACACAAGAATATTGGAGTGAGTTGCCATTTCCTTCTTCAGGGGATCTTCCCACCCTGAGATCAATTCCAGGTCTCCTGCATTGCAGACAGATTCTTTACTGTCTGAACTACCAGGGAAGCCCTAAATTTGCTTAGTTAATTAAACATGCTTAGTTAGCATTAAAAGCCTTAGTCAATGATTAATAAGTAAGGTATTTTATGTTCCAATTTTGGCATATGTCCTTAGTGGAATTAATGAGAAAATTATATTAGACAAAAAATACATCAGCATTATCAACACTCTGACATTCATGATCAATAAAAGAACTTTATATAAAACTCTTTAGCTATATGATTTTAAAATTAGTTTAAATATAATAATATTATATGAGTAGGCTAGAATGATGCTAACGATAATGCAGGCAGTCATGTATTTCTTCTGGTGCCAGTAAGAAATAACTAGATCAATACTTTTATGCAAAAAAAAAAAAAAAAATTCCATTATTATCCCTGTAGGGCATACTCTTGGCCTTTCACTTAAGATAAGTCGGCAAGTTTCTTTCAAGATAAATAATGTAATACTAATGTCACAGTTGGAGAACTGTTCTCTGAATACACACAGCAGGTACAGAAATTATAGCCCAATTTTACTTGGAAAGACACCATTCCTTCCTAATGAATATGTCTAGCTTCAGATAACATAGAAGGACAGAGTTAAGACCTTAATTAAAATGACTGTATTACATAAAAAAGCACATGACTTTGCATAGTAAAGACTATAGGTCAGCTTTAGTGAAAATCACTAAAGAAAATGACACAGTTAATCGGGCTAAATATTAGACAAGTAAAGCCATTACTCAAAGTCCTATTTTTCTACTTCCCCTTTCTTAACATAGTTTTACATAACTGCCATAACACAGACATGTATAACATTGATCTGAAAGACACACTCTAGAAAATAAGGAGGCATTATGTTTAGTTCCATTTGCTTCACTCAGGGTGGAAAATGAATGCAAACTAGCCAGAAGCACAAAGACAAATGCAGATAAAACGTGTGAATGTGTATCTTCAAAGTTTCTACTCTTGTGATCAACAGTATTCATTCTAAGAGTAAACATCTGTGTGCCTTAATAAGAAGTGATTATTATTCTTATACCAATTCCTTATCAAAAATATTTATATACGTACTGCTTCATGGAGAAGTGGTCTTTCTTTGGGGTTCAGTTCTAGACCCAAGTTCAAGGTTAGTGAACCCTCTTGGTCCTTGTTGTTTACAGCCATTTAAGCTCATATTGAGGTGAAGGAAATGGCAACCCACTCCAGTATTCTTTCCTGGAGAATCCCATGGATAGAGGAGCCTGACAGTCTACAGTCCACGGGGTTGCAAAGGATCAGACACAACTAAAGTGACTAGCACATGCACCCACACACACACACTTACACACTCATACTGAAGATCAGAGTCACATTTCAGAAACAAAAAAACAGGCAACACGATCTTTTTGCTGTGTTGACCCTCCTTTGACAGCTTGGCAGTTTTTAGGGTATTGATTCCCTCCTCCTAACTAAAACTTGCTTCTCTCTCTTGGCACAATTCCCCTCTTACTACCCTTGACACTTTTTTTTCTAACTTTTTCTGTCTTAGATGCCACCTCTTTGGATACCCTGTCAGCTCTAGAAACTGCACACTTATAACTATTTCTGGCTGAGACTCTAGAAAAACTTAAGTGATGCAAAAATCAGTCTTATCCTCATCATTACCATCATCATCCAGCAAAGGGCTCTAAGATGATATCTCACCTTTTGATTTCCACACTTTAATTATCTCTGCTTCTGAGACAGAGTTAGGAGCACATGAGATTTGTTGGGGATAACATCTGTGAATTATAAAGAAGGGGAAAAGGAAAGATTGGGTAGGGAAGGCCTTCAGACTGTGATACAGATCTGAAAAATGTTTAAGACAAGGATGTGGGGGGAAAAGAGGAAAAGGATTGGCAGAGAGCCTCAAACCACAGTAAAGATCTAACAAAGTCTGGGATAACCCAGCAGGGAGCTCTGGAACAGGGACTTTTCATTACAGGTGACCCACATTGGGCAGAGGTAACCCGGCTCTAGGGCCCCCGACATGCTCAGTCATCAATGGTAGATAGCTGCCCAGGAAAAAGCATGACCTTGGTCCAAAACCAATGTGAATCCTGAAAGCACTAAACAGAAGGAATCTGTCCACTAACTGTACAACTTGCAGCAGCTGACCAGGAGGGTTTTTTTCTGAAAAGGAGAGCCAAGCAGCATACCTCTATGGCTGCCATACTCTTAATAACTCTGCTTACATGACTACATTTTACTTGGGCCTGGTACATTCTAATATTATTTCTTTCTACATCCCAATCAGTTCTAAACTCAGCCACCAGATTAACTTTCCAAAGCATAAGTCTGACTGTAACAATGTCTATTCAAAAAGACTTGAATATTATTTGCTATAATTTTTATATATTATTCAAATAAATAAAGTTGAAGGTATTTAACTCTGTATCAAAGGCCAACCAATACCTGGGCCCAATGATTCTTTATGGACTTACTAAGAGACAGTGATATCCAGTAGAAAAGACATGTCAGAGCTATATTCACCACTCAGTAGATATATGACTTCTTTTCCCTTTAATTTTCTCACTAGTAAAATAAGAATATGTGGGGTGAATTTTGAAAATTTATTGAGATAATCTTAAGGGTATAAAAAACAACACATTTTAATTCCCTTTTGCTGTTTATTTCTCCTCTGTATCCAATTGTATTGTGAGTATCCAATCAGATCATTTACCATGCCTTTAATATGTCTCATGCTTTCTTGCCTATGCCTTAAACTTTTTCTTTGCAGCATACCATTTTCCCAATACCTTCTCAGCTATTAAAATTCTACCTATCGTCTGAAGTCTTATAGTCCAAACCTTATGATCACTCTAGGCAGATGTAGCTCCATAATTTAGACTAAAAAACAAAACAGTCAAATTTGTGGGAAACTGCATGATGGATGGCCTGAGAACAACATTATGGGGTTAGGTGATCTGATATTTTCACCACAGGACTGAAATTAGTTTGACTTTTAGTTATTAAAGAAAAGAATGCTTTACATTAAAAGTGCCCAAGTTTAATATTGAAACTAACTTAGATTTCTGTATTATTTTGGTTATATTTCCTCAGAAAAAATAATGTAGATTGCTGCAAAATTATCTTTGTGATTGATTTTCAAATTGTGTGATTCTGAACCACAAAGTTTGGAGAGGGTCTGGGGGTCTCAGCAAGAACCCTGGATCTCTGTGGAATCTTCTGAAGTGAGTGAGACACTGAGTCCCAGGCTTCAAGTATTTCAGGCTCATATTCCCTCCCATCTCACCTGCATTTTTTCTTTAATTTCTTGCATTGGAGGCTCACATATTTCTTTCAGATAGAGTAGCGTAAAAAATGAAGTTTTATTACTTTAAGAATGCCATGGCCAGGAAATATCATTAATATAAAGTATCAATATGCTATAATAGGGCAAAGGAATCATAAGATCACTGAATGTGACCTTTCCATAACTTTATATTATCTCTTTACCTAGAAAACTGCTGAGAACAAAGGCTGGCATTAGTGATAGCTCTCTGAACTGAATATTCAATTGTTCTTTAGTTTCAATTTAGTTTCAATTTATTCAGGCAAAGTCAAGCTCCGTTAAATGTCCGTTCATCTTTGTCTATACAGGCATAGTCTAAATAGAAGAAAAAACAGAATAGTTTATGTACTTTAAGGAAGAAAATGCACCTATGGATCTGAAAAACTTTTTGCCTGGTCATTACCAGGAATATAAACATTCTTCTTTAATTCCATGAATCCTAATTCCTCACATATCTTGGAATACCACCCTGGATATAGGCCAGGGTCCATTAAGATGAAGCCAGCTTCCAAAAACTGAACCTTGTTAGCCTACTGAACATTTTTTTTTCAGCTTACACCGACATCTCACACATTTATCAATGAACTGTTCATTTTGTGCATTCCCTTTAAAGCACTGAAATGTTGACCTGTGGTTAACTGGGTGACATATATGATGATGGTTAGAAAAGGCATAGCTCCCTTGATTGACAAGGAGAAGAAATTCAGTAATAAAAAGATTAGAAAAGCATCAGATTAGTAACTATTAATCTAATCTATTAAATTTTCATCTTAAATATTTTATATTTCAGTTGTCAGTTCCCTTTAATTCTCTTTCATGTCTTCTATTTCTAATATTATTCTGTTCATGGTTGTCTTTAAATCCTCAGCATGTTTACAGCAAATGATTTAAACTGCTTTCTGATATTTTCATCATCTCTGTAATTTCTATATTCCTTTCTATTATCATATTTTTTCCTAAAGAGATTAGGGGTCACACTGGTTGGTCTTTGCATATCTCATATTTGTTTTGGTTTTGGTTTTTAGACATTTTGAATGTTATGTTATTGAGTACTGAATTCTGCTGACTTTTTCAAAAAAGTATTAGACTTTTCTTCTGACAAGCAGTTATGTGCAGACCAGCATGATCCTTTTTAGACTTGTAGGTTTTGTGTGGGGGTTAATATTTTTTTGTAGGGAGGGCTTGTATAGCCTTTATTCTAAGCTAAATTGACATCTATTTCTAAGGGGTGACCATTATGCAGTCTCTCAGTTATATCCCAGGGGTTCAAACAGTACTTACTCAGGCCTGTTGGAATTAAAACATCCCCTAGCCCTGTGTGATCTCTGAAGATTGATCATCTTATAGCTCCCTCAGTTCAGTTCAGTTCAGTTCAGTTCAGTTGCTCAGTTGTGTCCGACTCTTTGCAACCCCATGAATTTTGCATCACGCCAGGCCTCCCTGTCCATCACCAACTCCCGGAGTTCACTCAAACTCACGCCCACCGAGTTGGTGATGCCATCCAGCCATCTCATCCTCTGTCATCCCCTTCTCCTCCTGCCACCAATCCCTCCCAGCATCAGGGTCTTTTCCAATGAGTCAACTCTTCGCATGAGGTGGCCAAAGTACTGGAGTTTCAGCTTTAGCATCAGTCCTTCCAAAGAAATCCCAGGGCCGATATCCTTCAGAATGGACTGGTTGGATCTCCTTGCAGTCCAAGGGACTCTCAAGAGTCTTCTCCAACACCACAATTCAAAAGCATCAATTCTTTGGCACTCAGCTTTCTTCACAGTCCAACTCTCACATCCATACATGACCACTGGAAAAACCATAACCTTGACTAGACGGACCTTCGTTGGCAAAGTAATGTCTCTGCTTTTCAATATGCTATCTAGGTTGGTCATAATTTTCCTTCCAAGGAGTAAGCGTCTTTTAATTTCATGGCTGCAATCACTATCTGCAGTGATTTTGGAGCCCCCGAAAATAAAGTCTGCCACTGTTTCCACTGTTTCCCCATCTATTTCCCATGAAGTAATGGGACAAGATGCCATGATCTTAGTTTTCTGAATACATTCCCTAATCAGCTGCATGGAATTTCCTTCTATACCTGGCTGGGTGGGATTCACCAACAGACTCAGTGATACAACCATTCAGAGTCTGGGAGCTCTTTTCTCCTTAACTCCCTCCTGCTTTGTAAACTCTAGCAATCTGGGCCTCCACAAACTCTAATTCTCTCAGTTCAGCTCAGACAGACCCTCTGAACTCTGCCTGGGCTCATCCACCTTGTACCATGGTTAGGAATATGTTTTCAGGGAAAAAGCCAAACTGATCATAAGGATCTCATTATTTTTCTCTTCTGTCTGTGATCATAGTCCCGCAGTTCCCAATCCTCAATGTTCAAAAACATTTATTCAATTTATTTTATTCAGTGTTCTATTGTCTACTTGTATTGTCACACAAGTACTCTAGCCCCAGTTACGGTGCCAAGGTGGGAAATCTTGCTTTGGGTTATTCTAAGCATTGTTACTGGTCACTCTGCAACCAACATTAGAAAAAAATAATTTTCTAACATCCATCCATGACTCCTCCTTTACCATTCTTAGTATCACTAACTTACTTTATTCGATAGTTTTTTTTTTTCCAATAACATACAACAGGTCTCTTTTCCTCCAACCTCTTTTAAAAAAAGTAAATTTACTAATTCTCTAAGATAGAATTTAATCATATCAGCTTTCAGGCTTAATGAATGCTTTTTTGTAATTTATAAATTAAGTAAAAGAATTCTCAGATTGGTCCAGCTGCCCTCCCACTCTCTGACCTAACCATAATGTTTCTAGTTACAGCAGTTTGATCCTATTCCTTCATGCTTATTTTCCATACCTGTGTAACAGGATGACTATTCTCTAAATAAGAACACAGTCCCATCTGTGAGCCACTGTTCTTTCCATCTAAAACAACTGTCTGTCCCAGAGCGTTGCCTTCTCTGCCTGTCAAAAGTACATCTTTAACATCTATCTGAGATACTATATTTTTCATTGAGACTAAAGATAGACATAACCTCCTTTTTCTGAACCATTATAATACACTCTTATTTTATCAACTAATTGAGCCTTTAGAATGCGCCACTTACTTTTCTAAGTGTTCATGTAAATTAATTTGCTTTCAAGCTATACTACTTATAAAAACTGTGTTGTGTTGTTTTACTGAGCACATCCCTGCTGCTGCTGCTACTGCTACTGCTAAGTCGCTTCAGTTGTGTCCGACTCTGTGCGACCCCATAGACGGCAGCCCACCAGGCTCCCCCATCCCTGGGATTCTCCAGGCAAGAACACTGGAGTGGGTTGCCATTTCCTTCTCCAATGCACGAAAGTGAAAAGTGAAAGTGAAGTCACTCAGTCGTGTCTGACTCTTAGCGACCGCATGGACTGCAGCCCACCAGGCTCCTCCATCCATGGGATATTCCAGGCAAGAGTACTGGAGTGGGTCGCCAGTGCCTTCTCCTGAGCACATCCCTACTGCTGTATTATAAGCCCCATGAGGGGCAGTGGCTTTGCAAAGACTCTGAATAGTTTAGGCAAAGTTCAGTATTTGTGACTTCTCTGGAAAAGAAATGAGTGAAAAATAAAAGTCATAAAATGTGATTCTCTTCTCAAAGTTGGTATGATTTTGGAAAAATGAAAAACAACACAAGGAAATAGGCAGTAAATAATAATTTTTAGCTGCCTGGACAATTTGTTTGCATAATTCTTTTATTAAAACGAAAAACCAGAGTGTAAAAGTTTATGAAAATTGAGTCAATTGAGAAGAATTTAATAACTGCTAGTTATGATGGAAATTCTGTTTCCACATAAAGCTTACCCTTTATGTAAAATTTATATATTGTTATTAATTATTGTTGAGAAAATTCTTGAAATATACATGGTTTCCTCTGTTCGGCAAAACAGGGAATACCAAAATACCACTTATTCTTTCTTTAATAATAAAGTCATCAAAAATATTGATTACTAAACTATGCAGTTATAAGGTCATGCCTTCAGTACTTAAGTGAGATCGATAAAGACATTTGCTTTATTGCTGGACAGGTTGCTCCTTGTGTCTTCTTCCTCACCATGAACAATGATATGTTGTTTCCACGTTGAGTAACTCTAAGCCATGAAGTATTCTTCTTTTCTTGATTCAAGAAAATTCAAGGCACAGATAATTCCATAAAATAACTACACTGGCTTTCAGCACATAAAAACAAATAGCTAAAGTATATTATAAGAACACCTCAGAGGAAGGGGACTTTTAACATCACTATTTAATGGCAGTACTGTCTCCTAAAGTTAAGTCCCCAGCAAAAAGAAACAAGGAATATCAAGTAGGAGTCTATGAGAAGTTCTGCTCAAAGAAAGCATCCAACTATGTGTATCATTTAGAGGATACAAGTGGGACCACTACATATAATGGCCATCACTATAAAATTACCTAAAACTGTAAGAGAAAAAAAATCAACTTCTATATATACTTTCAAGTTGTTGCTGTTTAGTAGCTAAGTCACGTCCAACACTTTTGTGACCCAGTGGACTGTAGCCTGCCAAGCTCCTCTGTCCATGGGATTTCCCAAGCAAGAATACAGGAGTGGGTTGCCATTTCCTTCTGCAGGAGTCTTCCTGACCCAGGGATCAAACTCTTGTCTCCTGCATTGGCAGGCGGGTTCTTTACCACTGAGCCACCAGGGAAGTCGTATACTTTTAAGTAGCTATTTTATTTTATTTGATACATTTACTTTCTGCTTGAAAAAAATGCAATCCTCTGCTACCATCAAAAAGGAAATATGAAAGTTAAGGACTAATTAAAATATTCTCTAAATATATAAATATCCTTAAATTAAATAATCTAGATTTCACCTATTTGTTTCTATTTTGTAGTATAGTAAAATAAAATGAGGTAAAAAGATTACTGCTAGAAATATTTTCTTATGGTAACCTTGAATGCTATTAAAGTATCTAAATATAGAAGATGAAGCTTAGTTGGAAATGTCTACCAAAGCCATAGAGGAAGGACTTCACAAGGTCAGAGCTGATTTTCTTCCCCCTCTCTTGAAGGTATACACTTCTTGTAACCTAATGTGAGCATAAACATGTTGCTTAAAATATCAAGGTAGGGCACTACTTAATGAGCAGTTTAAAACTTATTTTTTCAAGGCCATTATAATATAATAGATATACAGCAGAGTAACTGGAGGCAGTGGGAAGTATGCTGATTTAGAAGCTAGCAATCTGAGTTCTGGTCCCAGAACCACTACCAAATTACATTTTCACATCACTTTCCCCTATGAATCTCTTTTTCTTCCTTGCTAAAATAAAGTGATTGTTTCAGATGATCTCTATGGTGTATTAGATTTAATCACTGTCTTTTTCTTTTTTGAGATGAAGTTTTTGCTGTTTTGCTTTTCTATCAGAAACAGAGCGACCTCTGTTTGTCCAAAACTACTCAACATTCAGAAAACTAAGATCATGGCACCTGGTCCCATCACTTCACGGGAAACAGATGGGGAAACATTAGAAACAGTGTCAGACTTTATTTTGGGGGGCTCCAAAATCACTGCAGATGGTGACTGCAGCCATGAAATTAAAAGATGCTTACTCCTTAGAAGGAAAGTTATGACCAACCTAGATAGCATATTGAAAAGCAGAGACATTACTTTGCCAACAAAGGTCTGTCTAGTCAAGGCTATGGTTTTTCCAGTGGTCATGTATGGACGTGAAAGTTGGACTGTAAAGAAAGCTGAGAGCCGAAGAATTGATGCTTTTGAACTGTGGTGTTGGAGAAGACTGTTGGAGAAGACTCTTGAGAGTCCCTTGGACTGCAAGGAGATCCAACCAGTCTATTCTGAAGATCAGCCCTGGGATTTCTTTGGAAGGACTGATGCTAAAGCTGAAACTCCAATACTTTGGCCACCTGATGCAAAGAGTTGACTCATTCGAAAAGACCCTGATGCTGGGAGGGATTGGGGGCAGGAGGAGAAGGGGATGACAGAGGATGAGATGGCTGGATGGCATCACCGACTCAACGGACATGAGTTTGGGTGAACTCCAGAAGTTGGTGATGGACAGGGAGGCCTGGTGTGCTGCAATTCATGGGGTCGCAAAGAGTTGGACACGACTGAGCAACTGAACTGAACTGAACTGAACCATTTGATTCCACATATTTTGATGTTTCAGAGAAAGGTAAGGAGGACTTTCAAAACCAAAATCTTCCAGCTTTAGAACCTGTGAATTTCATCACCAAGAGCTTCTAATTTCTGAGGTATACAATTTGTTTTCTACTTGCTTGATACTGTGAGTGGTTTGTTTCCTTTTGCTTTCTCAAGTTAAGATAAAACTTACTTCATCCTACAATTCATATTAAAGGAAGAAGCAAATTTCTACCTTATTTCCTACAGACTGCAATGCAGTACTAGAATAAACAAATATTAAAATATCACTCTTAAGTAAACCTATTGGTATTTGTGAATAATTACTTATAGTTTACTGAACAAGTTCAAGAGGCAGACTGTAGAGGGTTAATTCCTATCTCACCACCTACCTGCTGAGTGACCTCTGATAGGTTTCTAAAACTCTCTGTGCTTCAGTGACCTTATCTACCAAGTAAGGAAAACCTATTTTATAAGATACCTTTGAAGATTAAATAAATTAGAAATGTGAAAATCTTAGAAAACTGCTCACCACACAGCAAGCACCAAATAATATATATTAAGAACTATTATGCTGTACTTTTTTCCATTTTAGCATTTTAAAAAAGAAACATCATCATTAAGAGAAATAGTGAATGATGCTTTATAATCACATTATGGCAGAAAAGCCTGGCATAAACATGACTGAAAACCATGAGCTATAATATATGAAAGATTAAAAATAGAAAAAAAATTCTATAAAAAATATCTCCACAAAGTTAAAGGCTAAATCTATGCCCCCACCACGAATGCCCCATTCACTAAAGTTGAATGGTTCTATGAAGACCTATAAGACCTTCTAGAACTAACACCCCAAAAGATATCCTTTTCATCATAGGGGACTTGAATGCAAAATAGGAAGTCAAGAGATACCTGGAGGAACAGGCAAATTGGCCTTGGAGTACAAAATGAAGCAGGGCAAAGGCTAATAGAGTTTTCCCAAGCGAACACACTAGTCATATCAAACACACTCTTCCAACAACACAAGAGAAGACTCTACACATGGACATCACCAGATAGTCAATCTTGAAATCCTGATTACATTCTTTGTAGCTGAAGATGGAGAAGCTCTAAAGGGTCAGCAAAAATAAGACCAGGAGCTGACTGTGGCTCAGATCATGAACTCCTTACTGCCAAATTTAGAATTAAATTGAAGAAAGTTGAAAAAAAAACACTAGACCATTCAGGTATGACCCAAATTGAACCCTTTACGATTATGCAGTGTAAGTGAGAAATAGATTCAAGGGATTAGATCTGATAGACGGAGTGCCTAAACAACTATGGACGGAGGTTCCTGACATTGTACAGGAGGCAGTGATCAATACCATCCCCAAGAAAAAGAAATGCAAAAAGGCAAAATGGTTGTCTGAGGAGGCCTTACAAAAAGCTGAGAAAGGAAGAGAAGTGAAAGGCGAAGGAGAAAAGGAAAGATATACCCATTTGAATCCAGAGTTCCAAAGAAGAGCAAGGAGAGATAAGAAAGCCTTCCTCAGTGATCGATGCAAAGAAATAGAGGAAAACAATACAATGAGAAAGGCTAGAGACCTCTTCAAGAAAATCAGGGCTACTAAGGGAACATCTCACACAAAGATGAGCACAATAAAGGACAGAAATGGCATGGACCTAACAGAAGCAAAAGGTATTAAGAACAGGTGGCAACAATGCACAGAAGGACTATACAGAAAAGATCTTAATGACCCAGATAACCAAGAAGGTGTGACCACATAACTAGAGCCAGACATCCTGGAATGCAAAGTCAAGTGGGCCTTAGGAAGCATCACTACAGACAAAGCTAGTTGAGGTGATAGAATTCCAGTTGAACTATTTCAAATACCAAAAGATGATGCTTTTAAAGTGCTGCACTCAATATGCCTACAAATTTGGAAAGCTCAGCAGTGGCCACAGGACTGGAAAAGGTCAGTTTTCATTCCAATCCCAAAGAAAGCCAATGCCAAAGAGTGTTCAAACTACTGCACAATTGCACTCCTCTCATATGCTAGCTGGAGAAGGCAATGGCAACCCACTCCAGTACTCTTGCCTGGAAAATCCCATGGATGGAGGAGCCTGGTAGGCTGCAGTCCATGGGGTCGCAAAGAGTCAGACACGACTGAGTGACTTCACTTTCACTTTTCACGTTCATGCATTGAGAAGGAAATGGCAACCCACTCCAGTCCTCTTGCCTGGAGAATCCCAGGGACGTCAGAGCCTTGTGGGCTACCATCTATGGGGTCGCACAGAGTCGGACACAACTGAAGCAACTTAGGAGCAGCGGCAGCATATGCTAGCAAAGTAACCCTTAAAATTCTCCAAGCTAGGCTTCAACAGTACGTGAACCGTGAACTTTCAGATGTTCAAGCTGGATTTAGAAAAGGCATAGGAACCAGAGATCAAATTGCCAACATCCGTTGGATCATAGAAAAAGCAAGAGAGTGCCAGAAAAACATCTATTTCTGTTCATTCTGACAAAGCCTTTGACTGTTTGGATCACAACAAACTGTGGAAAATTTTTCAAGAGATGGAAATACCAGACCACCTGACCTGCCTCCTGAGAAATCTGTATGCAGGTCAAGAAGCAACAGTTAGAACCGGACAGAGCACAACAGACTGGTTCCAAATTGGGAAAGGAGTATGTCAAGGCTGTATATTGTCTGTTTTTTTTTAACTTATATGCAGAGTACATCATGTGAAATGCCAGGCTGGATGAAGCACAAGCTGGAATCAAGATTGCTGGGAGAAATGTCAATAACCTTAGATATGCAGATGACACCACCCTTATGGCAGAAAGTGAAGAACTAAAGAGCCTGTTGATGAGAGTGAAAAAGTTGGCTTAAAACTCAACATTCAAAAAACTAAGATAATGGCATCCAGTCCCATCACTTCATGGCAAATAGATGGGGAAACAATGGAAACAGTGAGAGACTTGATTTTTGGGGGCTCCAAAATCACTGGAGATGGTGACTTCAGGCATGAAATTAAAAGATGCTTGCTCCTTGGATGAAAAGCTACAGTATGTTAAAAAATAGAGACATTACAACCCAAAGAGGTCCACACCAAGAAATTAATTATAATTTCACTATAATTAAAATGAAAGAAGTTAAAGACAAAGGATGTATCACAAAGGCAGCAAGAGAAAAGCAACTAGTTGCATAAAAGAAAACTGACATAGGAAAATCAGCTAACGTTTTAGGGAAACATTGCAAGCCAGAAGGGAGACATATGCTATATTCTCTAGAGAAAGAAAACCTACAAACAGGAATACCCTACCTGGCAAGGATATTATTCAGACTTAAAAAAGAGATAAAGAGTTTCATAGACAAAAAAAGAAAAATGATCAGAGTTCAGCATTACTGAAATGATATTATGAGAAATGCTAAAAGGATTTCTTTAAGCAGAAAAGAAAAAGGGCATAACTAGAAATATAAAAACTATGAAAGGGAAAATTTCACCTGTAAAGGCAAACATACAGTAGAAGTAGTAGATCAGTCAGTTATAAAGCTAGTAGAGAGGTTAAAAGACAAAAGTAGTAAAATCATCTCTATGTACGATAAATAGTTAAGGAATACACAAAACAAAAACATGTAAATATAATTTCAAAAAACATTAAACATAGGGATGAGGAATAAAAACGTAGCATTATAAGAATGCATTTGAAATTAGCAGATTAACTTAATCACACAATGCTAAAGATGGTAATCAAATCTCAAGCAAAAGTGAAAGGAACAAAAATGAACTGCAGAACAATCAGAAAACAATAAAATGGCATAAGCAAATGATTGTCAGTAACTACTTTAAATATAATTGGACTAAATTCTGCAATTAAAAGACCAGAGTAGCTAAACGGGTAAAAAACAAAATCCATATATATATTGCCTATAAGAGACACATTTCAGATATAGAGATACACACAGACTGAAAAATGATGAGTGATGAAGAAAGATATTCCATGGAATGGAAACAAAAAATAAACATAAAGTAGCGATACTTATGTCAGACAAAATTGATTTTAAAATGGAAAATTTTACAAGAGACAGACATTATATAATGATAGAAAGGTTTTTCAAACAAGAAGATATAGCAATTGTCAATGTATATGTACCCAACATGGGAGCATTTAAATAAATAAAGCAAATATTTACAATATAATGGGAGAAATGACCATAAAGCAATAACATTACCGGACTTTAACACCCAGTTACATCTTTGGACAAATCAACCAAAGAGAAAATCAATAAGGCATGATAGGCCTTAAATGACGTTATAACCAGATGAACTTAATAGACATTTATAGCATATTCCAGTAAAAGCAACAGAAAACACTTTTCAAATGAATATGGAACATTCTCTAGGATAGATCACATACTTGACCACAAAAAAAGATTCAATAAATTTTAAAAGACTGAAATAATGTCAAATGTCTTTTCATAATGGTAAATAACTAGAAATCAACTGCAAAGGAAAAGAAGGAAAAAAACTGCAAAACTCACAAATGTGGAGGCTAAACAATATGCTACTGAACAACCAATGGGCCACTGAAGAAAGCAAACAGCACCTTAGACAAGTGAAAGTGAAGACAACCATCCAAACTCTGGACACAGCAAAAGTGGTTCTAAGAGTGATATGGGCCTATAATTTTGTTTTTTTCTGGTTTTGGTATCAAGGGCATGATGCTCTCATAGAATCACTTCAGAGGCATCCTTTCCTGTTCATTTCTTCAAAATAGTTTTGAGAAATATAGACATTAACTCTATATTAAATGTTTGGTAGAATTCATCTATAAAGCCATCTGGTCCTGGACTTTTTATTTGTTTTTGTTTTTTAATTACTGATTCAATTTCTTTAATAGTAATTTTTCTGGTCATATTTTCTATTTCTTCCTGATTCAGTGTTGTGAGATTGCTTATGCTTCTAGGAATTTATCCCTTGACTCTAGGTCATCCATTTTTATTGGCAAATAATTGCTAATATTAATCTCTCTTACCATTTTTTGTATTTCTGTGGTATGGGTTGTAATTTCTTTTCTTTCATTTCTGATTTTGTTAATTTGAATCTTTTCTTTTTCTTGCTGAGCCTGATTAAAGTTTATCCTAACTTTGTATAGGGATAGATGGTTATTAGACTTGTGGTAATTACTTCATAATGTATGTAAATGTCCAATCACTATGTAGTACACCAGAAACTAACATAATATTGTACATCAACTATATTTAAATTTTAATGGAATATTACTCAGCCATAAAAAAGAATAAAATAACAACATATGCAGCAACATGGATGAACCCTGAGATTGTCAGGCTGAGTCAAGTCAGTCAGACAGAGAAAGACAAATATCGTATGATGCCACTTACATGTGAAATCTAGAAAAATTATACAAATGAACTTATTTACAAAACAAAAATGGAGTCATAGATGTAGAAAACAAACATGGTTACCAGGAGGGGAGGGAGAGAGCAATAAACTGAGAAACTTGGAATGGCAATATACACATATTTTATGGCACAGAATAGCTAACTAACAAACCTATTGTATAGCACAGAGAACTCTATTCAATATTCTGTAATGACCTATATAGAAAAGAATCTAAAAAAGAGTGGATATATGTATACATATAACTGGATCACTTTGCTGTACATCTGAAATTAACACAACATTGTGAATCAACTATACTCCAGTAAAAATTAAATTCATTCATTCTTTGAATAAAAAGAGAGAATATTCCAGGAAAAGGCACTAAATGTCCCAAATCACAATCTCCATAAAAAATGGAAATTAAAATGAGATGTCACTTTTGAATATCAGTTTGCCCAAAAAACACTGTGATTGTTATTCAGTATTGGAGAGAATGTGACGTTAGTGCTCCAAAACAACATGCTTGATGTGACTGGAAATCATAAGGTTATCAGAGAATAATTTGACATTTTATGTCAAAAACTGAAAGCACATACTCTGAACCCAATAATTCCAGGTAAGGGTTCTGTTACAGAAATATTCAAATACATTTTTCAAAGAAGTTTTTACAACATGATTTTTTGTAAATAATTTTTAAACATATATACTTATTAAAAGGGGCAAGGATAAACTAATTTTTAGAACACCTAAGCTATGAAATAGCTTTTTTAAAAAAATAGAAAAATAAAATTACATATTACTATTTAAAAAAACATGGTTGAGTAATTATATATTATGATCATCTTCTTTTAAATTATACAAGTTAGGAGGAAAATATTACTAAATATATCTCAATGATACAACTATGGGCTTAAGTTAATTTTTTTCTCCATTCTGTTACTCCATAATAGAATTATATTACATCTTCTCAATAAGAAACTCTTTCTTAGATAAGGTGATAATATTTATTATTAACTCTTTGGATGGGAATTAGAGTACACGTATGTGACATTGAAATGATACTTTTATTCATTAATAAGAGGATGCATGCACTGATATGGGCACTTCAAAAATCTTTCAATGCAGTGATTTTACAAATTAATGTTTCTTTGACTTATTTTATCCAAAGGAAGGTTATGATTATTATTTAGAATACTAAATAATATTCCATTATTAAATAATATTTAATATTCAATAATGGAATATTAAATATTCCATTCAGTTCAGTTCAGTCACTCAGTCGTGTCCGACTCTTTGCAACCCCATGAATCGCAGCACGCCAGGCCTCCCTGTCCATCACCAACTCCCGGAGTTCACTCAAACTCACGTCCATTGAGTCCGTGATATCATCCAGCCATCTCATCCTCTGTCGTCCCCTTCTCCTCCTGCCACCAATCCCTCCCAGCATCAGAGTCTTTTCCAATGAGTCAACTCCACATGAGGTGGCCAAAGTACTGGAGTTTCAGCTTTAGCATCATTCCTTCCAAAGAAATCCCAGGGCTGATCTCCTTCAGAATGGACTGGTTGGATCTCCTTGCAGTCCAAGGGACTCTCAAGAGTCTTCTCCAACACCACAGTTCGAAAGCATCAATTCTTCGGCGCTCAGCTTTCTTCACAGTCTAACTCTCATATCCATACATGACCACTGGAAAAACCATAGCCTTGACTAGATGGACCTTTGTTGGCAAAGTAATGTCTCTGCTTTTCAATATGCTATCTAGGTTGGTCATAACTTTTCTTCCAAGGAGTAAGCGTCTTTTAATTTCATGGCTGCAGTCACCATCTGCAGTGATTTTGGAGCCCCCCAAAATAAAGTCTGACACTGTTTCCACTGTTTCCCCATCTATTTCCCATGAAGTGGTGGGACAGGATGCCACGATTTTCATTTTTTGAATGCTGAGTTTTAAGCCAACTTTTTCACTCTCCTCTTTCACCTTCATCAAGAGGCTTTTTAGTTCCTCTTCACTTTCTGCCATAAGAGTGGTGTCATCTGCATATCTGAGGTTATTGATATTTCTCCCTGCAATCTTGATTCCAGCTTGTGCTTCTTCCAGCCCAGCGTTCTCATGATGTACTCTGCATATAAATTGAATAAGCAGGGTGACAATATACAGCCTTGAAGTACTCCTTTTCCTATTTGGAACCAGTCTGTTGTTCCATGTCCAGTTCTAACTGTTGCTTCCTGCCGTCATGTCCGACTCTGTGCGACCCCAGAGACGGCAGCCCACCAGGCTCCCCTGTCCCTGGGACTCTCCAGGCAAGAACACTGGAGAGGGTTGCCATTTCCTTCTCCAATGCGTGAAAAGTGAAAGTGAAGTCGCTCAGTTGTGTCCGACTCCTAGCGACCCCATGGACTGCAGCCTACCAGGCTCCTCTCCATGGGATTTTCCAGGCAAGAGTACTGGAGTGGGATGCCATTGCCTTCTCCTGACCTGCATACAAATTTCTCAAGAGGCAGGTCAAGTGGTCTGGTATTCCCATCTCTTTCGGAATTTTCCACAGTTTATTGTGATCCACACAGTCAAAGGCTTTGGCATAGTCAAGAAAGCACAAATAGATGTTTTTCTGGAACTCTCTTGCTTTTTCCATGATCCAGCGGATGTTGGCAATTTGGTCTCTGGTTCCTCTGCCTTTTCTAAAACCAGCCTGAACATCTGGAAGTTCACGGTTCACGTATTGCTGAAGCCTGGCTTGGAGAATTTTGAACATTACTTTACCAGCGTGTGAACATTTTAATGACAAAGTGATGTTTCTTTCTATCAAATCCCTATTCTCAAAACAAAAAATGCCATTTGTGTATAGTCTTCTGACAGGCATTTGTATTGAGGTTTTATGTAAACTTCAGTAATAGCTGAAACATAATTCAGAATGTTGTCAGTTGATTCAGTGCTGTCCTGAATTTTAGAAATAAATTCAAATTGCACAAATATCATACAAATATTACTAAGGAAGTATATTAATCAATTTCATTTTCTCTTTTAAAGATGTCTTGTATATACCTTGTTTTGTCAAAAGTTTTAACTTTCGTCTCAGGTTTGAAGGATTCGTTAACAAAAGGCACTACTTGTTACACACAAATAAACAATTTCAATATTTAATGAAGTATTTAACTTATTTTCAATATACAAACATTAAAAGAAAACAGAAATAGAAACAGTAAAGGAGAGTAACAGCACATATATCACCAAATTGGGCAGACCAACATCCAGACTCAAACAGAGCTGGGAAGTCCCACGTAACAGCAATCTTGGGTCCCCGTTAGAAAAAGGCCCCAGGCACTGTGCCTACTCCATGGGTGAGACTGCAACAAATTGCAGCTTTGATGCAGTTTGTAGGATTCTTGCTTACAATCTCAGTCTGCAAACTGATAGTACCATCAGTCTGCAAGCAAACTGCAGCTCTGGTTTGATGTTAATCTTTATTACAATGCTGTTTGTTTTGTCTTAGAATGTTGTAAGCCCTTTGCTTGGTTGGCCAGACCCCCTCTAAGGGCTCAACCCTTTCAAGATCCACCCCCTATTTTATCCATATTGCCCCTGGCTTACTGGTAACAATAGGTACACTCTGGAGCAGGCAGGTAGTCAGGGCAGTATCCAGGCGTGTCAGAAACAAGGTCAGAGCCCTGATCTGCTTTCTTGTCTCTGAAGCTTGAACAAGACTATCTCCATTTAATTTCCCTAACATACCTAAAACATTTAACAATTGAAAATATATGGTACTATAAGAAAGAGAGAGAAAAAAAAAAAAAAACACCACTTAATGGGGTCAAGTTAACTCACTGTGTTCAGACACCTGCAGCGTTGTCTGGTGAAGAGTAGACAGACACACATTGTCTTGCTCCAGAGGCTAAACTAAGTCAGATGTGAGCAAATAGCACACAGCAAGAATGACTTTAGCAGTATAAAAACTTCTAAAGCTTTCGTTTTTTATTTCATATAATTCTCTACTACCTACATGATTTTAAAAAAAAAGTATTATTTTTAGAATAAAAATAACATTTAGAAAAAAGTAGAGAAGAATAAGAGTCATGGATTCTTAAAGAATTGATACAGGAGAAAGACTTCATCCCAGGATCCTTTCCAATGGACAATTAAATTCCAGAGACATATAGGCTAAGTTCCCTCTTTAGTTTGAATAAAAATATCTCTGAAATCTCTTTGAGGTACAACAGACTAACAAGGCATTATAACATTTAGTCCTACATTTACATAAATAGTACTCTACACCTAATTAATCCCCAGGAGCCTAACACATCTGGAAACACCTGCATAGGAAGTGACTCATTTTGTGAATAACATACTTGGTTGAAGTCAGACGCCTCTCTGTGAATGGAAAAAGGTTAAACATCAACCCTAACTGAACTTCAGTTCTCTGCCAAAAAAAAACCAATATTATGCATCTTATTTTAACTTCTGGAAAAATCAAGTTATAGGGTAGATTTCTCTTCATTCACATAATAATACAAATTTCTATGGAAAAATACTAAAAATAGTTATACCAATACTTGACTTCCTAATTTTCTAATCTTCTGTCTCTGTAAATTTATTTTAAACAAATTATAATGCTTTGATAGATTAAAATCAATAAAGGATAACAGTGGAACACACACATATATGTAAGACATATATATATATATATATAGTGCACACACACATTGGGATATATTGGTTTAGTTAAATCGTGTCTGACTCTTTGTGACACCATGGACTGTAGCCCATCAGGCTCCTCTGTTCATGGGATTTTCCAGGCAAGAACACTGGAGTGGTTGCCATTTCCTTCTCCAGGGTATCTTCCCCACCCAGGAACTGAACCTGGGGCTCCTTCATTGCAGGTGGATTCCTTACCATCTGAGCCACCAGAGAAGCCCATATAGATACAGAGAGAGAGAGAGAATACGGTGGCTCCAGATATCCTATTAGTATAAATCAATAGTTAGCAAAGCATTTACTACAAAACTTTACAAAGAACTGCCTGATAGGCACCAGACTGTTTTATATGATCTTCCTCTAAGGAGAAAGACTTTATTTGCTGGCTTTTCTCTCTAGCATTCATAACCTCTCCTAAAAGCACTTTTTTCTTTGAGAGATTATACTCTACTCCCTTTTTCCCATTGGGCATAGCATTGGTTCAAAGATAATTTTCAGGAACCAATCTCTCCTAAAAAAAAACCCCCAAAGACCAAATTTTCCATCTCTCTTCATGGGGAGAGTCAGGCAGTGATCTAAGTTTATTGAATTAAATGCTCTCTGCTCTGAGTATTACACTTAAGGGAAAGATGCCAGAAAAAGTAAGAACAGGTACAGAAAAATTGCCACAGAGGAAGCATGCTTTCAGACTTCATGTTCATGCTCATAGAACTTTGGGGTTGCCTTGATTGCCACTTGTTTTCAAAACAGATCCCCAGGAACCCATAAATCTCTTCTTTCACCTCTATTCTCTTTTATGTTCTCCTTTCCATAAATTAGCCAAAATCAGTTTCTGTTGCTGGCAGCCAACATCCACAGATTTCAGAGGCCAATGACAAAGTTATAGTACTGAATTGAGATACACAGTGAATTACTAACCTTGATATAAAATAATTTTAGGAAGATTTATACATATGCCAGAGACCTAGTTTTACAATGGTGCTAGATACATAGTAGTTTGAAAAACATGCTATTCACAACAGTGGGAAAACCAATCAAACACTAGAATTAAATCACATAAAAGACAAGATGATCTCTCACAGAAAAATACATTTTATTGAGAGAAAGTAAAAAAAGACCTTAAAAACTTGAGAGATATATCATGTTTGCAGATTTGAAGTCTCAAAAATTTAAGGTGTTAATCCTCCCCAACTTTCTCTAAGGACTGAATGAAATCCAAATAAAGATCACAACCTGTGTACGTTTTAACCAACTTGCTACTAAATGTGGAAATGCAAAGAGCCAAGAATAGCCAAGACACTACTGAGGAAGAACAAGGCAAAAAGACTTGCTCAGTGGGATATCGGGAGCTATTTTAAAAACACAATTATTAAAATAATGTTGTACTGGTACAAGGACAGACAAGCGAACAAATGGAATGAAATGGAGAGCTCATTACCACTTGTATGTATATATGGACAATTGATTTTTAACAAAGTTATTACTTTATACAGTGGGGAAAGGACAGTCTTTTTCAACAAATGATTGTAAGACAATTTAATATCCACATCAGTTCAGTTCAGTTCAGTCGCTCAGTCGTGTCCGACTCTTTGCGACCCCATGAATCGCAGCACGCCAGGCCTCCCTGTCCATCAACAACTCCCGGAGTTCGCTCAGACTCATGTCCATCGAGTTGGTGATGCCATCCAGCCATCTCATCCTCTGTCATCCCCTTCTCCTCCTGCCTCCAATCCCTCCCAGCATCAGAGTCTTTTCCAGTGAGTCAACTCTTTGCATGAGGTGGCCAAAGTACTGGAGTTTCAGCTTCAGCATCAGTCCTTCCAATGAACACCCAGGACTGACACAGGGAAGTGTCTTTGTATATGGAAGTGAAAGATTTCTTAAACAAAACACTTAAAAACAAAACAACAGAGAAAAAGACTGACTAACTGGACTACATAAAAATTGATTATTTTTGTTTCCAGCATTAAGAAAATAAAAAGGTAAATTATATACTGGGAGAAGATATTTATAATAAAAATAGAAACATAGTTTTTTTTTTTTTAATACAGTGTGTATGGGGTGTGTGTGTGTGTGTGTGTGTGAATCACACAAATCCATAGAGAAGAGAAAAAAAGATAATATCATAGAAAAATATGGCAAGAGATTTGAACAAAACTTTGTAAGTGCCCAAATGGAACCCAACCTAATCAGTTAGCTATGAAAATTAAAAATATCCTGTTTTCTTGGGCTCCAAAATCACTGAGGATGGAGACTGAAGTCATGAAATTAAAAGAGACTTGCTTCTTGGTAAAAGAAAGCTATGACTAACCTATACAGCATATTAAAAAGCAGAGACATTGCGAGACTTGCTTCTTGGTAAAAGAAAGCTATGACTAACCTATACAGCATATTAAAAAGCAGAGACATCGCTTTGCTGATAAAGGTCTGCATAGTCAAAGCTATGGTTTTACCAGTAGTCATGCCTGGATGTGAGAGTTGGACCATAAAGAAGAATGAGTATTGAAGAAGTGATGTTTCTGAATTGTGGTGCTGGAGGACTCTTGAGAGTCCGGTGGACTAAAAGATCAACCAGTCAATCCTAAAGGAAATCAACCCTGAATATTCATTGGAAGGACTGATACTGAAGCTGAAGCTCCAATACTTTGGCCACCTGCTGCCAAGAGCTGACTCACTGGAAAAGACCCTGATCCTGGGAAAGATAGAAGGCAAAAGGAGAAAGGGGCAGCAGAGGATAAAATGGTTAGATAGCATCATTGACTCCATGGACATGAATCTGAGGAAACTCCATGAAATAGTAGAGGACAGAGGAGACTGGCGTGCTATAATCCATGTGGTCACAAAGAGTCAGACATGACTTAGCAAGTAAACAACAACTACAGTGGGACTATTGGGCTTTCCAGTGGCTCAGTGGTAAAGAATCCACCTGCAGTGCAGAGATGCAGGTTCAGTCCCTAGCATGGGAAGATCCCCTGGAGAAGGAAATGGCAACCCACTCCAATATTCCTGCTTGTGAAATTTCATGAACAGAGCAGCCTGCTAGGCTACAGTCTACGGGGTCACAAAAGAGTCAGACACGACTTATTGATGAAACTGTAAACACATCCATCAGAGTAACTAGAGTTTTAAAACCTGACATATACCAAAGTTGGTAAGGATGTGAAGTAATGGGGAAATATAAAATGGGAGTGCACAGTTATATCACATGAGAAACAATTCAGCAATACCCAGCAATACTAGAGCTAAAGATACATGTTGTTAGCAGCCTCACTTAAATATTACCCAAGAGACATGAAGAAAAAACAAGAATCAATTCAAATGCATGTGAAGAGAGAATGGATTTTAAAAGTGAAAAACCACCACACACACACAGACTGCACAGCAGTAAAAACGAACAAAGTACAGCTACACACAACACGGCTATGTGCCTACATGTCACAGATATCACACAAAGTACAGCTACACACAACATGTGATTCGTGCCTACATGTCACAGATATCACGCTGGGAGAAAGAAGCTAGGCATGAAAGGACACAGTACATGATTCCATTTCTTTAACAAATGGTGACGTTAACATGGTTAGGGATGCGTACCTAAGAGTTAAAACTATAAAGTAAAGCAAGAAAATTAATGACATTAAATTAGTATGGTCAGCATAAAAATTAACTTAGGAGGCTAAGGCACAGATGGTGATCAGGAAGGCAAAGATCTATTTCCTGTCCTGCGTGTGGTTGCACAGAAATTAACAGAAATGTTTATATTTCTTCAATATAAATATAGTGCATAATTTTGCTTTAAAGATTTTTCAGAATATATGTCATGGCAATAAAAATTCAAATAAAAACAAAGGTTACTCTCCAAATGGCAATTTTTAAAAAGCAAAAGGCCACACATATATTAATAAAAGAGCACTGGGAATTTTGTTTTATTTCCTGCTTGGATTCATGTATTTAGCATGATTTTAATACATTGTTCCTTCTCCTAAAAATGGCTTTCCCTAACATATCAAATTATATTATTTTCTTACTCTATTGATATTTTTTTTTGAAATTATGGGCAAGATAAATTCTGTAATAGGAATAAAATTAATTAAAATATTAAATATATCATTTACAAAATTTATTGATCATCCAAGTAATCAATTATCTGCAGACTGGGCAGTTAATACACCTCAGAGACTGAGAAGGAAACAAAATATGTAGGAAATACTAGTGGACCTGTTTCTTATGTATTTTCTGATATACTGAGGTAAAATAATATTCAAAACCCTCAACACATTTAACTCATTTTATGCAAATATCATGGCTTCTTTAGTTATTTAACTGTTATTTGGCTCTTGTGCTTTGAGGCTTAATTAAAAGTTTAAACTCATGTAGAATATTTATCTTTTCTCTAGTTTTAAACAAAATTTCTAGCAATAAAGACCATTCTGAATAAATTCAAGTCTGAGATCAGATAAGACCAGAACAATAATAGAGAAGAAATTTATTACTAAAAATTTGCATGCTGTTCTCCCCAAAATATTTTTGAGACAGGACAATTTAACAAAATCATACATTTTTATTCTAACTTTGTGTTGCATAATGAATAGATGTACATATGGCATTTTAAAAAATAACCAATAATGTATTACTCCAGCAGGATTAAAAGCACAGTTGATTATTACATTGAGAGTGCATATACAGGAACAAAACTATTTACCCTTAGCAATCCAATACCTAAATATGTCTTATTTATAATTTAATAAAATATTTTATTCATAGAAATGTTTGGAACATATATATCATAAATATAATGGAAAAGTAGATTATCCAGATTGCTTCATACACATCCTTCCAAATTCTCTAAGAAGCAATAAAATCTGTATTTGGTTTATATACTCCTCTACTCCAGTACTCTTGCCTGAAGAATTCCACGGACAGAGGAGTCCGGCAGGCTACAGGCCATGGGGTTGCAAAGAGTCAGACACGACTGAGCATGCACACAAAATACATCTCTTTCCATGTGTTTTTTTTTTTTCATTTAATTTCCAATATTTCTTCTTCAGTTTTCTCAAAGGCTCTTTTCATTCCCTCTCCCCTTCCATCAAAGTCCATTATCATCTCGTCACTCTCTATAACAAAGCAGAATTTTCCTAAGAGACATCATTAAAAGCCTTTGTATATGCCTTATGCTTATCTGATCTCACATAAGGTGAGATTTTTCTTCCTTGTTTCTGCTCATTCCAAGTTTTTTACTGACATAATTCATCTGTCACTGCAATAGCTCTAAGGTTCATTTACCACATTCATTTGCTAAGATCCTTATTCTATAAGGGAGGCTATGAAATCATATTCCCTTGGGATAATTAACACTAGAAGAGTTGTCTTCCTGCCAGAAATGCTTTAGGTAAAACTTGCCTGAAACAATGAAAAATGTATTAGACAGTGTAAGAAGCCTTTTTTGGTCTTATGGTGTATAATGAGATATTATGTGATTATCTGGGGCATTTTTAAACATGCTTGCCTGAACAACAGGACACTAGTAATACAACAGAATCTTATGTATTCTGATGGTTTGGGGTCAGAAATAAACTAGATATTCTAAAAATACAAAGTATCAACTAAAAATGCCTTTGTTCTTTCCATAATGGGAATAGATTTGTCAAAGGTTGATATATGACGGGACATTTCTGCTGTTATAGCTAACATGAGCTTTTTTAAAAAATAATACAATAGTCATAATGTACTCAAAGTGATATGCACACTGCATTGCTGAAATCATCTAAGAATTCTCCTGAGCCAATATAGGAAAAACACAATTATCCCAGATCCTGTGCATTTTTTAATGGTTTAATGAGTAAAAAATATCCCTATGAGAGATAATCCTAAAATAATATAATTATGAATATTAGATAAATGATACCTTAATTCACCAACTGGTTATTGAAAACTTTGTATTTGATGCAGTTCTAAGTGTATGAACTTGCATGACTATAACACGGCTTTGCTACTGAGTATCTTATGGTCTCTTAGAAAAGACCTTTACACAGGTAACTACTATTCAGAGCAGCACATGTTAGGTGTCATAAGAAAGCAAAACTAAGGACCCTACAAATAACAGGAAGAAAAAGGTCATTTTTTAGGCTGGCTACATTTGATCAGGAATTTGAAGATGCCATGTCAGCTTACATTAATGAACTGGTAGCATTTCAATATGTGATGACAGAGGGAAGAAAGTTCAGGTAACAGAAACATAGAGATGCAGGTACAGGAAGAGAGAAGCCGAGGATGAAGAGGGGATTTCTGAATGGACTTTGACTAAAATGTTGACCACAGGTGGATGATTTAATATGTTGAGAGGTTGTTAGAGCTCAAACTTTGATTGATTTTGTATGCCAAGTTAAGAAGTTTGGACTTTATTCATCAGACATGTGAGAAGTGTTAATAAAACAAACATTAGTTTCATTTAATCATAATGTCAACTTTTATGAGCTTGTTGATAAAGCCCCATTTTACAGTTAAGGACACTGAAACTTAGATTAATGAGTGTGTCCAAAACTGAAGAATAGAAAGTGGTCTTTATTCCATAATCCATATTCTTTTCTACATGACAATGCAAAAGTGACTACAATAATATGAGCAATGTAGTGTTTTCGACAATCAAATAATATGTATAATAGGTGGCAAAATAGTGAAGGAAAAGACTGAAGTCAGATACACCATGAAGTTGTTATAAAAATGGTCCAGATGAGACGAAATATAAACCTGCAGTAATTGTAGGAAAATAATGGAAAAGAAATATTTCAAACAATACTGCAAAGAATCCACACAGCTTCTTAATTGAATTATAAAAGAATATCACAATAACTTCAAGTGACTATTTCTATATTAAAGGTGAATTTTTAAAAACATTATTTGAAATTTTAACCCAGTTAAGACCGACCCCCTAAAATTAAGAAACAACACGTATTTAAATACTAAGAAATAGCTCACCAATTCCAAACATAATTCTCTAAATATCAAAAATGTTATAAGATATAATACTTAAGCCATCTGCTTTACTTCTCTGTTCCTATAATTTGGGTTAAAATAACCTGGTAAAATTAGACAAAAATAAGCATGGTGTTGTATGGATTAAAATAATTCTTGAAATCGATATTTTCAATTCATTTATGCCAGAAACGAGCTTGTATGCAAGATGGTAACTTAACCAAGAAGCTAGAGGAATTAAAAATACATTTCTTTTTGAAATCAACTAAAAGCATCATTAATTCTAAGTATTTCCTTGATGCCTGTCACCATGGTATCAAATCATAGAACTATTAGAAGAGAAACATTAAAAGGAATTGAAACTTTGACGTCTTTTTATCCCATTGTAAGTCATATCAAAGCTTAGGAACTAAGAGAAATGCTTCCACGCTATTTATTCTTAGGTTAAAGGGGGATGTTGGGGGAAAAAGGTGTCTTTGATGTATTTCTGTACATTTTAATACTGAGACTAGAGTTAGTCTCCAAGAGTATGGATCAGCAGCTAGGGCATCTAACTGAAAACTCTGCCTCTGGCTTCAGTGAATGAAGTTCACTACAAGCCAACAAATTCAAAGATCACAGACTTAAGTAAAATGAAAAGCTGTAATAAGGACCAGGGCAGAGAGGAGAGATGCTAGAAAACATAATTTTGCCTCTTCTAGGCTACACCTATAGTTTTACACCAGCTTCTGAACAGTACTTCGTGTGTTATTAAACAACATACCAGTTATATTACAATTGGACATTATGGAAGTGTTTCTGCCATGGAATTCATCTTAAATTAGAGTCAGAATAAATAGAAATTACTTTAATGGCTTTCAAGTAGACTATTCAGAAGTAGCAAAATATTCAGATCTACATTTAAATCTTTAGCCACATTTATGTCTTAGTATCAATAACACAGGGATGTTTCAGGGTTCCAAGCATGGACCAAAAAAAAAAAAAAATTGGGGTTCTTGAACAACTGGATATTCACCAAAAAAAAAAAAAAAATAGTGAATATATATCTAGCCCTTATACCTTTCCCAAAAATCTGTTTAAAATGGATCACAAACCTAAAAGTAAAACACAAAACTATGATTTTTAGAAAACAACTTTGGGGAAAACTTGACAAAAACATGGTCAAATGACGTCATCTCCAAAACTGATAAAGATTAAATTGTCTCAAGCTTTTAGGAGTGTAGAGAATTAATAAATATATTGAAATTTTAAATGTTTATACCAATTGATCCAGTAATATCATCTAGAAATTTATTCTAAAATAATTAAATATGAAAAACATTTATTTCCAAATATTTATTCTCTCATATAACAGGAAAAATTGCAGGTAGCACTTAAAGGGAAATCATAATAGAGGGAAATTTATTAAATAAATTCTGGTCGCTCCCTGCAATAGATTACCATGCAATTATCAAAGTGGAGCTGCTGTATGTCTCATTGACAAGGAAATATCTTGCTTAAAAATTGAGTTTGAAAAGCAGTTTGTAAAATTATACTTCTAACACAATTTATATGAAATTATAGTCTGCATATATTATTTGTGTTTCACTTTGTGTATGTGTGTATGTGTGTGCAAAGAGGGAGGGCTCAGAAGGAATCTTTGCTTTTATTTTTTACATCTCAACTTGTTAAGAATATAGTAGATCTAGGAAAAAATAATCAAAACAAGCAGGCAAGCATGCAAACAACAAAAACAAAATCAGAGAGCTTATTTAGGAATACTTCTCTGAGAGGAGACTTGGCCATATGGAGTAGCCAACCTCACTAATAGTTATCATAATAACAAACATTGTATCTATAAGTTATTGTAACAGGATTTGGAATTACACTCATGATTCTGGAACCCAGAATAAGTAACCAAGTCTTCCTCTAACTTCCCTTTTATCGTCTGTAAAGTCCAGATAACCATGATGGTGTGATCACTCACCTAGAGCCAGACATGGAATACGAACTCAATTCGTATTGGGCCTTACGAAGCATCAATACAAACAAAGCTAGTGGAAGTGATGGAATTCCAGTTGAGCTATTCCAAATCCTAAAAGATGATGCTGTAAAAGGGCCGCACTCAATATGCCAGCAAATTTGGAGAACTTAGCAGTGGCCCCAGGAATGGAAAATGTCAGTTTTCATTCCAATCCCAAAGAAAGGCAATGCCAAAGGCAATGCCAACTACCACACAATTCCACTCATCTCACACACTAGAAAAGTAATGCTCAAAATTCTCTAAGCCAGGCTTCTTCAACAATACATGAACCATGAACTTCCAGATGTTCAAGCTGGATTTAGAAAAGGCAGAGGAACCAGCGATCAAATTGCCAACATCTGCTGGGTCATCGAAAAAGCAAGAGAGTTCCAGAAAAACATCTACTATTGCTTTATTGACTACACCAAAGCCTTTGACTGTGTGGATCACAACAAACTGTGGAAAATTCTGAAAGAGAAGAGAATACCAGACCACCTGACTTGCCTCCTGAGAAATCTGTATGCAGGTCAAGAAGCAACAGTTAGAACTGGACATGGAACACAGAATGGTTCCAAATAGGAAAAGGAATATGTCAAGACTGTATCTTGTCACCCTGCTTATTCAACTTATATGCAGAGTACATCATGTGAAATGCCAGGCTGGGTGAGGCACAAGCTGGAATCAAGATTGACAGGAGAAATATCAATAACCTCAGATATGCAGATGTCACCAACCTTATGGCAGAAAGCAAAGAAGAACTAAAGAGCCTGTTGATGAAAGTGAAAGAGGAGAGTGAAAAACTTTGCTTAAAACTCAACATTCATAAAACTAAGATCATGGCATATGGTCCCATCACTTTATGGTAAATAAATGGGAAAACAAGGGAAACTGTGAAAGAATTTTTGGGGGCTCCAAAGTAATTGCAGATGGTGACTGCAGTCAAGATAATAAAAGACACTTGCTCCTTGGAAGAAAAGTTATGACCAACCTAGACAACATATTAAAAAGAAGAGACATTACTTTACCAAAAACAATCCATCTCGTCAAAACTATGGTTTTACCAGTAGTCATGTATGGATTTGAGAGTTGGACTATAAAGAAAGCTGAGCACTGAAGAATTGATGCTTTTGAACTGTGGTGTTGGGCAAGACTCTTGAGAGAGTCTGCAAGGATATCCAATCAGTCCATTCTAAAGGAGATCAGTCCTGGGTGTTCTCTGGAAGGAGTGATGCTAAAGCTGAAATTCCAGTAATTTGGCCACTTCATGCGAAGAGTTGACTCATTGGAAAAGACTGATGCTGGGAGGGATTGGGGGCAGGAGGAGAAGGGGACGACAGAGGATGAGATGGCTGGATGGCATCACCAACTCAATGGACGTGAGTTTGAGTGAACTCCGGGAGTTGGTGATGGACAGGGAGCCCTGGCGTGCTGCAATTCATGGGGTCGCAAAGAATTGGACACGACTGAGTGACTGAACTGAACTGAACTGACTGATGCTGAAGCTGAAACTCCATTACTTTGGCCACCTGATGTGAAGAACCGACTCATGGGAAAAGACCCTGATGCCAGGAAAGATTGAAGACAAGGAAAAGGAGACGACAGAGGATGTTATGGTTGGATGGCATCACCGACATGTTGGACATGAGTCTGAGTAGGCTCCGGGAGTTGGTGATGCACAGGGAAGCCTGGTGGGCTGCAGTCCATGGGGTCACAAAGAGTAGGACATGACTGAACAATTTAGCTGAACTGAACTGAACTGAAAGTCCTAGAAACCCTAACCAGGTGGTGGGTATATACCTCTCACCCTCTTACTTCTTTCCACCCTTACAGCCTGAGTGTTCCTCTTAGATAAGGGATTTTTATCATGTCATTATAATGTGTTCTATCCTGCTCTCTGAATCACCAACTTAAAAATTCTTTAATGAATTCCCATGGCTCTTAAGATAAAGATAAAACACTTTAGGACACTACCTGATGGCTTTTCCCTACCTGCTCCACCTCTAAAATAGGCTACATTCTATTCTACACTCCAGTCATGCCTCTCTTCCTTCAGCCCCTCAGACTAGCTGGGCTCCCTTCCCTGTCCTCTTCCTCTACTTAACTCTTGCTTCTCCTCCACATGTCAGTTCAAGCACGGTTCTTACCAAAGTCCTCCTTGACCTCCTGACTAGGTGAAATCTTCCATTAGGCTGTCACATAACATTGTTACTTCTATTGTTCTTACCATGGCCACAATGTATGATAAATCAGATTAATGCCTCTCTCCCCTACTTCACAGCATGCTCTAAGAAGTACAGGGAACATGTCTATTTTTGTTTACCATTGCATTTCCAGCACACAGCTTGATACCTAGAAGGAACTCAATAAATCATTCACTGAATAGATAAATAAGTTAATCAATCAATCACTATCAAAGCTAACAGAATTCTTAGAGGTTCATCCCCCTTACAGGATCCAGTTTAGCATATTAGGCTGCAATGTTTACACTGTACATTAAGTTTACAACAAAAATCATATGAACAGACTATCACTAAACTTATAAAGTCATATTTTTAGAATATTAAAAAGAAGAAAATTAAGAAATGTTTTAAATACCAGTAAAATGAGAGTAAAACATATTTTCTCTCAATATTTAACTTTTTATGCAAAGGAGAAAGGGGCTCAGCATATTTGAAATTAGAAGTAATGCCACAATCTATTCAACTAACTAAATCGGCATTACTGAAAATCTCTGACATGGCTACAGGAAAATAAAATAATGGTGGTGTCTCTTTTTTACTGGCTATAAGTTTGATGATCTAAGGCAGATTATCTTTCAAACTCCTTTCCAGCTATTTGATGCATAAAATACAGGAAATGGCACAACAGAAACCATCTAAAGATATTTAAGATTTCATACTCCTTAAAGCTAACACCATAGGTTGCTATCTTAAATTATGTATAGATACCCAAGGGGGAAAAATAAACTGACAAAGTAGGAAAAAAAATTTTTTTTCTTCAAAAAATCTTTCAGCTGTTTTATCAAGATGGCCTTGAGCAGAAATCCTCTGATATGGGCAGTCATGTCCAAACTTTGAGATTAAAGATAAAACCAGGATTTCACAGACATCATCTAGAGTTTCTTGAACAGTTTATCAGTGTTTTGTGGTTTGTATCTTTCTTAAAAGCAAATCAGATTCTGCATGAGCCTTAATCTGGAATTCAGCCAATGACTACTGAAATTCAGTGACACTACACTAAGAGCAGAATGTTCAATCATAAAATTATTTTTTTGTGAGATTAAGTGAAGCACCACCTTCAGTGTATGAAAAAATCCTATAAATATGGATAGAACAAGCTAGGCTTTAGATCCCTTGACTGCTAGAATTAGCAGCAGAAAGATAAATATGGATTTTGGCACCCAGAACGGGAACAGGTTTTTTTAGGGGAAAACCTGTTATGTAAACTAAAAAGTAAAGAGGTAAACTCAGGGATAACAAACAGTAAACCTGGTTAGATGCATCTTTACCTCACAGTATTTTCAGAAAGCAACATAAATCCAGAGTCGTAGTTAACTATGGAGAGCAAATGATGATATTTGGAGAAAACATTAAAGTTTCATAATCATTGAGAAAACACACTTTCTAGAAATCTTACCTCCTGGCACAATTCAGTATCTGGGCTGGGCTGTTTCTAAGTTGATTTTACACATGACTGGACTTTAGTGAGTCACCAGCATAGCCTCTGCTCGGCTCCTTCTGTCCTTTTTTTGCAGTTACATGCAAGCTGGTCATCCAGGTTTTCTACACCAGGGATACTACTCAAGTAGTAGCTGAATGTACACCAGTGCAAGAAAGATATAACATGAAAATTTCCTTTCTGGTTAAGAGGGGGAAATTGGAGCATTTATGGGCATTAAAGGACTTAGCAATGCATTGAGGAAGGAGAAGTATTCCCTTAGCACAGTCTTCTGTAATTGATTGGAGATTATTTAAGCTCCTTTAGTGTTACCTGTACTTCTAATTAGGTCCAATTTAGCGTTCCAGAAAATGATTCCCGAAGGAAAGTTTTTTTGCCTTCTATGTAGGGGAACAGAGCATAATGATTAGTTCAATAGATGTTCATGGTTCAAAACAAGATAACATAATGTTTAAGAGAAGATAACCTTACCAACCCACTGGCAGGGTTTATACATTCAATATGAAGGAATTTGCAAATTGCAGAGCATTCAACATGTGAAGCTTTTTGAGTTTTGCTGAACTGAGTAGATAATCACTTTTTTAAATAAAAGGAGCAAGATGACAATAGATAAGCACAGTTGCTTTTATGGGCACTTATTTCCTGAGTATCTGTTTTTTTTGTCTACTTGTTTGTTTTAATAAATAATATCATATCTACAGACTGAAATTTCCCTGGAATTTACACAAATTCTCAACTCACTTTCTGGATTAAAAATTAGTCAGCTATTTCAGAATAATGAAGAAAATACAAGTTAGATGAGAACAAGTGTCTCCAAACACTGCAGTTCTGTTTCTGCATCTTAGAAATAAACATTGGGTTCGACTCTTTCTCTCTTATTCGTCCTTTCTCATAGATAGCAGTTAGCACTATTTTCTGAACTCAAATCTACCTTTCAGTTCAGTTCAGTTCAGTCACTCAGTTGTGTCCAACTCTTTGCGACCCCATGAATTGCAGCACACCAGGCCTCCCTGTCCATCACCAACTCCCAGAGTTCACCCAAACTCATATCCATCGAGTCAGTGATGCCACCCAGCCATCTCATCCTCTGTTGTCCTCTTCTCCTCCTGCCCCCAATCCTTCCCAGCATCAGAGTCTTTTCCAATGAGTCAACTCTTCGCATCAGGTGGCCAAAGTACTGGAGTTTCAGCTTTAGCATCACTCCTTCCAAAGAACACCCAGGACTGATCTCTTTCAGAATGGACTGGTTGGATCTCCCTGCAGTCCAAGGGACTCTCAAGAGTCTTCTCAACCAACACCCCAGTTAAAAAGCATCAAGTCTTCGGTGCTCAGCTTTCTTCACAGTCCAACTCTCACATCCATACATGACCACTGGAAAAACCATAGCCTTGACTAGATGGACCTTTGTCGGCAAAGTAATGTCTCTGCTTTTTAATATGCTATCTAGGTTGGTCATAACTTTTCTTCTAAGGAGTAAGCGTCTTTTAATTTCATGGCTGCAATCACCATCTGCAGTGATTTTGAAGCCCAAAAAAATAAAATCTGATACTGTTTCCACTGTTTCCCCATCTATTTCCCATGAAGTGACTTTACTATCATTAAAAAAAAAACAGTGAGTTGAAATGTACAGTTAAGAAGTACCAGCCATTTTAATTGGATGTTATCATGTATTTGAGATTATAGAATATTTCAGACCTTCAAGATGTAAACATGGTCAAAATGTATACAAAGTCATACCATTATACTTAGAAACTATACCTCTAGAATTAACCTTATCAGAATAATTAGAAATGGACTCAACATCTTGCATATCCTATTATTTATTATAGCATTACTTGAAAACTGGAAAATGAGTGAAACAACCTAAAGATACCAAAATAGGAGGCTGGCTCAATAAAAGTAACATCTGCAATTATGTAGCTGCAAATCACAGGAAATCTGACTAATTCAGACTTGATAATATGAGTTAATTTTCCTCAAGTAATTAGTCTACTTGGAAGCAGTGGCTCATAATGCTTTAGGTACTCAACAACACCACCAGGATTTTTCTATATTTCTGATCTAACATCCTTAGAACATCTCATTCTCATACTTAAAAGATGGCAGACTGAGCTCAGACCTCTTTCAAGGTAGAAAGAAGGGGATAATGGTAAAAAATTTCAACATATCAGTCCTTTTTAGCTAAACCTTCCCAGAAATCCAGAAAGAAACTTCTACTGAAATCCTATAGGCCTTAAATAGGTTATATTGCTGACCCTCGCTAGAAATCAAGGCAATGGCAACCCACTCCAGTACTCTTGCCTGGAAAATCCCATGGACGGAGGAGCCTGGTAGGCTGCAGTCCATGAGGTCGCTAAGAGTTGGGCACGACTGAGCGACTTCACTTTCACTTTTCACTTTCATGCATTGGAGAAGGAAATGGCAACCCACTCCAGTGCTCTTGCCTGGAGAATCCCAGGGACAGGGGAGCCTGGTGGGCTGCCGTCTATGGGGTCGCAGAGTCGGACACAACTAAAGTGACTTAGCAGCAGCAGCAGCTAGAAATCAAGTGCTAAAGACTAGTATTTCTTTTCCAGCCTCAATTCCTAGAAGTAGAAAGAGATGGAAATGTAAGCTGAGTTACCAACCAACAGTAGTGGCCACACAAACTACATCTTTGAGATAAGTTACATGAGAACAGGAACTTTATCTCTTGCCTTTTAATGCTTGGCACACAAAAATGTTCAATGGGTGATAATGAATGAATGCACTGATAAATAAAAGGGACACAGGCAGTCATAAACATATATTTTTCAAAGGATATTAAGAGCACTGGGGATTGTTCCCAAAAAATATATGAAGAAAGCAGAGTACAAACCAATATATTCTGTGACCCTAATTCTGTAACATACATATATAAACAAGATTGAATACAAATTCCATATTGTTAAAGTGGTTCTCCCTCAGTAGTATTACTATGAGTAATCCTGTTGTATCTTAGTATCTTCACTGTAAATTTGGTAACATCAAACTGCTTTCTTTCTTTTAATGTCCTGGCCAGTATTAAAATTTTGTTTTAACTTTGTCTTCCTGCCTGATTCTCTTGAAATTATGCTCCAGATAACTTTTGTGGTGCTTATATTCTGCTGAACCTCTATTTGAGGTCAATCCTGACTGTTAAATGGTTTATAAAAAAGGGAACAATTGGTGAACATTGGTGACAATTTTTGTAATTCTACAGAGCCATGCATTTTCTTTTCCTATTGAAATAGCATGATTCCCCATTTGATAATATTTTAGTGGTGTTACGTGAGTTTTAATAAGCACAGTATGTCATGCAGTCCATTAGAATAATGTACTAAAGTCCCTGCTCCCAAGGGTTTCACAGTCCAGAAAAAGACAAACAGAGGTACTAAGACTATAAGTACATGACACAGATGCATCAGTGGTACTAAAGCTACAATGAGAGTGTGAGCACAAGCGTGGAGGAAGGTCATAGTATCAATTAGGCCAGGAGGGATGAAGGCAGCTTTATGGATAAGATGATACACACACAGGTGGACTCTGAAAGGAAGGGAATGGAGGTAAAGCATTCAGGAACAATAAAAAGAGAATATATTTTGAATGATTACACATTTCTATGGAAAGAAGCCTGGGGCATTTTTTCCTTCAATCACTTTACTCACAAACCTGCTTCCAAATCCAGTAAGTTTCTGATTAACAAACATCCTTCACTGTGTCATAAAGGAAAGGTCTTAAAAATCAATAATAAGATGACTTCCCAGGCACAAATTTGTATCATGCTTCTCAAAATCAGGCCACATTTCAGAGACATTGCTTCAATCATTTTAAAAACCTGATACACTATTATAAGGTGCATGCTTAGTGCAGAGAAACAGCTCCACATTATCTTTCATTACAGCCCAACTATAATTGAAATCCCAGCCTTATAAATGGTTTTGGAAGTCCATCCATATGATAGGTTTCAGGGGCTCATAAATATGGAGGGACACTTCTCTATTCAATAATATAGAATGATGCATCTATTGCAAATGCTAATATTTTATATAAAATAAATGCAAAATCTTTGCCATTACTAATGGAGCCCACCCATCCTTAAGCCTTGCTTCTTCCTCCCCTCATGTGGCTGATCTCTACTATTAGCAAGATATAAACCTCACTTTCTCTGGAATCCTTTGCTAACTCTGGAACCTGGGAGAGAAATCTTCCCTGTTGGCTTCCTTATCTTCCCATGCTCCTCATCTTAAACCATATCTATTAGTTGTCCTTGTTCTTCACTACACTTCCAGTGCTCATGGACTATAGACCCTCAAGAAGGCTAAGTATAAGGTTACAGTTAAGAGAAAGGGCTCCAGAGCAGGGCTACCTGGGACCGGTCAAACCCCAGCTCTGCCACTCAGTGGTTTCAGATGGTCTGGCTCCAAAATCACTGCAGATAGTGACTGCAGCCATGAAATTAAAAGATGCTTGCTCCTTGGAAGAAAAGTTAGATTTTATTCTAGTTTTCTCCTTGGAAGAAAACCTAGACAGCGTATTAAAAAGCAGAGACGTTACTTAGCCAACAAACTCAAAATTATGGTCTTTCCAGTAGTCATGTATGGATGTGAGAGTTGGACCATAAAGAAGGCTGAGTGCCAAAGAAATTGATGCTTTTGAACTGTGGTGTTGGGGACTGCCAGGAGATCAAACCAGTCAATCCTAAAGGAAATCAGTCTTGCCTATTCATTGGAAGGACTGATGCTGAAGCTCCAATATTTTGGCCACCTGATGCGAAGAGCTGACTCATTGGAAAAGACCATTATGCTGGGAAAAATTGAAGGCAAGAGGAGAAGGGGACGACAGAGAATGAGATGATTGGATGGCATCACTGACTCAATGGACATGAGTTTGAGCAAGCTCCAGGAGATGGTGCAGGACAGGAAAGCCTGGTGTGCTGCAGTCCATTGGGTTGCAAAGAGTCAGACACAACTGACCAACTGAACAACAACAACTTAACCTGTTTATTCCCTAGCTTCCTCATTTGTAAAATGGAAACCATAACAATATTTATTCCATTGTGTTGTAATGAAGATAAAGTGATTTAATATTTTAAAGCATTTATTCTGGGACTTGACTTATGGTAAGTATTATACAAGTTTAGATATTTTAACAGTGTTTGCCCAAGACTAACATCATTCCTGGCCCCAAACTTTAATATAAGTTGTGTTGTGTTGACTAAAGGAATGGAAGAAAATCACAGATCAGAATTTTGTTCTCCCATCCCATTCTTTCCACTGTTTTGCCTATTTTCCTTCCTTATTTCCCAGACTGAAGCTCCTTCACTTCTTTTTTATTCTTTCTTCCTCTCTCACTCACATTTCAGACATCCAATCAATACTCTAAGATATTATAAAGTCCTTGGCTTAGAATCTATGCAATTCCACACACCTCATTTGCTGGACTGAAAGGTAAGGCTTAGCTAAAGATAAGTTTATTTCTCCTTAAGAAACATTCTTTAGAAATAACACAAAATAGACAACTATAAAGAAAGGTAAGTAAAGATTACAGTCTACTCAGAAGAACTGGAGCAATCCTTGAAATCAGTATTTCAAGTATAAAATGCTCAATATGTGCTAGCCAAGATTATCTATAATTTTCTAGATGATCAGATAGGTTTTTACTATAAACTGATGGGGAGGCCCAAATTCAAAGTATAGACTAATGCAAAAAAGTATACAAAGGTGCTCCTGGAGAATAAAGAACAATCAATGAAGAGGAGTACACAGGAGTACACTGAAGAGGAGTATAAAAAGAATTTTTGCCTGTATTTTAGCAGACCTAGAGGCTGTAGGGAGAAGGCAATGGCAACCCACTCTAGTACTCTTGCCTGGAATATCCCATGGACAGAGGTGCCTGGTAGGCTACAGTCCATGGGGTCGCAAAGAGTTGGACACAACTGAGCGACTTCACTTTCACTTTTCACTTTCATGCACTGGAGAAGGAAATGGCAACCCACTCCAGTGTTCTTGCCTGGAGAATCCCAGGGACGGAGGAGCCTGGTGCGCTGCCGTCTATGGGGTCGCACAAGAGTCGGACACGACTGACATGACTTAGCAGCAGCAGCAGAGGCTGTAGAAACAGGAGCAATGCTTTCACTCCTGAGGTAAGACTGAAGCTCTCTTCTCATATCCCATAGCATTCTCTAGCTCATCTACCATGGGTACATGAGGATGTCCAACGTCCCATATGGCGAGATGGTAAATGTAATTAGAGGCTCTCCCTACAAAAAATCTCAAGGCAAAGATTAAAGAGAAAGTAATAGGACCCCCAGCCCCTCTTCAGCCTCAAGACACAGTCATGCTCTCAACCTAGTTTCACTAGAAAAGCATGCACTTTGGACTGATGTGGCTTCATTTATAATGCTGACTTTTCAGCATAATTATGAATGCATTTAATGTTAACATTTTCTATCATCTAGGACCACTATGAGAAAGAAAATTAAGCAATTTTAATCTCATCCCACAATATATGTTAGAAACACAAAATATGTTTTCCCTTGCTAATAATGGCTATGAGCAAGGCAATGGGAATACAGATGTGAATAAAATGTAGCTGTTTCCACTGAGAAGCTCACATTCAAAGTCAAGGATGTGAGCCATAAACACCAATACAGTATATTAATGCATATATATGGAATTTAGAAAGATGGTAACAATGACCCTATATGCGAGACAGCAAAAGAGACACAGATGTAAAGAACAGACTTTTGGACTCTGTGGGAGTGAGGGTGGGATGATTTGAGAGAATAGCAATGTGAAATAGATCACCAGCCCAGGTTCAATGCATGAGACAGAGTGTTCAGCGCTGGTATACTGGGATGACCCTGAAGGATGGGATGGGGAGGGAGGTGGGAGGGGGCTTTAGGATGGGAAACACATGTACACCCTTGGCTGATTCATGTCAATATATGGCAAAAACCACTACAATATTGTAAAGTACTTAGCCTCCAATTAAAATAAATTAATTAAAAAAATAAGAAAGACTAAAAGGAACAAAGGGAGCACAAATCAGTAAATGGTTAACTGTGGTCAACGGAGGCTGGAAATAACTTTCATTCTGGGTCTTCAGGAATGTGTGTCAGGCTCTTAGATGAAAAAGCAGAAAAGAGCATTCCTGGCAGAGGATGTAATAAATGCAAAAGCATCAAATAGCAACAGAAAGCTGAGAAATCTGTCATGGACTAGATATGTCTGCAGCACATGGAATGAGAGAGAAACATGGATAAATAATCTTGGAGAAAAGACGTGACACTAAGACTTGCAAGACCCACAGTATAAATATAAATGAAGCCTGCATATCATATGCCTAAATACTTAAAACGTACAAATCAGGATAACCTACTCCTATATAAAATGCAGGCTTCCCAGGTAGCTCAGTGGAAAAGAATCTGCCTGACAATGCAGGATATGCAGGTTTGATCTCCGGGTCAGGAAGATCCCCTGGAGAAGGAAATGGCAACCCACTCCAGTATTCTTGCCTGGAAAATCCCACTGACAGAGGAGTCTAGTGGACTACAGTTCACAGAGTCACAAAAGAGTCAGATAAAACTTAGCTACTAAATAACAACAACAAATAACCCTATGGGCTTCCCAGGTAGCTCAGTGGTAAAAGAATCCACCTGCAATGCAATCCAACTGGAGACACCAGTTAGATCCCTGGGTCAGGAAGATCCCCTGGAAGAGGAAATGGCATTCCAGTATTCTTGCCAGGAGAATACCATGGACAGAGGAGCCTGGTGGGCTAAAGTCCATATGTTTGCCAAGAGTCAGACATGACTGAGCATGCATGCACAAATAAAATATGCTCTAGCCTCCTACATTTACAAATAGAAAATCTTAGCAACATGAAGGTCAGAATGGAATTTTAGAGTTTTTGTATTTTTTTTAATTTAATTTGAGTCTAATTAGTTTACAATATTGTGGTGGTTTTTGCCATACATTCACATGAATCAGCCATGGGTGTACATGTGTCCCCCATCCTCCTGAACCCACCTCCCATCTCCCTCCCCATCCCATCCCTCTGGGTTGTCCCAGTGCACTGGCTTTGAGTGCCCTGTTTCATGCATCAAACTTGGACTGGTCATCTATTTCACATATGGTAATATACATGTTTCAATGCTATTCTCTCAAATCATCCCACCCTCGCCTTCTCCCACAGAGTCCAAAACTCTGTTCTTCATATCTGTGTCTCTTTTACCATCTCATATATAGGGTCATCATTACCATCTTTCTAAATTCCATATTATGCATTGATACACTGTATTAGTGTTTTTCTTTCTGACTTACTTCACTCTGTATAACAGGCTCCAGTTTCATCCACCTCATTAGAACTGACTCAAATCCATTATTTTTAATAGCTGAGTAATATTCCATTGTCTATATGTACCACAGCTTTCTTATCCATTTGTCTGCTGATGGGCATCTAGGTTGCTTCCATGTCCTGGCTATTGTAAACAGTGCTGTGATAAACATTGGGGTACACGTGTCTCTTTCAATTCTGGTTTCCTCATGTGTATGCCCAGAAGCGGGATTGCTGGGTCGTATGGCAGTTCTATTTCCAGTTTTTTAAGGAATATTCACGCTGTTCTCCATAGTGGCTATACTAGTTTGCATTCCCACCAACAGTGTAAGAGGGTTCCCTTTTCCTCACATCTTCTCAAGCATCTATTGTTTGTAGACTTTTTGATAGTAGCCATTCTGACCAGCATGAGATTATATCTCATTGTGGGTTTGATCTGCATTTCTCTGATAATGAGTGATGTTGAGCATCTCTTCATATGATGGTTAGCCATCTGTATGTCTTCTTTGGCGAAGTGTCTGTTTAGTTCTTTGGCCCATTTTTTGACTGGGTCATTTAGTTTTCTGGTATTGAGCTGTATGAGCTGCTTGTATATTTTTGAGATTAATTCTTTGTCAGTTGTTTCACTTGCTATTATTTTCTCCCATTCTGAAGGCTGTCTTTGCACCCTGCTTATAGTTTCCTTCATTGTGCAAAAGCTTTTAAGTTTAATTAGGTTCCATTTGTTTATTTTTGTTTTTATTTCCATTACTGTACGAGGTGGGCCATAGAGGATCTTGCTGTGATTTATGTCAAAGGGTGTTCTGCCTATGTTTTATTCTAGTAGTTTTATAGTTTCTGGTCTTATGTTTAGATCTTTAATTCATTTTGAGTTTATTGTTGTGTATGGTGCTAGAAAGTATTCTAGTTTCAGTCTTTTACAAGTGGTTGACCAGTTTTCCCAGCACCACTTGTTAAAGAACTTGTCTTTTCTCCATTGTATATTTTTGCCACCTTTGTCAAAGATAAGGTGTCCATAGTTGCATGGATTTATCTCTGGGCTTTCAATTTTGTTCCATTGATCTATATTTTTATCTTTGTGCCAGTACCATACTGTCTTGATGACGGTAGCTTTGTAGCATAGTCTGAAGTCAGGCAGGTTGATTCCTCCAGTTCCATTCTTCTTACTCAAGATTGCTTTGGCTATTCGAGGTTTTTTGCATTTCCATACAAACTGTGTAATTATTTGTTCAAGTTCTGTGAATATACCATATTCATGGATTGGAAGAATCAATATAGTGAAAATGAGTATATTACCCAAAGCAATCTAGAGATTCAATGCAGTCCCTATCAAGCTACCAACAGTATTTTTCAGAGTTTTTTTTATTTCTTGAGGTTTCTCACAAGAGCATGGTAGTATGCAGAGAGACAGCTGCCACACTCTAACCAATCTCACCTCTCTCCCCACCCCTAGTCCCTTCCCTTAGTGTGAGAGTATTCTCACACACATGAATGGACAAATTTATGCATCATCAAATTCTATCCATGCTCACTGGAAACAGTTGATCATCCATCACGCCAACAGGGAAGCACATCAGAAAAACTGGAAGGGCAGACATATGTAGGAAGCCAGAAGATACCCTGGAAGAAGGCTCAAGGTCTTTTTCAAGGAAAATTATGGGGTCCTGAGTACCTCACTCGCAGTCTAAAATGAAGAGGCCCAACTCCAGAGCGGGCTCCAATCCTTGGTCCCATAGACAACATGTGTTATGGCATGAAAATGTTTGGGGAAAGACCAGAAGGGGTCCAGCATACACAGTGCTGACAAGAACTGTTCTTGGTCAAGTCTAATGGCAGTCTTACTGTAAAAGGAAGGAAAGAGAAAGGTCATACAGGGCCTTACTTTTTATGTCCTCACCTCATTTTCCTCCAGGTAATATGGTGACATGGAAGGAAGTAGCATGGCCATAGTGGAAGCAGTGTGGACTTGCCATGGGATAGCAAGGAATCCATAGCCTTGCCCATACTATGTTATGTCTTCTTTCTCCCTTCTCCTTTTCTCCTGTAAAACTTTTCTTGAGCCTCATATCACAAAAAGTAAATCACTTTTTACTCTACCTTCCCAGAGAACTCCTCATAATTCTATTTGACATATATAAGCAAGTTAGCTGCATTTCCTAATTTCCTCCCTAGTCTGTGAAATGATTTGTAATAGAGATCAACTCTGTGGAAAGCCAACTATTGTAAGATGGGATTCTCTTTGTGAACTGAGCCTTCCATATTATTAAGAAATGATAATATTAGTTAAATAAAGTATATACTACTGCTCAAGAGCAATAACTGACAAACAGACCTGGTCATATCTATTTATCCTTGCAATTAAAAATATACAATGAAATATACATGGGAACAGTCTGTAATTCACATCTGAGTTATATTACAGTATGAGAAGTCCCAGGTCATGGAAGGACACCCATTATCATTGCTGTATAAAAATTATCCCACAACACAGTGACTTTAAACAGCAAACATTTATTATCTCACATGGCAGGCTTCTTGATGTCTGTTGGGCCAATAACCTCAATTTATCAGTAGCTATAGGTTTCCATCAGTCCCTTGCCACGTCAGTCTCTCTATAGGGCAACTCATATCATAGCAACTGGCTTCTCTCTGAGAAAATGAGTGAAACCCCAAGAGCGAACACCCAAAATGAAAGTCACTGCCCTTTTATAACCTAATCCAAAAGAAGTAATAGCCCATCACTTTTGCTGTACTCTGTTCATCAGAAGAGAGTCACTAAGTCCAGGCCTAACTCAAGGAAAGGTATTTATACAACGGCAATGCTGATGATGTCAGAGGTTTCCTACTACAGACCACATGCATGTAACAATTATAATCAAATGTCCTTCTTTATAAATACATATGTAACATAGAACCCACATACACAGCATGTGTGTGCATATTAATCAATGAACAAGATATTAGGATAATAATGTTCATATAGCCTTGATTAAACATTATTTTAAATTAACTATTAGTGACTGCAAAGAACAATGTAATGATATTTTTAACTAATAAAGCAATCACAAAGAAATTCACATAAATATTCTGGGGTTGGATTTAGCTACAGTAAACACACATTTACTCCAGCTGTGAATCACCGCAAACTTGGTGGCTTAAAACAATACAAATCTATTATCTTAATGATTCTAGAGGTCAGAAGTTCAAACTTACTCCCAGTGGGCTAAAATCAAGGTGTCAGCAGGGCTTCATTCTAGAAGCTCTCAGAGAGGCAGCTCTTGCCTCTTTTAAGGACCTTTGTGATTACACTGGGCCCACTCGGACAATCCGGGATAGCCACCCCGTTTCAAAATCCTTAACTTGATCAGTGGAGCCCTCATGAAAGAATTTGTGCACTTCTAAAAGAGGACCAAAAGAAAAAAAAAAAAAGAGGACCAAGAGAACAATCTTGTTCCTTTCACCATGCGAGGACGGGGCTCACACACACACAGTCTATGAACCAGGAAGTAGGTTCTCACCAGACTTTCAATCTGTCTGTGGCTTGATCTTGCACCTCCCAGGTACCAGAACTGTGAGAAATACATTTGTTTATTCCATTTATATTTCTGTATATTTCTGTTTATATCGTAGGCCACTCAGCCTACCATACTTTGTTATAGCAGCGCAAATTGACTAAGACACTTATACATCAATGCAAGTGCACCTAACATTATTAAACTGTACATTTAATGGTTAAGGCAGTGAATTTTATGTTATGTGTATTTTACTACAATTTAAAACTTAAAAACAATAAACATATGTTCAGATCTTCAGAATCAAAACAAATGGCATAGTTTGTATTACTGTTAAACTGATTCAATGTACCATCATGACAGCAGTCCACATGATTCCACACAAGTTCAAGGTTGCCAAAAATAACACAGTGGTGGCATTCAGCAAATAAATCTTCCTGAGCCTGATGCTAAAGCCAGGCAGCAGGTGTAGACTAAATTTCAAGGCCTATGCCAAATCTCAGTACAAGCTGAAATGAAGACTCTTACAGAGTCTTGCCAACTATGAAAACCTCAGAAACTTTGGCAGACAGTCTGAGAACAAGCTTTTGGTCAAGCAACCCTAATTGCCTTTCTTCAACACACATAGATCTTACTATTTAGACTAGTACTCATTCCAATAATCACAGAATCAGACCTATAGGTTTATACTGTCCCTAAAACTAAAATAAGCCTCTTCTTTATTTGAAGTTGGTGCTGAGAAAGGACATTAAGGTTTACAGAGGAGAGTTCCTCCTCTGAGTGGGTATATGGTGTGGCCCTATTCTATTGCAGCAGTATTACAGAAGCCTTCTACACTGATGTACATTCTTCTGCAAAATAAGGCTTTATATATATACATATATATATTGCCTTATTTTACATATATATATAAGGTATTTATTGACCATATCTTTTGAATTCTAAAAAAAAAATCACAAGTTGAGCTGAGTCAGGTCAAATCTTAGTTAAATATTTTGGGTGTACTTGGAAAGGACTCTGAATTGCTCCAATCCACCTTGATTTTCCCTGCCAGTATTCATTTATTATCCAAAGGTTAGAGGCTGATTCACTCATACAAAGTAACATTTAAAAAAAAAAAAAAAAAGATGCTTACTAAATACTTTTCATCAAGCTGCTGATGAGAAACTTCTGGTGCTAAGAATAGTCAGGTGAGATAATCCCAAATGGTAAATACAACTTCCTCTCTGGGCTAAATGAGGAAAAGTATAAAATGGTGAGATTTGGCTTTCAGGCAGAGAATGGTCTCAATTCATCATAATTTCTTCTTTGAACACTGCAATGTAAAGTTTATTATAAATTATAGCTCCATACAGCTGAAAAACATCTATTTTTACTAAACACCAAAAATATCACCAAATGATATTCATGAGATAAACCTAAATATATCAAATTGTCAGAACAGATAAGGACAAAGAAGCACTTTTCCTCCCAGCCTACAAAGCAAGAATACTGATCACTGCTAAGTCATAGTTGGGAAAAGTGCTAACACTGAATTTCAATTCCTGCTGGAAATATTTATGTCACACAATGTTGGAAAGATGCAATATTGTGACAATACAAAGTTGTACTCCTTCCATATTTAAGCATTGATTGTAGTGAGCACAGTTCTGTGACCTTTAATGAGAATGGTATTTTTAGGAGCATATAATAGCAAACTATAGCTTTGCTGGTTTGTCAAAAGGAGGATCAGGTTTTAGAAAAGGAGGTAAGGTAGGGACGAAAATAAAGGTTGTACTATTTTCCTAAAGTTATAAAGAAAGTTCAAAGAAGAATACAGATTTGGTCTTGCAAATAACATATTCCTTATAAATTAGTGTCAAAAAATTCTAAAATCACAAGTTATTCACATACCAGTGGGCTAAAAGTATGTAATTAAACAAAATTTAGGAAATTAATATTCCAATATTTTAGTAAATATACTCTCTTTTTAAAACAGAGAAGCTACTGATGGTCACTCTGAAAAAATAAATGTATAAAAGGCCAATTTAAAAATCAGTCATATGGGATTTCCCTGGTGGTCCGGGTGTTAAGTTCCCATGCTTCCACTTCAGGGGGCACAATTCAATCCCTGGTCTGGGAAATAAGATCCCACTTGCCACATGGTGCCCCCCCTCAAAAAAAATTCAGTGATAAAATTCAAATAAACATTCTTAGAAAAGTACTATGTATGAACAATGGAGTGTCTGGATGGTAACTGGCAGAATATTAAAGTGTCTTATGAATTATTAATATAAAAGTAAGTGGTATTTAGTATGCCAGTGTTAATTATATTTATAGTTCTCCACTTATTTTGAATTTGATAATCAATGTAACATGGGTGTGGTCAATGAGAATTTAGAGTTCAAGAGAATACATTTCCTGACCATTGAGTATGTTTAGTTTATTGTCAGTACTTTACTTCCTCTTGTCATTAAAAAGTATCAAAATTAATATTTATTTCAAAATATGGAGCATTCACTCTAAAATATAATTACAAGTAGAAAAAGCAAATTAATCAGAAGAAAAAATAGCATCTACTGATTGTCCAATAGCATGGCAAGGACTAAGAATTTTCACAGGCATTGTCTCAGTTGAAGATATGTGTTACTATGCTCTTCAATGCAGGCAAAGAAACAGAGGGTCAGGAAGATCACATAATGAGACCAAACTTCCAATTCATAGAAGTAGAATTTGAATACTCATCTTCTTTGAGCTTTCAAATTCTGTAATCCCAATGTAAAAATCATAATGTGTCCCAAAGAAAATGTAAACTCAGAAAGGAAAAGATAAATCTTGTCTTTTTTTAAGTACTCCAAGAGAAAGCCAATATTTGTGCATTATGCATTCCCATATTATGGTTTTAATGTCACAAAAACACATAATGTAGTCATTATTATTCCTATTTTAAATTTAAATCCTCAAGATTAAATCCTGGTTTCAAACTCAACTCTCTCTGGCAATGTAAAATCACCCGGAGTTCAATCAGATAACTTAGAGTACACACTTTTATGTGTTGCATGCATGGTATAGACAGATGAAGCATTCCCTCTAGGAGCTTTTGATTACAACTCCAAACTAAGCCAAAGTCTCAAAAACAAAAAAACCTTAATTGGAGTCAGTGAAGGAATAGATACTGCAGCAATTAAGTGTTTACCTGAAAATAGTGGAAAATCTTGCAGTGACAAACATTTTCTCATATTAACAAGGTATTTAGATTCCAACACAGGCCTTGATTCAATGACTCAGCCATGTTAGGACTCAACTGTGTGGTTACCTAGACTTTTCCCTCTTTCATAGTCCTTAATGTTCTCAAGATGGCTGCACAGCTTTCAGTCATCAGAGCTATGCTTACAGCAAGAATGAGGAGAAAGGAGTAATGTCTTCTGGTTTTCCCTTTTGTAATGAGAAAACAAAACTTTCTTGGGCACATTCCTAGCAGAGGTCCTCCAACATCTAGTAACTAGAAAGAAATGTGCAAGCTTTCCAACTCTACCAGCAATAAATATGGGGATTGAGAGTGTTCCACGTTCCAGACTCTATAGAAAAGACAGGAAGAAGAGTAGGCAGAGGGAGAGGGGCATTGAGTCTTCCAACTACAGTGTTTGCCTCAAGAACTACATGCCCGCTCAGTCACCAGTCATGTCAAACTCTTTGCAACCCTTCGGACTGCAGCCCACCAGGCTCCTCTGTCCATGGGATTTTTTCAGGCAAGAATACTGGAATGGGTTGCCGTTTCCTCCTCCAGGGGATCTTCCTGACCCAAGGATCAAACCCACATCTCCTGTGTCTCCTGTACAGCAGACAGATTCTTTACCGCTGAGCCAGAGGGTAGGGAGGAGAGGAATAAATTGGAAGACTGGGATTGACATACTATTATATAAAAGAGATAACTAGTAAGGATCTCGGAGAAGGCAATGGCACCCCACTCCAGTACTCTTGCCTGGAAAATCCCATGGATGGAGGGGCCTGGTAGGCTGCAGTCCATGGGGTCACTAATCGGACACGACTGAGCGACTTCACTTTCACTTTCATGCATTGGAGAAGGAAATGGCAACCCACTCCAGTATTCTTGCTTGGAGAATTCCAGGGATGGTGGAGCCTGGTGGGCTGCCGTCTATGGGGTCGCACAGAGTCAGATATAACTAAAGCGACTTAGCAGCAGCAGCAGCAATAAGGATCTACTGTCAACACAGGAGTTTCCCAGGTGGCTCTAGTGGTAAAGAACCCACCCACCTGCCAATGCAGGAGACAAAAGAGATCTGGATTTGATCCTTGGGTCAGGAAGATCCCCTGGAGGAGGGCATGGCAAGCCTCTCCAGTATTGCCTGGAGAATCCCCATGGACAGATGAGACTGGTGGGCTACAGCCCTTAGGGTTGCAAAGAGTCACAGACAACAGAAGCTGCTTAGCATGCACATACATATAACACAGAGAACTCTACTCAATACTCTGTAATGGCCTATACAGGACAAGAATCCAAAAAGAGTGGATATATATATATGTACAACTGATTCACTTTGTTGTATATCTGAGACTAACACAACACTGTAAACCACCTATGTGCCTGTGTGCTCAGTTGCTCAGTCGTGTCCAACTCTTTGCGACTCCTTTGACTGTAGCCCACCAGGCTCCTCTGTCCATGGAATTTTACGGACAAGAATACTGGAGTGGTTTGCCATTTCCTCCTCTAAGAGATCTTCCCAGCCCAAGGAAAGAACCCTTGTCTCCTGTGTCTCCTGCATTGACAAGCAGATTCTTTACCACTGCATCACCTGGGATACTCCAATAAAAATTTTAAAAAGAAAAGAAAGGAACCAATTCAGCTGATGTAGCCCATTTTACCCTCTGTCCTCTTTTTACTTACAGACTGAAATGCAAATCTGGTGGCTGAATTCTAGCTAACTTTAAGAAGTAACATATCCTAAGAAGAGAGTTTGAGAAAGCTTGGAGGGGTCTGAATTACAGGGACACAAGAGGGCTTTCGTTACATTCCTATACTGCTTCCATCTAGATCCTTTCACATGAATAAAAAATAACTGTTTCATTTGTTCAAGCCATAGTTTTCAGGGTCTGTTAGCCAGATTGTGAACCGGTATCAATTGGAAATAAGATACAGTATAACACATCTAAATCAATCAGTTTACATAAAAATGAGGATCACAAAAATATTAAGAATCAATAGTCCCTTTCATAGATCACATGCCAGTTAGTGAAACCATTTTTATTAACTTATGAATGTCTTCACCATAAGTAGCAAGTCTAAGCACATTTCTCTGATATTTATATATACATTTAATATATATACATATATTTATTCACATTGATATATATGTACATATAAAGTGTGTGTTTGTGTGTGTAGTGCATACACTCACTCACACATATATAATTAAGCATAATATATATACACAGAATATAACAATTAGTTGGTAAATAGAAGTATGTTCATTCAATTCTTAGATAAAGAGATGACCAGAATTTCATCTGCATAATATTGGTAATATATTTTCTGGGAGGTTACATTTGCATAACTTTTCTATTATTATTCTTGAATGTTTCTTTATTGCTTATCTATCTTTAAATAATGAGCTTATGTCTTTTTCTGAAAAATAATGAAATCATTCTTTAGAAGTCATTTAGGATGTATTGTTGATAATGTGGTAAAACTAAAAACACACTGGTAAATATTTTTACTATGTGAGAAAACACTATAAGAATTTTGGACTGTTGTTTCTAGCATAATTCTTTGAAATTATGGTATCTAACACACAGGAACTAAAAAACCTCTTGATGAAAGTGAAAGAGGAGAGTGAAAAAGTTGGCTTAAAGCTCAATATTCAGAAAACGAAGATCATGGCATCCAGTCCCATCACTTCATGGGAAATAGATGGGGGAACAGTGGAAACAGTGGCAGACTTCATTTTTTTGGCTTCAAAATCACTGCAGATGCTGACTGCAGCCACGAAATTAAAAGACGCTTACTCCTTGGAAGGAAAGTTATGACCAACCTAGACAGCATATTCAAAAGCAGAGACATTACTTTGCCAACAAAGGTCCATCTAGTCAAGGCTATGGTTTTTCCAGTGGTCATGTATGGATGTGAGAGTTGGACTATGAAGAAAGCTGAGTGCCCAAGAATTGATGCTTTTCAACTGTGGTGTTGGAGAAGACTCTTGAGAGTCCCTTGGACTGCAAGGAGATCCAACCAGTCCGTCCTAAAGGAAATCAGCCCTGGATGTTCTTTGGAAGAAATGATGCTAAAATGGAAACTCCAGTACTTTGGCCACCTGATGTGAAGAGTTGACTCACTGGAAAAGACTCTGATGCTGGGAGGAATTGGGGTTGGAGGAGAAGGGGACGACAGAGGATGAGATGGCTGGATGGCATCACCGACTCGATGGACGTGGGTTTGGGTGAACTCCGGGAGTTGGTGAGGGACAGGCAGGCCTGGCGTGCTGTGATTCATGGGGTCGCAAAGAGTCGATCACAACTGAGCAACTGAACTGAACACATAGGATTAATTTATTTGTGATTACAAATCAGTTGTAGCATAATGAATTATAGTTAAAACTATATTTAAAACAAGAAACTAAATTTTCTTTTGCTTAGGTGTATTTTTTTTTATTATGAAGGATTCATTTTACAGCCTATTCCTATAGGAATATCATTGATAGAAAATTGAAATATTTATTTTTGTGGTCAAACAATAAAATTTGGAAATGTATTTTATTTCATTTTACAAGACAGTCATAAGAAAATCTTTAAAATAATATATGTCAGGTAAAAAGCTAGAATATATATAGCTTCTATGCCTTTAGAGGTCAAAGTCTTTTACCTGTTTTACTTATTGTCTAAAAGATATTCCTTGGAAGTAAGTTTAAAAAATCAACTATTACAGTCCCTTAAATCAGACGTACAAAAAACGGTGCCCAGTCATTGGAGTTAATGTGTCCTCTTTAACACTTGCTACTTTCAGTGCTGAAAGGACAAGATTCTCTATGTCACTTCTCACCAGAAATAAATGCAATCCCGAAGTACAAACATAAAAGATGAAGTACAAAGAGAGGTGACTTATTCTAGGTCACACAATGATAACTGATTCATTCATCAAGCATCCACTGTGCATTGACTGTTTTCTAGCTCTTGAGGACACAAAGCTGATGAAGGGAATATTTGAAGATATTTTGCTTGATGGCCATCATAGCAGTCTTTCAACTCTATCATCTTAGATCATTTATGTGTATCACAGAATTAAAGATCCAGAACAACCTCTAGAGGACATCAAGTACAAACTTATTTTACAGCTGATTTCACTGGGCAGCAAGAAAGAAGACCTATTCTGTACAAGGTAGTCATTTAAAATTACACATGGAAAAAGAGCCAAGCATGTGATGAGCAAGGTATAGCATTTACCAGACACACGTTGAGGAAGGAGTATGTGTGGTTCCTGGAATCAAAGAAGGCCAGAGTCACTGGAATAAGAGCAATATTATTTGAGGCCAGAAAGGAAACCAGGACCAGAACAGGCAGATTCCTGGGGTCTATGGTTGGGAGATTAGATTTAATTTTAAATCAACAAACAAATGAGAGAAGATATTTGATAATAAAACCTTCAAGAATGACTTCATACATTTGGCACACTAGAGAAAGAAAAAGAACCAGCAAGTTTGGGTACAATGAAGATAACCAAGATAGGACTTTGTCACAGAAGCCAAGAGAGTTCTGCCAAACAGTACAGGTACAACATGGAGGTTATTCTATTTGTCCATTAGATGAGAACAGCTTCAATAAAATACTAAAAAGTCAGAAGTCAGACTGTGGGGGAGTGAAAAATAACAAATGATTAGTAAGGGAATTCAGACAACTGAATTTTGCAAGTGAAGGGTAAAAGAGAAATGTCAGTGAAGACAGACCCCTACATGGAAAATTTGTTGGAATGTGGAGATTTTATTAATAGTTTCAATACTAGTAGAGGTGAAAGAGCCAATGAAACACGGAAAGACTGAGGATATGAGCAAGACCATAGAGTAGGCAGAAGGGGGTGGGATCTGAATCAGAGATGAGAGAGTTAATCTGGGCAAAGGGTCAAGGAAAGGAAAGTGAAGTCACTCAGTCACATCCAACTCTTTGACCCCATGGACTGCAGCCTACCAGGCTCCTCCATCCATGGGATTTTCCAGGCAAGGGTAATGCAGTGGGTTGCCATATCCTTCTCCAGGGGAATCTTCCCAACCCAGGGAACGAACCCAGGTCTCCCACATTGCAGGCAGATGCTTTACCATCTGATACACCAGGGAGAAGGAAAGAAGAGACCAATGGCTATTCTTATTGGATTAGAAAAAGCTAGTGTAATCCACAAATGATGATCCTCCAGCAGGATAAAGGGTGTCTAATAAAGTAACAGTGAGTGTATGGCTTGAGGACTTGAGGAAAAAGTAACATATTCTGTTATATAACAAAAGATGGGGAAAAAAGGCAATCAAGTCACAGCAAGGGTCTCATTAAAGTTGGATAGCATTAATCACACAACAGAAGAAAAAAGTCCAAATATAAGTAGAAGTATCTTTATCTCCCTCCAACTGAAATGGAAATAAATTTGTTACTGACCATCTACTCTAGATGGCATTGAAAGTAATTATATTATTTTTAGATGAGCCAACTCATCACATTTTCAGGTGGCCTCTGAAACTACTTTGAATTTCCCACTATCATTCTTTAATTTAGCATTTTTTCTGTGATAAAACAGATCTCACAATACAGACTAATTTATTAATGCCAATTTTAATGCTCACAGTACATTTTTTAATTGCATACCTGACATTTCAATTGCCTTCTCTGTTCAAGTAAACCTGTATTATTTTATTACAAAAAGAAAACAGGCTCAAATTCCTTGGTCATGTTTAGTTTCTGAAAATAAGTCTCTGTAAAATTCCTTCAAATACTAAAATAATGGCCTGTATTCCCTACTCCATAGCAAATGTTGAGCATCTGAAACATAAAATTTCATCTACTTTTCCACTGCTTCAACGAGATAGTGATGTCAAGTCAGAATCATGATATTTCTGTCTCCTACTTCCCACCTTCTCTAGAATACTGTTACTAAGCTCAGACAGGAGAGAAGAGAAAAAAACAGACATCAAAAAGCAGCCCTTTTAGCCTACATGTACCCTTCTTGCTTCAGTGATGCTCCCCTCTGGGGCTAGGGTCACTAGCACTTAAAGGGAACAGAACCAGCTCAGACCCAACCCTCACTTTCTCTGCCCCAGCAATTTAGTATCTGACCCCACACCCGGAACAGTGACACCCCATGAGCAGAGGGGAAGCCCTGCCTCCGACCTGTCTCCAACTCTAGCCCCTCCATTTTCAGCCCCGCCTTCTACCAAAGTAATAACTGCTAGCACACCATAAGGAGAGAAGTGACTTGCATCCACATCAAATCTGGCTCTCCAATCAAAAGCTATGAGCACACATGTTCCATATATGGATACTCACACATAAGGATACCCCTTCAAGACTGTAGTAGGTAACCATTTCACCTAAATTCATAGAGATAAAGAAAGTTAACTAAAATGAGAAGGCGGAAGAACTTGAAAAAGCCTCAAATGAAAGTGCAAGGAAAACCCCCCAAAAATAATGAAATAGAAATAAATAATTTATCAGAAAAATAATTAAAAACATTAGTGAATAAGAATGCCAATTGAATCAGAGAAAAGAATAGATGAACACAGTGAGTGAGAATTTTAACAAGGGAATATATGAAAAAGACCCAATCAGAAATGATTCAATAACAGACACAGAAAGCACACCAGAAGGAATGAACAGCAGACCAAGAACTGTTAAACAATTTCAACATGGTGGCAGGATACAGTATTAACATATAGAAATCCCTAGCATTTCTGTAGACTAATAGTGAAATAAAAGAAAATGAAAGCAAAACAATCCTGTTTGCTGCTGCTGCTGCTGCTAAGTCGCTTCAGTCGTGTCCAACTCTGTGCAACCCCGTAGACGGCAGCCCACTAGGCTCCTCTGTCCCTGGGATTCTCCAGGCAAGAATACTGGAGTGGGTTGCCATTTCCTTCTCCAATGCATGAAAGTGAAAAGTGAAAGTGAAGTCGCTCAGTCGTGTCCCACTCGTAGCGACCCCATGGACTGCAGCCTACCAGGCTCCTCCATCCATGGGATTTTCCAGGCAAGAGTACTGGAGTGGGGTGCCATTGCCTTCTCCGAAACAATCCTGTTTAAAATCGTATTAAAAAATACTTAGGAATAAACTTAAACAAGGAAGTGAAAGACCTAGTCTCTGAAAACTATAAAATTGAAGATGATAAAAAGAAATGGAAAGATGTCCCATGTTCTTGGATTGGAGTAATTAAGACTGCTAAAATGTTCATACTATCCAATATTTTTCACAGAACAAGAATAATCCTAAAATGTATATGAAATCATTAAAAACATCCAAATTGCTAAAACAATCTTAAGGAAAAACAAACTTGCTGCTACTGCTGCTACTGCTAAGTCGCTTCAGTCGTGTCGGACTCTGTGAGACCCCATAGACGGCAGCCCACCAGGCTCCCCCGTCCCTGGGATTCTCCAGGCAAGAACACTGGAGTGGGTTGCCATTTCCTTCTCCAATGCATGAAAGTGAAAAGTGAAAGTGAAGTCACTCAGTCGTGGGTATCATATTGCCTGACTGTAGACTATACTACAAAGCTATGGTAATAAAACAGAATAGTACTGGCACAAAATGATACACATAGGTGAAGGGAATAAAATAGAGAGCACAGAAACAAACCCATGTACTTATGGTCAGTTAATCTATGACAAAGGAGACAAGAATATACAATGGAGGAAAGACAGTCTTTAATAAGTGGTGCTGAGAAAACTGGACAACTACATGTAAAAGAATGAGATTAGAACATTTCCTTCACATCAGGTACAAAAATAAACTCAAAATTGTTAAAGATCTAAAGTAAGACCTAAAACCATAAAACTTCTAGATGAGAAAAGAGGCAGAATATTCTTTGATATAAATCATAGAAATATTTTTGGCTCTGTCTCCTAGGACAAAAGAAATAAAAGCAAAGATAAATAAATGGGGCCTAATTAAAAGCCTTTGCCCTTAAAAGCTTTTACACAGCAAAGGAAACCATCAAAAATGAAAGGACAACCTATGGAATGGGAGAAATATTTGCAAATATATGTAATATCTAAACTTTATAAACAGCTCATACAACTCATTTAAAAAAAACAAATAAACTGATTAAAAATTGGACAGAGCCTTGAACAGACATTTTTCCAAAGAAGACATGCGGATGGCTAATAGGCACATGAAGAGATACTCAACATTGGTAATTATTAGAGAAAGACAAATCAGTATCACAATGAGATATCATCTCACACTTGTTAAAATGGTTATCATCAAAAAGTCCACAAATAACAAACATTGGTGAGGATATGCAGAAAAGGGAACCCTAATACCCTGTTGATAGGATTGTAAATTAGGGCAGTCACTACAGAAAACACTATGGAGGGTCCTTAAAAAATTAAAAATAGAACTAGCATATGACCCAGAAATTCTACTGCTGGGTATACCTACAGAAAGAACAAAAATACTAATTCTAAAAGATACATGCACCCCAAAATTCACAGCAGCACTATTTACATACAGAAGGAACCCATCAGACAAATGGATTTAAAAACATTCTATATGGCTAATGGAATATTAAAAAAGAATGTAATTCTGCCATTTGTAACAATGTGAATGGATCCTGAAAATACTATGTTTAGTGAAATAAGTCAGAGAATGGAAATACTGTATGATATCACTTATATACAATCTGAAAAACAAAACAAATAAATGTACATAGCAAAATAGAAACAGACTCACAGATAAAGAAAACAAACTAGTGGATGGCAAACAAATTAGTGGATACAAGGGTAGGGGATCAGGAGATAGAAACTCCCACATATAAAATAGATAAGAAACAAGTATATATTGTACAGCACAGGGAATTATACCCATTGTTTTGTAATAACATTAAATGGAGTATAACCTATAAAAATACTGAATCAGTATGCTGTACACCTGAAACTAAAATAACATTGTACATCAACTATAATTCAAAATACAAGAAAGAAAAAGGCAGTTCTTTTCTAGCACCTTCAATTCTAAAAGCCAAATCAGTCTCATGGGAATTCACTATATGGCTATTCTATTTCAGTTCAAGTGAATAAATTTCATGATTGTGTTTTGATCATGAGTTTTTTAAGATTCAGTTTGGTATGATAAATAAACGTTGCACACTGAGTGCTTTTAAACAAGACTTTACAATTCACACTTCAGTACTTTTCCTCTAATCATCATATCAGAAGCATGAATCCTTTAGAACTCTCTGGAGTGACTGAAGTTTTCATCCTTGCATTTTTAAGCGCGTTTCTCTGGTGCGCATCCTAGAGCTGTCACTGACTCACTGCCAAAGAAAGAGGTAGTACTGGCTTTCAAGACAGAAACTTTCAAGAAAGAAACCTGCGGGTGTAAGCCACGTTTATACAAGTTACTTTACCTCTCTGACCGTCAGTCTCCTCATCAAATGAGAAGAAAATACTGCTTATGTTGCAGTTATTTTAAGGAGGAAATGACTTAATACAAGTAAAATGTTTAACACAAGACAGTACATACTAAATCTTAACCAATGGCAGCAATTGCTACTCTATTTAAGCATCTCCTTTTATTCCCATTTCCTTAATATTCTCCCCAAGCCTCAAAATGCCTACACTGCTCCCTCAAGAAACTGCAACATTATTATGGTACTGAATAAATGAATCTGTTTTTCACACTGCCAAAAGCAGCATAGCTCTCTCAAAATAATTTTATACAAAGGACCATGAATTTCCACAAACTCAAATATATGCTAAATCATAAGGTAATGCAACAGATTCCCTTACTTATTTCAGACTCTCAAATTGTTTAAAAAAAACCCTAAATTTTAGAATTAAATTCTATTTTGTAAGTCAAAACTTGAATTCACAAAGGAAAAGTACACCTGGCATTTAAATATGGGAAAAAAAAAAAAGATTTAACTGGAGAGTAACAACAAAATAGAGGATAATTCAAGGAGTTACACTTTTAACTCATGCTGCTATTTGATTTTTCATTTTAGTATCTTTGAATTTAAGCCTGTCAAGCTCAAATATTTATTTTCTCTTTTAACCTTAAGATTTGCTGAGATCTTAGCTCAACAGAGTAATTAATATAAACAATAATCTACTAATGTAAATATTCCAAGACTCTACTACCTCTTGGCATTCAAATCCTTAACAGAATATCAGTATTTAATTACTGTTTAATTGAAATTGTCATATGACATTTATATATATTAAAAAGAATAAAAATGCATAAACCTATGCTTCAGAAAAGAGAAATAAAACAACATGAAGAAACCTGCCATAGTGTCACCATTAAGCACTATGTGAATTTAAGCAAAACTCTTGAGTCCCAGAAGCCAAAAGCAGTGACTTGCTGCTTCTCAGTCACTTAGTCGTGTCTGATTCTTTGTGACCCCATGGACTGTAGCCACCAGGCTCCTCTGTCCATGGGATTCTCGAGGCAAGAATACTGGAGTGGGTTGCCATTTCGTTCTCCAGAAGCCAACTTACCCAGATGCTAATAAAGCTTAAGGCTCCGTCCAAAGTCCTAGGAGGAACCCTAGCAATGGATTCACACGTAGATTTTCATAAAATTTTCAAAAGATATATTAACCACAATTGATTCTAACTGCTGTCTTTTCTCGTGTTAATTTCTGTCATACTGAAGTGTTTGTGAGCACTTCAGAAATCTGGCTAAGGGGAAGCTGAATTAAGAAAGCAAGCTGTCTGATACACTGAAATGATTGTAAGTAGTTTCCATTATATTACCCATGCTAGTGTAAAAATGGCTTCCAAGAACCCTGCACAACTTACTTAACTTTGAAACACAAAGGCATAGGCTTAAGACTTTATCATGATATGGTGTCCTTTGGCAGCCATTACTGAAAGTACGTGGTCAGTGAAGTTGTCAGTGTTTCTCCTTCAAGAAACAAGATTGGCAATGAACAGAGCCAGAAGCAAATCTGTGGGAAATACTTTCATTTATCAAACATTTTAATGTAAAAATGAAAATGGTAAATTTATCAACACATGGTTAAAACTGAAGATATCTTTTGTCAATTTTGTCAAGATACTCTACAATGAAGCATATCTAAGCATGAAGGCATATTTTGGGAGGGCTACAGTTCAGTTCAGTTCAGTCACTCAGTCGTGTCCGACTCTTTGAGACCCCATGAATCGCAGCACGCCAGTTGAGCAAAATTGAATTTATCAGAATTACTCTATGAGACTTCCCTGGCAGTCCAGTGGTTAAGACTGCACTGCCAATGCAGGGGGCACAGGTTCGATCCTTGTTGGGGAACTAAGATCCCACATGGCAGGTGGCTTGGCCAAGAAGATTAATAAAAAAAGTACTCTGTTTACTAATCATAATGTGAGTACATCTATATGTAAAGCCACATGGTTCATGCATTTCAATAATTTAAAAAATATATATTTCAATCAGTCCTACAAGAGGAAAAGCTTTTTTCTGTAGAACATATTATAAAACAATTTCAATAGGTAGAAGATAGAAGCACACTATTAGTTTGATAGGGCTGCCATCATAAAATACGAGACTGAGTACTTTACCAACAGAAATTTATTTTCTCACAGTTCTGAAGGCTAGATGTCCAAAGCCAAGGTGTTGGCAGGTTTGGTTTCACCTTAGGCCTCTCTCCCTGACTAGCATACGTCAGTCTTACCACCAAGTCTTCAGATGATCTTTCCTCTGTGAGCCTACATCCTTGATGTCTCTTTGTGTGTCCTAATCCCCTCTTCTTAATGGACACCAGTCAGATTGGATTAGGGCCCACACTAAAGGCCTAGTTTTAACTTAAAGGCCCATCTTTATTTTGAACTACCAGGGGTGAGAGTCTCAACATAGGAATTTTGGGGCGACACAATTCAGCCTATTATAGACACTAAGAGTACCATAAAATGTCATGAAAAAAGTAACTTTTGTAGGCAACTAATTTTTAAGTATACTGTTTCCATGGATTTTGAGATGTTTCTAGCATTTGAGGTCTTTTTAAATATGCAATTTGTTGCCATTTATTTTCTCATGTGGAAAATTATTCATTTTTGTACCAAACTTTTTATTCATAATTTATTTTTTATTTCTTCAAGAGAGCTGTTTGCCCCCTATATTGCACTGGATTTGGTCCTTACAAAACCAAGATCCACTTCCAGTCTTTACGGATTCAATTAATTAATCTCAAAAAAGGAAATAATTTCATTGACATTGAAAAACAAACAGCTTCCATTACAATTCAATATATATGCATTTTGCAAAGAAAGTCATTGCTGAAATGTCATATATTGAAATTTTTTCATAGAAGGCCATAAAGTTTTTCCTAATATTCAACTGTCCTTAAAATCCAGACATTCAAATCCTTGTTGTGTTCTTACTGTATTTCAGGTCTTATTCCCCACCTCTCTATATAAAGACTGTAAGTAGAAAAAGTTTTAAATACCAGTGAAGAAAACATTGCCTAGTGACATCAATGTCTACGTGAATATGACCCTGCCAAAAGGATAAATAAGCCTGACATTTTACATTTATATTATAGTCTATATATCATTCTTAATAGGATACTAAACTGTGTAAACCTGTGTAGACTTTCTCCTGGATCATCAGCATGCCCTTGAGTAGGCCCTAAGTTTTGCCTTAGGTCTAAGGAGATAAGAGTCCAAAAGAGGAATAAGATGAATGACCTCAAGAGCTGGCCTGTTTAACAGACAGCAGGGGAATAAGGACAGAGAAAAACAGGAAAGCTGATTTATAAAATCCTCATATTTTACATTTCAAGAAATCTCATAACAAATTCAAGAGTCTAGCATTTTATGTTTAATTTCATGTTTGAAGTCACATAAAAGTAATGAAGCTTGTCAAATGATCTCACTTTAAACACTCAAAATGTTGAGAAGAATTTAGGTCAGATTTCAGGTGCTAAATGCCTCTCTTGTTTAATAATAATCACAGTTCACCTTCACAAGGCATGGTTTGAAGTAAAATATTTTGAGTTGCTTAAGACAAGACTGCTTTGAAAAGCCTAAAGAAAATATAGTTCAATGTAGAAAACTGCAATTTTATTTTTCAAAATAAATTTCATGAGCTTCTTGACTTAGGTATGGGTTTTTACCTTATATCATCTAATATTAATAACCAGATATAACAGCTTTTGTTTCAATCAAAGCAATAGCAAAAAAAATTTTTTTTAAGGATTTAAAACAATCACAGTTCAGTTCAGTTCAGTCGTTCAGTCATGTTCGACTCTTTGCGACCCCATAAACCACAGCACGCCAGGCCTCCTTGTCCATCACCAACTCCTGGAGCCCACCCAAACCCATGTCCATTGAGTCAGTGATGCCATCCAACCATCTCATCCTCTGTCATCCCCATCTCCTCCTGCCCTCATCTTTCCCAGCATCAGGGTCTTTTCCAATGGGTCAGTTCTTCGCATCATGTGGACAAAGGATTGGAGTTTCAGATTCAACATCAGTCCTTCCAATGAACACCCAAGACTGATCTCCTTTAGGATGGACTGGTTGGATCTCCTTGCAGTCCAAGGGACTCTCAAGAGTCTTCTTCAACACCACAGCTCAAAAGCATCAATTCTTCAGTGCTCAGCTTTCTTTATAGTCCAACTCTCACATCCATACATGACCACTGGAAAAACCACAGCCTTGACTAGACGGACCTTTGTTGGCAAAATAATGTCTCTGCTTTTTAATACGCTGGCTAGGTTGGTCATAACTTTCCTTCCAAGGAGTAAGCGTCTTTTAATTTCATGGCTGCAATCACCATCTGAAGTGATTTTGGAGCCCCCAAAAATAGTCTCTCACTGTTTCCAATGCCATGATCTTCGTTTTCTGAATGTTGAGCCTTAAGCCAACTTTTTCACTCTCCTCTTTCACTTTCATCAAGAGGCTCTTTAGTTCTTCTTCACTTTCTGGCATAAGGGTGGTGTCATCTGCATATCTGAGGTTATTGATATTTCTCCCGGCAGTCTTGATTCCAGCTTGTGCTTCTTCCAGCCCAGCATTTCTCATGATGTACTCTGCATATAAGTTAAATAAGTAGGGTAACAATATACAGCCTTGAAGTACTCCTTTTTCTATTTGGAACCAGTCTGTTGTTCCATGTCCAGTTCTAACTGTTGCTTCCTGACCTGCATACAGATTTCTCAAGAGGCAGGTCAGTCAGGTGGTCTGGTATTCCCATCTCTTTCAGAATTTTCCACAGTTTATTGTGATCCACAGAGTCAAAGGCTTTGTAATAGTCAATAAAGCAGAAATAGATGTTTTTTCTTGAACTCTCTTGCTTTTTTGATGATCCATCGGATTTTGGCTGTGGTCTTAAACTGAAAAAAAAAAAAAAAATGCAAAAGAATCTGCCTGCAAGGTGGGAGAGGAGACCTGGGTTCGACCCCTGGGCTGGGAAGATCCCCTGGAGGAGGGCATGGCAACCCACTCCAGGATTCTTGCCTGGAGAATCCCCATGGACAGAGGAGCCTGGCAGGCTACAGTCCACAGGGTCGCAAAGAGTCAGACATATCTGAGTGACTAAGTACAGCACATTCAAGGTTAAAGATCTGATGAGTTAGGCCTTTAAAATCAAGAAAAATAGAACAGGGCATTTTCATAGTGTCATTCTTCTAATTTTCTTCATTGTTCTCCTCTGGAACTCTACTCAAATAGCCCCATACACCAAAGGTATTATATATCCATTTTTATCTTAACCCAAAATAAAAATCAGAAATGGTGGTTCTTAATGGTGATTCTTTCTTATTGGTGGTCAATGTTATTTGGATCAACTAATCAATCATCTCTCTAGCTATGAGTATTCTGAAGAGCTTGCCCTGTATCTTCCAAATAAAGGCTAATAGTACAGTTTTTCTCGTTCCAAAGTATGTCTTTATATACTGAGCCATTCTAACAAGTTTTGGTTGAAGGGAACTTAACAAGAATAGAAAAAATGGGAAGCTCTGCTAGAAGTTTGGCATGATATTTTGGCAGCACTGCTTTCTTTGAGATCAGTTTACATTTTGCATTTCTTTGTAAAGCTATAGTCAACAGAAAAATGTAATATGTCTCTTCCAGATTGAGACATCTGCTTTCTTCATTATATTCTGGATAGCTTCTCCCCATACTAGGATAATATCCAAGTATGAAGAGGTAGAAATACAGTAGGTATGAGTTCTGAGGTTAAGATAGAAAATGGACAAATCTTTGGTAATCAGCAGACCATGCAGAGGATATAATGGATATCTTTCAAGAGTGAAATATAGTCTGGACAGTTAATTTCAAAGCATAAGTTTATGCATTGAAAGATATTACTCTTCTCTTTATTAACTCAAGCATGATCTATCAAATCCAAGAAAAGAATTAAGGAGAATAAATATCTATGAAAATGACAGATATGACCCAAAAAAAAGCTGAAATAAAATTTATGAAAATAATTCAAGTGATTCAAGTACATCCCATCTGTGCTTCTTGTCACATTATTTTTATCCTCAAATTTACATATTGTATTTACAAATGTTTCTGTTCTCAGGTTAATTTTAAGAGCACTAATTGGGTATTTAAATGTTTGAATTAAGTGTAACAACTAAATAAATATGAGAACACAAATCTTGGATGTTAAATGTATATTGATAACAATCGAATTTATCTTCTTAATCCTTAGCCAACACTTGAGTTCAGTTCCATCTGTCTAATAGACCACTAGATATATCCATTGTATTATCCACCCATCGCCCCACAAATCTCTAAATGTATTTTCTTCGTCTAAAATATACTGCTTTACATTGTTTCTTTATGTCGATCAATATTATAAAATTTCTTTCAATAATTTAAGACACAAATTTCAGCATCTTCATTCTATCATTCATCTCTTTTATCCCTAAGTCAGTCCTAAAGATACTGCCTTTCAAAATCTGCTCTTTTACTGACTTAGTCAAGGTTCTCATCATTTTCATCTCAATTACTACAATAAGCTCCTAAGTCATTTTAATGCTCAAACACTACCTCTTTCTAGTTACCCTGATATTATCACATTAATTTTTTTAATTCACTATTTTCACTTTGACATTCCCTCTCCCTGGATCAAACTCTCCAATAATTATTTACCACCTACTGAAACAATTTTAGGTTTTCTAGGCTGTTACCGACTTTCTCACCGCCTACCAGATTCTCACACTTCAAGAGTTAATCTGGTCTCATCTCTTTGATTTTTTATTTACCCTCGTGTCATTGGAAGCAGAATAATAGTGTGGTAAATGTGCTCTGAGGTTTCAGGGAACTTTGAGATTATTTCTCAGCCCCATGATCTATCCACTGTGAATAAGTTAAGTCCTTGAATTCTGACTTCATTATATGTAATACAGGGGATAATAAAGCCAAACTCATATGGCCAATGAAAGATTACAAGAAAAAGTGCACGTAAATTACTAGTAAGGACAAGTGATTTTACTTGGCAGACTATAAAACACTAATCCATATTTCAAGTTTAATAATAAAGCATTGTTAAAATTATGATCTTGACTCACTAAATGGTCCTTGAATATTTATCCAACAAAAAAGAAATCTCCATAGCAAACTTTTATTACTGTTGTACAAGCTTGCTCTATGAGCTCTTTGGTAATATATATCTGCTCTATCTCCTGCATTTAACCAGAATTATTCATCAACAACAAAAAAAATAATAATGACCTCAAATTACATATCCACAAAGAGCCAGACAAAATTTAATATATTTAACAGTGAAGGAATGAGTGTGAAGACTTTTGAATTCAGAAAGTTAATTGGAAAATTTCTAATCATCATTTTAGCATTATGAGCCTTCTGAGTAAAATGACTGACAAAGAAGAGACTGATATTTTTATATATCCAGAGAGACCCCAAGCACAGTCTGCAGCTCTTCCAAGACAGAACTGTCATTTAGTACAAAGATGTGCTGGCAGAACAGTCCACATCCTCTAATGAGCAGGAAGACAAGCTGCTGACTCAAGTGGTCTAGCCGTAAGAGGCATGGAGGTAGCCAGGTTGGCACTCACTTGGAGAGATTATAAGGAACTGATGGGGCCAGAGGGGCATTCAGAAATTGAGAAAAAAAACAGTGAAGTAGTAGCTGGATGCTTCTTCAGCATACACAAAAATAATCATTTTAAGGGACATAATACAGTAACATTTTACCAACAATGTCAAACATCTAGAAAAATATAATCAAAAATTTATAGGGAAAAAAAAAGGCTTTCAGCCATCTTTATTATTTTGGAAAGAACTGAATGATTCTCATTATCAGTTTTCTAGTTTATAGTGTATTTTAAAACAGCAAGTGTTGGAACAGTAGTAGAATAGAACACCTAGGAAACAGAAATAAGAAACTGACAACTAAATACTTGACATAAAGGAGAAAAGGAGAAAACACACAAGAATCCAAAGCACAGCATTCCAGGGCCCTTATTTCAAGTTTTCTCAGTCATATTTCAATTGCTCCAGGAGCTTGACTTAATTTATTAACATGTGTGTGCGCTAAGTCACTTCAGTTGCGTCGGACAATGTGCAACCCCATGAACTGTAGCCTTCCAGGCTCCTCTGTCCATGGGATTCTCCAGGCAAGATTACTGGAGTGGGTTTCCATTTCCTCCTCCAAGAGATCTTCCCAACCCATGGGTCAACCAAAGTCTCTTATGTCTCCTGCACTGTCAGGGGGTTCTTTACTATTAGCATAACAGTACAATAAAATGACTAGTAATGAAGAACCTTCTTAATTTTACTTATCCTCTGAAAAACTCTTCCTAAAATATACTGCATAATTTCCTCCCTTACATACATATTTACACAGATTCTAATATAATCTTTTATCTTGAGATAGTGCTAAAAAAGCTAAAATACTTAAATACTCCAAGAATAAAACATATGATCTCTTTATTCTCTAAATTATATATAAATTTTGTTCAAGTTAATAAGTATGATCCTCTTGATTGATAGATCTCAACATCACTCTGGATTAATACCCAGTGACAAATATTAAATGTAAGACTAAAGTTTTTCCTGTGGTCATGTATGGATGTGAGAGTTGGACTGTGAAGAAGGCTGAGCACCGAAGAATTGATGCTTTTGAACTGTGGTGTTGGAGAAGACTCTTGAGCGTCCCTTGGACTGCAAGGAGATCCAACCAGTCCATTCTAAAGGATTTCTTTGGAAGGAATGATGCTAAAGCTGAAACTCCAGTACTTTGGCTACCTCATGCAAAGAGTTGATTTACTGGAAAAGACCCTGATGCTGGGAGGGATTGGGGGCAGGAGGAGAAGGGGACGACAGAGGATGAGATGGCTGGATGGCATCACTGACTCGATGGACTTGAGTCTCAGTGAACTCCAGGAGTTTGTGGTGGACAGGGAGGCCTGGCATGCTGCGATTCATGGGGTTGCAGAGTCGGACACGACTGAGCGACTGAACTGAACTGAATTGGACTGAATCACAATAATGATAAGCACATACAGAATACTTTTTATGGTCCAATACTGGGTCATGCTCTTTGCTTGTTTTATCTTATTTCATAGTCTTTATGCTATAGCTGAAATTATTCTTCTCATTTTACAGTTGAGAAAACTGAAGCGTACAAACATAAACTGATGTCTCCATGTCCCTAGTGAAAAGGGGCAAGAGTATACAGTTTGTGATTTCCTAATTCGTCATTTTCCAAGACAGTTGTACAAAGTAATGTGTTAAAATAATTAAGAGTTTCCAACATTGAACATGTTTAGAGAACTTAAGGTTAAGTTCAACAGATTTCACGAGGGAATTTTTAATGAATTTAATATCTTAAGGGGCACTAGGTCTCCAAGGAGGGTGCATAAAATGTAGATTACCATTCCATATATCCCACCATTATTTGATCATGCACTCCATTTTTCTTAGAGCATCTTAAAAAACTAGTTTTTCTTGGAACAAACTTGGAGAAACATTTCCTTAAAAAGTACAATACCTGTTTTCATACAATCATTAGTCCTTTGATACAAAGCTGTGAACATAATGTCAGAAACAACAAATTATGAAAATAATTCTATTTTTCCAAATACAGTATAGTACAGTTCCAAACACATGGTGTTATGGGTTGAGTTGTGTCCTCCAAAGAAGGCATGTTGTGATTCTAACCCCCAGGCCATCAGAACATTACCTTATTCAAAAATAGTTGTAACCCATGTAATTAGTTGAGATGAGGTCACCCTGGAGCAGGGTAGGCCCTTATTCTGATTTGACTGGTGTCTTTAGAAGAGAAGGAGAGACACAGGAAGGAGAATGCCACGTGAAAACACTGACACACCAGGGAAATGCCATGTGATGACAGAGGCTGCAGCTGCAGACCAAGCAATGCTGAAGACCTACAGCCACCAGCAGGTACGACAAACAGGTAAGGAATGATTCTACTCAGTGGATCATGGCCCTGCAGCTACTTTGATTTTTAACTTCTCCAGAATTGTTAAGAGAACTTTCTGTTTTGTTAAGCCACCCAAAATATTGATACCTTGACCATGGGATAAAACCTAGGATACTCAGAGTAAAGAACTGTGTAATAACTAGAGAGAGTAAATAATTTAGTAAGAGGCTTGATTGAGAGTAGATATTCATGTGGTTAACTGAGATCTACTTTTCAATAATATTTAAAAAAAAAAATAAAGTAAGTAATTGAACATTTGTCTAAAATTCAATTTCTTAAGTGGAAAGCAGGGTTTCCAGCTCTCATCTTACAAGATTATCATGATGATTAGGTGGGAAACGTAGTATTAATATATAGGAAACAATGAAGACATATGATTACATTAGCTACTTTATACTAGTAAATTCTCTCCAACAAAATTTGATCAATTTAAAATTAATGCTATCATTTTTCTAGCTATATTGTCAATTAGCTAAATTATCTAATATGATATAAAGTTATCTGCCTGAGAATTCATGTAGGTAATTTTTATTTATTTACAGGATTTGTCCAAAGCAAAAAAATATATATATATATCCTTCTTTCTTCTAAGTCCATTTTTTCAGTTATGTTCACCCTGTCATGATCATGTGTCCTGCTACTGCAATTTATTCATTAGTTTTGAACCTATAATGAATAGACAATGCAATAAAACATTGCCTGTATTCCATCTCAAAGTCACTCCTAGATAAAAGATGCTTATTCTGTCCTTATGTTTTTCTATTTAGTACAGTAAATCTTATGATAACAGCACCATCTTATAACAGCAGCATCTCATCAAGTCATTGCAGACCTATAACATCAATATATAGAAGGCCCTCAAAATGGAAAATTTATTGTATAATTTACCTAAACTGACAATGAAAAGCATGAGCACATTTAAGAGTCAGATTAAAGTAATTGTTAAAATTAACAAACTCCCATTGTGATACATTAATACTTATCTGAATTAACATGCTTAGAAAATGGACAATTTCATGGCAATAAATTTCCCTGGTAAATGAAACTTGTAACTTTATTTCTCTTTATTGAAGTATACTTGATTTACAACATTACATTAATTTCAGGTATACAGCATAGCAATTCAGTATTTTTACAGATCATATACATACAATTAAAAGTTATTAATGGGTAGATCCTGTGCTATAAAATATATCCTTGTTGCTTACCTATTTTATACATAGTTGTTTGTACCTCTTAATCCCATACCCCTGTATTGCCCCTACCCTCTTCCTCCTCCTCAGTGTAACCACTAATTTGTTTTTTTTGTATCTGTCAGTTTGTTTCTGTTTTGCTATATACATTAATTTGTTTTATTGTCTAGATTCCACATGTAAGTGATATCATACAGTATTTGTCTTTCTCTGTATGATTTATTTCACTAAGCATAATATTCTCAAGGTCCATCCACATTACTGCAAATAGCAGAAATTCATTCTTTTTTATAGCTGGGTAATACTCCCTTGTGTGTATACATATACCTATATATATATAATATATAGCAATACATTATATATTATATATATATATGTATATACATACTTCTTCATTATCTATTCATCTGTTGATGGATGTTTGGGTTGCTTCTGTATCTTGGATATTATAAATAGTGCTGCTATGAACACCTGGTGCTTGCATATTTTTGAATTAATGGGGTTTTTTTCCGGATATATACTCAGCAGTGGAACTGCTGGATGATATGGTAGCTCCTTTTTTAGTTTTAGGAGGGATGAAACTTGCAACTTTAAAAGATAAACTTCAGGGAAAATAATACTCACCCCTACAAACAAATTTATAAATATATGACCCACATCTTTATGACTTCTTGGTAATTAAAAGAAGTTGTTTTAGTCAGACTCTTAGTGACCCCATGGACTGAGCAATCAGGGAAGCCTCAATTAAAAGAAGTACTTGTCTTCAATATAGTTTTAGTCTGAAAAGTTGAACTAGTAAATTTAACACATAAAGAATACCATGAGCTATTCTAGAAAGTGCCTGAAGGACCAGATTTCTCCTAAATCAGTGCTTAAAGAGCAGCCTGGAAATCTAATTGCAGCACTGTTAAATGTCAAAAATGTCATTATGTAATCAACAGGGGTAACATATCCACAGAAAGACTATCTAGGGTAGTGGCTGGGGTTAGAATAATGCCTTCTGTAAAATGTGCAGCCCCTAATCCTCAGAACCTGTGAGTTTGTCACCTTACTTGGCAAGATGGAAGAGTCCAAGAAACAGTCAACACAGGATTCTAGAAGCTGGAAGAAGCAAGCAAACAGATTGTCCACTAGAGAGAGTCTCCTGAAGAAACACAGCCCTGCTGATATCTGAATTTTAGCCCAATGAGACCCATTTCAGACTTCTGACTGCCAGAATTGTAAAACACAAGTTGTTTTAAGCCACTAAGTTTGTGGTAATGTGACAAAGCAGCAATAGGTAACTAATATGATGGTCTTCATAGAGTGCAGAAAAAACACTGAGGAAGAACAAAACAGCAGAAAGAATTTTTTGTTCAGCATGACCAAAGGAAAAAGACTCTGAAATGCACTAGTTATCGGAAAGGTACACTCTTTTCAGCCAGACTTTAACAAGGTTTTAAGCAACTTGAATAAAAAATTTCATAAAACATTATAATTCCCTTTGATCTACTTCACTGCTTCCCAAGAAAACTTTTAGTGACCAAACTGTCATCTAGGATATAAAATAAAAAGAAAGTGCTCAGAATAATAAACTGTAATATAAAAATGGCATTCTCTCCACTATAAATGAGCCAAAAGCAGAAGGTGTCTCCCTATCCTTTTGAGTCCACTTAGAAAGATGCCTCTTGACAAACTGTCTGCCTCCTCCCACCCCAATGGCTGAGGATTAGATTGATGGCCACCGACGGCAGGTAGCCCTGCCATGACTCCTTTGTAACACCTTCATCTCACTTTTTAACCTTGACACTTACTTAAATATACTCTAAATTATTTGAAATATTTAAAGATTCTATATTTAATAATTATATAGGTAAATAAATATTTAAAGAACTCAGGGGAACTATCGCAATAACTATAAATATTGTTGCAAACATATTTTGAGAGCTTACTATGTACCAGGCACTATACCATGAACTGTTAAAGTCGTAATCTCTTTTAATCCTCAAAACAGTATCTGAGTCAACGCACAGTGAAAAAATGATACTTAGACAGCTGAGCAACTTGTCCAAGGTCACACAATAAGGAGTCAGAAGTTGAATCCCTTTGTGTCTGACGGCAAAGTCCCAAGCTCTAAAATGTAATCACTATAATATAACTATGCTATAGGGGGCTATTTATGGCTTTTTACTCCCACCACAAAGTGCCCCCAAGAGCTAATTTTTTTAATTCTCGAATGATATCTCTACTGATTTTCCTATCATATTATCAAAATCTAATTTATATTTCTCACAGAAATTAGAAAACAAAGCTTATTAAAAAGTATGAGCAAATTATAGCTCATAAACTATTACTCTAGGATAGCACTTTATTTCAAGTCTTCTTCAGTGAAACTTTAGTCTTGAAAATTATCTTAAGATAATATGTCTTATTAGTGTTATAGCTTATAGTATCATTTAAGATAATACTATCTATTCTAGCAAAGTACTTCCTTGAAAGAACTTGCCACACTGTTTTATAATTGTTGGGAAAATGTTTTCCTGGTTAGATTATATCCTACCTGGGGTAAAGAATGAGGGATGATTTGGGTTTGTATCCCCATTTATAGTAGATCCTTGAGAAAAATCTCCCCCATGAAGCCTATAAAACACACCAACAATGCCCACTGGAAACAAGTTTTTCTTCCTGTGGGAAGCTGGAGGCATGAGTAGAATGTTAGAGTGTATGCTAAGTTGCTTTAGTCATGTCCAACTCTTTGTGACCCTACGGACCATAGCCCTCCAGGCTCCTCTGACCATAGGATTCTCCAGGCAAGAATATTGGATTGGGTTGCCATGCCCGCTTCCAGTGGATCTTCCCGATGCAGGGAATTAAACCCGTGTCTCTTTCATCTCCTGCATTGGCAGGTGGGTTCTTTACCACTAGAGCCACCTAGGGAGCCTGGTAGACTGTGTATATTGTACCTACTGTCCTAAACAAGCTGCCTAGGTCTGAGTGCCATTACCCAAAACTAGAGTCTGCACATTGCAATAAGGAAGGAGAACACCAAATATCCTCTAGTTTCCTAGAAATTTTTTGGCTTCATATTTCTGTTTTAAAATAGAAAAATAGAGATAAACTTTCTCAGAAGCATCACAACTGAAGTATTAATAAAAAATTATGCTTGAATGTTATCCAAAGATCCATATCTGTTCACCTAAGAAGGAGCCAGAAATCGCCCCTTTGCAAGTTATTTAAGAGAATAAGGATAACTTGAAGCCTAGACCCACTGAAATAGCTGAACAATCTCACCTTTAGGCAGAGACCAGAAGTAGTTAACTTCTGAATATTGTTTAAGATTGAATTTGAACAGAAAATAAATGAACAGTAAAACCATTTTGTCTAGTCTGTGTCTCCTGATATCCTAAAATTTCTATTTCATTGTAATTTAAAAAATCAAAGCAGAGTGTTTTCCAGAAAAGTCTATTATCTCTGACTTGGGCAAATGCGAGACCTATCTAGAGATGACAAGTATTAGCTTTAACTATATCTGTGATTTATTAAATTAGTGAATGAATAAATGAATAATGGAAATGTAAGTTGATAAAGCATGTGTGGTTGGAAAAAAGAAAATCAGTCTGAATTTGGCTTTATAAAGGCAGTGTTTAATTTATCTTTGAATTCAATTTGTTTAAATGAATATAAACCACTAGACCCAAGAATAGGAAAAGCTGATTATAAATGTTAATTAAAAATATTTAATTTTCTGGGCATGATGAGCTAGATGAAGAAATACTATTTACACTAAGATAATTCTCAGAGAGCTGCCAAGCAAGAAAAAAATTTTAATTTTGTGGCAAATATAGGCAAACAACTGCTGTTTGCCTGTCTAGCCATAAGTATAGTTTTGAATATGCTATTAGATAAGTAATAATAGCAAGGTAAGGTAAGTATGCAATTGTTAAGCATTTGATTTCTAACCAAGAATCTATTATAACTAGCTATATAATCTCACGGGTACTAATTGTGCTCATCTAACAAAACTGATTTAAGTAATTACCATGTTCCAGGCGCTGTAGAGGCCCTAGGGTTACAAAGATGGATAAAGTATGTTCCTCTCCCTCAGTAAACTCAGAATCTGGGAGATCAGACAGGTTCACTATAGCTCACCTAAACACACTCTGATGAATCAATGGTATGATAAAGATCCTTCCCAATGACTGTGTGAGGACCATTGCTGTTGTTTAGTCATTAAGTCATGTTGAACTCTTTTCTGACTGAATGGACTGTAGCCCGCCAGGCTCCACTATCCATGGGATTTCCCAGGCAAGAATACTGGAGTGGGTTGCCATTTTCTTCTCCAGGGGATCTTCCCGAATCAGGGGTCAAACCCATGTTTCCTACTTGGCAGACAGATTCTTTATCACTGAGCCACCAGGGAAGCCTATGAAGACCATTAAGGAACCATTATAAATTCTGCCCTCATATTGGTAGAAACTGCAGAAAGCTTCATAGAGCAGGCCACTAAAGCATCTGCCTGTAAAGGAAGGCAATGGACAGAGGACATTCATGAAGAGATGGCAGCAGTGTGAGCAAGCACAAGGGTGAAACTAATTGGTAGCACTACAGAGAGTGAACAGATTGATGTGGCTAGTACACAGAATCTGTAATAGGCAGTCATTGGAAACAGAGCAAAAAATAAGAAGAACCAATGGTGGAATAGTTGAAATTTTAGTGGCAATAAAATATGAACTGTAACATTATCCATTCATATATCTTTCTGACCAATTAGAACTTATAATAAATGGTTCAACATTATTTGTTTTGGATTCTTACGGTTAAGCAAAGCATCAGACTGATGTCAGCAGGCAAGAAGGAAGCTGGTTGAGGACCAGGGGATTATTTTTAGAAGCTTTTAGAGAAGATTAAGGCAGTGGGTCAGGAAATGGAGAGAAGAGGAAAGAATAAAACAGACATTGCTCAACAACTGCAAGTGCATTACTGTGGTCAAGGCACGGTCTGTGGGCTCAGACAGGCCTTTGTTAGAATTACAGTTCCCCAACTACAGGTGTGTTACCTTGTGCCAGTCATACTTAACCTCTTCAAGCTCAGTTTCCTCATCTGTAAAATGGTAAAAAGCAAATACTATGTATCACCTAAGGTTAAGTAAGACAATGCACACAGAAAATGATCAAAAGAGAGTAATTATTACTATAATTTTTAAATGCACACTTTACCAGTTTGTTCACCTGACAACCACCTTGCATATACCCAAATGTGGCTGTGTTTAATAAAAACTCAAATTATTTTATTAACATTATTCTCAAATATTCTAACATACTACATTCAAATAAACTTAACTAATCAAAAAAAAATGAATTAGGAATTCTGGGGAAATGATGGCAGCTGTGGAAACATAATTTTGCATCTTCTGAATATCCATATAAAAACATAGAAAGTCATTACATTGCAAATCTAAGAACCTTGGACAACATTTAACAAAGATAGGTGACAAGATGCTCTGCAAAGCCTCAGAATATAAGTGGATAGTTTCAAACCACTAACAGCCACAAGACCTTTTTGGTATCATCATTTTGTGAAAGGAAACAGAGAGAATCAACAGAGCCACTGAAGACGTGAGAACAAAACAACCCCAAAGTAACCACCAGGTAGTCACCTAAAAGTGCTACTGGCATGTTTTAAGACCTGCAACTGAAGGAAGGGGGCTTCCCCACTCCAATAGTGTCCCATGGTGAGGGAGAAAGGAGCTGGAATAGCTTAATGCATATGACTTCTAAACAATCAAGCTGCCTTCTTGAGCAGGACTACAAACCGAGGAGAAACTACGGGGAATGGCATCACAATACAGCAGAAGAGAGACAAGAGCAGGGATAAAATGAGAAAACTCAGAAAAGACAGTTTGGGCACCAAACCAGGAAATATCAGAAGGCAAGGCACCAGATCGTTTAAAGCTACACAAAAATGCTAGACTGTGGGAAAATCTACCAAATTACCCAGGTTTTTTAGTAGATAAATTGTAAGTGGGGGAAAAAGGGAAGGGAGGAAGAATGGTGAGTTTCAGGCATCACTTGAAGATTAGGGAATTAAAAAACTCTCACCCCCCAGTGTTAACTAAAAGATGATACTATGATCATGGCATCTGGTCCTATCACTTCATGGCAAATAGATGGGGAAACAATAGAAACAGTGACTTTATTTTGGGGGGCTCCAAAATCACTGCAGATGGTGACTACAGCCATGAAATTAAAAGAGTTCCTTGGAAGAAAAGCTATGACCAAGCTAGACAGCATATTAAAAAGCAGAGACATTACTTTGCCAACAAAGGTCCATCTAGTCAAGGCTATGGTTTTTCCAGTAGTCATGTATGGATGTGAGAGTTGGACTATAAAGAAAGCTGACTGCCAAAGAATTGATGTTTTTGAACTGTGGTGTTGGAGAAGACTCTTGAGAGTCCCTTGAACAGCAAGAAGATCCAACCAGTCCATCCTAAAGGAGATCAGTCCTGAATATTCATTAGAAGGACTGATGCTCAAGCTGGAACTCCAATACTTTGGCCACCTGATGCAAAGAACTGACTCCTTGGAAAAGACCTTGATGCTGAGAAAGATTGAAGGCAGGAGAAGAAGGGGACGATGGAGAATGAGATGGTTGGACGGCATCACCATTGATCACCACTGATCACCAACACTTACTCAGTTTCAGTAAGCTCCAGGAGTTGGTGATAGTCAGGGAAACCTGGCGTGCTGCAGTCCATGGGGTCGCAAAGAGTTGGACATGACTAAGCGACTGAACTGACTGATGGATGTCTTAGTTCAGTTGGGCTGCAATAATGTTGGCAAAGAATCTGCCTGCAATGCAGGAGATGTGGTTCAATTTCTGGGTTGGGAAGATTTCCTGGAGAAGGAAACAGCAATCCACTCCATATTCTTGCCTGGAAAATCCCATGGATAGAGGAGCCTGGTGGGCTATAGTCCATGAATCACCAAGAGTTGGACACAACTTAGCAACTAAATCATCACCACCAATGGAATACCATAGCCTGGGTAGCTTGTAACCAACAGAAATTTATTTCATGCAGGTCTGGAGGCTGAGAAGTCCAAGATTAAGGTGCTGACAGATTCAGTGTCTGATAAAGATCTGCTTCTGCTTCATAGATATCACTGTGTTCTCGCACGCTAGAGGGGGTGCTGAAGCCCCCTGAGGTCTCTTTTATAAGAACAATAATCTAATTCATAAGAACTCCACCTTCATCACCTTATCACCTCCCAAGTGCCCCACCTCCCAATATCATCACATTGGGCATTAGGATTCAATATATAAGCAAGTTGACAACTTGAACTTAACTGAATTGCTAAGGTCACAGGGCAACCAAGGGGGCCAAAATATGAGGAGAGTCAGGTGCTTGCAAGAAAAGATGAGAGATAAGCAGCAATTTAATTGACTGAGGTATAACTGGACACTGATAAGAAGAGATCAAGGTTGGCAAACTTTCTTCACGGGGCCAGATAGCAAATATTTTCAGCTTTGGAAATCACAAAACTGGGTCACAACTTCTCAGCTATGTTAAAAACAGACATAGCTAATTGGTAAATGAATGAGCATGAAGGTGTCCCAATTACAGGGATGCTTATTTCAAAAAAAAAAAAAAAAAATCACCGGGGCTATGGTTTGTTTCTCCTGGGCTGGATGTGTGGTCTATTGCTTGAGACTGAGTGTGCCTTGGCAAGAAAGTAAAGTCCCTGGGAGCCACAGATACAGAGCATTCACATCCTCTTCCCAGGCTTCTCTCCCAGGTGTTCAGAGAAAATATCAGGAAAATCCTGAGAAAGTCTCTCTCATGACATAAAACTAACAATTCAGATAATATTTTAGAGTTGTAAGGAAAAATGATAAAACTGTCGGGAAACTAATTAAAAGAAGTCAGAAAATGAAGGCTCTAAAGGAATTATAATTGGTGGCTCAGATGGTAAAGAATTTGCCTGCAATGCAGGAGACCCAGATTCGATCCCTGGGTCAGGAAGATGCCCTGGAGAAGGAAATGGCTAGTCACTCCAGTATCCTTGCTTGGATACTCCAGTGTCCTTGTCCATGGAGAATTCCATGGACAGAGGTGCCTGGTGGGCTACAGTCTGTGGGGTCACAAAGAGTTGGACATGACTGAGCAACTAATGCTTTCACTTTCACTTTGAAGTGAAGTGAAAGTTGCTCAGTTGTGTCCGATTCTTTGCGACCCCATGAACTGTATAGTCCCTGGAATTCTCCGGGCCAGAATACTGGAGTGGGTAGCCTTTCCCTTCTCCAGGGGATCTTCCCAACCCAGGGATCAAACCCAGGTCTCCTGCATTGCAGGCGGATTCTTTATCAGCTGAGCCACAAGGGAAGCCCAAGAATACTGGAGTGGGTAGCCTATCCTTTCTCCAGTGGATCTTCCTGACCCAGGAATTGAACCATGGTCTCCTGCATTACAGGCAGATTCTTTACCAACTGAGCTATGACGGAAGCCCTTAGGGCACTAATTAAAAGTGAGAAAATGAAGGCTATAAAGGAATTGTAAGTTAAAATAGTTTAAAATAGAGCAGGGTTAATGGTCTTCAGTCCCTAGGATGAATCAGAGACAAATATAAGCTGTTTTTTAGGAGAAGGTGGGGGGAAAATGATAGGCAGTGAATTTCCAAGAGAAAGGCAAAGAACTTAGAGAATTGCTTCCTGAAGGTGTTTTTAAAATTGGTTTCTTTTTTTTTTTTTTTTCATTTTATTGTTTTGTTAACTCAGACTACGGATAAAACATAAGTGAATTTTCCTGAAAGCAAGTGTTTTTTCATATCTTGTGGTTTTATAGTATTTCCTAAGTATAACACATAATATATATTGCCTTCCAAAGAACAGAACAAATTTCTCAAGATAAGACTTTGGAGAGCACCTCTCCAAGGAGATTCACAAAAGTTTAATCACAACATATTCATGATAGAGATGTCATATGACTCCCTTATCCCTACCTAGCATTTGGAATAGATAAAATCCTAGGAAATTATGGGGAAAAAACATGCAACATCTGTTTCAGATGTTTCAATATTTGATGTAGCTACTATTGGGAGAAAGCCCAGAATTCTTATAATATGGAAAAAAGTTACAAAGACTTATTCATAATAATGTTTATGGTTTCCAATTTTAACTATGGATCCTCTTTTTTTCTTTATATAAATTATTCTGTGCTTAACAGCAATTACATAATCTGAGCATGGGCATTAATTAACTGTTCCTAAAATATGTGCCATTCATTCTTATTTTTGTTACTTAGCAATATCTTTCTAAATGTCTATGCCTAATGCAATACACTGTGTTCCTTAGTGATAAAATAAAAACCTCAAACTTGGCATTCACATCTTTAACTTAGAATTTTACCCCTCCTTGGTTTTTCTGTCTACTTATTTGCCATTTGGTTGCTGGTCAAACTCCTCTCTCCAAGAAAACAATAAAAAAAATATTAAATTTAAATCTATCAAACTTTGTTATTGGAAAGAAGGTCTTATATTTTAGGATTTAATGTGCTTGTAATACAAGATTCTTTTCTCCATTATCAATTGTTAGAGGGAGCACCTTTGATATGTATTAATCAGTGTGATTTTCAATCTGGATATATAGGAAGGAGGTGAAGAGACAGGACCAACCTCATAACCAAGAACCTGTATTCAAATACTTTGGAGAATAGATATTGTTTAAAGGAGCTCCCTCCTAAATTTTATTTGGAGTTGGATCTGGCTAGGATTCATCCTAACTGTATCACCTATCAGGTGTTTATCCCTGGGTAGGAGGCTAAATCATGCTGAGCCTCAATTTGCAGGGGATTAAAATGAAAACAACAACATTCTCTTCACAAGGCTATGAGGAGGATTAAATGAAATAACATAAAAAGCCTGCTGCTGCTGCTGCTGCTGCTAAGTTGCTTCAGTCGTGTCCAACTCTGTGCAATCCCATAGACGGCAGCCCACCAGGCTCCCCCGTCCCTGGGATTCTCCAGGCAAGAACACTGGAGTGGGCTGCCATTTCCTTCTCCAGTGCATCAAAGTGAAAAGTGAAAGTGAAGTTGCTCACTCATGTCCGACTCTTAGCAACCCCATGGACTGCAGCCCACCAGGCTCCTCCATCCATGGGATTTTCCAGGCAAGAGTACTGGAGTGGGGTGCCATTGCCTTCTCCGTAAAGAGCCTTTATAAACCAAGTGGAGTTTATAAACCAAGTACATGGTCCCTGGTACTTGGTTTATATCCAGCAAATATTCCTTTCTATTCAGTTCAGTTCAGTTCAGTCACTCAGGCGTGTCCGACTCTTTGCAAGCCCATGAATTGCAGCATGCCAGGCCTCCCTGTCCATCACTGACTCCCAGAGTCCACTCAAACTCAAGTCTATCGAGTCAGTGATGCCACCCAGCCATCTCATCCTCTGTCATCTGGAAAAACCATAGCCTTGACTAGACGGACCTTTGTTGACAAAGTAATGTCTCTGCTTCTGAATATGCTATCTAGGTTGGTCATAACTTTCCTTCCAAGGAGTAAGCGTCTTTTAATTTCATGGCTGCAGTCACCATCTGCAGTGATTTTGGAGCCCAAAAAAATAAAGTCTATTACTTCAGCCCAAAGGCATAGTGATGTTGGTGCTGGTGGTGGTGTTTCTGACCAGGAAAGAGACCGACCCTTCCACTACTCACTATTTCACCAACCAGAAATTTGCCTGCTTCAGTTTCCAGGGTAAATTTTAACACTGATCTAAGTCAGTGGTTCTCAATTAGAGCAGTTTGCCCCCAAGGACATTTGGCAGTATCTGAGGACATTTTTAACAGTCACAACTGGGAGAGTGGAACAATAGGGTATGCTGGTAACATCTATTAGATAGAGACAGGCAACACTACTAAACAGCCTACACAAGAATTATTGGACCCAAATGTCAAAAGTACTGAAGTTGCAAAACCCTAACCTGAATTAGTAAAGCTGGCACACTTACACTGTTTCTTCAGTGACTACCATTACACAGTGCAGGGTACATGTCTTTCCACTCTTCAGCAATTTTTGAAATAAGTAATTTCAACACTCTGGACACAGAATATTCCATTAGTAAAACAGCTATTCTGATAATTATTTTGTGAATTGTCAAGACATCAGTGAAACAAGAGCTTCTCTGCAGTTCATTAATTGACACAGCTGTGATTCCAGAGAACGTCTACAGTCTGTCTGCTCAATAAAAAGTGACCCAATTCCTCTGTTAATTTAAGCTGGAAAAAGTTCTTGAGAATGATCCACAAGAGACGATGAACTTCATCTCCCTTTAAAGGCAAAAGCAAGAATTCTTTAGACAAATGGAGGGTAGAAAGTTAGCAGGGAAAACAAGTAAGTAATAAATGTACCATGAGTTATTATTTATATAAATCAACAATAATGGAGAAATTATAAGCCTTTTAATCCCACTAGATATGAACAGGTGAGCTGCTTACAACATAAAGAATCCTGTAATCAGCATATCCATACACCTTCTATACATTCTTAAGTTTTTACCCTAAAGAAAGTTTTAATTTCTTCCATACATATTAGTGAGACTTCTGAATAATCATTGTGACTTGACTTAATAGTAAAATTCACTCAGAGAGAGCTTGCACGATTTCTGATGCTGATGGTTAAAACAATATATAAGTGATATCATAATGTCATACTGAACTATATCCAAAAAAAGTAGCACTAAGTAGACAGTTTCTATAGGTTTTCTCTATCACAATCCATTTTTGAACCAGCCAAATGGGTTCCAGTTTGATTTTACACAATAACCACTGTCTTCCCTTCATAGCCAGATAAATAGTATTAAACAATATGGGCTAGCCAATCTTTTCTAAAGACATACCTATGGCCTTAAAGAGACTCTTCTGGGTTCCCCACCATCTTCCCCAACACGTACCCTGGTCATTCACCAGCCTAACTACTTACCTATATTTGTCTCAACAGGTAGTAGCAGCTATTAGAGTCTTACCTAAATGTCCCCACTCCCAGCCCATCATTCTCAGGGTTCTTTCCACTATATGACTCTGCTTTTCTACATAATTAGATAGACTCCCACCTACACACATATATAGCTATTCTCCCTTTCATGTCAATATATTTTGCCTCTAATTACAAGCAAAAGTTAGTATAAAAGAATGAGAAATCTGGAGCAGAATAATACTTTTTACAAAAAGTAAAAGACATCTTAAATACTGTTTGGGAAATGTCAATTGAAAACAATTTTTGATATAATTGTGTGAGGCTGTTCCTCTATAATTCAGGTTTGTCCACCAAAAATAAATTTAGTAATTGCTTCTAACTTTAGGCTTGAAAAGCTAACTAAACACATAGTCATATTATTTAAAATACTCCAAAAAGTCACCCCCCAAATTAAGCTATGGAAATGATATCTACTTTTGCTAATTTAATCATAGAGAGCATCTACCATAACATCTGTTATAATAATATTAAGAAACATTTCATTGTTACTCTCTTTTTAGTCCATTGTTATAGACTGAATTGTATCTCTCCAAAATTCATATGACAAAATCCTAACTCCTAATACCTTACAATGTGACTATATTGGAGATATAAGGTTTTTAAAGAGATAAAGTTGAATAAATAAATAGGGTGGCCCCTAATCTGATATGACCAGTGTCCTTATTAGAAGAGGGGATTAGGATGCAGACATACTAGAGGGAAGACCATATGGATAAACAGAAGACAGCCATCTAAAGCCAAGGAGAAAAGCCTTGGAAGAAATCAGTGATCTCAATGATCCCAGCCAATACCTTGATCTCAGACTTCTCATCGCCAGAAATGAAAATAAATTTCTGTTTTTTAAGCCACCCAATCTGTGGTACTCTGTTATGGCAGCTCTAGAAATGAATACACCCAATAGCCTAAACATTCCGATTTTTAAGAAGTGTTTAAAATAGAATAAAAAATCCTATTTATTATAGAGTAGTTCCACAATTAAAGGTGATTTACTAGTTTGGGTCTATCTGCCTCTGAAAGAACAAAAGGAAATGGAGCAAATACTGCACCCAGCCAATCTTCTGCTCCTCTGGATGGTAACAATCACATATTCATGTTTACATTAGGTCTGGCCAACCCTTAGTTTTGCATTCATAAATATACAGTGATATTTCATTTTGGCTTGGAAACGAAAAGGTTTTATCAGTGAAAGGAAAGTAAAACACACTAAGAGGTTTAGCATGGATTTTCACCATTTAATCCTCAGCACCTAGAACTATTCTGGACATTATCATTGCTTAATCAATAGTTAAATAATTTATAAGCATTGCTTATTGAACTTTTATGCAGAGTACATATGAAATGCCAGGCTGGATGAAACACAAGCTGGAATCAAGATTGCCAGGAGAAATATCAATAACCTCATCTATGCAGATGACACCACCCTATGGCAGAAAGTGAAGAAGAACTAAAGAGCTGTTTGATGAAGGTGAAAGATCAGAGTGAAAAAGCTGGCTTAAAACTGAGCATTCAAAAAACAAAGATCATGGCATCTCATGGCAAATAGACGGGGAAACAATGGAAACAGTGACACTTTCTTTTCCTGAGCTCCAAAATCACTGCAGATGGTGACTGCAGCCATGAAATTAAAAGATGCTTTCTCCCTGGAAGAAAAGCTACGACCAACCAGGACAGCATATTAAAAAGCAGAGACATTACTTTGCCAACAAAGATCTTTCTAGTCAAGGCTATGGTTTTTCCAGTGGTCATGTATGAATGCGATAATTGGTCCATAAAGAAAGCTAAGCCCCAAAGAATTGATGCTTTCAAAACTGTGGTGTTGGAGAAGACTCTTGAGAGTCCCTTGGACAGCAAGGAGATCAATCCAGTCAATCCAAAAGGAAATCAACCCTGAATATTCATTGGAAGGACTAATGCTGAAGCTGAAGCTCCAATACTTTGGCCACCTGATGCGAACAGCCAACTCATTGGAAAAGAACCTGATGCTGGGAAAGATTGAAGGTAGGAGGAGAAGGGGACAACAGAGGACGAGATGATTAGATGGCATCACCGACTCAATGGACAGCAAGCCCTGGAAGATGGTGATGGAAAGGGAAGCCTGGCATGTTGCAGTCCATGGGGTTTGCAAAGAGTTGGACACAACTGAGCGACTGAACAACAACAACAAATCATAGTCACTGAATGCTGAAACTGTCAATGAATAGAAAATATGACTATCTTCTCCTGGTTCCTGAAAAGACGGCAGCCTAGCACAGGTTGCTGTTTCTTTCCCCAAAAATGCATCCTTTTAGGACAAAACACAGAAGGAACCACAGACCTGAGGAACCAACATAAAAACACTGAGAAAACTACTGTGCGATTATAACACCATGTAGCTAAGCACAGAGTCAGAGGATAATTTTAGGAAGGACCCCACTCTTTCCTCTTCTAAATATTGTTTTAAAAGAACCACTGCCTCTCGCACACTATTTGCCAGACAGGGTAAAAATATATCTATATCAAAGTTATCTGACCCAAAGCAATATAAGCAACCAACAAAAAAGAGGAACTGAAAATATATGTCAAGTACCAAGTAAAATACTACTTGGTAACATATACTAAAACAGAAAGGAGAAATGAAATAATATAAACTGAATGAGGCATATCAACACTAATATGACACTTGTAAAGGGAAAGTTATTTTAAGTACATTCATCAACAAACAAAAAGCGTTGGGAAAAAAATGACACCCAATCTTTTAACTTGGAAAGTGGGAAAAAGAACAGCATAGCAAACCTAGAGAATGAAGGAGGAAGACAATAATAAAGATACTAACAAAAATCAAGACATGGAGGAAAAAAATCCACCAAAAAAATGAGGAAAAATAAAAAAGTAAAAGCTTTTAGGAGATTAATAGATAAACAGACTCTGGCAATTAGTTCTGGGAGAGAGGAGGGGTGAGAGAGGGAGAGAAAGAAGATATAAATAAAAAACATAAGTGAGGAAGGAATAAGTATAAACACAAAAAGATATTAAAGTGGTAAAAGAATATTCTGAGCACCCATATGATACTAAATCTGCAAACCTAAATAAAATGTTTATTTCTGGGAAAATACAAAATGTAAAATTAGTATAAAAGGAAACAAAAAACTTCCAATAGATTGATCATATTAAATAAATTTAAAAAGCAAAGTCTCCTCCTCTGAAAAAAAATCCCCTGGTCTTGCTGATTCTTAGGTGCACTTCACCAAATTATCAAGGAACAGATAATTCTTACCTTTTAAGAAAAAGTAGAAAGAGAGAAAGGTGTCCATGTTATGCAGCTAATGTAATCTTTATTACAAAATTAAAGATTATGCAAAAAAATTATAGGCCTATTCAATTGTAAATAGTGCAAATGCCAAAATAAATATTAACCAAATGAAAGGGTATATTAAAATTCAATATGATTAAGTTCAAACTCTTACAGATACTATTATGACTATAATGACCAACTTGATTAAACTAAACTAGACTCATTACTTTCCTCCTGCCCCTAAATCAGTCCTTCCTCTAGGCCTCCATATTCCTGTGAGTTCTTCTAGGTACCAAACATGGAAGCATTAAAGCCACCTTTGATTCTACCTACCTACCTACCTTGGACTCAATCCACAGCCCTAGAAAAGATTTCTGAACAATGTTTTCCATATCCACCCCCTCTTTTCCATTTCATTACCATCAGCTCAGTTCAAGCTCAACCCATGTCATGCCTGGACTCTCGAAATTGCCGCCCAAAGGCCCTTTTTGCTGTAATTTACTCCCTTCATGCATTCTTTTGCTACTGCTGCTAAGTCGCTTCAGTCGTGTCCGACTCTGTGCGACCCCATAGACGGCCGCAGCCTGCTAGGCTGCCCTGTCCCTGGGATTCTCCAGGCAAGAGTACTGGAATGGGGTGCCATTGCCTTCTCCAATTCTTTTGCTACCATACCTTTAATATTTGCCATTTTCTTCAGGATAAAGATCTAATTGGTCTTGTATAAAACTACCACCTATTATTATCCACTTCCTGAGGTTAAGGATGATATATATGATACATCCATTTTGATATCCTTCTTTAGAGAGTCTTGTATTAGTAGCTCAGTCATGTCTGACTCTTTGCGATCTCATGGACTGTTACTCCTCTGTCCATGAAATTCTCCAGGCAAGAATACCGGAATGGATTGCCATTACCTTCTCCATTAGAGAGTCTAGCTTATAAAAATTAGTCAATAAACATTTATGAATTTGACACAGTCACTTGGCTCTGACAATACACTGTACACTACCAGCTTTGTCAAAAGTCTAATACAACAAAAAAAAATCCTTAGTTTAAGTCTTCCAAGGAATATTCTGCCCTTCAATACTCAATATTTTTCAGAATACCCTTTGACAGATATACACCCAGGTGACTAGGAACCTATGGCAGATTTCAGCAATTTCTCTCATATCACCTTCGAGATTTTCCAAACTCAGCTGGATTCATGACCTCAGGCTTCTTTCAGGGTGATGTTCCTTCTACATCACTGTTCTGATTCAGGAGGAGAAGGGGGCAACAGAGGGTGGGATGGTTCTATGGTATCACTGACTCAATGGACACGAGTTTGAGCAAGCTCTGAGAGATAGTGAAGGACAGGTGAGCCTGGCATGCTGCAGTCTGTGGGGTCACAAAGAGTTGGACACAACTGAGCGACTGAACTGAACTGAACAGTTTAGGTCTTGATTAAAACAATGGGTAGATTAAAACCTGAGAGTCTGAACATTTATGGCCTTTACATGTTAGAGGGTGAGCCACTCTCAGCAAAATCATGTCTTACATGGAATTTGTTTTTCATACACAAAGTTCTGCTTTTACTCCATGTTCGTCTCAGCTATCTATCCCTCTATTTCCCTTATTCAGATATAAAATGCTTTTAATGTTCCTTCTTCCTTCTATCTTTATTAAAAACATTTTAAGACAGTATCATATCTGTATCTATAATCTAGTACTTAGAAATATTTATTAGCTACCAATTTTAATAACTTCAATTTATTTTAAATTATAAAAATATAAGCTGAAAGTAAATAGTTTACAAAATTAAAAGTTATTTAAAAATCCTACAACCTAGTAATAACGAAGGGCATTTCCTTCTAGGCTTTTAAATGCCTTAACACTGACTTGTATCTTTTTTTAATATAATTATCAGCATTCTATGACACAGATCTATGTCCTATTTTTTAATTTATTATTTTAGCAAGACCATCATTTTTCTCAGTACCCACATTTTTATAGTTAGGAAAGTTCTTAAACATGAATCTGGTAGGAATATTCTCAGGCACCACTCCCCAGAGATTCTAACTCAGTAGGAAACAAATACTCTAGTTTAAGCAACATCCCAGGTGCATTACAAGTTCCTGAGATTATCACAGCTTTACTGATTTCTTTATGCATCCTGAAGGAAGCAACTAGTTGCATCAACTACTCATTTATCAGCATCGTTCACTAGCTCTGCTCTGTTCTTCAGAGCACCCACACTAAGAATCCACAAGCCTGGATGAATCCCATTATCTACCCTTTCTACTTCTGCATGCACATCAGAGCCCATTCCCAACATGCAATTTGCTACCACTGTGATTTATAATTTTCTTTAATTATCTTTAAAATCACTAATGAGCTCCTAATTCGGTAAATCTAATTGATGTTTTCAGTCTTAATAAACGGTCAACCCTCTGAAGCATTTATACCGTTCTGTTTAAAAACTCATTCCCTAGTGATACAGCAAATAAGAATCTCCCCGCCAATGCAGGGCACGTGAGTTCCATCCCTGGTCAGGGAAGATTCCACATGTCATGGAGCAACTAAGCCCATGAGCACAACTACTGAGCCCACACCGCACTCTTACTGAAGGCCATACACCCTAGGATAAGTGTTCTGCAACAAGAGAAGCCACGGCAATGAGAAGTCCCGTGCACCACAACAAAGAGTAGGCAACACTCCCCACAACTAGAGAAAGCCCATGCACAGCAATGAAGACCCAGTGTGACCATAAAATAAACAAAAAAAAAATTTTAACTCAATTTTTTTGTGCTTAAAACTTGTTTTTCCCACAGACTCCACGACCACCTCTCTCTCTTGAAACTTCCACTGTTCCCCTGGCCTTTCACAATGTTGTTCACAGGCCCCTCTTTATCAACCTACTCCTTCAACAGCCTCAGCACAGTTCTCTTCCTCTCCAAATTAACTGATCATTTATCTAATCTCTAGTACCTGCTTTCTGAGATACTCCCACTTGCAAATTACAGATACCTTAAATGTAACAGGTCTAAAGCTGGTCTGATCATCTTCTTCAGGATGGGCCTCACTCCTCCAGTATGCGCTATCTCAGTCATGGCCATCACCAACTGGAGTCATTCCCTACATGTCTTTGTCCCTCTTCCCTACATCCAACAGGTCAAAACATTTGAACAAAGACACACAATCAAATGATCACAGTGGATGCCCATAAAACAGATCAGAGTATTAAATTTTACTAACAATTTAAAGAACCAGAGAGGCAGAGAAGAAACCAAGAGTGGTCTGGGACATCCTAAATGACTCCTTCATTCCTTCCTTCCCACACAGAACAGTCACTCTCAGGCCCAGAATGATCAATGAGGAATTTAAGGGAAGTTTTATGGGGTTCCCCACAAACAAGCACATATAAATCTTCCATATTTTATATACTCAGAAAAATGAATAGCCCATTTGGTATCCTCCAGGGATCCATGCCCTATATAGACTTTGTACTTATTCACTGTAAGTCATTCTTAGGGTCATTTGGTAAAGGCATTTACTAGATATCTTTTCTTCCTAGAAAGATCACTCATGTATTTACTTTGAGAGCCAGTTGACAAGGAGGTCAAACCAAGTCATCTGCCTTCTTTTCTTTCTCCCAAGGCATCCTCCTGGTAAAGGGGATAAATGAATCATTGGAAAACTGCCAGATGCTTTAGCTCTTTGCTTTAGCCCAAAGTTCAATTGACTATGCTACCTCCATACAATAGAATGCATCTTTTACTCCCCAACTGTACTGGAGCACATCAGTTTACCTCTAGCCTGAACCTTTACCATAACCACTAACTAACCAAGTAACTTCAATTTCCCCGATTCTATGTCTCACTCTGCTGCCGTAGCTGCTTCTTGAAAATGCATATTTAGCCATGTCCTTTACTGGTTTAATATCCTTTGGCTAACATAAAATGCACAGCAACATCCTTCCACTGCCTAGATTTCCAAATTTTTCCAACATGTTTCTTGATATCCAGCCAGATAAACCTATTCTCTAATACTTCATGCCTACCTAACAAAGCCCCCAGGCTCTCACATGGATGCACACTGTTCAGCAAATACTTTTCAATGCTATCTTTTCTCAAATGCCTTTCCTGAACCAACCCCCTGCCCCCCACTGAGTTCAGGTAATAGCCACTCCCTCTGTATTGTCACTGTTCTTTATAAATAATAAGCAATACAGTACACTTTAAATAACCAATAACCTTGACTTCAAATAAGATGCTATGCCACGTGTTTTATTTGCATCACACAATTTAATTCCCAAAGCACCCTCTGAAATATGTACTATTATTCTAACAATTTACAAAAGAGGAAACCATGGTTTGGATACAAAAAGACTTACCCAGAGTCACACAGTCATTAATGAAGAGTTAGAATATGAACGCAGCTCTAGTTTACTCCAGAGCCCTCCTCCTTAAGACCAGTTTTAGTATGTGTCTACTCACCCAACCCACTTCAGTACTCTTGCCTGGAAAATCCCATGGACAGAGCGGCCTAATGGGCTACACAGTCCATGGGTTCACAGAGTCAGACGCAACTGAGCGACTAAAACAATAACTCACCCATTACACACTTCCCTAACTATATCAACAAACATTTGCTAAGTGATAATTTGGTGCCACACACAGTGTGAGACTTCACTAAGTAAAGTGTGGAAAATAAGTCTAATTTAAAAAATCACCCTCTCTAACTAAAGAAATCACCAGTTTTAATTTCATTTAAGAAACCAAACTACTATATACTACTCTTAACAACAGTGTCAAACAGTGTGAGGCTTCATTTCATAAGGAAAGGAAAATAGATTTAATGTGAAATTATCCCCTTAACTTGATGGGCCAAAAAAAATCTGCATCAGGTTTAACAGTTAATTTCTCTGGCAATTTAAAGTTACCTAGTAATTCCCATCACTCATGGGCTTTTGAAAGATTATCTATTACATTGTACAGGCATTACTGTTGCTAGAACTTTTTTTACATCCGCCCTAGATCTTGCACTTCAGTGACTTAAATTTACATTCCGACACCAGGCAAAAGTTATTCATCTGGCAAGTAGCTAGGGTAGAACCCTCAGCTTGCATTGTACCTGATGTAGAAAATGAGATAATGCCTTTACCAGCTTCTTTCTCATAGTTTACCTCAAAGCAATCTATATGTTGTTACTACTGGCTCAGTTTATATAGGGTAATTTAACTGAGGTGCTAAAAACACTTGATATGTATCATCTCATCTATGCTCAAACCATTCCTCAATGAGAGATGGGAAAATAATCTCAAAGTATTTAAGTGATTTTTATGCAATCAATAACTAACAAGTGACAGAAGCAAAAGGTCAGCCAAGATCCTCTGATTTTCTCTAATCTTTGCCAGAATCCATACACATGTCAACATTACTAAATGGTAGATGTCTAAAAATTTAGCATATTTTCATTTATCCTAGACTCTAACATGCATATTTTGAAACTACATACTTCTACTATATATATATATACACATATGCACATATATACACATATACACTATATGTATGTACACACACACACACACACACACATATATCTTTTCCTTGGGTATTTTTTTTATTATCCAATATTCCTATACCTGTTCCTCATTGATAACTTATGATTACTAGTCTCATTTCTATCATACATACTTAGTATATAAAAGAACTCCCATAAGGGGAGTTATGCAATGATGTCTTTGCAGAGATAAGATGAACATGTATATATTTGCAGGCATTTTGACAAAGAGAAAAAGTATTGTCTTTCATATGTGCTTCTTAAAGTTAGGTGAGGCACAGGTTGTACAAAATATGGATGGATCTGCTGTACACTAGCAGGAAAAGGCTAGATAGATGAAAACCATGGAATTTCCTGATTTCACTCAGATGGGATTCCAGATCTAATCCCTGTTGCTTGAATCAGTCGTCCTCCTATAGACTTTCATTCAGAATGCAGAGGAGGCAGGGAGCAGGGCATCACCGTTTTGCAGGGGAAGTTGTCTGCAGCTATGCAGGCAGATTCTTACTCTCAGTTCCCTGATTGTGGCAAAGGCAGCAGCCACATAGGTGGCCAGTTCTCCAGAGTGATTTAAAGTCTTCCTTCCTGAGATTTATTTCTTCCACCCTTCCTATGTTTCTATGAGATATGTATATCCTTAATAGATCCCTTTCACCTCAAATTAATGAGTGCATTTGTTTTTAGGGAGCTGATGAGTATGATTTAGAATAGAGAATGTGGTTCTTGCTGTAATAGTTCAGTTCAGTTCAGTCACTCAGTCGTGTCCAATTCTTTGCGGCCCCATGAACCACAGCACGCCAGGCCTCCCTGTCCATCACCAACTCCCGGAGTACACTCAAACCCATGCCATCCAACCATCTCATCCTCTGTCATCCCCCTCTCCTCCTGCCCTCAATCTTTCCCAGCATCAGGGTCTTTTCCAATGAGTCAGCTCTTCTCATCAGGTGGCCAAAGTATTGGAGTTTCAGCTTCAAAATCAGTCCTTCCAAGGAACACCCAGGACTGATCTCCTTTAGGATGGACTATTTGGATCTCCTTGCAGTCCAAGGAGTCTTCTCCAACACCACAGTTCAAAAGCATCAATTCTTTGGTGCGCAGCTTTCTTTATAGTCCAACTTTCACATCCATACATGACTACTGGAAAAACCATACCTTGACTACATAGACCTTAGCAGGAGTACTACTCTTTCATATAAGGGTGACTGCCCCGCTGACAAAGATGGCACCATTCGCTAGACCATCAATTTAAGAGAGGGGGAAGTGAGTGATTCGCACAGGTCAAAAATTAGTCTTCAGGCCTAAAAATGACATGGCACAAGATTTCTGTTGCTCTTAATTCACTCATGAACCTGACCAAAATTGCAGTTCAATTTTGAAGCAATCTTTTGCCCAAGAAACTCCAAGACTGGCCAGCAATAGCCTGGGCTATTTAACCCTAAAGCAACCCGCAAGCCCCCGAATCCAGAGCCAGAAAATGAGCTGTAAAATCTCAGCAGCTACAAAGAGGATGCAGTGCCAACATCTGCCTCAGTTGGCCACAGAGCATAACTAAAAGGGAAGAATCCCCAGAAGGTAAAGGAAGGAACCATAAAGGACAGCAGGTGAGGAAGGGAATGTCACTCAACAGCAGAACCAGGTGCTGCCAGCTGGGTTTAACAAGGAATTTATTCTGTTGCTAGTAAAGGGAGTCTCTGCTCTCTGCTGTGTGCTGTGTCTCCTATTCTCCCATTTTTAGAGCAAAAACTTTCACTGAAGTCATCCTACTCCTATTTGAGATTGTTTATTGAATGCACTAAGGACAAATAACATACATTAATATATTAACTTATAAGTGACCATTCCACAAGGAAATCACATTCGGACCTCATACAATGTACTGTACATAACCCAAAGATGGAGGCATGGCTGATGAGAGTTTGGGTCGCCCTTTAGTGAGAAAGGTTGGGAAAATATTCACTTGCATGAAAGGCAATTTCATCATGTTAAGGAGGAACATGTGTTGATCATGCTATTGCCATGGCTGGAATTTTAATAGAGAAAGAAGGTGGCCAAAGAGATAGACTGAAATGGATCCTCTTGACCAGTTCACTCAGGGTCTTTTCAATGTACCTCTAATCTACAATGACTGAAGAGCTAATAATTGCATTTCCAACATCAGTAATTAGAGCAATGACATTTAAAACAACAATGAAGTATCATTTGGCAGTCAAGTGGTTAGGACTCCATGCTTTCACTGCTGAGGCCATGGGTTTGATTCCTGGTTGGGTGACTAAGATCCTACAAGCCGAGTGGCATGGCCGAAAAAAAAAGAAAGAAATGAAAATAAATTCATCAGAATGGTTGTTATGAGGATGGATTGTAAAAAACTGAAAGGTTCAAATTTCATGTGCTGTGTGTGCTCAGTCACTTCAGTTGTGTCCAACTCTTTGTGACTCAATGGACTATAGCTTGCCAGGCTCTTCTGTCCCTGGGATTCTCCAGGCAAGAATACTGAAGTGGGTAGCAGTATTCAGTTCCCTGGAGAAAAGAACTGAATACTCTTCAGTATTCAGTTCTCTTCTCCAGGGAAATCTTCCCAACCCAGGGATCAAACCCAGGTCTCCCACATTGCAGGTGGATTCTTTACCAGCTGAGCCACCAGGAATCCGTTTACATATACATATATCCCTTCTTTTTTATTATTTTAACAGGTGGTGCAGCAGTAAAGAATCTACCTGGAATGCAGGAAACACAGGAGACATAGGTTTGATCCCTGGGTTGGGAAGATCCCCTGTAGGAGGGTATGGCAACCCATTCCAGTAATCTTGCCTGAAGAATTCCATGGACAGAGGAGCCTGGCAAGCTACAGTCCATAGCATTTCAAAGAGTCGGACACAACTGAGAAACTTTCACACACATAACTGATTCAGTTTGTTGTACAGCAGAAACTAACACAACATTGTAAAGCAACTACACTCTGCTAAAAATCACTGTAAAAAATAAATAATTAAGCTTAAAACAGACCACTGTTGATAATGTACCATAAAGATTTATTATGTATCTGTTTTTAAAGCTACATTTCCTAGACTCTCTTATAGCCAGAGCTCCATATGTGATTCAGTTTGCACAACCAGACACTTGTCCACTGAAGTATAAGGGGAGACAGGAAATTTCCTGATAATCTTACTTTGCTGTGCATCCCTGGTGGCTCTGATGGTAAAGAATCTGCTGGCAGTATGGGAGACCTAGGTTCCAGCCCTGGGTTGGGAAGATCCCCTGGAGGAGGGCATGGCAACCCACTCCAATAGCCTTGCCTGCAGAATCCCCATGGACCAAGGAGCCTGGTGGGCTACAGTCCATGGGGTCGCAAAGAGTCAGACATGACTGAGTGACTAAGCACAGCACATGGCAGATTGTGTGGCTGGATGCTGCAACTACGTGGCAGTTGCCAAATTCTGAATTCCCACGTCATTGCAAAGCAGAAACACCTTAGCAGCCCTATTCGGTGGTGTGGTTGGGAATTCCTGGAAGCTTAGTCATCCCAAGCAATCTATGTGCTATTGATATTATACTTAATACATTTTCCGGTATAAATTATCTAGAATGGAGTGTGCTGTCTACAACTAAGATCTCTGAAAAATACAGGGAATTTACCATTGCCTTTCAAACTTTTCCCAGATGTTTTACAAGATAAAGAGTTTAAAATTACTTTGGTACTTTGCTAGAGCTGCCGTAACAAAATACCAGAAACTGGGTGACTTAAACAACAAAAATGTATTATCTCATAGCTCTCACAGCTAGATGTCCGAGGTCAACGTATTGGAAGGTTTGCCTCTCCCTGAGAGATATGAGCAAGAATCCGCTGTGCTTCTCTCCCCACTTCTGTTGGTTTATTGACAATCTTAGCATCCCTTTTCTTGTAGATACATCAGTGTGATCTCTACCTTTACACTCATGAGGTATTCTCTCAGTGTGCATGGACACTTATATCTCTATGTCCAAAATTTCTCCTTTTCATAAGGACACCAGTCATATTGGATTCAGTTCAGCTCAGTCGTGTCCAACTCTTTGCGACCCCATGAACTGCAGCATGCCAGGCCTCCCTGTCCATCACCAACTCCCAGAGTCCACCCAAACCCATGTCCATTGAGTCGGTGATGCCATCCAACCATCTCATCCTCTGTCGTCCCCTTCTCTTCCTGCCCTCAATCTTTCCCAGCATCAGAGTCTTTTGGATTAGGCCCACTCTAATGACCTCATTCTAAACTGATTACCTTCATAAAGACCTTGTTTCTATATAAGGTCACATTCTGAAGTGCTGATGGTTAAGGAATCAATATATCTTTGGCGGGGGCCGGGGGGGGTATCCGGGGGGCCACAATTTCAGTCCATAAAATACAGTTTAACAAACATTATAGCCATTAGTCTCTAGAGTCTGGTGTTTGCACTAAAACTGTGAGGTAACCAAATACTCACTATTACCAAGCTTCACAGTATGAGTGCCAAGTACCAAGCTATAATAATGATAAATATAGTTTGATAGTGTCAACCATAAAACAAGACAGCTTGAAATAACTAAGTTTACTATCCAAACATGCTAACATAGAAAGTAAAAACTGGAATATTTTAATGGTTCTTGCATGCCTTAGAAACACATCAGGCCAGCAGAAGAAATGTAAATGATTATTCAAAGCTACAGAAATTTCAATGCGGGACTTCCTAGCATATTTACTCATGTTTCCATTTCCCATTAATATTAGCAATTGTTAACAAGTTCCATATTTCTTGCTACAAACCAAATATTGAATTGACCAAAAAGTTCATTTGAGTTCTTCCATAAAATCCCATGGAAAAATCTGAACGAATTTTTGGCCAACCCAGTATATAGCTTTTTACCACTGTCTGTGAAACATGCTAAATCAGTCCATCACATGTCTGCTTAACTGAAATGAAAAGGAATATCTAATAACAATTTTCATTTCAAATTTAATCTTAATTACAGATTATCTGTCAAAGGTAACCAGAAAAAAATCTTCATTTTAATTTGACTTTAGGATTTCTTCACATACAACAGACATCTATAAGTAGTATGGCAAAATCTGGACTCCTAAATAGACTTTGCATTTCTTCAAGAAGTAAAATTTCTCAAAAAAGGAGTGATGTATAATGTAGAAACCAGAAAGATTATCATTTGCAATACTGAGTTTATTTCTAAATAGGCAATTTCAACCAAAGGTCAAATTAATACTAGTGCCACATTTTTCAAAAACATACTGGTCATTACTCAATCGTAGGTTAGAGGGCAAATGTTTTTAATTGACAGCAATGGTTCACGGAGTCATACTGATCATATCTCTATGCAGGTTCATGTGAGTACACACACACACACACACACACACAGATGGGTCTATATTCTTGTGGTCAGAAGTATTAGAGACATAATTGGTCTTTGGCCATGAGTAGGATCATCACTCAAAGGCCCACAAGCGTGTATTGCTCGTGTACAATACACAATCCACTGTATTGTTATACACTTAGACCTACTAAGTACAGTCTAGAGTTAAGCAGATAGGCTTCCCTGGTGGCTCAATGGTAAACAATCTGCCTGCAATGCAGGAGACCAAGGTTCGATGCCTGGGTGGGGAAGATCCTCTGGAGGAGGGCATGGCAACCCACTCGAGTATTCCCACCTGGAGAATTCCATGGACAGAGGAGCCTGGCAGGCTACAGTCCACAGAGTTGGACACGACTGAAGTGACAAAGCAGCAGCACTGGAGGTAAGCAGTGTGCAACCTGCACATATGTATGTCATTGCCCTGATTATGAAAATCAGGAAATGTGTTCACCATTGCTTCCTAACACATCTTCAGTATCTAACAGATTCCTCTGTATATAATACTGACTATAAATGCATGAATAAATATAGAATAAATAAGACAAATGGATCATTAATAAAATTAAACTAGATTTCTCTTAGTTTGGTATTCTTTGTATTTCTGAATGTTTCTTTAGAAATCATTAAAAAAATACAGTGCATGAAAAGGTTTCCCCCTCAATAAATGTTTTGTTAACATCGGTATACTCAACATATTCTCTTTAAGAAATGACAATCCCACACAATAAAATTAGAACAAAGAGCCTATTTTTATTAAGCACAGATTACTTGGAACATATTATTGATGAAATTCCATGGAGGTAATATGAAAAAAATATCAATTTCTACCATTTTCTACATAATGAAGTACAGCAGAGTTAGTCCAAAATAAAACAAATCTCCATATCAAGAAAGATTAAGACAATAGCCCAGAGACACCTATTCCCAACTCTTTGTTTTTCATTCTAAGTCCAGATCAACATTAAAGGGATTCACCCAAAAGATCACCATATCAGATCAGATCAGATCAGTCGCTCAGTCGTGTCCAACTCTTTGCGACCCCAGGAATCGCAGCACGCCAGGCCTCCCTGTCCATCAACAACTCCCGGAGTTCACTCAGACTCACGTCCATTGAGTCAGTGATGCCATCCAGCCATCTCATCCTCTGTTGTCCCCTTCTCCTCCTGCCCCCAATCCCTCCAGCATCAGAGTCTTTTCCAATGAGTCAACTCTTCCCAGGAGGTGGCCAAAGGACTGGAGTTTCAGCTTTAGCATCATTCCTTCCAAAGAAATCCCAGGGCTGATCTCCTTCAGAATAGACTGGTTGGATCTCCTTGCAGTCCAAGGGACTCTCAAGAGTCTTCTCCAACACCACAGTTCAAAAGCATCAATTCTTCGGTGCTCAGCCTTCTTCACAGTCCAACTCTCACATCCATACATGACCACAGGAAAAACCATAGCCTTGACTAGACAAACCTTTGTTGGCAAAGTAATGTCTCTGCTTTTGAATATGCTATCTAGGTTGGTCATAACTTTCCTTCCAAGGAGTAAGCCTCTTTTAATTTCATGGCTGTAGTCACCATCTGTAGTGATTTTGGAGCCCCCCAAAAATAAAGTCTGACACTGTTTCCACTGTTTCCCCATCTATTTCCCATGAAGTGGTGGGACCGGATGCCATGATCTTCGTTTTCTGAATGTTGAGCTTTAAGCCAACTTTTTCCACTCTCCACTTTCACTTTCATCAAGAGGCTTTTGAGTTCCTCTTCACTTTCTGCCAGAAGGGTGGTGTCATCTGCATATCTGAGGTTATTGATATTTCTCCCGGCAATCTTGATTCCAGCTTGTCTTTCTTCCAGTCAGGGGTTTCTCATGATGTACTCTGCAGAGAAGTTAAATAAACAGGGTGACAATATACAGCCTTGACATACTCCTTTTCCTATTTGGAACCAGTCTGTCATTCCATGTCCAGTTCTAACTGTTGCTTCCTGACCTGCATACAAATTTCTCAAGAGGCAGATCAGATGGTCTGGTATTCCCATCTCTTTCAGAATTTTCCACAGTTTATTGTGATCCACACAGTCAAAGGCTTTGGCATAGTCGATAAAGCAGAAATAGACGCTTTTCTGGAACTCTCTTGCTTTTTCCATGATCCAGCGGATGTTGGCAATTTGATCTCTGGTTCCTCTGCCTTTCCTAAAACCAGCTTGAACATCAGGAAGTTCATGGTTCCCATATTGCTGGAACCTGGCTTGGAGAATTTTGAGCATTACTTTACTAGCGTGTGAGATGAGTGCAATTGTGCGGTAGTTTGAGCATTCTTTGGCATTGCCTTTCTTTGGGATTGGAATGAACACTGACCTTTTCTAGTCCTGTGGCCACTGCTGAGTTTTCCACATTTGCTGGCATATTGAGTGCAGCACTTTCACAGCATCATCTTTCAGGATTTGGAATAGCTCAACTGGAATTCCTCCAGTAGAACAAACCTCCACTAGCTTTGTTCGTAGTGATGCTTTCTAAGGCCCACTTGACTTCACATTCCAGGATGTCTGGCTCTAGGTCAGTGATCACACCATCGTGATTATCTGGGTCGTGAAGACCTTTTTTGTATAGTTCTTCTGTGTATTCTTGCCATCTCTTCTTAATATCTTCTGCTTCTGTTAGGTCCATACCATTTCTGTCCTTTATCGAGCCCATCTTTGCATGATATGTTCCTTTGGTATCTCTGATTTTCTTGAACAGATCTTTAGTCTTTCCCATTCTGTTGTTTTCCTCTATTTCTTTGCATTGATTGCTGAAGAAGGCTTTCTTATCTCTTCTTGCTATTCTTTGGAACTCTGCATTCAGATGTTTATATCTTTCCTTTCCTCCTTTGCTTTTCACTTCTCTTCTTTTCACAGCTATTTGTAAGGCCTCCCCAGACAGCCATTTTGCTTTTTTGCATTTCTTTTCCATGGGGATGGTCTTGATCCCTGTCTCCTATACAATGTCACCAATAACGTAAAATCACCATAATCACCGTTTCTTCCCACAATTCACTATAAAATTGCCACTGTAGCAACTTCTCCATCAAAACTGGAAGTCACTTTAGAATTCTATGAATGAATCCTTACCCTCCACCTGCAAAGAGATGCAGCCTTTACCAACCAAAAGAGGCCAAAATATTGGAGAATTATCTCTGAATGGCTGCCAGCATCTCCCTTACATTGCTATGCTTTCTTCAAATAGCTGGACTCTTTAGTAACAAAAACACTTATATTCAAAATGTGTAGAGTAGTTTCAATAGGAGCTGATTGAGGTGAAGACGAACACAGTTTTCTAAAAATTGTGGAAATAAGTATATGAATCCAAAATCTAATCTGAAATCCTCTGTCCAATACACAAACTCTAAGCAATGTTTGAGCTCCTTGGGCCTGTGATAATTTGTTCTCTTGCATAAAACTGCTGAAAATCAAAGCCAAAGGCTTTATCAGAAATATAAGTACAGAATGTGGTTTAGAGGTGCTCTGCCCCAATAAATACCATAGTTTGAGACAATAACCACTGAATACCAATATTTCTATTATTTGTGGCAAAACAGACTGGTGACCAGCACTAGACCAGAAAGAATGCATTTTTCCCCTAAAACCTGAAAAACAAATTAGAATAAACTTATTTTAATAATCTGCTACAATTAATTTTCTACTTTGTTCCTTGTTCAGTCACTGTATTGTGTCTCTTTGCAGCCTCATGAACTAAGGCAAGCCAGGCTTCCCTGTCCTTCACTATCCCCCAGAGTTTGCCCAAGTTCATATCCATAGAATCGGTGATGTCATCCAACCATCTCATCCTCTGTTGCCGCCTGCTCCTCCTGCCCTCAATCTTTCCCTGCACCAGGGTCTCTTCCAATGAGTCAGCTCTTCACATCAGGTGGCCAAAGTATTGGAGATTCAGCTTCAGCATCAGTCCTTCCAATGAATATTCAGGGTTGATTTCCTTTAGGATTGACTGGTTTGACTCCTTGTTTCCAAGAGACTCTCAAGAGTCTTCTCCAGCACCACAGTTTGAAAGCATCAATTCGTCAATTGATGCTCAGCCTTCATTATGGTCCAAGTCTCATATTCATACATGACTACTGGAAAAAACATAGCTTTGACCATATGGACATTTGTTGGCAAAGTGATGTCTCTGCTATTTAACATGCTGTCTAAGTTTTTCAGAGATTTTCTTCCAAGAAGCAAGCGTCTTTTAATTTCGTGGCTGCAGTTACCATTCACAGTGACTTTGGAGCCCAAGAAAATAAAATCTGCCACTGTTTCCACTTTTTCCCCACCTATTTGTCATGAAGTCATGGAACCAGATGCGATGATCTTAATTTTTTGAATGTTGACTTTTAAGCCAGGTTTTTTAGTCTCCTCTTTCACCTTCATCAAGTTCCTCAAGTTTCACCCTCATCTTTAGTTCCTCTTCACTTTCTGCCATTAGAGTGGTATCATCTGCATATCTGAGGTTGTTGATATTTCTCCCCTGTGAACAGTATGAAAAGGCAAAAAAATTCCTACTTAGGATGTCAATATCTTTTTTTAATGTCACTAATGATGCTGGGAAAGATTGAGGGCAGGAGGAGAAGGGAATGACAGAGGATGAGATGGTTGGATGGCATCATTGACTTGATGGACATGGGTTTGGGTGGACTCTGGGAGTTGGTGATGGACAGGGAGGCCTGGCGTGCTGCGGTCCATGGGGTCACAAAGAGTCGACTGAGCAACTGAACTGAACTGAACTGAATGATAATAGGACCTTTCCAGAGCAATTCTGAACAGGCACTGCTATCCATTTCCTTAAAGAAATAAAAAGAAATTTGGTATTATGAATTGACAATGTAGAGAAATGGAATTAAATAGATATTTTGAGGATCTTAATAAGTGTCACTAACTAGCATATATTGAGCATTTAATTTTACCTGATAGTCTTTTAAGTGGTTTATATGGATTACTACATTTAATGCTCATTATAAACCTATAAGATGAGTAATACTGTTTCTCTCACTTTCCCTGCAGAAGGGAGATTATTTTCCAAGCTCCGAAAACTAGAGCCAAATTTTTCAAGGAATGTGACTAAAAAGTAGAAAATCATTCTGAGAGTTCAAGCTTTTGGCTTTTTGGGAGCGGGGACCAAGAGATTCCAGTATTGTCTCTATCTAAACACGGTATTCCTCTCCCTAGTCTCCTTGTATCAGAAATTAGACATGTCTATACAAGATGAAAGGAAATAGCATATACTGTGGATTCCATCTATGCTCAAGGGTTTTGTTATTATAACGGGTGCAAGAAATGAAATTAGCACAACTGAATGGTGAAATCACTCACTATTTTGGTGACCTGAAATCAATACTATATGTATTTTTTATTCTTTTGTTGTATTTAACTCATTTTCCCTCATGTAAATATGATCTAGTAGTTACAACATGGTAGAAATTGTAGTCCAAGTTTACATTCCAACTGCCGAACAAGCATTAAAATAAGTTTAACTGGTGAATGAAGCTATGCGCTATTATTGCCAGTGAAGTTGACTTGTTTTTATTAACAACTTTGACCCACGGTTAATAAGTAAAATTGATACTGATATATCAATCATGAAACTGTAATACCTCTTCAATGTATTTCAAGATATCTTTTAAAAACTAGAGTAGTGATAACAAAATGAAGTTCACTAGATCCTCACATTTGCAAATGCCTACTAACATTGCCAGACACTTCCTGAGCTTATGTTACACCACAATAGGGCCTGACCGTGTCTGGAGGTAGCAGTCACTCCACATTCTAACATGTTTTGAAAAGCAAGTATTCAACAATGTGGTTGCAGGTAGGCTGCAACTCAGAGCATTTGCCTAATATCTTTCATACATAAAAAAATAAGTCAGCTAATTTTTGATCCCTTATACCTTCTATCCTACCAATCATTTAAATATCAATCAATCAACCAATCAATGTGTGTGTCTCCATGTGTGCATCTCTGTGTATATGTTTACAGTTCTAACAACTTCATTTACAATATTATCTTAATCAGTCCCAAGTTTTAGTTAACATTTCACCTACTCTCATTCTTTATAGGTGCCCATACGACAGCTTCTAATGTCATTACTCTGCCTCTTACTAACACACCAAACAACCCTCTACAACATAATTCACTACTACATAAAGCTTACTATGATAACTTTAAATGCAAAGTTTCTGACATTCACATTTTCATCCCTTGTTTCAAGCTGGAGCCTCATAATTGCTCAACAAAATAACTACCTTGATCGAATTTCCAGCATCATTGGTTCATTTGTTAACTTGCATTTCCATTCAAAAAAATAAATATTTACTGAGTTCCCAATATGGTACTAGCCACTGCATTGAGGGTTGATAAGACAAAAGTGAGACTTGGTGCAAATTCTCATGGAAAAAGTAGGCCAGTGTGGAAAGTCAACACGATAAGAGGTAATCCTATGATCCAGCAATCCTACTTCTGGATCTGTTTCTAAAGGAGATGTCTAAAAGACATCTGTGCTCCCATATTTATTGCAGCATTATACACAATAGCCAAATATGGAAACAACCTAAGTGTTTGTCAGCGAATGAATGACTAAAGAAGATGTGGTGTATAAAACAATGGACTATTATTCATCCATAATTAAGAAGGAAAACCTGCCATTTACAAGAAGATGGATGGAACTTGAGGCATTATGCTAGGCTAGGTTAAAGAAAGGTCAGATATAGAAAGAAAAATACTGTATTAAATCATTTATTTGTGGCATCTAAAAAAGCCACACCCATAGGAACAGAGTAGAATGGTTGTTACCAGAAGAATGAGGAGGTGGAGGAAATAAGGAGATGTTGGTTAAAGGGACCAAACATCCAGTTACCAGTTGAATCAGTTCTGGGAATATAACCCATAGCATTGGGATTATAGATAAAAGTACTGTACTATATACTTGAAAAGTTGCTAAGAGAGTAGATCTTACATGTTCTTGCCACATAAAAAGAAATAGTAATATGTGAGGACATGAAAGTGTTAGCTAACACTACAGTTCAGTTCAGTTCAGTCACTCAGTCGTGTCCAACTCTTTGCGACCCCCTAGACCTCAGTAGGCCAGGCCTCCCTGTCCATCACCAGCTCCTGGAGTTTACCCAAACTCATGTCCATTGAGTTGGTGATGCCATCAAACCATCTCATCCTCTGTTGTCCCCTTCTCCTCCTGCCTTCAATCTTTCCCAGCATCTGGGTCTTCTCAAAAGAGTCAACTCTTCACATCAGGTGGCCAAAGTATTGGAGTTTCAGCTTCAGCATCAGTCCTTCCAATGAACACCCAGGACTGATCTCCTTTAGGATGGACTGGTTGGATCTCCTTGCAGTCCAAGGGACTCTCAAGAGTCTTCTCCAAAACCACAGTTCAAAAGCATCAATTCTTTGGCGCTCAGCTTTCTTTATTGTCCAACTCTCACATGTGTACATGACTACTGGAAAAACCATAGCCTTAACTAGACGGACCTTTGTTGGCAAAGTAATGTCTCTGCTTTTGAATATGCTGTCTAGGTTGGTCATAATTTCCTTCCAAGGAATAAGCGTCTTTTAATTTCATGGCTGCACTCACCATCTGCAATGATTTTGGAGCCCCAAAAAATAAAGTCTCTTGCTGTTTCCACTGTTTCCCCATCTACTTCCCATGAAGTGATAGGACTGGATGCCATGATCTTAGTTTTCTGAATGTTAATAAAGCCAACTTTTTCACTCTCCTCTTTCACTTTCATCAAGAGGCTCTTTAGTTCTTCACTTTCTGCCATAAGGGTGGTGTCATCTGCATATTTGAGGATAACACTACAGTGGTAATCAAATTGCAATATACAAGTATATCAATACATTGTAAACTTACAAAATGTTATATGTCAATTATATCTCAACAAAGCTAGGAAAAGTAGGACATAATAAGAAAGAAAAAAAGAGACCGTGACAAGTTATAGGAAATACACTGAGTGTACTAGGAAGAAACAGACGTGTAGGCTAAATGCAGGAGGATTATAGCAAGAGGTCACTCAGTAAAACATGATCATGATACCAGGGGTGCACTAAAAAACTCATGAGCCAAAAAATAAATTTTTAAACAGTATAAATCCAGTATAAAATATTTCATATACTTTCTCTTTTGAAAGTGGGATGATCTGAGAGAGTAGCATATATATTACCATATGTAAAGTAGATAGCCAGTGGGAATTTACTGTATGACCCAGGCAACCCAAAGCTGGTGCTCTGTGACAAGCTAGAGGGGTGGCATAGGGATGGAGCTGGGAGGGAGGTTTAAGAAGGAGGGAATATATGTACACCTATGGCCAATTCATGTTGAAGTATGGTAGAAACCATCACAATATTGTGGCATAATTATCCTCCAATTAAAAATAAAATAAAATTTTAAAATATCTAACAAAAAAAAGAAAGTCCAAAATACAACTAACCTCACAGGATAATTAGGTTTTATGACATGCTCCCTTGCAGAAATGAATGATGAGAAGCATGCAGACAGTAGGCACAGAGCACCTAGATTCAAGTCAGCAGCTAGAGGTTCACCATCACCCTCAGAACTTATCATTTAACTTACCTATGGGAGAAATTTTGAAATCCTGTGAATAAAGTTATTCTCATCTTTAAGTAAGTCCTTGCAAAATCTCCATTGGTATAGTCTCCTACTACTAAAAGAATGATCTCCATTAGAGAAGCCACCAGCTTCACCTGCAGGATTATAGCTGTTAAATGCTGATGATACTCTGAAGTTAATTTAAAAGAGGTTTTAAAAATTATAACTGTAACAAAACACAGGTTGAAGGGTTACCTAAAACACTACTTTCCAATTACTTCAAATTTATAGATATACTTCTAGAATACTTTAAGATTCAAAAACACCAGAAGCCAATAATCTCAATACCCATCAGGTATTTGATATTTTTTTGAACTTAATTATAGCAAGTATAGAATTCAAAGGCAATAATCAATACTTAGGACCAATAAATTACAAGTAATTAACAAAAGTGATTTCAACTAAAATGCCCTCTTCACTCTGTTACTTTCTAAGAACACATAGTCTAGCCAAGGCTATGGTTTTTCCAGTGGTCATGTATGGATGTGAAAGTTGGACTGAGAAGAAAGCTAGCAGCGAAGAATTAATGCCTTTGAATTGTGGTGTTGGAGAAGACTCTTGAGAGTCCCTTGGACTGCAAGGAGATCCAAACAGTCCATTATAAAGGAGATCAGTCTTGGGTGTTCATTGGAAGGATTGATGTTGAAGCTGAAACTCCAATACTTTGGCCACCGCATACGAAGAGTCGACTCATTGGAAAAGACTCTGATACTGGGAGGGATTGGGGACAGGAGGAGAAGTGGATGACAGAGGATGAGAGGCTGGATGGCATCACCAACTCAATGGACAAGAGTTTGGGTGAACTCCGGGAGTTGGTGATGGACAGGGAGGCCTGGCATGCTGCAATTCATGGGGTCGCAAAGAGTCAGACATGACTGAGTGACTGAACTGAACTGAAGTGAACTGAAGAACGTATAAAGCATATTCTATTTTATAAGGTAAAATGAATTTTCTGTAGAAGATTACTTTAACACTGTTTAAATCTGTCAGTCTAGCAAACTGATAGATATTATTTGTTCCCCCAAAAGAGTGGTAACTTGAGTCATATGGTTTATTTTATTTAATTTAAAAATTATCCATGAATGTGGTAGCCTTAATCACTAAAAGTTAACCTTTTCATCAGGTAAAGACATAAAACATATACAGTTGGCTCTTCAATGCAAGATAGGGGCTACCAAGTTCTGCTCAGTGGAAAATCTGCTTACAACTTTATAGTTGGTCCTTGAATTTGAGAGAGTTATTTCCTAGGCAGGTTGATAGGGAGTCTAGGGGTCCCCAAGGAGAGATGGGTCTGGAATGCTCAAGGAGGAAGAAAGGACAAACTTTTTTCTTTCTCCACATTCCTTAGGATTATATAACAATAATGTATCCTGCCTAAGTACAGTCTTTGGATTCAACCTTCTGTTATCTTAAAATGTTAATTATGGGAGTAGACCTGGTCTTTACAAGGATGTATCTTGCCTGAGGACAGTGTTATCTTAAAATGTAAATTATGGGAGTAGGTCTGATGAGGTCTTTACAACCTCCAGACATTCTTGGGATTATATAACCTCATTGTTAACACTAGCAAGCCGGTACTCTTTCTGCCCCCTTCTGATGCCTATGTCAGAAGCTTTCTCTATCTCCTTTATACTTTAATAAAACTTTATTACACAAAAGCTCTGAGCAATCAAGCCTCGTCTCTGGCCCCGGATTGAATTCTTCTCCTCCGGGGGCCAAGAATCCCGGTGTATTCGTGTGATTCAACAACAACCTTTCAAATTGGAGGTTCTGCATCCTTGGATTCAAACAATCGCAATATGTATCATTTGAAAAAAAAAATCTGCTTATAGATGGACCCTCACAGTTCAAACTCAGTTTGCTTAAGGGTCAATTGAATTTTCCACATTCTTAAAAAAATTAACATAAATTAAGAAATACTAGCTTCATTCATATACAGCTCACTCTACTCATTTTTGCTTACAGAGCTATGTTTTAAATACTCACTAGACATTGAAATATATTTGCCAAATTTATTGCATAAAACAGGTATTACTTTTAAATACTTAAGAGAAAGGGCTTTGCAATAAGACATAACTATTCAAATTCCAGCTCAGTCCTATACCAGTTTCATGACCTAAAGATTTTATTTAACCTCTTTAAATCATGGTTTCCTAACTGAAGTATTAGGAAACTAATGCCAAGCTAAAGGAATATTTTAAAAAAAAGTAAACAAAGTAATGCCTACAAACATTTATCATAAAACTAGGTACATAGTAAATGTTCTTTTTATTACACATACTATACTTTGAAAAAAATCAACTCTTTTTTAAGCTTATAGGGAAAATGTTCAATAGCAGTATTTATTTATAATACTATCTGTGGCAGAGGACATGTATTATACTTTTATCCAGCTGTGCTGTGCTCAGTCACTTCAGTTGTGTCCAACTCTAAAAACTTCAATGTCTTATAGGAAATGGCACTAAATGTATAACTGCATTAAATGTATAAAACAAAACAAAGCAAAGATGGCACATAAACCATCTATACAGTATCATCATAACTTTCAAAAATATGTCTGTCATCTTCATAATTTAGAACAGAGGCTAGAAGGAAAGAAGTCATTGTATTAGAAATTACTGGTGATATTTTTAATTTTACTTTTCTTTTACAAAATTCCTAAAACTTCACGTATTACTTTCGTTATCAAAAAATAGTTTCCTTTGAACAACAAATTGACAATCACTTTTATATTTTAGACTAATTGACCCAATAACTTATAGCAAGAATAGGTAATAATTGGTGCTAACTTCATACATATTATTTCTTTTTTCCAAAGATATTTTTTTCTTTTTAAATAAGGCATGTGTCCACTCTCTCACATACACATATATCCATATCTTGAGTTCCAGCACTCTAAGTTACAAACGAGAAAGAACTGCCAAATAAGGCTTAGAGGGCCATTCTTTTTGCTTCATTATGTGCTTAAAGACTGACCCACACATTAAAGCCAAACACCACTAGTGTTAAGCTAAACCATAACACTATTTCAAGAGATCAAGGTTACAGATAGCATTATGCCAAATATAAAAGTTTAATTCTCTTAAACAGTAGCCAATGCCATCACATGATCACCAAAAGTTTTGTACCCAAGGTTTTCTATCATTTTCAGTCTCCTTATTCCAATTATCTGCATGAAATAAGAATCTTGGTATTTTACAAAGTTATCTGTTCCCCATTGATTCCAAAGTCATTCAGCCGTGTGGTTTCAGAAGAGACTTTCTCATGAAATTATAAAAATACTAGTAAAGTCTCCAGAAAAAAAAGAACCAACTTAAAAAAATAAGAGGAATAAAGTTATTTTTTCATAAAACAGTGTTTGGTGATAAAAGTAGATGCATTTTTAGACAAAAAAATAATGTACAATTTTAAGGATATGCATCTAAATAGAGTGGTTTTTAAAGATGTTTCTTAGAAAGCTTTTAATGCAACAGGTCTGCTAACATAGGACTAAATAGCTATTTGAATATTTTCAACTCAACCTAGCTTTCTTCAACCCAACACAGTGAAATAAATCAGAATAGATTTAAAAGACTGGATATAAAAATTCATTAAAGACAATAGAATCCACAGCCCAGATAAGAAATAGCACTGGATCTGAGATCTAGCACTCTTACACATCACAACAATTTAAAAAAAAAAAGGAAATCCCAAATTTAAGGAATATCAATTGAACCTAGAGAAATGTATACTTTTATACCACATATCAATCAACCAACAAAGAATGCAAAACACAAATACTATAAGAGAAGAGCAATGAATCAGTACTACCTTCTTGTAAACACACTGATTATGAGAAACAAAGGATACATTAACATTCATTCTAATTGTGGGTAGTCTACATATCACATTCTAAGCAAATTACCTATTGTCTATGTAATGTAACAAGCTTCCCAGGTGACGCTAATGGTAAAGATCTCACCTGCCAATGCAGAAGATGTAGGAGACATGGATTTGATCCTTGGGTCAGAAAGATCCCCTGGAGGAGGGTATGTCTACTCACTCCAGTATTCTTGCCTGGAGAATCCTACCAGCAGAGAAGCCTGGCGGGTTATGGTCCATGGGGTCATAAAGAGTTGGACACGATTGAGGTTACTTAGCACACACGCATGACTACAATGCTAACATGAAATATCTTTTTTCTATTCCAAATATTGCTAAAAACAGCCCTAATTACACTTAACAGACATCCCCTCCAAAACAACAGAAAAAAAAAAAACAGAAAGTACAATAAATCACTGTTTTCCTTTAAGAAAAGACAATCCATCTTCAGTATTAGAAGAATAATACAAAATTTCATAGTACTGTATATGTTGCAGAGTCTAAAAGTCTTGATAAAATAATGAGTTACGACTGATAATAGATATAAGTGTCCATGTAGCCAAATTAAGCTGGTATTAAATCTTTAATAACCTGTATATAACCTTGAGCATTAGAAACTAATGACTTGGATACAAGCACTTAAGGAGATATGAATCTAGCTCAGTTTCTGTCAGAAAATATTGCCAAAGTTTCAACTCCTAATGGAGAGTATTAAAACATTTCTTGGCCCTGAATCAGAAAAGGGTTCTGTTGGAGTTGATCCAAAAGAACTAACTGGAGTATGACTGGCAAATCTGGGTGATTTGAACTTGCCCTGAAAAATCCAAGTTCCAGGAAAGAATCTGGTTATTAAGTTGGTAGTTTCAAACTTCTGAAAGTGTATTATGCTATCACTTAATTGCAAAGCAATTTTGTAATTAACTTTATAATTAAATCAGCTATACTTCTGGTGGCTCAGACGGTAAAGAATCTGCCTGCAATGCAGGAGACCCTAGTTCAATCCCTGGGTCAGGAAGATCCCCTGAAGGCGGGCATGGCAATCCACTCCAGTATTCCTGCCTGGAGAATCCCACAGACAGAGAAAGCTGGTGGCCATAGAGTTGCATAGAGTTGGAGACAATTGAAGCAATTTAGCATAGTACAGCACAGCACAGCACACTTACCAAAAAACAAATTTTAAATTTAATACTGACAAGAAAAAGTCTTCACTATAATTGTAACACCTAACTTTTTAAAGCTCTTAGTATAGGTCAAGTATTACACATTAATTCTCAAATCCTATAAAATTCATACTATAATAATCTCATTTAAATAGGTGAGAAAACTGAAATAATTTAGTCAGGATTACACATTTGGCAAATAGCAGCATTTGGGATTACTGAAACATTTGTCACTCTCCTTCCATCTCTACAGAAACTAAGGGGAAAAGTGGGGTGGGAAAAGGTAGTGAAGAATTGAAATTGATATTCAAGTGTATAAACTGCAATTCTATAATTTTCAGAGCAGTTTCAAACTCCTAAATTTACGTGTAGCTTGAATTTTAAAAGCTGTTAAATTGATTGATATGTGTTATACATTAAATAAATATTTTTGAAAGAATTATATCAAAGGGGAAATAAAAGATAATAAGACCCTGTCTGCCTCTAAAACAGTGGTCAAAGAAGTTCATCCAATGTTGTCGTTTTTATGAATAACACTGACTTTTAAAAATAGAGGCCACTAAACAAGATAACTACACTCTGTATATGTGTGTGCTTAGTCACTTAGTCATGTCCGACTCTTTACAACCCCATGGACTGTAGCCCTCCAGGCTCCTCTGTCTATGGGGATTCTCCAGGCAAGAATACTGGAGTGGGTTGCCATGCCCTCCTGCAGGGAATCTTCCCAACCTAGGGATCAAACCCAGGTCTCCTTCATTGCAGGAGGATTCTTTACCAGCTGAGCCACCAGGGTATATGTAACATTATTACTTATACTAAATATGATGGAAATACAGTGCATTTTCGTTAACCAATATTAAATGGAATCCCTTCCAATATAATTTGTGAAATGTGCTTCAAGCTATACAATGCATAAAATAAATGTGTGTATAACAGAGTTTGAGATAAATTTTACATCACAAATAAAAAAATGGCAACTATATTCGGTTGGTCTACAGGAATACTGCTTCAAAAGAGGCATATTTAATCTGGAATTATGTATTTTCCCCAAAAGGATAATCAATGGAAAATGCTATAAGTTGCTTCCTTAGATTTCTGAGACTTTTATGAATGAATCTCAGAACTCATTTGTTACATGATTACTCTGCAAGTAGTTATTCATAATATAAATATTTTGTTTCACTTCTAGCTCCAGAACTGAAATATCCTAAATTCCAAACAATCTCTCAAATCATCTTTTGAATTAAATTGGCTGAGTTTCCAATTTCAATGTACTATCTCATGAGCATTTTTTCATAATTTAAAGAGAACCTGTATTACTTCTTCATAATCAAAGTAATGGACATTTTTCAAGTCCCCAAGTTTCTAGGGGAAAAAGACCAAAACTATGAAAGATTCTGAAATGCAAGACCCTTAACTTCAGAGCACTTATGCTTATATCTTCTCTAACTAAAAGTCACTAAAAAAAAGTCAGAAGTTATTTCCTCTCATCTTCTGAAGTGCCTGGAAATAAACCCTTATTGAAATGCCATAAATGCTTAGATGTTAAGTGTCAATAAAGGCCCCTTCCTTTGAGTGGCTTTTCTGACTACAGATCCTTTTATTGTGTGACAAATAATACTTTCATATAATAAAGACAATTAGATTTTTATTGAAATGTAATTGATTTACAATATTGTGTTAATTTCAGGTATAGAGCAAAGTGATTCACTTATATATATAAAATTTTCTCAAATTATTTACCATTTTGGTTATTATGAGATATGGAATACAGTTGCCTGTGCTATAGAGTAAATCCTTGTTGCTTATCTATTGAATGCAGAGTAGTTTGCTAATCCCATGACTCCAATTTTATGCCTCCTCCCCTCCCCCCTTTGGTAACCGTAATTATTTTTTTATACGTTGGAGAGTCTGTTTCTGTTTTGTATACAGTCTTATTTGTATTAAAATTCCACATATAAGTGATATAATATTTATCTTTCTCTAAGACAATTAGCTTTTTATCTAGCACTTCAATGGACACTTTCTTTGCTTTTCTGTTGAGATGGTTTTCTTAGGAAAATCAAAACTATTAAAAAAAAAATCTTAGTGTGGGGATTTTGTCACCCTTAACTCCAAGGTTACTAGAATATACAAACAATGAGCAACTTCCAATAGAGTTGAAAGGAAAGGTCCTTTCCACTTTCCCAGTCAAAACAAAGTGCAAAAATTGCCTGAATCCCAAACAGTGAGTGACTCAAATAAATAAATACAATGAACGCTGGGCTTATTTCCATCGTTGGCTATCAGTGCTTCTCTCCCTAACACTACAGAAAAGTTTTCAGTCTTCTTGTATTTTGACAAAGAAAAAAAAAAAAAAAAAAAGGGTTTCCCAAACGATGCCCCCGCTGCCATGGCAAGTGGCTTTTCATTTGTCCAAACAGCTCTCGGGTTGTGGCCATCCTCACCTTATACACGTCACTGAAAATTGTCTCCGCCCGGGCTCCCCATCCCCCAAGCCTCAGTGATACTTGGTGGAGTTCTTGAACTTCATCCACAGATCGCCCTCGCCACGCCAAGTGCACTACAAAAAGCATCATGCCAGATGCTTTCCAAATCTTCTCTTGTTCACTAAGTTTAGAAAAATCTCTGCATTTATTCCCCCTGGGAAAGTGAATTCAATCCCTCATTCGCACTGCAGGTGCCCAGAAAGGAAATACAACCACGCGCGCTCGCGCGCGCGCACGCACACACACACACACACACACACACACACGTGCACGCATACACACCATGTCCCTTCCTAATCTCCAACCCTGACAGCAGCACTCAGACAACCAAAGTCCGTTCCCTCCACCCCACTCCGTCCAAAACACATAACAATTACAGAAGACTACTGGCGCTGGGAAAATGTGAGATTTATATGGGTCAATGGAAACCTCTTTTCCCCGGACTTTTGAGGCGCTTTGCAGACTTAATCGCCACTTTTCTTGTTGCCCACTACAGAAATCACCCATAATGGGACGCTCCTGCGCGGAACCTTACCACCAGGAGGCCATCGGGACGCGGCGATACCTTGATGCCAACCCTCCCTCTTGAGGGACACCACCGGGACCCACATAAATTGACCCCCAGGAGTACAGCGGAGGCAGAGAGACGGGAGGACTTAAGCGCTCAGCCTTGCGCTCGAGTCTCTTCCCAGCCCTGGGTAATAGAAGGACACCCAGCGCCTCCAAGAGCTGGGCAGGGCAGGAGGGCAAGATCAATAAAGTTAAGGAAGAGGACTGCTTGGGCACTGCGTGCTCCGAAGCTGTTGAAGAGAGGCGCCGAAAGGGACATAGACGCAAAACCAAAGACCCATCGGCCACGTTGGGCTGGGGGCGCGCAAGGACACCAGAGCCGCCGGAAGCCGCGGGGGTCGGCTAGGGGGCCGGCTAGGGGGCCGGAAGAACTGGGAAACGCGGAAACTTACGGAAGAAGATGTACTCGGTATAGCTGCTCCAGATCTTGTCGTCGCGGTACTGGTTGACGAAGGCGGCGGTGCCCGAGGAGTTACACGCCACCATGTGGAAGCCGGCCTCGGATAGGCGATCGAACGCCTGCTCCAAGTAGGTGAACTTGAGGTAGAAGCGGGACGTGTACTTCTCAGGCGGCCGGTCAGGGTCACGGCTCTCGTTGAGCGTGTCACCGAACACCTCCTTGGCCAGCGCGATGCGTCCGCACACCATGATGCGCGCCACGCGCCGGAACTTGGCGTCCGCCTGGTTGTCTCGCACCGTGGTGTAGGAACCGCGGTAGCCGAGTGTGAGGAAGCCCGAGCGCTTGTCCTGCGCGCTGCCGCCGCTGTGCGCTCCAGGGCCCGAGGGTGCGGCGGCCGCCGCCCCGCGCAGCAACAGCGCGTCGCTGCTGCCCTGCGAGACGTTGTCCTCCAGATCGCTCTGGCAGCCCTCGTCGTTGAGCGAGTTCTGCTTGGTGACCTTGGGCGACAGCAGCTTGACCAGGTCGGTGAGCTGGAAGTACTCGGCCTCCCGTAGGAGCCGCTCCTTCTCGGGGAAGTGCTCCGGCAGCGCGAGCTGCTTGTCCCGCAAATAATCCAGCACGTACCTGAAAAGGAAGCCGTCCCGGTCGATGAAGAAGCGCGCCCGGCTGTCTCTGGGCAGCTCGCCCCGGCGTCGGGCGCCGCCCCGGGGGCTGGAAGGCGAGAACATACTGGCCAGAGTGCTATCCGGGACGCTGAGCAGCGTCGAGTGCTTGGTCACATAGACCTGGCCCCCTACGTTCAGCTCCACCACCTCGGGGAAGGGCGAGGGCACGCAGGGCCCCGGGGTGGCGGCTGACGAAGCGCCGGGGGAGCTGGACGAGGAGACCATCTCGCTAATGGGCAGGATGGTGCCGCCGCCGCTGCCCGTGTCCTTCAAAGCCATGGTCCCCCCTCCGCCGGCCAAGTGACCCTGGAGAGCAGCACTTTCTCCTTCCCGAAACCCGTGCCCTGCGCCCCGGGTGGTGTGCGCCTGATGCGCCCTCGGGCCGGGCGGCACGTTCCTCCGGCCGGGGCGGCCCGGTTCAGGGCTCGGGGCGGCGGCGGCCGCGGCGCCCGGGCTCCATCGGGGAGCGGTGCGCGGGAGAGGAGCTCTGCGGGCGCCGCGGCGGTGGCAGAGGCGCCAGGAGGAGCGGCTGCTCCTTTGGGGCGAAGGCGGGGAAGTGTGAGAGAGACTTGCGAGAGGCTCTCTTAGGCTGCCGCTCGGCTCTCCGCGGGGAGGGCGGGAGGAGGGGCCGGAGCGAAGAAAACTCGCCGCCCTAGCAGCTTGCGAGCGCGCCGCGAGCCCGGAGCGCGGACGGTGGCGCTAACTACCCCTCACAGCCCGGGAAGCGAAACTGACGTCAAGCCCAGGACTGGGACCCGAGCCACAGCTGTCATTTAAAGAGATAGGTGCCAGCCTCTGGCTGCAGGGCTCTGACTCTAGGGGGCGGAGCCGAGGGCAGAGCCTGGAGGTGATGCTACTTGGCAGCGAGTGGGGAGACGAGGAGAAGCGGTCAGGGAAACGACAACGAACGGGGAAAGGCCAGCTTTCTCTCCTTCATTCTCTCCTTCATTCATTTCATTCCCTTTTTCCGTCGTCCGTCCTTCTCTTCCTCCCTTGCCCTTGTTCGCCCAGTAAAACTGTTTTTTTTTAATGCTGGCATTAAGGTGGGAAGTGGGGTAGGGGTTTGGATTATTAAAAAAAAAAAAGCTATGCTCCTAATCTGAAATTACGACAAGTGTTGGCAGGAGGGTTTTGATTGTCAAAAGACTGGGAGCGAGGGAGGGGGTTGAATCTCTTGTAGTGGTTTTAGCATGGTTTTTTGAAGTGAAAGGCGAAATGCACGAACCTCTATTACATTCCGATGTCATGATTGCATATTTAAGTGCACGCATCATGTGCAGTTGAAGAATTTTTAAGACTGAAATCTGATTTCAGTTCACAAAACTAATCACAGATTGTGGTAACGCGACGGTTCTCTCCTTTCATTTCGTCAGTGTTTGATTCATAGTAGATGCTTAATAAATGTTTTTGAAGGAATGGACGGAGCCAGGGAGGAAACTTGGTCTGTTTGTTCCTAGTTTCCTATCTTGATCTGTGCTTTGATTAATCTCTCCTTTTCCCTTTCAGCTCCATAGGGCAAGAGAAATGGTTTACATTTTATTAGTTATATAACCCCAAGAGTCAGGTCACAAATGAAAATTGTAAGAATTTAAGCTCACTTTAATTTCCATTTGTACACAACACAGGTACAGTCTTTTAAGATCAGCGTTATTTGTGATAAAGAGTGAGGATAGAGATGCAAATGAACCTCACTTCTGCCTATTCCTCCTGGGACATCCTTTTGTGTTCGGAAACATAGAAAATCATTAATTTATATAAAGTTCAAAGGAGAAAAAGTATACAGTGGCACAAGTAGATTGTGTCACAAATTATAGTATTATAGAGGAACTTTATCCATTAACAAAATAATGTACAGATTTTCATGTCTTAAAAATTCCATATGCCTACTTAGGATTCCTTCTCTTTGAATTTAACATACACACAAACAATAAACTTTAATTTTTAAGAAGTAATAAATCATTATTTAAAGTATTAAAAACTATATTTAATTCATTGATCCCTATAAGCCACATCCCCAGAAAATGTTATATCAGTTTTGAAGTTAGATTACCTGAGACTGAGAATGAACCAATGAAAGAACACAGTGTATTTGCGGAAGGTCTAAGACTTAAAACTGAGTGTAAATTGTCCATCTTCATGCAATCCTCTTATCCAAGCCTCCCCTAAATTTATAAACCAGTCAAATTAAGAAGAATAATTGATTTTGGCCTTCTTCACTTAAAAGCTAACATCAGAAAACACGGGAAAATTTAAAATAATCATTCTTGGGAAATAATAGAAGCTTTATAATATTTATAGATGAAAGAATAATAAAGTCTCAAACCACTACTAATGAAGCTCATTTATCATGAGGTAAGTGTCCCTAATGATAAGTATGTCATAGACCATAGAAATGTAATGGAGTGGATGTATAATACATATGCATATGTGTATATGAGGTCTCCAGTATTATCAGGTTGTAATCCATTTTAATCTTTTTAATTGCATAAAGTATGTTTATAAGATGAGATAGCCTAAAATGTGTACTCTAAATGAATATTTCTTAGACATTCTTAGTGAATTGCATCATATGATGTATTACTTTTTTGAAATCTTTCAACCATGATTGAACATTTTTCCTTAACCCCTTCCATCCCCGCACTCCTCTTAATCTCACCCCTCCCCCAACTAAACTCTGGAGCCAAACTCCAAATTTTACAAATCTCAGGTCCGGAATGTCTTTACCAGTGGTTCTTTTGGCTAGAAATGCCTTTCCTTTTCCATGAGTTCCCTAATCTTTTCTCCCTGTCTATTGCTTCCCTGAGGTTTTACCTTAAAAAGTGCTTCCTCTGGAAGTCTTTCAGACTTAAAACAAACCAGGTGTTCCCACACAGGTGTTCCTATGCTTACACAGGACTGGTTTGTTTGTTTTTGTTTTTTTTTTATCACACTGATGTGTCCTTGTTTCCCATCAGATCAAAAGTATGGCATACGACCGTATGCACTACCTGTCCCCAACATCATGCCTAGCCCTTAGAAGACAGTCAATCTCTGTTGAATGCTAACTGCCTAGAAGTGTGTTCATATCACAAATGGATGACAAAGCATCAACTGAGTGCTAGACACTGGGCTAAGCAATGAGACTGCAGAGATAAATAAGACTAATTCCTTCACAATTAAAATCAGGAAAAGTGAGAACAGAATCTGATTGAAATAAAATCAGATCTTAAGGACGAAGAGAAAGCAAGAAAGAGACAAGCACTATTGGAGCAGTTATTTTGGTGAACTGAGAAAACATCAAAGACTATAATTAGAACTGTCTTGTTCTAAGCCACAGACACCATTAATGTTCCCTAGATCAACTTAATCACAAGGATTCAGTTCAGTTCAGTTCAGTTGCTCAGTCCTGTTCAACTCTTTGTGATCCCATGAACCGCAGCACACCAGGCCTCCCAGTCCATCACCAGCTCCCAGAATTTACCCAAACTCATGTCCATTGAGTCAGTGATGCCATCCAACCATCTCATCCTCTGTTGTCCCCTTCTCCTCCTGCCTTCAGTCTTTCCCAACATCAGGGTCTTTTCAAATGAGTCAGCTCTTCATATCAGGAGGCCAAAGGATTGGAGTTTCAGCTTCAACATCAGGCCTTCCAGTGAATAGTCCAGACTGATTTCCTTTAGAATGGACTGGTTGGATCTCCTTGCAGTCCAAGGGACTCTCAAGAGTCTTCTTCAACAACACAGTTCAAAAACATCAATTCTTTGGTGCTCAACTTTCTTTATAGTCCAACTCTCATATCCATACATGACTACTGGTAAAACCATAGCCTTAACTAGACGGACGTTTGTTGACAAAGTAATGTCTTTGCTTTTTAGTATGCTATCTAGATTGGTCATAACTTTCCTTCCAAGGAGTAAGCGTCTTTTAATTTCATGGCTGCAATCACCATCTGCAGTGATTCTGGAGCCCCAAAAAAATAAAGTCTGCCACTGTTTCCACTGTTTCCCCATCTATTTCCCATGCAGTGATGGGACCAGATGCCATGATCTTCGTTTTCTGAATGTTGAGCTTTAAGCCAACTTTTTCACTCTCCACTTTCACTTTCATCAAGAGGCTCTTTAGTTCCTCTTCACTTTCTGCCATAAGGGTGGTGTCATCTCATATCTGAGGTTACTGATATTTCTCCCGGCATCCTTGATTCCAGCTTGTGCTTCATCCAGCCCAGGGTTTCTCATGATGTACTCTGCATAGAAGTTAAATAAGCAGTGTGACAATATACAGCCTTGACATACTCCTTTTCCTACTTGGAACCAGTCTGTTGTTCCATGTCCAGCTCTAACTGTTGCTTCCTGACCTGCATACAGGTTTCTCAAGAGGCAGATCAGGTGGTCTGGTATTCCCATCTCTTTCAGAATTTTCCACAGTTTATTGTAATCCACACAGTCAAAGGCTTTGGCATAGTCAATAAAGCAGAAATAGATGTTTTTCTGGAACTCTCTTGCTTTTTCGATGATCCAACAGATGTTGGCAATTTGATCTCTGGCTCCTCTGTCTTTTCTAAAACCAGCTTGAACATCAGGAAGTTCACAGTTCACATATTGCTGGAGCCTGGCTTGGAAAATTTTGAGCGTTAATTTACTAGCGTGTGAGATGAGTGGAATTGTGCGGTAGTTTGAGCATTCTTTGGCATTGGCTTTCTTTGGGATTGGAATGAACACTGACCTTTTCCAGTCCCGTGGCCACTGCTGAATTTTCCAAATTTGCTGACATATTGAGTGCAGCACTTTCACAGCATCATCTTTCAGGATTTTAAATAGCTCAAATGGAATTCCATCACCTCCAGTAGCTTTGTTCATAGTGATACTTCCTAAGGCCCATTTGACTTCACATTCGAGGATGTCTCACAAGGATGGGTCCTTAAAATCTTCTATTGTTGTGCAAAGACAAGACATCAAAGTTCTCAGTCTACAGATTACCCTATATCCCTTCACTTTCCAGAAAGTTTTAAGCAATACAGTCAAAACTCTGTCTCTAAAAGTACAGCAGACTAACCAGAAAGAAAATGGGAGTCCAGGTTGTAATAAATAATTGTTAATTTAAAAATAACAAATATTTCTTCACCAGGGTGAGAGTTACTAAAGGCAGGAACTGTATCCTCTTAGATAGGGGAGGAAGAAGACACAAGGTAACAGTGAGATTTAAAGTCAGGCAGAACTGGCTTAAAAATCTACCTTTGTCTCTTTCTGGCTTTGTGATTTGAGCAATTGACTTAACTACTATAAACCTTAGTTTCTTCGTGGATATAGTGGAAATAATAAAGACCAGAGACTTCACTGAGATCATGCGTCCCATAATGTGGCCGTTCAAGATAAGAAGTAAAAGGTTTTGATGGAGTTCACTGTATTTACCTGGTCTGTTTCACACTGTTGTTTTGAAGGCTGACAGCAGAGCCACACCCTAACTGAAAAATCTGAAATTCCAGTGTAGATAATTGATTATAGTGGCTCTATCTACCTTTCTTCCATTTGTCTCAGCGCTAAGGTAACATGCAGCCCCTCCATAGTGAATATCCCCAGTATTTACAATTCTAAGCAAAAAGCCTGAAATTCTTTCCTGTACCAAGAGCTTTGCAGTTTTTTGAGCAGTGGTGTCCTTTAAAAATATCTTAAAGTGTTCCAGTAACCACTTTAAAAAAGTAAAAAGTGAAATAGGTGAAATTCTTTTAATAATATCATTTATATAGCTCAGTGTATCTGAAATATTATCATTTAGGTATGTAGTCAGTATACAAATTTATTAATGACATAATTTATATTTTTCCATCCTAGGTCTTCAAAATATGGCATGTGTTTCACACTTATAGCCATGAAGCATCTCTCTAGCCAAAAAGGAAGAAAAGCTCTAAAAAGAAGAAAGAAAATAATGTAGACTATATCGGTGGAAGAATGTCTGTTTCCCTTTCACAGCCATCATGGGCAAGTTTTGCTGTACACATTGTTCTTGTGAAAAGCAGACCAACCCCAAAACATATGGCCTCCTGGAAGATAAGAAGTAAAAGGTTTGCTGCCATAACAGGGTCAAAGAACAGATAGTACAAGATGGGAAGGACCATTTTCAGATTCAACAATTGCTGTAGAATCTGGAGAAAGTTGGAAAGCAGAGTATAGAAACTAGGTAACCCGCAAATCTCACCTATCAGTTTTAAGAATTTAATAATGCTGTGAATGAAAAACGTTGCACATGAAGTATTTAGGAAACTCACAGTATCAGTGTTTGATGCATTTGTTATATAGCGTTTTCTAGCAATTTAGATATCTTACTATAATGTCATATGAATTCTTGGTCTATATTATAAATTATAGAGGCATTATTCAAGGCTAGAGTTGATAAAACTCTACTTATTAATACTCAAAGTAATGAAATGTATAGATTATGATTCAATATATCTAAGCACTTAATGCCTGGAAAATAAAAAGTACTCAATATTTATGAATAAAATTTGTGTAAGCCATTTTCATATTACCTTGTATCATGTAAAGGTCCTGTTTTTGGATATAGCTATGAAATTTTATGGGCTTCGCCAGGGGCTCAGTGGTAAAGAATCTGCCTGCAATGCAGGAGACACAGGAGATGTGGGTTCAGTCCCTGGTCAGGAAGATCCCCTGGCGGAGGGCATGGCAACCCATTCCAGTATTCTTACCTGGAGAATCACATGGACAGCAGAGCCTGGCAGGCTACAGTTCATGGAGTCATAAAAAATCAGACACAACTGAAGTAATTGAGATAATATGCACACATGTAATTTAATATATGGTATGTATGTGGGAATGTATGTGTTGGAGGTAATTTAGCAACAGATATCCTTGTATTTCATCTTGTGCAACTGGCTGCCTCCTTGAAACACTGCTTAACCTCTCAAAGCTTGGGGAGGAAAGCGTTAAGACATTCTGGATAAAAATTTTCAGCTAGGCAGTGGGCATAATATTCTGATCCAGAGTGGAATCTAAGCCTCTTCAGATAACATAAACCAGGAGCCTAAAAATGGTTTTGCCTGTGTATATTATATGCACAATATAAATTTTATCAATTCTGTGCTGAAATTTTAAAAGTTTCACTGATAAGAAGCAAATTCCAAAACATATGACACAGTAATGTTAATTTCTAATGTCAGATTTTCCTTTAGAATTGCCCCCAAATTACAAACTTTTTTTAAATTATTTTTTTAACCAATGACTGGCTAATAACTGATGAGTTTGACACCATTATTAAAAAATTAATCATAGCAGGAATTCAGTCATTGGAATTCAGTATTAAAGTTTTTGTCCTACCTCTTAGGTTTGCTAATAGGATTATTTAGCTAATGACTGTAAGGTACTTGATGCTCCTCAAAGGCTATGGAACCGAAATAGTGCTCCTATCAGTTCCTTACATCTCCTGTGATGCTGGTCCCCAGTGGGGACACAGCCTGAGTTGGATTTGTGAACGTAATCCTTCAATCTAAGGTTCTCAGATAGTAAAATGCATGATAATTGTCTTAAATCTAAAAAGAAGCAATTAAAATTTTAAAATAATGCCCTCAGGGAATCTACTATTAAAAATTGTAAATGTAGTGTATGGATGGGAATGCTAATAATTTGATCTAACACAATATAGTATCTATTTTCTAGAAAATTGTTTCCCTTCTCATTGGTATTTTTTAAAAGGATGACTGAAGATGTGTCAAATGACTAAAGTCCTTGGTAGGGGTTAAGTGTCTGAGTCTGGGACAGACTCTTCACCAAATTGATAGATGAAGCTGAACCACATGAAATAGCCAATTTTGTGAAAACGGTCAAAAATTGGCAATTTAGTATGGTCAAACTTAATAGTTTTCAGGAATAAGGACAGCGAATCTAGCACCATATCACTAAATGCTTAAATGTTTAGAAATGCTTAATTTGTAACTTGAATTTTAAATATGCATATTTAATATACTAAATCTTTATAATTTTTCAGGAAAAAGTTCTGTCTACCACTTTACTTTTGGTTCCCCCAGCGCTTAAATGTAGCTTGCCTGAAAGACATTTTGTTTATATTTGGCTTGAATGTGTTCTGAATTACCCTTCATATGTGTCTATTTAGTATATCTACCTAGATGACAAATTCTTTGCAAATGGACTATTCTCCAGTTGTTTTATTTCCAATTCAGTGTTCTGCATACACTTAAAAGAAGCTGTAATGGTGATGGGTGGGTTGTTTATCTTCAGCATGACTAATTAGCAGTGAGACTACTTACAGGCATTTGTGGTGCTGTTTAATTTTTCTCTGTACTGTTAAACAGGAAACTATTGATATTTGTATACCTCCAGACATCACTTTAAAAAGAACATCAGTCAAATCAGACTTCAAAAATACATTTAAAGCACAATGCTTCAATCTTGGAGAGCATTCTGATATAAGGTATAAATTGAGCTAATAAATTGAGCTAACACCCATTATAGTACACTATGTTATTCAGTAGACAGCTTCTTAAAAATATAGCTTCAAAGGACATTATGTGTTATAACTTTTCTTGCCAGTGAATGTTAGGATGTATTGTGTTTCCCATCTTTCATAACTGAAGTGGACCAGAGGTTTGAACAAAACTGGAAACTAAATTTGAATCCCAGTCCTACCAATGACACAGATTTACAAAGTGACCCAGTGCACGTAGCTTTCCTGTTCACTTTCTAGATGGTTAGACATACACATCCTCATATATTTGGGGAAATTCTTTTCTAATTATCTACTGTTGCACAACAAACCACCCCAAAACTTAGTAGCATAAACAATAATCACTTGATCATTCTGGGCTCAGCTGGGTGGTTCTTGCTCATACCTCTACAGGTTGTAGTCAGACTGGGACTAGAATCACCGTGAGCTCTGAAGGCTCAGCCTTCTGAGGGCTGGATAGTTGGGGCTTTCTGCTCTCTCTCTCTCTCTCTGTCTCTCTTTCTTTCTCTTTCTTTCTCTTTCTATGTAGTCGGTGCAAGTAGTCTTTCCATCATGGTGCCACAGGGCTCCAAAGTTGCACAACCCCAGAAGAGGGCACCAAGTAGAAGCTGTATTGTGTTTTATAACCTAACATAAGGAATCACAAAGTATCACTGCTATCATAGTTGATTAAACAAGGCAGTAACAAAAGCCCTCCCAATTTTAATGGGAGAAAATATGGACTCTACTGCTTGAAAGAGCATGGAAACATTCTGGAAGAGCACGTGGGACCAAACATATCACGGCTATTTCTCTAAAATCTACCACAAGCTCTAAAAATCAAGTATCATTCTACCCTTTATGATATTTATATAGAGGGCATGTGTGCTAAGTGGCTTCAGTGTGTCCGACTCTTTGTGACCCTTTGGACTGTAGCCCACGAGGCTCCTCTGAGCTCCATAAGTGGAGACCTGGCTTTCCACTGTAGCACGCATTTTACAGACTTTGCATGCCTAGTTGTGATGTATGGGGAGCCCCAAGCACAAAGAGGCATACACATGCCCAAACAGCCAACTCAATAGTGTGGTTGTCTGAAATCTGAAGCCAATATTTAGAAACATGAAAGCACAGCAAGGTGTTTCCTTCACCTTTAATAAGAATCTCAGTTATTTTCATTTTGATCATTTATTCTGCTCTAATAAATTGCTTCAGCCAATTTACCTTTCCTATAGTTAATCAAGAACCCCCTCTCCTTTCTTTTAACATCCTTTACAACATCTGCAAGTCTTCATTCTCCCTCAGTGAATCATCTCTTTTCATCTTTTAGATGCTGACCTAGTAAACACAAATACTTCTGTGCACACTTGAAAATTGTACTTGTTACCCAGTTTTTCAACAGTTTTCTCTATTCTGATCATTATATTATGGATACAGCTCTACTGTATAAATTTCAATCTCTGTGTTCCAAAGTTACTCTTCTTCCTACAAAAGTACTGGCTCTTTGTCTGGAGATACTCACTATGCTCATTTTTCACACTGTAACCCATGTTACTCTCATTTTACTCTGTACAAATCATGTTATTTATTTATTCAAAGATTAGGAAGATGGTAAGTATAATATGTCTTGTCAAATGGCCATCTATGAAACTAGAACTTTAAATTTTTCTGCCCAATCTTGGGGAAATTAATAAAAGGAAACCATTATTTTTTGGTATAAGTATCCCCCAAAATGGTATTTGTGTTTAGGTTATACACATAGTTTGAATAAATTTTGAGGTAGCTTTAAAAGCTAAGTTCCTGTCAAATTAAATTTAATAAAATTCAATGAGTGTTTGTTGAATATCAATTCCATGTTCTGCTAAGTGCACTGTGGGTTATAGAAATGACAAAAACATCTACCCTGTCACTAAAATCTTACAACAGGGACAGGAGAATTAGAAAAGCCTCAGAGTAACCAGAGATTGAATCACAGGGAGGACTAAGGTAAATGTTACAACATAACACACAAAGTGATATGCGAGTCAGAGGAAAGAATACTTCTGGTCCACAGGTTCAGTTCAGTTCAGTTCAGTCGCTCAGTCATGTCCGACTCTTTGCGACCCCATGCATCGCAGCACACCAGGCCTCCCTGTCCATCACCAACTCCCGGAGATCACTCAGACTCACATCCATCAAGTCAGTGATGCCATCCAGCCATCTCATCCTTTGTCATCCCCTTCACCTCCTCCCCCGAATCCCTCCCAGCATCAGAGTCTTTTCCAATGAGTCAACTCTTCGCATGAGGTGGCCAAAGTACTGGAGTTTCAGCTTTAGCATCATTCCTTCCAAAGAAATCCCAGGGCTGATCTCCTTCAGAATGGACTTGTTGGATCTCCTTGCAGTCCAAGGGATTCTCAAGAGTCTTCTCCAACACCACAGTTCAAAAGCATCAATTCTTTGGCGCTCAGCTTTCTTCACAGTCCAACTCTCACATCCATACATGACCAGATCCACAGGTTAGAAAAGTTTAAAAGGAGTAGGTAGAGGGTAGACTAGATAGATTCTAATGGTTAGACATAATGTTCATAGGCTTGGATGACAGAATAGTATTTCAAATCTAAATGATAGTATGAGCAAAACTGGACTAGTTAGTAACGATACTTGTCTCACTAATCTACCTATCTACTCATCTACCTATTTAATTTTTCATCTGTAAGTCTTCATCCTGTCTTATTCCAAAAGATGACTTATATAAAAATGTAAATGGAAAAAGTCAAGGTAGAGAAAATATAGCATACAATATTGACATCAATAAGAAAATTAGGAATTAATTACATATTTCATAGAGCCCTGGGTTAGTAAAGTTGACACAAATTTTACTCATATGGAATACCAGCTTACTAGAGGAAGCAAAAGTGATCAGTTTTGTGACTGAATTTATCAACAAGAAAAAAAAAAAAAAACTTTGAGAAAGCATATTGATTTGTTAAACAGTTCTGTTTATTAGGCAGCTTGAGTATATAATGGTCAATATCACAAATGGCACACCTGATAACAAATGTAATAGCAGATTAAGGTTAGTAGCAAATTTACTTGTATTCACTAAAAGCTAAAGATCAAACATTAATGTATAACTTAGTAAAGATAATCTATATGGGATGTTGGCAATATTATTTCTGTTTTTCAAAATAGGAAATACAGATACATGCACAGTAAATTGGTCACCAAAGAGCACACAGCTAATAACTATTAGAGTTTGGATTTGGATGTGAATCCAGATTTGTGTTACTTTAATGTGAGAGTAAAACTGGTTAGTAAAGGATAGAAAATAGGTCCAGAAAAAAACTATAGGCAGAAATCATCCACAAAGTTTGATTATGATGAGAATGATTGAGATTATATTATCAGGATTAAAATGAAGCCCTTTCAAGACAAGGGAAAGAACAGTTCTTGGCTGGAAGAAGCAGCTTTAGGGGGAAAGTGAGAATGCTAAAGAGAGGCTGCTGGAATAGAACCTAAACAAAGATGAGAACAGAAGTGATGAAGGGTTTAGCCTAGGCAAAGAGGCAGAATTTGTCTTCCTGGAACAGATTGTGAAGAAAAGGAATAATATCACCCAAAGAATCCAAGAAATAGTACAACCAGCCTCCCAGCAGGTTGACTGTACTGTACCACTAAGTCGCTTCAGTCGTGGCCAACTCTCTGCGACCCTGTGGACTGCCCACCAGGCTCCTCTGTCCATGGGGATTCTTGAGGCAAGAATACTGGAGTGGATTCCCATGTCCTGCTCCAGGGTATCTTCCCAACCCAGGGATCAAACCTGCAGCTCTTATGTCTCCTCTACTGGCAGGCAGGTTCTTACCACTAGTACCACGTGGGAAGCCCCCCAACAGGTTTAGAATCAAATAAACTAGAGTTTGTTGAGATTTCTAGATTAAAGTTCAAGTGAAATGTCTTATGTTGCCCTTTGGCCCATAAAAGAACCAGCATTCAAGAGGAAAATAATAGGATATCATGTGGCCATTTCTCTTATTTCATTCCATTTCCAACCTTTATGAAATCAATCATGTCTGGAAATGTATACTAATCTGGGGATAAGAATAAAAAGATTTCTTTATTAGTCATGGACTTGCCACCAACCTAAGATTTGCATGGCATTTGGGAAGATCAGTTTAGCTTCCAAATTGTTCACTTTGGACTACTACTTTTGGAGCCTCAATATCACCATATAAAAATAGAAAGCTTAATATTTGCTTTTTGAATTTTATTAAGGATTAAATGTGCCTAGGATACACTAAACAATCAATAAATGTGGGTTTGTCCCTTCCTGTACCTTAAATGGCACATATTAAAATCTGACAGCTGGATAAAGATCCTAAATAGAAGAGCAGTAAATGCTTCCTTTTCTGGTATTCCTTTATTATTTTATTTCCAATTCTTTCAATATTTATGCAATGCCTTCTGTGTGACAAGCACCCAGATCTCCTTGAAAACCATATATAATCTCTGGTTTGGTCAGCATTCTTCTTGAGTCTGTCCTCTGGCTCTAACTATTTTTAAGCTAGTTTGTCATTTTTATTACATTGGTACTTAAAGTCCTATCTTAATATAGATCTTGATCCCCTTAAACTAAAATGCTGGTTTTTGCTTCCCATCTCACATCTTTTATATAGGTTCTGTATCCTGTCTCAAGCTAATACTCTGTTCCTATGCCTCATAAATCTTGGTTAATCTTAATTTATCAGTCTCATAAATTAATATGGTAACATATCAAATATGCCTTAAATGCCTTAGACAAAAGGAAATGAGTGAGAATAAAATGTAAATAGTTTTATTGGTAAAGGAAAAATAAAATTAATAATTTATAATCTGAATTATTTCCTTTTTAATCCTTCCAACCTAGAATTTGTCTTATTTAATCTCCTTTCTCAAAGAGCATCGTCAGCATTTGTGTCACATGGGATCTAAGCGGGAAACTGATGGTACACTCTCCTGTTACGTAGCTTATAGGAGTTGGTTCAGTGAAACAAAAGAAGCACTTGGACCATTAAGAGCAGAAGGTCACTGCAGCATCTAATCTGAGAGGCAAGGAGAGGGAGCAGTTACTGGAACCTCAGAGACAGCTATGTGGAGAGGGCTATTTGACAGGGGCTGTTACCTTTGGCAGAGAGGTGTGACCCCAGAGCAACTCAGCAGGAAGGAAGCACAGGAAAAACAAATACTACAATCTTATTCTTTTTTATTATTTCAGGTTTATTTATTTGTTTATTGCCAGTGATAATCACTTGGTTAAACCCAACCAAAGGAAGAAAGCAAGGGAACCCATTGTTTATTCCACATGGATCAATGTTCTAGGCTATAAAAGGATGAAAAGTAGACCTGGAGAGACAAAAGGGAGCTATCCAGAGAAAACAAATAATCCAATGTGAAAGAACTAGAACAGCAGTGTAAACCAAATGCTAAGGGGACAACAACCCAAAAAAAGAGAACTCTGGTCAGATTTCTATGGCAGGGAAGGACAACGTGGAAGACAGATGGAAGATGTGAGGCAAAAATCATATTCCCCGCTGAGGGATTATTAAGAAAATAAATACTTGGTGTTTTTAGAATTTGAGTAAACCTATAGAATTACAAAGAAGTGAATGGAAATGATGGGGCCAAAGATAGGCTAGAATGCCAAATTCAGTAGTATTGTATTTATTGTGCAAATTATGGGGATATATGAGTATTTTACAGAAAAGAGCTATATAATCATCCTACTGGTACAAAGAAGATGAGAAGAAACAGGAGGACTCTTCAAGACCATCTCAGAAATTTGAAATGATCCAGCCAAGCAAAGAGAAAGACATGAACTGGTTCTGTGCAGAGAGACTTGAGTAGAGGCGATAGATTTGGAAGACCTTAATCAACAAATCAACAGTCTTTAAAGATTCACTGGATATAAGGCATGAGTTAAAGAAGAGAAGTGGTGATCAGGTAGACTGTGACACCATGCATACTAGTCTTCATAAACCTAACATAAACCCAACAGTTAACAATGCCTGTTAACACTCATTCCTGCATACTCTGTGCCAACAATGTTGTAAGCCCTGTTTTATATTAAGCCATTTAATCCTCACAGCAATCACCCCACCATTACTTAGAATTAAACTGAGGCACAGGAAGATTAGGTAACTTACCTACTTTCACACAGCTGACAAATGGTAGACATAAGTTTGATAATTGGACAGTTTAGCTGCAGAGTGAAGACAATGATTACTTCCTTATACTAATTTCTGGCTCATTTGAAAAGTTGCCATGCTTATTTGTTTAATTGGGTATTTTGCTTATAAACAGAGAGAATGATTCATATAAAGTTAGAGCAACCTTTTTCACTACTTTCCTTGCAACTCATTGAAGTTTCCTTTTGAACATTTCATGGAACAAACTCATAACATCTACCAACACTATTGCCACCCACAAGATTAGAATTCAAACAAATGCGTATACTTGAATAACTAACTGCCATTTAAACAATTGTTCCCTACATTGAGCTGTGATATCTCGTGCTGTTGCTCCTCGGAAGAAAAGTGATGACCAACCTAGACAGCATATTAAAAAGCAGAGATATTACTGTGCAAACAAAGGTCCATCTAGTCAAAGCTATGGTTTTTCCAGTAGTCATGTATGGATGTGAGAGTTGGACTATAAAAAAAGCTGAGCACTGAAGAATTGATGCTTTTGCACTGTGGTTTTGGAGAAGATTCTTGAGAGTCCCTTGGACTGCAAGGAGATCCAACCAGTCAGTCACCAAGGAGATCAGTCCTGAATGTTTATTGGAAGGACTGATGCTGAAGATGAAACTCCAATACTTTGGCCATCTGATATGAAGAACTGACTCATTTGAAAAGACCCTGATGCTGGGAAAGATTGAAGCGGGGAGGAGAAGGGGACAACAGAGGATGAGCTGGCTGGATGGCATCACTGACTCGATGGACATGAGTTTGAGTAATCTCTGAGAGTTGGTGATGAACAGGAAATCTCGGCATGCTGCAGTCCATGGGGTCGCAAAGAGTCAGACACAACTGAGCAGCTGAACTGAACTGATATCATGCTCTTATTCTGCCTTTCCTGCTAGACACCAATTTTATCCCAGCCCCGTGCAAAAGAAAAACAGTGCAAGCCATAAATGAGACACAGGTATACTTTTAAAAGTTCTAGAAGCCACATTAAACAAAACAAAGCAATACAAGGTACAAAGTTCAGGAGCAGTCCAGAAGTCCATCCTCATTTCCAACACCAACTACAAGGCAGGTCTTCAAGACCCCCTCACCTTTGTTACCGGTTGCATCTTCAGGGTCTATGGGACCACTCAGTATAAGTAATTTGCTAGAAGGGTTCAGGGAGCTCACTGAAAGCCTTTATACTCTTGGTTACGGTTTATTACAGGGGAAGGGTGAGAGTTAAAAAGCAGCCATGGGAAGAGCTACAAGAGCAGAGTCTGGGAAGGTTCCACCCATGGAGTTCCTGGTTATATTCTTCCAGGAGAGTCATGGACAGTGCTAACTTTCCCAGCATCATTGTGGGTAAGATGCATGGAGTATTGCCAACCAGGGACACTTTCCTTAGACATGGTGTTCAGAGTTTTTATTGGAGCTCCATCACATACATAACTGACTGCCAATGTGGTTGACCTCAATATCCGGACCTTCTCAAGTTTGAGCTGATGCCATTTGACTCAAAGCCCTCATAAATCACACTGTTACACCGTCTGCTGGTGCCCAAGACTTCTAGGTAAATGGACACCCTTATCAATAGAACATTCCAAGAGCTTAAAAATTACCTTCCCAGGAGTTAATTACAAAGACCAGGCTTTTTTTAAGTAGGGCTAAATTCTATACTAAACACAGGTGAAATTAATTTTAATGGTGTATTTTATTTAGCTCAGCTTATATAAAATATTATCACATAATCAGCATAAAATATTATTGATTTATTTCATGTCTTTCCCATATTAAGTCTTTGAAATCTTGTGTGTATTTTATATTCACAGCAGATCGCATTTGAACTAGCTTTATTTCAAGTGCCTTAGAGCCACATAGAGCTAATGCAGCCAAATCTAACAAAAGTATTATATTGTTTGTGGGCATGGCTATCAGCGTGTTCTAATATTTTTAACCTATTACAAATGTATTCATTAGCTATCGCATAAAGCCTATGTTTAACATATATTTTTTTAAGTACAAAAACAAAGGCAGTATCAACAAATAATCTCCTTACCTTCCCATTTGAAATCTCAGTTGTTATTCCTTATGGAAGTAGTCACTCCTCTGGTGTATTTTGATTACTTTTAGATTGATTTTCAACTTGATCATAAAGTGACACTGTAGATGGTTAATGATCTACCTCTTGTCCCTTATAATTCAGATTTCTACTTGCAGTGTCCCTGATTTTTGCAAAGCATTTAATGTCCCTTCCCTTTCAACAGTATCTTTGACAATCAGAGCAGTAAGGGTGAGACTAGAGAATTCCAAAATATTACTTTTTGTGTGCAAACCCTCCTCTTCCTGAAAGGGATGTTTGATTTATCTTCACCTGAAAATATTTCAAGAAGTCTGCCAAAGCCTTAAAAATTTCTAGAGTCTACCCAAGTTACCATCAAAACTAGTAGGAAGCACTGTTAACTATTAGAGAAATTATTATTTTTCAAAATTCTCTATTCTAGTTGCAGTCTAACACTTTAAAACTTATATTTAAGCAACAAGGGAAAAAACACTATAGTATATGTTGGCTTACACTGTTAAGTATATGTTAAGTATGGCTTCTTTTGTTTATGTATAAACATTAAAAAGAGGATGTTAACAGTTCTAATGGTGGCTATTGAAATGCTGAACTGTAAAGGTCAAAGTCAGTCTGCAAGCGCTTTCCCACTCCTCCTTGGACTCCTTCCTTTCTCCTGTGTTGCATGACCTCCTGCAGTGGTAGGGCACATTGTGGGGTGGTAGTTAGTCCAAGTGTGCCTTGAGGATTTTGAATTCATTCGTTCTGCAGTAAATTGTACAGTATTATCGATCTCATATAGTTCCCTTGTTTTCTCCATTCCAAAACCTTAGAATCATGCTTCTGTACTGAGTTCGCTTCCATCACAGACACCATTTCATGTGCAGCTGGCTCTGTATAGGTTCTGTTGTTTGCTGATTTTAGAACCTTTTGTCTGTAATCTTATCTCTTGTTTGTATTGACTAGCTATGAGATAGACAGTTCTGATGTACTGAAGTGCTCTAGAACGCAGCACTCTTCCTACCTAAATATGGGAGGTAATTTTCATTTGGGGGTAGGGGTGGGGGGGTCATCTGGATATACACCATGGACTGTAGCCTACCAGGCTCCTTGATCTGTGGGATTTTCCAGGCAAGAGTACTAGAATGGTTTGCTAGTTCCTTCTCCAGGGAATCTTCCTGACCCAGGGATCAAACTAGGGTCTCCTGTCGGGAGCCACGTTAGGCGTTACTGACAAAATGGAGGCACGGTCCCCAGCCAGCCCCCTCTCCTCATTCCGCAGGCACGGATCCCGGGATGAAGGAGTTAGGCCTTGTAATTCTGACTTGTCTTTTCCTCTCCTCGGCTGAGTTGACTGAAAAGGAATATTAAGGTGCTTATTGTTCTTAAGAGGAGCATGAGAAGGCACAAAGCCTTCTGCAGTTGTGCTCAGAAAATAATTCATAAAGTTGATCATTGACATTTGTTCAAGGACTTTTACAAAAGAGTGTTGCAGGATGAGCACATAGGCCATAGCTTGAGGTCATGGGAGGGATTGATACCTGAAGCCTATTTGTGAGGAGAATGTTTTTGGTAAAGGAGTTTACTGAATTTAGGGCTTAGAAATAATTAAAATAGTTAGAAGTTAAAGATTTAAGAAATGTTGTAAAGTTAGCATATTTTACTATAGCTTATAGAAGTTAGGAATTTTTAGAGACACTGTAGCTAGAAGCCTTTTTAAGAGATAGTGAGCTCAGGATGTTAGGGGCACACAGGATTTAGGAAGATAAGTAGTAAACTGAGGAATGTAGCATGAGTTACAATGTAATCACAAGTTAACTATGGGACACATTAGAAGAGGTAGATAATAGATGATAAGGCTGATTCCGAGAGAATCACTGAAGCAGGAACTCTGAAGAGCAACAGTGATTTATGGAGATAATAAATCTGGGAGAGGAGGAACTGAAAATGTCAAACCTCTGGCCTAATGTTTTTGTAAAAGTATAAAAGAGAATCTTAAACTTGGAATAAACAGGCAGTCCATAGAAAACTGAGAGGCTGTCTCATTCGCCCACACCGTCCATCTCTTCAGGTTGAATCCCTGGTTGCTGGAGTTGGACTCTGGCAGTCTCCCCGCATTGCAACGATCTGGGAGACGGGGCTTCGATCCCTAGGTCGGGAAGATCCCCTGGAGAAGGAAATGGTAACCCACTCCAGTACTCTTGCCTGGAAAATCCCACGGATTGAGGAGCCTGGTGGGCTACAGTCCATGGGTCCCAAAGAGTTGGACATGACTGAACTACTTCACTTTCTTTCAATTTAATCTGGATATTAGCACTTTGTGCCTAGAAAATTAGCACTCTGGAGAAGCCACATTTCACCTCTTGCAGCATGCTCACAAATGTGTGTGTTTATCAGTTGATATCCCAAGACTTTTTTGTGACCTTTAAAAGCCCTTTCCCATTTTAACTGTTGACAGACACATCTGTTGACTGTTTAGTTAAAACTCTTAATCCCTTTCTCTTCTTATGAGCTGAAAATGCTGTGTCCTCTTCTTTTTGGTCCCTTGCCCTGGTAACATTTATGAACAGATAATTAGTGCTCCTGATATAGCTGGGACTCTTGTTCTTTCCTACTAAGACAGTTTTGTTTTTTCATTTTTTAAATGTTATCTTAATATCTCCTCTCCTTTCAAGGCCATAAGTGATTCTTCCTTTAAAATATTACATGATGTATTGAATTGGAAATATTACTTCAAAATAAACTGCATTTTACTGTAAATTAGTGACCTATCAAAAAGACCTTACCACCAACCAAATCAATACCCTGACCACACATATATGAAGCAGAGCTGGATTTTTAACTAATGCATCTTGTTTTAGTCAATTTGGGCTGTTATAGCAGAAAACCACAATCAGAAGTTGTTGGTGGCTTAAACAACTTTCATTTCTTGCAGTTCTGAAAGCTGGGAAATCTAAGATTAAGGTGCTGGTGGGTTCTGTGTCTAGTGAGAACCCACTTCTTGGTTCAAAGACATCTTCTCTCAGTGTCCTCTGTGGTAGAAGAGGCAATAGAGCTCTCTGGGGTCTCTTATAAAGAGCACTAATCCCATGCATAAGGACTCCAATCCATGATGTAATCTCTTCTTAAAGGCTGCTGCTGCTAAGTTGCTTCAGTCACGTCCGACTCTGTGTGACCCCAGAGACGGCAGCCCACCAGGCTCTGCCATCCCTGGGATTCTCCAGGCAAGAACACTGGAGTGGGTTGCCATTTCCTTCTCCAGTGTATAAAAGTGAAAAGTGAAAGTGAAGTCGCTCAGTCGTGTCCGACTCTTCGCAACCCCATGGACTGCAGCGATAGAGGCTCCTCTGTCCATGAGATTTTCCAGGCAAGAGTACTGGAGTGGGGTGCCATTGCCTTCTTCACTTCTTAAAGGCCCCACCTCCTAATATCATCACATTGGGGATTAGGATCTCAACATATGAATTTTGGGGGCCACAAACATCTCTTTAGGTACAAATATCCCTGGAAAACACACCTGATATTATTGCACAATGTACTAATAATATATTCATTCAAATAAATGAAAAGTGAATAAGCAAAAGGGATCATTTACTAACTAGAAGATGTGGCCAAAAAGGAAAAAAAAAAAAAGGAATTCTGTGTTGATGACTATTATGGTGACATTACTTTTCTGAATCTATCCACAGGAATAAAAAACAAAACCTCAGCTAGGTTGCCAGATAGACTGTAACACAGTTAAAATTGAATAACTTTTTAGTACAAGCATGTCCCAAATATTACATGGAACATAATTATACTAAAAACTACTGCTGCTGCTGCTTAGTCGCTTCAGTTGTGTCCAACTCTGTTCAACCCTATGGACTGCAGCCTTCCGGGCTCCTCTGTCTGTGGGATTCTCTAGGCAAGAGTACTAGAGTGGGTTGCCATGCTTTTCTCCAGGGGATATTCCCGACCCAAGATCAAACTTGGGTCTCCTGCATTGCAGGCAGATTCTTTGCTGCTGAGCCACCAGGGAAACCCATACTGAAAATTATACATTGCTAATCTAAAATTCAGATTTAACTTGGTGTTCTGAATTTATTGGCTAAACCTGACAACTTTTTTTGATAAATCTGGTGACAAACTCTACAGCTGTATAATGTATGTAGTATCACCATTTGTCACAGAGGGCAGTAATGGGCAACTCACCAGTGTAAGAATAGGAAAAGCCCTGAATTCCAGCCATGCTCTCTGCAAAGAGCAGCAGGCCTCAGGAGGACAACTGAAACTAGACAGTTTTCCCTCACTCTCCAAGTTTCAGATGAATGCAAGGGGCCTGCAGTGAGGTTTAGAGGAACTAGAGCAGGCTAGTGTACTAGGGTGGGCTCCCTTCAAGATGAATGGAGAACTCACTTGGAATAGATTCCAAAATTAGCAAAACAAGGACAATTGATACAGATGAAAAAGGAAGGTCCAGAGAGTTAGGAAGGGCCACAAACTAGAATATCTGTAGGCCTTATGTTTGAACAATTCACAAGGACAGTGAAGAGGAGCTCTAATGCCCGGAAGTTAGAAAAGCTATACTGACCACTTTTACCTTCTAGATGTCCATTGTTTGAGGACTGGTTGAATAAATAATAGTACATTCACATAATTAATTACAATGTGATCGTACAGAGGAAAGAAGAATATCTCTATATACAACCATGGATGTATCTTCAGGATATATTATTACCTGAAAATGTTTAGTAAATAATAAACTGGATTAAGAAATATATTTTTGTGTTTGAATAAAATTCAGACTTTATACTAGAAGAAATTCACATGTTATAGAATAAAAATAAATGTTGAAGGATCATTTTTGTTTATTACTTAACTTTATCTCATGGTAGCAATAGCATAGGAAGGCCAGCACATTCAAGGAGAACTCTTCAGTACTGTAAGCTTCTGCATATAAAAAAGAAGCTGCATGGTATTGGTAAATTAAACAGTAACTTTGAATCTAAAGTGAAAGTGAAGTCACTCAGTTGTGTCTGACTCTTTGTGACTCCATGGACTGTAGCCTACCAGGCTTCTCCATGCATGGGATTTTCCAGGTGAGAGTACCAGAGTGGGTTGCCATTTCCTTCTCCAGGGGATCTTCCCAACCCAGGAATCAAACCCGGGTCTCCTGCATTGCAGGCAGATGCTTTACCTTCTGAGCCACCAGGGAAGCCCTTTGAATCCAAGAAAAATTTTAAATCTGACAAGTTTCACACAGAAGGGAAATGAAAAGTGAGCACAAGTTCAAATTTCAGCAGTGTCTACAAAAATTGTTTTCAGCTCTTCTTGACAGATAAGGATACTATAAATAATGCCAAATTATATTTTAAAAGATAATCAAGCATTAGAAATTGGGCTTCCCTGGTGGCTCAGACTCCTGCCTGCAATGCAGGAGATCTGGGTTCTATCCCTGGATCTGGAAGATCCTCTGAAGAAAGAAATTGCTACCCACTCCAGTATTCTTGCCTGGGAAATACCAGGGACAGAGGAGCCCAGCCAGCTACAGTCCATATGGTCGCAAAGAGTCAGACAGGACTTAGCAACTAAACAATTCTAAAATTAAAAGTTGATTCCTTTTAATGTTGCAAGTGTTTTCTCCCAGTCTGTCAGCTCTTAATTTTGTCTCTGGTGACTTCATTGAACAGAAATGTAGACACAATGGCTGCTTCAACATAAGTGATAGTATAGAGGTGAAGAGAAGTGGACAGACTTTGAAATATTTCAGACAACAGTGAACTAGATGTGGGAAGCAAAAGGAAACAAGACTGCTTAATTTCTAAAAGCTTTGTAGTGTTTATTGTGATTGTAAATAGTATCCTATTTTCTATTTAATTTCTAAATGTTTATTGCTGTGGTAAAGAAATGCCATTGATTTTTGCATATTGATCTTGCTATCTTAATAGGTTTAATAGTTTGTCTGCTAATTATAGGAGGTTTTCTTTGTAAATGATCAATTAATTATAAATACTGAATATTTTTCTTCCTTTTTATTCACAAACATGTTTTGTTTTCTTTGTATTTAATCAAACAGAACTTCCAGTACTATATTAAATAGTAGTATATGAGAGCTTTGCCTCATTCCTAATATCACAAGGAAGCTTCTGAAATTTCTTCATTAAATATATCATTTAGTATTGATTTGTGTTTGTTAATCTGCTTGTTTTGCTTTATATTGCAATTGGGGATGGGTATCAGGAGAGGATAAAAAAGATAGACTTTATCAGAATAAGGAAATTTCCTTTTATTCCTATTTTTTAAATAACTTTAAAAAAAGCTCAAGTGAATTTTGAACATTATCAAAAGTCTTTCCTGTGTATTTTGAAAATGATCATGTTTCCCCTGCATCCATTAGCGTGATAAATTATGTTTTTACATGTTCTGATATTGACTGTCCTTGCATTCCTGAGATAAATTCTCTTTGATTCATGGTGTGCTTTTTAAAATGTGTTGCTTATTTTGTTGGCTAATTAATATTTAGAAAATTTTAATTTATGCCTCAAAAAGAAATTGACTTATACAGTCATTTTCTCATAGTTTCTTCATCTAGTTTTGATATTCTGCTAGGTATTTTTTCATTTGTCCTTCTGAGCTTATTCTCTGTTTTTCTCCCTGCTCTGTACATTGGAACATGACTGAGCCATTTCCATCAATGGGCTCCTTTGCCCTCTGGCTTCTAGTATCGCTGCCCATGCCATTCTTCTGGCAGGAGATGCAAGGGCAGGGATATGAATAAAGTCTGGGTATTGACCCCTCAATTCCTTTCTATTAGATTGAAGTCTGATGCATCCTTCTACCAAAAGTCCCAGTTCCACTCTGGATTTTGTAAATAACTCTCTCAAATTACCCCTTTTGGTCAAAGAATGATATTGGCCTTTTTTATAAGTCTGACTGCAAAACTATTCTCTCTTGGTTTTCCTAAAGACAGTCCAAGCCATTATAAAAAGCATCTTCATTAAAATCTCTTCTATTCCCCAGTATAAATGTGTTTCTTGCTGGGACTCTGACTGACACAAATACCAAAGTTACACTCACATCAAATTATGAGTTGCAAATTTCTTTTCTGCTATAAGAAATAAATTGTGTAAAATAGACATATATTCCTTGGAAGTGTGGTAGAAATCACCTATAAAACCATCATTTTAGGGGCAAGGATTTACTGTAGTTACTAATTTATACAAATTTTCTATTTCAGTGTCAATTCTGAAGTATTACATTGTCAAAAATATCTATTAACTTTAAGATTTCAAATTATTAGCATTTAGTAGTTCACAATATTCTTGAATCACTCTTAAATATCTTTCACACCGCAGCTATTTTCCTTTTGCTTAATCACAAATTAAATTGAAATATCTGTATGTTGCTTTCAGAAATATAAATTGATGCACAGAAAATGGTTTGGTGATTCCTCAATAAGTTAAACATATAATTACCGTATAACCCAGTAATTCCACTCCTGGGTAGAACTGAAAACAAGTGTTCAAGCAAAACTGTGTATAAGAATATTCATAATAGCACTATTCACAATAGCTAAAATGTGGAAACAACTCCAATATTTGTCAACTGATGAATGGATAAACAAAATTGGATATGTCTACACAATAGAATATTTTCCCTCACAAAGAAATGAAGTGCTGCTACATGCTACAATATGGGTGAACCTTGAAGCATTATGCTAAGTGAAAGACACCAGTCACAAGAGACCACATATGCTTCCATTATATGAAATATCAAGAATAGGCAACTCCATAGGGAGAGAGAAGAGATTAGTGATTGCCACAATCTAGGAGGAGAAAGGGATGAAAAGTAACTAAAGGAAAGAGGCTCCTTTTGAGGTGATGAAAATGTTCTGAAATTAGTGGTAATAGCTGCATAACATTGTGAACATACAAAATGTTATTTATAGTGATTGTTGTCTTAGATGTATTTGACCACAATAAATTAAAATAATTTGTATTTGTGTGATGACTACATACCACCTACCCTTTAGAAACTCCTGCTGCTGCTGCTATGTCACTTTAATTATGTCTGACTCTGTGCAACTCCATAGACAGCAGCCCACCAGGCTCCCCCATCCCTGGGATTCTCCAGGCAAGAGTACTGGAGTGGGTTGCCATTGCCTTCTCCGTTAGAAACTCCTGAGTCTTTCTGAAATGCTTACCACGTTTAGGTGGGTCCCTGGGGTAGAGAAATAGAAGAAGGATAGTAGACTCATAAGTGAACCCTATGGATTAATCCTCCTTAACAGTTTCTGAGTGTTACCATTTTCTTCTCCTACAGCCCTGACTAGCTGTGATGATGTCTCCTACAGCAACTAATGGCATGAACAGCAACTTAATCATAAATACGTGCTGAAGATACTTGAGTCAAACTTGACTCAAATGCTAATACCACTGATGTCCACTCCTAGGCTCAAAGAATGCCTTTTTTGGCTGCCTTTTTTGTTGTTGTTTATCAGCCCTGGGATTTCTTTGGAAGGAATGATGCTAAAGCTGAAACTCCAGTACTTTGGCCACCTCATGCGAAGAGTTGACTCATTGGAAAAGACTCTGATGCTGGGAGGGATTGGGGGCAGGAAGAGAAGGGGACGACAGAGGATGAGATGGCTGGATGGCATCACTGACTCGATGGACATGAGTCTGAGTGAACTCCAGAAGTTGGTGATGGACAGGGAGGCCTGGCGTGCTGCGATTCATGGGGTCACAAAGAGTCGGACACGACTGAGCGACTGATCTGATCTGATCTGATTAATTCATTTATAATCCACCTCCTTCCAAAAAAATGTCTTGAGTTAATCAATGCCTTAGTCAAGAGCACCAATGTCTGTGCACATCATTGTCCAAATTCCCTACATAAAAGTGGTTAATGCCTCTGAGCAATTTCAGACAGATTTTAGTAGAATAACTACTCTAATTTTTATTGTTATTAGAAACTGCTGACCTAAGATTCAGACCTGAAGCCTTTAAATGTGTGAGTGTTAAAATTGTGAGTGTTAGACGTATGAGTGTTAAAAATGTCTACCTGCCCTTCCTGTTGGGAAGGAGAGGACTTTCATTGATGAGCAGCCTTCATACGGTCTGTTGGTCATGGCAGGAATGATGCCAGATTGTGCCCCAGCATTTTGCTCCAAGCCTGTCCTCCCTGGAGAACCTCTCCACCCTCCTATTCTCTTTGAATATCTCAGAATACAAAGGGAAGAGCAGATGTTCAGAAGACACCTTCCATCTTGTATATGCATGGACAATCTAATTGAGATTTCTCCTGAAATCAATGCTAAGACAAACATCCTTCTATGATAGCACATTTGAAACAAAAATGACAAAAAATAAAAACAAACAAGGATTCTAGTATCTATTAATCTTTGGCTTTGAATCTGGAGAAGTATCACTTTAAAGATTTTATATAAGAAGAGGGGATATGGCTTTTCCTAGGGTAAATGGAAGTTATATGAAGATAAAATGGGGAAAAAAACTGATTCTAAAAAATAATGATTTTAGAATGAAACTCTATCCCCTTGCTCAGGGGAAGTTCCCTCAATTAAGCAGTATTCAACATGACACCATATTACAAACATCAATGGCACCACTAAACTGAGTTACTGGAGATAATTAACTTTACAAAAAATTTCTTCAGAACTGGGAAACATTCATTTTCTGCTAATTTTCTATAATGAGATTTTATCTGTTAAATTTTCAAAATGTCAGAAGTCTATTTCTTATACCACCTTGTCATTTTTGAAAAATATAAAATATCATTCTGTCATGATGAACCCAAAGATAGGTGAGGATAAAATGGAATTTGTTCATGCAACTAAGAATTTTTGACAAAAGGAAGATTTATTTGATATTCTAGAAAATAATTGTATTAGAGGATTCAAGATTCAGAACAAAAGTGATAAATAGAGTAGCCTAAAAGAAATCGCTGATAGAGTTTCTACAAAACAAATTAAATTAGAAGTTATTGAAAGGAATGTAAGCTCAGTAATGGAGGATGTGAAAAATATCTAGCCAGAATTAGAGCATTCTTCAAAGGGAGAGAAAAAAAGTATGCTGCTGTCAATAACCTAGAATGAAAAGTGGAATAACTAGCATATATAATAAAAGGTATACATTGTAGATAAGCTGGAAAGAAAAATAAGTCTGGTGACATGTGAATATGAAAAGTTAGTAGTTAAAAAGAAACTGAGACACTAAAAATTGTTCTCATTATAATCTTAATTCCTTCAGCAATCCTATTTTGAAAACCTGTCCTATGCTAATTTTCTGTTAAATTCTGGGAATGTACAACTGAGGAGAAGATTTTGCAGACAATATAGAGATAGAGAAGATGTATGAGGAAAATGTAATGCAATTTGATACGTGCTTTTCTACAGGCAAGGACAACTTGTTTTAACAGTGTGAAGGTGGGGAACTGTTGCTTCTCTGATAGAATTGATGAACACCTCTCTGAAAGGCGGTGGGTAAGCAAGATGCCTGCTTGCTCAATTGTGTCTGACTTTTTGCAACCCCATAGGCTGTATGTAGCCTGCCAGGCTCCTCTGTCCATGGAGTTTCCAGGCAAGAATACTGGAGTGTGTTACCATTTGCTGCTCCAAGGTTAGCAGGATAGTCATGAGCTATACTGACAGGAGAGGTGCTGTCACAGGTGACAAGACATGACTGTAGGTACGGACATTGCAAGCACAGGAGAGAAAGGAACTGAAACAAATGCTGAGTGTTTTAAAGGCATATTCTCACCACAGGTAGTCATGATTAAGACAGTTGGCAAAGAGAAGAAGTTGCGTACGAACAATACAGCTTTGCTTCTCTGTGATTTTATCCTTATCATATCCTATATCATGAAATCCAAAATTATACAAAGGAGTTTTGCATAGCTTGGTATAGGCTGTAGTACTTTCTTTTCCTCCCTTGCTGTGGCTTAATTACAGAGTTGATTTGTCCATTTTCTCTAATGCTTCACTAATTACCTCTTTCCAGCTTCCACCACAGGGAGGGTGTGTGTGTGTGTGTGTATGTGTATACTGATTGGCTGGTCATTTTCTGATCCCTGAATTAGCAAAGAGACTAAGTTTGAAGTAGGCAAAATTTGTCTTTTAGTGTGTCACCTTGAAGGCCCCCTTTACCCACTAAGGTACTCTTTCTTGACTCTGGCATCTCTAGATATAAAATCTTAATAATAATTTAGATACAAAGCATTCTCCCTCCCAAGTAGTATTTGCATTCTAAAGGAGGTTGGCACAAAAATTCTCTATAATGATATGATTTTAGTATTTTACAGATTTGTAGATTTTAGTATCTGTAGCTGGTGAGAGAGAAAAATACTTAAGGGCAGTGAGAGTCTTCAACATGTATTCCACACTGTGCTGTGTTTCCCCCTGTGTAATGAAAACTTTGAATATAAATTCTCTCTAATTTATATTAAAAGCTTTAGTTCATTTATCACTTTACCATCTTATAAAGGATTATTATCACTTTATTTTATTAATTAAGAATCTTGCTCTTACAAAGCATTTTATATGCCTTATTTTATTTAAACCTCAAGAGCGCCATTGGTATTGCTTTCACTGCCACCTTCAATTTTGGATACAGAGCAGCTGAGGCTCAGAGTGGAATCAAGTGGCTTGCCCCAGGTTTTACAGCTAATAAGTGATGAGTCTTGGATTCAGTTCAGCATTCCATCTTTCAGTTTACTGGTTTTTGTCACTATACAACTTTTTCTCACTATGCTACTCTGTGCCCTGCTCCCCTACAAATTTATCACCTTAGGGTACAGGGCTCATCAACAGGATCATAATTCTGTATGTGTGGGCTCACAGGTATGCACTCTTCATATCTCAGGTACTTCAGATGCAGACAGGTCAAGCATCATAACTTAAGAAACACAGGATAAGAGCTATTTTGGGTGATTATACAAGGGATAGCAGGATGGAAGCATTAATATTCCAATTAATCAGAGTCAACCCAAGGTAGAGGAAGGTCTTAGAGACAACAGAACTTTAGACCTTCCACTAGCTCTTCCACTTCTCGCCCCTTCTACTGCATTTCAGTCCCAGGGACCTTCAGAGGGCAACTGCTTTTGCTCTGTAGCACCCAGCACAGCTTGGCCCTAAAGTGTTCTATGCTGCCTGAACTTGTATTTCCCCAGAATAGAAGTGTTACCATCTAAACCACCTAGTATTTCATTAGCCTGGTGGTTTGTATTAGAAAAGAAAAAGAAAGGTTCTTACCCCATGCAATGAATTTCGTATCATGGAATTTCAAAATAAAAAAGATGATTATGGAATGAAAGCAATGAGGAGGGCAAAGGAACTTTTAAATCATTCCAAAATCATTGCACAAAAATAGCCACATATTCTGAAAATCCACAGGGCAACTCCAGCATCACTGAAGAGCTATTATTTCAGTCTTACTATTTGATTCTGGTGGGGTTGGGTTATTTTATAGAATCACGTACTGCATAGAACTTCTATAAATGAATTAAGATATACAGATTAGTACCCTTATTTGGCAGTTGTAGCAAAGGGGATTAATGATCAATCTTTGTGCCACAGTAGTAAGGAGAGCCAGCTCTGTGGACAGCCTAATTCAGGTATCACACAATCAGCCGGCGGCAGTGTGACAGCCATAATTCAGTGCCTCATCTGTAGCTTGACTTGAGGAGGAATGAAGCCAAATAGGTGTAAACTACTAAGTCTTTAATAAAGAAGAATTATTGTTGAAGGGCATTACAGTTGACTCTCACTAGTTATGATAGTTTTGCTTTATACAGTTGTCGTGAACAGTAAATTAACTAATGCTGAACCATTATTCCTAAATGAAATATAAGGTTAGGTTTTGTCAACTGATCGAAACTTAATCATGTTTTATGTATGCTCTGTTTAAAGATATTTTATTTCATACATATTGTTCATTCATTGATATTGAATTCAGAGACAACAGCACTGAACCCCATGCCTAAACCATACTTATCTAAAACACATATTTTCTCCATAATGCTTATGACCACCTTCTTGCTTTTTGGAATACAAGACAGTACTTCATCCACTCTGCTCGAGAGCATTTCAAACAGAGAAATCACCAACAAAAATTACAAAAATGCAAAAACAAAGTCGCTCTGAATAGACCTTAAGAAGAACATTCACTTACAATATGAAAACTCAAACAAAATGACCAAGTGTTGTACTTCAGCTGAGCAAGTACACATTAAGTTGCTCAAATTTTTGGCTACTCTGATCAGGTCTGCAAATGACCACAAAAGTGCAGCAAGTATTGATTGGGGAATTAGAACTAAATTTTAACAAGTAGGTAAATTCAAGAACATGAAGTCCAGGAATATTGAAGATCGACTGTATAATGCTGTAGTCAGTGTCTAGCAGTCTGATACCATCGGTCAGCCCTAACTACTCATCCCCTGTGTAGTCTTGGGCAAGTGTCAGTTTCCTCACCTGTGAAATAAAAAATAACTGCAGCTCCAACCTTCTGGATACATGATGAAAAATAAATGAGAAACTGACTGCATGTAAGTGTTTACTTGGCACATGACAAATGATCCAAAATATGCATTACTAATGCAAGGAACACTAAGGCAACAAGAATTAACTTTAACATAAGTGGAATTTACTTACTAACACTTCTCGAAATGTTGGAGGAAAGTGGTTTGACTGAATAATTTACTTTTTCCTCTAATTTCCTGTGTATGAGCAGAACCAATTATAGTGACAGATATAAAGGGTGTTATATTCTAATAAAAAAATCACTTTGGTGAAGTATTATAAATCAATAGTGTCATTCTAGGGATCTTAACTAAAGTATTCAGATGCTATATTTTAAATGGGGCCTTGTGCTAGAATTTCAATTAATGTAAATGGAAAGAAAGTTGAACTGTAAGTACTAATTTTATTTGCCTAGCTTAAGCCAGCGAAAAAATGAGCTCATGTCTCTAAGGATCTGATCTCAACACTGAAAGATAAATGCATAGAAACATAATCACATGACCTGAAATTTCATCTCTTTTGATACATTTTAAATAGTTTCTATTTTGAATAAACACTAGCTTTGGCTGGAAATCCTAATGATGTATTTCCAATCTTTATCATCCATCTGTACAATGTCTGTGACAACAAAAATTTAAAAATGAAAAAACTACATTATTAATTATTAAGCCAAGAATTCCCGCTCAAGAGCAGTGGCCACTTAATTCACTGAAAGGATATGAAGTATCTCTCACTTTATTTCAACTAGTTGTATGCAACACTCAAAATTTCACCAGATAGTGCAAACAGAATAATGAATGAAGAAAATCGATGAAACCAAAAAGAGAGCAAATGAATGTGAGAAGTGTTGTGTGTGTGTGTGTGTGTGGTGCATTTTGATTATAGACTGCCAGGTAGAGGTGAAATGACAAACTTTTCATGTTGAACATAGTTCATTCAATTTCAAATGCTACCACAATGAGATAGAAAAAAATAAGTAAGGATATTTCTTAATCATTTCTGGATTGCTTAAAAAATAATAATAATAATAATAAACTAAAGGACTTTCTCCCCAGAAAAGTTCACAATACATACTCACATTTTAAAAATACACATATGCATTTTTATAATGTTAATGTGTTTAAGGATGTAGTGTTGGAGAAGACTCTTGAGACTCCCTTGGACTGCAAGGAGATCCAACCAGTCTATTCTGAAGGAAATCAGCCCTGGGATTTCTTTGGAAGGAATGATGCTAAAGCTGAAACTCCAGTACTTTGGTCACCTCATGTGAAGAGTTGACTCATTGGAAAAGACTCTGATGCTGGGAGGGCTTGGGGGCAGGAGAAGAAGCAGACGATAGAGGATGAGATGGCTGGATGGCATCACTGACTCAATGGACGTGAGTCTGAGTGAACTCCGGGAGTTGGTGATGGACAGTGGGGCCTGGAGTGCTGCGATTCATGGGGTCGCAAAGAGTCAGACACGACTGAGCGACTAATCTGATCTGATCTGAGAGGTCCATGTATCCTAAGTTAATAATCTTCTCCAAAGAAGTAGGAAGAAGCCACTATTGATTGTATGTAAATTGATATTTTGGGAGGAAAGTTATGACCAACCTAGACAGCATATTACAAAGCAAGAGACATTACTTTGTCAACAAAGGTCCGTCTAGACAAGGCTATGGTTTTTCCAATAGTCATGTATGGATGTGAGAGTTGGACTATAAAGAAAGCTGAGTGCCAAAGAATTGATGCTTTTGAACTGTGGTGTTGGAGAAGACTCTTGGGAGTCCCTTGGACTGCAAGGAGATCCAACCAGTCCATCCTAAAGAAGATCAGTCCTGGGTGTTCATTGGAAGGACTGATGTTGAAGCTGAAACGCCAATCTTTTGGCCATCTCATGCGAAGAGCTGACTCATTTGAAAAGACCCTGATGCTGGGAAAAATTGAGGGCAGGAGGAGAAGGGGATGACAGAGGATGAGATGATTGGATAACATCACCAACTCAATGGACATGGGTTTGGGTAGACTCCGGCAGTTGGTGATGGACAGGGAGGCCTGGCATGCTGCGGTTCATGGGCTCTGAAAGAGTTGGACACAGTTGAGCAACTGAAATGAACTGAACTGAAATTTATATTCTTATACGTTACCTTCTTTAATCTTATAAACTCTATGAAACACATTCAATATTCATGATATTCACAGATGTAGCTTTTGAAAATATTACAAGATAATAATTTAAAGCATTATTAGGGAAGTTAAAGTTTATGTTTCTATTTCTATAGATTTTTGTAGTTTCATTCTCTCAATACTCTCTCAAAGATATTAACTGACAATGCTGCTTAGAAAAAGCAAAGAAAATTTACCTCTTTTTAGCCTTTTTGTACTGATAGAATTTTGTAGATTTTCATTAAATTGGTATAGACTCTTCAGGGACTTGTCCAGTGGAAAGTCTGTGCATACCTTTGATTTCAATAAGGAAGGCAAGAGTGGTGAATTGTGAGGCAAAAGAACTCTAAAAGCAAGAATTAGGAATACATTGTTCCATTCTGGGATGTTTGATGGGCACTATTTGAAGAAATTATTCAGTTCATTCATAAGCCCATTCATTTCCTCTGTAAGCCTAAAGCAAAGTAATAGCATCATTTAGGTCCACAGGTGTTCCATTTTACCATGACCTCTATTTTTGCATATTTCAGTGTGCTCCATAGACATATCATGGGGATTCATCTCAATCACATTACAAAAACATTCAAAGACGGGAAGCAATTCATTTTTCAAAGATCCATTGGGTCACATCACCTGGCTTTAATAGAAATATACAACTGTGGCTGATAATGCTGTTTAACACACTATGATCCAGAATTTCAATCTGACACCCTTTGGTGCTTATCTTTGGCATCATCCAGAGGCTGCATTAGATGCCAAGCTTGGTCATGCAGGGAATGTAGATTTAAAGAGCCATTTTCATTTATAACAAACAAACCCAGCTGGGAACACAGCTGTTAAGTGGGATGGCAAAGCAAAAATTTCCTGCTACCTGAAACAGTCTAATTATAAAAGCACCTAGACAACTTTTCAAAAGTCATAAATGAACGAGCCCACCCTCAATGTGAGTTTAACTTAAAAAGAGAAAAAAAGTGAAATTATCTGAATCACATATAGCAGAAGTAATCAGGAGTATTTTATAGAGTCTTAAAATCTATAAATGTCCAAACTGAACCTGCCTTTGATTCTTAACATAGTTTCCAAACTTCTCTATATTCAGACTTAAATCTAAATTTTGAGATAACCCAGACAGAAAGAAATGTGAAGTACAGCTTTTCTGTATTACTATCCCTACCATGTCCTTCACTAAATAAACAGCAAAAGATCAGCAACTTTATATGAAAGTATATGAAAACAAACAGTATATGAAAACAAAATCTAGAAATTTGACTATAATAGCTAAGTTTTTCAATGGTCAAGGGGGTTAAAAGCATTTACATATAAAGTATCTGTGTCATTCACTCTTGCCATCTCTTGTTTGACCACTTCCAATTTGCCTTGATTCATGGACCTGACGTTCCAGGTTCCTATGCAATACTGCTCTTTACAGCATTGGACCTTGCTTCTATCACCAGTCACATCCACAGTTGGGTATTCTTTTTGCTTTGGCTCCATCCCTTCATTCTTTCTGGAGTTATTTCTCCACTGATCTCCAGTAGCATATTGGGCACCTACTGACCTGGGGAGTTTCTCTTTCAGTATCCTATCATTTTGCCTTTTCATACTGTTCATGGGGTTCTCAAGGCAAGAATACTGAAGAATACTGAATGGTTTGCCATTCCCTTCTCCAGTGGACCACATTCTGTCAGGTCCATGAATCAGGCAAATTGGAAGTGGTCAAACAAGAGATGGCAAGAGTGAATGTCGACATTCTAGGAATCAATGAACTGAAATGGACTGGAATGGGTGAATTTAACTCAGATGACTATTATATCTACTACTGTGGGCAGGAATCCCTCAGAAGAAATGGAGTAGCCATCATGGTCAACAAAAGAGTCCAAAATGCAGTACTTGGATGCAATCTCAAAAACAACAGAATGATCTCTGTTCATTTCCAAGGCAAACCATTCAATATCACAGTAATCCAAGTCTATGCCCCAACCAGTAATGCTGAAGAACTGAAGTTGAACGGTTCTATGAATACCTACAAGACCTTTTAGAACTAACACCCCAAAAAAATGTCCTTTTCATTATAGGGGATTGGAATGCAAAAGTAGGAAGTCAAGAAACACCTGGAGTAACAGGCAAATTTGGCCTTGGAATACGGAATGAAGCAGGGCAAAGACTAATAGAGTTTTGCCAAGAAAATGCACTGGTCATAACAAACACCCTCTTCCAACAACGCAAGAGAAGACTCTACACATGGACATCACCAGATGGTCAACACCGAAATCAGATTGATTATATTCTCTGCAGCCAAAGATGGAAAAGCTCTGTACAGTCAGCAAAAACAAGACCAGGAGCTGACTGTGGCTCAGACCACGGACTCCTTATTGCCAAATTCAGACTTAAATTGAAGAAAGTAGGGAAAACCACTAGACCATTCCAGTATGACCTAAATCAAATCCCTTATGATTATACAGTGGAAGTGAGAAATAGATTTAAGGGCATAGATCTGATAGATAGAGTGCCTGATGAACTATGGAATGAGATTCGTGATGTTGTACAGGAGACAGGGAACAAGACAATCCCCATGGAAAAGAAATGCAAAAAAGCAAAATGGCTGTCTGGGGAGGCCTTACAAATAGCTGTGAAAGGAAGAGAAGCGAAAAGCAAAGGAGAAAAGGAAAGATATAAACATCTGAATGCAGAGTTCCAAAGAATAGCAAGAAGAGATAAGAAAGCCTTCTTCAGCGATCAATGCAAAGAAATAGAGGAAAACAACAGAATGGGAAAGACTAGGGATCTCTTCAAGAAAATCAGAGATACCAAGGGAACATTTCATGCAAAGATGGGCTCGATAAAGGACAGAAATGGTATGGACCTAACAGAAGCAGAAGATATTAAGAAGAGATGGCAAGAATACACAGAAGAACTGTACAAAAAAGATCTTCACGACCCACATAATCACGATGGTGTGATCACTGACCTAGAGCCAGACATCCTGGAATGTGAAGTCAAGTGGGCCTTAGAAAGCATCACTATGAACAAAGCTAGTGGAGGTGATGGAATTCCAGTTGAGCTATTCCAAATCCTGAAAGATGATGCTGTGAAAGTGCTGCACTCAATATGCCAGCAAATTTGGAAAACTCAGCAGTGGCCACAAGACTGGAAAAGGTCAGTTTTCATTCCAATCCCAAAGAAAGGCAATGCCAAAGAATGCTCAAACTACCTCACAATTGCACTCATCTCACACGCTAGTAAAGTAATGCTCAAAATTCTCCAAGCCAGGCTTTAGCAATATGTGAACCGTGAACTTCCAGATGTTCAAGCTGGTTTTAGGAAAGGCAGAGGAACCAGAGATCAAATTGCCAACATCTGCTGGATCATGGAAAAAGCAAGAGAGTTCCAGAAAAACATCTATTTCTGCTTTATTGACTATGCCAAAGCCTTTGACTGTGTGGATTACAATAAACTGTGGAAAATTCTGAAAGAGATGGGAATACCAGACCACCTGATCTGCCTCTTGAGAAATTTGTATGCGGGTCAGGAAGCAACAGTTAGAACTGGACATAGAACAACAGACTGGTTCCAAATAGGAAAAGGAGTACGTCAAGGCTGTATATTGTCACCCTGTTTATTTAACTTATATGCAGAGTACATCATGAGAAACGCTGGACTGGAATAAACACAAGCTGGAATCAAGATTGCTGGGAGAAATATCAATAACCTCAGATATGCAGATGACACCACCCTTCTGTCAGATAGTGAAGAGGAACTAAAAAGCCTGTTGATGAAGGTGAAAGTGGAGAGTGAAAAAGTTGGCTTAAAGCTCAACATTCAGAAAACGAAGATCATGGCATCCAGTCCCATCACTTCATGGGAAATAGATGGGGAAACAGTGGAAACAGTGTCAGACTGTATTTTGGGGGGCTCCAAAATCACTACAGATGGTGACTCAGCCATGAAATTAGAAGGCGCTTACTCCTTGGAAAGAAAGTTATGACCAACCTAGATAGCATATTCAAAAGCAGAGACATTACTTTGCCAACAAAGGTTCATCTAGTCAAGGCTATGGTTTTTCCTGTGGTCATGTATGGATGTGAGAGTTGGACTGTGAAGAAGGTTGAGTGCTGAAGAATTGATGCTTTTGAACTGTGGTGTTGGAGAAGACTCTTGAGAGTCCCTTGGACTGCAAGGAGATCCAACCAGTCCATTCTAAAGGAGATCAGCCCTGGGATTTCTTTGGAAGGAATGATGCTAAAGCTGAAACTCCAGTATTTTGGCCACTTCATGTGAAGAGTTGACTCATTGGAAAAGACTCTGATGCTGGGAGGGATTGGGGGCAAGAGGAGAAGGGGACGCAGAGGATGAGATGGCTGGATGGCATCACTGACTCGATGGACGTGAGTCTGAGTGAACTCCGGGAGTTGGTGATGGACAGGGAGGCCTGGCGTGCTGCGATTCATGAGGTCACAAAGAGTCGGACACAACTGAGTGATTGATCTGATCTGATCTGTGTCATTCCCTAGTATTTTAGCACATTATATCCAAAAGTTTCATTGTCACTGAGGTATGTTGTTCATGGCTGTCTTTTTTTTAAAAAAATGACCTCGGAAAACAAAGTGAATTTTTAAACATAATTTGATCCAACATCTTAACTGCTCGGCATCTATTCATTGTGCATCAGAGTACTCCCAATACAACAATCCGGGATCCCTAGACTGCAGAGAAGTCCTTAGGGACAAAGAACTCCATAGAATGTTATTCTCTTCATGCCTTACCTTCTTTAGTCTTACTAACTTTATGAAACACATTCAATATTCCTTGACATAGAAGCATCATAATACATGTTAAGTGTATGTTCAGTAGTTACTATTTAATAGATGATAAAATTCTAAAGGGTTCTACATGTTGGTTTCTGTGTGCAGTATCAGTACATCAGAGTAAACAAACAGACACAAGCCATGGTTTTTAAGTGCATAAATTGAATTTGAATTTGTATCACTTCTTCTTTGCTTGTCTAACACTTTCCTTCTCTGCATGGAAAGAAGTTTTCATATTATCACTAAACTTTCAAGATTTTCTTTAATAGAAATGTACTTTATGTAACAATATTGGGTCTGGATTTTATCTAACAAATATCTGAGAAAATGAGGCAAATTTTAAAAGTTATAGAAATCAAGTTTTAGAGACACCAATGTGTAGATCAGTCTTATGGACTCTGTGGGAGAGGGAGAGGGTGGGGAGATTTGGGAGAATAGCATTGAAACATGTATAATATCATGTATGAAATGAGTCGCCAGTCCAGGTTTGATGCACGGTACTGGATGCTTGGGGCTGGTGCACTGGGACGACCAAGAGGGAGGGTAGGGGAGGGAGGAGGGAGGAGGGTTCAGGATGGGGAACGCGGGTATACCTGTGGCGGATTCATTTCGATATTTGGCAAAACTAATACAATATTGTAAAGTTTAAAAATAAAATAAAATAAAAAAATAAATAAATAAAGATGAAGAAATTTGGTGTTAAAAAAAAAAAGAAATCAAGTTTGTACAACCTTTCCTTCAGTTGTACAACATTTTGTCACATCATCCTTAATTTTTTACTTTTCATATTTCTGCATTTATGTTTAGACTTGGCACCTTTCCAGTTGAGGCCATATCCTATGGTTAAATAACCCTTCCTGCTTTATAGTGGTGATTAATGTTCAAATACCTCCTCCCTCAAAATAATACCAATATGTTAGTAAAAGAAATATTTCCAAAAGACTCTAAATAAAAGTATGATCACAAAGGTGGTACCCTTCAAGGGAACTTCCTCAGAGAAGTAATGAAGGAATAATAAGGAAAAGAAGAATAAGGAATAATGTTAGTAATGAGTAGAATTTATGAAGTGCCTATTAAGCATCAGACACTATTCTAAGCAATAATACATTCATATTCTCATGCAACCCTCATAACAATCTTAAAAAGTATGAATATTTTTCAGATAAGGAAATTGACAGGCACCGAAATTGAGTTTAGCCATTAAATTTACTTACTAAATTTCATATATAGACTATATTTCTGGAATTATTTGAACTAGAGTTCTCTGTAGTAGGGCATGATGTTAGTTCAGAGACTCAATAACAGATGTTGTTATCCTCTAGTTTTCCTGGTGAAGGATCCATAGTAGGAAGGACTCCATGCATTAATGAACCCTGTAGTATGCTATTCAAAGTAGAGTGATTTTTTTCACAAGTGTATCCAATTATGAGATCCTGCCCCCAAATCCCAGAATAACACAACCACTACCAACAACCAAAAGTTTAAGAACCAATGTTGATTGTGTGGTTCCTACCACAACTTCTCCTACAGGGAGGACTCAGGACTGCTCCAAATATGTTGATTCTTGCCATGTGAAAATGCTAGGAGAGGCTAGAAGTCGAGCCAGAAATTGATGGAGTGATCAGGGACACTGCAGTGATACTCGCAGAAAAAATGATTAAAGGTTGGAGTTGGGAGTGTGACTCGGTACAAATCCCTATTTTGCTGCTGTTTAATAACTTGAGACAAAGGTCCGACAAAGGTCCATCTAGTCAAAACTATGGCTTTTCCAGTAGTATGTATGGATGTGAGAGTTGGACCATAAAGAAAGCTGAGCGCCAAAGAACTGATGCTTTTGAACGGTGATGTTGAAGACTCTTGAGAGTCCTTTGGACAGCAAGGAGATCCAACAAGTCAATCCTAAAGGAAATCAGTCCTGAATATTCATTTGAAGAATGTATGCTGAAACTGAAGCTCCAATACTTTGGCCACCTGATGCAAAGGTCTTTCATTGGAAAAGACCCTGATGCTGGGAAAGATTGAAGGCAGGAGAAGAAGGGGACAACAGAGAATGAGATGGTTGGATGGCATCACCGACTCGATGGACATAAGTCTGAGCAAGCTCCAGGAGTTGGTGATGGACAGGGAAGCCTGGTGTGCTGCTACGTATGGAGTCACAAAGAGTGAGACATGGTGACTGAACTGAACTGAACTGAATAACTTGAGAACTTGGACAAGTTACTTAATTTAAGTCTCAAAATTTTCACCTGCAAAACATGAATAGGATCTATCTTGTGAGATTTTTTTGTAAGAATTGTACAGTAAAATGCACAAATTGCTTAGCAAAACTCTTTGCTAATAGTAAAGCCTCAAGGATTGTTACCAACTTTCACTATTATTCTAATGGAAAAGGGCAGTAAAAGCAAAATAGATGACTGTAGCCCTTTTACTAATTATGGCTGATTCACCAATTTTTAAAAACTGCATTCATTTTATTCAAAGTAAAAATAAACAGAATTATGAAAATATGGATTTACTACTTCCATTGTGTAAGTTGATGCAGCTGTTTAAAAGACTTGCAAATTGTTTTTCAAGTTTTTAAGGCTTATCTTGATCTCTGAATAGAATATTCTTCCATTCTCGGGGTGCTAGTTTCTGGAGGGAGCTCTCAGGTGGACTGCTAGCCATGTCTTAGTCTTATCATCCTGGGGGCTTCTCAGTTGTCAAGCCCATGATGGAATTCTCTGTGTAGTTATCTAGAATGCATATTACACACAAACTGCTTGAGTTTTGCCAGCATTAGTACATAGCTGATGTCACCAAATACATACTTATACGTTAAGCTGTCAGTAGTTAATACTGGAGTCTGGAGAAAAGTGAGTAGGATATTTTGAAATGAATGTAAGAGGTCAGCTTGTGAGTGTGCTTTTATGTTTGCTGCAGGGAACAAAGCTGACTCCTAGCTGTAAACAAAGTTAACTAAGATTGGGCAGTGGGGAGGGGGCGGTTGTTGGGAGGAGGTCTCCAAGTACACGAAGGAGCTGAGAGGACTGAGAATGTTCCCCAATAGGATTACTAACCTATTCTATACTCCTTGAAGAAAAATCAGTACCTGAGCTAAGGAAGAAAATTTTATAATGACCTACGAAATGTATCAGATTGTAGGAAGAAGGAGAAACTACCTCTAGTGTTCAAAGAAATCTGGAAAACTGGCTTCTGGGGCAGCAGAACATCCACTGAGTCAGCCAGCAGTCAGGAAGAAGTGCTGCTGATTTTCCTGCACTTTGTAATACAGTCAGCACCATTGATTGCCTGGTATGCTACTAAACCCTGCTGTGCTGCTGCTAAGTCACTTCAGTCGTGTCCGACTCTGTGCGACCCCATAGACGGCAGCCCACGAGGCTCGTCTGTCCATGGGATTCTCCAGGCAAGAACACTGGAGTGGGTTGCCATTTCCTTCTCCAATGCATGAAAGTGAAAAGTCAAAGTGAAGTCACTCAGTCGTGTCTGACTCTTAGCGACCCCATGGACTGCAGCCTACCAGGCTCCTCCGTCCATGGGATTTTCCAGGCAAGAGTACTGGAGTAGGGTGCCATTGCCTTCTCCATGCTACTAAACCCCAGATTCAGTAATTCTGTGAATCTTTAAGTGAAGTCTTTGCCCAATAACATAATATCACCAAGGACCTTTATAGAAATGTAAATTCTCAACCTGTACCTACTGATTTAGAAACTCTGTCTTAACAAACCCTCTAGGTGATTCTGATGGACCCTCAAGTTTGGGAGCCACAGATCTAACAATGTGGTTTATGGAGGGATTGTGGACATTGACAAAGAAGACCTCCAGGTTGGGTTTACCCCAGAACCACAGAAGCAAAAGTGTGACAGAAAGTAAGCATTTGCAGTGGAATTTCGTAGAAATGTTAGAAAAAAACTATAGTTCAAACTAAGATGCCAAAGTTTCATGTGTGACCCTCCTGAGAGTAATGTGTTTGAATTCTTGCTTAAAGAAGTCACTAGTTCTGTTTGTTACTGATATAAGTTGATGTCTGAATTATAAAAACTGTAAATGATGGAAGAATTCTTATATAGGCTCTGCCTTTCTAGAAGCAATAGAAAAGGTCCTAGACAGAAAGGAGATCTGATGAAGAAGCCAGAAAGTCAAAGAAACTTAAGGTGGTGAAGGAATTAAAGTTGGAATCAAGAGGTTGAAAGTAGAACAAAGTGATAAAAAGAGAAAAGGAAGAAAATGCATTCAGGACCATTTTAGCTAAATATAAGTTATAACCTGGTCTTAGATAGTATAAACACAATCCTTCTGAATCCACATCTAAAGTAACAGTAAAAAAGATTCATACACACAATCAACTATAATGAATCTTCCTTTAATAATCCTGAGAGGAGGACATGGGTCCTCCAGCAAAAGATGCTGAGTGTGACCAGAGACATATGGAAAGGACTACCAAAACTCAGATCTCCTGACCTCACTCGGCTCCTCACTCAGGCAAAATAAACATGAACTATATCTCTACTGATGTTGAAGCCTTCATGGGAAAAACTAAGAAAGTTTTTTCTCTTCTTAATTGAATGCTGTAAGTTTGGAAGCAAATCTGGCAGAAGGTATGAATGTAAAATTAAGAAAAACTTGTTAAAGGACAGTGTTTAGTTTCTGTGTCTTTCTTGATTGATATAAGAAAATTAGGTCAGTGATGATATCATGAAAACTGAATGTAACATTTTCACTTAGGACATCATAATTTGGTCCAGTTTAACTAGAAACAAACAGAGAAGAGGGAGGAAAAGTTCCAAATAAACTTACAAACAAGCAAGCAAAAACCATCTGTAATGAAAACTAGATGTGAATACAGGGGAAAAAGTGAATAAAAATCCTTGAAAGAACACAGGAAAGAGGGAAATATAGAGGTTCAGATGTCTTCATTTATAATGAATTTTAATAAAAATAAGTAGTTTTGGCCCCACAAAAATCACCAAGTCCTGGTGTTGAGATGCATGAAATAGATGCCAGGGAAACAGAAAGATAGTCCTATTTAAAAGAAGTGCATGGAGTTCCCTGGTTGTCCAGTAGTTAAGACTTGGCGCTCCCAATGCAGGGGGCTCAGGTTTGATCCCTGGTCAGGAACCTAAGATCCTGCATCCCACACAATGCAGCCTGAAAAAAAAAAAGAAGACAACAAAGCACAGTGGGAGATAAAACTATGTGTCAAGGAGATATTTCTATAAAATTTGTGAGGGTGAAGGTAAGGAGAGGTTGAGAGCAAGTAGATGAGAATGAAAGGTAAGAGACATAATACCATGGTAACACTCTCAGGACTGTCTAGGCAGACAGGGTATGTTTGTTACTTAATATAGAGGGCAAAACTGGAGCAGAGGTTATTAGTGTTTGGGGACTTCAATTATCTGGACATCTGCTATATATTTCATTCATCTAAGGCCAAAACAGCTGATAAAATATTGCTATTGCTAAAATTGTCATTTCAGAGGAGATAGAATCATATCATCTTAAGTGCAGAAAAGATTTTCAAAAGAGTCAAGTTTAATTCCCTCTCTTCAAATTTAAATCCAGGAAAGCCAAAATGTTAATTTTACATGAGACAGAAATTAAACATTCATTTAATCACTTTCCAAATATTCACAGAGCACCTTCTATGTGCTAGATACTGTCCTAGGTACTTGGGTATATGTTACTGAAGAAATAGACAAAAGTCTTTGTATTCAGGGCTCTTATATTCCTGTATAATGGGACAACAGATAATAAAAAACATGACAAGTAGGCAGACAATCTAATAAAGCACTGTATAATTTGGTAGCCACTAGTCATATGTGGCTACTTTAATTAAAAGATTAGCCTGTTCACAATTTATTTACTACAGATTTTAACTGAGTTCCTAACATATTATGGGAGCAGGCAATGTTTGAGATGCAAGAGGTACAGCAATGAATAAAAACAAACAGAGGTTCTGTCATTCCCAGTGGACAAGACAGAAGGTAATCAAATAAGAGAATTAATATTTAATGTGGTTACTGATAGCAGTGAGTGCAATGAAGTGAAATAACGTAGGGGTAGGGCAAGGATAAAATGAATGGTGGTACACTAGTTCAGGTAGGGTGTGCTGTTGGTTAGGAAGAAACCTGCAGGAAGTATTTCAACAAGCCCTATGGCTGTCAGAGGCAAAAGTATCCCCTGCGGATTGAACAGTAATTACAGAAGTCCTGAAGAAGGTGTATGTGCAGCACATTCATAGAACATTAAGGAAAGCCAGGTGACTGGAGCATAGGAAGAAAGAAGCAGAATAGGAGGAGAAAGGTTGAAGAAGGGAATTTCGAGGCCAGATCACATACAGTCTTGGAAGTCAAAGTCTGGATTTCAGAATTTATTCTATGTGTAAAGGAATGCCCTTGGGGAGATCCAAGAAGAGCAGTAACAAGATCAGATGTACATTGTCAAAGAATATGAAAGCTGCTGTATGGAAAATAGAATCTAAAGGGCAGGCATGAAGGAGGGAGACCAGTCATTCTGTGGATAACTACATCTGCCAAGTCCATTGGGCATGTATACTAACATAGTTAGTTTCTGGAAATTAGTTCACCAGAATTCCTGGTTAACTACACATTTAACCAAAGTAAATAATAAAGGCAGCTATTAAAAGATTATATTCACAGAAATAAATTTGTTTTAAGAACACCTGTTGTTGTTCAGGTGCTCAGTCATGTCTGACTCTTTGTAACCACATGGACTGCAGCATGCCAGGCTTCCCTTGTCCTTCACCATCTCCCAGAGCTTGCTCAAACTCATGTCAATTGACAATATGACTCTCATAAAATCACATTCTCTTCCTTAGAATGTAGCTCTAATATCAGATCAGCAAAAGCTCTTCCACCTAATTCCTCATTTTTGTTTATTGTACTCCCCACCCCCCCATCCCCCGCTTTCAAGAATTTGGCTTTGATTTCCAGATGGGACTAGTCAAGACACAGTTGATAGTCTCAAAGCTGTACACACTTCTGTACTGACTCTGCCCACTTCCCCTTGCCATTAATACTTTGAGTTTCTAATCTCTGATGCCCTGCCACTGTCAAGGATACAACATGAGAGATTAAAGGACTGTCATTGTTCCAAATTGCTTGTAAGTCTTAGCTCTATTGGTTAGTCTACAACAAATGTGTTGGTCAGTTTCTCTCTTTCATGAGGCTCTTCCAATCTACCAAAAAGAATATTTACAATCCATGTTCCTTACCTGAATTCACCTACTACCTGAATTTGCAACGGATACATACATAGCTAGGACCTTCATTCACCAAATCAATGAGGAGGAAGCTGTTTTGAGACTGGACTTGGTAGACAGAACTTTGACAGGCATTCTGGGCCAAGTTAAAAGGAAAGAAATCCAATAACAAATGTGGAGTCACAAAAGTAAGAGACATAAAAGGCAATGGCAACCCACTCCAGTACTCTTGCCCGGAAACTCCCATGGAGGGAGGAGCTTAGGCTGCAGTCCATGGGGTCTCAAGAGTCAGACACGACTGAGCGACTTCACTTTCACTTTTCACTTTCACGCATGGAGAAGGAAATGGCAACCCACTCCAGTGTTCTTGCCTGGAGAATCCCAGGGACGGGGGAGCCTGGTGGGCTGCTGTCTCTGGGGTCGCACAGAGTCGGACATGACTGAAGCGACTTAGCAGCAGCAAGAAATTCACTTAGCTTAGAATCTTATTCACATTTTCAGTGCTCCTGAGATGAAATGAGACCATCTCACATGTAGGTCTTAGGAAATGGGCTGTGATTTTTGCCACTGTGACTTTTGTGTATTTATAGGTTTAATTGAAATACAAAGCTACTAAAATCATGCTTTGTACAGAAAGAAGCATAATATCATTATTGTTGGAAAACTTACCTGCTGTGCTTATAATGTTCTTGCTGACTACCTCTGGGAAGTTCATTATGATAAATTGATTAAGTTTGTGAATTCTTTGGTTCATAAATGAGAACCACTGCTGAATAAAGATATTCCGTATTTTTTTCATAATGAAGCTATTTTTTTCCTATGTGCGGGTAACTCACTCATTAAAGAGACACTCATGATTTGTACAAGAAAAGATTAATTTTCTCTCTTTCCCTTGCTTCAGGTTTGAAGATAGTTCTTTCTCTTGGGTAACTTCTCTAAATTACAGAACAAATTAAAAGATGTCTGACTATATCTAGTAGATCATATTTCTCATATGAGCCATTTACAAGAGATTTTAAAGGGGTATCTGGCTTCCTGGCTTCAAAAAACAAAGATCATGGCATCCAGTCCCATCATTTCATGGAAAATAGATGGGGAAACAATGGAAACAGTGACAGATTTTATTTTCTTGGGCTCCAAAATCACTGCAGATGGTGACAGCCATGAAATTAAAAGATGCTTGCTCCATGGAAGAAAAGCTATGACCAACCTAGAAAGCATATTAAAAAGCAGAGACATTACTTTGCCAACAAAGGTCCATCTAGTCAAAGCTATGATTTTTCCAGTAGTCATGTATGGATGTGAGAGTTGGACTATAAAGAAAGCTGAGCACCAAAGAATTGATGCTTTTGAACTGTGGTGTTGGAGAAGACTCTTGAGAGTCTTTGGAGACTCTTGGACTGCAAGGAGATCAAACCAGTCAACTCTAAAGGAAATCAGTCCTGAATATTCATTGGAAGGACTGATGTTGAAGCTGAAACCCCAATACTTTGGCCACCTTATGGGAAGAACTGACTCATTGGAAAAGACCCTGATGCTGGGAAAGATTGAAGGCAGGAGGAGAAGGGGACAACAGAGAATGAGATGGTTGGATGGCATCACCAACTCAATGGACATGAGTTTGAGCAAGCTCCAGGAGTTGGTCATGGACAGGGAAGCCTGGTGTGCTGCAGAGCATGGGGTCACAAAGAGTCAGACATGACTGAGTTACTGAACTGAAACTGGCTTCCTAAGATTGGTGATTAAAGTTGGCATTTGGCAATCTGTGATCTCTGACAGATTTAAAAGTACCTCTACAGAAGTGGCAAACTGGAGACTCATGGACTTAGACATTGGTAACTTAATTAAATAAGCAGGCCATGAGACTGAAGTGACTCATGCCCTGGCAGGCTACATAAGTTAACCAAAATCTAAGCCTGCAAATGCCTCAGTGTTAGAAAAATCAAAATACTAAGGTCCAGTGAGAGCTGGACCATAAAGAAGACTGAGTGCTGAAGAATTGATGGTGCTAGAGAAGACTCTTGAGAGTCTCTTGGACACCAAGGAGAGCAAACCAGTCAATCCTAGAGGAAACCAACCCTGAATATTTATTGGAAGGACTGATGCTGAAGCCAGAGATCCAATACTTTGGTCAACTGAAGCAAAGAGCTGATTCATTGGTAAAGACCCTGATGCTGGGAAAGATTGAAGGCAGGAGGAGAAGGGGGTAACAGAGGATGAAATGGTTAGATAGCATCACCAACTCAGTAGACATGAGTCTGAGCAAACTCCAGGAGATTGTGATGGACAGGGAAGCCTGGAGTACTTCCTGGGATTGCAAAGAGTCAGACATGACTTAGCGACTGAACAACAACACAGGCAATAAGCAATAGCCAACTGAATAATTTCCTACCTCTGCTTCTCTACTTTCTCTGTGCAAGTTTTTCCCCTGCCTCCTGTTGAAAGAGCACTCCTGACCACTTGGGTTTGGTGGTACCCAATTTGAATTGATCTTTGCTCAAATGAACTAAAAAAATTTAACATATCTCAGTTTATCTTTTAGTTCCATGCTGGCTTATACGTTTGGTTTTGCCAATAAATGTTTTAAGATGTTTATTTCACAGAATTTTAGACTGTTTTCTATTGGATCACAGGAGGATTTTGCAACACTGAACTGGAATTCCTGTGTGCCATCAGTTGGATTAAACCAATAAGTGACTCTCAGTTTATATCAAGCCCCCCATTTTCCTTCTCTATCTTCTAACTGACACTCTTTACTCCTTTATGTTTTGTTCCAGGCTTCTGTAGGCATTTGAGTTGTTATCTGATTTCTTCATCTGATACTCATTTTGGAATCTTATTGTTTAACATTTTCTGCAATTTATATCAGTCAAAATAAATGTCGTATCCTTCATATTTTGCAAGGAAGGAAGTATCAAGTCAAGATAAATCCTTTGTAGGCTTCTCAAAAACTTGTAAGGACTATCCACATCTTTGTCCCTACATCGTGCTTAGCTGATCTTCCTCTCAAACTTCTCACATGGTGGCAAGGAAATGTGAGAGGCCAGATCTTCAAGACTACATATGTATCTGCTGCTTGTATTCAGCTGAAAAGAGAGAGCACATGTCACATTTCATTCAATTTCATAACACCACTGAGGGGTGAAAGATCCTCCAATGAAAACCAATGTTTTATTTTTTTGCTTTGAATAAAAAAAATAAAGAAAAAACAAAAAGACACATAAAAATCCCAATCTTCTTATTTTTCCCTTTAAAAAAATTCCTTTCATTATTATGACATGACTGGTGGTGGGAGTTAAATAGATCTCAGTTTGACTCTTGGCATTATAATTTATTTAAGGTTTACTTAATCTTCTTTATATTCAGTTGCAGCAGTAAAGTGGGGCTGATAGTAGCTAAGCCATAGCATTGCTATGAAGTTCTCGGAAAATGTATGCAAAACTGAGCACACTGAAAGTGAATAATCAGCACCAAGTTATTATAATTTGATGTTAAATATCTGCATCTAATCTCTAACTTCTGTAGACCGAAACAGTTGCCAAGAACTGGATTTAGACAAATTGCAGTGCTAAAGGATGATTTTTGATTATTAACCCCAACACTGCATGAACCTAACCATCTGCTTTCTCTACACTGTGCCCATAAAGTGAGCACATCTTGGGGAAAAAAAATCATGTGATGGGGCAGACTATATATTAAATAGGTACTGATCACTGTCTGCTTACCACTACCAGTAATCCAACTATTGTTTTCTCTTCCAGCTTGTACTTCTACAGAGATTAGTTCATTATCTTCTCACTTTTTAAATCCCTACTACCCTTGTTTGCAGCTGATGTTCATGCCTTATGCTTCATTGACAGAAGACAATTAGTGTGCCAGAAGCTGCTCATATTCCCATCAATAAATTAACAGGGCACACATTCTTTCCACTCTCCCATTTGCTCCAGTACAAGAAGTGTCACTTCTCCCATCACAGATTAATTTGCCATGCTGCCTTTCTGCTTTGTCCTGCATTGTTGAGGACCTTATTCTTAGATCATCTCTCTATGTTCTCATCATCACTCTCTTTCTCATCTAGGTGTAACCTTTATGTACAAAAACACAAATTCTTCATCTTAAGCAACTTCTCTTTTGACCCTGTTTTCTCTTTCAGCTGCTGCCTCTATCTTCTATTCTCATCTCTTTCCAAATAAGACGTCCATAATGAGGTATCTACATGCTGTGTTCATTCCTTAATCCTTGCCAGTATTCAGCCCATTCCCATCTGGTTTCTACCCCACTACACTGAAACAGCCTTTCTCAAGCCAGCCAAAAACCTCCATTCAGTTTATTCAAAAGTCAATTTTACGTCTGTTTCTCAAATTAAATGTTCTTATGAATCACCTGGACATCTTAAAAATGCAGATTCAGATTCAGTACTTAGTTCAGACTTAAATTGAAGAAAGTAGAGAAAACCACTAGACCATTCCAGTATGACCTAAATCAAATCCCTTATGATTATACAGTGGAAGTGAGAAATAGATTTAAGGGCCTAGATCTGATAGACAGAGTGCCTGATGAACTATGGAATGAGGTTCGTGACATTGTACAGAAGACAGGGATCAAGACAATCCCCATGGAAAAGAAATGCAAAAAAGCAAAATGGCTGTCTGGGAAGGCCTTACAAATAACTGTGAAAAGAAGAGAAGCGAAAAGCAAAGGAGAAAAGGAAAGATATAAACATCTGAATGCAGAGTTCCAAAGAATAGCAAGAAGAGATAAGAAAGCCTTCTTCAGAGATCAATGCAAAGAAATAGAGGAAAACAACAGAATGGGAAAGACTAGAGATCTCTTCAAGAAAATCAGAGATACCAAGGGAACATTTCATGCAAAGATGGGCTCGATAAAGGACAGAAATGGTATGGACCTAACAGAAGCAGAAGATATTAAGAAGAGATGGCAAGAATACACAGAAGAACTGTACAAAAAAGATCTTCACAACCCACATAATCACGATGGTGTGATCACTGACCTAGAGCCAGACATCCTGGAATGTGAAGTCAAGTGGGCCTTAGAAAGCGTCACTACGAACAAAGCTAGTGAAGGTGATGGAATTCCAGTTGAGCTATTCCAAATCCTGAAAGATGATGCTGTAAAAATGCTACACTCAATATGCCAGCAAATTTGGAAAACTCAGCAGTGGCCACAGGACTGGAAAAGGTCAGTTTTCATTCCAATCCCAAAGAAAGGCAATGCCAAAGAATGCTCGAACTATCACACAATTGCACTCATCTCACATGCTAGTAAAGTAATGCTCAAAATTCTCCAAGCCAAGCTTCAGCAATATGTGAACCATGAACTTCCTGATGTTCAAGCTGGTTTTAGAAAAGGCAGAGGAACCAGAGATCAAATTGCCAATATCCGCTGGATCATGGAAAAAGCAAGAGAGTTCCAGAAAAACATCTATTTCTGCTTTATTGACTATGCCAAAGCCTTTGACTGTGTGGATTACAATAATCTGTGGAAAATTTTGAAAGAAATGGGAATACCAGACCACCTGATCTGCCTCTTGAGAAATTTGTATGCGGGTCAGGAAGCAACAGTTAGAACTGGACATGGAACAACAGACTGGTTCCAAATAGGAAAAGGGGTACCTCAAGGTTGTATATTGTCACCCTGCTTATTTAACTTATATGCAGAGTCCATCATGAGAAACGCTGGACTGGAAGAAACACAAGCTGGAATCAAGATTGCTGGGAGAAATGTCAATAACCTCAGATATGCAGATGACACCACCCTAATGGCAGAAAGTGAAGAGGAACTCAAAAGCCTCTTGATGAAAGTAAAAGAGGAGAGTGAAAAAGTTGGCTTAAAGCTCAACATTCAGAAAACGACGATCATGGCATCCGGTCCCATCACTTCATGGGACATAGATGGGGAAACAGTGGAAACAGTGTCAGACTTTATTTTTCTGGGCTCCAAAATCACTGAAGATGGTGACTGCAGCCATGAAATTGAAAGATGCTTACTCCTTGGAAGGAAAGTTATGACCAACCTAGATAGCATATTCAAAAGCAGAGACATTACTTTGCCAACAAAGGTTCGTCTAGTCAAGGCTATGGTTTTTCCTGTGGTCATGTATGGATTTGAGAGTTGGACTGTGAAGAAGGCTGAGCACCAAAGAATTGATGCTTTTGAACTGTGGTGTTGGAGAAGACTCTTGAGAGTCCCTTGGACTGCAAGGAGATCCAACCAGTCCATTCTAAAGGAGATCAGCCCTGGGATTTCTTTGGAAGGAATGATGCTAAAGCTGAAACTTATCTTTCAAATCTTATTTAAAAATTGTCCTTCACAAAAAGCCCTACCAGACTTCCCATCTAGAGCTGATGCTTGATATTTTTTCTTAATATATCAAGAAATATATAGATATGTAGGCAGATAGAACAATTCAACAACAAAAACACTGTATTCTGTTGTAATATATTTTCTTTTTTTTTCTTGGTTTTGTTGTTGTTGTTGACATCCCCACTAGACTCTAAACTGCAGAGAACGGAGATCATGTCATCATTATTCTCCACTCTAATGCAAAGGTAGGTATATAGTAGGAGTTTACTGTGGTGTTGGAGAAGACTCTTGAGAGTCTCTTGGACTGCAAGGAGATCTGACCAGTCAATCCTAAAGGAAATCAGTCCTGAATATCCATTGGAAGGACTGATGCTGAAGCTGAAACTCCAATACTCTGGCCATCTGATGCAAAGAGCTGACTCATTGGAAAAGACCCTGATGCTGGGAAAGATTGAAGGCAGCAAGAGAAGGGGACGACAGAGGACAAGATGGTTGGATGGAATCCCCGACTCGATGGATGTGAGTTTGCACAAGCTCCAGGAGTTGGTGATGGATTGGAAAGCCTAGTGTGCTACAGTCCATGGAGTTGCAAAGAGTCAGACATGACTGAGCGACTGAACTGAACTGAATTTAGTAAAACATTGACTTAATGAATACCTGCAAGATATATATAATGCTGTAAGATTATGCTCTCTGAGCTCAACTGAAGTTTGAAAACCTTCAGAAGTGCTTTTGTTGATTTTTGGTGTCTATTTGTTTTTTTCACCAAAATCCATTGCCCTGCTGGACTCCTGCTCCTGTCTTCAAATATTTACCTCCCATTACTCTCTCTCCTATCTCCAAATGTTTCCATCTGGTGATACTGTAAAGTCAGACAATAGTTAGGTCTTGAGTCTTCTTTGAAAGTCTCCCCAGTGAGTACACCTCAGTGGCCTCTTGTGTGAGAAGCAAGCATTACTACCACTCATGGGAATTTAGTATACAATATCTTGAATAAGTCATTTTATCTTGTATTTATCATCTCCTTCCCTAAGTGAATACTATTAATAGTTGCCTAGTGTTCGAGGACTATACCATAATAATGGTAAAAATTTACTAAATATCAATTATATGCCAGTGCTTTACCTAAATAATTTGCAGTCTTCAGAATAATTCTTTCATAATTTTTATTGCGCCAATTTTATAAATAAGGAAATTGTGGTCCAAGTTGTTACTTGCCCAAGGTCTTCTTGGCAAAAAATAGGAAAGTATGAGCACAAAACCAATGTTCCTTCCACCGCAATATCTTTTGCTGTCACCTCATATCACCTTTCTTCTACATATTGACCTCCAACACCTAGCAAAACTCTCTCACATTATACCTATTAGCAAAAATCCTGGCCCATATCCTCTATGGATCCTGGACCAGAAAGACACTAACATAACTGGGAATTCTCCTAGTCCGTCCTTTTTCCCCAGCCGTACCTATGCTAAACAATGTGTGACATCGGGAACCCTCTGAAGTTCTTACCCCGTCTTTTTGTCATCCTGCTATTTAGACAATGAAAGGAAACTCGTAATGTTTCTCTTTGGGAAAAACATATAGTGAAAGCACTCACAAGTTTTCTCATTTTCATGGCAGTTTTGTAGAATATTTATTGCTTGATAAGAGTAACATCTTACAGGAATTTAGGAATAAATATACAATAATCATTTTCTCCCTTAGAATTTCATAACTTCTGCCTTTGGAAATAAAAAGAAATGCTCTAAAATATGGGGCATAATGAGAAAAAAATTATTCCTCCTCAGATAAGCAGAGAATCAATTTAGACCCCAGTGCAGAAGAATGGAGGTAGAAACAGGGCTCACTGTGCTTTTTAAACCCTGTTGAGTGTTGTAGGGCTTTATTTAGTGGGACAAGTAAACCCTCACACTTATCAGCAAACTCAGAGATTAAGCACACAGTTGGGAAGAATATTCCACCCAGCCATAAAAAGGAGAACTACCTTGTCTTAAAAGTTTGCTATTAAGCATACCCTAGAAGAGGCATGGGAATTACCTGTTAAAATCATACTGGATTGAGAGATAAAAAATAAAAATAAATAAACTTCTAAAAACATCCAAGTGATAAATCAGTACCCAGGTAGGTCCCCAAGCTGAGGGTTGTTTTAACAACTAGAACTAAAAAGACATCAATTCCTGGTAAACGGGATTTCCTTCTCAGGCCAGCTCTAAGGCAAAACAGGGAGGACTATCAGAAAGGAACACCCAGGCCCCCTGTTTCTTTTACAAGTCATATTTGCTTCACAGGAGCAATTACTCTGACATAAAAACTCTACAATTAATACTCAAAGGACTTCAATGCGTAGCTCTGTTCTGTTTTGTTTTGTTTTGTTTTTTTGTACCTCTGGTTTTATGCTGTGTTTATTTTTCCCTCCTCCTGAAATCACCCTGCCAATTTCTTTTGTCTAAAATGAAGCTGGATTTTTTGGCAGTGATGACCACCAATCCCTGGACCCTCATGGTGAAGAGGAGCATGTCTTCCAGCAGACACTTGTGAGATAAGGAGACAGGAGGGCTTCCTTGAGGCTCTTTCATTAAATAATAGTAGAATACGCATGAAAAGATAATGGGGAAAACAGAATGTGCTCAATAATGACCCCTTACGTTCGAGTCCACTGTGGCACTTTCAAAGACTTTTCCTGTAAATGATCTAAAGGTCTCAATGCCTCTTTCTAGTTCTGGTCCGCACCTCCTCTCTAGCCCCAAGCCTCTGGCTAAGTTGAATTCTTTTTATTTCCTTTCCCTTCTCCTTTATTTCCTTCCCAGTCTTCTTCCCAAATCAATGACTATGGGGGGGAAATGTTTGTCAAACGCCAACAGCAGCATGTAGAGAAGTTATAAAGTGAGTAATCCAGAGATGGGATAGTTTGTCTTTTGCCAAATTTCTACTTATGTTGCTAAAAAGGAGTGATATTTGGAACCAATTCTGAACAAGTTGATGATTGTTTTCATCAGGGACTCACTCTCTGTTAAAGACACTAAAGGGTTCAGGGTCTTCCCTGGTAGTTCAGCTGGTAAAGAATCCGCCTGAAGTGCAGGAGACCTGGGTTCAATCCCTGGGTAGGGAAGATCCCCTGAATGAGGGCATGGCAACCCATTCCAGTATTCTTTCCTGGAGAATCCCATGGACAGAGGAACCCGGTGGGCTACAGTCCATGTGGTCGCAAAGAGACAGATACATCTGAGCAACTAAACACAGCATAGCACAAAGGGCCCACAGTTCTATCACTGAGGATTTTGCTGATTTTTGGAAGACTCCTGGGCGGGGGGTGGGATGGGGGGAAGCACAAGCTGGAATCAAGATTGCTGAGAGAAATATCAATAACCTCAGATATGCAGATGACACCACCCTTATGGCAGAAAGTGAAGAGGAACTAAAAAGCCTCTTGATGAAAGTGAAAGAGGAGAGTGAAAAAGTTGACTTAAAGCTCAACATTCAGAAAACGAAGATCATGGCATCTGGTCCCATCACTTCATAGGAAATAGATGGGGAAACAGTGGAAATGGTGTCAGACTTTATTTTTCTGGGCTCCAAAATCACTGCAGATGGTGATTACAGCCATGAAATTAAAAGACACTTACTCCTTGGAAGGAAAGTTATGACCAACCTAGATAGCATATTCAAAAGCAGAGACATTGCCAACAAAGGTTCGTCTAGTCAAGGCTATGGTTTTTCCAGTAGTCATGTATGGATGTGAGAGTTGGACTGTGAAGAAAGCTGAGTGCTGAAGAATTGATGCTTTTGAACTGTGGTGTTGGAGAAGACTCTTGAGAATCCCTTGGACTGCAAGGAGATCCAACCAGTCCATTCTAAAGGAGATCAGTCCTGGGATTTCTTTGGAAGGAATGATGCTAAAGCTGAAACTCCAGTACTTTGGCCACCTCATGGGAAGAGTTGACTCATTGGAAAAGACTCTGATGCTGAGAGGGATTGAGGGCAGGAAGAGAAGGGGATGAGAGAGGATGAGATGGCTTGATGGCATCACCAACTCAAACTCAAACTCAGTCAAACACCGGGAGTTTGAGTGAACTCCGGAAGTTGGTGATGGACAGGGAGGCCTGGAGTGCTGCAGTTCATGGGGTCGCAAAGAGTCGGACACGACTGAGCGACTGAACTGAACTGAACTGGACCTCCTTGGTGGCTCAGCGGTAAAAGATTCCACCTGCCAATGCAGGAGACTCAGGAGATGCTGGTTCGATCCCTGGGTCTGGTACATTCCCTGGAGCTGGAAATCGCAATCCTATCCACTGTTCTTGCCTGGAAAATTCCACTAACGGAGAAGCTTGGAAGGTTACAGTCCATGGGGTTGCAAAGAGTCGGACTTGACTGAGCCTGCACTTACAGCATTAAAGACTCCAGATTGGGGTGTGGGGACGAGGTAAAGAGAAAGGTAGAGAAGGTGAGAAAGAAGTGTGAGCAACTGGACTGGTCATTGCTGACTGACTTCATTACATCTAGGGTCAGAGGGACATAAAGGAAATCCTGATCTCTGCTCAAATTTTTCTGACCCTGATGCTCTGATACCTGATAATGTAGGAGTCCTCATGGCTTCTCACCATCCCTGACTGGTGACCCTATCAGGGTCAGCTTTTCCAATCCACACAGACATGCTGTTTCTGATGAAGATGTGATCAACCTTCACCTCTGCTTAGAGAAAGAAAGCACCAATCTGTAACTTGTCAAGGTGTTTACCAGAAGCTTGAGGGGGAATCAAGATATCATGTTTGCCACAAGAAGAGTATTCAAGTGAACTGACTCTGAGTTCTTTTTTAAAGATTACACTAGTTAACTTAGTCATGAAAATGGCCAGTGAGAGTATTCCATTTCCAGCTTACCTCTAAGTGTTAAACTTACAGATCAGCTCTAAAAAATACATGAAGTGCTTACCTCTAAATAGAATTATGGTTCCATGGAAGCAGGAAAAAAAAACCACTTGCTTTAGCAGATTTTTAATTCTAAACTGAAAAAAGTGTTCCATGGACATCTCTGATTTGAGCTTCAGCTGGTTGATTGATGGTGATTTAATATCAAGTGGAGGAGATTTGACTCACTTTTGCTTTGGTGAATGTGGAGATTCCCAGGTCTTACAGGCCCGCTGTCTTGTGTTTATGCTCAGAGAACTATTGAGTAAAGGCTTATAGTAAACTTTCTTATGAATATGTCAGTAGATTTATAGCCCTGTACTCCTTCTCTTTTTCATAGGTGCTATTTCCTGTGATGGCTCAATTTCCCACTTTTTACCACTTATTATTAAAGTTCCAACCACTTAGAATAACTCCCTGGATTTGTAAGATGTTTAATTTATCTACTTTAAGTTGTTTATCACAGTTTTTTGAATACTGAGACTAAAGACCTTGAAGGTTTGATGGAGATCTAGAGAGAAATATAAGATTTGATATCTCATCTTAGTCATCATTTGGGGATCTTATTTTCATTAATGTGCAAAATATTGAAGAGACTAGAAAATATTAGCTTAGAAAAAACTGTAAAAATAATTTCTTCTTGCAGAGAGAAACCCATGAAGCCCAAACAGTTAGGTTTCATAACACCTCAGATGACAAGGTATTAACTGCTTGCAAATGATCACCAGACAACTTTTGGGGTAAAAGCTTAACTTCTCTTCTGGAGTTATTTGGTTAAAAGATTTCATCCCTGAAAAGCATAGATCCAGGATATTACATGTGTCAGCAAATCAAGGGAAAATACTCGTGTGTCACTAGCAGTGCTCAGTCCTTCGCATCTGTAAGAAGGTCACATTATAGCTGGAGAAGCAGAATAAACATTTTTTTCATAAGAATGACTAATGTCGTTTAAGAAGGAGTACTGCATTACTGAAATTAGCAGACAGTCATCTTTGATATTTGATACTTTAAGTAGAATAAAAGAAACCACTATACAAGCCCAGCAATGAAGAAACAGAACGGATGGTAGCAGGCCTTCCTGTTCACTAGCTGAATCCCTCTTCCCCAGACCCTGCACCCATTCCCATCCAAACGGCAAAACACATGGAGCAGTCAGCATCATTAATTATGATGTAGATGCCAGCTGAGGTCACCTTACCTTTTAGAGTTTAAATAAAATGAAATTGAATTCCTTATCCTGTATCCTAGCCTTTCAAAGATTTCTATGAGTTTGGTGAGATGCTTACATATTTATAGTCATCTCTAGCTAAAAATTCAATATCGATAGAAATCTTGAACCTGTTCATGTCTCTTCCCCTTGCAGCTACTTATTCGCTCTGCTCTGTGCCAGTCTATAAGAGAAAATCACCTCTTTTCCTTGATTTGTTCTCCAAAACACACATACGTGTACTTAAAGCAGGTAGCAGACTTCAGTGGAAGTCTGGAAAAACAAAGTGAAAAGTGTTACACAGTGAGGTAACACATTTAAAATTTATCCATACAACAAGTAATGGCTACCTACTCTGTATCAACCACTGTTTCATGGGCTGGGATTGCAGCATTCGATGAAATAAAAGTCTGCTCTTGTGGAACTCCTTGTGGGGAGAGATAGAATATAAATAAGTATGTGCATATGAATATATACTGAACTGTATAGAGAAAATTAAAGAAAAATAGTGAGGAGGATGAGAGTGAGAAGGCATAGAAAGTCATTGAAATCAGGAGTCAAAGTAGACCTCTCTGGTCATATTTGAGCTGAGTCCTTAAGAAAGAGAGAGCAGCAGGGCCAGTTCAAAGCTTCTGAGGCAAGAACAAGTTTGGCTTGTCCAAGAAACAAAAGGAGGCCAGCGAGGCTAGATGAGAGTGTCCAAGAAGGAGAAAGATGGCAGACAAAGGTGTGAACTCATACTAGGTTAGAGCCTGGGACTGGATAAACTATAAAATATTGTCTGCAGGCAGAGCCTTCTGAGAAGAGTTTAGTAGAAATCTGACCTCTTCTGACAGTCAAAGCAGTGATAACTAGAATGTCTCCTGACTTACAGTCTGTTTTCTCTCTTCAGCATTCTTTGTGTCCCTCTTGTCTCCCCAGAGTTTCTCCATGATGGGGCTTGGTGCTTCCGGTGCAGAAGGCCAGCTTGGCTTCTTTGGTCCACCCATCTTAGCCTCGACTGATCTAAGCAAATCAGCATTGGTCTTAAGAAAACCATAAGTGCTTTGGGACACTTGGCCCAAGAGCAAAACCATACAGCATCTTTTAGCATTGTTACAACTACCTAATTCTGCCATGTCGGCTTATTTTGCAAGCAGTGTTTTGGTCTTGCCAGAGATGGTTGCTCATATTTGCTCTAGAAATAATGGGCCTGTGTGTCAGTATCACAGTGAGTTTGGTAAGAAGCAGTAAAAATGAGTGGCCTTTTCGTAACAGAGATTTGGTGCCAACCTCTCCCTCTGAGACAGAGTGGCAAATAGTAATCATCTCACAAGTACTTTCTCAATGTGAAGGTAACTGTAAATTATTTTCACTTTGCATTTTCAGTTTTTTAAAGCTGTTTTTTTTTTAATTCTCAAAATGACTGCTATGAGAGCTTTTTTAAACTTGGAAAAGCATTTATTCAATGCACTTACTGGGCACTTATGTGAAAGTAGTGTTTCTATATGTTAGGATTTAAAGTCACATGAGTTTTGTTTGTCTGCCATAAAAGACCATTTTATAATCTAATGAGTCTCTAAAAAGCAGCTGGAAGAGAGACAGAGTGATCCTCATCAAAGATAGTGGGAACAGATATAAAGAGATAGTGGGAATAGAATGGGTCTTAAAGGAATAAAGCCAATACACCTGGCTTTCTGGCAAGTGTTATGGAAAGGACTATGAAGAGGATCCAGATTCCTTTATTGAGTTCTTTGCTTGATTTGGAATATAGATTTTTAAAAATATTTGTTACATGAAGTGAAAATATTATGGTAAATATAGGCCCAAAGACATTATGAGAATATTGATAAGGAAAGGATTATCTTTGCTTAGGGAAACTGGAAAAAATCTTCCTGGCAAATATTGAAGTCTTCTATCTTAAGTCAGATGGTATCAGGAAAACATGTTTCATATGACCAATCCCTTTGTCAAAATAAGCAATTATGAATAGAACTGTTAAGGACTTATGGTTAAGAGAAAAAATAAATTCTTTATAGCAGAAAAAACACCCTGTAGCATCAGATAAACATTGAGCAAGTTACAAACTCTCTGAGACTCAGAGGTGTGAGTGCTTATGAATTTCACAGTATAAAGTTCCACTGCATTCAGTAAATGTCACTGCCAACATTCCAGGTCTTTAGGAAATGGAAGTATTGGATTTTCATCCTGTTACAGTATATTGAGAATCTACTTATGTATGTATAGATGTAGCCAAAGAGAAAAAATGATCAAAAATTTGAAACAATATTTTCTGGAGAGCTTGGTAATATAATTTTTGTTTAATTATAATAACTACAATTCCAGGAATGCCAAAATCACTTAATTTATTACTTTAAAAACACAAAAATACTTAAGTAAAACTTTAGGCTTTGCAGAAAAAGGCACTTTACAAATCAATATGTGTATTAGTTTTGTTACTGTAATAGCTAAACATTAATGTCTAGTCCAAAGTTTTATAGGAAAGCCAAATGCAAAAAACCACTCAATTGGTTTCCATAAAATTATACAGCTTAGCACAATAATGGTTTCTGTTCTATGCAACAGTTTCCAAAGAAATGTGGTAATATCTTAATGAGAAGTAAGAAATACTAGAAACTCTTGTCCTTGTAAGCATTTTACAGATTAAATGGCTCCAGTGGAAGAAATACAGATTCTATCCAGGTGAAACACACAGAATTAGTTATGTGGACCTTACTCCCTATGCATAGAACGTTCCTCATAAGTAAAACAAAGCCAAAATACAATAAACAAAACTTAGCATCCATAAAAAAGGGAAGTTTCCTATAGTGGCTGGAAAAGGAAACTATTAAGAAAGACATTTTAATTATTCCGAAGATATTTACTGAGCCTCTGATATATGCCAGATGATTTGCTGCGTTGCAAAGACACAACAGTGAGGCTAGCAGATTAGATTGTACATTTTAAAAAATGGCTGCAGTAATAGCTCCCATTTCACATACTCTTCTTAAATGTGACATTGCCACTCTTCCCATAAAGAGTTGGGCATCTATGTTTCCTTCTTTGGATCTGGGCAAGCATATACTATGGTGAAAGTGAAGCTATATATTTAACTTCTGAGGTCAGGTTATGAAAGGTAGTACAGTTTCTGCCTGAAACTTTTGGGCAGTTTGCTCTTGGAATCAATAACCTAAAGAGACCCAAGTGGAGAGAGATGAACATCCAGTACCAACTTACCTGAAACATTCATGAGTCATCTTAAAGTGGATTCTTGACTCTAACTTGAATCAAGCCATCCCAGCTGACAGCACATGAAATAGTAACAAACTTTCCCCACCAAGACTGCCTATATTGCAGATTTGTGAACAATTTAAATGATCAGTGTCTTGTTAAGATTCCATGTTTTGAGAGCTTTGTTACATTAGCAATAGCTAAATTTAGCAGTGAAAAGTCGCATTTGCATCCTCCTGAAGAAGCAACAGTTAGAACTGGACATGGAACAACAGACTGGTTCCAAATCGGAAAAGGAGTATGTCAAGGCTGTATATTGTCACCCTGCTTATTTAACTTCTATGCAGAGTACATCATGAGAAACGCAGGGCTGGAAGAAGCACAAGCTGGAATCAAGATTGCCAGGAGAAATATCAATAACCTCAGATATGCAGATGACACCATCCTTATGGCAGAAAGTGAAGAGGAACTAAAAAGCCTCTTGATGAAAGTGAAAGAGGAGAGTGAAAAAGTTGGCTTAAAGCTCAACATTCAGAAAATGAAGATCATGGCATCCGGTCCCATCACTTCATGGGAAATAGATGGGGAAACAGTGGAAACAGTGTCAGACTTTATTTTGGGGGGCTCCAAAATCACTGCCGATGGTGATTGCAGCCATGAAATTAAAAGATGCTTACTCCTTGGAAGGAAAGTTATGACCAACCTAGATAGCATATTCAAATGCAGAGACATTATTTTGCCAACAAAGATCCCTCTAGTCAAGGCTATGATTTTTCCAGTAGTCATGTATGGATGTGAGAGTTGGACTGTGAAGAAGGCTGAGTGCCGAAGAATTGATGCTTTTGAACTGTGGTGTTGGAGAAGACCCTTGAGAGTCCCTTGGACTGCAAGGAGATCCAACCAGTCCATTCTGAAGGAGATCAGCCCTGGGATTTCTTTGGGAGGAATGATGCTGAAGCTGAAACTCCAGTACTTTGGCCACCTCATGCGAAGAGTTGACTCATTGGAAAAGACTCTGATGCTGTGAGGGATTGGGGGCAGGAGGAGAAGGGGACGACAGAGGATGAGATGGCTGGATGGCATCACCAACTCGATGTACATGAGTTTGGGTGAACTCCGGGAGTTGGTCATGGACAGGGAGGCCTAGCATGCTGCAGTTCATGGGGTTGCAAAGAGTCAGACACGACTGAGCTACTGAACTGAACTGAACTGAAGCTTATATTGAATGATTAATAAAATTAAGCAAGCAATTATGATATAATGGAAATTGATTTAATAATGGCAAAACATTCATATACAGGTATTGTAGTTTTCTACAATAATAATTTCCCTGAAGAAGTAATACCTAAGGTGACACCTGAAGAATGAATGGAACATGGAAGCTGCTGTTTTGGAGGTGGAAAGAATGTATTTCTTTATAATAGCCTGTGTGGTGGTGGGAGTAGGGACCAGAGGAGAAAAAAATAGGGAAAAAAGAAATAAAAGCTGAAAGAGATCAAGTTAAGGAGTTTGGACTTTGTCTTAAAATAGTGATGCAAAGTAATATTTTAACTAGCTAAAGATGTGGTCAGGTTTGTAATTCAGTAAAATTACACACACACAAAAAAGGAGGTAACTAGAGATATACAGCCTAGGAACTAGAGATATACAGACTAGGTAGGTAGTAACAGTGATTCAGTTCTCCTCTATCTGAAGAATTTTTCATCTTGGTTAATGAAAGCTCCATCCTTTCAAATGTTCAGACTAACAACCTTGGTTGCATCCTTGACTTCTTTTATATCCTCCATCCAATCTGTTTGCAAATCCTGTTTTATCTATCTTTAAAATATATCTAGAATATGGCCATTTTTTACCACCTCTGTTGCCAGTCTCAGGGTCACAACCATCATCTCTCTCATGAATTATTTCAAAAGTTTTCTAAAAGGTGCCTCTGCTTTTATATTTGCCCCACCTGCCACAAAGACTGTACTTAACACAGCAGTCAGAGTAAATTTCCAAAAGCCAAAATCAGCTCACTCCTCTGCTACAACCCTTACTGTTGTCGCCTTTTACTCAATGTAAAAGCCACAGTCTAGAAGCCTGCATGTAACCTGGTTTCCGGTTTTCTCTCTAACTTCCTCTTCACCTCTTCTTTCTGTTCAAGCCACACAAGGGCACATAAACACTCCAGGGTCATTCCAGCCTTGGAATTTTATTTCAGCTATTGTTTCAGCCTAGAAGGCCTTTCCACAGACATCTGTATGGCTAATTTCCTCAGCTCCTTCACTTTGATCAAGTCTCACCTATTTGAAACTGTAATTAGCAGTCTGTTCCTTTATCATCCTTTAAACTCTCTAACCCTGACCTACTTTTATTCTTTACTCAAAGCCTCTGTCTCTCTGTAATGTACTGTATAAGTTATTTATTTTTCATGTCTAGTGTTCATTTTCTGTCTTAACTTCTACCTGCCCCTATTCTTGAAAGAATAGAAAGAGGGAAAATGAAAGCAGAAATCATTTGTTTACTGATGTAAAAAATCCCCTCAAGAAGTGTCTGGCACATAATAGGCATTCAAGTATTCATTGAATGAATGAATGGTGATAGAGATGGGGAAGCCTTCCCTGTTTTTCCCACCACATATAATTCTCCTTTATAATTTAGAGCAACTTTTGACGTGCTCTTTTCTCTGCTGAGATTCTACTACTAGGTTGTTTACATTCTCGTTTTTTCCTTTCCACTGTGATTGTTGTTGAAATGTAATCAACTGTCAATGTCATCTTGGCTTCTTAGCCAGACCAAACACCAGCTAGAGCATTTCAAATATTAATACACATGCCATTCTGGGCTTCCCTGGTAGCTTAGCTGGCAAAGAATCCTCCTGCAATACAGGAGACCCTGGTTGGATTCCTGGTTCCGGAAGATCCCTTGAAAAAGGGATAGGCCACCCACTCCAGTATTCTTGGCCTTCCCTGGTGACTCAGACAGTAAAGAATCCACCTGCAAAGCGGGAGACCTGGGTTTGATCCCTGGGTCAGGAAGATCCCCTGGAGGAGGGCAAGGCAACCCACTCCAGTATTCTTGCCTGGAGAATCCCCATGGACAGAGGAGCCTGCAGGCCACAGTCCATGGAGTCACAAAGAGTCGGACATGACTGAGTGACTAAGCACATGCCATTCTACTGAAGAAAACATGAGTGACCTACATAGGCATCAAAGCTTTTAAATGGCTTATGCAGGGTTGCTGTTTCAGTCAATATGGAGAATAACCAGTACCTTAAAGGGCAGGATTCCAATTTGATATTGTCCAAGAATGGATAAGATAAAGAAGAGCACATTGAATGGAATTAAATAGGAACAAGTGTTGTGTAGGACAGAGATGATAGATAGACACATACATAGATTCCTTTCCCCTTTTATAGCACAACTGTATTTGGATTTACTAGTTCTATATAATTTTTCTGGGCTTCAAAATCACTGCAGATGGTGACTGCAGCCATGAAATTAAAAGACGCTTACTCCTTGGAAGGAAAGTTATGACCAACCTAGATAGCATATTCAAAAGCAGAGACATTATTTTGCCAACAAAGGTCCGTCTAGTCAAGGCTATGGTTTTTCCTGTGGTCATGTATGGATGTGAGAGTTGGACTGTGAAGAAGGCTGAGCGCTGAAGAATTGATGCTTTTGAACTGTGGTGTTGGAGAAGACTCTTGAGAGTCCCTTAGAGTGCAAGGATATCCAACCAGTCCATTCTAAAGGAGATCAGCCCTGGGATTTCTTTGGAAGGAATGATGCTAAAGCTGAAACTCCAGTACTCTGGCCACCTCATGCAAAGAGTTGACTCATTGGAAAAGACTCTGATGCTGGGAGGGATTGGGGTCAAGAGGAGAAGGGAACGACAGAGGATGAGATGGCTGGATGGCATCACTGACTCGATGGACATGAGTCTGAGTGAACTCCGGGAGTTGGTGATGGACAGGGAGGCCTGGCGTGCTGTGATTCATGGGGTCGCAAAGAGTTGGACACGACTGAGTGACTGATCTGATCTGATCTGATATCTGAATCCCACTATTTTCTTCTGATACCAAGTAGTAAGGAACAACTCCCTCAGATTCCCTTCAGAACCACAGGATGTCATCTCATATCTTAAAAGTTTCTCTTTCATTTCTGTTGTGTCTATTATACGTCTGTTGTACATGTGCTGGGCCCTGAGAATGTAGGAAGAAATAAAATACAGTTGCTTTGTACCCTCATGGAACTTATAGTTCCATCACAGTTCTGTAATGGACACCTGTCACCACTGCTGTGCTTTGCAGGTCTTGGTCTTCCACACCTTACTCTAGTCTTGGCATTGTAGAGAAGTAAAAAGTAATTGGAGTAGACACAGATGCTTTGATTTCTTTAATCTGAGAAGATTGTATTAATATTATTGTTTCTAGGCTATTCAGCATATTTTTCTTGAGCATTTGTTCTGGATCCTGTTCTAAGTGCCAGAATCAGAGGTGGACAAAACACACATAGTGACTGCCTCCATGAATATTCCAATCTAATGCAAATGGATGATCTTCTGTAAACCCCAATCAATGAAAGAAACCTCCACAAAAAATTACCTAAGTCCTGACAGTTAAATATTTTCCCTACCTGTGTCCCATTTTTCATTGCCATGGCAATCTACCAAAGATAGGAAATCAGGAGTTGGAAAAATTAAGGGTGAGTTCTTTACTGGGGAAAGTCTACTTTCCCACTGTGCATGGTTTACTATGTACATCAGTTGTTCTGGTTCTGAGTATCAACCATCCCACATTTGTATGTGCCCCCTGCAGTGGAAATGCAGTGTCTTACCCACTAGAATGTCGGGGAAGTCCCTCTTTATATACATGTTTAAAGTTGCAGTATAACTGAAAAGAATTTCCATCTTAAACTGACATCATATTTTACAACACTTTGAATTTGTACTTTCCACATTGCCACTTACATAGTTAACCAGCAGTGTGATCCTGGGTAAGTTAATGAGCACAGACTTCCTTGGATTCATTATGTATGCAATGGGTATAATAACAGACTACTTCACAGACTCTTAGGAGGACTCAATGAATTAAATATTTGAACTATTGGAATAGTACCTGACCCTGTAATACTCATTAAGTATTAGCTTCTAAGAGGGTAGAATATTTTACAGGGATTGCTCTGTAAAAATGGAATGTTTCCTCCTGCTCTTTGACAGGCCATGTCTTATCTTTCCTCTTTTAAATTTAACATGCAGTCATCTTTCCCTTCATCAAATTCCAAAAATTTTTCTACTTTTTGTTCTTCAGTCACTGAGTTATGTCCAACTTTTTGTGACCCCATGCACTGCAGCATGCTAAGCTCTCCTGTCCTTCACTATCATCTCCCAGAGTTTGCTCAAATTCATGTCCACTGAGTCAGTGATGCGATCTAACCATTTCATCCTCTGCCAACCTCTCCTCCTTTTGCCTTTAACCTTTCCCAGCATCAGGGTCTTTCCCAATGGATCCGTTCTTCACATCAGGTGTCTACTTTAATAACAACAGAAATTGGTTAAAATTTACAAAACTGAAGGAGGAAGTAGAATTTCTTTTTTCAAATCTAAACTTTTAAAAATAACTGATGGAATATTAAAAGATTGATTTTATGGTAGTATATAAAAAGAAATACTCAATTCATGCTGAGCAAACTATAGGCTTCAATCACCTAAGCAATAACACAGAGTAGAAATGTTTTTAACTTTTAGAATTTTGAATAAATTTATCATGACATTACTATAGCTATATGTCAGATCAAAAGCTTGGAAATATTTTTTAAATTTTCCCTTATATTTTAATCTCCTTGAACTAAATTTACAGATTTGAATTAAAATTTTTCTATTTTCAGAGATGAGTAATGGAGATAATAGAAGGAGGAAGGCTCTTTCCTTCTCCTCACTCATAGCGAATATTCAGTACCTTTTCTTAGTTGATTTAATTTTCCGTAAAATGTCAAGTTAGAGGAAATGAAGGATCACAGTTATGTAACATCAGGGCTTTATTAAAAACAAGAATACTAAAGGTATGTTAGTTTATTTTATAGAAATCACAGCACATGAACACTGACACTCTTGTAATCTTTACAACAGTCTTATAATATAAATATGTGCGAAAAAGCAAATATTTTGCAAATGAAGCAATCAAGCCTCCATGAAGTTAAATAAGTTGCCAAGGATCAGGTTTATAACTGATACCAACATCGTATCTTCAGACTGCATTTCCAGAACAACTTCCCAGGTTTTTTTCTTTCTTTTTTTTTTTTTTATAATCCCAGACAGTATATTGACTTTTTAGCCCTGAGAGCACATAAGACCACTGTCTTTAGGTACTTTACTTCTTAAATGCTTCCTTGGTCTATACCAGTTGCTCAGAATCCACTTTCCTATAAATATGGTATAAGATCATTCATATGCACCATCAATCAACTGGTACCTTACAAACCTTTAGGTTCTTTTGAACCTAAAAGTCAGCCCCCAAATTGGAAAATTCACTTCATTTCCCTACCAACAACTGTTTTATGGTCTATACTGTATCTTATTTATCTTTGATTTGTTTTATTTTACAAATATTATTATAATGCTTACTGTGTGCAGTCATGTTCTAAATATTTTACAAATATTATTTTTTCAGCCCTTACAAGTTAAGTACCATTATTACCCTCATTTTGGAGGTAGGATATGGAGAGGCACTTGCCTAAGGGCACCAGGCTAGTATGTGCAGAGTTTTACATAGTAATGATTATAAACAACAGAGCCACAACAGCACCGTAAGTCCAACTGGTGAAATTCTAGTTTAGATTAAAATTTGAACAGCCTTAGATGAAGAACTATATACAATCAGTCTATCAGCTCTATCATCAACATCAGAAAATGACTCTAATACAAGGTCTAAAAGTTAGCATGGTACATTAGAAAGAATGAAATAATGCCCCTTGCAGCAACATGGACAGACCTAGACTGTCATACTGAGTGAAGTAAGTCAGACAGAGAAAGAGAACTATCATATGAAATCCCTTATGTGCAGAATCTAAAAGAAATGATACAAATGAGCTTATTTATAAAACAAAAACAGACTCACAGACTTGGAGAACAAAGTTATGGTTACCAGGGGAGAAGGACAGGGGCAGTGGGTGGGGGAATGTATAGTTTAGGGAGTTTGAGATCCATGGGTACACTCTGCTCTTGGGGGCCAGCGTGAGGCACTCTGCCCGTGGCAAAGGTCATGAGGAAGGAGGCTCGACATATGCAAAGGCGGGATCGAGCCTCAGGAGTCCCCTGGAAATCCTCGAGCATCTACCCCCATAACCAGAGCCTGCCTACTTTACTACTTTGTGCTCTCACCTACACCTCTGACTTTACGGGGGGCTGCCCCCCACCACCTCTTTCAGAGAAGGAGTTAACTTAGAGCTCCAGTTAATAAAAACTCCTGGGCGTGACAAGAGTGTTTTAACCTACAAACTCCTCTGAAGGTTCTCTAGCCTGCCTGACAGGCTTGTCTGGCCACATGTGATTGCTCACAGCCTCCCAACCGTGAGAGGCACGAGATGCTTTAAACTTTCCAAAAACAGGTTCCTGTTAGAAAGTTAGAAAACCATTAGTATAGGTATAGTGGGCTGATTAGAAATTGTATTGGTGAAGGGTTTTTCATTTGTTGAGCTAATGTTTGTTGCTAAGTCTCCACATCCCCTGCCCTTACATACATTGATGAATATATAGAAGAAGTAAGTATTAACCTTTGATATAAATCACGTTAGACCTTAGGCTAAGTAAATTCTTTCCTTAACTAAAACCCACTACACCCTCACCCTATAGGAATGTAACTTTATTTGGGTGGCGTCTGTTTTAAGAATAATCACCCCTTGGAGAAATAAGTGTCCTGGTTGACTGACCGCTGTTACAAGGAGAGGGTCATAAATTGTCAGCAGGCCCCCTGGCCAGAAGATGATGTAACACCCCTAAGACCTCTGTATACATTTGTATGAAGCACCTGACTTTGATAAAAGTCAGGACTGCTGACCCCGTGTGGCTTTTGCATAACATCTCAGTGTATAAAAGTAGACCATGGAAAATAAAGAATTGGGATCAGTTCCTCAAAAGACTGGTCTCCCCATGTCTCTCTCTCTCTCTCAAACTCTGGCTGAGTCTCCATCTGGAATGCGGAGCCCGCCATGCTTACTAATTATGCCTGGGCTTCTAAGATCTGACCAGGGAGGCCTCAGTGTCTCCTCTCCTTCAGGAGAACGGAAGGACGCCTGCGGCCTACGTAAGTGGTACAAGCTTCTTGTCTTGAAGTTTTATTGGTTTCCCGCGTAAACCAAGCTACTCAGCCTCTTTTCTCCACTGAATTTTCCTACTGAGCTATCCTCATTCTATTACTCTTTACATCTCTAATTAATGTCTAACTGAAGCTATTGTATCCTGATCCTCGCCGACGCCGTCCCCGCTTCAAATACCCTGGATCAGCCAGGGCTGGACCTCGGCACTCTGCTATATTTGAAATGGATAACTAACAAGGTCCTGCTGTGTAGCACAGGCAACTCTGCTCAATGTTATGTGGCAGCCTGGATGGAAGGGGAGTTTGTAGGAGAATGGATGCATGAACATACATGGCTGAGTTGCTTTGCCATGCGCCTGAAACTATCACAACATTGTTAATCAGCTACTCCAGTATAAAATAAAAACTTTGAAAAAGTTTGCATGGTAGATTGGAAGGCAATGTAGAAATAATTAAATGAAAATGGAAAAACTAGATTCATAGCATTACCTTAAATACTCCTGGCTAGGCTACACACACACACACACACACACACACACACACGTAGATAGATAGATGTACAAAATGTTATTTATATAGTAAGTTAACTAAAAATAAAAATGGAAATTTCTTTGCCATCACATACTAAACATGGAGCATTTCCTTGAGAGAATGAATTTCTTTGCTATTAATCTTTTTGTAATCTTAGTGCTTAGAGTTAAAATAACTACTTCAGTTACTGTTAGAGAAAATTTTGATCTATGAGATTGATCAAAATCACATTTACAGTCACTCTGAAAGGGAAGATGAGTATCTCTCTCTATTCCTTTCCAAAAGAAAAAAATACTATGCTTAATGACAAAAACAAAATGACTAAATTTATTTTACTGTTTCAAATGAACAATTGATGTGAAAGTATGTCAGAATATTTTTTAAAAGAAAAATAATAGTTAACAATTTGAGCACTTAATTTGTGCCAGGCCCTTTTCTAAGAGCTTCGCATGATTACCTCACTTAATCTCCATAATAACCCTGTGAAGTAGATACCATTATGATTCCCATTTTACACTTAAAGGAATTAAAACTCAGAGAATTTACATAATTGGCCCAAGGTGATATAGCTAGTAGATGAAGCAGATTTAAACTCCAAAAGTCTGACTTCAGAACTTTTGCTTCTAACCACATGACAGAAATGGTGGGCAGAATAATACAATTATAATTTAAAGGCTTTAGCCTTGTCCATATTATTATTTTAATCCTTCAAAAGTCCCTAGAAAATTAATAAATATCATTTGCAGTTAGGAAACCAAAGTGCGATGGTTCCCAAATTCTCTGAGAAAAGAAATAATACTATCATGTAAAAATTCCACTAATAAATATAACACATTGCTGCCTGAGACTGAATGCCAATAAAAGTCATTTTAAAAGACTTGCCTGTGGCTTGTGATCACTGCCTAGGCAAAAGATGAGGTCTTCTCCCGGATTCTTAGAGCCTAACAATAGGTTAAGTTTTTGAAAAACAGTTCCACATTACTAATTTTATGTGTTTTAAAAACTCTTAATGGAGGTACTAAGTCTGATAATGTATCTATTTATCTAGCATGCAAATTAGTTCTGAAATATCCTTTTGCTTACCATAAATTCATCTTTTAACTCTCTTGCCACTGGCACATATGATAGTAGATCCATGAAAATAGCAAATATAGTCCAAAATATTTACATAGACTTATTATGTGACAGACACAGTCCTAAGCACATCACATATTTTAACTCATTTTAACTCACAACACCTTTATTAAATAAACAATGTTACTATTACTGTGGCACTGAGAGGTTAAGCACTTTCAAGATCACTTAGTGGTGACAGAGACTGGATCCAAACTAGACAGTCTAGCTGAAGAGACCACATTCATAACATCTATAATCCAACTATTCTAGAACACCATTAGAGCCGCACACTTATCTTTTGGGCAACTCATTTCTAGGTTGTTGTTATTCAGTCACTAAGTTGTGTCCAACTCTTTGTGACCCCGTGGACTGCTGCACACCAGGCTTCCCTGTCCTTCACTATCTCCCAGAGTTTGCTCAAACTCAGGTACATTGAGTTAGTGATGCCATCCAACCATCTCATCCTCTTGTCAATCCCTTTTCTTCTTGCCCTCAATTCAGGGCAGGAAGAAAAGCATCAGGGACTTCTTTTCTCAGCATCAGGGACTTTTCCAATGAGTCATCTCTTCGCATTAGGTGAGCAAGTATTGGAGCTTCAGCTTCAGCATCAGTCTTTCCAATGAATATTCAGGGTTGATTTCCTTTAGGATTGATTGATTTGATTTCCTTGAGCAAGTTGCCCAGGCGTGTCTCAAGAGTCTTCTTCAGCACCTAAATTCCTCATTTACTAAGCATTTATTGAGTACTAGTTTTCCTAACCATCCATGTATGAGAATACAATGATAAATAAGGCAGAGAAAGTTTTAAGGAGAAGAGGAATGCATATAAATGATTACTTATAAAAAGGAAGCTAAAATGCCAGCATAGAGTATATAGAAAGGACTGCCAGAGCATAAAATGACTATACTTCGTCTAGATGCCCTCACTGGAGGAAGGAGAGAAAGGAAGAGAGATATTTGTAGAGAAGGAAATAAATGTCTCTGCCAAAAAAGTAATAATAACAATGAATTAAAAAATAAAAAGCAGAACCTATTCCCTTTATTTTTACCTCAAGGAAAACAATAATGCTACAAGAATATGAATCATTTTATTGTCAGGATCCTTACAAGACACATAAAAATGATAACTGTGACAACTTAATGAACGAATTATTTACAAAATTGTGGGGAGGGTTAAAGGCACCAGCAAGAGAAGGAGAAGCCTGAGGAACTCCGATAGCCAGAAGCCTTTGCCATCTCTAGGTCTTCCCTAGTGGCTCAGACTGTAAATATCTGCCTGCAATACAGGAGACTTGACTTGGATCCTTGGGTCAGGAAAATCCACTGAAGGAGAGCATGGCAACCCACTCCAGTATTCTTGCCTGGAGAATTCCATGGACAGAGGATCCTGGCAAACTACAGTCCATGGGGTCACAAAGAGTCGGACACGACTGAGCAACTAACACCCTTTCACATTGCCATCTCTAATCGGAAGGAGCAAAGTGATGTTGCTGTCACCGAGACTGACAAGAGCTGTAATGGTGGGAGAGGGTCTGGTAGGAACTATATCTCTGGGTAGAACACAGACACTGCCAAGCCACGGCCCAAGGAATGGTTGGGAAAATACATACTGTGACCTCATTATCTCCCATCCACCAGTCTCCTGCTAGGATCTCCACTGGTTGAACAGAGAGTGAGAGAGTTTATGTGATATAGTCCACAGCAGTCAGACTCGTGCCACCCAGAGCAGGATGAGAAGTATCAGTTGCTGACCTGGAAGGACTAATAAATGGAGAATAACTGACACTCAATTATAAGCTCAAAAGACAGTACCTGGTACTTCATCACCTCAGAGAAAAGCAGGAAATGGATAGCAATAGACAGTGTTTTTGGCTGAATGAAGACTTTTCTGGAAAAGTTATATAAATTCTGAAATCAGCTATATCAACATGGACTTTGCAGAGATCTCATGTGAAGATTTTTAAATTCAAAATTTGTGTCACTTTTACTAGGCTCAAGTCCCTCTCATACTACTAATCTTTTTTAAAAAAAGTTTGAGACTTAGTCCATCTACAAAAACCTACCAAAGAGAAGACTTTGTTCATTTGACCAGCAAAAATTATTAATTCTACACCTAAACATCCTTATATCTATTTTCTTTTCATACAGGTACAGTTCAGGTTTTTATCAGCCAAGCTACTATTGCCTTAACAGCAGTGAACTCCAACTCCCTGAAATGACAGGCTGCTATCTGCCCAGAGTCCTGACTATACTTCCTAAATACAACATAAAATAAACTCAAACAAAGGCACCAGGAATTTCACATAGAAAGATATTTTACTGATTATGTTTTCCAATTTGCATGTAATTTCAAGTCATTTTTACTGTGCAAGATTAGCATTTAATTACCATTTATTCTTTTTGGTTTTAAGGAGCCCCACTAATTAAGGGAAGAATTTAGATGAATTTTGCTGAATAAGCAAAACTACTTTGATCTTTATGTAAAAATTAGGCATTCTAAAAATTCCATTAATCAGCATTAATGTTCCCTCTGGTCATATTTAGTTTTTGAGAGTTTAGTATTATTGCTCTTTATTAAACTTTCTTTTACATTGCTCTCAACAAAGATTTGAACTGCACAGTATCTCTTCTTTGTTAATTTTTTTCTTTGTTGAGAATGGAAAGCCAGAGCCAATTGTCAAAGCTGTCCTTGAGGGTAAAAAAGAGGGGAAGAAGATGAAAGAGGTAAGAGTGAAGAAGAGCTAAAGTTGACTACAAATTTTCATATCTTTTAGGCTTAATTAAGGTTAGACCAAGAAAAAGCTAACAATTATTTATTGAGTACCACTTATTTCCTATTTGATACTCATAACAAAGCAATGAGATAACCTCATCAAATAGTATGTGCATGTGTGCTAAGTCACTTCAGTCATGTCTGACTCTTTGGGACCCTATGAACTGTAGCCCACCAGGCTCCTCTGTCCACGGATTCTCCAGGCAAGAATACTGGAGTGGGTTGCCATGCCCTCCTCAAGGGGATCTTACCGGCCCAGGGATAGAAGCTGCATCTCATATCTCTTGCATTGGCAGGTGGGTTCTTTACTACTAGTGCTACCTGGGAAGCCCATCATGTGGTATAAGGGTAAGCTATTGATAACATGGTACAATGACCATGAGAATCTTACTTAAACTTGTCAATATCTCTTAACAAAATTTAATTTTCTCATCTATGAATGAGGAAAACTATCGATATTACCTATTTCACTTGGGAATTTTAAGTAAGATAATAGTTGTAAATTATTTGAACAAAGTTCAATCCCTTATAGCTAACACATGGTAGAGAGCACACCCTGACTCCTTGACAGAAATCTAACCAGAAAGATAGAGAAGATCTAGATCCACTTAGCAATATTTCTCAAAGTGGTCCAATCCTACCTCCATTGTAATCAATTCAACAACTTTTTTAAAAATTTCATTTCACTTTTTAAGATGACAAACTCAACCTGTGGATTTATCTTCTCCTGTCTTTCTCTCTAAAATGAAAAGAAAGGAAAAAATATTTTCTTCTTGCACATAATGAAGATAGAAATGAGGGAAGCTGCCAATCAATAAGAGATGTAAACAGAAAAGCAGGTGGAACACAGCTACCACTGACTGATACTCATAAAGCTTGAGAGGGTAATGCAAGGAATACTACCTTCCACCAGGGAAGATAGTCTGTCTTCCATGGAAAATTTCAGATGTTCCAGTTTCAATACAGGCTTGGAGTGAGTTGTAGTTTATTAGAAGCACACTTTATTTGAAAGTCTTTTTGCAACAGTAGACTGTCTCCACCCCTCTCTTCTATCCCAAAGTCCCCAAAACTTGGCAAGCGGGTGCTTTCACCCCAAGCAATAAAATTACATTCTTCTCTAAAGAAATTGAACAAATCGCTTTGACATAATAGAGTCAGTTTGTATGAGCATTGGTGGGGGGGCCCCTGAGTATGGTGGAACACAGCAAAAAAGAGCTAAGATTTTGTCTTTTCTTTGCTTGTCATACATTGTCATCCACACATAAAGGGCACCCAGGAGGAAGGTTCAGTGAATCTACCCAAAGTCCTTTTCTATTTTTATTAGTCTAGAGAAGTCTTCTTTTTCTGTTCTACTTGTCCAGAGATGGTACCTTTTTTTATCCCGTCTTTTCAGAGAGCATGACTTTTCTAGTTTCAACAATGATGCAGTGCAGGTTAACAAGTTCAACAATGATGGGATTAGCAAGTAGAGACCTCCACATGCTGGCATCTAAGGGACCACTAATACCTCCTTCTCTGCTCACACAAAAGCAAGGCATGCCTTCATTTAGCTAAAAGCATTACCCATTTACCAAGACCTTCATATCCAAGAGAGGTAGATGAGCAGAAGCCATTCTACCTCTACATTGAATGTGCCAATTAAGAAGGGTCAGCACTCTGTGTTCTTGGACAAAAGCTACTTATTTTTGTATAGCCTGTGAGCAAAAAATTTAATACTTTTTAATGCTTGAATAAAGTTAAAAGAAGATTAATATTCTTTGCCTATGTATATGGCATGAAATTCAAATTTCAGTGTCCATAAATGTTTTTTTTTGGGGGGAACATAGTCATGCTCATTTATCTATTATTGATGACAGCTTTGGCAAAACAGTGGTAGAGTTCAGTAGTTGTGATAGAAAACATAGGGTTTATAAATCCCAAGATTTTACTCTCTGGTGCTTTACAGAGAAAAGTGTTTTCAATCTCTATCCTAAAGCATAGTTATTGAAAAATTGTTCTTTTTCTTGCTCATTGGAGAGAATGGGTTGGAGGGTTGACATATTGTTATAGACTCTACACTTTCTTTCACCTCTTTTTTTAACTTGCTTTCTTTTGGGCTGGTCTATGCATAGCATCTTATATTTCACATTATCTGTGAAATATAAGATAACAATAGTGCTTTCACTATTGTTAGAAAGCTGAAAATGGAACCACATAAGCAAGATCCATGTCCACCCTCTTGGTGGTGGGAACAGATGCAAAGGGCAGATTTTGAAAAGGTCAGGCTGAATTTGGGCTATGTGTGAAAGAGAGGGGAAGTCAAGCCAAATCTTTCACCCTCATCTTTGGGACCTAAAATTTCAAGAGGTTCTCTGTAAACAGCCCCAGAGGACCAATGTTTAAGAACTGGCTGTTGTCTTTTTATAAAAATCTTCTTTTGCTATTTTGAACCTATGCAATAATATTTTATGCATCTCTTTTCTCTGGAAACAAATTTAAACCAAATTTTCAACCACTGCCTAACGCCGTGTTCCTATAGAATGGCCTTTTAATAGCTCTTCTCCTTGATACATGTGCCTAGATGTTCTTTTATAGGTGCAAGAAATCAGCTGTCAGGTTCTGAAGAGAAGACAGGAGCTGAACCTGAATGGAGAAGAGAACTATTAGAGAAATCCTCAGAGCTGACATGAGGTTAGCTAAAGGACAACAGGTACGCCTTCATTTTCAGCTCCTGACATGCTATTGAGCTGCCCTTAAAGAAGTACCACAAATCACTGACGTTCTGAGAGGTAGGCAGAATTTTTGCAGTGCTATAATGCTTTCATTTTATGCCCTAGAAATACCTGAAATAATGTGAATTTCCATTTGGGAATTTAAATGTTCTTTCAGTGTTTTGACATAAGTGCATGAAGGAGCCAGAGGTACTTAAAACATTGAAAGTGAAACCCAAAGAAACAGAATGAAGAACAAACAAAGGACATGTCTGTGGATTTCTTATTACAGAATTCCCCAACCCCATGGCTCCTAGACTATTTAGAAATGAGGCCACCTCAGAGGGCTTTGGGGTTGGAAACAGAAGATTTAAGTGTGCAAGTCTAATTGGGGATCTGGTTATGCTTATGGTATAATTCTAAAGCTAAAGGAAAATTAATATTTTATTATCTAAATTTGTGCCCAATATCAATCACTGATACAATGCTGTTCTTTAAAAGAGAAGTAATCTTATTTATATTCAGACAAAGCACATACTGGAGAAACATGAAGAAAATCTACTTAGAATGGTTGACATTTGTCTTTTGGACATTACTAGGAAGGCTGCCAGTCTATTTACCTTCAAAAAGACAAAGATAAAACTCTTGAAAGCAAATTGGTCCTTGTAATGCATTGGATTTATTACCTAAGCTCCAGTAAAGAAGATAATATACATGCTGTGCAAGAATTTGTGAAAAGATAATGTTGTGTCAAATTGAAGTTATTATAATTATTATCATGTGCCATTAGGAAGACAGCCACTATGTTTTTTGGCTCTAGACAAAATTTAATGGCAACATAGCGTTGTGCTATATGGCAATTATGCTAATAGTCATCTAATTCATTATTAGGTGGAGTCACAATTGTAATGAAATAATTCCATGAATGACTCATAAAGCACATTAACCCCTGTGGCATTATCAAATTCTGTATACTCTCCTCCAGAAAAGAATACTTTTCATATTTTTAAAACATAAAATTTTAACTTTTTGCAGGATAGAGATATTTAGACATTGTGGGATTAAAAAAGTGTTCATTATTTTAGAATACACAGAGTAGGTATTACAAAAACAGAATTTTATGTTCATTATATATAACTACTAAATTATACTGAGACACATACAGTTGCACGCATGTGTGTGTGTGTGTGTGTGTGTATGTAGTCTGCTCAAGCTGCCATAAAAAATACCAGAGAATGGGTGGCTTAAACAACAGAGATTTCTCTTCTCATAGGTGGAAGCCAATAGTCAAGATCTAGGCGCCACCAGCTTTGGTTTCTGGTGAGGCCTCTTTTGCTCACTGTGTCCACAAGGCCTTTCCTTTGGGTGTACGTAGAGAGGGACACACAGAGAGGGGGGTCTCTGGTGTCTCTTCCTCTTCCTATAAGTGCACCAGTCCTGTCAGATAAGGCTCCACTTTTATGATCTCATTGAACTTGAATCACCTCCTTAATGACCCTGTTTCCAAATGCGGTCACACTGATGCTTAGGACTTCAATGTGTGTACTTTACACACAAGTCAGTTCATAACTATATATACACAGGAAGTGCATTCCCTTTTTCACTCATTTTAAAATTATTACAGAAAAATACGTTACATATTGAGCTTAGATCTTTTATTAATACCCTGTTAATAAGCCAGCAAAGAGCTAAAGGATTTAAGTTGATTCTTACCACAGGTGGTCCTTTTGGGGCTTGCAAAGATAATGGTAACCTAAAATGATATCTTTTAATTGTGAGACAACTCCACCAATGTTTTAAAATGGAAAGCAAGTTAATCTGCCTATTTGGATATATGTTGTATTTTGTGTGCACAATTTATTACTGTGATATTCTTGTTCTAAAATATGGTATAATAAATGCTATTAAACATCTTGATTCTGATTTATTGAAACATGCAAGAACCTTTTTTAATCTTTGATATTCTTATTATTTTTAAATTTAGAAAATCCTTCCCCCAAAGTTCAAGAGCAGTAAGTAGCAACACTGAAATCCAGATCTCTTAGAATAACTTATTTTTCCCTAATTTCTTGCCACATAGGATGGAATGTTGTATGATTTATGATTCCAAATAATGTTTGGTAATTACTGCTGTTATTGTTTTCTTATGGCTTAAAAGTTGAAAGAAAGAAAGTTTGAGTAACTCATGATAGATTAATGTTAACCTGATTTCATATTTTTGAATTGGAAAAAGTACCTTTGGTTCATTTGAAGAAAGACCAAACATCTTCAATAGCCCAAGAATGGGAAAAAGTATAACAAACAACCAGGGAGAGAGGTTAAGCAGTGTGAATTATCACTCCTGTCTCTAGTTTACATGCCAAACAGCAGAATGCAAAGTGCTACTATTTATTAAATAATAGAACTGTAAATAGTAACCACTAGTCATCAAGTAGCAATTATGTGACAGCCAGTGAAAAGTAGACTTTCAATAACCTTTATTTCATTTAATCCTTATAACTCTAGGCATCAGTTCAGTTCAGTTGCTCAGCCGTGTCCGACTCTTTGCGACCCCATGAATTGCAGCATGCCAGGCCTCCCTGTCCATCACCAACTCCCAGAGTTCAAGACTCTAGGCATAGCTATCCTAATTTTTCCTTATTTAAAAGATGAGGAAGCTGAAGCTCAAAGGGGTTACTTAGCTTAGCCAAGGTTATATAGTAAGCATCCAGGTGAAAATTCATACCTAGAACTGCCTTCTGTATCCTTATATATTCTATTTATGCTACAATTTCTACCCATATGTCCAAAAAAGTATAACTTCAGTTCATAGAATGCTTTGTATTACTAAATAGTATAAAAATAATAAGTCAAAGGGTATTTTCCCTCCAGATGGTGTGAATAGAAGGAAATCATGTAAGTGGATATGATAATAATGATAATAAATATCATAAGCTGTGAGTGCAATTGGCAAGATTTGTCTATGTACATGACCCTTTATTTTGAAATAAGCCTTCCATGTGCACCACCCTCATTCCTGCTTTTTCGCTCTTCTTCATGTTTTCTAACCATCTTGGAACCCTTTAACCTACCCAAGTCCATGAATTCTTTAAGAGACAACTAAAGTTTAACTCCTTCTGGAGAACTTTTGTCACATATTTTAACCAAATAATCACACTGCATTTATGGCCTTTCGCAACTCTTAGCCCGTGGCTATGAACTATAAGTTATTTTTCTCCACTTATATATCCAAACTACAAACATTCTCAGTCCTTCTACAGCAAACTCTCAGCACATACAAATGCTTAAATCAGTTATTTGATTAATGAACTGTCAGATCAAATATGTCTTTTAAATTATGTATGTAGTAATTGATCCATTTATTAGATTAAGGAGTCAAAGGTACATATATGTCAGGGGACGTTTAACTTTAAGGAATCCAATATGTTACATTTTTCTTCCTTTGTGTGCCATTTCTCAAGGATTCTATTCCTTATCAGTTCCTATTTTGGGAATGAGTAGAGCTGCATGCTGTTCTCAGGACTGAGATAGTGAGAAAGGTATCTGCTTGGATTCCTTTCAGTGACTCCCTTCAGTGACTCTTTTCAGTGTCAGCAACCTTGTATGTATTAGACTATCCATATTGTGACTATTGAGAAAATTTCATCCTGTTTAATAGCTGAGTAATCATCTTACTAAAGATATATAACCCTGCATTTCTTCTAATAAAATATCCTTGCTCCATCAGAGCTTAGGTCCCCGTGTCTTTCTTTCTTTCTCTTTCTCTCTCTCTCTTTCTCTTTCACTTTCTTATCATCAACTCCGGACCACCAGGTTCGGGTCCATTAAAGGACCACAACACATATATATATCCTGTCAAACCAAAATTTTATTTTCCCCCAAATAAACTCTGTTCCAACTCTGAAGACTCCAAACACTCATTTCAGAGTAGTGAATATGGATGCCTAATATACTCAAACAGAAGTTTATCAACTTATCTGTCCTGAGTTAAACATAAGGGACTGATGATACAGAGATAAATGAAAGAAATCCTGTCCCTGCTTATAACAAATGTAGCAATCTAGTAGAGAGGAAAGGATTATATAGACATATAAGTTAAAATATTTAGTGAATTTGATGTTTCCTAAGGACTTGCATTGGAGAAGGAAATGGCAACCCACTCCAGTGTTCTTGCCTGGAAAATCCCAGGGACGGGGGAGCCTGGTGGGTTGCCGTCTATGGGGTCACACAGAGTCAGACACAACTGAAGTGACTTAGCAGCAGTAGCAGCAGCAAGGACTTAGAAAGAAATAGCTATGTCATCAGAGAAAATCAGCCAGTTTTTACCTGATTAGCCTCAACTGGTAAAATAGACACAATAAATTTCTTATTTAACTGGCCCAGAAATTTGGTCTTAACAAATCATAAAAAAGGTTATTGAGTCTTGGGGACATATTTCCTCCAAGGAAGTCCTCTGCAGAGTGATATTAGTATGTTCATTTATTATTAAAAACAAGTAGATAACCAACAAGGATATACCAGATAGCATGGGGAACTCTGCTTAATATTCTGTAATAACCTAAATGGGAAAAGAGTTGAAAAAAGAATAGATACATTTATATGTATACCTGAATCACTTTGTTATATACTCAAAACTAACACATTGTTAGTAAAAATTTTAAAAATACTAAAGAACCAAAACCAAACAAAACAAAGTGAATAGATAGCCTGTCCTATGACCCACTCGTTCTTTCTCTATAAGATAAGTAAATCAAACTGTAACCAGGTTTGTGGTGAACACTGACTCAAAAGGGCTTCCCTCCTGGTTTGGATGGTGAAGAATCTGCCTGCAATGCAGGAGACTCACATTCAATGCCTGGGTCAGGAAGATCCCCTGGAGAAGGGCATGGCAACCCACTCCAGTATTCTTGCCTGCAGAATTACATGAAAAGGGGAGCCTGGCATGCTTCAGATCATGCAGTTGCAAAGAGTTGGACACGACTGAGCGATTTCATTTCATTTGGATTAGAATAATTAGTTCTGTAATTACTAGCATGTGACCTTGGAAAAGTAACTGCTTTTTAACTTAAGTTACACATCTGAAAAATGGCGATCATGATAATACTTACATCTAAGATTGTTGTACCATCTGAGTGAGTTAATACATGTAAAATGTTTACAATAGTTTCTTGCACAAATGGAAGCACAATAATAAAATAATATTATTGAAATTTTTAATGATGTGGTTTGGAACAGCCTGGTGTATACAATACACAGCAGAGTTATAACAGCCAAGTGAATGGATTTATTTATTCATTCAGTCATTCCTTGAGATCAACTGAGCACCTTACATGTCATTCACTGTACTTGGTGTTTATGATAGTCAACCAATCAAACTCATGTCTTCCCTTAACAAAACTTATATTCTAATGGGAAACTCATCAAATAATAACAATAAAATGTGATGGTTCTTATTGTTGAAGAGTGGAGACTTAAATTCTTATTTCCAATACTTTCTTCTACATAGAGGGAACTCCATGAGCATAACTTACTGAATTTTCTCTGTGTCCTCACTTATTTGTCTTCCAGGAAGGAGGAGTAAATTCCCTAAAAGGTGAATTGATTCCCATGCATCAAGAGATGGATGCCTAGCTTCCCATCCCTTTACTCTTCCTCACTTGTTCACCTACCTGAAAAGAGCAGATGTTCTCTTTTGCAACATAGTCTGCTTAAAAATATATTTATTTATTTGGCCGCAGCAAGTCTTTTGCGGGCACACAGGATCTTCGATCTACTTTGTGAAATGTGGGGATTTTAATTGCTGCCTGCAAACTTTTAGTTGCAGCATGTGGTATCTAATTTCCTGACCAGGGATTGAACCCGGGCCCCTTGCTTGGGAACATTGAGTCTTAGCCACTGCACTTCCAGGGAAGTCCATTTTTACTGTTCAAGCTCTTTAGAAATGTCAAAATGTCAACTTTCAACCTAGGTTATATTTTCACTTTTTGTTATTGGAATTTTTTCAATAATCCATTTAAATTTTTGCTCTTTTAGAAGTTAATTCTCCATCATTTATTAATAACAATAGCTACAATTATTGAGTACTTGTTTGTCATGGTGCACACAAAGAACTTTATATACATGATCTCATTCAATCTTTATAAAATCTTAATAGAGATGGTGTTGTTGCTGCTAAGTCGCTTCAGTCGTGTCCGACTCTGTGTGACCCCATAGACCACAGCCCACCAGGCTCCCCGTCCCTGGGATTCTCCAGGCAAGAACACTGGAGTGGGTTGCCATTTCCTTCTCCAATGCAGGAAAGGGAAAAGTGAAAGTGAAGTCGCTCAGTCGTGTCCGACTCTTTGCGACCCCATGGTCTGCAGCCTACCAGGCTCCTCCTTCCATGGGATTTTCCAGGCAAGAGTACTGGAGTGGGGTGCCATTGATGTTATGATGGTGTTATGATGCCCATATTCAGATAAGAAAATTAAGGCAGAATAGGTGAAATAACTTGTCCCCAGATCACATAGCTAGTAAGTGGCAGAGTCATGGTAGAAACTAACTACATGATTTTACCTCCAATGTCTATCTCCCATAATTTTTAATCTAATTCTCATTTGATTTAGAACTTAAGAGGTTAAGAGAGTTATTTCTTGGATATCTTAAACCCCATCTCCTAACAATCATACTTTGCCTTCTCAAAAGCTAATGTTATTTCTAAATTTTGCCTTACATGTTTTATCCCCTAATTATGACAAAACTATGTGAACAAAGTTATATAAGATATGAGCAAAGAAAAAGGCAGTGCACTGCATCCAGTCTCTTCCACTGGTGAATCAAACTACTAAACCTTTGATGAACAATAAAATGTGTGGTTTTGGTGTGGCAAACATGGTAATTTTCTTTTCCTTTTTGATTCATGAAAACCCAAGAAGAATTAGCTTTAATGAGGTATCATATGATTTTGGAAATATATTTACATATGTATCAATGTACACTGTGATACTTAAATCAATATGTTCCTTCCTGAGACTTTCTCATGAATAATTTTTGAACTACAGAAATACATACTTTGAATTAATTAAGTTCAATTCAACACAAGTTTACTAAGCATTAACAATATGCAAAGCATTGTGCCAGGAACAACGAAGAATACAAATTCTATCTTCAAGGATATCACAATGCCTGACACTGTGATTTCTTATTCTCATTTCTATTCTCAGAAGTAATTTTATTATTTTCTAAGTGAACTTCCTGTTTTTCTTCTCCTATTTGCTTTGTTGCCTAATATAAATGAGAGATGGGTTCCTTCATAAACCATATTTTTATTGCTTTGCATTACAGCAAAGGAAAAAGGTGAATAAGAGTCTTCTGTTTCAAACTAAAAATTTTAAATAGCACCTAGAACACTGTCATCATAAAAAATAATTGGTTGTGGTGTTGATGCCAGCATTTATTTCCTTGGCACTTTATCTGACTGAAAACATTACAGCTCCCCCCATGCTAAGCATCACAAATGGCTGACAAATATCTCCCTATATTCTGAAACCGTTCTGAGACATGTACAGTTATATGCTTCGAATTAACCGCAACTAAAAAACAATTGGCACAACACCTGCTCCCCAGGGGCAGAGAGTTTAGAAGGAAGGAGGGCAATCAGGAGGAATGAGAGCCTGCTTAGGAAAAAATTCTCCCTAGCAAAAAGCAGGATTTATGAAAAGCTGTCTTCCTTCTAATAACAACCTACTTTTTACAGAGGTAACTTATTGTAACTTTTGGGAATACAGGCTAGAAGTTTGCCCTACATTTCCTGATATGTCATATCACAGTCAAGGTATATACTATATGATGTTAAAAGAAAATGACTTTATACATTGATGGATTCTGTATACGCTTATTATGGCCTCAGTCTTCCATGTTTCAATCTACACTGATAAGATGTTAATGTAAAGTGAAAATACAACTCTTTTAAGGAAGTATGCAGAGACTGAAGAAGAGAATAATTAGCGTAGTCTTTTAAGCAGCACAGTGAGACTGGATTGGATAGAGAAAAATAAGGAATAGCTTTCTGTATCAGTTTGTCTTTCTGTATCAGTTTGTCTTTCTGTAATTACAGCAATCACTTTAAAGAACTGTCTGGATATTAAAATAGTAAAAACTAAAATCAATCTAATTATCCACAGTGAACCTTTCTTCCATCAATTTCCATTACAGAGGAAACAAAATTAACCATTACTTACCATTTTAATATTAATGCTAGCTGAAGCCCCATTGAGAGGTACTTCAGATCAGATCACATCAGTCACTCAGTCGTGTCTGACTCTTTGCGACCCCATGAATCACAGCACGCCAGGCCTCCCTGTCCATCACCAACTCCCGGAGTTCACTCAGATTCACGTCCATCGAGTCAGTGATGCCATCCAGCCATCTCATCCTCTGTCGTCCCCTTCTCCTCTTGCCCCCAATCCCTCCCAGCATCAGAGTCTTTTCCAATGAGTCAACTCTTTGCATGAGGTGGCCAAAGTACTGGAGTTTCAGCTTTAGCATCATTCCTTCCAAAGAAATCCCAGGGCTGATGTCCTTCAGAATGGACTGGTTGGACATCCTTGCAGTCTAAGGGACTCTCAAGAGTCTTTTCCAACACCACAGTTCAAAAGCATCAGTTCTTCAGCACTCAGCCTTCTTCACAGTCAAACTCTCACATCCATACATGACCACAGGAAAAACCATACTCTTGACTAGACGGACCTTTGTCAGCAAAGTAATGTCTCTGCTTTTGAATGTGCTGTCTAGGTTGGTCATAACTTTCCTTCCAAGGAGTAACCGTCTTTTAATTTCATGGCTGCAATCACCATCTGTAGTGATTTTGGAGCCCAGAAAAATAAAGTCTGACACTGTTTTCACTGTTTCCCCATCTATTTCCCATGAAGTGATGGGACCGGATGCCATGATCTTCGTTTTCTGACTGTTGAGTTTTAAGCCAACTTTTTCACTCTCCACTTTCACTTTCATGAAGAGGCTTTTTAGTTCCTCTTCACTTTCTGCCATAAAGGTGGTGTCATCTGCATATCTGAGGTTATTGATATTTCTCCTGGCAATCTTGATTCCAGCTTGTGTTTCTTCCAGTCCAGCGTTTCTCTTGATGTACTCTGCATAGAAGTTAAATAAGCAGGGTGACAATATACAGCCTTGACGAGGTACTTAGATGCACACCATTTGTTCAAAATATGAAAGTGATTCCTTTGACTGTTAGCACATGCATAGCAAGAGAGAAGAAACAGGGAGAAATTACTAATTTTTTTTTTCTTTCAACAAATAGGCCCTGGGCTTAGCCCTGGGACTATAAACATACATAAAATGTTGTTTCTTTACCCCAGGAATTCAGAGTTTGTTTGGGGAGTCAAACATAAACAGATAATAATGAAACAATGAAGTAAGAGCAATGATAGAGAGATACAGACAGTCCAGAGAACCAGTAAATAGCCAAGTCAGGATGTTTGTTAAAAGAAGAAAAAAAAAAAAAAAGAAGAGGGATGTTAATCAAGGGTGTAATTGAACTATGTTTTGGGAGAAGTTGGAAAGAGGAACAGAACACTTAGGAAGAGCCCCAGCAAAAACGTGGAGGTGAATAATATTACGAGTTTATGGAAATGGCAATCCACTCCAATACTATTGCCTGGAAAATCCCATGGACAGAGGAGCCTGGTAAGCTACAGTCTGTAGGATTGCAAAGAGTCGGACACGACTAAGCGACTTCACTATGGAACCATAAGCAGTTTGCATGTCTAACATGATAAGAAAGGCATAGACGGCCATACAAGAAGGCAATGTGCAATAAAGGTATTTCGTGTTTCATTTTCAAGAACAGAAATTTGGCTCAAAGGAGATGGAGTTTGAATGTTTATAAGCAATGGAGCTACATAGTAAGATCGATGTGCTGGATTCTTCCACTGCCCTCCCAACTGTCTCAGTTCTGTGCTCTTCCCTGGAAACTAACTGATACAGGTTACATTGAAGGGTCCTCATACCCTATGATTTCTAGTTGGGTCTGGCCAACAGGGTCCCCAGTCAAAGATTAGAGGGAAGGGGGGAATGAGGACACAGTATTATCTGGTATGATCTGAACAAACTTTGGTCTGGGATGTCCCTTGATTAAACAAAGACCTCTGCTTTCTTTCAAATCAGCCAGCTCTACTCACTTCATTTTTCTGTGTTCTAGTAGTGACTCCTTCACTGCATCCCATGAGATGTAGAAGTGGTAACAGTTTGGCCAGACTATTAACACCATCTGTTGTTGTTGTCCTACACCCAAACCTATGGACATCGTCCCTTGATGAATAAAGTTTTCTTGAAGTAATTTTATTTTGAAAGTGCCCATTGTTTCCTATTGAGAATTGATACATGTTGCATTTAGATAAGCCAAACTGAAGTCCATAAGGGAGATGGCTTAAAAAGAAGAGTGGATGAGACTTGCTGAACAACTTACTTGCATCAATGACATTTGTTTCAGATAGGCAGGAAAAAGTTTGAGAAATATTTGAAGGTAAAATCTGTTGAATGCATTGGTTGATTGGTTGGAAAAGGGAAGAAAGAAGAAGAGAAAATAAAGATGGTTTCCAATTTTCTACTTTTCAAGTTTTCAACTTCAGTGACTAGATGATAGATGATGGTGCTACCAGTGGAGACTATAGATGAAGGAGCAGGTTTATGGGGAAACATAATAAGTTCACTTTCACATGTGTTGGCTTTGAGGTGTCTGGGTCTATTGGTTATATGGAAATAAAGGATCGAGACTGAAAATACTATCTTTGAAAGTTGTCAGCATATCAGTAAGTGGTGCTTAAACCATGAGATTGAGAACAGTGAACTGGAAAAGAAACCCTAGAAAGAGCTGACATGTAAGGAAATGTTCTCAAATATTAATATTTGTGAAGTTCTACTCAGATGGTTTGTTAAAATGCATCATCCAGGGTCCCTAGTTTAGTGACTGATTCAAAAGGTTGAGTGGTAGATTCAGGGATGATGTAGCCCAAACACATATCCCAAGTGATTCTGATTACATAGTTTGCAGACCACACTTAGAGAAATACTCATTTAAAGAATGGAGGTAGAAAGAAATGTTCATAAAAGAAAAAAAAAAAAGGAATATCCAGAATATATAGCAAATTCATAAAACTCAACAACAAACAATTCAATTCAAAAATGGGCAAGGGACATGAATAAACATTTCTCCAAGGTACATGAATGGCTAAAGAGCACATAAAAAGTTGCTCAGTATCACTAATCATTAGGATAACTCAAATAAAAACACAAGGAGACACCATTTCACACACATTAGGTTGGCTACTATCAAAAAACAGAAAATAGCAAGTTTTGTTGAGGATGTGGAGAAATTAGAATGCTTACAGTCTGTTGGTGGGAAAGGAAAGCGGTATAGTCACATGGAAAACAATATGGCAGTTCTTCAAAATCTTAAAAGTGAAATTACAACTTAGCAAGTCCACTTCCGGGTGTGTTTACAGAAGAACTTGCCATAGTTGTGTCCGACTCTTAGCGACCCCCACGGACTGCAGCCTACCAGGCTCCTCCATCCATGGGGTCGCTAAGAGTCGGACCCGACTGAGCGACTGAACTTTCACTTTCCACTTTCATGCATTGGAGAAGGCAATGGCAACCCACTCCAGTGTTCTTGCCTGGAGAATCTCATGGACGGAGAAGCCTGGTAGGCTGCAGTCCATGGGGTCGCGAAGAGTCGGACACGACTGAAGCGACTAAGCAGCAGCAGCAGCAGCAGTAGTACCACTGAACTGTGCATATACTTAAAATGGTTAAGATGGCTACAATACATTAAGTGTATTTTATCAAAACACAGTATAAAATATAAAATAAAAATAAATTCACCATTTTATCCCGGAGGGGGGAAAGGAGAGAGAAAACTGGTCAGAATATGAAAGTAAGGAGAATTTCAAGATAGAGAGAGCAGTAAACAATATCAAATGAAGCAGATGACCATATGCTGTAACAGCTTATTTTACTATAAATGGCAAGGAAATGTTGTCCCTAAATTTCAACACATTTTCTGTATATCTCTCAGTAAAATCTGGGGCCCTCCTTGGAGTAAAAATATAACATTAAATGCTCCTGATGTTCTCTTGAATTAGAGTTACCCACCAAGAAATGCAATTGCTCTTCATTATGAATGAGGCATTCATTGATTTTAGAAATATGCACAATAGAAACATTTTTAACACAAAATAAAGCACTCAAACACAAGACAGCAGAAAACTTGTAGAATCCTGGCCGTTTGCCTACTCCACCAGTTCACATTTCTCCCAAGAAGAATATGAAAGTAACAAACAATAATCCTAACAGCAAAATCTTAGACCTACTTGCCAGAAACACACGAAGATGGCATTAGGCAGATGTGGTTTTGAGAAGAACAAGATTTCTTGAGAAACTTTCTGAGCTCTCACTTATTTCATATTAAGTGTCTCCTTGGAGAAGGAAATGGCAACCCACTCCAGTGTTCTTGCCTGGAGAATCCCAGGGACGGGGTAGCCTGGTGGGCTTCCGTCTATGGGGTCACACAGAGTCGGACACGACTGAAGCGACTTAGCAGCAGCAGCAGCAGTGTCCCAACCACGGAGGGGTGGAACTCAGGCCCCTGAAGTGGAAGTTCAGAATCCTAACCACTGGACTACCAGGGAATTCCCTCATTTGTTTAACATTTTACACTTGAGAAGCAGCAATGGTGAGATGTATACTGCACAGCTGTGTGGGCCCTGACATAGGCTGACAGGATGAGGAGGGACCTGTGGAAGCTTTCCAGCTATCCCTCCCACCCCAACCTAAGGAGATAATCTTGCCATTGCAGAGGGCCTCCCTCCACCCTAGTGAGAGCCATTCTGTTGCATCCAGATTCCTCTGACCACAGTGGATACTCAAGATTAGGCTTTACAGTCAGCCCCCAGTTTGAACATACCAAGGACAGGCATAATCTCCCGTGACCCCTACTAGATTGCATCTCTTGCTGTACCAGGCTTCTGTGAAATTTTTCAGTGGTTCCTTTTTTTTTTTTTTTTGCCTTACCTAGAACTAGATGGAGCTGAATGGGAGTGGACAGGGGTAGGGTAGTGAGGATTGAGGTGTGGTCCTGACTTGGGAACTTGCCCGGCCTCTTGCTTCATTTCATTGGGACAGAGTATTTGATAGCTGCTGGGGGTGAGGATGGCAGTGGGCCCCCAATACCAAGACCCTCCAGTGGCTGTTGTTATACAGCCACACTGGTGTATTTGGCTACACCTCTCCCTGGAATGTTTCAGGGCTGGTTGATCCTGAGGGGGAGGCATTACCTTTGTAGAAAAAGTTGCAGAAACTCATAGAGCAAGGCAGGGTAGAAATGGTCAATTGCTTGGGGCTAAGAAGCCATGGGCTAGAAAGTCACCAATAAAAGCATCAAGGTGTCTAGAACCAAACTGCCTTAATAATAAAAGAGTGCTGGGGTGTTGTGCAGGTGATGGCACTCAGGGGAGACGGCTTACCTCATGGATAGGAGTGGTACTGTACGGCGTTTACAGAACTCTTGGCTTAGGCTTCTACAGCTTTGTAAGTTTGTAGAAATAAATACAGTCATTCTGTTGAGCTGTCAAAAAAAAAAAAAAAAAAAAAAAGTGTCTCCTGAATCTACAAATTGGACCTGCTATTTCTCAGAATCAATATGAAGCATAGAAACACAATGTATCGTTAATATTTAGTTCTTCCAAAGGCATTTATCTTTCTGCATGTTCACAGATCCACTTTCTTTTGAGCCTTCAAGTGATAATTATCTGTGTTCTATACAGCTTCATTTTTCTGTCCCTCACTTTCCATATTCGAAAGTGACTCCAGATGGCTCAGTGGTAAAGAATCTGCCTGACAATGCAGGAGATACAGGAAACGTGGGTTCGATCCTTGGGTTGGGAAGATTCCCTGGAGGAGGAAATGGCAACCCACTCCAGTATTTGTGCCTGGAAAATACTATGGGCAGAGGAGCCTGGCGGGCTACAGTCCATAGGGTCGCAAAAGAGTCGGACATGACTGAGCAACTGAGCACCAGCACTCTTTGAAAATACATCTTACCATCTTTAGATTAAGAGCACATGTACTCAAACAAATAGCAAATATTAATTTTTAAAGGAGAATAGTGGTAAGGATTATTCAAAATATGGGTTACATCACATTAATTTTATTTGCCTTTAAAGCTTTCAAGAAAGTACTTTATTTTCCTAATTGTATTTATCCTGAACTTAAACTAATGCTTATGCTGATTTCTCCTCCTGAAAACAAAAGACACATTCTTAAACCCACCAGCTTTTCTACTTCTTTATTGTTCCTGAAGTTGGGTTTCCCTCATTGTATACTTTGGTCCATTTCACATTGTCTGTTTTCACAGTTTCACTGTCGATTCTGACCTTACTCACGTATTCTCCTTTAAGGCCTGGGCTGTCTCATTTTAAAGTTGTTTCCTAAGTAGCTTGACCACTTTGATCTGCTATTCTGCTACCATGTCAGTTTTGCTTCTTGAAGTAATTTCTGTGAATAACATGTACGGGTTGGATGCACTGCAAATTAAACTACATTTGCTATTTCAGAAGCAGTATGGATAGTGGTTTACATGTGACCTTTAAAGTGGGTTGTGGTAATCATCTGAGCTCACCAAGTCTTAGTTGCCTCACCTGTAAGACAGGGATAATAGAGGACTTCCAGGAAGATTCACAACTGTCTGAATGCAAATGTCTCTAGCCATCCTCCAAAACTATACAGATAAACAACCCACCCAAACTCCCTTTCTTTCTATATGGGTGCATGCATGCTGTCACATCAGTCATGTTCGACTCAGTGAGACCCTATCGACTGTAGCCTGCCGGGCTTCTCTGTCCATGAAACTCTCCAGGCAAGAACACTGGAGTGGGTTGCCATGCCCTCCTCCAGGGGATCTTCCTAACCCAGGGATGGTACCCATGTCTCTTATGTCTCCTGCATCGGGAGGTGGGTTCTTGACCACTAGTGCCACCTGGGAAGTCCTTTTCCATATAACAAACTCAAAATTGACTAAGTTGAATAAAATAAATACCAATTCCCAACATATCTATTTATCAAGCCCTTGATGCAAATCTTTACAGAAAGGTATAGAAGTCCAGAAAAACTGAGATAAAATCTCCCAGAAAGAGAAAGTCTTCCTTACATGCAGAACTACTGATAAAGACTTCTGATGAGAACACTGACTACAGAAAGGAGAGTTAAAAAGCACACACAAAAATAAACTCAAAATGGATTAAAGACCTACATGTGAGGCTGGCTACTATAAAACTCTTAGAGAAAAACATAGACAAAGCATTTTTTGACAAAAATTGCAGGAAGATCTTTTTCGATCCACTGCCTACAGTAATGAGAATAAAAGCAAAAATAAACAAATGGAATCTAATTAAACTTAAAAGCTTTTGCTTTTAAGTAAAGGAAACCATAAACAAAACAAAAAGGCAACCCTTAGAATGGGAGAATACATTTGCAAGTAAAGCAATTGACAAAGGATTAATTTCCAAAATATATAAACAGCTCATGCCGCTCAATATCAACAAAACAAAAAACGCAATTAAAAAATAGGCCAAAGATCTAAATAGACATTTCACCAAAGAAGACATACAGAGGGCTAAAAAGCACATGAAAAGATGCTCAACATCACTAATTATTAGAGAAAATGCAAATCAAATCTTCACCAAGGTATCACTTCAAATTGGTCAGAATGGCCATCATCAAAAAATCTATAAATAATAAATGCTGGAAAGGGTATGGAGAAAAGGGAACCCTCCTACACTGCTGGTGGGACTGTAAACTGGTAAGCCACTATAGAGAATAGTATGGATGTTCATTAAAAAACTAAAAATAGAGCTACCATCAGTTCAGTTCAGTTCAGTCACTCAGTCGTGTCTGACTCTTTGCGACCCCATGAATCACAGCACACCAGGCCTCCCTGTCCATCACCAACTCCCGGAGTTTACCCAAACTCATGCCCATCGAGTCAGTGATGCCATCCAGCCATCTCATCCTCTGTCGTCCCCTTCTCCTCCTGCCACCAATCCCTCCCAGCATCAGAGTCTTTTCCAATGAGTCAACTCTTCGCGTGAGGTGGCCAGAGTACTGGTTTCAGCTTTAGTATCAGTCCTTCCAAAGAACACCCAGGACTGATCTCCTTTAGGATGGACTGGTTGGATCTCCTTGCAGTCCAAGGGACTCTCAAGAGTCTTCTCCAACACCACAGTTCAAAAGCATCAATTCTTCAGCACTCAGCTTTCTTCACAGTCCAACTCTCACATCCATACATGACCACTGGAAAAATAATAGCCTTGAATAGACGGCCCTCTGTTGGCGAAGTAATGTCTCTGCTTTTGAATATGCTATCTAGGTGGGTCATAACTTTCCTTCCAAGGAGTAAGTGTCTTTTAATTTCATGGCTGCAATCACCATCTGCAGTGATTTTGGAGCTACCATATGTTCCAGCAATCCCATTCCTGGGCATATATCAAGAGAAAATCATAATTTGAAAAGATACATGCACCCCAGTGTTCACTGCAGCACTATTTACAGTAGCCAGGGCATGGAAACAACCTAAATGTCACTGACAGAGGAGTGGATAATGGAGATATGGTACATGTATACAGTGGAATATCACTCGGCCATTAAAAGGATGAAACAATAATACCATTTATAGCAACATGGATGAACCTAGAGATTGTCATCCTGAGTGAAGTCAGACAGACACAAATATCATATAATACTGCTTATATGTGGAATCTTAAAAAAAAAAAAAGTACAAAGGACCTAACTTACAAAACAGAAATAGAATTACAGATATAAAAAACAAACCTATGGTAACCATAAGAGGGGAGGGGTAAACTGGAAGATTGGGACTGACACACATTATATAAAATAGATAACTAATAAGAACCTACTCCATAGTGCAGGGAACTCTACTCAGTACTCTGTAATAACTTATATAGGAAAAGAATCTAAAAAAAGAGTGGATATCTGTATGTATAACTGATTCACTTTGCAGTACACCTGAAACTTGTACAACATTGTAAAACAAATATACTCCATTAAAAATTATAAATAAATAAACAAAGGCACACAGAAGGAGGCTGTCTCTGAAGATAATACTTCTGGGAAATCAAGGGAAGGGAGAGACCCTTTTGTGTGCTAAAGGGTAAAAGAAGAGAAGAAATTTTACAATCCCTCTAAACAGAAGTACAAAATAAATTTCAAGGGAAACGACCCTCTCCTCATTGACCAAACAAAAAGGAAATGTCATCACTAAAGAGACTGCAATCATTTACTCTGACATGAAATCCTTGAACTATAATCATATAAACATCCCAAACCACCACGCCACTCCTAGAAATACAGAGATGCAAGTAGTATTTATTATACAAAGCTACTAAAAGGAATAAAAAAATGGGAATTAAATATATCTGGCAGTAAGATTCAAGGAGAGAGTGAGAGAAAAACTTACACCAAGAGAATTTACACACTACATTCAGTTAAGGCAGATGAAGTGAGCCAAAAATAATGAAAGATAATAACATATTCAATACAGTAGATTTTATGATTATATATTGAAATTTACATTCCAATAATAAAGACTATATCTTCATCACATGTGCATAAGAAACATTCATAAAAGAGCAATTTCATATTAGACCATAAAGAAAGCATGCATAAGTTCCATAAAATTGCTGCTGCTGCTGCTGCTAAGTTGCTTCAGTCGTGTTCGACTCCTAGCGACCCCATGGACTGCAGCCTACCAGGCTCCTCTGTCCATGGGATTTGCCAGGCAAGAATACTGGAGTGGGGTGCCATTGCCTTCTCCGTCCATAAAGTAGGGTTGCTAAAAAACCAGTTATTTCTGTGTGCTTACATACAACACAATTAAGAAAACTAGAAATTAATAATGAATGAATGAGTGAATGGACATATAAAAAATTTTGTACACAGGGATAATTAACACAAAATGATAGCAAAAAAGGTTAGGAAAATGTATTTCAGATTTCAATTGTTTGGCAAATGACAGAAGTGTGATAAGAGCTGAGCCAGGTAATTTCTTAAAGTCTCTATTCTGATGTTTTAATAGGTTATTTACCTAAAGAATGCAGCTAGAAGACTATTTCTTTACACAAAATAAATTCTAATCGTTAAACTTTTTTAAAAATAGAAGGTAAAATATCCAGAACTGGATTGAGGACAGAACAAGGAATAATGAGGTAATATAAGATCTGACAACTTCAAACAAAGAGCTGAGCCTTCTCTTGATAACCCTGCCTAAAAGACAAAGTACCTTAAAAGAAAACAGTTAAGGATGATTGGCAAGCATTCTATTTAAAGAAGGATCATATCTTATGTTCTGCAAACACCATCACATTCAGAATGATGGCAACAGTGTCTTTATCATGAAGCAGGAGAGATGGAGTAAATACAGTGACAGCTGCGAGATATCAGTGTGCTTCCATTAGGGATTTTTGAATTATTCTACACTGAGAGGAAAAAGGATCTTAAATCCAGCAAAAGTACAGTGAAGGATGGATGATAATAGCCTCAGTATTCTCCCTTTCAGCAGTGTTGGCTTCATCTTTCTAGTTGCACAAGAGAATATTATTTCCTGAAGATATACTTTCCATGGGCTTCTATAATAATTATTATAACTCTTCTTATGTGTTTAATAACCTCTTCACCTACAAATTTGTGAAGACTGGAGATTTTGCTTCAATATTCCCAGGAATTAGAATTTCCATCACTTTTTGTCATCAGCTATCAAAAGTTTAAAAGCCACCAGGAAAATTTCATTAAGACTGCAAAATATTTCATACATCTGCTTCACAGTTTCTGCAAACACATAGTAATTGTTGGGCATGGTTCCCTTTGCTTCCAAAAGAAAGATGAGTAGAGCAGATATAATTTGAGCTTCCCAGTGGCACAGTGGTAAAGAATATGTTTGCCAACGCAGGAGACGCAAGAGACGTGGGTTCGATTCCTGGGTTGGGAAGATCCCCTGGAGTAGAAAATGGCAAGCCTCTCCAGTATTCTTGCCTAGAAAATTCCATGGACAGAGGAGCCTGGTGGGCTACAGTCCATGGGGTCGCAAAGAGTTGGACATGACTGAGCGACTGAAAATACATCTCTGTCAAAGGAGCCAAGATTGGTCACTGATCCCCTCCCACTTTAGCTCTGTCTTGTCCCTAGTGTCCCTTTGTACAGCTGTGCAGGTTGTTCACTGAACACAGCTGTCTTGACAACACAGGTAAATGGAGGCTGAAATGTAAATCACCAAGGTATGTGCTGCAACCCAGGGCTACGTTTCCTTAGCACCGTTTCCAAATTCTCAGACACTCTGTGAGCTCACAACAGCTTTGCCCATCTGTAACTCTCAGGACATGGATAGAAACACTAACCTAAGGTTCAGATCAGATCAGATCAGATCAGTCGCTCAGTCGTGTCCGACTCTTTGCGACACCATGAATCGCAGCACGCCAGGCCTCCCTGTCCATCACCAACTCCCGGAGTTCACTCAGACTCACGTCCATCGAGTCAGTGATGCCATCCAGCCTCTGTCATCCCCTTCTCCTCTTGCCCCCAATCCCTCCCAGCATCAGAGTCTTTTCCAATGAGTCAACTCTTCGCATGAGGTGGCCAACATACCGGAGTTTCAGCTTTAGCATCATTCCTTTCAAAGAAATCCCAGGGCTGATCTCCTTTAGAACGGACTGGTTGGATCTCCTTGCAGTCCAAGGGACTCTCAAGAGTCTTCTCCAACACCACAGTTCAAAAGCATCAATTCTTCAGTGCTCAGCCTTCTTCACAGTCAAACTGTCACATCCATACATGACCACAGGAAAAACCATAGTCTTGACTAGACAGACCTTTGTTGGCAAAGTAATGTCTCTGCTTTTGAATATGCTATCTAGGTTGGTCATAACTTTCCTTTCAAGAAGTAAGCGTCTTTTAATTTCATGGCTGCAGTCACCATCTTCAGTGATTTTGGAGCCCAGAAAAATAAAGTCTGACACTGTTTCCACTGTTTCCCCATCTATTTCCCATGAAGTGATGGGACCGGATGCCATGATCTTCTTTTTCTGAATGTTGAGCTTTAAGCCAACTTTTTCACTCTCCACTTTCACCTTCATCAAGAGGCTTTTTAGTTCCTCTTCACTTTCTGCCATAAGGGTGGTGTCATCTGCATATCTGAGGTTATTGATATTTCTCCTGGCAATCTTGATTCCAGCTTGTGTTTCTTCCAGTCCAGCGTTTCTCATGATGTACTCTGCATAGAAGTTAAATAAGCAGGGTGACAATATACAGCCTTGACGTACTCCTTTTCCTATTTGGAACCAGTCTGTTGTTCCATGTCCAGTTCTAACTGTTGCTTCCTGACCTGCATACAAATTTCTCAAGAGGCGGATCAGGTGGTCTGGTATTCCCATCTCTTTTAGAATTTTGCACAGTTTATTGTGATCCACACAGTCAAAGGCTTTGGCATAGTCAATAAAGCAGAAATAGATGTTTTTCTGGAACTCTCTTGCTTTTTCCTTGATCCAGAGGATAAGGTTAGGCAATGATATCTCCTGTATGAGAAGAAAGATTCCAGTGGAAAACTGCTAATGAGTACCAAACATCCCTTTCTCTTTCTTCCTGAAAATCCCTGCATTTTTCGTCATAATGGCAATATGTCCAGTTGAAAGCATTCAACCCTTAGAATTCTTTATAGCTAAGAAGGGTTCAAGCTACGTGATTCTGGCCAAAAGATAGAAGTTGAGTCTTTCTAGGTAAGATATGTCTTTCTGATATAAGTACCATCCCTTCCTGTTTCCTTCCTTTTTCTTTTTGCTTGCAAAGCAAATGGAAATCAGCCATTTTATGATCAGATGACAACATGAAGAAAACTATCCTTCCACAAAGGTGGGCAAACCACCAGGAAGATAAAATGATCCAGGACTGTAACAGGATCGTGAAGACACTTGCCAAAGACAAACTTCCCACCTCCAGGCTGCTCTTTGTGTGTGAAGAATAAACTTTTTTATTAGTCACTATATCTCCTGGTTCCTATGCCAAGCAGAAGAAAGCATTCTTAACTGACATGTCAGTCTTGCCTCTACCTCAGAAGAGCTGTGTGAGAAAGATTTTACTAGTTTTCATGTCCAGAATAGTTACTGAACAATATATTTTCATCCAGTTCAAAAGTTTCATTGTTGATTGCCGAGGAGAATCTAACTTATTGTTTCTACCTCATAGACAAGTGATTTAAGGAGGTTTTAGCTACAGCACAGGTATATTGCTAAAGACAAATTAAGACTTTTCCCAAAGTCTTGGTAAGATTCCAAGGAAAGGGGAATAGCAGTTAATATTTAGTGTTTTCTGTCTTTAATATGCTCAGCATATAGAATTTTAACAGATTCTAGTGCATGGTCAGTAAATATTACAATGATGGTGATATATATCAATTATTTTAAACAATGTTCGAAGAAAAGTTTATGCTATAGATAAAAATAGACTGATTTCTAGATCCTGATGTTACAACTCCTGAAAAGAGCATCTCACCATCTCAGAGGCCAAAGTTTCTTCCTATTTAAGAATTGTAAAGTTTTACTAAAGATGTGCTCATAGCAAACTTTACTGAAAGTCTACATTCTTATTTTCATGTAATAGTAACTTCTGTGAGTATCTTTTATAAGGAGAGTTCCAGAGAGTTGGTATAAACGTGTGCTGTTTATGACTTGACGGCTGATACTACATGTAAGAAGAAAATTAATCACTTAGCAAACATGCTTTATGTCTTATGTCCTCTTCAAAGTATAAATTCCAAAGGGCACAGTTCTTCATCCACTATAAGTTAGACCTCAGAATATTATCATTTACCCACTAATGAAACTTCTACTCTCTACTGTTTTTCAGGAACCATGTCACTGGAAGTGAAAAGACAGGTTACTTCTTAACAGGGAGTGTTCGTGGTCTTGTGGTAGAAATAGATTTATTTTTATACCAAACCAAGGAGAATCTGGAGAAGGCAATAGAAACCCACTTCAGTACTCTTGCCTGGAAAATCCCATGGACAGAGCCTGGTAGGCTACAGTCCGTGGGGGCACTAAGAGTCGGACACAACTGAGCGACGTCACTTTCACTTTTCGCTTTCATGCATTGGAGAAGGAAATGGCATCCCACTCCAGTGTTCTTGCCTGGAGAATCCCAGGACGGGAGCCTCATGGGCTGCTGTCTATGGGGTCGCACAGAGTGGGACACGACTGAAGCAACTTAGCAGCAGCAGCAAGGTCTGTTTAAGGTAATATTTTAAGATTAAAATAGTCCTTTCTTTTATCATTAGTATTATTTAACATTTAACATTGTTCTGAAGGAATTACTCAAAAATTAAATTTTAACTCCTGATTGAGAATATTCCTCTTCACTCCAAATTTCTGGCACCATTTTCAACGATTCTGCTCAGATACAGTGACCTTTCTCTTTACTTTAGAAGACCTTTGTATAACCAGAAACCAAACATCTTCAAATCTCAATTTCTTACACTGTTCCCTCTGAACAATTTCTTTGAGTTTCGCACTCTCTTGCTTAAGTATATTCTCTGACTAAAAAGAGATTGAACAAATTTTAAAACAATAATATTTTTGGTTACTGGACTTAAAATTATTTCATTATTTTCAATTGTAGCTTTGTGGTTATTTTCAACACTTGTTTAACCACTTTTGATCTATTGATCTGTTATAATACAACAGAAACCAATGAAGCCTGCAAACTCAATAAGTGTAAACATTAATGTGTAAATATGATGAAAATAGAAGAAGGAAATGGCAACCCACTCCAGTATTCTTGCCTAGAGAAGTCCTGTGGACGGAGGAGCCTGGTGGGCTGCCGTCTATGGGGTTGCACAGAGTCGGACACGACTGAAGTGACATAAACTCAGCAGCAGCATGATGAAAATAATTTCTCTAGGAATTACACTCTCTTAATTTAACGTAAGCTGAGACAATGGTCCTTAGGGCTATGCACAAAGCTTGAGAACATTAAACTTTATTAAGAACATAATAAGGTTACTATGAAAATTATTATCCATCTTAGAGTTCAAATTTATAAGATGTATGAAAACAAATTAATTGCATTTATTTTTCTTCTGCAAGTGCAACTTGACCATAGAACCCCCAGAGGCTCAAAGAAAAGTCATTGTGTAACATTTCTATAGGTCCAATGTCATGGAAATATGCTTCATAATACATGATTTCCTTTTTAAAAAAAAGGTTATAAAATAGGATGTTTATTTAAGTATGCAGCCGTACACACATGCTAAATTGCTTCAGTCGTGTCCTACCCTTTATGACCCTATGGACTGTAGCCCAGCAGGCTCCTCTGTCTGTGGGATTCTCCAGGCAAGAATACTGGAGTGGATTGCCATGCCCTCTTCCAGGGAATCTTCCCGAACCAGGGATCAACTGTGTCTCTTATATCTCCTGCATTGGGAGGTGTGTTCTTTACCACTAGCACCATCTGGGAAGCCCTTATTTAAGCATACTGATGTGAAATTATATAAATGTATAGATAAATAAGGTGAACATATATATACATACAATAAGAAAAAGAGAGTTCTAGAAAAATATTCACCAAATGATACAAGAGAATATTTTTGAGTGATGGGATTTGGCTTTTTATTCTTGTTTTTCCTGCATTATAAACTTCTAGAGGCTGTATTCTATCATTTTATGTCTATAATAAATACTTGTTAAAAGGATATATGTGCATGAGTGCTCAGTCATATCCCTGTGGACTGTGGCCCACCAGACTCCTCTGTCCATGGGGTTCTCCAGGCAAGAATACTGGAGAGGGTTGCCATTTCCTTCTCCAGGGGATCTTCCTGACCCAGGGATTGAACCCATGTCTCCTGCACTGCAGGTGAATTCTTTACTGCTTGAGCCATGATAAATTAATAAATAAATGGCACCTTTGAATTTTTAAAAATTTTGTTTATCAGCAAAAAGGTAGTAATTCTAACCACTGCCAAACCTCAGTGATATTAACTGCCAACAATGAATTGGTAGGAAATTCAGTTATTATTCACACTTGGTGGCCCCTGTAGGTTGTCTCTGAATACTGCCATCATCAGTTCTGTTCCTCCTCATATTTGCATGTCACACCTTCATCAAATAGTTGAATCGAATTCCCTTCTTGAATCAGGCCAGATCCTGTTGTCTGACTAATAAAATTCTGTGGGAGTGATATTCAGGTTAAGTTTCTTCCTGCACCTTGGAATGCTCATTCTTGGTACTTTCCTTCTTGGAACTCAGCTATCATGCTGTGAGAAGGCCAAACTACCAGAGGAGTCCATGTGTAGGAGTTCAGGTTTTGAGCTTCCAGTTGACAGACAGCATCACCTGCCAACTTTGAATGAGCCATTTGGAATATCTCTAGCTTACTCAAGCCTTTAATGACTCCAGTCTTAGCTGTCAGAGATCCTAAGTTAGAACTGCCCCACAAGGCAGAACAATAACAGAACAGTGACAGATAACATTTTAAGGCATTATGTTTTGGGATGAGTTTTTAATCAGGAATAGATAACTGGAAAATATTCCATGCTTTTGTAAATAAAATTAGTATCTTCTAAGGACTCTGGAGTATACTTTTTGCTCAAGTATTTTTCTTAGAGCCCTCAAATTAATCTGATGAAATTCAGCCCTTTTTGATTAGAACTTGATTCCTCTAATACCTGGACAAAACAGCACAGTAAACTTATTTTACATTAGTATAAGTTAGTTTATAGGATTTTCTGTAATAATATTTTACAAGATTTAGTTAAAGAGACAGTAGTAAAGAGGAATACAGGTTCTAAGGTAATTCTAGAAAGGTTCAGATGTGAAGATGCAGAAGGACACTGTGCTAATCTGTACTGAGAAGAAAGGGATCTGATAGGATGTGACGTGTATGTGTGTTGGGACAAGGAAGTACCCACATTATAAACGGGATGACCCTTCACCTCCACAGACAATTTGGAAATTTCTAATGTTTTCTATGTCTCAACTTATACATAAGATTTTTCTGCCTTCTCCTACCAGTCAAAGGGGCCCTCATTCATCTGTTCATTCAATAAATATTTATTAAACATATGCTCTGATCAATGCCCTAAGCCTGACAGTGAGGATACAGTGATGAATAAAACAGACATTTAAAATGCCTGAGATGTGCAGAGGAGAGATCCAAAAGTTCAGTTTTAGAGAAGTTAAGAACCAGATGAAGTGAAGTGAAAGTTGCTCAGTCGTGTCCAGCTCTTTGCCACCCCATGGACTGTAGCCTGCCAGGCTCCTCAGTCCATGGAATTCTCCAGGCAAGAATATTGGAGTGGGTTACCATTCCCTTCTCTAGGGGATCTTCCCAACCTAGGGATTGACCCAGGTCTCTTGCATTGCAGGCAGATTCTTTACCATCTGAGCCACCAGGGAAGCCCAAGAATAGGATACTAATGTTATTTATGCAATGATTGAAGAAAATTGGATGAGGTACTAAGGCCTAGCCAGGACAAGATTCTTCAATAATATAATCAATATTCCTCAAAAAATAGAAATATGTATGAATATTATCTACCTGAAATGTGGGAGACCTGGGTTTGATCCCTGGGATGGGAAGATCCCCTGGAGAAGGGAAAGGCTACGGGATCGCAGAGTTGAACACGACTGGGGGACTTTCACTTTCATGAATATTACAAAGCCATAAAAACAAGGAAATCTTGCCATTTGTGGCAATCATGGATAAACCTTGAGGGCATTATGCTAAGTGAAATAACTCAGAGAGAAAGACAAATACTGTATGATCTCACTTATATGTGGAATCATGGACTCTAAAAATTAAAACAAGAGAAACTTATAGAAAAAGAGGTATTTGTGGTCACCAATTATAAGATAAATAAGTAGTGGGGATGAAATGTACAACATGATAACTATAATGAACACTTCAGTATAATATATATGAAAGTTATTGATAATAAATCCAAACAGTTTTATCATGAGGAAAATTTTTTTTTCTTTTTTTTCCCTTTTGTACCTGAGATGATGGACGCTAACTAACTTACTGTGGTAATCATTTCATGATATACATAAGTCAGATTACACTGAACATAATCCAGTGTCCTATGTCAATATAGTGCTTAATTTAAACTTACACAGTGTGTGTGTGTGTGCTAAATTGCTTCACTCATGTCTGTCTCTTTGCGACCCTGTGGACTATAGCCCACCAGACTCCTCTGTCCATGGAATTCTCCAGGCAAGATACTAGAGTGGGTTGCCATGCCGTCCCCCCGGGGAATCTCCCTGATGCAGGGATCAAACCCAGTTTCTTCTGTCTTCTGACTGCATGGGCAGGCAAGTTCTTTACCACTAGAGCCACCTGGGAAGCCTCAAACTTATAATAGTGCTCTATGTCAATAATACTGCAAGAAAACCAAAAAAAAACCATGATCAACAGTCTGTCCAGGCAGCTTGCTCCAAACCTTTGTGCTAGAAGTGGCTCTCTGGGCAATACCGTTTCTGGGTATTTGACTGAAGCAACTTACAGAAAAACACTGTCCTTCATCAGTTCTTCCTGACATTACAGGCTTCAGCATTTTTATGACCATGACTCATGACTCCAGGACCACAATCCTTGTTCTGACTCATGAACTACGTCAGTCTCCCAATCTGGCATCCTCTCACACGGTTCCCATTTCTCATTTTTCCTCCCTGATCCTTTGGCTCTGATCTCTTCTCTTTAAACTCATAGATCAAAACTTCTTTCAGCTCCTTTTATTTTAAAATGAAGACCATTAAAAAGTTGCTATCAGAAATAATCTCCAGACTCTAGCAGCATAAAACTGTCCTTTTCCTCAAGTTCTAGTCTGAATTTTATCTCAAAGAACAGAAAAAAAAAAATATGTAGTACAAGCTGAGTGACTTAGTTGGAATACTCTGGTTAAAAAATTATGTGTCAGGGTCTTTAGTTTTTTGCAAAACACAAAGTTAAATAATTCTAGAAAAGGAAAGTAACTGTGTAAAACTCGGAAGGAACACTGTTGTACTAAAATATTCAAAACAGTCATTCTTTCTGAAATAAATACAATTACTTTCTCCCTTTGTGCACAACCATGACAAGTCCACAGAAGAGGCGATGAGAGAATTATCATAATTTAGACAATATAGTCAATAAAGCTAACCTTACTGTCACTAAAAACCTCCCAATCCATTTAAAGTAAGGAAATAAACACTCAGAGCTTTTGGCTATAGCTGCAAAGATAAATGAAGTAATGGAGTTACATTAAGTGGCTTAGGAAGAGAGCAAATCTAACCATAGATGGGAAACTATAAAAATATATGAACTAATTTTTGTCTGATACTTGCAGATAGGAAGAACAAAGAGAAGAAATAGATCCAGGCACTTTTCTATGGAAATATTATTTGCATAAATCATCACTGAAGAAAGTCCCAATGACAATATACTACCAAAATTTTTATTTATGTATTTGTATTTAAGCTTAATATCCTTCCAAAGAATTGCAAGAATCATGGACCAGTGCTAATCAAAGGCGATCTTTATACTAAAGATAAAATAATTAAATTACAGTACTTCAAGAAATAGAACTTGGGGCCTTAAAAACGATTGGAAATAAGAGCAGTAGCCAAAATTCTGTTAGATTTTAATTTTCAAGTATGCTAGAGGATTACTTCTTCCACAGTGATACTCAGGGAAAATTATTTTATCTGTACAGAGACCCACAGAAAGCTGTGAAATTCTAAAACAGCTAAGATTCTATCCTCTGTGTTTTGGCTACAAAAAGAGAGCAAAGGAAAGGAGAAAAAAAGCAGTCCAGCAAAAAAATTGGGACTGGGAGATTTGCTGCTTTGGGCAAACTCAGAAGTATGCAATATTATCTGTGGCTCACTAACATTACAAAAATTCCCCAGTTATAGAACTTGATTCAAATTTCTACTTTTTCCTCTCTGTCTATTGGAAAGAATTAGTTCAACTTGCTGTTGCAAATATATTATGTGATATCATTATATGATATTTATGCAGTTTTGAAGGCACATAATTATATTGAGATAAACACATAATTATTAAGCAGTTGGCTTCTTTTTTAAGCTTATAGTATATTTATTTTACAAATGTGTCTATTTCAAAAGCCTAAACCAACAACTTTACTTTTAAAAAAAGAAAAGAAGCAATAATACATAACATATATACTTTGATTGACAAAGATCTCTAGACATTAAAGTGGACTAGGCTAGAGAAAGAAAACCTTCTAAAAAGAAGTACAAAACTACAAAATAACAATGTCACACGCTTTATGAAAATAAGAAAAACTCATTAAACTGGAATCTCAAACTTCAAGTGATTATCTGACCGAATTGTACAAACCATTAGTATTACACTGAATCCATGCTTCTAATGGATAAGAAATATCATGCTTTAAAAAAGTAAACTTCTTATATTAGCAATCATTAGGGAGTTGAATCAAGATAAATAACTACTCCTCATCTTTAAAAGTTAAGTAACAGTCACAGAAACCATGCTGTTTATCTGGCCTATTCATTGACAGCCACACAATCTTGCCATGTCTTCATTAATCCCATTCTCTGTTTACAGAATATCCCTCCACCCTTCACCCTGCTCCAGTCCCAATCATGTCTACTTGTCTCATTTGCAGAATACACTCATTCCCCTGAGCAAATCTCACATGTACCCCAGCCCTTGGTCCCTTCAGTACTGAGCTGAATAAAGTAGATAAAGCTAGATAAAGTACCATTATATTATTGACATTTTTATGCTACTTAGTGAACTGCATTATGCTGCCTGGGTGCCTCCAGGTGTGAAGCAGTGTCTTGTTCATCTTTCTCATGGAGTCGTATACCTGACCTTTACTAAACCTTCAAGAAATATTTGTTCTACTAAACTAAATGGAATTTAATTTCTTCCTATTCAGCTTAAGAATCTCTGAAGCCATCTTAATTTGGCCAAAAAGAAAAAGTTGGGAAGAACTGAATAAATGTCATGGAATGAACTCTGTAGTCTTAAAACATGCTCCTCTGTCCATGGAATTCTCCAGGCAAGAATACTGGAGTTGGTTGCCATTCCCTTCTCTAGGGGATCTTCCCTGACCCAGGGATCAAACCTGGGTCTGCTGCATTACAGGCAGTTTCTTTACCATCTGAGCCACAAGGGAAGCCCAAACAATACCAGCAAATCATTTAAAAGCAGTTAAGACTAGTGTCCAATTCCTATATGCATGATCAACCCTCCACTCTAAGACACTAAAACTCTTAGTAAGTGTCCTCAAGGAAATCTCTCTGTCCCAGATCTGACCCAGATCTGCTTCTGCTATTTTTACCTTCTTTTTTTTAAAACCACCCACTAACCTTGTTCTGTTCCCAAATTGGTTCATGTCAGGCTAATTATTTCCTTTTTAAATAAGAACTTCTATACAAATCTCAGAGAATTCTGTCTCTTCTCTAACTGATCCAAGCTGATTTTAATGTAGTAACTTTCTCAACTATAGTCCTATAATCCTAATACATTTGTATGTTGGCAAATTTTCCATAAATGTTGTTCTTTTCTAATTTCATTTCTGCAAATATTTTTAAGCAGCTGCCTAAAAATTCCCAGAGATAGTTTCTCTTTGTACTTCTGAAGGCCACTTTGATATCTGAGAGAAGAAAATAACTTCTAAGCTAAATAAAACTCTTCTCCCAGAATTAGAGAGAAGAAAAATTCTATTGTTACATGGCATTTTTCCAAGTACATTTATGTATTAGCTACTTACATATTGCTATTTCCAGTACTTACATAGTGTATAAAACTTATTTACAATGAATCATAAGTCTCTATTTAGATATAAAATTTATTCAATATTGGATTATATTTTAATATGATAAGTTGGGACAAATTGCAGAAATTAGCTAAAACAAAAGTCAGCTCACATCATGGTTGGGTCTTCTGCAAACTTTTCAAAACAAAAAGCCTTAAAAATCTTTCTTTTTTTAAACAGAGACAGTAGTAGTAGTAGTACTTAAAGTAATAGTTACTATCTACTTTCATCACAACTATTCATGTGGATACTCACAAGATACTGCTTTCCATGCACTTTAAGCAACAGTTTTTAAAAAGTACATTCATGTCACTTCTAAAAGGCCAAGAGAAATAGAAAAGTATGTGCACTAAAACATCTCAAAACAAGCAGTAGAAAGATAACCTATAGGCAACCCAAGAAAGAAAAAATTTTAAATTTTAGAGGTGAGAATTACATGTTTTAAAAAAAAATGATTAAAATAGGAAATAAAAATCTTTACGAAGTTCTTAGCCAGGTATTTGTTCTTCTTTTAAAATGAATTCAAAAGCCTGCATCCAATAAAACTAAATCTGCTGGATTGAATTTGCAAGTGAAACTCTATTCAATCACAGAGAACATTTTTCAGAAATAATATTGGGGAAATAATGGTAATAATGGAAAAGCTGGATTTTATAAAATTTGATTTAAAACCTTTCCAACTATAAAATAATAGACCCTTATTGTAGAAAAGGCTCCGGGACTAGGACAAGAGGTAAGACATGTGAATGAAGTCACTAAATAAAAACATGCATAATTCTATCTCGATACAGGTATAATACAGAATGATACCTTCAAGTTTTTCTTCGCATATGCTTTGGTTGGTTGTTGGTTTAGTGACTAAGTCCTGTCCGACTCTTGTGACTCCATGGACTGTAGCTCACCAGGCTCCTCTGTTCATGGGATTTCCCAGTCAAGAATACTGGAGTGGGTTGCCATTTCCTTCTTTTACTATCTGAAGTAATATTTAGAATTAAAAAGTATGTGGGTTTTTACCATTTGATATTAGAGTTTAAGTATTTTCTGTGTCATTGATTTATTTGCAGAGAATTGAGATCCAATTAAAAATGGCTTAAACAAATAAAGGTAAATTTTAACTTGTACAAATAAAAAAGTTGCTGAAAAGGCCAGGAGTAAGCTGCTTGGGCTTCTGTGCTCACAGGAATTAATCAAAAATTCATCTTTAGCTACCTCTTAGCGATGATTTTTTCCTGTGTTGATTTCATTCTCAGTCACTTCTTCCTACAAGATGGCAAAAGAACCCTAGAAGCTTTACATTTACTTTTCATTTAGAAATTCCCATGGAAAGCTTCTGCCTCTTCAGCAGTACTCCCAGAGAGTATTCTCAGTGGCATCCTTCACTCTATCTAGGGGGATATAGCATTGATTACTCAGTCCTTAATTGCCTGGAAAATTTGGGAGTCATTGGCATGAAGCTGAATAAAGTTCTGAGGCTGGATGAAATGACTGTGTAGGGAACAAGTACAGATACAGAAAAGTCTGAAAAATAAAACCTAGCTCACACAACTAGACTTGTAAGTAGATAAATATTTGGTGTAGAACAGTTAGTTGTGGATTTTCTTTTGTATAAATTCCATAGTCTTGGTGAATAGTCAGAAAGTCCATGGACTAAAAAACCCATGTAGTCTAACATGCCAAGGTTAGGCTCAAGGTGATCAGTTTTCAGAAGAAACTATTTCAACGGATATCACCAGAAAATCAATATCACAAAATCCAATTAAAATAGTAAAATTAATATTTACTAAATGGGTTCTACAAAAGCCTACATTCAGCTTTAAAGAAAAAATTCATGGCTCAGTATCTAACAACTGTAAATTCCTCCATGGTTAAACAGTTGAGTAAGATATTCTGCTCATCCTCAAAATCAAGTTTAATGATACATGGGAAAACATGATAAAAGACAAACTGTCATCCAAGATTAACATGTATTTTTGCACTTGATGTAAAACTGCCACTTCTGAGAACATTCAACGTCTTTTGAAATTTTTATCAGCAAGATCAAACTGCACAAGACCAGAATTTTTTAAAGTAATTTATACTCTATAACAGTTTATACTCTTTCTTGGCATGACAGAAAATAAAATATGAATAGCTTTCTACTATGTTAAGCTCATGTTATAATGAATAATTTGTAATATTTCTTTTGGAATTTGTAAATAGTATAAAGTAACCAGCATTAAAAAGTTTATATAAGTTAAGGGGGAATGTTTATATAAGTGTATCTAAATATCCAAACTAGCTTTTGAACATACTATGATGATGCATTATCTATATTATTGCTAGGGGAATTCTGAATTGTACAGAAGAACTCATATTTCAATGTTTTGTTAGATTTCTCTATTAAAATAAGAAATTATTACATAACTTTGAAAATTAATTCTTGGTCTAAAAAGTCATGCAGTCCCAATTTGGAAGACAATCAAAATTTCACAGTGGTAGAAACATATTCTGAATAACTCAAAGCAAATGTGTTCATTAGTTCAGTTGTATCAGATTCTTTGTGACCCCATGGACTGTAGCCTGCCAGACTCCTCTGTCCACAGAATTCTCCAGGCAAGTATACTGAAGTGGGTTGCCATTTTCTTCTCCAAAGGGTTTTCTCGACCCATGGAGTGAATTCGCATCTCCTGAGTCTCCTGCGTTGCAGGCAAATTGTTTGCCACTGAGCCATCAGGGAAGACAAATAAACATCAATAATATTCTTTATCTGCAAAGAACTAATCATTAATAGAAGATAATGTTTACATTTATTCTACATATTTCTGATTTACAGGACTTTTCCAGATACTTCTGTTTTATAGGACTTTTTCAGATAGTAATTATGTAAAAGTAATTTCTGGTCTTAAGTACTAGAAAAATATATCAACGATGTCAAATTGTAATATGCAAAAAGATCAACTCTTTTTTCTTTATTTTAAAAAATATAGATTATTTGGGCCTCAATCTGAAAAAAAAAAAAAAAACTAAAATAAGTCTAAGGCATCAAGATTCTAAGTATGGAAACCCAAGTGTCTCTGCAGTCTTTAGACTAAAATTAAAAAACAAAAATAAAAAAAACACCAGTGATGATGAGAAACTATTTCACAATGCTAGAGAGGAGGAGAACTTGCAGAGGCTGTTCAGGTCTGTTCCATTGTCAGTCATGTCCGACTCTTTGTGACCCTATGGATCGCAGTACGCCAGGCTTCCCTGTTCATCACCAACTCCTGGAGCCTACTCAAACTCATGTCCATCAAGTTGGTGATGCCATCCAACAATCTCATCCTCTGTTGTCCCCTTCTCCTCCCTGCCTTCAATGTTTCCCAGCACCAGGGTCTTTTCCAATGAGTCAGTTCTTCATATCAGGTGGCCAAAGGATTGGAGTTTCAGCTTCAACATCTGTCCTTCCAATCAATATTCAGGACCAATTTCCTTTAGGATGGACTAGTTGGATCTCCTTGGAGTCTAAGGGACTCTCAAGAGTCTTCTCCAACACCACAGTTCAAATCATCAATTCTTTGGCGCTCAGCTTTCCTTATAGTCCAACTCTCACGTCCATACATGACTACTGGAAAAACCACAGCTTTGACTAGATGGACCTTTGTTGGCAAAGTAATGTCTCTGCTTTTTAATATGCTGTCTAGGTTGGTCATCGGAGAGGCAATGGCACCCCACTCCAGTACTCCTGCCTGGAAATCCCATGGACGGAGGAGCCTGGTAGGCTGCAGTCCATGGGGTCGCTAAGAATCAGATACGACTGAGCGACTTCACTTTCACTTTTCACTTTTCACTTTCATGCATTGGAAAAGGAAATGGCAACCCACTCCAGTGTTCTTGCCTGGAGAATCCCAGGAACGGGGAAGCCTGATGGGCTGCTGTCTATGGGGTCACACAGAGTCGGACACGACTGAAGTGACTTAGCAGCAGGTTGGTCATAACTTTTTTCCAAGGAGCAAGTGTGTTAATTTCATGGCTGCAGTCACCATATGCAGTGGTTTTGAAGCCCCAAAAAATAGTCTGCCACTGTTTCCACTGTTTCCCCATTGATTTGCCATGAAGTGATGGGACCAGATGCCATGATCTTAGTTTTCTGAATGTTGAATTTTAAGCCAGCTTTTTAATTCTCCTCTTACATTTTCATCAAGAGAATCTTTAGTTCCTCTTCGGTTTCTGCTCTAAGGGTGGTGTCATCTGCATATCTGAGGTTATTGATATTTCTCCCGGCAATCTTGATTCCAGCATTTCTCATGATGTAATCTGCATATAAATTAAATAAGTAGGGTACAATACAGCCTTGATACAGCCTTGACATACTCTTTTCCTGATTTGGAACTAGTCTGTTGTTCCATGTCCAGTTCTAACTGTTGCTTCTTTACCTACATACAGATTTCTCAGGAGGCAGGTCAGGTGGTTTGGTATTCCCATCTCTTTCAGAATTTTCCACAGTTTGCTGTGATCCACATAGTCAAAGGCTTTGGCATAGTCAATAAAGCTGAAGTAGGTGTTTTTCTGGAACTCTTGTGCTTTTTCGATGGTCCAAGGGATGTTGGCAATTTGATCTCTGGTTCCTCTACCTTTTCTAAATCCAGCTTGAACATCTGGAAGTTCATGGTTCAGGTTCTGTTGAAGCCTGGCTTGGAAAATTTTGAGCATTACTCTGTTAGCGTGTGAGATGAATGCAATTGTGTGGTAGTTTGAATATTCTTTGCATTGCCTTTCTTTGGGACTGGAATGAAAACTGACCTTTTCCAGTCCTGTGGCCACAGCTGAGTTTTCCAGATTTGCTGGCATATTGAGTGCAGCACTTTCATAGTATCATCTTTCAGGATTTGAAATAGCTCAACTGGAATTCTATCACTTCCACTAGCTTTGTTTGTAGTGATGCTTCCCAAGGCCCACTTGAGTTTGCATTCCAGGATGTCTGGCTCTAGGTGAGTGATCACACCCATCACAGTTATCTGGATAGTGAAGATCTTTTTGCATGGTTCTTCTGTGTATTCTTGCCACCCCTTCTTAATATCTTCTGCTTCTGTTAGGTCCATACCATTTCTGTCCTTTACTGTACCCATCTTTGCATGAAATGTTCCCTTGGTATCTCTAATTTTCTTGAAGTGATCCATTAGCAAAAGTGAAATCTAGGGAGAGAAGATAGATAGATCTGACAAATAAAAATTTAAAGTATGTAAGAAACACTGGTCAAAAAAACAAAAACAATAAATTATTAAAACTATTTAAAAATAAAAGTCACAGTTAACTATGATACATTCAAATATTCAAAAATCAATTAAAACAATAAGCATGTTAAGAAAAATAAGAAGAAGCCAGGAGGATTAGATAGGGCCAAGAAGTATTTAGGTTTGCGGGCATAAAGGATCATAAAGCAAACTGAAGTTTTGAGGAGCAAAGTTAGAAGGTAGAGTAGCGGAAAGACTAAACAAGTCAATACAAAGAACACCGCACTGATGTCAAGCTACTGACAATTCATGAACTTCTGCTGCTGAAATGATTAGCGCTTCCTTGGATCAAGTTCCATTTGTATAATGCTCAGCTGTGCTATGGTTTCCATTCTTGGAACCCTATTCCATCTCTGTCTCTCTAATTGCCCTAAATGTTTCCTTATCATAAATCCCTCATTATTAAGTCAATTTGAGTGAGTCTCTGTTTCCTTTAACTGAAAGATCATAAGAATTCTATCAAATGAATCAATCTCAGTGAATAAACTAATATACATTTGTTCTTGAAAGTCAGAGGAGTGTCCCTCATTTTTCCCTAGTAATAGGCAGTGGCAAGGTCATGATATACGACCAGCTAAATGATTACATTTTATATTTATAGGCAAGAATCCATTACATAGATTGTAAGCCTTTTACAGGGAGGAGCAATGTCTTTTTACTTTTAAGCCACCAGTACATTACATAGTCACTGAAGTTGCTCAGTTCTGTCTGACTCTTTGTGACCCCATGGACTGTAGCCTGCCAGGCTACTGCATCCATGGGATTTTATAGGCAAGAATACTGGAGTGGATTGCCATTTCCTTCTCCAGGGGATCTTCCCAACCCAGGGGTCAAACCTGGAACTCCCGCATTTCAGGCAGACTCTTCACCATCTGAGCCACCAGGGAAGCCACATACATAGTACTGCATAGTTGACAGGCTGTGTGCCTGAATTTATTGTGATCTCTCCATATTCTCTCTGGTCCTATTTTCAATAGAATTAGAAACACACAAATTCTAAAATTGAGATACGAGATTTGTGTAACCAGCTTTTCTCTTAACTAAAACTACCATTATTTCAAATCAATGCTCTCATTTTAAAAACATGTTTTTAATGACGTAATTAAAAGTGCATGCTCAGTGGCTTCAGTAGTGTCTGACTCTTTGTGACACTATGGACTGTAGCCCACCAGGCTCCACTGTCCATGGCATTTTTCACGCAAGAATACTGGAGTGGGTTGCCATTTCCTCCTCCAGGGAATCTTCCTGACTAAGGGATTGAATTTGCATCTCCTGCATTGGCAGGCGGATTCTTTACTGCAGAGACACCTGGGAAGCACAATTAAAAGCAACTTGGTTCTTTCTATTACATCAGTGGCATGCTATTTGATAAATAATGTTTCAGAAAATGTCCAAGGTACACAAATATTCTTGAATAAGTTTAATATATATACACATATACTTAATATACATTTATGTTTTATATGTACAGATTACCATTGGTCATTCATATCACATTGTGTAGCTTTCACATCATGATGCTTTATAATCCTTCAGTGACTTCAGTCAATTCTTCAGCATATCACCTGGTAAAAGTGTGAAACTAGTAGACCAAGATGGCAGATATTAATAGATAAATGATAGATGGATCTATAGATAGATGATAGATAGATTCACAGACTTTTTTACTTGGTATCCTAGACAATTGAACTAATACTATAAATTAAATTAGAAGGCCCTTGAAAGTGTTTATTTGAAGGACGTGTTCATCTGACAAAAATGAAGCTGGGACCCTCTCCCCACACAAAAGCAGATCAGCATCTACTGACTAATGAATGCTCCTTTTTAAGGAAGTTTATAAAGTGTGTTTCCCAAGTATTCTAAAGTAAATGCTTAGTGTAGTTTTAGCTGCATTAAAATTACTTGGTTGCTGAAATTTACTGATGAGATTTATAAGGTAAGATTGATCCAGATTATCTTTTTCTGAAAATGAACATGATTTGCTTAATTCTACTATTAATTCACATAAGCACAACCTTATAGCAAAGAGAATAAAATTTCATAAAAATAAAGCTAGAACAACATCAGACCAAATATTCTCTCCATTCTGGAATCTGTGTTTAAAATAATATTTTGGGAGCATGTTGAAGAGTTTAATATCAATTAATCTCTTTCCTAAAATTTGTATACCAGGAGTCTGACAGTCCATCTTAGCACAGATAGAATACTGTCTTAAAGCACTGAACAGAAACAAACTGTTCTAATGTTTGTGGGTATAAGTTCCAAATATATGCTGAGATTAGGCCTCACTACCATATCTGCTTCATCTAGAACTAAAACTTTAATTAATACAGAAAGTATTGAAAGCATACTTCTTACCAGTGCACTTGGTATCAACAGTCTGGAGAAGATTATAAGAATCCTTTGGCAGAGGAACATAGGCACCACATTGGACCTTAGGCACTGCAAATTCTGGGGAGATGTCACTCTGTATCCTTCTCGATGAAACACCACACATGACCAAGCCTAATCCTACATTTATAATAGCCCTACTGAAATGCAGCTCAAAAATGAAAGAAGCAGTTTCGAGTATAAGTACTATTCATAATTCAAAGGCAGAGGTACCTTGCCAACAAGGTCATCAGAACACAGGAAATGCACTCTCTAAAAGGCATGCTAATCGATGCAGACACTTCAGCTCTCATTTGGGCTTCAGAAAGTTCCATCAACATTGTTTGCAAGCTCAGGAATATAGGTAGACGTTCTGCATGAAAGAGAAACACCTAGACAGAGTGTGGTAGTCAGAAGCTATCTGTATATTGCAAAAGTCAGAGAATATTGTTTGCATGGCAGGGAAGCTTAGGAATTGATTGTTTCAGAGAAGGGAAGATGGCTTAGGATAGCATGGTGTCGACTTGAAAAAATATTCACAGTCTAAAAGTTGAGAGTTATGTTTTATTTAGTGGGAATTTTTAGGACTTCAAGCCCAGGAGACAGCATCTCAAACGATTCTGAGAGAACTACTCTGAGGCGGAGAGGGGAGAAGCCAGGGTATATAGAAGTTTTACAACAAAGGGCAGGAAGTCTAAACATCAAGAGATTATTGTTAATTAACGGAAACCTGATATCTCAAGTTAAAGAATTTAGTGTTTTTCTATGTATAGGCAGCCTGGGCTCATTGAAATCATTCCTTTAATATAAGAACAGTTCATGTTCAACTCCTTCTTCCCTTAGCTGGATAACCTTTGAAACTTACCCACATATTTCCTTACTTTCTTCATCTGTTGGTACTAAAAGTACCTATGTCATAGATAAAATATGTTTTATAATATATCTAGCCATCTGTTAGAGGTAACATAAATAATAAATACACCCTTACTTTTGTTATTACTACAGTTATGAAAGGGAAATTTTTTTGTGGAGAATATAGTACAATGTAAGTAAATAACATACACAACAGACCCAGGACCTTCAAACCCTGGAACTTCCAACAGTGCTCAGTCAATCCTACTAAGAGAAGATAGAGGCAAATACACTCAACATTCAGAAAACTAAGACCATAGCATCTGGTCCCATCACTTCATGGCAAATCGATGAGGAAACAGTGACAGACTTTATTTTTGGGGGCTCCAAAATCACTGCAGATGGTGATTACAGCCCTGAAATTAGAAGATGTTTCTCCTTGGAAGAAAAGTTATGACCAACCTAAACAGCATATTAAAAAGCAGAGACATTACTTTGCCAACAAAGGTCTGTATAGTCAAAGCTATGGTTTTTCCAGTGGTCATGTATGGATGTGAGAGTTGGACTATAAAGAAAGCTGAGCCCCGAAGAATTGATGCTTTTGAACTGTGGTGTTGGAGAAGACTCTTGAGAGTCTCTTGGACTGCAAGGGACTCCAACCAGTCCAACTCCAACCAGTCCATCCTAAAGGAAATCAGTCCTGAATATTCATTGGAAGGATTGATGCTGAAGCTGAAGCTCCAATACTTTGGCCATGTGATGCGAAGAACTGACTCCTTGGAAAAGACCCTGATGCTGGGAAAGATTGAAGTGGGGAGGAGAAGGGTATGACAGAGGATGAGATGATTGGATGGCATCACTGACTCAATGGACATGAGTTTGAGTAAACTCTGGGAGTTGGTGATGGACAGGGAAGCCTGGTGTGCTGTAGTCCATGGGGTCACAAAGAGTTGGACAAGACTGAGCAACTGAACTGAACTGAACACTCAACAAGAACATTATTAATGCTTTTATCTTGCAGGTTCTGCTTTCTTTATATTTCAGACACCACAGAGACTATTTTTCAGAAATCCAGGTTTGGTGCCATAGCCCAATCAATTATCAGTTTGGGGTGGGACATTTGGTTTAGTTTAATGTGATTGCTTTAAAGCACTTGAAAGGGATATAAGAGACCTTCAAGTTCTTAAACATGCCTGATGTTAGCTGATATGTTATTTGTCTGTTTAATCTCTGTTAATATTCTTCATATTCCTGTGTTTTAATATTGACATCTGTAACATGCAAAAGTTGAGCTTCCTGTGGTTATCAGTACCTCAGGCACTGCCAGAATGTAAAACTGTAATCTCTTCCTCCTTATCTCAGTCACATTGTACCCCTTAGAAGTGGAACTCAAAATCCATCTGAAGAATGATTCTATTTTTTATGTCCATAACTAGTTGTTATGTCACTTTGGCCTCATTTTCCAAAGATATCTCAGAAATATTCACAACGGATCCATAGGATCCCAGGTACGATGTTCCTTCTTCAGTTGTCCACGCTTTTCAATCATTTTCAGACTCCTGGGCTTAGGGTCTAATGTTCATTCTGCCTGGAAATGCCCTACTCTGCACACAGCCACCTTCTCCTGTCCTTCAGGTTTGTATTAATCTGCAGAGGGTGCTGTAACAAATACCACAGACTAGAAGGCAATGGCACCCCATTCCAGTACTCTTGCCTGGAAAATCCCATGGACGGAGGAGCTTGGTAGGCTGCAGTCCATGGGATTGCTAGGAGTCAGACATGACTGAGCGACTTCACTTTTACTTTTCACTTTCATGCATTGGAGAAGGAAATGGCAACCCACTCCAGTATTCTTGCCTGGAGAATCCCAGGGACAGGGGAAGCCTGGTGGGCTGCTGTCTATAGGGTCACACAGAGTCAGACACAACTGAAAGTGACTTAGCAGCAGCAGCGGCAGCAGCAGCAGGAGGCTTGAATGACAGACATTTATCTCCTCACAGTTCTGGAGGCTAGAAGTCTGAGATCAGTTACCATAGGTTTGCTTTCTGGGCCCTACCTTTAAGACCTTGTTTAACTTCAATCACTTCTTTAAAGACCCTGTCTCAAAAGACAGCCACATGAGAGGTTAGGGCTTTAATATATGAATGGAAGGTGGACACAAGGTCCCTTACAAGGTCCTCAGTTAAAACTTTCTCAGCCAGAGAGTACTACCCTGCTCCCGCCTCTCTAAATTTAATCTCTTCTCTTTTTCTCTCACACTTACATGTTCATTTACTTCAGTGTGTTTCAATGTACATGTTTATATACACATGTAAACATATATATGTAGATTTTATAGTGTTTATTTATTTAGAGTCTCTTCATCACTCCTCTTCACGGATCACAGTCTTGTCGTGGCGAGGGGTTTGTGTAGCTCGGTGAAGCTATGAGCCATGCCCTGCATGGCCACCCAAGACAGACAGGTCACGGTGAAGAGTTCTGACAAAATGTGTCCACTGGAGGAGGAAATGACAAACCTTCCCGCAACAGTATAGACTACATCATAGTCTCTTACACTGTATCCTAAGAGTAAGAGAAAATCCTGTAATATTCACAATTATGTATTCAGCAGTTAGCATAGGGTCTGGCACATAGTGGGCAAGCAATACATACTGTGGTTTTCTCACTCACTTATTTATTGCCTGCGCACATTTTAAGTCAAGATGCAAAAGGAGAACGATTCCTAACATTTACTGAACTCCTCCATGTCCTGGCAGTGTTACAGGCAGTTTTCAAGTGTTATCTCATGTTTATCTCATGTTTAGCAAGTGTTATCTCTTGTAACATGTGAAGTGTTACACTTCACAGCAATGTAAGTTGTTGCCATTTTATCTCCTGGTTGGTAATGCTAAACATTGGCTGCATTTATGATACACAAGAGTGGAATGAATGGGTCAAAACATATGAGCATTTTAAATCTCTTGACACATAGTATTAAATTAATTTTTAAAGAAGTTTTCAATAATTTACACTACCCCCTCCCTACACCCTCACAATTATTAGCATTCATTGGTATTTTTGCTAATTTTAGGGGTAGACATAGGACAGTATTGCTGTATTAATTTGATGAATTTAATTTATTTGGTTACTAATGAGTCTGAATGAGGCAGGAGATAGATGGGTTTGAGGTTAGATATTTACAACTGCCCCCCTGTTCACACTTTCTGGGTTGAAAAAAAGATGGGTCCCAGAATGGACGCTCACTATCAAGCCCAAGTTTACATTTCTTGAGGCAAGGGACAAATGGGCCCCGGGCTACATGCTTATGATCAGATTTGGGTCTACACTTCAAGATCTGCACTTCCATATAAGGAACAATAACAGGAATGGGATGAGTAACTGGACATTGGGTACTTTATGTCAGAAACAAACAGGGTTTAAACCCTGTTAGGAGGTAAAGAGTTCATATATTTCCCATCCTTGGGGCAAGGGAGACGATAACTGAAACTGAAGTCGCTCAGTCATGTCCGACTCTTTGTGATCCCATGGACTGTAGCCTACCAGGCTCCTCAGTCCATGGAATTTTCCAGGCAAGAGTACTGGAGTGGGTTGCCATTTCCTTCTCCAGGGGATCTTCCCAACCCAGGGATCGAACCTGGGTCTCCTGCACTGCAGGCAGACGCTTTACCGTCTAAGTCACCAGGGAAGGGAGACGATACACATGTACAAGTCTTTGAGAGTAAAAAAGGCAGGGAAAGCCAGGCCATAACTCTTGCTAACCTCCCCTCCGGCCCCCCACGATGAAATCCGTCTTGACTGAAGAATGCACGTGCACCTAGGGGAGCATCCTGTGACAAATTAGCCAGGGGAGTCAAAGCAATGAGACTGGCCAAGAAGACAAAGAGCCAGAAGACTGCCCCATTATAAAGAATTTACTCTTGCAAAGGGATGACTCCAGCAACTCTCTCTCAGAGATAGACAACAGGCAACTACAAGGCTTTACCCAGTGGGCCTCCTAAGAGGAAGTACACCTTACCAGACTTGGTGCACAGCCAGGGCCTTCAAGCTCTCTGGAAAGAGTAACAGTCCTAGGAGCCAGGCTCCTCTGATCCAGCCAGGCTCATCTACATATCAGAGATAACCTTATCAGAGACGTTGGAGTCTCCTCCTTCCTCATGTATCCATGAGCTGGCAGTGCGTGCCTGCTAAGTTGCTTCAGTCGTGTTCCACTCTTTGCGACCCTGTGGACTGTAGCCCACCAGGCTCCTCTGTCCACAGAGTTCTCCAGGCAAGAATACTGGAGTGTGCTGCAGTGCCCTCCTCCATGGGATCTTCCCAACGGAGAGACTGAACCCCAGTCTCTTATGTCTCTTACGTTGGCAGGTAGGTTCTTTACCACTAGAGCCACCTGGGAAGCCCTGAAGTGGCAGGAGGGACTCGAAAGTCAAGTAGAGAAGTGTCTTAGGCAAGACTCTTTAATAAAGAGCAGGAGGTGCTGGAAGTGCCCCTAATGAGGTGATCTCATAGGTAGAAGAGCCTGGCTGAACCAAAGGAGCCTGGCTCCTAGGACTGTTACTTCCTCCAGAGAGCTTGAAGGCCCTGGCTGTGCACCAAGTCTGGTAAGGAGTGCTTCCTCTTAGGAGGCCCCCAGGGCAAAGCCTTGTAGTTACCTGTGGTCTAGCCTGAAAAGTCAGGTGGGGTTCTGACATGGAGCTAGACTCCTCTGAGGGAAGCCATTAGCATTCAAGAGTTTAGTTTACTTGGGAATTGTGGGAAATGTCAATGCTAATCAATTGCCTATAACATCAAATCAGGAAGGTGAAAAACCTCATATTTGCCTTCTGCCAAAGCCCTTGTTTGCCCACCTCTGCTTAAGGAGGAATAATGGTTTCTGCTTCTTTTTGGCCAGCTACCCCTTGCCTGAAATACTTATTGGAATCTTACTTGGAATTTTGGTAAATATAATTCTCACATTTTAAGCCCACATGATACAAAATAGCACACAAAGAAAAAAAATAATTCTTGTCAACAAACAAACAAACACAATACATAATACAAAATGTTTCAATGAAGGAATATTATTGCTAGATAGACTCAGTTGATGTCAGATAGATACTTTAAAGTATAGGAAGCAAGATTAGAATGGATGACCACTGGAGGACACTGAGAATTGAGAGTGACTAAGAGGAATGGCGTGGCAACCCACTCCAGTATTCTTGCCTGAAGAATCCCCGTGGGCAGAGGAGCCTGGTGGGCTATAGTCCATGGGGTTGGAAAGAGTCAGACACAACTGAGCGACTAAGCACAGCACAGTACAAGAGGAATGGGGAGACTGAGACGGCCAGGAATAGTCCAAGTGGCCACTTTTAAAATGTGAATAAAGGACTTCCCTGGTGGTTTGGTGGTTGAGTCCCTGATTCCAGTGTAGGAGGCATGAGTTCAATACCTGGTCAGGAAAGGAGACTTAAGATCACCACATGATGAACAGCCAGGGGGGAAAAAAAAGCAATAAATTAATAAAATGTGAATAAGAAATTCATAAAATAATAGATATGAAAAAATTTATAAAGTGAAACATTTAATCTTATTAATAATCCAAGATATGAAATAGACACACAAAAGTTTTGGCCACTTATATTTGCAAAGACTTGTTAATGCAATCAGTACTACCTTTAGATAAGCTATTCAAGGTGCCAAGTAGTTGGTCTTAACTTCCACTGTTAATAGATTTCTTTGTCAATTTTCTCAAAGGCAATTCAAAAGCACTCGCAGAACTTCAAAACTGATTTTCTTTAGCTTCCGGGTCCTAAGTTTAGAAATGCATTCTAGAGGAAAAAAAGTTTGAGTTGCTGGTCAATAGCAACCTAAAATCCAGCATTAAAGGAAAGTTAAAATAGGTATAATTGCCTAAAAGGGGAACTGTTATGAAGCCAATAAAAATTAGACATGGCATAGATTAATTTCATAATAGTGTAAGGGGCATTCTGTAAGTTAAGAGGTACATTTTGTCTGTTATTTATATAGAAATGTGATCAGAAGGAAAAGCACCAAATTGTCATTTGCAATTTGGTGTGCAATTTCAACTGGACAATTTTTCTGTGCAATATTATCAGTGTCTTTTCTCCCCACATTTTGTTATTTTTTGTTTGTTTTCATGAGTTCTATACAAACATGTTTTACTTTTATAAAAATTGAGTTGTTTTGTGAACCTATTTGATATTTTAGTTTATAAACTGAAGTCATAATCAATATTGTTGTATGATTCTTCAGTTTTCCAGCAATTCCCATTAGACCAAGTAGGAAATTAGGTCACCAGGAGTTTGTATTAAAGTAAGATTATATGCAGTTTGGCAAAACAAGTTGGGAGAAAGGCAAAATCCTTAGGGAGTTGGGAAAGTGAGATTCCATGACATCTGGCCTGGATAGAAACAAAAGTTAAACATTGCTCAGTCATGTCCAACTCTTTGCAACCCCATGGACTGCAGCACACCAGGCTTCCCTGTCCATCACCAACTTCCAGAGCTTGCTCAAACCCATGTCCATTGAGTCGGTGATGCCATCCAACCATCTCATCCTCTGTCGTCCCCTTCTCCTCCAGCCTTTGATTTTTCCCAGCCTCAGGGTTTTTTCCAAGAAGTCAGTTCTTCACATCAGGTGGCCAAAGTTTTGGAGTTTCAGCTTCAGCATCAGTCCTTCCAATGAATATTCAGGACAGATTTCCTTTAGGTTTGACTGGTTGGATTTCCTTACAGTCCAAGGGACTCTCAAGAGCCTTCTCCAACACCACAGTTCAAAAACATCAATCCTTTGGCACTCGGCTTTCTTTATAGTCTTACTCTCACATCCACACATGACTACTGGAAAAACCAAAGCTTTGACTAGACAGACCTTTGTTGGCAAAGTAATGTCTCTGTTTTTAACATGCTGTCTAGGTTGGTCATACTTTCCTTCCAAGGAGCAAGCGTCTTTTGATTTCATGGCTGCAGTCACCATCTGCAGTGATTTTGGAGCCCCCAAAAATAAAGTCTGTCACTGTTTCCATTGTCTTCCCTTCTATTTGCCATGAGATGATGGGACCGGATGCCGTGATTTTAAGTTTTCTGAATGTTGAGCTTATAGCCAACTTTCCCACTCTCCTCTTTCACTTTCCTCAGAGGCACCTTAGTTCTTCTTTGCTTTCTGCCATAAGGGTGTTGTCATCTGCATATCTGAGGTTGTTGTTATTGATTAAATGTCTTGGGAATGGTAAAAGAATACTGGGGATGGGTTGGGGAGAAAGAAAGAATTGAGGAACTGAGAATTCTGATGAAATATTTTTTCTTGAGATGGATTCTAGAAGACAGCAACATTCAGAGTGTGGCTGTGGTGGCAGGATGGAAATAGGAGAGAAATAAATATTGCTGTGATTATCAAAGATCTCAGGATGGAGTGCAGGACACATTATCCACAGGATGCAAAGGACACAGTAAGGACACCAAGTCCTCAGTGGACCCAAAAGGGCTCCCCAGAGGAGAGGGAAAGAGAGTGCAGCTGTGGCTTGGGAAGCATACAGGCAGCAACAGTGAAGGAAAAATCAGAATTACAGCATTGCTTCCAAGTTTGAGATTTTCAGAACGTTTCTTTTTTTAACTTAAAAAAAAAATCTTTGATTTTTACCATTTTTAATCATCATCACTCCTTAAAAAATGTGTTCGGATGTAACCAATTTTCCCATGGTACCTTTATGATTACTTAGCTTCTGAAGGGGAAGAGGTTATTGTATCAGTTAATTTACTTCCCAACTATCATTGCAGTGATTAATGACTGACCGTCCAAAGAAGTGTGCTTTTAATTTTTTTTCTCATTAAAATTGTGTAAGGAATGTTGACAGCACCAATTGTACCTTAACAGGCATTTTAGGTTTAAGAATATTTGAGAACCAATCTGTGGATGGTTGCTCCAGTGAATAGATTTCAAATTATGTGAAATTGGTTTCATGTTAAAAGTGCAAGAGTTTGGCCTAAAAATATATTAATTTTATTAAATAGTTCAGTGGTCTAGAGTTCCCTTTGGACAGAGCTAGATAAGGGTAAGGACGAAAGAGAAGACTGCTCTCATGCCTACCCTATGCCCTGGGCTAGTTCAAAGGAATTCTCTAAGGTTATGGCAATCTATGCACCTGAAGGTCATAAATGGGGCCACTGAAGTCAAAGGAACATAGAGTGATTATAACTGATAGTACTTCTAGTTAGAGTTCTTATCAATATATTCTCAAGGTAGGAGCTCTCTGCTCGAGATGTCTTCCTCACCAACATTCCTAGCTCCTCAGTGTTCCTACAGGGACTGTCTTGTTGCAACAAAGGAGCCTGGACTTCATACACAATGGCTTAAGACCTCAAGAGCCAGGGAGCAGAAGTAGCCAGTCCTCCTAAAGGCTGGGCTCAGAACTGGAACATCATATACACCATGTTATACTGGCCAGATGAGTCATAAGCATCCCAGATTCAAGAAGGGGAATAAACATTGTACAGAGAGGGAAGGAACTGTTGACAGCAGCCATACTTCCAGGCACATTTACACAAAGAGTTGGTGGGCAGGTGGGGGCTGTATCATAAAGGTATAGAGAAGAGCTATTCTTAGAAAATTGAGGAAGAAGTTAGAAAATTACTTGAAAAGATGGATAATATGATAGAAACAAACATTAACTCTGTGGTGAGGACATAAAAATGATTAGACATGAGAGTGCTATGAACTGAACTGTGCTCTCCAAAACTCCCTTCCAATTTATACATTGAAGTCCTAAGCCCTAGTGCTTCAGAATATGAATGTATTTGTGGATAGGATCTTTAAAGAAGTTATTAAGGATGGCATCACCGACTCAATGGACGTGAGTTTGAGTGAACTCCGGGAGATGGTGATGGACAGGGAGGCCTGGCGTGCTGCGATTCATGGGGTCGAAAAGAGTCGGACACGACTGAGCGACTGGACTGAACTGAACTGAAAGTAAAATGAGGACTTACAGGTGAGCCTAATCCAATATTACTGGTGTTCTTTTAAGAAGAGGAAATTAAGACATAGAAGTCACAGGCCAAGGAAAGAACATGCGAGGACACAGATAAAAGGAAGCTACAGACAATCTAACAAGAGAGGTCTCAGAGGAACCCACACTAACAGACACCTTGACTTTGGACTTGTAGCCTTCAGAACTGTGAGAAAATAAATTTCTGTTGTTGAAGACACCCAGTCTGTGGTACTTTGTGATGGCAGTCCTACCATTCAGTATCAGTAATATAATCAGTATCCTCAAGACACTTAACTCCACTGAAGGTATAGACAAATATATAGACATTTCTAATACCTACAACAGGGGTAGACACATGATGCTATGGGAGCATATGAAATAGGCATTGTATTATCTTAGTTTCCATTTTGTACAATACCATAATATCTCTGAACAACAATGAATGTCTCATTGTTTTTTATGACACTAAAATAAGAGTGTCTACATAAAACAATGAAACATAATAGATACCCAACACATATCAGCTCTTTAGAGACTTCCTTTATGCCTATTGTATACACACACTGTGCTGTGCTTAGCCGATCAGTCGTGTCTGACTTTTTTTGACCCCGTGTTCTATAGCCCAACAGACTCCTCTGTCCGTGGGGATTCTCCAGACAAGAATACTGGAGTGGGTTGCCATGCTCTCCTCCAGGGGATCTTCCCAAGCTGGGGATTGAACCCAGGTCTCCCGTATTGTAGGCAGATTCTTTACCATCTGAGCCACCAGGGAGTCTGTCTACCCATGGGAGGAAAAAAAAATGTAGAAAGCAAAAGTGGAAGAGTCTTAAAAAACGTTCCACTGACCCTACCTACTGGTTGCACACCCAGGGTATGACGACCTGGCCTTGGAGCCGTGGCTCATGGAGGAGAGGAATCTGTCACCACTAAATGGCTGCTCCTACTGGTTGCACACCCAGGGTATGACGACCTGGCCTTGGAGCCGTGGCTCATGGAGGAGAGGAATCTGTCACCACTAAATGGCTGCTCCCACTGGTTGCACACCCAGGGTATGATGACCTGGCCTTGGAGCCGTGGCTCATGGAGGAGAGGAATCTGTCACCACTAAATGGCTGCTCCCACTGGTTGCACACCCAGGGTATGATGACCTGGCCTTGGAGCCGTGGCTCATGGAGGAGAGGAATCTGTCACCACTAAATGGCTGCTCCCACTGGTTGCACACCCAGGGTATGACGACCTGGCCTTGGAGCCGTGGCTCATGGAGGAGAGGAATCTGTCACCACTAAATGGCTGCTCCTACTGGTTGCACACCCAGGGTATGATGACCTGGCCTTGGAGCCGTGGCTCATGGAGGAGAGGAATCTGTCACCACTAAATGGCTGCTCCTACTGGTTGCACACCCAGGGTATGACGACCTGGCCTTGGAGCCGTGGCTCATGGAGGAGAGGAATCTGTCACCACTAAATGGCTGCTCCTACTGGTTGCACACCCAGGGTATGATGACCTGGCCTTGGAGCCGTGGCTCATGGAGGAGAGGAATCTGTCACCACTAAATGGCTGCTCCCACTGGTTGCACACCCAGGGTATGGTATGACCTGGCCTTGGAGCCGTGGCTCATGGAGGAGAGAATCTGTCACCACTAAATCTGTCACCACTAAATGGCTGAATCTGTCACCACTAAAATGGTTGCACACTGGTTGCACACCCAGGGTATGATGACCTGGCCTTGGAGCCGTGGCTCATGGAGGAGAGGAATCTGTCACCACTAAATGGCTGCTCCCACTGGTTTGCACTGGTTGCACACCCAGGGTATGACCTGGCCTTGGTTGCCAGGGTATGACGACCTGGCTCATGGAGCCGTGGCTCATGTGAGGAGAGGAATCTGTCACCACTAAATGGCTGCTCCTACTGGTTGCACACCCAGGGTATGACGACCTGGCCTTGGAGCCGTGGCTCATGGAGGAGAGGAATCTGTCACCACTAAATGGCTGCTCCTACTGGTTGCACACCCAGGGTATGATGACCTGGCCTTGGAATCTGCCTGCTCCTACTGGGCTCATGGATGGAGAGAGGAATCTGTCACCACTAAATGGCTGCTCCTACTGGTTGCACACCCAGGGTATGATGACCTGGCCTTGGAGCCGTGGCTCATGGAGGAGAGGAATCTGTCACCACTAAATGGCTGCTCCTACTGGTTGCACACCCAGGGTATGATGACCTGGCCTTGGAGCCGTGGCTCATGGAGGAGAGGAATCTGTCACCACTAAATGGCTGCTCCTACTGGTTGCACACCCAGGGTATGATCTGACCTGGCCTTGGAGCCGTGGCTCATGGAGGAGAGGAATCTGTCACCACTAAATGGCTGCTCCCACTGGTTGCACACCCAGGGTATGATGACCTGGCCTTGGAGCCGTGGCTCATGGAGGAGAGGAATCTGTCACCACTAAATGGCTGCTCCTACTGGTTGCACACCCAGGGTATGATGACCTGGCCTTGGAGCCGTGGCTCATGGAGGAGAGGAATCTGTCACCACTAAATGGCTGCTCCTACTGGTTGCACACCCAGGGTATGATGACCTGGCCTTGGAGCCGTGGCTCATGGAGGAGAGGAATCTGTCACCACTAAATGGCTGCTCCTACTGGTTGCACACCCCCTACTGGAGGAATTGTCACACCCAGGGTATGATGACCTGGCCTTGGAGCCGTGGCTCATGGAGGAGAGGAATCTGTCACCACTAAATGGCTGCTCCACTGATGACCTGCACACCCAGGGTATGATGACCTGGCCTTGGAGCCGCCGTGGCTCATGGAGGAGAGGAATCTGTCACCACTAAATGGCTGCTCCCACTGGTTGCACACCCAGGGTATGCTCCTGACCTGGCCTTGGAGCGGGCTCATGGAGGAGAGGAATCTGTCACCACTAAATGGCTGCTCCTACTGGTTGCACACCCAGGGTATGATGACCTGGCCTTGGAGCCGTGGCTTGGAGCCGTGGCTCATGGAGAGGAATCTGTCACCACTAAATGGCTGCTCCTACTGGTTGCACACCCAGGGTATGATGACCTGGCCTTGGAGCCGTGGCTCATGGAGGAGAGGAATCTGTCACCACTAAATGGCTGCTCCTACTGGTTGCACACCCAGGGTATGATGACCTGGCCTTGGAGCCGTGGCTCATGGAGGAGAGGAATCTGTCACCACTAAATGGCTGCTCCTACTGGTTGCACACCCAGGGTATGATGACCTGGCCTTGGGCCGTGGCTCATGGAGGAGAGGAATCTGTCACCACTAAATGGCTGCTCCTACTGGTTGCACACCCAGGGTATGATGACCTGGCCTTGGAGCCGTGGCTCATGGAGGAGAGGAATCTGTCACCACTAAATGGCTGCTCCTACTGGTTGCACACCCAGGGTATGATGACCTGGCCTTGGAGCCGTGGCTCATGGAGGAGAGGAATCTGTCACCACTAAATGGCTGCTCCCACTGGGTGCACACCCAGGGTATGATGACCTGGTTGCCTTGGAGCCGTGGCTCATGGAGGAGAGGAATCTGTCACCACTAAATGGCTGCTCCTACTGGTTGCACACCCAGGGTATGATGACCTGGCCTTGGAGCCGTGGCTCATGGAGGAGAGGAATCTGTCACCACTAAATGGCTGCTCCTACTGGTTGCACACCCAGGGTATGATGACCTGGCCTTGGAGCCGTGGCTCATGGAGGAGAGGAATCTGTCACCACTAAATGGCTGCTCCTACTGGTTGCACACCCAGGGTATGATGACCTGGCCTTGGAGCCGTGGCTCATGGAGGAGAGGAATCTGTCACCACTAAATGGCTGCTCCTACTGGTTGCACACCCAGGGTATGATGACCTGGCCTTGGAGCCGTGGCTCATGGAGGAGAGGAATCTGTCACCACTAAATGGCTGCTCCTACTGGTTGCACACCCAGGTTGCACACCCAGGGAGAGGAATCTGTCACCACTAAATGGCTGCTCCTACTGGTTGCACACCCAGGGTACGTGATGACTCTGGCCTTGGGCTCATGGAGGAGAGGAATCTGTCACCACTAAATGGCTGCTCCTACTGGTTGCACACCCAGGGTATGATGACCTGGCCTTGGAGCCGTGGCTCATGGAGGAGAGGAATCTGTCACCACTAAATGGCTGCTCCTACTGGTTGCACACCCAGGGTATGATGACCTGGCCTTGGAGCCGTGGCTCATGGAGGAGAATCTGAATCTGTCACCACTAAATGGCTGCTGTCACCTAAACTGGTTGCACACCCAGGGTATGATGACCTGGCCTTGGAGCCGTGGCTCATGGAGGAGAGGAATCTGTCACCACTAAATGGCTGCTCCTACTGGTTGCACACCCAGGGTATGATGACCTGGCCTTGGAGCCGTGGCTCATGGAGGAGAGGAATCTGTCACCACTAAATGGCTGCTCCTACTGGTTGCACACCCAGGGTATGATGACCTGGCCTTGGAGCCGTGGCTCATGGAGGAGAGGAATCTGTCACCACTAAATGGCTGCTCCTACTGGTTGCACACCCAGGGTATGATGACCTGGCCTTGGAGCCGTGGCTCATGGAGGAGAGGAATCTGTCACCACTAAATGGCTGCTCCTACTGGTTGCACACCCAGGGTATGATGACCTGGCCTTGGAGCCGTGGCTCATGGAGGAGAGGAATCTGTCACCACTAAATGGCTGCTCCTACTGGTTGCACACCCAGGGTATGATGACCTGGCCTTGGAGCCGTGGCTCATGGAGGAGAGGAATCTGTCACCACTAAATGGCTGCTCCTACTGGTTGCACACCCAGGGTATGATGACCTGGCCTTGGAGCCGTGGCTCATGGAGGAGAGGAATCTGTCACCACTAAATGGCTGCTCCTACTGGTTGCACACCCAGGGTATGATGACCTGGCCTTGGAGCCGTGGCTCATGGAGGAGAGGAATCTGTCACCACTAAATGGCTGCTCCTACTGGTTGCACACCCAGGGTATGATGACCTGGCCTTGGAGCCGTGGCTCATGGAGGAGAGGAATCTGTCACCACTAAATGGCTGCTCCTACTGGTTGCACACCCAGGGTATGATGACCTGGCCTTGGAGCCGTGGCTCATGGAGGAGAGGAATCTGTCACCACTAAATGGCTGCTCCTACTGGTTGCACACCCAGGGTATGATGACCTGGCCTTGGAGCCGTGGCTCATGGAGGAGAGGAATCTGTCACCACTAAATGGCTGCTCCTACTGGTTGCACACCCAGGGTATGATGACCTGGCCTTGGAGCCGTGGGCTCATGGAGGAGAGGAATCTGTCACCACTAAATGGCTGCTCCTACTGGTTGCACACCCAGGGTATGATGACCTGGCCTTGGAGCCGTGGCTCATGGAGGAGAGGAATCTGTCACCACTAAATGGCTGCTCCTACTGGTTGCACACCCAGGGTATGATGACCTGGCCTTGGAGCCGTGGCTCATGGAGGAGAGGAATCTGTCACCACTAAATGGCTGCTGGTTCTGAAGTTCCATGAAGCTGATGATATCCTTAAAAATATTCTTGATTAGCTCACTCTGCTCAAGATAAAAAGCATCTTCTCAAGATTAAACTATGAGAGTGAAGATTAGTAAATAGCCTTTTTCTCATTATTTTTAAATAATATGAAAATATAATATTTAAATAATTCTAATGCCTACTTAAAGAATCTGTTTCATCAAAGTTTATAAAGGAGGAAAGGTTTATTGAATGGAGTTCATTCTGAAGGGAATTTATCTTTTGGGAAATATTTCTGGAAATGGTCTATCTAATAAGATCAATTATCAATTCATATCATTCATCAGAGAGAAGTTATTTATACTTCTAATTTATTGTTTGAATTAAGTATTGTTTCTTAATAGTACTTACTACTCAGGGCAGATAAGTAGGGTACAGGTTATAAGCACATAAAATTTGAAACTAGGCTCAATGACTCCTTGAAAAAACACAAACTCAGGGTCATGTCCAAAAAGATATAAAATAAATGCTTTGGTAGTCAGTGTTTACAAAAATTATGCTGGGAGTAAAAATGTCCTTGCATATTCTCTATATTTTTGGGGCTTGCTCCAGCAATCACTGTAAGCAAATGAAGAACATAAACACAGAAACACTAAACACCATTTTAGGGCCCCTTCAAACAATCCTATTCTGAGAAAATTCGAGGAATTTGAAAGAATTCTATAAAAGTTCCTCTAATACACTTTTGACACAAGAAAAACCTTGCTTGTTGTACTTGTTCTGGCTTCTCTCACCCCTACCTGGTCAATAAACGACCCCTCAGAGGGAAGTTCAGAAAGGTTGTTTATCTACAAGGCCCACACTTTTTATTAAGTAAAGATGAATTCCCTAGTACTACATTTTAAAAGGCAAGACAGATTGCAGTGCCTACTCAGGTGGTGGTCTCACGGCAGCTTTTTCAGAAGGCAGCTGAGGAGGCATGCACTTTTGACTGGGTCAGTGGGAGGACATTTGGCTGATGTATTTTCTCACTCCTTCTGCCCCTGCCTGCATTCCACATTTAATGTGTTCCTTCTCACTTGCTGCCTTTAGCCATTCTAGCATGGCTCCTCCCTCTGTACCACATTCTACACCATCAGCTACGGTCTCAGAAAGTTTAGTGGTGGGACAGATAAAACCCATGTTCTTAATGTATACTAGAGTCTGGGAATTATACTTTAGTCACCAAAATCCTCTCCTCAGATGACAGTAAGTTTCAAGTGCCGTTTTCTGGGTGTCACTTTGTATGATGTGTCCTGCACAGTGACAGTTTAGGTGCTAATTGCTGTGCACGTGACAGTTAGGTATAGTTGTCATCTTGAACAAGCAGAGAGTACATTTATTTGAGCCCTCCATGTTATGATAATGAAATTTATATTCCAAAGGTTTGGTGATACTGAAAAGAAATATTCACTAGTTAACTAATTCCTTGGAGTTCTTGATTGCAAACAACAGAAAATGATTTTGGTTAGCATAAAAGGAAATGGGGACACTTCCCTGGGGGTCCAGTGGCTAAGACTCCTTCGTTCTGAATGCAGGGAACCCAAGTCCAATCCTTGATCAGGGAACTAGATCTCACATATTGCAACTTTAAAGATCCCATGTGCCACAACTAAGAACTGGCTCAGCCAAAATAAATTTTAAAAGAAGAAAAAAAGAAAGTAGGATTTTAAAGAAAGATAGAGGATAGATCAGGGCTACCCTGGTGAGTGGCTTAGCAGTAAAGAATTGGCCTCCAATGTAGGGGCCTTAGGAGACGCAAATTCAATCCCTGGGTTGGGAAGATTCCCTGGAGGAGGAAATGGCAACCCACTCCAGTATTCTTGCCTGGAGAATCCCATAGACAAAGGAACATGAAGGGCTACAGTCCATAGGGTCATAAAGAGTTGGACACAACTGAGCAACTGAGCATGCTTAGGATAGATCATAGAATCAATTTTAGGGCAAGAGGACCAAGCTTGTGAAAAGGACATAATTTAAAAGAGACCAGGCAGAGAACATGGCCCAGGTCTTGTCAGAAAGAAAGTCTAGTCTAGCAATTATAACCCTAGCTACATATGTCCTGCTTCTGTTTCCATGAGTACTTCTAAGTGTCCCTCTGTTCCTCCATCACTTGATCAGGATTCCAAGTACTAAACAAGAGGATCTATTAAATAATAGGCTTTGTTCACATGCTACTAGCTTCCATGAATCAAAGAGAGGATATAACCATCTACTTTATTTTCTATTTTGGGAGATGGAGAATACCCTCAACATAACAAGGAGTTCAGATGCTCGGTAGCCAAATAGTAATAATAAATCTTCAGCAAAGACCCTTTTTCAAGTTCATAAAATTGTGTTAATATTTCTAATAACACAAAAATGTTTAGCTGTCTTTGACATGGTCTTCTCATGAATGGCACTACTATGCCAAAAAAATGTTTTCCACTATATTTATGTATACCAATTAAAGTCATCATCCTTTACTTACAATTTCATTCAAGATATATGGAGTATCAAACAGTATTTATTATAATTTTACCCCAGAGATTCTATGGGTAAATATTCACTTATCGAGTAACTACTATATTCCAGGCACTGCTCTAGGTAAATTATGTGCAGCATCCTAGTTCGTCCCCATAGAAAATGAAAGTGTTAGTAGCTCAGTCGTGTCTGACTCTTTGTGACCCCATTGACCGTAGCCCAATAGACTCCTCTATCCATGGAATTCTCCATGTGAGAATACTGGAGTAGGTTGCCATCCCCTTCTCCAGGGGATCCTTCCAACCTAGGGATCGAATCTGAGTCTCCTGCATTGCAGACAGATTCCTTACTGTCTGAGACTCTAGCAAAGTGAACTCCCAAAGCACCTAGCAAGTTTGGAAGGACTTTGCAAACTCCGTATCATTTGTGAAGAAAATGAGATTCAGAAGGTACATCATGGTCTCAAAGTCACCAAGCTGTTTATATGTGGAGGCAGGACTAGAATCTAAGATTTCCTTTCTGAAAATATGTATTTGGTTACCATAATCATGGATTCTCTATGGGCTGCACCCCACAGACCTACAAGCCTTGTGCCTGCCTAGCTTCAGGACTGAGGAAAGAGCTCAAAGTAAGCAACAGAGACATTAATGGTTTATTGAATCAGGGGAGCTTACACATCTGAAACAAGGCCCTGGAGTGATACTCCACAATGTAAGGTGATGGCAGGCAGGACATGGCAGCAAGTCTGCTCTGGGGGAAGAGAAAATTACTAGTTATAGGGGGAATTGACATCAAATTAGCTCATTGGTTACCAGAGAAACTAGCAGAGGGGCACACCCCTCATCACCTTTATTAAGAACAATCACTAGCTGGGATGAGGGACAGTATGTAGGAAGGTCAGTCATCTGAGTAGGGTGTAGGTGAAACAGACATTGGTTGAGCAGGAGATGTACAGAGAGCAAGAGAACAGCCATCTTGAGTGGACTGACTATACACACACCTTGGCTGGTTTTTTAAACTTAAAAATCTATAATAATTATATATATATATATCTTTGGAATATATGTATGCAATAAAATAATTTTTTAAAAAAAACCTTGGAAATGATAAGTGCAAGGGTGGCTCTTTCTTTGCTAATGAGGTGACTTTAGGATCTCACTCAAGCTGGTTGTCAGGAGAACCAACCATACATTAGAAAATTGAAGCTTTCAGTCCTACCCTCCCACTTCTGGAGAGGGGAGAGGGGCTGAAAGTTAAATCAATCTACAATGGCCAATGATTTAATCAACTATGACTATGCAATAAAACCTTTCAGTTCAGTTCAGTTCAGTCATGTCTGATTCTTTGTGACCCGTGGACTGCAGCACACTTGGCTTCCCTGTCCCTCACCAACTCCCAGAGTTTACTCAAACTCATATTCATTGAGTCCATGATGCCATCCAACCATCTCATCCTCTGCTGTCCCCTTCTCCTCCTGCCTTCAATCATTCCCAGCATCAGAGTTTTTTCAGATGAGTCAGTTCTTCACATCAGGTGGCCAAAGTATTGGAGTTTCAGCTCCAGCATCAGTCCTTCCAATGAATATTCAGGACTGATTTCCTTTAGGAGGAACTGGTTGGATCTCCTTGCACTCCGAGGGACTCTCAAGAGTCTTTTCCAACACCAGAGTTCAAAAGCATCAATTCTTCGGCGCTCAGCTTTCTTTATGGTCCAACTCTCACATCCATACATGACCACTGGAAAAACCAAAGCTTTGACTAGATGGACCTTTGTTGGTAAAGTTATGTCTCTGCTTTTTAATATGCTGTCTAGGTTGGTCATAACTTTCCTTCCAAGGAATAAGCATTTTTTAATTGCATGGCTGCATTCACCATCTGCAGTGACTTTGGAGTCCCCCAAAATAAAGTCTGTCATTGTTTCCATTGTTTCCCCATTATTTGCCATGAAGTAATGGGACTGGATGTCGTGATGTTAGTTTTCTGAATGTTGAGTTTTAAGCCAACTTTTTAACTCTCCTCTTTTACTTTCATCAAGAGGCTCTTTAACTCTTCTTCACTTTCCGCCATAAGAGTGGTGTCGTCTGTATATCTGAGGTTATTGATATTTCTCCCGGAAATCTTGATTTCAGCTTGTGCTTCATCCAGTCCAGCATTTCTCATGATGTACTCTGCATATAAGTTAAATAAGCAGGGTGATAATATACAGCCTTGACATACTCCTTTCCCGATTTGGAACCAGTCTGTTGTTCCGTGTCCAATTCTAAATGTTGCTTCTTGACCTGCATACAGATTTCTCAGGAGGCAGGTCAGGTGGTCTGGTATTTCCATCTCTTTCAGAATTCTCCACAGTTTGTCGTGATCCACACAGTCAAAGACTTTGGCATAGTCAATAAAGCTGAAGTAGATGTTTTCTGGAATCTTGTGCTTTTTTGATGGTCCAACGGATGTTGGCAATTTGATCTCTGGTTCCTTGGCCTTTTCTAAGTTCAGCTTGAACATCTGGAAGTTCTATTCACTTACTGTTGAAGCCTGGCTTGGAGAATTTTAAGCATTACTTTGCTAGCATGTGAGATGAGTGCAATTGTGTGGTAGTTTGAGCTTTCTTTGGCATTGCCTTTCTTTGGAATTGGAATGAAAATTGACCTTTTCTGGTCCTCTGGCCACTGTTGAGTTTTCCAAAATTGCTGGCATATTGAGTGCAGCACTTTCATAGCATCATCTTTTAGGATTTGTAGTAGCTCAACTGGAATTCCACCACTTCCACTAGCTTTGTTCGTAGTGATGCTTCCTAAGACCCACTTGAGTTTGAATTCCAGGATGTCTGGTTCTAGGTTAGTGATCATACCATTGTGATTATCTGGGTCATGAAGATCTTTTTTGTATAGTCCTTCTGCATATTCTTGCCACCTCTTCTTAGTATCTTTTGTTAGGTCCATACCATTTCTATCCTTTATCAAGCCCATCTTAGCATGAAATGTATCTCTAATTTTCTTGAAGAAAATTTCCAGTCTTTCCCATCTATTGTTTTCCTCTATTTCTTTGCATATAAATAAAGCCTTTATAAACACCCAAAATGGGACTTCCCTAGTGACTCAGTGGTAAAGAATCTGCCTGCTAATGCAGGTGTGGGTTCAATCCCTGAGTCAGGAAGATCTTCTGGAGAAGGAAATGGCAACCCACTCTAGTATTCTAGTATTCTTGAATGGGAAATCTCATGGACAGAGGAGCCTGGAGGGCCAGAGTACATGGGTTGCAAAGAGCCAGACGTGACTGAGTGACTGAACAACTACAACAGCAAAATACTCAAAAGGATTGCGTTTAGAGAGTTTCTGGTTTGGTAAACACATGGAGATTTGGAGAGAGTGGCATCCTTTGAGAGAGTATGGAGGCTCCCTTCACCATGCATTGCTCTACACATCTCATTCATGTGGATTTTTATCTGTATCCTATATTATATCCTTTCATAATAAACCAGTAATCTAGTAAGTGAGTTCTGTGAAATGCTTTAGTAAATTAACCCTAAGAGGAGGAACCCCTGCTTCATAGCCAGTTGGTCAGAAGTACAGCCCAAAAATACGGGCTTGGGGTTGAAGTAGGAGAAGGGTTAGGCTAAGACCTGTGGCATCTGATGCTGCCACTGGGTATATGGTGTCAGAGTTGAACTCTTGTACTTCCTGCCATTGTCCAAGAATTGCTTGTTCTCCTTGCCAGAACACTCATTTAAAATTGCCCCAGACTTACACTCATAAGTGAAAATTGACTTGAAAAAATAGATCCTTCATTGTGTCACTGAAAAATAGAACAGAACCTACGGTGCTCTAAGAAAAAGCGGAGCAGGAGATTGTCAATGTGATTTTACATTTAACATTCTTCACTGGGAACCAGAGCAAAGTAGAAAGTCATCTGTCATCAAATGTTGCAAAGGCCACTGCCCTAGTTAAACCACTGTGAACTGGGGCACTTGAGTCTCAGTAATTCAGGACTTTTATTTTCAGCACATGTCCCCATTCATTCCTGTAGAAATGAAGGCCATCTCTTGACTCCAAATGTGCCATTTAACTTTTACACATAACCTGTAACTTTCATTCAAGAGTGAAAACAGAAAAGTGGAAAATGTTACATTCTCAGATAAAATAAATTGAAAGCATTTGAGCAAAAGGGAAAAAGTTTTCGGGCTTATTCCACCAAAATAAAGTGGGTTCCGCCCTGTAGCTCAGATGGGGGAGAATCTGCCTGCAATGTAGGAGACCCAGGTTTGATCTCTGGGTGGGGAAGATCCCCTGGAGAAGGGAATGGCAACCCACTCCAGTATTTTTACCTGGAGAATTCCATAAACAGAGGAGCGTGGAGGGGCTACAGTCCTTGGGATCACAGAGTTGGACATGACTTACTTATTCAACCAAAAAGATGTATCTCTAGTTGTGTACCCTAAGTGCCTTTCACTTTATCATTTGTTCTGTAACACATCCTACTGACCATAAACAGCACTATTAACAAAGGAAAATATCTCCAATCCATACAAATCCGTATAATGCAAACCCTACTTGGAATGAGAGGAAAGCCCTATACTTCATGAGATTTTTTTATTCAAATGCCAACTAGGTCTGACTCTGCATAGCTTATTTCAACTAGAGTTCAGAAATGAACCCAAGAATCATGAAGGTGTCGCTTTATTCCTGTTAGACACTCTGGATTCTTCTTCTATCTTATCATTTTATTATTATTCCCCAGCAGGTAAGGTCTCTGGCTCTTTCTAGTAGTGGCTAAGGTCAAGGGAAAAGGATGATCTGAGTAGAAGTGGTAGACATATTGACGCTCATGGGAAAATGCAAAGCAGTTTTTGCTCAGTAACAGGAGGGTTAAGTTGTGGTTATGGACACTGGAATTCAGTTCTGATTCAAATCCTGGTTATCGACTGAGTAATCTTGGGCAAGTTATTTGGCCAATCTGTAACTAGTAGCCTCATCTGTAAAACAGAGGTGATAAGAAAACTTCATGGAGTTATGGTCAGCATTAAGGGAGTTAATAATGTAAAGCTTCTAGGTCAACGCATAGTAAGTCTTCAGTAAATAACAAAATTATGAAAATTTTGCACATGCATTTTCTCATGTATCATTTTCCAAAATATTTTCATGGAGTTGCCTAGCATTCAACCATCGAGATGAACAAAACCTGATTTAACTTATTGCCTATTGTAACATATTTTTTGATTGTTTCAATTTTTCACAGTTACACATTTGTTTTTCAGATTAACATTAAAGTCATTGCTAGTTTCCAAGAAAAATATTCCTTGATTTTTTTTAATTGGAATTATATTAAGCCTATACATTTATTTGGAGAACATTATTTTACATAGTCCAATTTTCTTATCCTGGGATATAGGATGTCTGTCAACATATCTGATCTTTTTAAAAAGTGCCTCTAATATTTTATAATTATTTTCATAGACACCATTTATATTTATTTTTACATTAATTCTTAGGTATTTTAAAATTCTGCTGTTAGGAACTATTAAATGAATTTATTCTTATTCCTTGCTGTTACAAAATATTTAGTATTTTGTTTATGGTGTTTTATATAAGATGTTATCATTTTTCATAGTAAAAGAATCAAAACTTTTTGGGTATAACTGTTTTTATACACAGAAAAACAATGTGAACCTAAATCCTAAATTTAGAGCAACTTTTACCTATAATATTTTAAAAATTAAAATACTTTCTAAAAGGTAAAAAATTAAAATCTGTAATATAAATATAGCTCTAAGAAATTGTTAGGATAATACCACAGAAAAATTATTATCATAAACAGCATTTTTGCTTCATCTCCCTTAAACAAACAGTAAGACCAATTTAGTCCAAGTAGAAAAAGCAAGAACTTAAGGAAACACTATGATTCGTTAACAGGTTCATTTATTAATTATAAAGTACAGAAGTTTAACACCACAGCACTGCCTTCTCCTCTACATGTTCCTCCTTAGTATCCTTCTCGTAATTCTGTAATTATCTTGTTTATTCATTGCTTACTGTTTTATTGTCTATTTTTTCCCCACTCCCAATGCAATTTCTATTCAGGCTGCAGCCATTTTTGTCTCCTTTACTACAATAATCAACACCCACTGTAGAGGAGGAAAATTTTTTTCTTTCTTCTCTTCTATGTTCTTTGGCTGGCCAAATAATTAAGTTAACATAAGATAGATTAACAGGAGAAAACAAATTTAATTTCATTCATATAGAAGCCCCAAGGATACAAGACTCAAAAGCAAGTTGAGCAACTGAGGCTTATATGCCATCCTGAGCTAAGGAATGGGATAGGGGTCTGGAGCTTCAAAGGGGAGAGGGGTAATTCACAGGACAATCACAGGAGCAGATGTTTGGTAATTATGTATGTGCCCTGCCATATGCACAGGTCTTTCACACATTCACACATCACATGTTCCCCCTTGTCATTGTCTCCTTTCCCCTCCACACCCAGCCCCTCCACCTGCACAATCAATGTTTTCCTCTTTACCTATCATTTGTATTAGCACAAAACCGTCTTTCAATGTCTCTCATCTTAAAATAAAAATTCTTTAATTCAACATCACTCTCCAATGATGGCCCAGTTCTCTGGCTTTTAAAGGGGGAATGTTGTGCTTATGTAAATATACACATATGTATACACACAAATGTATATATATATATATATATATCTATAAAGATGCATGTAGGTTGATAGATATATGATGGGAAGATGTAATTTTCTTCTAGATGTTTCTTTTTTCCAATAAAATAAGAAAAGTCATCAACTAACAGAAAAGAGTATTAGAGATCTGAGTAGTGAAAAAATTGTTGTAGTTATTGTTTAGTCGCTAAGTTGTGTCTGACTCCTTCAATCCCATGGGCTATAGCCTGACAGGCTCCTCTCATGGGATTTCCAAAGCAAGACTATTGAAGTGGGTTGCTACTTCAGGGGATCTTGCTTCTCCAGGGGATCTTCCCAACCCAAGGATCGAACCTGCATCTCCTGCATTGCAGGCAGATTCTTTACCACTGAGGCAGCAGGAAAGCCCTAGTGAAGAAATTGTTTGAAACAATTATCTCAGAAAGTGAAAAAGTGAATTTGGTAGGGTAATACAGTAGGATTTGAAAGGTAGTACAGAGCAGCCGTTTAAGATGTAGTACTATAATAAAGGAGAAACAAGTAGCATTTCCTCCATTCACATTCATCTATTCAGGGAGCAAATGGCAAGCTTACTGAGGACATACATGTTCAAGGGAGAAATTATAGCAATGAACCATGGTGTCTAAACTAAGTAAGAAGGAAATGAGGGCTTCAAACTGGTGAATGAATGCATTGTTCAAATGGAACCAAACAACAGTTGGGGAAGTAAATGAACAGAAGAATAGGAGATTCAGTTCTCAGGTGAATAAAACTGTAAATAATCCTCCCCTGCAATTCTCCAAAGGTCCTGCACAGTGTGACTTTAACCACTTGTACACAGCTTGAAATGTCATGACGTTTTCTCAGAAGGCTCAGTGTGGATTTCCTCTACCCAGTCAAGTATGATTTTACTTCCTTACAATTTCTCAGAAATGCATCCATTAAGAAAAATAGAGTCTATCAGTACAACAACTATATATCCTTTTATCTTAAAGTATTTTAAATTGTTTTAATGCACCAACCAAAAAGCAAATCATCATTCAAACCAAACAGCCTATTAGAGTCCCATCCTTAAGTGCTGTTTTGTCTCTCTGCTTATTATTCTCTTAGCGATAAAAACAGAAATCATATGACCAAATGTGAACGCTAAACCATTTCCAAGATAACCTGAACAGCAAACAAATAGAATCCTGTAATGCCATCTTGAGCGTTCTTCAGAAAACTGTTACGAGGGCAAAGAGTCCATAAAGTAAGGCGCAAGGATAGGCAATGAGAAGTTGCTGTCCTTCCATGGCCAAAGCTGACGTGAAGATTTTGGAGGCTGAGAGACTACACCAGCCAATGATGACCAGTGCCGACACAGTTCCAAAGGTGCCCCTACAGCAGAGACCAAAGAGACGGTTATCTTATACCAGGAGAGAAAGAAGTTATTGAATCACACAGCTGCCTCTAAAATGTCCTTGGTATATTTCCTCCATTTGTAAAATGAGGGTGAAGGGTAATAGGAACTAAAGGCCTCGGCCAGTTAGAATTTTGAGTCAAGTTCACCATTAGAAGCTAAATATTTCATAGGTAGGTAAAAGCTCAGATTACTGGAAATAGGATTGACCTACAGTCACTTTCCGGAGAAGGCAATGGCACCCCACTCCAGTACTCTTGCCTGGAAAATCCCATGGACGGAGGAGCCTGGTAGGCTGCAGTCCATGAGGTCGCTAAGAGTCGGACATGACTGAGCGACTTCACTTTCACTTTTCACTTTCATGCATTGGAGAAGGAAAGGGCAACCCACTCCAGTGTTCTTGCCTGGAGAATCCCAGGGACGGCGGAGCCTGATGAGCTGCCATCTATGGGGTCGCACAGAGTCGGACACGACTGAAGCGACTTAGCAGCAGCAGCACAGTCACTTTCATAAGTCAAAATCACAATTACTAAAATTCTTTTATATGAACTATGTTTAGAGACTTCTTTTATAACTACAAATTTCTATTCCCTGCTTTCTTCCTAAATTTGCCCACTGTATGAGCATAAAAATGACTGGACTTGAATTCCAGTGGGGTTCCCACCCCCCAGTGCTCCAGGGCCATGTCCTGGGTTTTTGTCTGAGACAGCAAAGCCTGACACAGCTCAGGGAGGGAACAGATGGAGCAGGAAGGCACAGATGTGTGTGGCCTCCCAACTCATTGCTGAAGATCCCTTTGGTTGGTGTGGGTGTAGATTTTTATAATATTGAAATGGATTTGTTCAAATTCATATCTTCAAAAAGTAACTATGGAGGCAATTGGTTCTTTAGGAAGAAAGGAGAATGAAGTGACTTGACAAAAATTGCAAGTAAGATGGACATTAAGTCAAGAGCTGCTAACTCCCAGCAGCATATTGTTATGTTTGCCATCAAACTACACTGCCTCACTTGATCTGGTTCAATCTGAAATTGAGGATTGTGCTTATTATTTGTGACAATGACAGAAATACCCACTCTTAACAGTGGAACCAAAGCAAAACAAGTGGAAAGGTACACTGTGTAGTTTGCAGTGGCTTAGGATTGTAAATAAACCAAACACATTTTAAAGCACTCTAATAAATATTATGTCTGTTGGCTTAATTAATGCTATTAGAAATAAAATTTAGAGGATTCAATTTACCAGTTTTTTGTGAACAAAAATGTGAGACTATATATGATTCATTTGAATGTTATAGTGATATGCCCAAAAAGGTAATCTCAGTTTCATGGTCTTTAGGGATCAGTTAGTTGTTCCTTATTAATATAACTTAATGGATTCTTAAATCATCCTTTACATTTCAGAATGAAAGTCTAATGAAAAATATCAGACTACTGATGATTCTCAAAATTTGAGTTGTAGTTTTAATTTTGTTCTTTTAATAATCCAGAGTGATTTAAGATGCCCCAAAGCTCAACTTTGTGAGAAATAATGTCTAAAACATAAAAATTTTTAAATGGCGGATCATTATAGTATTCTTTGGCAAAAGCATCTGACAAAATAGAAATTGTAAAACTGAACTCTCTAGTAACATGTCAAACATCCGTATCAAACAACATAGTAAACAGAAGAGCTAGTTAAAGAACATGATATACAAAAGTCAGGGACAAGACTCAGGAAATATACACCTAACTCACATTGTGGGCTTCACTGGTGGCTCAGACGGTAAAGAATCTGCCCGCAATGCGGGAGACCTGGGTTCTGTCCCTGGGTTGGGTAGATACCCTGGAGAAGGGAATGGTTAACCATTCCAGTATTCTGGTCTGGAGAATTCCATGGACAGAGGAGCCTGGCAGGCTACAGTCCATGGGATCACAAAGAGTTGGACACTATTGAGTGACATTCATTCACTTTTCACATTGTACTTACACATTCAAGGTTTCCATTTGCCATTGTATTTCTCTTTTTTAAGTGTTGAGTACTCACTGGTAAAGTAAGGGTTTGCTCTATGTTATTCTGAAGACCATTACTTCCAACAAACTTAAGGTTACCAGGAGGTAAAGAGTGGGAGGGATAAATTGGAAGTTTGTGAATGACATATACACTCTATTACATGTAAAGTAGATAACTAATAAGAACCTACTGTACAGCACAGGGAACTCTGCTCTGTAGAGGGAAATCTTTCCCCCTTCCCTGGGAAGGGAAGCCAACAATATGAGCTAGAGGTATATTTATTGAAATATATTTAATACCCTGTACTACCCCATATGGGAAAAGAATGCAAAAAATAGTGGATATATATGCAACAGATTCACTTTGCTGTACAACTGAAACTAACACAACATTGTAAGTCAACTATCCTAGAATAATTTTTTTTTAAAAAGTGTTATTTTCAAAATGAAACCGTATTAAAACAGAAAAGCACTTCTATCTATGCATTTCTCAATAATGTTATGAAGAAAATATTTGAGATTATATCTAAACAAAAATATTAGTCTTTCTAAAATGTTTATCTGGCATTGACAAAGTCTGTATAATAACCTATCCAATATAGTGTTAATAACCTAAAACTTGGATCATCCGAGAAAAAAATGTGAATTGTGTCTATATGGAAAAATGAGCACTGGTAGCAAATGATATGTTTCTAATTGGGTTTGGAGCTTGGGAGGTGATAAAGAACTATGGAATTACTTGCTCTCCCCAGCCCAAAGTGGTAGTGCTCTGTATATGCCCTAGGAAAGTGCCCAACAGAAGTGTATTCACTGAATCCTTATGTATATTTTTGAATTACAAATACTAACTGCCCAGGAAGTAAAAAAGAAAAAAAATATTGACTGAGTGTATATGCTATGAAGTTTTCTAGCATCAATATTCTCACCAGGGTTCCTGGGAGTTCTGCACTACAAGGAGCCCAGCTGAGAAAGAACAGTTGCTTCCCTCCTAGAAGGCAGAGTGCCTGGGAGCTGAAGCAATTTGTCAGGATTCACCAGGCACTTACTCTTCCTAATTCAAACAAGTGAATTTTCTGTAGTTGGTTATATTACCCATGGCAATAGTTCATATTGAAGAATGTGACTACGAATGAAGCACCAATTTTAAAGATAACTTGGTTTAATTTATTTTTTAAATCATTGAAATAGGAATAGCACCTGAGCCAAAACCGACCTACTTTCCTGAAACTGTATGTAGCTTTTAATAGCCAGTTTCCCCAATCTTCCTACTAAAATGATCAGAAAGAGGTTAACTGTTGCACTGATGCGGCAAGCTTCAGCGATGTTTGTACATGTGGGGTCAATTACTAACACAGACACTTACTGCAGTGAGAAGAAGATGGCGCAGCTGGAGAGGATGACCATGGGGAGCAGGCAGTATCCCAGCACACTCGCCACGCAGCCATAGGACACTCCTGAAGAGCTCATCAAGTTCAGTAAGGCATGAATACCTAGGCAGCCAATGGCACTCATGCCATACACATAACCAAATTGGACTTTTCCTGCCTGAAACAATGGGAAGAAAACAGTTTGGATACACAATGAACATCAAGAAGAAACCAGATTGTCAACAAAGCAGAGAATACTTTCGAATCATTCAGCTCAATGTTATTCATGTCTTTGGAGTATAAGCATCAGGAGATTGGGAGCTCTAAAGAAAAACTGATTGTAATATAGATTCAGGTCATGAAAAAAATCCCCTCTATACATGGGATGGCACAAGCATGCTTATATCCCCAGACTGATATTTTTATTATAGATTGCCTGTTGGGGTACTAGGCATAGGTGAGGATATATTTTCTTTCCTTATTTGTTGCACAATTAAATGAATGAATAAATGAATAAAAAATTCTGATTTAGTCTTGGAGATTTATAAGACATAATAGTAATATTATCAAACATCTGTTACATTTACTATCTTAGGTCCTGTTCTAGAGATTCTACATAAATTAATTTATTTAATCCACACTATATAATGAGTAGGTATCATTGTTGTACCCATTATACACAGGAAGAAACTGAGGTGCAGAGAGATTATGGGACTTGCCTAAAGTAAAATAATGCTAAGCACTGAGGCTTAGCTTGAACCCAGGCAGTCTGGCTCTACAATTTAGGCCCTTAATACCTGCAGAAGCTCCAATAAGTGACAGAACAAGGGGACCCAGGTGGCGCAGTAGCAAAGAAAATGAAAGTGAAAGTCGTTCAGTCGTCTCTGACTTTTTGTGACCCCATGGATATACTGTCCATGGAATTCTCCAGGCCAGAATACTGGAGTGGGTAGCCATTCCTTTCTCCAGGGGATCTTCCCAACCCAAGAATAGAACCCAGGTCTCCTGCATTGTAGGCGGATTCTTTATCAGACGAGCCACAAATCCATCTTCCAACACAGGAGATGTAGGACACATGAGTTCGATCTCTGGGTCAGAGATTCCCTGAAAGAGGAAATGGCAACCCACTCCAGTATTCTTGCTGGGAAAAACCCCATGAACAGAGAAGCCTGGCTGCTACAGTCCATGGCGTCCCAAAGAGGTGGACACAACTGAGAATGCACACACATGCAAACTAGCATATCCCAAACTTATGTGACTGGAGAATCCTGTTTTCATAATGCCTACTACCAGCTTAACTAAACAGACTTTATGAAAAACTGATTTACATAAAGCAAGCAATAGTGAATCATAAAGGTATTGTTAAAGGAAGTCAGACTAAAGTATTCAGGATAGACTGCTGATCTGAGGATTCATCAGATAGCCGTCACCCGCACAATACTGGAGACTTGTTGCTGAAGCAGCTCCATTAAACTCATCCAGGGAAAGTCACAAACTATTGTTGATTCAATAGAAGATATTTTAATGTTTGCTATCCGAGGATGCCAAATCTCCAGTAAAAAATGCATGTCATTTTTATATATACATTAAGCTGGTTAGAAATTCTAGATAAAGATTGAAGAGGCTGACTCTGATTTTCATGGAAATTATACAAAACCAACAAAACTGATTCTCAGAGAGAGAGCTTTTTAGCTGTCATTTTTTCTTTTCCATAGCTGTTATTCATGAAGTCCTTATATCTTACAGAATAAAGAGATATTTATTTTGTAGTCAATTAACGGAGAATATCATGACCATTTTATTGTTCAAAACTGTCAAGCTATTTTGAATTTTTCTTCCTCTGCAGTTGGGGAAGTTGATCACTACTAAGTTCTTTCACAAAATGTCCCTGGGCTATGCTGCAGAATTCTCTCCTGCATTAGCCATAATAAGTCCTTCTGGCTATTTTGTGAAGTAATGCTGATAATGCTAATGGGTATGCTAAAAGAACCACATCAGTTATGAACTGCACTATTGGGGAGTTTGTTCCACTTGGAAAATCGTGACAATTTCAAATAACTTTCATGTATTAGAGAAACATTTTACTTGACATTTAATTGGATGGGATAATTCAGAGGTACAAATAGTTGTAATGGTGACACACAACTTCCCTACACTCAAAGGACACGTAGCTGGCCCATGACTCTAACCAGTTTTGTGAATGGGGTAAACAGAGGGTGGATTAAATTAATTTGGTAGTAAAATTGTCCTTTTTCATATCAGTTACTGACTTCTCTCTTTATCTCTTTCTCTTGTTAGATTATCCAGTGTGAGGCTTAATTCCATTTGGCAGGGGCCTTTCGCATTTTTTAATTTGTTTCACATTCTAATAAGGGCTTGTAATTGAACTGGAAAATAAATGTTCAATTTCTTTTTACATTTCAAATGTTTGAGATCATCCTTGTACCATTACTACATCTTATTTGAAATACTTCTTATTCTTGATTATGCTTTTATATTGGCCATGCATATCCCTTTTCCAGATCACACTTACAGCTCTACTAGAAAAATTAAATGGAGCCATAGTTTTAAAACATTTGTGTTTATGGTTTGGGGGCTGAAAATAATTTTAAGAGGAAAAATAAGTAAAATTAAATCTGTGTTGAGTGTTTGAAGCTGTTCTTTCTGGTTTGCTTCCTGCAACATGAAGAAAGTCCCCTAAAAGATATTGTGCTTTGTATCAACATAAATCATAAAAATGATGAGTATGTGACTATGAATATTACACCTCTGGAGATAATGAGCAGATTTGAATATTGTTTCTGGATTGAGTCTTGCTTTCTTTATTATAGTGCACTACCAGCTCATAAAATCATCTTTTACATTTTAATTTCAGATATCCAGGACAGGGTTAAAGCCTCAAATGGACTCTGAGTTAAAATATGGCTTTATTAATATCCAGCTGAGTTTTTCAGTCCTTATTGTTCTACAAGTATCAGAATCAATTCCGGAGTAACTGCATGTGATAGTAAAGTTGAAGTGAGAATAGCTGCTTAAAATCTTTGAGAAAATATGAATTTTTACACATTTCCTAAAATTTCAGATTTGAAATGAACCTTAAGAATCACTTGTATAAGCCTTTTTTTTTTGTCTTCAAAGTGAAAAAAAATGGAGGCCTAGAAATAAGAAATAAAAGGTTCAGGATCTTATCTGGAGGCAAAGTTAGGGGCAGATCCAAATTTTTCACTCTCAGTTGAGTTCTTTGTTTGTATTGTTTTACACTTAAAATTGAGGCTATTTAAATAATTCCAACTAACATAATGTACCCAAAAAAGATCTTAATGGGATTAATTTTTTCCTTTAGGAGATGGTAATAGTAATATTTTCTACGAAAAAACAAACAGCTGTTATATTACAAATTACCTGAAAAAGAAACAAGAGTTAATATGTTAAATTAATTGTTTCTGACTATTTGATTAATTGACATGGTCTTACTTGCAACTTAATCTAATATTAATCTAACTTAATCTAATATTATCAAATTACTGTGGCAAAGGCAGAAGGAATGTTTGAAACTGAATTAAAACTCTAGTTGATATAGTGTTATACTTGCAGAGTATTTGCATTTGCTGTAGTTCAAAGGAAGAAATAAGATGCCATAACTAAATACTATTGTATTGGATAAACATGACGTACTTATCGACCAAGTTACAATGCACAAACTAGATTTCTATCAGAATTTTGATTAGTATTATGTACTTAGTAATGCAAAGTGAAAATTAATTTAGTTGCAAATACATTTCATAGCTACTTTTGAGAAGTATAGCTGCATTAGGGGAGTGGATAGCTGTAAGAAACAGAAGTGAACTGAATAATTAATTTAAGGACTTTTCCTAGCATCTTAAATTTTCTGTATCATCTCTCTTGCCAAGTTTACCATTTTGTGCCTTAATGAAACTGTACTTGTCAGACTGGCTTGACCATCTTTTTCATCCTCTGCTTTTAATGTGCTGTCATTACCTCCTTAATGTAAAACCATAAGCCTTTCCTATTTCTTATTTTTCTCTCCTTTTTTGAGGGGGAGAAAACATTTTTCTAAAGTATGAAATAGAATATCTTCTAAACTTAGGAGGAAAAATATTCTTTTTTGGTGACTCCTAATGCCCCATGGAAAAGAAATGCAAAAAAGCAAAATGGCTGTCTGAGGAGGCCTTACAAATAGCTGTGAAAAGAAGAGAAGCAAAAAGCAAAGGAGGAAAGGAAAGATAGAAGCATCTGAATGCAGAGTTCCAAAGAATAGCAAGAAGAGATAAGAAAGCCTTCCTCAGTGATCAATGCAAAGAAATAGAGGAAAACAACAGAATGGAAAAGACTAGAGATCTCTTCAAGAAAATTAGAGATACCAAGGGAACATTTCATGCAAAGGTGAGCTTGAGAAAGGAGAGAAATGGTATGGATCTAACAGAAGCAGAAGATATTAGGAAAAGGTGGCAAGAATACACAGAAGAACTATACAAAAAGATCTTCACAACCAAGATAATCACGATGGTGTGATCACTCACCTAGAGCCAGACATCCTGGAATGTGAAATCAAGGGGGCCTTAGAAAGCATTACTACGAACAAAGCTTGTGGAGGTGATGGAATTCCAGTTGAGCTATTTCAAATCCTAAAAGATGATGCCGTGAAAGTGCTGCACTCAATATGCCAGCAAATTTGGCAAATTCAGCAGTGGCCACAGGACTGGAAAAGGTCAGTTTTCATTCCAATCCCAAAGAAAGGCAATGCCAAAGAATGCTCAAACTACCACACAATTGCTCTCATCTCACACGCTAGTAAAGTAATGCTCAAAATTCTCCAAGCTAGGCTTCAGCAATACGTGAACCGTGAACTTCCAGATGTTCAAGCTGGTTTTAGAAAAGGCAGAGGAACCAGAGATCAAATTGCCAACATCCACTGGATGTATGAAAAACAAGAGAGTTCCAGAAAAACATCTATTTCTGCTTTATTGACTATGCCAAAGCCTTTGACTACTTGGATCACAATACACTGTGGAATATTCTGAAAGAGATGGGAATACCAGACCACCTGACCTGCCTCTTGAGAAACCAATATGCAGGTCAGGAAGCATCAGTTAGAACTGGACATGGAACAACAGACTGGTTCCAAATAGGAAAAGGAGTTCGTCAAGGCTGTATATTGTCACCCTGCTTATATAACTTATATGCAGAGTACACCATGAGAAACGCTGGGCTGGAAGAAGAACATGCTGCAATCAAGATTGCCGGGAGAAATAACAATAACCTCAGATATGCAGATGACACCACCCTTATGGCAGAAAGTGAAGAGGAACTAAAAAGTCTCTTGATGAAAGTGAAAGAGGAGAGTGAAAAGTTGGCTTAAAGCTCAATATTCAGAAAACTAAGATCATGGCATCTGGTTCCATCACTTCATGACAAATAGATGGGGAAACAGTGGAAACAATGTCAGACTATTTTTTTGGGCTCCAAAATCACTGCAGATGGTGACTGCAGCCATGAAATTAAAAGACGCTCACTCCTTGGAAGGAAAGTTATGACCAACCTAGATAGCATATTAAAAAGCAGAGACATTACTTTGCCAACAAGGTCCATCTAGTCAAGGCTATGGTTTTTCCAGTGGTCATGTATGGATGTGAGAGTGGACTGTGAAGAAAGCTGAGTGCTGAAGAATTGATGCTTTTGAACTGTGGTGTTGGAGAAGACTCTTGAGAGTCCCTTGGACTGCAAGGAGATCCAACCAGTCCATTCTGAAGGAGATCAGCCCTGGGATTTCTTTGGAAGGAATGATGCTAAAGCTGAAACTCCAGTATGTTGGCCACCTCATGCGAAGAGTTGACTCATTGGAAAAGACCCTGATGCTGGGAGGGATTGTGGGCAGGAGGAGAAGGGGACGACAGAGGATGAGATGGCTGGATGGTATCACTGACTCGATGGACGTGAGTCTGGGTGAACTCTGGGAGTTGGTGATGGACAGGGAGGCCTGGCTTGCTGCGATTCATGGGGTCGCAAAGAGTCGGACACGACTGAGCGACTGAACTGAACTGAACTGAATATCATTGCTCCCAAATTTAAAGAATGAAAGAGACCCAACACAAGACAACTGGTGACGCCAGGGGGGTAAATGTCTTCATAAAAAATAGAAAACTAAAATGACAGGGGAAATATACAGGTCGAAAAAACAAATCACTGCTTATCATTGCAAGTCTGTTTATTCATAGTAGCCTAACCAGGAACAAGGAGACTCATCTCAGACCTCACAGGATATCTGCAATAGTCTGGAGACACAACCCAGAAAAGAAAATATTGAGTAAATAGGGGATGTTTGTCTAATGTTACAACAGAAATCACACAGAAAGCAAGAAATAAAATTTTGGCCCTATTATTTTCAAATTTCACATGTTCCTTCAACTTTTTCAGATTGATAGTCTTTTTTAAACAACAGAAAAAGGCTTAACAATAAGAAAATCATTTATATGATTTCCTGCTTTGTTGAAAATCTGACTTGGTGATTTGATTTTCAAAATTCTATTTAAATTTACATTTTTTAAAATTTGTCATAAGAAGTGATGACAGTTTCTTTTTGCCATTATGGTTCGAGTAGATATGTCTCTCTTACTAAAAAAAATGTAGTCATGAATTAAACAAGTTTCAGTTTATAAAGTGATATACTACTTTCTGTGTTTACAAAGACAACTTCAAAAAATGACATTTGGAAGGGCATACGTTAAAATCTGATACTTGGCTGTCATGTATACAGAAGTAGAAATATGATATTGTAAACATGAAACTCAGATTATGGTGTAAACCAACGTTACCTCAATTAAAAAAGAAAAAAAGTCTAGAACTGGCTGCTGTTCATTACCAAAAGTAGGGTGGCTCCTAGAGCCATGCAGAACAGGATGGGCCCAGTGAGATCTGTTTCATTCATAATGCTGCCATCTGCTGGCTTCATTGGGTTTAACACTGTCAAGGTTTTTTGCCATATGTGATCAAAATTAATTCCAAGTTCTGCAAAAAAAAAAAAAGAAAAAGAGATAACATAAATATAGAAAAATAAGCATGAGTAATATTCTTTAATTAAAGTTAACTTATTAATTTACAAAGCACTTTAATCTGTTTGTTATACCATCATAGTCTAAAGTTCTATGTAATACGTATGATACAGAGCAACCTTAAACAAAAAGAATGTATATTCCCACACAGTGTCCTAGAGGATATATTTTAGAGATATAGTCAAGGAAAAAATTCCTGCTCTGCAGCAAATATATGGTTAAAATCTAGCCAAAAGTGAAGAAAGAAATGGACATTTTCAGTAAAGATATAAAATATAATGGTAGCTAACAACCCACTCCAGTGTTCTTGCCTGCAGAATCCCAGGGACGGGGGAGCCTGGTGGGCTGCTGTCTCTGGGATCGCACAGAGTCGGACACGACTAAAGTGACTTAGCAGCAGCAGCAACAAACTAAAAGTCCCATCCTATTGCACAGTTATTTCTTTTTCCTGCGTTTTCAACTGCTAACACTTTTGAAACTTGTTCTATGAAACATGCATCATTTTCAAATCAGTTCAGTTCAGTTGCTCAGTAGTGTCCAACTATTTGCCACCCATGGACTACAGCATGCCAGGCTTCCCTGTCCAACACCAACTTCCAGAGCTTGCTCAAACTCATGTCCATCGACTCTGTGATGCCATCCAACCATCTCATCTTCTATCATCCCCTTCTCTTCCCGCCCGCAATCATTCCCAGCATCAGGGACTTTTCAAATGAGTCAGTTCTTCGTATCAGGTGGCCAAAGTATTGGAGCTTCAGCATCAGTCTTTCCAATGAATATTCAGGACTGATTTCCTTTAGGATGGACTGATTGGATCTCCTTGCAGTCCAAGGGTCTCTCAAGAGTCTTCTTCAACACCACAATTCAAAATTATCAACTCTTGAGTGCTTAGCGTTCTTTATAGTCCAACTCTCACATCCACATATGACTTTTGGAAAAACCATACTTTGACTAGATGGATCTTTGTCAGCATAGTAATATCTCTGCTTTTTAATATGTTATCTACGTTGATCATAGCTTTTTTTCCAAGGAGCAAGAGTCTTTTAATTTCATGGCTGCAGTCACCATCTGCAGTGATTTTGGAGCAGAAGAAAATAGTCTGTCAGTGTTTCCATTGTTTCCCCATCTATTTGCCATGAAGTGATTGCCATAATCTTTGTTTATTGAATGTTGAGTTTTAAGCCAGCTTTTTCACTCTCCTCCTTTACTTATATCAAGAGGCTCTTTAGATCCTCTTTGCTTTCTGCCCTAAGGCTGGTGTCATCTGCATATCTGAGGTTATTGTTATTTCTTCTGGCAATCTTAATTCCAGCTTGTGCTTCACTCAGTCAAGCATTTAGCATGATGTACTCTGCATTAAGTTAAATAAGCAGGGTGACAATATACAGCCTTGAGGTATACTCCAGTCCATTTTTCCATGTCTGGTTCAAACTGTTGCTTCTTGACCTGCATGCAGATTTCTCAAGAAGCAGGTCAGGTAGCCTGGTACTCCCATCTCTTGAAGAAATTTCCACAGTTTGCTGGATTTCCCACAGTCAAAGGCTTTAGCATAGTCAATGAAGCAAAAGTAGATATTTTTCCAAAATTCTCTTGCTATTTCCATGATCCACTGGATATTGGAAATTTGATCTCTGGTTCCTTTGCCTTTTCTAAATCCAGCTTGAACATCTGGAAGTTCTCGGCCTATGTACTGTTGAAGCCTGGGTTGGAGAATTTTGAGCATTTCTTTGCTAGAGTGTGAGATGAGTGCAATTGTGTGGTAGTATGAACATTCTTTGGCATAGCCCTTCTTTGGGATTGGAATGAAAACTGACCTTTTCCAGTCCTGTGGCCACTGCTGAGTTTTCCAAATTTGCTGGCATATTGAGTGCAGCACTTTCAAAGCATCATCTTTTAGGATTTGTAGCAGCTCAACTGGAATTCCATCAGTCCCACTAGCTTTGTTCGTAGTGATGCTTTCTAAGGCCCACTTAACTTCACATTCCAGGATGTCTGGCTCTAGGTGACTGATCACACCATTGTGGTTATCTGGGTCTTTAACATCTTTTTTGCATAGTTCTTCTGTGTATTCTTGCACCTCTTTTTAATATCTTCTGCTTCTCTTAGGTCCATACTGTTTCTGTTCTTTATTGTGCCCACCTTTGCATGAAATGTTCCCTTGGTATGTCTAATTTTCTTCAAGAGTCTCTAGTCTTTCCCATTGTATTATTTTCCTCTATTTCTTTGCATTGATCACTGAGAAGGCTTTCTTATCTCTTCTTGCTATTCTTTGGAACTCTGCATTCATATGGATATATCTTTCCTTTTCTCCTTTGCCTTTTGCTTCTCTTTTCTCAGCTAACTGTAAGGTCTCCTCAGACAACCATTTTACCTTTTTGCATTTTTCTTCTTGGGGATGGTTTTGATCACTGCCTCCTCCATCCATAGCTCTTCAGGTGCTTTATCTATCAGATCTAATCCCTTGAAAATAGTTGTCACTTCCACTGTATAATCATAAGGGATTTGATTTAGGTCACCTGAATGGTCTAGTGGTTTTCCCTACTTTCTTCAATTTACATCTGAATTTGGCAATAAGGAATTCATGATCTGAGCCACAGTCAGCTCCTGGTCTTGTTTTTGCTGACTGTATAGAGCTTCTCCATCTTCGGCTGCATAGTATATAGTCAATCTGATCTCGGTATTGACTATCTGGTGATGTCCACGTGTAGAGCCGTCTTTTGTGTTGTTGGAAGAAGGTATTTGCTATGGCCAGTGTGTTCTCTGGGCAAACTCTGTTAGCCTTTGCCCTGCTTCATTTTTTACTCCAAGGCCAAATTTGCTTGTTACTCCAGGTATCTCTTGACTTCCTACTTTTGCATTCTAGTCCCGTATGATGAAAAGGACATCTAATTTTCAATTAGCAGTGTTATTTAATCTGAAGACACTTAGCCAGGGTCTGGTATTTTACTTCCGCTCCTCCTAATGAGCTATGCTATGCTAACTATGTAAAACTCCACGGAAGAGAAAAGGTTCTTTCAGCAAGTAACAGCAATCATGGGTGCACACATATTTCAATCAGGCCAAAGCTCTGTGTTGTTGAGTGTGTGTATTCAGAGACTGAATTCTTGAGACAATTAACCTTTCTCTTTTTTGAGTAGTGATGGTAAAATAAAATAACCAAAATCACTGAGGCCGTGTCTGTGAGTCTAAATTCATTTATACGTTTGTAATTTTTTTCCAGTGCCTTATTTTTCAAAGAATTGTGACTGCCACATTACATATTACATACTCCTCTGCTAGATTCTGTTCCTCTTATATATTTTTCATTAAAAAGAAAAGAAAAACACCCAGACACTTGACATACAGTGAATAAAGAAATAAATTCCAGGATTACATCAGTTACTTTTCTTACCACTCCGATAAACTTTAAGATGTAGAAAAAAAAAAAAAACATTTATAAGGAAGAAGAATGTAATTTCACTAGTTAGGAACCAGTAATTAAGCTGATTTCCCTCCTGCTATCATCTTAAATTTGAATAAGAGTGAGGTGGGGGTTAGGAAAAACTGAAGCTAAACTACTATAAAGTACATACGTTTCAGTTGGAAAGAGTGGAAATCTTTTAGCTGAATGTTTTTACTGAATTTTGCTGTAAGCCCTGGAAGATTTACATGTGTTGGTCTTTCTGACACGCATGGAGGCAAGCACTGTTAGTTTATTTCTACTTTGTGTGTTAGATGGTTGAAGTTTGGGGAGATGAAGTAAGTTTTCCAAAGTCACAAAGCCAGTAATAGAAAATTTAGGTTCCAGCGCTGGAGAATCTGACACAAGAACTCATACTTTTCAAATAAATAAATAGATAACAGTTCAATTTAAAGGATAGATAGAGGAATTGAATAGACATTTTTCCAAAGAAGACATCCAAATGGCCAAGAGGTACATGAAAATGTGCTTAGCACCATTAATCATCAAGAAAAAGCAAATCAAAATCACAAAATCATTTAACACCTGTTAGAATGGCTAACATCAAAAAGAAGTAAGTATTGGTGAGGATATGGAGAAAAGGCAACCCTTCAATACTGTTGGTGGGACTGTTAATTGGTATAGCCACTATGGAAAGCGCTATGGGGGTTCCTCAAATATTATAAAAAAATAGAACTACCATATGATCCAGCTATGTCATTGCTGGGAATATATATGAAGGAAACAAAACCAGGATATCAGAGAGATACCTGCACCTCCACTTTGATAGCAGCACTGTGTATGTCCATGCCAAGTCACTTCACTCGTATCCAACTCTTTATGACCCTATGTACCATAGCCTGCCAGGCTCCTCTGTCCATGAGATTCTTCAGACAAGGATGGGTTATTTACTATTAGTGCCACCTGGGAAGATAGCAGCATTGGGTACAACAGTCAAAACCACCTAAGTGTTCATTGATGGATGAATAGATTTAAAAGTTATGGTGTATATATATATATATACACACACACACACCATGGAGGGCTTCCCTGGTAGCTCAGCTGTTAAAGAATCTGCCTGCAATGCAGGAGACCCCAGTTCAATTCCTGGGTTGGGAAGATCCCCTGGAGAAGAGATAGGCTACCCACTCCAGTATTCATGGGCTTCTCTGGTGTCATCTACTTTCAATGTGTAAGACTTGGGTTCAATCCCTGGGTTGGGAAGATCCCCTGGAGGAGGTCATGGCAACCCACTCCAGTATTCCAGCCTGGAGAATCCCTATGGACAGAGCTTCCTGGTGGGCTACAGTCCATTGGGTCACAAAAGGTTGGACACAACTGAGCAACCAAGCGTGCACATGTGTGTGCACACACACACACAGGAATACTGTTCAGTCATAAAAAATAAAGAAATTCTATTATTTGTGACAACATGAATGGACCCTGGGGGCATTTTTTCTAAGTGAAATAAGCCAGAAATAAAAAGCCAAATACTGCATGGTATCACTTGAATGTGGAGTCTAAAAAAAATTTTTTTTTAAGTCAAACTTACAGAGTCAGAGTAGAAAAGTGGTTGCCATGGGGTAGGGGAAGCAGGAAGAGATCGGAAAAAGGTTAGAAAAGCAGAAAAAGAACCCACCCTTTTAACCATAGCTTTGATTGAGTCAATGTGCATCTAATCTTATAATGTTTGTATTTTTTTTTAAGTGTGTTCAGTTCTCCCATGTGAAGGATTGTATTCCCAAATCATTGGTACCTGGCACTTAACTTCCCTTCACAGGATTTAGTAACCCTCTTTGGTCAAAGAGAGGGTATAGTTCAGTTTCTTCTATAGTGGCATGTACCACCTAAACACCTTGCAGAGCTAACATTCTACACACAGGGTATCAGACGAAATTTCAATGATTGCCATGACATAGAGGGGTCTTGCTCCAATAGGGATCTAGTCAATTTCAGAATATCAGCCAGACATGGCCTGAATTAGGATAGAAGGTGTATCTTTCACTCTTTCCACATCCAGGGTGACAACTGCTAGCCACCCAAACTTGAAAAGAAAGAATACGAATTTAATTTGAATTAATTTAATAGTGAGCAAACAATTTTACAGTTCAACTTTCCTTTTTACTTTTACAGTGTATTTGTATATTTCTTAGTGAACATATACTTTGGAAAATATGAGCAGTTCATCAATTTAAAATAGCTTAGGCTGTCTAATGTGATATTTAAAATAGCAGAAGATTTAAAAAATTGATAAATGCTTAAGTTGAAGTTGATGTCACCTGAGACTTATGTTGTTTTCAAATTTTATTTTCAATTTAGACATTTACATTAACAATGTGCTTTCAGTTTTTACTACAATAAAGTGACTTTTAATTCAAAATAACTTTTTCCTCAAAAAGTGTAATTATTATGCTTGAAGAAACCCAGATGAAAATGTTTTACAAGACATTGTTACTGATTTCAGGCACTTATTTAATGGCATAATTAACTTTTGCATGTTTCAACATTGAGTCATGAAACAGTAAATGAACATAAGATCTAATAAATTTTTTCATAAGAAAAAATATCTTATGTATTTTTAACCAAAATACATTTCCATAATATTTTGTTTTAAAATTTATTACATGGTATGCAAATGAGACTATATGTATTTATCAATTGTAATACTCTAATATAACACCTTATTTTACAAGATAAAAAAGATGAAACTGTTATGAAATTTGAATGCAGAATTTATTGTTTTGCTGTCATCTAGTGGTAGTAAAGTATACAATATATATGCTGTAAAAATGAATTAATACCTTTGTTTTCTATGCAAATTATGGCATTGGCCTTTCAAATATGAACATCAGGCTATGCTACAAATAAAAATACCAAATGTCACAGTAATTTTTTTAGTCTGACAGATTTTAATTGACTATTATTTATCAAGATGCATTTGTTAACACATTGATTGCACATTATCACATAGCACAAGTTATCATTCTTACAGAAAACCAAGCGAAAGCGAGCTTTTTAGCGAGCAAACTGAGGAATAAACAAACATATTTTCAAATAGCATGTTTTTGTGCAAGGGGTAATTATTATAGCTTAATAATTTTATAGGTTGTTTTGGTGTACACTCAATAAAAACTAGCAAATGTCATTTATCATCTTATACTAGAAATCCTGCATATGGTCTTTTTATACCTTTTAGACAGATAAGGCTTGAGGCTTCACAAAGTCACCATGGCTGAAGAGCGTATTGGATCAGAGTCCAGAAATTTCATAGACTCAAAATGCAAAATTATATTAGGTACTGTTATTTCTAATATATATATTTAGTAAGTATAATCACAAAGAAGAAAAAAAAATTATAGGAATTTCTCTGAGCTGGAATAAGGAGGAGGGAAAATCTAATATATTTCCTATTTGAAATTTGAGAAGACATCACAGAAGAATGTGTTATAGTTTAGAATATCAGAATGGAAGTATTTGAGACAAGTAGAAAATATTATATTCAATAAATATTATAAGAAAAATTGATTAACCATAAAAAGTTAAATTCTACTTCATATACTAACTTAAAACAATTTTGAATGAATCAAAAATTTAAGTCCAGAACAAAAAGATAATTTAAAAATTTGAGAATCTATAAGAATCTATAAGATATATATCTTTCTGGCTTTAGTTAGAGCTGGAGAAATATAGTCTAAACAAAGAACAATTGGAAAAAAGTTATCAAGAAAAATATTGTGGGGTTGAAAACATAAATATTAAAATGTCTATATGCTCTAATATCCCATAAATAAATTAGATGGCAAACACAATCTATGAAAAAAGCATGAAATATATATTCCAGACAATAATAAATATCTTTACTGTTTAATATGTCTAGAAATAAAAAAAGAAAGGAAAAGTCTTAAGATTTTAAAAGCAGAAAGACGTAAAAGTCAACAACATGAAAATAAAGTCTAACTTCTCTAGTAACCAAGAAATAAAAAGTATTATTTTTTTGCCTTTTTTGCCTATCAAATTAACAAAGACATTTACTAGTCTACTGTGTAGGTATATTGGCTTATCATTTTTCCAGATGAGTCTGACAGTGTAAATGCCTTTAACCAGCAATCCCAACGTTATAGATCGATCCTGAGGACAGATTCTGTACAGGTCAAAGTTATCTAATGTGATGTTCACCAAAGCATTATCTATTATAAAGGAATAACGTTTAAGATTTAAATTATGATGGTGGTTTAGTCACTAAACTGTGTACAACTCTTGCGACCCCACAGACTAGTCTCCTCTGTCCATGGGATTTTCCAGGCAAGAAAACTGGAGCAGGCTACCATTTCCTTCTCCAGGGAATCTTCCTGACTCAGGGATCGTACCTATGTCTCCTGCATTGCAGATGGATTTTTTTACTGCTGAGCTAGATTTAAATTATGATATTTGTATATAATGGGCTTCCCAGGTGGCTCAGTGGTAAGGAATCTGCCTGCCAGTGCAGGAGATATGGGTTTGATTCCTCAGTCAGGAAGATCCCCTGGAGAAGGAAATGACAACCCATTCTACTATTCTTGCCTGGATAATCCCATGGACATAGGAGTGTGGCAGGCTATAGTCTATGGGGTCACAATGAGTTGGACATGACTTAGTGACTGACCATGCATACACTTGTATATAATAGATCATGTTTTCAAACAATATTTAATGACTTTAAAGAATGCAAAAATAAAAATGCTTATGATATAAGGTAACTTTAAAAAAACCCAAAACTTCATATCCATAGTATGATCCAATTTTTAAGTATTTACAAATATATATATTCAAAGAGAGGCAGTATTTCATTTTTAAGTGTGTATGTATATATATATATATTCATAGAAAATAGAATAAAGGCTGGAATAAATATTATCAAATCATTAATGATAGTCATGTCTCAGAAACAAAATTTTCAGGACTTTATATTTTTATTCATATGTTTCTATATTTTCCAAATTTCTATTTTTGAATATAGATTACTTTTATAATTAGACAATTGATAAGTTTTTTTTTTTATTTTTAAGTAGAGATGTTGGCAGGGTCATGGCAAATGCCTAATGAAAATAGCTTATAACTTTCAGGGGTTAGGTATCAGAGGTAGAGGCAACTTAGAATGCATGGTTAAGCATAAAAGATGCAAAAATTTAACTGGCCTCTGAAGTTCCAACAAATTGATTATATAATTCTATATGTACTTTTCTGAATAGTTTACATCTTTATCCTCTTCTTAATTTTGAAGGCAAACAGAGAAGAATGTTTTAATATCAGGTAGCTGGCTGTGTCCAAACAATGATCTTTTAATGTAAAATACTGGGAACGTTAACCTATCTGTTTTCATTGGACAACATAGAAAAGAGAGCAGTTAGCCTGTGAATATTTCTCCTTGGCTCCCAAATTTAAAACCTCCTTGAATTTTAGTTTTGTAGCATCATACTGTGGAGAAGGAAATGGCAACCCACTCCAGTATTCTTGCCTGGAGAATCCCAGGGACAGAGGAGCCTAGTGGGCTGCTGTCTATGGGGTCGCAGAGAGTTGGACACGACTGAAGTGACTTAGCAGCAGTAGCAGCAGCAGCATCATGTTGACATGCCATAGGAACAAAAGTAGCAGACATAAATTGGCTGAATCTCAAAAATTTTTTAAATAAAAAAAAAGAACCAATGGATGGGAGATCCCTGAAATCTTTGGAGGAAACGTCCATCTGCAAGGGTCCCCAGGTTTCCTTGCCACCAGCAGTGCTACTTACTGGAGTCATATTCCTCCTTACTTAGTCATACCTAGATGAGATGAGGGGGCTCACATGAGCCAGGAAGGAGGAAAAAACAAAAAAAAACTCGCTTCTCCATGATAACAAAAAAAAGTATATTGAGAAACTACCCCTGTTGCCCCCAGGCAAGCATAGCAGAAAATAGTAAAACATGCTGCTATAAAGTAGCTTCATTAACTAGGTGGGAAGAGTGGTTACTTTGATATAATTACTTTGCCTGAAGATGCTCACTGTTGTCTAGAGATGGCCAGGGAGTCCACATGTAAGAAACAGTGAAGAAACATTTAAAAACTGCAAGACCAACATAGTGTTAGCACCTATCTACTTCAGATTTTCCCCACACAAACAGGAGACGAACTCCCATTGGTTTAAATGTATCTGTCTGGCAGACTCTCGTTTATATGTGGAACAATCATATAAAACGCTATATGCAGCATGCTGATAGTATGCATTAAGTGCTGATGATTGCTATTACTATTCAAGCTGTACACACATTAATAGCACTTCCTTAACTTATCTTCTAGTAAAGGAGGCTCTTCTTCAAAGCTGTCAATGTAAGAAGATGGTGAATAATAATCCTGGTTGGATGCTGGCTGAAAAAACTGTCCTGAGTAACCTGATGATGCGAGCATCTCTGCTGGGACAAAGGCAGGCTGAGGCTGTTCACTGGCTTGTTGTCTAGAAAAAGGAAAATATTGATACTGATACATCTAAGAAAGGGATATCATGATAAAGCGGGGAAGGAAACTATAATTTTCCTTTTATAATTTCTCCTGGTTTTTATGACTATTCATCCATGAAAAAATTAACTTGCTTGAAGTTTAACCTAAACAAACAAACCAAAAAATGAAAAGTAACTAGTTGTGAGAAAACTCTCTAGAAAAACAATCCATACTGACTAACATGCACTGATTATTTGCAATGTGTTGGACACTTCACATTTTCTCACCTAATTAATACTCTGCAAAGTAAAAACTGTAGTTTTAATCTCATCTTACAGAAAAAGAAATACAGATTCATGGAGACTGAATGACTTGTCTGGCAACACACAATAACATTCAAGTGCTGGACAGTGAACTGAAGCTGTCTGTCCGAGCAGTGCCCTTCTCCCTACATGATGCTGCTTTTCCACTGATTTTCAGGGATATCACCAAATAGGACATTCCCTATAAATCTGGGCAAAGAGCAATTAAAAAATCACAGTCATACTAAGTGAAGCAAACCAGACAAAGACAAATATCACATAATATTGCTTATATGTGGAATCTAACAAATGAACTTATTTACAAAACAGAAATAGACCCCCAGACATAGAAAAGCTCTGGCCCTTCCCAGACAGTTATTTCCAATCAAATTATCTTTGAGTCCCTGACTAAAAGTCTTTCATAGCTGGCTTCACTGTTCCTCTTTTGAAATATGTGATTTAGTTTTGTCAAAACATAATGTTTCAACATTTACTTGATTGTGCTTTTTTTAAAAAATTTTTACCATTTATGCGAGAAAAACAATCTTAGTAAATAAATTCTTAAAGTTAGAGAATGGGAGGAAGATATGGGGGCTAGTCTACAATGTTATCTGGTCATTTCAAACAGTTTTTAACTAAAGGAAAGGAAAGAAACATAAAGAATGGTCCTTGATTACAGAGCATCTTAGTTAGCCCTTTGGGAAGGTAAATACTAAAATTTTAATGATTTAAAACCCAACACATTATTCCAAATTACTGAATTAGACCAAAATAAACACTGGACTCTGGCAAGTGGGATTTAAACATTAGCTTTGTTAGCAGGCATCTCTTCTAAAAATTATTTCGAACAACTGTGAAGTGACTGCAAAAAGTTCCCTTAGAACAACTGGCAAAATTTTGATCACATTTCCCTTCTTTTACTTTCTGACTCTATGTATTATATTTCTGCCTGTAATGATATTCATCTCACACGCTAGCAAAATAATGCTCAAAATTCTCCAAGCCAGGCTTTCAGCAATATGTGAACCGTGAACTTCCTGATGTTCAAGCTGGTTTTAGAAAAGGCAGAGGAACCAGAGATCAAATTGCCAACATCTGCTGGATCATGGAAAAAGCAAGAGAGTTCCAGAAAAACATCTATTTCTGCCTTATTGACTATGCCAAAGCCTTTGACTGTGTGGATCACAATAAATTGTGGAAAATTCTGAAAGATAGGAATACCAGACCACCTGATCTGTCTCTTGAGAAATTTGTATGCAGGTCAGGAAGCAACAATTAGAACCCGACATGGAACAACAGACTGGTTCCAAATAGGAAAAGGAGTATGTCAAGGCTGTATATTGTCACCTTGTTTATTTAACTTATATGCAGAGTACATCATGAGAAACACTGGACTGGAAGAAACACAAGCTGGAATCAAGATTGCCAGGAGAAATATCAATAACCTCAGATATGCAGATGACACCACCCTTCTGGCAGATAGTGAAGAGGCACTCAAAAGCCTCTTGATGAAAGTGAAAGTGGAGAGTGAAAAAGTTGGCTTAAAGCTCAACATTCAGAAAATGAAGATCATGGCATCTGGTCCCGTCACTTCATGGGAAATAGATGGGGAAACAGTGGAAACAGTGTCAGACTTTATTTTTCTGGGCTCCAAAATCACTGCAGATGGTGACTGCAGCCATGAAATTAAAAGACACTTACTCCTTGGAAGGAAAGTTATGACCTACTTAGATAGCATATTCAAAAGCAGAGACATTACTTTGCCAACAAAGGTCTGTCTAGTCAAGGCTATGGTTTTTCCTGTGGTCATGTATGGATGTGAGAGTTGGACTGTGAAGAAAGCTGAGTGCTGAAGAATTGATATTTTTGAACTGTGGTGTTGGAGAAGACTCTTGAGAATCCCTTGGACTGCAAGGAGATCGATCCAACCAGTCCATTCTGAAGGAGATCAGCCCTAGGATTTCTTTGGAAGGAATGATGCTAAAGCTGAAACTCCAGTACTTTGGCCACCTCATGCGAAGAGTTGACTCATTGGAAAAGACTCTGATGCTGGGAGGGATTGGGGGGCAAGAGGAGAAGGGGACGACAGAGGATGAGATGGCTGGATGGCATCACTGACACAATGGACGTGAGTCTGGGTGAACTCCGGGAGTTGGTGATGGACAGGGAGGCCTGGCGTCCTGTGATTCATGGGGTCGCAAAGAGTCGGACAAGACTGAGCGACTGATCTGATCTGATCTGATCTGAATGATATTCCCATAGTGGGATGTACTCTGAACCAAGTAGAGTGGTTAGCAAACAGGACTTCTAGAGTCCAAATGTCTGCATTCAAATCCCAATTTTATACTCTTAGGCAAACAGTTTCACTTCCTATGCCTCTGTTTATTCATCTGTAACATGAGGACAATAATAGAACTAATAAGGTTGCTGCTGCTGCTGCTGCTAAGTCGCTTCAGTCGTGTCCGACTCTTTGTGACCCCATAGACGGCAGCCCACAAGGATCCCCTGTCCTTGGGATTCTCCAGGCAACAGCACTGGAGTAGGTTGCCATTTCCTTCTCCAAACTAATAAGGTTATTATGAATTAAATTATCTGAAATAAACAAAGCACTTAGATTAGTGCTGGGCACATAAGAAGCAATCAATAAACATTAGCTAAGTGTCCGTATGTCCTCTTCCTGAGACTGACTCTGAAGCATTCTAGACACCTTCCTCACTCCCTGGAACAGCATCTTCTGTATTTTTAAGTAGTTGTTTTCCAGTCTGCCACTTCCTCATAGAAAACAACATTAATCAGAGTCCAAGAGCTTGTATTCCTTCTGTGCTGATCATCTCTAGCTTTTTCCCACTTCGGTTCCCCTGGAACACCCACACTGACTTTCACAATATACCACCCAACCTGTGTTTTCCTACCAGGAGAAATCTCCACTATACACATGCCAGGATTTCTATCCACAACCCATGAAGCAATGGCCATACCTGGTCCATATACAAACTCTCTGAGTACTCACGAATTCTTCAGTATTCCCCTTTTCACCACCTATAGCTGGGGTTATACAATTCCAACCAGCCTGAAGAGACTTGTCTTTACTTAGATGATATTGTGTTGAGATATGGCATGGCCTCCATGGGGAAAATGTTTTTACCTGTTTCTGTAGCAATAGGACTTAACATTCACCTCCCAGTGTAAACATGGAAGATAGAAGATCACTGTTAGGTGACTCAATTATAATTTCTGTGGTTGCAGAATTATGTTTCTTGCAGTCAGGCTTCTGTGTCCCATCAGATGATCACTAGCTACATATTTTATTAGATGGAAGTCCAAAACTATATGGACTTCTATCATGATGGTCGATTGATGCTACTTTTCTTTGTCAGTCTGATCCCAGGGGAATGGGGGTGGTGCACTGACTCCCAGTGTCCCATTTTATCTATATAAGTCTCCAGGTAAGCCAGTAAACAGACATTCTAAGTATCCTTGATTATACAGGGTGAGTTTGATGGCAGTGTGTTTTAGGATATGGTAGCCAGGGGGTTTGGCTTGTTTAACATGCCCAGATTCTGGCTCAGTCAGCAGGTACACATAGCTATGTGGCATTGACAGAGATCTCTAGGGATTCAGAAAAGCTGATTCAGTATGTATTTGCTGAAGGCCTCCTGAAACTTTTAAAGGGAGTTTTCCAGGTGTCACCTTTCTGCAGAAACCACAGTTTATTACTCTAAATAATTGGAAGATATTTCTCATTTCAAAAACTGGAAAACTACAGTGAGAAAATACAGCCTAGATAATTGGCTACAAGCATTGAAAATAATGCCTATCTGAATGACTGGACAGTTAAGCTCTTTAATGAGAAACCTCCACATTAAACTAAGAAAACTTTATACAAATATATTTATTCATAATAAACACATTCAACCAGCTTCAGATCACAATGCCATTTATTGAGCAGAATAAGTTGTTTTTTGGATGTAATTTCATATTGGGGAGGAGAGGATGGGGCAGGGGGCAGAATGAGAAAAATAGACATATTGATTATAACCTGCTACTGGATTCCTATGTCTTTAGCCAGTATGGTCAGCATCTTGTTCTGATTTGGGATATATTTTAATTGAACTATTCACTGTATGAATAAAAGATCAAATATCAAGTCATTTGATGCAAACCAGTAAGTCACTGACCTGACTCCATGTTTTATGTACCTCATAAAAGTACCACAGTTAATACACCCTTTTCTAATTCCTGAGACTTGAAGCATGGGTTGGAATTTAGGGTTGCCACAATTCAAATCAGAACTTGGATTTAAATGCTAAGCAACTGAAGTAGGCTAAGCATTTAAAGCATAAGTAGGCATAAGCATAAGCAGGCATCAACTTGATAATGTAATCATAACTTGTCCTCACTTGGTTATATTAATTTTCATCTTCTTGTTACCTCAACTTCTGTTGATATGGGCAATCAAATGGAAAAAAAAAACAGGGTGGGGTAGAGTAGAAGAGAAGGCTCTAGTTTGAGTCCCTGGTTAAGGAGAGAGCTTTGTCTCTATTTTATCAGACATTTTAGCTTTGTTTAGTCTGAAAACGTAGATTGCAGACCCTACCCAGGTGCTTATTCCATCTGGAGACAAGAGAAAAGAAACAGCAGGTGACTGGATTCTTTCAATAAAACAGGAGCACAGAGCTGAAAAATTCTGTTAGATAGCTCTCGTGTGGATTATATATTTTGAGCTACCCTCTTGTAATACCTTCATGCTCAAACTACTTCGCATGCCATCACATACTTTTCTGTTTTTTCCTGATTGCAAATTGTAAATCATAAAAGAAATAAAGTTCTTTTCCTGTTGTTGAATTCTGCAATGAGCCAATTCTAGACAGCCTATTCCTTCTCCCTTATTTTTCTTATAAATATTTTAAATATATTTAATTTGCCTGGTAATATTCAGATATGATGGCTCGAACTGTAAAGGATCTGCCTCAATGCAGGAGACCTGGGTTTGATCCCTAGGTCAGGAAGATCCCCTGGAGGAGGACATGGCAACCCACTCCAGTATTCTTGCCTGAAAAATCCCATGGACAGAGGAGCCTGGCGGGCTAACATCCATAGCGTCGCAAAGAGTGGGACGTGACAGAGCGACTAACACTTTCACTTTCATAGATAGATATATGGATTTTTTTCATTCTAAGAAATTCTTATGGCAGCTTGACTAACGCTAGACAACACAGACTAGGGGCATAAAAGAGTTAAAATTCCAAATATTTAACTTTAATAACCATTTTAAAAAAACCTTATGGACCAATGGTTTTCCCTATCGCTTTACAGCAGCAGTTCAGCATCAGCCCTTAGGACACAGCTTGTGAAAACAGCACGTATCTGCCTGTGTCTGTAGGAGTCATCAGCCCATGAAAACAATGTCAAGATTGTCCAGGGTGTAGTTGGAACAGAAGAGTCACCACTGCCAGTTATATTTATTGTTTTATTTTTTCTCTTTATTCTTAAGTTTTCAAGGTACTTATCTGTGTGTGAAAAATACACTTCAAGAATTAATACATTTGAAATGTTTGCTATGAAGTTTTTTGCCCTAAACTTGTTGGAATGGCATAAAAAACACACATCCCGGTTTTCCTAAGATGATCCAGTTTATTCTTATTGTATCAACATTGTTACCAATAACACAGATTTTACTTTCAAAATGTCTTGATTTTACAATAAATTATATGACTACCTTAGTTCTGGGTCTAATCCTGTACCCTAGGGCTAGTAGGCTAACCTCATTTTTTACTGGCTATATGACCTTGGAAAAGTTCTCTAATTTCTCTGTATTCCTTCTTACCTTTCACTAATCTAGACCCATATAACTATGGGTTAGAAGTTTATTTAAAGAAGAATATTTAAAGAAGCAACTGTATAACCAAATACAATGTCTAAGTGACTTGGCAACAAAGTGTCCATTGCCTCTACAAACTATAGTTATATGAAAAAATAACATTTCTATAATGGTTTTACCTTCACATACACTTTCCAGTGCATGCAGTCACTAAGACTCGAGCATGACTGAGCGACTTCACTTCCACTTTTCACTTTCATGCATTGGAGAAGGAAATGGCAACCCACTCCAGTGTTCTTGCCTGGAGAATCCCAGGGACAGGGGCGCTTGGTGGGCTGCCGTCTATGGGGTCGCACAGAGTCGGACACGACTGAAGCGACTTAGCAGCAACACTTTCCTACACATTATCAAAATTGCTTTTCAGATAATTCTCATGAGGTAGAGAATTAACTTATTATTAACTCATTATTAATATCCTTATTTCTCAGTTTAAGACAGTCAGGGAAGTTGTCTTTCTTAATGCAACAAAAAATGAATGCTAGAGACAGAACTTAAACCAAATTCTTCTAATCCTACCTGCCTTATTTGGGGCATTAGTAAAGGATAAATACTAAATTCTTAATCATCTTTAATTTTCAACTCACATTGAACTATCAACTTAAATAGCTAACACATCCTGAATTACGTATATCTAGATTTCATTTAGGAATTGCCACATTGCATTATAATAGCATATTTAATTGTACCCTTCAACATAAATTTTTAAATATTGTGAGGGAAAAGATTATGGATTTTTTCTTTATCTTTGGGTTTGTAGCACCTTCCTTAATTCCTGACACACAAGCAGGCACTAAATAAATACTTATTAAATTGAATAAAAGCTGTTTCTTGAAGGGTGTCCTGGAAAATATCAGGTAAAAAGAAAATGTTTTGTTTGCCCAGGGCCTGTATTCACACTCCCTGTTAAGTGATATTTTGAAAAGAGGAGACAAGCCCTTCACCTATAAATGGGCCTGCAGCAATAAAGGCATTCATGGAGAACTGAATGCATTTCCCTGCCCTTTCCTGACATTTCTTCTTGGACATTTTACTGAGAAATAATGGGGAGAGGTTTATCTTCCCCCAAGGAAACCACCCTACCTGAAACCCCATGTCAAAATATTATGACTTTTAAAAATGAGAACATATTTTCTCCATGTCAAGTACTTACTTTCTAGATCCATAAAGATTTCCACAGGCATTAGAATCATTACAAGTCTGCTCCTGATTATCAATGGTGTAATTAGATTGGTAAAAGTCAGAGTCAAATTGTCCCAAGTTTGACATCCTGAAAAATATGAGTGAAAAATGGAGATTAGGAATCAATAAATTTTCTTTTGAGGTATTTACAGGATTAATAGACAATATGATTATGGCTGGATTCCTATTAGAAAACAAGATATTCTCTGAATGGGGGAAGGGTATGGAAATGTATGTTAGAAAGCCATTTACAAAACCTGTATACCTTCAATTAACTTTTCTGAAGTTTTCACTAAGCAGGACTGTAACTAAATTGACTTTGCCTGTGTGTGTGCAAAGTCACTTCAGTTGTTTTTGACTCTTTGTGAACCTATGGACCATAGCCCACCAGTCATCTCTGTCCATGGGATTCTGCAGGCAAGAGTACTGGAGAGGGTTGCCATTTCCTTCTCCAAAATTGATTTTAATTATCTGAGAAAAAAAAAAATCTTCACCTAATACCTTGTTCTCAGCAGTTTAAGAGAAAAAGTTTAAAAGTTGGTATATATCTTGAAGATTTTCCCTTAAATAATGTTATTTCCTCACTTTAAAAACACATATATAGATAGCTATACACATACATATCCATATATATATATATATATACACACACACACATATATATATTTGTTGTTTTTCAGTCCCTCAGCCATGTCCGACTCTTTGTGACCTCATGGACTGCAGCACTCCAGGCCTCCCTGTCCTTCATCATCTCCCAGAGCTTGCTCAAACTCATGTCCACTGAGTTGGTGATGCCATCAAACTATATTGTACTCTGTCATCTCCTTCTCCTGCCTTCAATATTTCCCAGAATTAGGGTCTTTTCTAATGAATAGGCTCTTCACATCAGGTGGCCAGAGTATTGGAGCTTCAGCATCAGCTCTTTCAATGAATATTCAGGACTGATTTACTTTAGGATTGACTGGTTTGATTCTCTTGCAGTCCAAGGGACTCTCAAGAGTCTCCTCCAACAGGCATCAGTTCTTGGGCACTGAGCCTTCTTTATAGTCCAACTCTCACATCCATACATGACTATGGGACAAGCCATAGCTTTGACTATACAGACCTTTATCGGCAAAGTAATGTCTCTGCTTTTTCATATGCTGTCTAGGCTTGTCATAACTTTCTTTCTAAGTAGCAAGCACCTTTTAATTTCATGGCAGCAGTCACTATCTGCAGTGATTTTTGAGCACAAGAAAATATGTATCATATATATATGTATGTGTGTATATATGTATATATACACATAGATATATACACATACATATATATATATATATACACACATTATACATACTTAGGTTGGGGCAAGGGCTTCCCTGGTGGCTAAGCTGGTCAAGAATTTGCCTGCAATGTGGGAGACCTCAGTTCAATCCCTGGTTGGGAAGATCCCCTGGAGAAGGGAATGGCTATCCACTCCAGTATTCTGGCCTAGAGAATTCCATGGACTATCCATGGGGTAGCAGAGTGCGACACAACTGAGCTACTTATACTTCACTTCAGGTTGGGAGAAATGTAATTGCAGTTTCAGACTTTGAATTTGAAATCATTATAACTAGGCTCAAACATATCTTTATTAATTAAAATAGGAACCATTATAATCAACACATTTTTGCAATAAGAAATAAGTTGGTTTATTCTTGTAGTGTAAAAATCTGTGCTTCTGGTTTCAATGAACTCTTGGAAAGCATTTTCTGCCCCTTGTTAGTTGTGGAAGTATTTTCCACGCTGCTTCTGCTGCTGTTAAGCCTCTTCAGTCATGTCCGACTCTGTGCAACCCCATAGACATCGGCCCACCAGGCTCCTCTGTCCCTGGGATTCTCCAGGCAAGAATACTGGAGTGGGTTGCCATTTCCTTGTCCAGTTTTCCATGCAAAGTTGCTGAAATACTTGAAGAAGTGGTAGTCGGTTGGCAAGAGATCAAGTGAATATAGAGGATGAGGCAAAACTTTGTAGCCCAATTTGTATATATATAAAATACACAGAAAGTAATGTCATTAGCAAAAAAACATAAAGCAATAAATGCACGTTAAAGTAATGTATAACATAATCACACTTAAGAATGTATTCCAATATCAAACAGCAAAGTTCAACAGTGCAAAACTGCAATTACTTTTGCACTGAGAGTTGGACTGTGAAGAAAGCTGAGCACCAAAGAATTGATGCTTTTGAACTGTGGTGTTGGAGAAGACTCTTGAGAGTCCCTTGGACTGCAAGGACATCCAACCAGTCCATCCTAAAGGAGATCAGTCCTGGGTGTTCATTGGAAGGGCTGATGCTGAAGCTGAAACTCCAATACTTTGGCCACCTCATGCAAAGAGTTGACTCATTGGAAATGACTCTGATGCTGGGAGGGACTGGGGGCAAGAGGAGAAGGGGACAACAGAGGATGAGATGGCTGGATGGAATTGCTGACTCGATGGACGTGAGTCTGAGTGAACTCCGGGAGTTGGTAATAGACAGGGAGGCCTGGCGTGCTGTGATTCATGGGGTCGCAAAGAGTCAGACACAACTGAGCAACTGAACTGAACTGAACTGAACTGAATAGCGTGTGTGTGTGTGTGTGTGTGTGTGTATGTATGTGCATCATCTATCTGTACTCTTTGCAAAGCCAGGAAGTAAATGGCTGATAATAATATATAGGCTTGATTTATTCATAGAGCTTTAAAGTGTGCTAATAGCCTCTCTACTCCCCAAAACAAAGATAAAACCCTCAAAACTAATTTTCCAGTTCTACTTTCTAATTCTTAAATGGTGTTTGGAACATTTTCCTTTTCTCTTGCCCTGTCTGCTGCACCAGGGCTTCTGCTGAGTCAGAGGAAGAAAGGCTTGATTTGGCTATAGGAAAAGAGCCTGTTTCCATACACTCTCTGCATAGTTTCTACTCACTACTGGGAATGAAGAGCAGTGCATATAGTCTTGATTGAGACCTAAGGGCTAGAATACCAGAGGGAAAAACAAAGACTTGACAGGAGAAAAAGTTGGGGAAGAAAGTAATAGCAAAGTGGGTAATAGTGTCTCTTTGTATGAAAATTAGAGAAATGGAGTAAAAAATCTTTTCAACTCAACATTTTAACCCTTATTTTCCTTTGAAAAGCTTTCTATTTCAAAAGAAGAACTTGAAAATCACTAGGAGTAGTTCGTATAATAATCTATGGTATACTACTTATAATACATTTCAAATGAAATTGCATAAACAGCTTGAGCTCTAAGGGCCTCATTAATCAGAAATATTCAAGTAACAATTGTCAAATATATCACTTTTCAGCTCAGTAAAAATGCAAAAAGCTACTCTAAAATTAGACTCATACATTTGATATAATAAATCAAGATTTTTCATTAGTAATATGTATAAAAGTAGCTATAAATTATGTAAACTAAAATCAGGACTAGGAGAATGTAAAATCTTTTAATAACTTGCAATTTAAAAAATTTAGAATTTAAGAGCATAACTTTTTCAGTCAATGAAAATATGTTATTATAAAGCATAGGCAATAATTTTACTGAAAGCACACTATGTTTTCAGAACATGCAAAGCTTTATGTTAATATGATTATTGGTTTTGCAGTCCTCATATAACCTAGATTTGTATTTTGTTTAAGTGCCAATTCTTTAGAAGGATCAGACACATACCTTTATATTATTTTATGTTGAAAGATCCTCCAACAAATAGTAGCTTTACTTGAGAAATTTTTAACAAATCAGCTCATGAAAAGATGACCTGCTGAGTCTATATATAAGCTTCTAAATTTGTACTCTGACACTCTGAACAGATGCTACAGCCAAAAAAAAAAAAAAAAAAAAAAAAACCTGCCAAAAGCCAAACACAGTATTTTATAACACTTGTTACAGTGTACAAACACAGTGAATGGTGTAGAGACAATTTGATAAAGTAAATGGTAGATTCAGCTTCCTTGTGTGACTAATGTACCATTGAACTCTAATTTAAAACCATTTATTTGAGGCTAACAATAAAGAGGCCTAACACTTCCTCTGCTTCTTAGCCTAGAAGAATATATTCAGCCTTCACAAGATTTTCTAATAAAGTGGTAAAAATCAACATATGGTACATGAACTTAACATAACAATCTTAGCAAAAATCTGAAAATGTGTGATCAATTTTATCCAAATCTGAACCATTCAATTTAACCAACACTGAACCATTCAACCAACAACACTGAGAAAGACTCCCCATGGTCTATGTCTGATTTTTACCCTGCTTCTTACTTCTCCATCACAGCCCAAGATGGATATACTAATATGATCTAGAGCACTCCTCATTCATAGGGCATATTCTGCCCCATTTTTAAGCCAATCTTGATCACTGAAAGACATCTATGATATTGTGTTTTATAAGGAAAATATATATCTGGTAATTTAGTTGACCAAAACATGTTTCTCATTATATTTGGTCTTTGTCCATGGTTCCTGACTCATGGCTCCTAAAACCGTTGGAATTTCCTAAGTGTTGAGAGTGACAAAGGTGTCTCTTGGTATGTTAATCAGGTGATTTGGGGACCTCATCTAATGATGGGGGCTGGTTGACAATGGAGCCAATAACGTGAATAGAGGGTTGGAACATTCAACCCCATTCTCAATCTCTGAGGAGGGAAGAGGGCTGGGATGTTGAATTAATTGCCTGTGGTCAATGACAGGAGAAGGCAGTGGCAACCCACTCCAGTATTCTTGCCTGGAGAATTCCAGGGACAGAGGAACCTGGTGGGCTGCCGTCTGTGGGGTCGCACAGAGTCGGACACAACTGAAGCGACTTAGCAGCAGCAGCAGCAGGTCAATGACAATCAATTATGCTGATTACTGAAACCTTTATAAAGCCTCAAAAGGATAGGGTTTGGAGAGCTTCTGGATTGGCAAACCCAGAAGGTGGATGTGCTGGGAGAATGGCACCCTCATAGACAGGGCATAGAAGCTTCTCTCCCTTCCCCACTCTCTTGCCCTATGCATTTCTTCCATCTGGCTCTTTCTGAGTTATATCCTTCTGTAATAAACCAGTGATCCAGTAAGTATATTGTTTCTCTGCGAACCTCTCTAGCAAATAAACCAATTCTAAAGGAGATCAGTCCTGGGTGTTCATTGGAAGGACTGATGCTGAAGCTGAAACTCCACTACTTTGGCCACCTCATGCGAAGAGTTGACTCATTGGAAGACTCTGATGCTGGGAGAGATTGGGGGCAGGAGGAGAGGGGGACGACAGAGGATGAGATGGCTGGATGGCATCACCAACTCGATGGACGTGAGTCTGAGTGAACTCCGGGAGTTGATGATGGACAGGGAAGCCTGGCATGCTGCAATTCATGGGGTCGCAAAGAGTTGGACATGACTGAGCGACTGAACTGAACTGAACTGAAGGAGGCAATCCTGGGAACCACCAATTTATAGCCAATTTATAGGTCAGAAGTACCAATTTATAGGTCAGAAGTACAGGTAACAACCTGGACTTGATACTGGTATCTGATGGGAGGAGAGAAGGAAGCCAATAGTCTATTAGGATTCTTAAGAATTGAGTTGAATTGTAGGACACCCAGATGATGTTCCAAGAATTATATGGTGCTGTGTAGAAACTTATCCTCTATAACTTGTTGGAATTGGGGCCAAATAATTTACCACCAGATCCATTTCTTCCAGGAAACTGCCTGAGTTGGTTCCCTTTACATTCAAGGATTACTTCAAGGAGGCAATTTCTATCTGGATCTGGTGGTTTCATCACTAATATCAGCATCAAGGCTGGAGGTCAAGTTCCCCTGTGATCTGCTTCTTACTGATTCTCCGTTATAGTACTTGAGATTTCTCAAGTATCTAGCTCTCAGTAACTGAAATCTGCTGTTCAAGGTTACATTGCACTTTGGAAATTTCTGCTAGAGCCAATGGCAGATCAGATCAGATCAGATCAGTCACTCAGTCATGTCCAACTCTTTGCGGCCCCATGAATCGCAGCACGCCAGGCCTCCCTGTCCATCACCAACTCCCAGAGTTCACTCAGACTCACGTCCATCGAGTCAGTGATGCCATCCAGCCATCTCATCCTCTGTCGTCCCCTTCTCCTCCTGCCCCCAATCCCTCCCAGCATCAGAGTCTTTTCCAATGAGTCAACTCTTCACATGAAGTGGCCAAAGTACTGGAGTTTCAGCTTTAGCATGAAACTAATGGCAGATAGTAAAGTAAATTTCTCCACACTGTTTAAAAATATTTGGATTTTGAAAATCTTTAATCAGAGCTGTCTTTTGCCAGGTCACTAGTCAGGTAACAATAAATCATGCTTTTTTTGTTTGTTTGTTTTGAGGATCTATTGAATACCAGACTGTGTTCTAGATTTGAAGTTATAGAAGTAGACAAATTAAGAAGTAGAAATAGACTTGTACTTCAAGAAGTAGACTTGTACTTCAAGAGACATATTTTAATATCAATCCTACTGTATCTACAACAGAAAACAATGACTAGCCTGGTACAGTTCTATGAATTTAAGGTTTAAGTCATTGAACTTTTGCATCAACCTTATAAAATATTATTCTTCCATTTTACAGAAAAATAAATACAGATTAAATAACTTGCCCAGATGGAAGCTAGTAGGTAGCAAAAAGCCACTATTCGCAACCTGGTAGACTAACTCCAGAACTCACAATTTATCCAAAACAAGGTCAGGAATTAGCCAAAATCTATCAAGAAGTGAGCATAAACTCTTAAGATGGAGAACTCAAAGGGGAGAAAATTAGGGTATTCAGTGAAGTCCTCTTAAGAAAGTCATTTGAATTGAGACCTGGTTGATGAAAAGAAGCCATTTGAAAGACTATGTGAAGAGGGTATAAAGCAAACACTCTGTGGTGGCAAGGAATTGGCAGTTTATAGCTTAGGAAAAAAAAGCCATGTGGTTATGGTTTTGAATCATAAGATGATGAGTTTAAAGGTAGAGGTAGAGGCCAGATCATAAAAGCCTTGGCAAGGAGTGTAGATTTTATAATAATTGAAATAAGATGCCACTGCAGGGTTTTAAGCATGGGGTATGATCAATCTTATGCAGAAATTGAAAAGGGAAACTCATTAGGAGGATGTTGTGCCAGTAACAAATGCATGATATAAAGGTAGCTTGGACTAGGGTAGCAGTGGAAGTGGGACAACTGGTAGAAAAGTCTCGGCAGCTGAGGGAAGAATGAATTGAAGGGATCAGGACCAGACCAGTGCTGAAGTAAGAAGACAGTTCATTCCAGTGAAATGATGTGAGGCTGTCTGAACTGGGAAAGGTCCAATGCAGGTGAGGAGGACCAACCAGGTACAAAAGATATATGGGAAGAAGATTTTTATAGGGTTTAGTTTCTGTTGGCTAAGAGGCTTCCCTGGTGGCTCAGCTGGTAAAGAATCTGCCTAAAATTCAGGAGACTTGGGTTTGATTCCTGGGTGGGGAAGATCCCCTGGAGAAGGGAATGGCAAACCACTCTAGTATTCTTGCCTGGGAAATCCATAGAGGGAGGAGCCTAGTGTGCTACAGTCCATGAGGTCACAGAGTCAGGCATGACCGAGTGACTCAGTTCAGTTCAGTTCAGTCACTCAGTCACGTCCGACTCTTTGTGACCCCGTGGACTGCAGCACGCCAGGCTTCCCTGTCTATCACCAACTCCTGGAGCTTACTCAAACTTATGTCCGCTGAGTCAGTGATGCCATCCAACCATCTCATTCTCTGTCCCCTTCTCATCCCACCTTCAATCTTTCCTGGCATCAGGGTCTTTTCCAATGAGTCCATTCTTCACATCAGGGGGCCAAAGTATTGGAGTTTCAGCTTCAGCATCAGTCCTTCCAATGAATATTCAGGACTGATTTCCTTTAGGATGGACTGGTATCTCCTTGCAGTCCAAGGAACTCTCAAGAGTCTTATCTAACACCACAGTTCAACAGCATCAATTCTTTGGCACTCAGCTTTCTTTATAGTCCAACTCTCACATGCATACATGACTACTGGAAAAACCATAGCTTTGACTAGATGGACCTTTAAAAAAATAAGACAAACTGCCCCTTTCCATCTTGGGCTTCCCTGATAGTTCAGTTGGTAAAGAATCTGCCTGCAATGCAGGAGACCCCAGTTCAATTCCTGGGTCAGGAAGATCCACTAGAGAAGGGATAGGCTACCCACTCCAGTATTCTTGGGCTTCCCTTGTGGCTCAGCTGGTAAAGAATCCACCTGCAATACGGGAGACCTGGGTTCAATCCCTGGGTTTGGAAAATCCCCTGGAGATGGGAAAGGCTATCCACTCAAGTATTCTGGCCTGGAGAATCCATGGACTGTATAGTCCATGGGGTTGCAAAGAGTCTGACATGACTAAATGACTTTAACTTTTACTTTCAAGAGGGAGAAGAGAGGGATAATTATTGAAGATAATTTATAGAATCCTAATGACTTCCTAGTTCTAAGGATCAAGTTTATGGAAAAAGGCCAGATCGTTATATGGTAGCCAAATTTAGATTATCATACTTTCTATTTCTTCTTTCAAAGGCTTTTATGTGAGAAGCTAGATCCCTTCCTATAACAGCAAGGACTCAGAGTACACTCTTTCTTTTGACATATAAAGTCACTGAATTGTTTGCCAAAGATAATAATATTTTCAATCTTAGTTCACTTAGTTGGATTTTAAACTTACTTCGTGGTTTTGTATTTTTCAACTTAGTTTTTTTAATTTATGGAAACCAGCTTGATTAGACGAATTGCAGAAAAAATGTGAACTGAAATGGCATATAAAAATGAAATTAATCTAAACCGCAAGAGAGCTATAAGGTATGAAACATTGAAGACCAAATGACTTCACACTCCTGACAAGTGACTTTTGCTGTCGTTCAGTTGCTCAGTCACTTTTGACTCTGTGACCCCATGGACAGGAGCACACCAGGCTTCCTGTCCTTCACTGTCTCCTGGAGTTTGCTCAGACTGATGCTCATTGAGTTGGTGATGCCATCCAGCCAACTCATCCTCTGTCACCCCCTTTAATACACATATCAAAATACTTTGAAACTACTCTTATACATGTAACACCATATGTATATAAAACATGCATTTAAATCTTTTTCCATTAATGAATCATCCAATTGTTATAATGTTCCCTTGTAGCTCAGTCGGTAAAGAATCTGCCTGCAGCACAGGAGACCCGGGTTCAATCCCTGGGTTGGGAAGATCCCTTGGAGAAGGAAATGGCAACCCACTCCAGTATCCTTGCCTGGAAAATCTCATGGACAGAGGAGCCTGGTGGGCTGCAGTCCATGGGGTTGCAAAGAGTCGGGCACGACTGAGCAACTAACACTTACTTACTTATGTTGAAGGACAGAGTTGAAATTGATATTATAATTAGTTCATATACTTATTTCTGGGTTCTGAATGATCAAAAAAGCTGGATAATATGAATAAGGATTCTCACCTGATGTAAAGAGCACCACATTCTATTCACAGCCAGTTTCTGTTCCTTTCCCCTTCTCCTTCCCTTTATCTTTCCTCCCTTTTCTCTGTCCTCTCTCTAAACTTTCTTCTAAGGTGATCTCATCCACTCCCCTGGCTTGATAAGCCATCTGTATAGAGAGAGTTCCTCATGTCACATATGCAGCCCTTGCCTATCTTCTCAGCTTCAAACTATTTCATATCATATAGACAATTCAAAATTTAACATAATCCAAACTTTTCTTTTACCTTCTACCTTCTCCAACCCAACACTGTTTTCTCCATTTCGGGAGATGGTATCACAAGCCACTCATTCAAATCAGAAATTATCTAATCCTTTGGTGAATTGTATAGATTCTATCTCTAAAACATATCTCCAACTAACTAATTCTCTCCATCTCAACTGTCATCACCGTGATGTATACTCCTCTGTTCTCCCACTTAGACTTCTATTCAATAAAGTGAAATACTCCTTTTAAAGTAGCAGATCCAGTAGGTGGTCATACAAGTTTACATAATCAAGACTGTAAAAGTCATACCATTAATGGCACAGTAACTTGCCAAATAGGGACAAAGTTTCTTCTGTGGTTGCTGACTGCAACTCGCAGTGGGAATAAGGAGAAGAATTTCCATCTGTAATTTCTTAATCTCTCTGGTGATCTGTCAAACGTCAAAAGACTGTGAGTTGGTCAACAGCTATATCTGAAACAAGTTGCCCTCTATCTGACAATTATGCATACATATTTATGTTAAAGGATGAAAGTTTACATAGATGGATGAATGATCACTACTATTAATTTAGCTTACTCAGAAACCAGTGTTTCAATTGTGTAAATCTAAGCATAACATATGATTATGTCATTCATTACTGCAATTTTTCAATATAAAAATAGAGGCTCCAAGAGGTTAAGTGACTTCTGCACAGTCACACATTTAATATGTAACAGATCAAATGTGGAAAATCAATTGTCTCAACCCCATTTCCTTTCATTACTTTTCATCTCTTAAAAGACTACTTATGATTATCTAAAGTGCCGATATTAGGGTGTATCTGTTTGGAAATATTAAACAATATTTATTTACAACCTCCAGCAAATATTTTTCAGCTAAACAGAGCTTCTAATGAGCCAAGAGATATGTCATAATTTTCTACCTCTGCTGACAGAGAAATGGGTTGTTTTTTTATCAGTGTTTATCAGGTAATTATTTTGGCAGTCTATATTTCAGTTTAATGTATTTATACTATAAATTACTACTCTTATTAAGGCAGAAAAAATACATGTTGTGTTCCATTAATTTTTTAAAATACATTTTGCTCAGTGTTCTGTACATGCACCTTTTGCTAATACCATATAAGATTTGTTCAAGATCATCTGCCCTTTAAAGACCAGGCTGCTTCTATTTTATGAGCCACAGTCACATGAAAGTGGGCATAAAATTCTGCTTCACTGAATGAGTTTTAAGGAGTTCAACATGTCCCATGACATGAAAAGAAAATTACAGCATTTTCCTTCATTAATATGAACATAATTATCCTTGACTTTTAATCTGGCTATTTCTTATTAGCTTCCACTTTTGTTTTAGAAGAAAAATCGGAATCTAGCAGAATTATTACTGAACACTTACAAGTTTTCAGTTTGATAGCAAGTAAATGTTAGCAAAAACATAATATACACCTGAAATTGTGAAAATTAATATGAGTGGTAGTTAATTAGTACATTATTATAATAATAATTTCAAAATGTAATAAATTTTTATACAATATAAATTTACCCTACTGATATAATTAATTTTTATAGAAAAATTTCCTAGGAATTACATATATTCTGCCACAAGTTATCTAACTGCAAGGATCCTCAGCTCCCTCATGCATAAAACAAAAATAAAATTTTTACCTACCTCTTAGGTAGTATGTAGTTTATCTTGATCTCATCAACTTAATTTTATTTTTCTCTGTGTTCCATAATATACTTAAACTTCATAATATACCTAAATCAAGGTAAATATAACATATATGTACATGTATATATAAATGTGTATAAAATGTGAGGATTAAACAGAATTTTGAATAGGAACAGTTAACACAGGCAGGGGCAAGTTGCAAACACTCAATAAATATTATTAGTTATGATTATTATGATTACACTTGTCAGCAACAACAATAATTTCTGCTCACACATTTGATTGTAAGTTTAAATCTACTGCAATCTACAGAGATTCTTTTCAGTAGAGTCTTAAACTTTTTTTTGAACAGTTGTATATTTTTTCATCTTCCTAGTATAACTTTAAAAGAGTTTATTCTTCTTATTCTCTTTAATGCGATAACTTTTTTCCTTGGGAGCAAGAAAGAAAATGTTCCACAACTGCCAAAGAGAAATAATCACAAAATTTTGCAAAAGATACTGTTCCAAACATAACTAACTCCCTTTCAAATAAATGAATATTTATTTTAAGCATTTAATAAATCTAAAACTAATATTAAGAATCAAAACAATTAGAATGGGAAAATTAATAAGCAAGTAATGATTCACAAAGAAAGAATAAGAGATGTCAGAGAAGCAGAAAATTAAGCAGATGATAGCTAGATGCTAATGTGATTTTCTAAGACAAATGTAGTCACAGAAAGGTTAATTCCCTTCAGGAATAAAGATCTATTTTTCTTGGCATTTGTGCACTTAGGAATGCACTTTCTTGGGCTTTATCCTTTATTCCTAATTCTTGTAATGGGCATTTATTGCTCCCCAGTATCCAGGTTCATTTTTCTTTCCTGTCAGAACCTAGTTTTTCCTTTGGAGAACACCCTGCTGACTTTGTGAGTTATGTGATTCTGACTAGAATGACAGCACACTTGGTAGAAACATTGTAATACCTACTGTTAACTCCAGAAAGAATGAAGGGATGGAGCCAAAGCAAAAACAGCACCCAGTTGTGGATGTGACTGGTGATAGAAGCAAGGTCCGATGCTGTAAAGAGCAATATTGCATAGGAACCTGGAATGTTAGGTCCATGAATCAAGGCAAACTGAAAGTGGTCAAACAGGAGATGGCAAGAGTGAATGTCAACATTCTAGGAATCAGCAAACTAAAATGGACTGGATGGGTGAATTTAACTCAGATGACCATTATATCTACTACTATGGGCAGGAATCCCTTAAAAGAAAGGGAGTAGCCATAAGGTCAACAAAAGAGTCCAAAATGCAGTACTTGGATGCAATCTCAAAAACGACAGAATGATCTCTGTTCGTTTCCAAGGCAAACCATTCAATATCACACTAATCCAAGTCTATGCCCCAACCAGTAATGCTGAAGAAGCTGAATGGTTCTATGAAGACCTAAAAGACCTTTTAGAACTAACACCCCAAAAAGATGTCCTTTTCATTATAGGGGATTGGAATGCTAAAGGAGGAAGTCAAGAAACATCTGGAGTAACAGGCAAATTTGGCCTAGGAATACAGAATGAAGCAGGGCAAAGGCTAATAGAGTTTTGCCAAGAAAATGCACTGGTCATAGCAAACACTCTCTTCCAATAACACAAGAGAAAACTCTATACATGGATATCACCAGATGGTCAACACCAAAATCAGATTGATATATTCTTTGCAGCCAAAGATGGAGAAGCTCTATACAGTCAGCAAAAACAAGATTAGGAGCTGACTGTGGTTCAGATCATGAACTCCTTATTGCCAAATTCAGACTTAAATTGAAGAAAGTAGGGAAAACCACTAGACCATTCAGATATGACCTAAATCAAACCCCTTATGATTATACAGTGGAAGTGAGAAATATTTTTTAGGGACTAGATCTGATAGACAGAGTGCCTGATGAACTATGGATGGAGGTTTGTGACATTGTATAAGAGACAGGGATCAAGACCATCCCCATGGAAAAGAAATGCAAAAAAGCAAAATGGCTGTCTGAGGAGGCCTTACAAATAGCTGTGAAAAGAAGAGAAGCGAAAAGCAAAGGAGAAAAGGAAAGATACAAGCATCTGAATGCAGAGTTCCAAAGAAAGCCTTCCTCAGCGATCAGTGCAAAGAAATAGAGGAAAACAACATAATGGGAAAGACTAGAGATCTCTTCAAGAAAATTAGAGATACCAAGGGAATATTTCATGCAAAGATGGGCTTGATAAAGTACAGAAATGGTATGGACCTAACAGAAGCAGAAGATATTCAGAAGAGGTGGCAAGAATACACAGAAGAAGTGTACAAAAAAGATCTTCATGACCCAGATAATCACGATGGTGTGATCACTCACCTAGAGCCAGACATCCTGGAATGTGAAGTCAAGTGGGCCTTAGAAAGCATCACTATGAACAAGCTAGTGGAGGTGATGGAATTCCAGTTGAGCTATTTCAAATCCTGAAAGATGATGCTGTGAAAGTGCTGCACTCAATATGCCAGCAAATTTGGAAAACTCAGCAGTGGCCACAGGACTGGAAAAGGGCAGTTTTCATTCCAATCCCAAAGAAAGATAGTGCCAAAGAATGCTCAAACTACCACACAGTTGCACTCATCTCACATGCTAGTAAATAATGCTCAAAAGCCAGGCTTCAGCAATACGTAAACCATGAAATTCCAGATGTTCAAGTTGGTATTAGAAAAGGCAGAGGAACCAGAGATCAAATTGCCAACATCCGCTGGATCATTGAAAAAGCAAGAGAGTTCCAGAAAAACATCTATTTCTGCTTTATTGGCTATGCCAAAGCCTTTGACTGTGTGGATCACAATAAACTGTGGAAAATTCTGATACAGATGGGAATACCAGACCACCTGACCTGCCTCTTGAGAAACCTATATGCAGGTCAGGAAGCAACAGTTAGAACCCGACATGGAACAACAGACTGGTTCCAGACAGGAAAAGGAGTACCTCAAGGCTGTATATTGTTACTCTGCTTATTTAACTTATATGCAGAGTGTATCATGAGAAACGCAGGGTTGGAAGAAGAACAAGCTGGAATCAAGATTGCTGGGAGAAATATCAATAACCTCAGATATGCAGATGACACCACCCTTATGGCAGAAAGTGAAGAGGAGCTCAAAAGCCTCTTGATGAAAGTGAAAGAGGAGAGTGAGAAAGTTGGTTTAAAGCTCAACATTCAGAAAACCAAGATCATGGCATCTGGTCCCATCACTTCATGGGAAATAGATGGGGAAACAGTGGAAACAGTATCAGACTTTATTTTTCTGGGCTCCAAAATCACTGCAGATGGTGACTGCAGCCATGAAATTAAAAGACACTTACTCCTTGGAAGGAAAGTTATGACCAACCTAGATAGCATATTAAAAAGCAGAGACATTACTTTGCCAACAAAGGTCTGTCAAGTCAAGGCTATGGTTTTTCCAGTGGTCATATACGGATGTGAGAGTTGGACTGTGAAGAAAGCTGAGCACCAAAGAATTGATGCTTTTGAACTGTGGTGTTGGAGAAGACTCTTGAGAGTCCCTTGGACTGCAAAAAGATTCACCCAGTCCATTCTAAAGGAGATCAGTCACGGGTGTTCATTGGAAGGACTGATGCTAAAGCTGAAACTCCAATACTTTGGCCACCTCACGCGAAGAGTTGACTCATTGGAAAAGACTCTGATGCTGGGAGGGATTGGGGCCAAGAGGAGAAGGGGACGACAGAGGATGACATGGCTGGATGGCATCACTGACTCAATGGACATGAGTTTGGGTAAACTCCAGGAGTTGGTGATGGACAGGGAGGCCTGGCATGCTGTGATTCATGGGGTCGCAAAGAGTCAGACATGACTGAGCAACTGAACTGAATTGAACTGAACTGAATGTTAAAATGCTCCATAATATCAATAACTTTTAAACAAAATTTACTGATGATAAAATTGTTTACATGTTATTTTTTATTATTTCTTTTCTTATGGGCTGAAGTGAGTGTTAAGGTCCATATGTTGAAGTCTAACCCTTAGTACACCTAAGAATTTGACCACATTTAAAGACAAATTCTTGGGGCTTCCAGTTTACAGTGGTGGGGTAGAAGGACATGAGCTCATCTCCTCCTGCCAGAGCACCAAAATCGCAACTAGCTGTTGAACAACCATCTGCAGGAGGATGCTGGAACCCAGCAGAAAAAGATACCCCACATCCAAAAACAAAGAAAAGCCACAAAGAGATGGTAGGAGGGGCACAAGGATGATAAAATCAAATCTCATACCTGCCATATGGGCAACTTACAAACTGGAAAACAGTAAGACCAAAGAAGTTCTCCCACTGTTGTGTAGGTTCTAGCCCCCATGTCAGGCTTCCCAGCATGGGGATCTGGCAAAGGGACTAGAAATCCTCAGGGAATATGATCTTGAAGGCCAGTGGGATTTCATTATAGGACTTTCACAAGCCTGGGGGAATCAGAGTTTATGCCACTCTTAGAGGGCATAAACAAAATCTAGTGTGTACCAAGACCCAGGGGAAAGGAGCAGTGACCCCATAGGAAACTGAACCAGACCTACCTGCTAGTGTTAGAGGGTCTCCTGCGGAGGTGTGGGTCAGCAGGGGCTCACCACAGGGATGGGGGCACTGGCAGCAGCCCCTGGAAGATACACCTTGGTATAAGTCCTCTAGCTTCTTGGATGTCACCATTAACCCTACCATAGAGCCTGTAGACCCTAGGGCTTTATTGCCTCAGGCCAAACGACTAAAAAGGAGGGAGCACCCACACATCAGCAGATAACTGGATTAAAGTTTTACCGAGCAAGGCCCTGTCCACCAGAACAAGACCTAGTTTTTCCTACCAGCAGTACTTCCCATCATGAAGCTTATACCACCCTCTTAACTTTATCTACCAGAGGGCAGACAGAAGAAGCAAGAAGAACCACAATCCCACAGTGGCTAGAACAAAAAACACATTATAGAGAGTTAATCAGGATGACAAATGAGAGATAAATCTTAGATGAAGGGACATAAAATTTCAGAAAGATAAAATCTCAGAAATACAACTAAATGAAGTGGAGCTAGGCAACCTTCCAGAAAAAAAATTCAGAGCAATGATAGTGAAGATGATCTAAGATCTTGGAGACAGAATGGAGAAGATGTAAAAAATGTTTAACGAAGACCTAGAAGAAGTAAAGAATAGACAGAGATGAACAATACACTAGAAGGAATCAATAGCAGAATAACTGAGGCAGAAGGGTGGATAAGTGACCTGGAGGACAGAATGGTGGAAATCACTGCCTGCCACAGAACAGAATATAAAAAAAAAAAAAAAAGCAGGGAAGTGGGGGGGGGATGAAGACAGTCTAAAAGACCTCTGGGACAATATTAAATGCATTAACATTTGCATTATAGGGGGTCCCAGAAAGAGAAGAGATAAAGGATCTGAGAAAATATTTGAAGAGATAATAGCTGAAAACTTCCCTAATATGGAGAAGGAAATAGTCAATCTAATCCAGGAAGCACAGTGAGTCCCAGGCAGGATAAACACAAGGAGGAATACACCAAAACAGATAGTAATCAAACTGACAAAAGTTAAAGACAAAGATAAAACATTAAAATCAACAAGGGAAAAATGCCAACATACAAGGGAACTCCCATTAGGTTATCAGCTGATTTGTGAACAGAAACAGTACAAGCCAGAATGGAATGGCATGAGATATTTAAAGTGATCAAAGACAAGAACCTACAACCTATCTAGGAAGAATACTCTGTCTAGGAAGACTCTTATTCAGATTTGATGGAGAAATTATAAGCTTTCCAGACAAGCAAAAGTTAAGAGAATTCAGCACCAGCAGCAAACCAGCTTTACCACAAATGCTAAAGGGTTTTTATTCAGGCAGGAAACACAAGAGAAGGAAAAGACCTAAACAAAATGAACCAAAAACAATTAAGAAAATGGTAATAGGATTATATATATCAATAATTACCTTAAATGTAAATGGATTAAATGCACCAATCAAAAGACATAGACTGGTTGGGCAGATAAAAACACATGCATGTGTGCACTTCCACTTACCACATCATCCTACTTACTATCCCAAATTGTATGTAATTATTTTATATTGTTAGTTTAGGCATGTTTCCATTATGGCTTGCAATTATAATTATCTTTTACATTTTGTCTGACTATTAATTATGAAAACTAATAAACATCTTTTACTATTGTGATTATTTAACTATTATTCACTTAATACCATTGTGTCATGGTTGGTTGACAGAAAATAATAGAATTCTATTTCACCAAAACTACCATTTAGTGGAAAAAATCTGTCTTTACATTTTAAAATTCAGAGGAATATCAGCATTATCTTGGAATTTTCTGAAGAATACAAATGCCCAGGTATTGCTTTTTTTCCTCCAAAGCTCCACATGTTTCTTTTTTTAAATTATTTATTTTTTGGTTGAAGGGTAATTGTTTTACAGAATTTTGTTATTTTCTGTCAAACATCAACATGTATCAGCCATAGGTATACATATGTCCCCTCCCTCTTGAACCTCCCTCCCGTCTCCCTCCCTGTCCCACCCCTCTAGGTTGATACAGAGACTGTGTTTGAGTTCCCTGAGACATACAGCAAATTCCCATTGGCTATCTCTTTTACATATAATGTAAATTTCCATGTTACTCTCTCCATACATCTCACGCTCTCCTCCCCTCTCCCCATGTCCATAAGTCAGTTCTCTATCCACATGTTTCTAATGAGCAGACATGTTTAAAAACAACTAGACTATATGATGATCTTTTACTTTTACTTATTTTGATTTTTTCTATTTCATATTCAGTGCTTCTATTACATTTAGTTTGTGTTTTCCATCTCTCTTTTTTATGTTTCTCAAGTCTTTATCAAGAGTAGTAGAAAAGCTTTTGTATACATACACATGTATATAAATAGTATGTATAATATATATATTTTAGAAAACTTATGAATTTTTGCCTAGCTAAAACACTTATGACATTTTGATTCTACTTGTTTGATTTAGTTTGGATAGAATGCTAGATATCTAATTTACATTCACTCAAAACTTTGTTATAGTTCCGTGTATTTTGGCATCTAGTATTACCGCTAGATGTCTAGAAAGTTTATCTTAAGTGATTTTTAAAAATTTTTGAATAAGGCTTAAAATTTCCAATTCAATTCTGAGAATATAAAGAAATACCATGTTGCAAAAAAAAAAAAAAAAAGCTAAAAATTAATGTGATAGAGTATTATTAACTAAAGTACAAATTTTGTTCAAATTTCAAAAAATTTTATGCTAGTGTCCATTATTTGTTTTCATACCTTATTCAAGACTCCACAATGCATTTAATTGCTTTGAGCAGCTTCAGCTGTATGCAACAAATTTTGGTAAACTCTCTACATTTTCATTCTATTACAAATATTTTCTATTTCCTTGTGGCATCTTAGACACAGCTATCATTTAAAAGTGGACATAATTTCCAAATACATGGGATTTTTAAAGTATTTTTGATAGTAATTTCTCATTTTGATATTAATTTCTCATTTAAATGGTTTCTTCTCTGCAAGTACACTCTATTTTTTCAGTCTTCTAACTTTATTGAGATTTCAATGGCTTAAAGATTTCTCTTGGTAAAAGTCATACTGCACTTGAAAATATGTGGGTTATTTTAAAATGTCTTTTGATATTGAGCTGTAAAATAATTCCAAGTGATATGAGAACAGATTTTGTATGATTTCAATAACTTTGCTGCTGCTGCTGCTGCTGCTAAGTCGCTTCAGTCGTGTCTGACTCTGTGCAACCCCACAGACTGCAGCCCACCAGGCTTCCCTGTCCCTGGGATTCTCCAGGCAAGAACACTGGAGTGGGTTGCCATTTCCTTCTCCAATGCATGAAAGTGAAAAGTGAAAGTGAAGCCGCTCAGTCAGACTCTAGCGACCCCATGGACTGCAGCCTACCAGGCTCCTCCGTCCATGGGATTTTCTAGGCAAAAGTACTGGAGTGGGGTGCCATTGCCTTCTCCGAAAGTGGGCCCAAATCTAGTACAACTGATATCCCTATCAGAAGAGATAAAGAATGGACAGGTATTGAGAAAAGACCACGTGAAGACACAGGGAGAGGATGGTCATTCATAAGCAAAAGAGGGAGGCCTCAGAAGAAACTAACACTGCTGACAT